>NC_040103.1:29257137-31709637 GCF_003369695.1 Bos indicus x Bos taurus
TTGCCTGTACACCAGGGAAAAAATGTCCCTTGGCACATCTTAGGAAATAAAAGTAAACATGTCCTCTTCCCTTTTCCCACCTCATTGTGCAAAAGACTCCAAGTTTTTAAAATAAAATCCTTCCATTAGTTGTTAATTTAAAAAACATGTTACGAGGGTTGATTTCTAAGACTATGATCAAGGGTAGGAATTAATAACACCATAACTGAATTCAGCGTTTTGAATTCAGCCTCTGAATGAAGCATATGTCACTATACTTCTCTCCCAACATTTCTTAATTTTGACTTTATTGGTATATGATCTATACCAATAGAGCTATACATTCACTTGGGTATGAGTGGTTTTGATGTAAAATTAATCTCTCATCCCTCTGACAATGCTTTTTTTCCCGAAGTGGAAAAATAAGTTGCTTTGTTTTGTTCTGGGATATGAAAAGTATCGTTCAGCTTTAATTACTGTCTTGGGCATGAGTAATATTGTAACTGCTCCAAATCCTTTGGAAGGAAATAAAGTTTAGGATCCGTACCTGGGAATTATAATTTTTAGTGGAAAGGACAACCAGAAGGCCCAGAACTGTGAGTTTCATCAGATGCGAAATTACAAATCTATGAATTTGTCAGAAAAAATACAACTCAGGATAGGGAAAATTGTTTTATTCCAGTTCTTTGTGGGACAAAGGGTCAAATTCTGCTGTGCACTCAGGATGACGTTTCAACAAAAAATAAGAAAATACTGTGAAGAAAGCCCAAAATTTTCATTCTCCAAAATCCTTTGAGATCGCTTCATTTATAAGTGTAGGCAGCTTAAAGCTTTCTGTGCATGATATTAAACTCATCTGTTCAATGTATTTGATTCTAACCAATTTGTTTATATTATAATTTTATGCTTTCATATCTTGGTTTTTGCTGGTGGGATCTGCAGCCCTGTGGCGGCCGACTCGCTCTCCTCTCCCTCACCACTGCCACTGAGTCGAAATAATCTGCTGCCACCTATTGGGACAGCTGAAGCAGAACACTTGAGCACGGTGGGGCCACAAAGGCAAATGGTATGTCTCCTTCCTATTGCCTTTCCAATGTTTATAAAACCTCATAGTCAGTAATTCTGCAGGATCTGTGCTCTGGTCTTGACTTCTGTATTTTGTCAAAAGTACAAACTGAATTCTAATTTGACAATGGAATTGGAGCTGCTTGGCCTGCAATTACCATACCTGTTAGGGCTGATACTGGACACGCACAGCTCCACTATAAATTAACTGTTTCTGTAATTCTTATCCCTTCTGCAGAAAACCCATAGCGATTCCAGTCGAGCTCGAAGTGCTGTGGTGGATGAGCCTAACCATCAGCAGCCCCAGGAGAAGCTCCTGCTACCTGACTTCTTCTCCAGGCCCAATACAACTCAGTCATTTTTGGTAGTGACATACTTCCTCTATTGTCTGATAGCTGAGGAAATGGGAAAAAAAACTAGTTTGGCAGGCTTAAAGCTTTATATGGTGACTTAATCAACTCTAAGAGTAAAAGCTGAGGTTCTAATAAAAATAGTGTTTTACATTTTAAGTATGTTTGTTGAAACTCTAACTGCTCTCTGCCACTCATTATTTTAACTTGTAAAAATAAGGTAAAAAGCCTTATATATAAATAGCAAATTCTAAGAATTTAAAATTTAGATATTTCTGAGAATAAGCAAAAAAAACGTTAAACCCCAGTGCATATCAGATTAGCATTACCTTCATTCTTTTAACATTGCTCTGAGGGAATTAAACAAAAAGTGGTAAGAGATTATGTTGTGGGCTGGTGGATGAGCAAGTTAAGACTTTCAGAGTTTTGTTAACTGGTGTTTGAAATGCTAACACTGTCACCACTAAATGTACATTTACTAGCCCTTTTACTTTTAAACATCAGAAACAACCTGACTGGGAGACTAGAGGTCATGCACTGACCTTGCCCCAAACTACAAGCCAGGAGCTCAGCTCCATGGCATTTGCTTTGTACAAGAGGGCTTGGAAAGCTCAGAGTGACTGAGGCACACTTATGGCTCAAGAACCAAGCACCCACATCCTAAACCAGTTTTCAAGACAGTGGTGTTTGCAACCCACTTATCTCAACTCATAATCCTTAAACTGTATCAGCCTAAAGCACCATATGATCTTTTTCCTCCATTAGAAGAGTGGTGAGAATAAATGAATGGGACATTGTACTGCTTCCTAGGGCTGCCGTTAACAAACTACCACAAACTGGGTGGCTTAAGACAATGTAAATCTATTCTCTCAGTTCCAGAGTCTGTTAAGTCCAAAATCAAGGTATCAGCAGAGCTACGTTCCCACTGCAGGCTCTAGGGAAGAATCTTTTCTTGCCTCTATTCTAGTTCATGAGGTGTTCAGCTTAACTGACTGTTTTTGTAAATAAAGTTTTCTTAGAGCAGAGCCACCATTTGTACTTTCTGTGGCTGCTTTCCTAGTTCCAGTGACAGTATGTTCCACAAAACCTGAAATGTTTACTATCTGGTCCTCTATTAAAAAAAAAAAAAGTTTGCTGACCATTGATAGAAAACATGGGGCTTCATCAGGAGAGGAAAAAAAAAAAACCCTCAAATCTCTTATTCCAATGCTGACAAGAAACTGAGATGTTTTTTATTCCAGAAGTATCAGCAAAACGGCATTGATAGCTCTTTTTTTTAGTATCTGCATGTGGATATTTTAGTTGTATCTTAAAACCTTTAAATCCCTTAAAGCAGTTTTGAAATGTTTGAGTCCCATATTGAGAGTCACATTTTAAGCATGGAGGTTGTTCTGTTCTGTTGTTTTAAACAGTTAGCAGGCAATGGAAATCAGATTCAAATTCCCTTGAGAGCCAATTATGAGTACTTAGAAATATTAAACCATATGGATTATTTATAAATGCTAAGATTTTCTTAAAGGCATATTAATAAAGTTGCAGAACTTGCAATTTTTACAAGTTAACAATCATTCTGTGGGCTGCTGGCTTGGGATTTTTAACTTGGAATGTTAAGTGTATATTCAGCCAACTGTCCCTCAGACTGACAGATGATGCCAATTACATTGCTGTCCGACTTTCCCTTGTAAAACAACTAACACATTATCCTCTGGAAGAAGTCACACTGTAAGCAGTGACTCATCTTCTCTCTTTTTCAGCCAGATACGCAGTATCGTCGTGTGTGTGCTGCTGAGTATCCTCACCAGGCCCGACCTGGTAGGGGATCTGCGGGGACAGGTGGGGTCATGGCTCTTATTTTACTACAGTCTTGTTAAGATCTTGCTTTTTTCCCATGCTTATTATTTTTTCTTCCTCCAGATTTTATATTTTGTTTTCCTACATCTTTGTAAATCATCTCAAATTCATTTTGGAATATAGGATATAGTAATAAAAAGAAAAATAAGAGAACTCTAACTGCTCAAAGCCAAGAAGTTCCAGATCTGTTTTCTCATATATAAATTTTCCTCTTGCCATTCTGGCAGAGTAAACAATGCTTTTTTTTTTTTTTTAATATAAACAAATTAAGCCAAATAAATCATTTTCATAACATTCAAACACTGCATGGATTTTATTATGTAGGCAAAAACCTGTATTGCTATGGATTAAACTGCTCTAAGTTTTCTTAGAGCAGAGCCACCACATTCATTCAATTTAGTTAAACTGCTAGGCCAAGGTAAGAAAAGAAATTCACAATGTCAAGACATGAGGAGTCTGATTCCATCCCATTAACTTTTTTGTCTTCTAAGTTATATTCTATAGTTTCTATTTTCATAGGAGTGATAGGAGGAAATTGAAGAACATCTTAATTTTTCCTATAATGGTCTTCTCACCATCAGGGTCATTTTTTCCTTATGTTATAGGTGAAATTTAGAATTACCAGGCAGTTGAAATGTTTCCTGTTAATAATCAGATTAATTAGCAAGTATGTTAAAGTATGTTAAAAAGTAATCTGCCTGAAATCATCTCTGTAGTTCAAGTGAATTCTCTTAGTTCAGGTTCCTAGCAGCAACATTTAGTAGTCTATGCCGTCAGCAGATTCTGTTCTTGGATCAGTCCTCAGGGAAGCACTACTGCCTCTGAGCTACAGTTACTACATCTGGCCATGCTGATGGTCAAGTGTAACTAGTATAATGTTTAGCTAAGTGAAACACATTTTATTCCTTTTCAATTAGTGACTATTTTCTAAAATTAGGTTACTACATCACATCTTACATAGATTTTGTTTGTTTTTACATGATAAAATATGCAAACACAATTTTCACTGCTTTAGTAAATATAAACTTTACTACTTAGTCACAGTCTCCAAATTTAAAGTCTAATAACTGGAGCAAAAAAAGTCTGTACATAGGAGCTCAAGACGATCAAATCTAGAATGTCTATTCATGTTACTCTACGATGTTATCTTTGTCTCTCAGGTCCTCAGTTACATGGATCTACAAAATCTCAAAACAGAAGTGGACCAATCTCTAGAACCAGGCAGGGACCGTAGCACGAATGAGGAGAACTTGCTTCGGGCTGCAGGGAACACATGGGAAGATTTCACAAATCAATGTTCAGTCATCTCATGATGCAGACCTTGTATACAAGAGACAACCTGAAACCATCTTTGTGAATTATTTTGGTACAACAGACTGAGAACAGTATCAGCCAAAGATTACATGGGTACTGTTTCTATCTCCAGTTACTGTCTTCTGTTCAGCATAAGTTAATCACTTCACTGGACAGTAAAGTTTGTAGCCAAAGATGTAACAAATGAATAATTTCCTCCAAATCACTGCTCATGTTGTCTGTTAACAATGATCAGTTCAATTACTACAGCATTCTATCAGACTACGTGTACACAAAATGTAGCAAATCATTTGATAACATTATTATTGGCTTAATTACTTGTGTTAATTTATTTTAACATTATTGTGTTAATTTCTGGAGAGGTGTACTCACTTTTAAGTCATTTTTAGGAGACAGTTCCTTAAAAAACAGATGTGATTCCTAAATTTTTCTCTTAGATGTCCAAATCCATAGGCAGATATATATGGCAGGGATGAATAACTAAAAACATAAATGTTGAGCACTGGTATAAAGTAATCCATGTAATAAATAATGAATGTTTTTTTTCCCCCAGGTAGGACAATTCAGCCTTACAACAGCTGCCTGACATCAGGTTACACTTGTTTTCTTCTCAAAGTACTTTGGTGGTCATTTCCTACCCACCCCCTCAAACCCCTGCTGCCCCAAATATCACACCTGCCTTGCTAGATTTTCTCCTGCAGGTCTAAGAAAAGCAATTTAAAAATTTATAGAATCTTTCTGTTAGTGAGCCAGCAAGACACAACTTCTTAAAATTCCTGAAACCCTGCTGTTCTGTTTAGTATAAACATATACTAGAGCAAAGGAAGAGAACTTTGACATTCTTCTGATTTTCTGATTTGATATTCTTCCGATTTTCACATGGACCTTTCCCAAGTGCACTCATGAATGCAGCAATGGTTTTAACTATGGCTTAAACTTATTTAATTTCGTTGAATTTTAATTCTGATGATCATATTGGTTTTAGATCTTCTATTAATCTTCAGAGTTGATAAATTCAAATGATCATCAATTGGGATAATTTTATTGTTTCAAAGTGTTCTAATACTATCATATGAAGACAGATACAGCAGACAACCTGCATTAAACTGTATTTTTAATACAATTAAGAGTATTTTTTAACCTATTTGTAATCACAAACTGAAAACATGTCTTACGCTTACCTCAGATAAATTATGTACATGAATCTCAGTAACAGGAGGCTTGTTTTATGCATATGGTATTGAATATATTAGCTTACAAATCAGAGATTTTAAGTTGAACAGTCTCTAAAAAATTTTCATATATTCTAATGAACTCCTACCAATTCTACTAAATATAAATGAAAATCTCTGTACTATTCTCACAAATCAATACCATAAGTACATGATAACAAACCACTGGATCAAGACAGCTTGCCTTTCAAGGTCAGAGTTAACAATCATTTAGCCTCACCTTTTTATAGATGAGGAAACAAGTTCTGACAAGCTCAGTAACCTGACTCTAAGGACATTCAGCAGTTACAGAGGATTACAGCATCTCTTTATGGAACTTAAACCAGGCTATCTGCTACAATGCTGGCTAGAACTACTTTTCTTCTCTCCTTTATCCTAGGCACCATTCATATATTTAATAAATCATCTTTTAAATGATCATATTGGGATCACTTAAAAAGCCCTGGGAACTTAACAGTCATCTTTCACTTGATTATTTCATCTTGTACAATTCTTACAAAAGTGCTTGAAGTAATCTGAACACCTGTTTCTCCTATACACCTCAAGCAAAGAGTGCCAAACTTGGTTGAGGAGGAAAAAAAAAAGAGAGGACCTAGGCAAGAACATTAAGAGTGAAAGCAAACTGGCAAGTATTTGGAAAACAGATGCCCAGCAAGTGTCGAAGGCTAGGTAGAGCACATGTCCTAAAAAACACACACCACTGAATACCCTGAAGCTCACTCCTACGTGGCAAAATAACAACTGCTAAAAGTGGTAGGGACAGATCTGCATGCTAGAGAGTTCCTCATACAGGAGACACACAGAAGAGTGCTCTCGGGAAGCATTCCCCTCCCGCTCCCTCGGTGATCACCACCAATGCCTTCAGAGGAGGACCTCACAGAATGTCAGCCTATTTCTAGGATAAACTAAGACCAGGCTGAGAGAGTCTACTTGGTTTAGATAGTTGATCCAAATAATTTAGGCTTGAAAGACAACTTTTCTCAAGAGTTGAGTTGACTTCTGTCTTCAAATCTTGACTGTACCTTGCCTACAAAGGCATCAGTTAACACCTATGGACTTTTGAAGAGAATATTCCATTATTTCTTTTCTTTCTTGAGAGTCGTTTTTTTCCCTCCTCGTTTGGAAGGTTTGCAGTACTTTGCTTCCATCTGAGCCAGAAAATTGTCCATTTCCTTTTGCCGATCCTTTTGTCTGCTCTGTTTAAGAAGTTAAAACACAAGCTTTCAAAACTCAAGACTGTCCACAGAAATAAAGTATTCAGCAGTTGCTGAAAGGGAGAATAGGGAGTGACTGCTAGTGTTTAGAGTGATGAAGATGTTCTGGAATTAGATAGTGCTGATGATTGTAAAACCTGATCAATAATATACTAAAAAACCACTGAATTATACCACTGAATTGTACATTTTAAAAGGATGACTGTATGGTACCTGAATGTCTTAAAAGATGAAAACAAAATGCCTACAATACTATATAAACTCCAAAGAAATATTAGCAGTAAGAAGCAGAAATTGGAAGAAATGGCGGTAAGCTTCACAGACAACCTGACAGTTTACCTGAATGGCTACTTTCAAGTTATCCACTCCTTCATCAAGCCCCAACTCCTTCCTGCTCATTTCTGCTTCTTTAGCCTCTTCCTGAGCCTAAAACAGAAACTCGTGTGAGATACAATGCCAACCTAGCAAATACTAAAAATACACCCTCTTTCCCAAAAGTAAATCTGTTAAGACCATTTCAATTTGAGGATTATATAAATTAAAAGGATAAAATCAAGCAGTAGATCCTCTTTTTCCAATTAGTCGGAGAAGGCAATGGCACCCCACTCCAGTACTCTTGCCTGGAAAATCCCATGGATGGAGGAACCTGGTAGGCTGCAGTCCATGGGGGTCACTAAGAGTCGGGCACGACTGAGCGACTTCACTTTCACTTTTCACTTTCTTGCATTGGAGAAGGAAATGGCAGCCAACCCACTCCAGTATTCTTGGCTGGAGAATCCCAGGGACGGAGGAGCCTAGTGGGCTGCCCTCTATGGGGTCGCACAGAGTCAGACATGACTGAGGCGACTTAGCAGCAGCAGCAGGTCATTTGGTTCCATAAACCATAGGGGGACAGTAAGGAAAACAAAATGCTAGAAGAGCTAAGAAAGGTCACTTAACCAAGGATGCCCTCAAACGTTGCCAGGACACAGGCACCTCAGATTCCTCCTCTGGAAACCAAATTTACTACATGTGACTTGTGGTAGCCAAGAGTGCAACCCTGGTTTAAAATTTCCCCTAAGTAGTTAGGATAAACTCTAACAAATTCCGTTTTAACGTTTCTTTACCAGATTTCAAACCCACCTCCTCTTGCCAAATTTTACTAGGGCACTGATTCCAAACTACTACAAGAATACCTTGGGAAAGGTTAGTAAGTTCATTCTCCAGGGCAACACCTAAGACTATGAGAGGCCCCAGTCCCCAGAGAATTTTCTCAACAGCAATGAATACTATTAATACTGAGAATGATGATATGTTAGGACCTTGTTACTCTAATAAAAGAGTTTCCTCTGCCTACTTCAGTCCTTGAAATCAATTTTTTTTTAATACTATTTTTTCTCTAAGTTTGCAGAACTCTTTGTCAAAACTATTCCATTCCCCACTCCACCCCCCAAACTCTAGGGAAGTTTCTCAAGCTAATAGGCTATTACTGAACACAGCTGTGCTCAGTTTCACCTAAAAAAAGTTGCCAACTTAAACTGTCAGCTTGAAATCTAGACAGATGTAGCCTATAAGCCAAAGTGATGATCTTGATACACATTCCACTTCTCTCAACACACTTGTCAGGTTTTTCCTGCATCTTTTTACATAAAAGCCACAGACCTAACTCCACCTCCAATTCAGCCATACAAATAAAGTACCCACCAAAAAGCTACAGTCTTACACTATCTGCTCTCCCTAGAGTTCCCATTATGAAAGCCAGGCTGAGGCAAGAGTGACTTTAATACCAGTCCGGTCTTCCCCTAAAGACCAGAGGCACAGGTATTTGTTACCTTGAATCTGCTCCCTCCTGAACCCCAGATGTCCTTAAGCTCCTTTCCCTTGCCATCGTCCTTCCCCTTACCAACTCCCCAGTTTAATATGGGTGAAAAGGACACACAAACCACAATCCTTGATACTCTACAAAATTGTACCTCAAAGGGTGTTTGGAAATACATCATTATCAAAATAAACTGGTTTTTGGTTGTTTTTTTTTTCACTCACCCCATCTCCCCATTTTTTTTTGTTTTTTTAATGTATATTCTGGGTCCAACTCAAGAATCGAAGTGAGTTAAGTCACTCAGTCATCTCCCGACTCTTTGCGACGCCATGGACGAGCCTACCAGGCTCCTCCATGGGATTTTCCAGGCAAAAGTACTGGAATGGGTTGCCATCAAAACTGGGCAAGAATACAGGAATTTGAATTAATAAGACATAGTCCTACAGTCTCTGTCACCTTCTCACCCCTTAACCAAGTGAGAATGTGGAGCCTAGGTATCTGGATTCTGTTACTTTACTGCCTTAGAATGCCTCAGCAAGGTTAAAAAAATTGGCCCATATGAAGAATATTTCAGTGCTACTTTCAAATGATACTGATTATCTAATCCACACAGTAAAATCCTTTTGAGCACAACAGAGTAGGGGAAAAAAGTTTCTCTTAGTGAGCTCATTAAGTTAGATGGCAACCAGAAAAGAAGTTAAGCCTTATCTTTATTTCAGCAGTCTTATATATATTTTCGTTGTTATATATATCCTCAAATTCTTTTGGGAAGTAGTCAAGATATATGGCATTCAAAATCTTACCCTCCTTTTCCTTGCATTCATCTTCTGCTTCGATTCTTTGACAAAGGCATTATAGGATGGGACCTCTCCAGCATCAATGGCTTGTTGAATAATGTGCCTTATCCTGGGTTCTTCTGTGTATTGCACACACAGCACAGACTCCATAATCTGATCCATGTCACCCTTGAAGTCCAGATAGGCCTGTTTAATATCAGTCAGCTCTTCTTCAGAACCTTTGTATGTCTTCTCAAAAGCCTGAATGTCTTCCAGAGATATCTGAACAAATGAGAGACACATGCTGTAACTTTGATTCAAAGTTAATTTTAAATAATCGGAATACAAGAAAAAAGTTAACTCAGGTGTCAAAATATTTCTCCCCAAATACAACAGCTGCTTGAGTTGAAATTGTTGCAAGGAAGCAAATTTTCTATGCTAAAGATTTTCTAGAGTTCTCCCTAGTCCAATCTTCAGAATTGCTAAGCTACACACCAGAAAATTTAAGTGAAGTTTCCAAAGGTGAGAAGAGACCCAGAAAAATACTTGGGGCTTACACCTGGCTTTGTAAAATAAAGCATATATTATAAAAAAATGTAATGTCTCCCTTTCACTACACTCTACACCAAGAGTTAAAGGCCCATTTCAGTAAGTGTGTGCATCTATGTATGTACGTGCATGTGTTATAACACACATATATACATGGTTCAACAGAACGCTTAAATTTGCCCTTCTTCAAAGAAGTGGGTCTCTCTAATATTTAGAGACCAAATAAAAAATCCTCATTCTTAACAACACAAAACGCAAGGTCTTAGAGGCATTCAATAAAGGTTTATTGAATGAGAAATGGGAACGGTCGTAAGAAAATCCCCAGAGTTCTTTACCTTTTTAAAGAGTAATCTCCAATAGGCCTCCCAGTCCCGGTCTTGGCTGAGCACATCAGAATCCTCGTCCACTGTTCCCTGTTCATCGTATAATGTTCTCTGTTCTTTGTCACTCAGAACGGAGTAGACCTTTCCAAGGATCTGCGGGAAAGAGTACACTAAAATCACCCTTCCGCCTCTCACTGAAACCGCGCCGCGAGAAATAAAGATTAGAAAACGCCAGGCCGGGCTCGGCTCACTCTACCCCGAGAGGCAGGGCGGTCATAAGACGGAGGGAAGCCCGGGCGGCCGTGGATAGAGTCTAGCGCACCTGGAAGCGGCGGGTGGCGTCTTCTTTGTCGCCCTCGCCCACCCGATCCGGGTGCACCTGCAGGGACACCTTGTGATAGCCGCGTCGGATCTCGCCGTCTGAGGCCTCGCGCCGCACGCCCAATACTTGGTAAAGGTCGGCGGTGCCGAATAGTTCTTCGCACAGTTCCAGAAGCCCCATGGTCGGCAGCGGTGCGAAGGGGGCGGCGGGCTCAGCGAAAACACCTGACCCAGCCACACTAAGTACAGCTCAAGAGCGCCTACCTTTTCCCGCGCAAAAAGCCCGAGGCGCTAGCGTCACAAGAGGCGCCGGAAGAGGCGGGGTCACGCCGCCGCACTTTACGGCCGTTGAGGGATGGGGGCGTGGCCAAACGGGACTGTCAGGATTGAGGCGGTGAGTCTCCCATCACCGCAATCTCCTTCCACAAGTTCTCTGAGCTCCGGACGTCCTCCCCTTACTCTGAAAACCTCATCCCTACCTTTTCCCCAATGTCCCAGCTCAGTTTATGCAACAGTGTAAAGGTTCATATTAGGTTTAACCTAGCGCTGCTTTCTTTTTGCCTTTTTTCCCAGTAAAAAACAGCGAAACATCAGCATTTGGCAATCTCATTTGGTTTAAATTTGGGGATCACAACAGATTGTGGAAAATTCTTAAAAGAGATGGGAATACCAGACAACCTTACCTGCCTCCTGAGAAACCTGTATGGGCTTCCCTGTAGCTCAGACGGTGAAGAATCGGCCTGCAATGGAGACCTGGGTTCGATACCCCAGTGGAGAAGATCCACTGGAGACAGGAATGGCAACCCACTCCTGTATTCCTGCTTGGAGAATTCCATGGACTGAACAGAGGGGCCTGGCAGGCTACAGTCCATGGGGTGGCAGAGTCAGACACAACTGAGCGATTAACTACACTACTACAAGAAGCAATAGTTAGAACCAGACGTGAACAATGGGCTGGTTCCAAATTGGGAAAGGAGTCAGTCAAGACTGTAAATTGTCACCCTTCTTATTTAACTTACATGCAGAGTAAATCATGCGAAATGCTGGGCTGGATGTATCACAAGCTGGAATCAGGATTGCAGAGAGAAATACCGAAAACCTCAGATATGTAGATAACAACACCCTAATAGCAGAAGGTGAAGAACTAAAGAGTCTCTTGATGAGGGTGAAAGAGTGAAAAAGCTGGCTTAAAACTCAATGTTCAAAAAACCAAGATATGACATCCAGGCCCATCACTTCATGGCAAATAGGGAAAAAACAGAAACAGTGACTGACTTTTTCTTTGGCTCCAAAATCACTGCAGATGGTGACTGTAGCCATACAACTAAAAGACGCTTGCTCCTTGGAAGAAAAGCTATGACAAACCTAGACAGTATTAAAAAAGCTAAGTGCTGAAGAATTGATACTTTCAAACTGTAGTGCTGGAGAAGATTCCAGAGTCCCTTGGACAGCACAGTGATCAAACCAGTCAATCCTAAAGGAAATTAACCCTGAAAATTCATTGGAAAGACTGATGCTGAAGCACCAATTATTTGACCACCTGATGTGAAGAGCCGACTAATTGGAAAAGACCCCAATGCTGAGAAAGACGGAGGGCATGAAGAGAAGGGGACAACAGGATGAGATGGTTGGATGGCATCATTGACTCAATAGACATGAGTTTGAGCAAACTCTGGGAGAGAGTGAAGAATAGGCATGCTACAGTCCATGAGGTCGTCAAGAGTTGGACACGACTGAGTGACTGAACAACAAGTTGGGACTGCTAGGCAGGGACTTTCCCTTGAGCCCTGCAATTGTAAAAACCTACATTAAACAAAAAGCACAAAATACCAGTCTTCTAAAAATTCTCTAATTGATAGTTCTAGATTTGACATTTATTACAGAATCATTTCCATTCACCTTCCAGTTCCTGAATCACCTTCCACTTTGGTGGAGATAACATGATCCAAACCCCCATCTTGATAAAAATATAAGCTTTAGCAACAAAGGCTTTCTAAAGTGCAGACGTGGGTTTGAGCTTGTTGGATTTGAGATGGTGGCAAGACAGACAGATGCAATCATCCAAGAATTGGTGAAAAATCTGGGCCTGGAAATCCAAAGCAAGAGGAATAGAGGAAACTTCGGAAATCAGGGAGAGGATGAGCTTACACAGAAGTTTCCATATGTGTGTCTTAAAGACAAGACAGACCAGGGCACAAAGTGAATACGCGAATTAGCAGAAATTCATCAGCTCAAAATAATACCTATTTCACATCAGTTCCCTTCATTGGTCAATACTTTCCAGAATTACATTTTCCTCTGCTGCTGCTGCTGCTAAGTCCCTTCAGTCGTGTCTGACTCTGTGTGACCCCATAGAGGGCAGCCCACTAGGCTCCCCCGTCCGTGGGATTCTCCAGGCAAGAACACTGGAGTGGGTTGCCATTTCCTTCTCCAATGCATGAAAGTGAAAAGTGAAAGTGAAGTCGCTCAGTCACGTCCAACTCTTTGTGACCCCATGGACTGCAGCCTATCAGGCTCCTCCGTCCATGGGACTTCCCAGGCAAGAGTACTGGAGTGGGGTGCCATTGCCTTCTCCAACATTCTCCTCTACTCTACCAGTTAAGGTTTCTCCAAAGACTTCAAACTCTCCAGGGTAGACTGTTCTCCTTTAAACTTTGAAATGGTTTTCAAAGCATTTCTTTTTCCTACCTTCAAGATCAAACTCCCATAAAGTCAGTTGCTCTCTGCCTGTCCTGCCTTTAAATCCTCCCCAAAGCAAGTGGAGGCCATCCAGTGACAACTCAGAGAGCCTTGATGACCTGAGTTTGAGGTGGCTGGCAATTATTCTCAGAATACAAAACTGAGAATAGGTTGGTACAACAATAGGGCTTTAGAATCTCCTCTATAAATCTCCCATATTTTAGTTTTACACCAGATTATGAAATTTATATTATTCAGTGTGACGACTAAAGCCATCTAACCCTGCTACAGTTATGGTGGAACAGATAACAGGCTTTTGGGAGACACAACCAGTCATTTATATTAACCATGATACCTCAACCTAATTTTGTCATTGACTTTTAAAGTGGACTTTTGAAAAGCCCTTTATCTTTACTCACTACCCCCACTACAGACATAACATGATGGAAAGGGCTCTCCAGGTAGGAACACTGGGGTCTGACTCTGTTCTGCCCAATACTAAAACTGTGTGGCCTTGACCGAGTTTCTACTTCTGAACCTCAGCTTCCCCACTGATAAACTGGAGACAATCCTACCTAATTTCATGATACCTTATAATTCTCACCAATAACCTTGCATGGAAGTTGTACATAGGTACTTTACTTTCTTCCAGTTATTCTTTCTTTAAAAAGTAGATTATTAGAGCCTAAAAGCATGTAACAAACTACCTTTGTAAATTTGAAATTGTGTGTTGACAAGACAATGTAAATCTGCAATTACAAAAACAGTAAGTGAAGTAATTGTATTCTTGAGTTGGTGGGATGACCATAAATGATTAAAGAAGGAAATACTTGGAAAGGACACAGACATGCTGGTTGGGGACTTTGAAACAGGGAAATCTTGGAAGGTAGTAGGCTATAAAGTTGCCCAGGGGACCTAGAGTCCAACCTCCCCCACAGCCACTGTCTTTCCCCTCAAGAAGGCTGGAAGAATTAATTAGTATCTATACCCAGCTTTATGTCGATCAAGAACAAACTTCTCCCAGGGCTCTGTTCAGATCAGGCCAGATGATCATGGATGACTTAAAAAATTCCATTTATTGACCTCTAAATAATAAAACTAAGTGTTCTGCACAAATATTTTAAGAGGACTTCAAGTTTGTTTCCACTGCTATGTTCACTGAAGTCAGTTCTCTTTTGTTTCTGTAGCCTCTGTATCTGTTTTCTGAGCCGCTAAGAGGACTTCTTGTGCCCGTTTCCGTCGCAGCCTCTCAGCATTTGTGATCACCATCGGGTGCAGAGGGAAAAAGCCAGAAAGACCTAAAAGTAACAGGATTTTCATTCATTATAACAATACAAACTAATGTTTACCTGGGAACTTAGTTTCACTTACCTGAAGTCTAGCAGAGATTTGATCCAAGACAAAGATTCAAAACAAATTCCTTACTTGCCAAAATGTTTTTACCTCTTCCCCCAGCTCCCTTCCTTCCATTTACTGCAAGGTCACAATGGATGTTGTCTACTTCTTAACACTATTTTCCTTACTTGAAAAAATGATCAACTGACAGTCATGCAAGACACACCATTCCCATTTTTTTTAGCATAAAATCTCAGTCATCCAAAAGGTCTCATGAAGTCTCTACAAAAGCAATCTCCAGATTTCAACGGGCAACTAGATCAATTTCAGTTCTCCCTCCAGTCCTGATTAGCCTGGAGATAGTGAAAATCATTCTTAATTCTCATCATCTTGGAAATGACTTCAATTTAAAATCCCCTCAAAGAGGTAAGCTTAGCTGAGTTACCCAGAAGCTTTTCCACAGGCTTTGAGAGGTGGGCTCCACAGCCAATCCAATGCCGGATCCGGTCCAGGTTGAGAGCAACGAGTTTCTCTCCATGACTGTTGGGCATTGGATCATAGGAGCCCAGCTGCTCTACGAAACGGCCATCCCTGGGACACTTGTTGTGAGCAGCCACGATGCGGTAGAAAGGCCTGTTGGTACAGCCACCGAGCGCAAGGCGGATGGTTAAGTGGCCTCCACGGTAGGCCTTGCAAAGGACAGTAGCTGTAGACAAATAAGTGGTTAAGACACAAGAATCGAGTGCACAAAATGCAGAAAATGAAATGAGACAACCCCCTTCATCCACTGAAATGTCCTTACTGCTGCTGCTTAGTCGCTTTAGTCGTGTCCAACTCTGTACGACCCTATGGACTGCAGCCAGCCAGGCTCCTCTGTCCATGGGATTCTCTAGGCAGACTATTGGAGTGGGTTGCCTGTGCCCTCCACCAGGGTATCTTCCTGATCTAGAAATCGAACCCGGGTCTCCTGCACTGCAGGCAGATTCTTTACCTCTGAGCCACCAGGGAAGCCCAAAATGTCCTTCCTTTCAACCAATTCTTGTCAGTCTGCCTCAGAAACCCTTTCTTTGTGAAACTCCTCTTAAACACTCCAGCTATACCCAACGCACTCAACACAGGCCTGCTATTTACTGTCTCTGGAACAAGCTGAAGCCCAGCTGCCTCATCTATAAAATGAACGCCATTTATCTCATAGGAGTTCAGCGAAAACTTTAAAAGCGAACAAGAAAACCACTGAAGGCAGAATCAAACGTGTGCAGTTTCAGGTACGGACTGTCTCTAGCTCGTCTAGGAGAGCGCAGCTCCAGTCAGTCCACACGCCCTCTTATCCCCACGACCGCCCGGAAGGTCTCCCAAGGCCCCCAGCACTCACTGAGCTGGACCATGGCGCAGCCGGCGGGCCCCGGGGCCTGTGCGCCAGTTGCGACGCCTCGGAGCTTCCCGGAGCCGGAGCGAATCCGCTCTACGGCCTCCGGCTGCGCGGACAACCCACCAGAAGGCTCAACGCTGAAGAACCGCGGACTTCAACTCTCCGCCACTCCAGCCCAGGCACCTTGGTACCGGAGGCGGAATTGTCCACTCGCCCCGCCTCTTCCGGTCCCGTCCCTGCACTTCCGTAACACAACACGGAGAGCCTTAAGGTGTCTTAACTGCCACGAAGAAGGAGCGGTACAACTTGGGAATGCTCTGCGAGCCGAGCCCGGTGGGATCTCCGGCCCTCACTGCTCTGTGGGTCTCTGCCCGAGGGAGGAATACTGGGAGAATCCCGGAAAGGGGTGAAGTGAAAGTGTTAATCACTCAGCCGTGTCCGACTCTTTGCGACCCTATGCATCGTAGCCCACCAGGCTCCTGGGTCCATGGGATTTCCCAGGCAAGAATTCTGGAGTGGGTTGCCATTCCTTCCTCAAGGGGATCTTCCTGACCCAGGATTCAAACCCGGGTCTTACGTATTGCGGCAGATTCTTTGAGACCGCTTTGAGACCAGCAGAGAAGGCCACCATCCATCCTTCCAGCAAATGTTTTCCGAGCACCAGTTAGGGCCTAGGCGCAGTGCCAGAGAACGCAAAGATGAAAGAGGGCTGTCCTTGCCCCTAGGCAGCTGACAGTCGTGGCGGGAGGTGGAGGGGCAGGCGGTTGTGGGCCGGCGGGGAGAGACGGTGAGGTTACATCAGAGTAACTAGGGGTGGTCAGTACACAGTCTTGGGGTGAGCAGAAGAGATGGTGAACCTAGTAATTCCTCAGGAAGACTTCATAAAGGAGGTAGCATTAGGGCTGAGACTAGAGAAGAACTATAAATGAATGTAGAGTTGATTTTATCCTGTGTTTACCAATGTGCCTCTCACTTCCCCTCCTGTTTTTCCATGTCCCTCTTATTCTCTGTGTCCTCCTTTAAAAAATAAAGACAGGAAGCCTTTATTTTTGGTTTTGCTGTGCACTGATCCAAGAGGACAAGGGTGAGGTATGGTTCCTTTGTCATTTCTAGCCCTAGAATAACGGCCTCAATTGTGAGGAGTTTTATATCTATTATAGAGTAATGGATCCTTCATGGAGCCCTTGTGATTTACATCCATGAAGATACTGTAAGCAAAGACCACTCGATTCAGCTTCTCTGTTCACTGTTAGATCTGGGCACAACTCATGTGCTCTTTGTCCTAATGCAGTGACCCAGCACAGCATTCTTCCTTTCCACCCACCTTAGAAAATGATGCCTTAATTCCTAAGTTCCAGTAAGTGAACCTGGTCACAGATCTTAGCAGTTGACTTCCTACAGGAGTAATTCTGATAAGCTTTCACCTGAAACTAATAATGAACATACTATACCTTACTTATGCACACACACACAAATAGTTATATTCTTATGTATATCTCAGCATACCATAACTGATGAATTCTGAGTTTTTTATTTAGATTTTTTTTTATTGCCATCCAGTTAACTGTCAAACGGTGAAACATCCAGTAACAATAGCCATTCAGTAAAACAATGGAAATAAATGAATGGATATCAGTTATATTGATGATCCTTTCTTTCTTTATCCCCAGTCTTTATTCTGGTAAAACATCCAGGGTTTAATTTCTCTTGGAAAGAAAGGGGCTCAGCATCCTATGCAGAAAATTCTTCAGGTAGAAGGATGTCAGAAAGATGGATTTCCAAAGCCAACCGTCTCCTGAACCATGTGGAGCTCTGCAAGCAGATTCTCATCTTTCAGTTTTAACTGTGTAAGAGGTAGAAGGGAAGAACACATACGTCACCCCTGACATAGTTATGTGGAGATTCCTTATTTGTGGGGCCACAGCTAAAGAACATAGTTCCTCAGGTTGGAATTGGCTCTTCCTATATTCTCTGTTTCATGGTAACTCCATTAAAAAGTCCTCAGAACACTGTGCTGGTTACATGGAAGTGTCCACTTTACAAAAATTTACATGGTATGAATGCTCACAATTTGTGCATTTTTCTTGTGTAAAAAAAAAAGTTTATTTTTAAAAAATTTACCCTAATACCCAAATATATTCTTGGCAGGTGAGAGACAGGAATAAAATACATAGGAATCAAAATCATTAGATTTGAATTTAATTTTAAAATCTCAGTGTGTAATGGACACATCTAGTTGCCTACAAATCCACTCTCTTCTTTTACTAACAAAATCTTCATTTCTTTTCAGGGCAGCAATGTAGGCAACTAAAAAGCGACAGAGTTTCCCTTGCAGCTAGCAATAATTTCAATTGTGATCAATGAAATATAAGCTAAAGTCACATCTCTTTAAAGGGAGGTGAAATAGCTAGTGTGGCCCTTTTGTCCTTTGCCTGCTTTGATCTTTACTATACTTGAAATATGCATGTGATAGCTTGAGGTACAATGGCTGTCTTGCAACTGTAAGGGCTGGGAACTTCATGTTATGATGGGTGAAACAGAAAGAGGTTGGGTTTCTGTTAACACTGTGGAGCTGTGGTACCAGTATGTTCTGGACTTTTCATTAGATGAGAAAAAATAAAACTCCTAATTTGTTTAAGCCACTGGCTTCCAAGTCACATTATTTGCAATCATAACTGATAGACTAGACCAGGGATTCACAAGCAAGAGCTCATGAGCCAAATCCAGCCTGCTGCCTGTTTTTGTAAGTAAAGTTTTATTTGAAATACAGCTGTGCTCATTTGTTTGCATATTGCCTGTAGCTGCTTTTGTACCTCAAGGGCACAGTGTGGTAGCTACAAGAGAGACCACGTGGCCCACAAATCCTATTTTGCCCTTTACAGAAAAATTTGCTGACTGCTGGACTAGAAGAACACCTTCATTTTGTATGTGAGGATAATGAGGCCCATGGAGGGTAAAAAAAAGATATCCCATGGTAATATGTGGGGTATGGCAAAGATGGTAAGAAAGTCCTCTAGAAAATCTTCATATCATGAAATGCTGTGAAGTCAAGTCCTGAATTAAGCCAGCACCTTCCTCCTAGCATTCCCAACGTCAGTATACTACAAATAGCAAAGGTATCTGCATCATACCTTCATCGTGTACTTGTAGGCCTGCTCAGCTTCCAGTTGCCGTCCAGCCTGAAAAAACAGCACAATTTAGTGATGATGACATACCATAATCATTCAAAGGAGAAGGCACACTGCCGCCATTGCTACCTAAAGCAGAAGATTCCACAGCTTCTTGGTTAAGAACCTCTGAATGAAGAGTGGAAGCAGGAAAATGAAAGGTGGGGGGAAAACCAGATAGTAAATATAATATATACTTATAAATAAATATATATATATATATTCCTCCTCCATTTCAAATAGCTGAAAGACAACTTGGCCTTTTTTTTTTTCCTGAAAGCACCATAAGTCATTTGTTCCTCTCAGTATTGAAGCTATTCTGTTAATATTAGCTCTCACACATAGCACTTGCTTTGTAGTTTACATTGTTTTAATCACTTACACTTTTAAAGTGCTTTACTTACATATATACCACTATTATTTACATTTATATTGTATATTATTTACATGACACTATTATTTATATTTCCCAGTTTACAGATAGAGAAGTCTGGGCACAGAGAAGATAAATAACTTGCCAGGGTTATGAAGCTAGTAAATGGGGTTTTAAAACAATACATCCTGGCTCCAGAGTCCAAGTTTTTAACTGCAAAAATTTATCCCATCTCTATGAATTGGAAGAAGCAGATACTGGCATTACTTGCATGTAGATCTGGATATGAAGGGAGAACACTACTTCTAGTTATTTCTTGTATGAAGTACTCATGTAAGACTTAAATGAGAATAATATGACTTCACTAATAGACTTCACTCAGCATCTGCTGGATCATCGAAAAAGCATGAGAGAGAGTTCTCAAAAAACATCTGCTTTATTGATGATGCCAAAGCCTTTGACGGTGTGGATCACAACAAACTATGGAAAATTCTGAAAGACATGGGAATACCAGACCACCCACCTGCCTCCTGAGAAATCTTATGCAGGTCAAGAAGAAACAGAAAAAAAAAAGAAACAGAACTGGACATGGAACAACAGACTGGTTCCAAATTGGGAAAGGAACATGTCAAGGCTGTATATTGTCAGTTCAGTTCAGTTCAGTCACTCAGTTGTGTCCAACTCTTTGCGACCCCATGAACCACAGCACACCCGGCCACCTTGTCCAACACCAACTCCTGGAGCCTACCCAAACTCATGTCCATTGAGTCGGTGATGCCATCCAACCATCTCATCCTCTGTTGTCCCCTTCTTCTGCCCTCAGTCTTTCCCAACATCAGGGTCTTTTCAAATGAGTCAGCTCTTTGTATCAGGTAGCCAAAGTATTGGAGTTACAGCTTCAACATCAGTCCTTCCAATGAACAACCAGGACTGATCTCCTTTAGGATGGACTGGTTGGATCTCCTTGCAGTCCAAGGGACTCTCAAGAGTCTTCTCCAACACCACAATTCAAAAGCATCAATTCTTCGGCCTTCAGCTTTCTTCACAGTCCAACTCTCACATCCATACATGACTACTGGAAAAACCATAGCCTTGACTAGATGGACCTTTGTCGGCAAAGTAATGTCTCTGCTTTTGAATATGCTGTCTAGGTTGGTCATAACTTTCCTTCCAAGGAGTAAGTGTCTTTTAATTTCATGGCTGCAATCACCATCTGCAGTGATTTTGGAGCCCAAAAAAATAAAGTCTGACACTGCTTCCACTGTTTCCCCATCTATTTGCCATGAAGTGATGGAACCAGATCCATGGTCTTAGTTTTCTGAATGCTGAGCTTTAAGCCAACTTTTTCACTCTCCTCTTTCACGTTCATCAAGAGGATCTTTAGTTTTTCTTCACTTTCTGCCATAATGGTGGTGTCATCTGCATATCTGTGGGTATTGATATTTCTCCCAGCAATCTTGATTCCAGCTTGTGCTTCCTCCAGCCCAGCATTTCTCATGATGTACTCTGCATATAAGTTAAATAAGCAGGGTGACAGTATACAGCCTTGACATACTCCTTTTCCTATTTGGAACAGTCTGTTGTTCCATGTCCAGTTCTAACTGTCGCTTCCTGACCTGCATATAGGTTTCTCAAGAGGCAGGTCACGTGGTCTGGTATTCCCATCTCTTGCAGAATTTTCCACAGTTTATTGTGATCCAAACAGAGGCTTTGGCATAGTCAATAAAGCAGAAATAGATGCTTTTCTGGAACTCTCTTGCTTTTTTCATGATCCAGCAGATGTTGGCAATTTGATCTCTGGTTCCTCTGCCTTTTCTAAAACCAGCTTGAACATCTGGAAGTTCACGGTTGACGTATTACTGAAGCTTGGCTTGGAGAATTTTGAGCATTAGTTTACTAGCGTGTGAGATGAGTGCAATTGTGCGGTAGTTTGAGCATTTTTTGGCATTGCCTTCCTTTGGGATTGGAATGAAAACTGACCTTTTTCAGTCATGTGGCCACTGCTGAGTTTTCCAAATTTGCTGGCATATTGCAGCACTTTCACAGCATCATCTTCCAAGATTTGAAATAGCTCAACTGGAATTCCATCACCTCCACTAGCTTTGTTCATAGTGATGCTTTCTAAGGCCCACTTGACTTCATATTCCAGGATGTCTGGCTCTAGGTGAGTGATCACACCATCATGATTATCTTGGTGAAGATCTTTTTTGTACAGTTCTATTCTTGACACCTCTTAATATCTTCTGCTTCTGTTAGGTCCATACCATTTCTGTCCTTTATCGAGCCCATCTTTGCATGAAATGTTCCCTTGGTATCTCTAATTCTCTTGAAGAGATCTGTAGTCTTTCCCGTTCTGTTGTTTTCCTCTATTTCTTTGCATTGATGGCTTAGGAAGGCTTTCTTATCTCTCCTTGCTATTCTTTGGAACTCTGCATTTAGATGCTTATATCTTTCCTTTTCTCCTTTGCTTTTCGCTTCTCTTCTTTTCACAGCTATTTGTAAGGCCTCCTCAGACAGATGTTTTCCTTTTTTTGCATTTCTTTTCCATGGGAATGGTCTTGATCCCTGTCTCCTATACTTACATATCCATAATTTTTTCCATATTTTATCAATCAGTTTCTGAGCAAAGTGTATTGAAATCTTGCATTTTAGCTTATAGATAAAGAAACTGAGGCCCAGCAAGTTTAAATAAATTGTCCAGGATCCCACAGTTAGTTGTGGCAGAGCTGGGGTAAGAACTCAGGTATTCCTCATACTGATATTTACTCCAAAGAGAAAATTCGATCATTTTTAGTTTGTTAGTTTCTCTTATAATCACAATATCCCCTGTTGGTTCTGTGTTATGTTGGCCAACAAAAAATTGAGGGCCACTCTCATCCCCAATTTGAATCTTACGCTAATATGCAAGTTATTGAAGCAAGTTATTTTAATTATGAGAGGGTTATTTCCTACAGGTAAAGCAGCTATCACAAATTTCCACCCTTAGCCAGCAGTTCAACAGGAAGGAATGATTCAGAAACACTATAAGAGACTCTCCTTTGCTGGTATCTGACCTTGTTACATTCTGATACAATATCACTCCCATTTTTAATTCCCTTAAATGAAAACTACTTTAATGAAACAGGAACTCAGGTCATTAAATATAACTGCTGCTGCTGCTAAGTCACTTCAGTCCTGAATACATTTAAAATATAAACACCCTGCCTTTCCTGATTAGTTTGGCAGAGCTGAGGTAAGAACTCAGGTAAATATCTAACCTATCTTTCTGAATAGCTAAACTATCTACCTGAATTCTGCTCTCAGAGAAAAATGTCAGAGACAATTACAAAGAAGAATGCTTCACAGCATTGGGTACATGTTTTAAATGACAGGACTTTTGGGGAAAATAGATTCAGTCTATCAGAGATTTCTGTTGTTCCTGTTGTTGGTAATTCATTTATGTCTATACCCTTATAGGCTACTTTGCCTTTTTTTTTAATCACTGGATTTTTATATGGATTTTATAGACCATATACTACATTTGGTAGATCCAGAGCATAAGTGGAGTGACTATACAATTCCCAGACTTGAGGTCCTAAACATGAGAGGGGTGCTAAGGAGGGCGGAAGGAGAACCTCTCTTCCCCAAGTCTAATCTGCCATCCCACTGCATAACCCTTGCACATCTCCTAACTACAGCCCCAGACCATGATCTGATCTGTACATGCTCCTTCATCTTGGGACAGGGCACACACTGGGCTGGGCTTGGTTTGTGTGGCTTGGGGCTGGGCCTGATGAGCAGCTCAAAAATGTGGTACAGAGCCCACTCCACCTGAAACCCCCACTGGTGGTCAATTCCAGTCCACCCCTTCACCACTCACCTGAGACCACCAAGTCCAGTGCCTCACGTCTGTTATTAGAACCTCTTTTCCAAACACGCCTAAACATATAATTTTCAGGCACATTCTAAGGAGAAGCTTCCTAGACATGGGCCCTCCTTCATCATCAGTAAAATGACCAAATCTAAGCTCATCAAACCTCAACTATCATGAATTGATGGCCTTCCCACTATCCCTTTCTTTACTTGGCCCCTCACCTCTCTGCCCAAGGACACTGTGTAATGATAATAAACACTCACTTTCAGGCAGACCAGAGCCAGATATGCCCACACTTCAGCATTGTAGTTGTTCAAAGCATTGGCTTCAGAGAGAGCATCCTCAGCCTCTGTGAGCTCCTCCAGCTTGAAAGAAAAAGAAGATACGTGATTTGTTAAGTCAGAGAAATTTCCACTTAAGCCAGCTAGAATCTGTTCAGCTGAAAATGCTATGTCCAAATAGTACTGGTGTATATGTGACCCATACTAATAATTTCCAACTTAAAAAAAAATTAGCAACAAAAATCATTGTTCAAACAAAATCTTTTGTGGTGGTGTTACCATATATGAACGAGTTAAAAGTAGAACTGCTCTGATTAAAAAGTCAGGTAGGGGACTTCCCTGGTGGTCTAGTGGTTAAGAATCCACCTTCCAGTGCAGGGGATGTGGGTTCGATTCTTGCTGGGGGACTAAGATCCCACATTCCATGAGACAACTGAGCCCTCTCACCACAACAGAGAGAAGCATGCTTCCACGAGGAAGAGCCCATGTGCTGCAAAGATCCCACATGCCACAACAAAGATTCCACATGCTGCCACTAAGACCACATGTGGCCAAAAATAATTAAGTAAATAAGGAGCATGCAGAAAAAAATACTACTGAAAAAAAAATCAGGTAGGCGAATCTGGAGCCCTGTCTGCTGGGCTCTCAATTTATACCCCTCTTCTTCCCTCTCTCTACAGCAGGCCCATGAGGGCTTCCATGCCCCATGGAGCTTCAGGTGCCAGGGATGAAAAAACCAAAAGTATTCACTATCATATGTGCATCATTCAGTGATTTCCCTGTACACAATGGGATGTCAGACACATCTGTAGTTGTTTCATTTACATCATGTATCCCTTTCTTAAGTCAAAGTCCTATTAGTCTGTCAAATTACTATTGGTCAGAAAGCTCCTCTTTCCCCTAACATTAGTTATTGATAGCACAGTCTTGAGCAATCTATAAAATATTCAGAGATTCTAGGGTGCTCCCTGAGCTCTGGGCACATGGATATCATTGTTGCTCCTAATATGGTGAGTTTGCTTTGTAAAATCTTCCAAAAGGCCACCTAAGGAAAGGATAAAATACTTCTCTCTCCCTAGTAAAACTGCTGTTCATTTTCCTACTTTATAAAAGATGATAATAGGTTTCTAGGCCCAAGACAATATGAACAACGGCCTTTCAAAAATGCCCATACATTTTCCCACACTTTAAATGTCTTGGAGATATTAATTATTTAATCAACCTATACTCGCTAAGGCTTTACTCTGTGCCAGGCAATATGCTAGATAATTTGAACAAAAGAAAAAAATACAACCTTTGTTCTCAAATACAAAAGAAAAAAATACAACCTTTGCCCTTTTATGACCGATACATAACAAGTTAAGACAAAATGAAAACTCAAACACATGAAGAGTTCTGAAACAAAACAAGCACACACACACACACACATACATGTATGTATATATAATTTAGTGGAGGGACAGAGGAATAGTTCTTCCTGAGAGTAAAGGATGGCTTCAGAGAAGAAACATTGCTGAAGTCAATCTTGACGAATAAATAAGAGTTTGTTAGCTATATTTCAAGGCATTCCAGGTAAGAGGAATTTCATATACAGAAGCATGGAGGCTTCGGAGAGAATGGCATGCTCAGGAAACTCTTAATAAACCTGTGTGGCTGGAGAAGAGATGGGTGGGGGAGAGAGAAATAAGGTGAGAGAGAAAGAGAACAGAGGAAGTGATAACACTGAAAGAGTTCGGGAGAGACCAGATCATTCAAAAAAAAATCTGATTATTATTCTGAAACAAGGGGTAGTATTGAAGGGTTTAAATAGGGAAGTAATAGGTATGTGCATATTTTAAAGACCACTTTGATAACAACAACGCAGCAGATGAACTGAGGGAGGACGGGAGACCAGCCTAGCAAGTAAAGGGGATAAAGCTTGAATTCGAGCAGCAAAAGTAGGATGAGAGGAGAGAACAGATTCAAGAGATGTTTAGGAGACAAAATTAATAGGGTATTCAGTGCCTAATTAAAAGTAATGGAAGTAGACTAGGAGAGCTTGTAAGTTTCTGGCTTGGTTGACAGAGTTCATTTAGTCCCATTCACTGAGACAGGGAATAAAGGGGAACTTACAGGCTTAAGGAAAGTGAGAATCCTTCAGAGACAAGTTAGGTTATACTTTGGATATGTACATTATGAGGTGTCTAGGGTTCCACCAAAGGGAGCTGTTTGACATAAGGGTCAGAACATGCAAGTGTTAGGAACTGAAACTTTAGAATTCACTGGGGCACAAGCGGTAGTTAAGCCCACTGGGGTGGATGATATTTCTTAGTGAGAAGAAATACGGTGACAGGAGAAGAGCTGGCTATAGAACCCAGGAGGACCCAACAATTGTGGTGGGTAAAAGACCAGGAGTCAGCAAAATGGCTGAGAAGGACACCCTTGTGGAAGTCAATGGAGGAGAGGGCTTCAAGAAGTTAGCAGTCACCAGGTTAAGTGTCACAGAGAATTCATCTAAGAGTCTACTGCATTTGGCAATTAGGAAGTTATATGTGGTCCTTGTCAGAGAAGTTTCAGCCAAGTGTTAGGGTTATACATCCAACTGCAAGGAAGTGAAGGGTAAATGCAACCTAGGAAATGAACATATAATTTACAAGTAAAGAAATACTTGTATCACATGATTTCAACTTCTTTAGTGATGAAAATGTAAATTAAGATACATAGTGGGATTCCCCAGTGGTCCAGTGGTTAGGACTCCATGCTGTCACTGCTAAGGGCCCATGTTTAATCCCTGGTCAGGGGATTAAGATCCTACAATCTGTGCGGCACAGCCAGAAAAAAAGATACATATCAAATTGGCAAAAGATAACGCCCATTGTTGATGAAGTTAACAGTAAAATGGATTCTCATACCTGGCAGAGTAAAAATCAGTATATAGCCTTTCTAGAACACGAGTTGACAGTATAAAGACTAACATTTTTCTACATTCTCTATGAATATATCCTAAGGAAATAACAGAATTAAGCACAGAGATTTATGTCTAAGAATGTTTATTCCTGCTTTATTTATAACAGTTGTAGAAACTAATGACAAGTCCAATACTAAGTGGCTGGTCAAGTAAATTGTGATATACCCACACGTAGATACAGTATAACTATGCCTGAAACACTCATTGCGGGCAGAGATTACTTGGACATCTTAGCAGTAGGGCTTAACACAAGTTTTTCTGAATTTCTATATCAATAAAAATATTTTCATGCTACTTAAACAGAAGCATGATTTATGCTGACTAGTTTATATAGCTGGTTTCTTGTACTTTCGAAAGTGCTGTTTGGTTTTTAACACCAACAGTTGTTTTACATCCTTTCTGGGAAGGTGGAACCGAGGGCACACAGCTTCTATATAAGTCCCAGTTGGCTATATCCCAGTGTAATTATTAATATTGCCCTTTACATTCTTAAAAGTCCAGGTTTATATGATAAATTACATGGTAATCTTACTTATTCATCCAAACCAGGGAATACTACACAGTTATCGAAATTCATGTTTTAGACTATTTGATGATGTGAGAAAGTACCAATGCTATATTGTCAAGTAGAAAAAAGATTACAAGGCAGCAAATATATTATTTACAATCTTATACATTAAAATTACTTCCGTGCTAAGTCACTTCAGTCATGTCCAACTATTTGCAACCCCATGGACTATAGCCCACCAGGCTCCTCTGTCCATGGGATTCTCCAAGCAAGAATATTGGAGTGCGTTGCCGTGCCCTCCTCCAGGGGATCTTCCCAACCCAGGGATCAAACCTGTGTCTCGTGTGTCTCCTGCACTGGCAGGCAGATTCTTTACCACTAGCACCATATATGTACCGAAAAAGACTGGAGGAAATTGCATTCAAATGTTAACATCATTGGTTATCATCAGTGGCGGGATTAAGAATACTTTCATGTTTTCTTCATATTGTGTATCATCTATATTTTCTATAATGATCATATTTTACTTTTATGATTTAAAAAACAAAACAGCAATGATGGATAGGAATCAAGGCACATAAACACTCTTTTGGTTAAGGGTAACAACCAGGGAGGTGGTTGTTGTTGAAGAAGGAGGAAAGTACATGGAAAGAGCTGAGTGAGAAGGAAAGCTTAACGATGTAAATAAAAAAAAAGAAAATATTAATAAAGTTAGGGATTAGGAGAAAAGGAGAGAGAAAGACCACAAACACGCACGAAGGAGTTAGACCAGAACAGGAGAATGCATGCCTCTTTCAAAGATTAGAGGAAAGGAGGGAAGGGTGACTAAAGAGTTTTCAGTGGCAGAGGAACAGAAGATCTACCAGAAGCTGTAGCAACTTTTCCCGAATATAGAAGGGCCACAGAGCTTAATAAGTATCAATTAGCTTCTTTAATTGAGTAGATTCTTCACATCTTATATCACTTTTCTCTTACAGGTAACATCATAAAATTACGAGCTTATGTACCAAATAACATTAATTTTTTTTATTATATAGCTTCACACTCTAGTTTTTGTGAGATTTTTAAAGAACATTTTATTTTTGTAGTTCAGATTGAACTTCAGTTTTCTACTGAACAGCTTTGAAGAGCAGCTTTTTATTAGAGAAGATTGCCCTGATAGCCTTCCCACCATCATTCAAACCCCATGGATGCCTGGAAGGCCAAGGAGTCAAGGTCAGCTGTATGCACAGGCTAGTCTCAATACCTCATACTCTTACCCGATAACAGGCGATTCCCAGTCCTAGCCAGGTAAGGCATGAAGGTGATCTCTTACAGGCTTGCAAGTAGGTTTTCTTTGCCTTTTCATACTGTAGAAAGAAAGCACCACTAAGCTGTTGTTTCTCTAGAAGCTTTAAATACTGCATTGCCAGAATAACCATGGGGCTTCTGTAATTGTATTAACACTCCACACCAGTCTAAGTTAGATGAGTCCTTGGATCATTAAGGACTCACATTACAACTTTTTAAGGGAAGTTTTATCTTCACAGCAAAACTGAAAATATAGAGATTTTCCAATTACCCCAGTCCCCACACATGCATAGGCTCTCCCATTAGCAATATCCTCCACCAGAGGGCTATCTTTGTTACAACTAATGAACCTACACTGACGTATCATCATCACCTAAAGTCCACGGTTGTCCTCAGGGTACACTCTTGGTGTTGTACATTCTATGGGTTTGGACAAACGGGTGACATTTTTCCATCATTAGAGTATTTTCACTGCCCTTAAAACCCTCTATGCTTCATCTATTCATCACTCTCCTTCCTCCAGTCCCCGGAAATCACTGACACCTTTACTGTCACCATGGTTTTACCTCTTCCAGAATATCATACAGTTGGAATCATGCACCGCCTAGCTTGCGCACATTTGATTTTTTCACTAAATAAAGCATTTAAGCTCCTTTTGTTTTTTCATAGCCTGACAGCTTGATAGCTTTTTAGCACTGCATAATATTCTATTATCTGGCTATACCACAGATTATTTATCCATTCACCTACTGAAAAACATCTTGGTTGTATCCAAGTTTTGGCCATTATGAATAAAGCTACTATGAACATCCAAGTGCAGGCTTTGGTGTGGAGATGAGTTTTCAACTTCATTATGTAAATATAAGGAGCATAACTGCTGATCATAGGGTAAAAATATTTTTGATTTTGTTAGGAATTGCCAAACTGTCTTACAAAGTAGCTATATCATTTTGCATTGCCACCAGCAATGAAAGAGAATTCCTGTTGCTCCCACATCCTTAGCAGCGTTTGGCAATGTCAATGTGCCATTTTGGTGTATAGTTATATTTCGTTACTGTTTTTTTTTTTTTAATGATGTTTTAATTTTAATTAGCATGTCTCCCTACTTTCATACAACACATTTTGTATGCTTGTTGAAAGTTAAGTCGCTCAGTCATGTCCGACTCTTTGTGACCCCGTGGACTGTAGCCCACCAGGCTCCTCCATCCATAGGATTCTCCAGGCAGGAGTACTGGAGTGGGGTGCCATTTCCTTCCCCAGGGTCGTTACTGTTTTAATTTTCATTTCCCTAATGATAGATGATGTGGAGCATCTTTTCATGTGTTTGTTTTCCATCTGTATTTCTTCTTTCATTAAATTTTTTGGCCACACTGTGTGGCATGCAGGATCTTAGTCCCCTGACCAGGGATCAAATCTGCACCCCTCCAGTGGAAGCATGGAGTCCTAAGTACTGGACCATCAGGCAGGTCCCTTCTTTCTTTTGTATTTCATCTGTATTTTGTTTGTTAAGGTCTTTGGCCCTTTTCTTAAATATTGTTTTCTTAAAGAACTGTTGTTCTTAATGTTCTTATTGTTCAGTTTTAAGAATTCTTTGTATATTCTGGATAGCAGTCCTTTAGCAGTGTATCCTTTGTAAATGTTTTTTCTCAGTATTTTTTTCACAGTATTTTTATTTTATTACAAAGCAGTATATCCTTTATAAATGTTTTTTTGCAGAATATTTATTGGAAGGACTGATGCTGAAGCTGAAACTCCAGTACTTTGGCCACCTGATGTGAAGAATTGACTCATTTGAAAAGACCCTGATGCTGGGAAAGATTGAAGGCAGGAGGAGAAGGGGACGACAGAGGATGAGATGGTTGGATAGTATCAACAACTCGATGGACATAAGTTGGAGTAAGATCCAGGAGTTAGTGATGGACAGGGAGGCCTGGGGTGCTGCAGTCCATGGGGTCGCAAAGAGTCGGCTACAACTGAGCAACTGAACTGAACTGAATATTAGACTGCCTGTGTTTGAATTCTACTTCTATTAATCACTGGTTATCTGATATTGAGCAAGTCACTTTACCTTTGGATGTAAAAGTATCATTATCATATTACTATTTTTTAGTCCTCAAAGAAGAATGCTAATGTTAATCAGGTCCCAGACCATGACCAGTTATTCCCCATCCTCTATTCCTCACCTCTTTCTCTTCCAGGTATATTTGCCCCAGGCGCAGGAAGATAAAGTGCATTTCAGAAGCATCCACTACAAAACTGATGGTTCGCTCATAGCATGCCTTGGCCTCCACATGATTTCCACTCAGAAAATAGAGATGACCCTTCACGCCCCAGACATTAGGGTTCTGAGAAAGTGAAGAACAAGCAGCACAGGGGATGAGATAGTATTTAAAAGCATATTAATGATTTTTGTCTAACATTTTGATTTAAATGAAGTCCGTGTGTTTTTGCAAATTAGAAAAAGGGCCATTCAGTTGCACTGGGAAATACTGCTCTAGGACTGCCCTCTCATTCTTCAAAGTCATTTTGTCCTTCGGGTAAATATTAAGAAAACGTTCAAGCATAACCATGACAGTGTTCACAAAGAGAAAGCAGAAGTTGAGGAAAATTGAAGTAGATAAGCTGTCTGCTAAAGAGCTGTCCTTATCTTTTCTCTGGCCTTTGTAAAAGTCATGATTAAGTAAGAAAAACAAATGGGAGGAAATCAGATAAAATGACTTAACTGCTTGTCCCTTCTCCAAAATAAATTTAAGATGCTCTAGCAAAAGTAATTACCAGGTAGTCCATCTGGGCTGCTTGTTGAAGGTATTCCTCTGCTTTAGCAAAGTCCTTCTTGAGAAGGTGTGTTTGGGCCAGCACCAAATAATACTCACAGCTGGGGCCTCCATGAGGGCACAGTAGCTCATGGGCAAGCACTCTGTGTACGTACTGCAAGGAAAAATCAGATGATAAGAAACATGTAAATGACTGCACTGTGTCAGTTCCACAGCTCTCATGGTTGAAGATTATGTCTCTGATAATAAATAATAAAGAGCATATTATAGAATGAGATGATTATCGATTTCAAAAGGTTAGAGGTGAGTTATGAACATTCAGCATATCATGGTTCCATTAAGAGCTATTCATGTAGAAATATTTCCAAATTAATTACCTGTAGTACTATACAATCCTGGTCTTGCTCGTCACACTAGACGAGTTTTAGCCTGCTGCGTAGCATACATAGGCATTTCATCAACCACCAAATTAACATATAAGGTAAATGTTCAGGCATTTGTGTTTACAAGGAAACTCAGAATGAGGCAAAACTTCCCTTTCTAAAATTGTAGATTTGGGATCTTAGAAACATAATGTCTGTTTCTGACATACTCTCAAACATTGGTTATATTCACCAGTTACACTTTGGGCTAGTCTTTGTTTTTAATATGATTTAAGGCCTGCAAATTTGACAAACTCATATGTACTTGCTAGGTAGAAGGGAAACCCTTCTTCTCCCTCTGTTCTCATCCCAGCCTATAACACAGAAACTTCCACTGACATTAATACCTGGTTAGGAAAACACAGGAGAAGGTTCTGCAGCTCTTTCCTCTATCTGCATTCAGGCTCTTGGATATGGGGGGAAGTGATTCATCTAATTAGGGAGACAGAAAGCCTGTTTCTCTACTGTGAATGGTTAGTATATTAAAGGCTCCTGTTTTATGTGGTCCACTCTCAATGAGTTTGTAATTCTTGCCCTTTCTTGAGTTTGCCCACCCTCAGTGGGGCATGCACTCTACAGATTGAGGGCCAGCTCTCTTGGCTCCTGAGTCTTGCTCTCTCTCTTACTGCTTGCTTCATGGGTATGCTTCTCACTGCCTATGCGGTAGGTCGACCTTGCAGGATGCTCTTCTTCTCTGGGAGGAGACTACAACTCTCAAGCTCTTCCACCTATGATTGCATGGCTAAGTCAGATCTGGGATCAATCACATATCCAGCCCAGTTTTACCAATAAAAAATTAATATTTTTATCCCTCAATAGCACTGTGTAATAGTTTCAATTGGTTCAGAATCTGGAAGGAAAGAAGGGTGTGCTTAGGCTCCTGTGAATCCCTAACGCTCACATAATATGAGTTCCCATATTAAAGTAACACCAGGCTACACAGCTCAGAGTCTGACTTTGCTTTGCTGATGTTCTATAGGGAGCAGACTGGCAGTGAGGTCTGCTAACGCTTTCCACAGAGAGGAGTTCAGATTTGGATGTTTATACCATTAGGCCTACAGTGTGCTCTTAGAAACATGCTTGATTTCTGCATCATACACATTTAAACTAGCAAAGACACCACTATAATAGAATAGGGAGAAGGCAATGGCACCCCACTCCAGTACTCTTGCCTGGAAAATCCCATGGACAGAGGAGCCTGGTAGGCTGCAGTCCATGGGGTCGCTAAGAGTCGGACACGACTGAGCAACTTCACTTTCACTTTTCACTTTCATGCATTGGAGAAGGCAATGGCACCCCACTCCAGTACTCTTGCCTGGAAAATCCCATGGACAGAGGAGCCTGGTAGGCTGCAGTCCATGGGGTCGCTAAGAGTCGGACACGACTGAGCAACTTCACTTTCACTTTTCACTTTCATGCATTGGAGAAGGAAATGGCAACCCACTACATTGTTCTTGCCTGGAGAATCCCAGGGACGAGGGAGCCTGCTGGGCTGCCGTCTATGGGGTCACACAGAGTCGGGCACGACTGAAGCGACTCAGCAGCAGCAGCAGCAGAACAGAATAAGTAGTTCATTAAAATCTTTCCCTCTACTTGCCCTATTCCAAATATTCTTACCTGCACAGCATTGACTTTCATCAAGAAGCGTATGGTCTCCATGAAAATGGTGGTAGGAGTTTGGGAAACGCTATAAGGGGTGGAATGCAGACAAGTTGATGACTCTTGAGATTTTAGGGCTTCTGAAAATATGATATTAAAATAATAGACAATTAGATATAAAGAAAAAATTCAGAAGCTCAGACACATAGAAGGGAGAGTATTCTACTCAATTACAAGAGAGAAAGTATAATCTTGAAAGCAATAGATTATTCTACAACAATGACCCCCAAAGAGATCTCACAGGTTCTCAAGGTTAGTCTACTGATGGTTCCAAATACAAGTTGACTGAAATGAAAGTTTTTTTGTTTTTTTTTTAAAATTCAGATCTTCCTGCGATTTCCCTGGCAGTCCAGTGGTTGAGATTCTACCCTTCCACTGCAGGAAGCATGAGTTCAATCCCTCGTCAGGGAACTAAGATCCCACACATTGGACAGCATGCACCCACCCCCTCTCTGGCCAAAAAAAGTATTCAGATCTTCTTGAATGTGAAACAGATTTCTAGATACTTTGAACCTTCAGATATTCCAAACATGAAAATTCACTGTTAGAAAGTCGTAGATCTGTTGGCTATTTCTCTGAGCTAAAAGTGAAAGAGTGGCACTACTGAGATTAGATTTCAGAGACTAGCCTCATATGAAGGAATTTAGCATAACAGATAAGCCAATCAACTTCAAACGAGACTGCCATTTTGGTCGTCATAAGAGTCTTTATCATTGTCTACTTTGTTTATGCCCTTCTTTCAAGCAGAAATCTTTATTCTAGTTACCTTTTTTTGATCCTGTTTCCTTGATAAATATGTTGGATGCTTTTTGGCTGGTAGCTGGATCCTGACATTGTACAGACAAAATGGGTTCATGTGAATCAGACTGCAGTTGAGAGGATTCATCAAGAAATTCATCTAGAATGGATAATGGAGCTCCTAGCCCTAAAAAAGATTATATTTTAATGAGAAAAAAAACACCTTCCTAAACTGTATTAATATTTAAATGTTTATTATAGGAAAAAATTTGAACGAGGCTTGAAACTTCTAATCCAATTCTGAAAATTATAAAGAAATACTATGTTGTAAAAAAACAAGAAGTTAACATGTGATACAGTATTATTAAAGTAAGATTTTGTTCAAATTTCACAAAATCTTTTGCTAGTGTCCATTATTTCTTTTCATAGTTCATTCAAGACTCCACATTGTATTTAATTGCATTGAGCAGCTTCAGTGTACAACAAATTCTGGTAAATTCTCTTTTCACTTTTATTCTGTTACAAATAATTTTGACATTTAACTTACCCAAAATGAGATTTTTAAAGTATCTTTGATATTAATTTCTCATTCAAACACTTTCTTCTCTGCAACCACCCTCTGTGTTTTTTGAGTCTTCTAATTTTGTTGAGGCTCTCAATACCTAAGTCAAATATCTCTCTTGCTAAATGTCATATTATACTTGAAAATATGTGGGTTATTTTCAAATATATTTTGATATTGATCTCTAACATAATACCACAGTGAAAAGAGAACAGAATGCATGATTTCAGTATATTTAGACCATGAAATTTTTGCACCTGGTCTTATATCCCTGGATGTGTTCCAATGTCTTCATAGTTTATAGTCTATGGGAACTTGAATAGAATTTGTATCCTATTGTTATATGAAAATTGTGTAAATCTTAATTATGTCGAATTGGTTTATAGTGCTTTTCAGGTCTACTACATCCTTCTATTTCTCTGTATATTCATTCTGTTAATTTTTGAGAGCTTGATATTGAAACTCCAGCTAAAACTCTTAATTTACCTACTTTAAAAAGTAATTGTAATATATAGTGGAACTACATGTAACTCTGTTCTGCATTTTCAAGTCTCCTATAAATGTGTTATCATATTTTCATAATGTAAAAAATGAAAGACAAATACAGTGAAAAAATTTTATTATAAAAGGAGATAAAATACAAGTAACTTCCAGAGCATACATATCCCCTAAATATTTCATGGAAAGAAACACTGTTCTGCAGACTTTTATGTTTCTGATTAATTTAAAGAGTACAAGCCCCACTGACAGCACAGCTCCTGTCACTGTGACTCCCTAGTCCAAAGCTGCTGTAAGCCAAGTCCGGATAGTGTCAAATACCTATTGCAAAAGCTATATGCCAAACCTAGAATCTCAAGAATCCAAAGGAGAATATTAACATAGTTTTAGAAAATATTAAAACTCCTTAAGGACAAGAATTCTATTTTATCTCATTATTCAAAAATCATCACCATCATCATCATATAAAGTAGCTCTATTTGAACATGACTGTATTTGAACATAAGGACTGTAATGCATAGTTTTATTTATTTTTCACAACACTATGAGATATGTTTGTTATGTTCCATTAAACAAAGTGAACCACAGAAAAGTTAATTTCCTGAAGCTCTTAAACATACCATGCTGCCTCTCACATAAATACATGTTTTAGGAATAAAAATAAAAAGCAATGCCAGTTAGGAAATGATCAATGCCAACTGGCTCTGACTTAGAAGAGGTCACTCTCAGCTAGAGAAAAAGATATGGCTTTGGAAAATAGGTAAAAGTTGGACAGGTAAAGAGGTAGGGGCTAAAGCTTGGGAGTAGCAAGCTAATTATTTTAATGGGTACTGAGGATTGCATAGCAAAAATTAAGGAAAGGGAGGTTAGGGGCTAGACTGTATTGATATCTGAATGCTAGGAGTTTTCTTCTATAAGAAAAAGAAGAGGGTTACAGTGAAGAGTTTGAGCAGAAAAATCAGAGGATTAAAGTGGTATTTTATGAAGATTACTCTAGCAGTACTATGCAGCAAGGAGAAAAAAATGTTGATGAAGAAGTCTGTAATGAGGCTGTTATAATGCTCTGGATATTGGTAATGGATAGCAGTGGAAATATAAAGGGATGGTGCAGAGAGCATTTCGAAAGAAAATCAACTGGTCTGGGAAATCAATTTGATATAAGGATACGGGGAAGGTCAAGTAAGCAAGCAAGAAGAAGCAGGACTGACTCTGAGATCACGAGCTTGGGTGCCTAATATAACAATGCAGTCAGGTTCCCATATGAGGAGATGAGTTAACTAGTGGGAAAATCCACTGCTGGACTCTGGAGGGGCGTCAGCATTAAAGACAGACATTTGAGAGTTATGAGAAGTGAAATAGAAACTGTGAGGGGAGGTGAGCTCTTAGAAAGGAAGGCAGTATTAGTGGGAAATGATTACACCTAATGGATATAACAAGAAAGTGAAGTGAAGTCGCTAAGTTGCGTCAGGACTGTAGCCTACCAGGCTCTTCCATCCATGGGATTTTCCAGGCAAGAGTACTGGAGTGGGTTGCTATTTCCTTCTCCAGGGGATCTTCCCGACCCAGGGATTGAATCCGGGTCTCCCACGTTGTAGGCAGAACAAGAAAGAGAAGGAAACCCAAACTATTAGAGATGGAGGTAATCCAATATGCATTTCAGGAAAAAGAGACTGGTTAAATATGCAGACTGATCATCGAGACATGATGATCTTAAGGAAAAAAAAGAAACTGGAAGTGGCCAAAATAGCAGAGTAGGAAGACCCTGAACTCACCACCTCCCATGGATACACCAAATTTACAACCACTTATAGAACAGCTGTCTTTATCTATGAAAATGACAGAGACTAGAAGAAAATGTTTTCCACACTAAAGACAAAAAGGAACCACAATGAGATGGTAGGAGGGATGGGCACATGGTATAGTCAGGATCCACACTCTCAGTTTGGTGATCCACAAACAAGAGGAATATCGCCATCATAGAGGTCCTCCCCGAGGAGCAAGGGGTTTAAGCCCTATATCAGGCTCCCCAGCCTAGGGATTCTGCATCAGGAAGACAAGCCCCCAGAACATCTGGCTTTGAAAACCAGTGGGGCTTAGGATAAGAAGAGGCAAAGGACTATAGGAAATAGATACTCCACTCAAAGGGCATCCACAAAATGTCACATGCTCCATGTCTCAGCGCAGAGGCATTAACTTGAAAGGAGCCCGGGTCAGACCCTCTTGCTGATCTTGGAGAACCTTCTGGAGTGGCAGAAGTTAACTGGTACTCCCTCTAGGGATGCAGACACTGGTGAAACAGCCATTTTTGAAGCATTTCTACCACAATAACATTGGTACTAGCAAATGCCATTTTAGAATCTTTCCTTTGGCCTATTACCACTGGGAATCGACCCCACTCACCAGTGGGTTGGCAAAGCCGTGAGCTCCCCTGGAGCTCAAGAACAGCTGTTTGGGGACATGGACTTGCCCACCAGTGGACTGGCACCAGCCTTGAGTCCCTCGGGGATGCACAACCAACCACACAGAAAGATACTGTGCCATCCAGTGGGCCCTCAGTCACCACATGAGGCACAGCCTCATGGACAATTGGGCCAGGGGCCAGTCCTGCTTACCAGCATGCCCATAAAGTTCACCTTGCCACAAGAGAAGAGGGATACTTCTAGAGTGTATACCTCTGGTGACCTGAGAAGAGTGCCCTGCTGGACCCCACTGGACATCTCCTATATAAGGCACTTCTTCAAGACTGGGAAATGTAGCCAACCGACCTATCTAACACACAGAAGTAAACAGAGAATGGGGAAATGAAGAGATAGCTGAATATGTTATCAATAAAAGAACAAGACACAACCTTAGAAACTTAAACTGCTCTAAAAAATAAAGTCTGTATAAAAATAATATATTAATATGAAAAAACATGTCCTTCTAATGAATTTTTTAAACCTAGATGAAATTGACAAACTCTAAAAAGTAGAAAATGCAAAAAAAGTAGAAAATGCCATGAATAACTCTAATAAATATAAAATACAAATACATTAAACACTAAAAGCAAAAGAACAAAAGGTACTTATTAATCTGGATCATAAAACTAGACAAAAAAAATTATAGGCTTTCATTTATGAATACAGATGCAAAGATCCAAAATAAAGAGTTAGCTATTCAAATCAAAAGGTATATTAAAAATTAATACATTATGATCAAGCAGTATTTATTCAATTATTGTGAGGATTGTTAAATATAAAAGAAATCTATCAATGTTGTTCACTATACTAATAGATAAAAGGAGAAAATAGTTTTTTTTAATTGATGCAGAAAAAGAATCTGATAAGGATCAATACTTATTAATGAAAAAAACTTTGGAAATTAAGAACATAAGAGACTTCTTAATTCTGTAAAGGTTTTGTTTTTTTTTTAAGAAAAATCTTAAACCATATTTTAGATTTAACAGACAAACTTTAAACTCATTCCCCTTAGGGAAAGAAGACAAGGCTGAACACTACAACTACAACATATTACTGTAAATAATAAAAAGAGGTGAGCAGTATGAGAATTGGGAAGCAAAGGTAACACTATCACTATTGGCAGATGACATAATAATCATATCTGGAAAAAACAATAGAAGTAATAATCTATCTGAATCAATAAGAGTCAAATTACGGGCTTCCGTGGTGGCTCAGTGGTGGAGAATCCTCCTGCCAGTGCAGAAGACCCAGGTTCCATCTCTGGTCCAGGAGGATCCTACATGCCAAGGAGCAACCAAGCCTGTGCGCCACTACTGAGCCTCTGCTCTAGAGCCCAAGTGCCGCAACTACTGAACCTGCATGCCCTGGAGCCCGTGCTCTGCCATAAAAAAAGCCACTGCAATGAGAACTCTGCCCTCAACCAGAGAGTGGCCCTCACTCTCCGCAACTAGAGAAAAGCCCGCATAGTAACGAAGACTCAGCACTGCTGAAAATAAAGAAATAAATAAACTAAGCTCCCTATTTTAAAAAAATGAGTCAAATTAGATTATCATATACAAGTCAAATCTACAAAACAATAGTATACACTAAAATGTAGAAAATCAATAGCATACATTAAAAAATACCAGCAATAACCAACTAGAAAATAAATATTAAGTATGTTGTTCACTATACTAATAGATAAAAGGAGAAAATAATTAAAATAAGATACTATTATGATAGCAATGCAATCAATAAAACAACTATGAATTACTTAAACAGGGCCTCACTGGGGAAAAAATGTTAAAAACTTTAATAAAAGAACCCAGAAGATGACCAGAGTAAATGGAGAGATTCTCCACACTTGGATAGAATGGTTAATAATACGCAGGTGTCTACTGGAGTCCCCTGTTGGCTCAGACGGTAAAGAATCCACCTGCAATGCTTGAGACCTGGGTTTGATTTCTGGGTTGGGAAGATCCCCTGGAGGAGGGCATGGCAACCCCTCTCTAGTATTCCCAGATTTTCCAGGCAAGAACCTAGCAGGCTACAGTCCATGGGGTCGCAAAGAGTTGGACATGACTGAGCGACCAAGCACAGAAGCACAGATGTCTATTATCCCTAAATTAATTTATAAATTCAATACAGTCAAAATAAAATGTCCAACTGGATTTTTAACATACTTGATAAACTCACTATAAAATTCATATAGGTGAATAAAGATTCATGAACAGGTAAATCAGGTATACAAAAGGCAAGTAAATGGGAAAACCTCATGTGCCAGAAACCAAGGCACAGTGTAACACCACAGCAATACAGAGTGTGATGTTGCTTTAAGATCAGACAAATCAGAACTTAGAGCTCAGAGACATGTACACCTTAAATCAAATGATAAAAGATGATTGTTTAACAGATGCTTTTGAGAAAATTATCTCTCTACGTGGAATGAAACTAGTTCCCACCTAGCATCACACTCAAAGATGGAATCTGGATAGATTAAACATGTAAATGTAAAACTAATATTATAAAGTTAATCGAAGAAAATGTGACTTGAGGTAGGAAGAACTATTTAAACAAAACTTCAAAGGCACAAAACCACAAAGCATTTGCAGAGCTGAACAACACAATCAACTAATTAAACTCACTTTATAGAACACTCCACTCAGCAACAGCAGAATATACACTCTTTTCAAGTGTACATGGATCAAGTCAGATTAAACACTAGACCATAAAACAAGTAGAAGGATTCAAATCATGTAAAGTACATTTTCTAACCACTATTAAGTTAAATTAGAAGTAAGAAACAAGTATATCTGGAAAAATTCTCATATATTAGAAAATTAAAAAACATATGGCTAGATAACCCAGATATTCAATTTCTAAGTTGAACAGTCCCAGCTATTCAACTTCTAAGTATTTATCCATCTCATCCTCTTTCCCTCCTGCCTTCAATCTTTCCCAGTATCAGGGGCGACAGAGGATGAGATGGTTGGATGGTATCACTGACTCAATGGACATGAGTCTGAGCAAATGCTGGGAGATGGTGAAGGACAAGGAAGCCTGGCATGCTGCATTCCATGGGGTTGCAAAGAATCAGACACAACTTTGTGATAAAAAATAATAATAAGTATTTATCCAAAAGAATGAGAGTCCATGTCTATCTAAAAATTTGTACACAATATCCACAGCAACTTTAACAGTCCCAAACTAGAAACAGCCCAAATATATATCAACAGGTAATTAAATAAATACAGTGTGGTATCTCCATACATCAGGATATTATTTAGCGATAAAAAAGGATGAACTACTGATATGGGCAACAACATGTTTGAGTCTCAAAATAATCAAAACTGGATTAAAGATTTACTGAGCACGGCCCCGCCCATCAGAACAAGACCCAGTATTCCCCTCAGTCAGTCTATCCCATCAGGAAGCTTTCATAAGCCTCTTATGCTTCTCCATCAGAGGGCAGACAGAATGAAAACCACCAGAAAACTAACCAATCTAATCATATGGACCACAGTCTTGTCTAACTCAATGAAATTATGAGTCATGCCATGTAGGGCCACCCAAGACAGATGGGTCATGGTGGAGAGTTCTGACAAAATGTGGTCCACTGCAGAAGGGAATGGCAAACCACTTCAGTATTCCTGCCTAGAGAGCCCCATGAACAGTATGAAAAGGCAAAAAGATAGGACATTGAAAGATGAACTCCCCAGGTCAATAGGTGCCCAATATGCTAATAATGGAGCTCAGTGGAGAATTAACTCCAGAAAGAATGAAGAGATGGAGCCAAAACAAAAAGAACACCCAGTTGTGGATGTCACTGGTGATGAAACCAAGGTCTGATGCTATAAAGAGCAATATTGCATAGGAACCTGGAATGTTAGGTCCATGAATCAAGGCAAACTGGAAGTGGTCAAACAGGAGATGGCAAGAGTGAATGTCGACATTTTAGGAATCAGCGAACTAAAATGGACTGGAATGGGTGAATTTAACTCAGATGACCATTAAATCGACTACTGTGGGCAAGAATCCCTTAGAAGAAATGGAGTAGCCATCATAGTCAACAAGACTCCAAAATGCAGTACTTGGATGCAGTCTCAAAAACAATACAATGATCTCTATTCTTTTACAAGGCAAACCATTCAATATTACGGTAATGTAAGTCTATGCCCCGACCAGTAATGCTGAAGAAGCTGAAGTTATACGGTTCTATGAAGACCTACAAGGCCTTCTAGAACTAACACCCAAAAAAAGATGTCCTTTTCATTATAGGGGACTGGAATGCAAAAGTAGGAAGTCAAGAAACACCTGAAGTAATAGGCAAATTTGGCCTTGGAGTACAGAATGAAGCAGGGCAAAGGCTAATAGAGTTCTGCCAAGAGAACACACTGGTCATAGCAAACACCCTCTTCCAACAACACAAGAGAAGACTCTACACATGGACATCACCAGATGGTCAATATTGAAATCAGATCGCTTATATTCTTTGCAGCCAAAGATGGAGAAGCTCTATACAGTCAGCAAAAACAAGACCGGGAGCTGACTGTGGCTCAGATCATGAACTCCTTATTGCCAAATTCAGACTTAATTGGAGAAAGTGGGGAAAACCACTAGACCATTCAGGTATGACCTAAATCAAATCGCTAACAATTATACAGTGGAAGTGAGAAATGGATTTAAGGGACGAGATCTGATAGACAGAGTGCCTGATGAACTATGGATGGAGGTTCGTGACGTTGTACAGGAGACAAGGAGCAAGACCATTCTGAAGAAAAAGAAATGAAAAAAGGAAAATGGCTGTCTGAGGAGGCCTTACAAATAGCTGAGGAAAGAAGAGAAGCCAAAAGCAAAGGAGAAAAGGAAAGATATACCCATTTGATTGCAGAGTTCCAAAGAATAGCAAGGAGAGATAAAAAAAAAAAAAAAGCCTTCCTCAGTGATCAATGCAAAGAAATAGAGGAAAACAACAGAATGAGAAAGACCAGAGAATGAGAAAGATTAGAGATTCCAAGGGAACATTTCATGCAAAGATGGGCTCAATAAAGGACAGAAATGGTAGGGACCTAACAGAAGCCAAAGATATTAAGAAGAGGTGGCAAGAATACACAGAAGAACTGTACAAAAAGATCTTCATGACCCAGATAATCATGATGGTGTGATCGCTCACCTAGAGCCAGACATCCTAAATGTGAAGTCAAGTGGGACTTAGGAAGCATCACTACGAACAAAGCTAGTGGAGGTGATAGAATTCCAGTTGGACTATTTCCAATCCTAAAAGATGATGCTGCGAAACTGCTGCCCTCAATATGCCAGCAAATTTGGAAAACTCAGCAGAGGCCACAGGACTGAAAAAGGTCAGTTTTCATTCCAATCCCAAAGGAAGGCAATGCCAAAGAATGCTCAAACTACCGCACAATTGCACTCATCTCACACGCTAGCAAAGTAATGCTCAAAATTCTACAAGCCAGGCTTCAGCAATACATAAACCGTGAACTTCCAGATGTTCAAGCTGGTTTTAGAAAAGCCAGAGGAACCAGAAATGAAATTGCCAACATCTGCTGGATCATCGAAAAAGCAAGAGAGTTCCAGAAAAACATCTATTTCTGCTTTATTGACTATGCCAAAGTCTTTGACTGTGTGGATCACAATAAACTATGGAAAATTCTGAAAGACATGGGACTACCAGACCACCTGACCTGCCTCTTGAGAAACCTATATGCAGGTCAGGAAGCAACAGTTAGAATTGGAACAACAGACTGGTTTCAAATAGGAAAAGGAGTACGTCAAGGCTGTATATTGTCACCCTGCTTATTTAACTTATATGCAGAGTACATCATGAGAAAAACTGGGCTGGATGAAGCACAAGCTGGAATCAAGATTGCCAGGAAAAATATCAATAACCTCAGATATGCAGATGACATCACCCTTATGGCAGAAAGTGAAGAAGAGCTAAAGAGTCTCTTGATGAACGTGAAAGAGGAGAGTGAAAAAGCTGGCTTAAAGCTCAACATTCAGAAAACGAAGATCAAGGCACCCGTTCCCATCACTTCATGGCAAATAGATGGGGAAACAGTGGAAACAGTGGCAGACTTTATTTTCTTGGGCTCCAAAATCACTGCAGATGGTGACTACACCCATGAAATAAAAAGACACTTACTCCTTGGAAGGAAAGTTATGACCAACCTAGACAGCGTATTAAAAAGCAGAGACATTACTTTGCCAACAAAGGTCTGTCTAGTCAAGGCTATGGTTTTTCTAGCAGTCATATACGGATGTGAGAGTTGGACTATAAAGAAAGCTGAGTGCCGAAGAATTGATGCTTTTGAACTGTGGTGTTGGAGAAGACTCTTGAGAGTCCCTTGGACTGCAAGGAGATCCTAGCAATCCAACCTAAAGGAAATAGGTCCTGAATGTTCATTGGAAGGACTGATGCTGAAGCTGAAACTCTAATACTCTGGCCACCTGATGTGAAGAGCTGACTCATGAAAAGACCCCGATGCTGGGAAAGACTGAAGGCAGGAGAAGAAGGGGACGACAGAGGATGAGATGGTTGGATGGCATCACTGACTCAACTGACTTGGGTTTGGGTGAACTCCGGGAGTTGGTGATGGACAGGGAGGCCTGGCGTGCTGCAGTCATGGAGTCGCAGAGTCGGACATGACTGAGTGATTGAGCTGACTGACTAACTGAAGTGCAAAAAGTCAGACAAAAAAACAGTATATACTGTGTAATTCTTCTTAATTCTAAAATTGGGACATCCCCAGTGGTTAAGAATCTGCCTGCCAATGCAGAGGACACAGGTTGGATCCCTGGTCTGGGAAGATCCCACATTCGGCGAAGCAGCTGGGCCTGTGATCCACAGCTAAGCCCATACCCCTAGAGCCCTTGCTCTGCAATGAGAGAGGCCACCACAGTGAGAAGCCCACACACCACGGCAAAGAGCAGTTGTCCCCACTCGCTGTAACTAGAGAAGGCTTGCACACATTAATGAAGACCCAGGGCAGCCATAAATAAATAAGTAAAAGTCTAACATATGCAAACTCATCCATAGTAACAGAAAGTTGATTGGTGGTTATATGGAAACAGGGGCAAGAGAAAGAGATTACAGTCTACAGCCACACCACCCTGAATGTGCCAGATCTCATCTGATCAGGGTCAGACCTGTTGAGTACTTGGATGGGAGAAAGAGATTACAAATGGGCACAAAGAAAGTTTTGGAGTTTTCAGATATGTTCATTATATTAACTGTGGTGATGTTTCCATGGATGTGTTCACGTGTCAAAACTTTTCAAATTGTACACATTAAATATGTGCAGTTTATGAAATATTCATTATACCCTAAACTGTTGAAAATACATGTACACAAAATAACAATTTTGTGTTAATAAGTGTAATAACTTATAAACAAAATAACATATGCAAGAAACACACAAAAACACACAACTTAAACACATTAGAATGATTTCCTTAAGTGGAGGAAAGGAGAATGTCAGTGAAAAACAGGGAAAAAAAGTGATTAAATAAATTTAAAAATTTTACAATCACAAGACTGAGACTTTAGATCCTGGGGAAGTGAGTGAGGGGGAAAAGAATCTGCTAAAATGATACCCCTTTTAGGGATACATAGAGATGTTAAATTCTCAAAAATTTTAAGTCTCAAAAAATTGACAAGCAACAACAGTAGAAATTTCCGACTTTCAGTCACATGAATGAGGAAATGTTTAGAAGGACTGTTGCCTGGTAGCCCTGGAACAACTCAAAACTCCACTTTCTCATTCATTTCACAACTATTTACTGAGTACCTACTATGTGCCAGAGCCTACTCATGAGGCCAGTAATTTTTCCAATAGCCACACACCATCTCCCTGGTCCTACCTGTGGGGGCTTCCACTTTGAGGGCTGCTGTAGAAGAAACATTGGTAACTCCCCAAGGACCTAAGCTGGATTCTGCTTTCCCTCCTTCTTCAACATACTCTATAGTACCGGTGCTCTTCTGCTTCGTGACTTGTGCCTGAAGAACTCGTGCCTGAAGCTGTTTGGAGGCTTCATGAAATGCCATTTCCATTCGAATATCATTATTTTGAATTTCATAGTATAAGCCTGAATAAAAAAAGACGTTGAAACAAAGGTGACTAATTTCCCACTATCAAATACTGAAGAATGACAACATTTCATTTAAATTTCCCACACTTCTACCAAAGTTTAAGAATTACATGATGAGCCATTAAAGAATGGAAGGAGAAAGGAAAAATCTTCTAATGAAAGAAGATACATTTGTATCATAGGAAAGTATCAAACCAAGTAAAGTCCAGGCTACAACATTGGTCGGTTCCAAGCAAGTAGCATCTTCAAAGAAAACTTCTGCCTGCTCATAGTTCTCCATCAGGACAGCCAGGACACCACACAGCAACAAGCTGAGAAGAGACCACCAGCATGATTGACCACATGGCCCATGTTGCAGGAACCAGGGCAAACGCACACAGAAGCTTATCTGCTCCTACTCATTCCTCTCCCTTCCAACCATACCTCTGGATATGATTCTGGTTCAGGGAAAGGGCTTTTCGAAAACACTCCTGTGCTTTGATATTGTCTTCAGTTAGGAGGCAGAAGGCACCATAGTCCAGCCAGTGCTCCAGGTTCTGGGGCTCACGAACTAACCTCTGCCACATGAAACATCAGGAGGACCAAGGTTACCGTGACACTATGCTACATCCTTCATGCACATAACATCACATAGCAAGCACTCCAGAAATACTATAAGCTCTATGAAATTAGAAGTATGACTTCTTTTTTGCTTACCATTAAATTCTGAATGCCCAGAACAGTCACTTGTCTGGCTTATATTATGTGGTCAATAAATATTTATTGAAATAATGTAAAAAATGAATCCTCAAAAAAAAAATAAATCCTCAATTCACTGCTTTCTAGTATCAGTGTTTTGGTCACCATATGCTCATCCAATTACTTGGGAACCAAAAGGTTCATTTATGTTTCATTTTAAAAATTTACATATAATCACTTCTGTCACAGTCTTGAGGAGGCAAATATCAGCTTATCCACAAATATGTAATAATAAAAGCAACTTATAATGAGTGAAAACTATAAAACATTGCTGAAAGAAATTAAAAAGAAGAGAGATAAACAAATGAAAACACATTGCATGTTCACAGATTAGATTAGAAGACTTAATACTGTGAAAAGCAATATATAGACCCAATGCAATGTCTATCAAAATCCCAATGATATTTTTTTGCAGAAACATAAAAGCCCATTCCAAAATTCATATGGAATCTTAAGGATCCTGAATATCCAAAATGATCTTTAAAAAGAACAAAACTAGAAAACTCACACTTCCTGATTTCAGAACTTAACAAAGTTACAATAATCAGTCTGGTACTGGTATAAAGACAGACATATAAGCCAAGGGAATAGAATGGAGAGCCCAGAAATAAATCCTAACATATATGGTCAAATGACTTTTGACAAAGGTGTCAAGACCATTCGGTAGGAAAAGGACAATCTTTTAAGCAAACTATGCTAGGAAAACGGAGTATCCACATGCAGAGAATGAAGTTGAACCCTTACCTAACACCATATACAAAAAAATAATTCAAGTGAATCAAAGACCTAAATGTAATATCTAAAACTATAAAATTCTCCTAAGAAAACACAGGGCAACAGTTTCACAACTGGATGTGACAATCTTCCTCCAGCTATGTTCCCATTAAGTGCGTGTTTCTCCCTCTCCCTACACTGGGACATTTGTACCAGAGGGAGGGTGGGTGAAGCAAGTTGGGCCCTGTGCATATAGCTGTAACAATGGCTGCTTATGTAGCCATCTGTGGCTCTTCTCAGATGCAGCCCAGGTTAGACTTTTTTTTCCTGGTTGTGGCCCCCAGATCCAGTGCCATGCTGTGGTGTGGTCTGAGTGGGGCTGGAGCACTGGCTTGGCTTGGGCCCAGATGCATGGTAAGGCGGCCGTGAGGAATGTGCCAGCCTGTAGGGCAGATCTCGCTCTGCCCTGCCTCAGGGGCAAGCCAGGACACTTGCATTCTTCATAAACGGAGCCCAGGCTTCTCCAGCCTTTCTGTTTGTCCCAGCAGTCAGTCCTCCAACCCGCAAAGGCGCCCTGTCTTCTCTACACAGTAATCCAGGACTGGGACACCCAGTCTGCGGCTTGACTCACTTACCCCTCAGTGTGAATATTCACCACTGCACTCTCCCTTTTCCTCTGAGTCCCCTCCTAGGGTCACAGGTCCCAACCAGCTCACTTTTCTTCCCTTTCAGCTAAATTATGCGTGTATCTTTCTTACAGCCTTGCTTGTACATGAGCCCTTCTGTCAGCTTCCAGTGAGAATTGTTCCACATGTAGGTATATTTTTAACATGCTTAAGGCAAGGAGGTGACCTCCAAGTCCCCTTACTCTGCCATCTTTATTTCTGCCTCTTGAGGCTCATTTCTGCATATGGATAACCAACTGTTCTAACACAATTTTTTGAAAAGCCTATCCTTTAGGCATTGAATTTTTAAATCTGTAAACAACTTTGTCAAAAATATAATGGCTCTGTTTCTATGGACCTATTTTTGGACTCTCTTATTGATCTATGTGTCCATCTTTTCACCAACAAGGTTGGATTTTAAACAATCAAACACTCCTATGTATTATACCCATATTATACAATTAGCAGTAGCAACAACCACCAGAAAGATGTTTAATTACCTCTTCATAGTACACTGTTGCCATTTCATAGTTCTCATTGACTTCTGCTTCAAAGGCAAAGAGTCGAAGCTGTTCACTGCTAGTATAAATGGCTGGAGGGGTGCCTTGGACATCATCTGGCATGGTCTTGTCAGCATCAAGATGACAGGCAGACAAAATGAAGCAGTTATAAGCAGAGAAGTTTTATAAGAATAAACCAGATATGAGACTCTAGTTATGATGTCTGAAATGATATTGAGGTTTCTCACAGTCTTACCAGTACAGTAACAGAGTGAGTGTGAACCAACAGATAAATATCGAGGGTGAAATAGAATCTCAGGTATCTGAACACCAACAGTCTGAGCTCATGGAAGTGAGTAAAAATTATTTACAGCAGAACTGCTCTCCTCAAGGCTGGGCAGTCAGCATCCCTAAGTCACTTTTAACCCCAAATAGCTTCTTTCTTTTTCTCTAGTGTACAGAAATATTATCATTTTTTAGGGGTCATGACATGAAAAGGTTGTCAAGAACTAGCCAGAATCTTCAAACATCGAGAAAACAAATCTTTGGCAGCTACATCTATATTTTCAATGGGATATATAGACAGATTCTACCAAGGAGACATTTTAGACATAGCCAGAAAGGTAGAAGGAAAAATAACATATCCTTTATACCCAGATAGGAAAGAGGAGGTCTGGTATAATAAGCAATCTCTTGGGCCAGAGGCCAGGGGCAGGGAAGACCCCTCCCCCGATTTCTTAACCAGAAATAAAACTTGTATCGTTGACTTTAACAATGAGAGTTACTAAGGAATGTGAAGAGTGAAGCTCAGTTTGAGATGGGCCAAAGAGAGCTTCTGATCATTGTTAATGCCTCTGTACTCCGTTCTTTCTAATTCTGAGCTCCAAATCCCTATAGCAACACACTCCTATGCCCAAACCAGAAATATTTTACCTCTAATATCCACTCCCCATACCCACATTACAAGCCTTCTGTCTTCTTGTCATTTAGTCCCCTTAAAACTGCTCTCTGACTTCCAATACACCTATAATTTCCCAAATGGATAAGCCTGGACCTCATGATTATCTACTCATACTGCTCTCTCACCAGCACACTCAAGTCCTGGGCATCCTTGTCCTTTTCCTGCACTTGCTCAGACAACTCCCAAATCAAAACAATCCCACAATCTGACTTCTTCCTTCTTAGGCAGAAGCTGCTAATTGAGCCTGAAGAAAACTGCATATGGTCTTAGCTGAAGACTTTACTACTCTCAACAATCTATGTATCTGTCCTTGTTCAGCAACATTTTCCATTATGCTAGGCAGTATCTAAATTTTCTTCTCTTCAAACTACATTCAACACTTACTCCTTTCACTTTCAGTAAAGATGTTACTTCACAGAGGAAATAGAAATTATTAGGCAAAAAAAAAAAAATCCTTCAACTTTTGAATCCCACAACCAAATTGTTTCTCTTTTTTCTAAGATTTATTTAATTTTTTGGCTGTGGTGGGTCTTTGTTGGTGCATGTGGGCTTCCTCTAGTCGCAGAGAGCGGGGGCTACTCTCTATTGCAGTGTGTGAGCTTCTCATCGGTGGCTTCTCTTGTTGCAGAGCACAGGCTCTAGGCACATGGGCCTTCAGCAGCTGCAGCACATGGGCTCAGCAGTTGTGGCTCTCGGGGTCTAGAGCGTGGGCTCAGTAGCTGTGGTGCACAGGCTTAGTTGGTCCACAGCATGTGCAATCTCCCCAGACCAGGGATCAAACCAGCATCCCTTGCATTGCAAGGCAGATTCTTAACCACTTAACCACCAGTGCTCAAGAAGGGAAGCCCCTAAACTGTTTATTCCTGCATCCATTGTATGTCTTTGCTTTCAACCTCAGAGGAAGAGGTATCACATCCTTCTCTGTTTTGAGGCTAATCCTTACATCTAAATTCTTGATCCTTTTCCATTTGTATATCCCAAGTTTGCCATTGATTGTCCTCTCTTTCCCCTCAACTTTGAACTTCTCCCAATCTACTGACTCCTTTTCCTAAACCTGAGGACATTCTAAAGACTTTTCCATCTTAAAAAGAAAATCTCTAATTTCTAGCTACTACTTTCCTACTCCTTCCTTTTATCTTCCAACTTCTTGAATGTTTATCCACCTGCTTTCTAATCACTCATTTACTCCTCAATTCACTATAACTTGGATCTACTTCATTAGACCAATGAAACCGCTATGAAAAGGTTAACAACAGCCTCTTTATTGCCAAATTCAAAAAAATCTTTTCAGACTTTCTCTTTTCTCCCTAGCTATATGAACATATAACTGGCATCAGTTCAGTTCAGTTGCTCAGTCGTGTCCAACTCTGTGCGACCCCATGAACCGCAGCACGTCAGGCCTCCCTGTCCATCACCAACTCCCAGAACCCACCCAAACCCATGTCCATTGAGTCGGTGATGCCATCCAACCATCTCATCCTCTGTCATCCCCTTCTCCTCCTGCCCTCAATCTTTCCCAGCATCAAATGGGTCAGCTCTTTGCATCAGGGGACCAAAGTATTGGAGTTTCAGCTTCAACATCAGTCCTTCCAATGAACATCCAGGACTGATCTCCTTTAGGATGGACCGGTTGGATCTCCTTGCAGTCCAAGGGACTCTCAAGAGTCTTTTCCAACACCACAGTTCAAAAGCATCAATTCTTTGGCGCTCAGCTTTCTTCACAGTCCAAGTCTCACATTCATATATGATGACTGGAAAAACAATAGCCTTGACTAGATGGACCTTTGTTGACAAAGTAATATCTCTGCTTTTTAATATGCTGTCTAGGTTGGTCATAACTTTCCTTACAAGGAGTAAGCATATTTTAATTTCATGGCTGCAATCACCATCTACAGTCATTTTGGAGCCCCCCAATATAAAGTCTGCCACTGTTTCCCCATCTATTTGCCATGAAGTGATGGGACTGGATGCCATGATCTTAGTTTTCTGAATGTTGAGCTTTAAGCCAACTTTTCACTCTCTTTCACTTTCATCAAGAGGCTCTTTAGTTCTTCTTTGCTTTCTGCCATAAGGGTGGTGTCATCTGCATATCTGAGGTTATTGATATTTCTCCCGGAAATCTTGATTCCAGCTTGTGCCTCTTCCAGCCCAGCATTTCTCATGAGGTACTCTGCATATAAGTTAAATAAGCAGGGTGACAATATACAGCCTTGACGTACTCCTTTTCCTATTTGAAACCAGTCTGTTGTTCCATGTCCAGTTCTAACTGTTGCTTCCTGATCTGCATATAGGTTTCTCAAGAGGCAGGTCAGGTGGTCTGGTATTCCCATCTGTTGAAGAATTTTCCACAGTTTATTATGATCCACACAGTCAAAGGCTTTGGCATAGTCAATAAAGCAGAAAGAGATGTTTTTCTGGAACTCTCTTGCTTTTCTGATGATCCAGTGGATGTTGGCAATCTCATTTCTGGTTCCTCTGCCTTTTCTAGAACTAGCTTGAACATCTGGAAGTTCACAGTTCACATATCGCTGAAGTCTGGTTTGGAGAATTTTGAGCATTACTTTCCTAGTGTGTGAGATGAGTGCAATTGTGTGGTAGTTTGAGCATTCTTTGGCATTGCCTTTCTTTGGGATTGGAATGAAAACTGACCTTTTCCAGTCCTGTGGCCTCTGCTGAGTTTTCCAAATTTGCTGGCATATTGAGTGCAGCACTTTCAGAACATCATCTTTCAGGATTTGAAATAGCTCAACTGGAATTCCATCACCTCCACTAGCTTTGTTTGTAGTGATGCTTCCTAAGTTCCACTTGACTTCACATTCCAGGATGTCTGGCTCTAGGTCAATGATCACACCATCGTGATTATCTGGGTCATGAAGATCTATTTTGTACAGTTTTTCTGTGTATTCTTGTCACCTTTTCTTAACATCTTCTGCTTCTGTTAGGTCCATACCATTTCTGTCTTTTATTGAGCCCATCTTTGCATGAAATGTTCCCTTGGTATCTCTAATTTTCTTGAAGAGATCTCTAGTCTTTCCCATTCTATTGTTTTCCTCTATTTCTTTGCATTGATTGCTGAAGGAAGGCTTTATCTCTTTGCTATTTGGAATTCTGCAATCAAATGGGTGTATCGTTCTTTTTCTCCTTTGCTTTTCACTTCTCTTCTTTTCACAGCTATTTGTAAGGCCTCCTCAGACAGCCATTTTCCTTTTTTCATTTCTTTTTCTTTGGGATGGTCTCGATCCCTGTCTCCTGCACAATGTCATGAACCTCTGTCCATAGTTCATCAGGCACACTATCAAATCTAGTCCCTTATATCTATTTCTCACTTCTGCTGTATAGTCATAAGGGATTTGCTTTAGGTCATATCTGAATGGTCTAGTGGTTTTCCCCACTTTCTTCCATTTAAGTCTGAATTTGGCAATAAGGAGTTCATGATCTGAGCCACGGTCAGCTCCTGGCTGACTATATAGAGCTTCTCCATCTTTGGCTGCAAAGAATATAACCAATCTGATTTCTATATTGACCATCTGGTGATGTCCATGTGTAGAGTCTTCTCTTGTGTTGTTGGAAGAGGGTGTTTGCTATGACCAGTGTGTTCTCTTGGTAGAACTCTATTAGTCTTTGCCCTGCTTCATTCCATATTCCAAGGCCAAATTTGCCTATTACTCCAGGTGCTTCTTGACTTCCTACTTTTGCATTCCAGTCCCCTATAATGAAAAGGACATCTTTTTTGGGTGTTAGTTCTAGAAGGTCTTGTAGGTGTTCATAGAACTGTTCACCTTCAGCTTCTTCAGTGTTACTGGTCGGGGCATAGAGTTGGATTTCCGTGATATTGAATGGTTTGCCTCGGAAATGAAGAGAGATCATTCTGTAGTTTCTGAGATTGCATGAAAGAGGATACCCCCTTATTTTTCCAAAAATTAGTCTTATAAGTTAGGCAGTTTCTCATTCATCTTTGTGTTTTCAATGCCTAGCACAGAGCAGCTACCCCAATAAATGTCTGTGGAGTTAAGGAAGAAAAGAGGCAAGAAGAAAGGAATTATTTAGAGGAGACCCTGATGACCTACAGAGAAAAGGAAGAGTGCTTAGTTCTAAGGCACCTACCTGGTTTAAGGCCACATGCATCTGATCCACCAAGAAAACATACAGCTCACTGATAAATTTCTGCAGCTCCTCTTGGCTTTCGAATGATGTTGTCTTCAAGTACTTCTCTCTCACAATCTTTACCACAGCATGCTGCAAGAGACACGCATCACCATGTGATAACACAGTTCAGCAGCATGCTAACAGCACAGACCTCCCTTGAGCTTCTGATCTAAGGCTCATCAGAAATCCAGAAGGTGAAATGATTTTCCTTGGTGACTGCTAGACCGTTGGCTCTCTGATTTTCCCCCAATCAACATACTTTGCATGACATCAAAGTATGTATTCATGACATCATTCTTTTCTTGACATTACCATCATCATCAATATGGTCAATACAGGATTCACACTTTGCAAAGAGAGTCACAAAGACAAAGAAAACCTTAGCATTATGTTTATGCATCATGTTTTTCATAGTGGCAACATGATTCAAGGGAGAAAAGGAGAAAGGCCTGATTTGAGAGACTGAACAATGGAATCCTGGTTCTAATCCTGCCACTGTACAACCTCATAAATTATTTTACATTTGGTATTTCGGTTTCCTCATTTATTAAATGGATATGTACTTCTGGTATTCCTATCTTACTTCAAAAGAGGATTGAGAGGCCAAAGAGAAATAACAGGTGAAGAAGGACATCCAGCTAGTAATAGTAGAACCAGGAATCAAACTGAGATGTGCCTATGCCACCTGAGAATGGCCTCTTGTCTCCATGGGTATCCGTTGCTTTTCACTTTATTATTTCCACATACTTTCTTTGTATCTGTTTGGTACAGTTTAGGGCACATAGTAAATGTACATAGAAAGGCAATGCAGTCTAGCAAATAAGAATGTTGAGTCTGGAGCCAGATTGCCTGAATGTACATCCCATCTTTGACCTTTACTAGCTCTGTAATCTTAGGCAAATTATTTAATCAACTAAATACTGCAATTCTCTATCTATAAAATGAGGAGTACCTTTCTCTTATAGTTGTTGTGAGGATTAAATTAGTAAAATATGGAATATTTAAAAATTCGTCTGTATACAACAAATACTCAATAAATGTTAGCCATTATTATTTGGGAAATTATTGTTAAGTAAATACTTCTCAAATCTTAGTGATTCTATGGGCTGGAAAAGGTTTGCAATGGGAAACAGAAAATTGTCATGGAATCAACACCAGGTACAGAGTGTCTGCCTGCTAATGCAACACGAAATCTGGCCCCAAATCTGGCCTAACTTCAAGTGAGGAATTAGTTTATTACAAGCTTACACTCAGTATGGATACTGAACCATACCAAGACTATACAGGAGTGGAAGAATGTCTCTAGACATTCCATCATGGAGGACATAGGTCTTTGTATCAGTAGCAAGAAAGGTAGAGCATAGCTGAACATCACTGGAAAAGAAATGATAACTACATATGCAGATAAGATGCTTCATAAAAATCCACGGTTTAATAAATTAATATTTACCTTGAGTTGTTCTTTGAAAGCAAAGTATTTTCCAGAGCAATTAAGTTCATAGTTGAGCTGGCACTTCTGCTCCTCCAGGGTTTCACTGTCTATATCATTACCAGTCTTGACTACTTGTTTCCCAAACATATTGTGATATTCATTCAGAATGGCTCTAGAAATGTTCTTGATCTGCTTGTGGTAGTCACTCACCGCCTAGAAAAATACAAAGTGTCTGGTAAAGGGGCCTCAAAGAGGTCAAGACGTGGAAGGAAAGTCTGAAACTGGACTGGGTTTTACATTCAGTAATACTTTAGGTATAAATTGCCCTTTTCTTCCCATCTCAGAAACCATCAGCCAAAGATTAAACACTGTATGTTTAATCTGGTCAGATAGAAGCATGAGGGAAAATATGTGAAGCTACAATTTCTCACCCCTTCTGGAAAACACACCGAAGAGCCCAAGCTCTATTTTCAAGTGGGTGCACTCAACATCGCAGAGTTTCACCTTGGCTTTGGCACTTACCTTCTGAGCTCCTCCTGTCCTACGGGTAAGAGGTGGCCTTGGAGGAATCATTTCCTTGACCCTGTATCAGAAAAAAAACACACAAACTTTCTTATATCCAGATGTATGTTCTTTTATTTCCCAGCGCCAAAGGTCTGGGTGAGGGATATCAAAGGTCAGTTGCCCATCACACTGGACCACTATGCTATTATCTCATGTAAGAACCTAGATGTGAACTTCAGAACAGCATATAACTGTGAATTAGGAAGGAAGGTAGGAAACCACTAAATAGCTACCTGGAAAGTAGCTAAGTTGCACTTCTGGCTAATTTGAGGCCAGGCTTTACCCTTATTCATTTTTTTAAAATCTCTTGTACACAAGAAACTACATAACTCAGGCATTAGAAAGAAATGGGTGTTTCGACTTTAGTAGCTTTATGTAGCTACTAACAGTAGCTGTTATGACTTTTGGTAGAGTCTCTGAAAGCACAAAGCTTTGGAAATATAAATGGTACAAGCAAGTGAAAGCTTTTCTTTCCTCTTCAGTAGGAAAAGTTGATGCTTTCGAACTGTGATGCTGGAGAGGACTCTTGAGAGTCTGTTGGACTGCAAGGAGATCAAATCAGTCAATCCTAAAAGGAATCAATCCTAAATATTCATTGGAAGGACTGATGCTAAAGCTGAAGCTCCAATACAGTGACCACCCAATGTGAAGAACTGACTCATTTGAAAAGACCCTGATGCTGGAAAAGATTGAAGGCAGGAGGAGAAGGTGGCAACAGAGGACGAGATGGTTGGATGGCATCACCGACTCAATGGTCATGAGTTCGAGCAAACTCTGGGAGATAATGAAAGACAGGGAAGCCTGATGTGCTACAGTCCATGGGGCTGTAAAAAGTCAGACACAACTGAGTGACTGAATAACAATAAGGATAAAAAGTATACTCTTGGTCATAATTTATAAGACTGCATTAAGCTACAGTAAAGACATTAAACTTTACAGTGGAAAAAAAAAACTTTACAGTGAATAAGAAAATACATTTTATCACTGTTAAACTACTTACACCAAAACTTTTACCTTCCATTTCCAGGAGTTCTTACAAGAACCCAAAAGAAATCAGGGGCTTCCCTGATGGCTCACTTGGTAATGAATCCACTTGCAATGTGGGAGACCTGGGTTCAATCCCTGGGTTGGGAAGATCCCCTGGAGGAGGGCATGGCAACTCATTCCAGTATTCTTGCCTGGAGAATCCCCATGGACAGAGGAGCCTGGCAGGCTACAGTCCATGGGGTTGAAAAGAGTCGGACACGACTGAGTGACTGAGCACACAGACAAACGGAATTATAGTTCTTCCTTCTAAGAGTTTCAGATTCCTACTTAGGTATACTATACTGTCTTGAAATTTACCAAAAAATTCACAAATCCAATTTTTCTTTCTGATCAGATCAGTCGCTCAGTCGTGTCGGACTCTTTGCAACCCCATGAATTGCAGCATGCCAGGCCTCCCTGTGCATCACCAACTCCCGGAGTTCACTGAGACTCACGTCCATCGAGTCAGTGATGCCATCCAGCCATCTCATCCTCTGTCGTCCCCTTCTCCTCCTGCCCACAATCCCTCCCAGCATCAGAGTCTTTTCCAATGAGTCAGCTCTTCGCATGAGAATTCCCTGGTGGTCCAGTGGTTAAGACTTGGTGCTTTCACTGCAGTGGCCCAGGTTCAATCCTTGGTTGGGGAACTAAGATCTTGCAAGCTATGTGGCATGGCCAAAAAGAAAAGTGAGAATAGGTTCTATGTAATTGTAGACCTTGCTCATAACTCTTAATTTTAATTTTATCTATGTTACTAGATAATATATCCATATGATTCAAAATTTAAGAAATATGAACCAATATATAGTAAGTGGTCTCCTGCCAACCTTGTTTAGCCACCCAGTTTCCTTTCCAGAGACAATATTATTCATTCATTGAAAATATATATTGAGTGCCTATTATCCACCAGGCACTTTTCCAGGTGCCAGGGATAGAGTATTAAGCAAAGACAAAAATTCTTGCCCTCGTGGCACTTACATTTTAGTTGGGGGAAAAAAGGACAATAAATAAGATAAATATGTTAGTGATATGTTCCACACAGAAAAATAATACAAGAAGGCAGACAAACTATGTTGGGGGTTGGGAGTGGTGGAGATGGGGAGCATATTTCACCAGGGAAAGCTTCACTGAGATGATAATACTTGAGTATGACCTGATAGAAGTAAGGAAGCAAGTCATGTAGATATCTGGGGTGAAGGAAATTATAGGAAAAGCAAGCAGCAAGTGTAAAGGCCTTGCTGCAAGAGTATGCCTGGCATGTGTGAGCAATAACAAGAGGCCACTTTGGCTAGACAGAAAAAAATGAGGAGAAAATACATGCAGAGTACATAGCCAGCCCCTTGTAGGTCATATAGACTGACTTTTGCTCAGAGTATGATGGGAGTCACTGGTAGCTTCTGAAGAGAGGAGTTATATGAATTGATTTCCATTTTAATATAATCATTACAGAATGCTATAGTAAGAGTAAATTGCCCAAATGTGGTACATTCATAGAATGAAGTACTATTCAACAATAAGGAAATGAAATACTGATACACGCTGCATGCTGGATGAACCTTCACAGCATCATATTAGATGAAAGAAACCAGCCAACGAGGACCACATTGGTATATGCTTCCACTTAAATGAAATGTTCCAGAGTTGGCAAATTTATACAGACAAAAAGTAGATACGTGATTGCTTAGGCCTGGGGTGCAGGGTGTTGGTAGGGAAATGGCATGAGGATTGAGAGGAAATGTAGAGGGATTCCTCATATATATGGAGACATTATTCTCCATCTATCTATATAAAAAAGACAATAAAGGATACCATGAATAATTATACATCAATAAATTGGATAACCTTGATGAAACAGACAACTTCTTATCAACACAATCAAAGCACTGTGGTACAACGTAAGCATAGTTCTAAAAAATTACACATATTTATATGAGAGGAGTGTGTGTGTGTGTGTGTAATATAGAGACTTACAATAACTCCAGAAGGATAAATACCAAGGTGTTAAAAATGGTTATCATTGGGTGAGTAGAAAGAAATCTGGGTATTTTTAGATACTTTCTTGTTGATTTTTTTTTTCTTGCTGATCTTGAAATTTTCAATATTTTTGTAATTGGTATATATGGCTTTTTTTAAAAGAAGACAAAAGTAATGAAAAAAACTTCATTAAAAAAAAACACCCAGAAAACTGTCTGCTGCTTAACCCAAGAAAAATTACATTTATGTGGACAAAACAACTTCCTTTAAAGGAAGTCACCTAAATTGTCTTGCAAAACAGGTATAAGAACCATCGGCACACACCTTCTGGCTAGTTCCTCTGGCATTCTCTTCGGAACCAAGGCTTTGTCCAGTTCAATCTCCAACACAATGTAAGTCCCTGCTTCTACATATTGCTGCAAAGACATTTTTCTCTAATTTATTCTTTCCAGGAAAATACATATTCATGAAAAAATTTTAGTACTATAATGCTCACAATATAAATGAGAAAATTGTATATTTAACTATATATAGTGTGATTATGCGGAGAAGGCAATGGCAACCCACTCCAGTACTCTTGCCTGGAAAATCCCATGGACGGAGGAGCCTGGTAGGCTGCAGTCCATGGGGTCGCTGAGGGTTGGACACAACTGAGTGACTTCACTTTCACTTTTCACTTTCCTGCATTGGAGAAGGAAATGGCAACCCACTCCAGTGTTCTTGCCTGGAGAATCCCAGGGACGGGGGAGCCTGGTGGGCTGCCATCTCTGGGGTCACGCAAAGTAGGACACGACTGAAGTGACTTAGCAAGCAAGCAAGCAAGTGTGATTACGACTTAAAATATTTTTTAGATAGAAAAATAACTGGAAAGAAAGATAGTAATGGGGGGGGGCTTCCCTGGTGGTCCAGTGGTTAAGGATCCGACTGCCAATGCAGTGGGCATAGGTTTGACCCCAGGTCTGGAATGATCCCATATGCAGAAGGGCAACTAAGCCCATGCACCGTAATTACTGAGCCTGAGTACTGCAATGACTGGAGCCAGTGTGCCTAGAGCCCTTCCTACACAACAAGAGAAGCCTCTGCAAGGAGAAGCCTGCACACCACAACGAAGAGAAACCCCAGCTTGCCATAACTAGAGAAAGCCCCAAGCACAGCCACGAACACCTAGGGCAGCCATAAGTAAATAAATAAATAAATATTTTTAAAAAATAGTGGCAGTGGTTATCTCTTGCAGAAAAAGGTTTTCAATTTTACTCTTGAAAACATCTACCCCAGCTGAAGTCTTGTTTAATTTGTTCAATATCATTCTTAAAATTCTTTTAAGTGAGTGTCATTCTATCTTCTAGCAAACATCTTTCAGGAGTCTTGCAGAAATAATATCATAACCTTCTGACATTCCCACCCACACCCTTCTAAGTACCATCTATCAACTTCAACCTAGGACATTTCTACCTAGATTTTTGCCAGCATCCTAAATATATCAGGTCCAAAACTGAATTTATCATTCCCCTATAATAACCACTATCTTTATTTTTCTCTAATGATTCTGTCATCTTTCCAGAAAGTGAGGCTTGAAACCCAAGTTAGCTTTAACTTTTATTCCTCAACACCCAAAGCTTTCAAATTTCATACCTTGCCTCTGCGAGTTTTTTACTTTCTTTACTACAACCCTGTCCCTAGATTAAACTGTCATTGACACTCACCTGTACTATAGGAAAAACCTATACACCGACGTCTGAATCCCCTACCACAACTTCAGTCTCTTTTTTCTATATCCTGGCAAGAGTATTGCCCTGACACACTCATGAGGTATTATTTCTACATGACTTAAAAACTTAAATGTGCATTTCTGAGATAAGGCTTAACAGTCCCTCATCATCCACAGAATGAAACCCACACTTTTCAGCAAGCCTTTCAAAGCATTTCTAAACCCCAACTCAATCTCTCTCTTCTTTATCACCTCCTTCTAGAGCCATTACTTTCTTTTCATTTCTCTGTATCATGGTGGTGGTGGGGGTGTAGTCGCCAAGTCGTATCCGACTCTTGCAACCCCATGGACCGTAGCCTGCTAGGCTCCTCTGTTCATGGGATTCTCCAGGCAAGAATATTGGAGTGGGTTGTCATTTCTCTATATCATACACTGAATTAATTGACATACCCTGAGTTCTGCTACCTTCTTTGTGTCTTGACTCAAGTTATTCTCTGATCCTGAAATTCTTCTCCTTCCGTCTCCATTTGGCAGAGGGTTCTCTTTATCTTTCACTACTTGGCTTGGATGCCACCCCTTCCTGAAGACTTCTGAGGCTGCCTCCTCTGACTCCTGAGCCCACACAGCGCTTTCATTTGTGCCTCTGCTACAGCGGTCATCAAGGGTCTGTCTCACACTTAGTTACATACCAATCTGTTTTGCCCACCAGAGTGTTGAGAGCATATGAATAAATGCTGTACATGATGTATCTCTACATCCCTAATAGGGCTTAATAAGCATAATTAACGAGACATAATTTTTTAATGCTAGGAAGGACCTTGAAATTAATCTGTTATCCACTCATTTTAGAGTCTCAACAAGACAAAGACATGACCTTACTCAAGGTCATAAGCTAGTCATGGCAAATATGGGATGGTTACTCAGAAAATGAATTTTCCTGAGCATTTTCCACTATATGATACAATCTGCTTAGTAAAGGACTGATGGATTCAAACTTAATTTTCTAACTCTTCATGCAGTTACCTGTCCTTCTGGATTGTTGCAAAGGGAGGGTTCCATTTCCAAAGGAGTATCTGAGCTCTGAGATTTTATACTAGGTGCTTGCTGAAACAAAATAAGCACACATCAAAAACTCAATTCTTACATGGTCTCCACAACAGCAGGAGCAAGGACCATTATGTTGCATCAAAATGTCAATTAAAATGAAGCAATTCATCAAAACAGAAATCAATGCAAGCCTCTGGAAAGTAACAAAACCAGCAAAATCATCAACTTCTCGACAACCTACCACATCCCCAGGCCTAGGCTTTCCTTCCATATCCTTTTCTTTGACTGTTTTATCCTCTTTCAGGTTCTTAGAAACAACTGGTTTAGACACTGGAGAATTAATTCCGCCTACTTTATTATTCTGAATCAAATTATGGCCAGTATCCCGGAACAAGCTAAATAAACACTTGGTCTGAAAAGAAACAAACAAAAAATGTAATTACTCACAGGCAAATGAAACAAACTTAAAAAAAAAACAACTTTATATTGTTCTTATTGAGTTTTTAAAAATTTTACAATGTTGTGTTGGTTTCTGCCATATAACAACACAAATTAGCCATAATTATATACATGCCCTTTCCCTCCTTAGTCTCCTTCCTTCCCCCATCCCACCCCTCCAGGTCATCACGAGCACCAGACTAGGCTCCCTGTCCTACACAGCAACTTTTCACCAGCTATCCCTCCTACACCGGATGGCGTGTATATGCTGCTGCTGCTGCTGCTGCTGCTGCCAAGTCACTTCCGTCGTGTCTGACTCTGTGCGACCCCGTAGGCTACTGTCCCCATTTCTCCCACTCCCTCCCTCCCCTGTGTTCACAAGACCATTCTCTACATCTGTGTCTCTTTTCCTTCCCTGCTGTTCATCAATATTATTTTTCTAGATTCCATATATATACATTAGTACAGTATATTGTTTTTCTCTTGCTGATTTCACTATGTATAAGGGTGGAGGAACTTCTGAGCACATTATTCTTTAACATCATTTAGTTTTCCAAATAATTTTAGTATAGTACAATCAGAGATAAATAGAAGCAAAAAAGCTTAATTGCCTTGCCATACAGGTTGAACTGATAAAACCATTCATAGAAAATTAGCTGCCTATCCTAGTTTTTAAACTAGGGTTTGAAATTTAAGAGAAATTTCAAACTCACTTGTTTTGGTTTCTCATAACTTGGTACCACAAAGTGTTTAAACTTTGACACATAGTTTCAGATTAACTTTAAGCGATAGAATTTATTTCTGTACAAGAAATATTATCTATCTAAAAACTACTGGCTTATCACTTATAGTTGGAAGAATAGTACAAGTTTAAAGTAAAACTATGCAAGGGGAAATTCAAACTATAGATAAATAACTAGAAAAGAATCTAAAAATAATCTTTATAATTAAACAACAAGGATGAATCTAAATGTAATTTATGATAAATGAAAGAAATAAGACTGCCCTCCCCCCAAAAAGCGGGGAGGAGCGGACAGAGGAGGGAGAGAAGGGTAACAGATGAGGATAATGGATATTTTCAGTTCATGATTGTGGTAATAGTTTCACATATGCAAACCTACATTAGAAGTTTTACATTGTACGCTTTAGATATATGCAATTTATATGTCAGCTATACCTTAATAAACCTGCTAAAAAATAGTATGGCAATATTAAAGAGAAATTATGAATACTAAATACTATTCACAACCCTGCCACCTCTACCATAATTGCTGTATTTCATATATTCTAAGATGCAGATTTTTCCAAATGTTAACATCTGGAAGAGAACATTTCATGTAAGAGGTATTACACAACATGCAGTCATTTATGTCTCCTTTCACTCAGCATAATGTTTTTGAGGCTTATCCATGTTACAGCATGTATCAGTAGTTCATTCCTTTTTAAAAACAGCTTTGTTGTTCTGTTGTCCATACAATTTACCCATTTAAAGTACAGTCAAAATTCCATGATTTGGGGGAGAAAAAAATCTGCTTTCCAGGTCTAAACAGCATCTTCCTATGAGAATCTGTTTTTCTGCTCGGTTGAAACAGAATGAAGCATTTACAATTTTGGATCTTTTCTGTTTAGGCTAGGGGGATGGTACTAAAGACTGCTAGCCCATGAATATTAAAAATGGAATTCACTGGGCAACATCTAAGCAAGCTTCAGAATGGAGCAGACGATCAATAAAGGAGAAATAAGGTTCTGTTTCAGCAGCAAGTCCAAAAGAGACAAGGAAATGAATTCTTCCAGTTTTGCTCTGGAAAAATAAAATTCAATGATTTTGGCATATTACATTAATTGTAGTTCACTCCTTTTTATTGTTAAATAGTATTCCCTAGTATTCCTTGGAAGGAAAGTTATGACCAACCTAGACAGCATGTTAAAAAGCAGAGACATTACTTCGTCAACAAAGGTCCATCTAGTCAAGGCTATGGTTTTTCCAGCAGTCATGTATGGATGTTGAGAGTTGGACTACACAGAAAGCTGAGTGCCGAAGAATTGATGCTTTTGAACTGTTGTGTTAGAGAAGACTCGTGAGAGTCCCTTGGACTGCAAAGGGATCCAACCAGTCCATCCTAAGGGAGATCAGTCCTGGGTGTTCGTTGGAAGGACTGATGCTGAAGCTGAAACAACAATACTTTGGCCACCTGATGCAAAGAGCTGACTCACTGGAAAAGAACCTGATGCTGGGAAAGATCAAGGGCAGGAGAAGGGGACGACAGAGGATGAGATGGTTGGATGGCATCACCGACTCAATGGACATGAGTTTGGGTAGGCTCCGGGAGTTGTTGATGGACAGGGAGGCCTGTCGTGCTGCAATCCATGGGGTCTCAAAGAGTCGGACACGACTGAGCGACTGAACTGAACTGATTCCCTAGTATAGATGTGCCATAATTTGCTTATTGATTCACTAGTTGTGGGCATTTGGACTGCTGTGACTTTTTAGCTATTATGAATAATGCTATCAACATCCATATACATGTCTTTATGTAAAAGCGAGTTTTCAGTTCTCTTGGTAGGTTCCTAGGAATGATTTGCTGGGTTGTATGGTAAGTTTGGAAAGATCCCTAGGAGAAGGGAATGGTTACCCACTCCAGTATTCTTGTTTAGAGAATTCCATGGACAGATCATGGGGTTGCAAAAAGACAGAACATGACTGAGTGACTTTCACTTCACTTCACATGGTAAATTTGGAGAATCCCAGGTGGCTCAGCAGTAAAGAATCCGCCTGCAGTACAGGAGATATGGGTTCAATCCCTGGGTTGGGAAGATCCCCTGGAAGAGGAAATGGAAACCCACTCCAGTATTCTTGCTAGGAAAATCCCATGGACAAAGGAGACTGGTGGGCTACAGTCCATAGGAGTGCAAAGACATGACTGAGCACACACACATACACACATATGGTAAGTTTAATATAGATTATGGTTATATTTAATGCAGATTTTCTATATTAAAGTAATTTTGTTTATTAAATTATTAATTATAAACAATTATTAAACATAAATTAATTACGTTTAACAAAAATTTTCTAAATAGTTGTTCTACCAAGTATTAAGAGTAGAATATTGAAATTTCTAAATGTTAACTGCCAAACTGCCTATTACCTCTTTCAATTCTGTTGAGTTTGGCTTCATGCATAATGAGGTTCTGCTGTTAGTATATATGTATATACATTTATTATTTACACATGTATTATATATAATAATCTATAATTTATAAATCTCATCTTCCTGATTAATTGACATGCCACACTATATCTGTAATAATATTATTCATCTTGAAGTCTATTTTATCTGATATAAATATAGCCACTTAGCTCTGTTTCTATTTGCAGAGTTTATCTTTTCCATCCTTTTACTTCAACTTATGTGTCTTTGAATCAAAACGTATTTGTTGTAGGTAGCATATCATTGAATCTTGATTTTCTATTGAAATATAGTTGATTTACAGTTTTCAGTTTCAGGTATACAGAAAAGTGACTCAGTTACACATATCTTTCAGATTATCTTACATTATAGGTTACTACAAGTTATTGAAAACAATTCCTTGTGTTCTGAAGTAAGTCCTTGTTGCTTATCTATTTTATGTACAGTAGTTTGTTAATTTCATACTCCTAATTTATCCCTCCCCTCACTTTCTTTCCCCTTTGGTAAACACAAGTTTATTTTCTAAATCTGAGTAGGTTTATGTTTTGTATATGAATTCATTTGTATTATTTTTTAGATTCCACACATAAGTGGTATCATATATTTGATTTCTCAAATCCCAACATTTTTTAAAAATCCAGTCTCATAACCTCTTTCTTTTCATTGGTGTATTTAGACTACTCACATGTGTTATTAAAATATTTACATTTATATTTGACATTTTTCTATTTGTGTTCTATATATCTTGTCTTTTTTGCTCCTCTGTTCCTCCTTTAAGTGCCTTCTTTTAATATTAAATACATATATATATATATATATACTTTTATGCATGTGTATGGTGAGTGAGTGAGTACTAAGTCGCTCAGTCATGTCCAACTCTTTACGACCCTACTGACTGTAGCCCGCCAGGCTCCTCTCTGTCCATGGGATTCTCCAGGCAAGAATACTGGAGTGGGTTGCCATGCCCTCCTCTAGGGGATCTTTCCATGTGTATGGTACCTACACACATACTTTTTTTAGTGGTTGCTTTAGAGATCACAGTATGCATCTGAACTAATCACAATCTATTGCACATTGAGCCTAACTTAATTCTTGTAAAAACAGAAACTTTACTGTACTACAGCTCCATTCTATTCTCCATCCTTTATGCTACTATTATCGTATATAAGTTATATCTATGTAATGCTTTCAAAATGTGGTGCTAGAGAAGACGTTTGAAAGTCCCATGGACAGTAAGGAGATTAAACAAGTCAATCCTAAAGGAAATCAACCCTGAATATTCATTGGAAGGACTGATGCTGAAGATGAAGCTCCAATACATTGGCCACCTGATGTGAAGAGCTGATTCATTGGAAAAGACCCTGATTCTGGGAAAGATTGAAGGCAAAAAGAGAAGGGGATGACAGAGGGTGAGATGGTTGGATGGCATCACTGACTCAATGGACATGAGTTTGAGCAAATTCCAGGAGAGAGTAAAGGACAGGGAAGCCAGGCATGCTACAGTCCATGGGGTCGTAAAGAGTCAGACACAACTGAGTGACTTTCACTTTCAGAGTAAAGGGAGGAGGAGGTGGTTTAGAAGCAGATGTTGGCAAGAATGCCTCAAACTCCACAGTTTTTCATGCATTAATACTTCTCAGTTTGTTGATATCTTTGGTCAATTTCCAGAGTGCTGAAATGGCATTTTGTCAATGGGTTGAGCTTTATAGTTGCTTCTAGGGGGAGAAAATACTTTGACTGCCTTGTCACTCAGACATAGCCAGAAGTGATTCAAGTATTTTTCATATATTTAAAAAATTATGATTATGTATTTATAAAAAGTTGTGATCACAGTGGATGTAGTTTTACATCCTTTTTCATTTAACAGACTATCACATGTATCTGTTCAAGTTTTTTAAGTTTTTCCTAAGAATAATTTGAATAATCTTCTTCACATGCATATAATAAAAGTAATAAATAAAAATGTCTGTGTGTCAACTGTATCTCTAGTGCTTTACATATTTTATCTCTTTTAATATGTAAAACAATGATAGGAAACAAGTACTGTCTCCATTTTACTAATGCATAAAGTTGAGAGAAATTTAGTTACTTGCCCAGAGTCAGTAAATAGCAGCTAGTCTGGAAGTTCCAGAATTCAATCTAGAAACTGCCTGACATCAAAGCCTATAACCTTTTGATTATGATATTCTGTTTCCCTCAGATTCACCCAAAACACCTTGAAACGACTGGTAGGATAAAGTAGTTTATATTTTAGGAATAATAGTCATCGTTCTGATACATACTCAAACATTTTCCCTGATTTTTTAGGTACACTGTAATTTGGTTTGTGATGGTTTCTTCTATGTATAGAAGATTTTTATTTTTGGCAATCTAAATCTTTTATCGGAGAAGGCAGTGGCACCCCACTCCAGTACTCTTGCCTGGAGAATCCCAGGGACGGGGAGCCTATGGGGTTGCACAGAGTCGGACATGACTGAAGCGACTTAGCAGCAGCAGCAGCAGCATGCTATATGCAAAATTTTTGCTTTCTTTTTTGCATTTAATTATCTACAAAGCATTAATGTTTATCTTTTTAAAAATTTTTATTTCCTAAGTATATATACTTCATTACTTTTTTTTCTTGCTGCACTGGGTCTTCACTTTTGTACTGGGCTTTATCTAATTGTGGAGCATGGGGGCTGCTCTCTAGTTGAGGGGCCAAGCTTTGCATTATGGTGGCTTCTCTTGTTGCAGAGCCCAGGCTCTAGGCAAGTAGGCTTCAGCAGTTGTGATGCACAGACTTAGTTTCCCTGCAGTATACGAGACCTTCCCGAACCAAGGATTGAACCCATGTCCCGTGTTGCAAGGTGGATTCTTTAACCACTGGACCACCAGGGAAGCCATGATGCTTACCTTTTTAATGGGTGCAAGTCCCACCATTTTTATTTACAAAAATCTATTAATCCATCCTGTATTATTAGACATTTAATCTTAAGTTTAGTTTTGCTATTATTGATCCCCAAAAGTTTTCATGAATATAAGGGCTTTGATCCTATTATTTATTTCAGACACATCCCTATAAACCTGACTTCTGATTCAAAGGATACTTATACAGAGTTTATTACTCATTTGGTTTTCAAATAGAGATGATGGGTCTTTCATGACTCTATTATTGAGTAATAGCTGTCCTAATGATGATGAAATAGTAATGTGTTTTTATTATTATTGATTTTTATAAAGGTGCACTTTCTCCTAAGAAGCAACATGATAAAACTGATTTTTCTCTTAAATAAATAATTTTAATTTTAACATCTGAAAATTGCAAGAACCATATTATAGCTCATTAATCAGTATATGGATTTAAATTTTCGCATACTGAACACAATAGACTTCTTGCATTATTCTAAAGATTTTGTATCCAACTTTATTGAGGTAAATTGAAATATAGGCTTACTTTAGAGATACTGCAGGTTGGTTCCAGACTACATCAATAAAGCAAATATTGCAGTAAAGCAAGACATGGATTTTTTGGTTTCTCAATGCAAATAAAAGCTATGTTTACACTATACTGTAATCTATTAAGTGTAAAATAGCAATGTCTCAAAAACCAATGTACAGATCTTAATTTAAAAATACTTCTTCACTTAAAAAAAGGCCAAAATGATTAGATTAGGAACAACACAGATCACTATAACAAATAAAACAATAATGTTTGAAATACTGTGAGAATTAACAAAACGTGAGAGAGACACAAAGTGAGCAAATGCGGCTGAAAAATATCACCCACAGACTTGCTCATCTCAGGGTTACTACCAACCTTCAATTTGTAAAAAGAAAATACAACATCTGTGAAGAATGATAAAGCAAAGTACCATAAAATAAGGTATGCCTATAAAATCATCTGGACCAGTGATGACAAACAGGATTTAACTTATGCTGCTGCTGCTGCTAAGTCACTTCAGTCGTGTCCGACTCTGTGTGACCCCATAGACGGCAGCCCACCAGGCTCCCCCGTCCCTGGGATTCTCCAGGCCAGAACACTGGAGTGGGTTGCCATTTCCTTCTCCAATGCATGAAAGTGAAAAGTGAAAGTGAAGTCCCTCAGTCGTGTCCGACCCTCAGTGACCCCATGGACTGCAGCCCACCAGGCTCCTCCATCCATGGGATTTTCCAGGCAGGAGTACTGGAGTGGGGTGCCATTGCCTTCTCTGAACTTATGCTTAAATTCTGATTTTAGTGGAGATGTTTTAGAATACTGTGTTGACAAAGATTCTACGTCCTTATCTGGACTCAAAAGGATGGGTTCAAAAGGAAAGAATATTCTGATTGATATGAGGCTTCCCCAGTGGCTCAGTGGGTAAAGAATCTGCCTGCCAATGCAAGAGACACAGGAGACGTGGTTCGATTCCTGGGTTTGGAAGATCCCCTGGAGCAGGACAAGGCAAACCATTCCAGTATTCTTGCCTGGAGAAGCCCATGAACTGAGAAGCCTGGTGAGCTACAGTCCAAAGGGTACCAAAGAGTCAGATCTGACTGAGTGACTACACACGCACTCATGCCTGTATCAGTTCAGTTCAGTCGCTTAGTCGTGTCCAACTCTTTGAGACCTCATGGATTGTAGCATGTCAGGCCTCCCTGTCCATCAACAACTCCCAGAGTTCACCCAAACCCATGTCCATTCAGTCGGTGATGCCATCTAACCATCTCATCCTCTGTTGTCCCCTTCTGCCCTCAATCTTTCCCAGCATTAGGGTCTTTTCAGATGAGTTAGCTCTTCCCATCCGGTGGCCAAAGTACTGGAGTTTCAGCTTCAGCATCAGTCCTTCCAATGAACACCCAGGACTGATCTCCTTTAGGATGGACTGGCTGAATCTCCTTGCAGTGCCAGGGACTCTCAAGGGTCTTCTCCAACACCACAGTTCAAAAGCATCAGTTCTTCGGCACTAAGCTTTCTTTATAGTCCAACTCTCATATCCATACATGACCACTGGAAAAACCATAGCCTGGACTAAATGGACCTTTGTTGGCAAAGTAATGTCTCTGCTTTTCAATATAAACTACATATTTAAAGTATATGATTTCATCAGTCAGAATAACCAATATTCTCATCATCTCTAAATTTTTTCTCATATTTCTTTTGTAATCCATTCTTCCCTCTATCCCTGTTCCCAAGCAACCACTGATTTGCTTTCTACTTTCTGATAACTGTATTTCATTGGCATCATACAGTATGCACTCTCTTTTGTCTGGTTTCTTTCATTTATCATAATACATTTGAGATTCATCCACGTTGCATGTTTAATAGTTCATTCCTTTTTATTGCCAAATAGTATTCCATTGTATGGTTATACCACATAATTTGTTTTTCTGAATACCTGTTGATAGAAATTTGGGTTGTTTCCAGTTTGGGGCTTTTTGTTATCCTAAAGTTTTTAAGATTCAAGGGCAAAAGACTTCAAGGCTCTATATTTAACATCCCAGTGTATCATTTGTTTTCAAATATCAACTGCAAAGATGTGTGTGCTAAAGATATAAGTAAACACATATATAAGAATAAATTAGGATGATAACTTTTATACTAATTTTTCTTACCTTTTCATAGACTGTACTATCTAGGTAAGGGTAAACATGAAAAGCTCCCCGAATCTTCTTTACACCTGGATACAGCAATGGCACCATATTAACATAAGCCACACCATGAAATGAAAACTGACCTTCATCATCAGTCTAAAGGAATAAAAACAGATAGCTGTTAGTGTTACAGAGTAATGTACCATAAGGTCTGGAGCTCTGACTGAGCAGAGCAAAGACCTGACTTTAGGAACTAGCTATGCTACTTGATTTGAGCCAGTTATATAGACATCTTGGGTCTCTGCTTATTTATTTATAAGTGGGTTTAATAATACCATGATCACTGAGATAATATATATTAACAGTGTTAATTAACAGTAAAGATAGTAGTTTGATCAGCAAATACTCTAATAATGTATATTCAACCAAAGAGTCAATTTCTCCATGTTGCTTTTTAGGACAAAATGTAACTTTGCAATAATAGCAAATGAAGCAACTGACAAACAACTAATCTCAAAAATATACAAGCAACTCCTACAGCTCAATTCCAGAAAAATAAAAGACCCAATCAAAAAATGGGCCAAAGAACTAAATAGACATTTCTCCAAAGAAGACATACAGATGGCTAACAAACACATGAAAAGATGCTCAACATCACTCATTATCAGAGAAATGCAAATCAAAACCACTATGAGATACCATTTCACGCCAGTCAGAATGGCTGCGATCCAAAAGTCTACAAGCAATAAATGCTGGAGAGGGTGTGGAGAAAAGGGAACCCTCTTACACTGTTGGTGGGAATGCAAACTAGTACAGCCACTATGGAGAACAGTGTGGAGATTCCTTAAAAAACTGGAAATAGAATTGCCTTATGATCCAGCAATCCCACTGCTGGGCATACACACTGAGGAAACCAGAAGGGAAAGAGACACGTGTACCCCAATGTTCATCGCAGCACTGTTTACAATAGCCAGGACATGGAAGCAACCTAGATGTCCATCAGCAGTCGAATGGATAAGAAAGCTATGGTACATATACACAATGGAGTATTACTCAGCCATTAAAAAGAATACATTTGAATCAGTTCTAATGAGATGGATGAAACTGGAGCCTATTATACAGAGTGAAGTAAGCCAGAAAGAAAAACACCAATACAGTATACTAACGCATATATATGGAATTTAGAAAGATGGTAACGATAACCCTGTATACGAGACAGCAAAAGAGACACTGATGTATAGAACAGTCTTTTGGACTCTGTGGGAGAGGGAGAGGGTGGGATGATTTGGGAGAATGGCACTGAAACATGTATAATATCATATATGAAACGAGTCACCAGTCCAGGTTCGATGCATGATAATGGATGCTTGGGGCTGGGGCACTGGGACGACCCAGAGGGATGGTGTGGGGAGGGAGGAGGGAGGAAGGTTCAGGATGGGGAACACATGTATACCTGTGGTGGATTCATTTTGATATATGGCAGAACCAATACAATATTGTAAAGTTAAAAAACAAAATAAAATATTAAAAAAAAGAAAATAAAAAAATGAAATTTTGCAAAAAAACAACAATAACAAAAGCTTAACAGAAATCAGACTGTGGCCTTAGCTTTAGTTCACAGGTTCACGTAAATGAAAAGAGCCTTACAAATCATCTGGACCAGTGATGACAAACAGGATTTAACTTGTGCTTAAATTCTGATATCAGTGGAGGTGTTTTAGAATACTGTGTTGACAAAGATTCGACGTCCTTATCTGGATTCAAAAGGAAAGAATATTTTGATTGATCAGTAATATCTGCCATGGATGAAGGTGGATGAATGACAGTCTGCCATCATGTATTTGTCAACCCTAACCTCATCTACATTCTCATTTCAAAGATGAAGAACATGTCAGTAAATATATGTTAACACAATTTTTAATGGTTGTATGGTTTGCCATAGAAAACATTTACAAGGAAAAAATCAATTAAATGAAGGAAAACACATTTAATTTCTACAACGTTAAAAGTAATCTCTTTGATTTTGCTGATTATAACAATATCAAAGGACTTCCCTGGTGATACAATGGATAAAAACCCACCTGCCAATGCAGGGGACATGGATTTGATCCCTGGTCCAGGAAGATCCCACATGCCATGGAGCAATTAAGCCCATGAGCCACAACTATTGAGCCCGTGTGCTGCAGCTACTGAACCCCGTACACCTAGAGCCTGTACTTTGCAATGAGAAGCCCACAACTACAGAGTCACCCCCACTCACCACAACTAGAGAAAGCCCTTGCTCAGCAATGAATATGCAGCATAACCAAAAAAAAAAAAAAGAAAACAAGACAAAAACAATAATCAGAAATTAGACTTAAAGTCCTGTCTTCATATGATAGCATTATGTTGTTTTAGAAATCATATCCCTGATGAATATAAATTTCAAAATCCTCAACAAAATATCAGGAAACTAAATTCAACAATACATTAAAAGAATTGTACACTATGACCAACTGGGATTTAATACAGGGATATATGAATGGGTTCAGTTCAGTTCAGTTGCTCAGTCGTGTCCAACTCTTTGTGACCCCATGGACTGCAGCAAGCCAGACTTCCCTCTCTATCACTAACTCCTGGAGCTTTATATTCACAAATCAATCAATGCAATATACTACATTAACAAACTGAAGAATAAAAATCATATTTGCAAACTAGATGCAGAAAAAGCATTTGATAAAATTCAACATCCATTTATGATTAAAAACCCTCAAGAAAGTGGGTATAGAGGAAATGCATCTCAACATCATATAGGCCATATATGAGAAATCCAAAGCCAACATCATCCTCAAATGTAAGAAGCTGAAAGTATTTCCTCTGAGATCAAGAACAAGACAAGGATGCTCACTCTTACCACTTTTATTCAACATAGTATTAGAAGTCTTAGGCACAGCACTTAGAAAACAAAAAGAAAAAAAAAAGGAATCCAAATTGGAAAGGAAGAAGTAATAAAGCTGCCACTGTTTGCAGACATGGTATTGTATATAGAAAATCCTAAAGATGCCTCCCAAAACTACTAGAACTAATAAATGAATTCAATAAATTTTCAGGATATAAAATCAATATCAGAAATCCACTGCATTTCTACATACTAACAATGAATTATCAGAAAGAAGAATTAAGAAAACACTCCCATTTAAAAATGCATCAAAAAGAATAAAATATCTAGAAATAAATATAAGTACGGTAGCAAAAGACTTGTACTCTGAAAAGTACAAGATACTAAGGAAAGAAACTGAAGATGACACAAACAAATGTAAAAATATACCATGCTTATGATTGAAAGAATTAATATTGTTAAAATACAACTCTCCAGGCACTAAAGATTCAGTGCAATTCCTATCAAAATATCAAGGGCATTTTTCACAGAACTAAAACAAATAATTCTAAAATTTGCGAAAAAGGAGGCTCTAAAGGCTCTAAAAGGAGCCACAAAAGACTCTGAATAACCAAAACAATCTCAACAAAGAAGAACAAAGCTGAAGATATCATGCTCCCTGATTTCAACTATACTACAAAGCTAGAGTCGGAGAAGGCAATGGCACCCCACTCCAGTACTCTTGCCTGGAAAATCCCATGGACGGAGGAGCCTGGTAGGCCGCAGTCCATGAGGTCGCTGAGGGTCGGACACGACTGAGCGACTTCACTTTCACTTTTCACTTTCATGCACTGGAGAAGGAAATGGCAACCCACTCCAGTGTTCTTGCCTGGAGAATCCCAGGGATGGGGGAGCCTGGTGGCTGCCGCCTATGGCGTCGCACAGAGTCGGACATGACTGAAGCGACTTAACAGCAGCAGCAGCAGCACAAAGCTAGGGTAATAAAGACAGTATGGTACTGGCACAAAAACACACATAGATCAATGGAACAGAATAGAGAGTAAAGAAATAACACTCATATGGTCAATTAATTTATAACATAGGAAAGAAGAATACACAATGAAAAATACAGCCTCCTCAATAAATGGTGATGGGAAAACTGGACAAGCAAAAGAATCAGCTGGCCTACTTTCTCAAAATGTACACAAAACTAAACTCAAAATGGATAAAAGACTTAAATGTAACACCTGAAACCATAAAACTTCTAGAGAGAAACAGAGGCAATCCACTCTTTGGCAGCAGTATTTATTGGATATGACTCCTCAGGCAAGGGAAACAAAAGTAAAAATAAATTGGACTATATCAATCTAAAACGTTTTTACACAGGAAAAGAAACTATGAGCAAAACAAAAAGGCCACTTACTAAATGGGAGAAAACATTTGCAAACTATATATTCAAAACGGGGTTAATATCCAACAAGTACAAAGAACTCATACAACACAACCTAAAAAAAACCCAAACACCTGGATTTAAAACTGGGCAGAAGTTGTTCATAGGCATTTTTCCAGAGAAGGCATACAGATGACCAACAGGTATGTGAAAAGATGTTCAATATCAAGCACCATCAGGGGAATGCAAATCAAAACCACAACGAAACATCATCTCACACCTGTAAGAAAGCATGCACGTGTGCTCAGCCGTGTCCAGCATTTTGTGACCCCATGGAGTGTAGCTCACCAGGGTCCTCTGTCCATGGGACTGTCCAGGCAAAGAAACTAGAGTGGGTTGCCATTTCCTCCTCCAGAGGATCTTCCCAACCCACGGATTGAACCTGTGTCTTCTGTCTTGGCAGGCAGATTCTTTACCAGTGAGCCATGTGGGAAGCCCCCTGTCAGAATGGCTGCCATCAAAAGATGATAAGCACTGGCAAGGATGTGGAGAAAAGGGAAGTCTCTTCTCAGTACAACAGTACAACAATGTACTGTTGATGGGATTATAAATTGGTGAGCCATTATGGAAAACGCTAGGGAGGTTCCACAGAAAATTAAAAATATACCTGCCATCTGATCTAGCATTTTCACTTTGGCATATTTACCTGAAGAAAACAATATCACTAACTGGAAAAGAAATATGCACTTCAATATTCATCACAGGATTATGTAAAATAGATATGGAAGTGACCTAAGTGTCTATCAATAGATAAATAAAGGGCTTCCCTGGTGGCTCAGTAGTAAAGAATCCATCTGACAAAGCAGGAGACATGGGTTCCATCCCTGGTACAGAAGATTCCACATGCCACGGGGCAACTAAGCCCAAGTGCCAAAACTACTGGGCCTGTGCTCCAGAGCCCGGGAGCCACAACTACTGTGCCCACATGCCACAGCTGCTGAAGCCCCCACGCTCTAGAGCTCACGCTCTGCAACAAGCAGTGCAATGAGAAGCTTGTGCGCTTCAACTGGAGCCTAGTATCCACACAGCGCAGCTAGAGAAAAGCCCATGAAGCAACGAAGACCCAGCAAAGCCAAAAATAAATATATACCTTTATTTAAAAAGATAAAAAGACAAAGAAGATGTGGCATATGTATATGTGTGTGTGTATGTGTGGGTATATATACACACACATACACACACACATATACAATGGAATATTCAGTTCAGTTCAGTCGCTCACTCGTGTCCGACTATTTGTGACCCCATGAATCGCACCACGCCAGGCCTCCCTGTCCATCACCAACTCCCGGAGTTCACTCAGACTCACGTCCATCGAGTCAGTGATGCCATCCAGCCATCTCACCGTCTGTTGTCCCCTTCTCCTCTTGCCCCCAATCTCTCCCAGCATCAGAGTCTTTTCCAATGAGTCAACTCTTCACATGAGGTGGCCAAAGTACTGGAGTTTCCACTTTAGCATCATTCCTTCCAAAGAAATCCCAGGGCTGATCTCCTTCAGAATGGACTGGTTGGATCTCCTTGCAGTCCAAGGGACTCTCAAGAGTCTTCTCCAACACCACAGTTCAAAAGCATCAATTCTTCGGTGCTCAGCCTTCTTCACAGTCCAACTCTCACATCCATACATGACCACAGGAAAAACCATAGCCTTGACTAGACAGACCTTTATTGGCAAAGTAATGTCTCTGCTTTTGAATATTACTCAGCCATAAAAAAGAAATCTTGCCATTTGTGACAACATGGATGGATCTAGAAAGTATTATGCTAAGTGAAATAAGCCAGACACAGAAAGACAAATACCACATCATCTCACTTATATGTGGAATCAAAAAGAAAGAATAAAACAAAACAAAAACAGAGAAAAACGGGTAGTTGCCCGAAGGGAGCGGTGATTGAGTGGGTGAGAGAAAACAACTGAAGGAGATTAAGAGGTCCACACAACCAGTTATGTAATATATGTCACAGAGATATACTGTAATAATACACAACATAAGGAATGTGGTCAATATTACTGTAATAACTTTACATGGGGACAGATGGCTACTAGACTCACCATGGTGAACACTTCATAATGTATGTAAGTGTCAAATCATTATATAGTACACCTGAAAAACTAACGATATTGTGCAATAACTATATTTCAATTTTTTTAAAGACAGGTCTTTTGCAGTAGACATTTATTGACCTACTTCCTGTGGTTTTCTTCTTTAGCAGGATAGGAAGCAACTGTTGGCATAGTCAGTGGGATGAATTGGAAATAGAGTCATTCGGACACATGCATTTATTTTTATCATAAACAAACAAAAAACAGTAGAGAACTTGTTCCAGGCTCATCAAAGCTATATCTTTTCAGAGTAGTAGCACACCTATGAAAATTAGCAGGCTAAAACATTTTAAGTAGGTCAGTCTAAAATAAATTTGGAAAGATGTATTAGGTTGAACCATACAGCCAATATTTAGCTACTTTTGATGTATTCAAAGCCTATTTCATAGTTTTACTTGTGGTAAAACTATAACAGAGGGCTAAAGGGAAATAGGATATCTGAGAATAAAGCCTAAATAACTTTTAGTGGACAACAGGGAACTAGGGTTACCAGTCATTCTGATTTGCCAGGAACAAGGGAGTCTCCTGACACATGAGACTTGCAGCACTAAAACTGGGAAATTATTAATATTAAGCAAATTAGGATGAACTGGCTACCCTAGGGAACAGCCACACGGTTCACATTTTCCTTTGGTATCAGAATTAGAAGCAGAGTAACAGGCTGGGTCTGACATAGCATTTCTTCTACAATTATTTTTAAGTGAACAAATTTACCTTTTCGAATTTAGCAGATTTCCCTTTGGGCACAGCAACCAGAGGAACCCTTGTGATCTCTACAGGCCAAAATCGGCAATCAGCAATTCGTTTCTGAAAGCTGCAAATCAAGAATCAGCCCATTAGCATTATATGCAAAAATGAGGTTAGTATAATTAAGGTTAAAATGAAGTATTCCTGGAGAAGGAAATGGCAACCCACTCCAGTATTCTTGCCTGGTAAATCCCATGGACAGAGGAGCCTGGTAGGCTACAGTCCATGGGGTCGTAAAAAAAAAAAGAAGAAGAAGAAAAAAAAAATGAAGTATTCCTCTCTTTAAAAGTAACCGAATACTTATATGCAAAAATTCTTATTCGGTATGTGAACTTTTAAAACCTTTTCATAGTTATAAAATTCCAAAAATAATTATCCTATATTGCTAGGAGAAGCAAATTATAGTTTTTGAGAGCAGTTTGACAATACGAATCAAAAGTCTTTAAAATGTTCATAGTCCTTGACCCAGAAATTCTACTTCTAGCGATTAATTCTAAAGAAATAATCAAACAAGTACGCACAAAGTACAAAATACATTTATTTCTACTGTGAAAGTAATCCCAGTAGGACTTCCAGTGTCACCCTGGACACATAAAGAGCTTGAAAGCTGTCATTCTTGTCTTCACAACAAGAAAAAAGCTGTTCAAATAAAAAACCAATGACTTTTCTTAGATCCACCTAAGAATTAAGTTCATACGGCAAATCACCACCTTGAAATATAGAGAAACAAGCAAGTACAAAGAAGCATAGCTAAGATTAGCTTACAGGCGTCAGAAGCCACTAGAGCCAGTTTAACTGGTAGAAACACTTTAAAGATAATTGTGAAAAACTGCTGGAGACTGAGAATGAACTAACCAGAGAGTTAAAAACTGGATGCCCACTCTTAGGGAGTCTCTATACTTTCTTGGGATTTAAATCAAGGAGTTCCATCAGATTCTTATGGTGAAAACAGAAGAAAAATTATCTTAGGGAGAAAGAAGGGAAAAGTAACTGTATTACAATATGTCCAGAGTGTTCTCTGTAATAAAGGCCTGCTCTATAAGGGAAACTACATCAGAGTTTTATTTGACCCAGGGAAAGGGCAATTAGACAACTCTAGCCCTATTTGTGGCACCCCACTCCACTACTCTTGCCTGGAAAATCCCATGGACGGAGGAGCCTGGTAGGCTGCAGTCCATGGGGTTGCTAGAGTCGGATACGACTGAGCGACTTCACTTTCACTTTTCACTTTCATGCATCGGAGAAGGAAACGGCAACCCACTCCAGTGTTCTTGCCTGGAGAATCCCAGGGACGGCGGAGCCTGGTGGGCTGCCGTCTATGGGGTCGCACAGAGTCGGACACGACTGAAGCGACTTAGTAGTAGTAGTAGCCCTATTTAGCCTTCCTCTCTCACATGAGACGAGGAAGAAAAAAAGATACACTTATGAAGTCACAACCTCGGGACTCAAACTCATTAAAATACTGAGATTTAATCACAGGATTATAGAAAACTTCCTTTCCCCAACACTACCACCATTCAACAGGATCCAGTATAATAACAGTGAATTATAAGTGAGAATCTTCAAACACAAACCCTATTTGGGAAAAAGCTCTGAGCATACCCAGAGACAATAGGGAAGGAGTAAAAGGACGCTGAAGCCTCTAGTGCTCACAGCTATTGAAAGAATTAAATACAGCCTACCTCCCAATCGGGTTAACATAAAACCTCACCCGGAAAACCCAATCACCACATTTCTTATTGCCCAAAACATAATGTCCAGCCTTCAAAAGAAAAAAACTACAAGAAATGCTAAAAGGCAAGAAAAATACCATCTGAAGAGGCAAAGCTATCGTGTGAACTAGACTCAGATATGACACAGATTTTGAAATTATCAGGTAGATAATTTAAAATAATTGATTAATATGATAAGAGCTCTAATGGAATAAGTAGAAAACATGTAAGAACAGATGGGTAATATAAATAGAGAGATGGAAATTCTAAGAAAGAATCAAAAGGAAACGTTGGAAACCAAAAACACTAACAAAAAAGAAAAATTAATTTGATGGGCTTATCAACAGACTGGACATAAACTGAGGAAAAAAATCTGTGATCTTGAAGCTACTGAGCCAATAAAAATTTTCCAAACTGAAACAGAAAGGAGAAAAAAGTTTTTAAATCACAAAAGAATATCTAAGAAATGTGGGACAATTACAAAAGGTATATAGGAATACCAGAGGGGAAAAGAGTGAGAAAGAAGCAGAAGAAATATTTGAAGTCACAATGGCTGCAAATTTTACCAAATTAATGACAGATACCACAGATCGAGAAAGCTGAGAGCACCAAGCACAATATATATATATATAAAATCTACACCTAGGTATATCATATTCAAATTGTAGAAAGCCAAAGAGAAAGAAAATCTTGAAGTCAGAGAAAAAAAAAAACTTACCTATAGAGGAACAAGGATAAGAATTATCTTGGATTTTCTTTCAGAAATCATGCAAGCAAGAAGAGAATGATGTGTAATACTTACAATTCTGAAAGAAACAAACTACCAACTTAGAATTCTGTATCTACTGGAATTATCCTTCAAAGATGAAGGAAAGATAAGACTTTTAGTCAAACAAAAATGGAAACAAGTTGTGGCCAGTAAACCTGTCATGCAAGAAATGCTAAAAGTCTTCACAGAAAAAGATATGAGGTGGGTCAGAAAATATGGATCCATATAACGACAGGAAGAGAATCAGAATGAAAAAGATTTAGGTAAAATAAATTTAAATTTTTTTCTTACTTTTAATTAGTCAAATAGATAACTGTTCAAAGTAATAATAGCAAAAAATATATCCTTAATGAAGTATCAGCAAATCAAACAGTGTACATTTATATTATACACTACAATCAAGTTGGGTATATAGAACTCTGAAATATGTAATCAATTTTTCCAAAATTCTAAAACTGTTCTAAAAATAGCCTATTAATTAAAAAAGATATATATTTTCATTCAGATAATACATACATTGATAATCCTCTATTTCTCACTTCTCCCTAATCACTAGGTCAACCAGAGATTGACAGGTAACCACACAAAACTGTGTCATGTTCTGCTTTAGTAAATAAATCCTGATCTGGTATGGGTGACAATGTGTCCAACAAAACCACTCTTTCCTAAGTCTCTTTTTCTTCGAGAGATGGGCAATGAGATGAAGGAAGGTTCTACAAAAAGGGCTAATACAGCCCGCATGTTTCCTTTTTTAATCCATGAGCAGTTGCCTCTTCCAACTTTCTGCCAGGAATGTGACCGTGCAGGCTAGAGAGCCAATGAGCCATCTTGACCCATGAGATAACCTTGTGTATGGAATGCACACATCAAAGAAGGCAGAGCAAAGAGAAAGAGGCTGCATACCTAATAGTACCTAGAGCCACCACACATACTAGGTCTGACCTTCTTTTATATGAAAGAGAAGAATCCACATGGTTAAACCACCATCACTAGAAGCCTGCTATTAGTACGTGTGGTAGAAGAGACTCTCAGATCACCTTAACTCAATTGTAAATAAACAAAAGTATAATAAAACATTTCTTCCCACAGTCCCTATTGGTTAGACATACTCCCTCCCTCTTCCTACCTGACCACTGCAGGAGGATCAAGGTAGCAGCGACTTTCCAAGTCCCAAGTAATCCTTTTCTTCATGCATTCCGCTTGGTTCCTAAATTCCCTATCCTATAAAATCATAAGACAGAGACTTTTATTCTCTCAGTATGGCATGGTTGCCTCCAGCTCCATCTGAGGGCATTCTTTTAATGGATTTGATCATAATAGTTTTATTACTACTACTATTACTACTTTAAGTATGACTACTACTAAAAACACTAACACCATCTTAAAGTTTTGAGTACTTTAGTACACAGAAGAAATTACTTATATTATCCTTTTTTCAATCCAATACTAACTGCCAAACATTCATTCACATAACCTCAATCAGTGATTCTAAACCCTGAATGCATATTAGAACTATCTGGAAGCTTTTAAAAACAAAAAATCAAAACTTGGGCATTGGTATTACTTTATTTATTTATTTTAAATTTTATTTTATTTAACTTTACAATATTGTATTGGTTTTGCCATATATCAAAATGAATCTGCCACGGGTATACATGTGTTCCCCATCCTGAACCCTCCTCCCTCCTCCCTCCCCATACCATCCCTCTGGGTCGTCCCAGTGCACCAGCCCCAAGCATCCAGTACCGTGCATTGAACCTGGACTGGAGACTCGTTTCATATATGATATTATACATATTTCAATGCCATTCTCCCAAATCATCCCACCCTCTCCCTCTCCCACAGAGTCCAAAAGACTGTTCTATACATCAGTGTCTCTTTTGCTGTCTCGTATACAGGGTTATCGTTACCATCTTTCTAAATTCCATATATATGCGTTAGTATACTGTATTGGTGTTTTTCTTTCTGGCTTACTTCACTCTGTATAATAGGCTCCAGTTTCATCCACCTCATTAGAACTGATTCAAATGTATTTTTTTTAATGGCTGAGTAATACTCCATTGTGTATATGTACCACAGCTTTCTTATCCATTCATCTGCTGATGGACATAACATCGCAGCACTGTTTATAATAGCCAGGACATGGAAGCAACCTAGATGTCCATCAGCAGATGAATGGCTAAGAAAGCTGTGGTACGTATACACAATGGTATTACTTTAAAAGTAAATTCTTATACAATTGACCTGGTTAGAGTTTGGCCACCATTGTTTTAAAAGTTTTCTAGGTGACTGTGATGAGCAACCAAGGTTGAGAACTAGTTATCCAAACTAAAATGGGACATAAAATCTAAATATCTAAAATAAAATATCTAAGTGAAAATATTAATATAAGTAAAGCATGAATTTTTAGTAATCACAATGATGAGAAAAGACACTACACAATATTTTTAACATACTGCTAGCCTTATCTCTGGGCTTCCCAAGTGGCGCTATTTAAAATATTTAGAATCAGACGCCAAAATAATTCAACCACGCACTATATAATTACTTCATCAAATGTTTCCACTAATGATTATCAGTTTGTTCAAGACACATTTGCAAATGTGTTTACAGAATTTCCTATGCCCTTGACAAACATATGTTGTAGAAAAATATGAAGGAAGGAAGGAAGGAACAGAAGGAGAGAGGGAAGGAGGGAACAAAGGAAGGAATATAAAGAATAATTTCAACAACTTAAATGTCCACCAACAGGAGACTAATTAAGCAAATTAAAGTATGTTCATACTACTTCATATCATATAGCAAGTACAAATAAAGAAAAAGAATGAGAATGCTCTTCGTATATTTATGTGGGAAAAATCTCCACGATATACTATAAAGCAAAAAAAGCAAGCTGCAGAAGTATGTGAGTATGTCACCATTTGTGGAAAAAAATGATAGGAAAAGAATACATGTAGATATTTGTGTGTATGAATACATGAAGAAAAAACACAGTTTCTGTGCTTCCAATATGATTAAGCACTTTATATAATACTCAGTTCGGAGGAGGCAATGGCACCCCACTCCAGTACTCTTGCCTGGAAAATCCCATGGACGGAGGAGCCTGGTGCACTGCAGTCCATGGGGTCGCTAGGAGTCGGACACGACTGAGCGACTTCACTTTCACTTTCCACTTTCCACTTTCATGCATTGGAGAAGGAAATGGCAAGCCACTCCAGTGTTCTTGCCTGGAGAATCCCAGGGACAGGGAGCCTGATGGGCTGCCGTGTATGGGGTTGCACAGAGTTGAACACGATTGAAGCAACTTAGCGGTAGTAGTAGTTTAATACTCAGTTAAAAATAAATAAACACTTCACACTTGAAATAAAGCAAAAATAGCATAGTCTTCCTGACAGGTTCTAGTTCTGAAAACAGCAAGACTTTGAATACTTTCTGTAAATGCGGACTCCCTAAAGAAAAACAATTTGATCCCTGCCTTTTACTTTGTCGATGTCTATAAGCCAGTCCTTCTGGAATCTGACTCCCTTGCGCCTTTTGTGAGGAATCTTTAGGAAACTTTACTTTTCTAAACGTTTTTGCTTCTGAGTCTTCCTTTGACTATGTACTTTTGCTTTATTTATGTTCATAAAAAAGTATCCAAAAAGGAACACAAGAAACTATAGTGAAGGTTAACTTTCAGGGTGATGATCGAGGAAGGAATTAGGAAGAAGAGACAAGGACGAGCAGGGAGAATTCAACTGCATATCTCTTAATGCTTTTTCAACTTGTGACTGTATCATAACCTACTCATAAATAAATAAATTGCAAATGAGATAAAGAGTAAAATATGAAGTAAATCAATTATTTTGCTTGTTGGACTTAAGTCAGGAAACATTTTAATCAGAATTTTTATAGATAATTGTTTTGACATAACTGTTTAAGAGGTAATGGGTGTGTATGAGTTACAGTGATTTACAAACTGTAAACGTGTTTTATCATATGCCAGTGCACTGAGATTGCCACCACAAACCATCTCATTCTCTCACCTCGGGGTGGTTGAGCTCCCCTTCTTCTTCCTCGTAAGGACCACCAACGATGAAACTGTCAGGAATGTTGTTGGCTCCGGGAGCCAGAATGTTGGGAATAGGCCATTTTTTGGGCCTAGGAACAGGTTCTCTTTCCCCTCCAAGCTTCAGAGTTCCGTTCTTGAAGAAGATGGGATAGTCCTTCTATAGAAATAAATACCATGTAACAGGAAATTTTGTAAAAGACTATGAAGTGGACAAAAAAAGATTACTGAAGTGTCTTTTCAATGGAATATCAGGTATTGTCTAATAGACCCTTCTGTGATTATCTGAGTCTAAATAGGGGCTTATGTCCTTCATTTGTCTTTGTGCTATTTTATAATTCTGTAATTTATAGAAAATTGATAATAATGCAAATTATTCTTGTCCATAGATATGCACATGTATTTCGTCCAGTAAAAATATAACTGATTATTGCCCTATGGCTGATGATAAGTTTTGAATTATCAGCAAACATATTACAACTTTCCTGGTTGCTTACCAGGAAAAGGTAAGCAACCTCACCTCTGAACAAATCTGGGTCATTTGCTCAGATTCTTGTTTGAATTGGTTTAATCCCTTTATTTCATTTTATATTTATATGAGAGTCATGATGTACCTTTTTAAAAATTCTTTTACAAAACAAATGTGACAAAGGCTAAAAATATAAACATTTTTGTATTTGCAATTCATCTAAAATAAATTTGCAACAGAAAATTGGCAAAGTCTATAAATACACAATTTAGAGAAAAGCAAATTAGAAAATCCAACATTTAAATAAAAACATGCTAAATATGAATAAGTGAAATGCATATTAAAACCATGAGATATTGTTTTAAACCACAGATTGGCAGAGTCAAAGTGTGAAAATATTAAGTGTTGACAGCACTGTAAAGTTAATGATATTCTTACACATAGTTGATGGAAATGTAATTTGGTATAACTATGGAAAACAATTTTGTAGTCTATTATAAAAGTTAAAATTGGCATAACCTATAAGTCAAATATTCTAATTCTTTGGGTTTTAAGACTTCTGTGAAGGAGGGGCCTCTACAGGATAGTAGAGTAACAATCTTTGAAAATCTGCTCCTCAAAAAAAAACCCAATAATGCTAGCAAAAATTGCCAAAATTAAGGATGTCAAAACCATTCAATACGGACAGGACAGTCTTTCCAACAAATGGTTCTAAGAAGACTAGTTATTCCCATGCAAAAGAATGAGATTCATTCTTACCTAACACCATATACAAATATTAACTCAAAAATGGATCAAAGGCCAAAACATAAGAGCTAAAACTATAAAACTGTTAGATGCAAACACAGGGGGAAAGCCTCTGGACATCGTATTTGGCAATGATTTCTTGGTTATAACAAAATTAAAAAATGGATAAATAGAACTTCATCAAAACTGAAAACTCTGGGGTATCAAAAGATACTAACCAGCGTAAGAAAAGGCAACCAACAGAATGGGAGAAAATACTTACACATCACGTATCTGGTAAGGGATTAACAGCTAAAAAATATAGAGGACTCCCAAAATGCCAACAACAAAAAGACAAACAACCCAGGTCAGAAATGAGCAAAGGACTTGAATAGATATTTCCCCAAAGAAGATATAAAAGGGCCAGTAAGCACATGAAAAGATGCTCAGCATCTTTTAATTTTTATTTCACTAGGGAAATATAAATCAAACACATAAGGTTTGCTACTTCATACCTATTAGAATGGCTATTATGAAAAAAGAAAATAACAAGAGTTGGTAAATATTGGAGACATCGCACTGCAGGTGGGAGTGCTGATGGTGACGAGGAATTGGAGATTTCCAGACAAAAAGTGTAAAATGGCAATAAAGCAGATGAAACTAATTATGCTTTTTTAGCAAGCAATTTGAAATCTCTTTTAAGAGCCTCAAAAAACCCATACACATCATTCTATAGAAATCTGGACTAAGGAAATAACTTGCATGTAAAAGACTATAATGTAAAACACCATACAAAATTTACAATATATATGCAAAAAAGTAATCTTTGTACAAATACGACTTCCAAAAATTGTCAGTTTTTAAGTGATTTACATATTTTCCACAATAAATATGTATTTATTGATATAAATTATACATAGACTATATGTAACATGTAAACTATACAATTAACATAAATGTATAAAACAGAAGTAAACTTCATTTTTTTGAGCCTAAAAAACTCAACTGTTAACAGAGCTTGCTTTGAATAAAATCTTAGAAGGTGAGGAAGAGATGGCCATACGAGTGTTTAAATCTGTATAAATATCGCGCTGTAAGTCTTTACCTCTCCAGCTGACGGAACTTGCATTCCAACCATGTAGTTCTGCAGCGGCCCTATCGGAAGGAAGGATTCAGGCACAGAGTAGGCAGCCTCCAATGTGACCTTCAGAAGATTGCCTCCTGAGATCTGGGCTGGGGTCAATAAGGGCTCTGCGACAAATACTTTAACTTCAAGGCTGCACTGCTATAAAAGAGTAAAATTACACAGAAATTTTAAAACACCAGAGGCCTCCCCAGGTTTTACATTATCTCATTTGAATCTCACATCACTGTTCAAGGTAAGAAGGTCAGGTTTAATTATTTCCATACAGAGGATTCAAATAACTCTTTCTAGGTCCCATAAGTTAGAGACAAAGCCAAGAAGAGAATCTTATCTCAAAGTTGGAGCCCTTTCTTTCTGAGGGCAAGTGTGAATACAAATATATATAGAAGAGGAATCAGAAAGTTTTATACTGAAATGTTATTAATAGTTGCACATGAGTGAGTGAGATTAGGGTGCTTTTATTGCCAGTCTGTATTTTATGATTATTTCTGTAATTTAAATATAGTGCTGAAAAAAATTTTATGTTTTTTATTAAATATTTGAAAATCATGTTCTTTAACATATTTCTGTTTTTCAAAGATGAAAGAGCATTTCTGGCAGCATGAAAAGCTCTAGGAATGATCTTTTTAGTAAGGCTACCAAGATTCGGTCATAGCAAACACCCTCTTCCAACAACACAAGAGAAGACTCTACATATGGACATCACCAAATGGTCAACACCGAAATCAGATTGATTATATTCTCTGCAGCCAAAGATGGAGAAGCTCTATACAGTCAGCAAAAACAAGACCGGGAGCTGACTGTGGCTCAGATCATAAACTCCTTATTGTCAAATTCAGACTTAAATTGAAGAAAGTGGGGAAAACCATAAGACCATTCAGGTATGACCTAAATCAAATCCCTTATGATGATACAGTGGAAGTGAGAAATAGATTTAAGGGACGAGATTTGATAGACAAGAGTTCCTGATGAACTATGGATGGAGGTTCGTGACATTGTACAGGAGACAGGGAGCAAGACCATCCCCAGGAAAAACAAATGCAAAAAAGCAAAATGGCCGTCTGAAGAGGCCTTACAAATAGCTGTGGAAAGAAGAGAAGCAAAAAGCAAAGGAGAAAAGGAAAGATATAAGCATCTGAATGCAGAGTTCCAAAGAATAGGAAGAAGAGATAAGAAAGCCTTCCTCAGTGATCAATGCAAAGAAAGAGTGAAAAACAATAGAATGGGAAAGACCAGAGATCTCTTCAAGAAAATTAGAGATATTAAGGGAATATTTCATGCAAAGATGGGCTCAATAAAGGACAGAAATGGTAGGGACCTAACAGAAGCAGAACATATTAAGAAGAGGTGGCAAGAATACACAGAAGAACTGTACAAAAAAGGTTTTCACAACCCAGATAATCACGATGGTGTGATCACTCACCTAGAGCCAGACATCCTGGAATGTGAAGTCAAGTGGAACTTAGGAAGCATCACTACAAACAAAGCTAGTGGAGGTGATGGAATTCCAGTTGAGCTATTTCAAATCCTAAAAGATGATTCTGTGAAAGTGCTGCCCTCAATATGCCAGCAAATTTGGAAAACTCAGCAGTGGCCACAGGACTGGAAAAGGGCAGTTTTCATTCCAATCCCAAAGAAAGGCAATGCCAAAGAATGCTCAAACTACCGCACAATTGTACTCTTCTCACACACTAGTAAAGTGATGCTCAAAATTCTCCAAGCCAGGCTTTAGCAATACATGAACCGTAAACTTCCAGATGTTCAAGCTGGTTTTAGAAAAGCCAGAGGAACCAGAAATGAAATTGCCAACATCCGCTGGATCACTGAAAAAGCAAGAGAGTTCCAGAAAAATATTTATTTCTGCTTTATTGACTATGCCAAAGCCTTTGTGTGGATCACAATAAACTGTGGAAAATTCTGAAAGAGATGGGAATACCAGACCACCTGACCTGCCTCTTGAGAAACCTGTATGCAGGTCAGGAAGCAATAGTTAGAACTGGACATGGAACAACAGACTGGGTCCAAATAGGAAAAGGAGTTCATCAAGGCTGTACATTGTCACCTTGCTTATTTAACTTATATGCAGAGTACATCATGAGAAATGCTTGGCTGGAAGAAGCACAAGCTGGAATCAAGATTTCCGGGAGAAATATCAATAACCTCAGATATGCAGATGACACCACCCTTATGGCAGAAAGTGAAGAAGCACTAAAGAGCCTCTTGATGAACATGAAAGAGGAGAGTGAAAAGTTGGCTTAAAGCTCAACATTCAGAAAACTAAGATCATGGCATCTGGTCCCATCACTTCATGGGAAATAGATGGGGAAACAGTGGAAACAGTGGCTGACTTTATTTTTCTGGGCTCCAAAATCACTGCAGATGGTGATTGCAGCCATGAAATTAAAAGACACTTACTCCTTGGAAGGAAAGTTATGACCAACCTAGACAGCATATTCAAAAGCAGAGACATTACTTTGCCAACAAAGGGCCGTCTAGTCAAGGCTATGGTTTTTCCAGTGGTCATGTATGGATGTGAGAGTTGGACTGTGAAGAAAGCTGAGCACCAAAGAATTGATGCTTTTGAACTGTGGTGTTGGAGAAGACTCTTGAGAGTCCCTTGGACTGCAAAGAGATCCAACCAGTCCATCCTAACGGAGATTAGTCCTGGGTGTTCATTGGAGGGACTGATGTTGAAGCTGAAACTCCAATAATTTGGCCACCTGATGCGAAGAGCTGACTCATTTGAAAAGACCCTGATGCTGGGAGGGATTGGGGGCAGGAGGAGAAGGGGACGACAGAGGATGAGATGGTTGGATGGCATCGCCGACTCAATGGATGTGAGTTTGAGTGAACTCCGGGAGTTGGTGATGGACAGAGAGGCCTGGCTTGCTGCAGCCATGGGGTGGCAAAGAGGCAGAACTGGAGGGAAGCAAAGGCAGCTACAAGTCTACTTGTAATGTTCCAGGTGAGAGATTACAAGGTGATAAAGTGTAAGAATAAAGCTAAGAAGAGAGATTCCAAAGGCACTGAGGAGATAGAAAAGGCTGGATTTGGTGTAGGGCCAATTTGCAGATTACTGTCAGAGTCCAGGTGAGCAGTCATGGAAGTAATATAGATTCTATATATGTCCTATGATTTATGAATGAGTGATGCCACTATCCAATATAAAATAAAAGGAAGATGCTAAGTTCAGTTTTAAAATGTTGAGTGGAATTTCATTATAGAGACATCAGTAGGCAATTGTAAAGTCTGACATTCTGAAATTCAGGAGAGGGGTCTGAAGAATTTAATTCAGCAGCTCAGACCCCTCTCCTGAATTTCAGAATGTCAGACTCTGCATGTGAAATTCATGGATGATACCCTTCCCCTCAAATTTATGGATGATAGCCCTCCCCTAGGAGTTGAACACAGATTAAGAAAAGAAGGTGACCAAGGACAGAACCTTCATACTAAGCAACAGATAGAGGAAAAAGAGGAGCTTCAGTGGTGAGTCAGATGGTAAAGAATATGCCTGCAGTGCAGGAGCCCTGGGTTCAATCCCTGGGTCGGAAAGATCCCCTGAAGAAGGGAATGGCAACCCACTCCAGCATTCTTGCCTGGGAAATCCCATGGACAGAGGGGTCTGGTGGGCTACAGTTCATGGGGCTACAGTCAGACATGACTTAGTACTACCACCACCACCACCAGGGGAAAGAGATGCAATGCAGGAACCTAAGAACGTATAGTTAGTGAGCTAGAAATCAGAATACCAAAGGGAGGAAAGATTTTTAAGAAAGAGAGACATTGGAGAATGTGGTATCTCTGATCAATACGTCTCTGAGAAGATAAGTGAAATGTCCCTCAGGTTTCTAATATGTATTATTGAATATGACAAGGAATACCAGATGACAAATTGAAGTCTCCTTTTCAAGGACAGGTTTATATAATTTTAGTCTCTGAGTCTTGAAAAAACTAGTATATATGCTAATACATAAAATTAGTGAGAACTCTTGTCATATATTTTTTCCTTGAGTATGTGAAACAATTAAACACAGGAATATTATGAGCAGAGGTCATGAGGACTGGCAAATCATTTGACTAACTTTTCTCCTACAGTGATTTAAAGGAAATCAACAGCACAGAGCTGGGACACTGGACCAAGGAAGGCAAATGGAGCTCAAATATCTACCTCTTTCCAGCATATGAAATGACAGAAAGATACTAAATGATTATCCTTATCATCAATAAAACAATAATGCTATAACAGCCCGAGAACAAGAAATGCCATCACCGGACTACACAGTTTTAGGAATCCTTGAAAGACAGAAAGAAAATTAAATCAGATCGACCAAAAAAAACTAGAAAAAAACAATCATATCCTACAATAAGAGGAGAGAATCACAGCAGAGGTAGGAGTGGATTGTGGCAGAATCCACAACAATCAGGAAGGATCCACCTCAATTGTTAAACAGGGAACTGCATTCAGAATAGTTGGGACAGTTAGGCCTTTCTCTCTCCTTGACTTGTGCGAAACAGAAGACAGCTGTGGTATCCGCTGAAGAGTGAGTGTGTACCTGCACAAGAGTGGTAAAAGCAGAGCCTCAAGAAGCTACCGATGCCAGGAGAAACTGTGAAACAAAGCCCAGAACACAAACCAGTGGCACAGCCTACCAGTTCATGCTTCCCCTCTTCCAGTGGTCAGGGGCAGGCTGCCATGACAGAAACTGTGTTAGGTGCCTTCATATACTACTTAATTTAACCCACCAGGACACAGTTAAAGAAGTATTTTTACGGTTAAACCTTCCCTATATATACCCCTGGGCAAAGTAACAGATATCTACTCTGTGTCCATATACCCCACCCCACCATTTAATCACAATGGTGGTCATAACTTTTGATGTGTGGACTATGAACTCCTAAGGTAGGATTCTGCCTTATTATCTTTGTTTCCCAGAACCTAGTACTACTGTGCCTGTGAAAACAAGGAAAGAAGGTGCCTGAAGAATTAAACTCAACTAAACTGAACCTTAAGTGCAGACAGTCTTGACTGAGTATCAGGCTGAAATGTTGGAGAGTTAAAACTCTGATTACCTTAACACCTGATCGAAAAGGTTCTATGGGCGAACCTGGCACAGGGTGCAGTGGTACCATTGTTTCAAACGAACTTTCTCCTGTGAAAAGAAGCCCAAGTCAAGCCAGAAAAGGAAGGGTTTTGCAGAGATAGCTGTGCTCATCTTTTCATCGCATCTCTCAAATTCATTGAGGGTATTTTTGTACTTCTCTGGAACTAAGTTTTACGAGCTTTGTTATTTCTGCTGTTGAGCAAATCACACATCTGACCTTCCAGTAGAGGAAGAAGGTCCACCGCAGCTTGACCAAGAACCATGGTCTTCTCCTCTTTCTGTTTCTTTTCCTTTGGTAAAACTTCAGTCACTGTTACTAGAAAAATCAAAACAAAGAAATGAGAACATGTCTAACTCACAAATCAGATAACCAAGGTGCAACAAACAAAGCACTGTCAAAGAAATCAAGTTAAGAGAAATGAACTGGAAACTCGAGAAGGCACCATTATTAGCGACTCCCTGTGGGAGACACTGGACCTTCTCAGTGACTTATTAAACTTTTTTCCATGCAAGTTATTTTCAAAAAGGATTTTATATCATAATCATGTACACACATAAGTATAATTTACTGGTACATATGATTATAACAAAGTTTCACGTATTATTCATCCTTACTAGCTCAAAATCCTTAGGTATTTTCTATTATGTTTCATGTATAAGAAATTACTGGTCATGACTCCCTCAATCAATTTTCAGAAAGACTAAAAATCACCATCTGTAGTTTGAAAAACACTGTTCCAGATCTTCCCATATTGCCTAGCACAGGCCTTAGCACACCTTGGAGTAATTTATAGAGCATGCAAGGTATGTACCAGTTTTTTCACTGCAGCATCATTCCTTGTATGTGTCAATATTTATTATGCAAAATTTCAAATATGTAAAAATGAGTAGCACAGATGGTAAAGAATCTGCCTGCAATGCAGGAGACCCAGGTTCAATCCCTGGGTTGGGAAGATCCCCTGGAGAAGGAAATGGCAACCCACTCCAGTATTCTTACCTGGAAAACCCCATGGACAGAGGAGCCTGGTGGGCTACAGTCCATGGGGTCGCAGAGTTGGACGCGACTAACACACACACACAGTATAATGAATATCCCTATAACCATCACAGAGGTTTAACAACAGTTAGCATATATTTGCTTCATACTTCCAAGGAAGTTACATACATCTTTACATTTTACTCCCAAATATTAAAGTATACAAATCCAAAATATTATTCTTTCCTATATAACCGCAACATCTCTATCGCATCTAGTAAATATGCATAACAGCATTAAATATAATGCCTTAATGCATCTAATGCCCAGTCTACATCTAACATTTCTTAACTGCCCCAAAATTTATTCTGTAGCTGGTTTGTCTCAAAGGCCACATGTTGCAATTGGCTGTCATGTTCTTCATGTTCTTTTCATTTACAACCGTCCCTCCTCCCACATACGTTATTTTAATATGGCACTGCTTTCTTGAAGACATCAGGACAGTTACAGAGAAAATCTCATCTTCTGGATTCATCTTTTTTCTTTCTCATTGTATTTATTTCTCAATCCTTGTTTCCTCTAAATTTAGGTTCCTCTGTCAGCATTTTTGGCAAAGTTAATACAATTTGGTAACATACTTGCCTAAATGTTACATTATTAAACTCTGTGATCTTGCTAATTGTAAAAATGGAATCTCTGCTTAATTTTATTTCTCGTATTAAATGAGATTGAACATTTTCCATATGTTTAACCGTAAGTTATGTTTATCTGTGAAATTTTCAGATCTCTTTCATATGCTTTGTGGACTTATCTATTAGGTTCTAGGTGTTTTTTTAATTGGTATATAGGAGCTCCTTAAAGGGAAAGTACAGAACAGAACTGCAAATTGTATCTCAGTTTGTGATATCTTATAGTTGCTTATGTAAAATGTATTTTGTTTTCCTTCTGTGGCTTCTGCATTAGCAAAATACTTAGATAGGCTTCACTATTCTATTTATTTAATTATGGTACATAATTTAATTTTGTACGCACATTTTATCCATCTATAATTTATAATTCAAAAGATACATAATTCAAAAAATTCAAAAAAGACACATGTACTCCCATTCATGGTAGCACTATTCACAATAGCCAAGACATGGACACAACTTAAATGTCCATTGACAGATGAATGGATAAGGAGGATACATACATACACACACACACACACACATAACAGAATATCAGACATTCATAATGAAGATTGAAATAAGGCCATTTTCAGCAACATGGATGCAACCAGAGATTACCATACTAAGTGAAGTAAGTCAGAAAAAGAAAGACAAATACCATATGATATCACTTATACATGGAAACTAAAATATGGCACAAAAAAGTGGATATATATGTATGTGTAACTGACTCTTTGCTGTATGGCAGTAACTAACACAGCACTGTAAATCAACTATATTCCAATAAAAACTTTTTAAATTAAAAAAGTCCTCATAAGTCAAGTTATAGTATATCTTTATGTGAACATTCAAAATGACAATTCTAATTTAAACATATCTCAAGGCTACTAATGTTAATAATAAAAAAGACAAAACAAAACAAAAATAAATAAATAAAATATGGCACACACGAACCTATCCATAAAACAGAAACAGACTCACAGACACAGACCACAGACTTGTGGTTGCCAAGGCAAAGTGGGTGAGGGAGAGGGATGGACTGGGAGTTTGAGGTTAATAAGTCAATCTATCAAGTTTAGAATGGATAAACTACAAGGTCCTACTGTATAGCACAGGGAATATATCTAATCTCCTGGGATAAACCATAATGGAAAAGAATATTAAAAAAGAATGCATATATGTGTATAACTGAGTCACTTTGTTGTATAGTAGAAATTAGCACTGAAGGAAAGTTACAAGGCTCAAAATAGCCTGGAGCTAACACTCCCCTTCTGGTCCTCCCCACCATTCTATGCAAAACAAAGAACTCTCAAGGGAAGGAAAAAATGGACATTAAGGTCGATTTCACCCAGCTCCTAGCTAGTCCAGCCCCTGGCCAATCTCCAAAATTCCTTGCCCCAGGCATTTAAGAGATAACTACTCTGAACAACCTTGGAGAAGAACAGGTTCTTCTTAAGTTAGGGTCTCCTTAAGACCCTAACTTTCCACATACATGCCTATTTACACTTACTCATTTCTTAGGTTAGTGCAGCAGCTCCCTAATCTGACTGCTGCCCCCTCTCGCCTCGTTAAAGGTGATCTGTTCCTGTAAAGTGCCAGTCTCCTTTTTTTTCTGAACCTCGCCTTCTCTAACTCCCTTACCTTACAAGCACAACATTATAAATCAACTGTACTTCAATAAAAATAAAGAAATAAAATAAAAAATTTAAAATCACCCTATCAAAAAAAAGGATATGGGTTAAAACAAAATAAAACAAAAAAAGACTTCCAATCCAGTACGGCAATCTTGCCTGGAAAATCCCACGGACGGAGGAGTCTGGTGGGCTGCAGTCCATGGGGTCGCTAAGAGTTGGACACGACTGAGTGACTTCACTTTCACTTTTCACTTTCACACATTGGAGAAGGAAATGGCAACCCACTCCAGTGTTCTTGCCTGGAGAATCCCAGGGACGGGGGAGCCTGGTGGGCTACCGTCTACGGGGTCGCATACAGTCGGATATGACTGAAGTGACTTAGCAGCATAGGTTTAGGGACAAACTGTTTCAGAGATAATATTATGTAGCTAGAAACTGTAAAAGTGTGAATATAGAAACTATCCATTTATTTATCCATTCATTCTTTCAACAAATATTTTTGAGCCCTTTTATATCCCAGATATTTCCAGGTGCTAGAAATTCTGAACTAAGATACAGTCTGATTTCAAAAAGTATCTCCTCTAAAAAGGAAGATAGTTAAAAACTGCAGTATGGTGAATTCTACACCATTCTACAGTATGGTGAATATACAGAAGTATAGATAGGGTTGCCAGATGCCCAATTAAATATGCATTTCAGATAAAGAACAAATAATTTTTTAGTGTAAATATGTCTCAAATAGTTTTTTGCTTTGTTTTTTTTTCCCCCTAAATCTGACAGCCCTAAATATAAGAATACAAAGGAAAACCTTCCAAACCAGCTTAGGAGACCAACGCGGCAAAGTCCAATTATATGTCTATTCATTTATGCCCATGGATTTATTTGAGGATTATCTTCATTCTTGTTTGACTGTTAACAGAATTTATTAGTTACTAAATAGTTCTTAAATAATATTTTTAGGGAAATTAAAATGAGTTGTACACATGAATAGATCAAATTATCTATATATCACTGGTCTTGCTTTCAAATTTGGGGTTCTTTTTTTTCATAAAAGAGTATGTTTACTTCTTTCTATGTTATTGCTTTATCATTATTATTTTTTTTTATTCAATTTTAATTTAAAAAAAATTATACATGTGTTCCCCATCCTGAACCCTCCTCCCTCCTCCCTCCCCATACCATCCCTCTGGGTCGTCCCAGTGCACCAGCCCCAAGCATCCAGCATCGTGCATTGAACCTGGACTGGCATCTCGTTTCATACATGACATTTCACATGTTTCAATGCCATTCTCCCAAATCTTCCCACCCTCTCCCTCTCCCACAGAGTCCATAAGCCTGTTCTATACATCAGTGTCTCTTTTGCTGTCTCGTATACAGGGTTATCGTTACCATCTTTCTAAATTCCATATATATGCGTTAGTATACTGTATTGGTGTTTGTCCTTCTGGCTTACTTCACTCTGTATAATGTATACTTATACATATACTTATACATATACTTATACTTATACATATACTTATACTTATACATATACTTATACTTATACATATACATATACTTATACACACTTATACATATACTTATACACATACTTATACTTATGTATAAGTATACTTATACATATACTTATACTTATACATATACTTATACTTATACATATACTTATACATATACTTATACACACTTATACATATACTTATACACATACTTATACTTATGTATAAGTATACTTATACATATACTTATACTTATACTTATACATATACTTATACATATACTTATACACACTTATACATATACATATACTTATACATATACTTATACACACTTATACATATACTTATACACATACTTATACTTATGTATAAGTATACTTATACATATACTTATACTTATACATATACTTATACATATACTTATACTTATACATATACTTATACTTATACATATACTTATACACACTTATACATATACATATACTTATACATATACTTATACACACTTATACATATACTTATACATATACTTATACATATACTTATACTTATACATATACTTATACTTATACACACTTATACATATACATATACTTATACATATACTTATACACACTTATACATATACTTATACATATACTTATACTATAAGTATACTTATACATATACTTATAAGTATACTTATACATATACATATACTTATACTTATGTATAATGTATACTTATACTTATACTTATATTTCACTCTGTATAATGTATACTTCACTATGTTATTGCTTACTGTTTCTTCAAAATTGTATAAATTCTCTTTTTTTTTTTTTATCATATATGTGTTTTCTTATCAACCGCTGGAAAGAATAAAGCCAATCTGGAAAAAAGTTTTAAGTCATTTTAAAAAGTCCAGTTACATGTCAAAAGGTCTTTGATACAAACTGATTAAAATTAGCAGGTCATAGTGACAACTGCCAGAACCAGGTAAGACTCAAATTATTCTGTGTTATTCCTAGATTAAAAAGGTTAAGATGTGTTCATCTGTCCCAACAAGAGCTACTAAATACCTCAGAATACCCTGATCACTCACATAATTAATGTATCTAGAATCACAAGGACTTACAGAACACAGGCTTGTGGGCGAGGTCATCTAAAGCGATTCCTCCTCCTTCAGGATTGAACTCAAAGCTGCAAGTGAAGTTGTATTTTGCAGTTCCTTCTGGAGAAACAGTAATTTTTGCAGAGTCTCCCAGAACCACTTGATTGAATTCTGCACGAATAAAGGTAACTGAAGTATCTCCTTTAAAACCTTTCTGTTGACAGAAACATACTTCACAATTATATTCAAATAGAGAATTTTCCCACCTCTGGCAACCCATTGTGACTTAAACTGACACATTTTAAACATTTTTCTAACAAGCTATACCACAAATACAAATGGGGGAAGTAGAAAGTCATGGCAACCCACTCCAGTACTCTTGCCTGGAAAATCCCATGGATGGAGGAGCCTGATGGGCTGCAGTCCATGGGGTCGTGAAGAGTCGGACAGGACTGAGCGACTTCACTTTCACTTTTCACTTTCACGCATTGGAGAAAGAAATGGCAACCCACTCCAGTGTTCTTGCCTGGAGAATCCCAGGGACGGGGGAGCCTGGTGGGCTGCCGTCTATGGGGTCGCACAGAGTCGGACACTACTGAAGCGACTTAGCAGCAGCAGCAGCAGCAGAAAGTCATTAAACGAATACAGCTGTAGCTAAATGCAATGTTCTATTTAAAGGCCATTAAGTTGGAAGTTTTGAAAAATAAGTTTTTCAATTGTGTTTATATGATTATAAAAGCACACTGTGGAAATTTTTTATGATTTCATTTTTAATTGGAGTGGAAGTTTTGAAAAAGTGAGGAAAGCACATAGAAAAACTAATTACCTGTAATAATATATTTTCTAGTGTTTTGCTGTTATGTATATATATATACACATTTATATATACCTTTCAAATAAAGTAGAGATCATTTATTATATCCTGTTTTGGAATAAGCTGTTTGACTTCATAGTACTGAATGAATATTTTGACATTTCATTATTCTTTTAAAGTTTAATACTTATACTGTAGTTTCATCAAATGAAATTAATCACAAGAGAAGCTCTGGAAGAATTCAGATCCTTTTCAGGAGAAAGGAACTGCTGTTTAGGAAAATGAAAACCAGCTGTTTTACCCTCATTAAGTTTAGTATTTAAATTGCCAGGTATTTTATGCACACTGACATGACTTGCAGATTATAGACTGACAATAAGGAACACTGAGAAGGAAGTGCCATTACTATGTAAAGCCAAGGGATCTGGTGGGACAGAAATATGCAGAACTCCATTCCTCCTGCTAATGTTCCCAACACATTCTTCCCCAAGCCACAATAGGATGACTGACAGAGAGACAAGAGACTGAAGACAAAAGTACTTTTAAGAAGAACGAATAAACTAGGGACTTCTAGGATTCCCGAAAATAACTTTACCAAGTCATATCCCTCTGTCACAGTGATCTGCACAGGTCTGCCTGTTGATGACACCTGCTCCATATCAGCACCTGGGCAAAGTCTCTCTGGTCTTCTCTGAGCTCTGTGAACATAATAAGTGAACCTGTTCCCTTATACGCCACAGCTGCACGACTATCCACAGTACAGCATAACCAATACCAGGGGAAAACCTAGGGAAATGCCTTACTCTGGTACTGCTTTGTCCCCTTTCCAATCATTGGTGCCAGACAGGCAGTGCTTTAGGGAGCTAGTCACAAGGATGACTCTGCTGGTTAGTGCTAAAAAATCGTCCTTATACATGTAACTACCCATTAAGAACAAATTATGACAAGGCAAAGAGGGTAGGAAAGCCATCACCCCACCTCCCATCCCCCACATCCTTCATAGTGGTTTTGGTAGCTTTTTTCTTTTTTTTTTTTCTGATGTGCAAGACTCCCCTCAAGGGTTATTTAATCTCTCAGTTTTAGAAAAACATCTTTTGATAACAAGAAAGTAGCAAGCATACAGAATGTTAGCCCACTGAAAAAAGTTCTGACATTATGTCTTATTTAGTCAAAGATATTTTCAAATGATTTTACAACACTAAGGACACAATTTCAAAAATAAATTGGATAGCTGTTAAGGAAAAAAAGAGGTCATATTTTCTGACTCAATTAAAAATGGAACTTAATGCAATTCCAACATTTTCATAGGATATACTTTGTTAAGTGTGTCTAGGCTGGTGGTACAAAAAAAAGAGAGATATTTCTGTCCCCAAGCTTTGTAAGTATTCTGCCTCTTTCTAACAACTCGCTCATTTTCCGTTACCTACAAGTCTCAGATCACTTGTGAAACAGTTACGTCTCCAGGCTGACTTAGGGCCTAAGTGGCCCTGACAACTTTCTTACCAAGTTTATATTTGAAATGATCTTGTACATAAGTTTCCTTTTTTCTTTTTCAATAACAGTACACGAATTAGGCCTTCACTAGCCTGACCCTGGAGAAATGCCTAACTTTTCTGGGCCTCAGTGTCACCTTCTGTAAAACAGATAATATAACCTGCTCTGTTACACATTTGTTGTGAATATCCACTAAAATAGTAAAACTGCTTAATCAATGAAGCACTGCACAAAAGGTGTTATTGACAGGCACTACTTGAGTGCTACTGAATGCTCAATTACTCCTTTAAAGACAAGTAATCTGTCACACATTTCTGCAGCCCCTGAGTGCCTGGCATCATGCCTTGTCGGCAAGAGTCATTAGCAGCATATTTGTTAAATGAGTGCAAGAAATCTGGCCAGCTAAAAGTTATAGTCAAGGCAGTCAGGTGGGGGCTCCTGTTGCCACTGACAAGGTACGCGTTTCTTGTTATCTGCTCAGAAGTTTCAGGAGGGGAAGTCAGTTTAGAAATAGGTTAGATGCACTACAGTAAATCAACTATACTACAATCTTTAAAATTTTAATATAATAAAACAATTTTTAAATCGCTAAAAAAAACAACGAAAAAGGAACAGTTTACATGAAAGATGATGTTACTGGCGGTGGTCTGGGGACAGAAGTCCAGTGTGCGCTTATCTTGTGGGGGAATCTCGGCACAAACCGGGAAGTGGGTTCTGAGTCTGGCTTTGAGTGGGAGGCCTGGGCCTGGCGGGAGAGTCGGGGGCTTAGCGGGGTCGGCAGCTTTCAGGTTTGTATGCGAGTAAAATCGTGCAGAGATGCGGCCTGTGGGTTAAGCTGAAGGAGAAGAGACTAAGGTAACGCGGTGTGGCCACAGGGTTGGAGTGGTGAGCCCGAAAAGAGATGATTTTCTAAGGAGTACTATCAGTCTTACCGAACAGCCGCAGAAGCGTTTTTCGCAACTATAGCAACCAATTACTTCTCGCGATAACTTTGCCTCCGCAATCGCCACAAGTTGATCCCAAGACTTGATCCCAAGACTCGCGATAACATTGTCCGGGGGAAGAAAGAAGGATGGGGGCGCCAGGTGAGATTCTGCGCGTGCGCCCTGGAAACCTTGCTCCTGAGCCACGACCTCCGTGTCTAGCTGGGGTTTCGTATTTTCGTAGATGCCACTTTCCCTTACCCAGGGTGTTGGCTAAGTACAAAGTTTTCCACTTTCGAGTTTGCTTTCTTGACTCCTTTCTTTCAATAGTGAAAGTTTAATTTCACTATTGAAATTCGTGTATTTCACACACGAAGGTCGTGTCCGACTCTTCGCGACCCCACGGACTGTAGCCTGCAGGCTTCTCCGTCCATGGGATTTTCCAGGCAAGAGTACTGGAGTGGGTTGCCATTTCCTTTCTTTCAATAACCCTCCATAAATAGGCAAACCAAAAGGAAATTTATTTAAAGATAAAAATCTTTATTAAACGATTTTGAAAACAGATGATTTAAGTCTTTCTCCGTGAAAAATGCAGCTAAGACAATATTTGCAAAATAAGTGCCTCACACATTGTTGGGAAGAATGCAAAACCACTCTGCTTCTAGTGCGCAATATTTACACAATAAACAGACTCCCAAGTATATGATGTTAATGGAAAAATTTAATACATTTGAAATTCAGCATTACCTCAGAGTTGGAAAGGCAAAATACAATAGCAAAAACCTGGAAACAACCCAAAGGAAGAGAGGATGAATACACTGATAATATATTTAAAAAATCGCATATTACAAAGCAGTCGAAATGAATGAACTATAGCTATTCACCGTGTGTATGAATCTTAGCAGTATACATACTTTAAAATGTTACACTGTTAGGAGCCACTTGAGGGGGGCTACTGGCCAGATCAGACAATTTGAACATCAAAGTAAACAATAATAATGGATTACAATCTGTTGAATAAGATAGGAATACACAAGTTCACATTGATATAATGAAGAGAAAGGAAAGCTCTTTATAGCAGTTGAATGCCAATCCAATAATGGAGAGGAAATGATTGAAATAGAGAATTACCACTTGGCACCAACTATAGGAGTGGATGATTTAGACAGGAGTCTTCAGTGCTAAGGCTGGTATGTGGAGATTTGATAAGGAGTAGTTTACTGGCATGATTTTGGAATACTAATCAATTACAAAGGGAAAAACAGTGAATTTAAGAAGCCAGCATGATCAAGTGATCAAGGTTAACATCACCAGTGTGGGGACGAGTCTACATTTTATGCCTCCTGATGAGACTCACTGAGAAAAGCAAAGCATCATTTTGTGGTATTCCTACAGACAAAGGACCCAGGTTGTAAGCCATCCTATAATAAAAGCTTGTACCTTTTAATAAAACTGTAAAGCTACAAAAGACTGGCAACTCTTCCAGATTAAAGGAGTCTGAAAATACACAACTAAATGCAGTACGTATTTCTGTATAGGATGTTGACCCAGAAATGAAGAGACATTGTTGGGATAGTGGGCAAAATTTGAATAGGCTTACTAGATTGGGTGGTAGTATTGTACCAATATTGATTTACTGATGTGGAAGATTATTTGCCATTATGTAGAAGAGTGACCCTGTTCAGGGGAAAACACCCACTGGAGTGTTTAGGAGTGATGAGACAGCATGACTGCAGTTTGCTCTCTCAACCCACCAACAGTTCAAATAAAGACCAATAACAAAAGACATATGCACGCACACACACACTCAGAGTAAGTAATGAACCAATAAAATGTTAACTGTATGAGAATCTAGGTAAAGAGGACATGGGAGTTCTTTGTACTGTCCTGGCAACTTTTCTATACATTTGAAATTATTTCAAAACAAATTATTAAACTATACACACACTCACACATTACTTTCCATGGATAGTCACCAGAGTCTAATTTTAAAAATAAATTGCATTTCTGCTAATAAACATGTTAAAATTATAAAAATTGAGAAAAATGCTTTTAAAGTTAGTGTTATAAGTCATAAAAGTTCTCAAATATAAAAACATGTAACTGTTGAGTAAGACGTTTCTCCCTGGATTTTTTCCCAAGTGAAGATTGCGACTGTATTTGTGTTGAGATAACTATCCTGCCTTACACACATCGTAATCTTTTTTGGGACCATGTGGCTTGTGGGATCTTAGTTCCCCAAACAGGGGATCAAACCTGGGCCTCTAGCAGCAGCAGCATGGAGTCCTAACCACTGGATTGCCAGGGAATTCTCAGTAACCCAGTTTAAAAACAGGCATTTTAATATTTTCCCAAAGAAGATATGCAAATGGACAATCAAGAAAATATGGCCAATCAAGAAAATATATTCATTAGTTATTAGGGAAATGCAAATCAAAACTGCAATGAGATGCCACTTTACATCCACTAGGATGGTTAGAATCAAAGAGACAATGATAGTGTCGGGAAGAATGAAGACACTGGGAGCCTCATTCACTGATGGTAGGACTGTAAAGTGGTACAGCTGCTTTGGAAAATAGTTTGGCAGATCCTCAAAAAGTTAAACATAAAGATACTACTGCCAGCAATTCCACTCCTATTATTATAGCCAAGAGCATTGAAAACTTGTGTCCATAGAAAAGTTTGTGCGTGAATATTCATAGCAGCCTTATTCATAATGGTAAACAGGTGAAAACAACCCAAATGTCCATCAATTGATAAATGGACAAGCAAAATGTAGATCCAAACAATGGATTATTCAGCCATAAACAGAATGAAGTATTGATTCATGCTACAACACAGGTGAACCTTAAAAACAGTACGTTGATTAAAAGAAGCCAGACACAAAGGGCCACACACTGTGTAATTCCATTCATACGTAAAGCCCCCAAGAGGGAAATCCATAGAGACAGAAAGTAGATTAGTGACTGCCAGGGGACAGGCAGGAAGAAAGGAAAGACGGCTTGACTGCTGATGGGTGTTAAGTTCTCTTTTTGGGTGATGAAAATATTCAAAAATTGATTGTGGTGACTGTTGCACAAGTGTGTGAATATCCTAAAAACCCACTAAATTGTACAGTTTAAAAGGATGAATGGTATGATATATATCAATCTTTAAAAGTTTAAAAATATATTCCTCACAAATTTTCTTCCTTTAATAACTTATACCCCTTTTCCTTTACCAAATCCTATTGCTGTTAGTTATTTTTCCAAAATCTATGTCAGAAATCTACCTTGGCCTGTTACCCTTCTACCAGTGTATCTTGCTTTCGCCTCACACTACACTTGTACATAGGCCTCTCTCTCTAAGAGTCAGGTTGTGTCTTATACCACCTTGCATGTATGTCCCTTGGCACTTACCCCCAAACAACTGTTCATTGAATTATAACTGATATTTACTCTTCTTTCCCTCAATTTTTACTACAATCATTCACCATATATATATTAAATACCTGCTTTGTGCCAGGGAGTTCAACAAAAAGAACAAATAGGGTTATTATTCTCAGAAGAATTTATAATGTAACAATATCCTTGTATCCTAAGTTTTGTTTAGATCACCCACTAGATTACAAACCTCCTTCCTTTGTACTTTCCCTAACTACCTATTGTAATGCTCAACATAATAAGCAATTGCTCAGTACTGGGAATAAACCCAGGTTTGAAATCACACTGCTATAGCACTGAGTTCCTGAACGACTTCTCCAAAGAACTAATATTCAATCTCCCAGGAAGATGATTTAAGTTTCATTTATTTATTAATTTGGCACCTTTTATGTGTCAAGCTTCATTTTCTTGAATCATGATTAAACTGCAACTAAAAGTATTTTATAATTTTTTTTTAAATCAAGGGCCAATAAAGATCTATAGGCAGTCTTAGTAGACATAAAAGTAGGCTATATATTTTAGGCATATAAACATATAATCTCTTTTTAAAAAGCTGCTACAGCCAATACTAAACTATTTTCTATGTGGGAAGTTCAACGTTTATGAATATAGAATACTGATTTATGTGAAGTAAGATGCAAATTACTCTTTTAGGTCAAAACAGCGGAATTTGTTTTAAAAAGTAATACAATTTTGACATACTACCAACTATAACTGTCCAATGGAAAGCAAAGGGTTTATCTAATGTTCAATATTATTTATTAAAATTTATTCAATATTATCACACAGAATTTGAAACTGTTGTGACTTTTACTCAATTCGGTGTCCTATTTAGAATAAGAGCAGTGAGAATTATGCTTTACAAACATTGCATTATTACTTCATCATTGTGATATGGCTTTACTTGATTGTACATAGAGAAAAAAAGAACATTGGAATTAAGGCAATAACCACATGTGCAAACCAAGCACAATACCCTGACACGGTCCTTAGTAAAAGCTCTTTTGGTTAGGTGAGGGTTGATGTTGCTGCATGCAGGTCAGTCATTGCTTTGAAGATAAGCTTTGAATAGCTTCATTCATTTATAAAAATCTCTCCTACTGGCCCACAATGGCCAGAAGAAGCTTTCGGTAATCTCCACTCGTGTCACTTGCAATCATTGTGCCCAGCGTCTTCTGATACATCTGACTGAACATCTGTTTTATCTGGACAAGATCAATCTGCATGCAAGACACGATATTTGTAATATTAGAAAAAAGTTAAAGAAAACTGATAATTTATTAAATTGTTCTTTAATAGTGAAAAGATCCTAAGTATAACCAAAGCAGAGGGGAAAAAACACCAAAGGACTGACATTTTATAGCTAGCATTTCTACCAGCACTAACAAAGTGTTGGCCAGGATGCAGAGAAGTTGGAATCCCTGTTCACTGCTGGTAGGAATGTAAAATGGTGCAGCCACTGGAAAACAGTATAGTAATTACTCAAATAAATAAAAATAGAATTACCACATGACACAACCATTGCACTTCTGAGTATCCACAAAAGTGAAAAACAGGCTCAAATATTTGTACACCCATGTTAAAAGCAGCATTATTCACAACAGTCAAAGGGTGGAAGCAACCCAAGTGTCCATTGACGGATGAAAGGATAAACTAAAGGTAGTGTATACATTCCCTGGAGAAGGAAATGGCAGCCCACTCCAGTATTCTTGCCTGGAAAATCCCATGGACAGAGGAGCCTGGTGGGCTATAGTTCCTGGGGTTGCAAAGAGTCAGACATGAACATGATGTATACATACAATGGAATATCATTCAGCCTTAGAAAAGAAGGAAATTCTTACACATGCTACAATGTGGATGAACCCTAAAAATGTTAAAATGGACAAATACTTTATGATTCCACTTATATAAATTAGCTAGAGTAGTCAAATATTGCAATACATAAGATAGAAAATAGAATGGTGGCTGCTAGGAGTTGGGAAGCAAAAAAATGGTGAATTATTGTTTAATGAATATAGATTTTCAGTTTTTTTAAGTTGAAAAAGTTCTGGTGGTGATGGTTGTACAACAATGGGAATGTACTTAATGTCACGGAACTATACACTTAAAAGTGATTAAAATGGTACTTTTGTGTTATGTGTATTTTATTATAAAGAAAAAGAGATCCTGCTTAGAAAATTTAAATCTAAAAACAAAGACACAACAAAGTTTTTCCAAATATTGTATTATAGTTGTCTTTTAAAAAATGATTTACCTTCTTTCATATAATTTCGTAGTATATGCTTCTTTCAATTAAAAAAAGTCTACTAAATATACTAAGTCAAAGAAAGGAATACATTTGAGGCTATATTTAAGTAAAAAGATAAAGATAAAACTTTAAGTTATTTTATTATACAGTGCATGCTAAATTTTAAGAATTTCTATGTCCAATAGGGTTGATCTACATAGGTCTTTCATACAGCTTCCTGTTGATTTTTTTTTGGCAGCGCCTCACGCTTGCAGGATCTCAATCCCTGAGTGCTGAACCTGGCAGTGAAAGTGCCAAACCCTAACCACTAGACCACCAGGGAATTCCCTCATCCACTTTTTTACATAAGCAAAATGAAACCCAAAAGATAAACTCTTCTTGAATTTCCTGGCAGTCTGTTTCACTAAAGCAAGTCTCTCACAGCAGGAAAAAGGTGAACACTATGCTTTATACAACCTCCGCCAACAATGAAAGAGAGCTCTTTCTTAACGTCACTCATGGACTGACAACCAACGGAGGAACTTTTAAGAAATTAACATTCTAAGTGAGACAGAGAAAGACAAATACTGCATGATTTCACTTACATGTGGAATCTGAAAAAACAAATGAACAAATATAACAAAACACAGTCATAGACACAAAGAGCAAACAGGTAGCTGCCAGAAGGGAGGGGGTTGGGGGTGGGAAGGAAATGGGTGAAAGAGTAAGAGGTACAAACTGCCAGCTGCAAAGTAAATGAGTGAAGAGTGTGAATGAGTGGGGAGTACAGGCAATAACTAAGTAGTATTTTTGTATGGTGATATGTCATAATTAGACTTTTCACGGGAATCCTTTTAAAATGTATAGAAATGTAAAATCACAATGCTTTATAACAGAAACCAGCAGAGTACTGTAGGCAAATACACTTCAAAAATGAACAAACTCAAACAAAAAGATAATAAGATTTGTTACTAGAGGTAGCGGATTGAGGGGGGCAGATTGGAGAAAGACAATCAAAAGGCACAAACTTCCCATTATAAGATAAGTTACTAGGGGTGTAATATACAATGTGATAAATATAATTAACACTGCTTTATGTATAGACAGTAAATCCTAAAAGTTCTCATCACAAGGAAAAATGTTTTCCTTTAATCTCATATTTTGTAAGATGATGGATGTTCATTAAACTTACTGTGATAATCACTTCCTGATGTATGTAAGTCAAATTTCTATGCGGCACACTTTAAATTTATACAGTGAGGTATGTCAATTACATCTCAATAAAACTAGAAGAAAAATTGTGTTTAATATTGCTAAGAAAAAAGAATCAATATTCAAAATCAAGTGAAGATCAGACAGAAAGTAAGCGCCTCACCTCACTTCGAGTGACCACAATCCTGACCAGGGTGGAGTCATCTGTGCCGGCGCCTTTCATAGAATAGTAGAGCCTCTCAGCAAAGAAGGCAGGGCGGTTCAGGGCACACTGCACTGAAAGTGAGAGAGGCTTCAGACGTGAAATCATGACAAAGATGTCCACACACCAGCTTCATCTATCACTTCCAGCTGCTTTTGATCATTTCCTATGTAATTATCTCAGAAATCTTAGGTGAGTTGTAGAGTGCTCTCCCCCTTGATTTTTCTCAGCATCCATCTTTCTTTCCAGCTGCATCAGATAGTCTACCTTCAATTCTACAAGATTCCCTCTGGCCAGTAAATCCCATTTTCTCTCCACAGATGCAGTCACTTAAAATTCTTAACATTTTCCCCCCTTAACATGAGAAAATGTGTAGCAACTGTACCCTGGTAATACCTAACTAAACGGAATAATGACTAAAATCTGAATTCTAGATGTCAAATGTATCATTTGACTGAAAGAAGGATGTAAGACAGATTCCAATATAAATAAGAAAACACAGACTTGAGAATGATAATAGGAAAATTAAGTTAGCAAAGGCTCTACCTTTCACAGAGATGGACTAACTGTACATTACTGTGTTAGCTACAATTACAATAGTAGTATTTATAAGATATTCAATTGCTAATACCAATGTGTTACTAATATTCTCTTTAGTCTTATATTCTCCATGAGAACAAAATTTCCATTTCATTAAGCTTCTGGACGTCAGGACCAAAAATTGGGTTTTTAATTTCAAATGGAAAAGAGTCTCATTTGGCTAAATACTTGAAAGGCATTTGGGGGCTCAAAATGATGCTTTGTGTGGTGGCACTCTCTAGTTTCCTTAGGGCTTTCCCATTTACCTTAATGGAAATGCTACAATCCGTTATATACTTTTGTATAGTCCTCAAGAAGGGCATAGAAAATAACGACCAAATAATTCCAAAACAATCCTATTTGATCACACCACCAACCATTCATAGGGAACTGCATATAAAAACATAGGATTATCTTGTCTCTGCCTAAGCAGACTCCAGGGAGGCTATACTAAGAATCACCTTTTAATGGGAACAACTATTCAAAGCCTCACTCATTTACAAACAAAACAAAGCAAATCACGAAAACAGGAAAAGTGTCTTACAGATGGTCTTTAAACCGCTTTCAACATTTCCGGAAAACTCACGGCTGACACTGTTTAACAAATCTCGATTAGCCATCTGTAGACAAAAAAGTATAGGGGTTGAAATATTTTGACACCTTAAAATAGAAGCAAAATCTTCAAAAGAAAAGCTCATACCCTGGAATAGGCCTCCATGGTAGCTTTCAGTTGAGGAAAGCTTCTTGTGGCAAGAATCATGTTAAAGCAAGATTCATCTGTCCCTAGTCTCCCCTCACCAGCCTGGTAGAGACGCTGAGCATCTTCCTGAGCCAGTTGGTGGTTAACATTCTGGTTCTCATCACGATTTCCCTGCAAAAAAAGGAATGCAGGAGTTAGAAGAAAGTGATACAAGTCTTATTTTTAAAACAAGGTTTTCCAATCTGGTCATTTTTGAATTTAAAAGGACAATTTACTAAAAATTAATGCATAAAGTTTGTCACGCTTATCTTTCATTTCCAAAGAAACTATACTAGTGTAACTAATATTTTATTACATTGCCAACTATGGATTTTATAATGTAGATCATGGTTTGATGAGGTTATATTAAAACGAGAGGTTTTACAGGGCTTTGAGAGCTAAATTAGAAAACGTTTCCATAAAAAATTACACAGACATTTTACTTTTGAAGGTATAGAAAATTTTACTGATATTCAGTTTAAAAAGCTTTCTCGATAGACTAAAGAGACAGGGATTCTTAAATAAATCACTCTTTTGGGTTTGATCCTTGGTTTACAAGCTGCAGGGTTTTTTTGTTTTTATTCAATAAACATTTCTCCAGTAGCAGGTATTGAAAGTCTAGGTATGATACAAACCACAGAGATTGGAAATGATTATCACTACTCCATTCCTCCCATGAAGGAGATAAAAGATGTCTCCAAAGAGTGAGTAGGGCTACAACCAAAATCTCTGGGAATTAAATGCAGGCTCAGAGCAGGGAATGACAAATGGCCCAGGAGAGTCCAGGAAAGCTTCTCTGAGGAGGTGCTTTGAAGGGTGGTAACTGGGCCAGGAGAAAGAGACTGGTATGTATTGAAACTGCAAACTATAGCACCTCCAGAGGCTGTGGCCACACACACAGACTCATGATCCAGCAAGTCCTGAACACTAACAATGCAGCCACTTCTACCCTCTGGGAGAAATCCCTCGGCCATCAAAGGAATTTCACTTTTCGCTTCTCTGGTGATAAGGTCTCCTTCCATCAGTCCAAGTTCTGAGCCAGTGAGCACTGTCTCTCGTCTAGCTTGGGGAGAGACGCACTGAGACGTCCCAGAAGCTGGATATCCCTGAACTCCAAGGTCTGAAGTAACTTTAGATTTCTCATGATGAAGCGACTCCTAAGCCATGCTTTGAGGACCTGGTCTCCTAGGAGATAAGAACTACCACTCAAATGAACAAAGTATGGTTCTGCTTAGCTGGGATTTAAGATCAGCATTATACTGAGTTCCACTTTATATTCACCATGTACCTGAAAGGTATGGAGCACTTATTTTGTATCAGGCCGTATTAGTCAGGGTTCTCCAGAGGAACAGAACCAACAGGATGTGCTATGTGGTGGGGCCACAAGACAAGACAAGGCCCTTCCCTCCAAGGAAGTTAAGCCAAATGAGGAAGCATATAATATAGAGGCTCCGTGAACTTCCTTTCATTCATCCAAGTGTAATCTTAATATGTAAGTATTTATTATGAATGTATGCATAAAAATGATGCGTGAGACTTTAAGAAGAAGCTATAAATAACACAAGTACTGACAGGCTGTATCAATTTATAGACCAAACTCTTCCCTGGGATGGGATCGGGGAGGGAGGGAGAGAGGAAGCTCTGGGCCTGAATAAGAGTAAAGCTTATACTTGGGTAGTTGGTTTCTCTCTAAAACAGAAACACAAACCCAAACAAGGAAAAGGTCGCCCTCTAGAGTCTTAGTGTCTGTCTGAGGAACAGAATGGAGATGTGTTCCTTGAAGGTTGAGGAACTGTTGTCTGAAGAGCATTGGCACAAGCAATGTATAGAAGCCTATTCTAAATGGGCTGAATACAGCACAGGCAATAGGAGCTCAACAACAACTCCCCAGATGACTGCCTTTGGCTTCAAGCACACAATATGGTCCCATTGTCCTAGAAAGCCACTTCCAGGACAAGGGCTCTTTATTTTGTAAAATGGTTGGGCCCTGAACCCTGCATAAAGAGACATTCAGCACCTCATTAAAGTCTGAATACTCGTTTTTTAGCATTAACTCTGTTTCTGATTTTCTTTTCCTGCTAACCTACCCTCCTGCTCTGTTACTGGTTGAGGTAAATTCAATGTCCTCCCACCATTTGCTTTGTTTTCTCACTTCCATACCCACACGCTCTGGCACACTGCCTTTTCTGCAACTACATCCCTTTGCTCTGAGAGCCTGTCTACTTTTAGAATCTTCAAGACTGTCCAACCTTGTGCACTAGCAGGAGAGCCAGTAACTCCTGATACCGAATCAGTGTGCTAGTCTTTTGCATCATCTCTTTCAAATATACCCTGATTATTTATAGTATCATTACATATACCCTATTTGGAGAATTTTCTGCAACTCTGCCAGCACATCTAGGGAATCAGAACAAGGACGGTACTTAAGCACAGTGTTTCAGTGGATGCTGACATGTTTTCTGCATTTCTGTCTCACTCTTATTGCACTCGCATGGCAGACCTGCATATCTTCAGCCGATGGTCCCAATTAACTGGCAGAACAATGCTAACCTTAAAAATACAGATGCAGCTTCATTCTAAGACACAGAGCCTCAAGTTGATTTCTGATTTCATACAACCTTCATGTGGTTAATTGCTGACTCCTTACAACAACCAGATTTACAGAAATAATTTTCAATACAGAAACAAAGAAACCCATACAGATGATTCTCTGTTGTCCCTCTTAAAGATGTCAAGATTCCACGGGGGCTAGATATTAAAAGGAATAAAGAATGCCCACTGGCAGTAGGCAGTAAAGAATGTTCCCTCCACCAACACTCAGACACTGAATTCAATACTCACCTGGCACATGGATACAAGTAAACGTTCAAAGTGCCCTGAAGTATCTGACCTAATGTCCTTTTCAAGGTCTCGTCCAAATTCTGATTGATAACATCTGACTATTTCTCGGATTTCCTGGTTTGTTCTTGTGCACAAAATTTCAATCAACACACGTTCCTGAGTTCCTGCTCCCTATGTGAAATGAAGGGAGAATGAGAGAGAATTACAAACAAAAAGCAAATTTCTGGAAGTTATTAAATCTTAATGTTCTACCAAACATAACTTTGGCCTCCAGACTGAAAAGCTCTATATATTCAGATGGTATAAAATAATGTATTGGTTTACCTGTCACTGTAAACTCAGAACTGCATAATTTATGGGGTTTTACATTTGAAATAGGATAAAATACTCAAAGTAAATGCCATATAGTACCTTCATCGCATTCCGTAAACTCCAGGCATCATAATACGTAGATGGCATGAACAGGGCAAGGATCAGTTCTTCCATATTTCCACTTAACTCTGATTTAAGATCTTTGATTAAATCCTGTTACATAACAAACACAAATTCAGTATATGAGCTCTCCAAATTTTGTTTTGCTTAAAATTTTTAAGGGAAATACGAGAAAAATGGAATTGAACTACTTTAAGAAAACCTCAATTTCTGTTCAGAATATCATACACTACAGAATTAAGTATTTAAGCTTATTATATTCAAGAAGATATATTTTAGTTGTTCTATTAATAAATACTTAATAATAAACTTATTGTAGTTCCGCCACTATACCAGGTACCAAAAAAGAGGAATCGGAAACAAAGAATAGTTCAAATTAACAAAATGATAAACACGTATTTTCTTAGTATAAAAAACTGTTCTTGTTTTATGAGGAAGCAGAAATCATCATCATTGTGTTCTTATTTGAGAAGAAAAGACAAACATCTAAAAACTAAAATAAAGCAGCCTGTTCTCCAGCACCAGATGAATAAGCAGCACAGAAATAAGTTGAAGTAGGAAAAGTTAAAGTGGGCTGAGAGCTTCAGAGAAAATTTTAGTGAAGGTATTGAAGAGTATGTAAAAATTAGCAAAGAGAAAGGAGAAAGATATTTCAGGTAAGGAGGAGGGACACAAACAAGAACAGAAAAGTTGTTCCTAGCCTTGGCTATATGCATTAAAATAATCTGCAGAATTTTTCTAAAAAAAAAAAATTATGTCAAGAATGAATACTCAGAGATTCTGCATGTGTTTTTAAATTTGGAAAGAAATTATGATATTCTGCTCAGGTTGAGAATTACTTAGTATAGACACAAGAATGAGCAAAATTTTTTCAATGGGACAATAAGACAACCAATTTTGTTACGAATAATGTTTTTAGACATTAATAAAAACAAAGTTGTAACTATATTCTTGGATTATTACGTTGAATACCAAGCTAAAGAACATGGATTTGATTCTGCATGCTGGGAGGAGTCACTGAAAATTTTTATATAAGAAAACAACAGGCAGTATGGATTATAATGACCAAAGATATATATGAAATTTAGCCTGCTGGAATATTTAGATAAGGAGTAATAAAGGTTTGGGTTTGAGTGGTGACAGTGTAAATGGAAAGAAAAAAAGGAGATAGAAGACACATTTCTAAAGAGCCTTTTTACAGATTAGATCAACAAGACAAGCAATAACCAGTTGCCAGGACAACGCAGTGCCTGGCATACACAGGCACTGAAACAATATTCACTGACTGACTGAGAAAGAAGAATGTGGGACCAAAGACTCCACAGCTGGCTAGAGGACAGGGTTTTTACTAATAAGAAGTCCAAACAAAAAGTGGCGGTGGGTAAGGAAAATAGTCTGGGAATTTAGTTTTAACTCAAAAGTGATACATGAGAAAATTTAGGACAAGAAAGCACAGACTACATGTGAACTAAAGAAATTCATAAAACAAAAAATATTTTTGTGAGAAAAATGAGTCTGATGTTGAACCCTAAGGGAAATCTAGACCTTGTGTCGCTTAAGGAGCCTTAAGAGTAAGGAAGTGGACTCTGGGTTGGGCAGAGAGGGAAAGCAGAGTAGAAAAGATGAATCAGGTCAGTGGGCCTCTACTCCCACTCTGAGAAAAGTTAATTGGATCCAGAGAATGTCAGAAAACTTTTAGGATTCCTATCTGAATGACAAACCAATGCTACCCACTCTTGCCCTTTATATTTAAGAAGCCATGGCACCTGTCAGCCATAGAACCTTGCTGGATTTAGTCACTGATCATCCACTCAACAAATATTTATGTGGCTATCTGTTATTGTTCCTGTCCTTGGTACTATAAACACAAAGATGAATATGACATGGTTTGCCCTAGGGCAGCTCACAGTTTTTAGGGAGTGGGCACTGAGATTAGTTACAGTAGAGGTTTTACAAAGTGCTATGAGATCACAGTGGAACAAGCAATGAGAGAAACTTCACAAAGTAGCTTAAACAAGCCAAATTCTGGAGAGCTTGTCTGCCACGCAGCAAAAGAAGAAAAGGTATTCCAGGACAAGAAAACAACATATATCAACCACAGAAGCATGTGTGCAGGGAATGGCAAGAGGTTCTATAAAATTGTAAAACAGGATATGTTTACAAGGAGGGAGAGAAGTGAAAGATGATGCCACAGGCCAAGAATAAGCAACGGCCACATAAGAAGTCCTTGAATCCCACTTCAAGGAGAAGACTGAGAACCAAGGTACTGATTATGATTATGGTCATAATCTACTTTCTACTGAACGTGTGTCACCTATCAGACATAGTAAATGGGTATGATTATGAGATCAAGGACTACTCTAGAATTGGAAAGGCTTTTAAGAGAAATAAATATTGAATACACCTCTTCTGGGGTCTCTGAAGTCTAGCTATCTCTACTTTATACTTATCAGTACTAATAAAAATGTAGTATCCAACTTGACAGAATTCAGGGCCTACAGGCCACTGTTCTTGCTGAGTCCTAAAAAGAAAATGAAACAAAACAAAACATACCTTGCCATACATGGTCTTAAAAGCTGCTTTAATTTTTTGCCTTTGGTCATTGGAACGACTGGCCACAACATCTATAATTGCCTGCTCGTCTGTACCTGAAAGAACCACACATGTCTAAATAAGGATGAGGTCTCTGTGGGGTGCTCGCTGAGGACATTTTTTCGATTACAAGGTGGCTGGTGCTAGATTAAATTGAGGCGTGTGCACACAGGCTCACATATAAACTTGGTTTTGTGATATAAACCTTATTTTTACTTTATATCCAAACACTTGAACTTACTATAAATAAGACAAAAATACGTTTTCCTTACCAAAACCCTTCATTGCTTTACGAAGAACTTCAGCATCTCTCATGGCATCAAAATTGGCAGCGGGTCGGATTGTTCCATGAGTTCCCTGAGTCATCGGAGCAGGCTAAGAACAAGAGGCATAAAATCCAAGTCAGTTGTTGTGGTAATCTAATCCTTTCACAATATATACTATGCTATGCTATGCTAAGTCACTTCAGTCGTGTCCGACTCTGTGCGACCCCATAGACAGCAGCCCACCAGGCTCCCCGGTCCCTGGGATTCTCCAGGCAAGAACACTGGAGTGGGGTGCCATTTCCTTCTCCAATATATACATATACCAAATCAACATGTTACATACCTAAAACTAACACAATGTTCTATTTCAATTGGGTTTCAATAAAACTGGGAGAAAAACAGTACGAAAAAATGTTCAACATCTTTAATACTAGAAACACTAGCTTAAAAAAAAAAATCCCTCCCAACTCAGGTTTCTCTGCTAATAAGACAACAACTTAAGACTTCTCCAATCATCACTCTTAGGCAAGAAAGCCAGTGCTGAGATTTCAGGACAAGAATATTTATTTTTGTGGCGGAACAGATACAGACCATCCTTCTCCTGCCAAAAGACAGCAAGACGCCAAACTTTCAGGAAACAAGACAGTCAAGCTTGTGAAGTTAGTCACAATCTTTCTATGCCTTGGTTTCCTTCAAGGGAGAATAGGGGGGAAAAGAGATTGATCCCTGAGCAGTGTGAGATGAGTGGCAGTGTTTTATTTAAAGAATATAATAATGGCTTTAGGGAGGCAGAGTCGGAGTTGCCCAGTGAGATTTCAAACAAGCAATGTAATTTTGGTAATCTCTCTTCATTTTCAGTATAGGCTCTGATTATTAGACATAAAATAAAACATCTTACAACAAGAAAAGCACAAAAAATGAAATTGATGACTAGAGACTCTTGGAGTTATTCATCAATTTTTTAAGGATAAACCAAAAAGCAAAACAATGGATACATTTTTTAAACACCAATCTATGAAGAAATTTAAAAATCACCAATGACAAAGACCACAGTAATAAGTGTTTCAGGCAAGAATCACTAATTTGATGCTAAAATTAGTGGGTAAAAGTATAATGTGTATACTTTGTAACATTACAGCAGAAAACCTAGCAGACATCATCTGAAACAAATGATCAACACCAATTATCACCAGGAAGAGGGCACATCAACAGTAAGTGCCTCCTGGTAAGAGGCACTAGGGGCACAGCATCACTTCTGTGGTATTCCTGTTAGAAAGGCATGACCTAGATTTACTCAGAGGGACTTATCAGACAAACCCAAATAAAGGAATATTTTACAAAATAACTGGTAGTACTCTTCCAACGTGTCAAGGTGATGAACAACAAGGACTGAAGAACTATTTCATATTAAAGGAAACTGAAGAGACATGGCAACAAACGCAGTGTTTAATCCTGGATTTGATCCTGAGCCGAAAGGACATTACTGGGACAGTTAATGAAATCTGAATAAGGTCTAAAGGTGGAGTAATAGTGTCATTAAAACATTAATTCTTGATCACTGTATTTATGTAAGAAGTTAATATTTGGGGAATCTGAGTAGAGGGTATGTATATAGGAATTGGCTCAGTCAGTAAAGAATCCGCCTGCAATGCAGGAGACCTGGGTTTGATCCCTGGGTCAGAAGATCCCCTGGAGGGGGAAATGGCAACCCACTCCAGTATTCTTGCCTGGAAAAATCCCATGGACAGAGGAGCCTGGCAGGCTGCATACGATTCATGGGGTCGCAAAAAGTCAGACACACTTAGTAACTAAACCATATATAATTTTTACAACTTTTCAATGTTTGAAATTATTACAAAATTAAGTTTAAAAATTCTGAATACAAAGTTATGAAACAGTTTATTAGTTTTCTTAAAAGACTCAAATCAGGGCTTAAGAGAGATGAGATGAGACAAGATGATATCCCACCACATTTTTTAAAAATTAATTTTAATAATATATTTTATTTAACCAAGTATTTCTAAAGTATCATTTAAAGATGAAATCAACATCGTTTCAAAATATAAAATTATTCAGCTGCTATGTAGGCAACTGAAACTGTATTTCAAGTTATACCCATTGAATACAGCAATATGCTAGCCTGGAAAATCCCATGGACGGAGGAGCCTGGTGGGCTGCAGTCCATGGGGTCGCTAGAGTCAGACACGACTGAGCGACTTCAGTTTCCCTTTTCACTTTCATGCATTGGAGAAGGAAATGGCAACCCACTGCAGTGTTCTTGCCTGGAGAATCCCAGGGACGGGGGAGCCTGGTGGGCTGCCGTCTACGGGGTCGCACAGAGTCGGACACGACTGAAGCGACTTAGCAGCAGCAGTGGGGACAAAGTGTTTGGGGAGAAGCAGACCAGACCATCTTTCAGCAAACACTTTTACAGTCTGTAATTCCTCCCACTCATCTATACATTTTTTCCTACCAATAAGCCTAACAATCATCTGTCACTAGTTTCTAAGCTAGCAATGTAAGCAAAGAACTAACAAGAAATATTTGTATTGTGGTTTTAAGGAAAACTAAAAATATTCTACTTGTAGCATATATTCAAGTTGAAAAATTTTTTCAACATATTGCCTTTACATGAGGCTTAATGCATCAAAAACTATGAAAGTTTCCTTTGATGTAACCATTGTGACTAAAATCCTAAGCAGGGCAGAAGGTTCTGTTTAAAATACACTGAACTAGGTAGAAAGAGAAACCAACTCCCATCAGGTACTGTTTGATGACTCGCATTTTGTCATCTTGTTTCTAAAAACAAAAACAACAACAAAAACCTATTCCATTTTTCATCTGGAGGGAAAAATGGCTTTGTTTTATTCTTTGTTCAAAGTCTAAGTTTGAAGTGTCTCTTGTCATCGAGAATACTATCATCCTGCAGGCATTATTTTGAACTCAAAAGAAATCAGGGTCCATGTTTTTGAGGTCAAATCTCTAACTGCAGAGGATTTCCCAGCACGCAAAGCCCATACTATCAGCCACCAAGACTTCCACCCTTTGACACCCATTTGATTCCAACCTTCTTGCTGAAAAAGTGCCATAGAATTAGAACTGGATCAATCAAGAGAGGTCACTTGCCTGAACTGCTCAACCAAGTCACACACACAGCAACCAACCTCCACCAGCGGATTTTCAGTGACAGGGAGCTCACGAGGTAGTCTATTCCATCTCCATCTAAAAGCTCTTCCAAAATCTACTGCTCTGTTAACTGCCTGGTTTTAGTTTAAGGTAGTAATTGTTACACAAGATAAGCTGCAGGTATACGTGTATTTTACTTTAAGTGTTTTTATGTTTAAAAATCTTTTATATTCAGTCATAAAATGATGTCTTTAAAAGTATATGCATGCTTAAACTAAACTAAAAATTCTCATAACAAATGTTTAGAATAGCTACAGATTTATAATATGATTAACAATCAACTTTCAACGATTTTTTAAAAAAAGAAGTGAAAGCAATTTACTATGGGCTTTCAAGGAATATCATTTACTCTATCAGTAAAGTAGCATATTTTAACAAAGAGACTGCTGTTCTGAAAAGCAGAAGAGCTAGGATCTAGTCTCAGCTTTGTCATTCACTAGCTGTGTGGCCCGGGACAAGTTCCTTAATCTCTCTGGAGCTCAAATACCTCAAATCAGGAAAGTAAGCCAGAAAATGGCTAAATTGTTTCTCTTCCAATACTGTAATCCCTTTCCCAACCCAGCTGAAGAAAAAGCTTAAAAACGCTAGACTTTTATGAATAGACAGTATGAAATGAGAAAATCAAGATAAAGTAAACATAAAACTGCTTATGTTCCTAATAACCTGCATAGGGTATAAAGGAATTAACAAGTCAATTAAAGAATAAAACTTAATATTAAAGTAAGGAGCTATACTGAAATGGGGCAAGGATTTGATATATGGGAGACCTTCTGAGACTACTGAAAAATCAATTTAACAGACATTAATCACTATCATGCTTAAAGGGCCTGCCAAGCACTACAGGGACATGAAGATAAAATAGCTATCGTGAGCCCTCGAGGAAGTGGTGAGAGACAAATACACAAGAAATTAGAAACAAATGAAGGCACGTTTAGGGGACTGAGTGATTAGTGAACATCAGAAAACCTTACTCACTTCACTGCTATAATCCCAAGAAACAGGAGAGAAAACAGGATAGGAAGGAAAGGATTCTGTATTGATCTGAAAGAAGAGTGGAAAGTTATAAAGGCAAAAATGGAAAATAAAACCATACTTCATAAAACACGGCTAGAAATATCAATCACCCAGCCACCTGAGTTCATAGTTATACTGCCAGCAAGGGAGGAGGAAAAAGAACTAAAACCAATGCCAAGAATCCAATCTAATGACTGAATCTCTATGGAAAAAAGAGTATGGGTGTCATCACCTGAGAGAAGGGACCTATGTTTGTCTTATCAAAGTCATCAGGACACGGGTGGACCAAAGCGCATGCAGTCTATCAGAAGCAAAGATTAAAGTCTTAAGTGTCTCTTAGAGACCATCTTCCCTGCTTCAAGGAAATCTCTAAGATCAATAAAGGCGTAGGGCCCTTCTTTAGCAGACTTAATTTAAAAGACAGGAACCAAAAATACCTGACTAGGGTAAGGAGATTGTCCTCCAGGATACTGAGAAGGCATCGCTCCCCCAGGAAAACCACCTATATATTAAGAAAAAATACAGCAAAAGGTATTAACTGATTTATTTTTTCAAAACAGCACTGATTTATTACGAATATGGAAACATATGAGAACACTCACACTTATGTTATTCACTAGAATAATTTTTAAGTATCATGATATACTGAATCAAAAAACAACTTTGGTCACAAGGACCTTTAAAAATATTCCATGTTGTAATTTCTTTAAAACAATTTAACACAATTTCTTTAAAAATAATACTTTAAAAAGAAGAACAAAATAGTTGAACCAGATTAAATTCTGATTCTGTTTGGAAAGGATGGCAGCACATGGTTCTGGGCTCATTCCCTTCGTGTTACACGAATGACAGAGAAATTCCTAAAGGTTTCGTTTTTTTTTGGCTTCAGGAGAGATAATTTTTTTTAATTGAAAAAAACTGGTCCTTCTTTCCATCTTATGATTAAACCTTTTTTATCAGGTTAATACATTTTCATGAAACCAGATAGTACCTAATAAGTATTTAGTATAAACATTTACTAAAGATGATCCCAAACACAAACTAAGTTCTTTCAATGGCAACTGAAAAATTCAAAATATCAAGCCATTGTGCTTTTCTGGACAGTTGATACCTACCAGGCAGTGGGACCTGTGCTGGGCCACCCCCATAAGACTGTGTAGGTGGCTGTGGATAGCCAGGAAAGCCTGCTCCACCTGGTGGGGCTCCAAACCCTTGGCCTGGAAGAAGAGAGAAAAATAAACTATAGTGACAGGTCTCATGATCGAAGTGAAAACTTTACAAATAATAAAAGAAATAATCTATAATGCTACAGTAGCAGTCCCTTTGGTCTAAATTCAACTTCTCAACAACTCCTTCCCCATTAAAAAATACATTAAAAAAATGTTACTTCTTTCGTTTGCCCTAATGACTTACAATATAAAAGTGCTAAGTTTTTTCTTTCTTTTTTTTTTTTACATCTTGTGGCGAGAGCTGTCCTAAGGTCACAATCATGCTAAAACCAAATGTCTCAATCAGTTCTTAAGATTACAAATTATCAAGTGAACCATTAGTCCTTTATGACCATGAGATTTATTCTAATTCCCACAGAATTTTGGAGATCGCTCCTGAGAATTCTCCAGCTTTCATGCCTCCTCAGAATCTTTATTCCTCTACCTTGCCAGCTAAGTCCTTACTATCTAAGGTAGAAAGCAGGCTAAGAAAAACTCTGATTTCATACAAAACAAGCAGGAACAAAAAGGATTAAAGAGACAAGAAAAGAAGTGTTACACTACTTCCACAACCCACGACTCACCTCCAGGATAGGATGGAGCTCCGCCTGGCTGTGGGGCACCAGGATAGCCTCCAGGGGCTGGATAGCCACCAGGGGCAGGGTAGCCTCCAGCTCCTGGGTAGCCACTACTTGGTGCTGGTGGGTAGGCACCTCCTCCCATCGGAGGGAAACCACTAGGATAAGGATACTGACCAGGAGGGGGGAAAGATGACTCCTGACCCGTAGGCTGAAAAACCAGAAAAGTTTTCAAATGACTGTGATCATTGAGAAACAGAACCTAGCTAAGAAAACAGAGATAACTGTTAAGATCTAGCTTATTCTTTTACATATTAAAAAGCCCATTAGAAGTCCTGATATCTCATATTAGTTTATCAGTATAGTAGTTTGTCAGGATACCTGTCAGAATTCAGTTTTATGTAAATCTACGTGTGTTAGGCAAGAAGAGTCTGTTTCTCTATTTGGGAGTGTCTCTTTTCAAACCTCAAGGCTAAAAAAAAAAACAAAACACCTCAAGGCTTCATGAACAACTAGCAAAGCTCAGTATAGTTTCTTCATTCTCCTAGCACCTGGAAATACGGGAAAGATCTGCCTCTCTACCCTAAAGAGAAGAATTCATGGCTTTCTTGTAATACACCTGGACCTGTGTATAACAGAAAGAATAAAAAAGTGACCTGAGCACATACTAGGTGTGACATTTGGGACCTCAATTCAGATCATACAATGTCTAAGTCTGAAGAGACTGTTGTTGTTTAGTCACTAAGTCGTGTCCAACTCTTTGAGACCCCATGGACTGTAGCTGCCAGGCTCCTCGTCCGTGGGACTTCCCAGGTAACAATACTAGAATCAGTCGCCATTTCATTCTCCAGGGGAATCTTCCTGACCCAGGGATTGAACCCACTTCTCCTGCTTGGTAGGTGGATTCTTTACCACTGAGCCACCTGGGAAAAAGCCCAAAGAGACTGTTACACGTTCACTAAACTTTTTTCCAGGCCACAGAGACTACATTTCCCAGGATATGACTGAATACTGGTAAAGGACAGTGGACAGAAGTAATGTACACCACTTCCAGCCTGGTCCCCATGACTTCCTGCCCAATCCTCTAAGATGTCTCTTCCTCTCTCATTTCCTTCATCTGCCAGCTGGAAGCAAAGAATCCAGTGGAGGACTCCAAAGCACTAGAGGATGGTAGAGTCAATATACTAAGGCAACAGAGGATAGAAGGAGCCTGAAAACCCACAGGATGAAATGGAACAAGGTCTCTTAGCTCCCTACCACACACTTCCCCCATCATCCCCACCACTGACTTCTAGGAGACTGGAGTAAGCAAGAAATAGGTTTTTATTGTGTTGAGCCATCGGGATGTTGAGATTGTCTGTTTTAGCATTAGCCTATACTGACAGAAATGGTTGCCAGAGTCCAGTTTAGTATATAGGGACCTGGGAACATAGTTACAAATTTCATTTCTCTTATGACAAATTCAGGAGAACTATATATTCACTTTACACACAGGTACACATATTGTCACTAATCCATATAGGCCCCTCTTTCTATTTACCCAGAATTACAAAGAAGCCCTACATACTTATGAGCATAAAACGGAAATACACTAACCTCAGCTATGAGGTTAGTCCTCGGAACAGTACAGGTCAACAGCAAAGTAGAACTTGGTAGCACATTTATAACATGTACTCAGAATACTAAAAGTCTCAGAACTACAAATCCAGGGCCTTCTAATCCACTGCAATTTGCGTTCTCTGAGTCAAGCCCTTCTTAATTTAAACATCCAACACACAGGTTAAAAACCAGTGACTCATAGGATGGATTTAGTTTACATACGTGTTGTATTGAATCATACAGTATTTAACATTTTAAAATATGCATTTCCCAATTTAAAAAAATGGGCAGTTTCATATAAAATCTAGATTTTATTTATATTTAAGCTTTACTTAAAGAAATAGAATATCCAGCAACATTGAATCAACCTCCCTGTATGGACACATCAGGCTGAAGAGGACTAACAGGTGCTTTTCCATAGGTGACACAAGTCTTTGTAGTTCCTCCACAACCCTGCCTTCACTCACGTACTCTACTCAGTACTTCTGGCTGTTTGAATTTATGACTGCTGCTCTAGCATATTTGTAACATCTGTCATGGGTTGGCTGGTCCTATGCAACACCTGTTCCCAGGACATGAGCTATTTTAGTATCCTAAGTGGCAATACTTACGGGATATCCAGGGAAAGGTGGGTAGCCTGTGGGCGGATAGCCTGGGTATGACATTCTGTAACAACAATAAGAAATGTCCTCTGTAATTTCATATAAGGAATAAGACCTTTGAAGATATACATTGTCACAATCTAAATCAAATCACATCTTCTGAAAGAAAGAGCCTATCAGGCAGGCTGACTCAGTAGTTCTGAGATGGGGCCCGAGCTTATGTATTTCTAACTACCCTTCCCGGTGATGCTGTTGCTGCTGGTCTGTGAGCAATATTTTGATATCAGAATATTTAGGCATTTCTGAATCTACCATTTAATTTGGCAAGTTTATCAATATGTGTTTTGGCTCTTCTCCCCAGTACAGCTATAAATGATTTGTATTTTTCTTTTATCAAGACCCCAAACAATGATATATACATACTAATATATATAAAATAGATGACAAATAAAGACCTACTGTTTAGCATAGGGAACTTTACTCAATTCTCTGTAATGGGTTACATGGGAAAAGAATCTAGAGTGGATATATGTATAAGTGATTCACTTTGCTATACGCCTGAAACTAACACTGATATACACAATAGTGTAAATCTATACTCCAGTTAAAATAAAAAAGATCCCAAACAAATCCAGTTCAACATTTACAAAACCCATAATGTAACAAGCACTGTTCTAGGTGCTGATAAAGAGATGAGAGGGGCAGGGGGAAGTAGCCTGCCTTTTGAATATATAGTACAGGAAAATTAGAAAATAAATTTAAATTATTATTGAGTCCCTTATGACATAGCACAGTGCAGAAGCTAAAAACTTGCTAAATTGAAAATGAGTGGGCATATATCTAGCGGAAGTTAAAATTATTAAGAAAGATAATAAGAATACTGATTCAGACAGTTCTGAACCAGTCATCTGGGATCCAAAGACCTGGATGCAAAGGATGTTAAATCATTTTTTTTTCCCTTCTTCTCCAAGCCCAGTTGATAAAAGGAATAAAGGAGAAGCAATACCCTCTAAGAACAGTCAGAGGGACCAAGGGTAAAAGAGGTCAGGTTCCAAAGAAAAAGTCTGAAAATAATTTATGGGAGAAATTAATAATAATTTTAAAGACAAGTGTTATAGCACCAAAGACTACATAAGTTATTTAAATTTCTGAATCTCAGGAACTGTTCCAGTGACAAAGTCCTATTTCTACAGTCTAAAACTACTACATTAAGTCTTACCTTAAAGGGTTCTAGAGGAATTATGCCAACAAGAGTGTCAGAACAGAATGAAGATAAACACTATCTGCATATAAGAAAACAATGCAACTTTAAGAAAGTGAATCTGGGTATATTTTAAAGAATAATAATTTAAAAGAGTAGAATGCAATGCCATTTCCAGGATGTACTTTATAAAAATACTTACAAAAATGCAAAATTATTATACATACAAAGCTATTCATTACAGCACTATTTGTAACAAAAAAAGGTTAGGGAATTCCCTGGCAGTCCAATGGTTAAGATTCAGCACTTTCACTGCTAGGGCGTAGTCGGGCAACTAAGATTCCACAAGCCATACAGTGTGGCTAAAATAAAACATTAAAAACAACCTAAAAGACCATTAATAAGGGACAGCTAAAACAGATTACAGAAAGCCATACAATAAAATGTTACGCAACTATTAAAAATGAGCAGCTCTCTTATATGTATGGCTGAGTCCCTTTGCTGTCTACCTGAAAGTATCACATTGTTAACTGGCTATACTCCAATACAAAAGAAACAGTTGAATAAAAAAACATGAGCAGCTCTCCTTTTATTCATATAAGAAACCATCTCTAAGTCACATTAAGTGGGAAAAAAGCAACGTGAAAAACTGCATAGATATTCTGCAACCAAATGTGTAAAACATACAGTTATTTGTATATAGAGAATATCCCTGAAAGTAGACTCAACAAAGTAGGAAACAGTACCTCGGAGAGGAGAACTAGAGCATAAGGAGACTTTTCAAAGTAGCGATAGACCTTTTGGAATTATGCATGTATCATCTATTTCAGATTTTAAAAGCTTTTGTACAAAGCTTAAACAAACCCAAGGGTGACTCAACAAACTACTCAACTTTGCCCAAAGAACAATTAGACTATACTGGTGAACCACAGCTTTTACGTCCTTTTCAACATTCTTAGTCAGCAACTACTTTTTAAAAGACTAGAAAAGCATTCCTGGTTCTCCAGACCATCTCCACCCAGTGAGTCAACTACTAAAAGGGTTGGGTCTCCCTAGGCAAGTCTCAGAGATGGCATGATGCCCAGGTACACAGGAGGTAGCTGTTCCAAATTTATGAAACAAATGAAACAAAACAGGAAGGGTGAATGAAGATGGCCAACAGTAGATACTAGGATTTTCCAAAATCTGCCTCTTGATTGGGAAGGACCATTTAAATCTGTCAGCAAGGGCTCTTCGATAAAGAACTGGAGGCAGGTCACCACCAGTGAGGACTGAAAGGCTTCGGTTTGCAGTAGTTCTACCTCCTTATCTAGTGCTTGAAACCCCTTCCCTGACTGGTAGGTAACTCATTATACTCATTATCTAATTAGGACAGGTTACTTTATCAGATCAGTTCCCCACCAACTGGCAGAAGTTAAGGAAGTTTAGAGGCAATTGGACGACTTCCTTTCATTTCTGTCACTTTACAGTGGACATCAGCCATCTTCTTCTGAAGAAGAGTTCACCCAGGTTAGGCTCATATCCGCATAGGTTTGCTGCCGTTTAGGAACTAGGAATCAAATCTGGAATGCTACTTCCTACAATAGTTTCCAAGAATTATAAACCTGGGCCAGTGTACAATTTCAGGCTTCCGCATTCGTCCTAGGGCTCACTAAGCAAAGTACAAATTCCCCAAGTTTCCCTAAATTTGCTGTGTCACCAAGAAATCTAGTCGGACTTAGCTGCTCACTGGCTTTCCTACTCAGCTCTCCTAGAGGGCCGCTTCAGCAGGCCCATCCTCTGGCCTCAGTCCCTCCACCTGTGGTCCACCTGCCTGCGCCGGAGGCCTCACTGCTCCCTAGGATCCCTGGACAGACGAGGGGCAGAGACAACTGACGAACAGGACTTCCCGTGGTCTGGCCACCTCGCCGACCCCGCCCGAATGCACCCCCGGCCGAACGTCCCCACCAGGCAGCCCGGGTCCCAAGATGCGCGCACCGGCTCGCCGGCCACCCCTGGGGCCTATAGGCCCCTCCAGCCTCCCCCCAGTCCCCCGCGCCGGTTCGAGGCCGCAGGCGGGGCCCCGCCCACTCCCGGGTGGCCGGCCACGGAGCTGGGCGGGGCGAGGTATCCGAGGGGCTGAGGGGTTGCAAGGGTAGGGGGCGCCGTTCCTCACCTGACCCCGCGGAGCAGCGTCACGGCCCAACCTGGTCCGGAGCAAGATGGAGCCGGAGGCGGGTCCGGGAGGGGCGGGGCGCCGGGCTGCCACCGGAGCCCGTTAGGGCCGCAGCCGCGGCCGGGAACGCCTCTGGGGTAGGACAGGGCGGTGCCGGCGGGGCCCGTCCGGGCGACCTTTGGGACCCCGGCTCGGGCTTTCCCTTCGACCCCGCGTCGCCGCTCCACCTGCGAGGAGGAGGTCCTTTCGGGTGCACCAGCCAGTTTTATCACAGTTCCTTCCGGGCTCTCTCAAGCCATTTGAGAAACTCAGCCGGTTCTGAGGCATCAGTGGAGGGCGGCAGAAGCCTCGAGACTGGAGACCAGGGACAGCCTCTCTGCCTGATGTGCAATCCTCTCTGGTTATCTTCTAAGGACAAGAACGGTGTCTTTTAATAGTGCCTTGTGGAATGAATATTCATGGGGATCATAAATAGTGGGAATACGAGATTCATTAATCAAAACCACTCCAGAAGGGAGTTGTTAGGTGATTCTAGGCTCCCCTCACACCAGAGCCCTATCTAATTTACACACACACTAGCATTAAACATTTGAGGGCATTTCAAGGCCCAGAGCAGTATTTTAAACTCATTAAGAAAGTTTATATTCCAAAGCAACAAAAAGACAGCTACCTTTTACAGTGGTTCTCAAACTGTGGTCCCCAGACTGGCAGCCGCCACATTTCCTGGAAACGTGTTAGAACCACAAATTATTGGGCTCCACCTTTGACCTTCTGAATTAGTTTAATTCACCTCCAGAGTTTAGCGGTGAAGCCTGGCAGTTTGTTTTCACAAGTCCTCAAGGTAGGTCTATGCACACTAAACTTCGAGAACTTATCCAAGGCTTCCTCATGGGGGTGGGATAGGGTAGATGAAATTTTTAAGTGGGAAGGGCAAAATATGCATGGCCCTACAACAGGGATGAAATCTAAGGTACTTGAGAAAGGTCACTGCCAAAATTTAAACGATACTGCACAACTCTCTGGGAACCCAGCATTAATTTCCCAGCTCCCACCAGTCTGTCTGGCAAACACTGGGCCTTTCTGCCCAGTCTGCCTGGAGACTTCTGGAATCTCAGCATTCCATAACAAGGGTGTCCTTACTTCTCTTTGCTCTATATTACTATTAATACCTTGCTGATTTCATCCCTGCCCTTCCCTCTGCCCTATCACCTTGAGAGGTTATTTTCCAAGCCTATTTCCAGCCCACTTTCCTGAGCTATAGGCCCAAATATCCACTAGCCTATTCAGGCAGTACCACTGGATTTTCCACTTCATCCTTTCAGTTCATCCTTCTTTCCTGACAAGGCCTTCTAGGATCAGAGGTCCTTTCTTCATACTGCCTCTCCCTAGAAAGCACTGTATGCCTTCCAACAATTATGAATCTATTAAGATTCAATTCAAAGATCACCCATCTCCTTCCTGCCTCAAGCAGCTTTTCCTGACCTTTTCCTTACCTTCTCTTGGGTAGACTCCCTTTGTGCACCAAACTAAACTTTTTGTAGATATCTGCTATGGCACATTTAACAGTAGTCATAGCATACATTTACCTTACCTGTATTTAACCACATAAACTTTGCAAAAACAAAATAAAACACCTCTGAAGGTCATCAATTTCTCCAGAGTTCATGTGAAACAGGAGCCATTTTGCTTCTCCTAATGTGAACATTCTTAACACACAGCTTTTGTACAGACAGAACAGTAATTTTGTCCCCAGTGGGACATTTGGCGAAGTTGGGAGATGTTTTGGTCACAACCAGGAGAAAGGTTTTACTAGAATCAGTGGGAGACGCCAAGGATGTTACATTCTCCAATGCACTGGGCACCCTCCTACAACAAAGAATTATTCAGCCTGACATGTCAGTAATGTTGAGGTTAAGAAACTCCTTGAGTTAGACTGATCTTCCCAAATAACGGATTTGATCATATTATTTCTTTGATTAAACTCTACTAACTTCCACTGAAAGCAGAATAAAATCCAAATTCAAATAGCCATGGTCTATTATGCCCCACATAATCTGGCCCCTGCCTACCTTGCTGACTTCATCCCTCTTCATCTACCTTCTCAAGCAGTAAACTCTGATCAAAACGACCTTCGGTCTAAACATACCAGCCTTGTGACCAAACACACCAGACATTCTCAGGATCTTTGCACTTGTTATTGCTCTTACTTAGAATGTTCTGCATTGTATATCTCAAATATCATCCATCTCCTCAGAAAGGTACGTATTCCCTGAGCACTGTAGCGTAAGTAGCCCCACTGCCACTACCACCACCACCAGTTAAACACACTGATTACCCTATTTAATTTTCTTTGTAGCACTTAAAAGCAGATCAAGTTCTGTATTTACTATGTGTCATCTCCCTCTGCTGCCCTCAGAATGTAAGCTCCTTGAGAACAGGGATATCCCTAGTGACGAGAAATAAATGTTCAATAAATCCTTTGTTGACTACAACAGGGCCCCCAAACTCAAGCCAATTATTTCATCCAGTGATAACTAAATAGTTTTTTGGTTTTTTTTTCCCAATACTGGAGGAAAAAACTGATTCTGATAGACTTGTTGAGAGATGGATATGTTGTCATCCACAGTAGAGTGTTATCCTAAGGGAATTTCAATGTAGTTTTGAAAATACAGATTTTTTTTACTTCATATGCTGACTTTAGAAAATATAACTCATTATATTGCTCCTGCTTTTGTCAGTCTTCTACTAGCAAACTGTAAACACTTTAAGGGCAAAAGCAGATTTGGAATCGTCAGCATTTAGCATGAAGTGAAGGCACTTTCATGTACTGTCATCACCATTCTAAGCTGGAAATTTTTGTGTCACCCATTGCTATGTGGTTTCTGTCTCCTGATTAGACTCTTAGCTATATCACACTTCACACATATCAATCAGTAATCAAGCCCTATATATTTTACTTATATGTTCTAGCTACAAAATGTCATTATTTACCTATTTGCTTTCCTCATTACAGCTAGAAATTACCTCTTCTTTGCCATACGTTCTATAAACGACTTTAGCTGACGTGTACATCATTTGAACCATAAAAATGGCATTCCAACCCATTTTTCCACTGTCAAGCCATCTTGCACAGTAAATTCAATCTACTTATGTTACTGAATAAAATTTGAAGTGGTATGTATTCAGTAATAGCTACCATTTATTAAATACATACTATGTGCTAGGCACTGTGTTAAGCACTTACCAAATATTCTCACTTTTACATTCTCTGATTTAAAAAACTGTTTTTTGGTAACAGCTTCATTTTAATTCACTGATACAAAGTGTACACTTTAATGGTTTTCAATATAGAGCTGTACCATCACCACAATCAATTTTAGCAAACACATCACCCCCAAAATAAACCCCATATGTTTTATCTATCATCCTCAATACTCTCATCAGTCATCTTACGCTGCCACTAATCTACTTTGTTTCCACACATTTGCCTACTCTAAGCATTTTATATAAATGCACTCAGACAATATGTAGTCTTTTATGACTGGCTTTTCACTTAACATGAAGATGGATGAATGAAAGTTCATCCATGTGAGGCATGAATTAGTACTTCATTCTGGTTGTTCAATCACTAAATCATGTCCAACTCTTTACAACCCCATGGACTGCAGCACACCAGGCTTCCTTGTCCTTCACTATCTCTTGGAGTTTGTGCAGACTCATGTCCATTGAGTTGATGATGCTATCCAACCATCTTATCCTCTGTCACCCTCTTCTCCTGCCCTCAACCCTTCCCAGCATGGCCAAATATTTCATTATATGTACATACCACATTTTATCTATTCACAAGTTTACAGACACTTGGGTTATTTTCACCTTTTGGCTATTATGAGTAACGCTGCTATGAACATTTGTGCACAAATGTTTTAATTTCTCTGCTCCTACATACCTAGGAGCAGAATAACTGGATCAAATGGTAACTCAATGTTTAACTTCTTGAGAAATTGCCAGACTGTTTTCCAAAGTAGCTGCACAACTTTACATCCCTACAAGTAGTGTATGAGGGTTCAATTTCTCTACATTAACACTTATTATCTTTTGTATTGTTGTCATACTTGCAAAAGAAGTGCTTTCTTTTATTGTACAAATGCAAATTTCTTTTGATTTGTGTTTCCAGATGACTAACGATGTTGAGCATCTTTTCATGTCCTTATTGATCATCTGTGTATCTTCTTTGGCGAAACATCTGTTCACATCATTTTCCCATTTTTAAATTGAGTTTTTTGTCCTTTTATTATTGAGCTGTAAGAGTTCTATATAATAATCTGGATACAAGTGGAGAGGCTGAGGTCTTAACAAGTTGTAGAAATGAATACTTAGGGAATATCCTAATCCTGAGAGTGTGGTAAGAAATGGATGACAACGGACAGGGTGTGGTATAGTGACAGGCCTAAAAAGAGAACTGACGTTAACCACTCCTTTGGCAAGAGAGAAACCTCCAATCTTGAGATGGTCAATGTAGACAAGTAACACTTGCCAGTGAATAGGAAATAAGATAAGACAAGTGATTTAAGAAGCCCCAAACTGAATTTATTGTGGTGTAGACCAAGTGATAACAAACTGCAGTATATTCAAGTAAAGTCTGAGACACCCTGGGATATCTAAAATACAACACAAGGGCAAAAAGTTGCTCTAAAGTTAGAAGAAACAGGAAACAGGAAACAGGAAACAGGAAAAAGAACAGGAAAAAAAGAAACAGGAAAATGAGAAATGTATCTTGAAAAAGCCAGGAAGTACAACAGTTTGCCAATCCTCACAACCTCCCCCATGCTCCCAACCACTTCTCTGAATTGCTCATTCTTCCACCACTTCAAGTCATTAAGACATCTGCATTTTTTTAGCCCAAACTGCTGTATAAGAAGAAAATCTTTTTCAAAAGAGTAAGGTGCCATTCTTCTCCTTGGTGCCATCTGGTTCAAGTCAAAAGGTATAACTTTCTCATGAAGGAAACTGTTAAGAACTTTATGGTTTACAAAGACTGATATGAGGGCCTTTTGCGATACACTAAATCTAGAATCTTGTCTCTAGAAGCAACATGTGACTAACCTCTTAGAAATGAGTCACATCATACAGGAGCTCTCATTCAGCTTAGAATCTACCCAGACAAGTGAATTAGGTTTACGATATAGTAGATTTGAAAGTTGGCAACAATCTGGCATCAGCAGATATTTCATCACAGCCTCTCCATTTTCTAGACATCCAGTCATGATCTGGCTCAGCTATTTATACCCTGTCATTTACTTTCTCTTCCAATTGCCTCTTATCCAGCTGGCAGGAGCTTCCAAGAAACATGATATAGTAGGCACTGCAGTAAACTGGCTGCTTGTTGGGGTTGGAGTAGACCTGTTCAGGTTTAAGGGACGCAAAAGGGTTAGCTCCATAGGCTGTGATGTGTGTATCCAGGTCCACCAAAATCTGCAACGAGGCTGCCAACTCCTGATGGCTATGGAAGACAAAGAAAAAAAAAATTGCTCTGCTGATTATGAAAAAGATAGAAGAACTGCTCATTAACCCCCAAAATTACCAAATGTCTATACTAACTGCTCAATTAATTAGCATAGCACTTTGAAGGGATAAGAAAGCCAAGTATGTGAAGGAAGAAAATCCTCACCAGAAGGTAGAACATGAGCAAGGGGGAGAGAAATGAGTTTATCTATAGAGGTGTGAGTGAATCAGGGAGGTACCACAAAGAAAGGAGGTCAAAACCTGTAAACAGTAATCATTGTAGGGATCCCATAATCACGAAGTAGCAAGAGGGTGGGCAGCCAAGCCTCCATCAAGTCCGGGGAAGCATGGAAACCTATGGAAGAAAGTAAGATGGGAATAGAAAGGGGAAATGCAAAGACAGACCCCAAACAACATAGTCCTATAATTGTGTCCAACCCTCACCTAGCTCACCTCCAAGGCTCATCTACCACCACCACCAGCTACCCTAGATTCTTCAACGGAAAATTATGAACCGAAATAAAGCACATAATGATCAAACAGGGTCTTCATTATATTATGTTTAACCTGATCCAATGAAGAGGGCTCTAAAAGTACAAGGACCAGGATGGAAAACTCCCAGAGGACTGACCCCTTATTCCCCCAAACCAAACGGCTCTTACCTGGATGGAATGCCACCACCAAATCTGGATGGGCTATCTGCCCAGTCTCTATCTGCTCCTCCCAGAAGTCATGATAGAGGCCCCTATGGCTACTAAGCTGTACTGTGCCAGGTTCCAGGAGTGAAGCTGAGGTACTCTGTGAAAAGCCAGCAGCCACATCTACACCCACCATGATTACATGGAGGCCAAGGTGTCCAGGAAACATGTAGCCAAGCTCATCATAGTCCCCAGGGCGAGTGAGGAATGTCTCTGCATGAGAAGCACCAACCACGTGCACTGTGCTTCCCCCAACCTTCCCAACATTTATTCCCAAGGCTCGAAGCCCAAAGCCCAGTGTCAAGGGCCGAGACAAGACATCTGTCAGCAACCGCTTCAAAGAGCCCTTCAGGACATCTGGGTCTGGTCTTGGCCGTCTTACACTGGCCCACAGGGTGGTCATGGCCTGACTGTCAAGCACAGCATCCATTGTATCATCTAGCTGTAAACGTCGCATAGAAAACCAAGTGTCCCAACCCTGTACAACTTCAGTCAGCCATGACCAAGGTCCTGAGGGTAGGACAAAATCACCTGCAGGAAAGAAGGAATAAGAAGATTCTAATCTTTTCCTGCCTTCAATATTCCCTCTATGTTCATTCTCCCAACCTGTCTCCACAACTGCTACCCCACTCCCCTGTCCCATTCAGTTCCTTTTTTTTTTTTTTTAAACAATATGCTTTCATATGACCATTATGGCAGAGTTCCCAATACCGTCACTCTACCTGTGACCAGAAGCCATTCCATGAGACGGTCCACAGCTACAAGACGCAGTTCTTGACAAACCTTCCTGTGTGTTGGCCAGTCTGACTTCTGGCACTCTGGACCACAGTAATAGACATTTCTGCACCTGAGAGAATGAGCCCCAGAAATAGATGTTCCTATACCTCATAGGTGAATGGGGGACGCCTGGGGAAGGGAACTGATATTTCCGCACCTAGGAAGAAAGATCACTGGGTGAGGAAGGTAGGGAGAGGAACGACAGCTGCTGCACCAAATTTGGGGACTACGTTTGGCAGAGGAGGAAGGAGGGTGTGGGAATGCAATTTTTCTCTTGGATCAGAGTGACACTTCAGCCTCTATCTAGAACTAACTTTTTATATCTCTTATAGAGAAAAAAAAAAAAGCCCACCAGGAGTTTGTAGCTGCCCTGTTATCACAGGCGTGGCCCCAACCTCTTCAGAACATATATGGTCTTAATACTTAAGTACTCAAGAGAAGAGAGGTAGAAAGGATTATATTCTCGTCTCTGTCTAATCTCCCCATACCAAAATAAACATGAACCTCATAAGCAACTCTTTTCTAATTTCTCTGTGGCCTAGATCAGACAAAATGAGGAATGAACCTAAAGTTATGAAGGTCTGAAATGTCTAAAGGTCTTGTAAGTCTCAGACCTTTCTTCCTGCAATGAAGTCTTGGAACAGGATCATTCCAGAAGTCTCCCCAACCAGCTCTTGACTAATCACCTTTTGCAGTGCCGGAGGACCTTAGAGTCTGAAAGGCCCCTAGGGAGTGCTTTACAGTAAGCACAGAATCGGAATGTGTCCTCCATCTTCTGGAACATTTCTTCAAGGCATCGGTATCCAAAGCCTGACACTGGAGTACCCCCGTCTAGCACCAACCTGCAGAGACAGTATGGAGAAGGAATGGCAACAGGAAAAATATCTCCAAAAGTTCTCATGATACCTACCCTGACTTCTATATATTTTCACCTCTCCTACTCCCATTATTTCTCATTTAAGCAAATTATATTTTATAGTAATAAAACTGGCACAATTTGGGATGAGAAAATCCCTCATTGCAAATACCCCATATTTCCCAAGCTATACTTCCTCTCCACCTTCTGCCGGAGACAATATATCACTCTTTCACAGAGCTACTCACTCACTTGTATTCTTCGTAGCTTTTCATGTTCAGTTTTTGAAGGATCAGCTGGGATAGGCCAGGAACATTATCCTCCAAGGAGGAGAAGCCAAGTTTATCAATGCTAGGGCCAGGTTTAGTGAGGATCAGAGGCACAGGAGCCACAACTGTAGGTGGGGTCTCAACCACAGGAGCCACTGATGAGGGGGATTTCTTGTGCCTTCGTCGTCGGGACCGTGGAGCCATGGTCTATCCAATAATACCTGGGGACTATATGTAGAACAGATATGTAAGTTTGTAAGTTGGACACACATGATGTGTTTTCATATGTTTGACCTTTTACTTGTCATTCTAGTCTCTCAGGCCCAGGTAATAGTAAGATTTATTTCATATCTACTGATTATTGATCACCACATGCAGTTGTAAAAAACAGAGAATTAATTATATGTGAATATAATTATGCATATATGTGTTATACATGAAGTTCTATATATAATATAGATGCTTAGAAAAAGTCTGGGACAGCTCATATAAAACTGATAACAGTTATTTTTCCTCTGAGAAGGGGCAAAGGCCCTACAGTGGGAACTAGGTCAATGAACTTTAGCCTTATTTGCAATGTGTGACTTCTTATACAAAGAATATATTCATGTGCTATTAGTGTGTTCCTAAAAATCAACTTAAAATAAAGGAAAAAGCAAGAAAGGTTTTGGTTGTCCAAAACTATCGTGTAACTGGAGAAATAATCAATCTAATCTAGTTGGAGAAGGAAAACACTCATTTTAAAAGACCTATCATCACATTTATAAGCAATAAACCCAAAAGTAGAAATCAAATGGATGTAAAATGAGCACTAGCACTTACAATGCTGAGTTATATAGCTGGAGCAAGTTATACGAAATAGTTGTGAAAAAAGAAGCGAAAAGCAAAGGAGAAAAGGAAAGATAACATCTGAATGCAGAGTTCCAAAGAACAGCAAGAAGAGATAAGAAAGCCTTCTTCAGTGATCAATGCAAAGAAATAGAGGAAAACAACAGAATGGAAAAGACTAGAGATCTCTTCAAGAAAATTAGAGATACCAAGGGAACATTTCATGCAAAGATGGGCTCGATAAAGGACAGAAATGGTATGGACCTAACAGAAGCAGAAGATATTAAGAAGAGGTGGCAAGAATACACAAAAGAACTGTACAAAAAGATCTTTATGACCCAGATAATCACGATGGTGTGGTCACTGACCTAGAGCCAGACATTTTGGAATGTGAAGTCAAGTGGGCCTTAGAAAGTATCACTACGAACAAAGCTAGTGGAGGTGATAGAATTCCAGTTGAGCTATTTCAAATCCTGAAAGATGATGCTGTGAAAGTGCTGCATTCAATATGCCAGCAAATTTGGAAAACTCAGCAGTGGCCACAGGACTGGAAAAGGTCAGTTTTCATTCCAATCCCAAAGAAAGGCAATGCCAAAGAATGCTCAAACTACCTATTGCACAACTGCACTCATCTCACACGCTAGTAAAGTAATGCTCAAAATTCTCCAAGCCAGGCTTTAGCAATATGTGAACTGTGAACTTCCTGATATTCAAGCTGGTTTTAGAAAAGGCAGAGGAACCAGAGATCAAATTGCCAACATCCGCTGGATCATGGAAAAAGGAAGAGAGTTCCAGAAAAATATCTATTTCTGCTTTATTGACTATGCCAAAGCCTATGACTGTGTGGATCACAATCAACCGTGGAAAATTCTGAAAGAGACGGGAATACCAGAACACCTGATCCGCCTCTTGAGAAATCTGTATGCAGGTCAGGAAGCAACAGTTAGAACTGGACATGGAACAACAGACTGGTTCCAAATAGGAAAAGGAGTACGTCGAGGCTGTATATTGTCACCCTGTTTATTTAACTTATATGCAGAGTACATCATGAGAAACGCTGGACTGGAAGAAACACAAGCTGCAATCAAGATTGCCCTGGGAGAAATATCAATCACCTCAGATATGCAGATGACACCACCCTTATGGCAGAAAATGAAGAGGAACTAAAAAGCCTCTTGATGAAAGTGAAAGTTGAGAGTGAAAAAGTTGGCTTAAAGCTCAACATTCAGAAAATGAAGATCATGGCATGCGGTCCCATCACTTCATGGGAAATAGATGGGGAAACAGTGGAAACAGTGTCAGACTTTATTTTTCTGGGCTCCAAAATCACTGCAGATGGTGACTGCAGCCATGGAATTAACAGACGCTTACTCCTTGGAAGGAAAGTTATGACCAACCTAGATGGCATATTGAAAAGCAGAAACATTACTTTGCCAACAAAGGTTCATCTAGTCAAGGCTATGGTTTTTCCTGTGGTCATGTATGGATGTGAGAGTTGGACTGTGAAGAAAGCTGAAGGCCGAAGAATTGATGCTTTTGAACTGTGGTGTTGGAGAAGACTCTTGAGAGTCCCTTGGACTGCAAGGAGATCCAACCAGTTCATTCTGAAGGAGCTCAGCCCTGGGATTTCTTTGGAAGGAATGATGCTAAAGCTGAAACTCCAGTACTTTGGCCACCTCATGTGAAGAGTTAACTCATTGGAAAAGACTCTGATGCTGGGAGGGATTGGGGGCAAGAGGAGAAGGGGACGACAGAGGAGGAGATGGCTGGATGGCATCACTGATTCGATGGACGTGAGTCTCAGTGAACTCCGGGAGTTGGTGATGGACAGGGATGCCTGGCGTGCTGTGATTCATGGGGTGGCAAAGAGTCGGACATGACTGAGCGACTTATCTGATCTGATCTGATCTGATATGTAGTATTAGGAAAATCTCCTAAAGAGATGAGTTCTGAAGTATAACTAGGCCCACATTCACCAACTACCTAGCAAGAACTCTGTGATGTCCTCCTTTCCTGGCCTGTCTTCTATTCCTTTTACAAGGACTGAGGAAATCAAAGAGACTATATTGGAAAAAATTAAAACACCCATTCATTCAATAAATACTTACTGATAAACAGATGAAATCATTCACAAAATACCATAACAGAAACAAATGTGAAAAAAAATATACAGGACATTTAAATGTCTTATAGAAGGGATAGATGTAAACCATAACAAAAGGCAGTATATAAATCTTACAAGAAAAATGAAACTAAAAGCACTAATGGGAGATCAGAAGAGAGTCTCTTCAGTTGGTAAGCTGCAGGCAGATTTTATGAAGCAGGTAGCAGCTGGAATAGACCATTAAGTATGGTGATGTTTTGAATATACAAATACAGGGAAAGAGGAATTCTAAGCATAGAGAAGAGTATGAGCATAACAAATGTAGATGGGAAAATCCTGGGAACTAAGGAACTAGAATGGTTTGAGTTTAAGTGTAAAGATCTAACTGTAAGAGATAAAACTATAAAATCTTAGAAGAACACAGGAGAAAAGTTTCATGATATTGGATTTGGCAAGTTCCTGAATATAACACAAAAAGCACACACAATAAAATAAAAAGATAACTTGGACTGCATCAAAATTTTAAACCTTTTGTGCATCAAAGGACAGAGTGAAATGACAACCCACAGAATGGGAAAGAATATTTGTAAAGCACGTATCTGATGAGAGATTAATATCCTGAATATGTGAAGAACTTCTAAAACTCAACAAATGGCTCAATTAAAACTGGGCAAAAGTCTTGAATAGTTCTCCAAAGAAAATATACAAATTGCCAATAAGCATATGATGCTAAACATCACTAATCAAAGGCTAATCAAAACCGTGAGACACCACTTCACTCCAACTAGGATGGCCATTATCGAAATACTAGAAATTAACAGAAGTGTCGGTGAGGATATGGAAAAACTAGAACCTTCCTCAACTGATTGTAGAAGGACAAAATGGTGCAGCTGCTTTGCAAAACAGTATGGCAGCTCTGCAAAAAGTTAAATATAGAATTACCATATGACTCAGCAATTTCACTCCTAGGTATATACTCAAAATAACTGAATACATGCACACAAACAAATGCCTATACACAAATGTCCATAGCAGCACTATTCACAACAGTCAAAAGGTAGAAACAAACTAAAGGTCACCAAAAGATGGATGAATAAACAAACTGGGAGACACATACATACACACATACACATGCTGCTGCTGCTGCTGCTGCTAAGTCGCTTCAGTCGTGTCCGACTCTGTGCGACCCCATAGACGGCAGCCCACCAGGCTCCCCCGTCCCTGGGATTCTCCAGACAAGAACACTGGAGTGGGTTGCCATTTCCTTCTCCAATGCATGAAAGTGAAAAGTGAAAGTGAAGTCACTCAGTCGTGTCTGACCCTCAGCGACCCCATGGACTGCAGCCTACCAGGCTCCTCTGTCCATGGGATTTTCCAGGCAGGAGTACTGGAGTGGGGTGCCATCGCCTTCTCCGCACACATACACATACATACATATAAATTCAGCCATTAAAAGAAATGAATACTGATACATGCTACAATGTGGATAAATTATGCTAAGTGAAAGAAGCCAGACATAAAACAACACATTATATGATTCCAATTTTATGAAGTATCAAGAATAGGTAAATCCAAAGACAGAAAGCAGATCCATGGTTCCAAGGGCTGGGTTAAAGGAGGAATGAGGAATAACTGCTTGGTTATGGGTGTTTTGGGGGGGAGTGACGAAAATGTTTCAGAACTAGATAGAGGTGATGGTCGCACAATAATGTGAATGTACTAAATGTCACTTAATTGCTCATTTTAAAAGGATTATTTTGTTATGTGAATTTTACCTCAATTAAAAAAAAAAGAAAGGTACCTATAAGAGCTCTTGAAGCTAAAAAGTTGTTTTGCTCCCCAGATAAAAATGCCTGTAGGTACAGGGAAATGACAGGATATGACAATGCCGACAGTGGCTGGTTTTACTATGAATGAGTTAACTATTAAAGTTCAAATCAAGAATTGTGTTCTGCTCCAAAAATGGTCTAACACTGAATCGTTCCAGACCTGATCTGTTGGAGAGAATGCTCATTCAGCTGAGATGTAGGTGGCAGAACAATCAAACAAAAACCCTCCCCTAATCATCCAGCTAACACACATCACTTTACAACATGACTCTTGTAAACCACTGTTCCCAGGCTAATGGAAGAACTAATTTGATTTCCTTTGTACTTTCTTTCTCTTCATCCTTTCATTCTACCCTTGTATTCTTTCCCCTCATTGCATAAAGGAACAGTTTCAAAGTCCACAAAACAGAAATAACTAAGCTCATCTGTATATCATACCTTCTATATTCCCACCAATAAAGAAAAAATTAGACCTAAAGATAGTACATTATTTTAGGATTCAAGAGTCATCTCTCTCTACTAAAGGGTGGATGGAATTGCCCTCATGCCTTAGGATCCCATTTCCAAAAACTGACCTGGCTTTTCCCTCCAATTTTAATCACCAAGCATTTGCTTCACTGGGATTCTTCTGAATCCCAGAATCACTACAATTCTAGAATAAGTATTTATATGCTCTCTCTACTTAGCCCCCTCTGGCAAGACATCACCTTCTTAAACCTTGAAAGAATGGACTTTTCTTTATAGATATGGAGGAAAAGTATTTTTGAGAGAAATCAAGTCTTAATTCCATAAGTAGTATCTTTCTGATATTCAACCAAAGGCCTTTATTCTGCAATAGAAGCCAAATAAGACCAAAAGGTGCTTATCTGCCTTTCCAAAGAGAGGTCCTTCCTCCAATGGAAGATTAAGTCCAAAGGAAGACTGTTTGAACCCGCTAGAAGTCAAGGGATCACAGAGTTTGGGGAAGTATGGTGTTGGTGAAATCTTTGACGTCATACTTGCCTCTGTGTCTGGAGTGGGTTCCTGATACAAATGGACTAATTTTCTGACAGGAAGGTAAGAAGGTGGGAATGAGGAGCCAGATCTTTGCATTTGCATCTGTATATATCATCAGGCTCATGTCTGAGTTTGTATACCCAGATTCCCTGGTCCTAACTTTCCTGCAATGAGATCCAGGATCCTTCAAGTTTGTGGGTGGGGTTGGGGGCTGACCTGAGAGAAACAAAGGCAGTGACTTGAGCTCTAATTTATTCTCAGTATATAGAGAGAACACCAACACCAAGCACTGGAGAAGAGACATGAATTCGATGGCCTACAAAAACTTATTTCTCATCTCTAAATTTCCTAAAATATTACCTAGCCTATTCCCACACCTAGGTTTCCCATCGTCCCTGCTCCTTACCACCAACAGACTCAAATTTCACCAAATCATACTCATCTTTTCACCATCTCCAGACCGGTGAGACTTATCTAATTTTCTCTAATTCACCAGCAAACAAAAAATGTCTTTAGGGAGGTAAGGAAGAGAAGGGTAAGTAAAGCTAGTCACTGGGGATCCTCAAAAGGGGTTGGGAAAAGAAAAAGGAGAAATACATTAGGAACATTGCTATTATGACCACATTTAGCTGCCTAATCAGTGATTAACACTCCCTTGGGTGATAAATTCTTTACTTAACTATAAACTAAGCAAGCAGAGGAGTTGATGGAAAAGTAACTTACCCTGCTAAGCCCTCAGCTTCCTTCCTTCTCTTTCTTCCAAGTGAAGTAAATGCTTGATCTCCTCAGATCCAGGTTGTGGCTGATTTGCAGCTGTCCCTTCATATCACTTTCATTTGCAAACTGCTGAAATGCTGGGTCTCTGTGATTAGGTGTGCCCTGCCAACCAGACAGACAACACTGAATTCTTCCTAACGAGGCAAGCAACGGCCTGGCCCCCTGCCCGTGGACTACTCTCTTTCTGACCTTCCTTCTCTGCCAAGAAGGCTCAGAACTCTGTCAACACTCCCAAGCCCACCAAAGGCCAAGAAGGCTGAGGAAAGGTGAAGCCTACTGCTTCCTGGGCCTCTCTTATTAAGGCAACATTTCTGTTCCCAGTCCACGACGTCAAGAATAAGCCCCGGGGTTAGTTCAGAAGTCAGTATTTGATACACATTAGCACAGAGAAACAGGAACTCCTACAGTTCTAAGATGTCAATCTAGACCTAGGATGGGTTCTCCCAAGCCCAGAGTCCTTTTTAGCATAACAAACACTGCTCTAACTTAACTTGACAACTTAAGTACAAATATAATGCCCAGAAAAGAAGAATAGAAATAGTCATTCAATGGTAAACAAAGGGAAATCAGTTGTAGGAGAAACATCCAGAATTAATTTGTAAAATTCAATTTCCCTGAAAAGAGAGCAAGGCACTTTCTGAGGAGATGTCATCAGGGTATTCCACCTGTTTATTTTAAAAGAGGAATAGTGACTTTCCTCACGGTCTAGTGGTTAAGACTCTGAGCTGCCACTGCAGGGGACGTGGGTTGGACCCACAGAATGTGGCAAAAAAAAAAAAAAAAGGAATAAAACTTTCTGGGATATTAATGTAAGCAAGAGCAATATATTAATGACTAAAAACACACTATTTCTAGGAACAGAAAAAAAATAGAAAACAATCAACTCAAATACCTCATTCCTTCCTGTAATGGATGCTGATCCAGAGAATTTTTAATTCCACATTCCTAGCTCCTTGTCACTTAGAGCTATTAAGCACCAGAACCTATCAGAAGTTGCTAGTGCATGGTTCTGTATGACTCTAAGACCTGACTTTGCTCACATCTGGCCCCAGCTATGTCACTTACCTGCTTCTGTGAACATCATCAAACTAGGGAACAGAACCACTTGCAGTGAGGTCCTGGACCGTGGCAAATAAATCTACATATGAACAGATGCAGAGAGTGGATTCCAAGGAAACCTCAAACTGCAGAAGCACAAACTACAAGCAGGGAAGGTGGAAGAAAAGTGTTAAGGATGCCAAAAAAAAAAAAAAAACCCATTACATAACATTATGTAGAATAGCTGTGGAAAAGGAAAATCAGTTGCAATAGGCAAAAATCCTGAATAAAATAAGGATAATTCATTTTAAGCAAAGATTTCAGGCCAATTTCAAATTTAATTGGTAGAGCATTTAAAGGTTTTGAGGTTTGTTAATGGCTAAACTGCAAAAGGTCACAGAAGTCAGATCGTCTTTTCTAACTCAGAATGTCATCTTTGAATGTAAAGCAAGATGATATATAGGAAAAATTTGATATTGAATAGTAATTTTACCAACATTACTACTATTCTGGTAGATATTTAAATTTATAATTTAGGAAGATCTGAACTTTTCACAACTTGCATTCATCATCAGTTATGTTTTAAAAAAACTTTTAAAATATTTCTATAGTTCATTGTGAAACTAGTTAAAAGACAGACTAGAAAGAGCTTCCTATTCAACAAATAGGAAAGGATCTATGAGACACTGGGTGATAATACTCTACCACTCTTCATGTATACCCCTTTTTCTGAATTCCATTCTTTCCTCTTATTTTCTTCTTTTTAATTTTTACCATTAACCCTAATTCTTCTGCTTTGCTAACGATGCTTCATGTTTACCTATGCTTCCATAAATATTATATAACCCTAGTGATGGACCTAAGGACTAAAGAAGTTAATACTACTTGATAGATCAGTTAAGCTCTTAATTTAGAAATGCTATTACAGCAAGAAGCTGTAATGATTAACAATTTGAGCTCTCTTTGCTACCAAAAATTAGGCAAGTATAAATATTTCAATTTAATGTTTCATAATGTATCATAATGTTGAAAACTGTAATTAAACTTCCTATACAGTTATATTATAAAATGTTGAACAAAATGCAAATTTCCCTCAATTTGCAAAGTTCTATACTTATTTTGATTATGACAAAGAAGAAAGGAGTATAATGGCAGTATCGTTTTTTTCTTATTGTTAAAACATCTAATATATTCCAAATAGTACTGTAACAAAATTATAGACAATGTTTTCTTTCAATTAAAAGTTAACTGAAACACTGATTTTAAATAGTAGATTTAGGCCTATAATAGGCATCCAGAGTCTCCTAGTGCTCAGTCACTAGTACTCATATAAAACAAGTGCAGTCAAAGTTTTTTTTAAAAAAAGAGCAAAATTTATGAAGACAAGAATTTAATTAATCAAATTAGCATTAACTATCCAGGAGATAATTTTCTCTTAAGGATATATCCCAATTCTATTAACTGGATTTTCTGATTTGCAGGAGAAGGTCAAATCAGACTATATCTTCCAAATAAAACCCAACACAGAGATAGGAGCAGCGGCCCATGCATGGAATTTATTGTGTGCTACTGTTTATAAAATACTCGAATAGTCCTGCACATGCATAATATTTCCAACTTAGACAGGAGACCATACAGGGTGCACTTTCTGGCAAACAAACAATAGATGGTTCCGCTGCCTGGAGCTCTGAGTTGTATTCCAGGGCATGAGGGAAGCAAGCCACCAAAGTAAAGGTAAATACCAAACTGCAGTGGCAGTCAATACAGGTCAGTAATTGTGTAAAATTAGCACATGGTTCCATTTAGTTTACCCAAGCAGTACTGTAACTATCAAAAGAAAATGTTCAACATGCAGTCTTGACTCTTATGCTTCCACTAACATCTGAATGACTGAACAGAACCATTGCTTCTATGCTGCACTGTGTAATCAAAACACTTCCAGAACATTTTAAAATTTCCTTTGCATCAAAACATAAAATGATAGAAAGCCAGCAGTAAATCACCCTGGTGGCTGTATAAGCAACTTGAGTACTCACAATAAACTAAAATTTCTCGTAACATCTAGGTAACCTATACATGTCGTACCTGTACATCATAGGTCTATATATTAAATATCTGCAAAATTAAAACATGCATACACAAAATACGTCAAGTTTTACAGACATGATTTGAATTAAAATTACTTTGACAATGTACAAACTTCTTTTTAAAGTACCTTAAATGAGTAATTCTGTAATTCTTCATAATTCTGAAATTTAGAGATTTTCTTCTTAAATCTGTGGGGTTTAAATCTCAAAAGATCTGGGCAAGAAAGATTCTAAATTAGTTTTTGGATTTGTATTCAAGTAAGAGAGTCTGCCTAGAAACAGGTTATGCATTCATAATTGAAAAAAACCAAGACTATATTACAGAATTAGCCACATTTAAGAACTATAGACCTGAGGTCAGCATTTTATTTAAATGCCAACTAGGTTTCTCAGCATTTTGCCCATAATTCAAAATACAGCTTAGTAACCTCGGAAATGTATTTTAAGACCATGCTAATTCATCCTTTAAAGACATTTCATGGAAAAAAAAAAGTCCACATTAGCTCTTAGGATTGTATTTGAAGTAATGGTTGAAAAACAAAATCTAATTCTACTGAGGGGAAAAAGAAATCTCATTTGTAAACGTAAATGTGTGAACCACAAGCATAAATGGAGGTGTAGTCGCCCTCCACTGGAAATTGCCCCAAGCCCCTTGCTCACTGCTCTCCACCTTGGCAGCGATGACCCAATCTTATCAGTTAGCACATGTCCCAGGGCCCTCAAGCCTCCATCCAGGAAGGGGGCTGGGGTCTCAAAAGCACAATGGTTTCTCCAGAGGGACTGTGACATTTACAGTCAGCTTGGCCGACCCCTCCAGTTCCTCGGGTGATCTGTCCATTTGGGGCCCGAGATGTGAGAGTCCCTGGGAAGCCGTGGGTCACTGGGCACCATGGTTGCCAGTCCCGTGGTTCTCAGTGGCATGTGCGGTGTTCAGAGAATTGAAACCATCTTGCTGTACAGCATCTTTCCGGGGTGGCATTCTCTCATTGATCCTATCCAAACCCTTTGCCTCTTCAAAACTGCAGATTCTATGTGGTGGAGAGAATCCTCGTATTGCTTAACAAAATGCAAATTTGATAAGTCAGTAATTGAAAACATTTCTGAGATTTCAAAAACATAATTAATGATTTTTAAGAAGAAAGAAATTAGTTGTACATAGCAACATTTAAACTGTACTGTAACTGAAGCCTATCCCCATTCCAGATTTCCCCTTAAAATATGAAACATTTAAACCTAAATATAAACATGATAGCTTCATAGATGGCAAGTGTTAGCATAGCCTTAAAAAAACAAGACACAAAAATAGCCCTCTCCTGACCCTGAGATCAGGCAATGGTCTCAGGGTCTCAACCTGACTCCTACTTCATCAATTATCTCCTACCTCAGGCTCTAAAATCAACAGTGGCTATCACAGTAAGACAGCAACAAGAGTAGGGGCAAGTGAGGAGGCTAAACGAATTAATCCTTCACATACAAATCTGTACCAAGAACATGGGAGTAGAAAAGAAATAAAGCTAAAATTTAGCAATTAGAACTACCTTGGAGGACAAGGTATCATCACTCCATCACCACCAATATGAAATGAAAAAGGTGGGAAATGCCTCCAGGAGGTAGATCTGTGTTTGTAGGTAACAAAAAGTATTTAGAGTTCCATATTTAGGAGATGCTTTCCCTAATTCACTAGCTATTCATTGCCTATTTTTTGGAAACCTAAATCAAAACAGACAGCAATCCTCCTTCAACTGGTATGGTTTCTTATTCACTTCATCTGGAGTGATGTATCCTCTATTATTAAAATGTGCATAGAAAAGATTTCCATACTATTGATTATGATCTAGTTGCTTCAATATGCAATCCCTGAGACTCAAAAGTCTGTGCATGTGAACCAAATAAATGGTTGGGGCAGCAAAGCTTTCAGCAACGTGTAATACCAAGTCAATACAGGATACACATGAATATACTATTACCAGCAAACAACAGCCCAAACTGCAGCACAAAATCATAGTGACAGCTCCTGCACTCTCAAGGGAATTACTGAAAATGACTTCATCATTTTTTTATCACGAGAATACCAAACCTGTATCTAGAGAGGATTTCACTCAAGAATATAAAAATGTGAGTAGCAAAGAATCATGCAAAATATGGAACAGGTCTTTATTTGCAACTATAAATGCTATAATATTATAGCATAACATGCTATACTCTAAAGAATTCTGAAACATTAAATGCTTGTCTCATTACTAGACTAGAAAAGGGAAAAAACCAAATTGTCACTATGAATATCAGTCCTTGTGATTTTAAAAAAAAGGAAGAAGAAGATATGACTGTTAAACTTGAGTCAGTGAGTATGATTCATCTTGGGCTGTGCAAGCTAGAAGTAAGACACACCCATAGGACATTCTCTGATGCCCACCCACACACCACAGATCTCTGCCCAGCGCAAGGACTCTGATCGTACCTTTTTCAGCCTCAATAGCCTCAACTGTGGCTGTACAGAAGTGAGCAGAGGCATGCAAAATGAATGAGAGAGATGAGAAGGGTCATATTGTACAGCAGAAAAGGCAATGATCACTTAAAAAATATAACAGTACCCCATACTACATCATCATTTACAATTTAACATATATAGTACCCATATTAGAGAACCCCATCCAATCCCCCAATTCCTGACACAGCACAGTTTACACACAGCACTAAGACACCATCGCTCAATGCACAGAACACATAGACCTATTATAAACACAGACACCTCAGCATCCATGCAAATGCTAGTATTAAAATTATCCATCTTGAATTCAGTATTTTGATGGCCTTAGAATTTTTCAATATGTTTATTATATCACATCCATAACAATTGCAAGGAAATCTCTAGGATGAAATTATGAAATTCTCTAGGGTGAAACCAAGATAGTAGAATTGTAGCAGAGCAAATAGAAGGAAATTCTTTTCTTTCATTTCTAACTGAAATAATACTTATCACCAGTTGGTTCCCTAAGATATAAACTAGAAGGAGTTTAGCAATGCTTTTCCTGTCACTTCTAATTCATAGAGAGAAGCAAAAGCTGCAGAAGTTGCTATGTTCAGAGGATAATGAAATAAAATTTGTGGGCAGTAAACTTGGTAAGTTACACCAACTAGAACAATTTTGTAGTCCTATCCTTTATGGGTAATCTAAAAGGACTCTGCTCATCTACTAGGATTTTCCTTTCTATTCTAACACTGGTGTTCCAAATATCTAAAGATATTAACATAATAGCCTTAAAAAAAAATCCATATATGTTCAGTGTATCATGAACCCAAATCTGCCTCAGATAATAAGAGCCTGCATTCTTAAGTGAAGATAAAAAGGCTACTGAGCATCTATCTTTTCAAGCCCATCTACCAACTAGAGAGGAATCAAGAGATAGAACTGAGGTCTTTCAGGCAATTAAATCCTAATCATTTCATGATATGGACATACATATAAGTCATATAAACAAAAAATGCATTCCTGATATAGCCTATCTCTGGCCTATTTAGAGAATTTCAACATATTTAGTCATATATTTTTTGTAGGCAAAGATTCTTTGGGCTCAATTCTGGGTTCAAACTGTATGAAGCACTCACATTGAAGACCAGGACCAAAAACTGCAGAAGAAAATATTGTCTGATAATATTGCCAAGTCTTAATTCTTCACTTTACCCAAAGTATACAAACTCAGAATATTTAACAATAATGTCCATCCGTTCTATTTTGCTTCTTCTACAAGAAGGTCAATTAGAACAATTATTCCTAAAATGACCTTTTAGCAGTATACATGATTTTAAAATGATAAATTTTATCCAAAGCAGTTATTAATATGAAAGGACACTGATAAATCTAAGGAATTAAAGAAGGCTAAATTAGATAAGTTTGTAGATCTCAATCAGATAGTAAATTGGGGACTCCCCAAAAGAAATATGAACACTGAGTAAAGGAAGAATTTTTCTTAACTGTTAAATCATATTACAAATTAAAGCAGATATACTTAACTGTATACCCACTGTACACATCATCACTTAAAAAATCTAGCCTTGTATGCTTGTAAAATACTCTTATAATTTGTCCACACGGAAAACTGGTATAAGTGACCCACCTCTACTGGATCATCCCTGGAATTCCTATTCTTCAAAACATGGACTATTTTCTTTATAATTTACAAATTAATTGGGAAAATAAGATGCCTACCAGAATGTATGCTTTAAAGAGCTTGTGGTAACAGAAATGACTTTACATGAAATATTTCATAATTTCTATTATATACAGTAATAAATTAAAAAACTGATATTACTATAAGAATTGGTATCTATTTGGGTATATCAATAGTTTAAAAAGTCTGTTAAAATTTTTTCAAATTATAAAATTTGACAATATACTTTTGTGGGCTTTTAATTTTATATGTAAAAGCATTTTCTAGGTCAATTTATATTCTTTGCTCTTTCCCAAGGCCTCTAAATGCTTCTAAATCCTTCTCAGAACACAAAATATACATCACACTCAAAACTGCACACCATGTCAAGCTTGAATGCTTAGAATTCAAAGATCATTTGAAGCTTACACATTAAGCTGGAAAGAAAGAAATCTGATAATTTCAAAATTCAATCTGAAAAGCACTAATTTTCCTCAATTTTTTTCAATTTTACAGGGCATCCTGACATGGCCTTAGTAAGTTTGGATACAATGCTATTTCAAACTGTGTTCCTCAGTACTACACAGAGTAAGTGATCAAGAGGAAATGACCTTACTATAACATAGATGGTCACATATTTTCTCATATAGTTCCTAGTGAAGGCAGCATTAGGCTAGCTCCCAAACTCCCAGAAGAAAATCAACATAAAATATGATTAACAAATCCTACTCCGATAGTTAGGCAGTCTGTAAAACACTTGAAAAATACTATAAATTAACTGTAATGTTATTGATAAGACAATTTCAATTTTCTGACAACAGGAAAGAGGTCTCAGAATTTTAAAACTTTCTTCTTGCAATACTTAGCTCTCCATTATTCACATAAGGGGTCATCATGTCTATTAAAAATTTTAAATGTTACATAAATTTATAAAAATCACACAGGCGATATGAGTTTTGTTGTTTCAAAATGGGTCTACTCATGCTAGAGAAATTACTTCAATCAAATACTTAAACCACACTATCAAGATCCATTGCTGGCAGAGCTGTAGAGCTATCTAGTCTCCTAAACTAGACCCCTTAAGCTCAGCACTATCCAGTAACTCACTCCATGCCAGGAATAGACAGTCTCTCAGTAAAGCCGTCTTTCAATCCTTCCCTGCAGTTGGGGGTGATTTCAAAGTTGGAAGACTGAGCTTCAGGCTGCATGCAAATTACGATGAACAGAAGTGCTGAGCTATCAGCAAAGCTTGTAATTAGCAGGTGCCAATTACGAAATCTGAAAGGTTTGTTGTGGATACAACATAAAAGTAATATTATACCCAAGGATAACTGAGAGATGACTGTAGTTTAGATTTAAGTATGAGACCCTTCTGGGTTTTTTTTTTCCCTTTTCTGAATAAACAGGAAGAAGTGTAGAACAATTTTCAAGCTATTGAAATTCATCCTTTTCTATTACTCAATTTATTGAATGTTTAAGATCTTAATTTGTTTTAATGAAATTCTTTTCAGCTAATTTTCCTAATGCTTACAACATAATAAGAAAAATGAAAGGCAAGAAATATAAAGAGAATCAAAGTACATTTTTTTAAATAAAAAAAAGAAACTTTGTTCAAAATGAAAATTTGAAGTTATAATTTCAAAACATACTTGTATATCTCACATATACCAGTGGTGGTAGCAGACAACACAATAACATATAAATAGAACATGTATAGGCTACAAGTAGAAATTATTTGTCTACAGAAAAAAATTCTTTTTATTTATTTATTTAAGCATTTATTATGAGACTAAGTGAAATGAAATTACGAGAAGTCAATCTAATTTAAATTTATTGAAAAATGAAAATTAAAACTTTCCTGTTTTTTTGCCTTAAAAAATTGACTAACTACGATACCAAAAAGATACTGTCAATCATGACTAAGGAAAACATCAGATCTGTTGCTTCTTGTCTTAATACAACAATGACCCTTGGAGGGCTGTGGTTACAATAAAACATAAAGTAAGGCTTTACATATCACATTTTCTGCTTTCCAACCAAAAAGGAAAGAAATCTAGACTTGGAGTTACTGTGTATAGACTATAACATTCATATCACTTTCTTCTATTTAATCTGTAATGGGCTTTCAGAAAGTCAACTCAGTATTTACACAAATATTTACGCCAAAAAAACTTGTTTTCTTAGTATAAAATATTCAATGAGCCAGATTACAGGAATGCTTTACGTATAATTCTTTTTATTTTCATGCAAAATAAAGGCACACTTAATAACACCCTTTCAATTTTGACTTACAAGATTTAAATTCAACCCCTTATAACAATGACTTAATATCTAATGTTACATTCACGTTTAGAATGCACAAAGCACAGCAACAAATGCAGCAAACCTTAAAACAAGGCGCTACAAAGTTGCCTCTACATCAAGACAGATAAAGTGCCTGATAGAGTAATTTAATTTAACATACTTTTACAGACATACAGCTAACCTAAAGAAAGACAGACAGATTTAGGAAAGCAGCTACATCTGCAGAGGAAGGAAACAGCATGTTACAGACAGTCAATTATACATAGAACATTTGACAAACACCACAGAAAACAAACTTTGGCATCATTTCCCAGGGTACAAAACCTTGCACAAATGTTTTGGCAAGTGAAGTGCATAAGTAATGTTCTGGGGCTCAGGCAGATTGTTAATTCTAAAATTAACATCTGAAAATATAAGCATAGTCTAATACAATTACATAAATTAAAAAGATAAAAAATAAGAAACTTGGAATTACATTTCCATTTTAAGTAATATGAATATCCTGATTCACATTCTGAAACTGAGGCTTTAAAAGGAAAAGGGTGCATTAGACAAACGAATAAATATTTTAGACATTATGATATGAGTTACTCCCATATCATTTCATGAAAAGCTGAGAGACTGATCATTATTTTCAATTGCAAAGAATACTGATTCTATCAATTTTCTGCCCTGGTCAGGTTCTTAATCAGATATTACCTATCATACAGTATTCTGTTTGTGTCAGCTGCTGAGACAAGAACTAAAAAGCAGAAAGAATTCCCTGCATGCATTATGTGTATTGTTAGCAAAAGAGTGAGGTGTGCCCCAGTCCATCTGAGGCACAGCAAGTTGCATAACATCATTACCACTTTGCAGGGTCTGCCGTCCTCCAGCCAACACTCCACTAGGCAACATCCCTGTGGGAGTCAGGCCCTTGAGTGTCAGCACACTTTCACTCTCCTCCCTACAGCAGAGAGATATAACAAAGATCAGAGACTTCCAACGAGTTCCTAGTTAAAAAGAGGGAATGGGGCCCAGATGAAGGCCATGCATATAACTCATGACATTTGCTGCTACTACCATATTTTCCTCAATTCCAAGATACACATTTTTCCACATTCTAAATGTTTCAGATATGAGGGTATGATGTACAACTGAGACATTTATTGTTTCTCCTGAAAAGTTTATTATATGAGATTCATCAGCAACAGGTATCATAAAATTGAAAAAATATGGGATTTCATATGCTTTAAAGATAAAATGTCTGATATAAGCAGTTTTGCAAACAACTTTTTAAGGACTGACTCATTCGCATGCACTCTTAAACCTGGTCTTCCTGAATTAACCCCAGGAAGACAATTTGGGGCTCCAGCATAAAGGAGTTCCTTTATAGATAAGCAAGTTCATCAGGATCACTCTAAAAAGTGCCCCTGTCTTATTCTGCACTAATCTTCAAGGTACAGATTTACTACTTTCATCACAGAAGGATAAGAGATACCAAAGGTGAGAAATAACAATCAAGGGGTCAAAAATGCTAATTTCAAAGAGATTTGTGTTACCATTTGCAACACATAAATATACAACTTCTTTACAGAAAGACTGCTACTATATTGTTTTTAGATATCAAACAGGACACTGTGTGTAGTAAAGCACAATAAAAGTGATTTCTGTAAAACAAATCAGTGGGAAAATGTATCATTACCTGAGAACAGAGAAGACCCTTGCCATCTTGCCAATTGCTCGAATTTTGTTTCTTATGATTTCTTTCCGGGCTGCAGCTGAACCTACTTTCAATGGAATAAATAGAAAGAAAGACTCAAGTTTAGGGCATCCATACTTATATCATCTTATCAGCCTGTTTCACGGTCATCTGAAACAACACCAAGCCCCCTAGCACCAGCTCACATGGAGACTAGATGAACTCATGCCAAAAAGCTTCCCCTTCAATGTTTAGCTCACCACTGGTCTAATATTGGGATCTGATACAGATACAAATGAAAAGTAATCCACAACTTTGACTCTCACACTACTGACTAATGAGTAAAAGAGCGATGGAAAAGAAACTAGAGTCCAACCTATACCACAAACCAGAGGACAAAAAAATGGTAACATTCCTACAGTCTGTCTAACTTTCATGAGAGCCTACAGCATGCAGACTAACAGACTAGAATTGGTAACAGCCTACAGCCTTCTGCTTGGTTAACATAAAAGCCTTTGACATGCAGGCTCGAAATATGCCATTATACTATGACAAAAGAAGCTCCCTTGCTCAAATTTGGTCAGAAAATGTGATATGAAGTGACTACTGGGCAGGTGACCCAGAACTAAGGACCATACCCACATTTCAACAATGTACATCTCAACTTCATGGACTAGAAGTCCTTTAAGGTCATGCAAATACATACAAGCTTTTACATCCCTAGGTGAGTGTGACATAAGGAGAGTGACAATGAGAAAAGACTCCCAAAAAACATGGCTAAAAAATCACTAATGCTTCATCTCCAAAGGGTTAGCTGTACTGCCTATCACTGATACAGAAGAGAATATATCAAAATAACTGAATATATGCCTGAAAAAAAGACTCAAAGGTTGTTATCTTCCTTCCCTTGGCCTCCAGAAAGAACAACAATCTCCATCCTGTTATCTCATATATAGCAACTAGAATCACTCTGACCCAAGAGTGTGGTTCCTTAGAATTGTGCTTCAACATGATGACAACGCACATATGGAAGCACCATAGTTGAGGAGAAGGTTAAGGAAAGGCTAAGACACTAGACCAAAAGGGGCCTTAGGTATATGGAGGTCTGGACAACCACCAGTCTTTTGAGCTACAGTATCTCATTTAAAATTCAAGCAGTCCACAAGCACATATAATTAAAAACTAAGATGATGACTGGACTTTACTGTAAGTAAACAGAAAAAGAAATCCAATTTCAAAGATGAAAACAAAGGACATATTTTAGAGAAAACAGGTTGCACAACCATGTTTATGATGCTCTCAGGGTAATAGTATGAGCAATGAAGCTACAGCTTTTACAAATCCGAAATTGTGTGGGTACCATGGTATTATACAGGTATTTTTAAAATGCCAAAAAATTACTTAAAGTTTCAAAATCATAGAATATTAGAATTTGAAGAGACATTAGAGATACTGCAAAACTTAATTTCCTCATTTTATAGACAAAGAAACTAACTTTACTAAGTATCTTGTCCAAGGACATAAGGATAAATCTGATTCTCTTCAAATAAATTAATATAGATACTTTATTTTAAAATTGATGGAGTTTTTAAAATAGCTAGACTGGAGGAGAGGAGTATGGGGATAGGGGAGGATGGCTGTAAGGAGATACATTCATATTTTCAGCTTTAATTATTATATCTATAAAACTGAATGATATGTAAACTATACTTAATTTCAAATTAAAAATTCACTGGAATATAAAAACACTTTACAAATCAGGATTTTAAATCAGTCTACAAACACATCATGCATAATATTAAAGTAAATGTCCACAGTAAAATTACTTTGGGGAGTAAGACAGACAATCAAACACCCCTAGTCATGCAGGGAAGAGTACAAAACATTACAAATAAGCAAAAGAATGAAATTTTAAAACAAGAGGAATGAAAAAGAGGGAAAAATATTTCCATGCACAGAAAGACAGATATCTTGGAATATGACTTCTAAAAACATCAAATTCTAACTTAGATTAAACTTAAACTAAATTTGCACAAGGCCCAGAGGACTCTGCATAAATATACTCAATGAATACACTAACTTACATGGACATGAGAATAACTTATGAAGTCATATTTCAAAACGATGTTACTCTGTCTGGTCTGTACCTTTTTTATTGCCATATATGAGCCGTTCTTCAGATGGAGAGTCCAGAAAAAAGGAAGTGAATGATGGAGAAAAGGTGGTTGAGACAAATAAAAAGATAGAGATTTAACTTGGCAGTGGTACTGAAGAATGAATGTAGAAAGAAAGGGAGAAAAATGAAGTCCCTCATACTTGAAATTTGAAAAATGTAGTACTGTAGATCTGGCAAATAAGGAGGGATGCCACTGGGTAGAGCTCTAAAGGAAAGATTTCTTAAAAGATATGTGTTCAGAAGAAATTATGGACAGAATGACTATAATATTTGATGAAAGTAGACAAATTAGGGACAGAAAAAAACACGTGAAAACACATAAGACTGATAAAAGACTATGCTAACAACAATCGCACATTTATATTAATACCCCTAAGGAAATGTGTCACCCATGAAAGTATGTTAAGTGAAAGGTAATGACACAAATGAGATACAAACTCATGTGGTTCTTCAAGGACACCAAATCTGCAAAATCTGTAGCATACACAGAGAAATGTAGGTAACTTTATAAACTACCTTGGTGAAAAACCTTACCCACTCCCAATAAAGAAAAGGCAAAGCTTCCCACACTCCATTGTAACAAAAAGCCTATAATTTCTTGAAATCAGAATTGTGGAACTTTTGCACATACTCAGGATCAACAGTATGTGCTATCTGTTCCCAATCCAATCTGGAAGTTTGAGGGACATCTTTTTACACAAATAGCAACAGACTGTTTCAATGTAAGTAATAGCTCTAAGAGTAGGCAGCAGAGATGTTTCATTTGAGCTTTCCATTGAAATGCTGATATACATGATTCCATTACAGGAAATGCAAAGTTTTAGCTTAGTAAAACTGTAACACATATAGGTTATCTATTTCCTTTACCAAACTTAAGACAAATATAACTGAAAGAAACAGTATTCATTCTAAATATCATAGAAATCAGTCTTCAAAAATTCCCTTAAATGATTACATAATACCTCTAAAAGGAATGCTATTGCCATATATTCCTTCAAATTTTTGCCTTCAAAAATAAACCCACAGGTATATTAAACAATACAGAATATCAAAGTCCATCACTTAAGAAGAAAGAGTCATTCCTTTGGCCAATTTCAGCCTTGAATATGCAAAAACTACTCTTTTCTTCCTCCCACTGGGAAATCTCCAATCCTATTTTTCCCCTTTCCCCATGGAAAAGCTAAACTCTTATTCTGCCTCCACAGCAATCCCCAACTCAGTAAGTTTTCTTCCTAAGTCAGGTTTCTCTGCAGGCTCAATCCATAGCATAGCTTCACTGCTGAGCAGGAAAAGGAGAAGGAGAGGACAGAAGGCACGTTATTGTGGTCAAAGGAAAGGAAAAAGATGGAGTTGAGGGGAAGAAATAAGGGAATATGAATAAGAAAGGGAAACAAATGTAGCTCCAGCAGCTGTTTTCCCAACCCACCCTAGTATCTATCCTAAACTCCCTTCCTTTCTTCCATTACTCAAGGTTCTTTCTCCTCCAAATCACTCTCGTTCCTAGACAAACTCCCAGATCCATATCCTCAAAATTTTCTTGGAGTCCCAACTCTTAATACTTGGTAGTGCAAAGGTGAAGCAATGTGAAGTAACTGCACCTGCTATGTTGGCAGTGAAGGGAGATCTATTTCTAGTATGCAAAGTTGGAACTCAGTGTATTTCCCCAGAGAAACACTGTCAAAAATGGTGCTTATGCTCAGACGCTTAGTCGTGTCTGACTCTTTGCGACCCTATGGACTGTAGCTCGCCAGGCTCCTCTGTCTATGGGATTTCCCAGGCAAGAATACTGGAGTGGGTTGCCATGCCTTCCTCCAGGGGATCTTGCAGACCCAGGGATCAAATCTGAGTCTCCTGCATTGGCAGGAGGATTCTTTACCACTAGCATCACCTGGAAAGCCCATAAATGATGCTTCCCAATTTTTAAAATTACTTGAAGAGTGAGGAAGAATTTTGATCCTCTCTATTCCCTCATATGGAAGAGAAGATTTTGAGAAGTTAGGTTACTTTCCTAAGATTACACAGCTAGTATAATGGTAGCACCAAGACATCTGAACCACTGATCCTTTTCACTAAACTACAGTGCCTTTTAATGATCAAATTTGATTCATCTCTGGAGTGTAAGAATGATATAACAAGTTGATAAATAAGTATAATTTTCATTGATAGAAAGAATATTGATAAGATGCATAAATTTCATTAGAAGGAATATAATAAAAATTTATATTTATTCTTGGTTGAATTCCCAAAAACAATTGTGTCTGCTGCTGCTGCTGCTGCTAAGTCACTTTAGTCGAGTCCAACTCTGTGCGACTCCATGGACGGCAGCCCACCAGGCTCCCCCATCCCTGGGATTCTCCAGGCAAGTACACTGGAGTGGGTTGCCATTTCCTTCTCCAATGCGTAAAAGCGAAAAGTGAAAGTGAAGTCAATCAGTCGTGTCCAACTCTTAGCAACCCCATGGACCGCAGCCTACCAGGCTCCTCCGTCCATGGATTTTCCAGGCAAGAGTACTGGAGTGGGGTGCCACTGCCCTCTCTGACAATTGTGTCTATCTTCATATAAATCATCAATATCTAAACCAAGTACTATATTAGACTTAACAGAGAAATGTTTTCCTTTTTATTATAGAAAGAGGACTCAAGGATCACCTGTCACTACTTCTATTTAACATTATTGATTCAAATTTTTTAAAAGAAATAAAAGATTAAAATGTAGAAAATAACAGTATCAACCTTATGCAAATGGCATTTTTTAAAGCTATGGAAAACAAAATAAAAATTATCGTAGGAAGTAATTCTGCTGATCCAACTTGTTGAACATAAGATAAACCCCAAAATATATAATTATACAGTTAGAAAATACATTAAGAGAGATACCAGTTGCAACAGTAATTAGAATACAAAATAGTGAAATATTAATTTAACTTGGTAATAACAAATTTTTTCAAAGAAAAAACACATAATTTTAAATACAATAATGATATACTGAATATATTAAAAGGAATAATTATAATAAATGAATTATATAGTGCAAAAAAATTTTATCTTAGTTTAGAAAATTATACATTATTTTTAAAAAACTTTCTAGATTCAGATATAGATGGAATGTAATGCCAATTAAAACTCCTACTATGAAAAAAAAAAAAAAAACTCCTACTATGAAATGAAGAGCAGAAATCAATGAAATTCAAGCCAAGAAAATAACAGAGAAAAATCAACAAAATCAAATACTGGTTCTTTTAGAAGTAGAAATAAAAGTGATACACGTCCCCACCAACCAGGCTAAACAAGAAAATAAAGATTTTTTTGAAATTTATTTTTAGAAATAAAAAATCGGTTATAACTACTGAATCATGGATATCAAAATAATAATTAAAAATATTATGAACAATTAAAAAAAACTCTTACTAGATAGTTCACAGAATTTGATATTAACAAAAAAACTCTACTGAAAAAAATTCATGGGATATGCACAAAAATTATTTCATTATATTATTGATCATTATATCAGTATCTATAACACTGTGAACTAAAATCTAAACCTAGAACTAATCTTACAACAATGGTAGCAGAACAGGGAAAATAAATATTTAATTAAAACTATAAAAATGCTATAGAAAAGACAGATGATGAAATATATTAGAACTAAAAACTTTTCTACAAAACATCAGATAGAGAGAATTAAAATAAGGAAAAATAAATATTACTCATTGAAGCTTATTACCCGCCCCCCAAAAGAACTAACATAAGTTAATTTATTTCAGTTAACGAAACTATAAGCCAGAGTAAAAGCACTCGCTGCCTGCCACCAACAGATGGCAACAGCAGACATGTGTATATATCACTCTGTACTTTGAACAAACAGAATTAAAACAGTTTAAGAACTGAACCTGTTTGTAAGTAAAGATATTTCTGGGAAAAAAAAAAAAAAGCAAGGGGGAGAAATTGAACTAAAAAAAAAAAAGTAAAGATATTTCTAAATAGCTTTATTCAGATTTTACTTGTTAAGTGGTCACCTGAGAGGAAGTTTACACAGCTGGTAAAGCAGATTTCTTCCTTAGCATCATTAGAATTCAAACAAATATACATTAAACCAACGGTAACTTATTTCTAAGTAAAAATGACCAAAACCCAATTAGGTGGGCCTGTGAAAAAATAGGTCTATGGATTCATTGCTAGAAACACTTCATATTGGTCCAATTCTTATGTAATCTGGCAGTTCACAGCTAAAATAATGAAGCTAAAATTCTTCATACTCATTAACTCTGTAATTTTCCTCAAGAAATTTATTCTAAGAAGGAAAATTAAAACTATTATATGACTATGTTTATTGCATGCTATTCATAATAAAGATAATTTAAAGCAACCCAAATGCCAAACAACATAAGATTAACTACAAAGATTATGGTATAGTAATATATAAAAGTATGCAGGTGTATCATTTTAGCACTATGTAGACCATGTTTAATACATGAGAACATTTATATACTGATTAAAACTATGAAAAATATGCTGCAACAAAGATGTAAGGGGCAGATGGAAGGAAATAAAGAGTTTTCAGCTTATAAATTATTTATATTTTTTGTTTATCCAATTAATTAACACAATAAATATTTAAGTTCTAAATAAAATCTTCAAAACATAAAAAGAAAAGTAATTTTGCTTCTATGTTGTAGTTTATACTATAAATGTCCATTAGATACACAGGCTGGCTGTCTTACATAAGAACTAATAACCATGCATAACTTTGTTTGTATTAAAAAAAAGGGCTTTCTGAATCTCCAACTAAACTAACAAGAGGTTTCTTAGAACATAACCACTCAAAATTGGGAACAGCTTATTTTGATTTTTGAAAAGAAGTGACAACAACACTATGTATTCAGGTATGTTTCTGATGCACCAAGAATACAGTACCAATGCAACAAAAAGCATTTTTATCCTCCCTTCTCTAAGTAGTGTCCATATTCATGAAGAACCACATTCTTTTAGCACTTCAATTTTCTTTTCCTTCTGTTCTCTTTCAAATTTCCCCTTTCCCAAAATTCATTTTCTTCCCAGTATCAACAGAAAAAAAAAAATCACTAAAATTATTTTAAAGTCTTAAGTAGTATCTGAAAAAAGTGACTTGTCACTTATCAAATAGTATAGCCATTTGAGAGCAATGACTATAATTTACAAGAGTATATTGAAATTGGGCAGTTAAACAATACCATTTCACAATAAAAACAGTAAAATAAATAGTCATACCATCAAACTGGTCTTCGCCTTCAGTCATAAGTTCATCATCAGAGCAAATACTCAGAACGTTTACCAACATTTCCGTCACTATTAAAAACAAATGTTACACATTAGCTGATTATATTAAACTCTCTATATGTATACAGAGCAACCATTTATAAAAATGATCAAATGATTTATAACACAAGATTAACACATTTAGATAGTAGAAATGATGGAATTAAAAAGCTATATGGGCTTTCAAATGTAAAGAAATCAAATGGCTAACAAGCCTGAGAGAGATTCTTTATGGAGCAAGTAATCAGGTCCCTTAGAGGGAAATAAAAAAAAAAAGCAGCCCCCACAGGGATAAATACAGGGATGAATAACATCTAAACACATACATTAATTTTTCATTATGGATACAACATTAAGGAGTCAGAAAAAAAACAATGGCACAGTTTCATTGTTTCAAAAAGTTTTAGCATTCAATCTTTTAAAACTTGGCTCCAGCAATTCCCCTGAAACTTAATCTTAAGACTACTAATGACTATCTAACAACTAGAACCGACGGTTCTTTTTTAGGCTTAACTCTTCTTCATCATTTTGCCTTCTCTTTTCCCTTGGTTTCCAGGATTCTACTCTTCTGGTTTTTCTACCTTTTAGACATTTTTTTCCCCTGAATCTTCTTTTTATATGTTCAATCTCTCGGTGATTCCATCCGTTCCTATATATTTTCAAGTTATCACCTTTTGAGGATGATTCTGAAGTCTTTACTGCCGGTCTCTACCTCCCCTTAAATTTCTGGATTTCTTTGCTGGTTTTATTGTCAACTGTTTCACACTATCTGTATATTGTCTGTTTCCCCTACTAGAATGAAAGCTTCCTGAGTGCAAGGGGTTGTTCTGTTTACTCCTGCATCCCCAGAGCCATGCATATGAGAGGCATCCAGTAAATATATGACAAATGAGTAAATAAAAAAAGAAAGGTACAAGCAAACTTCAATTAATAAATAAAAATGTCTATTGAGTATTAGCCCCTGGATATCCTGACAACACCTGGAAATGAACACATTCAAAACAAAATTTAATACTGCCCCTATTGTTTCTCCTAATAAATATATTAATAGCATACTATATGCCAGGCACTGTGCTAAAGCTTTGGGATTCAGATAGAAAAGGTTCAGTCTTGACCCTCCAAAAGCTTACTAACTACTAAAGGACATATAGTTATAAATATATATATATACACAAACTATCACAAAAATGCGATGAGCACTATGCTCTAAGTATGCAGAGTTATGCACAAGATCTGCTGAAGAAAAGCAGGCTTTTGGTTTGGAATAGAAATTTGTCAGGTGGAAGTGGCAGATAAGGCATTCTAAACAGAAGTTAGAAAAAGTATGCAACAGTCAATAAATCAGTGGAATAAAATTAAGGAGTCCAGAAATAAAACAAGTCAGTGGGGAAAGAATAGTTTTTTCAACAAACGGTGCTGGGACAAGTGGATATCCACATACAAAAGGATGAAGTTGGATTCCCACTTTACAACACACACACACACACACACACACACACACACACACAGAGTAAATCAAAAAGGATCAAGAACCTAAACGTAAAAGGTCAAACTATAAAATTTTTAGAAGAAAACACAGCGGCAAATCTTAATGAGCTTGGCAATAGTTTCTTAAATATAACACCAAAGCACAAGCAACAAAAGAAAAAATAAAGAGGACTTCATCAAAATTAAAGACGCTTGTGCTTCAAAGAATATCACCAGTAAAAAGATAATTCACAGGACAGGAGAAAATATTTGCAAATCATATATCTGATATGGGACTCACCTTTAAAATATACAAAGAACTCTTATAATTCAATAGTAAAAAGACAAATAATCCATTTAAAAACGAACATTTCTTAAAATAAGACATGCAAATGTCAAATAAGCACATAAAAATACACTCAATGTCATTATTAATTAGAGAAATGAGATACAATTTCATATCCAATATGATGGCTATAATAAAAAAAAAGATTTTAAAAAAGTATTGGCAAGTATAAGGAAAAACTAGAAACATTATACACTGCTGGTAGGATTATAAAATGGTATAGCTGCTTTGGAAAATAGTTTGGCAGATCCTCAAAAAGTCAGACATAGAGTTATCATATCATCCAGCAATGCTATTCTCAATTACATATCTAAGAAGAATGAAAACATATTGTATAGGAATATTCATCACAGCATTATTCATAGTAGTCAAAAAGTAAAGAGTACCAAATATCCATCAGCTGATGAATGGATAAACAAATTGTGGTATAGCCATACAGTAGAATATTATTTTGTCATAAAAAGGAGTAATATATTGACTCAGGCTACAACATGGATAAACCTTAAAAATATTATGGAAAGAAGTCAGTCACAAAAGACTACATACTGCATGATTCCATTTATCTGAAATTTCCAGAACAGGCAAACCTGTGCAAACAGTAAGCGGACAAGTGGTTGCACAGGGCTGGAGAGAAGATGTGGAGGGAACTGGGAACTGCTAACAGACACAAGGTTTCTTTGGGAGGATGAAGAAAATGTTTCAAAACTGATTGTTGTGACAGACACATAACTCTGAATATACTAAAAATCAGTGAAGTACACAATGGAAATAGGTTAATTGTATGGTATTTGAATTATACCTCAACAAAACTGTTATGAAAAAATAAAGAAAAAGTATTAAGGCATGAAACTTGAAAGAGCATATACATATAGTACATTCAGGAAGTTGGCTATGCTGTTTCATGGCTGGAACATAGAAAACGTGAAAAGAAAACAACAAAAAAATGAAACTGAAGAGAAACTAGGCAAGGTACAAAGACCTCATGTGACAGGTTAAGGTTTGAGAGTTACCAGGGTCATTTACGGTTACTAAATACTAGCTTCTACGTGTGTACTGCTTTCCATCTAGAAACTTTGCTGTGAAGGAAAGGCAAGAGAATCATAGCATAATAGTGGCCAATGAAAGATATCAGATAGGGGAAATGTTATTTTTTATTTAAAGATCAGATATATTTGAACAATTTACAAAAGAGCTTAGTAGAGAGAGTCTGAAGATATAGAACACCTAAGTAATAAAGTAAGTTTCCTGAAAAAGCAGGATAATGGAATATAAGAACAAGTTAGAAACAGTAGCCCTGGATTGAAGGGTCACATCTTCAACAGGCTAAGAATTCAAGATGAGTGCAGTTTATCAGGATGATCTAGTGGTTAGGAATTCATGTTTTCACTACCAAGAGTCAATCCCTAGTTGGGGAACTAAGATCCCCAAAAGCCATGCAGTATAGCACCCCCACCAAAAAAAGATGAGTGCAGTTTAGAAAGCAGGGGAACAGTAAGCAGAGAAAGCTTCCATAGATGGTATGTGTTTTCTCTGACAGTAAGGGAAGTGGCTAGAAAAAGAAAATGTTTAAGTTAAAAAAAAAGAATTTTAGAATACATCCTGGTGGCAATAAGTGGGGAAGGAGACTAGTGACATAAAGATGTTTGGGTACTACTGAGAGCGTAGCTAATGCTAGAAATCAAAGGGTGATACCAAATCATTGTTGTTGTTGTTTAGTCACTAAGTTGTGTCCAACTTTTTTGCAACCCCACAGACTATAGTCCACAAAGCTCCTCTGTCCATGGGATTTCCAAGGCAAGATTGGATTCCATTTCTTTCTCCAGGGGATCTTCCTAACCTAGGGATCAAACCCACATCTCCTGTACTGGAAGGCAGGTTCTTTATCACTAAGTCACCAGGGAAGACCCAAGGCGATATAAATATCTCCAGTAGCACTCTATATCCTAACTGTAAAAATGGAGAAAATGGATAGTTAGACTTTACTGGGGCTAAGATTCATAGGACAAAGTAGAAAAACAAGAGAGAAAAGAGTTTGGGAGTGTGTTAAGAAGAGAAAGAGGCAAAAGGGCATCAGATTAAAAAGAAAACAACAGGGTCAAAGGCCTAGCAATCCCAATGAAGACGAAGAGCAGCCTATAACTGAAGTGAGGGGTTGCTAGAATAACAGGAGTTCTCATCAGCGTGTGTTAATGGCACTATCATTATCACACTCAAAACATCCAAGCCAAATTCAATCATTCCCTCCTCTTAAACAAGCAATCTTGTTAAGTCTCACTGATTCTACTTTTACAGTTCTTGGAGTTCTCCCATGCTTTCCATTCCTGATGTTAACAGGGCTTCATTATGTTTCTGATTCCTGATGAAGTTTCATAACAGGTCTTCCAATCTCTAGTCTTTCTTCCAGTTCATTTCACCAGAGTAATTTTTCTAAATGACTATCATGATTATTTTCTGTTGCAGTTACATCCCACCATTTATCAAAGTTCCAGATTCTCTGTTTAAATGATCAAAATCCTCCTGATCTAATTTTGACTTTTCATTCTTTTTCTACTATTATCATTCTTTCTAATGTATGAAGAGGCTTCCCTGGTGGCTCAGATGGTAAAGAATCTGCCTGCAATGTGGGAGACCCAAGTTCAAATCCTGGGTTGGGAAGATCCCCTGGAGAAGGGAATGGCAATCCACTCCAGTATTCTTGCCTGGAGAATCCCAAGGACAAAGAAGCCTGGCAGGCTACAGTCCATGGGGTTGCAAAAAAGTCGGACACAACTAAGTGATGAACATTTCATTTCATCTTTCAAACATTACTTGCTAATCAAATTGAACTCCTAAACATTTGTCAGTGACCTTATTTCTTTCTTTCTGTCAGACTCAGCCTTGGGAAGTACCTTCTCCTAAAACTGTCTTGCTCACATCTACCTGCACAATTCCAACATTCTTTAAGCCCCAGTTCAAATGCTACTTTAATCTCTCAGATAGAATCTCCTTCTCCTGTTAATTCCAAAAAAAATCTGGTAAATGAACAAATCTTACATATATGACCTTCTATGGCAGATCACACCATACTGGATTCTCTGAAACAGAGGTTCTTAAATTGCGGCCAATAAACCTGATGGCATTACCAATTCGCTTCAGATCTATGAGCATCCTCAAAATGTTACATATGTAAAGATTATACATGTATTTCATACATGAAATTTTCTGGGCGGTGTAAAAGTCTCTAACTTTCACCACGTTCTCAAAAGGGTTTTAATCTTATCTCTGAGATTCATTCTATAATATTTATACATACAAAAAATAACAGCTGAGATCTGATTCAAAACAACTGAGGTGTGGGATAGGGAGCAGTGGATGGGGATATAAATGACACAGTATTGGCCATGAGTTGATAACTGTCAAAGCTGAATAATTGGCACATAGTAATTCATCATATTATTCGCTCTACCTTTTATATGCTGCAAGTTTTATAACATAAGATTTTTTAAAAATGAAGTAAAAAGTCCACAAAAGGTTAAAAAACTACTTTCACCTAACTTTGGGATTAAACCAGCCTTCAAGGAAGCCTCTGGCTAGGTTAGTTGCCTCCCAGGGACTAGATCAGAGTCAAACTGGTTTTCTCAATGTGGAATCCAATGAAGAGTCATTTGCAGATTTTCACACCAAAAGAAAATTTTCATTAGAATGAAGAAGTAAATAGGCTATTTAAACAGCTAACGTGTATTAAAATGGAAAAATATGCAAAGAGTTTAAGAAAATTTTCTTACTGTGTTCAACACTGGTTAGAATTCTATTTGTGTATAATGTTCAAATCTGAAATTCTGATTTTAGAAAGATATGAATAATTTAGAGAAGATCCACAGAAAAACAACAAAAATGGTCAGATAGTTTGAATACTTCCTCACAATAGCTAAGATGATGTAGAGTGGCAAAAAAGAACAAAAGATCACTTTGTAGCAGACTTCAAATACAGAATCACTGAAAGAAATCCACTTTCACTTCTGAGAGAGCCACAGAAACTAGATTAAGTTTTCTCATCTCTCAAAAGGAGTTAGACTACATGATTGTGATCACTAAGAGATCTAAAATTCTATCTAAAACCAGGGCAAAAATCAGATGCCCTGGTTTTTGACAGGTGCATTAGCTGAGAAAACCTATTAACTTCTCTTTGTTTGAATACTCATAGCATAAACATTTAGATTAGATATAATGAACTACTTCCTTTTTCGTGGAGGCATCAGAAAATCAAATTAGAAATATCCGTTTTCCTCCTACTTATCTTCCCTGCTTTCCCCACTCCCCATCCCACTCATACTACGTTAAAACAGTTGTGTTGCAGTCTAGCCTGGAGGCAGGAGAATAAACAAGATGAATTCTTAAATTCCCTTTAGCCTGATGAGGCTATGATTGAACTATTTCTCATATACCAAAGATAGAAGGTTATAAGTGTAATGCATCCCTTGCACCTAAGCCCTTTACTGGCCCCCTTCTCAATTGCTAAAGTGGGTAATTCTATCTCCATATTAATGCTGACCTACGGAGTAACTGATGAAGCCCAAAGGGAATCTGCAAAAAACCTGTTGAACATACAGTTTAAGTAGTAACTCTGAATTTTAGAACCAAAAATGCCTTGGCAGAAGTAACATATCTCAGGCAGAAAGGAACATTTTGTAACATAGAGGAGGTGAGAAAAAATAGAGAGGGATATAGAACAAAATGTTTTACAATCATATCTATACTCTAATACTCATATTCCACATATGGAAACTGAGGTATTGCCTCATCGGAAAATTAACGCTAAAATGGAAAAAGAAGAATGTGATAAAGTAAGGAAGTCTTAAGAACTCTACAGAACTAAAATAAAAAACAAAAATAAAACCTCTTAAATAGTATTTATGCTTTTTTAAGCCTATTAAGTACATACTAATAGGAATCTCTAAATTATCAGGAAACCATTACCACTAAAATTATATACATATAACATATTGCTCCATATAGGAGAAGAAATATTAGGTCAGAACCTGAATTTCTCTTTATCATTTCTGACAGTACAGAGCTGCTACAAAATGACTAATACTGCCCCAAATGAAGGCTATTAAATTCTCCCATGAATTGCCATGACATCCCCAAGAGTGATGTTAAAATATGCAAAAGCGTCAGTTCCAAAGCAAAGCCATCTCTCCATTCCTTCATAAAAGATTTAAGCTAAAGAAAAAAAGAAAGAAAACCCAACAGCTGAAGACAACATCAGGCTATTTATAAGTCTTCTCCCAGTCCCCCAGATACCCTCACATGGGGGCTGTAAACAGCTAACTCAAATATCTTTGAGGCTCTCATATCCACACCCACTGACACAAGCAGAGCTGTATCCACAGTGAAACTAGACTTCAGCTCCCTTTAGCAAGTAGTATGTGCCTGCAATAGTAAACTGGAATAAATATAACAGTATAACAACTTTTTTAAAACAAAAATCATACCTTTTTCTCCAACAAACGGTAAAGACCATGTGAAAACATCCATAAAATTGGGCAACCAATAAGGATGTGGAGAACAGTTAAACTGTCGAATATTCATCACATTATTTTCATACTTTAATACAGCAGCTGCAAGATAAGTTTGAATGTCAATGTAACAATTTGTCTTTAGCCCCAAAAGTCTAAAACACATAAAAGCAGAAAAAATATCTTTTAAGGTGGGTGGGAAGTCAAGGGGTGAGTGGAATGAAGGGTAGTAGAGAGGTAGGAACTAATTTTTAGTAGTAATACACTTTTTGCTTCCAACACAGTTTTATGTAGAACATAGATATTTACTTGTCATTATTAATGAAATTCCCAATCTTTCTAGAATGCTTGTTGTACTTTATAATCCAATACAAATAATCCAACATGCACGTTTACTAAATCCAAAATTGTGAGAACTCAGTTTTTTTGAGGAAACACAGAACAGCAATGAGCAATTTTCTAGGTCTAAGAGTTCATACAAGTTGGAGGAATTTAAGAGGGTTCTTTTTAGTTGCAGGCAACCTGAAAAGGACAGCTAAATGGAAATAAAGCAAGAAAAAAAAAAAACACAGAGAAGAAAAAGAAACATTTGGAACATTTTATTTATGAATACAGGAATGTACTTATTTCATGTATTAAAAGAAATCAAGTGAAACTACTACAAAGGAATATTTCACTTCATTTAGGAAAAAATTCCATTAAAATACCAAAAGAGAAAAACTCAAAGTAACATACTCATCTCAATTTCAAGTATCTTTCTAAAGCTTCGTAAGTTGATATAAATAATACCTTAAATTAACCTGATAAAGATTTCAGGCACTGGTTACATTATTTTATGGAACATTGGATTAATGGGCTAGATTCTAATCTAAACTACAGTATATACCATATGTGTAATAGTAAATTATTTAACTAATCTGTTTCTCATTTATAAAACATCCTGCCTATCTCAGAAGTTTAAGGTCAGAGAATATAGTTCACGTGAAACTACAAAAAAGTATAAAATGTTTGGCAGATACTATAATAGTTATGTGCTTACTTTTTTTTAATTTAATGTAAAGCACTGAAATGTATGTATTAAATTCCATGATTTGGGATTCTAGCTGATGTAGAGTTTTGTTTCTCTGATGAAATTCCCATGAAATAAATGTATTTCAAATTTAGCCTCAGAAATTAAGGACTGATACCAAGCTTTTAATTTAAAAAAAGAGAAAGATAAAGAATCTAGAAAATTGCCCTATAGATGGAATGAAACATTATGAACACGTCCTGTACCATGTAAGCACTCAAATCATTAACACCATGTACAGAATTGGCACTATCAAGAGACATTTGATTTTGACAAGACAGATTGAATGGTTTGAGTTTCTTTTTGGAGTACTAAGAAAAGTATCCGTTAATCTCCTGAGTTAAACTCACAAAGGACAACCAGTATGGCAGTAATCAACTGACCACTGAACACCAGTTCCTTTAATACTAACAAAGGGAGGTTACAGGTACAAAGTTAAATATAACAAATCAATTCGGAGAATGGAGTCCAAACTTAGATGTATTTTTCTTTAAAAATGAAGGCTTGCTTCATTAGGTACCTTTATAGAAGTTTCAAAATTTATAAAACAAGATATAATTTAAATGATTATCTTAGCACTGGTATAATCCTTGGAGGCATTATAGTTTCTAAAGACCACCAACTCGGGTAATCTCAATGGTATGGTTGTTTTGGTGATTAATATAGTATGGAGTTCTTACAACATACCCTGTATCCAAGCTATTTGATAGCCTGCTACTGCTACTATCTGATCTCAGGTAAATGTTTTAACCTTTTAACTATCACCTATAATCTTCCAAAAACTCTATTTTGCTCCTCTTTTGAACTCACACCACAAACCCGTATTTAGCAATGACCTCATTAAATGTACTTTAAAAAATCTTTAACCCTCTGTTCTTTACTCCTGGCACAACCACTCCTGTCTGACCTTGGGAACTATGGCATAGTCAACTGAATTTCTGACATGTCAAGACAGAATAGGAGCTGGCTTCTGGATTTCCTCTTCTGAAAATGTGAACTGCCTAAACATACTCAAGCTCATCTTCAATGTCCTTGGCACAAACTTAACTAGATTAAGATCCTTTGGTATTATCTCTCAGTGAATTATGTTCCAAGTTAAAGGAAACCCAGTTGTTACAGACAGATCAAATTTGGAGGGAAGGAGATGGAATATAAACCACTAGAAAAGAAGGTAAATTACAAAGACATAAGAAAAAAAGGAAGAAAGAGCAGTAAAAAGAAAGGAAAGGGGAGACTGTCTTCCTGAAAGAAGGTCGGATTGAATTAAATAAAGGTTCAATTACAAATCATCATGGGGCAGTGGATATAAAAGTAGAGAATAAGAAAGGAAAAGAAAACCTACATCAGTGAACATAAAACAAGAAACAGGGCAAACAACCATATAGTCCAAATACATGAAATGGTCAAAGGAGCAGCAGCAGCTTTATGCAAACAAGAAAACATTCTCTTGATTATAAGAGAAAAGATTTAAGAAAGGGGAGTTTGAGAAAATCATGTGCATTTTTACTTGACAGAGTTACCTCAGAACATTCTTTCACAGGCAGTTTTTGTAAATGACAAAGCTGTGAAATGGTTAATGTTATGACTTAAGTTTCACATTTTGGATTTTCATTTCTTGTCCTCTCCCCTCCCTTATATCTTATATTTTTTCATAAAGAGATTTGGATAGTTACAGTTTCAAACAATGCCCCTTTTCTACTATATTTTCAAAAAATAAGTCAATTAAAATACTAAGTTGTTTAACAATATTTTTTTATCAACAACATCTTACCTTTATTATTGTAGACATCTAAGTAATTAGGTGCCGAAAAAATTGTTATTAATGAAGGGAACCCTGTAGTTTGACTTTTTCTGTACATTCTATAGCTGCAAAACAAATAACTTAATATGCATCGTAAAGCATCAATCATGGTTACTAAGTTTGATTTGTATATAAGGTGTTAATTTGGGTCAGGGAAACAGAGTTCTTACCCTGCATCTTGAGCTTCATGAGCTCTAATAATCGATAACAAATTATTGTTTTGCAAAAATTCACACACTGCTGGATAGCTGTGGGGAAAAAGAGAAAATTAAGTAAAATAATGACTTTCTATATAATGAAAGCATATGCTATTTTTACAACTAAAATGTGATTAAGCTTGAATATTTTTCCTTACTTATAAAAATAAGAACATCCTCGAACTGTATTGTGACTAAAATGTTCCTGTGATTTTTCATTTCCAAAATCTTCAGAAGGATCGGACCATAGCAAGTCACACATTGGTCCAAATGCAGGTGGCTCTTTGAATCTATCTAACTGTGAAAGAAAAAAAAAGAAACAAAGAGCAGAAATAACTTGTCAAAAGTGAGAATGGAATGGACAAAGGAAAGTGGTACCAACTCTGAATACTGTGCATACTACATTGTTCTGAATGGTTAAAAGATATTTTCTTAAAATACCAGTATATTAATTTTTACCATTACCTAATCTTGGCAGTGAAGAGACGTTTGAAGTTTCTAGTCTCTACTCAACAAAATGCTATAAATAGGAATCAACTCTTGCTACTAAAATATATACTCACTCTCCTAATATCATCCAGTGTGTGTATTTCTGGTGAAAGTCCACCATGAACACAAAGAAATTGTTGGTTTAAAAGTGCAGCAAGAGGCAAGCTATCAAAAGCTTCCATACAAGCTTCATAGACTCTTTCTGAATATTTAATTTTACCTAGAGAAAAGAAAAAATTCAGTAATTGAAAACTGCATAATTTGTTAATCATTTAAAACATATACATGCACATACATAAATGACTATTAAAACCAAGGCAAAAAAATTAAAGATATGGATAACAGCCAAGTTTTAGCTAGGGGTTCAGAGTTGGTAAAGGGGTGAGTATCAAAGGCAGCAAGGAGGAATTTATGGGATGATACTTTTCTGTATTGTGACTGTGATGGTAGACAGCTTTAATCATTTGCTAAAGTTGAGAACTAAATACTTCAAAGAGTAAATTTTACTGCATAAAAAAAATTTTTTTTTTAAAAAAGGCCAGCATCTTACCCATAAGAATCAATAAAGATAAGCAATGTTACTGTACTTACAAAGACAAAATATTTGCTCTCCTTAGATTTATTTTGTGTATGCAGCAGATAGTCATAAAATATTACTAAAAGTAAATAAGTCAAATCTCTAAAAATAGCTCAACTCTTTACCTTTATAGGCCAAGTAAGGCAAAATTAGTACTATACTTAAAGGCAGTGTTAATTATTTTATTCTACGAGTCAGTGACTACTTTTTTGTTACAGGGAAGACTACTGTAACATCACAACAAAATTCAAAGTCCATCCAATTTAAAAAAAAAGAAAAGATCTTATTCTTATTTTGGAGGACCAGAGGGTTTCCTTTAGCCTACAATGAGCAGCGAAGCAAGAAGTCAACGTAACACAAGAAAGAATTAAAGAATTAAACGGTCATCTACTTTTAAAAGTCTGTCATACGTATTCCTTTGCACCTTTATATTTTTAAAGTCCTGGATATTTTGGGATTTTGCTGGACGGCTTGTTACTTATATAAGAAAAAAAGAATTCAGTTCCTATTTCACTGCTTAACACTGTAACATTCAAATACGAGAAGATCTATATCTAGCAATCAGAGGTTATAAACTGTTAGTCTGATGACAGACCTGTTTTCCAACACTGCAGTTTAATAAAAACTTTAATTTGATTGCTTTGAGGTCAAGCACGAACTTTCCAGGCCTCATCTTATATTCATTTAAGTTACCCACCTGATCTTTGAAGTTATATCAGAGTTTGCCACTTCTGCCACTACCTGTCACTATATTGATCTTTATTGCATCATGTTTTGCATCTCAGTAATCTGAAGTTATTTTCTAATTTTAAATCTTAATTCTAAGACTTAATACAGCCATGAGTACTAACAAGTACATAGCTACGAGATGTGAGAAAAGGTCAAACTCTATACTATATGATTGCTTACAGCTATTAGATTACCACAGCCATAAAAATTTGAGAGAAATGGGATAAATATTGTAGACTAAGACCTTCAATTAATCAACTGTGTGTGTATAACACAATCTGCATAATTAAAAAATAAATAAAACAATCTGCAGTGATGACAGGATGATTAATTTGCTAAGAATGTTCATGGGAATGTCTCAATATTGGTGGAGAGAAATCTCCAATGCAACATTTCTTTTCACTTGGTTCATATTCTTCTTGTTAGAAAAAAAATAATTCTAAAATTAAAACTATACACAGAGCTCAAAACTGTTCCTAAGTACACATGTAAAAATCAAATTTAATAGGAAATATTGAAATGAAAACATCTGAATAATATTAAACACTAGAGAACTGTAGACAATCTTCCTGAAAGTTTTACATGTTTGGACACAAAATCTGTTCTTACATCTTACACTATAAAATCTTCAAACTCTTACTACCCACATCACTCTAAAAGAACCCTGAGGAAGTGAAAATAGTTCTCATGGCAGTACTCACATTCCTGCTTAAAGGTAAAATATTCAGTAAGGTGTCTGCATTCATGGTTGCCTCTCAGAAGAAATAATGTACTTGGATACAGAATCTTCAGGACCCATAAATATAAGACACACTACAAAAGAAAATGTTTCCAGTGAATTAATCTTATGTTTTTGTTAATCTTTGTTTCATTTCCTCTAACCCTATTACCCTTATAATTTCTATTACTCTTCATTATCTTTTTATTATCTTTTTCTCTTTGTCCCTTACTAAAACATAAGCTCCATGAAATTAGGGACTTTGTTGTCTTATTCACACCTGATCAGAAAAGTACCTAGCAAGTAGAAGAAGAGCAGTAAACATTTGTTGAATAAATGAGTCAAATAATTTACTTTTGACTTACAAATTGTTTGCTGTAAAAACAATTAGCAGATTGGTCTCCTCCTTAGGTATACCAATAAATAAAACAGTAACAATGTCAAAAATAATAGCAGCTAATATTTACTGAGTATTCATAATATGCCAAGCACTAATTATTCCTCAAACAACTCTATGAAGTATGTAATATTATCTCTGTTTTACAAATGAGGCAACAGAAGCAAAGAGCTTAGGTAACTTGTCCAAAATCACAAAACCTCTAAGTAATGGAGATAGGATTCTAATCCTCTGATTTTAAGCATTATGCCATGCTGCCTAATGAAGAGAAAAGTCATGTTTTATGTTTACTTTGTTCGTTATGAATGTTGCCTTATATAATTAAGTGCTTATTATCTGAAATGATTCAAAGACAATGCAATTTTAAATAAAAAGAATATTAGAACAGCAGCTATTTTTCTCTAAATACACCTAAGAAACAGACTCACATATTACTTATTTGGTTTAAAAAAAGGAAAGACTATTTCATATATAAATAAGTTTGGTTTACATGATCACATACAAAAAGAAAATACAAACTCTTTATTTTTTTGGCTGCACTGCATAGCTTGCAGGTCTTGGTTCCCTGACCAGGGATCAAACCTGGGTCCTTGGCAATGAAAGTGTGGAGTCCTAACCACTGGACTGCCAGGGAATTCCCACAAACTTTGTTTGAAACAAGTTAAGGTTAACTGAAATGTGTAACACATTTCATTTTATTCACAAGAAAAAAAATAATTAAGCCTGGTAAGTACTTAATAAATACCTGCCCTTTTCACTTATTCTGATTCTTTATTACTTTCCAACAATAAAATGAATTAAAAGAGTCAGCTACAGGGACTTCCCTGGTGGTCCAGTGGTTAAGACTTACAGTGCAGGGGATGGGGGTTCAGTCCCTGATGGGGGAACTAAGATCACACGTGTCAAAAAAACCAAACAGAAAACAAAAACAAAAGTATAACAAATTCAATAAAGACTTTAAAATTGGTCCACATTGAAAATAAAAAAAACAAACTTAAAAGAAAAAGTCTTGTTTAAAAAATAAAAGTCTGCTACAAAACCCTCTAATACCAAACGCTCAGTTACCAACTAAGCTTCCTAAAATTGTTCTATTGTTTCTGTCAAAGGCCCCAGTCTTTCTATCAAGAAGGGCCAATTTCTAGCTTTCTGAAGGCTCCAAGGGAAGACTGAGAGGGGCTGATGATGACACTATGGACAGAAAGAACAACTCAGGATGATAAAATTCCCAAGGGAATTTGGATGGACAGAGCCTGGAGCTCCCTTTCCCACCAGGGATCCCAGTATACCTCAGAACGGAGGCTGAAAACACTACAGGAGACGTAAACAGCAGTAACTGGCATAGAAATTCATCAGGTAAGGTTTCAATATCTAGTGGAGGACATGGTTAAAAGCACAGGCTCAAACTGCCTAGCTCCACCACTTACTAACAATATGACCTTGGGCAAGTTATTTAACCTTTCCAAGCCTCAGGCTCCTCTATAAAATGGATAAAATAATAGTACTTACCTCATAACTTTGTTGTAAAAATTAATCAAGCATGTTAACTGCTTACAATATGCTTGAAACACATTAATGATAACACACCTATCTATTTGCGGAGCTTCTACTCAACAATTTAACCTCTAAGAATTTGTCCTATAGAAATAACTGGGCAAGTATATAAAGACGTATAAATAATATGGTCCACTGAAGCATCAACTGCCATGGCAAAAAACTGGGAATACCTTAAATGCCTAACAATAAGAATTGATTGACTGTGACTAGTTTAGTCAACAGAATACAATGCAGCTATTAAAAATGATGCTGTAAATTTATAGTTGAACTGGCATGACATCAGAGCATAGGAATTAATAAAAAAAAGAAGTTACAGAACATTATAATAGGAGTTCATTTTCATTCCAAAAAAGGGGAGAAATGCATATATTAGAAAACACAAATTGTTCTATGTCTTAATTTTTATAATTAGAAAAATAAAAGGAGCAAAAAGAACAATCTACTATTAAGTGATAATAAACAGGTCATTTTAATGCCTCTCAAGTTTTTAAAAGCTGATTAATACTTTTAGAATACATAAAGATTCCATATGATATACTTGGGTCTTAATGGCTACAGGAGGAAAGACAGAAGCAGTAGAGTTTAAGTGATAAAAGCATTCTATTTTATTTAATTAGAAAAATACAATTAATCTTTTTTTTTTTTTTTGCATGGCTAAATGCCTTTAAGGGCAAGAGAGATAAACAGCATTAGCTCCTCAGGGCCACTAGATAACAGGGCAATAAAGGCCCCTCATTTTGCTTATAATTTCCACTGGGAAATGGTAATTACAGTAACACAAAAAAAAATTAAGAGAATAGTTTGCAAGACAAAAGAGGAATAAATAATAGCTTTACCTAAAAACTTCAGAATATGCAGAAGTATTAAAAAGAACCCAACACAGGTAATTTAAAGAACTTATTTTATGAGGAAGTAATAGAAATCATCTATGATAACACTTAAAAGCAAATCAAATGATAGTATATGATTATTACCTCTATACTAAAATAACCTCTGTCCACATAATCACCAAGAAAAAGGTATCGTGTATTAGCAGGTGATCCTCCTACTTCAAAAAGTTTCATCAGATCAAAAAATTGGCCATGGATGTCACCACACACTGAAACAAGAAGATTATTAGATATGAAAAAAAAACTCTAAAATAACAAATTTTACTTAAATTCTAATTTCGTCTACATAAGAGAGAGCATAAAATTCTATCAAGAAAGATCTAAGACGGAAGCAATCTATGAAGAGTCATGACAGGGATAATGTGTACCCAACTGTTCATGTGCTCAAGATCTAGAACAAGATATAACAAGAGTATTAAAATTTGTAGTAAGTGACAAAATTTTCATCTAAATTTATAAAACTCTTCTTTAGGAAGTCAAGCATGCACATCTTAGGATGATAAAATTATATTGGCAGTAAAATATCCATTCTAACTCCTTATTTTCTGATGACTTCTGAATGATCATTTTTGGTATCTGATATGGCACTGAGGTATTTGCCCCTGATGACTGAAAGCATAGTAAATAAGTATTTGTTGAATCAAATTCAATGATGGCCAACTCAACTGATGAAACCTTCATAAAAGCATATTAGACTAACTTCTGCACTCAGATTATTTAGGATCATGTTTCTTCATTGAAAACAGGCAAAAACTTTCAAAAGTTATAGGAAATAATCTGGAAATTCAAGATAATGTCCATGTAATACTAATTTAGTATATAATATGCATGAAGAAGAAACAGTTTTATAATTAGGTAAATAATGGTACAGTAAAAAAAATAATATCCAAAACAGAAATAAGTGTACCTGTAATTGGAGCCTCTACTTCTATCATAGTTTTCTCTCTCCGAAGAATGGCAGCACCCTCATTGATAATTCTAAGTGCAATTTCTTCATCTACCCGACCTTCTTTTACTAAGTGGTTCTTCAGAACATCAACCCTGGGTATCCCATCCATATCAAATACTTCTTCAGATGTCAAGCGATGTGTTGGGGGGAAAGGAACAGCTGCAATTTTTTTAATTAATAAAAAAAATCACTATTAATATATTAACATAAAAACTAATCAATGGATCTAGGTAAGTAAGAGTCAAAACTGAAAAGCTGAAGTTTTTGTTTTGTTTCTTCATTTACTAGATAGAGGTATTAACATTTAAAAGCTTTCTTAAAAAGAGAAATCAAATTACACTTCTTTTTAAAATTATATATAACATGAGAATTATTAGAAAAATGAATTGTCTCACAAAATTAAGTTTTTTCAGGATAACTAGAGCTTTCTTTAACTAAAAGAAATGTTTTAGCTTTAACTGCTGCTGCTGCTAAGTCACTTCAGTCGTGTCTGACTCTGTGTGACCCCGATAGACATCAGCCCACCAGGCCTCCTGCCCCTGGGATTCTCCAAGCAAGAACACTGGAGTGGGTTGCCATTTCCTTCTCCAACGCATGAAAGTGAAAAACTGAAAGTGAAGTCACTCAGTCGTGTCCAACTCTTAGCGACCCCATGGACTGCAGCCCACCAGGCTCCTCCATCCATGGGGTTTTCCATGCAAGAGTACTGGAGTGGGGTGCCATTGCCTTCTCCCTAGCTTTAACTAAAGCTAACTAAAACATTTTTTGATAAAACTCTCAAAACATATTACACACTCTTCATCTTAAATGAAGTATAATAAATATAATATCATACAAGCATAAATAGAAATCCCAAATATAAGGTGACTGACCAACTTCCCAATAAAAATATATAAAACAATGCCTGCTGGCCAACTTGAGCAGAAATTTCTGTGCTGTGTTTAGTTGCTCAGCTGTGTCCGACTCTGCGACCCCATGCACCATAGCCTGCCAGGTTCCTCTGTCCATGGGGTTTCTCCAGGCAAGCATTCTGGAGTGGGCTGCCATGCCTCCTCCAGCGGATCTTTTCAGCCCAGGTATTGAATCCAGATCTTCTGCACTGCAGGCGGATTCTTTATGGTCTGAGCCACCAGGGAAGCCCATGAATATGGGAGAGAGTAGCCTATCCCTTCTCCAGGGGAACTTTCTGACCCAGGAAATCAAATCAGGGTCTCCTGCATTGCAGGAGGATTCTTTATCAGCTGAGCTACCAGGGAAGCCCAGAAATTTCTAGAAATATAGATTAAAACAGCCAAACGTTTACTTACAGATTTAAATTAATCTAGATGCATATATATACTTAAAATAATATTAATAAAATACTGCTTTTTCTCTCACCTTCATTTTTCACATAACAGTTTCATTCAAAATCTTTACACACATTTTTGACAGCAGTGCATTCCTTGCCACTGGATTCATTTTTCGTCATCTAAAACACTTTTATAAGCAAATCATCCTCCCTTCCATTTAAGTTGCTTAAGATACAGCACTTTTTAAATACATGTTCAATGCTATTGCTGCAAATTTATCCTAAAACACAATTTCCACTTGTCTAACTACTGAAATAGTTGGCCTTTTTACTCCTGTAGCATATATTTATGATTTCCGCAAGTATTTACCAACTGTATTGTTTTAAATTGAAATCTGTTAAGTGGAATAGAGAACATGAAAGTCCATTTTCAATGGCATCTACCTTAAGGTCATGTGCCTAGGAAAAGTTATTATATATCTGTTAAAATTCTTTATTCCTTTTTAACTGAATCCAACAAATGACCTCTTTATGCATTCAAAATCAGCTTGGGTTGAAGCAGTTTTAGGCTTTTTACCAAATAGTACTTTGTTTTTCAAAAAAAAAAGAAAGAAATTTATAGTAAGAATGTAGTCTACATATAGACCCAAATGTATTTCTCTCTTTTCTGAAATAAATTTTTAAAGAAAAAACTCACTTTGTGTATGGGCATAGACTACACAGTATCTTCCTGACCATCACTGTGATTATCAATTATTATACAGAAGACTGGCAAAGTATAGGATGGACTGCTTCTTCACAGTTCAACTTAAAGTAACTAAAACAGGGGACTGGGTTAGAATTTTATCAATTACCTAAGAAAGAATAATAAATAACCATATTCTCATAGCAGAAAAATGATTTAGGAAGAGCTCAGTTCTTAGAAGTGAAATAAGAACTAAAGCAGAGGAATACAAACCATTTCTAAAAGACTTTGAAATCATCAATCTCTCTAGCTTTTACGTTTTTTTGATAGTAAAACAAAACTTGCTTTTCCCGCCCCCTTCTTGAGAACACATTTATTCCCATTATTTTACTGCATCTAGAACAAGGCATTAAAGTACCCCAAATAGGATTTCCCTGGTGGCTCAGATGGTAAAGAATCCACCTGCAATTCGGGAGACCCGGGTTCGATCCCTGGGTTGCAAAGATCCCCTGGAGGAGTGCATGACAACCCACTCCAGTTATGTCTTGCCTGGAGAATCCCCATGGATAGAGGAGCCTGGTGGGCTACAGTCCATGGGGCCGCTCAAATATAGCTATGTCAGATTCTAAAAAAATAAAAACCTTTATTAATGTATGTTTTTCTTCAACCAAAGATTAAACAGACTATTATACTATATGCTACCGGAGAAGGCAAGGGCAACCTTCTCCAGTACTCTTGCCTGGAAAATCCCATGGACACAGGAGCCTGGTGGGCTGCGGTCCATGGGGTCGCTAGGAGTCGGACACGACTGAGGGACTTCACTTTCACTTTTCACTTTCATGCATTGGAGAAGGAAATGGCAACCCACTCCAGTGTTCTTGCCTGGAGAATCCCAGGGACGGCAGAGCCTGGTGGGCTGCTGTCCATAGGGTCGCACAGAGTCGGACACGACTGAAGTGACTTAGCAGCAGCAGCAGCATACTGTATGCTATAACCAAATTTGCCACTATCAGTAAATCAACTGTTTAAAAACTACAGAAATTAACAATTGCTAAATAAATCAAAAGTTACTTTTGGGACATTACGAAAATATAAAGTTTAAATATCTCTTAAATAAAAATTTCTGAGATCAAACTGGGATATTTTTCTCATCAGGCCAAGAGAATTTTTCCTCTACTCAGGAAAAGAGATACTGTTTAAGATGCTGCATTCCAGATTATGCAGAACATAATTCCTAATAATCAACAACATAATTCCACTAATAGCTGAACTTTGTTCAAAATACAGAACTTCCTAAAAACCTAAGTGGGAGGCCCTCCCCTGCATCAGCCAGCCACCTGTGGCACTGCATGTTCTCACGCACACTGTGATGCCCCACTGCAAGTCACACCGAGCTACTGCTCCTCCTGAACCAAGAGTCAGAATGTCTTACTCATTTGGGGGAAACAAGTATACACTGCCCCCAGACCTGTGTTTTCCATTTCTTTTTCAATTCAAGGCATACTTTTAAATCTCAACAACAGCTGCAATACCTTTTAAGGAATGGGCAGGTAGAGGGGTGAAGAAATGTCACCATAGGTAAAAGCAGATGAAAACTAAACACAACACTGAAACGGGAGAGTAGACCGTTTTGGAAAAATGTTTTAATGTATCAGTAAATAAGAAAATAAGAGGCAAAAAGGCACTGTGCTCTTTGGCAGGTGGAAAAAGGAGCCATAGCAGGTGATATAACTAAGCAAAAGAAAACTGACCAAATAGAATCTGGCCTGATAGGAAATTAATTACTGACACTGGTGGTCAATAGAGGGTTGAATTTGCTATTAATTGAGAAATTAATATTCTCTACTACCATTTTGCAACTCCTAAGGTACTTTTAAAGCATTTCCATCTAATTTTAGGTTTTTAATTGTTTTTTTACATTTCTAATTTGTCTTTAGCCAACTATTCCTGTGTTCCAACTCTTCTAAGTTTTAGATAGGGAAAAACCAGCACATAAATGTATGTACATACAATGTGAATGGCCAATAAACAGAGGAGCTTTCCCCTGTTGCCCAACCCTAAGCAAAGACTCCAAACTATCAGCCCAGTGAGGCCTCCAAAAAAATGTGGGGCACAGCCTGTGCCACCTGAAAACTCTACTCCAAAGTAGCATTCAGATGTCTGTGCTTTTCATCACTGCCATTACTCGCAACTGTCCAAAATAAGTTCTTCTTGAATTTTTTCTCTGTATTTCTTTTATTCACATCATGAGTAAGAGCAAACTCCGGGAGACAGTGAAGGACAGGGAAGCCTGGCATGTGGCTGTTCATGGGGTCGCAGAGTCAGACAGGACTCAGCGACTGAACAAGAACATCCTCAGGCTGTTCCCCTCCCTCCCAATCCTCTTAATTCAGCCTCCAGAATTCCCACCACTCTGAGCAGAAAAGGCTACAGTCTTTTAGCTCTCCATTTCCACATCTAACATCATCACTCCTGTGAAGAAGAAAATGCTGCCTCCTTTGAGGTTCATGTCTTCTGGCTAGTTTATTCTTGTCCTAGCCATCTACGGAGAAGGCAATGGCACCCCACTCCAGTATTCTTGCCTGGAAAATCCCATGGACGGAGGAGCCTGGTAGGCTGCAGTCCATGGGGTCGCTAAGAGTCGCACACGACTGAGCCACTTCCCTTTCACTTTTCACTTTCATGCACTGGAGAAGGAAATGGCAACCCACTCCAGTGTTCTTGCCTGGAGAATCCCAGGGACGGGGGAGCCTACTGGGCTGCCGTTTATGGGATCGCACAGAGTCGGTCACGACTGAAGTGACTTAGCAGCCATCTACTATACTTCTGGTCAACTCTCACATGAAACTCGGGTTCCTAGTTCAAAAGCTTTCTCCTCTCTAAGCACCACCATCATCAATGTCCCTGAAGATGACCTATGTAAACCCAAGAAATGAGAGGTTCTGAGCTCCACTCCACTTAAACTTTCTCAGCCTTGCCCATAATTTTTGCTCCACCTCTGAAATCCTGAACTCCAATCTCTTACTCCATGACCAAAATTTCTAATGCTTTCAGACTCACTCCCTTTTCTCTATTTGTTCTCCAATTATATGAAGAACCTGGACATGTCCCCTAATCAACTACTTCTGGAAACCTTTGCTTCCTGTAATTTTGAAGCTATCCCATCAACCACCCACTTTTTAAACAACATCCTGAATTGTTTTGTTCTTTTCTACTTCTACTTATAAAACTCCAATTCTTGAATGAGCTAGTTTCTAAAGTTGGACATTAAGTAAAAAATCATCAAAATAGTTCAGTGCTTATACAAATTAATGGTCTCCAACTTTGTTGGTCATTGGCACTTGCCAGCAATCCAAGTAAACATCCTTGTCTGTGCTCTCTCCCATTCTCCTCAGTGGAGATTTCAAATGGTCACCTCTTCCTTGAATCCTAAACTTAATTTCTCTCTTACTCAGTAATCAACTTTGCATCTTTTTTGGAGAAAATTGAGACCTTCAGACCAAATGTCATCTTTCTGCTCCTCTCCATCTACATTTATACCAGTATCCATCTTTACATTTCTTCCTATCTCAAGAAAGAGGATTCCTCCCACCCAATACTAAACATTCTACTGTGCTTTGAATCCCACGCCACCCCCAACATCTTCACTTCAGTCACCCTTCCCACCCACCCATGCCCTTATTCTGTGTTTCCTGCCTCCAACTCTCCATGGGGTCTTCCCTTTGAGGAGATAAACATACAGTCAGCCCTCCAAAATGACAGGTTGGCATGTGAGGATTCAACCAACCACAGATAGAAAATATTTTAAAAATAAAATTTCAAAAAGAGAATATTGAATTTGCCTCTCTAGCACTACTTCGGAAAAGGCAATGGCACCCCACTCCAGTACTCTTTCCTGGAAAATCCCATAGACGGAGGAGCCTGGTGGGCTGCAGTCCATGGGGTCGCTAAGAGTCGGACTCGACTGAGCAACTTCACTTTCACTTTTCACTTTCACGCATTGGAGAAGGAAATGGCAACCCACTCCAGTGTTCTTGCCTGGAGAATCCCAGGGACGGGGGAGCCTGGTGGGCTGCCATCTATGGGGTCACACAGAGTCGGACACGACTGAAGCGACTTAGCAGCAGCAGCAGCAGCAGCAACTATTTACATATTATTTACATTGTACTAGGTATTATAAGTAATTTAGAAATGATTTAAAGTAAATGAGAGGATACAGATAGGCTATATCCAAATATTACACCATTTTATAGAAGGGATTTGAGCATCCACTGATTTTGGAAGAGGGATGGGTATCCTGGAATCAAATCCCCACAGATACTAAGGGAAGACTGTACGCAATTCTCTTATGATCTTAAAAACAACCCCAAAAGTAATTTTCCCTTACTCCTCATCCCTGTTTCTGCCATATATATCGTATATTTTACAACTAAGCTTCTTGAAAGAGTAATCTACAGTGGATACCGTCATTTTTTCACTTTTTGTCTTCTTTCCTCAACCCACATTTATCTGGCTTCTGCTCTATTCCTTCACCTTATAACTCTCTCTCTCTCTCGGGTTCTTGAAATCACTCACCTGGTTTTTCCCATAATTCTCTGGTCATACCTGATTAGCCTATCTCATGAACTTCTAGTCCTTTTCCTAATCCTATGACAGTGTGGCTGAGGATTCTGTCCTTGGTCCTCATATTATACTCCTCTCATTCATAACTATGGCTTCAACCAAAATCTATATTTTGTGGACTCCCAAATAGATTACTCAGTCCAGACTGTGCCACTAAACTCGAAATCCCTATTTAACTATTAAATATCTCCACTTGGATGTTCCATAAGTATATTAAACTTAACACAGCCAAAACTTAATGCATGAACTTTCCCTCTGAACCAATATAGTTATTTATCTGGAAATTATCCTAAAAGTCTTTTTCTTCCTCACCCTAACACAGCCAATAAACAGGTCCTAGATAATTATCTTACCTGGTTTCATCCCTTTGGTTCCAAGACACTGAATAAGTACTTTTTTCCCCAAAAATTACAAAAATCTTTTCAATTTTGCCCAGGTTTCACAGTAACTCAGAATACTCTTTTTAAAATTCAGAACTCAACATCCACCTGTTGCAAAACTGGATGCATCACGTAAAATCCAAATTCTGTACTTTAACATGTCATACAAAATCCCTTCTAATCTGACCCTTGCCTATATTTCCAACCCTCATCTTTTGCCACTACTCATATTCCAGTCACATACTATAATCCAGATGTTATTTTCATTTTTAAAATAACATCACTCAAAAAAACCTCTGTACACTGCATTCCCTATTATTTATGGGTACACTATTTCCACATTTTGTCTAATTTTTCTTTGTCCTTAAACTTCATATCAGTGTTCCAATTCTTGAAAAATGTTCCTGTAGATGGCTAGGTTAATGGTGCCCCCTCCTTTGTGGTTTCATAGCAAAGCATATGATGCCGCCTACAGCGTGGTGCCTATCAGCTACACTGTAACTACCTTGCCTCCCCCTCAAGCTTATGAGCTCCTTGAAAGGGAGCAAGCTGTCTTTCATCGCCATATACCTAGTGATTAGAACATAGGTACTAATGAACATTTACTGAATTAATGAAACATGAGTTACAGTTTCTAAATTACTTATCTTTACACTAAGTTTGGAGAAGGCAATGGCACCCCACTCCAGTACTCTTGCCTGGAAAATCCCATGGATGGAGGAGCCTGGTAGGCTGCAGTCCATGAGGTTGCTAAGAGCTGGACATGACTGAGCAACTCCACTTTCACTTTTCACTTTCCTGCATCGGAAAAGGAAATGGCAACCCACTCCAGTGTTCTTGCCTGGAGAATCCCAGGGACGGGGGAGCCTGGTGGGCTGCCGTCTATGGGGGTCGTACAGAGTCGGACATGACTGAGGCGACTTAGCAGCAGTAGCAGTACACTAATTTATATAGCAATGACAATGTATTTCTAGTGCTTTGTTTACAGTTTACAAAATGCTTTCATATACACAATCCTATGATTCTCAGAGACATCCTATGAGTTTGGTAGGACAATTTTATCTCAATTTCACAGAGAGGATAACAGGTTCACACAAGTCAATGGCTCTCTCCAGGTGTTTCAACTAGTAAGGGATAGAGTCATGATTGAAACTGAGGTCTTCAGAATGCTACTCCAGTACCACTTGTCTTATATCAACACAGCGACAATGCTCTTCTGACTGAGAGTCATCAAAATCTCCTGATGAGGAAAAATGGTATAACCCACCCAGCTGCCAGGGGTAGAAGCATGCATTAGCCACATGCTTTAAGGAAAGGTTCAATAAATACTACTAAGTCGTTTCAGTCGTGTCCGACTCTGTGTGACTCCACAGACGGCAGCCCACTAGGCTCCTCTGTCCCTGGGATTCTCTAGGCAAGAACACTGGAGTGGGTTGCCATTGCCTTCTCCAATGCATGAAAGTGAAAAGGGAAAGTGAAGTCGCTCAGTCGTGCCTGACTCTTAGCGACCAGATGGACTGCAGCCTACCAGGCTCCTCCATCCATGGGATTTTCCAGGCAACAGTATTGGAGTGGGGTGCCATTGCCGTCTCCAATAAATACTACAGAACTGTCTTCAAAATTTCTAGGTATCCCCTGAATTCCTTTTAATTTGTGGTGGTTCTCTGAACACGATCCCCTTCCCTCAAAAATTAGTTTCTCCTTCCTGGCTTATTTTTGTTATGATATCATCATTCTTTGTCACTCAGATTTAAAATTTCGATGTCACTGTTCTCTTTCTGGACTCTAGTTCTATTTAAAATTTTCTCTCTCTCTTTTTTTTAATATCTCCATTGCTGCAATGCTAGTTCAAGTTCTTATCACTTTGTATACTAGAAAAATCTAAGTTCTACTTTTCCTCCCCCTTTATTGTACAAAGCACAGCTAAATAAATCTACTCAAAATACTGGGGTGGTTTCCACCCTAATTTCTTTTCTACCCTTTCCTGTTTAGTCCAAAAAGGACTAATGAATAAAGGAGACAAAAGTCTGAAACTTATTTTTCAAAGTCCTTCTTAACCATCCCCTGTCTCTTACCTATCACTCCAATCTCTGCCTCTAACTACAACTGCTCAATTTAAACAATCACTAAAGCAAAATTAGTCTCATTACTGTTTTCTTAAAAAAGTTTGCTCTTCTACCTGTTTCATTCCCACATCCAGTCATTGCTCCTGTATATCTACTTTCTAATTATTACTCAGGATTTGTGTCATATTTGGTTTTTCTCTTTCTCATAATTCATCCATGCCATGGTCATTCTACACTTGGACTACTCCATTAACCTTCTGACACCCTGATTTTAGTCTCTTCCATTTTAATCAGTAATCACTTATCAACAATATCATGTTACCTTTCAAAAACCAAAACATTTGGGTCATCCCTCTACTTTAAAACTTTCAATAATGTGTCAGGCCAGGCACTATGGTACAAATTTTCGTGAATTGTCTCTGTTAATCCTTCAAAAATCCCGTAACTTTATTAACTGTATTTTGCAGATGAGAAAATTGAGGGCTGGGGATACTCAGTATCTTGTCCTCAGTGAAATGACTGAGGCAGAACTGCTGCTGCTGCTCCTAAGTCGTTTCAGTCATGTCCGACTCTGTGTGACCCCATAGACAGCAGCCCACCAGGCTCCCCCGTCCCTGGGATTCTCCAGGCAAGAACACTGGAGTGGGTTGCCATTTCCTTCTCCAATGCATGAAAGTGAAAAGTGAAAGGGAAGTCGCTCAGTCGTGTCCGACTCTTAGCGACCCCATGGACTGCAGCCCACCAGGCTCCTCCGTCCATGGGATTTTCCAGGAAAGAGTACTGGAGTGGGGTGCCACTGCCTTCTCCGGAGGCAGAACTAGGCAGTCTTAATTCAAACCCAGGCAGTCTTAATCATCCAGTGTTCTTAATCATCCAGAGGCTATACTCCCTAAGTTTCAGGTCCTCAACTTGGTGTGCAAAAAAAACCTTTTCATCTGCTATTTCTTGCAAAGAACTTTACACAATACTGTCACACACTCCATGCTTTTTTCAAACTCCATGCCTTTCTACTGCTGTTTTCTCTATTAGAAAATATTTTCTCCTTCTCAGCCCCACCTTAATATCTGGAGAAATTCTACTCATCCTGTAAGGCTCCCTTCAAAATATAATCCTTTCAGTGAAGCTTTCTCTCCAAGTAAGAGTCAATTCCCTCTATACAGCTCCAACAGCACTTCGTACCTAATTCATTATATTATTTATTTGCAATAGCGTCTCCTCCACTAGACTGCCTCCAAGAAAAATCTATCTTACTTAATATATCTAATTCAATTCCGTATCCCTAATGCCTAGTATAATGTCTGGTACAAAGAGGTATTCAATAAATGATGCACAAATAAATGGTCCCAATCTTCTGCTTATTTGAATCCTACCCATCCTCAAAGCTCTTTCTTCCTATACAAACCCTTGCTAGACCAATCAAATCTAGATTCATTCCTATCTCCTTTGAACTCAACTTGCTGGGTCTGCCACTTAACTGGCAATTATTAATCACACAGCCTTATGACATAAATTATTAACTTTTCATGAGAACCTATTTCCCCAAGGACCAAGATTGTATTTTACCTTTTACACTGTTTCTGAACAATTTTTAGGTATATGGCAGGCATTAAATAAGTAGTTGCTATTTGGTTACTTTGAATTTCAAAAATAAATTTTACATACCATATAAAAATGTCAATTAGTGTTAGCTTATTTCATCTCTATGTAAAAATAAACATTTTTATACTGAAATGAAATCACAGGATTGGCACTAAAACACATCTCATCTAATAAATCAAAATTCTTTCACCCAACTTTTCCTTATAACTCTTGCCAATTCATTCAATAGCACCGGAACCTGAAGCTTTTGCCTCACTACTGAGCACCTGTATTTCTTCCTTGGCATTTTCCTTCTAAGATGACTTGTTGCCAGAGTGTTCTCTTTCCTTCTCACTGCTCTCTCTGTCTCATACACACACACACACGCATGCACACATACACACACACTATTCTCTGTTCCCCTGCTTTCTCTGGGACACATGGTACTGAAGATTTATTTTAGTATGCTTAACAGTTTGACTAGGGTAAAAAAGAAAAGGAAAATCATTTTCAAGAATTATCTTTTTTAGATAGGTTAAGTCCATAAAACAGATTTTGTTTAAAAAAAAATTAAAAATCAAGTTGCTTTAAAATAGAATGAACTAGGGCTTCCCTATGACTCAGTGGTAAAGAATCTGTCTCTCATTGCAGGAGACACTTGTTCGAGCCCTGTTCTGAGAAGATCCCACCCACATGCCACGGAGTAACTAAGCCCATGCACCACAACTATTGAGCCTGTGCTCTAGAACCTGGGAGCCGCAACTATTGAGCCCACGTACCACAATTACGGAAGCCCACACGCCCTACAGTCCATGCTCTGCAACAAGAGAAGCCACTACAAGGAGAAGCTCTCGTACTACAACTAAACGGTAGCCCCTGCTCTCTGCAACTAGAAAAAAGAAAACACAGCAACAAAGACCCAGCACAGCCATAAATAAATAAAATCATTCAAAAAAACAAGCAAACATAATGAACTAGAATTAGCGCACGCACGCGCTCGCGCGCGCGCACACACACACACACACACACTCACACATTTGAAGAAGCTATGTGACTCCAAGACCTATGTGGGTCATCTAAAAATCTGTAATGAAAATAAGCAATCCTATTAAAGCTAAGGTACTGGAAAACACATTAGCCAAACAACCTCTGATTTTTAAGCAGGGCGGCAGGCAACAGAACCTAAATGAATCATAAGGCTGCCCATTAGATACATAACAGGTAAAAAACTTACAACACACACATTTTGGTTCAATCTCAAAGTCTGATAATTTAAGAGATAAGGATAATAAAACCTAGGGAGTAAAACATGCTGAATAAAAAAGAAAGTGAGTAGCACTGTGGGTGCTAAAATGAACACATACACAAAACAGACAATGCAATGTAAGCAATAAAGGTGAATTTTTGCATTAAGTGTAATAGATTTATTAATTTCAAGGGAAAATCTAGTTTTACAAATCTGGGACCTCTTCTATACAGCAAAAAGTACATTTTAAAAGTATCTGAGGGAAAAAAGTAAGTACCTGGACATTTCAGGTCAAGTAAATTTCAGGGGGAGGAGGAAGAACAATATAAATAAATTCAGGGTTTTATGCTTTAATTTTACACACACCAATTTTGCTGATGTGGCAAAAAGGCACTAGGAAAAATTAACTGTTCTTCCTAGTTTGTTTCTATTTTCTTATTGCCAACTTACTATGTTAGCTAAAGACAGAAAAATGCTTAACAGAAAATAGTTAAGAGGGCATACTCTCTCACCTAAACCACTTGGGCTCCACCAACTTTCAAACAGATGAATTTACCAGAGCCAGAAGCTGGAGCAGGCCCAGAACTGAACTGTCTTAATGAACCAGGAAACCTAATCACCCATCATCAGGGATATGGAATTACCACTAATAATTTCAGTGAATAGATAATTTATACATGAATCACCTACCATATTCCAAGACCTCAAACTTCACATGATGTGAAATTCAGGCATTTGATACTAAACACAGAAGACCTATTCCCCTTTAAAACCTATGTGACCATAAAACACAGGCCTCTTGGCTAGAAGTGTAAGAGTATAAAATCTGAAACAACAGGGGAAAGTTTCAGGGAGTAAAATACTATTTATATTCAATGCCAATAATGGTCTCTATAACCTTACCACTATGAAATGGTGCAAAACTAGCACATACTAGACTTAAATCTAGATTTGTAACAAGTTAAACTTAAGTTGAATTAGCACCGTGGTTATATAGCTTCAGCAAACTGGTGTTATCATCAAATGCAACATTATATTACAATTACTTACTGAGGAAGGCAAGAAAGAAGCTTGAAAATGAAATATAAAAGATTTCTATAATGAAAGGTAAGTTTCCCAGTAACTTCCAAGGAAGCCAAAAACTCCTGGAGCATCACTAACCAGTCTATTGCACACTGTCTCTAAAGCATGTGATCCGTATCTGCCATTCCAACTGGCTAACGAATTCCATAAAGAAATGAAAGTTGTCTTGAAGAGCATACTACTAAGTACATGGGACCTTATATCCAAGAGTTCGACTATGATTTTCTATATCAACAAACTCCCATTTACCTAAATCAAATGACTTTTATTTCATACCAATAAACTGCAAATATGACTATGTCTTATATTCACAACCCACTCCTAAGGAATATGCCCTATGTCTGGAATCTTATTTTTACTGTATTAAAGCAGTAAAAGGGAAACATTACCATATAAATGACAAAAAAAACAAGAAGATTCACAAGCTAAGTACAGCATAAACTTACTGTTCAGAAATGTGACTGGTTGTCCCATCTAATAGTAGGGTGAAAAGTGCCAGGGGAAATTAACACAGCACAGGCATACTGTCAGAAAATTAACAGGCAGCTCATGTCTCCTATTCCCAACCCAACAAAACTTCAAGATAGCATGAATGTCTGAACTGCCAATCTTTTTTCTTTCTCTTTTTCAAAAGACTTCTTGGGACAAGGATTCCATAAAAGCTTTTTTCAGCTGATGCCTGGCCCGAATATATACACGATTAAGCTTTTAAAATTGTCTACATAAATCTAGATACAAATTAGTATTATCATTAAAGGAGGCTAGAATTGATAAAAACCACAAAACAAAAAGTTTTTCTTGTTTTTAAATATTTTAATGGAAACATGTCTAGTCAGATTTCCAAAACTGGGCTAACAGTGTTTAAACATTATGCCAGTATGTTTGAGAAGTTGAATGAAATAAATAAAACAAATAAAAGAAGTATCTATCTTTCAAAAATAAATGTGATACAATAAAGAAAACTTTATTCTAAAATGACTTCAATTTATTGACCAAGCTACATGATAAAGAAAAATCATTTCAAATTATGTTCTTCACCTCCACAGCAGGGTTTGAAGCTGATGGGCTCTCCCAGAAAGCATGGAAATTTTAAGCAATTCTAAATTAGCCTTCAATTTCTGTATTTCAAATTAATGTGATGACCTGTTGTAGTTAAACAATCATAAATTCTGCACCAGCTGAGAAATATTTAATTTTTTCTTCTAGGGGGAGTCTGTAGGCGTTTGCATGCACGGGAGGGCTAACCCCTCTTGCCCTCTGACCAGTGTTGCGGGTTCTAAGTAAATGCTTCTGCCTATCCCCGAAGCTCTTTTTTTTTTAACTGTCTTTTTTTCATCTGGTATGCACTTAAACCCGGGGCCCTCAAATTCTGGTTTGTCCCTTCACCCTTGTCCAATCCCATACAGTTCCCCCAATTTCCGCGCGGGGTGACACCTGAGGGCCGAGTGCGAACCCCTGCGGCTGGCATTAACTAGGCGCGAATAGGGCGGATGGCTGTCACAGGGGAGCAGGCGTGGGCCAAAGGCGAGGTGATTTCTGACTGCTCATCGCCCAGCCCCGCGTGGCTGAAGGTCTCAGAGCCCCTCCGTTCGCCCCGGCAAGCCAGGCGTGCAGCTGTCGCGGTGCAGGAAGCTAATCGCGGCCTCTGGGCCGCTTTGACACGGCGGGCAGGAAAAGAAAGAGGCTCACTGCGACTAGTAGCCTCACCCCTCCAGCTAGGAGACCTACAGAACGAAACCTCTGCCACGGCCCGAAGGCAAGCGAGAGACCTCGGAGCCGCCGCCACCGACTCAGCCCAGCCCAGCAGGGGCCCGCCCAGGGGCCACTCCCCAAGTGAGGCAGCCAGTCACTCGCCCGCCCTTCCGGGCCCGCTCCGGAGGGGACGGTCTCCCGCCCGCCCTCACACAGCTATCTCATCAGGCCAGGCCCCCAGGGCTTCGTCCACCTCTCACCTTTGACGACGCGGTCAGCCCCGGGAGGGGGCGGCGGGGGCGGGGGTGGGGGCGGTGCAGCCCGGGCCGGCTCCGGGGCGGCCATGCTGGGCCCGGGGCTCGGCTACGCGCTGGGCCGGGCGGGGCTGGGGGCGGGGGCGGCGGCTACCAGAGCCAAGCGGCGGCGCCGCCGGGGAACATGGCGGACCCTCTTTCCCTACAGAGGGGCTAAGACCGGCATGCACCGCGCTTGCGGGGGCGGGGGCGGAGCAGGCTCTAGGGACTTGAGCAAAATTACTGAAGCTAGGAGAGAAACAAGACCATGCCAAGGGATCAGCTTAAAATTCTGGGCAAGCAGAAATAAAAGAGTGAGGAGAGATGATTTGTCTGTAGCTAGTTCCTGCGGTGAATGAGTGCTGGGGAACACGACACCGGCTTTCATGGAGCTCCTAGAAAGATGGGGAGACCTGACCAAACCTAAGAATCTCCCGCAAATAGAGAGAAAAAAAAAAAAGTATAACAATTTGACTATCAGATCCGGGTACTTCGGTTGATAACTGACAGAAGAACTAGAGGAAGCGTTGTAGGTTCTAGAGCGAAGCAACGGTTCAGAATGGAGTTTGAGAGAGAATCTGGCCCTTGTGTTTACAGCCTGGAATTGTCAAGAGTCTGAAAGCAAAGAATGCAGGTAGAGCAGACTAGTCTCCAAGGGTTCAGAATCAAAACAGGTAAGAGGAAAGGAAGGGTTTTGTCACAGATGTTCAAAGAGTCTACGAAATTCACCTGAAAAGGACACAGCCTCCCTCTTAATTCACTGAGAAAAGAGATTTCGAAGGCAATAGGGAATTGGAAATTAGTTCCTCATAAGAAATACCTCTACGATAGAATGTGGGCCCAGGTTTTCTACGGAAACTTTAAAGAGATGTACACTCTTGGGGAAGGGAGTATTGGGACAAGAAATGATTGTTCAATGGATAATTATTAGAAGAAGAGTATGACAGAAGATGAGATTGCTGGGTGGCATCACCGACTCGATGGACATGAGTTTGAGTGAACTCCGGGAGTTGGTGATGGACAGGGAGGCCTGGCATGCTGTGATTCATGGGGTCGCAAAGAGTCGGACACGACTGAGCGACTGAACTGAACCCCAGGAGAGGTACTGGATCAGTAGCAGGGATCAGAATATCCTAAGATCTATATATCTTTTTTTTTTTTTGCTGCACTGAGAGGTATGTCAGATCTCAGTTCCCCAACCAGAGATCAAACCTGTGCCCTATGCAGTGGAAGCGCGGAGTCTTAACCACGGGACTGCCAGGGAAGTCCCAGATCTATATATCTTGATGGCATAGGACTCAAGTAGGATAGAGTGAGAAATGCCTGCCCATCCTCCTGCTCAATTCTACATGTGCTCAGGCAAGCAACAGTCCAAAAGACTTAAAGACCATCTCTCTACCTCTTGACTTGTCAATCTTAATGATCCCGAGAGCTGGAATAATCTAAGAAAAAGAGAAATGCCCAGTGGGTAATGTTTGCTAAGGGAGCTCACATATTATTTTTTAGAGGGAGATGAATTTTCGAGTGAGGAAGGGGTGAAACTGGATCTTTCTTACATGGAAGTGCCATATAATTCTGGAGGGAAGGGAAGGGGCAGCCATATGAAGTGAGCAAGGAAGGGATAAGAGGCACATGATAAACTTGTAGAGGGAGGGCACAACGGGTACCTAGATCAGGAGTGAGTTTGTAAGAGGAGTCTGAATCCCAGAAAATCTCCCTGAGGAGTGAAGGAGAAAGTATGTAATGTGTTGAGTGCCTCTTGGCAGGAAAGGGATAGAAAATATACTAGCAGCAATAACAACAAGGAAAGTCACTCCATATTAGGACTCATTGACTCCTACCTTGAATACATACCCTTCAACCAGTCTTCAACTCCTCTTTGGCTCCTCACTTTCACTCAGTCAAAAGCCATATACTGAGCCCCAGGCCACTGGAAATTGCTATTTCTTGCTTCCCCAGCCCAATACAAAAGAGCAAGAAAATATAAAAGGAATCAAATAGACAATTAAATGACAAGGAATTAAATAGAACTATCTTATAGATTTATTAATGAAAAATACTTTACAAAAACAGTATGTTTGGCCCTAAAATAGTTCAGCTGACTCTGAGGGTTTACAGCGGCGACTGAGCAAGTGGCAGTAATGGCTGTGCTGCTGAGGACAGGAGGGTATGTTAGTGTGCCTGACTCCCATTTGTTCTGAAGAGTAAATGTTATGTTGGCAGCCCCACATTCTAGGCCTAAGGTTTGGGGCTGAGGGAAGGCTGACAGTCCGGGCAGGTGGGCTAGCCTGAATGATGTGGTCAGGACCAAGACTACAGGGCTACATGTCCCGCCAAGAATGAGGGATGGAGAAGACAGAAGGTTGGATCATAGGGATAGGTGGATAAAACAAAGCATAGAAGTTGGTAATATAACAGGGAACAGAATATGAGGGCTTAGAGTATTCAAGAATAAAATGGTGACCCTAAGATCCTAATGAATGGTTGGTGTCCAGAGTAACATGGATTCATCTTTAAAGTGGATCAAATAAAACCCTAAACAGCAGCTGCTTCCTTTTGCTAGGTGAATGGAAATTGAAGTTTCAAATATTCCCTCAAAGAGCCAGGTCTCCTTAGGGGTTCCTGGCACCCCTGGGAGAAACTGCCAACTCTGTGTTGAGATAAGACTTGCACAACCCTGGCAGGGATGCAGGGTACCAATTCTGCTGCAGTACAGTTTAACAGAGAAAGCTGTGGCTCCAGGAGAGGAAAGGGGTGACCCTTACCACCTGCTGTGCTGCAGGGCTCTAGCCCTGATCTGTTCTCTGCTAGGGGCATCTGCTAGGACAAAGAGAAACTCCTCTCTCCCTGTCCTCCTGTGCCTAGATGGCAGGGCATAACTGCTTTGCCTCCAGTCATCATCCGGGGGCATATCTACTCTTCGAGGACCAGGGGCTCGAAACCCTGGAACAGGACCTGAATTCCAAGCTGACCTCAGGGGTACACAAAGACTGCTTGATGGTGGCGACACAGGGTGAACAACAGGAGGGTGGGAGGGTGAATGGAAAAGATCCCCCCAGGACTGAGCATGAGGAACCTGAAGGCCCTGGTGTCTCTCTGGTAGCGTGGCAGTGTGGGTTAGCTGAGGCTTGCACCCTGGAGTAGTCAGGAATCTGGCCCCAACATGCTGGTTGGCCTCTGACCACAGTCCCCGGGAGGCATCTGTTCTGGAATGATGGGGGAGACTCCGGTAGTTCAAAGTCTTTCCTGTGTACTTGACCCCTTCGGAAGTTTCACCCCTGTCACACATAGCCAGAAACTGCTGGACACTCCTCGAAGTTCCTGGGGAGAGAAAAGAAACCCAAAGATTGAGCATCTTCAGTAAAACCATTATCCTTCCCAGAGGACCATTCCTGGCTGTTCCTTTCAACTCCCCGCCTCTTTAAAAACTTACAAATAAGGGAAAGAAGGAACCTAGCTTTGCTTTTAATGTCATTTTTAAAAATTCTTAATATACATTAAAATCAAGTCACTGCCAATCTGTGCAAATGAAACAGTCTCCTGGATGTTGCCATACTCCTATCTCACTGCATTATAATCTGTCCTCCAAAAGACAGACAGACAGACACAAACACACATACATGAATGGCTCTCTGATATTCCAAATATATGTTCTCTGTGATAATTTTACTCCTTAGAGCCACCACTCCAAAACATCACTCAGTTTTTCTTAACATGGTACTTTCACTCCAGTTGAACTGTATCTGCTTACATTCGTGTTCATTCTCCAAGATTTCTGCTTTTGTTTGCACTACTCCCACATACATAATGTAGAATGCCTTTTCTATACATTGATTCCCCTTTACTTAAAAGAAGCAAAATAACTAATTTTCCAAATGTCACTTCTAAACAGTACTTCTCATTTTTACTTTTTAAATTCCATCAATAGCTGTATTATACACACACACACACACACACACACACACACACATATATATATATATATACCTGATTACTGAAACTTTGAGCTCTTTAAGAGCAGAGAACTGCCTTCTTTGTCCCATGTATTTACTGTAGTATTTGGTGCAGAACAAGTTGCAATAAATGCTGCCTTAATGATCAGATACTTCTAGTAACTCTCAAAGGATGCTGGTGACCTGGCAGCTCCACTGAGTAATAAGAAGTCCATTTATCCAGAAGCCCTGCTTATCTAAAGCTCCCTAAAATTTGGGCACAAATATCAACAGTACTACTCAGGTCTAAGAAGATTCTTTTCCCTGGGGATTTATACCCATAGACAAGTTTCTCAACTTTGGCACTACTGATATTTGGGGCTGATAATTCTTTGTCTTAGGAGTAGGGTAGGGGTGTGCAAGGAAACTTCTCTGTGCATTGCTAGATGTTTAGCAGCATCCCTGGCCTTTCTACCCAGTAGATGCCACTGGCACCTCCCCTTTCTCATTAAGAATCACTGCCTCAAATTGTAGATTTGGTCCATGAGGGGAAAAATGGAACAAATCTTGCTGTGGAGCGTCAAAGCAAGCCAGAAGGATGCTGCCCACCTTCCCCAGGATTGTCTGGGTCTCTATACGTGGCATGGGTATTCTGTGCATGGGATCTTTCCAAGTCTGCCATTCACTACTCATCCTCCTAGACCATCCCTCAACTGAGACTTGGGATAAAAGGAGAGAAAAACAGCCGATAGAGATGATATTTCCTGTTTTGGGGGATCCTAAAGACTGGGTACTAATTCCCTGGGTCAGTTAAAATCATATCTTATCACAGCTGAAGCAGTTCATTTTCATGAGTAGTTAGATTCTGGGAGCTCTGGTCTAGACCCCATGTTGCCCAAGAAATGATTCAGTCATGATTCATCAAGATCAATGCTTGATCTTTAAAGCAATAATTCATTTCCCTTTACAACTCCACCTTAGGACCCTCCTTCCCCTTCCCCACCCCCCAACAGATGCACCGATTTGATTCTTCCAGGTCCCTGGAAAAGTACTACATTCCAGCACATAATATTAGATTTGGGGAGAGTTACCTGGGGGTCTATGGGGCTCCCCTGCCATGCTGGGCATCAAGACATCTGGGGACAGGAACTGTGGTTGGGGTGGGTAGAGTTGGGGACCAAGGAGAAATACAGGAGGGTCATGGATGACAGGGAGGGAAGAGGAGCTGGAACAACGATGCCGGGTTTCCAAAGGCTTTTTCCTCACGCTTGATGAATCCTTACAATGAGACAAGACAAAAAAAACATAGAGATGAGGATTAACACACAGCAGGCTATGGTTGGGTAAACACAGTGAGGGAAGCAGGGGGATATGGAAGGAACTAGAGTACAAACATTCCTTAACCTAGAGATGGACCCAATCTACTCGACACTCTTCCCATCAGCCCCTCTAGGAAACATCCTGACTGTGAAACATCCTCCACTATGAACTTAAGACACCAAAGTACAGTTCTCTTCTCTTAATATGTCTTCCTCATAACCCTCACTTTCCCAATCAAGGTCTTTAGCAAAGTCCTTAATGCTACTATCAAAATTAGAGAATGAGATAGAAATTTAAAAATAGAGAAGAGGGAAATTCCCTGGCTATCCAGTGGTAAGGACTGCAAGCTTTCACTGTCAAGGTTCAATCCCTGGTCAGGGGACTAAGATCCTGCAAGACGTGTGGTGTGGTTAAAAAAAAAAAAAAATAACAGAAGCCTCTAAAAAAATTAATAAAAGTGTAAAACAGAGAAGAAATGAGAGAGAAATTCAGAAAGCCAAAAAGATGGAAAAATTCTACACTCACTCTAAATATTGGGAACTAATATTTCCCTAAATATACAGTCAGATATTGGGAACTAATATCTCCCTAAATGTCCAGTCAGAAACTCTCTATTCCATCTCTCCTGTTACTGCTACACTCCAGTCTCCATTTTGGTGCTGCCTGTTAAGTCTGTACCCACTGTTGCTTATGACCTACTTTGTTCATTTGTCATTCACTTATGTGGCAAAGTCTCAGAAATATGTCTTTTAATATATGAGACACTAACATGTCCAAAACTGAACCAACATTCTTCCCAACTCCTCCCTCTGGTACTGTATTTTCTTAAGTCACCTAGACTCAAAATATTGACACTCCCCTTGATTTTGCACTTTTAATCCACAATTCCATTAGTTGCCTATGCCATATACTGTCATTTCTACCTACAGGTTTTATATTTAAAGTCAACTAGACCACTGCAGCAGCCTCCAATTTAGTCTTCCTATCTCCAGCCCACAGCCTCCTTTAGTGTGGCCTGCAAGTTCCATGTGATATGGCAAAGCTGATCTTTCTCCCTTTATCTCCTACCATTCCTGTGCCTTTTACACTCCAACCTTCGTAACGTTCTTCAAACCTACGAAGCTTATTCCACCTTAGGGCCTTTACACTTTGTGTTTCTGTTACTGGGAATGCTCTTCCCATGGCTTACACCTTCATATCACTGAGGTCTCTCATCACATGTTACTTTCTTAGAGCTGATTTTCCTCACTACTCTATCAAAACCAGCCCTGAGAATAACCACTATTACCTCTTTACCCCTTACCCTCTTGCTTTGTTTTATTCTTTATCACACATTGTCTGGAGTTTACTTGTTTAATGTCTTTTCTCTCCTACTAGAATACATTTCTTTTCACTCCAGTGTCCCCATAACCTTGAACAGCTCCTGGAGGATTATTATAGGCACTTAATAAATAATATATTAAATAAAATAATCTATATGCCAGTGTATCTTATTTCTTTTTTGAAATTGTAAGATACTTTGTGCTGTTTCAGCAGTGTGTGCTCATAGCGCCTAACACAGCCTGGCACACGGTAGGCATTTACCAAGTAGCCTAAGGACCAGATGCCAGTCCTCTCTGCATCTCTATAGCCTCTTACCAAGTCTCCTTTTGGGGTTCTTCAAAAGAAGAACCTTAAATCTGATTCTCTTCAGAGATATGTCCTGGTTTTTTTTTTTCCTCTTTTTGCGATTCTCTTCCTCTTTTCAGTGGCTATGATTCTCAAATCTAAATTTTAAGTTTATATGTCTCAGAATCAAAAGCCTACCAGATATCTATCTCCACTCAAGCTTAATACGTCCAGAATTGCACATATCTCGCCCCCCAAATATATTCCTGCTTTTCTTCCCTCAAATATTATCATCATCAACCCACAATTCCTAGATATCATCCTTGATTCTCTTTTCCCCATTTCCAGGCAAGTAGGCACCAAACATTTTAATTTCCTAGTTGACTCTCCAATATGTCCACATCTCTCTATTCTCCCAAACTCCTTACTATGGTTCATGAGATGACCCTTGTTTATAGTCTTAACAGTCTCACTTGTCAACATTCTCCATTTATCCCTCGCCAGACTCTAATCATACCACACCAAAAAGCTTTTTCTAACTCAGTTAATATCTGCTTCAGTCCCCTTTATCTGCTACATTCATTTTAATTCTCCAGGAAGACTTCCCTGATTCCTCAAGCCTGGTTTAGATATCCCCTCTATTTTGCTTCCATAGCATCAAATCCTATCATATTTATATTATAATTGTTTATCTGTCTCCTCCAGTAGACTGTAAAGTCAAGAGAGCAGGGACTGTATCTAGCTCACTCAACACCATTTTTCGGCACAATACCTAGAAGATAAGCTCAGAAAGCATTTGTTTAAAAGAATGAATCAATGAATCAATGAATGATACAGAAGTCAGGCCAAAAGGAAGCCAACTCTCCTAGGAAAATAACAACTTGCCATTAAAGGTATATGAGAACAAATGCTGGGCAGAAAAGACCACCTTTCCCAAAAAGAGTGGCCAACTGTTCAGAGCTATTTATAAATTTATGACAATAAACTGGAAAAAAATGACTACCTCTTGGGTAGTCACTGGGAAAGAAACTGGATCTGAAGAACTGGTGGAAGAGACTTAGTTTTCCTTTTTGTACTTTTCTATTTTTATACCACATATTTAAGACCTGTTTTTTAAAATTTTTATCAAACTGACATGGTGAGCAAGCTTCAATGTACTACTGGTGCTTTATATCCTGACCTATACTTTAATAAAATCTCAAGTTGCCTCAGGCAAGTGTATGAAATTCTCAAAAGGCACATTTTAGAAATCCAACCACTGAAACTATTTGAGTTTGCTGATCTCTGCTGACTTGGATATCCCTGTCCCTTTCATCTGTAGATTACTGCATTAATTCTATATGAAATGCCCCAAAGATGAGGACTTTAAATCATTTTCCTTCTGCTGCCAATGCATATGCTTCATTTCAGCTTGAAAGCCCACTGGACCCCACTGGGTCATTTTCTAGGATGGGGAAGAACAGGAAAAACAAGACATCATCCCATCTCTTCTTTTTCCTTTGATTAGTGCAATGGATTCTGACCCAGTCAGCAGTCATGGCTCCTCAGAGACTCCTCTCAAGGCTTCTGGGACTCTTCTCATCCTGAGGAAGTCTACATTACACCTTCCAGAACTGCTACAGGGAAAGAACGTTCTTCTGGGCTCCAAGTAAATGTGTGACCAAAAAAAATAATGATTCCATGTCCTCATTTTTGCTGAGTGCACATGGCTTTCCCCAAATCACAACCTTCCATTTCTCTTGCCCCTTCACCCACAGTACATTTTTACCTAGCAAGAGAAAGAAGATGCTCTAAACAGACAGACCCTGATTCTACTTACAAAACTGTGGGACGAGACTGGGACCTCCTCCCTCTCTGAGACAACGGTGCCACTGAGACTGCGTGAGATGCGCCGAAAGTTCTCTGCACCATACTGATCATCCTCCCCACATTCCCGGCTGGGGCCTTGGCAAGGTGCGGCCTTCAAACACACAGACACACAGGCAGACACATAACATCAGACCTGTGGTTTTCCCACAGACTCTGTCCCGAGGGATATGGGAGAGAATAGGGTAAGTAGGACTCACTAGTAGAGATCTGAATTAGATATATTTGAAAGGTAGTAGCCATGTGGCCAGAGAAGGCAATGGCACCCCACTCCAGTACTCTTGCCTGGAAAATCCCATGGACGGAGGAGCCTGGTGGGCTGCAGTCCATGGGGTCGCTAAGAGTCGGACACGACTGAGCGACTTCCCTTTCACTTTTCACTTTCATGCATTGGAGAAGGAAATGGCAACCCACTCCAGTGTTCTTGACTGGAGAATCCCAGGGACGGAGGAGCCTGGTGGGCTGCTGTCTGTGGGGTTGCACAGAGTCGGACACGACTGAAGCAACTTAGCAGCAGCAGCCATGTGGCAACCTCCTCTCACTCAAAAGAAGCCCAATCATAGATCATGTTCTCTTCTAATAGCCCCACATTCCTATGCCCTGCCTTATCACCAACCCCGCCACTCATATCTCCCCGTAATTCTTTCCCAACACACCACCCCATGCCCAGAACTCTAGAACCTGAGGTGGCTACCTGAGAAGCAGACACTGAGTTGGCTTCATGGAGACTGTGCTCCATTTCTGCTGTTGGGGTCTTTGAGAGACCAAGGCCAGGGGCTGAGTGCAACCTCCTCCCTACACCATCTGCAGAGCCTGAGGAGGAAAACAAACATAAGTTGAACCCATCTCTTCTCCCAGAGTCTGCACTCAGCCTGCAACACAAAACTCTGGAGTTTTTGCTTCATTAAATAACAAATATTCATCTCTGAATTCAATGGAGGATGGATTCCTAGAATGTAGAAACAGGAGTTTCAGAATATGGATAGCTTCCCATAGGCCATAGGGATCTCAAATACAGGCCCTAGAGAAGGGGCTCTGTGGACACATAGCTAAATAGTAAATATAATCAGCTTTGCTGCTGTCAGATTTGGGTCCAAGACTTATAATAGATATAGAGGAAATTACCTGACACAGTAATTCTCTAGAGCATCTGCGATGACAAGGGAAATGTTGTCTCCAGTCTAGTTAGGAAATTATCATAGTAATCATATATTAAACCATCTCATTTTACAAAACAGGAAAATAAGTTCCAGAGTCTGACAAGTAGTAAGTAGTTTAACCAGGATTAAAACTCAAGTCTTTGGATGTTCACTTCCAATTATATACTATGAGCAGGAGCTCTTCAACATTTTATATGTGTAGTGTGGTCTTTTATTTCCTCATTAGCATCTCTCTAATCACTTACATTCTAAACAAATTCTAAATGTTTATCTCTTCCTAAAAATCTTGTGAGACTGTAAAGAGATGAGCTGCTCCAAACTGGATATGTGACTCCCAAGGGGCTTGCTCCAATACAACTAATTAAGCCTTCTGAAAGCGCACACACCCTTGACCTACATTTGATATATATGTCTATTGCCAATTCACATCTTGATTTGATATTTTGATTCTAATATGTATACCTAGCTAAAGCATGATATTGCTGATACTAAGCTAAAAGGCCAGTTATTTTTAATATTTTCTTGTGCTTAAATGCAGTGGTTGCAATACTACCTCTGATTCATCTAGAACTTTTTGAAAATACAGCTTTGTGTATCTCTCCACGGACATACTAAATCAGAATCTTTCTGGTTAGAGCCTGGGAATATTTATTTTTAAGAGATTTCCATAAAGAATGTGGGAGAATAGCCTTAAACATTGTTAGAGGAAATGTGAAATATTATAGTCTTCCTAATAAGCAATCTAGAGATAACCATTAAGATTGAAAATAGATTTACCCTCTTACCCTCTTGAGAATAAGAAGCAAAAATATCAGTTTATTGTGGCATTGTTTGACTAATAACTAGAAATAAAGTAATGCCTATCCACAGCAGAATGGCTAAATACTTTATAGTATCCTCAATATCAAATACTGTTCAGCCACTAAAAAAAAAAAAAAAAAGAATTTAATTAAACTAGATGACTTAGAGGAATTTTCAAATATTTTCAAGTATTGAGTTAAAAGAAATCTGTAAAATAATCCCCAACAAAAAGACATGATATATATATATATACATCTGCATAGGATTACATGAACAGAAAAATACAGATATATGCACAGTAGATTATTGTCTGAGAAGGCTGAGGGCAGGGGTAAACAGTAGGGACTGATTTAAGGAAAGGAAAGAGAAATTTTCTATAATAAAAACATCAGGCATGTTATGATCCCATTTATATGAAACTATTCCTCTTTTTTTTTTTTTTTTTTAAGCCATTTCTTCAGTGAATGTGATGGGCAGCCAGATTTAAGAATTATAGTTGTAATGGTTAGAGTTTGCTCAGTTGCTCAGTCGTGTACGACTCTCTGTGTCCCCACGGATTGTAGCCCACCAGGCTCCTCTATCCATGGGATTCTCCGGTCAAGAATACTGGAGGGGGTTGTCATTTCCTCCTCTAGGAGATCTTCCCAACCCAGGGATCAAACCCCTGTCTCCTGTGTCTCTTGCACTGGCAGGCGGATTCTTTACCACTGAGCCACCTGGGAAGCCCAGGAGCACACTGATAAGGCAAGGTGAGCTTTTTGACTAAGAACGGCTCCATGTTATTCATGGCCAAGCCCTGATAAAATCCTTCATCAGACTGAACTCCTTACTTGCCTTCTGCTTCACTGATACATAAAGAACTGTTGGACAGAACCTGGATCCGCTTATTCGCAGACACTTTTGCTTCATTTTTCAACCAAGTGACCTTAATAGGAACTTCTCCATGAGCCTGGCAATCTAAGAATCTAGAATTTGGAATTGCTCTAATCAAATGATTCCCATCTAGCGAACGAGGTAGCCACTGGAATCTCCTGAAGAGACTAAACACTGATTCCTTTAAAGACATTTAAACAGAGGTGAAGGTGGCCTCCGTAAGGGGTACTGTTGAGGGCACTTCTGGCTTTGATAGAAAGCAGAATTAAGGTGCCCCTTCATGGATCACAGCCTTGTCATAGTGAAGGGGCCTGCGTAATAACACAATGAAGCTATGAGCCATGCTGTGCAGGGCGACCCAAGACGGACAGGTCATAGTGGAGAGTTCTGATAAAACGTGGTCCACAGGAGGAGGCAATGGCAAACCACTCCAGTATTCTTGCCTCTGTTGCTGCTGCTGCTGCTGCTGCTAAGTCGCTTCAGTCGTGTCTGACTCTGTGCGACCCCACAGACAGCAGCCCACCAGGCTCTGCCATCCCTGGGATTCTCCAGGCAAGAACACTGGAGTGGGTTGCCATTTCCTTCTCCAATGCATGAAAGTGAAAAGTGAAGTCACTCAGTCGTGTCTGACTCTTCGCGACCCCATGGACTGGAGCCTACCAGCCTTCTCCGTCCATGGGATTTTCTGGGAAGAGTACTGGAGTGGGTTGCCATAGCCTTCTCCGATTCTTGCCTCTAGAACCCCACGAACGGCATGAGAAGGCAAAAAGATTATGAAACCGGAAGATGAGCCTTCCAGGTCAGAAGGTGTCCAATAAGGTACTGGGAAGGAGCAGAGAGAAAGCTCCAGAAAGAATGAAGAGGCTGGGCCAAAGCCGGAATGACACTCAGTTGTGGGTGTGTCTGGTAGTGAAAAGTTGTAAAGTCTAATGCTGTCAAGAACAATATTGCAAAAGAACTTGGACTATTAGGTCCATGAATCAAGGTAAACTGGATGTGGTCAAGCAGGAGATAGCAAGAGTAAACATCGACATCTTAGAAATCAGTGAACTAAAATGGAAAGGAATGGACAAATTTAATTCAGATGACCATTGTATCTACTATTGTGAGCAAGAATCCCTTAGAAGAAATGGAGTAGCCCTCATAGTCAACAAAAGAGACCAAAAAGCAGTTCTTGGGTGCAATCTCAAAAACGACAGAATGATCTCAGTTCATTTCAAGGCATATCATTCAACATCATAGTAATCAAAGTCTATGCCCAACCACTAATGCCGAAGAAGGTGAAGTTGAACAGTTCTGTCAAGACCTACAAGACCTTCTAGCACTAACACCAAAAGGATGTCCTTTACATCACAGGGGATTGGAATGCAAAAGTAGGAAGTCAAACGATACCTGGAAGACCAGGCAAGTTTGGCCATGGAATACAAAATGAACCAGGCCAAAGGCTAACAGAGTTCTGTCAGGAGAAGCATTGGTCATAACAAACACTCTTCCAACAATACAAGAGATGACTCTACACATGGATATCACCAGATGGTCAATATCAAAATCAGATTGATTGTAATTCTTTGCAGCTATAGATGGAGAAGCTCTATATAGTCAGCAAAAATAAGACCTGGAGTTGACTGTGCCTCACATCACAAGCTCCTTACTGCAAAATTCAGACTTAACCTGAACAAACTAGGGAAAACCACTAGGCCATTCAGGTATGACCTAAAGCAAATCCCTTATGGTTATAAAGTAGAGGTGATAAACAGATTCGAGGGCTTAGATCTAGCAGACAGAGTGCCTGAAGAACTATGGACGGAGGTTCATAACACTGTATAGGAGGCAGTGACCAAAATCATCCTAAATAAAAAGAAATTCAAGAAGGCTAAGTGGTTGTCTGAGGAGGCTTTACAAATAGCTGAGAAACGAGCAGCGAAAGGCAAGGGAGAAAGGGAAAGATATACCCAACTGAAGGCAGAGTTCCAGAGAACAGCAAGGAGAGATAAGAAGGACTTCTTAAAAGAACAGTGCAAAGAAATAGAGGAAAACAATAGAATGGAAAAGACTACAGATCTTCTCCAGAAAACTGGAGATACCAAGGGAACATTTCATGCAAAGATGGGCAAAATAAAGGACAGAATGGCAAGGACCTAAAAGAAGCAGAAGAGATTAAGAAGAGCTAGCAAGAATACACAGAAGAACCATACAAAAGAAGTCTTAATGACCCGGATAACCACGATAGTGTGGTTACTTACCTAGAGCCAGACATTCTGGAGTGTGAAGTCAAGTGGGCCTTAGGAAGCATTACTATGAACAAAGCTAGAGGAGGTGACAGAATTCCAGTTGAGCTATTTAAAATGCTAAAAGATGATTCTGTTAAAGTGCAATACTCAATATGTCAGCAAATTTGGTAAACTCAGCAGTGGCTACAGGACTGGAAAAGGTCAGTTTTCATCCCAGTTCCAAAGAAGGGCAAAGCCAAAGATTGTTCAAACTACCATACAATCATGCTCATTTCACATGCTGGAAAGGTAACACTCAAAATCCTTCAAGCTAGGCTTCAGTAGCTTGTGAACTAAGAACTTCCGGATGTACAAGCTGGATTTAGAAAAGGCAGAGGAACCAGAGATCAAATTGTCAACATCTGTTGGATCATAGAAAAAGCAAGGGAATTTCAAAAGAAAATCTGCTTCATTGACTACACTAAAGCCTTTTAACCGTGTAGATCACAACAGACTATGGAAAATTCTTAAAGAGGTGTAAATACCAGAACATGTTACTTGTCTCCTGAGAAACCTGTGTGTGGGTCAAGAAGCAACAGTTAGAACCGGACATGGAACAACCGACTGACTCAAAATTGGGAAAGGAGTACATCAAGGCTGTATATTGTCACCCTGCTTATTATAACTTATATGCAGAGTACCTCATGTGAAATGCCAAGCTGGATGAATCACAGGCTGGAATCAAGATTGCTGGGAGAAATACCAACAACCTCAGATACGCCGATGATACCACTTTAATGGCAGAAAGTGAAGAGGAACTGAGAGCTTCTTGATGAGGTTGAAAGAAGAGTGGAAAAGCTGGCTTAAAACTCAACATTCAGTATGGCAAAATCAATACAGTATTGTAAACTAATTAGCTTTTAATTAAAATAAATAAATTTAAATTTTAAAAAATTAAAACCTTCTGCACAACAAAGGAAACTATAAGCAAGGTGAAAAGACAGCCTTCAGAATGGGAGAAAATAATAGCAAATGAAGCAACTGACAAACAACTAATCTCAAAAATATACAGGCAACTCCTGCAGAAAAATAAATGACCCAATCAAAAAATGGGCCAAAGAACTAAACAGACATATCTCCAAAGAAGACATACAGATGGCTAACACACACATGAAAAGATGCTCAACATCACTCATTATCAGAGAAATGCAAATCAAAACCACAATGAGGTACCATTTCACGCCAGTCAGAATGGGTGCGATCCAAAAGTCTATAAGCAATAAATGCTGGAGAGGGTGTGGAGAAAAGGGAACCCTCTTACACTATTGCTGGGAATGCAAACAAGTACAGCCACTATGGAGAACAGTGTGGAGATTCCTTAAAAACTGGAAATAGAACTGCCTTATGACCCAGCAATCTCACTGCTGGGCATACAGACCGAGGAAACCAGAATTGAAAGAGACATGTGTACCCCAATGTTCATCACAGCACTGTTTACAATAGCCAGGACATGGAAGCAACCTAGATGTCCATCAGCAGACAAATGGATAAGAAAGCTGTGGTATATATATACAATGGACTATTACGCAGCCATTAAAAAGAATACATTTGAATCAGTTCAAATCCGTTATAATGAGGTGGATGAAACTGGAGCCTACTATACAGAGTGAAGTAAGCCAGAAAGAAAAACACCAATACGGTATACTAACACATATATATGGAATTTAGAAAGTTGGTAATGATAATCCTGTATGCGAGACAGCAAAAGAGACACAGATGTATAGAACAGTCTTTTGGACTCTGTGGGAGAGGGAGAGGGTGGGATGATTTGGGAGAATGGCATTGAAACATGTATATTATCATATATGAAACGAATCACCAATCTAGGTTCAACGCATGATACAGGATGCTTGGGGCTGGTGCATGGGATGACCCAGAGGGATGGTATGGGGAGGGAGGAGGGAGGCGGGTTCAGGATGGGGAACATGTGTACACCTGTGGCAGATTTATGTTGATGTATGGCAAAACTAATACAACATTGTAAAGTAATTAGCCTCCAATTAAAATAAATAAATTTATATTAAAAAAAAACTCAACATTCAGAAAACTAAGATCATGGCATCTGGTTCCATCACTTAATGGCAAACAGATGGGGAAAAAGTGAAAACAGTGATAGATTTTATTCTCTTGGGCTCCAAAACCACTGGAGATGGTGACTGCAGCCACAAAATTAAAAGACATTAGGTCCTTGGAAGGAAAGCTATGACAAACCTAGAGAGTGTATTAAAAAGCAGAGACATCACTTTGCAGACAAAGGTCTGTCTAGTCAAAGCTATGGCTTTTCCATTAGTCATATATGGATGTGAGAGTTGGACCATAAAGAAGGCTGAGCACCAAAGAATTGATGCTTTCAAATTGTGGTGTCGGAGAACACTCTTGAGAGTCCCTTGGATAGCAAGGAGACTAAACCAGTCAATCCTAAAGGAGATCAGTCCTGAATGTTCATTGGAAGGACTGATGCTGGAGCTGAAGCTTCAATACTTTGGCCACCTGATGTGAAGAGCAGACTCATTAGAAAAGACCTTGATGCTGGGAAAGATTGAAGGCAGGAGAAGGGGACGACAGAGGATGAGATGGTTGGATGGCATCACCATTACTGAACATGGGTTTGAGTAAACTCTGGGAGATAGTGAAGGACAGGGAAGCCTGGCATTCTGCAGTGCATTGGTTGCAAAGAGTCAGACAGAACTTAGAGACTGAACAACTGTGAAAAGACATTTGTGGGAAAACTAGAAAAAAAATGAATACTGGCTAGTTACTATATTATATAATTTCTACTATATTATATTAAGAAATTATTGTTAATTTTTTAGGTATAATAGTATCATAGTTCTGCTTTTAAAGGGGGGCTTCCCTGGTGGCTCGGTGGTGAAGAATTCGTCTGCCATTGCAGGGGACACAGATTCACTCTCTGATCCAGGAAGATCCCACATACTGCGGAGCAACTAACCCCGTGCACCACAACAATTGAGCCTGTGCCCTAGAGCCTGGGACCCGCAACCACTGAACCCTGCTCACCCTATAGCTCACACGCTGTAACAAGAGTAGTTACCACAATGAGAAACCTGGGCACTGCAACTAAAGAAAAGCCCCTGCAGCAACAAAGACCCAGCATAGGCAAAAAAAAGAAGGAAAAAAAAAAAAATTCCAGTGGGGAAGGGAAAGGGGAAGAGGGCTGCTAAATCAAAATAAGCCACATGTTGATAATTGGCCAAGATAATCACCATGGAAGTTAGTGATAAGTACAAGGGGGTGATCATAATACTTTATTGTTGTTTTTCAGTCGCTCAGTGGTGTCCGACTCTTTGCAACCCCATGGACTGCAGCACACCAGGCTTTCCTGTCCTTCACAATCTCCCAGGGCTTGCTGAAACTCATGTCCATTGAGTTGGTTATGTTATCCAACCATCTCATCCTCTGTCATCCCCTCTTCCTCCTGCCTTCAATCTTTCCCAGCATCAGGGTCTTTTCTAATAAATCTGTTTTTTGCATCAGGTGGCCTAAGTATTGGAGTTTTAGCTTCAGCATCAGTCCTTCCAATAAACACCCAGGACTGATCTCCTTTAGGATGGACTGGTTGGATCTCCTTGCAGTCCAAGGGACCCTCAAGAGTCTTCTCCAACACCACAGTTCAAAAGCATCAATTCTTTGGCGTTCAGCTTTCTTCACAGTCCAACTCTCACATTCATACATGACCACTGGAAAAACCATAACCTTGACTAGACAGATTAGAGGTTACTGACACCTTTTTAGGGTACTGAAAAACACTTTAAAACTGATTGTGGTGAAGGGTGGATGACTATGAATATACTAAAAAACCATTGAACTGTATACTTTAAATAGGTGAGCTGTCCACTATGTAAATTATATATCAATAAAGCTTTTTTTAAAGTAGTAAGTCAGAGAAAGACAAAAAACATACAATCACACTTAGATGTGGGGGTCTTATAAGAATTAAACTCATAGAAACAGAATACAATGATAGTTGCCAAGAGCTAGGGGTTAGGGGAAATATAGAGATACTGGTCAAAGGGTACACATTTCCAATTATAAGATGAATAAGTTCTGAGAATCCTAATGGATAGCATGGTGACTATAGTTAACTATGTTGTGTTATTATATACCTGAAAGTTGCTAAGATGGTAGATCTTAATTAAATATTGTCACCACACACACACACACAACAGTAATTAGGTATGGTGATGGTTTTGTTCACTATCTTTATTGTGGTAACCACTTTGCAACATATACATGTATCAACCATCACACTGTATACTTTAAACTTACAGTGTTACTTATCAACTATAGATATAAATCTGGAGGTAATTTGGTGCTTAATAAATGCTTTCAAATAAAAGAGGGCTCCCCTAAAATATATTCTATCATATATGGACCCTAACCAGCATTTTCCTTCTCGATTGCCTTCCTTCATCTACTTCTCAATTTATTCCACTGATCTCTTCTTTATTTTGTCATGTTAGTTCTGAAAGACTCGATTGAAAAGAGACTAACCAAAATACAGCGTACTTTGGTTTGACAAGTTACTTTCAGGACTGATTCACCAAATGGATTTTAAAAATGTTTTCTTTCACTACCAAGTACAAATTAAAGGTTGGTAGGTATGCTTTCATACTGCCTTCAGAAGTATAATCTTCCTGAGTTTATCAGTATGTATCAAGAGATTTTTTTAAAGTTTACAACTTTCAACTAGTTATTATCCTTCTAAAAGCTTATTCTAAGGAGTTTATCAGAAATGTGGCCAAACTCTTAAGTATAAAGATACTTATCACAGTGCTATATTACCAAAAATTGGAAGTATTCAACCAAAGTAGAGTGGTTGACTATATTATGGTACATTGATGTGAAGCATATGATAGTCATTAAAAGTAGTTTTTTCCAAAGGGAAAATGCTTATGGATATAAGAAAATCATGGGACTAAACTGTATCCATATTTTACAATGATTCTACTTTCGGTAAAAACAATACAAATACATATATAGTATATATACATAAAAAACAAAACCAGCAGCAACATGGCTGGACCTATAGATTATATTCAGTGAAGTAAATCAGAGAAAGACAAATATACATCACTTACACGTGAAATCAAAAAAGATGATACAAATGAACTTATTTATAAAACGGAAATTGACTCACAGACATAGAAACCAAACTTATGGTTATCAAAGAGGAAAGAGGGGAAGGGATAAACTGGGAGTTTGGGATTAACATATATATACTATTCAAGCTGGTTTTAGAAAAGGCAGAGGAACCAGAGATCAAATTGCCAACATCCGCTGGATCATCGAAAAAGCAAGAGAGTTCCAGAAAAGCATCTATTTCTGCTTTATTGACTATGCCAAAGCCTCTGACTGTGTGGATCACAATAAACTGTGGAAAGTTCTGAAAGAGATGGGAATACCAGATGACCTGATCTGCCTCTTGAGAAACCTATATGCAGGTCAGGAAGCAACAGTTAGAACTGGACATGGACTGGATGCTTGGGGCTAGTGCACTGGGACGACCCAGAGGGATGGTATGGGGAGGGAGGAGGGAGGAGGGTTCAGGATGGGGAACACATGTATACCTGTGGCGGATTCATTTTGATATTTGGCAAAACTAATACAATTATGTAAAGTTTAAAAATAAAATAAAATTTTAAAAAATTAAAAAAAAAAAAGAACTGGACATGGAACAACAGACTGGTTCCAAATAGGAAAAGGAATACGTCAAGGCTGTATATCATCACCCTGCTTATTTAACTTAAATGCAGAGTACATCATGAGAAACGCTGGGCTGGAAGAAGCACAAGCTGGAATCAAGACTTCTGGGAGAAATATCAATAACCTCAGATATGCAGATGACACCACCCTTATGGCAGAAAGTGAAGAGGAATTCAAAAGCCTCTTGATGAAAGTGAAAGAGGACAGTGAAAAAGTTGGCTTAAAGCTCAGCATTCAGAAAACGAAGATCATGGCACCTGGTCCCATCACTTCATGGGAAATAGATGAGGAAACAGTGGAAACACTGTCAGACTTTATTTTTCTGGGCTCCAAAATCACTGCAGATGGTGATTACAGCCATGGAATTAAAAGACACTTACTCCTTGGAAGGAAAGTTATGACCAACCTAGATGGCATATTGAAAAGCAGAGACATTATTACTTTGTCAACAAAGGTCCGTCTAGTCAAGGCTATGGTTTTTCCAGTGGTCATGTATGGATGTGAGAGTTGGACTGTGAAGAAAGCTGAGCGCCGAAGAACTGATGGTTTTGAACTGTGGTGTTGGAGAAGACTCTTGAGAGTCCCTTGGACTGCAAGAGATCCAACCAGTCCATTCTGAAGGGGATCAGTCCTGGGATTTCTTTGGAAGGAATGATGCTAAAGCTGAAACTCCAGTACTTTGGCCACCTCATGCGAAGAGTTGACTCATTGGAAAAGACTCTGATGCTGGGAGGGATTGGGGGCAGGAGGAGAAGGGGACGACAGAGGATGAGATGGCTGGATGGCATCACTGACTCGATGGACGTGAGTCTGAGTGAACTCTGGGAGTTGGTGATGGACAGGGAGGCCTGGCGTGCTGCGATTCATGGGGTCGCGAAGAGTCGGACATGACTCAGCAACTGAACTGAACTGAACTGATACAGAAAATACATAAACAAGGACCTATTGCATAGCACAGGTAATAGTCAATATTTTGTAATAGCCCATACTGGAAAAAATATGAAAAACAATACACACACACACACACACACATATATATATATTAACGTACATATGTATACAATGGCTCAGCAGTAAAGAATCAGCCTGCAGTGTAGGAGAAGCAGGTTTCATTACTGGGTCAGGAGGATCCCCTGGAGGAGGAAATGGCAACTCACTCCAGTATTCTTGTCTGAAAAATTCCATGGACAGGGGAGCTTGACGGGCTATAGTCCAAGGAGTCACAAAGAGTTGGACATAACTAAGCAAGCATGCATATATATATATATATATACACGCATACATACATTATATATATTAATATATGAACTGAATCACTTTGCTGTATACTATATATCTAAAACTAATACAACTCTGTAAATCAACCATACTTCAATTTTTTAAAAAAAAGTGTATCAACCAGGGCTGGAACACAACCCAAAGCCAGAAGTAAACTCATGAAATTACTGAGTGGGATTATCAATTTTTCCTACTTTCAGTTTAGTTCAGTTCAGTTCAGTCGCTCACTCGTGTCCAACTCTTTGTGACCCCATGAATCGCAGCACGCTAGGCCTCCCTGTCCATCACCAACTCCTGGAGTTCACTCAGACTCACGTCCATCGAGTCAGTGATGCCATCCAGCCATCTCATCCTCTGTCGTCCCCTTCTCCTCCTGCCCCCAATCCCTCCCAGCATCAGAGTCTTTCCCAATGAGTCAACTCTTCTCGTGAGGTGGCCAAAGTATTGGAGCTTCAGCTTTACCATCATTCCTTCCAAAGAAATCCCAGGACTGATCCCCTTCAGAATGGACTGGTTGGATCTCTTGCAGTCCAAGGGACTCTCAAGAGTCTTCTCCAACACCACAGTTCAAAAGCATCAATTCTTCGGTGCTCAGCTTTCTTCACAGTCCAACTCTCACATCCATACATGACTACTGGAAAAACCATAGCCTTGACTAGACGGACCTTTGTTGGCAAAGTAATGTCTCTGCTTTTCAATATGCCATCTAGGTTGGTCATAACTTTCCTTCCAAGGAGTAAGTGTCTTTTAATTCCATGGCTGCAATCACCATCTGCAGTGATTTAAATAAAGTCTGACACTGTTTCCACTGTTTCCTCATCTATTTCCCATGAAGTGATGGGACCAGATGCCATGATCTTCATTTTCTGAATGCTGAGCTTTAAGCCAACTTTTTCACTGTCCTCTTTCACTTCCATCAAGAAGCTTTTTAGTTCCTCTTCACTTTCTGCCTTAAGGGTGTTGTCATCTGCATATCTGAGGTTATTGATATTTCTCTTGGCAATCTTGATTCCCATCTTGTGCTTCTTCCAGCCCAGCATTTCTCATGATGTACTCTGCATTTAAGTTAAATAAGCAGGGTGATGATATACAGCCTTGATGTACTCCTTTTCCTATTTGGAACCAGTCTGTTGTTCCATGTCCAGTTCTAACTGTTGCTTCCTGACCTGCATGTAGGTTTCTCAAGAGGTAGGTCAGGTGGTCTGGTATTCCCATCTCTTTCAGAACTTTCCACAGTTTATTGTGATCCACACAGTCAGAGGCTTTGGCATAGTCAATAAAGCAGAAATAGATGTTTTTCTGGAACTCTCTTGCTTTTTCCATGATCCAGCCTGTAGAGTTGCAAAGAGTTGGACACACTGAAGCGACTTAGCATGCACCCCAAATAGCAACAATTTTTTTTTTTTACTATAGATACTTTTGAAAATATATACAAAGTCTTTTTCAAAAGTATCTATAGTAAAAAAAAAAAAAATTGTTGCTATTTGGGGTGCATGCTAAGTCGCTTCAGTGTGTCCAACTCTTTGCAACTCTACAGACTGTAGCCGGCCAGTCTCCTCTGTTCATGAGATTCTCCACCTAAGAATACTGGAGTGGGTTGCCATGCCCTCTTCCAGGGGATCTTCCTGACCCAGGGATTGAACCCATGTCTCTTACATCTCCTGCCTTGGCAGGAGGGTTCTTTACCACTAGCGCTACCTGGGAAGCCCACTGTTTGGGTTAACATATGGACTTTTTGTTTTGTTTGTACTATAATGTTTGACATTCAATTGCTTAGTTCAATTTTAGTCACAATATATTTTTTATATGTGTTTCTTATTCTTAAAACACTTCACATTTGTATATTCTTTCTCTGTTACATTAGACAGGATCTAACTGAGGCAAACTCCAACTTTTCCTTTTTCTTTAGAATCTTCCCATACTGTTCTGTCCTATGTATCTAAGGATCATAAAAATGTTATTGCAAAGTCTAGAGTGAAGATCCTAAGAAAAACATATTTTAATATCAAATCTTATATTTATGTGGTGACCCCCACTCTGACACTACTGGAAACATAGAAGATTCTGAATAAACACTTGTTTGGCTGTAATTAAATGTTGGTTGGCAGCATGCAAAGAATCTATACCACCTGAACTGAAGATACATTTCTCTAAATCAATTTCACAGAATCATACGTATCATTTTAAGAGTTGCAAAGTATCTTTAAAAGAAAATCACTGAACCAATTTTCTTATAGGTAAAATCTTAGATATTAAATGACTTATCCAAATTTATACTGACAGTTAATGATGGAGACAGGATGATAGTTCAGGCTTTGGAGTTCTTAAGTACATCAATCCTAAATTATAAATATCCTTTATGTCTTCAGTTTATAGAACTATGTGCATGCTTTGCATTTAACATTAGACTTCACTCTTCACACAATATAATCTCACAAAGAGTCAGTAAACAGGTACCCTACAAGCTTACCTCCTTGAAAATTCTAAACCTGGTAGTTCCAGAATGGATGAGGGAAGGTCTTGATATAACTGGTTCAGTACAATCTGGAAATGCTACACTGGAGACCTGGCTCAGTGTGGACATCCTTGTGGCAAGCTGGATCTTGCCATCAGTTCAGTTCCTAAGCCATTGAAGGATGACTTACCCACTCAGCCTCCCCTGTCTCATGCTGAATCACTCTCAAAGGCCCAAGAACCACTCCTTAGCATATATACTGCAGCCGCCCTGGACATACAGTCATTGGTCTCTTTCTTTAGAAGGAGGGAACTAGCCTGTGAGTGATGATTCTGCCCCCATCTCTTCTCTAGCCAGGAAAATGTCTAGCTCTTATCATGAAGTCGTTATAAATAAAGTCAGAAATTCTGCTGCTGCCACCTAAGCTGAGGATATTATTTAGATAGAACACCATCCCCCCTTCTGATCTTATCCTCCTGCCTTCAGCTTTTCTGTGTCCCCCACACCTCCTGCCCCTGGTTGCATTCTTACCTGTTTGGCTCAGCGGGTTCCAGGCTACTTCCTGCTGCCCACATCCAGAACAGCCAGATTGGGAAACCTGAAGACTGGCTTGGTAGAGAGACTCCAATTCTGAGGTCTCCTGCTCTGTGTCCTGGTTCCAATGTGGATGCAAAATGATGTGGTTTCTTTCTGGATAGGTTACACAGGTATGGGAATCATGAGGGGAGGACTTCATTCCTGGCCCAGGGACCCCATGTTTAAGCTGAGAATCACAGAGCCTTGTGACATTCACCCAAGAATCCGAAGGCAAGGAAGTGCCCGAGTCGACGCTGCTGCCCAGCTCCTTAGGCCCAGCATCTCTCACTTGAGACGGTTTCCCGTGGTGAATACCTGACTCTGCCAACCGGGGCTGTCCTCCCCTAGAAGCTTCACCATTAGGCGGCCCAGAGTTCGTGGCAAGAGAAGGATGATTAGCAGGCTCTTCCCAGGAAGGCAGTTTGTTCCTACCATCCAAAGAGGGTTGTTGTTTTGCCCAAGACCAGTGGCCTTTCCCTTGACTCTGTGGGAAAGGAGGCTTACAGTCGGAAGGTGGAGAATCCTTCCTTAGACTGTTTGGCAAACTTCTATCCTGGGCACCTGTACCATCCCTGGTGGAGGCTCCGTGCATCCTCTGGAACTGCTCTGCCAAAGAGCGGACAAGCCCCTTGGTGGTAGGAAACTCTGGCATAGAGGGCTCCTCGCTGCCTCGATCCATATTTGAAGTCAATGGAATTTTGAAGTTTTGGGTTTGGAGGCATTGGTTAGTTTTCTGTACAGTATTAGAGGAGTGAAGCACAGATGAGGAAGGAGCAGGTTTTACGGGGTGGCAGGCCCTGTACAGAGAAAGGCTAGGCTGAGCTGCTGAATTTGAAGGACCACAGCCTAGACTGTGTGCCTCTCCTCTCTCAGAGGTGGCTATTATTCCAATTGGCTGTGGCCAAGGCATCACCTGGGATGAGTCAGCAGGATCCCTCTTTTCTCGGAATAGCTGTTCTCGATCAGTGTCTCTTCCTTCTCGTTGGGGGGACCTGGCGCAGCTGCTGCTTTCACCCCTGCAGCTTTGCAGCTCATCCTCTGATTCCCAACCATGATGAGAACTCTTCTCAGGTCTCCCTGGTGTTTTAGGTAAGCCCTGCCTGTGGAACACAGAGGGGTCAATACTGTCCACCTCAACAGAAGTAAGAAGGTTCGAGGCAGACCCACTGGGGGAATTGTGCTGTGGAGCAGACAGGGCGGATGACTCTGGGAATAATGGCGAGTGTGGCTCATGGCAGGAAGCAGGTGAGTAAATGAAAGTACTGGCCCCAAACTCCGTATTCGTGTAGGGTTCCAGTTGGGCCTCCTGGCTTAACAATACTTGGAGCGGGATAGGCTGTTCACTGAAATAAATAAAGAGAGCCAGTCATAAGCTGTCTTAATTGACAAGATTACTTACAAAAGAACTGTTCATCTGGTTCCCATTTCTAGCTATTCACAGAGGGAATGTGAAAAGAAATAGAAAGACAAGCATAAGTAGAGTCAACAGATTGGAGGTTCACAAGAGAAGGCATGTGGTCAGCTCATACCCAAGTAATGGGTAATATTAATTCTCTTTATTAAATATCCTCATCAAAGTTGTACACAGTAATAGTAAGCAAAGCTCTTGCCAATATTCTTCATTACCTGTAAAGTCCCATTCCAATCATCCTCTACTTAAAAATTCAAAACCAAAAATTTCTAGTCCCACATGCAGATGACAAGAAAAGGTAAGCAAAGCCTAGAGATCACTCATACCTAGGGTCCTGAGAGGCAGATCAGCCAAAAGAACCAGAAGGCCATATTTACAGAGTACAGGATGACTTGGGCTCCTGGCATTAATAGAAAGATCAACCATTTCAAGTGTATTCTTATAATCTGGATTTGATCGTGTTTATTCACTGAGACGCTTCCCCAGAGTAACAAATGGTGACTCTCTTGAGATCTGGGAGTGGGAGTAGGGATTAAATGCATTTAATTGGTTTCTTACTAATTGTTTTATATTTCTGATCTGAAAATCTCATTAGAAGCACTTAGATATAACCTTAATTACTCACATATATCAAGTGGCCTTAAGATTTCTGAAAAGAGTTTAGCTCCCTCAATTGCTTACATTCAAATATATCTCTGATCAGATTCTCAAATCAGCATTCAACTAGTAGAGTAAACAATAGGAGAAAAGAAGAAAATGGAAGATCCTAGCTAGGAGCATTAAATTTCAATGATAATATACTATAAACTTTTGTGGATATATTAATTCTATTACCCTTATAACACTGTGAAGAATATATTACTTATAAGGGAAACCTAATGGAGTCCAAAAGACCTGGATTTGAAATTCCATGCTTCTACCACTTACTAACTGAGTAATCCTGGGTATCATACTTAGTTAATCCTCTCTGAGCCTGAGTTTCCTTATTTATAAACCATTGCTAAATAGTAATCCCTGTCTCCTAAGGTTATTGCGAGATAGGTAAAATAAAACATGAAAGTATTTATTTACCTTACTGCCTGGGCAAATATTCAAAAATGTTAGCTTCCTTTATAACACTTATATTCTGAAAACTACTCAGGCTTATTAACAGCCAACATTAATTCTTACTTAATTCCATCTATTCTAAGTAACAGCCAGTTTCAAGGGCTAAAATGTGGGAACTATACTAATGACCATGGGGACTTTTTTCCTATTCCTGACCACAGGGAAGTAAAACAAAGGGAATCTTCGTGTCTCCTCGCAACCGTTCAGTCAGAGCAAGGAAGACTGCTTTCTCTGCTTCCTTAAAGGACAGGAGACACTGAAATCCGCAAATAAATCACATGGTTTCTACTGCAAAGTGAAATGCAACTCAGATTGCCATGTCTAAGATCATAACATGTACCAATTTAATAATCATGCTGTTACACAAGTCCAGAGACAAACTCACCCACAGGAAATACGGACAAGTGGCCTATTTATGATGCTCTACTTTCTGTATCTTTCTAGGAACTGTTAAGAGAAGGACCAGCAGTGGGATGAGCTTTTCTTTGTATATCTGACCTGAGAGAAGAAATCTTTTCAGAGGACTCTTCTCTCTCCCTGGAGTCGCCAAGACAATGAGAGCTGGCTATGGAGCACCCAAGGTCACTTCCTCCCCTGGCGTCCATAAACTACAGTGGTTCCCAGGCACTACCTTGTTGGCTGAGGAAGGGCTCCTCCCTGTGAGGGGAGGCAGGTTGAGGGCTGCGACGGCGGCTGAGATGATTGCTGCTGCTGCATGCGATCCTGCAGGCTCCGTGCTTTTCGAATACTGATTTGCAACTTCTTATCGACTAGGGCTCTGCTGTGCGTGCTAGAGCTGGCACCATGCAGGGCAAGTCTTAGTTTAGCTAAAATGCAAAAGAAAATATAGCAGAAACAGAACACAAAAATACAAACAAAAATAAAAAATAAAATTCAACCAAAAATGAGCAAAGTTAGGCAGTAAAACTGAAAATATGCAGCAGAACTACAAGGCATGGACCATGCATATGGTATCCAGGGCACAGAGCTGCCTCTGGCTGTAAGGAACATTCATGGAAGCCATGGAGGCCAAACAGGTTAATTCAAATTTAAAAATCAAACAAACAGAAAGCTAAACTAAAATGAGTCAAGAAGATAAATTGGTGCTTCCATCTCAGATGTTACCACTCTCATTGTCCTTTGCAACTGACCTGTCCAATTCTGGTCTCCATTCTCTGCTCCCAACTCCCCCTTCCTGACAGCCAACAGCAGAACTAAGATCCAAACCTGCATCTGTCTTTATAGAACACAGCTTCTTGTGGGTCATATTTAAGAACCAGATACAAATTCTTAGTCCCTTGCTGTAACCCTATGGTGCAGCATACCAGGAAGGCAGGGGAGAAACATAAAGAATCAAATATGCGGTAAGAAGTCACAGGCCTAGGAAGTCACAGCCAATTTATTCATTTCTTCCTGCCCTAAGCTCCACCACGCTAGTCAGTAACTAGCGCCAAGAGCAGACTAACCTCGCCTCTGAGACCTAACTTTATTTGGGGATTAGAAGATAGGTATGGCTGGATAGTTCATTTGTAGACTCCCGCTGAGATTTTTCCAGTAAATATCCACAGGCCACAGTGACAGTGCCCAGCACATTTAGGAATCTGAAAGGAAAAGATAGCTAAAGGGCCTCAGTTTTGGGGAGTGAGAGTAACGAAACCTAAAAGCTCTTTTTATCCTATCTGAGTGAATTACTATCATGAAGTTAGTCAAAAGTGCCATAGCCATAGCGGTTAGAGTTACTTACAGATAGCTTCGTTACAGAGAGCCAAAGCGGCAGCACAGTCTCCCTTCTGCTCCAGATGCAGCGACTCTTCAAACACTGAATCTGCCTCTTGCAGGGACCTCTCAAAGCCGTCACTCCTCCCTGAAAGGGCCAGCACTTTTCATTTTCATAACAACCTGTTCCAACTTTTCATATGTACTGTTGTTTCCCTTGGGTGCACATAAATCCTCAGTGCTGAGCGTCTGGTACACCTTTACTCCAACTGACCATTGCTAATAAGAATTCCCTGAAACTTGTAGGACATCCACTTTTCTTTGCCTTAACTGAGACCTTACCAAAGCCATGAAAGACGGGCATGTCATTGCCCACCACATATTTCAACTCCAAGACCTCTTAGGATGGCCCTCAAGAAAGAACAAAGTACTGTCTATAATAGAAGGGTGGGTTCTTCTGCCTGGAAATGACCTGCTTCCCCACAAAAGTGTAACAAGATACATCTTGGCAGTGTGTGTCCAGAACCCCAGATCTCCCCTGAGACCTCCACTGCTGTGTTAAGGCAAAGTGGCTTCATGACTCTGTGGACAGCCATGTGTAACACTTCTTTCCTGTACTAATTCGTAGTCCTCTCTATACCACCCGCACCTGGAAAATCAGTACTCCTCTTGGGCACAGGTGTTCTACAGTTCCTAACTTCAATACATCTACCAAGTCAGTGGAACCATCTTTGTTCTTGGTTTGCACACACATACCTTTCATTAGCACAGCTAAGTATTTACTTCTATCCTGCCCTTGCTCACCAAACCTACCACAAAAGAGTCACCTTCCCACACAGTGACCATGAAATGTTGCCTTCTCCCCAAAAGTGAATATGTGCCAAAGCAGGTACAGGAGTCGAAGAGCAGTGCCAGATAAAAAGTGACAAACTACTGCAAGTGTAAATCCTCAGGTTTATGTATCCCACTGCCTTTTCCTCACTCATAACCATAAATCAGTAGTCAGCTGTAATGTAACTTCATCTGTGATTGGAATTAATGGTGAGTTTCACAAGCTCACAAGGAAAAAAAAATCATATTATTTCTCCCATAATATCCCCATCCTCCATTAAACTCCAGCTGGGCATGGTAAGAAAAGCTCTTCCATACCCCTATCATTCACTCCCTAACTCACTAATAACTTTTGGAGAATAATGGGAAGACAATGGAAGTAGCATTTGGGTTCTACTCCACCTCTAGAGTTATGGTTCCTGGGGTAGGGGGTACACAGGCTTGAAATTTTCTCATTATATCTGAAATCAACTGAATCTATGCAACCTTTATAATCAGAGGTGGTGGCTACAGCAATTAAAAAATGTTCTCTACAGAGACATAGGAAAACTACAGCTGGCCAATCATTGTACTAAATTTTAATTCTTATCCTCCCGAATTCTTAGCACCCCATTCCTTGCTCTTCCAGGAGATGCTAAACCAAAACATCTGGAGCACTGATAGTGAAATACAACCAGAGGGACCCATTCTCAACTCTGACGTACTACCCAACTGACAGAGCGGGGAGAAGGGCAAGGGAGGAAGATGACAAGACCCCTCTTTCAGAAGCAACATAAACCTGAGACCCCAATGTGATACAGCTTAAGGAAAAAAAATCAGAAAAAGCTATCTAAGTAGAGGGATATCTAAGAAATTAGGAAAGGTAAGCTAATTTGGAGACAAATACAATATTCTGGGAAGTGTAAGGCAACAATGGCCTTGAATCAAAAGACAGTAGAATTAGAGGAGAAAAGGGGCCCCCCAAAAAGCCCAGGAAGTTTCTCTGAGTGTTGATAAGAAGAAAGAAGTGAGCAAGAGAAAGCAGCCACCCAAAAGAGCCCAGGCTCCTGCTCTTTACACTGCTTTAGCACAATCTGCTGTATCTGGCTGGAGGTTCTGAACAGTAAATTTATTTCATAGACAAACAGAGATATAGATTTCAGGGCCTATTTAAAATAGACACCTCAGCCTTTTTAAACTCTTATTTTGAAGGCTAGTCTCTGCTGGTGTAAAATGACATCTTAAAGCAATCGAAGAAAAAAACAGTAACTAATCTGGGGCAGCCAGAGCAGCTGAAATAAAGGCCAGGACAACTGTGTGAGATTGGAAAGTGAACCATCAGAGGATGAAAAGGCAGTCAGCCTCTTGTTCTTAGAACCTCCTTGGTAGATCCACTTTCCTGAAGCTCCAGGTAGGAAATCTCAAGGGCATTTTTCTGCTGAGCAAGAATTCCCCTCACAGTCAGTGAGGTTCACTCATTGCCTTTTTCTGCTGTTTCTGAACTGTCAGTAGTTTAATTTACACCTTCTATAGCTGCTCATCAGAAATACTTTCCATGAACAATATACTATCTCCAATCTACAAGCTTTTAACAGGCCCCAAATCAGCGCCTGTCTCTAACCAACTGGCTTGTTGCCTCCTACTTTAGTTCTCACTGAAATGGCTAAATTAAGATAAAATAAAACTCTGCTAAAGAAAAGACAGAATTTATGAGCTCAAATACCTTTTTCCTTCCCCCTCTCTCTGTCCCCATCACCCACAACCTAATGCTCACAACAATTACCCTGATTCTGCAGTTCATCCAAGTCCATGAAGCGGCTGGGATGAGGGTTAAACCCTTTAGCTGCCTCTAATTCCTTCTCTCGTTTCCTTCGAAGTTCCTGTTCCTGTGCCCTTCTGGCCACTTCTTCCTGCAATTCATCCAGTTCAGTTTTGGAAGATATCTCCCCACCTGGAATACAAGCAAGGGAGAAGAGAAACCGCCACTCTCCCATAACCAAGACTAAGCACCTGCTATGTTCACGGTCACCACACTGCTTTTTCTTTGGAACTCTTGGCTTCAGTTTGGAATGCAAATTTGGACAGTGTTTGCCATATCAGATTCAGGATGAGGCCTGGGGCATGAATAATAGTAATAAGAGTGGTGTTTATTGAGCACTTTATAACAAAAGTAACAACACGGCAACATTTGTGGAGCGTTTACTACGCGACAGGCATAGTTGCAAGCGCTTTTGCCTGTATTATTTCATGTAATTCTCTCAACAATATGTGAGGTAGATACTATTATTGCCCACATTTTAAGAATGAAGAAACTGAGTCACAAAGACAATAAATAACTTCCCCAAAATAACAAAGATGGCAAATGGTAAAGCTGAATTAAAGTCAAATAGCTTAAATTCATAATCCAAGCTTTTAACTATTAAGGAGCATTCTCTACTGCCACTGATTCACCAGGAAGTTTCAAGCAAGTCAATTTCCCTCCCTTAATTTCCACCACCTTCCAAATGAGTTTGTAAAATATCCATGGTAGTAAACCTTAATTTTATCAGTGTTCATAGATGGAATCAAATAGATCTAAAAGGATAACCACGATATATTAAGTGAAAAGCCAAGTGATATAATAATATCTATAGTATAACTTTCTTTTATTTATTTTCAAATGGTAGTAATAAATTTATCTAGGGGTTCCCAGGTGGGTCAGTGCTAAAGAAGCCACCTGCCAACGCAGGAGACGTGGGTTCGATCCCTGGGTCAAAAAGATCCCCTGGAGAAGGAAATGGCAATCCACTCCAGTATTCTTGCCTGGGAAATTCCATGGCCAGAGGAGCCTAGTGGGCTATAGTCCATGGGGTCGCAAAAGAGTTGGACACAACTTAGCAACTAAACAACAACTACAATAAACTTATCATTATACTTGTACATAGAATACAAAGCATAGAAAGAGATGTAGAAAGATATATACCATAATGGTAACACTGGTTCCTTCAAACTCAAGAGGCACAGGGCAGGTTACCAAACTGTTGGACTTGTGTTAACCTCTGTAATTTTTTAAAAGGGTGATCAGTCACCAGATAAAAAAAATAAAGTTTACAAGGAGGATGGTAGTGTAGTGTAGTATATAAGGAATTTATTCTAACTCCTTGCCAAATATCTTTTACAAGTTGAGGAATCCAGTTGGTGAGTTCTATACAGCTAGTCTAGAATTAGGGCTATCAGTGAAGTCATAAGATTCAGTCTTTAGTGTGCTGAAAAGCTACTGGCTGTTAAAAGAGAAGGGAGAACAGGCTAAAGTAAGAGCACAGGTATCTCAAAACTATGTTAGTCAATATGAGACAAAATGTGGGAAATAAACTAAACCTATAATTTCATTAGGAAGAATAAATTTCTTCCATGGGTTTCTAACTGTAACCTACTCTAGCCCAGAATTTCAGAGATTATCTGCCCCTACATGCATTGTTCTGCTTTGCCAGATGTTAGCAGTCCATGCCCGTCACTCATACCTGAAAGAGTTCAGACCTTTTTATTTCTGCTGCATATCACACTTCCAGCCACCTCTAGGAACGTTCCGTGGTCATTAAGAGAACTGGCTGTCAAACCAGTAAAGTTCCCGGTCTCATCTCTACAGTTTTCCGTGTAGCATTCTGTCCTCATCTCCCTAGTGAGCTGGCCACAAATCTATATTCAGATGTTCATTAAATCAGACCATAATTAAACTTCTGCCCACACATGCGACTCCCGATTCATCTAACATACCAGAAAAAAAGGGGGATGATGAAACACATCTTTCATAGAAGGTTGATTTCTAAGTTAGACAAGTGGATCCCAGAAATCCTCAGCTGACTAAACAATACTGAATACATATTATCTTCCCTCAAAAATCACAAAAAGTCTCCATCTTGGGGAGACTATACAGTTGTTACCTCGATTTTCTGCTCTAAGTAGGGATCTATTTATTTTGCTTATTTGAATATGCACTCTAAGTATATATGTGTGTTGTGAGAAGAATGTAAATAGGATATAAAATCTATGACTACCTCAAATCTCTATGCTTGGTGTATGATGCCTAAAATTCCAATATTCCTTTATCTTTAAGCTTTGACTTGTGAAAATACTAGCTTCTCTTAAAGAAAGCACATTTTCAGGCATTTCCAGTCACATACATCTAGTGTGAAAGAGTCAGATCATCCCTTTAGAGCTTCTTTGGAGAAGGAGGGACACAGGCACGTTCAAGAAGGAAAAACCAAGCAGGGATACTAGGCAGGAGAGAGAGGCAGGGGTAAGGGTAGCTCTGACCTGCTCATTTCCCAATTTTGTCTATAGTCTACATGTCCCCCTTGTTATCTCAATTCAGAGAAATAAACAATAAAAAGTCCATTCCCAAGAGGATGCCTCTACACCGAGGAAAGCCCCAGGACGTATTCTTCTGAGGAAAGCAGGTGCTCCTGACACTGTTCACCGTGTTTCTGTTCCTTCTTGCTTCCACCAGAAGGAAAGGAGCACGCAAGTGAGCTGTGACAGAACAACAGCGAAAAAGATAAACCTGGAGAGACAGCGGATCGATCGCCTTCACGTTCACGTCCTGGTGAAACAAAGTGCAACTGCCCTCTCATTTCAAATGTGCTCAGGTTAGGCTGTTTTCCAGACAGGACTAGCGGTGAAATCCAGCTCTCCAAACCCAGTGTCCCTCCACTTACCTGAAAGGGGCTGGTTCTTCATCCAGCCACTCCTGGACACGGCAGAGTCTGCCTCCAGGATGCTGCTGCTGTGAGACTTAGGGATGTGACGCCAGGAAGGGGCCAATCCTGCTGACCTCTTAGCACTTGGATCCCTTCAAAACAGAAACCAGAGGCGAGGGAAAGCATCAGAACGCTGGTAAACAGCAATAGTCATAGGACCAAATTCCCTCCAAAAGCAACAACAAAACCCCAAAGCACCAAACTAACATTAAAATATCTGCTAAACTATTTCTGAATATCTAAACACCCATTCGTTCCCCCATCTTATCGCACCTCATTCACGTTTTGTGTGTGTCTGGCACAAAATTTCTTTAATGAATTAATAAACAGATGTTCTCATATACACTGCCTTCCTCTTTCCTACACTTTTATAGAATCTTTGCGTGTGTAAAACTGAACAGGGTCTGAGGTCAGGTAAGAGCAGTGGGAAAGTATGATGATACAGTTTATCAATCTTGTAGATGATTCCCTCCTTTCAAAGCAACTATACTGTTAGCAAACTTGTCTCTGAGGCAACTCAGTAAAAAAACAATGTATGGAGATCTGAAATATATAAAGCAAATGGGTTTTATGGACAAGGTGCAATGACCACTATTAAACTGTCATTGTTATCTTATGGAATGATGAATATCATTGGCTTCATAAGACACAGACTCCCTGGTGAACCTAAAAATAAAAATAGTAAAATAAAAGGCAGGAATAAACAAAAATTGGATTTTCTCTCTGATCGTATACAAGTTTCAATTCACTAACTCATTCTTTCATTAAAAGTTTGCCAGTTATTTTGAATATAACACTTTAAAAAAGTTGTCTCCCCTTTCTCAAATGCCTTTGCTTCTTCCCCCAGCAGAGGGTGCTGTTGCCACAGAAATTGATAGAGCACAGTTTGCTTGCCCACACCAGGGCAACACAGTGCATCGCTTTACTTGCGTGAGTTAAGAGCCTCTTGGTGGCTTACATTCTGTGAGGAACAATACAGCTATTCAAAGGCCAAACAATACCTGCAGACACTTGAGCTCTCAGGCAGGGCTGCATCCAGGCTGACAGGGCTGCTGCTGTTCCTCTCACTGCTCTCGTAGCCAGATTCCATTCGCTGGATGAGGCGAGGGTGTTGCTCTAAAAAGTGACAGCCTGGCCGTGCTGGGCCCCAGATCTTGTACTGGGGGCTTGGTCCAGTTCTAATGTCATAAGCAGGCGGCTTGCTTGACTCATCTGGTGTAAATTCTTTTGCTATACCAATCAAAGGACAAGTGTGGAAAGGGAGGTAGATTTAGCATCTGCCTCAAAACCAGACACAACTAACCCCTCCCTCTAGTAACTCATTCATTGAGCTCACATCCACAGTAGGCCACTCATGAGGGTAAAATTTTTACCCTTCAAGGTAAAAATATACTTGCCAAGTCTACCAGAAAACCCAGGCTTTATATATATACATATATAAATAAAAATCAACTTTATTCAAAAGCTCAATTCTTCCCTAATTATCTTCTCACCTGAATCTTCAGAAAAGGGGCTAAGCTGGGTATAGCCACTGTGCTTCCTTTTGTCCTTACTAAAGATACTGTCAATATTCAGAGACTCCCGTTTGGGTCTCCATGTTGGACGATATTTGCTAGAAGAACTGGATTTTGACTCGCTGCTGGTACTCTCTACTTCCCAGTCACGAGAGTGTAAAGGCAGGCTCCGAGGAGGTTTTTTGTCCGTCTGTTCTCCTCCCTTCCCTACACAAGGAGGTCCTAGGGTGGTCTGAGAAGCCAGGGATGGTCTGTTATGGATCATATTGCTGACTGTCTCTTTAAAATCCCTTAGCCTGTTGGTGCTGCTGGATGATTTGGAGGCATTCCTAGGAGCCTGCTTCTCTTTCAGTGTTTCTCCTAAAAACACAAAGAATGAAACAACTGTAAACGTTTAAAGCCATCATGGATACCCAGACCCCAGAGTCGAGAAAGAAAGGCCTTTGAGCAGAGAGAAGAAGCCACAGGCTGAAGTGTGACAAAAGCGAGACAGAGGAAAGAAAGAAAGAGAAGCTCTGCAGGGGGCTTGCCTTCACTGTGGTACCCTGAGGCCTGAGACTCATCGCCTTTCCTCCTGACCCGGCCAGAGCTCCTCTTGCGCTCTATCAATGACCCTTTCTTGGATGGGAGTTTCTGATTACATTCACTATCAGTCAGGTGTCCTGAAGAAAACAAGGAAATGAGGGTAAGTTGGTATCTGAGACTGACCTCCATCCATTTGAGAACCTACTCTCCCTTTGGGATTCCTGGCAGCGTCACCAAACTTAGGGGATCAGAAGCTGCAGAGGCCAAAACTATGTATCTGATTTAAGTGCAGCAGGAATCTCTCAGTAGACAAAGGCTTTAAGCTCAAGTATTTATCAGGAATTTCCAAATTTACATTGTCTCCTGAGCAATGACCAGTCTCAGTCTCCCTCATAATCCTTTCTGGTGACCCAGAAGGATATATCACTTGGTAGTCTGTAAAAAGCAAACGTTTTAAAGATTTTATAAGAATGTCATGTACCAATATATTTTCATTCTCATCAAAAGAAGACAGAGTTTTCCTTCTATTTATTTAACAACACAAATTAAGTGAAGGCTAATTTCTGTTACATCTGGTATTATCCCAGGGGGCCCTAGGCTTTGCCCACAAAAGCTCTGACTATGTATGGCTTTAAGACCCAATTCTAAACATGTGTTAAGAACTGGGTCTGGGAATCATCCCAAAGGACATTTGAACTTTGAATAATTCAAATCATTCCCAGCCATAACCCAAGTCTTACCAAATTTGACTTCACCCAGAGATTACATTTCATAGTTCCTCAATACTTATCTCTGGGAAACCCGGGAGATCTGGGCTCTTTTATGTAACTTGCCACATTTCATGACCACAGTACGTAAATGTACATACTGTATGTACGTATGTATGATCTGACCACAGTCAGATTCTAAAGGTTTAAGCTGCTGGAAGCCAAAGGTGAATTAAGCAACTGAAATAAACTGGAATGTAGACTTAGAGGAAACCCCCTAGGGTTCTCAAAATGTCTGAGAGCTAGCAGAAATTTGCTTTCATATGTTAGTTATGAAAATCCTTATACATATTCAGGTACAAGATGCAATGATATGGCTACATATTTACAATCACTTACCAACACAATCTTTTATTGCTTTTATCTAATAATTTGCAATCTCTGGGCTGATTTAAGAAAGATTTAAGAAAGGAAGAAATCAACTGGAACAACTAAATTCACTAATGTTAAACCAATGTGCATGCTTCCCCACCCCCGGCCATTCACAAACCCTTAAAATAAACCTGACTCTCCTCATTTATCCTGTGACTTGGTTTCTCCCTGGTTCAGTTTCAGAAGTATCATCTAACAAAAATCACACTTTGCCGTAGTCATTCATACAACAGTCATCAAAAGAAATCCAACATGAATCTGACCAAAACACTATATCCAACTACCAATTTATAAAAAATACAGAGGACAAAGAAATATGCTAAAGTTTACCACATAGACACAATCAGCAAAATTTAGAAGGAGGAGAAACTGTAGCACAAACTATCTAGTTGTACAACAATAAATAGAAAGGAAGAAATAGAGGAGAAACCTGCAGATGAAAAGAAATGCAAGATTTATCAACCCATTACAATGTGGCTCATTTGGATTCTGAGTCAAAAAAAAAACTACTAAAAATGTGAAATTATAGACACTAGGATATTTGAACACTCACTGGTTATTTAACGGTTTTAAGAAGTTAATGGTATGTTAAAAAATGATTATTTTAGATACATACTAAAATACTTCTGGAAAAGGGGATATAATGTCTGGGATTTGCTTCAAAATAACCCATGAGTAGGGGAAGTGGGCAGAGGTACAGATAAAACTAGACTGACAAAGAGTTATAATTATTGAAACTAGGTGACAGGTACGTGAAGGGGCTGCATACTATTCTGTATACTTTTGAATATGTTTGAGAGCCTCTATTTTTTTTTTAAGGGTATGCACAGGATGTAAACACTAATTCCCAAGTCTCTAAGAGTATGGGTACTGTTCTATGCTTTCAATGATGAGCTTTTTGTCTCAGCAGTCACTCACTGTTCTTCCTTTTATACCCTGTAATGATTTCTTCTAGTGACACAGGCACAATCTTCTATAGATTAACAGAACAATTCAAGAACATTCTCTGCATGGAATTCACAATAACAAACAGGCTAACTTTTCATTTTTTTGGTTCTCTGTCCTTCAGGAAGCCTAGCAAGGTGATGAGCAGGTTCCCCATCCACAAATACATCCCTTCTCGAAAATCCCTTTGAGATGTGAATGTGATAAGGTGCAGGATCACAATGGTTAATGGGACACTATGAGAATGAGGGATCAAGAGCACAGCAGGAGAAAAGTTTTTAGAAAAAGACTTCAGGATAAACAATCACATTATAATCACATAAATAATCTCATTACAATGGTCCTTACTGAGAGGCTGCTGTTGACAGGTACGTGTCCAATGGAACACCATTGTTCATTCAGAATTGCATTGCTTCCTTTCATCCCAGTCAATTACTCAAGTTCTCTGCATTGCCCCCTTTGCATGACAAACATTTCTGACTTGCCACGTTTCCTTTTTCTTGGGAGACCCTCCATGTAGAATAGAGTAAGGCAGGCAGGGTTGACTGTGTTAAGTCCCTACCTGTGTCCCGACTGCTCTGAGACGTGGAATCAGTCTCCACATTATAGATGACTGTCCCCTGAGAATCAGAAGAGAAGTGACTGACCACAGACTCATGGTGGAAGTGTTTGTAGGGATAGCTCTCCGTTGAGGAATCTGTTCGAGTATCACTTGAGATGGAGGGCTCCCTCCCTGAGGGAAGGAGGAGACAGGCAAAGGTGAGGAGAGAGATGACAGTGACAGAGAGAGGGGCAAAGAGTTGGATGGCAACACAAGTCCATGAGGTAGGAACTTCCTAAACAGTAGGATAAGAAGGATATACCAGAGCTGTTCTTTCTGACACCCAACCTCAGATAACACACACACATATAAATAATGCCTCCCACTCCTGCCCCTACCTTGCTGAAGCCCTCAATTTGCCTGCCACTGTGAAAAACTGTGGGGCTTTTAGAAAGCTGAAGGAGGGAAAAGTAAGAAGAAAGAAAAAAGCTGTGGAAAGCAAAATCTAGTTAGATGGCAAGTCCCAGGCTGACACATAACACGTTGCTTCCCTATCCCATAATTTTTCTCCTATACTGTCAGAAAAGTCATTTGTAAAAATTTAGTTTATATTATAAATTATAAGCATGTTTAACATGCATGAGACATTCAGGGGCAGTTATTTATACTTTGGTGTGAATTAGTTCATTTGGACTGCTTTCCTCTGCACAACTGGCTGAGATAAGCACGACAGTGTGAATGGGTGTTTGAAGGGAGAAGCGGCAGAGCAGGTCTGGGTGGGGCGCAAGGGCGGAGTGAGCACACCAAGTGGGAGGGAGGCACAAAGAAAGAGGAAAAGAGTCCAGAGATGAGTCTCTTCTCTTTCAAAATTATATGCAGGGCCATCCAGCCCTAGATCCAAAACAGGAAAAAGAACATGACTTTTCCCTCATTTTAGGAATCAAGCCAAAACCATCAGGGTTGTATTTCTATTATAGGATGAATTTCTGAGGGACAGCCTGAGATCTTAGCAATAAAGCTGAAATTGTTTCCACAGGAAAACATGATTTAAGTTCCAAATAATTGAATTAGAAGTGAACAGCTACAGAATATTGCTTCTGCACTTGGCATTTTAAAACAAAAATCTCTCATCCCGAACAAAGTGACTAGCTTTGTAGTAACTCGTATCATTTTCTTGGTCCTAACAATTCACATCACTGTTAAATCGCTAGTAAAAATCAGTCACCTTAGCAATATGAGATGGTTAAATAATGAGGTTTCCTCATAAACTTAATATCTCAGTCTAAATCAACATAACTTCCTTCTGACTTTTGAATCGGGGCCAGATGATCAAAACAACACATTCAGACAACAGTGAAGGCAACTAAGCCTGGCACAACGTGGGCTTCAGCACGAGTTGGCAAATCTGCCTTATCTTTCTCCAAGCTAAGTCAAGTGCTAGGCTCATGGCTATGAGACCCTACTATCTAGTCATCACATGGCCAGAGGGAGGGAGGAAAGTAAAGAGCTGGGCTGCTCACCTGAATCTTCACTATCGTAGCATGTCCTGCTGTACGACTGGAACTCAACTTGGGGGGGCAAGTCCTGGGTGGACACTGGGGTACCCTGGGGATCTGCATAAAGCAGCAGCAAAGGCTGATAATGCCCCTTGATGCATTTGGTCACCACATCCTTCCACTTGGGCCCAATCTGAACCAGAACAACCAGAAAAGCAAGACAATTATACTTCATGTCCATAATTCAACATATATCTTTCTGTTCTATTTTTCTAAAGAAAAAGAGATGAAAAGACAAGAACTGGGTAAAAAGACAACAGAAGAGATCACAGACCTAAATTTAAGACAAAATCTTTTTTTAAAATTTTTGGCCACACCATGAGGCATGCAGGTAGTTCCCCAACCAGGGATCAAACCTGTGCCTCCTACACAGTGAAAGCACAGAATCTTAACCAACGGACCACCAGGAAAGTACCAATGAATTTTTTGTTAATTCTTTTTTTGTGAGATCCTTTTAGCTAAGGAATGATGAATAAAATTGTTCTTATTCATGTAAAACATCAATTCAGTTGTGAAATATGAATAAAAGTTCTCAAAGCTGAATATGCTATGTGAGGCAATTTCAGTTGTACTTGGGGACCAATTTCTTTTCACAGACATCAAATAAAAGCCCCTCCTTGAAATCTGCATTTCTATCATTTTCTCCTAAATATTACAATCACTTGTATGAAGCTAGAGAGCACACAGAAACTCTCACAGACTGCCTTAGAATAAGTGACATTCCGTTTCAGAGTTCACATGTGGCAGGACATAAAATGTCAAACCGCTTAGCATGGACAGCTGAAGCTTGCAGCTTTAGCTTTGTGCTGGATTCAGTGCTGCCAGTGGGAAAAAGTGACAGGACAGCCACGGAAACAACAATCCAGTCAAATCCCCACACTGACTTCTCCTAAGTCTGCACCAGTCACGTTCTTAGACGGTGTGTTCTTGCAGTCAGACAACTAGCACAGTGCTTATTTCATAACAGATGTTCAGTAAATGTGTAACTGAGTTATTTTAACTGAAACACATTTATATGCTTTTTTCATACAAATCATATTTACTATAAGGCGGTGGTATTATTTTTCAAATAAAAAAATCTAAAGCTCAAAGAACTTACATAAGTCGCCCAAAATTACAACAGCAAAAAAGAGACGAAGAAGAGAATCAGGGAATTTGACAAATTCCCACTTTACTATTTGTGGGAGATATTACGAAAGGTCCACAGTTGGGATAGATCAGAGTCAGCAATTTCCTAGATGCTAACCTTATCACAAGAGGCTTCCTAACTCACATGGATCATTTAAACTACTTCAGCCACATGCTCCATGGTTTAGATAGCACCAAATTTCCAGCTTTAAATATCATCATGGCCTTATTTTTTTTACACTATCCCGAAACACGTTAATCCACGATAGAGTATTTCAGGGAGATAACTACTACAAAACAATTTATAGCAGTCCTGAGACAAAGCATTACTCACTGTTAATTCCAAGATTTGGAATTCTGAATTCCGTGCTAAGCTTATAAACTAATTCGAGACATTAGATTGTTCTTGCTCAAATCAACCAATGACTGTATTTAAAAAGCCCTTTTAACTATAAATAGAGAACTGTGCTGAATGCTTGGTGAGGGGATTCAAAGACAATATAGAAGATAAATTGATTCTGTCTTTAAGGAACTTGTTTTGTTGGGAGAGACAGGCAGACAGACAACAAAATTATGAAAATAAAACACTGAAGACAAATAACCGTAGTTTTTTGTCCCAGGCACCAAACACATCAAGAAGGGTTTGAATATTCCTACCTCCTTGACATGAGCATCATCAAAATACATCCATTTGCGGATTTTTGTTTGGAAAAAGAATGTAGAGTAATGTTTGCCGTAGTAACAGATCATTCCTACTAAGTACAGTTCAGACTGCTTAGCCCGGTCATCTGTCACTCTGAAAAACAGCTGTGGGGAAAGAGGAGAAAGCAAAGAAGAGTCACATACTCAATCCTCTCATATCATCTCTCAAAAGACTCCATCATTTCTTAATTAAGGTACTGACTTGCTTCTTGTTTGGCTAGTCCATATTATCATAAGTAATGAACCTAAAAAGGCAGAATTTAAGGAAAAGAGAGAAAATGGTCAAACTGGTAAGGTGGTGATGCTTCTTCATACATTTTAATAATTTTTCTTGCTGGGGCTTATCCTAAGAGGAGCCAGGAATGTTGGGGGAAAAAAGAATAAAACTTTCTTAAGTTTCAAAAGTTATTTATCAGCTGGTGCCATAAATACAAAGTTCCTGCTGAGACAATAAGTAGAGGATAAGAAAGGCCTTAGGAGGAGGAATTGCTTCACACTGGTTACTAGCATTTCAGTTCCAAGATGTCCAGCACTGTCCTGGGTACAAAGAGACATATAAAATGTTTGAAGGCAAGGACTCTTGCCTTAAGGAACCTGTTTGGTTGAGAAAGCAATCATAAAAACAAAACAAAAGTAGAAGAGAAAACATATGCTACAGAAAAAGTGAGCTCTTTATTGTGCAGAGCTATTATGTCAGAGAGTCTTTGGCAAGGAAATCTAAAATAAGATCCCAGTAGTCCACTTATTCTCAGCCACAACTTAATGACATTAAAAGACAACAAAGGATCTCCTTAGCCACAGGACCATCAGAGAGAGAAACCAGTAGAAAGGAAATTACAAACTTCCTGGCTCTTCCTCTGAACTGAAGGAAAATTCTGGCTGTACCTATATTAGGACATGCAGCTGATAAGGCAATGACCCCATGTTTGAAGTCTGTTCCCTACTTCCCTGAATAGATGCGTGGAAAACCACTAGAACTCTCTTCCAAGCCAATTCATTACCGTGTCAACAGACACTGGTTCCTCACCATGAATTTAATATCTGTGACTCATGTCACCAACTTCTACCTCTTTCATCGCCCACAGCAGCACTAGTCAGGACTGCTTACCTCTTTGACCTTACTACCTCCCATGGATGAATACACTGGTATTAACTAACAATGAGCAGAGCACAGGATAACTCTATGAATTATTTGATTTTTTTTAAATTAATTATTTATTTTTGGCTGCGCTGGGTCTTCATCGTTGTGTGGGCTTTCTCTAGATTCAGTGAGTAGCGGCTCCTCTCCAGTTGTGACGCTCAGGCTCCTCACTGCAGCGGCTTCTCTTGTTGCAGAGCACAGCCTCTAGGGTCTGCAGGCTCAGCAGCTGTTGCACATGGGATTAGCTGGTCTGTGACACATGGGACCTTCCCGGACCAGGGATCAAACCCATGTCTCCTGCACTGGCAGGCAGATTCTTAACCAATGGACCACCAAGGAAGTACTGAATTACTTCATTTTTATCAATAACTAAGCTCTGCCCATCGTAGCTTTCAAGGCCAAGATCATTCCATATCTTCCAAAAAGCCTTTGCCGCCTATACACAGAAATGTGAGCATGTACATGCATGCATATGCATGTCTACATACATATACAATCCATTTGTTCAAAACTCTTTAATATTTGTCATTTAGGATACACCTTTGTGTTTAGAGCTCATTGCCCTTGAGCAATACTAAGATACAAGAACTCCAAGTGAGAGATACAGGTAATTAACACTCACATCACCCAGCTTAAGGCAGGTGCCCAGGCTGTGAATGACATCCTCTGCCAAGTCTGAGTGGTCCGAGTCCCATACCAGCCCAATAGTGATAATCTGTGGTGCGTTCATCAACACACGGCGAATCCGAATCCTTTCTCCACAGTTGCTCTGAAATACACATATAAGGTCAGTTTGACATGTTTCTCACTGGCTCTGCCTTAATTCCACTAACCCCAGGGCTCTCCTCCCCACTCTGAACCCCACACCTGACAACTCACCGGGCAGTTCCGCAGATCCCCCATGGTGCTGGCATTCTGCAGCAGCTCACCAAACATGCTTGGTGAGGGTTTTTCTCGTCTTTCCAGCATACAAATAGCCTGATTGCTTCGAGATGGGAAGTTGAAGGGGGATGATTTGGGGAGTTGTACAGAGTTATAGCTAAATCAAATAAATCATTCATGCAGATTCCTAACTCACATGTTTGACTTCCTTCCTCTGCCCACTATGCTAAAACCCCTTGTCCTGACCAGCCTCAGTGTCCCACAGAGTAAGTGAGCCTGCTGGTCCCAAATCCAAAGCTCATAGAATCCCCATTCCTCCTCCCACTCTGCTGGCCAGAACTGGGACTAAGAGAAGGGGAGAGATGGGACAGGAAAGGAAGAGAACAAAGGTTATTCAAAATGACTGTTCTGAGATCCCACAGTATAGCAAAGACTCAGCAATAAGGCTACAGCTACCTGGGAGCCTTTGGTTAAAACCCAGGAATGCCTATGAATACAGAGAACGAAACGCGTAAGACTCACCAAAGGGAAGTAGTGGAGATATAATGCACCATCTGGATGAAAGGCAGCGGGTCAGAAGTGGCGCCACAGCTGGTACATACGCACTAAGCCCAGGAAGAAAAAAGTGAAACCAGTAGCCATAGTCATTAACTCGTTTGGCCCCCATGTGACACTCTGCATCCTCGGATAAAGTGTTCTTAAAGAAAAGGTCTAAGAAGTGATAGGGATAAAGATAAGGTTCACCTGCTCGAACAGTGTCATCGCAAACTTCTGGTGGGAGATGCAGTGCTGGGCAGTACATATGTCCTCTTTGGTTTCATCAGCAATGTGGAAGTGAATTCTCATCAGGAGGTTTTCCTAACAGGGAAGGAACAAAAGCAGCGTATGAAAAACATTTAACAAAGAAAAGCACAAATTTGTTGGCAGTTTACTCAGAGAGACAGCAATCTTTCTGGGAGGTGAGAATATCTCTGATATATTTAAAAAGTTTTTAATTTGAAATAGTTATCAATTCACAGAAAGTTTCCCAAAAAAATTGTATAGGCAGTCCATGCACACTTCACCCAGTTTCCTCCACAGAAGGCATCTTACATAACTATAGTATGATACCCACACCAGCAAATGGACATCAGCACAATCCAGAGTTTATTCAGATTTCACTGGCTTTACAGACATTCATCGGTGGGTCTGTAAAGCTCAATTCAGTTTTATCACATGTATAGTCATATAAACACCTTCACAATCAAGATATAAAACAGTTTCATCACCACAAAGCTCCCTAATGCTATCCTTTTATAACTTTACCCATTCAATCCCAACCTTAACATATTAGCAACCACTAATATGTTCTCCTAGCTCTACAATGTTATTATTTTAAGAATGCTATATAAATGGGATCAACCTTTTGATACTGCGTTTTTCTCTCAACATAATTCCCTTTAGATCATTCAAGTAGTTGCACATCAACCGTTTACTTTTACTGCTGCATAGTATTCCATGGCATAGAAGTACCACAGTTTGTCTCACCATCTATCCATTAAAAGTTATTTGGGGCTTTTTACTTTGGGGCTATTATACATAAAGCTTCTATGAATATTCATGGATAGGTTTTCATATGAACATATGTTTTCATCTCTCTGGGATTCATGCCTAGGAATCTAACTTCTGAATCTTATGGTAGTTTTCAAGTTTAGTGTTTTAAGAAACTGCCAGGGGACTTGCCTGGTGGTCCAGTGGTTATGACTCTGCACTCCCAATGCAGGGGGCATGGATTTAACCCCTGGTCAGGGAACTAAGATCTCACATGCTGTGCGGTGCACAGGGAAAAAAGAAACTGCCAAAGTGTTCTCAAGAGTGGCTAGATCATTATAGATTCCTACCAGCAATAAATCAGGGATCCAGTTTCTCAGGGGTACATTTTAACCTGTAATAGGATGTACATTTAGGGTGGCACCTGGAGTTGAAAAAAGTGAGGGTTGTCTACTAAAAATCACCCAAAGTAGCACATCATGTTTGTGCTAAGGACTCAGCTACTGTCTATTTAATTATCCTGGGTAATGCAGGAGCTCTCAAAGTGTGGTTCCCCAGACCAGGAGTATCAGGATTAGCTCACCTAGGAACTTGTTTCAGATATTCTTGGGCCCTACTCCAAACCTACCAAATCAGAAACTCAAGAGAGTAGGACCCAGCAATTTATATTTATATAACGAGCCTTGTCTCCTCTGAAGGTGAGAGCTACTGTTCTGTGCAATGGCAAGCACGAAATGACCCTAAGCCTGAAGGAAAAAGAATAAACCCACAATTCACACTGAGAATGAATTCATACTCAGCAGAGACAACTTAGAGCTCTGAGAAACCAGGGAAATTCTAGTGCTAGCTGTAGAGATGAGGAATACAGTAAATACCACAGTAAAGTAGCAAGTCCCTGACAGAGACCATCCACAGACTCACCCCGTATCAAAGAGGGCCAGGGGCCAGCACTTACAAAGCACTCCGCGGCATCATCCATAATTCCCAGCTGGAAACGCTGCTCATCCTGAAAAGTCTTTGCCAGAGCACTGCGGAGAGCGTCAGATGGAAGCACTTTTTCACTACTGCACTGAAACTGGTTAAAGATTCCCTGTGGAGAAGAGGTTAGACAAGGGGAAAAGCACAGTGCTGTTACTCAGCTTCTATGCATCCCAGTCGGCCACGCTAGCATCTCCATGCTTCTAGCTATGGAACCAAATGTACCTTCCAGGAGTTGATATGCCTGCAGTAAGTAATAAAAAAAAGTAAAAAACAAGATTCATAGGAATGGGCATGACATGCGCTCATAAGGATCCTTGCTCTTCCATCTGAGTGTGATATACCATTAAGGACACATTAGGAGAGACTGTTGTCATGCGTTAAAGAAATGCAGTTACCTCATTTCCTCTGATATATAAAGAGATAAATGGTCTATAGTAAATAAAGATAAATTATAGGTCAATAAACTGGCTAATTATTCTCTGGTGACTCATCCTATGAAATCTGGCCCTATTCTTTTAAACTGTTTAGCTACTAGAAAATTACCCAAAAGTAAAAGGAATAATATAACAAATACGTACATGTCTAACACTCAGAAATAAACATTCTATCATGTTTACTTCTAATCTGCAGATAAAGCTAAAGTCCCCTTTAAGCCCAGTCACTCACTATCATGAGTTCACAGCACAATCTTTTGTTTTTATTTTTAAGTGTGTGTGTATATTTATCTCTCAATAACATATAGTATGCTTGTGTGTACAGCTTCTTTGTTTATGTAACAAGTATCACACTGAATTTTACTTTTTTAAAAAAAATTCAGCATTATTTTTGAGGTTATCCACACATTTCACCCCTTCTCCTTGCTGTATGGCATTACATCAGGTTACTCTAGCACATCTATTTATCATTTTTTAATTGACAGAAATTTTGGCAGTCTCCACTTTTTTGCTATTATAAAGAGATTATGGCAACTTAAACTTCTACCAGTGCCTGAATATAAATAAATTGCCCCGTATCCTTGTCAGCAATTAATATAGTCAAACTGGTTAATTTTAGTCTTTCTAACTGCCTCAGTTTTTCTGGGTCTTCTGTGAGTACTACTTATAGCAAATACCTTCTTCTAGTCTTCTGGTATCTTTCAAGCAAAGCAGTTTTTTATTTTGGTGTAACTAAATGTATCTGCCTTCTCCATCTTTACCTGTATTTGAAACAATGATTAATGTGATATGCAGAGAATGGAAACAGAGAGTGGCAACAGTGGCACCTGGCTTGAGGTGTCTTCCCCAGTGGTATTAGACCCTCCGCCCGGAGATTAGAATGTGTTCGCTGACATTACATGGCCCAGATCCACACTAAGCCACCCAGATAAACTACTCCCCCAACAGTGAGTGACATATCAACATGAAAAAGAAGGTCTCTCTCCTGAAATCCTTGTTAGTAATTATTCATATTAAAAAAAAAAATCCAGGGTTATTTTTCAGACTTACAAATGAGACCAGAAATGAGACCACTTTTATCAACCTACCTACGTGAGCTAACAGTAAGAGGTCCCACCAACCTAAAATGGCTATTCTTGGTCCTCATTTTACTCGACACTTTATTTGCAGTACCTCAGTCACTCATTCCCTTCAGATTTTTATCCAAACATTACTTTCTCAATATAGTATTCCTTGATCACTCTATTTAAAACAGCAAGCTTCCCCCACTTTTTCTAAACCTCCCACGTTTATCTGTTTTAACTTTCCCTATGGCACTTGTTACCAACAGTCATTCCATGTATTTTATTTATTTATTGTCTAAATGCACTCCCTAGAATATGAAGTCAGAAATTTCTATCCTTTAATTCCTTGCTATACTCCAGCACGAAGAATAGTACTGGCATGTAAAAGGCTATCAACAATTAGTTTTCGGGCTTCCCTGGTGGCTCAGTGGTAAAGAATCCACCTGCCAATACAGGAGACAAAGGTTTGATCCCTAACCTGGGAAGGTCCCACATGTTGCATAGAAACTAAGCTTGTGCGCCACAGCTACTGAGGCTGGCTCTATAGCCAGGAAACCACAACTGCCGAGCCTGAGCGCCACAACTACTGAAGCCCTCACTCCCCAGAGCCTGCGCTCCGCAACAAGAGAGGCCACCGTGCTGAGAAGCCTTCACACTGCAACTGGAGAGCAACCCCTCTCGCCGTCACGGGACAGAGAACCACACAACAATGAGGACCCAGTGCGGCTAAGACAGTATATAAATAAATTTTAAACGTTTTTTTTTTTAATTTTTAAAAATCTAGTTTTAAATGAACGTATGATTTTATATGAGTAGATCTTATTAAGGGAAAATATTAAGTCCCTACTCTTTTTAAGCAGATGAAGAATCAACTTTCTGAGTGAAAATTTTTAAAGTAATATAACCAGTTCAAGCAAAATGGGACTAAACCTCATTCTTCTAATTTCAAGTAGGAACTGTTTTCTTCACACTATTTTCTTAATATCATCATTCCACCTCATACACATTGAACATCTATCCCTATAATAACTTGGGAACAATTTACCTTGTACCTGGCTATTATTTGCCTATAAACAAGTCTATGATATGAAGGAGGCAGTACCAACAAACTATATTTAGTATTATTTAACAAGCATGGAGTTGGGGGCAGAGGTCTCTTATAATTACTTTTAAGTTATTTTGGACTGACCTAGAAAGTTTGAAAAAGTCTATTATAAGATCAGGTAAAGGCAGAGCAAGATCTTCCATAATTTGTTGCTGGAAGTGAAAGAACATCTATCAGTGACCCCTTAAACTAGACCAAAAGGAAAGGTCTAGGTCCACAGTTAACACTCCCAGCGGCAAGTGGATACCGGCCAACACATTTAAACACTCCCAGAGGGCAACTGGATACCGACCAAGTGACCAATGGTATTTTGAAACTTGGGAAAATGTGAAGAAAAAAGGAAAAGGAAAGTAAGAAAAGAAGTAGTGACTGCTTCTACATATGGTGATCTGAACACTTGATGATATAATGAAAGAGAGTCACTTGAGCATGGCCAAACTTGGTAACCGCTATCATATTCCCACCTGTCATTCTTCTCAATCATTAATGGTAAGGCATCAATGCTCTTGGGCAAGGGATGGATAAGGTTTGGTCCTTTGTTCAGAGCCCACAATCAGTTCCAAAACAAACCAATACAAAATTAGTTTCAGGACAGTTCTGTACAAACACAACGAATGCAAACTACAGCCCCTTTAGTGTTTCTCAACTGGGTTTCCTCAAGAATTAAGTCTTAATACTCGAAGGCATCAACAGCTCCTAATGAATTAACTTCTCTCCTACACACAGTACTAGTTATGTTACCATCCTAGAGAGAATTAAGAAAATGGCCACTCAAAATACTTTATGGCTCCGATGACCCTATTTGAGAAAGGACAGAGCTCCATGGAGAGATGGCATAGCATAATAGCATAATAGTATGGACTGTGGAACCATACTATTTGTGTTCAAAATCCCAGCCCTATTATTTATCATCTATATGACCTTGAACAAGTTACTTAACTCCTCTAGGCTTTAGTTTTCTCTTCTAAAAGAGAATTAATAATAGTATTTACCTCCTAGGATTATTTAAGGATTACCTAAATTATCTATCTTTATACTTACATCTTAGACAGATACTTATATCTTAGTCTGACAGTATGAAAGTGCTATCTAACTGCTGTTATTATCATCACCATTCTATCTGGGAGTTATTTTAGGTTACTGCCTGCACTGACCTATGAAGAAAGGCCTTGAGTCAGATACACTTCTGCCTTGAGCTACCTCCTCAGTCTCTGAGATCTGGGTACGAAGGTTGAAACTCTTCTCTATTCTGCCGCTTGTATTTAAGAGGCTGATTTCCCATGACCTAGATAACAAGGGAAAGAAAGACTTAAAGTCAGAGCTCTGCCTGCATCCACGGTGCATATGCAACAACAGATCTGGCTCTTGCGCTCAGTGGCATCATCTCCATGCTACTCTTTTTTAACCTCTTAGTTACAGACAGCTTTCTCCATACACACTGAATATCTTTTCAGAATAGCCTCTGCTTGCATATTCTTTCTTTTCTTATTTTAACTATTATCGGTCTTGTTAGGAAAAGCATGTGCATAAGGGATGAGGCAGCCTCAGCCTGCCCAGCGTGCATCTGTGGAGCCACAGCTCTGGAAGAAGCTAGAGCACAAAGCCCCTCTGTTAGGGCAGCACACTAACCCCTGTGTGTCCCTCTCACAGGAGCACAAGGCTGGAACGAGCCTTCTCCTGTTCCCTTTTTCGCCCTCCTCCCACCTTTCCCAGAGGGAGATCCTATTCACACCAAAGAAAGCCAAGAACATTTAGTTCAGCAATAAGAACAGGTGGTAGCACCAATAAGGAACAAAAACTGGTATTCTTCCAGTTGCTGAGTTCTATGGCAGAGAGGGAGAGAGGGCAGGAAGAACCAAAACCCAGGAATCATTTTCCTCTGTGGGGTCCCTGTCAGTTTCATTTCAATAAATAGAAAACCCAACTTGGAGGTTTCTCTCTGCTCTTCTTCACAGAGTGAAACCAAAGAGGTGTTCCTTTTCATTCTCAGGAAAAGGCAAATTACTTTTTGTTTATTAACTATTTTCCTGGATGCGGTGCAAAAGCAACAAGACTTTAATGACTAAAAGCAGGTGCTTCCCCACCCATCTCTCTTGGATCAAGGAGCAAAACAATTCTACCCACATGAGCATATAATTATTTGGATTAGTAAAAACCATGTAAATAAGATAAAAGCACCATAAAGACAGAAAGTCTTTGTACTTTGGCATGTACAAATGCAGCTGTTGCTTGAGATTTTTTTTCTTTCCCTTAAAACACAGACTTTGTCTTTAAGCAAGGAATAGCTGATTATTTCTCTCTCAGAACTTCCTAGCTCTGTATCAAAAAGAAGTCATGAGTAGGGAAGATACAGGTCAAAGAAAAGGGCTGTCACTAAATTTGATGCTTTATGGACCCAAGGTTTTTGGAAAGTGCCCTAGTTGGCAGTCCAACTCACCTCTGAGAGGTGTCCAGCAATATTTTCTACAAAGGCATGACGCATGTTACACACTGCTGCTAACTCAATTCTCAGGATTTCTCTTCTTGCTTTGAGCTTCCCAAATCTATAATTTTGGCTCTTGTAACTATCTTTTTTTCCCCCACACCTCCTGGAAATCATACACCTAAATAAATCATAAACCTAGACATGGCCAATTGAGCATGTTTGTAAACACAATCCTTTGAAAGGAAGATAAAGGAGCTACTCCTAGTGGGTCACTGACTGCTGAAAGAGAGAAATTTCATCCTAGTTTTGTGTGTTCAAAAGAAAGTTGAACGTTTTCTTTCAAGAGGAGAAAGAATGTTTAAATGTTTACCATTCTGGCACCCAAAACAGTAACACTGGATTTTTAACATTTATTGCAAAGAAGTTCAAACATACCAGGTTAGACAAAACGGCACAATAAATTTCCTTGTACCCATTATCCATTCTCAACAACTATTGGCCTGTGGCCAAGCTTATTCTATATATATCACCCACCCACTCACCCCTTTCCCAGATCATTTTGAAACAAATACCAGACATTATCCATCTGTAAATATTCAGGAGATGCCTCTAAAAAAGTAAGAACACTTCTAGTTTAAAACATAACCATAATACTACTACCACACTCTTAGAAAAAGGTATTCAGTCAGTTCAACAGAAACGCTTGCTCAAACTTTGGGGGAGGCAGAGAACAGCTGGCCAGTTTCTCTCCTGGGATTCTTTAACTTTATGTCTTAAAATAGCCTCTGGACTTCCTAATTAGAAAATTAACCACATATCCTATTTCAGTTCCTTTAAATTAAATTCAGTTATCAATACCATTTTCTCCCCATGAGTTTAGGGCTTTATTTGCACTCAGTTCATAATCTAAAACCTTGGACTTGCAGTGGTGAAGTAAAAGACCATCATAAACTACCTTTCACCCTCATTCCTCCCACTCATACAAAAAAGACACCCACATACACACAAAGGTAGAGACACAGAAATACCAAGACTTCAAGACACTGGACAGGTAGACACAGAGGCATAAATAGGCCAGATTCATCAGGGAATAGTACTGCTTTCAGTGGGAAACCATAAACTAATACTGAGCTAAACTAAACTAAAATATAAGTCAATCTGCTAGTTTTTGCCAAGATCAAAAATGTAGGACCATATAGATTACCAACAGAATTCAAATCAAATTTTGAGAATCAATATCCTAACCATTTACTCCATGGGGAAATAAAAAATGGAACCCTTCTGGACAAGCACAAGGATTGTGAGATTGTATAAGTTTCAGGTTCTGCCATAAACTCTGGAAAGGAAGGAATCATGGTGATCTACTATATTTTTCCCTGTAGTCATATTCTCTATTTGAAATATCATGTAAAATTCTGAACTCTAGAATTTCATTTTTGCTTTTTTTTTAACTTTATATTGGAGTATAGCCAATTAACAGGTGATGCTAGTGGTAAATAAAACCTGCCTGCCAATGCAGGAGACATAAGAGATGCAGGTTCGACTCCTGAGTCAGGAATGCCCTAGAGGAGGGCATGCAATCCACTCCAGTATTCTTGCCTGGAGAATCCCATGGACAGAGGAGCCTCATGGGCTCCGGTCCATAGGATCGCAAAGAGTTGGACACAACTAAAGTGATTTAGGAGTAGCAGCACAGCCAATTAACAAGGCCATGATAGTTTCAGGTGGACAGCAATGAGACTCAGCCGCACATATATAATTTTTCAAAGGATAAGAGCTTAAGTTTTATACTATCCAAGTTATGTCAATTGTTAAATTAACTCAGAAAACTTAGGGACAGACTAATACAACTTTAAGAAAAGTTAGGGACTTCCCCAATGGTCGAGCGGTTAAGAATCTGTGCTTCCACTGTAGGGGGCACAGGTTCCACCCCTGGTCAGGGATCTAGCATGCCATGTGTGCAGTGTGGCCAAAAAGTTAAAAAAAAAAAAAAAGACTAAGAAAGGTTAACAGAAAGATCACAAAAATACAGTCATATTCCACAAATAGGCAAATCAATGAAGTTCAACTTAGACACGTGCCTTAGACATAAGGACCTTCCTTATGTGAGGGCTGTTTGTTATGAGCTAAAATTTCTGGGTAACATACCAGAAATCTAATTTCCTGGTTTACACAGTCAGTCCAGGATAATGGGTTTATTGTTTTCTGATAGTGGCAATGACTACAAGACAATGAAGACCTTCCTAAAATCTACAGAAAAAACAAACAAACAAAAATGACCAGACTGTAATTCCTTATACCACTTTACTCCGTATGTGTATGTTTCAGTCCCCTGCATAGTAACAGCTACATGGTACAAAATAAAATAATATTGAGATTTGTTCCCTTAACCCTCAAATTTCCTCCCAGTTAACAAGTGAGCAATCAGCAGAGCATAGACTTTACTGCTCCTTCACAATAGTCTTACTGCTCTACAGATATAGACTTATACATTCCAGGACACCTTAATATACAAAAACCCATTTCTTCCATCCCTACCTCCATCATCACCACCACTCTGAGGCTTTTAGGCCTTATACTAAGTCTTAAAAAAAAAAAATTCACTAATTGAGAAGATTTATTGGATTTAATCAATCAATGCAGCATTCTTCTTTGCCTATAACAAAAAACACTCTGTCCTACATCCTGGCACTGCAAAGCCTCTAGTACAATCCCTGGAAGGAGAACAAAATCTTTGTGGCATACTAAGTACAGAGGACGGATTTCCTCCTCTGGATAGAGATAAATAAATAAACCAACACCAAAGTAAAATCATACCCTGGGGGCCAGGGTGTACGAGCAGATTCGATATGAGTAAGAGCTCTGGGCTGTAGGCATGACAAGGGTTTAGGTCAGTAATACTAGATGAGAATAAATTTGGTGTTTTAGAAGGGACAGGGTAATTAGCACACAAGTCCCTTCTATTTGCTAAATCAGAGTTGAAAGACATCGTGGTTCAAAGTAAGCAGAAAGACTAACAAATTCTTCATTAATAATTTGCATGCAAGATTTCGAGGCTGCAATTACTTTAGGGACTTAATGTCAAGTAACACCAAAAAAAAAGCCAACAGTATATTCTACAGGACCAAAAGAAATAGACTATCAAAACTAGTCCATTTCTGTGGTTTTGTGTACAAACCACCAGTACAAAGTACTGGACACAACATATTCTAGTGTACCAGGGAAGGTTATAAGACACAGGATTACTGACAGACATTCACAGACCAAAAGAAAAAACAAAATAAAGACATGATCCAAATGTATCCACATAAGGCCAATAGTAAATGTATATTTAAGGTGCTAGGTAAAGTAAACAACTGGAGAAAAAGCAGGGATACATATCTTTCAGCCAGACTTGGAAGGGCAAATCCTTCATCCAAACATCAGATTAAGAGAAAGTTGGCTAACTTCTGACTCATCGAGGAACATGTTTGTGTTTCTTTTTGTCCTTAATAGTAGGTTCTAGAGATAAGCAATTATGCTCTAACATAAAGAATTCTGACTTTATAGAATTGGAAAGTTTTGCAGACAATTTCAAATTCAGGGATTCTGGAGTCTCTTGTTTTAAAAAAAAATCTAAGAAATAAGAATTTTATGTATAAAACTTAGCACTAAAGAATGCAAACAGGTCATGAAGTATCAGCAAAAAGGAATTCTTACTGGCCTCATCAAATATTCCCCTAATTTTTAAATAGAAAAATATTTACAATTATACTCACAGAGAAAAAAATATAGAATTATGCCCACGCTGGTCACCACAAAGTTAACATGTAACCTAACCACAGGATATGGTAAAACTGCTATGCTGACAGAACCCTAGCCTTTCACTCTTTCAACAGCTGACCTTTACCATCATGGACTCCCCTCCCTGTCCCCACCCCCACCCCTGCATATCTCACTCTTTCCTTATTAAATGAGGCAGGAAGGCTTAGATTAGTGGACCTACTAAAAAAATTATGAGGCTAAATGTCACAATATGAAAATCTGTGAAACAGGACAAAGTGAGAGAGCATATAAGAGAGAAAGAAAAAGGCAATACCCAAACTCCGTAACAAAAACACCAAGAACTACTACAAGACTCGGGCTTCCCTAGTGGCTCAGATAGTAAAGCATCTGCCCGCAATGCGGGAGACCTGAGTTTGATCCCCAGGTTGGGAAGATCACCTGGAGGAAGGCAGGGCAACTAAAAGACTACATGAACCCAGAAAAGCTGTGTTTATATTAAGGTCCAGGCACTGAGCATAGCACCAAGAGAGAAGAAAAGCTGGGCCACCTTCCCCAAAACCCACTCAGCCATGCCAAACATTGTTTAAGTCAATCACAGAGCTACATAGAGAGAGTATTTTTAAAACTTCATAAAGAAGATAAATTCTTACGAGTCCTGACAGGTAGATGTGGTTTGATTCAAAAGGGATGTGTTACTGTTTTATTTATCATTATGCTATTGTTTGGGGTGACAAGGGGTGCAGCAGAGTGAATGGCGTCTGCAACGCGTACTGAAGAAGCAGGCACACTATGTGCCACTGTCTACTGTCGTAGCTGAAACAGTCTTGGCAAGGAGAGGAAGGCGAAAGGAAGTGCGAAATTAGTTTTTTACATGTCTATAATCTTGCTTTTTAAAGTGATTTAACAGACGATTGGAAGCCGCTCCAGGGTTATAAGGGAGTAACTTCAAAATATCACTCCAGGGCAGTCTAAGGTTCAAACAAATAGGAAGATATTAGAGATGGGGCGGGGGGAGTATTCTTTTTACTAAAATGGTGGGCAAAAAGACATTACTAGAAATATCACAGACCAGAAAGGAGGCATAAAGCGAAATAAAGACGCCTGTGAGGGAATACAGACTATTTTGTTTCCCTCTCTACACTTTAGGCTTTCCAGATTGCTGTATTTTTCTATAATAAAAATCATCATTCAAATAAAGAACAAACATGATGGGTATATACAACCAAAGAATAATAAATCCCCATGTGCTTACCACACAACTTAAAAAAATGGAAAAATTGAGTTTGAGACTCCCTAATTGATTATATCCTCTCCATTCCATGTTCCAGAGGTAACCATTATCCCAAATTGTGTGAAAATCATTCCTTTTTTCTCTGCAGTTTTATCATATGTATGTATCCCTGAACAATATGTTATTTAGTTCTGCCTGTTTTTGCTTTGTATATAAATGGAATCATAGTTTAGCAGTCTTCAGTGACTTGCTTTTTTCATTCAATGGGATTACATCTCTACTGCTCTTAGAGATGATAGGAAACCAATCATCTTAGGAAACCAATGGGATTACATCCCAATAAACCTACCAAAAATATATGTAACTTATCTACCAAATATCATAGCTTGCTGCTGCTGCTGCTGCTAAGTCGCTTCAGCCGTGTCCGACTCTGTGCAACCCCATAGACGGCAGCCCACCAGGCTCCGCCGTCCCTGGGATTCTCCAGGCAAAACACTGGAGTGGGTTGCCATTTCCTTCTCCAATGCATGAAAGTGAAAAGGGAAACTGAAGTCGCTCAGTTGTGTCCAACTCTTCGTGACCCCATGGACTGTAGCCCACCAGGCTCCTCTGTCCATGGGATTTTCCAGGCAAGAATACTGGAGTGGGTTGCATAGCCTACCTTCAACATGCTCAGAACATTTACATTAGCCTACAGTTGGGCAAAACAATCTAATACAAAGCCTACTTTGTTGTAAAGTGAATATCTGATCTAATTTACTGAATACTGAAAGTGAAAAATAGAATGGTTGTATGGGTACAGAATGGTTATAACTGTATTGGTTGGTTAAATCTTATGATTGTGTGGCTGACAGGGAATGACTGACTGTGGTTGACTGACAGCTCATTATAGCTGCCCAGCAACACAAGAAAGTATCATATCACATCACTAGCCCAAGAAAAAAATCAAAATGCAAAATAAGGTTTCTACTGAATGCATATCGCTTTCGTATCATCATAAAGTCAAAACAATCATAAGTCAAACCATCATAAGTCGAGGACTGTCTGTAATGTTTCTGTGATTAATTTAAGTTGATATACGTAGCTGCCAACTATTCATTATCACTACTATATAGTATTTTACTCTGGGAATAAACCATAATTTTTAATTAATTACACTATAGTTGGAATGGGTTGCTTCCATTTTTCTGTCATCATAGGAAAATACTACCTTAAATATCCTCTAATGTATCTTCTGGTGTGTATGTACAGGAAGTTTTCTACAGGGAATATCTAGGAGTAGAGTTACTGAGTAGCAGGATACCTGTTACTTCAATTTTGTTTGACAAATGCAATGACAACTTGGTTTCCTAAATAGTGGTATCAATTTATATTCCAATCAATAATGTACATAAATTCTCATTATTCTACCTTTTAGGTAACAATTTTATCCAACTTTTAAATTTCTACTATCTGAAGGGTATGGTTTAATTAACATTTCTTAGATTACTAAATGGATGTTGAGGCTGAAACTCCAATACTTTGGCCACCTGATGTGAAGAGCTGACTCACTGGAAAAGACCCTGATGCTGGGAAAGATTGAGGGCAAGAAGAGAAGGGGATGACAGAGGATGAGATAGTTGCATGGCATCATCGACTCTATGGACATGGGTTTGGGTGGACTCCAGGAGTCGGTAATGGACAGGGAGGCCTGACGTGCTACGATTCATGGGGTCACAAAGAGTTGGACACGACTAAGTGACTGAACTGAACTGCCTGAGATTACTAAAGAGGGTAAGCCTTTTTCATATCCTTTAAAGTTAATTGGCTTTCCCATTCTGAGAAATGTCTATTTATGTCTTTTAAAAAAAAAATTTTTTTGGGGGGGGCCATGTTTGGGCATGTGGGATCTTAGCTTCCCAACCAGGAACTGAACTTGTTACCCCTGCATTAGGAGCACAGGCACAGAGTCTTAAACACTGGACTACCATGGAAGTCCCTATTTATGTCTTTTGTTAGTTTTTCTGTTGACTCATTTTATTTTTTACTTACTCTTCATGGGAGTTCTCTAAGTGCTATGCTAGATACCAATCCTTGTTGATTATATATAATGCAAACATTTTCTCACAATTTGTAGCCCTGTATATTTACTGTCTTTATGGAATCCTCTGATGAACAGAAGTTCTTGAATTTTCTATAGTAAAATATGTCAAACTTTTTAGCTTTGTATTTTTCATTACTTACTTATTAAATCCTCTCTATCACTTAGGCCTTGATACTCCCTTATAGTTTCTTCTAAAACTTACAAAATTTTGTTTCTCACATTTTAGTCCTTAATTCATCTGAAATTCTTACTTTTGGTATAATATGAAGTAGGGATCTAATTTCCTTTTTGTTTATACAAATAACCAACTATCTAAGCACATTTATTGGAAAATCTAAGACTCTAATTTTCAAATTAAGTGCACAATAATTAAATGAATGCAAATAATGCCATCTAAAACAAAGTATGTGCAAACTAGAGCTTAATTATGTAACATTTATTTAGCACTGAGGGATTGAAAAGCATTTTACGAAAAAAAAAATCAAGTTTTTAATCTTCCGATATAGCAAATTTGATAGCTCAGTTGGTAAAGAATCTGCCTTCAATGCAGGAGACCCCAGTTCGATTCCTGGGTTGGGAAGATCCCCTGGAGAAGGGATAGGCTACCCACTCCAGTATTCTGGCCTGGAGAATTCCATAGACTATATAGTCCATGGAGAAGGTAACGGCACCCCACTCCAGTACTCACTCTTGCCTGGAAAATCCCATGGACGAAGGAGCCTGGTAGGCTGCAGTTCATGGGGTCGCTAAGAGTCGGACACGACTGAGCAACTTCACTTTCACTTTTAACTTTCATGCATTGGAGAAGGAAATGGCAACCCACTCCAGTGTTCTTGCCTGGAGAATCCCAGGGACGGGGGAGCCTGGTGGGCTGCCGTCTATGGGGTCGCACAGAGTCGGACACGACTGAAGTGACTTAGCAATATAGTCCATGGGGTCACAAAGAGCCAGACACAACTGAGCAACTTTCACTTTACATAGCAAAAGCATCAGTGAAGGAAAAGAAATCTAATGGATAGACCAGGCAATGATGTGATTGATGAGGAAAGCACCAGAATTCCAACACATCCTCAGAGCTAGAAAGTCCTAAATCATAATCTTTGATTCACTAAGCCCATTTACTTACCTATCATAAGCAACTGCTTCTCTGAAAAACTCCCAAGATACACCCCTGGCCCTCTAGCTTGAAAAACCAGATGTCTCAGGTGTCCCATAAGGTCTGGTGGTTGGTTTTCTTTATCTGACTTATATAATTGTATTGATTTATATTAAAGTAACAATTTGTCCCTCTGGAAAATGAAACATAACAAGACCGTGACAACCAATTCTCCAGAGTCCAGTCTGGGTCAGTGAAGAATAGGGCACAGTCCTAACTAATCAAAGGCATGTCAGAGGGTCATGTAAGTGCCATCATCTCTTCCTGGTACAGATATGAGTTTTCTATCTGTAGAAATCTATCAGTAGAAATTCTATCTGTAGGAGATTCTCCTACCAGGTATTCCCCAGGATTCAGATACCCCTAGCAAGTAACTTGCCCTGTTTTTTTTGGTTTTAATGTCATGAACCAGACTTCCCTTGGACTTGATGGCCAAAGGACCACTATGTTTCTTGTCTATCTAAAATAAGATACTTAATGTCAATGTACCTTTCAGAAAATCAAGCCAAATACTTTTTTGAATGGACTTCTGTCTGAATGGATATAGTCAGAAATGTTACAACTTGTAAAAAATCTGGTTTCATTAAAATTTCATATTTAAACTCAATTAACCAATAATTTATTTTCCTAATTTATTTTTTTGTTTTTTTGCTGCACTAAGAGGCACAGAGGATCTTAGTTGCCCAACCAGGGATCAAACCCATGTCCCCTGTGGTGGAAGCATGTAATCTTAACCACTAGACTGCCAAGGAAGTCCTCAATAATTTATATTCTATATTTTGCTAAGCTATAATGGTTGCAAACAAAGAGAAAAAAAAGATATTTGTGACGCTAGTGGCAAAAAGTTCAGAAGTCTCAGTTATCTCTTTTCAGAGATATCAGCCTACCGTGGACTAAAACTTCAAACTGATGTTGGCCAAAAAATTGTTTTGACTCAGCTGTTGCAAATTTAACTAGGAAATAACCCTGGAGTTTTTTGGTTATAATTCCTGTTCTCAGATATAAAAACAACTAAGTTAATAATGATCACAACCAAGCATCCTTGTGACAAACCAAGGATTCAGACTTCATGCGACTGAAAAATGACCCTAGAAGCTTCATCATCCAACCACAAATAATGCATTGTATATCTGGACCAAGAAAACAGAGAGCATACATGTTGGAAAACTGATGGAGAATGGGCCTTTTATACATCCTAGTTCTTTCTCTTTAGCAACTTACCTAAAATCTCTGAGTCAGAACTCTCTCACATTACACCATTTTATTTGTCTCTAAATGAATCCTCAGTTTCACTTTATTCAGAAATGAAAAAATTGGAGTCAGACTAAAATAGAACCAATATAAAGAATCTATTACATGTGATAATGGGAAATATTAGGGAATGGGAAAATGGGAAAATTTTAGTACTGGTTTTTCTTCATAGAAACAGTTTGTTGCTAAATTTAGCTTTTATAGACAATAGTTAATTCCATGAAAAACAGCTGGTTGTTTGTTTTTTCAAAATGAAAATTTAGTATTAGTTTTTCAGATAAATACTCAAAGTCTGAGCACATGTAAATAGTACCCTATCACATTAAATAGAGTTGTATGGGCAAAAGGTTCAGAGAAACAGAATACCAAGTAGTATTTCTCTGAAGCAAGCAAAATTAATCATACTTATCCTTTGCACTAAACCAGAGGCAGATAATGTAGCAACAAATTCTTTAGCATTAATCTGAACAATCAAACCAACTCAATATCGATCATTTGGCAACCTAATGACAGTGAGAAGAAACAAGTTTGAAGTATTTACCTTGAGAGCACAAAAGATGCAGGAATCTCCCATGCATTTGTGAGTTGTAAGCTGCCTAAAGCTACGTCGGAAGATGTCCAAGTGCCATAAAACCTGAGGAAAAGGGAGGATACTTCATTACACCACAAAAATTCCCCATTTAAATCAAGAAGTCAAGCAAATATAGGTAACGATCACAGAAGACATCATTACTCTCAAGAGAAAAGTTCATTCTAATCTATCAAAAAAAGTCCAAATAAAGTGAAGTATCCAATCAGAGGCACAGATGACCATATTATAGAAAAAACACTAATTCAAACATAAAGTAGATCACACAGAGAAAATGTGGTATGACATACATCAAATGCGATCCTAAAGAGGTATTTTATGGGTTAAAAACTGCAGAATAAGGATTTATTTTAATGGCCCACACAAGAAAAGCAAAAATATTTAAAAACTTATTTAGAAGCTTGAATTGCAGTGTGGAATTTTGTCTTTGTTAGATTTCTCCATTTTGGACCTTTCTGAGAGAGGTGTGACCTCCTTAAGTCAACAGAATTTAAAAAATAACGGTAAAATCAACAGTGATAAATCTGTTCACAGAATGTAACTTTGACAGAAAGTGATGAGAATAGCACTTTACTTTTATGGTATTTCTCTCAAAAACCCATAACCCCAGTTTAATCATGAGAATCACATCAAATTCCAATAATGGGACATCCTACTAAATACTTGACTAGTACTATTCAAAACTGTCCTGATTATCAAAACAAGGAAACTGAGAAACTATCACAGCCAAGAGGAGCCTGACAAGTAAATGCAGCATCTTGGATCGGATTCTGGGATACAAAAAGGCGCTATGTAAAAAACTCAGGAAATCTGAATAAACTTTAAACTTTAGTTAAGAAAGAAACAGTGTAATATATAGCATAAATGCCTTAGGAAGCTTCTCTTATCTGGAAAACATTTTAAAAGCATCATATCTGAAAAGGCACTACACTTTAGGCGTACCAGATAATAGACACTTCTGGGGTATCTTCACATTGATACTTAGGTATCTATAGGTATATATTTCCAAAGTTTGTTGAAATATGCTACACTCCCAAATAAGTAACACCTTTTTATAATAAATGTAATGGGTTCAATACACCTGTGGTGAACATAGCTTTCATACCATAAAAGTTAGAATATTAGCTCATAGAAACAATTAATTTTAACTTGTAACAAGATTATAATAGGCACTCCAAAACTATCAATGTCTTCAAGTATAAAAATAGAAATATGTATATGTAGATAAATTATATGTTCTATAATTGAGTAGTGGCAATGAATGAACTAAGACTGGTAAATGTTAATCACTGTTGAGCCTGGTTGTTGTGTGCATGAACATTCATAATACAAAATAAGTAAGTAAATAAGCTTGACAAGATTCTTGAACTACAAGTGAGAAAACTGAAATACTATTACCTGTACAAAGTCACAAGGCTAGTCTAAAGAAAGGCTAAAACTCGGACCTGGGTCTCCTAATTCTTAAGTCCAGTGCTTTTTATACCAAATACATTGTCATGTCTTTTTTTCTCTCATAACAACTTATTTTCTCATATATCTGAGGTGTAAAGCTAATTAATACTTTACCCAAGCATATTTATCTTAAGATTTACTTTTACTCTGAAGAGGAGAGAAAGGGGAAAGTTATCACTTGAAAGTTAGACTAAGAGGGATGAACCTATCACACTATGGCCCTGATTGGCCAGGGCAGACAGACAGACAGTAAGCACCGGGGTTTTGAGAAGGCTAACGTAGCCTGGAAAATCCCATGGATGGAGGAGCCTGGTAGGCTGCAGTCCATGGGGTCACTAAGAGTCGGACATGACTGAGCAACTTAACTTTGACTTTTCACTTTCATGCAATGGAGAAGGAAATGGCAACCCACTCCAGTGTTCTTGCCTGGAGAATCCCACGGACAGAGGAGCCGGTGGGCTGCCGTCTGTGGGGTCGCACAGAGTCGGATACAACTGAAGCGACTTAGCAGCAGCAGCAGCAATGTGGCAAGCAAAACCAAAAGGGAAAATTTAGAGTAGCTAATCAACTTAGGGGAATTTATTTTCTACCAGCTCTGTGTAAGCATATCTAATCAGATACTACAGGAGAGCTCAGAGGAAGGAGACAAAGAAGTGGACAAAGACTGGACCCCAATCAGTGAGTATGCTGAGAGCCTGAATATTATGAGACGAGAATAACATACCTGAAAATCTTTGAACTTATGGAAAGAATTTTGCTTTCTAGACTGGAGGAAAGCAACTAGGGTGATGAGACACCTTAGTCTCAAATGGAAAAAAAAAAAAAAAACAGTAGAGACTGTTCAGGAAAAAAGTCAAGCAAGTAGTACGATCTAGTCCATGTACCTCCCTTTAGTTAGTTATTATTTCTATTACCATTATTAATCTCTTTTACAAATCAGGTAATTGAGACTCAAACAGATAAAGTGACTTGCCTATGATCACAGAGATGAACTTAAAAAATGATCTTAAGCTGCTGATCTCAAACAGAGACTATCAAGTATTAGATTTTAAAAAGTAAACAGAAATACAGCATCAGCAACTGAAAGTTGAAGTTCACCAAAAAGAAATTATCCTTACCTGCAAGGCACTGTTGAGGAAGCAGCTGTTTTGTCCTGGCTCATTGCTGAGGCCTTTGCTGGGAGCTATGGAGGTTGAGCTTCGAGGAGCAAACATCCCCTGGACACTACCACGGCCCCCTGAAAAATAATTTCTCTTCCAAGACATTACTGTTCACATTTAGCCTGAAAACAAGAGAATATTTTGTATCTTTGGGGGAGTCCTTAGTCTTTGTGGAAGTCCTTAATACAAAGAGAATCCAGAATTTAACAAATTTATGTTGAAGGACTTTGAATTTACAACCTTTCAAACATCATATAGGTAGCTCAAGAAACTCAGGCATCCTTAGATCCACAAGCCAGAGCTGTCCTCAACTTGTTCCAAACAATGCCTAAAATTTAACATGGCACAGGACAAATTCAAACCGAGAAGTCCTTAAGTATCGCTTCCTTCTATTTTTCTTGAACCGACTCCATAAAATTCTGGTGAAGTGGCTGTAATCCTCAACTCCAACAGAATCCAGGATCAGGGTAGAGTGTGTTCTTTAGGCTTGTTTATAATGCTTCCTGTGGATTGAAGATTTTCCCAACTGGAAGGAGAGGCAGACAGACAACCAAGAATCCAGCACAACTCTCCTTGCCTTCCACTGCCCTGTCCCATTGTCCCATCATCCTCTGAAGTAAAAACCCAGGTTCTAAGCAATTGACATCGATTTCAGAAAGCTAAGAAGTTTGTTTGAAATACATGGAGTTTCTGCTGTTGTTGCTCTGCTGCTGTTCTTTAATATGTCCCAAACATCTTCTATTATTCCATCCACAACTTCAGAAAATCTCTTCTCTTTTCCTCTGTGACCAGACTAGCCAGCTGTGCCAGAGAGCTTTAACAGAAAGAAAAAAAAAAATCAAAAGCTTGCGTCACTTAATGACTCTACTAGCTTTGTGCTGTTCTGCCAAGATCAACGTTGCCTCACCTCGCACTATAAACTTGAAACCTTGGCAAACAATACATAGCCCTCCCCCAACCAAAAAAATAAGCCCAACAACAACAAAAAGGAGAACCACTCAACAGGCAGGGGGAAAAGGTGTGAGCAGCCTTACTTTCATAGGAGACTTCTCTCAAATTTTCTAGAAGAAAGTTGATCTGGACAAATATAAAACTCCAATGCGAACTTTCCACAACCAGGCTAAGAAAAAAATTACCAAGTAAACACATACCAAACTGGGAAATTGAAACAGTTTCTTTTGGATGTTTTGAGTACAGAAAATTTTAAAGGTGTTTTACATGCCCATGGCTACAAAAGCCTATTTAAAGGTGGGAGGGGCATGTTATCACTTTACTGAGTAAAGATGTCCCATCCCAGAGAAACCCTCATGGTGAGTAAACCATATGTCCTTAATATTCAGTCCAAAAAACCAAAATCTTCTTCTGCCCTGTTTGTTTGTATGTTACATTTTTTTTCCCAGAGGATCAGAGAGATAATTTGGGTTACAAATCACTTAATCCTCAGATTATATCCAAGGCAGTCACCATCAGAGGCCATCCATTGACCAACAGTAATCTTCAACTAATTAAAATGCCAAAGAAGCAAGAGGCAAAAATTTCCTTGGAAGAAAATGCTTCTAATATTCACCTTTAAGTTCTCCTATAAGGCCGCCAGGTCCACATAAAGAAAAAATTTAGAATGTTAAATATTAAATTTGGCTTCTAACAGTTGCCCAAGCTTCTGCTTTCCTTCTCACCATCATATGGATGACCTAAAAAACCAAAAATGCTGTAACAGTTTCATCCTTCTCAGATCACCTAGCACTATCTATAGTGTGTTCAGTGGAAAAGCTGAGGCACAGGAACATTAAATGGTTGCATAAGAATGTTCTTTCCCTTCTCTAAATTCCCAGACTATTTATAATCCACAGGTCACAATTAAAGTATTTGATTATACATTATAGTGTCATATTATTCTCTATTTGTTTTTATTGCTCTTTATTTGTTTTATATGGTGTCAGTCATATATTCTGACCATGACTGTATGAAATGGAATACTAGCTAGTGTCAGACGTGTGCTAAACAATACCTACATTCTTTACTCAATCTTCATAACAGCCCAATCAGTAGGTATTAATAGTTCCATTTTACAGAAGCGTAAAGGGAAGCTTAAAGACATTAACTTGCTCAAATCAAAGTTGGTAAGTGGGAGACATAGTTTTGTTTGACTACTTACTGTGACTTACTTATGCATTTTATTATATTATTCCAAAAGCTCCTAACACAGTGCTAGTCATAAGGAAGCGCTCAATAAATACTGCCTGATGATTAGCACACAGCACCAGGAAACATCCCACGTCTCCCACACAGACTACAAGACCCTCAACTCTCTACACACACCCTCATACACACCCCACCGGAGGCCACTAAGCAATTACCAACAAGCCATGCAGCATTCCTTCAGCTTAACTGCTGCAAAGGAATGACAAGGACCAAGCCTCCACTCTGCTCAAAGCCAAAAACTTGGCAGCAGGATCCACGTGAGGAGCTCACTGAAACTCCGCCTGCCCTATGATACACACCCGTGAGTTCAGGGAGCAAAGGGAAAAAAGGCAGTAGCAGAAAAAGATTCTCAGGCTCTGGATGGCCTGTGTAGGGGAAGGCAAAAAGCTCTCACGCTTGAATTAGGTGTGTCAGAAACCAGAGGTGAGAGCCAAAAAGAACAAAGCCAAGAGGGGCAGTAACAAACGGTCCAAAGAAACACTGAAGACAAAATATTTCAATTAAATTGCAGGTCTTGCACCAAACAATATAATCCATCTGTGAAACATACATGAGAAAGTAAATAAAGAATTCTACCCACAAAGCCCTAACTTTTGGGGGAGTGGGGGAGGCACCGTATGGCATGTGGAATCTCAGTTCCTGGACCAGGGATGGAACCTGTGCTCGCCCACGCAGTCTTAACCACCAGACCACCAGGAAGTCTTGGATTTATCTAACAACCTTCTTCTTTTTTTTCTTTTTTTAGCAGTTTATGTATTTTTATTATTTTTGTTTGCACTGGGTCTTCGTTGCTGTGCACGGGCTTTTCTCTAGTTGTGGCGAGCAGGGTCTACGCTCTAGTTGCAGCGCTGGAACTTCTCACTGCAGTGGCTCCTCTTATTGTAGAGCACAGGCTTTAGGCACACGGGCTTCAGTAGCTACAGCATGTGGGCTCAGTAGTTGAAGCACACAGGCTTAGTTGCTCTGCGGCATGTGGAATCTTCCCGGACTAGGGATTGAACCCATGTGCCCTGGAGAAGGAAATGGCAACCCACTCCAGTGTTCTTGCCTGGAGAATCCCAGGGACGGGGGGGAGCCTGGTGGGCTGCCGTCTATGGGGTCACACAGAGGGGGGACACGACTGAAGTGATTTAGCAGCAGTAGCAGCCCTGGATTGACAGGCAGATTCCTATCCACTGTCTACCAGGGAAGTCCCTAACAACCAATTTTTAAAAGAAAAAGAACTTCCTAGGCAATATTGAAGTATTTTAGGGGTAAAAGAGCATAATGTCTGCAACTTACTCTGAAATGGTTCAGAAAAAAAGACTTGTGGGTATGTGTGCATACTTACATATACATGGAGAAAGAAGGAGAGAGAAAATAATAAACTGAAAACAGCAAAATGTTACCAATAAATAAATCTGGCTGAAGGGTATATGGAAATTCTTTATTCCATTTCGTAGAACTTGTTTATAAGTTTTTAATTATTTTCTTAAGTTGAAAAGGAACTGATATCTTCAAATAATAAAACAATTTAAAATTACATAAGAAAATATAAAAAATGTACAGCTATGTGGCCAAATTAAAAGGAAATAAGTGTTAAGTCACTTAGTCGTACCCGACTGTCTGTGACCCCATGGACTATAGCCCACCAGACTCCTCATCCATGGAATTCTCCAGGCAAGAATACTGGAGTGGGTTGCTATTTCCTTCTCCAAAAAGGAAATAAGGCTGGAATACTATTTCTATGAAAAGGAGAGTTTGAAATAGAATATAAGGTCAGGTTGTCGTAAGGAGTAAATGATGTACAGTAATCATGATATTGGGGCTCCCCAGGTGGTGCAGTGATGAAGAATCCGCTTGCCAATGCAGGAGACATAAGAGACAAGGGTTCCATCCCTGGGTCAGGAAGATCTCCTGGAGTTGGAAATGGCAACCCATTCCAGTATTCTTGCCTGGAAAATTCCATGGACAGAGGAGTCTGGTGAGTTGGAGTCCATGGGGGTCCAAAGAGTTGGACATGACTTGGTGATTGAGCACACACACACAACAATTATGATATTATTAAGAGGACTAGGACAAGACTTGCAGTTGGAAAATATGGGCTCAATTTCCAGATTTTTATTACTTTCTGTAATCCCAAACAACGTAGCTGTCCTGAACTTTGTTTTCTAGGTCTATAAAACAGCTTTACAATATCTATTTCACACAATGACTGAGATTTAACATGATAGGTATGTGCAAGCAAGTTTTCAAAACAAAGAATAAATTGTGAGTGAACTGCTGTGCCTAAAAATAGAGAAGTAAATTTCTGTTTGGGCACCTCAGGATACGAGAAAGTTGCAAGCCAACAGGAATAAGTCTTCTACTTGTACAAAAAGAACTGTAATAGGGCTCACACAGAGCAAGGTACATATCAGTATTATTGAGCCATGTGCTTGAAGAAACATTTAAATTTTACAATTATTTTAAAAATACAAAGATTAACATGAAAAGGTAAACAACTCAGTTCAGTTCAGTTCAGTTGCTCAGTCGTGTCCGACTCTTTGTGACCCCATGAATCGCAGCACGCCAGGCCTCCCTGTCCATCACCAACTCCCAGAGTTCACTCAGACTCACGTCCATCGAGTCAGTGATGCCATCCAGCCATCTCATCCTCTGTCGTCCCCTTCTCCTCCTGCCCCCAATCCAAAAGTCCATTCTGAAGGAGATCAGCCCTGGGATTTCTTTGGAAGGAATGATGCTAAAGCTGAAACTCCATTACTTTGGCCACCTCATGTGAAGAGTTGACTCATTGGAAAAAAAAACAACTCAGTCTGTTAACAAGAAATAGGGTAACATTTTAGAAGGTCTAAAGAATGACAAGAAAACCATGAAAAGTATCTCAGTTTCTAATGAAGGAACAGTAGCCCCATTACTAGCGATTAAAGCCAAAAGTAACCCAAACAATAGGAAGTCAAACTGGACTTTGTGACTGAAGTCACATTTGACTCAAATGTGAGTCAAAATTTGCTCACATTTCTGGTTTCTGTTCATCTGTGGAGCAGTTTACTTATAATTTACTGAAGAATCTATATTTGCCATATAGTCAAAGTTGTGGTTTTTCCAGTAGTCATGTATGGATTTAAGAGTTGGACCATAAAGAAGGCTGAGAACCAAAGGATTGATGCTTTTGAACTGTGGTGTTGGAGAAGACTCCTGAGAGTCCCCTGGACTGCAAAGAGATCAAACCAGTCAATCCTAAAGGAAATCAGTCCTGAATAATCATTGGAAGGACTGATGCTGAAACTGAAGCTCCAATACTTGGGCCACTTGATACAAAAAGCTGACTCGTTGGAAAACATCCTGATTCTGGGAAAGACTGAAGGCAGGAGGAGAAAGGGATGACAGACGATGAGATGGTTGGATGGCATCACCGACTCGATGGACATGAGTCTGAGCAAACTCCGGGAGTTGGTGATGGACAGGGAAGCCTGGCATGCTGCCATCCATGGGGTCACGGAGTCAGACACGACTGAGTGACTGAACTGAACTGAACTATATTTGCACTGATAAATCAACAGACAGTTATCTCAATTCCTTGGTACACTCCACACATCAATAATTACAAACTGGGAATTGGGGGTGGGGGTGGGAGGGAGGTTCAATAGGGAGGGGATATTTATATATTTATATATATACACACACATATGGGCTTCCCTGTTGGCTCAGAGGTTAAAGTGTCTGCCGGCAATACGGGAGACCCAGGTTAGATCCCTGGGTCAGGAAGATCCCCTGGAGAAGGAAATGGCAACCCATTCCAGGATTCTTGCCTGGAGAATCCCATGGACAGAGAAGCCTGGTGGGCTACAATCCATGGGGTCACAAAGAGTCAGACACGACTGAGTAACTTTACTTACTTACACATATATGGCTGATTCACTTTGTTGTATAGCAGAAACTAACACAACATTGTAAAGGCATTATACTCCAATTTTTTAAAAAATTACAAACCACATTCACAATATCTTATTGCTTAATATGAGGATATCAATATAGTAACCCCTATACAAATTAGTTATTATTATCATTCACACGTTCCCTTCTCATGAACTCTTTCCCCTTTAAAGATAACCATATACAGGTATCCCATATTCTTTTTTTTAAAAAAAAAGTAACAGCAAACACCACCTTGAACTTATTTACTCCTATGCCTACTGTCTTAAATTTTTTTCAACCTTTCACTGCTAAACATCTCTGTAAAATAATTTACCACTGCTACTTTTCCTTGCTCACCATTAATCTCGTCAGAACATGGTACTGTTCCTTCACTCTACCACCACAATATTATTCCATGGTACATTTGTTTTCAAAAGCAATCTAATTTCAAAACCTACTGGCTCTTCCATATGCTTCAGTCTTCTTAACTTTTCTGCAGCACCTAACACTGGCTGCCTGATCTTACACAATCCTGAATTCATAGGGTGAATTAAAAAGAAAATGAGAGAATACCAAAAATGAAAGAATGACAAATGAATACTGATTCTCCTATCCTCCAACAATCCATTTTCTCTCTCCTTTGCTGCTTTCTTAAAAGCGAACATTCCCTAAAGTTAAAATCAGGTGTGCCTGCTCTTGTCTAGAGTGCTCCCCATGGTGTTCTCATCCCCTTTTCCATCAGAACTTAAACCATCACTTCTGGCTGATAAATGATAAATCTCATGAACTCTGAAACAAAATTACTAACTATGTGCATATTGTCTCACTTTCAAAACAAGTTTAACATGTCGACGAAATCTGAAGTCACATCCTTCTCCAACAAAAGAGTCCTTCCTCTTATTCTCCCCTCACCTATTTTGTCAACTAATGGCATCTCCAATTACTCAGGTTCTAAATCTTAGCTGTTTATCAGTCTCTGACACCTTTCTATCCCTCTCCCCCTTCCGCATCCACAGTGTAAGGTCTGTCAATTACCCCTTCAAAATCTCTTACATCGATCCTTCTTTCTCACTTCCACTGTCATCACCTAGTTGGTACCACAATTACCCCTCCTGTTGGCTCAGATGGTTAAGAATCTGCCCTGCAATGCAGGAGACCCAGGTTCGGTTCCTGGGTCAGGACAATTTCCTGGAGAAGGAAATGGCAACCCACTCTAGTACTCTTGCCTGGAGAATCCCATGGACAGAAGAGTCTAGTGGGCTACAGTAAAACGGGGTCACAAAGAGTCAGACACAACTGAGTGACTAACACTAGACTATTACAATACATAAGTCTTTCTGGCCTCCTGTCTCTTGCTAGCCAATTCATTCATAAAATTAGTTTTTTGAACTAATATTTCTCTTTAACATACTTCATTACTTACTTGTGATTTCACACACACAAAAAGTGGAGAGCTTGAATTGTTCCTTAGCAGTAGAACAATGTCAGCTATTCAGCTAAAAAAGGTTTTTGATAGGACCAGTCCCACCTTTTTAGGTCCCCCAAAAAAGTAATGATGTCTACTCTTAACTGCCCCTGTTCAACATCATACTGGAAGTCCTAGTATGTACAACAAGGCAAGAAAAAGAAATTTTAAAAACATATAGATTATAATGAAATAAAATAACCATCTTTATAGATACTATGTTCTATACTTGAAAATCCTAAGAAATCTACCCAAAAACCTCTAAGAACTAATAAGTGAAGTCAGGTCACAGAATACAAAGTCAATATTTTTTAAGGAATCACTTGTGTTTCTGTATAATAACAATGAACACTGGAAACTGAAATTCCTTTAAAGTACTACTTACAATACTATCTTTACCACTGAGCCACCATAAATACAAAATACTTAGGTAAAAACATAAATATATGTAAGCTCTATATCCCCCAAACTACAAAACCTAAGTAAGTGGATAGGCATGTGACATTTGTAAACTGGACATTTCAGTTTTAAGATGCCAATTCATTCCAAACTAATGCAGAGATTTAATGCAATTTCAAATCAAAACTCCAACAAGATTTCTTTTTGTAGAAATTAACCAGCTGATTCTAAAAGTTACATGGAGGCAAGGGAAGTATAATAGCCAAAAGAATTTTAAAACAGAAGAAACAAGGTGGAACATTCACTGGTCAGTACTATATGGTACTGGTGAAAAGACAGACACACAGAGCGCTGGAACAAAACAGAGAGCCCAGAAACAGGCTGACACGAATAATGTCACCGATTTTCAGTACAAGTGCAAAGGTAACTCAAAGGAGAAAGGATAGTCATTTCAACAAATGAAGTTGGAACAACTGGACAAACCTATTAAAAAAAAAAACTGAACCTTGACCCATAACTTACATTTTATACAAAAATAACTCAAAATGGATTACAGTCCTAAATGAAAACCTAAAACTATAAAAATTCTAGAAGACAAAAATGTTGTGACCTTGGGCTAAGTAAAGACTCCTTACATACAAAACAAAAGCACAATACATAAAAGAAAAAAGAAACATAGAACTGGACTTCATCATAATTAAGAAGTTCTATTATTTGAAAGGCACTATTAAGAGAATGAAAAGGCCCAAAGATTAAAAAATATTTTCAAATAACATAGTGAATAAATGATTTGTATCCAAAATATGCATCGAACACTAAACTTAATGAGCAAAATTATCCAATTTTCTTAAATAGCAGATAAACATATAAAAAGATATTTACCATTATTATTAGTCTTTAGGGGGATGGAATTAAAATCACACTACATAGCTAAAAACAAAAACTATAAAAAGAAGTTATTTAAAATCTGACAACAACAAATACTAGAGAATAAGAATGAGAGCAACTGAAAGTCTCCCAAACCGCTGACAAAAATGCAAAATGACTCTGTTGGCAATTACATACAATGTTAAATGTACTTTTACCATCTGAACTAGCAACCTCATTTCTAGGTATTTTACCCCAAAAGAAATAAAAGCTTATGCTATGTAAAAACCTTTACACAAATGTTTACAGTGCCTTTATATATAATCACCGAAAACTGGAAATAACCCAAATGTTCTTCAACTAGTTAATGGTACATACATACATTAAACTCAACAATAGAAAGTAATAATACTAACACACAAAATAATATGGATGAATCTGAAATGTACTATGATGAGACTCGAAAGGTCATATGCTATACAATTTTACTTTTATGACATTTTGGAAAAGTCAAAATTAAAATTCAAAAGTCAAAACAGACCAGTAGTTGCCAGAAGTTGGAGGTGAGGGTAAGAGTTGATTACAAAGGGGCAGTACCAGCATGATGAAGCTGTTACATGTCTTGATTGTGCTGGGAGTTACACTACCTCTATACATGTAGAGGAATGTTAGGTCCATGAATCAAGGTAAATTGGATGTGGTCAAATAGAAGATGGTAAGAGTAAACATCGACATTTTAGTACTTGGGGAACTAAAATGGATGGCAACAGGTAAATTTAATTCAGATGCTAATTATATCTACTACTGTGGGCAAGAATCCCTTAGAAGAAATGGAGTAGCCATCATAGTCAACAAGAGTCCAAAATGCAGTGAAAGTGAAGTCGCTTAGTCATGTCCGACTCTGCAACCCCGTGGACTATAGCTCGCCAGGCTCCTCTGTCTATGGGATTCTCCAGGCAAGAATACTGGAGTGGTTTGCCATTTCCTTCTCCAAATATCTTTTTCTTCCCCCGTTCCTGGACCACAGTGGCATGTGCGATCTTCCCAGACTGGGGATTGAACCTATGCTGTGTGCCACGGGAACACAGAGTCTTAACCACTGGGCCATGAGGAAGTCCACTTTGGTTGCAATTTCAAAAGCAACAGAATGATCTCAGCTCATTCCCAAGGCAAGCCATTCAACATCACAGTAATCCCAGTCTATGCCCCAACCACTAATGCCAAAGAAGCTAAGTCGAACAGTTCTATGAAGACCTACAAGGCCTTCTAGAATTAAAACCAAAAAACATGTCCTTTTCATCATAGGGGATTGGAATGCAAAGTAGGAAGTCAAGAGATAACTGTACTAACAAGCAAGTTTGGCCTTGGAGTACCAAGTGAAGCAGGGCAAAGGCTACTAAGAGTTTTGTCAAGAGAACACGCTGGTCAGAGCAAACGGGTTGTCTGAGGAGGCCATACAAATAGCTGAGAAAAGAGAAGGGAAAGGCAAAGGAGAAAGGAAAAGATATACCCAACTAATGCAGTTCCAAAGAATAGCAAGGAGAGATCAGAAAGCATTCTTAAGTGAACAACGCAAAGAAGTAGAGGAAAACAGTACAACAGGAAAGAAAAGAGATCTCTTCAAGAAAATTAGAGATACCAAAGGAACATTTCATTGAGATGGTCACAATAAAGGACAAAAATGGCAAGGACCTAATAGAAGCAGGAGAGATTAAGAAGAGGTGGCAAGGATACACAGAAGAACTATACAAAAAAAGGTTTTAATGATCTGGATAAGCATGATGCTGTGGTCACTCACCTAGAGCCAGACCTCCTGGAATGCAAAGTCAAGTGGGCCTTAGGAAGCAACACTATAAACAAAGCTAGTGGAGGTGATGGAATTCCAGTTGAGCTATTTCAAATCTTAAAAGATGATGCTGTGAAAGTGCTGCACTCAATATGCCAGCCAATCTGGAAAACTCAGCAGTGGCCACAGGACTGAAAAAGGTCAGTTTCCATTCCAATCCCAAAGAAAGGCAATGCCAAAGAATGTTCAAACTACCACACAACTGCATTCATTTCACATGCTTCCCAAGGTAATGCTCAGTATCCTTCAAGCTAGTCTTCAACAGTACATAAACCAACAACATCGAGATGTACAAGACGGATTTAGAAAAGGCAGAGGAACCAGAGATCAAATTGCCAACATCCACTGGATCACAGAAAAAGCAAGAGAATTCCACAAAAACATCTACTTCTGCTTCATTGACTACACTAAAGCCTTTGACTGTGTGGATCACAACAAACTGTGAAAATTTCTTAAAGAAATACCAGACCACCTGACCTGCCTCCTGAGAAACCTCAGGTCAAGAAGCAACAGTCAAGAAACAACAGTCAGAACCAGACATGGGACAACGGAATGGTTCAAAATTGGGAAAAGAATACATCAAGGCTGTATATTGTCACCCTGCTTATTTAACTTACATGCAGAGTACATCATGCGAAATGTCAGGCTGGATGAATCACAAATTGGAATCAAGATTACCAGTAGAAATATTAACCACCTCAGATACGCAGATGACATCACCATTATGGCAGAAAGCAAAGAGGAACTCTTTGCTCTTGCCTCTAGATGAGGGTGAAAGAGAAGAGTGAAAAAGCTGGCTTAAAACTCAACATTCAGAAAACTAAGATCATGGCATCCAGTCCCATCACTTCATGGCAAATAGATGGGGAAAAAGTGGAAACAATGACAGATTTTATTTTCTTGGACTCCAAAATCACTGCAGACATGAAAAGATGCTTGCTCCTTGGAAGAAAAGCTATGACCAACCTAAACAGCACATTAAAGAGCAGAGACATCACTTTGCCAACAAAGGTCTGTATAGTCATATCTATGGCTTTTCCAGTAGTCATGTACAGATGAGAGCCAGACCATAAAGAAGGCTGAGCATCAAAGAATTGATACTTTTGAACTGTGGCGCTAGAGAAGACTCTTGAGAGTCCCTTGGACAGCAAGGAGATCAAACCAGTCAATCCTAAAGGAAATCAGTCCTGAATGTTCATTGATTGGAAGGACTGATGCTGAAGCTGAAGCTCCAATACTTTGGCTACTTGATGTGAAGAGGTGACTCACTGGAAAAGACCCTGATTCTGGGAAAGATTAAGGGCAAGAGGAGAAGGGGGCAACCGAGGATGAGATGGTTGGATGGCATCACTGACTCAATGGCCAGGAGCTGGAGCAAACCCCAACACATAGTGAAGTACAGGAAAGTCTGAAGGGCTGCAGTTCTCGGGGTTGCAAAGAGTCGGACACGACTGAGCCACTTAACAACCACCACTACCACCAAGGTTGAATCATGAAGAAATTAAAAATCTGAACATAAATTCTTATATTTATTTAATCTTTAATCTACTTTAAAGTAATCTACTTTAGACTTTTTAAATCATCATTACTACTGGGATTTACTAAGTCAAAACAGCCTGCCTCACTTTCCTGTCTCTAACATCAGGTATACTCCTAGGAAGCTTAGAAGCCAAAATTGGGAAGGAAGCGTGTCATCTTATTACCTATTAGTGAAATGCAGTTACTAAGCTTTATGTCCCATATTGTTCCCAATCTGAACATACTAACTTCCTGTGGGCAGGGTAAAAACCTTTCCCCTGTGGGAAATGACAGAAAACAGTGGGTCCCAAACTTTTTGCAGATTCCCACATCCAGAAGCAGACTTAACAAGAAACCATGAAGATTAAATTTCAAGGCACTCTCTTGCACAGGCCCTCAGGCCCAATATTCAATTTTCTATTTTTTAAAAAATGTTTTCCTTAAAGTGGGTCCCCTAAATTATATTAAGCTCCAGGACCCACAGAATCTGAATCATATTACAGAAAATGGGCTTCTATCGTACATGTTACTTGAAAAAATATTTAATTCAAAAAGCTACTTTGAATTCAGTAATACTAATAAATTTGTATTTTACTAATCAAACATCTAATATGTTATTCATTGTTTACAATTTTCTTAGCACTAAATAGACCTAAATTGTACTGTCTGGTTTACATTTGGATTTTTCATTCTTAGGCAGACTGTAATATTTCTACTACAGATCCACAGTTGACAGAGTAGAAATGGCAGGGCTAAATTTAAAAGGCTCAAGACTGACAGCGTTAGAGCAATAAAGCTCTAGCTGATGACCTTCAGAAAAAAAAATCATTTTATTTCTCTGTATTAATGAAACACAGAGAATGATTACTTCACAATGAGTATACACAATACATCATAATGTGCTGCCATATTTCTCAGGCCAAAGTATTAAACCAGGCTACAGATGCAGCTACCCTAGCTATCCACTACTGTATTCCACACCAAACAGCTAAGCTGCTCGTAGCCTCTATTTCTGAAAAAACCCTAAGCAGTCATTCAAATGTTTGGTGAAATGAAACTGGCTTATGCCTAAAGAGAAATGAGGCCTGGAAGGACACTGGGCCACAGGAAGAGCCCATCACCCTAAGAGACAGTGGGGTGAAGGGGGTTCAGAGACATATAGCTTATTAGCACTGGAGACTTCATTATGAATGGGATACGAGTGTGACTGACACCAGTAAAGACTAGAGGGATTTGCTCCTGCAGAACCTGAGGGTCCTTTGATGAAACCAGGAATAAGGTACAAGTACCCTGGAAGGGGATAAGTCTCTTACGGAAATTCATTTCATAATCATTAAATGAAGTTCAGTGAGGTCTCTAAGTAATACTACTAATTCCATGCACAGAGAATTCCATGACATTCATGCAAATGACAGTATCAAAATATCTCCAACCAGATATTTATCAACTACAAAGGAAAGAATTTAACTTTACTGTAGAGAAACCAGGCAGAGAGGCCCTTAACCAAGTGATCGGGTCAAACATCACCAGCAAAAATAAATAATGACATTATGAATCCCGTGTTAATAATGCATTGAGAACACATTTCTGTGATAGTCTTGACTAAACCTTATAATCTCAGTTCAATCATGAGAGGGAAAAAAAAAAAAGACAAATCTAAATTGAGGGACATTTGACCAAATACCTGGCTAATACTCTCCCAAAATGTCAGAGTTATAAAAGACAAAGAAAGACTGAGAAACTTTTACAGAACAGAAGAGACTAACAAAGAAAAATGCGTGAAATGCAATGTGAGATCCTAGATAGAATCCTCAGTAAAGAATAATGATGAACAAACTAGTGAAGCTTGAAGGTCTTTCCTTAATAGTATTGAACCAAAGTTAATTTCCTGGTTCTCATCATTGTACTATGGTTATACAAGATGATAACATGAAAGGAAGCTGAGTAAGAGATATCTAAAAACACTCTGTACCATCTTTACAACTTTTCTGTAAGTCCCAAATTAGTCCAAAACAAAAAACTTTTTAACTATGCAAATACTTCACTGAGGGAGATGAAAGCTTGGCCCCAGTAAGGAACAGAGGTATTTGGAGGATTAACTTTCTACACTTACAAGTGTAGGTGGACGAATAGTTTGTGATCATGGGGAACTTAAGAGTCCAGTGAAGACTTCTTTGAAATCTATGGGTTTACGATGTTTACCCTCACAGTTCAGCAGGTAATGGGTTAAGTTCTATTAGTTCAGAAGTCTGTTTCTCAGAGCTTGATTTACCTGGAATGAACTATTAGAAAAGTTTTTCAATCTGTAAGATCAAGAAAAAGTAAATGTAAAAGGACAGGGGTCTTGTTAGGGTGATGCATTTTTTTCCCCTCTTTTCTCTATTTTCTAAATTATCTATAATTCACGGATAAATTCTGTTTAGTTTACGATTTCCTTCAAGTAAAACTAAAATTGGATTTTAAACTCATTTTCCCTAAGAACAGAATGAAAGGGCTCTGGACCAGAGGCAACCAATCATTGAGACACCTAAGATCCTAACAATATGAAAGCTGTTTAATAATTGGTAACTACTGCCTATCTAAAAACAGAAGGCTAGATTTCGATTTCTATTTCTTTTCATTCCAGTCTCATTGCTACTGCTGCTATGTTCAGATCCTCTCCCCACTGGGCTACTACACCACATTACTGACTCATTGCCAGACCTCCACTGCTGCATATGAGACCAGCAGAGGACTCCTAAAATACCATGCCCTTCCCCTTTTCGATGGCTTCTAGTGATGAGGATTCTTTTGGCTAGAGAAAAATGGTACTTTAAAAAATAAAAAATGGAATTTTCATAATTCACAAGGGGAGAAATTAATGGATGGAGTTTTCACAAGTTTCTCTCCCATAATTTTTTCCTGTCCACTTATTCCACTCTCGGGGCAAAAACATGAACAAACAGTAAACTTAAAGAAAACCAAAGCAGTCAGCAGGACCTACTTTGACAATTTTTGTTACTGACTCATGTTCATGATTGTGTTTTTCTTATTGCATGTTTTTATTTTGTTTTCTTTTTCATGTTTTTATATTCACATATTCTGCTAGTAAAATTAACTACTAACTTATAAAATTGAATTAAATATGTGTGACACTTACACAAAGTTTAAGAGTCATTAGACCTTACCACCATTTTCCAGTTACATCTTGTACTCACTCATTCACAGATGAATTTGTAGAAGATATACCTGGATCAATTGATCAGATATCTGAGCCCCTATTAAGTGCCCCTCACTCATCTTCCACTCCAAGATGAGCATTCCCATCCTCTCCCATATTACAGTTACTTGTATACAGGGACTACCTCATATATTCCTTAAGGGTATCTTTCATTCCACAGAGAAGTTGAATATAACAGGCACCGAATCACTGAAAGTTTATTTCAAGAGGAAACTTTCTGTTTGAAGGGATAAGGATCTAGAACAATCAATTCCAACATTCTGATAGACTCTGACTCTCCTTAAATGAGTCCCCCAAATCTCCATATCTAGCTTGAGATATTGCAGACATTTTTTTCTAAGAAGACTATATAAGTGAATCAATATTTGCTTTTGATTCAAGCTTAAAAATAAACACAGATAGCATCTACAAGCATTAAAAAAAGGTCACACTATTTGTTGATTTATGGGCTGATTATTGCAAACTCCCCAGTGAATACTGCTACCCAACTCAAACAATTTCCTGTGGGTTGGACTTTGGCAGCCTCAAATTATTACATCATGTACAACAAGAAAAACTCTATGCTGATAAAAGACAGAAAGCTTTATTTTTTTCTTTTGTGAGAACTTGGAAAACTGTCATTTACCATAAATCTGTTCAAAACCAGCTGGAAAAAAAAAAACAAGCCAAGTTTCACTTTGTTATAAATGACAAACTAAATAACTAAGAAATGACAGTTGTATGCTACTTAGCCCCTCCTTACAAAGATCCAGAGCTATATGGGTAATTTACAGACTTGTATGGGAGGCAGTGGGCTTTCCAGGCAGCCAGGGGATGAAGAATCCACCTGCAATGCAGGAGACACAGGGGACAAGGGTTCGATCCCTGGATTGGGAAGATCCCCTGGAGGAGGGCATGGCAACCCACTCCAGTATTCTTGTCTGGAGAATCCCATGGACAGAGGAGCCTGGTAGACTACAGTCCATGCGGTCACAAAGAGTCGGACATAACTGAAGCAACTGAGCACAAATGAACATAAGAGAGGCAGCAAGACAGTAGAAAGAACTCAGTGGCTAAAAACACAGCGTCTACAGGAGCAACTGCCTTACATAACCTCAGGAAACACCATGCTCATTGTGGAGATCCAGGAGGTACCATTCTAAGAGAATACAATGTGAATTTTAAAAGTTTGGGAGCTAGAGTTCACAGGGCAGAACAGTTTTGGATTCTATCACCTAACATCTGTGTCATCTTGACCAACTTACTGAATCAATTATTGAAGTCTCCGATAATGAGGTGGGATTAAAAAATAACATGTCTCCCACAGAACTCTTACAAGGATTAAATGAAATAGTGTGTATGTGTGCATGTGTGTAAAATTAGCCCAGTATCTAGGACTTAGTAAATGAGGCATAAGTGTTTTTATGATAAAAATTAATAAATAAATGTTTTGATGATAATTATCATAAAGAAGAATAAGATGAATCTACATTCCAATCCTGCTCCATCACGTTCAGGTCATTTACCACCTGTAATAAATGTGATTTATTGAGAGTACTGTAACAAAATTCTAATATTCAGGGCCAGATACAAAATAGAAGTTCCATAAGTAGTAGCTATGATGATGAAAACTGCATCCCCATACCAATTGTCTCTCTTTCCTTTTCCCTCTCTCTCTTATACACACAAACACAGACACACATACACTTACTATAAAAATTCTATGAGATTAAATTATAATTGATAGTACAAACAGAAAGCCATATCAAAATGAAGGAAAATGTATTCTAAAAATAATGCATTCTCAATACAATTCAACTATTGGTTTTTCTAGTAGCCATGTATGGATGTGAGAGTTGGACCATAAAGAAGCCTGAGTGCCAAAGAATTGATACTTTCGAACTGTAGTGTTAGAGTAGACTCTTGAGAGTCCCTTGGACAGCAAAGAGATCAAACCAGTCAATCCTAAAGGAAATCAGTCCTGAATAATCATTGGAAGGACTGATGCTAAAGTTGAAGCTCCCATATTTTAGCCACCTGATGTGAAGAGCCAACTCACTGGAAAAGACCCTGATGTTGGGAAAGATTGAAGGCAGGAGGAGGACGACAGTGGATGAGATGGCTGGATGGCATCACCAACTCGATGGACATGGATTTGAGCAAACTCTGAGAGATAGTGAAGGACAGGGAAGCCCGGAGTGCTGCAGTTCATAGAGTCCTAGGGGTCATAGAGTCGGACACGACCAAGCAACTGAACAATCACTGTCAACATTTAGCTCAAAAAACTTCAGTGACAAAATACTTATAGTCAAAACTCCTAGGACTTAAATGGTCTTCCACAGTCTTAACCCATGTATTTCCAACCTCAAGTATCACTGTTCCCCTTAAAACAGAATAGAAGATTTGTTCTCCATATATGCCCAGCATTTTACTCAATAAGGAATATGTACATTTATTGAAGAAAGTCTGCATATAAGTGGACCCATGAAGTTCCATCCCCTGTTGTCCAAGAGTCATCTGTATTATCCTTGCCCTGGCCTCATCTTCCCAGTACTTCCTAATACTAGAAATCCACTCCACTCAACACACCTGTTTGAAGAAGCCACTCAGCTGGTAAGTTATAGTAATGATGACTAATGACAATCACACCCTATTAGAAAGGAGTAGTCATTTATAATTAGTTCATTTCCCAAAAGATTTTCTAAATACTGTTCCCCACCAACTGGGACTTACTCTGTCTCAGGAACTTTGTTATTCAGTGCTTACCCAACACATAAGTACTTTATTAGAATACAAAGTAGAATGTTACATTGCTTTACCTTCAACAAATGTTCAGTGACTGTTAAATAAATAAATGAAGAACTGAGTTTTTTTAAACACATTTTTCAATTTAGAGAGAACTCAGTTATAAGCATAATCAGTCACCTCTTTATTTCTTCCCTGAATCTACCTAAATCTATCATACCTAAATCATATTATACCTAAATTGTACCTTCTGTTTCTCAAAGGTCTATGGAAGAAAGATACTTTACCTAATAGCCAGTAGGACAAACACAACATTCTACTCATATACATAGCTAATATCCAAACTAGTAACAATGGCAGATAAAGGAAAGAGAATCAACAGCAATTATAGGCACCAAGACAGCAAAATGATAACTACGCATTAAATAAAGTTGCCTTATACTATCCTTTAGCTCAGTATCTTAGAATCAAAGTTTTTTCCTAATTTTTTAAACCACTGAGGTTTTTTCTTTAACTTAAATGCTCAATTACAACCATTCACTATTTATGAATCATTATAAACTTACCATTACCCGAATTATTTCAGCACAAACAATAATGAAAGCATGATGGCTCTATCAAAAGCCACTGCCTGCACTGACTTGCCTCCCTTCTGCTGGGAGAACACTGGCACTGAATGGCACAAGCAACTCCAGTGTGAGACACTAGGCACATGACTGGGAAGGTGACAGAGGACACCGAGAGAAGGAGTGGAGGGGTGGGCAGGAGTCCACTGAAGTTCACTCCAGAAGCCTTCACGATACTCAAGCAAAAACATGCTACCAGACTCCCGGTTTTAAGCCAGTTCAGATCTTACTTCTACCACTGACAACTGAGAGACCTGCGGCACCTCTTCCGGCTGTAAGATTATAATAACAGCAGCCGCCACGTGTGCCACGAGCCCTGTTCCCCAGTTGTGTCCCACTCTCTGCGACCCCATGAACTGTAGCCTGTCAGGCTCCTCTGTCCATGGAATTTTCCAGGCAAGGACACTGGAGTGGGTTGCCATTTCCTCCTCCAGGGGATCTTCCAAGCGCAAGGATCAAACCCCCATCTCTTGTGTCCCCTGCATTGACAGATGGTTCTTGACCAAGAGTGCCACCTGGGAAGCCATCACTTAGTGAACACCAACTCTGTGCTAGCCACAAGACAAATGGTACATCCTTTAATTCTCATGATTCATCTACCAAGTAGGCATTATTTCCCTCATTTTCCAGAAAAGTAAAACCCAAGTTCCACTCGTGCACAACTGTTTCCCAGGGGGATAATACTACCTACTTAACAAGGTTGTACTGGAAATTAGAAGTAAATGCAAAGCACTTACCACATGAACTAGCACTTGTCACACAGTAGGAGCTTAGGAATTCATTATTATACAAGTGCACCTATCACTTGAATAAGTGACTCAATTGAACTTCAATGAAATCCCACAAATAAGTTTTCCTTTATATCATCTTCCATACAAAAATAATAATTAGCAGTACTTCTGTAGAACCCAAGGTTTACAACTTTATAACTGTTTAAAATACCATAGGATCATCCATTCAGTGCCAATACACAAACACACACACACACATATACTGTTTTTTAGTTGAGAATCAAAATGTATAACCCAAGGAAATAGAAAGCCCATTATGAAAGTGATATTTGCCTTAAGCTGAGTACCAAAATATTAAATATTTTACTTACAAAAAGATTATAGATCTCACATCTCAAGAGAGAAGGTGCTAATGAACAAATCTAACTTCCCAAAAATAATTCCCAGAAGCATCTGTTATCCTCAAGTACTCAGCAAACCATTTCCCAGAACTGACAATATATTGCCAAAATCTTAGTGAATTTTGCCAACATTCTGCTGAGAGGAAAAAAGAATCATTCCAGTTCTTGAAATAAGTGCTACTTTTCAGTTTAGCCACAAAATACGGTCTTTTCTCTGTTATTACTTTTATCAATATGTTAATACTGAAAATAAATATAAAGAAATCACAAATAATCTTCTGTCTGAAGGAAATTTAAATCCACATCCCTTATCTTTAATTCTATAAGCTCAAGAAAATCTATGAGAATGGGTTTTTAAACCAATAATAAAAATCAATTTTCTAAAGCCTTAATAATTGAATCAGAGGAGGGAAGAACAGAAACAACAGTCAGCATTAAAGAAGCCTTCTGAAAGTTAAGAGTCCTATAACCTCAATTTCAAAATTTAAACTTTTGCTGTTAAAAGCAACACTTCACAAAGACTGATCAGTTCCCTCCATCCCTCCATCCATCCCGTTTTACCACAAACACACACTCACCAGAGAGCAGACTCAACTCCCAGCAAAAGGCCTTCAGCAATCAAGGGCATTTGTGGGACGAGAGATACAGGAATGGGGAGGGGCAAGCGAAGAGCTGGAGTTCTGGGGAGGGAAGGGTACGGAGTGAGGAGAGGCAGCTAACAACAATGGAAAACTGTGATTCTAAGCCACAAAGGCTTCCCACAGAACAGGGTAACAGGGGAAGGACAATTCTTTTCACCACCTACCAGGAGCTCAGCACTGATAACTCATAATAAAGCTAAAAAGATGGAGCTTCCAACTAAACACAAAGTAAACTTAAGAAACTAACCAAAAGTAACTTGAAAGGACATATCACAAACTTCATAGAGGCTTAAGAAAAACATTTAGGAGTCGGTTTCCTCCAGGGGCATTCCTGATGACAAAGGTCAGCAGTATAACAATAAGGTCTGCAGAGTGGCAGCTGCTTTCAAATGGAGGGCTAGCACTAAAAAACAGTCCTTTGCACTAACAGTCAAAAGGAGCACCAGAAGACACGTAACACTGTGATTATTTAAATCCTTAATTCACAATTCTAAGACTATCTAGACTTAAGTTGAATTAGATCATTTTAAGAGGCAAAACTATCTCAACTCCTTTAAAAAAAGATATTCTTAAAGAAAATTTTTGTGTGAACCGAGCCGTTAGATTCAAGAATAATTTTTCTAAAGCTTGAAATCTCAAAGGGTCCCAACCTGAAAAGTAAAGACAGTGAAAGATCTTCCCTACTTCTCTCAGGGAAGAGGCCAAACAAATTATATCATCAAAAACAAACAGCAGGCAGAGTCCTACCCCCAAACATGTGATCAGTCCACCCAGAACTTACATTTGCAGGCGGGGCACAAAGGCCCCAGAGGACCAGCACACACCCTTCTATGTACTGCTTACTCCCTGTTAGAAACCAGTTTTACTGAAAGGAGTTGTTTTATAAGCATACAGATGAAAAACTCACCAGCAGAACCCTCGCCAAATAGGAAGGAAAGTCTGCAGAGATGGTTATATATTCCAGAAATGGAATATTTCCTGCCATATCAATAAACAAGGATATCACAGTCATCAGCAATTGCAGCCCTCCTATGTGTGTGTGTGTGTGTGTGTGTGTATATATATACACACACACATATATATGTTTTTCCTCGTAGCTCAGACAACCTGGAATCAACCCCTGGTTCAGGAAGATCCCTGGAGAAGGGAATGGCTACCCACTCCAATATTCTTGCCAGGAGAATTTCATCGACAGAGAAGCCTAGAGGACTACAGTCCTTGGGGTTATAAAGAGTCAGACACAATTGAGGGACTAACACTTTCACTTTCATTTATATACGTGTGTGTGTGTGTGTGTGTGTGTGTGTGTGTGTGTGTGTGTGTGTGTTGGAGAAGGCAATGGCACCCCACTCCAGTACTCTTGCCTGGAAAATCCCATGGACGGAGGAGCCTGGTAGGCTGCAGTCCATGGGGTCTCGAAGAGTCGGGCATGACTGAGCGACTTCACTTTCACTTTTCACTTTCATGCACTGGAGAAGGAAATGGCAACCCACTCCAGTGTTCTTGCCTGGAGAGTCCCAGGGACGGCGGAGCCTTGGGGGGCTGCCGTCTATGGGGTCGCAGAGTCGGACACAACTGAATCGACTTAGCAGCAGCAGCAGCAGTGTGTGTGTGTGTACCTGCAGCAGTGTGTGTGTGTGTATCTGCAGCCATCAGACTACAACTACTTCCTATGATGAGCCCTGAGGAAAAGAAGCTCAGGATGGAAAAACACAGGATACTGGCCCCAGATAAGCATTAGTTGCTAAGTTGTGTCCAGCTCCTTGCAACCCATGGACTGTAGCCCACTGGGTTCCTCTGTCCACGGGATTTCCCAGGCAAGAATACCAGAGTGGTTGCCATTTTGTCAGGGAATCTTCCCAATCCAGGGATTGAACCTGGGGCCTCCTGCATTGCAGGCAGATTCTTTACCACCTGAACAACCAAAGCAGCCCAGCTCCAGATAAGTGAGTTACATAAGCAAGGGATGATTACAGTGAGCCCAGATTCTTCCATCTTCCCATACACAGAAAAGCACCAAATTCCTTCACTTGGGATATCTGGCTTTCTTCAATTAACAACAATTTTTTGATGTTCAGACTACCTGCCCTTTGTTGAAAAACTTCTATATAACCTGGCTCCTTCCCTCATCTCCGAGTGATCTCTCAGAGTTACTTAAGATGCTGCCTCTTGGACTTAGGCCCTAAAAATTTCCACCAAATAAAATATAACTCTCAACCTTTAGGTTGTGAATATTTTTAAGTTGACATATTCATTCATAATTCATGGAATTAATCAAATAAAACTAGCATACTGGGGCAGAGTTACAGAGCTTCAACCCTGGTTACAATGTAACTAAATACCATGACTTCTCATCTCAGTCAAGTAAGGGAGGTGATCCACAGGCAAACACATTAATGGACTGTAATCTTTTTTGAAGCCCCTCAGAAAATATTCCACACAAAACTCTCCTGTGTACTCACATTCTGCCTTGTAAAAGTTATTTTTGGACTTTTCTTATTTCCTTTTCATAGGAGGAGATTAGACTGCATAGGAGAGTCTATCTCATAACGAGAACCCTGTGTCAACCACTGGCCCTCTCAACTAAAAATAAATTAAGTAACTACAGCTTTGTGCTAGACGAGTGCCAAATTGCTTGTAGCAGTGTTTTTGTGGCATGATTACTAGGTCAAGATGTTGCCGGGAGACCCCTTCCAAAGGCTTGAAAACGAATTGTCCGAGGAGACACATGTACTGACAAAGCAAAAGACTTTATGGGAAGGGGCGCTGGGGTGGAGAGCAGGAGGGTAGAACTGCTCTACCACATGGCTCACTGTCTTAGGTTTTATGCTAAGAGGGTTATTAGTTTGGGGGTTGTCGCTGGACAATCTTGTTTGGCCCATATTTGGTCTGACTTAAGTTTCTTCCTGGTGGTGAAACAGGAGGGAAGGGGGCAGGGCACAACCTTTAAAAGAATGACATAGCCTGAGGACACAACAAAAACTGATTAGAGCCAAACAGGTCCAAGATGGTGAACCAGTCAACTTCCACTAAACCTTGAGCCTCAGTATACACTCATTGTACCACAGCAGCGAGCTAAGTGACACAACAATGCTGAGGCCAACCATCAAAGAGCAAAAAGTAGGCAATAGCCCAATTCCTGTTAATCCTTGCTCCTTCTCCAAAATAATTGGAATACTCTTCCCACTCATTGGGCTTCCCTGGGGGCTCAGCTGGTTAAGAACCCACCTGCCAATGCAGGAGACTCAAGAGACATGGGTTCGATCCCTGGGTCAGGAAGATCCCCTGGAGAGGGGAATGGGAACAGTTTCAGAAAAAAACAAAACATACATCAACAGATGAATGGATAAATAAATGTGACATATTCACTGCACAGAATAGTATTCAGTCATTATATGAATAAAGTATTAACACATGCTACCACATGTAAATATTGAAAACAGTAAGTGAAAAGGCCAGTAATAAGGATCTCCTGTTGTATGATCCCAATTATATGAAACACCCATAATAGGCAAATTACAGAGATAGAAAGTAGATTAGTGGTTGCCTAGGGCTGCGAGGAGGTGTGAAAGAAATAGAAAGTGACTGCTAAGAGATAAACAATTTCTTTCGGAGGTGACAAAAATGTTCTAAAATTGACTGTGGTGATGGTTATTCAATTCTAAAAATACTAAAAACCACTGAATTATAAAACTTTAAATTGTGTGTTATGTGAATTATATGTCAATAAATTTTTGTTTTTTGTTTCTTTTTTTTAATCACAGTTTTCCTCTTTGCAAAACAAGGGCACTCTTTGTTTCATGTCTGTGGTTTAAATTAGGTTCCCATAAACAATAGCAGCTGTCACCTGGTAAAAGTAAATGGGCTTCAAATGCTTGGCAAACAACTTCTGTGTGTATGACATTTTGAATAGCTGTTTTTAAAGTATACATAAGCACGAAAATCAGGCTATCAAGGCATTCTTAGTCTCTGACACTGTCATTTAATTCAGGACAGGATGCAATAATCATTTCTCTAATCAAGAAGTCAACAGTAATACTACTGATAATAGAAATGTTCAAAGTGAATGGACAAGATAACTCACTTTGACAAAAATAAGGCTGAAAATGCCACTGAAATGGTATATCCACAAAAGTCAGAGTACAAGTTTTATGTTTGGGTAGAAAGACAGAACAGATGAAGAAGCAGCCTGAAATGATACTTGCTGGACATACCCTTTGCTGCTGCTGCTGCTGCTGCTGCTGCTGCTGCTGCTAAGTCTCTTCAGTCGTGTCCGACTCTGTGCGACCCCATAGACGGCAGCCCACCAGGCTCCCCCATCCCTGGGATTCTCCAGGCAAGAACACTGGAGTGGGTTGCCATTTCCTTCTCCAATGCATGAAAGTGAAAAGTGAAAGTGAAGTCGCTCAGTTGTGTCCGACTCCTTGCAACCCCATGGACTGCAGCCCACCAGGCTCCTCCGTCCATGGGATTTTCCAGGCAAGAGTACTGGAGTGGGGTGCCATTGCCTTCTCCGACACCCTTTGCTAAACAACTACAAACATTCCCCTACACATCTGTAGAAATCCTTCCTGTTGTGTTTTGGGCAAATCTCCCCAGAGTACTCACTCAAAAGCTGACATAAAATCATCTGTTTGATAAACAATTTTGACTGTGCTCAGAGTGCAAAAAAGCAAACAACTAATGAACTTTTGGTAAGTGAAAAGGGGGACAGAGGAAAGGGGGAAAGTGGGCAAGTATTTACCTTCATTAAAGAGACTTATGCACCACTCCTGAATTGGTGATCTGAACTATGACGGGGAAAGGGGAAACAGGACAGCATAGTATTAACGTTTTGAGAAAGGATAAAATCCTTCATACCAATTTGTTTTCTTTCCTTAAACAAAGAGTTTAAATGTCCAGTTCACAGAAAAAAAAAGTAGATGATCAATAAAGATAGGGAAAATGTCCTATCTCATTCATAATTAGAAAGTGAGGTCACCCAGTCATGTCCGCCTCTTTGCGACCCTATGGACTGTAGCCTACCAGGCTCCTCCATCCGTGGGATTCTCCAGGCAAGAATACTGGAGTGGGTTGCCATTTCCTTCTCCAGGATTCATAATTAAGGAAATGCAAAATAAAAATACTATCACCTTTCGTATCTCACAATGCCAAACATTTAAAACTTGGGTGAATCCAAGTGAGAGTGAGGAGAGGGATAAATTCTCATTCACTCCTGGCAGAAATAAAATGAATTTGGTGGTATTTCTCAATTTAAAATGCTTATACCCTTTGTTTCAGCAATTCAAATTCTAAAAACTTGTCCTATAGTTTGCAAAGATAATATGAAAATATATTATAGTTACACTGTAATAAATAAAAACTAAAGGTCTGTCATTAGGGGATTGGTTAAATTATGGTGAGTCTCATTTAGAAATATTTACAGATGAAATAATATGTATGGAATTTACTTCAAAATAATTATAGGTTGTCTTGGGAGAAGCAGGGGAAGAATAAACAAAACCACAACTGACCATGTACTTAATAGTTCACAAAGCTGGTGATGGGTACAAGGTGGACTCAACACTCTTCTCCTTACTTCTATATATGTTCAAAATTTTGCATAATAAAATGATACAAACATATTAAACAATCTCACTAAAGGGGGTAGTGGATAAAAGTACTGACTTAACCCTGGAAATGACTAGAGTTTGTAAGCCTAGGGCATAACGAACTGTATATTAGCACTACATTCCAGCTAGTAGAGTACATTCCCACAAATGTACAGGTTAACAATTCCGAAGACACATGTATACTGGAGTTGAATAATTAAGTAAATGAATGGAAGATGGTGGAAGGTTTCCTACTTTTGGAATGGGAAGATACAGATAAGAGGGAAAAAGCTAAAATTATCCATGTGGTAATAGATTAGAGTTGAAGAATGAACTTGTGATTAGCTTATTAAAGACACAGATGGGGGACTCCCCTGGCAATCCAGTGGCTAAGATTCTGTGCTTCCAAAGCACAGAGGATGGGGTTTGATCCCTGGTAGGGGAACTAAGATCCCATGTGCGGAGTGGCATGGCCAAAAAACTTTTTAAATAAAATATAGATGGTTACATCTAGAAATATTTAGAGATAAGTATATATGTATACACCCATATGGGCTTCCCAGTAAAAGAATCCACCTGCCAATGCAGGAGACACAAGAGACAAGAGTTGAACCCTAGGCTGGGAACATCCCCTGGAGTAGGAAATGGCAACCCACTCCAGTATTCTTGCCTGGAAAATTCCATGGACAGAGAAGCCTGGTGGGATATAGTCCAGGAGGTCGCAAAGAATCAAACTCGACTGAGCACAAGCACATATACCCATATATTTATTTGCTCTATCAGCTGAGAATGCTTAGAATCAATGACATCACTGTTGCAACAAGCACATCTACACCTTAGTCGATGTTTTTTTCTTCTTAACTTTTTGGCCACGCCATGGACAGGATGTGGGATCTTGGTTCCCCAACCAGGAACCAAACCAATGCCCCCTGCAGTGGAAGCTCAGAGCCTTAACCACTGGACCAGGGAAGTCCTACAGACTTGATACCTTGGTTTCAAAAACCGTTCTCCAATAAAAGAATCCAAGGTTCCTTGGAGAAATGGCTGATTTTAGGCCTGGAAGAGGAAACACATGAGATGAGCCTGGAGCATCCGGTAATGTCCAAAAGTAAGGAAATGTTGAAGACAAAAAGAAAACAAAAATCCTAAACTGACAGAGGTATGTCAAAGGTACACAGGAGACAAACAAAGGAGTTGCCAATGGCCAAATCTGAAACAATATGAGGGGGAAAAAATTAGTACTGGAGTAACCCAAAGTATAAAATAAATACCTATGAGTCCACACTGATATAAAGAAAAGTACTCCTGGGGAATTCCTGGTGGTCCAGTGGTTAGAACTCCACGCTTTTACTGTTGATGGCCTGGGTTCAAGCCCTTGTCAGGGAACTAAGACCTCACATACTGAGACTAGGGAAAAAAAAAAGAAAAAAGAAATTTCAAAAAGAAAAAAACTGTACTCCAAAGAGTACAGTATGGAGGCGTGATGCTGAAGCAGGGAGACCCTGAGCTCACGGTCTCCCACCAGAATACTGAAGTGGGTAGCCCTCCCCTTCTCCAGGGTATCTTCCCAACCTAGGGATCAAACCCAGGTCTCTTGCAGTGCAGGTGGATTCTTTACCAACTGAGCTATCAGGGAAGCCCCCTTCTCCCACAGGCATATCAAAATTACAACAATTTAGAGTATCAATGAGAATGACCTGAAATATCTTCCATAACTACAAGTATAACTAAGGAACCACAGCAGAAGGGCAGAAGGCACAGAGATGCAGTAAAGACACTCTCTCCGGTGGGCAACACACAAACCGGAGGATATCACAGTTGCAGAGGCTTTCCCTAAGGAACAAGAGTTCTGAGCCCCACACTGGGCTCCTCAGTTGGGGGTCCTGCACCAGGAAGATGAGTCCCCAGAACATCTGGCTGTGAGGGCTAGAGGAGCTTGCAAAGGAAAGAGCCAGAGGCTGTAGAAACAGAGATTCTACTCTTGACAAGCAAAACAATCTCACGTGCTCTGAATTCCAGTACAGGGGCAGTAATTTGAAAGAAGCCTGGGTCAGACACCTTGCTGATCCTGGAGAGCCTTCTGCTGAGGTAGGAAGATAACTGGAGCTCATCCTGGAAACACATATACTGGCAATAGCCATTTTTTTTTTTTTTTGGAGTTTGTTCTACCACAAGGATACTAGTGTTAACAATTATCATTTTGGAGTCCTCCCTCTATCCTTGGGCTTCCCTGATAGCTCAATTGGTAAAGAATCCACCTGCAATGCAGGAGACCCCGGTTCAATTTCTGGGTTGAGAAGTCTGCTGGAGAAGGGATAGGCTATCCACTCCAGTATTCTTGAGCTTCCCTTACAACTCAACTGGTAAAGAAGCCTCCTGCAATGCAGAGACCTGGGTTCGATCCCTGGGTTGGGAAGATCCTCTGAAGAAGGGAAAGGATACCCACTCCAGTATTTTGGCCTGGAGAATTCCATGGACTATATAGTCCGTGGGGTTGCAAAGAGTCGGACACAACTGAGCAACTTTCACTTCACTTCACTGTCCTTTAGCATTGGAGGCTTACTTACCCACCAGCAGACTGACACCAGCCCCAGAATCCAGCCTCGCCCACCAGTGAGCCAAAAGCAGCACTGGGACACCCTGAGCCACACAGCCAGTCATTCCAAGACACAGCCCTGCCCATACCAGCAGGCCAGCACCAAACAAGGGAACCCTGGACCTTGCAGCCAGCCATGCCAGGACTCAGTCCTATCCACCCCTGGGCTGGCAGCCAACTGTGCCTGGAGCCAGACACTGGCTACAGTAATCAGCCAACCACAACTATACAATGGCCCCATGCAGCCCACACAGGGGATACCACTAGGGCATACAGCCCAGTGACCAGAGAGGAGTTTGCTGCTGGGCCTCACAGGAAGTCTCTATATAAGGTCATTTCTCCAAGGTCAGGAAACTTAAACAACCTATCTAATAACAGAAATAAACAGAGAATTAGGCAAAATAAGAAGACAGAGGAATATGTTCTAAACAAGGAACAAGATAAAACCTCAGAAAAGGAACTAAATGGAGCAGAGATAAACAATACAAACACATACAAACATGTGGAGGCTAAACAATAGACTCCTCTGTCCATGAGAATTCCCAGGCAAGAATACTGGAGTGTGTTGCCATTTCCTTCTCCTGGGTTGGAATTTTCCCCACCCAAGGATCAAACTCAAGTCTCGTGCATTGGAAGGCAGTTTCTTTACCTCTGAGCCACCTATGCTATGCTATGCTAAGTCACTTCAGTCGTGTCCGACTCTGTGCGACCCCATAGACGGCAGCCCACCAGGCTCCCCCGTCCCTGGGATTCTCCAGGCAAGAACACTGGAGTGGGGTGCCATTTCCTTCTCCAATGCATGAAAGTGAAAAGTGAAAGTGAAGTCGCTCAGTCGTGTCCAACTCTTAGCGACCCCATGGATTGCAGCCTAGCAGGCTCCTCCATCCATGGGATTTTCCAGGCAAGAGTACTGGAGTGGGGTGCCATTGCCTTCTCCACTGAGCCACCTGGGAAGCCCTAAAAATCCATGAGTCACTAAAGAAATCAAGGAAGGGACTTCTCTGGTGGTCCAGTGGTTAAGACACTGTGTTTCCAACCAGGGGTCGAGGGTTAAATCCCTCGTTGGGGAACTAAGAACCCTCACACTGTGGGGCAACTTAGCCTCCATGAGCCCACAATTAGAAAACTGTGAAATGCAACAAAAGAACCTGGGTGCAGCCACAAAGATCCTGCATACTGCAACTAAGACCCAATGCAGCCAGAAATGAAGGAAGGAAGAATTCCAGGAAAGCTCAAGTTTTAAAGATATAGAAGTAAAATAAAATATGACAGAAATGAACCCATCTATAAAATGGGACTCACAGACATAGAGAACAGACCATGGTTGGCAAGGGGGTGGGGGGTGGTAGAAGAATGAACTGGGAGTTTGGGGTTAGCAGATGCAAGTTATTACACATAGGACAGATAATAAGGTCCTACTGTATAGCACAGGGAACTATATTCAATATCCTGAGACAAACCATAATGGAAAAGAATTTTTTAAGTATATACATAACTGAATCACTTTGTTGTACAGTAGAAATTAACGCAATATTGTAAGTCAACTACATTTCAATTAAAGAAAAGAAAAGGTTGCTATCTAAAGAACTGCTGAATTTATTATTTTAAATTTCATTTTTGTTTCTTTTTAAAAACATTCATTTATTTATTTTTGGCCACATGGCATGTGGGATTTTAATTCCCCAACCAGGGATCAAACCACTGGCCCCTGCATTAGAAGCATGCAGTCTTAACCACTGGACCAGCAGAGAAGTCCCTGATGAATTTACTTTAAAAAGAGAAATTTCCTTTTTATTTATTATGTAAATTTGATATCTGCATAAAACCATAAAATATTTAAATAACAGCAAATGAAGATGAATGAAGCAAAAAGAAATGAAGACTATTTGATCTCAAAGCAACTCTACAAAGAAATTTTGAACCTCCCATCTACCCATAAGTTATTTCTTAAATATTTTAGTTCATTAAACTACTTACTGAGCATCTATTATAGGCTTCCCTCATAGCTCAGTTGGTAAAGAATCAGCCTGCAATGCAGGAGACCCCGGTTCAATTCCTGGGTCGAGAAGATCCCCTGGAGAAGGGATAGGCTACCCACTCCAGTATTCATGGGCTTCACTTGTAGCTCAGCTGGTAAAGAATCCACCTGCAATTCAGGAGACCTAGGTTCAATCCCTGGGTTGGGAAGATCCCCTGGAGAAGGGAAAGGCTACCTACTCCAGTATTCTGGCCTGGAAAATTCCAAGCCAGATATAGTGCTAATGTTAGAAATGCAAATATGACTAAAATCAGAGGACCTTCTAAATGATCACTGTCTAATGAGAGAAAAGAACTATGACCTTGGAAAGTAATATCTGAACTGGGTTTTAATACAGTTGTATAATAAGAATCTAATTTTTGTCTCTGGTTCTTGACAGGGAAGCTTCTAAACCTTCAGAATTTCTCAAATGATACGAGTACCTCTGTTATTCATGTTGGGCCCTTCCAGTCACACTGAATTAATACTAACCAGGTGACTCATAGTGGGCCCCTTGATAGTTTCAGGATAGGGACTGGCAGTACTGGAAAACCCAAGTACTGTGTGGTTAGAAGGTTGGGGCTTTGAGTCACATGATCTCAGACAGACCTCTGGGAAATAGAGGGAGGCTGGAGACTGAGTTCAATCACACAGGCCAATGATTCAATCAATCATGTCTACATAACGGAGTGCCAGTAAAAACTCTGAACACAGAGTTGGTGAACTTCCCTGGTTGATAACACTCATCCATGTGTGAGAAGGGTGAAACATCCTGAAGATAGAGAAGCTTTGCTTTGGGGATCCTCCCAGACTTATCCTATGTATCTCTTCCTTTTGCTGGTTCAAATTTGTAACTTTTCCCTATAATAAAACTGTAATCAGGAACTCCCTGGTGGTCCAGTGGTTAGGACTCAACTCTTTCACTGCCAGAGCCCATGATCAATCCCTAGTTGGGGAACTAAGATCTTACAAGCTGCATGGCACAGCCAAAAAAAAAACAACTGTAATCATAAGTATAGCGTTTTCATGAGTTCCGTGAGTTGCTCCACCAAATGATCTAACCTGAGAGAATCAGGGGAACTCTTGAATTTATAGCTGATTGATCAGAGCTGCAGGTATCCTGGAGACACCTGAACTTGCACTTGGAGTCCAAAGTTCAGATAGTCTCATGAGAAACTGTGCCCTTAACATGAGAACGTTAAGCTAACTCTGGTTAGTTAATGTCAGAACTGTATTGCAATACCCAAGAGGAATTCACTTAAAATAAGAATTTACAAAGTTATTCATCACAAAGGATAGCACACATCAATACAATGGAACATGAATCAGCCACGAAAAAATTATGTTGTAGATAAATATTTATTGAAATGGAGATATAATCACCTTTCTTTTTATCTCCAGCTCCAATCTCTTCCCCTGAAGTCGAGACTTGTATGTTCAACTTCCTACTGAACATTACCCCCTGGATGTCTACTAGGTATTTCAAACCTAACACACCCCAAAGAAAAAAATCTTGATTCTTACCATATATACCCCAATCAGCTCCTCCACAGTCTTCCCTATCATAGTTAAAAGCTCTACCATTCACTCACTTCTTTAGGGCAAAACTGGAGTCAGGCTTGACTCCTTTCTTCCCTGACGCCTCACTAGTCCATCAGCAAATCTTATTGATGTTACTCTCAAAACTTATCCCTTCTTACCACCTATAATGCTACCATCCTAGACAAAGTCACCTATGTTTATTGCATAGAATACTGCAATAGCCAGTATGTGCTGTCCTTGCTTCCATTATAATCACTTCTTCACACAGCAACCAGAATAATCTTTTTTAAAAAATCAATATTATTATTCTACATAAAACACTCCAATAAGTTCCCATTACACTCTGAATGAAATCCAGATTTCTAATCTTATTTATTTGGCTGCTTCCAGTCTTAGCTGCAGCATGGGGGATCTTTTGTTATGGTCTGAGGAAGACTCTGTGGTGGCGGCATGTGGGCTTAGTTGTTCCTCAGCAAGTGGGATCTTAGATCCCCAATTAGAGATCCAGTCAGCATTCCCTGCATTTCAAGGGACTCTTAACCACTGGACCACCAGGGAAGCCCATGGATCCTTAATCTTAAATCCCTCATGATTTAGTCCCTACTTCTCTCAACAATTTCATTTTTACTGCTCTCTGCCCACCCCATCATTTTTCAGAAAATGACAAGCTAGTTCCCATCTCAAGGCTTTTCCACCATGAATCTCTCTCCATTGAATGCCCATTCCCCAGCTCTTTGCATAGGCTACTACTTTACTTCAATTAGGTCTCTACTTAAATGGTACCCTCCTCGGGCTTCCCTGGTGGTTCAGTGATTATAAGCATTCACCTGCTCATTCAGTGGGTTCATCCCTGGTCTAGAAAGACTCCCACAGCTAAGCCCGTAGGCCACAACTACTGAGCCCAAACTCCGGAGCCTGTGTGCTGTAACAGTTGAAGCCTGCACGCCCTAGAGTCTGTGTTCTGCAACAAGAGAAGTCTGTGTGCCACAACTAGAGACTAGCCTCCACTCTCTACAACTAGAAAAAAGCCCACATGTGGCAACCAAGACCTAGCACAGACAAAAATAAATAAATAAAAAGTTTAAATGTTAATAATTATATATAAATATAGTTATTACATTTATAATTGTATATAACCATATACTTCAGATGTATAAATGATATATATAACTGAATTACTTTGCTGTACACCAGAAACACAACATTGTAAATCAATTTATTGAACTATATTTCAGTAAAATTAATTAAAATTGCCAACTACCAATAAAATCAGTATTTACTTTTTAAAAGTGTATTAAATTAAAATAATGAAATAAAATTATCAAACACCTATCTCCTTACCCTGCTTTATTTTTTTATATTGTATTTATCACTACCAGGCATTTCTCATTATCTGCCTTTCCCATTAGAACACAAGCTCCAAAAGGCAGGGACTTTGTTTATCTTACTTGCTACTGTATCTTCAGAGAGTCCCTTGAACAGCAAGGAGATCAAACAAGTCAGTCTTAAAGGAAATCAACCCTGAATACTCATTGGAAGGACTGATGCTGAAGCCGAAGCTCCAATACTTTGGCCACCTGTTGTGGACAGCCGATTCATTGGAAAAGACCCTGATGCTGGGAAAGACTGAAGGTAGAAGGAGAAGGGGGCAACAGAGGATGAGATGGTTGGATGGCATCACTAATTCAACGGATATGAACTTGGGCAGACTCCAGGAGACAGTGAGGGACAGGGAAGCCTGTAATGCTGCAGTCCGTGGGGTCACAAAGAGTCGGATACAACTTGGTGACTGAACAACAACAACCCAAATCTTCAGAGTCTAGTACACTATGCAGACACATAGTGAGCATACATAAATAACTTGCTGAATGAATGAATGGTTAGAATGTTAGGTGAAAAGGGCAGGTTATAACAGTATTTTCAAAACTGTTCATTTTTATAAAATTAAGCAAAATGGAAAACAAAAGCTACTACACACACAGAGTCAATCCTTATTACATGGATTCCTCACAGGTAAATTTTCCTACTCACTAAAATTCATGTGTAACCTCAAAATCAAGAACTGCAACATTTTCATGGTCATTCACGGACATGTGAATGCACAGATGGTGAAAAATTTGAGTTGCCTGATGTGTACATTACCAACTGAGGTCCAAGGCTGGGAGATATGCAGCCTTCTGGCTTCAGATTTCAAACTATAAATGAGTGTCCTTTTAGTGGTTTATTTAGTGCAATATTTTTCACATTTTTGTGCTTTTGGTGGGTGACTTCACTGTTTAAAATGACTCCCAAGTGTAGTGCAGAAGTGCTGTCTAGTAGTTTCTAGGTGCAAGAAGGCTGTGATGTGCCTTCTACAGAATACATGTGTTAGATAAGGTTAATTCAGGCATAAATTACAGTGCTATTCACCATGAGTTCAATGTTAATGAATCAATAATATATATTAAATAACGTGTCTTAACAAAAACACACATAAAACAAGGTTACATGTTGATTAGTTAACAAAAATGCAACCAGCAGCTCAGAGGACTCTAACCCTGTATTTCCCCTAGGAGCAATAATTCAGTATTAATTAATTCAGCATTTGCAGTGATACTATAGAACATAGTACCACAAATAAGGAAACAGGGCAGAGAGATTATATATCATTATGTGTGCGTGCTCAGTCATTTCAATAACGTCCAACTCTTTGCAACCCCATGGACTGTAACCTGCCAGGCTCCTCTGTTCAGGGGATTCTCCAGGCAAGAATACTGAAGTGGGTTGCCATTTCCACCTCCAGGGGATCTTTCTGACCCAGGGATCAAACCCGAGCTTCCTGCATCTTCTGCACTGCAGGCAGATTTTTCACCACTGAGACACCAGGGAAGCCCCATATACCATTAAGCTGCTGCTGCTGCTGCTGCTAAGTCACTTCAGTTGTGTCCGACTCTGTGCAACCCCACAGACGGCAGCCCACCAGGCTCCCCCGTCCCTGGGATTCTCCAGGCAAGAACATTGGAGTGGGTTGCCATTTCCTTCTCCGATGCATGAAAGTGAAAAGTGAAAGTGAAGTCGCTCAGTCGTGTCCGACCCTCAGCGACCCCATGGACTGCAGCCCACCAGGCTCCTCCGTCCATGGGATTTTCCAGGCAAGAGTACTGGAGTGGGGTGCCATCGCCTTCTCCAATATACCATTATACCATGGTGTTAATATAGTTATTGCTAGTATAATCTTTGGGTGTGAAGATTATAAGATATTTACTTCTTAATTTTTTCCTTATTTGTATTTTCTATTTTCTTTACAATAAAAAGATTTTTGTTAGAAGAAAAAAAACTGAGTTACTGCTATTATTTTAAAATAAGAATTGTATCAGTAAACATTTCATGGTAGCCAAAGGAATATAAAAACAGGATAAGAACAGTAATAATTAATCAGTAATTAAAAGTGTAAATTTATAGCTCTCCTCCGAACTTTTTAACCTAGATCTTCTAAATGAAGCCTCATATATGCAAATACACATGTAATCCTATACACTTCTTCCCTAGTAGTGATTAATAGACTACTCAAATACTAACAGTTTGAAACTCACCCGTTTATAATCACAAAATCTTAGAGTAGAAATAATCTTTAGAGAGCATACAGTTAAGTTTCTAACCTAATGCAAGAAACTTTTTTATAATCCTTTTTACAAGTGATCACCTACCTTCTATCAGAATATGTTGAAGAACAGAAATCACATTATCCTATAAGGCCATACAATTTAATTTCCATCCACCGCTCTTAGTTTAATCTCTGATCAAAAACAGATCTACTATTTCCTCTTTATGTAAGCCTTTTGGGCTTCCCAGGTGGCGCAACTGGTAAAAAACCCTCCTGCCAACGCAGGAGACATAAGAGACGCAGGTTCAATCCTGGGTCGAGAAGATCCCCTGAAAAAGGCATTGCAATCCATTCTAACATTCTTGTCTGGAGAATCCCCATGGACAGAGGAGCCTGGTGGGATTCAGAAAGAGTCAGACACGACTGAAGAGACTTATTAGCATGCACGCCTGCAAGCCTTTCAAATTTAGAAGACAAAACTCGTGCATTCCCTTAATCATCTCTTTCCAAGCTAAATACTCTATACTACAGCCATGACTGAAAGCAGTATACAACTTTATTCATCCCCTCATATAATCCCCACCCTTAATCTATGGGCTGGATCTGGTAACTTGCTTCTACTGAACAGAATGTAGCAAAGGTGATGGGATGTCATTTCCAGGATTAGGTTATAGACTCTGGCTTCCATCTTCTTCACTGTCATGAAAGTCTCTGTGTTGTATGGAGACTCCCACAAGGCAAGGAACTAAAGGATGCTTCAGCCAACAAGCTAGTAAAGAACTAAGGTCCTCAATCAATTAACCTGTGAGCAACTGAGTCATGCCACATGAGAGGCAGAACCTGGAAAGTGATCATCCCCCAGTTGAATCTTCACATGAAATCAAAGCCCCTGTTAACAACTTGATGACAGCCTATGAGAGATATACCTTGATACCAGACTCACAGAAACAGAGATAACAAATATGTTTTAAGTTGCAAAATTTTGAGGTAATTTGTTATGCAGCAATAGATAACTAGCAATTTCACTTCTCATTGTAGCCTAGGAAAATTCCCATACATGTATCTTTTTTAAATAGAGGAAAACCGAAAACAATTTAAATGTTCATAAAGGAGAATGGATAAATACAATGTGATACAGTCTTAAGATTTAATGCTATATATCATTTTTAAAATGGAATATACAAGGTAGATTTCTAAGGGGGGAAAAAGATTGATAACTTATTTACTGAATTTGAATGAATGGAGTCAAGTTTTAGATCCTATCTACGAGTCTTAGCCTACCAGCACAATCGTGTCCGACTCTTTGTGACCCCGTGGACTATAGCCTACCAGGTTCCTCCATCCATAGATTTTTCAGGCAAGAATACTGGAGTGGGTTGCCATTTCCTTCTCCGAGAGATCTTCCCAACCCAGGGACTGAACCCACATTGTAGGCAGACGCTTTACCATCTGAGCCACCAGGGAAGTCCTCTATAATACTGATCAGAACTTTGAACACCAATCAAATGGAAAAAGCAAAGCAGGACTTCCCTGGTGGCACAGTGGATAAGAATCCGCTGCCAATGCACTGGACACAGGTTCAATCCCTGTCCAGGAAGATCCTACATACTGTGGAGCAACTAAGCCGTGCACCACAACTCCTGAGCCCACGCTCTAGAGCCCTCAAGGCCCAACTACTGAGCCTGTGCTCAGAAACAGAGAAGTCACTGCAATGAGAAGCCCACGCTTCACAACTATAGAGAAGCCCCTGCTCGCTGCAACTGGACAAAGCAATGAACACCCAGTGCAGTCAAAAAGAAACACAAAAAAGCAAGGCCATTATGTCTATGGAAAATTAAAAGCCATGTAAGGAAAAAATTATCATCAGAGTATATAGCCCAAGTTCAATATCTGTATAATATAAACAACAATGATTTCACTCACAAAATACGTAACTAAGTTAAAAATATAAGGGAGAAGACATATATGTGTTTAAAAGTGCCAATACCTCCATGTCCCTCATATTAAACACTTTTTATAGATTTAATAGCTTTTAAAAGTAATTGCTAAAAAAAAAAAAGTAATTGTTATAAGTATACTATTACAAATACTTAAGAGAGCTGATTGTGGTTGCCACTGTGAGAGGGGATAACTGCTATTCTTTCTTCTATGCATATAAACTATTCAAATTTTTTAAACTATGCACATAGGTTACTTTGATAAAAATAAGATAAACTTCCTTGTAGGGAGAAAGAGGAAAGGGGCTTCGATTTTATCTCTATTGTTTTATTTCTAAGAGGGAAAGAAGAAAAATAAATGTTAATAGTAGTTAATTCTGAAAGGTGGGAACGTGGTATTATATATTTTTTCCATTTTAAATGCCATAAAATTTAAATAACTTTCTACACATTCATTTTAAATTATTTTACAATTTCCCAATACCCAAATCCCAACAGTTTCCTACATAAATGGATTCAGACCATTTTTGGTCTAGTCTGCCTCCCTTAGAATGCTTTCAACTTTGTCAGTGTACACTTAAGCCAATATGCAAAATGTGTTTCCAAACTAGTACAAAAATATATTGAAACCAATAGTTTTGTGACCTGGATAAACTTGTAACATAGCTAAAGGCATTTTTGGCAGCCATACTACCTAGGCAATTACTGTTACATTTGTGATTAACCAAAATTCCCAGTTATTTTTCACATGAACCACTGCCCAACCAGCTCTTCCTCATCCTGTTACTGTGCATTTGAGGTTTTGAGTTTAAACACAGGACTTATACTTGCTAAATTTAATTTCAGTTTGACCCCATGATTTCACCTTATGGGCATAATTTTTCAAGCTACAGTCATCATCTGTCAAATTAACTATTCCTTCATCTTTGTAATACCTACATATCTAATTAACATGTTTTAAATTTGATCTAATAACCTAGTGGTTCTAAAGAGAAGTAACAGAATTTAAGAATAGAAATAAGAAGAAATTATTTATAATAATCAAACCTAAACTAAATCTTCTTGGTTAATACGCCATATCATCTGTTTGACCACTTATGTAATTTTTCTGGATTAACATTAATTTTACAGGTCTGCAGTTTTCCAACTACTTTCCTTTTTTCCTTGGATATCAGGATGGTTGACTCTTTCTGGTCTTTATGATTTCTCGAAGATTAACAACGGTGACTCTGAAATCATCAGCCAGTTAATTCAGTAATATGAAACTCAACTGAGCCTTAAAATTTTAATTCACTTTAAAATGATCATTCTTACTTACTATCCTGGGCTAGTTTCTAGTTTAGAATTTGCTATATACTTTCCAGTTTGAAAACTATTGTCCTTGCTGTTAATAATAATTTATACAGTACTTCTCTTTAAAAGACATTTAGAATCTCATCTCACCACCCTTATGGCAGAAAGTGAAGAAGAACTAAAGAGCCTCTTGATGAAAGTGCAAGAGGAGAGTGAAAAAGTTGGCTTAAAATTCAACATTCAGAAAACTAAGATCATGGCATCTGGTCCCATCACTTCATGGAAAATAGATGGAGAAACAATGACAGACTATCTTTCTGGGCTCCAAAATCACTGCCAGTGGTGACTGCAGCCATGAAATTAAAAGACGCTTGCTCCTTGGAAGAGAAGTTACGACCAACCTAGACAGCATATTAAAAAGCAGAGATATTACTTTGCCAAGAAAGGTCCACCTAGTCAAAGCTATGGTTTTTCCAGTGGTCATGTACAGATGTGAGAATTGGACTATAAAGAAAGCCGAGCGCCGAAGAATTGATGCTTTTGAACTGGGTGTTGGAGAAGAATCTTGAGAGTCCCTTGGACTGAAAGGAGATCCAACCAGTCCATCATAAAGGAAATCAGTCCTGAATATTCATTGGAAGGACTGATGCTGAAGCTGAAACTCCAGTACTTTGGCCATCCGATGCAAAGAACTGACTCACAGGAAAAGACCCGGATGCTGGGAAAGATTGAAGGCGGGAGAAGAAGGGAACGACAGAGGATGAGATGGTTGGATGGCATCACTGACTCAATGGACATGAGCTGTGTAAACTCCGGGAGCTGGTGATGGACAGGGAGGCCTGGTGTGCTGAAGTCCATGGGGTTGCAAAGAGTCGGAAATGACTGAGTGACTGAACTGAACTAAACTGATACAATACTTTTAAAAGACATTTAGAATTTCTCAAAAACCCTTTAAATAGGTTACAAAGAAATTAATATACCATTATGCTATTCTATATATAGGGGAATTGAAGCACAGAGAAACTTAAATTATTTACCCAAGGTCAAAGAGCTACAATGAATCAAAATCTATTGCAGTCTACCTAGGGCTCTTTTTCATAAGGCTATGTAGCTCTCTAACACAAAACTACTTAAGACAGCAGACAAAACTTCTTGCTTAAAAACTGATTTTTCAGTTACTGGTTGACAAGAGTTAAGGAGCAGGTAGGTGTAAAGCAAGTGGGTGTAGCTGTAAAAGGGAAATATGATGTATCCTATGGTGGTGAAAATGCTCTGTACCTTCACTGTATCAATGTCAGTATGCTGGTTGTGACTCTGTACTATAGTTTTTCAAGATGTTACCACTGGGAGAAACTGGGTAAAGAATATATCACAACTAATTCTGAGTGAATTTTGAGAAATATCTCAAAAGAAAAAAAGTTTAAGAAAAACTAATTAATAATTGATATTTCTCTTTTAAGCCAACTTAATTTTAAAGAAGCTTACTTAAACTGAATAGGCAAATTAAAACAAAAAGTAAAACAGAATCAGGCATAGAGCTCTGAAAGTAAGCAGAGTGGACTAAAAAGTGAAGAAAGTCCCACAAACTAAAGCTTTAAAAAAGCCATAATGATCTTTATTAATTAAAAGGGAGCCCTCAAGATTTTTATTTCCTAAAGAAGAAAAATAAAACAAGACAGTCTAGGAAATAAATTATTAAATCACCTCAAAAAGAATCACTAGAATAAAGCTAGAACCACCAAAGCTTTCCTCAACCCATGGTACACTTTACCGCAATCCTCAACTTGGAGAAAAAACAAATGTGCACATGTGTCGCCTTCACCGTGATATTTACAACCACACATTTCAGAAGAGTCCCAAAACTGCTTCTATTTTTTTTTTTTTGCTACTTACAAAGTGGCTAAAGCTTCAACCATTTCCTGATTCTCTCAGCTGCAGGACTTGCAATAAGGAAAACATTCACTCAGCATCTAGGGCAGGTCTGCTTGGAAGAATGAGCTCATCCCTTCAGATGTGCACCTGATCCTCAGGAAGCAGCTCCTCCTCCAGCCAGCAGGTCTTTGTATGTTTAAAGTGACACTCTCACCTGTGTAAGCACTTGGCCAGAGCCAGAACAACTCCTTCCCCGGACACGCCTACTGTCGCCCAGTCATTTCCTGCTCCGGCCACCTCACACAGCCACTACGTTTAGGCAGTCACGGCAGAACTGGCAGTTGCTGCTGCTCTCGTTATGGCCTCACTAGAGAAGAATCTTATTTTCACTTTACATGGAGGTCAGGTCCTTCACTACAATCCTGTGAACATCACACTACTTGTTTCAACAGGTCCTTGACCAGAGTCAGACCTGACAAGAATCACTCCTCTTTTTCAGAACTTACAGCTCATTTTTTAAACTAGGAATGTAACACTTGTACATCTCTCTTATTCTGCTTGTCCTGTCTACAAGTCTCAATTAACAGAGGCAGCTAAATGCTGCAGTTATAGCTAAATGCTCCAAACTCAAGTTTGCCCCTCCATTTCACTACCTCTAAGAAAACATTCACTTTGCCATAGCTGGCTATTTACTAGCAAAGCAAATATTAATCCTAACTGAAAAGATATGTAGAACTCACATCAAAATGATGTAATAGTGGTATTTTAATTATTTTCCGTCAAAAGTATGTGGGTACCAAACAGTCATTCAAAAAACATGTCTGTGCACCTGTTACATAAAACTATTTGACAGCGTGCCAAACTGGGCTTTCAACTTAAAAAAAAAAAAAAAAAAACCCAGAAATCTAAGAATTAACCCTTCTCATCGCAGCATTCCAAGGACTTCTGCAGTATTCTCTGTCATGGTAAGCTTCTAATACACTAAGAGGCTGACTTTGGAATATAAATTAGTCAGCAAAACATCAAATTCACTACTGGTTACCTTTGAGAGATGGCAAGGGATTTGTGATCAAGAAGGGAAAACCCAGGGGCCTTCAACTTATTTAGTAATATTTAATTTGCTGGATAGTAGACACAAGGATACTTACTGTATTATTCTTTTTAAATATCTTAAGTCATAAATAATAAAATATTTTAAAACAGAGAAATTCTGAGCATCAAAAGACATAGTCAGAAGAGTGAAAGGCAACCCACACAATGGACAAAGTATCTGCAAATCATTTATCTGATATGGAGCTAATATCTAGAATATATAAAGAACTCCTTAAAACTTAACAACAATCAATTTAAAAGGGTACAAAGGACTCAAGTAGACATTGCTCTAAAGAAGATATACAAATGGCCAATAAGCACATGAAAAGATGCTCAAAATCATGGGTCTTTAGGAAAATGCAAAGCACAAAAAAAATGAAAATCGAAAACACTCATTAGGATGGCTACGATCAAAAAAAAAAAAAACTAGAATATTACAGTTGTTATTGAGGACATGAAGAGATGGGAACTGCCAGTGGGAATGTACAGTGGTGCAGCCACTGTAGACAATGGTGTGGCAATTTCTCAAAAAAAATTAAAAATGGAACTATCATACAATCCAGCAATTCCACTTCTGGGTATCCAAAAGAATCAAGAGAAGTGGCCAAGAGGATGAAAGACCTTGAACTCACCTCCTCCAATGGGTATGCCAAAATCACAATTATTTATAGAGGAAATACTGATGAGAAAAACTGGAAGACCAGCAGAAAGGATTTCTTCTACAGCTAAAGATATAAAGAAGAAAAGATGGGTAGGAGGGGTGGTGATATGGTATAGTCAAGACTCACATCCCCAGGAAGGCAATTACAATTGCCTAAATGGGAAGACAATTACAATTACCATGGTTCTCCTCAAAGAATGAGGAGTCCACGCCTCATATCCAGGCTCCTAGCCCTGGTTCCAGAGAAGGCAATGGCAAACCACTCCAGTACTCTTGTCTGGAAAATCCCATGGGTGGAGGAGCCTGGTAGGCTGAAGTCCATGGGGTCGCTAAGAGTTGGACACAACTGAGCGACTTCACTTTCAGTTTTCACTTTCATGCATTGGAGAAAGAAATGGCAACCCACTCCAGTGTTCTTGCCTGGAGAATCCCAGGGACGGGGGAGCCTCGTGGGCTGCGGTCTATGGGGTCGCACAGAGTCGGACACGACTGAAGTGACATAGCAGTAGCAGCAGCAGCCCTGGTTCCTGCACCAGGACAACAAGCCCACAACATTTGGCTTTGAAAGCCAGTGGGACTTACATCTGGGAGAGACAGCAGGCTGTGGGAGCCCTTTACGTGTGGGATCCCACCTTAAAGGGCACACACAAAATCTCACACACTCTGGGACTCAGAGCAGAAGCAGTAATTTAAAAAGAGCCTGGGTCAAAACCCACTGATGGTCTTGGAGAGTCTCCTGGAGAGGCAGGAGGTAACTGGAGCTCATTCTAGGGACAAAGACACTGGCAAAAGCTCTTTTGGGGCACTTGTCCTAACATGTGGACACTGATGCTGACAAATGCCAATATGGAATCCTGCCTTTAGCTTATTAATCCTAGAACCCAGCCCCACCTACCAGCCTATCCGCACCAGTACTGGGACACCTTAGGTCAAGCAGCTAGCCAAGCAGGGACATAGCCCCAACCACCAGCAGGCTAGCCAGAGACTCTGGGACACAGCCTCACCCACCAACGGGCAGGCACCAGCCCAGGAATCCAATACCAGTAGGCTGACACCAGCTTCAAGATACCCAGGACCCCACAGACAGTCATATCAGAAACCTGCCCCCACCCATCAGTAGGCTGGCACTAGGCCCACGACCCCTGGGGCCCTGACCCTACCCACTAGCAGGCCAACAATAGATCCAGGACTCCCTGCTATGCAACCACCCACCCTGGAATATAGCTCTGCCCATCCGTGTGCCAATACTAGCCCCAGGACCCCTGGAGCCCCACAGCCAGCCCCCTCATAACCCGTCCCTATCCACCAGCAGCTGATAGCCTCTGCACAAGTCAGGGCCTGGCAACCAACTAGACAGGTGGCCAGTGACACCTACCAGACCACTCACAGTAATCTAGCCTACCACAACAGAAGGATCCACATACATAGCTCTGGTGACCAGAGGTAAGTACACTACTGTCATAGGACGTCTCCTAAAAAAGACCACTTCTCTAAGATCAGGAAAGAAACCAATCTACCAAATACATGAAAATAAAAACAGCAAATCAGGCAAAATGAGGTGACAGAAGAATATGCTCCAAATGAAGGAACAAGATTAAATCTCCAAAAGAACTAAGTGAGTGGAGATAAGCAATCTATTCAATAAAGAGTTCATGATAATGATCATAAAGATGTTCAAGGAACTCAGGAGAAGACTGGATGAAGAGAGTCAGAAGTTAGAGGTTTTTAACACAGAGTTGGAGAATATAAAAAAGAACCAAACAGAGTTGAAAAATACAGTAAATGAAATGAAAAATACACTAGAAGGCAGCAACAGTAGATTAGATGATACAGAGGTACGGAGCAGCAAGCTGGAAGACAGCGTCGTGAAAATCACTAAAGCTAAAAAGAAAAAAGAAAAGAAATGAAGACAGCTTGAAAGACCTCTCAGACAATATCAAGCACACTAACATTCACATTGTAGGGGTCCCAGAAGGAAAAGTGGGAAAAAAGAGACAGAGAACATATTTCAAGATATAATACAGGAAAACTTACCTAACCTGGAAAAGAAAACAAACATTCAGGCCCAGGAAACAGAGAGATCCCAAAAGGATCAATCCAAAGAGGATGACAAGTAAACACACTGTAATTAAAACGGCAAAAACTAAAGAAGAGAGAATATTAAAAATAAGCAACAGATGAACTCCCATAAGGCTGTTCAGTAGAATTCTGAAGGCCAGAGGGAGTGGCACAATATATTTAAAATGATGAAATAGAAAAACCTATAACCAAGAATACTTAACCTCCCAAGGCTTTCATTCAGATTTGATAGAGAAATATGAAGTTTTACTGACAAGCAAAGGCTAGCTAAGAGTTCAGCACCACCAAACCAGCTTTCGGAGAAGGCAGTGGCACCCCACTCCAGTACTCTTGCCTGGAAAATCCCATGGACGGAGGAGCCTGGTGGGCTGCAGTCCATGGGGTCGCTAAGAGTCGGACATGACTGAGCGACTTCACTTTCACTTTAAACTTTCATGCATTGGAGAAGGAAATGGCACCCCACTCCAGTGTTCTTGCCTGGAGAATCCCAGGGACGGGGGAGCCTGGTGGGCTGCCGTCTATGGGGTCGCACAGAGTCGGACACGACTGAAGCGACTTAGCAGCAGCAGCAAACCAGCTTTACAGAAACATTTAGCATGGTTAAGAACCCACCTTCCAATGCAGGGGATGTGGGTTCAATCCCTAGTCAGAGAACCAAGATTCCACATGCTGCAAGGCAATTAAACCTGCACGCCACAACTCCTGAGCCCCTGCACCGCAACTAGAGAGAAGCTCACATGACGCAACTGGAGAAGCCCGCTCTGCAACCTAGAGCCCACACGCCACACTGAAGATCCCATGTACCAAACAAAGACCCAGTGCAGTCATATAAATAAATGTTTCTTAAAGAAATGTTTAGGTAACTTCTCTGAGTAAAAAGAAAATCCACAACTAGAAATACAAAAACTACAAAAGGGGCTTCCCTGGTGGCTCAGTGGTAAAGAATCTGCTGGCCAACACAGGAAAAATGGGTTCGATCCCTGATTTAGGGATCCCACAACTAATGAAGCCCACATGCCCTAGAGCCCGCGCTCTGTGACAAGAGAAGCCATCACAATAAGAAGCTTGTACACTGCAACTAGAGAGTAATCCCCGCTAGATGCAACTAGAGAAAAGCCCATGCAGCAATGAAGACCTAGCACAGTCAAAAATAAATAAATAAAATTTTAAAAAAGAAAATTACAAAAGGCAAAATCTCATTGGTAAATGTAATAAACCAACCATACATAAAGCTAGTAGGAAAGTTAAAAGACAAAAATAATCTATATCCACAGTAAGTAGTTAAGGTATACACAAAGATGTAATAGAATATGATTTCAAAATCAGCAAACATGGGTTGGGGGGAGAGTAAAAATGCAGGGTTGTTAAAATGCATTTGAACTTAAAAGATCTGCAGCTTAAAATAATCACATACACACACACACACACACACACACACACACCCCACGTGGTTGTTGTTTAGAAGCTAAGTCATCTCCAACTTTTTTGTAATCCCATGAACTGTAGCTCCCCAGGCTCCTCTGTCCATAATACTTCCCAGGCAGGAATACTGGAGTGGGTTGCCATTTCCTTCTCCTGGGATCTTCTTGACCCAGGGATCAAATCCATGTCTTCTACACTGGCAGGTGGATTCTTAACCACTGAGCCACCAGGGAAGCCCATATAGACATATAACTATGTAAAAACTTTCATGGTTACCATAAACCAAAAATCTATAATAAACAAACACACCATAATAAAGAGAAAGGAATTCAAACAGAACAGATAGCCATCAAATTAAAATGTAAAAGATCAAAAGAAGGATGATTTCATTTATATTTGGAATCTAAAAAACAAAACAAATGAATAAACAAAACATAATTATAGATACAGAGAACAAATAAGTGATTTCCAGAGGGAAGGGGAGCTGGGGGAGGAAAGAGATAGGTAAGGGAGATCAAGAGGTACAAACTTTCAGCTGTAAAATAAATGAATCTCTGGTATGAAATGTACAATCTGGGGAATATATTCAATAATTAAGAAATATCTTTGTATGGTGATATATCGTAAGCAGACTCAGCATGGTGATCATTTGAAATATATAGAAATATTAAATCACTATGATGGGTAACTGGAACTAACATAGTGTTGTAGGTCAACTGTACTTCAAAACAAACAAACTCATAGAAAAAGAGGTCAACTTTGTGGTTACCAAGGCAGGAAGGGGAAGGAGGGAGAACTGGATGAAAGTAATCAAAAGGTACAAATTCATAGCTATAAGATAATTAAGTACTAGTGATGTAATGTACAACATCAAGGTTATGGTTTTTCCAGTGGTCATGTATGGATGTGAGAGTTGGACTGTAAAGAAAGCTGAGCGCCAAATAATTGATGCTTTTGAACTGTGGTGTTGGAGAAGACTCTAGAGAGTCCCTTGGACTGCAAGGAGATCCAATCAGTCCATTCTGAAGGAGATCAGTCCTGGGATTTCTTTGAAAGGAATGATGCTAAAGCTGAAACTCCAGTACTTTGGCCACCTCATGCGAAGAGTTGATTCATTGGAAAAGACTCTGATGCTGGGAGGGATTGGGGGCAGGAGGAGAAGGGGACGACAGAGGATGAGATGGCTGGATGGCATCACTAACTCGATGGACGTGAGTCTGAGTGAACTCCGGGAGTTGGTGATGGACAGGGAGGCCTGGTGTGCTGCGATTCACGGGGTCGCAAAGAGTCGGACACGACTGAGCGACTGAACTCAGAACTATATGTTATGTATGAAAGTTGTAAGATAGCAAATCTTGAGAGTTCTCATCTCAAGGAAAAATTTTTTCTATTTCTTTAATTTTGTGTCTATATGAGGTGATGAAAGTGAAAGTGTTAGTCACTCAGTTGTGTTTGACTCTTTGTGACCCCATGGACTGCAGCCCTCCAGGCTCCTCTGTCCATGGGATTTTCCAGGCAAGAATACTGGAGTAATTGCCGTTTCCTTCTCCAAGAGATCTTCCTGACCCAGGGATCAAACCTGGGTTTCCTGCATTGCAGGCTGATTCTTTACCATGTGAGCCACCAGGAAACCAAACATGAGATAATGGGTGTTCACTAAACTTACTGTGATAATCATTTCATGATGTATGTAAATCAAATCATTATGCCGTGCACCTTAAACTTACACAGTGCTATGCATCAATTATATCTCAATAAAACCGAAGGAAAAAAGAAACGAAAGCAAGGTCTCAAAGAGACTACTGTATGCCCATATTCACAGCAGCATTATTCACAACAGCCAGAAGATGGAAGCAACCCAAGTGAACCAATAAGCAAAATGTGAAATATACAGACAGCGGAATATTATTCAGCCTTGTAAAGGAACAAAATTCTGATACATGCTACAATACATATGAACCTTATGCTAGGTGAAATAAGCTATGCACAAAAGGACGAATACTCTATAATTTATTTATGTTAGGTACCTAAAGAGGCAAATTTAGAAACAAAAAGTAGAATTGTGGTTGCCAAGCACCGTGGGAAGGGAAGAATGGGGAGGAGTTGTTTAATGGGTATTGAGTTTCAGTTTTGCAAGATAAGAAGAGTTTTGGAGATTGGTTACACAACAATGTGCCTATGTTTAGAACTACTGTCACTCATAAAATGTAAGGTGATAAATTCTTCTTTGTATATTTTACCACAAATAAAAACAGAGAGAACTAATCAAAATAGATCTTAACCCACTAAATATATTGAATTCAAACAGTCTGCTGCTTTTCTCTTCTTTCAGAAATTAATTCAAGCTTTATTGGTGATCTCTGTGGGAAAAAACTGACGTGCCATAGACAATAAACAAATTCATTGCTCTCATCAATTTCATACAACTGAAGAACCTAATATATTGGGGGGCAGCTAATGTACACGTGAAGAAGTACAAAGTGTAGACACACCTCATTTAATTGAGCTTCACTTTTTTTAACAGTAGTTTATTTCTTTATTTATTTTGGCTGTGCTGCTCTTCACTCTTCTCTAGTCTCAGTGAGCAAGGCCTACTCTCTAGTTGTGGCACGCAGGCTTGTCATGACAGTGGCATCTCCTGTTGCAGAGCGTGGGCTGCAGGGCACGCAGGTTTCAGGAGCTGCCGCACATGGGTTCATTAGTTACAGTTCCAGGCTCTAGAATACAGGCTCAATAGTTGCGGCCCAGGGGCTTCGTGGCATGTGGGATCTTCCCAGATTAGGGATCAAACCCATGTCTCCCGCACTGGCAGGTGAATTCATTACCACTGAGACACCAGGGAAGTCCAGAGAAGGCAATGGCACCCCACTCCAGTACTCTTGCCTGGAAAATCCCATGGACGGAAGAGCCTGGTAGGCTGCAGTCCATGGGGTCGCGAAGAGTCGGACACGACTAGCGACTTCACTTTCACTTTTCACTTTCATACACTGGAGAAGGAAATGGCAACCCACTCCACTATTCTTGCTTGGAGAATCCCAGGGACGGCAGAGCCTGGTGGGTTGCCGTCTATGGGGTCACACAGAGTCGGACACGATTGAAGTGACTTAGCAACAACACCACCAGGGAAGTCCCCATTTTTTCATTATTATACTTGTTATGGCAGTCTCTGATCAGCAATCTCTGCTGTTAATGTTATTTTGGGGCATCACAAATCATGCCCATGTAACACAACAAATTTCATAAACGTTGCTCTGTTCTGACCAATCCACCAACCAGCTGTTCCCCCTTCTCCCTCTTCTAGAGCTTCCCTATTCCCTGAGACACAACAATATAGAAATTAAAAACCCTACACTGGCCTCTAAGTGTTCAAATGAAAGGAAGAGTCACATGTCTCTCACTTTAAATCAAAAGCTAGAAGCGATTAAGCTTAGTGAGGAAGGAACGTCAAGAGCCAAGACAAGCTGAAAGCTATGTCTTATTCAGGAAACAGTTGGCCAAGTTGTTAATGCAAAGGAAAAGTTCTTGAAGGAAATTAAAAGTGCTACTCCAGTGACACATGAATGATAAGAAAGTGAAACAGCCGTACTGCTGATATGGAGAAAGTGTTTGTGGTCTGGGTAGAAGATCAAACCAGCCACAACATTCTCTTAAACCAAAACTTATGCCAGAGCAAGGCCCTAAACGCTACTCAATTCTGTGAAGGCCGAGAGAAGTAAGGGAGCTGTAGAAGAAAAGTTTGAAGCTAACAGAGGTTGGTTCACGAGGTTTAAGGAAAGAAGTCATCTCCGTAACACAGAAACCCAAGGTGAAATAGCAAGTGCTGATGTAGAAGGTACAGCAAGTTATTCAGAAGATATGGCTAAGACAATTAATAAAGGTGGGTACACTAAACAACAGATTTTCAATGTAGACAAAATAGCCTACTATTAGAAGAAAATGACATTTAGGACTTTCATAGCTGGAGAGAAGTCAAAGTCCAGCTTCAAAGCTTCAAAACACAGCCTGACTCTCTTGTTAGGGGCTAATCCTGTTATCAAACCAAATTCAACCTGTCTAACAGACAGCAAAGTCAATCTAATGACACCAAGCTGTGGTGAAGGAAAGTACAGCACTTGTTACATGGCACCAAGCAAGAACAGGTAACTCAAGCTCAAAAGACCAAAACTCCCTGATGGCTTTCAGGCAAGGGTTTTTAAAGGCAACATTAGAATTGAGGATTGCAGAGTGCGTGATCAGCTTATGGACTTCTTTCCAATTGGTCGATGATGAGGTAACAGGATGACATTTTAGAAATTTTAATCATCAACCTTCTGGTTCCAATCAGTCTAGGGTCTGTGAAAAATTCTTAAAAAGATGGGACTACCAGACAACCTTATCTGCTTCCTGAGAAATCTGTATGCAGGTCAGGAAGCAACAGTTAGTACTGGACATGGAACAACAGACTGGTTCCAAATTGGGAAAGGAGGATGTGAAGGCTTTATATTGTCACCTGCTTATTTAACTGATGTGCAGAGTACACTGTGCAAAATACCGGACAGGAGGAAGCACAAGCTGAAATCAAGATTGCCGGGAGAAATACCAATAACCTCAGATACGCAGATGACACCACTGTTATGGCAGAAAGCAAAGAAGAACTAAAGAGCCTATTGATGAAAGTGAAAGAGGAGTGAAAAAGCTGGCTTAAAACTCTCAACATTCAAAAAAACTAAGATCATGGCATCCGGTCTCATCACTTCATGGCAAATAGATGGGGAAACAGTGGAAACAGTGACAGACTTTATTTTCTTGGGCTCCAAAATCACCGCAGATGGTGACTGCAGCCATAAAATCAAAAGCTACTTCCTCTCTGGAAGAAAAGCTATGACCAACCTAGACAGCATATTAAAAAGCAGAGACGTTACTTTGCCAACAGAGGTCCGTCTAGTCAAAGCTATGGTTTTTCCAGTAGTCATGTACAGATATAAGAGTTGGACTATAAAGAAAGCTGAGGGACAAAGAATTGATGCTTTTGAACTGTGGTGTTGGAGAAGACTCTTGAGAGTCCCTTGAACTGCAAGGAGATCAAATCAGTCAATCCTGAAGGAAATCAGTCCTGAATATTCATTGGAAGGACTGATGCTGAAGCTGAAACTCCAATACTTTGACCACCTGATGTGAAGAACTGACTCATTGGGAAAGACCCTGATACTAGGAAAGATTGAGGGCGGGAGAAGAAGGGGACAACAGAGGATGAGATGGTTGAATGGCATCACCGACTAGATGGGCATCAGTTTGAGCAAGGTCTGGGAACTGGTGATGGACAGGTAAGCCTGGTGTGCTGCAGTCCATGGGGTTGCAAAGAGTCAGACATGACTGAGCAACAGAACTGAACTGAATCTAAGGTCTAGTGCTTATGGTTAGTATACAGTCACCATTCTACATCTGGGTGGGGATTTTAGTTTCTGCAGAGCATCTCAAAGATATGTGTCATATTGTTACGTATATCCCTTCAGGAGGAACTAAGAGTCCTGTGATTCTGTTTTATCACTGAACTATGGTTTAAGCTATCATTACTTTTTTTGCTTGATTGCTTTTCCTTTGTTTCTGCATTTCCTCATTTCTCTAATTAATAACTACTTGAGTCTGCTCTGTGGAATTCTGCCTCCTAGGGAAGGCCTAGGAGACTAAAACATTTTCTACAAACAAGAAACAGGGGTTATGGAAGCGCTTTTGTACTTGGTAAGGCCCGACTTTAAGTCAAAACCAACAATCATTTACTGTTTCAAAAACCTTAGGGCCCTTATGAATTATGCTAAGTCTACTCTGTCTGTATTCTATAAATGGAACAACAAATGGACATAAACGGTAGGGACCTAACAGAAAGAGAAGATATTCAGAAGAATACAAAGAAGAATTATACAAAAAAGATCTTAATGGCCAGAATAAACACAATGGTGTGATCACTTACCAGGATGTCAGGAACCAGACATCCTGGAGTGCGAAGTCAAGTGGACCTTAAGAAGCATCACAACAAACAAAGCTAGTAGAGGCGATGGAATTTCAGCTATTTCAAATCCTAACAGATGATGCTGTTAAAGTGCTACACTCAATATGTCAGCAAATTTGGAAAACTCAACAGTGGCCACAGGACTGGAGAAGGTCAATTTTCATTCCAATCCCAAAGAAGGGCAATGCCAAAGAATGTTCAAACTACCACACAATTGCACTCATTTCACATGCTAACAAGATAATGCTCAACATCCTTCAAGCTAGGCTTCAACAGTATGTGAGCTAAGAACTTCCAGATGTATAAGCTGGAAGTGAAAAAGGCAGAGGAACCAGAGATCAAATTGTCAACATTTGTTGGAACACAGAAAATGAGTTCCAGAAAAACATCCACTTCTGCTTCTCTGACTACACTAAAGCCTTTGACTGTGTGGATCACAACAAACTGTGGAAAATACTTAGAGATAGGAATACCAGACCACCTTAGCTGTCTCCCGAGAAAACTGTATGCAGGTCAAGAAGCAACACTTAGAACTGGACATGGAACAACACACTGGTTCAAACTTGAGAAAGGAGTACATCAAGGCTGTATATTGTCACCCTGTTTATTTAACTTATAGCAGAGTACATCATGCAAAATGCCAGGCTGAATGAAGCACAAGCTGGAATCAAGATTGCCAGGAGAAATATCAATAACCTCGGATATGCAGATGACACCACCCTTATGGCAGAAAACAAAGAGGAACCAAAGAGCCTCTTGATGAGGGTGAAATAGGAGAGCAAAAAAGCTGGCTTAAAACTCAACATTCAAAAAACTAAGATCATGACATCTAGCCCCATCACTTCATGGCAAATAGATGGGGAAACAATGGAAATAGTGACAGATTTTATTTCCTTGGGCTTCAACAAAATCACTGTGGATGGTGACAGCAGCCATGAAATTAAAAGATGCTTGCTCCTTGGAAGAAAAGCTAAGACAAACCTAGATAGCATATTGAAAAGCAGAGACGTTACTTTGCCATCAAAGGTCCATATAGTCAAAGCCATGGTTTTCCAGTACTCACATACGGATGTGAGAGCCAGATCATAAAGAAGGCTGAGTGCCGAAGAATTGATGTTTTCAAACTGTGGTGTTTGCGAAGACTCTTGAGAGTCCCTTGGACAGCAAGGAAATCAAACCAGTCAATCTTAAAGGAAATCAACCCTGAATATTCACTGGAAGGACTGATTCTGAAGCTGAAGCTCTAATACTTTGGCCACCTGATGCGAAGAGCTGACTCATTGGAAAAGACCCTAATTGGGAAAGATTGAAGGCAGGAGGAGAAGGGAATGAGAGAGGATGAGATGGGATCGTATCACCAACTCAATGGACATGAGTTTGAGCAAACTCCAGAAGATGGTAAAGGACAGGGAAGCCTGACGTGTTGCAATCCATGGAGTCGCAAAGAGCTGGACACAACTGAGCAACTGAACAACAGTACTCTGTCTGTGCTCTGTAAATGGAACAACAGAGCCTGGATGACAGCATATCCGTTTACATGGTTTACTGAATATTTTAAGTCCTGTGTTGAGACCTATAACTCAGAAAAAAAGATTCTTTGCAAAATGTTGCTGTTCATTGACAATGTACCTGGTCACCTAAGAGTTCTGATGGAGATATACCAAATTAATGTTTTCATGCTTGCTAACACAACATCCATTCTGTAGCTCATGGATCAAGGAGAAATTTTGACTTTCAGGTCTTATAAAAACAGGAGGGAAGGAAATAACCTCTAAAAGAATGACACAGCCCTTGAGGATAAGACACAAACTGGTCAGAACCAGCTAGGTCCAAGATGCAGAAGATTTGATTTTCATGAATCTTGAGCCTCATTATATGCTCACTGCAATATTAATACATTAGCATCTAAATGACACACCTACAGTATCACTGGTGTCATGACACTTTGGAGGCTAACCATAAAAGGTCTAAAAGTGAGCAGTGGCCCGATTCCTGGAAATCTCTGCCCCTTCCCCAAAACCCTCCCACTCCTTAAAACTAACCACACACTCTATCTGTGGAGAGTGTTTCTCCTAAGGCCCTTCTCATCTCACCTTTTGAGATGGATTGTAGTCTGTCTATGGACTGTGTATCTAGATAAATCCACTTCCTATCTATCACTCTGTCCCTCACTGAGACATAGAGAACCTGAGCTTTATTAAGTTCTGAGACCAGGCGTGTGATCTCAATTAAAAGACAGTGGGATCAGGTCTCAATCTGGGTGGGCAGTTTCATTATTATTTAAGAAACACATTTTGTAAAGCCATAGCTGCCATGCTGCTTGTATTGCTGGTTAAGTGATAGAATTTCTGTCATGTGGGAAGCCCAGGTTTGACTCAGAATATACTGCACATCCCTTTAGGGTTTCTCCGATGGCTCGGCAGTAAAGAATCCACCTGCAGTGCAAGAGATACCGGAGATGCAGGTTCAGTCTCTGGGTCGGGAAGATCCCCTGGAGGAAGAAATAACAACCCACTCCAGTATTCTTGCCTAAGAAATCCCATGGACAGAGAAGCCTGGCAAGCTACAATCCAAAGGGTCACAAAGAGTCAAACACAACTGAGCACGCATACACACAGCTGCTATAGACAGTAATTCCTCTAATTGATCTGGACAAAGTCAAGTGAAAACCTTCTGGAAAGCACACTCTTCATTCTAAAAGCCATTAAGAATATTTGTGAGGAATTCTTTGGTGGTCCAGTGGTTAGGACTCTCATTGCCAGGGGCCTGGGTTCAATCCCTGGTTGGGGAACTAAAATCCCACAAGCCATGAGGACTGATCAAAAAAATAATAATAATAATAATAATATTTGTGATTCATGGGAACAGGTCAAATATCAGGAGTTTGGAAGAGGTTTATTCCAACCTTCATGGATGACTTTGAGGGGTTCATGATAAAACTTGAACAGATAAGGAGTTACTTCTACAGATGAGCAAAGAATGTGGTTTTTTGAGATGGAATCTACTCCTAGTGAACATGCTTGAAGACTGCTGAAATGACAACAAAAGATTTAGAATACTGCATAAACTTAGTTCATAAAACAGTGGCAGGTTTGGAGAGGACTGACTCCAATTTTGAAAGAAATTCTACTGTGGGTAAAAGGCTATCAAAACAGCATTGCATAGTACAGAGAAGTCATTTGTAAAAGGAATAGTCACTTGATGTGGCAAAGTTCATTGTTCTCTTATTTTAAGAAGCCATCACTACCACCCTAAGCTTTAGCAACCATCACCTCGATGGCCTGATGGCTCAGTCTGCAGCAGACCCTCCAACAGCAGAAAGATTACAATTTGCTGAAGGCTCAGATGTTGGTTAGCATTTTTTAGCAATAAAGTATTTTTTAACTAAGATATATATATATTTGGGGGCGTTTCTTGGTGGTCCAGGGTTAGGACTTTCACTGCCATGGTCCTGATTGAATCCCTGGTCAGGGAACTAAGATCCCACAAGCCTGAGAGTACAGTTAAATGAAGTGTATTTTTTAGATATAACGCTATTTCATACTTAGGCGACTACAGTATACTGTGTATGTTTACAGTATATTATATAGTAAACTATATTTACTCTTATATCCAGTGGCATACAAAAACTCAGTTGACCCGCTTTATTGCAGTATTCTTTTTATTGTGGTGCTCTGGAACCAAACTGCCTGGAAATATCATTACTAAGATTTCCTGAAAAAAATGAAGATTTAACCTAAAGGTATGCAGTCCCCAAAACTAAGATGAGAGCTTAAAAAAGAAATAATTATTATTCTTCACATTTAATACAAAGTTTGAAATCTGCATTAAATTGTATTAGCCCAATTCCTGAGGTTTATTTAGAAAGGGTGGAGATAAGGAAACTATAATTAAAAAACTAAGAAATAATCCTTCAGAGGAAGTATGTGCTTCATAGGGTTATTGTAAAGAATAAATGAATCATTGCATGTAAAGTTTGAGCAGAGTGGCTGGTACATGGTATTGCTCAACAGAAGTTATTGTTGGAGAAAACCTTCTCCATTTTCTCATGTCCCCATTTTTCCCTCTTAAGCCAACATCATCAAAATTAGTTTGACTGTATTTAACACAAACATGTACAAAACTTAAAACATGGGTTTGGGTGGACTTCAGGAGTTGGTGATGGACAGGGAGGCCTGGCGTGCTGTGGTTCACGGGGTTGCAAAGAGTCGGACACGACTGAGCAACTGAACTGAACTGAACTGACGCAGTTCACAAAGTGATTTTTACAATCACTGTAACTTAATACTTACAACAGTTCAATGAAGAAACAAAGGAAAACTAAAATTTGAGTGCCTATTACATGACAGCTACTATACTGAGAATTAACTTGTAGTATTTCACTTAATTTGTTCAGGTAGGTTATTATTATCCTAATTTCACAGATAAGAGAATTAAGGTTCAGAAATATTTAGTAGTTTGACCAACTTCACACAGCAGCATTAAATTGAAGGGCTGAGATTTGAATTCTGTCTAGCTCCAAAGTTCATATTCATATGACTAAAAACTATTTTCAGCCCTATAAGAGTTTCTCATTCTCTTATTCAATTATTCTTTCATTCACTCCTTCACTCAATCAAACAATTCAACAGTGCCAGCACACTGCTGTAAGCTACCAATATAAAAATTAATAAAACAGCATCTGCTCTCATAGCCTAGAGGGTGTGTATGTCTGAAGGAGGGATGGATGAACACAAATCAACCAGAATACAATTAAGTAAGAATTCAATAATAGTAATATAAGCCAAATGCTACTGAAATATGGAGGTTAAATACTAGCTTAGGGGAATAAGAAAAAGCACCATAGAAGACACAGTTTCACCTGAAATTTTTAAAATATGTGATTACAACTTGATAAAGAGCATCTACACAAAAGCCTGCAGCTAACATCACACTTAAAGGTGAAATAATACTTTCCCCTTAAGGTTAAGAAATATACAACGAGGCTGTATATTGTCACCCTGCTTATTCAACATATATGCAGAGTATAGCATGGGAAATGCTGGGCTGGATGAATCACAAGCTGGAATCAAGATTACCAGGAGAAATATCAACAACCTCAGATATGCACATGATACCACCCTAATGGAAAAAATGAAGAGGAACTAAAGAGACTCTTGGTGACAATGAAAGAGGAAAGTAAAAAAGCTGGCTTTAAACTCAACATTCAAAAAGAACTAAGATCATGGCATTCAGTCCCATCACTTCATGGCAAGTAGAAGGAGAAAAAGTAGAAACAGTGACAGATTTTATTTTCTTGGATTCCCAAATCACTGTAGACAGTGACTATAGCCGTGAAATTAAAAGATGCTTGCTCCTTGGAAAGGAAAGCTATGACAAACCTAGGCAGTGTATTAAAAAGCAGAGACATCACTTTGCCAATAAAGGTCCATATAGTCAAAGCTATGGTTTTCCCAGTAGTCATGTAAAAGATGTGAGAGTTGGCTGAGTGCTGAAAAAATGATGCTTTTGAACTATGGTGCTAGGGAAGACTCTTGAGAGTTCCTTGGACTGCAAGGAGATCAAACCAGTCAATCCTGAAGGAAATCAACTCTGAGTATTCTTTGGAAGGACTGATACTGAAGATGAAACTCCAATATATTGACCATCTGATATGAAGAGCAGACTCATTGGAAAAGACCCTGATGCTGGGAAAGACTGAAGGCAAAAGAAGGGGGCAGCAGAGGACGAAAAGATTAAATAGCATCACCAACTCAATGGACATGAATTTGAGCAAACTCCAGGAGACAGCAAAGGGCAGGGAAGCCTGGAATACTGCAGTCTATGGGATCGCAAAGAGTCAGACATAACTTAGTGATTGAACAACAACAAACAGGAACAAAGCAAGGAGGTCTGCTGTCGTTATATTTAATATCAGCAGTTCTAGGCACTGTAATTAGCAAGAAAGAGGAATAAAACACACACAGATTGCAAAGGGAGAAATAAAACTCTATTTGTAAATGACATAATGTCTATATAGACAATCCCAAGGAATATACAAAAACACTCCTAGAAGTAATAATAAGGTCACGGGATATAAGATCAACACACAAAAATCAATAGATTTCTATATACAGTTGACCCTTGAACAATACAGGGGTTAGGGAAGCAGACACCCTGAGCAGTGGAAAATCCCTACATAACTTTACAGTCACCCGCCAGTATCCATGGCTCCATACCCCGCCATTCAACCAAAGGAAGAGTATGTAGTATTACAGTATGTATTTTTCTCTAAAAATCCATATATAAGTGGACCTGTATCATTCAAACCTGTGTTGTTTAAGGGTCAATTGTACTAACAAAAGATGTGCAGAAATCAAAATTAAAAACATATTACCATTTACAATCACTCTAAAAATTAAATACTTAAGTATATACACTTACCAAAAACATGTACAGGGTCTGTATGCTGAAAGTTAAAAAATGCTGAAAGAAAGAGATCAAAGAAGACATAAATAAATAGGCTTGTTCATTGACCGGAAGACTCAACATGATAAAACTGTCAATTCTCCCCAGATTAATATATAAGTTTAATGCAATTCCTATCAAAATCCTAGTAAGGCTTTTTTAAGACTTAAACAAATTTATTCTAAAATTTACATGGAAAGGTACAGACTCTAAAACTGCTGAAACAATCTTGATAAAGAATAATAAGTGGAAGGAATTATTCTATCCAATATCAAGCTTATTACAAAGCTCTAGTCATCAAAAGAGTTTGATACTGATACATAGATTAATGGAACAGAATGCTACTGCTAAGTAACTTCAGTCGTGTCCGACTCTGTGCGACCCCATAGACAGCAGCCCACCAGGCTCCCCCATCCCTGGGATTCTCCAGGCAAGAACACTGGAGTGGATTGCCATTTCCTTCTCCAATGCATGAAAGTGAAAAGTGAAAGTGAAGTTGCTCAGTCGTGTCCGACCCTCAGAGATCCCACGGACTGCAGCCTTCAAGGCTCCTCCGTCCATGGGATTTTCCAGGCAAGAGTACTGGAGTAGGGTCCCATTGCCTTCTCCAAATGGAACAGAATAGAGAACCCCAAATTAAGGACCTACATAAATATTCTTAGGGCTTCCCAGGTGGCTCAGTGGTAAAAGAATCCACTTGCCAATGAAGGAGACAGTTTGATTTTTGACAAAAATGAAAAAACAATTTAAAGGAAAAAGGAAAACCTTTTCAACAAATAGTGCTGGAGCAACTAAAATTCCATTGCAAAGAAATTAATTAAACTTAAACTTCATACCTAATATAAATATTAAATCAAAATTATCAAGAACTTAAATGTAAAATATAAAACTCTTAGAAAAAAATATAGACGAAAATCTTTGTGATCTAGAGTCAGGCAAAGAGTTCTTAGACTTGACACCAAAACCTTGATTCATAAAGGAAAAATCGATAAATTGGACCTCATCAAAATTAAAAACTTTTGTACAATAAAAGCTGAGGGGAAAGAATGAAAAGAAAAGCTATAGACTGGGAGAAATTATTTGCAAACCACATATTCAACAAAGAACTAGTACTCTGAATATACAAAGATCTATCAAAACTCAACAGTAAAAAATCAAACTATACAATTAGAAAATAAGTACAAGACAAAAGATCCCTCACCAAAAAGGGTATACAGTTGGCAAATAAACATGTGAAAAGATGTTTAACATGTTTAAAGATGTTTAACAGCCACTAGGGAAATGTAAATCAAAACCACAAAGCCAAGACTCATGGGACACTGGAGGCTCCCAGGTGCAAAATTTAAGGAGGCCCTCACTCTCAAGTAGGGTTGCACTTACACAACCCTAAGAGTGAGTACCTCCTTAAATTTTGCACTTGCACAACCCTTAGTATTCTTATTTTGTGAGCTAAGCACTTCATTTGCCTCATTCATAATAGCCAAAAAGCAGAAACAATCCAAATGGATAAAAAAGAATATGCTTTATTCATATAAGGGAATACAGAATATTTTTGGTGATAAAAAGAATGAAATACTAATACATGCCACAACATGGTTGAACCTTGAAAATACTATGCTGAATGAGAGAAGTCAGTCACAAAAGACTATATATTGATAGTTTATGATTCCATTTATATGAAATGTACAGAATAGGTAAATCTACAGAGATAGAAGTAAATTAGTAGCTCCTAAAGGGGAGGAAAGGTTGAGAAGGAGAATGACTGCCTATGGATATAGTTTCTTTGGGGGGGTGATAAAAATGTAATAAAATTGATTGAAGTGACAGTTGCACAACTATGAACATACAGTAACTTTTGAATTGTACACTTTAAATGAGCCAATTGTATGACATGTGAGTTATATCTTAATAAAATTTGTTTTTAAAGCAGATGTTTAACAACTGTCTATTGAAATAAAGCATAAAAAGGATGAAAGTCATTGTGAAATAAGAACTCCAAATTTAATTTTTTTAAAAGCAGTTGTTGATTCTTTTCATGAGTTGTTAAGAGGAAGCACAGGAAAAACAACTCTAAATCAGACTTCTATACTTTGCCCAATTAAAATCATAATCAGAGTTTGGTTCATAAAGACTTCCTACTCAAAAAAAAAAAAAAAAAAAGACTTCCTACTCAAAATAACTTGCTAGAGGGCAATTTGTGACTTAAACAGTGGTCTTGACTTATAAACCATATTCATGTATGTGTCTGCTATAAACCGTCAATTTAAAAAAGATAAACAACTTATAAATATACTATATGGCACTGTCTCCAAAACAAAAATAAATAGAATTTGGATAGCCTTTTCTATAGATGTATTCTCTAAGGGGAAAGGCTGAAAACTGAACCTCAAACTGAATTCTGCTTTCCCACTAATTCTCATTAAACATAAAAAAAAAAGTGTTCATATTTTTAATACTGATAAACCAACTTAAACACTTTAGTGAAGGTATGATCAAATAGGTGAACGACTCAGCATTAACTTGGACATTAGAATTTATTCAGTATTATTTCTTCTGGGAATAATACTGTTTTACTAGCAGCTAAATACTTAAGTACTTGATATGATTTTCCTAACTCCATACCCAGCCGTTCTGCCTCTTTCCAATGCTCAGCAATGTATGTCTGGAAAATCCCTTTACTTAATACCCACAATTCCCAGAACATTTTCCTCTGCTTCTGCCCTCTCTCACCTTTTATTTGATGCCTTCACTTGCAGGTACACCCAAACTTTAACAGAACAGGGAATTATCTGCAGCTATCAGTAATGGACGGAGAAGGCAATGGCACCCCACTCCAGTACTCTTGCCTGGAAAATCCCATGGATGGAAGAGCCTGGTAGGCTTCAGTCCATGGGGTCGCTAAGAGTCGGACAGGACTGAGAGACTTCACTTTCACCTTTCACTTTCATGCAATGGAGAAGGAAATGGCAACCCACTCCGGTGTTCTTGCCTGGAGAATCCCAGGGATGGCGGAGCCTGGCGGGCTGCCGTCTATGGGGTCGCAGAGTCGGACACGACTGATGCGACTTAGCAGCAGCAGCAGCAGCAGTAATGGAAAAGTTCTAGAATGGGATGGTAAGCTATACGTGAGCAGCAATTCCTAGGTTTTTCTCTACCTTCTGTACTTGGCCATTTTGACAGTCTTTAAGGCAGATACTCTTATTCAGATACCTATTCCTCTCAAGTGGTGCCCAACAGAACTTTCTGCACTAATGGAAACGTTCAGTATCTTCACTGTGTAATACAGTAGACACATGTGACTACTGTGTACTTGAAATGTGGCTGGTACAACTGAAGGACTGAATTTTTACTTTAATTTTAAAAGCCACATGTGGCTAGTGGTCTGCATACTGAACAGCACAGCTAGCTGAGATTCCTGCAGAGAAGACAGCTAGTGCCGTAATGCTAAACCCCTTAGCTGGTGTCCAGACACCCAATCAGGATCCTGCTAGTCCTGTCTCCTGGAAGATGTTCCCTGCATCCCCCAACTTGATGAGATGACCCTACATAATGAATAAATAAATCATCTCGAACCACAGTATGAGTATCTGCCTAATTTTCTATAGCTCCTACCACCTCAACTCCTGCTGCTTTGAGCTTGGAGTTACCACCTTCCTTCAGATACTGCACATTTGATCACTGTTTCTCAGACTTTAAGGTATTTATGAATCACCTTGGGATTTGGTTAAGATGTAGGTTCTAATGTGGCATTTCTAACATGCTTCAAAGTGCTTCTATATGGTTTTAACCCTAGGTTCTTGGTTCTCCTACCCCCTGATTTGAATGATGTTACTGATGGGTCAGCAGCAAACATTAATTCAGATTTCCTAAATATAACAGTACGCTTTTCAGTCATCAAATATTTGTACCATGTAATACAGCTGCACAAAAATATCAATTCTGAGCAGTTGATGTTATTTGATGTGACATACGTTTTTTTGAGCACACTCTTTTACAGAGGTGGCTACGACAATGAGCTAAAGATCACAATTCTAATAACTGAACAACTGGTAAGGGAACCAAGGTTTGCTTGATTCCAAAGCTCACATTCTTTCTGCTATGCCAACCTTCTCCTCAATGCTTAACTCAGGAATGTCCACATGTCGGGATTTCCCTTCAGAAGAGAGTTGTGGAGGAACATTGCTCCTGAAAAGTTATTGCTTCTCCCCAGGCATAATAATAATCAGAAAAACCAGCTTCTTCCATATGTATGATTAAATATCAGACACCACTAATATTTATACATTCTATTGTAGATTTTCAACCCGACCAATTTTATTTAGCTATCCTCTTCCCAGCTTTTTTGTTTTGGCCGAGTGGCATGTGGGATCTTAGTTCCTGACCAGGGATTAAAACCATGCCTCCTGCTGTGGAAATGCAGAGTCTTAACCACTGGACTGCTAGAGAAGTCCCAAGAGCCTTCTTAAGAAAGTCCTCAAAGTCCAGAGGCCATTATGAAAAAGATGTGACTTGTATTTTTTGTGTAAAATACAAAAAATTTAGTATATCAATAGGCACAATAGATAATGCAACACTGTAGAAAATATGCATAATAGATACTAAAATACGTATCTGTATCTATATACATATAAAGAGTTCTTAGTTCTTGTTAATCAACAGGTAAAAGAAAACAATCCAATTAAAAAATACATAAAGAACAGAATAAGCAATTTAAAAAGACAGAAATAAACAGCCCATCAAACAAAAAGATGCTCAAACTAAAAAGTAATCTGAAAACTACAAACTAAAATGTAAAAATCCGCCTGTTACATTAGTAAAAATGTACAAGACTGATATTCAGTGTCAGAGGCACTTTCATAAACTGCTGGTGGAATAAAGAATGGCACACAGGCTGTCTGAAAGGCAAACTGGCTGTATATTTCAAAACTAAAAACATGTAAATCTTTTAAACAACATTTCTAGGCACCTATTCTAGAGGTATTATAGAACAGTTGCACAAGAGACAAGAATATGGGATGTTCATTTCAGTGTTTCCAATCACTGCAAAAATCTGAGACAACTTAAATGTCCATAGATAAAGAAACAGTTAAATAGATTATATACATTCAAACGGAAATACAATCAGCTGTTAAAAAGTACGCACTGACAGGATGAGATTTCAAAAGCATATTGCTAACTTTAAAAAAAGCTGCAGAAAAAACATCATTCCACTGACTTTAAAAAGATATATATAGACATAGAAATTATAAATAGAAATTGCATATAATGTGTAGAAAAAGAACTGGAAAATTCACCAAACAGGATAGTTCTGGAAGTGGAACCTTTGCTTCTTAGCCTCCATATAAAGTTATTATTATTTTTAAAGAATGTACTCTTTTTTCTCTTTCTTCAAATCAAGTATATAGTTTAAACATCTGTAAGATTTTTAAATGTTTTAAAAAAGACAAACAAGGTCAACAAAAAATGTTTAATTTGCAGTTTTCAGATCACAGGAGTCTACGCATCTTTTTTTTTAATTGAAGGAGTTATTTTACAATGGTGTGTTAATTTCAGCAAAGTGACTCAAATATAGGTTGATAGGGAAGCATATATCAGACTGTTTTTCGGAGTCTTTTCCATTATAGGTTTTATTCCAAGATTTTGAATATAGTTTCCTGTGCTATACAGTAGGTCCTTGTTTTATTTATTTCATATATAGTAGCGTGTCTGTTGGAGAAGGCAATGGCACCCCACTCCAGTACTCTTGCCTGGAAAATCCCATGGACGGAGGAGCCTGGTAGGCTACAGTCCATGGGGTCGCTAAGAGACACGACTGAGCGACTTCCCTTTCACTTTTCACTTTCACGCATTGGAGAAGGAAATGGCAACCCACTCCAGTGTTCTTGCCTGGAGAATCCCAGGGATGGGGGAGGCTGGTGGGCTGCTGTCTCTGGGGTCGCACAGAGTCGGACACAACTGAAGCCGACTTGGCGGCGGCGGCAGCAGCAGCAGCAGCAGCAGCAGCAGCAGCAGCAGCAGCGTGTCTGTTAATTCCAAACTCCCTCCACTCTGCCTTCTCCCTTTGTTAGTTTTCTATGTCTGAGAGTCTGTTTTTTATTTCTTTATTGGATATTTCTATTTCTCTCTGTGAAACTGCTTATTCTACTCTTTGCCTAATTTGTCATTCAGTCACTAAGTCGTGTCCGACTCTGCAACCCCACGGACTGCAACACACCAGGCTTTCTTGTCCTTCACTATCTCCTGGAGTTTGCCTAATAAAAAAAATAAATAAATACAGGAAAATGTTCAACCTCACAGGTAATCAAAGAGACTGAAATCTAAAGTGAGATATCACTTTTCACCTACTATGAGAGTAAATCGTTTCTGGTTTGTTCAATGTCTATTTACTATTGCTAATATAAATGCTGAGAAAGAAATACTTTTTTCCAGTGGATAAAACCTTTCCAGAGGGTGTGTGTAGAAAAAGTCTCAGGCTTTCCTGTGGTGGGTGGAGTTAAAGAAAAGCTTTTAGATCATCATCCTCCTAACACATCATCAAATGCTTTCAGTTTTCAACCCTTCTGGAGAAGTTCCCTTCTTACCCCTCAAGGCTCTTTCTCATCTCATTGTCTTGCTCTAAACCTTTCTTGGAAAAATGTCTCAATGCCTCAAAAATAACTCACATAAAAACATAGGCACACAGCCCACTTAGTTAAAAGGTGTTAGAAAACATGAGAATCTCATTCACACCCACGTGCTATTCCAGCTAAAATCTATATAGAGGGACTGATGCAGAAAGTCAACTCAATGGGAAAAAAAAAAAACCACTGACTCACCTTCAAATCTGCATGTATTTCTTAAAAACACCTAGGACACTGCAGCTGTGTGACTCTAGGCAAGTCATTTAAAAGTTCTCAGTTTCCTCAATATAAAAGGGAGACATAAAATTTGAATTTCAACCAGGAAATCAGAATTTGGACTTTGGAATATAGTTTTAAAAATCTGAAAGCAAATATTTGTGCGTGTGTGTGTGTGTGTGTGTGTGCATGCGCGCAAAGTCGCTTCAGCCATGTCCGACTCTTGATGACCATTTGGACTGTAGCCCGCCATGCTCCTCTGTCCACGGGATTCTCCAGGCAAGGATACTGGAATGGGTTGCCATGAGCTCCTCTGGGGATCTTCCCAACCCAGGGATCAAACCCACATCTCTTATATTGGCATTGGCAGGCGGGTTCTGTAACACTAGCAAAACCTGAAAGCAAATACACCAAAAAAAAAAAAAAAAAAGCCCCGAACTGCAGCAGTCTACAAAAATGTTTGCCTAAATCCCTCAGTCTGCTGTAATAACAGTTGCCCTATATATGAATATAGATAACCATTTCCACTGTCAAAATCATCAGTTTCTGGAAGCTTACAGATGTTAACAATTGCTTATTATAACTATTTCCCCAAGCAAAGCTCCCTATACAATTATACACAACATGAATATGGTAATTTACTCAATTCTCTGTACAATACAAACCTCATATTTAGCATCATGCTAATATTCAAATTAGTTCCCCCATAGTGTAAATATTTGAGGGAGCAAAATCTATGAATAAAGAGAGACTGAATTTTAGTCTTCTGGCCAATTCCATGTTCAATGTCTGGCCCCCTATCCCCATTCCAAGGTTCCTTTACTGCAAGAAGAAAGGAATCCTGCTTAGGTTTTCAGTTGCATAGATTTCCAACTCCAGTCCCTAATCTCCCATTTACTAGCTCCGTGATATTAGACAACTGCCTTAATGTTTTAAGCTTCAATTTTCTTATCTTTAAAATTGAAGTATTAGTATCAGCTGAGTATTGTTAAGATAAAATGAGAAAATTGAGGTGGGAAGAGGGGTGGAAAATAAATAAATGAAATGAGATAATGTGCCTAGGACATTAATAATCACTCAATGAATGATAGCATTTATGCTTCTTATTACTATTATTGACTTAAGAATGTTCAGTGATGTTTAAGAATACTTTTAAAAGACTATTAAATTATGAACTGACCCCTTAATTTTTTCAAGCTTCCATTCTAATTTTATCTCTTCTGAAAAACATGTTTTATTAATGCATCATAATTTAGAATTTGCTTAATATTTTGTAATTTTTTAAATAGTTTTTTCCATTTTATTCTTGTCAACTATTGTTGACAAGTACTCCCTAGGGCCAGAATTTTGTTTCATAAGCCTGTGTTCACAAATGTATTGTGTTTACTACATTGTAATGATTTGCTACTCTATTTTGCTCTCTGAGCAATTTCAAGGCAAAGAGCAAGGCTTACTTGTATTTGTACCCAGAAGGCTTAGTTATCAAACACAGAGAGGTCTCAATGAATGTTTGTCAAAAGGATAAATGAATGAATTTATCTTTTCCCCCAACCCCTGCAATGCCTTGCACAGTACTCTACACATAATAGGAACTCAGTAAAGCTTAATGGATTCATGGAGAAGTCTTTTGGACTCAACCACATAAAGCTTTATCTTGCCTCAGAAAATCATTTCAACTTTAAAGATTAGCTACTAACATTACAAATTAAAGTTTTAATCTAACATATATCAAATAAATAGGTTCAATGACTAACCACAACAAGGCTAGCTCTAGAAGGATTAAAATCCATTATTCTAATTAATGAATTTGTGAACTCAACATGGAAAAATCCAGTTACATAATCAAAAGAGAGGTTATGCTTTTGCAAATTTAAACGTACCAAAAATAGTGAGAAAAAATTATCAGAAAGCTTGCATCTATAGATAGAAATGAACAAATTCTTTTTCATGCCTGAATTGAAACCACTGTTTTCATTAGAAATAAGAAAACTGGTCCAAACCTGTCTCTAGAAAACACTCCTTGAGACTCAGTGTAAATGCTTTGCCCTCGCAGTGATTTTAACTCCTAGAAGCCTTTTATTTCCAGACTGACGGATATTCAAAACTCTGTCTCCTAAAATAAAAATTCGTTCATTTCTTAAAAGGCAAAGAACCTGAACAGACACAAGGTTTTATATTCAAGTAACTAAAACTATCCTTAGTGCTCAGCCTGGTGCTTCTGCAACAGAAACATTTTCTTAGTTTTAAAATCATATTCATGGAAGGTTTAAAAGTCGTACTACACATTCTTCACTGTATGATCTAAACTGAGTTTACACCGCATATATAATCTCATAAGTACACCGTAAAGAAATTCTACACTTGAATGAATCTGGAAAGAAACGTGAGCTTTGCACACACCCCCTTCTTCCAACTCAATACGCACATCTTAGTTTTTTTTCCTCAAGAATTTCTCTCTCCCGCCCCCATCCCACACGTTATTTCAGAGCAGCAATCATTCATAACCCCACTCATAGTCTCTCCACCGAAAGAACCTTTCCAACTAATACTATTTCACCCAAACCCTCCATTCACATCTCAGAGTCCGTGGGGGATTTCTTTGGAAGGGGCGGGGGGCGGTGAAGTTCCGGCACGCCACCATTCCCGCCAAGCCCTTTAGAAGGAACCAGGTCTTAGCGCGCAGTCCCGGACTAGTGTTAGGCGGACCCCAGTAAACTGCGAAGGTCTGACACCGCACCCGCCGCTCCACCCCCCCACCCCACCCCCGCCGCCTCTCCGCCAGGGCAAAGCAAACCGGGCCCAATCTCTGGGCTCCCATTCAACATACCCTCCTCCTCGCTGTACCCCATTTCTTCCCACTTATTCCTCGGTGTAGCCCGGTCTCTTTTTTCAATTCTGACTCCCCATAACCATCTTGCTCCCAACACACACACCCTTCTATACTCCTGCCCCTGCCCCTTGAACCCTTCTACACCCGGGTCCCTCCCCCTTGGACCTCGCGGCAGCTCCAGCCCTTCCCGCGTGCCCTGGTGCAGACCGGCGCCCTGTCCTTATAACCACTGGACCTGGGTCCCACCCAACACGTCACACGAGGGCCCATTTCTCCCGCGACCCGACCTTGCCCCACCCCCTCCCTAAGCGCTACCCCCCCCAGCACCCTGTTACCTCCGGCCCCGCCCCCCTGAGGGTGTCGCACTCACCGCTTCTGCCGCCGCATCCTTAACCGCCGCGGCTGCTATAGCTACAGGGAGCCAAGGCAACCAGCTCTCGCGACAGTTTCCACAGCTACGGCGAGAACAGCCGGGAAGAGCCTCTCGCAAGAAAGTAAATGAGTCAGGCTCGAGACGGCTAAGTATATCTCGCGATAGTGTTGTGTAAAATGGCGGCTGTAAGGCGCTTCGGGGGTGGCCCGGAAAGGTTTGGAGGTAGGCGAGGGCGGGAAAGGATCTTGAGCTGGCGGGAGAGTCGGAAAACTATTGTAGGTAGGACGCAGGAACGGTCCCATCTGAGGAAAGTTAGTATGGCGAATCCTACACTGGAATAACTTTAGGGATGTGGCCGTCATTTCCCAGTGTCTCAGACTTGGAACAGTGTCACCTTTAACTGAAGTTCCGTCTTCCTGGTATTTTCTTTTTGCGTGCCCAGTAGAGATGGAGCGAGCAAGCCAGAAATTGATCTTTCCGTATCTTCGTTAACCTTTCTTCAGGAAATTCATCCGTTCTTCCCCTACCCTGGTTTGGAAAGGACATTTGACTTAACAGAAATGTTTATGTTTATATACTGGTGCCCCGCCCCCATCAATTCTCCCTACCAAAATAGGAAATAAAAGTTTGTTGTTGTTTTTAATCGAGCATAAGCACAGGTGTTTGGATGCGGAAGGGGGCCGCGTTGGTGCGTGATCTGAACTTTGCAGTTGCTTGCCACCCTGTGGGCACATCCTTAGTTGATGACTCTCAACACAGTTTTAAGGGCTTTCTCTCCTGGTGGCGCAGACGGTAAAGCGTGTGCCTGCAATATGGGAGACCCGGGTTCGATCTCTGGGTCAGAAAGATCCTCTGGAGAAGGAAATGGCAACCCACTCCACCCTTGCCTGGAAAATCCCATGGATGGAGGAGCCTGATATGCTACAGTCCATGGGGTCGCAAAGAGTCGGACACGACTGAGCGACTTCACTTTCCTTTCCTTTCTCTACTCTCAGAAAGCTGTAAATGCAGACTGAGTAGGATCTGGAACAGAAGATGGATATATAAAGAACGTTGTTCAGTGAGAATAAAAGGAATAAATGGAGAACTCATTCTCTTCTCTCCAAGCCCCTGAATAGCTCTCATAATCTAGACCAGTGCTGTCCAGTAGAAACATACTGTGAGCCATAACATGCAATTTAAAATTTGTAGTAGCCACATTTTTTTAAAAGTAAGAAAAAGGAAATTTAGTAATCCACATAATCCAACATATTCAAAATATTTCGACATGTAATCAATATTTTGAAATTTCTAAAAATATTTATTTTTGGCTGCATCGGTTCTTAGTTGCAGCACATAGGATCTTCCTTGCAGCATGCAGGATTTTTTGCTGTGATGTGCAGATTCTTTGTCTCAGGGCCTGGGCTTCTCTCTGACTGTGGTGCTGCCCAGGTACAGGAGCACAGAGGCTCAGCAGTTGCCTGTGGGCAAGCTTAGTTTCAGCATGAGGGATTGTCTCTAGTTGTGGCCCACCAGCTCCAGAGCAAGTGGGCTCAGTAGTCCTGCAGCATGTGGGATCTTAGGTCCCCAGCTAGGGATCCAAATGGAGTCCCGTGCAGTGGAAGAAGTTTCTACTGGAAAGCTCTAAACCCTGCACTAGATAATGCATTATCTGAGTGACTTTAGGAGCACAGTATTATGGGCATGTGGTTTATGTAAAAGAATCCCTGAAGTTGCTAACTCAAATGACTGCAGAGCCTAGGAGACTGACAATAAAAGATGACCTGGTATAAAACATAAGGTGGTAGTGGAGCATAGACGGCAGCCCACCAGGCTCCCCGTCCCTGGGATTCTCCAGGCAAGAACACTGGAGTGGGTTGCCATTTCCTTCTCCAGTGCATGAAAGGGAAAAGTGAAAGTGAAGTTGCTCAGTCGTGTCCGACTCTATCGACCCCATGGACTGCAGCCTACCAGGCTCCTCCATCCATGGGATTTTCCAGGCAAAAGTACTGGAGTGGGGTGCCATGGCGAGGGCCCACTAAAGACTACAAGCTTCTATTTCAAAGGGAGGTTTCCTGAAGCCATGTGGAAAACAGCATGGAAATTCCTCAAAAAATTATAAATAGAGCTACTATATGATCCAACAATTCCACTCCTGGGAATTTATCTGGAGAAAATGAAAATGCTAACTAGAAAAGATATATGCACCCCTACGTTCTTGACAGCATTATTTACAGTAGTTAAAATTTAAAGCAACCAAAGTTCCCATCAATAGATGAATGGATAAAGAATGTGATACATAAATATTATATATATATAAAATGTATATATAATGAAATATTACTCAGACATAAAAAAGAATCAGATCAGATCAGATCAGTCGCTCAGTCGTGTCCAACTCTTTGCGACCCCATGAATCGCACCACGCCAGGCCTCCCTGTCCATCACCAACTCCCAGAGTTCACTCAGACTCACGGCCATCGAGTCAGTGATGCCATCCAGCCATCTCATCCTCTGTCGTCCCCTTCTCCTCTTGCCCCCAATCCCTCCCAGCATCAGAGTCTTTTCCAATGAGTCAACTCTTCCCATGAGGTGGCCAAAGTACTGGAGTTTCAGCTTTAGCATCATTCCTTCCAAAGAAATCCCAGGGCTGATCTCCTTCAGAATGGACTGGTTGGATCTCCTTGCAGTCCAACGGACTCTCAAGAGTCTTCTCCAACACCATAGTTCAAAAGCATCAATTCTTCGGTGCTCAGCCTTCTTCACAGTCCAACTCTCACATCCATACATGACCACAGGAAAAACCGTAGCCTTGACTAGACAGACCTTTGTTGGCAAAGTAATGTCTCTGCTTTTGAATATGCTATCTAGGTTGGTCACAACTTTCCTTCCAAGGAGTAAGCGTCTTTTAATTTCATGGCTGCAGTCACCATCTGTAGTGATTTTGGAGCCCAGAAAAATAAAGTCTGTGACTGTTTCCACTGTTTCCCCATCTATTTCCCATGAAGTGGTGGGACCGGATGCCATGATCTTCGTTTTCTGAATGTTGAGCTTGAAGCCAACTTTTTCACTCTCCACTTTCACTTTCATCAAGAGGCTTTTTAGTTCCTCTTCACTTTCTGCCATAAGGGTGGTGTCATCTGCATATCTGAGGTTATTGATATTTCTCCCGGAAATCTTGATTCCAGCTTGTGTTTCTTCCAGTCCAGCGTTTCTCATGATGTACTCTGCATATAAGTTAAATAAACAGGGTGACAGTATACAGCCTTGACGTCCTCCTTTTCCTATTTGGAACCAGTCTGTTGTTCCATGTCCAGTTCTAACTGTTGCTTCCTGACCTGCATACAAATTTCTCAAGAGGCAGATCAGGTGTTCTGGTATTCCTATCTCTTTCAGAATTTTCCACAGTTTATTGTGATCCACACAGTCAAAGGCTTTGGCATAGTCAATAAAGAAGAAATAGATGCTTTTCTGGAACTCTCTTGCTTTTTCCATGATCCAGCGGATGTTGGCAATTTGATCTCTGGTTCCTCTGCCTTTTCTAAAACCAGCTTGAACATCAGGAAGTTCACAGTTCACATATTGCTGAAGCCTGGCTTGGAGAATTTTGAGCATTACTTTACTAGCGTGTGAGATGAGTGCAATTGTGTGGTAGTTTGAGCATTCTTTGGCATTGCCTTTCTTTGGGATTGGAATGAAAACTGACCTTTTCCAGTCCTGTGGCCACTGCTGAGTTTTCCACATTTGCTGGCATATTGGGTGCAGCACTTTCACAGCATCATCTTTCAGGATTTGGAATAGCTCAACTGGAATTCCATCACCTCCACTAGCTTTGATCGTAGTGATGCTTTCTAAGGCCCACTTGACTTCACATTCCAGGATGTCTGGCTCTAGGTCAGTGATCACACCATCATGATTATCTGGGTCGTGAAGATCTTTTTTGTATACTTCTTCTGTGTATTCTTGCCATCTCTTCTTAATATCTTCTGCTTCTGTTAGGTCCATACCATTTCTGTCCTTTATCGAGCTCATCTTTGCATGAAATGTTCCTTTGGTATCTCTGATTTTCTTGAAGAGATCCCTAGTCTTTCCCATTCTGTTGTTTTCCTCTATTTCTTTGCATTGATCGCTGAAGGCAGCTTTCTTATCTATTGCTATTCTTTGGAACTCTGCATTCAGATGTGAGATCTTGTAATTAGTAACAACTTGGATAGACCCAGAAGGCATTATGCTAAGTGAGATAAGTCAGACAGAAAGACAAATACTGTATGATTTCACTTAAGTGTGAAGTCTAAAAAACAACAAATGAGCAAACAAAAACTAGAAACAGTTACAGGTACAGAGAAAAAACAGGTGGTTGCCTGACAGAAGGGTGGTGGGGAGAAGAAAGAGAGGGAGACTAAGGTACAAACTTCCAATTGCAAAATAAATGTCACTGGTATGAAATGTACAACATAGGGAATATAGTCAATAATTGTGTAAAATCTTTTTATGGTGACATCGTAATGACTTACTGTAGTGATAATTTTGCAATGTATAAAAATATCAAATCACTATGTTGTATAACAGGAACTGTAGTGTTATAGGTTAATTATACTTCAAAGATAAACTCATAGAAAAATATGAGATTTGTAGTTATCAGAGGTAGGGAGTTGACAAGGAGTGGGGAATTGGATGAAGGTAATCAAAAGGTACAGACTCCCAGATGTAAGAGAAATATGTGCAACCTGATAAATGATCGACACTGATGTATGTTATATATAGAAGTGGTTAAGAGAACAAATCCTGTGAGTTCTGATCACAAGGAAAAAACATTTTAATAAAAATAAAGGAGTTCAAAACTCTCCTGAATTTTAAAACACAATGATGGCAAGCAGAAGATGTCTATAAGCAATATGGACAGTTAGATCTTCTACCAGAATGTGGCCTCTGTGAACTGTGGGATTCATATGAATGAAACATTTTTGAAGAAACGATGTTTTAACACAACGATGTTCAGGCAAAGGGATAGCGAAACCAAAATTGAGGATTTGACTAGATTTCTGGCTAGATACAAGTATGCACTTTAATACATTAAACCACCACTGCAACTTCTAATGATAATTTGATTTCTATATAGACTTTTCTACTAAGAAGATGGCAAATAGATGGGGAAACAGTGACAGACTTTATTTTTGGGGGCTCCAAAATCACTGCAGATGGTGACTGCAGCCATGAAATTAAAAGACACTCCTTGGAAGGAAAGTTATAACCAACCTAGACAGCATATTAAAAAGCAAAGAGACATTACTTTGCCAACAAAGGTCCGTCTAGGCAAGGCTATGGTTTTTCCAGTAGTCATATGGATGTGAGAGCTGGATGAGGAGGGAGGTGGGAGGAGGGTTCAGGATGGGGAACACATGTATACCTGTGGTGGGTTCATTTTGATATATGGCAAAAGCAATACAATATTGTAAAGTTAAAAAATAAAATAAAATTAAATTAAAAAAAAAAAAGAAAGCTCAGCGCCAAAGAATTGATGCATTTGAACTGTGGTGTGTTGGAGAAGACTCTTGAGAGTCCCTTGGACTGCAAGGAGATCCAACCAGTCCATCCTAAAGGAGATCAGTCCTGAGTGTTCATTGGAAGGACTGATGTTGAAGCTGAAACTCCAATACTTTGGCCACCTGATGCAAAGAGCTGATTCATTTGAAAAGATCCTGATGCTGGGAAGGACTGAAGGCAGGAGGAGAAGGAGACGACAGAGGATGAGATGGTTGGATGGCATCACCAACTCAGTGGAGATGAGTTTGAGTAAACTCCAGGAGTTGGTGATGGACAGGGAGGTCTGGCATGCTGTGGTCCATGGGGTTGCAACTGAGCAACTGAACTAAACTGAACTGAACTAAGAAGATAATGTCTCAACCAACCTGGGCTCCCTGTAAATTAATAGGTTTACATCAATATTTCAAATATTCTGAGATTGGAAAAATTAAATTTTTAGGTTTTCAGAGCTGTGGACTATTAGGCCTGGGCATTTTTTTTTTACCTCAATTTTAAGGATAGGCATTTAATAGTTTTATAGTTGACAGGGAAATCTCTTTGTCACCTGAAAGTTCCTATTTGCTTTTATATCTCTGATGCCTGATAATAGTACCTGGTGTATAGTAGGCATTCAAGAAACATCTGCTGAAGGAATTAGTCCTTAATTTTTGGGGAGGGCTCACAGACTTCTTTAAAAATGTTTTAAAATTTTATTTTATTTATTGGCTGTGCGAGGTCTTAGTTGTGGTATGTGGAGTCTAGTTCCCTGACCAGGGATTGAACCTGGGCTCCCTGCATTGGAAGTGAAGAGTGTTAGCCACTGGACCACAGGAAAGTCCTTTACAGACTTTTAAACATGAGAATCTGATAAAAGTTATGAACCTTTATTCAGGTCCTGTCTGTTCCCTGCCCATATTCCCTCAGCCTATCCTAGAGTTCACTAAAGCTTTGGCAGATAAATCCTATACAAGCCCATAGCTTTCTACTTTAAACACCTGAGTATTCTCCTTGCCTGAAAATGTCAGCAGAGTTAACATTCCCCATAGCAATCTATAACCAATGAGAGATGGGATTTGATAGCTAAATATTCCAATTTCTACCCCTCCTCAGTGAGGCAATTGTAAAGTATGTTTTACTATAGTATTTCTCAAAATTTACTAACACATAAAAGTCACCTGGAGAAATTAGTAAGACATAAATTCTTGAATTTCCGTATTTTTTGGCCAGAGTTTGCAGGATCTTAGTTACCCAACCAGAGATCGAACCCAGGTCCCTGGCAGTGAGAGCATCAAATCTTAACCTCTAGACAGCCAGGGAATTCCATTGAATTTGTGATTTTAATCAAACTTCTAGGAGAAAATGATACTGCCAGTCCATGGACCACACTTGAACATCTTTTCTCAGAGTTGCCAATGAGAATCAGCCCCATTTATCCAAAAGATATTTATTGGCCTTCTTTTCACTCCCTTACATTGCTTAGATTCTTGGATCATCTCCCAAATTTACTACTTGCATCCAAATCTTTGTTTCAGCATCTACTGAAATCCAAACTATGACAACTCTTCTTAGAAAAATGCATATAGAAATAGTTTTGTGTATTACTTAGAAGTATGGCTTCCCTTGTGGCTCAGCTGGCAAAGAATCGCCTGCAATGCAGGAGACCTGGGTTCGATCCCTGGGTTGGGAAGATCCCCTGGAGAAAGGAAAAGCTACCCACTCCAGTATTCTGGCCTGGAGAATTCCATGGACTCTATAGCCCATGGGGTGGCAGAGTCAGACACAACTGAGTGACTTTCATTTTCACTTCACTTTAGAAGTATGAATCCTCTGAAATTTATTTAGGTTATAAAGGAAAGTGACCAGAGTAAATATCATGTGACTCTAGGTCCATGAAAACTGAATGAGTCTAGGCAGAGTCTAGGAACTTACTGTAATCATTAATGGCTCATGGAATGAACTGAATTCAGCCAGCTCTCCTTAGAAGTTACTTCCCCAGATCCTAGTAAGTCATCTCTTTATTTTTCCTGGTCTGCATCAAACTCTTATTTTGTGAAACATAAGAGTAAATCTGGGACTCTAAAGAAAATCCATGCTGACTTCCTTGGTGGTCCAGGGGTTAAGAATCTGCCTTGCAATGCAAGGGACACCAGTTCGATCCCTGGTTTGGGAAGATACCACATGCCAGGGAGCAAGTAAGCCCATGCACAACTACTGAGCCAGTGCTCCAGAGCCCGCGAGCCCCAACTACCGAGTCCACGTGCTGCAGCTACTGAAGCCCAAGTGCCTGGAGCCTGTGTTCTGCAACAGAAACCACCTCAATTAGAAGCCCACACACAGCAATTAAAAACAGTCCCCGCTTGCTGCAACTAGAGAAAGCCCAAGTATAGCAACAATGACCCACCACAGTCTAAAAAATAATAGTAATAAATAAATCTTTAAAAAACTTGAAAGAAACCCCATGCTTGAAGTCAATAAAAAGAGTATTGCCACTCATTCCTATTGGACTTTGATGGTTTCTTCCCAATCATAGTGCTTTCTGGACACAATTGCAGTTGCCCCTATGACCCTTAGGTCTTTTCTTGATGTTTTCACACCGAGCCAGGCATACCATAACTGCAGCTGGTTTCTCCCACTTCCTTCTCAATTCTGACATGGCTCCCTGTTCTACTCCATCCTTTCAGGAACCTGTAACCTTTGACAGATATTCCTAAGCTCACCCTCGTGTCATCTGGAAGTCTTGTGGCATGCTCTCATTCTGTGATAATTGGATAATCTTGATTATCCCAATTTCTAATCAGCTACATAAACAGAATTAACACCAGGGTCACCAACGCCTGATTTCCTAAACACAGCACACAATTACTTCTTAGCTTTGCCCACACAGGGGCCAGCACGTGTGTTTGTGCTGATTGTCTTATGTACTACTGAATAAGTATGTCTTTGTGTACACCTATGAATGTGGTTTGGTGGGTGTGGATGAGAGTGGGTATGTAATCAGAACTCAGGTCTAGTCTTGAAGTCTGAATAATGAATGTATGGTATTTTACTTTAATTAGTCCCTGTGCATTGTTAGCCTCAGTTTTTGTCTGCCCTCAAATATGAGAGGAAGAATGAGTTCATTTCCTTGAAGTTTATTAACTGTTACTGAAGGCAGAGCAAATTCCATAAAAGAGCAGGTTCCATACAGAGCAGTGGAAGGGGAGCTCTGAGTTGGTAAGAAAAGGTGCTTGGAGTGGGGACTTCGAGTAAAGGTGGAAAGAAAGATCCTTCCTTGCCTTTTCCCTCCATTCCCACAAGGATCCTGGATTTTCAGTGGGGGTATCCTGCTCAGCATTCCCTCTCCAAAATGGAACCCGAGAGGGGAAACTTGATACAAAGTAGAGGTGGAAACACCTCACAGCTCCTCTGTTTCTCCATCCAAGGGGATGCTAATATCCACATTGTAGTCTACAGGCTCCCCAGAGCTCAGCCAGGGAATAGGGGTTCGATTGAAAGAAGGCCTGTTGGAGAGGTTCTGGTTGTAGAGAACTAGGGGTTCGCTCAGCAAGGGCCCCAGGTCAAACTTGGGCATCTGGAAGGTCATGCGTTTGGAGGCCTTCTCATATCCACCATAAGGCATTGCTGTCCTGAAAAGGAGAAAAATGATTTCATTAAAAACCAGAACAAAAGAAAAAGAGTTTTTTTTGTCAGTGAAATGTTACCCTGTTTGGAGGATGGAGCAGTCTGTGAATTCTAGTTTAAGATCATTTCTGCACTGCTTTTTCTTCTTCTCCCTTAGTAATCCATTGTGCCTTCTGGTTTGCTTGTTTCCCCAAGGCTAATAAAGAGAAAAGTAGTCTAGAGGGTACTAAATAGTCTCATGGATAGCTGTGATCCAAACCAGTCACATTTCAGAGAAACTGACACCAAACACTACAGGCCCAAGGGTCTGAGATCACCTTAAATTGTAGAGACCTCCCTCAAAACCCCTACCCCACCTCCGGTGGATAATGTGTGCCCTAAATGAGAATAATTAACATTTCCTGGAAAATCCAGGCACCTCAGGACCAAAGGACTTCCGTGGTAGCTCAGCTAGTAAAGAATCCACCTGCAATGCAGGAGACCCTGGTTTGATTCCTGGGTCGGGAAGATCCGCTGGAGAAGGGATAGGCTACCGACTCCAGTATTCCTGAGCTTTTCCCTGGTGGCTCAGCTGGTAAAGAATCTGCCTGCAATGCGAGAGACCTGGGTTTGATCCCTGGGTTGGGAAGATCCCCTGGGGAAGGGAATGGCTACTCACTCCAGTATTTTGGCCTAGAGAATTCCATGGACTGTATAGTCCATGGGGTCCCAAAGAGTCAGACACAACTGAGCAACTTTCACTCACTCACTCACTTAGGACCAAAAGCAAAAGCATTTCTCTAGTGCTCCCTGTCCTGTTTTCACACAGTCCAGAGACGCTTAGCTCCAAAACGATAGATATTTGAGCCTATTTGAGCCTTAATGAAGTAGGGAATGGGGCTTCCCTGGTGACTCAGACCGTAAAGAATCTGCCTGCAATGCAGGAGACCTGGGTTTAATCCCCAGGTGGGGAAGATTCCCTGGACCAGGTGGACTAGGGAATGGCAACCCACTCCAGTATTCTTGCCTGGAGAATTCCACGGACAGAGAAGCATGTCGGGCTACAGTCCACGGAGTCACAAAGAGTCGGACACACTAGGCAATTAACACTTTCACTTCACATTTTACTTCAAAGTAGGGAATAAAGAAACAGAATCTTCAATAATATTATAACAACTTTGTGTGGTACGTAATCTATAAAATACTGTGTCACTGTTGTACACCTGAAAACAATATAATGTACGTCAACTATACTTCAATGAAAAAAGAAAAGAGAAATAGAATTCTACTACAAGGACAGTAATGAAAATTATAACTTTGAATGAAGGGACCCCCACTCAAGAGGCCTTTACATGTGTGTAATATATTATTCCCATTTCACAGTCAAGGCAACCAAGGTTCAGAAGTAGGGTTATTTTCCCACACTGCTGCTGCTGCTGCTACTGCTAAGTCGCTTCAGTCGTGTCCGACTCTGTGCGACCCCATAGATGGCAGCCCACCAGGCTCCCCCGTCCCTGGGATTCTCCAGGCAAGAACACTGGAGTAGGTTGCCATTTCCTTCTCCAATGCATGAAAGTGAAAAGTGAAAGTGAAGTTGCTCAGTCGTGTCCGACTATTAGCGGCCCCATGGACTGCAGCCTACCAGGCTCCTCCGTCCATGGGATTTTCCAGGCAAGAGTACTGGAGTGGGGTGCCATTGCCTTCTCCCACACAGCTAATAACAATGAACCAAAATTCAGATCCTGCCTCCTAGCGAATTTTTCTTTCATCATACCATGCTGTTTCTCTGAGCTACAGTGAAAAGAGCAAGAGCCTCCAATTAGGGCCCCCATATTACTCCTACGCCTCCTCAGTCTCCTTCTGAAACATCTGAACCAAAGTCTCGATTCCAACTAAGGACATGTTGCCATACACTGGAATGCATCAGGTTCCTTTCTCATCCCCCTTACCTGTTGAAGGACTTATACTTAGGGAGTTCAGCTTTGGCCCCGTAGGCCAGCAGGTCGATGCCAAGTTCCACTTTCTGCTGGGGGTCAATCCCCATGGCTTTCTCCCATGGGGAAATATAGGTCTTAAACACAGTGATATGTTTTCCTTCTCCACCTGCCTGGTTGTCTGGCAGCCAAGGGAGAGAAATAATAGTCAAATGATAGCAGTTAGGAGGAAATGGAAATTAGTCTAGAGCTCTGTACTGGAAAACTCGCTAGGGGCTGGGGACCAAAGGTAAAACATGCTAGGAATTGTTTATGGTTTGTGAAACCATGATAGCCTGGAGTCAGACATGTGATGAATGAGAGAAAGGTGACTGAGAGATAGGACTTCTGGGTGGAATAGACATGTCTCTGTATTCCTCTGGACCCAGAAGACTCATCAAGATATCTCAACAGGCCTTTCCTGCATCCAACACCCAGTCCAGGCCTCATTCCTAGGGATTTCTCTGCTTTAGGGACCAGACACTTGACTCTTGGGTGAGGATACTTGCCTGTTCCTGTCTCACCAACCCCTGGTGTGCCAGCAGCACCTCCTCTGCCCGAGTGGCCCCCAGGACCACCTGCCCCACCAGATCCAGGGCCAGAGCCAGACCCAGAGCCCGACCCAGAGCCCTGATGATGGTGTTGCTGGTCAGAGCCATACTGCCCGGCAGAGCCACTTCTCCCTGCCTGGCCTCCGCCACTGCTCTTGCTGTAGGAGAATCCCTGGCCAGCTGTCCCCAGCTGTCCCCCCACTGTGGGAATGAACTTCTGGAAGCGATCCTGAAAAGAAAGGACAGAGTGAGGGGAAAGTTAGCAATGGGCACAGGGAATACCATAGCAACTATGAACTGATCAGAGTCAATGGCCAACTCAAAGACGCTGAATCCTCTGAGACTTCCCACCCACTAAATGTTAGTGGATAAACCTGACTGAGAGAAATTAAACTCTCCTTAAGGGATACAACCCCTTTGGCTCAGTTCTTCGAATTACATCTAGGATAGAGGCAAGTTATTGTCCAAACTCCCCTTTCCCATCCTTACCAATGCAAAAAGGATCGAGACTTCTGTTCCACTAAAATTTGAGAGATTCGGTTTGGCATGGAGAACCCAGCCTTAATTTGAGGAACTAAGATCTCTGCCTCTCTCCCACCATCTTGTCTAACAGATAAAAAATGTGTCTCTTCCTCTCCCTTCCTCCTTTCGGTGCCTAGGGAACCAGGACTTCCTGACAGTGAAACTGTAGTGGGTAGGGGGAAGGGTGGCCCAAAGGGCAACACTGGATTCATCCCCAAAGCCTAAAAATAACCCTGCCAACTCCTTCAGGAGGCTCTCCTGGCCACCCACCACGCACACCCCCACGCTCCACCCAGTGTAACCAGACACAGGCAGGGAGGAGGGCTTTTGGCCTCCTAAAGTTAGATGTGGCCGGCTCAGCAATTTTGTTCTGCTCATACATATGGGCCAATGGCAGACACTCCTGCCCCTGGCCCCATGTAGGCATCTATTTTCACTCTCCCCTGGCTGCTTGGGAAAGATGGAGGGGGAAGAAAGGAAATGGAGACGATCCCCTCCTCCTCAGCTGTAACATCTTGTGCCTGGCCCCTCTCCAATCCCTACTTCTCTTTGGAGAATGACCCTGACTAAGGGATGTTGGGCCTTAATGGATGGTTTCAGTCCCTGCATCTATGGCCCTTAGACTGACCCTTTAAATAAAATAATGGCTCAAGAAGAGACGGCTATAAAAATTCACTTACCTCTTTCTAGGGTTGCCAGATTTTTGCACACACAGGACACCAGTTAAATTTGAATTTCAGATACACAACAATAGTTTTTTAGTACAAATATGCCTACGTATTGCATGGGCCATATTTAGATATAAGAAAGTATCCATCATGTATCTGAAATTCAAATTTAACTGGGTATCCTATATTTTCTAATTTAATTTTTAAGGTCCCAAATATTTCATGGGACACACTTATACTAAAAAATTATTGTGTATCTGAGATTCAAATTTAAATATCTTCAATTTTTGTTTCTTTTTTGACTGTGCTGCATGGCTTGTGGGATCTTAATTCCCCAAGCAGGAAGAGAATCCAGGCCCCTGGCAGTGAGAGCACCAAGTCCTAACTACTGGACCACCGGGGAATTCCCTAAGTGCCTTCAATTAAGAAAAAAGAAAGTTACATCCCAAATATTGTGTGAGATATACTTTACAAAAAAACTATTTGTGTGTATCTCAACTTTATTTTTGTAATTGAAGTAGAGTTGATTTATGTATAGATTATACACCATTTAAAGGCATTATAAAATATTGGCTTTATTTCCGGTGCTGTAAATATATCTCTATAGTTTGTTTAGTGTGTATCTCAAATTTAAAACATTGGACCGGGCATCCTATGTTTTATCTGGCAATCCTATCTTTAATACTTAACCATACTGGGGAGGAATTTTCTCTCTGAAGGTGTGGTACTCCTCACCCTGCTTCACCAGCTCTAAGATACAAATTTAGTTTCGGGGTGGGTCGTAATTCACCCTACATCTATTGGAGGCGTGCTATATCTGAGGGGTTAATGAGTTTATAAATTTGCAGGGAGGGGAGGTTGATAATATTTTGGAAACTCTGGGCCTGCCAAGAAGCTGTCAGAAGAGGCACTAGGCTTCAAGAGCTGTAGAGTTCTGAACTCACCATTGAGCTGTCAGAGAAGACATCAGGGTGGTTTTCATAGATAAACTTCTCCACACGCAACTGCCTCAGTTTGAACATCTTGGAGCCCCGGTTAGTGAGCAGCGACAGCTCCTCCAACATCACATCCCTTGGGACACTGATCTTCTTGCCCAGGTTCAGGCCTGAGCTCTCTTGTCCACCTTTCAGGGAGGTGGGGAGGCAGAGACAAGGGAAAGAGGAAAGTGGGGTTTTCTAGTTCCAAATGCAGCTGCCATCCACAACTAAGTGTGTGTCCCAATAGAGATCACTGAGGGAACCAGATGCTGTCTCTGATGTCTGGTTAAATTCTGTCTAGTCTATGAAGGATTTCGATTTCCTGGGTTTGGAGTTGGAGAGAACGTATGGGAAATGGGGTGTAGAGGGGGAGATGGGGAATACTAAAGTGGGGTGGAGAGGGTACATGGCATAACAGAGGTATGGGGTACAAGGCAAAAGAGTAAAGAAACATCATAGGTGGAGAACATTGGGGAAGCCTTAGCATGGGGGGAAGCCCAAAGGCCACCTCTAAATATAGACTCCTGTCTCAACTTCTTTCCCTTCTCTTCCTCTCATAAACTCTGGCTGCAAACAGCCTCTCGGTATTAGGAGAGCTCGTCTACCCCCAGGAAAAATGTTCAAGGAATTTTCCGTTTTAAGTGCTCAAAGCTCCTGAGTTCTGGGGAAAGAAGTAAGGAAATTAAGCACTTATTGAGACCTTACTCTGTGCCAGTCTGCATCATATATATTTTCTCCTCAAACACACCTCGTTGACCTGTGGGTCCTGTTGTCTTGGACCTGTGCTGGGTAACATGGCAGGGATAGTACTGTCTCAGATTACAAGGTGAAAAGGGTGGAAGGGGGAGCAGTCAGTGTTGAATTCTTTGTTGTTCTTTCTTCCCCACCCCCACCCCTGTAAACCCCACCCCCACCCCAAATTCCTCTTGTCTCTTCATATCTCTTCACCTTAAGACATATACAACCTTATGATATTTCTGGAACTCTTGGGCCAGAGATACTCTTACTGAGAAGTCCCATACTAGGTAGGTGCAAACATGCCATACCTCCAGTAAGTTCCATGATCAGCTTGCTCGATTTCCTCTTCTTATTGGGGGCTGGGGTCCCTGAGAGTGGCATTGTGGAGGTGGATGGAGCCTGGACAGGGTGGGAAGGAGAAGCTGAAGGATGGACAGGGTCTAGAGTGAGTGTCTCCAGTAAGGTACTGCTTAAGAACTTCAGGGAAAACATTTCATTGGATTTTTCAGAGAAAAAGCCTTCCTTGGTTGCTCAGACAGTAAACAGTCTGCCTGCTATGCAGGAGACCTGGGTGTGATCCCTGGGTCAGGAAGATCCCCTGGAGAAAGAAATGGCAACCCACTCCAGTATTCTTGCCTGGAAAATCACATGGACCATGGACGGAGGAGCCTGGCGTGCAACACCCCATGGAGTCGCAAAGAGTCTGACACGACCGAGCAACTAACACACACACACAAAAGGTGAAAACCCATTGCTTTATGGCTTCTCTTCTTAGGAAGCAGAGCAGAAAGTATAGGTGTACCCTCTGTTCCTACCTCCTACCAACCTCTCTGTTCAGCTGTTTTACACAGAGATGGTGCAGGGTTTAGGAACACAACATTATGTTGGGAATAAAACAAATTACAGGTAGGGTAATGCACCCACATTTAATTGGTTTGGCATGATATGAAGTTTTTATTTGCATGGGGCTGTCAGTTTGGGGCTGTCATTCCAAGTTCTAGTCTCTCAGTTTTCCCCAAGCCCCAGGGCAGGGGTGAGAAGGTGGGGGTGGAGCAGAAAAAATGTTCTGCCAGCATTGAGGAGAACCAGCCAAAAACATTCTCCATAGGATGAAGAGGTTATTGCCCCTCCCTTGGGCCAGCTGGATCATGGCCTGGGAGGTCACAGCACTGCTCCTGCTCTCTGTCACTCCCCTCCCCAGCCCTGACTGGACCCTAGAACCAGAGTGCAGAGGGAGGTCAGGGGACATTTGAACCTCGATGCATATCAATTCAGCAATATCACAGCAGCAGAAAATTTAGGGAGGACAGAAACATAATCATAGGACCTGGCAGTAGATGGGAACAAGCTGGAAAAAGATACAAATTCCAGCCCCTCCTTCATAGAAGCTGGGTCTCAGCAAAATGCTGTCTTCTGCTGAGTCCTGTCTCACAACACACCTGCAATCCTACTCGCTTAGTGGGGTCTGCTGCAGCTGGAACCCAGGAACTGCTAAATGGACTTTCCCTGTACTCCTCTCAGCCCCAACCAGGTTCTTATTTTCCACCCAGCCTCTCAGTCTCCACCCCTCTGCCCATTTCTTCAGTGCCTCCCCCAACATCTCAGTCCCCCGACCCTCTGGGGTCCTTCTCCCTCCAACTCTCTATGGCTCCCCTCAACTGGACAACTAGGGAATGAGTATAGATGGAGGAGGGGGGCAGCTCCCCTGGGATCAAGGGTCACTATTACAGACACAGACACAGACGTGAACAGAAGGCGCTTCAGCCCCTTGGGCCATCAGCTGGAGACTTACCGGCTGTTCAGGCGGTGGTCAGCTCTCCCTGGGGTCTAGCAGCTCTGGAGGACTGAGCTGCTGTGACTAGAGAACCCGAGCTAGGCAGGCGTGGGGGCAGCACTGGCAGTGGGGGAGGGAGCGTGGTTATTAATAGAGATGATGAGCGCAAGCAGCTCAAATGGCACAGGGGGTACTGAGACCCTGGAACCAAGATCCCGCCCTCCTTGCCCAGAGGCTCGGGAAGCATAGGAAAAGCCTTTGGAATTCTCCCACTAAGCTGTCTGAGCCAAGGATCACTCTGCCCAGGGACTCCCCTTCCTTGGCACCTAGAGGCTCAGATCCAGAGAAGCACTCACGGAGAAACTGAAAACTGAGAGGGAGAGAGGAAGCAGGCAGCAAGTGGCGGATAGGAATTCGGAGTGGGAGAGTGAGAACCAGGAGAACGTGTCTGGAGAGCCATGCAGAGCCAATGTAGGCCGGGGCTGGAGGGACATGTGGGTGCATTTTGGGGGTGGGAAGGCTTAAGATGCTATGTCTGGAGAAGGGAATTTCTGTTCACAATGTAAGTGCCCTTTGAAAGTTCCTGGCTAAGCGGGTCTTTCTGCTGGGAGGACCAGATCTTAGCAGGATAAGGGACCAAATTAACCAAATCCCGTGCTTAGGCTGTCAGGGATGATGTGGGGCAAAATTTGAGCCAGTTTCCTCATTTTTACCATTTGCTGTTGGGGTGCTCAGCTCAGCCTGCTCAGAGGACAGATGTCACTTCTCCCTGGATAGATACGCTTCTTCCTGAGAAGGACATGGAGGCTTCTGACCTGCCAGGGCTTTACTCTTTGAGGTTCCTACTTAGAATTTTCTTCAAAGGGAACACACACCCCATGGGATCTGGACTATCCCATTCACACTGGTCTACAGAAGCCTCTGGGCTGGGGCACAAGCTTGAGAGCACCCTGGAGGGAAGTCTGTCACTTGCCTGAGCCCTTTCTCAGTAGCTGCAAGAACATCCTGGATCCTCCTGTCTTCTGCTCAGGTTTTGCAACCAGCTGCTTCACCTCTGCTGTAGCCACCACCGTGCTGTAGCCGCCTTAGGAAGTGGCTTCTGTAGCTCCCAGAATACCATTTTGTCTTTCTGTGAGCTATCCACTTTTCCTGACCACGTCCTTTTCCCATCCTGAACTTTATAGGTTCAGGTTAGAGGCCAAAAGGTCTCCCTGCTCCTCTCTACTTGGCCTCTGACCAAACCAGTTTAGCCTCCAGATACCTCATCTTTTGTCCTTTTCCTCTGTTCTCTCCTAACCCAAAAAAGCAGTTAGACGAAAAAACATAAGTAGGAAAACATGATTTTGTCATCATTACCATCCTCCCCTCAAAACCCACAAAAACCAACCAAAATTTTGGTCGTCTATGATTGAGTACCTAAAACTACTATGTGAATGAAGATAGAATATGTATTGTAGGCTTTCTGAGCCCTTCCTTTGGAATTCTGTGTGTGTGCATGCGTGCATGTTCAGTCCCTTCAATCGTGTGCGACTCTTTGCAACCCCATGCACTGTATCCCTCCAGGCTCTTCTGTCCATGGGATTTTCCCAGCAAGAGTATTGAAGTGGGTCGTCATGCCCTCCTCCAGTGGAATTTTCTGAGGCTGCTTACTTGTGACAGGATCAGAGTCATAGGCCTGGTTATTGGCACAAATCTGCCCCCTGCTGGTAAAACTGGGATAACAGAACTTCACTTCTCAAAAGTCTAAGTCTAGCCTGCTTTCCGGAGAAGGCAATGGCACCCCACTCCAGTACTCTTGCCTGGAGAATCCCATGGGTGGAGGAGCCTGGTAGGCTGCAGTCCATGGGGTCGCTAGGAGTCAGACACGACTGAGCGACTTCACTTTCACTTTTCACTTTCATGCATTGGAGAAGGAAATGGCAACCCACGCCAGTGTTCTTGCCTGGAGAATCCTAGGGACGGGGGAGCCTGGTGGGCTGCCGTCTATGGGGTGGCACAGAGTTGGACACGACTGAAGTGACTTAGCAGCTTAGCAGCCTGCTTTCCAGTCAGTGCCTTCTCTTTTATTAGTCTCAATCCAGGCTGATCTGCCTTCTCTCTCCCTCTTCCTTCTCTCACCCCACCTTCACCTTCAGCCACTGCCTTCCCTTCATTTCCTCCAGGCAGTTGGAAAATGTTGATGGCAAAAGGGTCAGAGGGCCTTTTCAAATTGTCTTGGTTCTGTAAGCTGAGGCCTCATCTGAGAAGTATGGAGCAGGGGACGGAGAAGGGGAGAATCTAGATAGAGGGAACCGAATGGAGGTGGCTACATGGGGGCAGGACAAAATTGGTAGAGAAGAGCAAAAGGCCTGGGGGTGAAGGGCAAAACAGTAAAAAATAGGAGGACAGGAGCTGAGAAAAAGATCAGGGATCAGGAAAGTGAATTAGATAAGATGAAGGGGAGACCTGGATTTAGGCAAGAAACTAGACAAGATGACAACAGAAGATATAGGGCATAAGTTTATTCTTGTGCACAAACCAAAGCACTGTGGTTCACACTCAATATGCAAAGGAAATGATCAGTTTGCAGGTCAAGCAGTAAAAGTGACTGGTGGTCATGGTGAGAGGGGAGTCCATATCTCTCTAAGACAGAGATCAGGACCTCAAGCTGGAAAGGAAAAAGAGCTAGGATTTGAGGGATGGGATAGCACTAAAAAGAGGTTTTGGCTCTGGGTGTTTCCTTACCCTTTCCCAGGTAGTTATGACAAGCTGCAGAAGACAGAGGAACAGATTCACAGGAGGGAACACAGATTATACCTGTTTTTTCAACACTCAGCACACATTCTCGCATCCCTCTACCATCATCCCCCTTCTCTCTAACAAATACATACTTCTTCCTCATATTTTTTCCCAGTCCCCCTTTTGTACATGGCTGGATTCTTATTATCCAATTTTACTCCACCAACACTGCACTCACCCTAACCATGCTCCTCTCTAAGGCTCAATCCATTTCATTCATTTCTGTCCTGCTTCTGGCTTCTAGCTTACTCGCCACATTAAGGTTCTTTTCCCCTTCCTTTCTGTCTTAGGTTCATGAGGCCATGAAGCCAATGATTTGGTCATTCTCAGAGGACATTTTCTTTCTTTCATTTCCTGGATGCTTTGTTGCTCAGCATGGGCCTCTCAAGTTGTTAGCTTTCTGAAATTCTGAGGAACAGAATTCTTAGTTCTATTCCTGGTCTAACTGATGTAACTCAACCCATACAAACTGCCCTGGTCCTTCGTGTCTCCTCACACTCTGTGAATTTCACAAGATGCTCTACATTTGCTGTAGATGATGATATTTAACTCTAGTCAACCTCTTTCTCCCCTCCAGACATTCTATGTGAGGACAGCTGACTCTTCCTTCATCAGTGCAAAGGTGAGACCCAGATTGGGTCTTTATTTAGACCTCTCCTGTTACTCTTGCCTCAGACAGAAGAGCACGTCTGTGTTCAGGCACACACTTGCACATACACACATTCACAGACATACACATGCCTAGGAATATACCAGCCAAGCTAGGAAAGAAGAGTGAGGAACAGCGAGTAACTTAATGCAAATAGGAGTCAGTTCAGTCCCTTTGCTGCCTGTCTGGTGGTGAGCTTCTCTCCTGAGGTCTTAGTAGTAACTTCCCTGTGTGTTTCTCATTGAATGTTAAAACAAGGCCCACAGAAAAAGGCACAAATGTAGAGAAATAAGGACCAGCACAGGAGTGTAGGTGAAGAGACCTAAAGACAGAGATCCAGGCAAGGAACTACAAAGAGAAGCACAGACACCAAAGCAGAGAGAGTAGGTTGGAAAGCAGCAGGGAGGTTGGGAGCCAGGAGGAAGCTGGGGAACAGGACACCAACTACAAAACTATCTCTGGCAGGGGGAAATTTAGCCTGCTTGAGGTGGGGGGGCAGGGCAGGGAGAGCGCTGGGAAGGAGAAGCAGTTTTAGGAACTGGATGTTCCACCTCCCCTTGGGCCTGGGAGCTGTGCCCTGTTCAGTGGTGGCCCGCCCCGGGCCTCCACACATGAGCCTGCCATCCTGTTCTGGTAGCTGAGAACCGGGGCCTGGCTACTTGGAAGCCACAGGAGCTGGGGGAGGTCCCAAGACCCCTGGGAGACTCTGGAGGAGGGGGTGGGCTAAGGACAGGGGCTGAGGCCAACTCTGTCCTCCAGATGGGCTCATCCAATGTAGTGGCTGCTCTGGGGGCAAGCACAGTGGGGGCTAGGGGTTCCGCAGTGGGCTGGGGCGCTGGAGTTGAAAATCGGCGGATCTCCTGGACTCTGGCAGTTTTGGGAGGCCCTGAGGAGGTGGGTCCAGGAGTCGGGGGAACCTCATCAAAACAGAACATGGCAGTTTTAAGCTGGTAGGGCTGGTGCCGCATGAAATCCAGAGCCTTGATACCCTGCTTAGTGGCTGCCCGAGGCCCTTGGGATTGGGTCTTACTAGGGAGAGTTCGGGCAGCTTGGGGGAAAAAAGGTGAGAGCAGTGGGTTGTAAGCAATAGGAGGTGGAGCACGTATATTGGGTGAATATTTCCAGGAAGAGGGCAGTGAGGGGGTGGGAGAAGGGCTTCTGGGCCGAGGGCCAAGGCCAGGACCAGGTGGAGCTTCCACCACATACCTGTCCGCTCGGCTCTGACGTTTGGCAAACAGCTCCCCTCCCCTCCCCTGAAGCCTTGGTGTTTCAGGGACTCCAGCCGAAGGGGCCGCCCCGTTCACTAACCCATCGAGGAACCCTCGAGAAGGGGGCTTAGGAGCCACTGGGGGTGGAGTCTTAGGAGTCGTAGGGGGTGGGGTCTTGGGAGCCATTGGAGGCGGGGTTTTAGCTGTCACGTGAGGCAACGTCTTGTAACTCCTGCCCCCTGGTGGCTGCATGAAATTGCAGGCTTCAGCCCCGAGGCTCAGAGCATCCTCCTCGGCACCAGATTCCGCGCCCCCAGCCCGGGGTTTTTCATCCAGGTTTTGCACCAACGATAGCAGCTCGGGGTTGGGCGAGTTCTTCGTCTCTTCATTTCCTGACCGGAACATCTGCTTTCGGGTTCCCCGACGCCGGGCCTCCTGGAGGATGCCCGTGCGAGCAGCTGGCACGGAGATGCGTTGCTCCCGAGCGCTGGGGGGCTCAGGGGCCGCGGAGCTAGGGGCAGGCGCTTCTGGGCGCGCAGCAGGTCGCAGAGGCGACGACAGGAAGATAGAAGCGGTGGAGGTCATGGCAGCTCCGCTAGCGGGGGCGGGGGCCTCTGGGGCTCCGCCTGGTGTAACAGGACGGTTAGGGGCTGGGATGTATAGGGAGCTGGTGGCCGTCACGGGGCCGGTGGGGCGTGGGGTGCTGGGGGAAGCGGGGACTGGCACGTGGCTGGGAACCCCTGAAGTGAGGCTGGGCACAGGAGTGGTACCCTGCGGAGGAGACAGGAAAGGCGGTGGGGCGGGGCTGAGGCCTCCCAGGCTCTCATTTGCCCTCTTGGGAGCTAGAGGCCGGAAAATAACCGAGGTGGTGCCTGAGCGCTGCCCTTGTAAGCCGGGAGTAAAGGGCCTAGCTGAACGGTTAAATATGCTTGGAGCTGAGGTAGAGGTTCCACAGCCAGGGAGGAAAGGTCTGGGGCTGGCCACAGGGGCTGGCGAAGGGCTGGATGGGAGCAGAGCCGCCTCTGGCGGAGCGCTTTGTGGCCGAGGTGGAGACTGCAGGCCCTGCCCGTTGAGCGTGGCCACTGGAACTTCCTGGGCCGGCTGCTGGGTGATGGAGGCTGTGCGCTGGCGCTGCTGTTCAAAGAGTTGGGCCCCTCGCCCGGAGGCCTCACTCAGCCCCCGGCCCTCTGCTGTGCCTGAGCTCGGCCTGGCTAGCTCCATGTCCAGGTAGGGGCTGTCCCAGTCGGACTGGTTGGTGAGGCTGCGGGCGTCGGAGAAAGCCTCTTCGTCCAGCTCGGACTCACTGGTTGGAGGCAAGCCGTCCTCCTCCTCAGCGCCGGTCCCCGCTGCAGCCCCAAAGCTCACTAGGGTGTACTTCTTGGCTCTCTGCCGACGTTTCTTAAACATCAGTACCCCCTTGGAGTGGGGGTTGGGGGCTGCAGTGAGCAGGGCTGCAATCGTCCGGCATTTGGTCTTGGCCTCCTTCACACTCCTCTCTTGGAGGCTCTCTGCCCTTTGTAGCTCTGAGGAGAGGAGAAGGCGGGTGGTCAGTATGCATCTGTGAGTCCCAAGGCTCTCCTCCTCCTCCCAGTTCCTTTAGGCCTCTATCTCTGGCCTTTTCACTGGCCTAACCCACAAGGGCTCTCCTACCTGCGGCAGAGTCCTCTGACTTGGGGGCAGAGTGGAGGTGAAAGGTGAAACCAAGGACAATAGAAGGGAAGGCAGAGCCTAGTTGGCTGCCCTGACACCACTCTGACCACACAGCTCTCCTCCCTCTACTCTGCTCCTGTCTTTCTGGAAATCACTTTTACTCACACCACCCGCTTGTCCCCCCTGTCCCCTCCATTTCTGGCTGGCAGTGTGAGGGTGGGGGATGGGGGGGGGTCACTCTGCGTGGTAGGCAAGGACATGAAGCAGGTCCCAAGGTAAGAAAGGATGAGAAGGGACACTTCTCCCACCAGAGACCACGCTAGAGGGCTTCTCGGAAAGTTTGAGACTTCCCCTTTTCCTGCCTTTTACCCTATACTAAGGATAAAAGGATCCTTAGCAGTGGGGATCTTCATTCATAATTTCACTACCATCACCTAAGCCACATCATATACATTCACAGAAATAACTCCCACACATCATTTCAACAAGAATATGGCTCTAGGGAAAGACCTATGAGCTTATGTTCTCAGATGTATTTTTCTCCCTCATTCCCATATACTCTAGCTTATATACACCCCAGTTAATAGACAAATATGTAAATCCATGTGTCCACACAAAAACATACATGCATAGCCCAGATAGCTCTTCTTCCCAGAATTCCCCTAGCCAAGACACTGTCACTAACAGTTGGGACACAATTTCGTGCCTTCTAACCTCCAAGGCACTCCTTTGTGCCTTAAACCCCTGCTACTCACAGCCAGGGATGGCCTCAGATCCGAGATGCAGGAAAAGCCAGAGTGTTGCTCTCCAAGGCGAGCTTCCAAATCTTTAGAATATCTCAAGGTCACCAGTTGATACAGTCTCCTTTCCCCCAAGCTGAGGGTGGGAGTGAGGTGGGCTTCTTTTAGAGTCAAAGCTGCCCCCCTATTTCAAACCTTCTAGGTAGAGTGCTCAGGCACCACCACCAGGCAGGCACAAAAGGACTGTGTGCTAAGGGGGAGCCAGGACAGGGCCTCCCAGGCCATGTGGGGCCTGGGAGGTGGGGCCAGGAAATGGGAGAGGCTGCCCTGCTGCTAGGACCCTGACTTGGACACAGTTACTCTCTAATCCGTGATCCCCCGTTCCTCCTGAAAAATTCTTGAAATTCCACCTACTTTCCACTCAAGATATCAAGCTCCTTTCTAATTTGGGCGGTCATTCCACCCATTCCAACATTTGTACCACACAATAGTACTAGAGATAGGCACTGGAGTCATAGCTTAGTTCAGATTTTGGTTCCTGGGAAAGTTACTTCATCTCAATGAAGTTCAGTTTCCTCATCTGTAAATGAGGCTAATGGCTACCTCACAGAGTTGCTATGAGGATTCAGTGAGATAATGTAGGTCAGTTTAGCATTTAACCTAAGGTCCATTATGAGTAATCATTACTATCAAAGCTTTCTTGATACTAGCTGCACACAAATGTCTTGTCCACTCATATCTTCTCCCAGAGACTCCTACACACATGCTTCCATATATTCATAGAGTACTCACACTTCTCTCTCTCACACACACCCTCTCTCCATGAGTTTTCCACAGTTCATGTTGTCACAAACCCCTGTGACATGTGGCCATAGCATTAGCCCATCCTGAGAAAAGGGCAGTGAAACTCCTGAGAAAAGAAGGAATAGGAAGGCAACAAGGAGAAGGGGGTAAGAGGGTAAGATCTTTCCCAAAGACCTCCCTTCCTATAGTGTTGATATAGTCCCCTTCATTCTAGATTCCAGAACTCTCTTGGCTATGGGAGGGTAGTACCTGCATAGAATGGGTCCTGGAGCTCAGGAACTGGGTTTGGGGCTTTGTCGCAGCTGGCTTGGCTGAGGGGCTCTTGGCTGATGGGCTCAAAAGTCTCCATGCCGAGAAAGGCAGTGATGGCTGGAGCAGGACCAGCTTGAGCCACCCCCCACGCCTTTTAAAGCCCCTTTGTCTTGGCCCCTGAGCTGGCAGCTGAATGAGCTCACTGTGCTATTTTTGGAGCCTGGCCCCTTCCCTCCTCTCAGCTGCCCCACAAGCCCCGGTGTGATGGACATGGGCACCTGCCTACCCCTCCCCCCCAACTCCAGTGCACTGAACAATGAGGTCTGCTTGGCTAAAAATATCCCTGAGCCACTAACTACAGTCTCATCCAGCATGATGGGGAAGGGAGAGAGTGCTAAAAGGAGAATTGGGGTTAAGCATGGGATCCTAAGTGTATATCTGGAATTTCTTTGTGGGACATGGGACACTCTCAGGAATGTCAGAGGGTGAACTGTCATGTCCTTAGCCTCTATTCCAGACTCAGAGGCACAAAATTCTATTGATCAGGAATCAGAGTGGTGGGGGAGAGGAGCGAGAGATGAGAACTAGAGGGGTAATCCTGAGATTTCCAAGGTGACAAGGAAGGAGTCCTGTGGGAGGCGTAAGACAGGGAGAAACTTCACTCTTAAACCTTGTACTGTAGCTCACATCAAAAATAGTAGAGAGCCTGAGATAAGTGGAATAGGCTTTTTCTGCCCAGGCCTACATTATCGCCTGAGATAAGAAGCCAAAGATCTCTCCCTCCACCACTTCCTAGGGATCTCATGACTATTCCATAGCCTCCCAGTCCCCAGGAATCTTCATGGAACTAGCAATGCCAAAGGCAGCTCTGATGTTATGCCTGTAGTAACACTGAAGAGTCCCTATGTCCCTGTCCTGCTTCTAAATACTCCCCTGCCCCATGTCTGTGCTCCCCTCACCCATCTGACATCTAGCAATGTCACAACAATAGGCAAACTCTTCATCAGTTCATGTCCTTTTCCAACTTCCCTACTTAGGCCGTTCCTGGGTTAGGTTGAAGGAACCCCCTGTATCTTTTTATCCCACTGGTTCAAACAGCAAAAATAATGGGGATCGTGAGACTAATTATTTTCCCTTCCTCTTCTCCACCTATTCCCAAGACTGTATTCAAGGAAAGCATAAGGTAGATATTGATAGAATGTATGGTGAAGGCGGCTTAGATTTAGGACTCAAACTGAAGTATCCTGAATAATGAAAAGGAGTTCATGCACTCACTGGCTTGTTTGGCCTTCTGGGTATAGGTGGTGGTAAGATCTTCTGCCACTGGGTGAGGAACAGGCCCCACCATAGGGATGAGATTAGGGCCAGGCCGGAGGGGGCCATGGGGCAACAGCAGGGCCTCGGCAGGGGGTGGCTGAAGAGTTGTCCCATCCTCCCAAGATGGGGAGCTCACACGACTGTCACCCTGGCTGGGAGGGCCAAGGACAGCAGGTGCCGGCTCTGCAGGGCTGTCAGACAGGTAGACCTCATCCGGTGGGGCTCCTGGAGGGGTGGGCCTTGTGGGGCCTCGGCGGCGGGGTCGGCGGGGCTTTTCCTGGGTGGCTGGGCCATCAGCATCACTGTCTGTCTCTCCATAGTAAGCCTCACTGTCAGGGGGCGAGAGGAGGCTCCCGGGCTGGAGAGGCTGGGGAACTGGAGCTCCTGGGGGCTCAGGACTCAGTGGAGACAAGGGTGACCGTGCCTGAAGCTCACCCGGGGATGGAGATCGCACAGGTCCCTCGTCCTCTACCCTGTATAGGAAAGATGACAGAACTTGAGAAATGAGCTGGATGACTGATAGCTAGAGAGATCTGGAGGACATGCGAGAAGGCTGTATGGGGAGAGAGGGGACTGGCATTTGGGTGAAATGGATGGGCTGGATAGAGTAGAGATTTGAAGATGAACTGAGAGGCAAATCTGCTTGGCAGGCTTTGAGTGGAAATGGGCTTAAATAGAGATATGATGATGAAGAGACAGGCAAGGGGTCTAAAACAGGCCCACATACCCACATTCAAGTGCTCTGAGAGGCATACACAAACATCCATGCTCCAGCAAAATACACAAGCAGAAATAGGTACTTGTTAGTAGCTGAAGTCAGCTACTAACGGAAGCCCTGGACTAGGGGCTGGGGATAGGCTGGGGTGGAGGAATCCATACCTCCGCACAGTGAGAACAAGCTGATTCCCTGAGGCATCGATAAGGCCCATGGCACTGGCATGAGAGAGGCTGGTGCAGGAGACCCCATTGATGGCCAAAAGCTGATCCCTCTCTCGGAGTCCTGCTCTGCCCGCCTGGCTTCGTCTTCGGATCTGAGAAGGTGTTGGAGGAGAGACTGTAGGTGAGGGAGGGCTCCAAGGGGGAATAGAATGAAAGGAGTTAGGACAGGAAGGAACCATGTGTGGAGGGGATTTTATTGGGCTAGCCAAAAAGTTTGTTCAGGCTTTTCCCTACTATCTTACTGAAAAATCCAAATGAACTTTTTGGCCAACCCATTACTTTAGAGGATAAGAAAGGGTGGAGAGGGGCAAGGGGTGACAGTTAAGGGGGTCAATCTAGAGGGAAGAAGGTGCTAACTGGAGAAAATAACATCATATGAAGGGAGGTAGCGTAATCGCTAAATCAAAGAGGCTTGGGGAAAAATGCCTGGGAGAGACGTACTGGAAATGGCGGTTATCGCCTCAAGGCTTTCCTCCAAAGGAAATATCTATACTAGCCAATATTCTTTGTCTTCTAGTCCTTGGAATCCTAGGCACCGTTATCTATACAGTCAAGATTTTAGAACAGTATTCCAGACTGGAGGGAGTCCAGCAGATTCTGAGATTGTGATTGTGTGTGTGTCGTGTGTGCACACACATACGTATGTTACAGTAATAATAGTACTAGTGGCTATCATTTACTGAGTGCTTACTAAATGTTAGGCACAGTGCCAAGCACTCAACATGTTTTATTGAATTTAATCCTTCAGAACTTAGTATCCATGGAGTAGGTACTATTATTACCTACATTTTACAGTTGAGAAAAATAAGCTTGTGCTATGAAACCAAAATGGTAACAACTTCATCTGACAGGTCAAATCTTGCCATAACCCTCCTAGTACCTAAAATAAATCTTGCCTAGTGAGAGAAGGGATCTGGCGTAGGGAAAGAGGACTGAAGGCAGGGGCAGGGCTGGGCTGAGCTGGATGAGACAGCTTCAGCTCATCACACACCAGTTTAGTTAGAAATGAGAACCTTCCCTACATTCCTGGAGTTTAGAGTAGAGAGGCACAGACCCAGGAGATTGGAGGGTCAGCTCTGGGCCTCTGCTCCTATGGTATCACAGGGAACCGAGCCAGAGTCTTTCTTTTTCTCTGCTCCCAGAAACCAGGGATTCCCTTTTCTATAGCCCCCCACAAGAAGCCACTGCTCAGATACTACTCCCGCCACCCCATCAGATTTGAGCATGCTCCCTCGACCACCTGCCCACTCCCACTCCACTTCTTCACAGCCTCCCACTTCTCCCCTATAGGCCATCATGTGACTTTTCCCAAGTTCCCTTGGGTTCCCCTTTCCCTGAAACCTCAATATAGGCTCCCTTACCTTGGACACCTGTAAAGGTTTCCTCTGCTCGGCCCCCCCCTGAAGTCGGAAGCCCCAGGGGGCTCCCCCTGACAGTGTGACCAGCACCTCCTCCTCAGCACCCATCGCTCAGCTTGGCCTATGGCCCTCGGAGTTTGGACAGCGTCCCAAGGAGAGAAGTCGAGGCGCTGGTACCCCGTCCGGCCTGTCTGGCTGTCCTGCTTCTGCTGCCCTAGGCCTTCCCCCCCACACCACACACCACAGGCAGGCAGCCTGGCCCTGAGATCAGTACAGTCCACACACGTGTCCTGTCAATCGGAGCTGCGCCCAAAATAGTTACCGGCTGTACTCCCCTTCCTCCCCCAGCTGTGTTACTCCCAGAGCTAATTATAGTGAAAATTTCTGCCCGCCCCGTCCCCCATTCTTCTTCATGGACTTTTTATTCAGGACTCAGAGTACTAGCTCTGTGGGCTCTATCACTAATGAACATCCTTTCAGGGATGGTGCCTTCCCTGATGGGGTCATGGACTGATTCCAGCTGCTTTCCTCCAAAGCTGATTCCAAAATGGCAGCAGCAGGGGCCTCGATTCTCGAGCAAGGAATGGCTGGGTTTGTCCCACAGGTTGGCAAGCTCTCCAGAAAGACAGTGCCCCTTTGCTGTATGAATTAACCAATTAATCAAAGTGGATATCCATATCCCACTTGCAGTGCTGGGTACAATGTAGAGAAATTCTGACAAGCCCACTCCAGCTGAAGTACTGCCTGCTTCGTAAAGTTTTCCTGACTGTCTCCCAACTCCCTACCTCTAGAATTAATCCTTCCTTCCTCTGGGCAAAATATGTAGCTTGTTTATATGTCTGTTATTGTAGTTTTCAGCCAATATTAGTTTGTTTATATACCTGTCTCCCTCCTAGATTGTGAGAGTCTTGAAGGCAAGGACTGTGTGCAACAGCCAATCAATAGCCCACAGAGCAATGACTGATGTAACAGGTGCTCAATGTTTGCTGAAATAAATTACCTTTTACAATACATAGTTGGTCGTGGAAAGGTGGGTATAGATAGCTGTGCCTAAACATGCCAACCCATGTTAATAATACAATATTTACTTATTTTTAGGTTTCCATTACATTAATGTCCCTATATTAATATTATGGTGCTGTAATTATTAAAAGCTACAGAGTTTCCTGGAATAGGTGCTCTGCTAGCCTGCTAAATGCTGTTTGCCTTGGTGTATGATGTAGTCATGGAAAGCTCTTGGAATTTAGAGTCAGAATTGGACTTGGATTCTTGTTATATTATTTCTTAGCTGCGTGACCTTGGGCAGTCACTTGACCTCATCAGTAAAAAGAGTATCTAAATATCCATTCATTCACTATTCAAACATTTATTGAGTATTAGCTAGTAATACCAGAGAAGGCAATGGCAACCCACTCCAGTACTCTTGCCTGGAAAATCCCATGGGCCGAGGAGCCTGGTAGGCTGCAGTCCATGGAGTCGCTAAGAGTCGGACACGACTGAGTGTTTTCACTTTCACTTTTCACTTTCATGCATTGGAGAAAGAAATGGCAACCCACTCCAGTGTTCTTGCCTGGAGAATCCCAGGGACGGGGGAGCCTGGTGGGCTGCCATCTATGGGGTCGCACAGAGTCGGACACGATTGAAGAGACTTAGCAGCAGCAGCAGCTAGTAATACATGTAAGCCATTGTGCCATATCAGTGGCTTTCAATTACCTCTACACATTGAAATCACCTGGAAAACTTTTAAAGCTACTGGTTCCTTAAAATAGAACTGTGTATAGGATTAGATGATGTATAATGGCATTTTACATATTATATAAATTTATATATTATATACACACACATTCAGGCTCCTCAACCTTAGGGATTCTAATTTTACTGGCCAGTTTTAAAAGCACTGAAGGTGATTTTAATGTGCAGCCAAGACTGAGAACCAGAGTAGGGATACAGAAACCAATAAAATGCAACATATCAGTCTGTATTCTCAAAAAACTGAGTTTAGGACTTGAGAAGAGTTGATTCATTGGAAAAGACTCTGATGCTGGGAGGGATTGGGGGCAGGAGGAGAAGGGGACAACAGAGGATGAGATGACTGGATGGCATCACTGACTCGATGAACGTGAGTCTGAGTGAACCCCGGGAGTTGGTGATGGACAGGGAGGCCTGGCGTGGTGCGATTCATGGGGTCGAAAAGAGTCGGACACGACTGAGGACTTCCCTGGTGGTCCAGTGGCTATGACTCTGTGCTCCCAATGGAGGGTGCCTGCTTCGATCCCTGGTCAGGGAACTAGATCCCACATGCTACAACTAAAGATCCTGCATGCTACAACGAAGAGCTGGCATAGTCAAATTAATTTTAAAAAGAGAGAGAAACTATGAATTTAAACTCTACTACTTACTAGGAGTGCATTAAGCAAGACAGAGGATATCTACTTTCCTATGCATGAGCACACTTTAGGACTGGAAAGATGGTGAACTATGCCTGGATAGGGCGAAGCCACAGGAAGCTCTGGTGGAGGTCTGTAGCGGTCCTGACATGCAAATCGGTCATCCGACCTGGGTATAGGGGCGAAAGACTAATTGAACCACCTAGTAGCTGGCTCCCTCTAAAGTTTCCCTCAGGATAGCTGGCGCTCTTGCACAAACCATGCAGTTTTATCCGGTAAAGCAAATGATTAGAGGTCTTGGGACCAAAACAATCTCAACCTATTCTTGAACTTTAAATGGGTAAGAAGCCCGACTGGCTGGCGTGGAGCTGGGCGTGGAATGCAAGTGCCTAGTGAGCCACTTTTGGTAAACAGTGGCGCTGGTAAACAGAACTGGTGCTGAGGGATGAACCGAATGCTGGGTTAATGAACCCATGGGTTCATTGGGATAAATGATGTGGCAATTGCTCAACAAATGTTAGCTAAATTTCACAAATTACTAATCCAGACTAGTGGGTCTTAAATCTTCAGTGTGCAATGGAGTTATCTAGAGGGTCATGGCTTGCTGGCCCCACTTGCAGAATTTCTGATTCAGTATGCCTTGGATGGGCCTGAAATTTGTGTTTCTAACAGGTTCCCAGGTGAAACGGACACTGTTGACACCAGGATCACAGATAGAGAAACAAACTGTGATCTGACTCCATTATAAACTCCTGAGGACAGGAAAAATCTTGCTGTTTTCTAAAATATGCTCAACGACTACTACAGCTTCCAGCAAACACTAACAGTGCAATTTTTAAATTGAATGAACCATTTTGTGCCTCAGAATAACTAATATTTACTGCACAATATGAGAGCAAGAACCTCCCCCCCCCAAAATTGGTCATAAAATTCTTCATTTTTTTCCCCTTTAAATGAAAGATTAATGAACAATATGATAGCAAGAACTTTTCTACCCCATTGGTTATAAAACTCTTAATTGAACATTTTTTTCCCTTTTTAAGGCTTCCATTCCACCAGTGCTCTTTTCCCTCATTTCTTTTATTAAAAATTTTTGTTCTGAAATGAATTGTACATAATACATATGTACTATTTTAAAATAACAATAATGTAAATATCCATGTGAATGTTAAGAAATAGAACACTGTTAATATTACTGATGCTCCATTATGTTCCTCCAAATTATACTTTTTCCTTCCCCAGAGGTAACCAACAGACTGAAATTTGTGAAAGAGCACGCCAGAGAATTCTCACTTTGTTTTTCTTTATAGCTTTATCATGTGTATATAATTACAAAACGATACAGTTTAAATCGGCCAAAAGCTTTTGTTTGTTCACTACTGTATTCCCAGAACCAAGAACATGGCTTGGTACACAACAATGCTTAAAAAATAATTATGAAATGAAAAGATTGAAAGGATTAAATGTAGTTACGTATATTTTTAAAACTCCCACAAATATTATCTACAATTATTGTTATTCATTAAATGGGGTAGTAATCATTTCACGAACTGTAGCTCTTCCTATAGGCTGGGGGCATTCTTACAAACCATCAGCCTCTGGCAGAGTTCTGCATCTAAACCAAGGCGCTATATAAAAATGGTTAATAATGAAAAAAAGGTTAATAAAGGCTTCCCTTTACTGAGCACTTACTATGGTGCCAGGCAATCTGTGTGACTTAATTCCATCCTCTGAACAAGTTATTACAATGGCATTCCTCTTTTCTCCATTTTACAAATGAAAGAAACTGAGGCCGAGATTAAATTACCCAAGTTAGGGAACTGCAGGGACAGAACCTGGAACACATGCTGCCTAAAAGCAAAACTATTGCCCTTTAAATTCTAAGTGCCGCAGCAATTCCCTGGTGGTTCAGTGATTAGAACTCTTGAATTTTCACAGCCAAGGGCACGGGGTTGGATGCCTGGTCAGGGAACTAACATCCCGCCAGGCACATGGCCCGGCCAGAGGAAGTAAATGTACAAAAAGTATACTATATCAGAATAATCATAATTTTTTAAAATTCCCAAACCAAAAAACATCATCCATGCCGCAAGTCTTATGACCGGCAAAGGTCATGGGTGAGAGAACCTCCAAGACGGAAATCAAAGGGGCCAGGGGTCAGCAGGAAGTCGCTACAAGACTTTGTCTAATATGCCATTGGAAGGAGAGTTACTAAAGATAGTTCAGTCGCATTTCGGTTTGGGGTGGGACCATAAAGTTACCACGACATCTCAGAGTGGGGGAAAAAAAAAGGAAATACATAAGAATCCTCAGAAGCCCCCGCAGACGGCCATCATAGAACAGAAACTAGCGCGTGCGCGGAATCCGGGTTCCTCGGCGCGTGCCTACTGCAGACGTGGCAGAAGGCGTGGCCTTGGAGCGTGGGGGTGGAACTTCCGGGGGCGACGCGCCGGCCCCCTCGGAACCGGAAGTGGAGCCTGGGAGCCTTGACGTTAGGAACGAAGTCGAACCTGGATCTGGAGCCGGGTGAGGAGTGGCTTCGGGAGGTTGGTGGGTAGGAAAGCAGAGGAGATCCCGGGGTATCACTGGCCAGGTCGGCGTCCTGTTTGCGAAGGAAGAGAGAGGATCGGGGGCGGAGCCCGGGGAGAGACCCTCACCTCATGCATTCACAATCCAGAATCAGTCCTAGACCCTCCTTTTCTCCTGGCCCAGATTCCGGCTCCCGCTTCCTGTCCGGAGCCTGTTGAAGGGCGCAAGACGCTCGATCTTCTACTTAGAGCAACAGTCCTATTATCGTGGCCCGAGAAGCTTGTTTGGTTTCTTGGTCTTGATCCCCGGCACTCCCAGCCTCCACAGCTCGACTACTTTCAGAGTTCTAGGGAAGCTTGCCCCGCCCCCTGGGTTGCCACCCTTGACTGTCCACGCAGAGTGAAGTCGAAACTTGAGCCTGACTCCAAACTCTTGTGTGTGTTTGAGGGAACTATTTCCTCCCATCCCCACCCCCACACCGACTTCAGAAAAATAAAAGGGAGGGGGACATCCTTCAAGCTTAATGTTGTGACCTGTGCAAGGTTCAGGATTTGGAAGAATAGCTCCTGAGATGGCTTTGAATTTAAAAAGTTCTAGTGCAAGTGCAGCTCAGCTTTTCTGTAGTTAAGATGGCCCTTCCTAGCACAGGCGAGAGGCCCGTTGTTCCACTGCAGCAGCTATGAGCTCTTTTGCTTCCTGGGTTCCTTCTTCTGTAGGATAGTTGGAATGATCAGGTTGTGTAGAGTAGATGTGATCAGATAGTCCTGTTCTTGGAAGGATCCTGGAAAGACCCTCCAATTCATTCCTCTGTTGTTGGGCAAGATTGTAATAATTTTGGATGTGGCCTAGATTCATGACAAGCCTATAAAGAGAGCAGAAACAGAGTTGGAGGAGTGCCTTGAGATTTAGAATAATTACAGTCCCTCTGCTTGAAGGATAAGGTGAATGATCTTTTCCCATGAAATCCAACTTTGCTATTGATCTTTGAACTGTTTCTCTGGGTTATTGTGTGAGGTTTTTGTGCCAAACCTGCACTCAGTTCTAATCTGGTATCTTGCTAGAGTTTTCAGCTGTCCTTTACATTTAGTGATTTTAATGCTTCAGTACTAAGGTCCATACACTCTTTTGGTGGGAAGACTGAGGATGGAGTAAGCACCTGATTTACTGCAGTTTATCCTAAGAATGTCGTTTTTCTAAATGGTCACTCTAAAATTTGTCTTTTGAGGGGGAGGGGATTTAGTTGATCTGTTTTAGACATGCAGTTTGAATGATTAAAAATGACTAGCACACTGCAGGGTATTCAGTTTTGTGGAATGAATGGATGCTAGAGTGAATGAACAGAAAGTGGGAACATTGTTTCATTTACCTGTAATATCACAATAGTTCATCAGTGGCAGGACTCCTTGTATGACTAGACACTAGAAATCATACCACTAGGGAATGGAGGCTGCTGCTCCATTCCACTGGGCCTCTCTGAAGTTGAAATTTATACCCTCTTGGCAGTGACAAAGCATAGGGTTCAGAGTAACAAAATCCTTGCTTTGAGGAGGCAGTCTGTCTACTGTCTGGGGAAGAAAATTACAAAGATCCTGTAATAGTATGAGAATGATTAGGCTAATCACTGCCTGATAAGGTCAGTCCTTTTCTAGCTCTGCTTCCTACCATGAATAGTGCTTTCACTTTAGAAAGTTGATTTTGACTAATTTCTATCTTCTCTCCCATCTAATAGGTGAGACCAAGTCGGGGATGCTCTCATAATGAATGTTAACCAGTCAGCTCCACCTGTGCCGCCATTTGGGCAGCCACAGCCCGTCTACCCAGGGTATCATCAATCCAGCTATGGTGGGCAACCAGGGTCCACAGCCGCCCCCACTCCCTATGGAGCTTACAATGGCCCAGTACCAGGCTATCAGCAAACCCCTCCCCCAGGTATGTTTGCAAGCTTCCTTTGAGCTAAGGAAGGGAATTTGTAATCTTCAGGTTGGGTGGTATTGCCCTACTTAAGCTGCCTAAATGGTTGTGGTGACTGGGATTGAGGAACATGAATCTGGCTCTTGGTCACTGAGAGTCCTGTGGGCCATCTGCCCTTTCCTGTTTTTATACAAGGTGACTGTGTCTTTAAAACATCTAGTAGGGCGCCTCATCTTCCAGGTTCAATGGCAGTTCACTTCATATGGGTGTCACCCTGTGCAGCCTCACCTGGTTGAATTGTTCACAGCTGGATGGAAGGACTGTGGTCATAGCTCCTCCAGAGCCGGTGATAATTTCTCTCATCGGACTCATGGTTCTATCTATACGTGATTGTGGGGCATAGGGAATTGGTTCATGGACAAAATGTATGATGTTTGTATGCCTGGGTTTTGGTGCTTCTCATATCTTTTTGGTGATAACATTCCTTTTCAAGTTTCTTTGGCTTCTTAGATGTTGTCTAATATCAGGGAAATTAAAGGAGACTGTTTGTCCTTAGGGTCAGTGTTTGGCTTTTATATTACATTTTTCATGAAGAGGAGCTCATAACCTGTGGGTTATTCATAGGGGGCAAAAGAAGATGGTTGACAATAGATCTTTGGTTAGGCGAAAGGGAAAGTGTTAGTGCTCTTTGCGACCCCATGGACTATAGCCTGCCAAGCCTGTCAGGGTCCTCTGTCCATGGGATTTTCCAAGCAAGAATACTGGAATAGGTTGCCATTTCCTTCTCCAGGGGATGTTCCCGACCCAGGGATCGAATCCAGGCCTCCCACATTGCAGGCAGACTCTTTACCATCTGAGCTACCAGAGAAGCCAGGGTTAGGGTTAGGGTCAGGGTTAGGGTTAGGGCCTTAGGGTATGCCAGATGCTTTATGCGTTTTAAGAGAGTTAATTCCATAAAGAGATACGTGAAAAAGAAGGCACTAAAGAGGCATTGGTAAAATTTGAGAAATGAATGAAGTTATTACCTTTTTAAATTTTGCCATGTGGCACGTGAGATCTTGGTACCCCAACCAGGAATCAAACCCATGCTCCCTGCAGTGGAAGCTCAGACAGAGTCTTAACCACTGGACCACCAGGGAAGTCCCAAAGTTATTACCACTTTTGTTATGACTTTGGGGAAAGAAAAAATTTGGAGTGATGAGATTAGGTCTCAGGGCTTTGGAAGAGCCTTACTCTGGGTTGGGACTTTGGCAGGACAGAGTCCATGTCTGATTTGCCAAGTTGTGGCTTATCAAGATGGAGCTGGCATTGCCCCAAGAAGAAGCTCTGTTGAACTGAGAGGAAAACATATCTGGCTCTGTGATGGCTAGTGAGCAGGCTAGTGAATGGCTAGTGAATTCAGATTAATCATATTCCTGCAGGCAGGTTCTGTAGTGTCTAATCTCTACTGCTGCTGCTGCTGCTAAGTCACTTCAGTCATGTCCAACTCTGTGTGACCCTATGGACGGTAGCCCACTAGGCTCCCCCGTCCCTGGGATTCTACAGGCAAGAACACTGGAGTGGGTTGCCATTTCTTTCTCCAATGCATGAAAGTGAAAAGTGAAAGTGAAGTCACTCAGTCGTGTCCGACCCTCAGTGACGCCATGGACTGCAGCCTACCAGGCTCCTCCGTCCATGGGATTTTCCAAGCAAGAGTACTGGAATCTCTACTGAAGGCAGAGCAAAAGAAAAACAGTAGTTTGAACAGGGGTCAGCAGCATTTCCAAAGTGATATGCCAAGTAACTAATTGCTTTCTTCCTGCATTTCATGTGGAAAGGATGATTAGCAGTCATAGAAGTAGCTTTGATGGCAGCTCTGGTGAGCAGAACACGCGTAGTGCAGCTTTTGTGAAGACATAAGCGACAGCAGTAACTGGAGGCCAGGAGACCTGTCCTGGGGGCTTCCCAGGTGTGCTAGTGGTAAAGAACCTGCCTGCCAATGCAGGAAACATAAGAGACCTGGGTTCGATCCCTGGGTCAGGAAGATCCCCTGGAGAAGGGCATGGCAACCCACTCCAGTATTCGTGCCTGGAGAATCCTCATGGACAGAGGAGCCTGACAGATTACAGTCCATAGGGTCACACAGAGTCAGAGACAACTGAATTGACTTAGCACACATGTACAACCTGTCTTGACTGAATAATTGGGCGGAAACAAAGTCTCCAACCCATGCTAACACTTCCCTGAGCCATGTACTATTGGGAGTGTCAACATTTAGAAGTGGATGAGAAGAAGAAGGTTAGGATCTGTAGAATATATGAAGAAGAGGTTGGCAGAATAGTCTCTCTAAGGGGCGCCTTTCTTTCTTTTTTTTTTTTTTAAAAGAATTAAAAAATTATTTACTTGGCTACATTGGTTTTTCATTGCGTCATGCGGGATCTTTCATTGCAGCACATGGATTTCTGTAGTGGTGATGCAGGGGCTTAGTTGCTCTGTGGCATATGGGATCTTAGTTCCTCCACCAGGGATTGAACCTCCATCCCCTGCATTGCAAGGTAGATTCTTAACCACTGGACCACCAGGGAAGTCCCAATGGGTATCTCTTTACAGCCTAGTTCAGCATGTTACTTGGTCATCTTCTAAGCCACATTCCTCACATATGTTCTAAGTTTTTGACTTCTAGGGTGGGATCATTTCCTTAAAAGAGTTGATGTTTTGTCTAGGGTAGGTTTATTAGACTGTCCTGGATTGAGTGAGAGTGTATAGTGATCACAGAAGGCCCTACATTTTTGTGGCTCTGGCTACAGCTTCACTAGTAGTATACCTGTTACACCTGTTTAAGAGAGTGAAAACTCTCTGGCTGGGCATCCAGGTTCAGAATCTCTTGTAACTGGAGTTGCATCCTGATGGTGTCCTTTTCATTGCCAAGCTGTGATATTACACTTGTGATATTGCAGTGAAGGTTTGAGCTTATTGATCTTTGCTTTGCATTCCTTGCTCAAGGTGGAGGAGACATTTCCTAATTTCTTAGCTTCTCTTCATCACCCTCAGGTGTTTCAAGAGCCCCAGCTTCTTCAGGGGCACCTCCAGCCTCAACAGCACAGGGCCCTTGTGGCCAGACTGCATATGGCCAGTTTGGCCAAGGAGATGTGCAGAATGGACCAAGCTCCGGTGTTCAGATGCAGAGGTATGTACTTGGGTCAACCTAAAATTGGTCAGATGAGACTGGAAGGATTAGGAATGTATGAGGGCCTATTTTACTTTTCTTTTTTTTCCCTTTGTTTTTCTCTTAGATTCCTTTTCCTCTTCCCTTCATCTTATTGTAATTCGTTTTCATTTTTCCAGATTAGAGGTGCTGCTGCTGTGCCTCTGTGGGTTATTGACTCATTTAAGTACCTATGTTTCTTTGGCATATTCTTTCCACTTCTGTGAACTGGAGTTTTTTCCTTGACTAGACATATATCTTAAATAATTGTTATGGTCCTTCAGAACCTACCCTAAGGAAGAAACAGGAAGAAGGAACCTTAGGATTATTTGTCTCTTTTGACTTCCCCTTTTCCTCTTGAACAGGCACTTAGTGGGGCTTATTGGTTAAGTTTGGGTGTGACCTGTCATGAAAGGAAAGATCCTCAAAGGAAAACTACATAAATGATGAAAACTTGGTGGTGTGTGACCCAATAAACCCCTGTCTCTGTGTGGAAGTCCTTTAAAGGAGGGTAGTCATCTCTATTGGAGTGCTATTTATTTTTTGGTAAACAAAGAATAAAGTATAACTGCGGTAGGGTGTGTAGTAGTGGAAGAGTTGCTTTCTGACATTTTTATTAGGTGTCCAGAAGATACATTTTTAGCATCAAATGTAAGACCAGAGGACTGAGCCTTGGAGCTTACCAACTTATAAAAGGCATTCAGAGTAGGGGCCATCAAAACGCAATGAGAAAGACCAGTAGTGAGGTAGGTTAGCCAGGTGTCATAGCATCCTGAAATTAGGCAAGGAAAGTATTTTAGGAAGTCAAGAGAGTAATCAGGTGTGTCACTTGCTGCTGAAGGTGAGATGTAGACTAAGAATTGACTGTTGGGTTTGGCAAGGTTTGACATCATTGACAAATGTAGTTTCAGTGGAGATATGAAGGCAGCTGTTTAGTTGGAGCAGGTGAAAGAATTTCAGCTGGGAAGTGGACTAATGTAACCTAAAACCCTTTTGCTACAAACATCTAGAAAGGGGAGAGGAAATAGAAACAATTTTTTTTTTTCAAATGCATAATCAAGCTTCAAGGAAAGTGAAATCCTCAAGTGCCAGATAACAAGTGGGAACTGAAAATCAGAGTGGTTAAGTTGATACTGTGGCTGCCTGTGCAAAGGGTGGAAATTATCTTGAGAACCTAGGGGCTTAAGTTTAAGCAGGTAACTTGGGCATTTCTGAGCTGAGGTTTAGAACTGAAATCTTGTTTATGAAATCTGAACTTAGGCTACACTTCAGTAAATAGGTAAACTAGAAAAAAAAAATCTGTATACTGGCAGAGGGAGTTAATAAGGAGTCTTGATTCTCCCAGGCTGGCTGAGGATAAGTTGCAGGGGAGTGGGGGGCGGGGTGTTTTTGGACTGCATGTGAACACCAGGGGTCATTGGGGTGGCGAAAATATTCTAAAATTGGGATCTGGTGATGGTTGCACAACTCTTTAAATTTACTAAAAATCATTGAATTGTACACTTAAAAGGAGTGAATTTAATGATGTGGAAATTACAACTTAAACTTAAAAAAAAACTTTGATACTGGGCAGCAGTATCATTGGAGTACCCTCCAGAAGCAAATCAAATGCTAACAACCACTCTCCCTCAATTCAGGGATTTCTAAAAGGAAAAAAAAAGATTAGACTATGAGAGGAGAGCAGATAGTAAGCTAGTACATTGATTAAGGGACTGTAACTGTCAACATAGGATTATGTACCTACCTGAAAGTGAAAGTGAAGTCGCTCAGTCGTGTCTGACTCTTTGCGACCCTATGGACTGTAGCTTTTTCTCGGTCTATGGGATTTTTATGTACCTACCTAAGAGAGGGCAAATAAAGGCGTTTACAGAGATTGATAGTTTACCCTGTATGGGCCCTGGCCGAGAAAAGTACCAGGGAATAGACTAGGGGAAACAAAGGAAGAAGAACCTAGAAAGAAAGATCTTTTAAAAGAGATAGGAATAGTAATTAAAGAAGTAGAGAGAGAGACTTCCCTAGCGGTCCAGCGGTTAGGACTCCTCATTTCCACTGCAGGGGATTCGGGTTTGATCCCTGAAGTGGGAACTAAGATTCCACAAGCTGCATGGTGTAGCCAAAGGAAAAAAAAGCATAGACCAATTTTTTCCCTAATGTTTGGCTAAAAGATAAAAGCTTGAGGGGGATGCACGGTTTTAGGGCAATTTTATTTGTTTGGATTTTTTAAATCCAATCCAATTACATCTCAGTTCATTGAGATGTAATTCATATACTATGCAGTTCACCCTTTAAAGTGCACAAGTTTAACGATTTTAAGTATATTCACAGATATGTGCAACCATCACTGTCGTCCGATTTACTACATTTTCATCACCTCAGAAAGACACACAGTATCCTTTATCTGAGGAGCTATCCCTATTCAGCTTTTCCTTAACTCTGTCACTCCCCTAACTGTAAACAACCACTAATCTACTTTCTGTCCCTATAGACTTACCTATTCCGGATATTTCATTTTAATAGAATCATATATATTTTGTAACTGATTTGTTTCACTTAACATAATGTTTCCAGTGTTCGTTTATGTGTAGCATGTATCAGTACTTCATTCTTTTTATTACAGTATTTCATTGTATGATTATACCACTACATGTTCTTTATCCATTTATTTGTTGATGGACATTTGGGTTGTTTTCACTAATAGTTGGTTATTTTTTGAGATATTTGTATCTTTTTGTGCTGATGGGAATGATCAAGGAGAAAGACATTGAATGGGAAGTACTTTGGAAAGAAAAGTTCCAGAATAAAAAAAGATATTTACACATAAAGTAGATAAAAACATAAAATAGTGTCCAGAATATGTAAAGAACTCCTACTAGTCAATAAGAAAAAGTCAGTTCAGTTGAAAAAATAATAAAATCTGGAATAGTATTTTATGAAAGAAGGGATACTAATTGCCAAAGAACAAATTAAAAAGCGGTTCAACCTCATAAATGAAGAAAAAAGTAAACGTTAAAAACCACAACAGAATTATCCTATGTATTGATCAGATTGGCAAAATTAAAAAGCTAATAGTACTGAATATTGCTGAGCATATGGATTATCAGGAACTCTCCTCATCCACTGGTGGTCAGATGCAAATGAGTACAGCTACTATGGGAAAATAACTTGGAATTATCTGTTAAAATTAAAGATATCATATCCTATAAACCAGTAATTAAACTCATAGCTGTATGCCTTAGAAAAAGCTCAGGTATGTATAAGTTAAATATATGATTGAACATAGTAACATTATTATTGATAATATCCAAAACTTAGAAAACCTTCAATATCCATCTGTAGTAAAATGCATAGGTAAATCGTGGCATATTTATTTAATGGAATAACACTTATTTAATGGAATAACATTTAGTGATGAGAGAATGCTAAATGCAGAAGCATAGATGAATTCATAAACATATGGTTGAACAAAAGAAGCAAAACTCAAAGTATGTATGATGTGATACTGTTTACAAAAGTTTGAAAACCTGACATAACTGAATTGTTTTAAAGACAAGGGAACAATTTTTAGAAAGTTGGGAAAGTAGTTATCTTTGGGAGAAAGGGGGCTTCCCTAGTAGCTCAGCTGGTAAAGAATCCACCTGCAATGCGGGAGACCTGGGTTGGATCCCTGCGTTGGGAAGACCCCCTGGAGAAGGGAATGGCTACCCACTCCAGTACTCTGGCCGGGAGAATTCCGTGGACTGTACAGCCTATGGGGTCGCAAAGAGTCGGGGACATTACTGAGTGACTTTCACTTTCACTTTTGGGAGAAAGGTAAGGGTTGTGAGGAGAGGCACACAGGGCCTTTGGTGTATTCCATTTCTTGACTTGCCCTTTGGTTACATGGGTGTTTGTGTTATTCAGCAGTACACGTATATTTTATGTATTTTTTTCTATTTATGTTACATTTCACAATTTTAAAGTACATTGGACTAAGAATTGGGCCTGGACCTGGGTTCTAGTTCCAGTTTAGCCTGCTACTTTTACCCTTAGTGTTTTAGTTTTCCATCTGCTCGCTTCCCTTCATTAATTTGCTGTAAGAATTAAAGCATTTAGAGATCCTTTGTAAACTATAAAGCTATGTGCAGATGAGGTGTTGGTTTATATGATAGAATACCAGTAGGCAGTTGAGAGTATTATCCATGTTAATAGAGTAGTACCATGGAATACAATTGTTCTGACAAGGATTTATAAGCATCTGCCATGGGCTAACAGTATGTTTGTTACTATGGAAGGCAAAAACTGCAAAACCCAGCAAAGAGCTTAGGGAGGTAAGTTTCACTAGCATAATGCCCTGAAAATACTAGTTGAATGAACAAATGAAAAGTGTGAAACTGCAGGACCAGTAGAAGCTGACCAAACATAATAAAGTTCCAGTTATTTAGTAAAGACAAACAGGAAGGATAAATCAGGATTTCATTGTAACAGGCAACTATGGTGAAGAATTTGATTCATTCTTGAAATTCCAGAAGGAGCTTGTTATGTACAATAATCTATGCTGTAGATTTCTGCAGTAATATTATTGTAAACCACTGGTGCAGTGGCTAGTTGGTATGCAGTGATACTGCATTGATGCTGTATTTGTATTTTAATGTGGCAGCTGGTACCATGGGAGTGTCCAGCGCAGCTATTCAAGTGACGAGACTTTGCTGGATAGACTCAGCTAGCAGGCTGCCTGGCTTATATCCTCTGTGTCTAGCCCTTAACTCTGGTCAGATAGTATCATCTTTCTCCATAGTACAGAATGCCAAACTTAGCTCACCAGCTCTTCTGATCTTAAGAGTTTTCTAATACCTTTCCCAGGATTAAGTGATCCTTTGGTTTAAAAGTTAAACAATCTCCCTGGAGAAGGAAATGGCAACCCACTCCAGTATTCTTGCCTGGAGAATCCCATAGACAGAGGAGCCTGGCAGCCTACAGTCCATGGGGTCGCAAGAGTCGGACACGACTTAGTGCACTGTCTCACCCCAGAGATCCTGCCACATATACCACAAAACCCAAACATCCCCCAGTGACCTTGGCCCCACTGTTCCAATCACTCCCAGGTGGGAATTCAGGCACATGTCCACAGAGATCACAGACAACATACATACGGTTCTGTTATGTCCCGTATATCACCCTTTCATGTCCCAAGGAAGACATTTTCTCTTAGAGATTTTCATTTAGTGTATCTTTAAAAAATCTTGTGTTAAACTTGCCTCCATCTTTCTCTTGGGTAAGGACAACCCAGAAATGGCCCTTGTGTGTCTGTGATGTTGCCATTCACAGCTTTCTTGATAGGCCTAGTACAATCTTGAGAACAGGGCTGCTGTATGCTGAGTGTCAGACGGTAGCTCTCAGCTTTGCCTGTCTTAGGTAGTTAAGCTGTGCATTTTTTATTGGTGCACCATGTTTGATTTGTCCCTAATACCTTTGAAGTTCTTCTGAGAAATGAAATAATGCAACATGAACTTATTAAAATACATTTTAAGCCTTTAAAAAAAAAAGTTAAACAATCAAACTATATTTGTTCAAGCCCACATTTATTAAGCTTCTGTTGTGTTAATGCTTCTGTGCACCTTTCATTTCGACTTCTTCAGTGCTTTTGAATACAGAACCGAAGTGGCTTGTCAACAAAGGATTAAGGCAGACGAGGTGATAATCTAACTACCAGAGTAAATACTGTTTGATCTGAGGGTGCTTGGCGTGTGTTTTGGGAGTGAACCTAATGGAAAACAAGGTTTGCCCTGAATAATCACAGTGTAGATTATGAGGAATGTGATTTATTCACAAATATATAAAAATATGAAGCCATATAAGAGCCCAGATGAGAGTAAGATGCTGTAAAACAGTATTGTTTCCCATATGATGTGGGGCTCCTGTCAACTTTGAAGGGATTCCTGGCCCATTAGAAGCTTCTGCCTTCCATCTCCCCACAGGCTCCCTGGGTCTCAGCCATTTGCGTCTGCCCCATTGGCCCCTGTGGTCAGTCAGCCAGCTGTGCTTCAGCCCTATGGGCCTCCCCCGACAAGTGCACAGGTGACTGCTCAGCTGGCCGGAATGCAGATCAGTGGTGCTGTGGCCCCAGCTCCTCCCGCTTCGGGGCTGGGCTATGGTGAGTACCTATGACCACAGGAATACTGTTTCCTTTTTAGAGACATCTGTCTCTGGGGTATACCTGGATCCCTTTTATTTCTTTTATTTATTCCTCTGAGCCCCAGCAGATGGGACAAGTCATTCCTGCCCCTCGGGTGGAAAGGAAGGTGGTTTAGTGAACAAGGAGGCAGAAGGACTGGGGTTCTGACTCTGCTTCTTCTACTTCTCAGGCTCACCAACATCACTGGCCTCAGCCTCAGGAAGTTTCCCTAATTCTGGTCTGTATGGCTCCTATCCTCAGGGCCAAGCTCCTCCCCTTGGCCAGGGTCATCCAGGGGCCCAGCCTCCCCAGCGATCTGTCCCACCACAGGCCTCCAGCTTCACACCCCCTGCCTCAGGGGGTCCTCGGATGCCTTCGATGACTGGTCCACTCTTGCCTGGACAGAGTTTTGGGGGGCCCCCAGTGAGCCAGCCCAACCATGTGTCCTCACCTCCTCCTCAAGCTCTGCCCCCTGGTACCCAAATGACTGGGCCCCCAGGACCACCACCACCTATGCACTCCTCCCAGCAGCCAGGCTATCAGCTGCAGCAAAATGGTGAGTTTTTCCCAAGGACTACCTAGGAGCCAAAAGCTTCAGCTATTCAGGTGTTTTTGTTGTTGTTGTTATTTGCTTCTAGTATTACTTGCTAAGTGGTGAACTAGATAGACAGCTTCAGGGTATTAAGATGTGGTACTCAGATGTGGGATTTATAAGATTTTTTTTTTCTCATAGTTCAGATAACATAGGCTTTCTCTGAAAGGTTATTACTGTACCTCTCAATTCTATGTTTATAATACTTTAGTCATTTCCGTGAGGCCTTAAGAAGAGATAGGGAAGGAATATTTTGTTCATCAACCTTGCCCTTGTCTCCCAGGTTCCTTTGGACCAGCCCGGGGCCCTCAGTCCAATTATGGAAGTCCCTACCCAGGAGCAGCCACTTTTGGCAGTCAGCCTGGGCCTCCTCAGCCATTGCCTCCTAAGCGCCTGGACCCTGATGCCATCCCGAGCCCTGTAAGTAGATACTTATATGGTCCTGGGGAAGGAGCTTGTGGCTACCAGATAAGTGAGTCAACCTAGATGAGATGTTTGCCTAGCCTTTCCTGATTATTTTTCCCTTTTGTTTGTCATGTTGCAGGTGTAGAGCCTACATGTAATTTTTGACTCTCTAAATAGAACTTGACGTCCCAGAAGTATTTTAGGGGTATTCTTACTTCATAGCTGGGCAGGAAAGGAAGGGAGGCCAGGAGTGATCAGCAGTGTCACAGAGCTCTGGGTTGAGTGCAGTGTTCTGTCACCACCGGACAGAGCCTGGTAGCCTCTGCTCTTCTGTGGAGTACTGGCCGTGTCCAGGTGTTGTCCTCTAAGATCTAGTAGGATAGGATAGCAGTCTTCTTAATGGTTAGAGCTGGTGGGGAATCTCTGGTGTTACTGGTGAGAAAAGGAAAGCCTCTCTGGACTCTTTCTGCCTCTACCTGGATAGTGTTTTAGGAGAAAGCCTTCGATACTTTTGTTTGCTAGTCTTCTGCTGTGTGGATGGAGAAAAGTGATCTACAATTTTAACGGCAATGTGGGGAAGTTCCTTCTCCCAGGAAGAGGGTGAATCTTACCCTTAGAGCCATCAGAATGCTCAGACCTTCCTCATCACACTCAAGAGTAGAGGCTGACACTGTATTCCCAAGTGGAGGCCACTTTATAGTTCTGTCTGCAACATTTGCTATGTCAGTTGCCTCACCATGCTTAGCCATTGTCATATTCCATCCTGTTCTCTTCCCTCTTCCTTTGGGGAACCATCATGGTGAGGGACCCAGCTGGCTAAGGGGGACCCTAGAGGATGAAGCAGTGCCTCTTTCCTTTTTCCTCCTCTAGTGAGAAGGAGAGTCTGGTTGGATGTGAGGGGAGGCTTCTTTCAGTGTAAGAGTAGTTCTTACATGGGAGGCTTGGCCTTTTGGAGGGAACATCCCTCTTCTTCCTTCTTAAAATTTCTCCTATTCAGCCCCTCCATATAACCCCTCTTGCCTCCTGTTTGCCCCCTTCCTTATCTTTCTACATCATAGTCTAAGCCATTAAAGGCTCTTTTTTGGCCCAGAAAAATTTGGAGTTTCTGATCGAGAGGGGGCCTGATTTCAGCAGTAGGAGCTGGGCTCCAGCTGTTCATGTCTAACTCATCAGGGCTGAGAGAAGTAACATCTGCTTCTTGTTCTTTTGTCTCCCTGTATTCCCCTGCTGCCTTTATTATTAAAACACTAAAAGCAACTCAATGAGCTGCCTCCTCAGCAGAAAACCAGGCACAGAATAGACCCTGATGCCATTCCTAGTCCAGTAAGTGCAGGGGGTGGGTGTGTGTGTGTGATCCCTGTGTTAAATCACCCGTGCATGCCTATGACCTTGTCTTCACCTCATCCACCATGTCCATCCCTCTCCATCCTCTTCCCTCAGTCCTTCTAGACCCTTGCTTTTACAAGCTAGAAGGATATGCATGCCTCAAGTCACCATATAATGAAGTAGCAAGCTGTTAGCAGTGCCTTTAAGTATGGGATGGTAGAAGGTCAGGCTCGAAGGGCGGGATCAACTAGCTTGTTAAGCTTTGGTTTTAACCCTGCTGGCTCCTCCAGGAGCCTGCCTGTGACATGTGATGGAACAGGACAAAACAGTAGATCCTTCCCTTTTGGATTTGGTTTGTCTACAGCTTGTTGCGGAGAAACATGGGTAGGTGGCTACTAATGTACAAGTCTGGGAAACTAGCATTTCTTACAGGGAAAGGGACTGCTGGTTTGGGAAAGTGTGGGTCACTTTCTCATCTGGAGAGTCTGTTTGACTCTGATATATTTCTAAGCTTCAGCTCTTTATTCTATGGGACACAGAGTCTTATTCTCCCTTTACTTTTTCTGGTTTTACCAAACCCATCTTGAAGTAACTGACAAAGGTTATCAGTCTGCACGAAGATCTGATCACCGGCTTTGCAATATCTCTTTTTTTTCCTTCGCTGGGTCTGTCCAAATGTGGGGGACTGAGGATTGGGCTATACGATCCTCTTCTCCCATATTTACACACTGATGCTTACCTGAAAATAAGGCAGCATCTGCTTCCTCACCTTACCTGATCATTTCTGGCTGTGTAATCCTCTCCTCACCCTGTCCCTCTACTCTCATTGACTGTAGAGTCATTCCAGGTAGATTTCATTTTTACATGGTTACTGTTGTCTGTTTTCCTGCTCTTGGGGAGAGAAGGGGAGGGGAAGCCTCGATGGGGGAGGGAAGTGGAATCTGACCATGTCTGAAGGCTTGTGATTAGAGCTGGAGCTTTCCTGGAGTAGGTATTGGAACAGGGTGATCACTGTTTATTGGGGTCAGGGCGATTCATAAAGAAGCCCTTTCTCAGTGTTGCCCATGCAGCAGGTTGCTGCTGACTATAGAGTGGAAGATTGGCATTACAGCATTTTATATGATCTCCAAAAGGAGAGCAGGCCTGGTGCATGAGGTGTGTTCCTTGGCAAATTCTTAGTTTCTGTGCTGCGGCTCCAGCCTTTCTTTCTCCTGCCTCGGGGACGTGGTACTCCCTTCTCCCTTTTCATCTGTCACTTCATTCATTTCACTTCTTCCCTACAGATTCAGGTTATTGAAGATGACAGGAACAACCGGGGTTCAGAGCCATTTGTTACTGGAGTACGGGGCCAGGTGCCACCCTTAGTCACCACCAACTTCCTGGTGAAAGACCAAGGTGAGAAGGGCAATAACTCCTCCCTGCGGGACTTTTTCTCCAGCATTATCAGCTTCTGGATGGGGCTTTTGTCAGTCTTTGGTCAGAGACCAGTCCCTCATTGGTCTCTAGGGGGAAAGAGCCACCATCACCTCTAGCATCTTTTGGGGTGATGGGGTGGGTCAACAACGGCGAGCTGGTGTCTGGAGTGACTCTGTGATCTGACTCAGCTTTTCCATCTTCTCCTTCAGGAAATGCAAGTCCCCGGTACATTCGATGCACATCGTATAACATCCCTTGCACCTCTGACATGGCTAAGCAGGCTCAGGTGCCCCTGGCAGCTGTCATCAAGCCACTGGCAAGGCTGCCCCCAGAGGAGGTGAGTCAGGGACAGACTGGAGTATAATAAGAGGGAGGAAGTGAGGGGGAGCGAGGATAAGACTTCTTCCTAGATGTGATTCTGGCAGTCACAGTAGATGAAGGCTTAGTTGGTCGGGAGGGGAGCGTATCGTCAATAGCTTTCTATCCCAGGGCCCGTGCCTGAAGAGGGTGATAGGGAGGAAAGCAAAAGCCCAAGAAATTGCTGGATGGAGCAGAGTTCACACGTGAAACACGCTTTTAAAAGAGTCAAGGCCAACTTGTAGGGGAGAAGACAGCTGGAGGCAGGAGCCTGCCGTAGCATGGTCATCACCCGGTGATGAGAGGCATGTCACTCTGGTTTTTCTTATCCTCTGTCCTGTCATCCCAGGTAGGTTAGAAATATTAGGACAGCATATTAAGAAACAGAATCCAGGGGTCCTTCTTTTACCTGGTTTGGGCTATAATCTGTCACCCAGTACCTGGAATCAGGATGAAAAGAGACAGTGTTTGCAGCTGCTACACCGTGCCATGGTGTAGATACCTTTGTGTTCATGCCTTAATGAATTTGGGGGGGATTTCTCTGTAACTGGACATTCAGGGCTCACCTTACATCCTGCTTCTTTGTCTTGTTCTGTCTTTTTCTCTTTCTCTTTCCTGGGTCTCAGTGAGGATGGCTGGACACTTGCCTGCTGGTCTCTTATCTGTAGGGTACCATCTGCCTGGGGTGTCAGTAGGTATCACAGAAATCCAGGGATTGGGGAGGACAAGTGTCACAGATACTTGGGTGGGAAAGGAAGCAGGGGTCAAGATCCTAGGGCAGGAACGAAGGGGATTGAAGATTGGGCCAGAAATGAGAATCCTGGGTAATCTTCGACTTTTTCCTCATGCACCCATGTCAGCCCCTGGATTGTTTGGGCCAGGTCCACTGTTGCTCTTCTCTTTGAAGAAGTGAAATTCTAGAGATGAGGAGTAAGGAGAGGGACTCTAGTCCTTAGACCTTTAGGGACATTTGTCCTCATACCCCTTCTCTCTGCTCCCTCCGCAGGCAGACTGTCTGAGCCATGTCCTTCTCCCTCCAGGTTGTTCCTCCTCATCTGTTCCCACATATCACTCTAGCTTCCTTCTGTGTCTGAGCCCCTCCCCTTTGCTCCTTAGGCTTCACCGTATGTTGTCGACCATGGGGAATCTGGCCCTTTGCGCTGCAATCGTTGCAAAGCATACATGTGCCCCTTTATGCAGTTCGTTGAGGGAGGGAGACGCTTCCAGTGCTGCTTCTGCAGCTGTATCAACGATGGTACGTTCACAGAGCCTGGGGCTGGGGGATCTGGACTGCATCTTCATTATTCTGTCTCTAGTTAGATAGATGAGGCTCTGTTGTTTAGGCGATGGGGACGTGACGTGCCTCTGGGGCTGTGGGGCATTACAGTGAGCTCAGCCAGGACCAGATGAGGACCGAAAGCGGACCCATGAGTAACACTCTGCCCTACTCCCCACAGTTCCTCCCCAGTATTTTCAACACCTGGATCATACCGGCAAGCGTGTGGATGCTTATGACCGTCCTGAGCTGTCCCTGGGCTCTTATGAATTCTTGGCCACTGTAGATTACTGCAAGGTGAGGGAGGGTAGTGTGGGGAGGAGCCGTGGGTGAAGGACAATGAGGCAGCTGAGACTTGCTGTGGTCATTTCCCTCACCCTGTCACTGTGCCCTTGGATGATGACTTATCTCTAGTCAGCTGACCTGCTCACCGATACCCCTCTCCCCTCCAACATTTCCTTCTTTTGCAGAACAATAAGTTCCCCATCCCTCCTGCCTTCATCTTTATGATTGATGTCTCCTACAATGCCGTCAGGAGTGGTCTTGTCAGGCTCCTCTGTGAGGAGCTCAAGTCACTGTTAGACTTTTTGCCTAGGTGAGAGTGAGGAGCCAAGGTACTCCTATGGATGATGATGGCTGGGGAGGGGGCGCAAGGGTGGGTGGTTGGGATAACTCAGCACGTGAATCCGGATGTCATGAAGTTGGCTGGTGGAGAAGGTGGCAAGTCTGGGTAACAACGTCCCTTTCTGCAGGGAGGGTGGGGCAGAAGAGTCAGCAATCCGCGTTGGCTTTGTCACCTATAATAAGGTGCTCCACTTCTACAATGTGAAGAGCTCATTGGCCCAGCCACAGATGATGGTTGTATCTGATGTGGGTGACATGTTTGTGCCACTGCTGGATGGCTTCCTGGTCAATGTCAGCGAGTCTCGGGCAGTCATCACCAGGTAAGAGTCAGATTGTGGGGGTAAAGTGAGGTGGAGGGCAGGGTACAACCACAGAAGGCCAGTGATGGACACAGGCTATGCCTCAGGAGTTCTCGGAGTCTGAGGGCCAGATGACTTTTTGGGGGAATTGAGGGATCTGAAATTTGGATAGCAGTTTTGATTGCCTCCCATCACCTATCTCTTCAGCTTATTGGATCAGATTCCAGAAATGTTTGCAGACACAAGGGAGACGGAGACAGTATTTGCCCCGGTGGTTCAGGCTGGGATGGAGGCTCTGAAGGTAAGGCGAGAGTCCTGGGCAGCCGCCTGTGTGACACTTTCTTCTGAGCATCTTACCTCTGGGATACAACCCCTGTTGCTTTAGTGATTGGTGACTGTCCAGTGAGTCAACTTGTCTGACACAGTTGGCACTGAATAAATGACGAGGGACGGGATGAATGAATAATGGATGAATAAAGGAAAGAATGGACCAGTAGATCTCTCTCCTCTTCCAGGCTGCTGAGTGTGCAGGGAAGCTCTTTCTATTCCACACCTCCCTGCCCATTGCAGAGGCCCCAGGGAAACTGAAGAACAGAGACGACAGGAAGTTGATCAACACAGACAAGGAGAAGGTGTGGGACTGGGAGCTGGGGGGAGGACTTCCGATCACAGAGGAACGTGCTGTCTCTTTACAGTGCAATACTCTTCACTTTCCCGAGGGGGTACTGGGACTAGACCCTCTGTCCTTTCATATCTGTGGCTGCCAGCCTTCTCCACCGCTCCCACACCTCTCTACCTCATCTCATCCCAAAGCCCTTGGTAGACTTTTTAAAGAGAATATTCTACTACTATTGCAAACTGTAAGGTAGCTCTGAAGTCTTACGTGTCCTTGAATAATAGCCCATATTACATACATAGTACTCAAACAGGGTGGAACTCAGGTCTCTGAACATCTTCTGTTCCTCCCTAGACTCTGTTCCAGCCTCAGTCAGGTGCCTATCAGACCCTGGCCAAAGAGTGTGTGGCCCAAGGCTGCTGCGTAGACCTCTTCCTCTTCCCTAACCAGTATGTGGACGTGGCCACCCTCTCTGTTGTACCCCAGCTCACTGGTGGCTCTGTCTATAAATACGCTTGCTTTCAGGTACGGCATGGGACTCTGGGTGGCAGGTGGAGGCAGGACTGGGATGCCTGCCTACAAGTGGAGTGGCTCCTTAGCTGCTGACTCATTGATAGGAGTATCATTGAGAAGACCACACAATATAAAGAGTGTAGCGAACAGGAGCACGGGGCTTGAAATTAGCACCGGGTTGATAGTCTGGCTCTACCACTTAGACGCTATATGACCTAGGATAAATTACTTACTTTCTCCTTTGTTTCTTCATCTATAAAATGGGGTTTTTCAGTAGTTTTTAAGTAGGGTTTGTCATCAGGATTAAGTGAGCACATGTAAAGCACTTAATGTAGTACTGGGCATGTAATAAGTGCTTAAAAGCTTAAATAATAACATCGTTATTATTACCTTTACCTTATTGTCATTAGTATTCTGCAGGCTTGTAGAGTGGAGAGGGTACAGGGATTGTTGGTGGATTGTATGTAGTAGATGATGTGACTCTGGGCCTGGGGATGCAGGTGGAGAACGACCAGGAACGGTTCCTGAGTGACTTGCGTCGGGATGTCCAGAAGGTCGTTGGCTTTGATGCTGTGATGCGGGTCCGGACAAGCACTGGTCAGTTCTGGTTGGAGATGAGCAGCTGAGCGGGGGCCCTCAGTCTGGGCACCTGTCATACTACTAACCGTGTCCCTATCCGTGTGGCCTCAGGTATCCGTGCTGTAGATTTCTTTGGGGCTTTCTACATGAGCAACACCACAGATGTGGAGCTGGCTGGGTTGGATGGGGACAAGACGGTGACTGTGGAGTTCAAGCATGATGATCGGCTCAACGAAGAGAATGGAGCCCTCCTGCAGGTGCTGGACCGGAGGCAGGGGTTGGGGAAGAAGTGTCAGCGGTCACTTCACTGGATTAAGTAGGCCATAGGGAAGGGGGTGAGGGGTGCGCAGAGAGAACTAGAAGAGGCTGGAGAAGGGATAGCTCCCATCTTTCTTCTAGCTTCATAAAATAGCAAAGAGGAGGTGTTGCAAGGGTCTTGGTGAGGGAGGGGTGTGAATTGCCCCTCTTACTCTCCCCCCAGTGTGCCCTGCTCTACACCAGCTGTGCAGGGCAGCGACGGCTCCGCATCCACAACCTGGCTCTCAACTGCTGCACTCAGCTGGCTGATCTGTACCGAAACTGTGAGACTGACACGCTCATCAACTACATGGCCAAGTTTGGTGAGGGCAGAGGCCAGGCAGAGGGGAATCGGGGCTAAGAGGATGGACAGCAATCTAGCATTCCTGGGTGGGTGTGATGGTGGGAAGGCACCTGTGATGGAGTGGCTGACCAGTGACCATGCTGTCTCCTTTCCCATCCAGCATACCGGGGGGTCCTAAGCAGCCCTGTGAAAACTGTTCGTGACACTCTCATCACTCAGTGTGCCCAGATCTTGGCCTGTTACAGAAAGAACTGTGCCAGCCCCTCCTCTGCGGGACAGGTTGGGCAAGCTTGTTGGTGGAGAAGGTGTTGGGATACACCTTTGCATTGGGAGGGATTTCTCATGATCATGATCACTGACTTTGTTTTGATAACTCCCTTAGTTGATCCTTCCTGAGTGCATGAAGCTCCTCCCTGTTTATCTGAACTGTGTATTGAAGAGTGAGGTCCTGCAGCCTGGAGCTGAAGTCACTACTGATGACCGTGCCTACGTCCGGCAGCTGGTTACCTCCATGGACGTGGCTGAGACCAATGTCTTCTTCTATCCTCGGCTCCTACCGTTGGTGCGACTGAATGCTGGCGTGTGAGACACTGTACTGAGAAAGGGGCATCATAGGAGGAGGAAGGGAAAGATTAATATTGTCTGTATCTGACACTAATACATTTTTATCTATATTATCTGATGTAATATTTTCATACTGAGAGTTACTCAGGTGCTTAGTTTTCAGAAATTTTGTGTGTATGGGGGGGGTGGGCAAAAAAGTCTTACAGTCATTGGTAACCTTTTGCCCTCTTCCTTTTGTCCAGACAAAGTCTCCCATTGAGAATACCACTGAACCACCAGCAGTCCGAGCATCTGAAGAGCGTCTGAGCAATGGGGATATATATTTGCTGGAGAACGGGCTCAACCTCTTCCTCTGGGTGGGAGCGAGTGTCCAGCAGGGTGTTGTCCAGAGCCTCTTCGGCGTCTCATCCTTCAGTCAGATCACCAGTGGCCTGGTGAGGGCAGGGCGTCAAGGAGAATGTGGGTGTGGAAGTAGGCTTCGTGATGAGAGCAGAAGCCAGTAAAGTTAGTGCGCTCATTCTCTTAGCAGCAGGGGACACCGAGAGGGAGGGTGCTGTCATTCTTCACAGGCTTCCATATTTCAGATAATGCGTAAATCTGTGCTGCCCCATCTTGTCTTCTGGATTCAGTGTACCTTACAATAAGGATAAATGAATTTTGTGTTTCAGAGTGTTCTGCCAGTTCTGGATAATCTGCTGTCTAAGAAGGTGCGAGGCCTCATTGATAGTTTGAGGGCACAGAGATCGCGGTACATGAAGGTAACAGTGATCCAAACCTGCATTTCCTACCTTGTCAAGTCCTCACTCTGAAGGCGGGGTGGGAGAGTGAGCGACTAGATAATGGGATTTCAGGGCGTGTGGTTAATTCTCTTCAGCCTTGCCTCATGACCCTGTATTCTGACTATAGCTTATTGTGGTGAAACAAGAGGACAAGCTGGAGATGCTGTTCAAACACTTCCTGGTGGAAGACAAGAGCCTGAGCGGGGGAGCATCCTATGTGGACTTTCTCTGTCACATGCACAAGGAGATTCGACAGCTTCTGAGCTAGAGCACATGGGTAACAGCACAGGGTCCAGGCCAGCTTCCAGAAAGTACCCAGGACAGCAGAGAAACTGGGACAGTTCCATATCTTATATGTCATGTAAGCTGACCTCAGTCTCTTTGGGGGGAGGGGGAAGTATAAGGAGACACCTTCTTTCTGGGCTCAAGTATCCTACCACTCTGTCGTGTCCTGCTGTTGGAAGGTGCCCCTATCCCCTCACTTTATCCTCCTTTTCCTGCTAATCCTGTCGTAATGAATGTAGTTTCTCAGTTCACTGTATATGATTTGGTGTTGGGGGACTTGAAGCCACCCAGACCCTGGCAATATTATGTGTCCCTTTGGACCAGCCTCCAAGAAGAGAAGGGCAGGTGGGAAGGCACAGAGATCCCAGGGGGTTACTACGGGGGGAGGGGCTGCTAATTCAGCTCATTGTCATCAATGACTTCCTATATTAGGGAAAACATACATACAGGTGCACAAGAGCTGGGCTGTAGGCTGTAGATGGTAGAAAAGTGGTCAGTCTTCTTGGGCCTGGAAGTCAACAGCCAACTCAAAGTGACTGAGGGTGGTTGATTAGCTTTCTTGCTCTGCTTCCACTGCTCTTTCTCCTGCAATGACTGATGATCCCTTGGTGGACAGAGACACATTATCAGAAATGAAGGAGCCTGGGAATAGTTGCAAAGAACATTGAGACCTAGGAGAGGTATTAGCCTCCTTTCCAGCCAGAGCGGCCCCAACACTGGATGGTTCTGTAGGGAGCCTGGTCATCAACTTGCAATACCTCACAGAGCCAGCCTATATACCACTCTGAGCTTCCGCTGGAAACACTGCTCTCCAAGCTGTTGGGGAGAGAGGCAGAAGTGGCTAGTCTCTCCTGCTAGGACACCACTCAGGCTTTGGAACTGACAGAGTGGCTGACAGTTATCTTCCAACCCGAGCTGGCTGGGGCAGGACAAGGGCTAGGCTTGATGGTGGCCAGGCTTGCCTGCTCCCAGCCTGGGATGCCCCTGCTCTGGACCTCTCATTTCTCTTCATTGGTTTATTTTTCAATGCATCTTTAATTTGTAAAGAAATAAAAATAAATTAAGATGTATCCAGTAGCGTCATTTTTCTCTGCCACGTATCACTTTCCCTCTAGTCCTTCCTGCCAGGACTAGCGGCTCTGGGGAAGTGGCCGGCTGAGCTGGCCGCTAAGCCGCGCATGCGCCACATGCCCCTGTGGCGTAGGACCCATCGCTACTCAGAGCCAGGCGGGGACCGGTGCTGCGGCCGTCGGCCGCCAGAGTAGACATGGGGGCCGGCCGCCCGGGGTCTGTGCTTGCTGTCCTGGGAGTGCTTGGTGTCTGTGCGACCAGAGGCCCAGGACTCGCGGCGGAGGGGAAGACCGGCGGGGAGGCGGAGTGGGCGGAGCCGTGGGATGGCGCGGTTTTCCGGCCTCCCTCGGCGCTGGGCGCAGTGGGGGTGGCTCGCAGTCCGGGGGCCCCGCGGCCCGGGAGGGAGGAGGCGGTGGACCTGCCGGTGCTGCTGTGGTGGAGCCCGGGGCTGTTTCCTCACTTCCCGGGCGACTCGGAGCGCATCGAGTGCGCGCGCGGGGCGTGCGTGGCGTCCCGAGACCGACGGGTGCGGGGAGACTCGCGGACACGGGCGCTGCTCTTCTACGGCACCGACTTCCGCGCGTCTGAGGCGCCGCTTCCGCGCCTGGCGCACCAGAGCTGGGCGCTTCTGCACGAGGAGTCGCCCCTCAACAACTTCTTGCTGAGCCATGGTCCGGGCATCCGCCTCTTCAATCTTACCTCCACCTTCAGTCGCTACTCGGACTACCCGTTGCCGCTGCAGTGGCTGCCAGGGATCGCTTACCTGCGCCGCGCGGCACCTCCGCTCGAGGAGCGCGCAGAGTGGCGCCGCCGCGGCTATGCGCCGCTGCTCTATCTGCAGTCCCACTGCGACGTGCCTGCGGACCGAGACCGCTACGTGCGCGAGCTCATGCGCTACATTCCGGTGGGTGAGGGCCGGGCGGAGCGGGAAGGGGAGGGTGGCGCGTGGGGCTGAGACCGGGACCCCTGGTGTCCTGGCCGACGTGCTGTACCCTCTTGATGGCCGTGCTCTACCCCTCTCAGGTGGACTCCTATGGGAAGTGCCTGCAGAATCGGGAGCTGCCCGCGCCGCGGTTACGGGACACAGCCACAGCCACCACCGAGGATCCAGAGCTCTTGGCCTTCTTGTCCCGCTATAAATTCCATTTGGCTCTCGAAAATGCCATCTGCGACGACTACATGACAGAAAAATTGTGGCGCCCCATGCACCTCGGTGCTGTGCCCGTGTACCGCGGCTCTCCCTCTGTGAGGGACTGGATGCCGAACAATCACTCCATCATCCTCATTGACGACTTTGAGTCGCCGCAGAAGCTGGCAGAGTTTATTGACTTCCTGGACAAAAATGATGAAGAATATATGAAATACTTGGCATACAAGCAACCTGGGGGCATCACTAACCAGTTCCTTCTGGATAGTTTGAAGCAGCGCGAATGGGGAGTGAATGACCCCTTACTACCTAACTACCTTAACGGCTTCGAGTGTTTTGTCTGTGACCACGAACTGGCGCGGCTGGATGCCGAGAAGGCCCACGCAGCCTCTCCTGGGAACATACCGGTCCCTGAGCCTTATATTGCCCAGCCCTCACACATGGACTGCCCAGTGCCCACACCTGGGTTTGGCAGTGTGGAGGAGATTCCTGAGAATGACAGGTAAGGATAGCTGGGGTCCCCTGGGGCTATCAAATCAAATGAGTTACAGACTTGCTTCCTGCAGGCAATAAACTAGCCCTGGGTGCTGAGGCGATGTTGTATAAGGAAATTATGACATGAGGTCACTGTGCCTTTAAGGTATCAAGAATCTAAGAGAAGACAAATTGCGAAAGAGCAGTAGAAAATGTGAGAGGTAATTGAGGGCAACAACATACGAAAATCAGCTTTTATAAACGGTGTTTGTAGTAGTGATTCAAAAAAAGCTTCAACTAGAGCAGAGGGCCTGTTTAGGGAAGTGATGAGGGACAAAGTTGGGCCAGGTTATACATATTCTGAATACCAGGCCCTGGAGCTGGACTGTCCTGAAAATCAACTCAGCTGTTTATTGAGCATCTTCAACATGGTGGGGCTGTGGATGAGAAATACATTAGTGTTTCCAGGGAGGTTTGCCTGCAGTAATCAGGGTTTATGCCTGTTAACTTGGTCTAACTATTAACAGCATCTCCTTTGACTCTTAAAATTACCCTGATTTGGATGATAAATTATGTTTGTCCTAGACAGAATAGAAGGGATGCTTTCAAAAGATGATTAATGATTGTGGCCAATGTGGATTAGAAGGGAAGTGAGGAGGCTACTGAAGTAGGCAGCAGAAGGTGGTGGCATTGGAAACAAGGTCAGCATAGGAGATGGGTTATAAAAACGTTGAAGCCATTTGCAGCAAACCACAGCTGTTAGGGGAGCGGTGAGATAATGTTTGAGAGAGACTGCTAGAATGACCTGCAGAGATCACCGTGGACAGTGGATGGCGGCAGAGGGCTGGCACAGTTTGGTCCTGGGAGTGGAGTGGATTTGTATCCAGTAATTTACATCAGGTAATTTGTATCTAGTTTGTGCAGAACATATTATGATTTATCAGAAGAAAAGTGTAACATTAAAAAAAGAGAAACATTCACGTTATGGCTCATCTACACACTGGATACTTTCGCACTTCTTGATTACTGAAACAGGTGTAACATAAAAAGTAACCATCTAAATACTGGATACTAGACACTGGATACTCTTGCACTTCTTGATTACTGAAACAGGTGTAACATAAAAAGTAACCATCTAAATACACTCACTTGCTTTTCTTAGGAAGATTACTGTTTCCATAGTTTGGCCCCTGCTCTGCCTACCTCTTAATTCCCTCCACATTTGGAGACCAAGAGCAGGCAAGTCAGGAAATTTAACTCACTGGGATATGTGTATGTGTGTAGGGGGGCTTGGATAATGAATTTGTGTTTTTGGCTCACTGCCTGTCACTTAGATTAGTACTGGATTTACTTCACATTTCCTTCCCTCAAAGCAGATCCTTGGTCCTAACCAGAAATCAGTGTATCTGCTGAAGATTTCTTTGGCCATTGGGAGAAAGGTAGGATTCCTAGTTGTACTGAGGCTCCATAATCCAACTCTCATTTTGATGTTTCAGCTGGAAGGAGATGTGGCTGCAAGATTATTGGCAAGGTCTGGACCAGGGGGAAGCTCTCACTGCCATGATCCACAACAATGAGACACTTCAGGGGAAATTTTGGGATTACCTAACAGAGATCTTCATGAAAAGGAACCAAAATCTCTAATTGCTCATACAAGTATTTAACTTGACACAGCTAAGGAGATGGAAGTCCTTATACAACCATGGGACATGAAGGATATCCAATGCACAAGTCCTTAATGAACACTGTCTTACCATGAATCCAAGGAGTAAGTTATATCCACTGATATTTTATTCTAATCATGTGTAGCCAGGGTCTCAGCCTATGGTAATAGAGCCTCTTCTCACGAGAGATGGAGGCATCCAGTTTTTGATTCAATGGGAACCAGAAGCCTGAAACACCCCATTTGATTCAAGGTGCTGATCAACAGAATTTTTAAAGAACTCCTTCTTTTTCTAGCTCTTTCAGCCTCTCAGTCATGATTTGGGACATGTTAGTTCTTGGCTGTGAATGAGGTAAGACGGGCCAGGTTTAGAGTATGAAAACCTCTCCTGTATTCTTTAAACTGCTCATTATTTTTTTTAAATTTAAATTTATTTAATTGGAGGCTAATTACTTTACAATATTGCATTGGTTTTACCATACATCAACATGAATCCGCCACGGGTGTACACGTGTCCCCAATCCTGAACCCCCCTCCCACCTCCCTCCCCGTACCATCCCTCTGGGTCATCCCAGTGCACCAGCCCCGGGCATCCTGTATCCTGCATCGAACCTGGACTGGCAATTCGTTTCTTATATGATATTATACATGTTTCAATGCCATTCTCCCAAATCATCCCACCCTCTCCCTCTCCCACAGAGTCCAAGAGACTGTTCTATAGGTCTGTGTCTCTTGCTGTCTCGCATACAGGGTTATCATTACCATCTTTCTAAATTCCATATATATGCGTTAGTATACTGTACTGGTGTTTTTCTTTCTGGCTTACTTCACTCTGTATAATCGGCTCCAGTTTCATCCACCTCATAAACCACTATTATTCAATACCTTTTCCTAATTTCTATTCCTATCTCTTGCTTTATAAACTATTTATGTTGGTGGTGAAGCAAAACTCCTGGTGGGTTGTATTCTGGCTCTCTGGAGTTGTAATTTTTTTATATCACTTACTTTGCCTTTCATGTCAGCTTTTTTGAGTGGCTTTTCTTGCCTGGTTTTCCACAATTTCTGTTGGAGATGGAGTAGCCTTACCACCATTCCCACACTTATTCCCACCTGCATTAAACTGGCTAGAGATTGGACACCTTTTCTTAGTGCTGATTTGCTTCATATCTAGGGCATATCTGAAATTCCTTCTCACCTCATGAATATCAAAATTCAGAGGCTAATAAATATCACGTCAACTTAAGGAATCATCCTGCTCTATTTTAGAGATGGAGACTCAGGCTGCAAATGATAGCAGAAAAAGTTATCATCATTTCAAAAGGTTAAAATAGGTCAATGTGAATCAAAGCACAAATTGTTATAGGTCTTTGGTCTTTTTCTGTCTGCCTAATGAATTCTTCTATTTTATTATCTTTATATGCTACAAAAGTCCATTTCCCCCAAAAACTCATGAAAATTATGGAGGAAGAATCAGCCCAGCAATATAGCTCTAGTAATTATCTCATATTATCTCATATTCTGTGGCACTTTTAAGTGGGATAAACATTCCAACTTCATCCATTCTATTACTGTTACAGTACATAACTTTATAGCACTTACTGAGGCCACATTTTGATGAAGTCCATCTAAGGCCCTAAACCCAAGGAAATGAGAGATGAAGCAAGACCATTTAAGCCGTCATGAGTGGCTGGCTAAATAAAAAGCTGTTAGATTTGGGGAGGTAGCCAAACACTTCTACTACTGTGGTTTAAACATACAGCTTAATGGAGAGGGAGATCATCTGCTTTTTCTGGGGCAGTGGAACAAGAACACCTTGGATCTTAGAACTACACTGGTTGTAATGTATTAATGAATTATCACTAGAGAACTCCCATAGCTTATCAATATATCTGGTTTAGTGTGTATGCATGTGTATATACACACATTATTTACAGACATATATGTGGTTGTAAAGACTGAAGAGGAAGATGATGCTTATGACTTCAGTATAGACTGTATAATAGGACCTTGGGTTTCTGTAAGGTTTTGTTTTTAATATTTTGAACAGCCTGCTAAGCTGTTCTATGTGTGATATACCAGTTTGTTTTTAAATTAAAAAAATCTAGCTATTTACATCAAAGCTAACATCAAGTGTTTATTTTAAAACATAATGGCACTTGCTTTGAATGGGGTAAAGATCAGAGACTTTATAATTTTTGGCTGACATGAAACTATATAATATCCCACAAAATGGAAATGTTGCAACAGATCTCACAATAAACATTTATATATGTGGGGTGTTCATATATATATTGGGCTTCCCTTGAGGCTCAGCTGGTAAAGGATCTGCCTGCAATGTGGGAGACCTGGGTTTGATCCCTGGGTTGGGAAAATCCCCTGGAGAAGGGAAAGGTTACCCACTCCAGTATTCTGGCCTAGAGAATTCCATGGACTGTGTATAGTTCATGGGGTCGCAGTTGGATTTCCACTCTCATATATACATATATGATGCTTCCACTAGGGCCCCACACTTATTGTGACCTTTGAAGATGTAGCCAACCAAAGTTATAATTTAGGCTGGATTTCACTGCCAGGGTGATTCTTTTTTTCTTTTTTTGTGTCATACAGCTTGTGGGACCTCAGTTCCCTGACCTGGGACTGAATCTGGGCCCGTGGCAGTGAAAGAGCAGAGTCCCAACCACTGGACCACCAGGGAACTCCCTATTTTCATTTTATTTAATAAAAAATGCCCTTCAGGACTTCCTTAGCAGTCCAGTGTTTAAGACTCTGCCTTCCAATGCAGCGGGGTAAGTTTGATCCTTAATTCCCTGGTCCCGAACTAAGTTCCCACATGCCCCAAGGAGCAGCCAAGAAAAAAAAGGGCCCTTCGTAACAGTATAGAAAGTTTTCTGTTTAGACTTTTGCAGAAAAGAACAAGACAGACCTTTGAAATACTTAATGTTAAAATTTGATATAGTACGGACTCTTACAAAAGCCAAATTCAGGACTTAGACTTCTAAGCGTGCAAACTATTTAAATGCAGACACCGGTTTATATTGTATACAAAATACAGTATTACCAAGTGCAAACTAAGGTTAGGACTCAAATTTCATTATGTGCAATAAAATGGGTAGGCAATGGTTATGCAAGGTGTAGAATCATTCTTTCTTCTCCAGTTTAATTACACCAGTTCAACTGGCATTACCTTAGCACTTTTATGTACAAAGTAGGCCAGTTGTTTATGAATGATTGTGGAGACTCATCCCTGGTTTGTGGTCAGTGCTTCGGAGACTTTCTTTATTCCTCTTACCACAAAAGTATTCACAAAAGAGCAGGGTAAGCCAGGTGCTACCTTTCCACAAGGGAAAGCAGAACCAGAAGTAGCCACATGGCTCTCCAACTAAAGGCTTCACTTTCTCAGCAATGTGAATTTTCTGTGGTTTGGGGCCCAGCCTGCTCTGTATACCGCAGCAGGCTTGAAGTTATTAGTGGTAGAAGTGTCCAATAGGAATCAACTTTATTTGTGTTGCTGGAGTGGGGGTGGAGCATGGGGCTGATGCCTTTATAATTCCCAAGAGTTGCTATTTTCTATTATCTCAGGTTTAATTTTGTATTAATAAATGGCTTCTTTTTAAACAGTGTCTTCTGCTTGATTTTATTTCTGGGGTGAACATGGTAAAGTTGGAGACTTGCAAAAATATTTCAAACATTTGTTCATTTAACAAATATGTATTGGCATTACTCTAGGCCTTGGGATATGGCACTGAGCAAGATTGACAAGGTCCCTTCTCTCATTATGTGTACATTTTAAGTGGGTGTTGGGGTTAAAGCCGTAAACAAACAATAAATGAATAAGATAATCCAGAGTATGATAGATACTATGAAGAAAATAAAACATGTTGATGGTGGTTTAGCATGGAAGTCAGGGAACTCCTCTTTGACATCAAGTGAGACTCAACAGAACAAAAAGAGCCAGTCATGCGGAGATAAATGGGACGATTCTAAATATCTGACAAGTGATTAGCGCACACTCAATTTACATAACCAAATAAAAACTGCTCCTCCAAAGTAATCATCTTATGAACTATAAGACTGTCCAAGTTATCCTTTCATTACCAGAAACATTTCTTGGAGATCATGTGTAAATGCCTTGAGCATCAGTGGTACATCTTTGGACTGAGTTTTGTAAACAGCTAAGTCACTTCAGAGGGGCAGGGGGTAGAAGAGGTCACTTAGAACCAAGTCTAGTTAAAGCTAGGCATTACAATCCAAGGGCCAAGTGTATAAATAGAGATGATACTGCAAAGTATCTTAGCAGGATTGGCGAGAAGATTAAATAAAACAATGAATGTGAGAAAGTGCTTAAACCTCACCCTATCCAATGAGATCACTACAAATGAGAAAACTGTCGTGTCCAGCTCGACAGCACAGGTTCCCCAAACCGCCGGCGTGGCAGAAGAGTGAGAAACACTCAAAGTTACAGCGGGGATCGGGATGAACACCCCCACGAGGTGAAGGCGTCCAAGCTGATCTCAAGTCTGATTTATTATACTTTTTGAGACTTGCTTGTATGTGTTTATGTGAGCATAGCAGGCCAGGTGGCCTTCAATGATAATCCTGTGCAGTTAACATTTAATATTTTTGTATCCCTGTTTTTCTGCCTCAAGGACAGAGACCCAGGTAGTCTCTGTGTGCCGCCCAGGCACCAAGGACAGGAACAGTCTGCTGCTGGCTTTCCATCCCAGGTGTCCATCCTGCTTTCAAGATGTTTGCTGTTCCTTCCTGGATTCCTTCACGAGTCACATACTGAGTCATGTCCTCTCAGCAAGATTGTTTAATTCTTTTGTCAGGCCTTTTAGTAGGCCTGTCTCCTACATCTCCCCCTTTTTGTTTCTGTAGATAACTGAATATAGTCAAGAAGGCTAACTGTTTCTGCTGCTGCTTTCATGTTCTTCTCCAGACTATACAGAGACAAAACAGAATAAAACATTGCAACTAATTATAAGTCCATAACCATAGGATTTGATTTGTTTGAGAGGATTTAAGGAAGACAGTCCATCAGCTATAGCATTAAGCAAAGAGCCAGTAATCACATCAAGTTTTTTATTAAACATGTCTAGAATGTCACATTGTAACTCTTGTATATCTTATGTAATATTTCCTTGATTTAGTAAATGTCGTTTAACTTTATCCCAGTTAAAAGTCAATTGATTATACATATTTATGTGCAGTCACACAGAATGATGTGTAATTCAAGTCACTCTCTAGTCTTAATTGTTTTTGTAGACTTACCAATTGATCTCCTAATAAATAACAGTATGTTGTAAGCCAGCCACTTGTGAAGCCAATTTTTCATCTATTTTTTGTTGAGTGGACCAAAGAACGTCTGCATCCTTATGCCAATCTTGTACAAAATGAAGTTTGAACAGATTGATGCAATGCTACACTGCTGTAGTGGTGGTTATTGCTATAATTCCCAGAATAGCTGCTATTTAACATACCAATAAATCTTTTTGTTCTTTTTAAAGTTGCTTTTATAATTTCTTCTATGGCATAAAGAGTAGGGCTTTCTTGCCAGCCTCTTTGTAAATCCACTGGTATCCAAATACCTGTCCAAGTTTTTAAAACATAAATACTTTGCCAAGATTCATTGAAAGGAATGGTATTGTTTAAACAAGTATAAAAAGAATGATTTATACAATTTATGAGACCAGTAGAGATGTTACATATCGCTGGCCCTAACATAAGCACAAAAGGTAATCTTACACAGGCCTGAATAGTATGAGTAGAATTTTTAGTAAAATTAAAAGTTGCCTTAGGATCGTTTAAGATATATTCAGTATAATGGCCATTCCAAGCCTTAAGGGTTTTTAAAGCCATAGGTATCTTCCAAATCTCATTATGTACTGGGTGATGGATAAGTTGAGGAATGGGGGGAGCAAATCCCTCTCCATGCCATATCAAAGATGCATTTCCATATGTACCAAGTGTGTTATTATGATATATCCATGGACTAGAAATACTTGTTCCTTTAATCTTAGGGGTTCCTCTAGGGCCCTAATCTATAATCTGTCCCTCAGGAGTATTTAGTAACAGATGACCTTCAGACCCTCTACCATTTTTCCACTGGATCCAGTCCTCCATCCATACCATGTCCTATTCTTAAAAGCATAGCCTGGGAGATTAGGAGGACGATAATGTATGGTGGAATTTTCTCTTTCTTTAAAAGTAAGTGCTGTTAATAAGAAAAAAGTGTTCTTATTCTCTCCAGGCTTTTCTACAATAGAAAGCCATCCCCAGAATCCCGTCTTTAAACAGAATTCTCCAAATCCTATACAAATGGATGTGCTGTCTGTTCTTACTGTATAATTTTTTAGAGATTGTCCTTCTTCTTCCTCTTTTAAAGGAAGGCTTGGATCATAAGGACCAGGAAGCCAGGCTGAATCATTGACAAATATGGGAATACTGAATCTTCCTATGTAATGGGTCTTAATAAAGGAGGATTGAGAATATATGCCCAATAATGATGACTGGAATCAGCCTGAACACTTACTGACATTGTGATAAGGGTTACCATAGCCAGTAGTAGATTGGCAGATGTTTTTGAAAGGCCATGATGATGAACTAGGCTCTCAGCTTCCTGTGATAACTTTTCTGCCCCCAAGTGGGTATTGTGGCAGTTCACGTTCGCTTGGTCTTGGCAGGCCCAAGTTCTAACGTAAGGTGCGGCATGGCATGCGTCAGAAGTCTGGAGGGTGGGTCTATATCAAATCATGTTTTTTTCTTTCCAATACCAGATTCTCCTCCTCAGGATCCATCGGTGTTCATTTTCCTCTATTAAGGTAAGAGCATACCCTCTTCCTTGTTTAAGCATGATAGCCAGCTTCCATTCCCTGTCCTCTTTCCACAATATTTTTTGCCAAACCTCCTGTAAGGGAGAAACTTTAAGGGAAGTATCTTTAGTCTGTTGTGAAAAGTTCCAGTGAACCTCAGCTGCTGGTTTCTCATATAGCCCTCTTATGTCCAAAAAATTTAGAGTAAAAAGAGCTAGAACTATTTTATCCTTAGGGGAAACAGGTCCCAAGCCATACTGTCCTCCCCCTTTTTGTTTCTGTAGTATAAGTTTTAAAGTTCGGTGGGCATGTTTGATGATGGCTTGTCCTTGAGGATTATAAGGAATACCTGTAATATGTTTAATAGACCAGTCAGCTAAAAATTTTTGAAAGATATGATTTTTATAAGAAGGCCCATTGTCAGTTTTTATAGTTTTTGGTAGGCCCATATAGGCAAGAGCTTGTCGTAAGTGAGGGATACATTGAACAGTTGACTCTCCATTATGAACTGAAGCAAAAATCATTCCAGAATATGTGTCAATGGAAACATGTATTAAACCTAAATTACCAAAACACGGCATATGAGTAACATCAGTTTGCAGTACGTCATTAGGATATAATCCACAAGGATTTACGGGCACTGATTTATGGGCACTATTGTGGAAGTCTGACAGGTAGGGCACTGAGAAACAATATTTTTAGCTTGTTGTCGGGATAACTGAAATCAATATTGTAATCCTCTGACGTTAATGTAAGTTAAAGCATGAAACTAAGTGGGAGTAAGGAATGTAGTTAATTTAACATCAATCTGGTCATTACCTTCTGATAAAGGTTCTGGTAATTGAGAATGAGAGCGGGTATGAGTAATATGAAATGGAAATTGTCGATCCCTAACTATATCTTGTAATTTCAAAAATAACTGATGAATGGGAAGGTCCGAGACAGGAATATGAATAGTTTCTATCTGGAAACTTACCTTAACAGCATATTGAGAATCTGAGATGATATTAATGGGTATTACAATGTCTGACAGGACAGTAATTATGGCATCTACTTCAGCTTGTTGTATTGATGAATATGATGATTGCCAAATTTTGGTGGTTGGACCATAATATCCATCCTTACATTCTTTATTTGCATCTGTAAAAAAGATAGGAGCACACTCAATAGGTTTTGTTTTAGTTATTCTAGGCAATTTAAAAACATGTTTTTTAAGAAAATTAATTTAGAAGATGGATCAGATCAGATCAGATCAGTTGCTCAGTCGTGTCCGACTCTTTTCGACCCCATGAATTGCAGCACACCAGGCCTCCCTGTCCATCACCAACTCCCGGAGTTCACTCACACTCACGTCCATTGAGTCAGTGATGCCATCCAGCCATCTCATCCTCTGTCGTCCCCTTCTCCTCCTGCCCCCAATCCCTCCCAGCATCAGAGTCTTTTCCAAGAGTCAACTCTTTGCATCAGGTGGCCAAAGTACTGGAGTTTCAGCTTTAGCATCATTCCTTCCAAAGAAATCCCAGAGTGACAATCAGTTGTACCAATAAAATCAGATAATGCTATCTGCCATTCCATGTTTTGTGCAAAAAGTCATTCTATCTGACCTTTAGCTAAAGGAACTATTATATATTTGGGATCATATCCTGAAATTTGTTGAATACGAGTCCTCGATTTAAAAATCAATTTACTAATAAGGTCTACATAGGCAGTCAATAATTTTGTTTGTTTATGGGGTAAAAATACCTGTTGTAATTATAAATTCATTTTTCCGTATTATTCCTGTAGGAGAATGAGGTGTAGGCATAATTAAAGCAGTTAAAGGTTGCTGAATATCAATTCGAGATAACTGTTTTTGTTGCATGCCTTGATTCATTTCTTGTAATTCTCGATTGGCTTCAGCTCTAAGTGTTCATGGACTGCTGAGATCTGTATCTCCTTTTAGAGTATTAAATAAATTTGTCAAAGCATAATTAAGGATAACCAGTGTAGGTCATCGGAGAAGGCGATAGCACCCCACTCCAGTACTCTTGCCTAGAAAATCCCATGGACAGAGAAGCCTGGTAGGCTGCAGTCCATGGGGTCACGAAGAGTCGGACATGACTGAGCGACTTCACTTTCACTTTTCACTTTCATGCATTGGAGAAGGAAATGGCAACCCACTCCAGTGTTTTTGCCTGGAGAATCCCAGGGACGGCGGAGCCTGGTGGGCTGCCGTCTATGGGGTCGCACAGAGTCGGACACGACTGAAGCTACTTAGCAGCAGCAGCAGCAGCAGCAGTGTAGGTCATAACCAATTAGTATCTCCTAATAATTTTTGCAAGTCGTTCAGAGTATTAAGGTGATCAGTTCTAATTTGTATCTTTTGAGAGGATACTGTATGATGATTAAGAATGTATCCCAAATAATTATTTTCTATATTTTATCCGGGGCAATTATTAAGCCGAATTCTTTCAATATATTTTGAGTGTCTAAAAATATATGGTGCAATAACTGATTATCTGGATAAGCCAATAAAATATCATCCATATAATGTATAACATAAGCCTGGGGATATTTTTGTCTAATGATAGATAAGGGCTGATTAATAAAAATGTGACATAAAGTAGGACTTTCATTAAGGTCCTTTCATTGGAGAAGGAAATGGCAACCCACTCCAGTGTTTTTGCCTGGAGAATCCCAGGGATGGGGGAGCCTGGTGGGCTGCCGTCTATGGGATCACACAGAGTCGGACACGACTGAAGTGACTTAGCAGCAGCAGCAGCAGCAGGACTATTCATCATCCTTGAAGTAAGACAGTCCATTGATATCTCTGACTGGTATTAATGCTAGGACAGTAAAAGCAAACTTAGGAGCATCAGAAAGATCTAAAGAAACAGCAAAAAAACAATCTTTTAAGTATATTATTGTAAGATGTCATTTTTTAGGAATCATAGATGGTAAGAGAATACCTGACCGTAAGGCTCCCATGGGTTCCATTACAGCATTAATTTTTCTTAGGTCTGTTAATATTCTCCATTTACCTGATTTCTTTTTTACAACAAAAACTAGGGAGTTCCAGGGGCTAGTAGATTCAATTATATGTCCTTGTTCTTTATGTTCTAGTATTAGCTCATATAATGCTTCCAATTTTTCTCTGGTTAAGGGCTACTGCTCCATCTATATGGGTTTTTCTGAAAGCCAAGTCAGTTTTAATGCAGTCTTTTTTGAAGCAGTGGCCCCTAGGATAAATTTGGATTTTGGAAAGGGTTATACACCATATTGGCCATAATTTGTTTAGCTTGTGGGGATATAGTGGGTATGGTTACATATGCTCCCCATTGCATTAATAAATCTCGTCCCCCAAAATTGATTGGAATATCTGCAACCAGAGGTTGCAAAGTGGCAGTTTGTTGTTCTGGGCCTTTACAGAGCATTGTTTGAGAGCTTTGACAGATATTCATAGTCCCTATTCCTGTTATAACAGTAGGAACTGATTTAATGGCCAGGAATGAGGTCAATGTTTTATAGCTATTATTGAAACATCAGCTCCTGTATCCATGAGCCCAGAAAATCTCTTTCTCATTATTTCTGTATCTAGTTTTGGTCTCTCATCAGTAACATAGGTCTGCCAATATACTTGTTTTCCCGTACTTCCAAATCCTCCTTCTCTTTTTCTAGGGGATTAATCTTTATGTAAGGCAACAGAAGGGAGTTGTGTAATTCAGTCTCCCTTATTTATTTGATATGGAATATTAGCACTCATCATAACATGAATTTCCCTTTCAAAGTCTTCAATGATTCCAATTTGTACTTGAATGCCCTTTATAGTTAGATTACTTCTACCAATCATAAGTCCAACAGTATTTTTTGGAAGAGGACCCCATATTCCTATAGGAATTTTACATACTCTCATAGATGGCATCAATAATTGATTATCTAGGGCAGGAATATCTATTGCTGCGCTGCCCGAGGTTACTGCTACTGCTACTGCTAAGTCACGTCAATCGTGTCTGTGCGACCCCATAGACGGCTGTCCAACAGGCTCCTCTGTCCCTGGGATTCTCCAGGCAAGAATACTGGAGTGGGTTGCCATTTCCTTCTCTAATGCATGAAAGTGAAAAGTGAAAGTGAAGTCGCTCAGTCATGTCTGACTCTTAGCGACCCCATGGACTGTAGCCTACCAGGCTCCTCCATCCATGGGATTCTCCAGGCAAGAGCACTGGAGTGGGTTGCCATTGCCCGAGGTTGTTGGGAGTAAATCATAGATTGATTGTTTTCTAATATTTGAGTGGGATATGTGAATGGGACTGCATTCCATGAACACGGATTGTTTTGGGAGCCCCTAGCTCGGCCCAGAAAGGTGTTTCCCAACAGAGGAGTCCCGTCTTTATGAAATTTGGAATGGCGTTGATTAGCCCAGTGATTTCCTTTTTGAAATTTAGAACATAATCCAGGGGCTTTAGCTTCCCCTTTTCGATCATTATTATTTATTTTACAATCTTTTTTCATTTGTCCCAGTTTTCTGCATCCATGACATTTAATTTTATTGTCCTTTTTTCCTTTTGAAAGGGCCTGTGCCAGTAACTGCATCTTATAGGGTTCTGATCCAGTATCATGACACGCCTTTATATAATCTTCCAAGTTGCTTTCCTGAGCTTTTAAAGGTTGGAGAGCCTTTTGGCATTCAGAGTTAGCATTGTCATAAGCCAACAGCTGTAAAAGCATGTCCCTTAGATTAGGGTGAGATACCGAGCTCATTAAATTTTTTCGAAGTCTGGCTATAAAGTCAACATAAGTGTCTCCATTAGACTGTCTAACTTGTGTAAATGATGGAGTAGTATGTCCAGGAGGATTAAGTTTTTCCCAAGCTCTTAAACATACAAATCGTACTTGGGAGAGGACCTGATCGTCAAATTGTAATTGAGCCTGTATTCCAAAATATCCTCCTGACCCCATCAGCTGCTCCAAGGAAATGTTAATAGGTGGATTTGAAGCAGCATTTTTATGAGCTTGTTGATTTGTTTCATCTTTCCACCAGGTTTTAAATTGTAAAAATTCAGAGGATGAAAAACAAGTTCTTGCAACCGTATCTCAGTCAAAAGGGATCAGCCTTTCAGCTTGTGAAAGTCCTTGAATTAAACCCACAGTATATGGAGAGTTAGTACCATATTGTGTACACGCTTGTTTTATCTCTTTGACTGTCTTAAAAGGCAGAGGGTGATAATCATAAGTAATAGCACCTTGTGGATACTGTGGACCAGGGGAAACCTGAGTGACCACCACAGGGAGGGCTAGGGCATCTTCATCCCCTTGTAGTTGTGCCTGTCTAATTCCCCTTTGAAAGGGAGAAATATGGTTGGGCACTGTCAGATGAGGTTCAAAATGCCGTCATCCCACGGAGTCTGCAGATCTAAAGGGGGTGGCTCTGTTAAGGGTGCTGAAGGATGAGCCACATTAACCATGGGAAAATGATCATTATTCCCACATGATTTTATTTTCTTTCGCTCTTTTCATTTGGGGCACAGAGGTGCTTTTCCCCCTTCAGAATCACTATTCTCATATAAACGAGATTCATTCTCTGATTGTTCATGTGTTGTCTCTACAGAATTTTCAGAATCAGAGGCTTCTGAATGTAAAGGTCCTAGCGCAGTGCTAATAAGATTTCCCAGTGACCAGGCAAAGGACTACGTTCCCCACTATGATACCCCACTATGATAAGCTCTGCATAGGCAACGCATAACTTCTTGCTATTCTTTATACCTTAAAGTCCCTCTATCTGGATCAAGTCAATAGCAATGTTTTTCAATAGCAGAAAGTAAGTCTTTTAAAGCAGAATGAGAAACTTGCACTCCCAAGCTTTTCAACAAAGTCTTTTAAGACTTGCATATAGGTCGGAGGTTTGGATTTTCGAATTATGTACTTATGTATTTATCGCTGATTAAATCATGGAGTTCTCTAAAAAAAAAAAAAAAAGACTTGCATATATGCTTAGGGCTTCCCTTGTGGCTCAGACGGTAAAGCGTCTGCCCACAATGCGGGAGATCAGGGTTCGATCCCTAGGTCGGGAAGATTTTCTGGAAAAGGAAATGGCAACTCATGCCCCATTGTTACTCTGATTGAATTATCCATGGGGTGTACTCACCAGGTACTTTCCACGTCCACCTCTTCGGTCGGAATTCCCTGCGTTCCTTGCCTCCTAAGGAGAAGCTCCGAAAGCTGGTTTCCCTTTCAGGTCCCTGTTGGGGCGCCACTTGTCTAGTCCAGCTCGACAGCACGGGTTCCCCAAAGCGCCACCGTGGCAAAAGAATGAGAAACACTCAAGAAAGGGAACCAACACCCCCACGAGGTGAAGGCGCCCAAACTGATTTCAAGTCTGCTTTATTATACTTTTTGAGACTTCCTTGTACGTGTTTACATGAGCATAGCAGGTCAGGTGGCCTTCAATGATAATCCTGTGCAGTTAACATTTAATATTTTTGTATCCCTGTTTTTCTGCCTCAAGGACAGAGACCCAGGTAATCTTTATGTGCCTCCCAGGCACCAAGGATAGGAACAGTCTGTTGATGGCTTTCCAACCCCAGGTGTCCATCCTGCTTTCAAGATGTTTTCTGTTCCTTCTTGGATTCCTTCAGGAATCACATACTGAGTCATGTCCTCTCAGCAAGATTGTTTAATTCTTTTGTCAGGCCTTTTAGTAGGCCTGTCTCCTACAAAAACGATTCTTTAAGCCGCAGCAGCTGTTCAAATAAATGAATCTATTTTTCTTCACGGCTTCGAAGTGGCTCTAAAGGTAATCAAAACCAACAGTTCTTTAAGGTTTATTAAAATTAATCATTCCCAAGTTAGCACCTTAAAGTCTCACATTTTGATCCGCTCCCATCCTCTCTGTCCTTGCCTATGTCAATCACTCTCTAATGCAGACTTTACCACCCGAAACTTGGGCTCTTTCCTGGGTGTTCCTGGCCCAGTACTGCCCAACACTTCAGGGCCCAGAGCTCACAAAAGTCAGCGTGGACCCACAAAACAGCCCCAAAGATTCTCCTCCTAACCTGCACAAGTGTCTACACCAGCCAGGGTCCGAAACCGGAATCAAGGCGACCCCGCCAAGAAAAGAAAGAAGAGCATCCCGGGGCAGGAGGTGAGTGGGTTGCAGCCGAACCTTATCCGGCTCGTAGGGGTCACGCAGGGTCACGCACGGCGCCGCAGAGCCTGCCGGGAGCTCCGTGCGCAATGGCGACGCCAAGCCTCCGGGGTCGGCTAGCACGGCTTGGGAATCCGCGGAAGCCTATACTGAAGCCCAATAAGCCTCTCATCCTAGCTAACCATGTCGGGGAACGGCGCCGGGAGAAGGGCGGTGAGTCCTCAGCCTTGGAGGCCCCAGAGCGGAAGCTGGAATAGTGCCGAAGGCTACTGGGTGGGAGGGTCGGAAAGTAAGGGTTTCTTTGTGACTGAGGATCCTCCCGTTCTGCTCCTCCAGAGGCGACCTGTATCACGGAGATGTCGATAATGATGGCTTGCTGGAAGCAGAATGAATTCCGCGACGAAGCGTGCAAAAAAGAGATCCGCGACTTCTTCGATTGTGCTTCGAGGGCTGAGGTGACAGGAGGCTTCTGGGGTGCCCTTTTGAGAGGAAAATAGGGGGCATACAGTAGTGGTTCTTTCTGCTCTTGCTTGGTGATAAGAAAGTCCCTCTCATTCTGAAAGGGAGAGGAGATTTTTGGAAGCTACTTGATCACGCCAGAGTGGGAAAGGTTACTGTTTTGAAATCGCTGTGATGCTGAGAGATTTGTTTCATTGCTTTCAGCTTTACCGGGTGCAAAATGAGGTTAATAATTAATATTCGTTTTATAGAATTTTTTTTATCAAGTGAAGACATGCATGGGAAAGCCACTTTTTAAAGTTTAAATTGCTTTTCAAATAGACATTATTGTTTAAACTAGAGACAGTAAAGGACAGATTGTTTAGTTTCCAGACTAAATTGCCGACTGGGAATTGTATACTAAATTGTATAATTCAGATTTTACAATCATTCGTGGATCCCAAGTCCTATGAATGAAAGGGAACTGGGAAGATGACACAGATCTCCAGGCTGGTTAACACCTTAGCGTAATTTGGGTTGTGTGAGAACTATTAGCTTAGGTCAGGGCCAACTTCAGAGCTGTCATTTTAATTTTTGTTCTGTGTTTTCAGGCAGCCCGAAAAATGAGATCAATCCAGGAGGATCTGGGAGAGTTGGGGAGTTTACCTCCCAGGAAGTTGAATAAGCTGTTACAGAGGTTTCCTAACAAGCCTCACCTCAGCTGAAAATGGAGGAGCATTTTCAATGACTGGACTTAGCTTCTGAGAATTAAACAGAGGCATTTTAGAGATATTTGCACTGCCATGCTCTCTTTGAAGAGTAGAAAGAGACAAAACACTGTCTTTTTTTTTTTTTTTTTTACCCTTTGGAAACATTATGTGGGTGGAAATTTTGCTTTATTTTGAAATAAAATCTTCTGAAGAGAACTTGGCCTTTTGTCGTGGATTAGGTACTCCCACCGTAGTTGAACCTTGCGTCCTCCCCTACATTCTGAAAGGTGTTTGCTCCCTGATTTGCACCAGGATCAGGACAAAAACCTTTATGTTGTCCTGCAGTTGAGGTCCTTTATACCATTTAGTGCCCTTGCCTTAGGATGCGTTAAGGTTGTTATCCGTATGTGCAGTTTTTTGCCATCATCTGTAAGTATATTTAGAGACGACCTATTTTTGTGCATAGCCTCTGTAAGGCGCTGCTGGAATAATCAGAGGCTCACAAATTAATAACCCACAGTTACTGCAGGTGAATTTTATTTGGCCCACACAGTTAAAATTTAAATTAGCTGACCACAATAGAAACTGTCATAAAAAGTCCACTTTTTCGCTTCCCTTAAAAAAAAAAAAAATCAAAAGATCTGACAATCCTAGTTTCTTATCTCCACATGGAAATAAAGATTAATCAAATAGAGTTGATTATCTCCATTCTCCAGAGATCTGGTCATGGGACTCCCCCAAGTGGTGAGACTAAGACTTAATTGGCAATTATCATCTTTATGTATTACCTGTTCAGTAGTGTCATTATCTGCTTTTGTGACCTCTTGATATTCTATAGCCTGCCCTTTTAGACATAACTGAGTTAACTTTTTTATGTACTTTACAGCACATAATATCCCCGTTAAATGTACAAAGGGATCAGCGGGGGTTTTAAAGCTCCAGTGGGATAATTATTAAGATAAATGAAGGGGCCATGCCTCCTTGAAGCACATACCCCATACCACCACATATCCCACTGATGGAGTACTGGACAACTGCCTATTCCGCCGGCTGAGGCTGTTAGGAAGAAGTTCCGTGCTTAGGTACTGTGGACTAGCCTTGAAGTTCTTAACCTTTGGTCAATAGACTCCCAGTAAGAGGTCTGTGAATATGGATGAGAACAGAAAAAGTTATCTTTAACCACAACTGAAATTGAGTATTTCAGTTAGCACTGGGAAACAACACTATTATTAGCAATACCTATATGAAACCACAATATTTTATACCTTACAGTTTGTTACAGACGTCTCAATATTTATACTCATCACAGGGAAGCCTGGCGTGCTGCTGTCCGTGGGGTGGCAAAGAGTCAGACACGACTGAGCGACTGAACTGAACTAAATTTATTAATATTTTGATAATTGTATATCAACATAAAATATTTTCTTTATAATTCTTTGATTTAGTCTATTTATAAACAATCTGAGGGACCTCCCAGGTGGTCCAGTGATTAATACTCTGCATCCAGTGCAGGGGGCACAGGTTCAATCCCTGTTCAGGAAACTAAGATTCCACATGTGGCCAAAAATATATAAATAAATACTTTAAAAAATACTATTGCGGGGGCCGGTGGGGGGGGGGGCGGGGGGGGGGCGGTCCCTGGTCTTCACCAGGTTGCTATGGCACACACATAGAAAAGGTTAGGAACATCTAGACTCAAAGGCCCCACTGACAACAGTACTACCACCTCCCGAAATCAAATGCCTTCTTTTCCTGGTGCTTCGCCAATTAGGCCCCATAAAAAGTCTTCTGGAATGCAGGCTTCTGAACTACAATTCCCAGAAGGTGGTGGGGCCCTGGGCCTATCCAGAGTTAGGACAATAACCCCACCCAATGGTTCCTGTGTTTGTCTCTTGACAGCCTACAATTCCCGACATGCGTGGCGGCTGTTTATTCCTTGGGAGTGTTACGGGCGCCGACTTATTGCTGGGATCTACAGTCATTTCGTATACTTTTGGGGGGTTGGCTTTCTCTTAACGGTACTGGGGGTGAGCTCCAGAAAGAAAATAAAAGTAGCATTTAAACGGCTCCCTTCTGTCCGCGCGCACCGGGTCGTGTTCCTGGGCGCGTGAGGGCGGAAGTGGTGGTGGCCGGCGCGGCCGGAAGTTCAGATCAGCTGATGGGGGAGGCGGCGCCGCAGCCTCTAAGAGGCCCCGGCTGCCGAGCGCTTCGTCCGGGCCCTGAGTCTCCGAGTCTGGCTGCGATCCCTGTTCACACCTAGCAGTTGGGCAAGGCCCCGTCCCATATCTCTCCCAGGCCTGAGATCCTCGTCCGGCACGGCCGCCCTGAGCGCCCCGGCCACCCCCAGCCCCGGCTCGCCCCTCAGGCCCCGGGCGTCCCCACAGTCCCCGGCCGGCGGCCCAGGCCCCGGATCCGCGGGGGGGGACCCGGCTCCAGGGGGTGCGGGCCCCATGGAGCTGATGTTCGCCGAGTGGGAGGACGGAGAGCGCTTCTCTTTCGAGGATTCGGACCGCTTTGAGGAGGATTCGCTCTGTTCCTTCATCTCTGAGGCTGAGAGCCTCTGCCAGAACTGGCGGGGATGGCGCAAACAGTCAGCGGGGCCCAATTCCCCCACTGGCGGCGGTGGCGGAGGTGGCAGTGGCGGTACCAGAATGCGAGGTGAGAGAGTGGGCTGGCCGTGCTCCGGCCTTTCTCTAGAGCTGTCCCTAACCGGGAGCTGTCCCGGACGGGGAGCTGTCCCAAGCTTAGAACGGACTTCAGGACTCGCTTTTCCTGTCTTCCTGGGGCTGCCTTCTCCACACCTGCGTGTGTGTGTGTGTGTGTGTGTGTGTGCGCGCGCGCGCGCGCTTTTCCGGTCTTCCTGGGGCTGTCTTCTCCACACCTGCGTGTGTGTGTGTGTGTTGGAGTGATGACTGGGGAATCCTGAGTTGGATAGGATTAACAACAGAAAGTAGATCTTTTGTCGTTCGTTGGCCTTAGAGATGGGGTAAAAGGGAATTCCCACTTTGACCTGGGAGTACTTATCCAGTTCAGCCTGAGGCAGGGCAGAGAATAGAAATGAATATGAGTAGGGGGCCGATTGTGAAGAAGTGACCACTTGAGGTGTCACCCCATTGCAAAGTGCACTTGGAGCTGCTTTTTCAAGGTGATGATCTCTCATCCCAGCTGCACCAAGAAGGGATTCCATCCAGAGGAAAGTGGAGGTGAACTGGCTGGTGAGAGCAGATGTCACATAGGTTTAGATCAGAGGCTTGGTTCCTGGCCGAATTGAATACCAGTCAGAAACCATGGCTGGGACCAATGTATTAAAACCTTAGATTTCCTTCACCTGGAGCCTGGGGAGGAGTGTAGATACTTGTTTCCAGAGTCTCATGAAACATTGTTTTCACTTGAGTTTCTTCCATCCTTGGGTCTTTCAGTGAGTTAACTGATTAATGCTGTGAAGGATTTGTTTTTATTAAAGAGGATGGAAGAGGAGAGTCGTGATAGCAGAAGTCCTGCAGGCTCAGGACTCAGGACATTCTTTCTTTGCCTTCCTCAAGGCACAGTTTTTTCCTGGGCTTCATTGGAAGTGGACTTTTTTCACCAGTTGAGGGGTTTAATTTGTGATTCTACTGTGGACATTCTAAGGTCCTGTTTTTCAAACTGTCCTGCAGAGATTTCCAGCACTCCTTAGGGAAAGAGAGTAACTTACATGTGTCACCACTTAGAAGTGATAATATTTATCTTCACTTAGATACCATATGCCCTGTACACACACACACACACACCCACACACGCACGTGCACGGAGGCAGTTTCGCTGTGGGTCTTCTGTGGCCGCTCTGCTGCTTTCATATTTGCATGTGTGGGTAGTCTTGGGGCTTAGAGCTCCCTCATTCAGGGAAATAACTGAAGATGGTGAAGATTTTTAACATAAATCAACTATACTCCAGTTTTTAAAAAAAGTTTTCAACATATTGGTATCTTCTTGAACAGGTTAAAATCTAGGAAAACACGTCATTTCCACCCCTTCCCAACCCGACCCTTTTTCGGTCGCTGACTGGAAGAACCAAAGGAAACTAACTTATTTAGAAAAGTTCCTTTCAGCTCCATCATTTTCTAATATGTGTTTTAATCCATCAGTTTGGTGAAATATGCAGTTTTTTGTATCTTTTTGATTAAAACAATGTGTTATACTTTGAATGGTAACTACATTCAACTCCAGGTGATTCCAGGAGCAGCAGTCAGATTACCTTAGGATAACCTAACCCCCTTCCCAATCCCCCACTCCAGGGCATTTGTTGTGGAAAGCCAGGGTTCAAGTGCCAAAGAAAGGGCAGACTCTCTTGCTTCCGGAGGCTCCTCTCTTAAACTCTTCTGGGTTCTAGACTGCCTTTCCTCCTTAGGTGGAGGCACGGAGTCATTTAGACAAAAAGGATAGTTAAAAAAAAAGCAATTAGAGAAGAGAATGACTGTGAGATATATTAATAGTGTAATATGAATCTAAAGTGCCAGGTATATGGCAAACTAGATGCCAAGCCAAGTGAGACTCATTACTTTCAGGGACCCTGGAACACACCTGTTTGGCCAGGAGTTTCTGGGACATCCCAGGCATCTTCCAGTAGGCTGTTGCCCGGGGTTTGTTTAGCTCCCTTTCCTCAGATAGAGTCTTAAGGATTAATGTATCCTGACAGAGGGGGTCCCTTGGTTTTTCATCCAGATGTCCTCCTTTCATAGTGAAAGTGGGGGACCCCAAGATGTAGACTGGCATTGGTGCTGAATAATCATGGCCCTTTGCATTGCCCTTCCTCTTTCTCCTCACCTTGACCTTTGTTTCCGTAGATGGACTGGTGATCCCACTGGTGGAGCTGTCAGCAAAGCAGGTGGCATTTCATATCCCATTTGAAGTGGTGGAGAAAGTTTACCCCCCAGTGCCTGAGCAGCTACAACTGCGCATTGCTTTTTGGAGCTTCCCTGAGAATGAAGAGGATATTCGGTGAGTCTAAAGGCCTGATGGTGGAGGGGTGGGGCCCTGAAGTTGCGCCTGTGTGCCAGGCTTCCCAAGGAGCAGAGGAGATGCTGTGCTTGGGGCTGTGGTAAAAAGACAGCAGGGTCAGGGAGTACCTGGGACTTTCCCCAAGAAGGTGTAACACTGGGGAGAGTGCCCAGGGCAGGGCAGTCTCTGACAGGGTCTGTAGGGTATTTGATACACATGGCCATGTCCTCTTCTTTACTCACAGACTCTATTCCTGCCTGGCCAACGGCAGTGCAGATGAGTTCCAGCGAGGGGATCAGCTGTTCCGCATGAGGGCTGTGAAGGACCCTCTGCAGATAGGTATGGGTCCTGTCCTGCCTTGTGGTACTTCTGGCTCCTCCCTTTCCCTGTGTTAAGAATTCAGGAACTACTGCAAGAAGCTGGAGCAGGTTGTCTAAATGACCACAGGTTCAAACGCAGAGGCCTGCGTCTTGGCGGCCCTCCCTGGCCATACCCACGTTTCTTCCCAGGGTTCCACCTGAGTGCTACAGTGGTGCCGCCTCAGATGGTCCCCCCCAAAGGAGCCTACAACGTGGCTGTGATGTTTGACCGCTGCCGAGTCACTTCCTGCAGCTGCACCTGTGGTGCTGGGGCCAAGTGGTGCACCCATGTCGTGGCCCTCTGCCTCTTCCGCATCCACAACGTGAGGCCCTCCCCATTTATCCTGGCCCTATCCTCCACTCCATCCCCTCCTTCTCTGCTGCATCCCTGGCCACAGTGTGAACCCCTTTGCCTCCTGGACTCTGCCTCTCTGTCCCCAGCTCCGGTGTCGGCAAGTCTTTCCTCAGATTGTTTGACTTCTCTCGGTGCTCCCTTCAGGCTTCTGCAGTCTGCCTGCGGGCCCCCGTGTCAGAGTCCCTGTCTCGGCTGCAGAGGGACCAACTGCAAAAATTTGCTCAGTACCTCATCAGTGAGCTCCCACAGCAGGTGAGGGAGGTTGGCACGCCCTTCTCCAACCAGCTCTAGGGCTGCGTATCAGCCTTCCTGTGAGGCCCTGGCCTCCTCAGGTCACTTCTGCCTTTGTGTCCCTTTCTCTGGTCAGATCCTCCCCACAGCCCAACGTCTCCTGGATGAACTCCTCTCCTCCCAGTCAACAGCCATCAATACAGTGTGTGGAGCCCCGGGTGAGTGTGGTGAGGAAGAAGGGTAGCAGGAAGCAAGCAAGCTGGGGATGCAGAGCGCCACTTACCAAGGCAGATCCAAGCCCCTGCCTCCAGGTGACTGACTGCTTGTTACCCCCAGACCCCACAGCAGGGCCCTCCGCCTCCGATCAGAGTACGTGGTATTTGGACGAGTCGACGCTCACCGACAACATCAAGAAGACACTGCACAAGTTCTGCGGCCCCTCCCCTGTGGTGTTCAGGTAAACTGGGTCTCTTCGTGCCGTGTCTGTGGTGGAAGGGGCACTTCCTCCAGGCTGTGGACAGGTCCTTTGTTTCGTCAGGGCCCGCCTCCCCCACCTCCATTCCCTGTGTCGGTTCCCTGCCTGGTGCAGAGGAGACGTTACTAGTGCAATCAGTGGGTGGTGAGAATTTTAAGTAGTCAGAGTGGTCTGTCCTCAGGTAGAGCATGCGTTACTTTTCTTCCTTTCAGCAACTGGGAAACTGAGGCAGAGAGCGATTAAGAATTTTTGTCAGGGTCATACTTTTCCCCTGTACTTTGTGTTTTGAACCCTTTTGTGTCAAAGTCGTGTTGCTCTTTCACCTGCTTTATTCAGCCCCATCTTAGGGTCATCATTTTCCACTCTGCGACTTTCACAGTGATGTGAACTCCATGTATCTGTCTTCCACGGAGCCTCCGGCCGCCGCCGAATGGGCATGTCTGCTGCGCCCTCTGAGGGGCCGTGAGCCAGAGGGCGTCTGGAACTTGCTTAGCATCGTGCGGGAGATGTTCAAGCGAAGGGACAGTAATGCTGCCCCCTTGTTGGAAATCCTCACTGACCAGTGCCTCACCTATGAGCAGGTAGTTCTCCCAGAGCCAGGTAACCCCATGCTGGTTCATCCTCTCCCTTTCTCAGCCGCACCCCCTTCTTGCTGACAGGGACACTGGAGCGGGCTACTCTGTCTTTCTCTGACTTAGTAGGTTCATCTCAGAGCCCTCTTTGTTTCCAGATAACAGGCTGGTGGTACAGCGTGCGCACCTCAGCCTCTCACAGCAGCGCCAGTGGGCACACAGGCCGGAGCAATGGGCAGTCCGAGGTGGCGGCCCATGCCTGCGCCAGCATGTGTGACGAGATGGTCACGTTGTGGAGACTGGCCGTGCTGGACCCCGCACTCAGCCCCCAGCGGTGAGTCTCCCCCAAGGCTCACCACGGTCCGGAGGCAGCCCAGCCCTGGATGACCCAGCCTTCATCTCCTCATGCACACACACTTACCACTCTTCTAGTCCTGGGGAGATGGGAGGTGCTGAGCATTAGGTTTCCAGTGATTTATGAGTCCTTTTCCTGGAAGGCCCTTCCGTAAGTAGCCCACTCTCCCAAATCCCTGAGTGTTCAAGTGATGTCTGTGGGGCTGGCTCAAGAAGTGCTTCCCAGGGTCCTTCCCTGTAACCCACTTTTGGGGTTCGTCATCGCCCCCTCTGCACCCCTCCCTCCTTGGTACAGAGTGTAGCCGCCCACACCTCCCAGCAGCGTGCCCCCTCTTTGTTCCCCCAGCCGCCGGGAACTGTGTGTGCAGCTGCGCCAGTGGCAGCTGAAGGTGATTGAGAACGTGAAGCGGGGACAGCACAAGAAGACCCTGGAGCGGCTCTTCCCTGGCTTCCGGCCGGCGGTGGAGGCCTGCTACTTCAACTGGGAAGAGGCCTACCCACTGCCCGGTGTCACCTACAGCGCCACTGACCGGAAGCTGGCCCTGTGCTGGGCCCGAGCCCTGCCCCCTCGGCCAGGCGCCTCACGCAATGGGGGCCTGGAAGAATCCCGGGAGCGGCCCCGGCCTCTTCCTGCCGAGCCAGCTGTGCGGCCCAAGGAGCCGGGGGCCAAACGCAAGGGATTGGGTGAGGGTGTCCCTGCGTCACAGCGGGGTCCCCGCCGCCTCTCGGCTGAGGGGGGAGATAAGGCACTGCATAAGATGGGTCCAGGTGGGGGCAAAGCCAAAACGCTGGGTGGGGCTGGCTGTGGGGGCAAGGGCTCAGTGGGCAGTGGGAGCAAGCGCCGGCTGAGCAGTGAGGACAGCTCCCTGGAGCCGGATCTGGCTGAGATGAGCCTGGACGACAGCAGCCTGGCCCTGGGTGCAGAGGCCAGCACCTTCGGTGGATTCCCTGAGAGCCCGCCACCCTGCCCCCACCCTGGTGGCTCGCGAGGCCCTTCTACCTTCCTTCCTGAACCTCCAGATACTTACGAAGAAGATGGTGGCGTGTACTTCTCAGAAGGGCCTGAGCCTCCCACAGCCTCTGCTGGCCCCCCTGGCCTGTTGCCCAGGGAGCTCTGTACCCGGGACGACCTCCCTTCCACAGATGAGAGTGGCAATGGACTCCCTAAAACCAAAGAGGCAGCCCCTGTGGTTGGCGAGGAGGATGACGACTACCAGGCATACTATCTGAATGCCCAGGACGGGGCTGGGGGCGAGGAAGAGAAGGCCGAGGGTGGGGCTGGGGAGGAGCACGACCTGTTTGCTGGACTGAAGCCGCTGGAGCAGGAGAGCCGCATGGAGGTGAGGGGACTTGGACAGGACTCTGAGGGTGCCCCATGGCCATAGCTGGGAGAGGGACCATCAGCCTCTGGGAGTTAGAGGACTGTTGTGCGATGGTTAGAATCCTGTAGCAGGCTCCTCACTGGCCTCGCTGCCTACAGTCCATTCTCTTCTCTGTCTGCTGATTTTCCTAGAATGTTTGGTTGTGTCATTCTGCTACTTTAACTCTTCAGTGGTTTCCCACTGCCCTTAGGGTGGAAGTGAAGGTCCTCGGCATGGCCTGCAAGGCTCCACTTGTGATCTTTGCCTGCCTCTCCAGCTTCATCTAGCTACTGTTGTACTATACTCAGTTGAGCCATTCCCATATCTTGCCATACTCTCCTATATCCGTACTTGTGCATGGATCGGTCTGTCTGGACTGTTTTTCCCTCATCTGGTTAGCCCCTGTTCCTTCTTCATGCCTCAGAGATCTTAGAGATCCCATCCTTTGGAAGGTCTTCTCTGAGACTGCCCCAGGTCCCAGCGAGGCATCCCCCCATCTGCTCCCCTCTGGACCTTTCCCAGTAGTAGCTGGCTGCACACCTGTGTATGTGTCTGTGTCTCTAACTGGCTGTGAGTTTCTGGTGGGACTGGCACAGGGCCCAGTGGATAGTCGGTGTTCACGGGAGATGTGCTGCCTGAGTGAGTGTGGTGTCCTGCCCCTCGGGAGCATTAGGGCTTCAACACGTCTGGTGCCCATGTCCTTTATCCAGATATTGTTTGCCTGTGCTGAGGCCTTGCATGCGCATGGCTACAGCAGTGAGGCCTCCCGCCTCACCGTGGAACTTGCCCAGGACCTGCTAGCCAACCCACCTGACCTCAAGGTAGAGCCGCCCCCTGCCAAGGTGAGACCCCTTACCCTTCCCTCTGCATCACCCCCAACCCTCCCCCACACCCCCAGGTGAGAGTCTCCTTCTTCTTCCACCAAGGTGAGTCAGACTCATCTGCCTGCCTCCTTGTGCTTCCCTCACTAGGGCAAGAAGAATAAGGTATCTACAAGCCGCGAGACCTGGGTGGCTACGAACACACTGACCAAGGCAGCTTTCCTATTGACAGTGCTAAGTGAGCGTCCAGAGCACCACAACCTGGCCTTCCGAGTGGGCATGTTTGCCTTGGAGCTCCAGCGGCCCCCAGCTTCTACCAAGGCCTTGGAGGTCAGAGGTTCTCTCTGGACCATGTGCTGCCATCTCCTTAGAGCCTTGCACCTTGATGTCCATCAGGTATTAGCGGTCTGAGCTCCTCCCTGTGCCCTCAGGTGAAGCTGGCCTATCAGGAGTCTGAGGTGGCCACTCTGCTCAAGAAGATCCCTCTGGGTCCAAGTGAGATGAGTACGGTGCGCTGCCGGGCAGAGGAGCTTCGTGAGGGGACGCTCTGTGATTATCGGCCAGTTTTGCCTCTCATGTTGGCCAGTTTCATCTTTGATGTGCTCTGTGCTCCAGGTATGATGCCTGACTCAACAGAAAGTGGGGAACTGGGGCAGGGTAGCTTTCTCTAAAGAGAAACCAAGAGCCCCAAGGCTTTGAGCTCCCTTTAAGACACATCGGACAGCTTCTTAGAAGGATCTAGAATGATGAACATCTTGGGTTTCTTCCCTTTTATTCTGTCCCATGTTACTTCTATGTAACTTACCCCAACTTTTATCCAGTGGTTTCTCCCACGGGTTCCCGACCCCCAAGTCGCAACTGGAACAACGAGATGCCCGGGGATGAGGAGCTGGGATTTGAAGCAGCAGTTGCTGCCTTGGGTGAGTCTGTCAGTGTCTTGAGCCCATGTGTGAGCTAAGCCTGGCCCAGGTCTTGAAGGGCGTTGAGACGTGGGCCCTCTGTGGAAAGGGGAAAGCTAGCGTAAGATGTAGGGCCTACAAGACTGTCAAGAATTTAGGGCAAAAACGTGTGCTATGAACATTGGGTGTTACAAGGACAGCAAAATCGAACTCTAGGGTAAAGCTCTAGGAAGGGGATAGAGTGTGGGATGTGTTAAAGGATCCGTTAAGTTCCAGGTAGGTGGACAAAACACTGAATGAAGACACAGGGGCAGTTAAGTCTTCGTGAGAGTGAGGAGCCCAGCTTCCCTGAAGTGATGGATGTATCAGGACAGTAGAGGGGCCAAACTATGAAAGTCTCAGATAGCAGACCAGTTTAGGCAGTGGGCACCTTCCACAGGGAATACAGTTGAACCCCTTACTTCACACGCTGGTGGCTGGGAGCCCTGTCCTGGGAGTTCTGGCCACTCACAACCCCCTGGGCACCTCTTTTCTCACAGGCATGAAGACAACAGTAAGTGAGGCAGAGCACCCACTGCTGTGTGAAGGCACACGCCGGGAGAAGGGCGACCTTGCCCTGGCCCTGATGATCACTTACAAAGACGACCAGGCCAGACTCAAGAAGGTGAGGGGCTGCGGCACTGGGGTTAACAGGCAAAGAGAGCACATTTTACTTTTCTTGGGGTTTCCAGTATGATGAGAAAGGGCTATTCTTTAAGGAGATAACGGGGGAATCTTGGAACACCTCGTCAGGAACATGAGAGACCATTGGTTCTTATAGGAATGCTTGGGCTTGAGGTGGAAGAAGAGAAGAGGGCATAAAGTCGTTCATTCATTTCAATATTTATTGAATATGAATATACTCAGTCCTGTGGTCAGTGTTACAGGGCATACCAAGACATGTAAGCCAGCCCCTCTCTTCTAGAAGGTTCTCCTGTGGAGGAAAGCCTACCTGAGGAGGAAGTTTTAAGCTGCTACAAGGAGAAAGAAAAGTTAATAGAAGACAGGAGATAAAGGTCCTCCTGTCACCGCTTCTCTTTCAGATCTTAGACAAACTCTTGGACCGAGAGAGCCAGACGCATAAACCACAGACACTGAGTTCATTCTATTCATCCAGCCGCCCGGCCACAGCCAGCCAGAGGTCTCCTTCAAAGCATGGGGGCCCATCTGCCCCAGGGGCCCTGCAGCCTCTGACCTCAGGCTCTGCAGGGCCTGCTCAGCCAGGGAGTGTGGCAGGGGCTGGGCCAGGCCCCACTGAGGGCTTCACAGAGAAGAATGTGCCTGGTGAGGTGGGGGCACTGGGCAGGGGGGATGAATGGTCTGGAGCCATGTTGGGGTCCCCTTTCCCAGGCTCATCCCGGTGTCCTATTTTCCCGATGTAGAGAGTTCCCCACATTCCCCCTGTGAGGGTCTTCCACCTGAAGCAGCTCTGACCCCAAGGCCAGAGGGGAAGGTCCCCAGCCGCCTGGCACTTGGCAGCCGTGGAGGCTACAATGGACGGGGCTGGGGCTCACCAGGGCGGCCTAAGAAGAAGCACACAGGTACGACAACCCATGGGATGACGTGGAGGGAAGGATATTCCTAAAGGTTGGAGTCTGACTTCTGGAGCACATTTCTGAGACTGACTTGTCTTGTGGGTTAGGCATGGCCAGCATTGACAGCAGTGCCCCTGAAACAACGTCGGATAGCTCCCCAACATTAAGCAGGAGGCCACTGAGAGGGGGCTGGGCCCCTACCTCCTGGGGTCGAGGACAGGACAGTGACAGCATCAGCAGCTCTTCCTCAGACTCCCTTGGCTCCTCGTCCTCCAGTGGAAGTCGCCGGGCCAGTGCCAGTGGAGGGGCCCGGGCGAAGACTGTTGAAGTTGGCAGGTCAGTGGGAAGAAATAAATACCCTTCTCTTCTGCCCTGGCCCACCCCGAGAGCCACATCCCTAGGGTAATGCAACCAGTCCCCCTCAGTGTCCTCACTTCCCTGGTTTTTTCCAGCCTCCCTGGACACCCATTTCAGAGAAACCCCAATCCCGGTCCCTACCCCATTGCCCCTTCAGGTACAAGGGCCGCCGTCCCGAGAGTCATGCCCCCCATGTACCCAATCAGCCGTCAGAGGCAGCTGCACACTTCTACTTCGAGCTGGCGAAGACAGTGCTGATCAAGGCAGGGGGCAACAGCAGCACTTCCATTTTCACACACCCATCTTCCTCAGGGGGCCACCAGGGTCCTCACCGCAACCTGCACCTTTGCGCCTTTGAGATCGGGCTTTATGCCCTTGGCCTGCACAACTTTGTTTCTCCCAACTGGCTCTCACGTACTTACTCTTCCCACGTTTCCTGGATTACAGGTAAGTCTAGTATCTTTTGATTTGGGTATGGGAAGGGAATTAATGCATGGTGGTAAGAGCCTTATCCTTGTAGTTACTGACCCGATAGGAGAGATACCATTCCCATTCCCACTGCCTGTGTTAACCACATTCTGTTCTTCTCTCCTTTTCCTGAAGGCCAGGCAATGGAGATTGGCAGTGCAGCCCTGACTATACTGGTAGAATGCTGGGATGGGCACCTGACGCCCCCTGAGGTTGCGTCCCTGGCTGACAGGGCATCACGGGCACGAGACTCCAACATGGTGAGGGCAGCGGCGGAACTCGCCCTAAGCTGCCTGCCTCATGCCCATGCGTTGAACCCCAATGAGATCCAGCGGGCCCTGGTGCAGTGCAAGGAGCAGGTATTTCTAGAGGCCATTGGGGACCTGCTTTGGGACATCTGGGCAGGAAGGTTGGGCATGGGAAAAACTGATGGCCCAGGTCTTGATTTCACAATCCTGGCATTCATGAACTATGCGATTGGTCCTCTCATGGTGACAGTTGACATAGTAACGTGCTTTAACATCCATTACATCCTTTACAACTCTAAGGATGGGACTGTTCCTATACCAGAGAGATTATCACTGGGGGTGGAGTCCTTGGGGAAGGCCTGAGGGAGATGATGAACTTGGCTGGGAGTAGCTACATTAGGTTAGAACTGGGACTGCAACTTGGGTCTTGACTTCTGCTGGTCAACAGAGATTTGTTCATTGTCTGTGTGAAGCATTCACTGCTCTGACACTGACTCTGAACATTGGCTCTGACCTTGGCTGCCTCCCCAGAACCAGCCAACTCTGAAGAAGACATCAGCATTTGTCATCTAAAACTGTCCCTGAGTAAAGCCCTTCATCCTTAACCCTCTTTGCCCCTCCCTTTCAGGATAACCTGATGTTGGAGAAGGCCTGCATGGCAGTGGAAGAGGCGGCTAAGGGTGGGGGCGTATACCCCGAAGTGTTGTTTGAGGTTGCTCACCAGTGGTTCTGGCTATATGAGCAAACAGCAGGTGGCTCATCCACAGCCCGTGAAGGGGCTACAAGCTGTAGTGCCAGTGGGATCAGGGCAGCTGGGGAGGCTGGGCGGGGGCTGCCTGAGGGCAGGGGGGGCCCAGGGACTGAGCCGGTTACAGTGGCGGCGGCAGCAGTGACAGCAGCCACGGTGGTGCCAGTCATCTCGGTGGGGTCCAGTTTATATCCAGGTCCAGGACTGGGGCATGGTCATTCCCCTGGCCTGCACCCCTACACTGCTCTACAGCCCCACCTGCCCTGCAGCCCTCAATACCTCACCCACCCAGCTCACCCCGCCCACCCCATGCCTCATATGCCCCGGCCTGCCGTCTTCCCAGTGGCCAGCTCTGCATACCCGCAGGTGAGACCAGTGTTCTTCTGGGAGGCTGGGCATGTCGGGGAGCTCACTGGGGGTTCACGGGTTGGAGGAGGGCACTCCGGGAGGATGATGGGGCTGTCCCAGAGTCCTGGTGAGGGGGTTGAGAGTCAGGGGACCAGCCCCACTACGCTAAGAAATGCAGGGATGCCCAGGCCTGGGATGAACGGGAAAGAGCTCCATCCTAACGCAATTTGGTTATCTTCCTTTTCTTCTCCCCACCTCTAGGGTGTGCATCCTGCATTCCTAGGGGCTCAGTACCCTTACTCGGTGACTCCCCCCTCACTTGCTGCCACTGCTGTGTCTTTCCCCGTCCCTTCCATGGCACCCATCACAGTACATCCCTACCACACAGAGCCAGGGCTCCCACTGCCCACCAGTGTGGCCTGTGAGTTGTGGGGACAGGGAACAGGTGAATGGAGGGGTGGCACGCTGGGCAGGGGAGGTGGGGAGGGAATCGGTCCCCCTTTGGGCTCTGAGTTCCTTACATGGCCTTCATCCTACCCTCAGTGAGCAGTGTCCATCCAGCTTCCACGTTTCCAGCCATCCAGGGTGCCTCACTGCCTGCCCTGACCACACAGCCCAGCCCTCTGGTGAGCGGGGGTTTTCCACCACCCGAGGAGGAGACCCACAGCCAGCCTGTCAACCCGCACAGCCTACACCACCTGCATGCTGCCTACCGCGTCGGTGAGAGGACGTCCCTTTCTGCACCCTGACCAGCAGTGCCAGAGGCTCTTCAGTGGCCCTTCCCCACCCGATCTCTTAGTTTGTTTACTGGGGGGCTGGGTGATAGGCTGAGGTAAGGGGTAGGGGATGGACCCTCTCCATGGTCCCACCTTTTTCTCCCAGGAATGCTGGCACTGGAGATGCTGGGTCGCCGGGCACACAACGATCACCCCAACAACTTCTCTCGCTCCCCTCCCTACACTGATGATGTCAAATGGTTGCTGGGGCTGGCGGCAAAGCTGGGTAACACCTCCCCTCCCCAGGACCATTGTCCGCCCTCACCTGCTTCCCCAACCTTCCTATCCCAGACCTCCTTCCTAGCTCTTGCTCAGAGTTGAGGCCTTGGTCGGGTATGTGTGCGTGCGCGGGGGGCGGGGGGTGACCTCAGCTCCTGGGGTGGAGGGAGGCTCTCTGCCAGGCCAGAGCTGAGAGAGTAAAGCTGGGTCCCTAGGGCAGAGGTGGCCACCCCCGTCTCATGCCCCTCCCCTGCCCCCCAGGAGTGAACTACGTGCACCAGTTCTGTGTGGGGGCAGCCAAGGGGGTGCTGAGCCCGTTTGTGCTGCAGGAGATCGTCATGGAGACGCTGCAGCGGCTGAGCCCTGCTCACGCCCACAACCACCTGCGTGCCCCGGCCTTCCACCAGCTGGTGCAGCGCTGCCAGCAGGCATACATGCAGGTGACCACCTGGGCAGTACGGAGCAGGGTGAAACACTTGGGCAGGCAGGGGGAGGGGCCTGATCCTGTGCTCAGTGGCTGATCCTCCTCACCTCGTCCAGTACATCCACCACCGCCTGATTCACCTGACCCCTGCCGACTACGACGACTTTGTGAATGCCATCCGCAGCGCTCGCAGCGCCTTCTGCCTGACACCCATGGGTATGATGCAGTTCAACGACATCCTGCAGAATCTCAAGCGCAGCAAACAGACCAAGGAGCTGTGGCAGCGGGTCTCACTCGAGATGACCACCTTCTCCCCCTGAGTCTGACCCCCATAGGGCCCTATACGGGGACACAGGCCTGTGGCTATGGGGGCCCCTCACCAAGGGGTAATGAGTCTTGGCTGGACAGATCATCCCCACTCAGTTCCCCAGTAGCCCAGACTGGCAGCTGCTCTTGGGCTGTAGCTTGGGGCCAAGATGCCTCAGACCCTAGGAGCCTAGGGTTGGGGGAGACAGCCCTGTCTGGGAGCGGGCATTGGGTGGCCTCTGGTATTTATTTGGCATTTATAAATATATAAACTTTTTTTACTCTCGTCTGCCTGGGCCTTTCCCTTCTTTCCCTCCATGTGTGGATGAACCTTGAACTAGGGCAGAGGAAAAGTTGGATACTTCCTTTATTCTAGGTTTCTCCCACTCCAGCGAGGCACACAAAACAGAAAAATAAGAACGTTTATTAAAGTCATTTCTAGCCCACAGCTGGGGCTCATACTCAGCTCTACGAGCCATCGTCCGACCTCATCCCCATTCAATGTGAATGACATTAGGGAGGCCGGGCCACAGGTAGATCCCATTGATCCCACGGTAAGGGGTCCCTCCCATAGCCAGTATAGGTAGATACACTGCTGGGGATGAAGAGGGAAAGCACTGGATTAATACATTCCTCTACCCTCTGCCTGGACCCTCTCATTCCCTCCACCTTCCAAGACCATGGGCCAAAGGTGCCTAGTACCATCTTGCAGGGTATCAAGGGAATCCCCTTTATTACACCCCAAAACTATGGGAAAGGGATGCCCTACCCTTCTCAGCCATCCCAGGCCTGAAGGCCACTGAGGTAGAAGGGGGAGGGACTGCCCTGCTCTGGGCTTGCCCCTTAGGGAAGCAGGGGGCTTTTGCTGGTACAAGAGGCTGATACATCAGCCCGAACTGGAATGCTGCAGTTCTTCTCGAAGCCATGAGGGCACTGGCTGTCCAAGCCGGCTCAGCAGCTTTGACAGCTCCAAATTGTGGTTCCGGAAAAAATCCGTAAGGAAAAGGCGGGACTAACAGGAGAAAAAATGAAGTCAGAGGAGTAAGAATAGTAAGGAGTGGACAGGATCAGATAGCTCTTAGACGTGGAGAGGGAAACCCTGTCCCTGGTTTTCCTTACCTCAGCGTCCATATCTGGGTACTTCCGACCTTTGCTCTTTCCTAGACAACGAGTCTTGCCACCTTCAAGTCCCTGGCACCAGAATCCCTTATCTTCATCGAACCTGCTCAACAGGAAAAGGCCATAAAACAGAAAAGAAATCCAGGCCCCACAAATGAACACTACTACCTCTCCCAGCCCACAGGGACACATGCCTCTCCTTGCAAGACAGGGTAAATTCATTTCTCTTCCAAACAGACATGGTCAACCTGCGTCCCCATTTCCCCCAGAGTCATCCTCCCCTGGGTCATGCTCTCCCACCTGAGGGTCCGTGTGTAGTTCAGAAAGGGTGTGATACCCAGGAACTTCTGGATGCTCTCCATTGAGGCAGCTGGGTTGGTACGCAGCTCTTGCCCATCCACAATCAGCAACTAAAGGGACAGGGATGTGGTTCCCTCTATATTCCTTAGAAGCCACTGGGCTGACAGGAAAAGGAAGGGGACCCCCGTGAGGGCTACTGGGGAACTGTACCTGTCCAGAGGGGAAGTAAGTCAGCCAGCGTTGTAAGTGAGTGGAATAGTAGCCGGGGACAAGACAACGGTTTTGTAGGGAGCGAAGTGCTGGAGGGGCCTGGGAGGAGGCTGAAATCACCTGGTAGAAGGTATAGTTCAGAGCAACTGGGTCTCCATGTGCTCGCTGATGCTGAAGGACAAGGGATAGGAAGGGAAGGAATCGGTGACCTGACAATTACTCTGCCTTTCCTCTTGGTCTGGTGGACAGACCCCTCCCCAAGGTGCTAGCTTCCTTTCCCGACCCTCACTCCTTCCTGTCTCTCCAGTGGTCACCACTTCTTTTCTAATGTGTCCCTAGCTTCAGACTCACCTGGTACCAGGAGTATGCCCTGTCAGCAGGGTTGGTGAGCACAGTGATGATCTTGGCTCGTGGCAGGAGGGCAGCTCCCCGCCGTGGTACAACCTCTGAGTCAAAGTACGTGGCACTTTTTTCAAATAGGAAATCAGTGCTGGCATTGGAAGGGACAGGGAAGAAATCCATGTACCTAGGAAGTAGTAGAGAGGAGAGGAAGACAATTTGCATAGAGAAGGGGCCAGATGCCCGTGCTGGTAGAAGCAGGATGGGGGAGGTTTAAGAGGAAAGGAATGTTCTGAGAAGCATCCCAGGTCTCACCAGTCAATGCCCTTGTGGTAATTAGGGCCGTTGAAGAACTGAATCTCCTCAAAGGTGCTGGGGCTAGGAAAACTGCTAGTCACAGCTGGATGCAGGCTCAGGAAGAAGTGAATAGCTGTGGTCCCTAAATGGGAGAGAAAGTCCAGGCCATGGTGGAAGAGAATCCAGCTCAACAACATCAGCTTGAAAGAGGTCAGAAAACAATCACTCTGGGTAGTAAAACACCCTTTAGCCAAACTACAGCGAGAAAAGAAAAGCTAGAGAGAGGTCCAGGGAAGGGTTAAAATGGTTCTCCGCCTTGACTGTGCATCGGAATCACTTGTGGATCTTTAAAAAAACAATGACAACAAAAAAAGACATAATTCTGATATACAACCAGGTTAAGAATCACTCAAGGGGACTTCCCTGGTGGTCCAGTGGTTAAGAATCTGCCTGACAATGCAGGGGACACCGGTTTGATTCTTGGCTGGGGAAGATCCCGTATGTTGTGGAGCAACTAAACCTGCTCGCCACGCATTCTAGAGACTGTGCTCCACAACAAGCCACAACGAGAAGACCACACACCACACTGGACAGCAGTCCCTGCTCACGTGCCGCAACTAGAGAAAGCCCGCACAGCCACGAAGACCCAGCACAGCCGAAACGAGAGTCACTCAAGGGACTGATTAATGAGGGGTGGTATGAGAAGGAAATTCTTTGGCCAGAGAGTTCTCTGGATTTAAGGCAAGGCAACAGAACTTGGCTAAGGATGATTCACCTGTCTTCTGGGGTCCCACAATGAGGAACTTGGGGAGCCGATCACAGGTTTTCTCCTTGGACCAGATATCTTTGTGCCTCTTGTCGTCACAGGGATTCTGAAGGGGAGGCCAATAATCAGATAATCTTTTCCTCAACAGCCACCCCCATCATGTCTCTAGGTCAGCCTGAGCTCCACCTCTACCTGCCAAAGGGGGCTTCGCTCTTGAGGGAAGAGGTCAAAGTACTTTCGTGCAAGAGGGACAGGAGGAAGGGTCTGTAGGCGCAGCCTCGTCCAGCACTGGAGAAAGCGCACCAGGCTCTCAAAGGTGTACAGGCCCAGCCGATCATTTCCATAATTAGACAGATGAGTCATAAAGATGCTGATCTGAAAGGGGGTGCCTGCATGTCAGATTTGGAGAGCCTACCCCACTTCAAAAGCGGGCTTGGTGAGCAAAAGTCTCAGCCTGCAAACACCGGCTGTCCCATCTTCTAGCCCTTCCTCTCAGCACCTTACCGGATTAAGCAGCACTGTCAGAAAGAGTTCTCCACCTCGGATGCTCCGGTCGAGTTCACGAGAGCCTCCTGGATACTCATTATAGAAGATTGTGTGAGTGAAGAGACCACATGTCTGCCGCGGCAGCACCTGAAAGAAAAAAAAGAAAAAACAGGGAGAGATGAGATTGGAAGGTAGAATGACAACTAGATGAAGGACAGAAGATTTGAGGCACTTTAGGATTCCTTGGGTTTATAGAGGACAGCTTGAAGTTACAGCAATAAAGCTCTTGCTCTATGCATTATGACTTTTCACCCCTCTACCCCCTATTATTATGGACGAGCTTGGATAATGCAGGTTGGAGGCTGGCCGATTGTGGGAGTTTGATTGAGGTTTGTACTGGGAGTCCCTCACCATAATGCCATTGTGAATGAAGCCACGGCGGTAGCGGGCAGGGCGGAGGTGGGGGTACTCCTCAGTGCTGGTCACCTGGATGCCCCACACAGATTTCCAGGCTTCATAGAGCTGTGTGTGGATGGGGTACACGCCGGAGTGGTGGGGGGCCACAGCATACCCCAGATCCGTGGGAATCCCATGTTCCTGGGAATGGGGCATAGACTCTCACCAGGACCTGGTGAGGTTTGGGGAGTAGAGGGTAAAGGGGGTGGGGATGCCTCTACAGAAAGAAAATAGGAAAGGACAAGGAAAGGGTACTCCGCTAGGGAAAGGTCGAAACGGAAGCATTAGCTTTGGGGAAAAGTATGGGGAAGAGATCCAAGGTCTCACCAGAGCAAACTGTTTGTTGAGCCTCATCTGGTCAGCCAGCACGGAGCGATTGTGGAACAGATGTGGCTGCATGTGGCTCCACATGTGGGGGAACCACCAGAACTCTCGGCGGTGCTTCAGCAGCATGTCGTCCCCAGCATCCTCCTCCTCTGTCCCTATGACCACACACTGACCACTGACCACAGCCAGTTAGGCCCTGGTCCTCCTTCGTTCTGTACCAACATGAACCGCTTTCCATCCTTGGGACAACATGGCTGACCTCTGCCCACCTAGGACTATTCTCCCTATTGCCAACCTGCCCTCCAGCCACCCATGCTAACTGAAATTCCCAGCCACCACTAGCTCCTCATAGCATTCTGACCCCAAACCTTGCCCCCTTTCTCCAACCTGTCTGCCCACGATGGACAGATCAAACTAAGACTGATATGCTGAAGGAACAGGCGAACGAGCTCACCAGTATGATAGAACTTGCCCGAGAAGCCCAAGTTGAAGGTGAAGTTGGGGACTAAGGTCCTGAGTTTGTTCTGCGTGGTCAACAGGGCCTGGGAAGAGTAGCAGGAACATGAGAAATCAGGAGAGAGCAATCTAAGGAGAAAATTGAGAAGTCGCATTCTTCTTGCCTGTAAAAGGGCAGGGAGCATTACCTATGACAAGCTTAGAATCAAGGGAGGGAGTCTGAAAGGACAGAGCCTGAAACAGCTTCTAAGGAAAGAAATTGGAGTCAGGAAAAAGAAAGACTGACCTCAACATCAGCCACCTTCATGCGGGTACCTTCCTTGCCCACAAAGATGTCATCGATGTCTACCAAGATGTAACGGTCAAGGTCCAAGCAGAGGCGCTTGCCAGTGAGGTATGCAACGGCATCGACGAAAACTAGTTTGTGGAGCCAGAAGGAGAGGCCGTGACCAAACAGCACCCGCTGGATGCCATCGTGAAGCCCCAGGTCCTGCACCACAGTGGGAAGCCGGGCCCGGCGAGGCACTGGTCCTGGCACAGGGGGCTCAGCCAGCCGAAGGCTGGCAAGAAGCACTGGTTCATAGGTGCTGTGGTTGGATTGGAAGATGGTCCAGTCATCACCGGGTAGTGGCCCAGGCTCCAGGCGGCTGGGACGTGTGAGATGTAGGAGTGGAGCTGTAGGATTCACTTGGTAGTCCCGAAGCCCCAAGTTTGAATGGAGAAAAAGGGGAAAGCCCTTGAGCTGGGCACTCAGTAGGCTGTGCTCATGGGCTCGGAAAAAGCCAATGATGCCTACACCGTACTCCACACAGTACCGGTCTAGCAGTTCCCGACTCCAGGCATCCAGGTTGACGTACTTGAGCAGGTTCTCATAAATGACCAAGACATACCGGCCCCGGGTATGATCCGTCAGTGTGGGCATGTCCCCTCGGCCAGGTGCCAGCTCAGTGCTGTAACGAAAACGGCTAGACTCCAAGATGGCCACGATCTCCTGCCCCAGCTGCGAGTATGCACTCTCCACAAACACAAGGACCACGGGTTCAGTTCGCGCTGTCTCTGGAGGCCTGGGGGGCCGGGGTGGGACTGGAGGCCGAACCGGGCCAGGACCACCCGCTGCGCCACTGCTGCAGTCTCCCAAGGGGAGGGGCAACAGTTCCTTGGCCTTGGGGCTGGTGGATACGTAGTAAGCCAAGAAGCCCATGGAGCCCAGACTGAAAGCAATCAGCAGCAGTATGAGGCGGTGCAGTTCCAGCTGCCGAGCTGGGCGTACCACCTTCCACAGCTTGAGCATGGCGGGGAGGTGAGGCAGGGATGGGGACCACCTCAGGGGATGGGAGGTAGGAGTTCTATAGGCTGAGGCTCTCCGGGAGGGTAGAAGGATATGAAAAGAGGGGAAAGGGATTCCCGCAGGGTCAGCTCCCTGCGAAGGCGGAAACAAGTCCCCTTAGTATAGGGTAGAGGAGGTAGAAAGGGCAACAGGGGGCAATTGGACAGAGTTCATTGGTCTCAGGTCACCATGGCCCACTGGCCCATGCCTTCAGGATGCAAGTCTAGTCAGGCTCCACCTTTGGTCCGGTCTGAGCTTGTCACATCAGATGTCAGACAGAGTTCCTCACAACCTGTAAGAGAAACTGGTGCATTACTTCTCTCCTTCAAACTGTCATTAATCCATCCCCCCCATTCACCCCATCTCTCTTACCTCCTGCTCACAGGATGGTCTGTTCTCCAAGAACAAGCTCCTGTAGAAGAACAACACAATCTGAGTCTCATACCTTAGCTTCACAGCCTGTTCCCTTTCTTAGAATGCTGTCTAAATTCTCCTCCCTGAACTAAGTTCAGAACTGAAGCAGTATATCCAAGGTCTGGAAGAGAACAAATCTCCCATCAGTAAGAGGCCAAATAGCCCAGGAGGCTGAAAATGAACCTGCTCTGAAAGGAGTTCCCAGCCTGTGACTGAGCAGTTGGTCAGCCAGTAGGGGGTCTGGTCTTCCTGTGAAGAAGGGAAGGAAAGCCCCAGAAGTCCCATGTTCCAACGAAATATCAGATAAGAGGAAACTCATGTGCCTGTTAATCTCCCTCATCTATCAAACCCAACATCTCAGGCTAACAGCACTAACGAACTTGCAGTTCAGTGGACACTATGATAGGGGAATTCAAGAGGAAAGACAAATGGTGCTAGCTAATCATTCTATTACCTTCCAAGCCCAGAACCTGAGGATTCTCTTCCCCACTCCTTGTGAAAAATTACTCACCCCTGCTCTTTACCTCACCTGTGCCAATGTCAGGAGGGGTGATAAAAATGCAGCCCCAGAGTAGGCCATATCACTGGCACCTAAGACAAGCTAGAGAGGTGAAACCAGAGTCTGTCTCCCTACCCACTCTGCTTCTCCTTCCTAACCTAGCCTGGATGGTACTACATTCTCATCACTAAACAGCTCAGAAGGGTCCTGAGCCAGCCGAGACAGACATGAAGGATTGAGTCCTATTACAGAAACAGAGCAAGCTTGAGTAGGGCTGGGTGGCAGAGAGCAACAGGAGCTTAAGTAGTATCCAATCAATAACAGAGAAAGGAGAAAGTACCATCGGAGAATAGTTGTAAAGAGCTCTACATTTCAGAGACTTTCTTAAGTAGACCAACTAGAAGCTTTACTGTCACTCTCCCCATCTTAATCATTTCCAGTAAGGCCAGTGGCTGGCAATTTCTACCACTCACTCCCCACACATACACATTTTGGGGTGATTACGCAGAGATAGGGGTCCTTCAGAATTGAGAAAGACAGTTTAAGAACAGTTCAGCTTTGGCTTGAGTAAAACTAACTGGCATGAAAAGAGAGCTGGGAAAGGATCAAAATGGTGATGGGAAGGGGTGAATCCTAAGAGGAAACTTTTTGCAGTAAACACAGTAATGAGAAGAAATCACTGTACAATGGGGGAAGTAGATACTGGGGGGTGATCACTCATAATGTTAAGGATAATAGTTAACATTTACTGGGGGCTTATCTTTGCCAGACATTCTTCCAAGAGCTTTCTCTATATTTAATGCTCACACCAGTCCTAAGAGGTAAGTAATATCCCCGTTTTACATATGAGTAATTTGAGGTCCAGAGAAGCTTAGTAACTTGCCCAGGATCACACAGCTCAGTCAATGGAGGAATTGGGATTCAAAGTCAGGCCTGTCAAGCTCCAGCCCTGCTCTTAACCACTGCATTTTAGCTTCGGACCTAGAAGAAGCACCAATATTCAGAGAAGGGGTGATGAGAAAGTCCTGGGGGAGGACGCGAGGTGGGACGATAAATACCGAAGCTGGACCACGGCCGGGGAGGGGTTGTTGAATGTGTGCGCAACAGCGGGAGAAGAGCAACTGAGGTGGGGGCTGAGGAAGGCGGGGGTGTGGGCCCCGCGCTGGGAGACCAGCAGTGCAGATGCCGCGGGAGGAGGGGGACCGAGCAGCGACAGGAGCGTGGGGCGCTGGCATCTGGGGTCATGGACGGAGGGCCCAGCTAGGGGGAACGTGGGTTCACAGGTGGGTATGGAGAGAGGAGGGCGTGAAGCATTCAAGGGGAAAGAAGGGGCTAGGGGCGCGCGGAGGAGAGTCTGCGGTGACATCGGGGCGGGCGTCGGGCTGGAAGAGCCCCGAGGCGAGGAGGCACCCGGGGCAAAGGGGACCAGCCAAGAGGAATGAGGCCACGACCAGGGCGGCCTGCGGAAGGGACAGGGGGAGGGGAGCGCGGGCCGCCCCGAGGGGCCGCCGGGGACGCCCCTGCGGGCGGTTTCGGTGACCACACTGAGGGAAATCTGTGAAGGGAGAGCTTGCGGGGACCGTGGGCGGGGGCCACACTCCGAGCGGGGGTCTCCTCAAGGGCGGCTCACCCGGCGGACTGGGCGGCGTCCCCGCTGTCCCCGGGCTCCGCCACGTCCCGGGGCTGCCCGGCTTCCCTGCTCTCGGGGCCTCGGGCCGCGTCGCGGCTGCTCCGCCATCTCCGAGCGAACGTTCTGCCGCAGCCGGGCCCAACCACCGCTCCCACCAGGGGGAGGCGGCGCGCTGCCGCTCGCGGCCCCGCTCGGGTTCCCGCCGCCTCTGGGCCTGCCAGCCGCGCGGCCGAGGCGCCGGGCTGCTGAACGGTGCTCCCCAGCGCTCGGCTGAGCCGCGACCTCAGAGACAGCCGGCTCCGCGCGCCCCCGGGAGAGGCGCCCCCCTCCTTCCCGCGCGGTGGCACAGCCTGGCGAGCGTCGGCGGCGCGGCTCCCGAGGCCGGGGCGGGACGAGGGTGCGGGATCTTCCACTCGGCCCGGCGGAGGGGGAGCCGGGCCGGCACACTGAGGGGCTGCGGGGGAGGGGGCGGGGCGGCCCTAGACGGGGGCGGGGCCCGGAGGCGGGGCGAGCCTCGGAGCTCACCTCCGAAGAGCGCAAATTCTCCCCAACCCCAATCCCAAACTCGCCTCAGCAATCCAGTGGGGTGATTGGAGGCCGATTAGTTTAGGAGGAAGTTTTATTCTAAAATGGGTCCAAAAGGAGTGGGAGAAGGTCCAGTTCTCCACCAGAAGCCTTGTAACCCAGGCTGTTAAATCTAAACCTCTGGGCATAAGCCTCCCACAGCAGTAACACAATGGACTGTTTAAAGGTTATTTTATTAAATATCTTCAGTTCAAGGTTTCATTGTAACAAAGCTATGAAGGGTCTACCAACATTCAGAACAAACACTATTTTTAAATTATTTCTATGTCATCATGCAAAAATTCTGCATCAAATGCCTTCCATTTCCTGTTTAAAAGGTGGTGGTGTTGTTGTTTTTTAATAGTCTATTGTCTATAGATGCTGACATTAGCCCCAGAAGAGGAGTAAGAATGCTAAGAAGTGGGGCTGGAGCAGCCATATGAAGCTATGGGTCTTAATGAACTCTAAGACCATTTGTCTTCAAGCCAGCAAAACCAAACCCTGTGGTGAAGGTGTCTGCGTGCTGGTACTGCAGGCTGCAGGGCGGGAGACGGCTGGGACCCGGGGGCTGGGGCATGCAGGAGGTGCTCGGAGGAGCCTGGCTAAATCCAAGCACCAGCACCCGTGAGTATGCTCTCTTCTCAGCTGGCTCCAAGGTAAACCTGTAGCTTTGCCTCTTCTCCCAGCTCCTGTGCCTCCTTAAGGCAGTCCAGGGAGCTGGGGTCTACCCATCTCTCCCCCAATAGTGCAGACATTTGTGCAGACAGACCTGCACAGTTGTTTGGGGGGAAACCAAAGCCATGACCAATTGCTCCTCCATTATCATCTCTGCTATCTGCTTAGAGTATACATTCTTCCCTCCTGGAATGGAACTCCTTGAGCACAGAGAGGGACAACGAAGGTAGGAGCCTTGGCTCTGGATATCTCTTTTGGGTACATGCAGGTGAGACGGGGGTGATGCCCATGCAGATTGTCCAGCAGTAAGTCTATACTTCAGTTGGTCAGTAAAGAAGTCTCTTTATAGAGGATACCTCTTCTTGCCAGAGTAGTCAAGTCAGTCTCAAAGACAGGAAAAGAGATTGGCGTGCAGCAAGGGAAGAGTAAGAAGGGAGGCAGCCCTGAGGGCAGCCCGAATGCATAGAAACAACCATCAACTCAATCCCGCTGCCTCACTCCTCCCATCCCACAGGGGCACTTGGCAGAGGGCCCAGGCCCAGATGAGAGTCAACACAGGGACCACCACCGAGAGAAGGCAAGACAAAGATGGTCCAAGTCAGCACGGAAACAGAGCTGCCAAAGCTGGCAGGGGGAGCCCAGACCAAGGCCTGGCTCTCTCTTTGCTAAGTTATAAGAAAACAAACACAAAGCAAAGCGGCAACCCCTCCCACTTCCCAGCTGCTAGGATTGGGCCTCAAGATCAGAGCCCACGTGCATTGTGCATCCTATAGAAATGGATGAGTAAGTGAGTGCATGTCAGACTAACACGAGGTTTCTCATCAGCTTCGGAGCAGACACGCTTCTGCAGCACCAATTCTCTTCCCTTCTACGCTAAATGGTAGAGTACAGCAACGTCCGGGCCCTGCTTCTCAGTCCTGAGGCCACTGCTTCTCAGCTGCCTCCACGGCAGGCTGGGAGCTCCACATTCTCTCCCAAGAAGGTCTGTTGGCCACGGTGTTCTCATAAGCCTCGTTCTAGGCGCGTATACAAATTCTGAAGAAGTCCATTCCGAGACCTGGGGCAGGCAGGCCATCTCAGAGGCTGCAGTCACATCACACAGCCCCCAGAGCTCTGTCAGAGTTCTTGCCTGGTCCCGAGTCCATGGAGGCCAGAGGCCGAGCTCACCTCTTCAGGGCTGGTGGGTGAGCCCACTGCTTGTGCCAGGATGGGCATCACACAGACTCCTGCCTTCTTGCCAGCCCAAGGGCTGTCGATGGTTTTAAAACACATCATGGTATGGATCCCACTTTTTTTTAACAATCTTTTTTTTTTTCTTTTTTTTCCCCTTAAATGTAAAAAACACCTCGGTACAGCAGAGACAGACACGAAGGGCGGGCGGGAGGGCTGCATGCAGGGGCGTGCATTGGCTGCTGCCGCTTTGTAATTTAATTGTTTTAAACCTCAAACGAACAGGACTGCCGCTGTCACTCAGGCCCTCCAGAGCCACTGGCTGCGAAGGTTTGACCTCCGGCTGGGATCTCCTCATGCCCCTGTCAAACAGGACAGACGTGGTAACAGGACAGAGGACAGTACGCACACAGGAGTTCCAGAGACTTAAACACAATTATACACGTGGTCAACTCTGCCTGAGAAGGTGGAGGATGAGGGGGGAAGCTAGTATTTAAACAGAACATCGCCTCCCATTTGCTGAGCACTTACTGACTGCTTTACCTACAAGGACCTTATTTAAATCTCACAACAAAGGAGGCAGGCACAGCTCGCTCCTTCCCTCTTTTTAACAGCTGAGGCAAATGAGGCTTAGGGAGGGGAAGTAACCTGTTCAAGGTCACCCAATGTAGTGTCATGGAGCCAGACCCAAGTCTGTCTGACTTGAGAGCATAACTTATTGCAACCACCACACTGCCGGCCTTCACTGCGCTCCTGGGACGGCCCGAATGTCCTCCCCCAAGGCCACCTCTCAGCCCCTTCCTCCTCCTCTGACCCCACGTGTCCCAGCCCCCCGCGCCCCACCAGGTGCACCTGTGGCTGAGCTCACTGCAGCGGTGCGGCAGGGGCCCCTGAGCAGTGATAGTGGACATTGAGCCACTTGCCATCCCGGCGATGCCAGACCCGGGTCTCCTCCGACTGGCTGGTGCGAGGCCGACCCTGCCCATCGATGTACTGGGTGAGGCGGATGTAGGCAATGCAAGCCGCGTCCTCTCCGATCACGTGGACGTGTGGGTTCAGGATGGTGGTGTGGATGGGCTTGCTGTTCTTGGACAGGACTGTAGTGGGCAGGGCGGGGTGAGGTAGGTAGGAGGGCGTCAGGCCTGGGGACGGGCATTTTCCTCCCAGCCTGCACTTCCCAAGTCTCACCCTCTCTCCAGTAACCATTCTGGGAGTCGCCAAGTTCCCCCATACACTCTCCAGAGGCTGGGAAACCCCATTAGATTAGTTTCAATTATTTAAAAGGAAGAGAAAGGTGGGGAGCAGTGTTAGCAGCAGCTAGTATTTTAATCAGACAATGTACTGCGGGTTTTACATGCATGAGCCATATTCCTTGGTCGATATTATTTTCTTCGTTATAAGATAAGGAAATAGGCTCAAGGAGGTGAAGTAATTTGCCCACACAACATCTGAACTCAAGATTATCTTAACGAAAGCCTGTGACAATCTTTCTACCCCGACAGGTGGGTTTAGATTTCATAAGCGTTGTGTGTGCTCAGTCGCGTCTGACTCTTTTGCAACCCTATGGACTGTAGCAGGCCAGGCTCCTCTGTCCATGGGATTTCTCAGGTAAAAATACTGGAGTGGGTTACCATTTCCTTCTCCAAGGGATCTTCCCGACCCAGGGATCAAATCCTTGTCTCCTGTCTTGGCAGGTGGATTCTTTACCATTCTGAGTCATCTGGGAAGCCCTCATAAGGGTTGGCTTGTCCATAACTAGGGCTGTAGAGTAAAACCAGGAACTTAAAATATTCAAAATTGATTTTTGACTTTTATAAAGGTCCAAAGTTAAAAAAAAATAAAGTCAGCAAAGCACCAAGCTGAGGGTACTCCCAGAGCCCCCAGGATCCTCTGGGGGGAAACCAAAAGAAGATGTGTGGCCATTATCAGCAAACACCATGAACTGTGTTGCTTTTACTGAGATTCACATTTTAGTTCAATTCGAATGTTAGGGGCCACACAAGACCTTTCAAAGAATTTCTGTGAGCTCTGGAATTGCTTCTGGCTAATAGACTTACTTAGATAACCTAGGGTTTATAACTGTAGCTGAGACATGAAGAGAATGGTAGTTAGCAGAGAAAACAGTGAGAAAATAAAATTCAGGGCAGGATAGGGAAGGCCAAGGATAAAGTGGGAAAGATGAGGAAAAAAAATAAGGAGAGGGATGGTCTTAGTGGAAAGAAAGATGGGAGGAGGTGATGAATTAGCTTCTTATGCTCTGGGACTTCCAGGAACTGTCTGGAGCACAACACCCCAGCCACCCACCCCTAGCCAGGACTCCTGTCTCCCTCAGTGGCTGGAAGGAGGACCCTAGCCACAACTTCCGACCTCACAGTCGCCAACGGTGCCCTGTTACTTGCTTGCACATTCTTATCCTGGTTTTAATTTCCTCTATTGTGAAACCTGCAGACACAGAGCTTCATTATTACTCGTTGATATCATCTCAACCTAACCTCTCATGGTTTCCAAGTGCCTTGGAAAGAGGTAAGGCTTAAAGAAATACAGTGGCCTTGATTATTATACAGCGGCACTGCTGCAGAACAGAGGGGCACACGGGGCTCTGGGAGGAGGGCCTTTGGAGATGCCAGCTGAAGACCATCCTCAGCGCCCCAGAGGCAAGCACACAGACCAGAGTGCGGCAGGCAGGCCCAGTAAGGGAAAAGCGGGCGGCTGGGAAGAGGAGAAGTTGAGCGGGGACAGAGGCAAGGGGGTGAGGGGCAGGCAGGAGTATCTCGGCAGCACGAACCCACTCACGATTCTCAAAGTAAAACTTATGGAAATCCATCCCTTCCACGAGGTTACCCAGGGCCTCAGGCTCAAAGGAAGTGAGGCCTGGATCACAAATCTTCCTAGAGGGGAGGGAAAAAAAAAAAAGCAGCCCATCAGTCTTTTATGAGAATTATTGTCTATCTTCCTCCAGCGGCAGCAGGTGAGCTGTAGGCTGGGCCTGACAAGATGGCTGAGATCTCAGGGCCCTGCCAGCTGAGCAGCTTAGCTCCACCTTTTCAACCCACCAGCCCGGGCACCATGGGTGGGCTCAATCACCAACGTCTACCTGGAAGGGCTCCCAGGGGCCTGGTGTTTAACTCAGATGCTGTGCCCAAGGCCCAGCCTTCTCTTTTCCCTGGATCCCAGCTGCTTTTTGAAAGGCGGGAAAGGCTTGAGAGATGACTTTGATCTCAAGGAAATGGGTCTCTACTCACGTGTAGGCCTCAAAGTCTCCATTGTTGATGGCCTCAATCAGTTGTTCTGTGATCTTAATGATCTCCTGTTTCCGCACTGTAGGGGGAAAAATCCAGCAATTTACCCATGTGAGACTGGGATTCTCCCAAGTGACGCAAAGCCCTCCCCAATCCATCAGAGAATCCCCTGTGATTTCTTTGACAAAGACATCCCTCTTCTCTCTTTAAGGCCCTTCTCTGGAAAAGCGAGCCCACCGTTCTCTCCCTTTGCCCTCTGTTGTCCACAGAGCTAATGACCCTTTTGTCCTAAAGCCCGCCTTATGATCCTCTGGCCTTTGCCTCCCTCTCCATCAATAACCAGGATGCAGAAAACACTCTTGTCTTTAAAGCCAAGGAGGCTGACACCCTGTGAATACTCTGCCCTCAGTCTTTGAATCCCATCCCCACAGGTTCAGGCTCTCAAAGAAGCATCTCCTGGATATGGCTGTTTCCACCACTCATTTCTCTCACCTGAAGGGGCTCAGTCAGGTCTCAATTACCAGCTCTCCCCCCATCCCCCCAGCCCTCACAGAGTGGTCCAAAACTTAGCTCTGGGCACCAGCCAGCCTGAAAGCAGACTCTAGCCAGGGTTGAGGAGGGCTCCAAAGAATGAATAGACCCCTGGGATGGATGCTTAATTCTCTTCGCCTTATTCGTCTCCTCCACAGGGCTTTTTGGGGTAAAGGGTCTTGGAACTATAAACACTTTTTAAATGGAGCCTCTTACCAGCTCCATTTACCCTTGGAAAAACTCTAAATCTCATACCAGCTCTCAAGCCAGGATGTGTCCCTCAGGAAAACCAAGGACAAGGCTCAGACTGACAGGCAGGCAGAGTTGGTGCCCTCAGAGTGCCCCCCACCCCAATTCCAAGCCAAGGGACTGCTGATGACACCCCGCTCTCATGAGCAGGAGACACGCTCCTTCTCACTTACAGGGAGCGCCACTATTAGCAGAGGGCGCTGCCAGGGCAAGGGAGGCCCAGCCTAACCCTGACCGGAGCCCCAGGCTGGCCCAGGCCATGAGCGAGAGGCTGCAAGACAAATGTGAGCATTAGAACAGCACAGCCAAGGGGCACAACTGGGAGAGGACAGTGGAGCCACAGGTACAGCCAGCACAGGGCCCCACGGGCATTAGCACCATCAGGAGGGCGGCTCGGGTGAATAAGCAGGAGGTTAGGGGAACCACAGAGCTTCATCCACTTTCTAAAGGCAAGCAGGTATGTGCACACGCAGACACCCACACACACACATACACCCTCTCCAACCCCACCAAGCCCATCTGCAAGACCTGACTGGGGCCCTACGGGTGAAGAGGCTCGTGTTTAGAAACTCTAGAAGTATCGATGGTAGGAGGGAAAGAAGCAGACGAAGGCATCCTCTACAAAAACACAACTGAAGATGTAAATACAAGCTACCACTAACCAGCTAAGCATCGTATCAAGATGTTCCACTATCCCATTTATATTTCTGAGGTGTCATTTTATTACCACTTTACAGATAAACTGTAGCTCCAGGAGGTTAAGCTACTTCACGCATTTTTGAAGGTAGTGGAGCTAGATTTAAACTCAGGTCAGTCTCACCCCAAGCTCTTAGTGTGATATTATGCTGACCCTCAAGAAGCACCGAGGGGAACACGTTTTCTTGACTATGAATTTCTCCACCACCTCACACCCACTACCGTGGGCCTGACTTCTGACTCCACCTTTCTTCCTGCTCAGCACTGAGACAAGGCTCTCTGCATATCCCACTGGCTTTCTACTCCTTCCCTCCTGCCACATTCTTCCACCCGCTTTTCTTCATGTCTTTGGGCCCCGGTCTCAAGGACCTCTGTCTGGTCTTAACAGCACCTCCAATCAGCTCCCCCACCCAGCAGAGGCTGAGCTCCCGAAGCTGTAGTCACTAGATGACAGCTGGGCTGGGCTGACAGCTCTGGGCAGTGGGTGGGGGGATCCCTGAGGGGCTTCAGGACGAGCCAGGGAGACGGAAGCCAGAATGTGCCTCCCTCACACTTACTGGCTGAGGAGCAGAGAGAAGGCTGGGGCTGCATGCCTGCAGAGGGGGCTGTCCTGTCCCGGGAGCTCCGTCCTTCAGGCATCGAGCTGCCATTCCCAGTGCGGAGCGGGGCAGCTAGCCAGCCAGGGCAGGGCAGGGCAAGGCAGAGCAGCCAAAACAAACAAAACAAGGCAGGTGAGCGAGCAAGCCGGACAGGACCCGAGCCCGTGGCACTGAAGAACCGAGGCAAGGCGATGCCTCGGGTTGCTGTGGACCTGGGACCACGTCCACGCTGGCGGAGAGGCCTCCCAGCTGAAAGCCCCAGGAAGGGGCACAGACCTGGGTTTGCGGCTTCCAGAGGAGCCTTCCAACAGCCTGTACAAGGAGCCCTGCTCCCAGGGAAGATGTTCTAGGGACCAGGGCTACAGGGTCGAGAGCCCAGCAGTGAAGGAGCCGCTTACTCTGCCAGTATCACCAGAACTGAAATGACCTGATCTCAATCCCGGCAGCCCTGAAGGCACTGTTCTTTGCTGCCTTATATATTTCTGCTTTCTCTTCTTTTCTTGATTACCAAAGGTTTGCTTGCTCCCTTATTGCCTCGGGTGTGCTCGCTCAGCTGTGAGCTGCAACATTCCTCCGACTTTTCTGAGAACCTGGCCTAAGGTCTCTTACTGAAGGCAAAGGGAGCAATCCCAGGAGGCCAAACCAAAGAGCCGGACAGAGATTCACAGTGGTCTGGCCTGCCATGCCTTCCCATGTCCCCTGGCACTCTGGCCAGGCCCAAACTTAAGCTGGTGTTCTCACGGGACCACTGGGGCAGGGCCAAATGTGGCTCTGACTCCGTCACTCACGCCAAGGCTTTGTGACGAGAGTGACCCACCAACCCCAACGCGTCCAGGACTGTTCTAGTTTTAGAGCCCAAAGTTCTACATCCTGGGGAGTTACCTTAGTGCCCGGGAAACTCGGATCACTGGTGACCTTATTAATGGCTCATGACGTCTGCAGGCCACCTCTGCAGGGACTCAAGATGTCCCTGATCTGGGATATCACACTGTAGCAGCGACAGGAGCAGCTCTCTGAGCCCTGGCCCTGGACAGGCTCAGGAAAAGCCCTCGTTTAACTATCCTAGACATGGGGTCAAAGAAGAGAAGCCACCTGCCCAGCCCAGCAACACGAGACAGGGGCCTCATCCCTGGGCCCATGGAAAGTAGCTTTTAGGCCAAACCCTCTCCTAGGGTACAAGGAGCCACCAATCTCAGTTCTGGGGGGAGATGAGGCAGGTGTCCCCTCGGGACACTGCTGGGGCCCCTTCCCCACTATGGGCCAACACCTACCTTTGAGGTCCTCATCTTCTGTGGTGGTGTTGCAGCTCTCTGTGGAGCCCTGCGGGCCAAAAAGAACAAGTTTCTATAAACTCAGGCCCTTGGAAACCAGAGGAACCAAGCCGAACAAAAGCAGAGTAAGTGTTCCTATGGGAGCTGCAAGGAGGAATCAGACCCTTGCCATGTGACTCTTATAAAACTCTGATTCCCAAACACCCTCCCGAGTCTTCCCTAACTCAGTAAATGTACCACTTATCCAGTTGTTCAGGCTAAAATCTGGAGGTCTGATTTTATAAGATGCTGATGCCTTTCTTTCTTCCCCTCATGTCCCAATTATCCAATCTAAAACCAAATCGGTCAGTTCTACCTCCAAAATAAATCGCGTCTTACCTCCTCTCTTCCAATGCACAGCTGAGCCCAAGATACTAATATCTGGCACCTGAACTCATACCATAGCTGCCTGGCCTCCCTGTTTCCACACCTGCCTCTTCCCTAAAGTTCTTGCCCATAACACGGCCAGTTTTTCGATGTGTAAATTGGACTCCATTACTTCCCCGCTAAGAGCCTCTAACAGCTTTTTGTTGCTGCTGGTAAAAAATACAAACTCATATCAACCTGACCAAGCAGGTCCCGCCTGCCCCTCCAGCTTCACCACCCTCCTGCCTCCCTCTCCTTGCTCACCATGCTCTGAGCTCTGATTTCCTCTGCGCCAGGCCCCGACCCCCGCATCCTCACTGTCTAGGGCACTCTGCCTCAGGGTCTACCCGGCTGCCACCTTCCAGTTGTTTAGTATTTTAGCTCAAATATCACCTCCTAAAGGAGGCCCTTCCCGACCACTTAATTAGAGGCCCTGTTCGTTCTCTATTTACTTTGTGACATTTTCTTTATAGCATTTATCGCTACTGGATTTTATCTTATTTGTACAGTTTTTGTTTATCATCTGCTTCCCTTACACCTGTGGAGAGAGATTTCCTCTTGTCACCTCTGTAAACCAGAGCTGTGGATGGTTCAATAAATATTTACTAATGGTAGTAAAAATAAGGAGACAAGGATATTGAGGACATCAAGGAACGAGGCGATGGAGAATTAATGCTCTAGGATTTGTATGTTTTTGCCTCTGTTTTACTAGCTAATGTTTACTCTGATTTAAGCTTCACCAGTCATGGAGGAAGATTCTATTATTATTAGCATCTCCAGTTTTCAGATAAGGAAACTGAGATGCAGAGTGGGAGGGTGACTTGTCCAGTGGCCCAGGGCCAGGATGCAAATGCAGACCTGTCTGCCTCTAGAGCCTGAGCTCAGAATCACTGAGGTATGATGTCCTTCCCCGGAACACTGTGACGACAGGCCATTTGCTGCCCCCAGCCTAGACCCTGCAAACACCATGGCCCCAGGCGCAGCCTCTAGGCTGCTGTCTCCAGGACCCTGAGACCCTGTGACCCAGCCCACCTGTTTCCTGCTGACCTGGAAAGCAGGAGGCCAGCTCAGGAGCCACTCACCTTGATCCCATCAGTAGCGTTGTGTACCACGGTGGTTTGTGGCTCCTGTGAGAGAAGATGAAAGTTACCCTCTTGACCTGGGAACAGACCTACGGCTCTCCCCTGAGGGACCCCAGCCCTCGAATATTGACCCTATGATGACCACTGAGGCCTGCTCGCCAGTCATTCTTACAAGACAAAATATCCTGGTTCAACTGGGTCCCAGGCAGCTGGAAGGCCCAGATTTAGGGGACAGCACTGGCTGGTTAGGAGGAGAGGCCTGGTACTTAATGGAAGCAGGTACTGGGGAAGCTGAGGACAAGGGCCCCTGCTCTCAAATGCAGCCAGACCTGAGTGTCCTTTCTCCCATGGGACAAGTACTCTGGAGCAGCTGTGGGGCTGAGGGTACAGGCTGGGCCTGGCCAACAGTGCTCACCAGGGGGTGTGTGGGAGACAGGGATACTGGGAGAGTGGACTGAGGTCTCCCCGAAAGATTCACAGGTGGCCCTCAGCGAGTTGAGCCCAGACTGCTGCCTGTTCCACCCACCCCTACCTCTCCCCAAGTTCCTGTCCTCAGCAGGCAGCTCTGGGGGACAGGGTGCAGGGAGGAGGAGGTGGGGAGCAGCACCGGTTCCCCTCCCTCTCTCCCAGTCACCCCCCAGCCATCTCCACTTAGCCAGCAGCAGAGGGGGCCCTGAGAGCACTTAGTGCCCTTGACTGCGCCAGGACAGAACTCAGACAGCATGGGGGCTTCCCAGACACCTCAGCACCATCCAGAGGTGGGGACTCCAGGCCCCCTTCCTATTCATTGCTTTGTAAAGGAGGGGCTGAGGCAGATTTTACAAGGAGGCCTTCAAGAACTGAGGTACAGAGCCCAGGGAAGCTCCTACCCTCTCCCTTTAGAAGCAGCTCACCTTCCCGGCCCCCCAGCAGACCCATTTGGGGCTGGGAGGCTTAGCTGAGAGCCCTGATCACTCTTCCCCCCCAAGAGCACAGGGAGCAGGAGCAGTTATGCCATGCAGGAGGGAGCATGGCCAAGCGGGACCACGAGGGGGCAGTACACAGAGCCACCTGCTCTACAGGGATGAGAAGGGACGTGGCCAAGGAGGCCTGGCAGGGGGGCGAGAGAAGGAAGCGGGCAGAAGCGGGAGGCAGCCAGGGGCAGGGGCGGAGAAGCCGTAGTCAGGAGGTACCATGGCCGTCTGCAAGGGCGCGGGCTCTTGGGCTGGGCTTACGAGACTGTTTTTGTTGTTGCTCTGTGGCTGAGACAAGAAAACAGATGGTTTAGTTCCTCTAGAGTCACCAAAGTTGCTTGGATTTGACTCCCAGACCTCCCTTGTCCCCCAGCTTGGTCCGGAGGCGCTAGACCTGAGGTGGGCTAACACTCCCGTGACACTCTGGGGTGGGAGCAGTGGCTGGACAGATGATCAGAGATTATTTGGAGGGACCCAGAGACCTAGCCCTGGAGGCATCCTCAAGGTGGAAGGAGCCCAAAGACTCGTTTGAAAAGCATCTCTCCAGAAATCTTTGCTGATGCTAGGTGCCCTGTCATTGTACAATCATACTTCACGCAGAGAAATTCAGATTTTCTCACTTTATAGGGGGAAAGAAATGTAGTTTATGAGAAAGCAGAACAACATTCAGAAACTCTGGGTCCCTGTGGGCAGCCTCCTGCTGCCCTTTCCATCTGCCACCTGCATTTCCTTCCCCTTACAACACTAGATTGAAGCCTGATCTGAAGAGGAACAAGAAGAGAAAGAAAACCTGGTCGAGGAGACAGTATCCACAGAGGAAAGGGGTGGAATTTGACTCTGGATACAAAAGGCAACCACTGACCCGGGGGAGCAGACACAGGGCTGTGCTGTTGGCCTTTTTGTCTGACTGATCTTAGACGTGATCAGCTGGGAATAAGGGCAGAACTCCAAAGAGCAGCAGGTGGGTCCAGGTGGGAGCTGTGTCAGCAGTCCCAGTCCTCAGGAAACAGCAGGCTGTCTAGCAGGCCAACAGCAACAGGCCACTAGGCTATCTCCTTGCCTTTCAGAATATCACGCTGAGTGGCACAGCAAGGGAGGCAGGAAGAGGACGGCGAGGAAGGAAGGAGGCCGATCTCCAGGGCAAGGAGCCGTATTGATGCTCCCTGCCTCTTACAATCCCCTAACCAATAAATACACTGAGTCTCACTGGGAGTCCGTGTGGAACCAGGAGCCACTAAGGAGCAGCCTGATGCCTGTGAGCTCTTCAACATGCAGACACACAAATGTCCAGCGACCATCAATGTGCGGGGTGCCGAGGAGGGCACACTGGCAGCGAGGACGTGCTTTTTCTCCCCCAGAACACATCCAGGAAGCTCTCTAGACTGCCCTACTTCTTCTTGCCCGGAAGCCTCTTTTGTGGCTCCTTGGACCACACCTGAAGCTGTAACTTGCTATCAGTGGTTGAGACGTTCCCAAATCTGGGGCTCGGCGTGGAACCTCAAGCCAGGTACCAGGTGCTTTAAGACTCTGCTGAACTCTGCAGGCTGGAGAAGGGGGCCCCAGGAATAGACAGAATGTGGGCCTAATCTCACAAAAGCTCTGCTCTCTTCCATATCCCCCAAAAAAGTGCAGAGCCCTCCTCACTCAGCTGCTGACATGGACCTATTCGGGGCTAATTGAACAAAGCCATTGTGTTTGCAAAGCTGAGACAAAGACCCTGGCCCGGGGTAAGGACTGTATCATGTCTGTAAAACCTGCCGTATCTGTGGAGGGCTGGGATGTCACCCAGGTAGCCCCACCTCTGGCTTTAATATCAAGTTGGCCAAAAAGTTCATTTGGGTTTTTCATGACACCTTATGGAAAAATCCAAATGAACTTTTTGGCCAACCCAATAGATGTTTCATAAGGATTCAGGCTGCTGCATTCCCCTGGGTGCTCTGTGTCTCTTGAGAAAGAAGACAAGCTCTGCAGCCTTTCAGCTGGTGCCCCTGTGGGTGGGGTGGGAAGGACAAAACACGGGCACAGCCGGCTAATGGGCACCAGCACAGGGGAAAGCCGCTGAGTGAGAGTGAGGCTCAGAGCCTCCACCCAGCTCCTCCACACTCCACACGGAGGCCCCCTGGCTGCTGATCCGTAGGAAATAGTGCTCGTGCCCAGGGAGCAGGGCCTCTCCTCCTGAGTGACCATGAGTGAGGGTCTCCCCCTGTGCTTTCCACCTGGCCCCGAATCCCTACCAGATTTACATCTTGCCCTGGGGCTGCTGGGGGCAGTCCAAGCGCTGCAGCGGGGAGTGCCACACCACACCTTCCAATGCCTAGTTCTGAGGCCGCTGGGTGACCTCGGGCACTGGACCCCGCCTGGCAGGACAGGCCACACCTGCCCGCACGGCACAGACATGCAGTGAGGATGAAGGAAGCACACGCACATGGCAGAATGGGTTTGCGTGGCTGGCAGGCGGGCGCAGGCAGCATGGAGCGGGCGGATGGGTGGGCAGGCAAGGCTCACCATTAGGTGCACGCTGGAACTCGACTTCCTTTTCTGGACACACCACAGCAAAAGGGAAAGAGAAGGGGAAAGAGGAGGTAAGAAGAGAAGCACAGAGACGCTGCAGGTTAGTGCGCCAGCGTGGGCTCTGCCTCAGGAGAAAGGAGGAGGAGGAGACCTGGAGTCCAGCACCAGAAGGGTTAAAACAGCCTCTAGACGGACAGGCACACACATCCCTCCAGACCCGGAGAAAGGGAGGTTCACAAACACTGAGTATATCCTGAGGTGTCTCAGCTTTGCTCAGAGAAACTTTTTTAATGGAGATTAAGCCACAGGTCTATGAGAATAAGTAACGTTTTGCTGCAAATTTATGGGTTTCGGTTTATTGAGCTCACCTATAGGATTATTTCTCTCACTACTAGGTCTGCCTGAGAATTGAGCGAACAGTTACCAGGTAAAGAGTCAAAGCTGCTTTAACAGCACTTCACTTCGGAACCTAGACTTTTTCACTGCACGTCGATAACTTTTCAAAGATGTTGGGCTTTTGAAAATCATTTGACAAACATCATATTTTGGCACCCATTTCTCTGTTGGTATGGCCATGCTCATTTATAAGATTTCAGTGTTTTATTGCATTTTGCAACTAGGGGGCAATGGAACATCAGGAGTGCAGGTGGTTAAACGTGATCACACGGCCACACAGATGCCAACCACAGGCAACACTGAAAGCACGGATGCCTTAGTCTCAACTAGATGCTCAAAAGCTTTATGTTCAGATATGAAACATGCAAAGAAAAACAAAGATTGTGTGGAACACTGAAAATACATCTCAGAAGACTATGTCTAAAAGTTGAAAGGTAATTAAGAATTTTATCAGTAGCTTGCCAGGAGACAGGAGTCCTCTTTAAACGTGTTTGTCTGTCTTTTGACTTGCATATTCATTAACAATACCCAACAAATGCTTGTTGAGGACTGTTCTAGGCATGGTGAACACAGACAGATGTTTCTGCCCTCAAGAAGTTGATATTCTACTTGAGAAGACATTTTTGAGAATGCGTTTTGTTTTGTTTCAAAAGAAGGGGACTACAAGTATTTAAAAGAATGGCTCACAATTTAGAAATAGATCTAAGGAAAAAGAAAATCCAAATATAATGAGGCCTCTTGCTTTTACCCTTTCATATATACTCACATAGGAGATTTTACTTCCAAGTTATCCAAAAAAGAGGGATTTGCTTTACATTCATATATATTTATCACTTTATCCAAGCAGAGGGGTAACACCTTGAAGGAAGGTCTGTATCTTATTTGTCTTGGCAATTGAGCAAAATGTCTTAGAGTTAACATTCGATCAACAAATGTTTGCAGAGTTAAACTGGGTTTGTTGATTGCTGACTGTGGCTTTCCCCCGGGTTAAAGCAGAGCACAGGCTTCTAACTCGCCTGGAATCCCAGCACCGAAAACTCTGCGGGGGCACAGCCCAAGGCTGGTCTTGTCAAAGGCCATGCAGGTTGCTTTCACTCACATCTTGCCTTCACTTTCTTCCATCTGCTTCAACTAATGAGGAATAAGTTCCCAATTTGCTCCCAACTGGCTCTCTTTTTCCTAAACTGCCCTGTAGGAAAACCCAGGATAATCCTTTCTACTCATGGGTTAGTTTCTACCAGGTGAGCAGACTTCTTTCCATTTCTTTCTCCATTCCTTTAGGGCTTTGCCCGCAGCTGTGCAGAGCAGGCCTCCTCCCCTGCAGCCAGCAGCACTGTTTAATTTCCAGATCATTTTTTAAAGAACCACACCTCACTTATGTTTAACAACTAAACGTTTAAAATTTTAAACCAAAAGAAGGTTCAAGCGTCCTTCCCACACTGAAACATTCAAACAGTACTTAAGGAAAATAACAGGACCTCTCTCCCTTTTCTTTCTCCTCCCTTCCTCTCTCCCTTCTTTCCTCACTCTCTTCCTTCTTTCCTTTCCTTATTTCTCCCTCCTCTCTCCTTAAAGACTGGATGGCCATGCTGGCCTGGGACTAGTGGAATGCACGAGCTATTCTCAGTGAGAAGTCTGTCCTCATAAGGGGCTCTGCTCCTCCGCAGACCCTGGGTCACTGGCATCTACTTTTGAAGAAACCTAAGCAGAACCTGCGGAAAAGGCAATGGCACCCCACTCCAGTACTCTTGCCTGGAAAATCCCATGGACGGAGGAGCCTGGTAGGCTGCAGTCCGTGGGGTCGCTAAGAGTCGGACACAACTGAGCGACTTCACTTTCACTTTTCACTTTCATGCACTGGAGAAGGAAATGGCAACCCACTCCAGTGTTCTTGCCTGGAGAATCCCAGGGACGGGGGAGCCTGGTGGGCTGCCGTCTACGGGGTCACACGGATACGACTTAAGTGACTTAGCAGCAGCAACAGCAACAAGCAGAACCTGAAGTCCCCAAATTCAAGTTCGCAAGGAAGACTCTCTGCTCAAACCAATGCTAATATCCGAGAGCATCTGTGAAAACTTCTGGACAACAAGAAAGAAATCTCCCTGTGGACTCCCAGCAGGAACTGGGGAGTGGGGTGGGGCTGGGAAAGGAGGATGGGATCTAAAATAACGGTCTGGGATGCTGACAGCTCAGGATCTTCTGAGCAGCTTCACAGGTCTCCCTCATAACACAGATTATCACCTTGACGCTCAAGAAGGCCCAGAAAAGAAAAAACCCCGCACCTTGCCTTGTCCTTTCCTTCCGCTTTTGCGGCACTTTTATCCAACCACGCTGTTCATTATTAGATACTTACTCCTGATTATAAAAGGACCACAACCACATTATAAGCAGCTTGGAAAAGAGGGGAAAAAACACCCAGAGTCCTATCACTCTTGCCAGTCTTTTGTGTATCCAATTAAAAAGCATCATTGTAAGCTGTGTATGAGTTTATCCTTCCTTTCTTTTAATACCTTACTTTAAAAATAAATAGCATCTTAATTTTTCTTCTGATTATCAAAGTAATACACAGTCTAGGTGAAAAATGTAGAAAATACAGAAAAATATATGAAATTAAGTTTCCAAATTCCCATCACGCAGTGAAGCTACTATTAACACTTCAGTGGGTTTTCTCCTGGTTCTTTTTCTATTCACCTATTATACACTGAATATAATCTAAAAAACTTTTTTTAAACAAAATTTAGATAGTAGTGTAGGTACTGCTTTGGACCTCATTTTTCCACTTAAAACATTTCTATCATTATATAGTCATAAAAATTAATAACTTTGTAATGGTCAATTAGATTCCCATAATTATTTAGTCATTATCTTATTGGCTTTTGATGTTCCCCATGTCATTATCTTGTTAGCTTTTGATGTTTCTCATCTTCTCATGGTTATAAATAACGTCATGTTGAACATCTTTCTGCTTTCAGTTTTTCCATATTTTGAATGATTCCTTTAGGAAAAATTCCCAGAATTAGAACTAAAGGGTAAAATAGGAACACTATTATGGCTTTTGACACGCAGGCTGTTTTAGGAGGGAGTCCTTCTGATTTACACCACTACCACAAACTTAAGAGTCAAAAAATGGGGACTTCCCTGGTAGCCCACTGGTTAAGACTCTGCCCTCCCAGTGCAGGGTGCACAGGTTCGATCCCTAGTCGGGGAATTAAGATCTCCCATGCCACATGGTGTGGCCAAAAAAAAAGTGAAAATGGTAAAGCATTTCAACCTGCCTCTGACACCAGTGAGACCAAACACCCACGTTCGTTGGCCCATGCTACTTCCTGTTTCATATTGTTAGTTCATCTTCACTGACCATTCATCTGGCAGGTTTTAGAGGGTATTCTTATTTATTACACAAAGCTCTTTTGCATAAAAATAATATTAACTCATCCCATTAATGGGCTTCCCTGGTGGCTCAGATGGTAAAGAATCTGCCTGCAATGTGGGAGACCTGGGTTCAATCCCTGGGTTGGGAAGATCCCCTGGAGGAGGGCATGGCAACTCATTCCAGTATTCTTGCCTGGAGAATCCCCATGGGAAGAGGAGCCTGGCAGGCTACAGTCCATGGGGTCACAAAGAGTAGGACATGACTGAAGCAGTGAAGCGCAGCACATCCCATCACACCTGCTGGGAATATTTTCCCCAATCTCTTACTGGCCTTTGAATTTTGGTTGGTCATGCCCTTCTTAAAAACTTGCATCTTAGTTTCTGGTCTCACCTCTATATTTAAAGTCTTTTTTCCCAAGCATAAGACTCATTTATGGAGCACTCAATCAGGGTCAGACCCTGGGCTAGGTTCCCCAAAGCAATTTAACTGCTGATTCTGTTTGCCTTAACCTGCGTTTCTGTGTTCCTGTAAGGACTGGCTTTGTTGTACACTTCTGTTCTTTGACTACCTCTTTCTTCATTTCCTTTGCTGATTCTTCTTCCAACCTCTTAAAAACAGATAACCCTGAAGTTTCCTGGACTCTTAAACCTTTGTGTGCTTTGGATTCATATGGAGGAATGGAATTAGTCGGATTCTTCCTTCCACCCAAGGCTTCCTGAATCTGAAATCCAGGCTGGACCTTGGCATCTGTGTATTTTACCTAGCTCCTTAGGCTAGTCTTACATAGCTGTGCCTGAGGCCAGGAACTACAAAGTTCTGCTAGAAACCTATTCCCTAATGATGACACCTTTAACCTTCCTCTCACCATCTCAGCTGTCACTGCTTTATTTCAGGTCCTATTTTGTGCAACCACTCTTTGCTTCTGCCATACAAGAGCTAACAAGAGTTCCCAGAATCATCATGCTGTTTCAAACTCATGTATCTTCACATGCGCTATTCCCTCTGCCTGGAATGTCTTTCTCTTCCTGCCCCTTAACTGGGCAAAATCCAACTAGTCCTTCAAACTCAGTTTCCTGTTCTGGCTCAGATGCTGGTCTCTCTGCTCCCCAGTGGCTATCCTGCATGCAACTCCCTCCTTGACCTTAACAGACCACACCAGAACTCGTGGTTTCCCTGTCTCTCTCCCACGGTGAACATTTTAAAGGATGGATCATGTTGCTGCCTTCCCAGCTCCTCAGACCCAGAACTGGCTGAGTAAGTGGACTCATGAGATTCACTCATGGGAGTCCCTCTTTGCACATCCAGTGTTGACCTCCCTGGGCAATACCAGCAGCTTTAACGACCTCTCCACCCATTCTCTGGTGGTCTACTCATTGAGAATCTGCCTGCCAATGCCAAGGGTCACAGGTTCAATCCCTGGTCCGGGAAGTTCCCACATGCCGGGGAGCAACCAAGCGCCATGTGCCACACTACTGAGCCAGTGTTCTAGAGCCCACGGGCCCCAATTACTGAGTCCCTGTGCTGCGACTACTGAAGCCAATGCCCCTACAGCCTGTGTTCTGCAACAAGAGAAACACTGCAATAAGCTCATGCACCAAAACGAACAGTAGCTCCTGGGAGCCACAACGAGAGAACGCCTGTGCACAGCAATGAAGACCCAGCAGAACCAAAAATAAATAAATAAATCTTAAAAAAAAAAGACCTCTCTACCCAGATCTCTACCTGTCTCAGTCTCAATGTGGTTCAAAAGAAAATCTCTCTTCCCTCTAAAACATTCCTTCACTACTCCCCATTCCAGCAGAAATACCACCATTTCTTTTAACAGTCCTTTGACATTACCTTTGACGGACCCTCTTTTAATCCCTGAATCCAATGGGAACATCCTTTGTCATACTTATCAGGGCTAATGTCTAATCCAAGCCTGGCACTCATGGGCAGAGCTGGACCAATGGTCCACAGGCAGCACCTATTCTAGCCGGTTGGCCTGTGCTCCTCTGGTTAGTTTGAATGTTAACTCTTTACATTTCTCATCATCTTCACTTCACCCTATACCCAGACTATAATAAGCCCTAGTTGATACTTCTGTGTCTAGCTCCTACTGTCAACTTAAAAATGCACAATGTGAGAGTTGTGAATTAAGTTTTATTTGGGCAAAAATGAGGACTATAGCCCAGGAGACAGCACCTCAGATAACTCTGAGAAACTGCTCCAAAGAAACAGAGGGCAAGGTCAGTATATGTGTGATTTTGGTAAAAGGGAAGTACATGCAATCAAACACATTTTTTTTTTTTTTTCCAGAAGGTTTCTGCTAGTCATGAGGAACACCGGTCACCATGAAGGATTTTAGTGGTTTTCTAGATATGGGAAGGTATAAGAATGAGTTGGGCTCATAAAATTGGCTCCTGATTATATCTAACTATCTGAAGACCTGTTCTGCCAGGTTTTACCAGAGCATAGAGTGCCTCATTTCAGCTCTCCATCCTGAACTCCTTTCAGGGGGTGTTGAAATTAGTACCTGCAGCAACATATGATTTAATTCTTGTAGAGGCAGATGGTAAGTACCAATGGCAAGTGCCAATTTGTGGTTGACACTACCATCCTCTATTTACCCTTACACACTCAGCCAAGTCTTTCGAAAACATCACTCTTAACCTTCCCTGCTCAGTGGCCTATGGTGTTTCCTGTGGTCTAACACACAAACCTCCAATTTCTCTGCCCAACGAGACCAGTCCAGCTGTGTTTTCTGTATCCCTTTACCATATAGTTCATGTTTCAGTTGAGCAGAGAACATCAATATGTATAATAGAACCTATAAAATATTTTTTTTTGTTGTTTTTAAGTTACAGAAGTAATACACTCCGATTTTAAAGAAACGTATACAAATTAAAAAAAAAATAATGGTGTGCCTCCCCATCCTGCCCTTGCCTCCAGTTCCATTTTCTAAAGGCAATCACTGACTTGGGTCCAATCTTCCTACATCCTGTAGCTTTCTCCAATAAGTTTCTTCCCCAGAAGCTTCTTGGACTGAACCATCCCTTGTAGGGTCCATATACCATTCAGTGCTTAGCTGATCCCAGCTGTGTCCACTCTCCTTTTAAATTAATTAACCTTGAAACTTCTTGAGGTTGAATGAGATCTGCATCTCCTCTTATACCTCTTATGTGCCCCTAGCACTGAGCCTCTGATAGGTGTTTAATAAACACTTTGTGAAGACAGATTCTAGCTTCTTCTCCAGAAAGACACATGCAAAATCTCTAAATAAACTGACCACCTTTTCCTAGGGATTCCCAGGTGGCTCAGTGGTAAAGAATCTACCTGCCAATGCAGGGGACACAGGTTCAATCTCTGGGTCAAGCAGATCTGGAGTAGGAAATGGCAATTCGCTCTAGTTTTCTTGCCAGGATAACCTATGGACAGAGGAGCCTGGCAGCTATAGTCCATGGGGTCACAGAGAGTTGGACACGACTGAGCAACTGAGTCCACATACATACAGCTTTTCCTAATCTGGCTCCACCATCTAGTGCACAACCCTGAAACTGAGGGGCTGCCATCAACCCCAGCTCTATGTCAGCAGGCGTGTGTGGAGCCCAAGCTCCCCTCCTTAGGGCAGAAGTACACGGAAGCAGGCATGCAAATGAGAGAGAAAGGAAGGGATGGGAGCAGGGAAAGGGGCACAGGTCTATCTCAGTGGGGAACATAAGATCCCAGGGAAAAGTCTAATTAAAACTTCTGTCTTAATTTAAAGATTTGCATGATAATGGTTTGAAATTCTCTGCGATATAAGTTGGTAGGTTTCAAGATAGCATGAACTCCTATCTATCTCCCCAGCCCAGGGCGCTTTCTGCCCCCAAAGCATCTAAGAACACCTTGAGCTTTGTGTGGACCCCTCTACCTTGGCCAAGTAGCCATTCCCACTGAGACTTCCTGTTTATGGGGCCTTGTCCCTCCTCTTGCCTTGATCCCCCAGAAAAGTTTCCTCAGCAAATGAAGATGAGCTGTGATAACCAAGTCCCTTGCCTGTTTCTAAGGCACCTATGCCTCAAGACAGTTCAAGACGCTTTCCCTCAACAGTATCTGAGCTGGGTTCTGGAAGTGCTTTGGAGATCAGAAAAAAGAGAAAAAAGATAGTAGCTTCAGGTCCCAAGCCTTGTGCCCTGAGTCAACCAGGCGAACTTTGCTTTCCTTTGATTAAATGGATTTGTGCTTTAAAAAGAAAATAAGATTAACCAATAACCTAAAAAACCCAGAGAGTCAAGCCCGGGAGATAAAACCTGTGTCTGGAAGTCAAGTTCAGGATTCAGTTCTATCGAACTATAGTTTGAATCACCTCCTGAGTCTTTCCAATCAAGCTAGGGTCAGGTGAAGCACGTATCCCTCTGCCCTCCCAGGCCAGTGGAACCTGCTGTTCTGAGCACAGAGGTTTCTGGCTTAAAGCAAAAAGCAAGGATAGGGAGGTTCTTGGGGAAAGGGGAGACAAAGTGCCAAGGAGTCCCAGGAGTGACTTTTCAGGGAGAAGGGCCACACTTGGGCTGCAGGAGTGGAGACACCTACCTTGACACCGCCGTCCGACTTCTTGTTCAACAGGCTTTTGGCAGCTGTGAAAACAAAGAGAAAAATCAAGTCTCCTGCATTGTACCCGCTCCTCAACCTGAAGTCTGGCAGCTGGATCCACAAGAGACTGATATGTTTGACACAGGGCCAGGAGTCTCCTGAAACCCCTAAATGAGGCCCTTCCTGAGGCCCCAAAGCAAGAAGGGCATCTCAGGCAGCATCAGACCCACAGGGTGGCACCCCAGGATAACTCAGCAGAAACAAGGACAGTCCGGGCTTAGGAGAAAACCACAATCAACACTGGGGCTGCCTGGGCGATTGGGAACTCTGCCTTCAACAGCTTCCACCTAGGCCTGGAAGCAGAATGCCAGGGTGAAAGGCGAGGGCTCCACCCCCAGATGCCATGGAAATTCTCAGGACGGCCAAGCTGCAAGGATGCAAGACATCTCCTGAGTGTTCTCAAGAAACAAGAGTGTCACAGTTCACGAAGGAGACCAGACGTGAGGACAGACACACACAGACATAGAGACCAGGACCACCTACAGGAGGGTTTTGCCGGGGGGCTGAAGCCTTGACTGGGCAGGTCCTCAATGCCACCCTTTCCTCAGAGTCTAGTCTCTGGACCCACTGAGCAGAAAGGACTGGGCAGACAGACTGTAGCCAGGGACAGGCTGATGCTGATGAGCTCCACTAGGAAGGATGGTGATGTCTGTTGGCCACAAAGGCCTCAGGAAGGTGGCAGGCAGTGGATGGAGATTCCAGGGAGACGGAATCAGTCCAACTGTCTGATCCACCTTGACTCTGATGGGCTTGCATCTTGGGTCTACTGCTTACTAGCCGTGTGAGTTACTTAATCTCTCTGAACCTCAGTTTCTTTATCTATAAAATGGGATCGTGGCATGAAAAGCACTTAGCAGAGTGCCTGGCACACAGCAAGCACTCAGCAAGTGTTAACACTGTTGCCATTCTTCCCTTCAGGTGGCCATTCCTACCCAAGCTGGGTCTCCAGTGAGAATCACAACAACTCTGACCTCCAAAAACAGACTTCGGTCCTATCTCCAGTTAATGCTGGGGTGATCTGAAAAAAAATTTTTTTTATGCTCTTACTACTATGCCTGACCAGCCACTGTGTTAAGTGCTTTACATACCTCAAAGTTCTCAACTCTGATAGTCCATTAGAATCACTTGGGAATTTGGAAAAAAAAAAAAAAAAGCTTATGCCTATCCCATGCCCTAGGGATCTGATTTTATTTATCTGGGGTGGGGTCTCAGCCACAGGAATATTTTTTGGACAAGTCTTCTCCTACAGGCAGCGTTGAGAGCCTTAGTCAAAAATGATTTTAATTGTTATGTTATTAGCTCCATTGGAGAGATGAGGAAACTAAGACTGGGAGAGCTGCTGTGACTTGCTCAGGGTGAGGCAGGGCTAGGATCCAAACCCAGGGACGGCTGTCTGCAACAGCTTCTGCACTCTATTGCCTTCCAGACCCAGAGGCTTGCAAGGCCAGACCTCACAATTTTGAGGGGCGTGGCTTCCCCCGCGGCGGGGCGGGGCCTACCAATGCGGCTGAAGCCTAGTCCTGGCCCCCAGCGCAGGTCCCGGCCAGGCCAGGGTTGTCTCGGTCGCCTTGGCCGCAGCCCTCACAGGTAGGCCAGGCTGTCAGGCGGGCGGCGCGTTGGGAGGAAAGCCTCCTGCTGCCCAGCTCCACGTCCCCAGGCTATTGCCTCCTGAGAGTTGGCAAGCGCCCAGCATGCACGGCTGGTTAGGGGGCTCCGTAACACCGAGGCGCTCGCAGATGCCAAGTTAGGTGGTCCATCCGGCATGCCCATCTCAGCCCGCAAGCATGGGACTCGCCTCCCTGGTGAGCGGGCCTGGCATGCTGGCCCTCCTGGTGGGGTGGCAGGGAGCCGAGGCAGGCGGTCGGGGAGGACTCATGCCACGTACCTTGCCCGGCCAGGCCGGCGGCGCTCGCGGCAGGCGAGGCGGGGGCGGAGCTCTGCCTGCCAACTGAGGGGATACAGTCTCTCAGTGCACAGAGCTGCCGCAAAGCCACGGGGGCCAGTCAGCAGCGAGCATGCCCCAGCGCGAGGCGCAGGAACCCGCTGCCGCCGCGCACAGCAGGATCCGGGCGGCGTGGCCAAGCCGGCCGAGCTGGGGGAGCGGAGGCGCCGGGGGCAGGCTGGTGAGCAGGTGCAGCCAGCCCTGCAGCAGTCTGGGGACCTGAGAGGGCCAGGCTCGGACAGGTCGTGGGGAAATCCCGGGGCTCCGCCTGTCCCGCGACCACCTCAGGTGGAAGGTCTGCAGGCCCAAACCTGACTTGGAGAGGGGTGGCCGTCCTTTCCGAGGCAGTCCAGCCCTAGCTTAAGGCTGTGAGGAGTCGGAATCTCATCTGCAGACCTGCCTCCGGAGGGGACCTAAAAGGACATTTTCAGATGGCAGCCCTTTCCTTCGCCCACATTCCAAATGGTAGAGAGACAGGCACCTGGGGCCCAGGGAGGGTCTGTGGACCTAGTTCACCATGCTCCACAGCCCCCAGCTTCTCAGAGACACAGGTCACTTTCCCTCTTCAAGGCAGGTGGCCAGGAAAGGCTGTATTTCACAGTGTTCCAAAGGTGGAGATGCCCAAAAAATGAGCGCCCAGAAAGAAAATCAAGGCTGCTAAAGCAATACATTGTAGAAGCCCCGATTTCACCATTAACCAACCTGCTCGAATCCAGGGAAAAGCTGAACTTTTCTACTTGGGATCAACTCAGAAGACAGCCTCACTTGTTCCTGAAGAAGCACACCAAGTGCCCTTTCTTCTTGATTATACCTGTATACACCTCTTTTTAGAGAAGCTTCTGGAGACAGGCTCTGTCTTCACCTGTTCCAGAGTCAGGGCAGAAGAGGTTATCCTGGAATGCTTGCAACATTTTGTGTGTGTGTGTCTCTTGAGCCAGGGCAAAGTGAGTGTGAAGGCCAGACAGAGTCTGAGCAGCAAGGACAGGAGGCTCTTTAGGGACCAGGGAAGGTGCTGTGTCCTAACAGAGACCGAGCTCCTGAAACTAGGGCACCAATTTCCTGAAATGGACAGAAGAAGCTGACGCGAAGGCTGTCTCATGGCCGGGCACATGCTATCGATTTCCTAGCAGCCTGTTTCACATCTCTTCTACTCAGAGAGAGAACAGATCACCCCATTCTAGGGTGGGCACAGAACTGCCCTTGAGCATCCTCTCGAAGGGCTTTCTTAAACCCAGAACATAGAAGCTGTAAGCAGAAGTAGCTGACCAGAGGCCCGACGCAGGACAACAGCGCCACCTCTGCTGGAAGTAGCTCACTGCGCCCTCCTATCCCCATCTGCAAGGTGAAGCCAAAACACAGCCTTTCCTTCTGGGGTGCCCACAACGCAAGACTGAGCCCCAGCCAGGGTCACAGGTCCCTCTGAGGAGGACAGTCTCCCACCTCACTGTCTATTCCTGACCTTCCGGGGCCCTGTGGCTCGCAGTCTAGAGTTCATGAAACCCCAGAGGCAAGGCTGGAGGCTACCAGGAACTACTAGAGCCAGGCCCATGGACTCAAGTTCAAGGGAGCAATCTCTGCCCAGGGAGCATCCAGCTGAACCTGAACCTCCTGCACACCCCCTCCCTCCACACCATGGCTGTGCAGAGGGAAAGCAAGGGCAGGAGTCTGGTTAGGAGAAAGCAGGGGAAGTCTGTCAAGCCAGTGGGGCTGGGAGGGAGGGGAAGGGAGGACCAGGGGAAAAGGCAAGTTGGGAAGAGACCTTTCTGTCTTTTAAGTCCTGTCATTACTCTTTTCCTCACAGAAAAGCCATGATGCTTCCCAACGGAAGGCCAACAATGATGAGGGCGGGGGTGGGGGGGCAGTTCGGGAAGGTGGAGTGTCTTGCATCTTAAAAAGAAACGTCAAGTGTGATTTACAAATTATTGGTCCCAAGACTCCCAATTCCGCACACAAATTTAAGCAAGTTCCTTTCCCTCCATCCTGCTGGCCTGTTTCTTCATTTTTACAGTTGGTATCACAGAGAATATTTTAAGCATAGTCGCTGTAAATGGTTTAAACATCTGGAATGATTTCTATTAGTCATCGCTGCTTGGACACAACGACGAAGAGATCGTCCCAGTCGGCCAATTAATGGGGGTAACTGGGAAGATTCACTCTATCTCATCTCTTTTCCCAAGAACATCTTCCAGTGCCCCTGAGACTGTCTAAAATCTTAAAGTGCTGAGAGTCTTCAGAGAATTAAGAATCCCCAAGGACAACATAAATGGAAGACTGGGCAGGCTACTCTTTGCGAGGTTCTAGGAAATGCCGATCATAAACCTGAAGTCAAGTAAAGCCCCCCAGAATTTCAGGTTACAAGACTCAGCCGTAGCAGGGCCTCCAAACAGCATCCTCACCATCCTGGTCAAGGTGCTGCCTGAGATACCCAGCATCGGGATGGCATGATACCTGGCAACGGCCCATCCTGACCCACTCACCTCAGAGAATGCAAGTGCACAGCTGAACACATACCTGAAAAGTTCCTGGAGACAAGCATGGTTGTGAGGATGGCACCCTGGAAAAAGAAGAGGGTCCTGTGAATTCCATCAGGCTCTCCAGAAGCGCGCTCTGTTCTCAGGCAGAGTGCAACAGCTGGCAAGGGGCCCTCCTTGGGTACCATGTTCATAGCTCAGCTCCAGCCATGAGAGATTGTCCCAGTCGGCCGATTAATGGGGGTGATGACTAGGAAGATTCACTCTCTCTCTCCTGTTGTGATGGGGCAGGGGGCGCACTGCCAAAAGATACGATTTCAGGACGCTGGCAGCCTGGCCCAGGAGGCACAACTCACCTTCAGTTTTCTCCGGGCATTGAACTTGCGTAGGCACTCCACTGTCTCTTGACGATGCATCATAGATGCCACCGTGGACCGTTGCTGGAAGCCAAACAGACAGGCCTGTGAGCCCCCAGGCACATCCTCTGCCCCTCACCATAGTCCCAGCACCGGTGGCCTTGTGCTCAGCCACCCTAGTTGCTCCAAAGATAAGATGAGGTCATAGATGTGAAAATGCTTTTACAATAAAAGCTCTACCCAAAACTCAAGGTTATGTAAGGACAATAATTTGAACATGAAAACACCGCTGGTAATTGATGCTGGATGAGGGTGCCCGAGAGAGCGTTCCGATCTTCCTTAGGGGATGGAGGCGATGGAAAGTGCGAGCATTTTGTGTGTTGTGATCCGCGAGCAGTTATTCCTTCACCTACTATTTAGCGAGCACCTAAAGCACTCCAGGTTCTGGGCAGTGAGAAAACAGGAAGGGGTCTTGCTCTCTACAGAGAGCATTCATTCTTTCCAAAAGCTCCTCTCAGCAGGCCCCTGCTGCTACTGCTGCTGCTGCTAAGTCGCTTCAGTCGTGTCCGACTCTGTGCGACCCCATAGACGGCAGCCCACCAGGCTCCCCCGTCCCTGGGATTCTCCAGGCAAGAACGCTGGAGTGGGTTGCCATTTCCTTCTCCAATGCATGAAAGTGAAAAGTGAAAGTGAAGTCGCTCAGTCGTGTCCGACTCTTAGCGACCCCATGGACTGCAGCCCACCAGGCTCCTCCGTCCATGGGATTTTCCAGGCAAGAGTACTGGAGTGGGGTGCCATTGCCTTCTCCAGCAGCCCCCTACAAGGTCCTAAATGAAGTTGTGATCTGAGACACTGAGGCTCTTTACCATGAAGCATCAATTCTCTTCACCATTTTGGATGGGAAGTTTTCTTCAATGTATTACTGCTAACTTTTAAACAGAGTCCCTTGGACATGATTTACATTTCCCTGATGACTCAGGGTCAGCAATACAAGCATCAATTATTACATAATACCCTAATACAGAGATGTCCTCCGGGGCTACTGAGATATACAGGATGATAGGGAGTAGGGCCCACAAACGTGCCCCCAGAACATACTATTCCCACAATTCTTGAGTACCCGTTTTAAGTGGCTTATCCCTTTACTCTGCTCTTGTTATATCTTGGCTGCTGCTGCTGCTAAGTCACTTCATTCGTGTCCGACTCTGTGTGACCCCATAGATGGCAGATATCTTGGCTAGTCTGCTAGAAAAATTAAACCTACAAAATGTAGCCTGGTGCCCACACCCCATGGGACCACCCTGCCATCCCTGCCCTCATCCCTGGCTTCTGCCTTTCCTGGATCCCGAAGCAACTCTCCCTTCTGTCTACCTTCTGGAGTGGGGGTGTGTATGTATGTGTATCATATTTCATTTCCTCCTCCAAAGTGTAAACTTCTAAACCAAGAGAAATGAGAGATGATCAAGCAAGAACTTCTTCAGTTCCAGCCTTCCCCCCACAAGCTGATTTTCACCCCCCTGCAACCTAATCTCAGGTCTCAGAAGCATCACCCCTCATGTGCTGGCCCCCTGCCCTGGGCTCCAGAGCCCCTCTCTTGTGCTTTCCAAACACTGGTTCTTCAGTTAGCCTTTCTCTCTCTCTCTCTCTCTCTCTCTCTATATATATATATATATATATATATATTTTGTTTTTTACACTGGAGAAGGAAATGGCAACCCACTCCAGTACTCTTGCCTGGAAAATCCCATGGACGGAGAAGCCTGGTAGGCCACAGTCCATGGGGTCGCAGAGTCAGACATGACTGAGCAACTTCACTTTCTAAAACAAGTCAAATTATCTTCCAGATTAGTAGATAGGACACCTTCTACAGGTCTCATTGAGCCAAAATTTAGCCAATATTTTTAACCCTTTATTCTGGATAATATTCTCTGCAGTCAACACAATATAATCAATTGCAAGATTTTAAAAATTTCCCTGACTCATCCATCTTCTCTAAGCAGTATCATCAGTCTCTCTGCCTCCACTGCCTCTTTCAGTGAAATAATGAAACAATGCTTTTAACTGGTCACAGTCAACAGGCTCTCTTCCATCTTTATCATGGACTTTCTGAAGCATCTGATTACAGACCCTCCCTTCCTGAGACCTCCTGTTTCTTAGGATCTCCTGATCTTCCTTCTCCCATGGACATTCTCATTCGCAGCCCCCTTTGCTGGCTCCTCTCTGGGCCACTAAATGCTGGTGGCCATATCTTCTCTTACAACAACGCACAGTAAGGATTCAATTAGCAGAGAACCAATCCCATCTATTTCTATAGCCCCAACACCATCCATACACAAATGACCACAACCTGTATTTCTGATTTTTAACTTCTTCTCTATACTCCTAACTCCCCACGAGATGTCTCCAGCTGGAGGCCCTCATACTTAACATGTATGAAACTAAAATCATCATCTCTTCTCATAAAAGTGTTCCTCTTCTAGGTTTCCTCTGGGTGAGTGAATGGTACAACCCTCCAACTCAGTTACCAACTCAAAACCTGGCAATTCGCATAGATCCCTCTCTCAAAAGACCTTCACTTTCCAAATCCAGAAAGTGGATTTGGATTTCCAAATCCAAAAAGTCACAGAGTCCTTTTTATCTCCTCTCTCAAATATCTCTCAAATGTATCCAGTCCTTGCCACCCCACCTATCCTATCATTACCCTTAGCTGAAACCTTGTCTGGCCTTGCTTAGACAACCACAACAGCTTCTTTAGCTCTCTCTGCCCCTGCCTCTTCAATTCCATTTTCTACACAGTTTCCAAAGTGATCTTTCTTAATTGCGTATTTCATTCCCTCTTTGAAACTCTTAAATGGTTCCCTATGCTTTCAGAATAACACCCAAACTCCTTAGGCAGAAATTTGTATGTCACTGGAATCATTTTTGGCTTCGTTCTCTTATATTCCTGTAGCCCTACCTTCATCTACCACCAAACTACTTAACGTTCCTTAATCTCGCCATAATTCCCCATGGCCTCTCACCTTAGCTCGTGCTAACCTCAGTCTGCAGGTTATCATGCTGGGGAACTTCCAGTAATCTGCGAGAACCAGGACAGAGCTCACCTCCTCCAGGCCTTCAGCAATCCCACTGCCCACCAGCGATGGCAGGGGCTCCTATACATTCGTTAGGTGCCTGTCTCCCCAGATCATCTCTGAGATCTGTGGGGGAAGGCACCAGGCCTTATTCATCTTTGTATCTCCAGCACACACGGACCAGCACCAAAGAGGCATTCAGTAAACATGGAAAAGAACAAATAAATACATGCATCATGGTTGTCAGGAGGCCTGACTATAGCAGACCCTGTTTGAAAAAAGATATTGCAGCCAGATAGAAGTTTACACAAAAACAGAGCATGATGACAACCCCATCGATAGCCTGGGGGCTCTCCTAGGATGAGCTTTGTGACTGAACTTCAGGAGCTCTTTTTCATTGCTCACAGGCCCCTTTTGTTTATTTGTTGGGTCTCATCACCTTCTCATTAGAGTTGTCTGATTTGGGATCCGGATATGCATTCTAGGCATGGCAATTTACTTTTGAGTTCTGCTGGCTGCTTTCTGTCATCAACTAGAGCCTGCAAGGGTCAACCTAAGCCCTCATTCAATGGCAAAACTAAGTCATACCTGCCAAATGAGTGGGGGAAGGTCAGAGAGAAGCCAGTTAGTCCCATTCACTCCCCTGGCTTCTCTTGGTGACATATGCTGCCCCTGGGCCCCACCCAGTCCCCTGTCCCCTCTGCAGCGTCTTAGCTCAAGGCCCCAGATGATTATTCTCTAGTCACAAGAAGGAGGGTAAAGACAGTGCTACGAGCACATTGAGAGCAGATATCCTGGATCACCTTGACCTCAGGAGAAGACACTTACGCAGACCCATGGGTGCTTGAGAGCCTGGTCAGCTGTGATACGCTTTGCGGGGTTTATGGTCAGCATCTGGTTGATCAAGTTCTTGGCTTCTGGAGTCACTGTGTCCCACTCTGGTGATGGGAACTAAGAAATGGGAACAGGAGAAGGAGGGATATGAAATCTGTGCACCTTATACCCCTTGTAACCAGGGTTACAAGGTTAACCCTGGTTAACTATCGAAAGCTGCCTAGCATGAAGTGGGCTAAGCACTGGGTATCCCAGGGCCTGAGTCAGCTTAAAGATTGAAGAAAAACAGAACAATCATGGTTAGAATGCCAGAATATCATACCAGGGGACCCTGATGTCTTCTGGTTCAACTCTATCTCCCTATGAGGAGGAACCCACTGCTCAACACTGTGCCCAAGGCCCCACCGCAGTGGGAGGAGCTGCCACACTTCTTATCTCTGTGTCACTCGGCACACTACATAGCCACGCCATTCTTTGCAAATAACAGAACAAAGGACTTTAGTGGACTCCATGATTTTACCGCCACCAACAATGGCTGTGCAAAAAAGTTGCTCCCTGGGACAGGTGGTGACAAGAATTGAGGCCTATATGGTTCTCAAAATCCCTGACACTCCCCACACCCTGCAACACACTCAGCACACCCCCTTCCCCTGGACAGAGGGGCAGGAACAAACTGGTCCTTACATCATAGGCTCCAGCCTTGATCTGCTGATATAGCTTGTGCTGATCCTCATCCCAGAAAGGAGGGTAGCCCACCAGGAGGATATACAGGATGACCCCTACAAGACAGAATACAGGTCACTGGGGTCAGTCACCTGCTTTGCTAAAGAACCAAGAAAAGCCACATGGGGTTCTGAGCCACCCAGAAAGTCAAGGACCATCCCAGAGAGAGAGGTGGATGGCAGCCGACAATGCTGTGCCACTGTGCTTTACGCCCCACATCACCACGCCACGTCTAGGACTTCTTCAGGCACAACCCACCCACTAAGGCATGGGTAAATCCCTCTTTGAGAAGGAGACATCATCGTCTGGGAAGCTGGGGAGGAGATTGTGAAAGGAACAGCCATCCCGGGGGACACCAGAGCAAATGCTGTGACTTCACATATACCAGATGCCTGTGGGACCCACAGGGAATAGCAATGCCTCTTTCTTGTCATCACTGGAAGTTGAACGCCCTTAACACCAAAAAGCTGAGTGTGTGGAATGGGCTTACCGCAGGCCCAGATATCCACAGGTTTTCCATAGGGATCTTTCCTCAAGACCTCAGGGGACAAGTAACCTGGGGTGCCAGCAAAACCTGTAGCGGAAGAGAGAGCGGAGGCACACTGAACCCACTTTCTCTCTCATTAAATCCACATCAGCAGTTTTCCCCAAGTCCCTTCTTACTCCTGTTGATTTGGCTACATAAGCTCTCAGCACTTGGGCAGCAAGAGACGACGGGCTGGGCTTCTTGCAGTGCCCGGAATCTAAACCAGAGGGCAAATACGTGTGCCTTAAAGGAACTTCCATTGTCCCCAGAGGCAGCAAGAACGCAGTGCTGACAGCAGCTAGTCTCACTGTACTGAGTCACAGAGGGCCAGGGGGAGCTCTGTGCCCGCCCTTCCTCCAGTCTCTGAGGAGGCCAGGACCATTAAGGGTCTGGCCTGTAGTTCTGAAAGAGGAAGGCAGATCAGGAAGAGGAGGAAGGGCGGGAGCTGCATTCCAGGAAGACAGGGTCACTCTTACCAAACCAAGCCTGTTGCTCTCCCTGTACTTCGATGGCTAGGCCAAAATCAGCCAGCTTGACAGCAGCACCCTTGCATTTACTCGCCAGCAGCAGGTTCTCAGGCTGTATAAGGAAGACAGAGAGCCTCGTGAGGCACCAATCCCTCAGCCCAGAGGGAGCCTAGCTTGGGACCATGCAGTGCTATCACCTGGCACCAGGTGGCGCCAGTGGTTCACAAACAAGAGGCAAAGGGGACCCGGGAGGTAGGTACCTTCAGGTCCCGGTGGACAATGTCGTGCTGGTGGATGTGGTTAACACTCTCCAGAATCTGATGTATACAGTGGCTGCAAAAGCACAAAAAGAAAGGTCAGTGCAGGGTAAAACCATCCACAACCACATGCTGTAGACTAAAGCACTTAACTCTGGGTAACGGATTCACACAGCATCACTGAAAGAGGAGCTAAAACCTTGGACTTTGGACATCATCTGTTCAACCTACTTTACAAAAGAGAAAGCTGAGGCCCAAGCAGACTAAGTGGTTTGTCCAGGGTCTTCCACTAGATAATAGCAGAGGATAGACTAGAACAGGGTCCACCAAGCCTCCTTAGATTGTGAAGGCTCAACATATCCAATTTGTTTCCAAGGAAGAATACCTCAGACTCCTGAGAAAGAGACACCCACCATCCAACCCTTTCCTCCTTCCTCTTAACCCCTATAGTAACTGTGTTCTTGGAGAAGAGGCTTGTGGTGGCAACTCAGGAAGGATAGTCCAGCCAAGCCTAAGTTGTTTTGGGGGTAGGTAAACATTTATCAAGCACCTATAAGCACTGGGCTGGGTACTGCACCAGCTGTATAGGGGACCCAGTGCCTGCCCTGAAGTTTATCATCTAGTAGGGGAGAGAAATGAGTACACAGGCATCATCGAGAAACAAGACACTTAAGAGAGTTTCAAAGAGGCACCCCAAAGAGCACTTCTCATCATGCTTTTGCACAGAAAAAGACAAACCAGCCTAGAGTCACATTCGGCAGCTGATTCTCAAATTCTAGAAGGCCGTCCACTTTCCAAACCATCCTCCACGCCTGTGGTCAACTCCCGGTGGAGTGCACCAGCAGTCCAGAGCACTGGAGAAAACCAGAGGCTGATTTCGGCCCCCCAGGGGACATCTGGCAATGCCTGGAGACACTGCTGGTAGTCACCACTGAGAGGGAGGGTGCTATTGGCATCAAGCAGATAGAGGCCAGGGATGCTTCTAAACCTACAATGCACAAGAGGGGCCCTCACGACCAAAAATGATCCGGCCCGAACGTCAGTAACCTGGACTGACAGTATTCCTTCCTCTGAAATCTGAGGCTGGGGCTTCCACAAGAGCCAAAGTGTCTCGCTGGGTTCCTGGAGGCTGAGGCTCAGGCCTCCCCATAAGGACATGGTCCAAGAGTAGGCCGAAGAGACTTTAAGACTGAGCTGAAGAGGCGAGTCTCCACAGAAATATATAATTAGAACAGAGCCAAGCTAGCAGGGAGAGCCTTCTGGCCAAAAATGGCAAAAGTGCGAAGTGTCCCAGCAGAGCCAGGCCAAGCACACTGGTACAGTCACCGCCCCAGCTCCCCCTCCTCCCCGCAGGCTCCCCGAGCTATCGCCGCCACCTCCTCCCGCCCCAGAGCCTGGTCCTCCCCTGCTGGCACTGGAATTCATCTCCCACTTGAGAATTTTTCCTGAGGCTGAAGCATCTGAAGCTGATCAGCAAACGTTGGCCTCTAAGGGTTGAGAAATCTGTGAGGAAGCTGTGTGTCCCCTTCCACGCCCCCAGAGGCAGCCAGAGCTGCCACATATGCCTGAGGAGGCTGCAAGCAGGACACTCAAAATCAGGTTGTCAGGACATCACCCTCAGAAAAAATCTGGGGTGGGGGAGGAGCCGGGGCAGGAAAGGCAGACCAAACAAGTGCCCAGGAGCTGTGGTGTGGGAGGAATTCTGCTGCGTCATGTGGAGAAGCTGCCAGGGTTTCTTAGAGGGCTGGGGGCTGAGGGGTGTGGCCGAGGAATGGTCCTCCAACCTGAAAAGCTGGTCCTGGTGGTCAAGACATAAGGTGATGGTGGCTGAAATCTCCCAGGAAGTTCCCTGGTTGGATTATTAACCCAGACGTTTACACTCCTTTAGGACACAAACCATGTTTTCCCCATCTCTGGATCATTCCCAGGATGCCTTGTATGCAGTAGAGTTTGTCAGAAGAAGAAAGTGGAGATAGGGAGGGCCCTTGGGCCCTCATGAATATACAGTGGTGCAAAGGAAAGGTATTTCTGGTGTGACAGGGTGAAAGAGATTTGTAAGAGCTTTGCAGAAAACTGATCTGGGAGTGCTGAATTATTAACTTCTAAGCATGCCCATGGAATGTAGCCTGAGTCCAACCCTACAGAATCTTTGTCCAGGTAAGAGCTCTTCTGACCGCTCCCAAAGACGGTTCCAACAGGCACAATGCCCTGCCCCCTAAGATGGTTAAGAGGCACACTTACACCTTAGGGCCCTCGTCTCACCTGGCATCGGCTTCACTGTAGTATTCCCTGGCCACAATGTCTTCAAACAGCTCTCCGCCGGTAACACTGCAACCAACAAAGAGGGTCAGAGGAGGCAGCACCCAACAGGTAACCAACAGCCACACTGTACAACGGTTTTAGAGACATGGCAACTCTACATGTGCTTCGTCTGCAAGCTCAGAACACACCAATCCTTCAATGAAACGGAGCTGCTTCCTGGGACAGTGTGAGCCCTCCCCACCTCCTGTACATTTCTGTCTATAATTTGTAGATTACCTAATACTCTGGTAGAGATGAATGTACAGGCAGTTAAGAGAAAATAACTGACTTATTCAAACAGTCTTAGCCTTATTTGAGACCAATATGAATACTAAGATCCAGCTGCCCAAGAAGGACTGACCTACTACTGAAGCTGAAGAACAATGAGACCAAGGACACAGAGACCCAACCCTGAAAATACCAAAGAGGCATTTCCATTAGGTGAAGAACCACTTTTAAGACATTAAACCACAACCAGAGTGGAGGAGAGACCAATGGGAGCCCAGTTTACAACTAATAAAAGGTGCCTTCAATTTCCCAGAATTCTTAAGGTCAGGCAAAGAGCTACGTTGTGTATCTCCGCTAAGGACAACACACTGAGAAACAAGGGGAAAAAAAGCATCTGCACAAGGTGTGCTGCTGAACAGAAAATGCAAGAGCAATGCCACCCCAGGGTCAGAGCCCTGGAGAACCACTGAGTGAGGAAGGAGGCCCTCGGCAATCTGCTCATGACCAGAGGATGTTCAAAATCAAACCCCTCTCCACGGGCAAAGGAGAGGGACCCTTGGCAGAGGCTGAAGACCCAGTTTAGGGCTTTTTTCCCAAGCCTTCCTCTTGAGCCAGCTGAAGGGAAAGGCCCCCACACCCTCAGAAAGTGGCACTTACAGGTCAAACACGAGGTAGTGAAACCCTTCTTCAGAAATACTGTCATGGAGGCGTACTGCAAGAGAGGAGATGGGGACAGAGATTAACAGAGAGAAAACCTGGAAAGCCTACTCCTCTCCTCCTTGGCCACCCCAGCCCTGCCCCATCCTGTCAGCCCCACAGACTCTTTCCCAAGAAGGGGCAGATGCCCAGCATCCCTGGGGCCAAGATGCAGCCACAGAGCAGAGATGACCAGACCCCAGTCCAGGGCTCGGGTCGCCATCTCAGACTGCCTCAGATGTAGGTGAGAGACAGAAGCTTTGTGGCTAAGAAGTGAGGCAAGACGGAGAAAAGCAGAAACCTTCTTCTGAGAGGGGCTGGTCCCAGCGAAGGTGGTCCTGGGATGTGACGTGTGAGGGTGATGTGTGAGGGTGCAGTGCAGAGCAAGAAGCACCTAGGGATGCAGACCGCAGAGGGACAGAGAAAGGCAAGATGGGAGACCCTGGAGTAAATGGGAGCAGAAGAACTGGGGGGAGGGGAAGAAGTGGGAAAGGCACAGCCCAGCAGGCAACACACAGATTCAGGCAACGACAATAACCATTTATTAAGTGCTGACTTCATGCCAGGCCTTGAGTTAGGGTCTTTGCATACATTACTTAAGCTACAAGTATGTATCGAGTGCTGTGTGTGGTAGATGGTAGGATTTAGGAAGGACATGGTGTCTACTTCAAGGAGTTTATTATTCCTGATGACCACTCCGAGATACGTATTACTCCCATTCCACAGATGAGGACAATGGAGGCTCAAAGGCATAGAATTTCTTGCCGAAGGCCAAAGATCTGGTGGGCCCAAATGTAAACCCAGCTCTTTCTGACTCCAAAGACTGGTTTATACCACTGTTTCCTACAAGAAATGTGGAGGAGCCCACACACCGAGGCGACAAAGCAGCGGAGCCTGGAGAGAAACCACTCACGAATGTGCCCACAAGATGGGTACGGGAGGCTACTGCATGGAGCTGCAGTAAAAGCGAAAGAAAAGGCTGGTGAGCAGAATCTCTTCCCACTCACAGCCTCCAGAGCTCCTGGGCAAGAGCCCAACCTGATGCTGCTGAGGTCTCCTCTTCAAGCTTCTGCCCACAAAGCCACCTCAGGGGGTTAAATGCCAACCGCCCCCCTCAGCATCATTCTAATGCAAACGCATGTCTGCTCTGATCAACCCTCCTGCTTGGTCCCTTCCCTCACCTGCACTCGCCTGATGGAGAGCCTGTGTCCCAAAGGGCTCCCTCTGTTTGACCTTCACACAGTTCCAGGAGCTCCTCACTTCAGGAATGGCCTGACACCAAACCGACCAGTGAAGCTCTTAGATACAAAGAAATCTCTTGTGTGTCAGGCCCCACCAGCTCGAATGATACCTTCCATTTCCAGTGTGAGGGCGTCTCCTCAGGACTGAGGCACTTCCCTACCTCCCCTTGCCCCACAGCAAGATGGGCTGAATGTAAAATCCAGGCCCTCAGCCATCACTGGAGCCCTGTGCTGTTCCTCACTTGACAAATGAGGATTCGGGCCTGCCAGGGCGAGAACCAGGGCCCAGCAATTGTTTATGCTTCATACTGCCGACCTTATTAGATCTGATCTGGTTACTCAACCTCAAAATTCCACCAGAACTCAGTACTTCTGCGATTTCCCAACGGAATCAAAGGCGGGTGGTACTCCTAAGATCCCTCCTCCTCAAATGATTCTCTCCTGTACTTGGGCGAACAAGTTCATACTTCTCTAGGCCTGTGGGTGACAGAATGAAGAAGCTACAGCCAGACCCCTGCCTCCCCTCTCCCCTCACTAACCCAGGCGCGCTCAGGCGAGCTCCCCCAAAGCCCTGCCACCCCCGATCCTGACTTGCGCTTCTTTGGTCGGAATGGGTGGCTCACTCCTGACTTGCGCTTCTCTGGCCGGAATGGGTGGCTCACGCTGAGCCCTGCTGCAGCTGCTGCTCCCTTGCTTCCAAAAGGACTTTCCATTTAATTAAAAATTTGCTATTAAAACGCATTAAAGTGTGTAATACAAATAATCCCCTGGAAATCAGCTGTCCCAGAAGCTAAAGACCAGCTTCATTAGGGAGGTGACTAACAGCAGCGGCAGGAGGCACTAACAGGGCAGCAGGCACGATGCTAACAGTGACTCCCAGGGGAGTCCTGGCACTGGCTATCTTCCCCAGGACCCCTGATCCCAGACCCACACACCCCACCCCCTGCCCCGAGCCCAGAAGGGCAAAAAGGGCAGGCACCCATGCCTCTGCCCAGACAGGGAGTCATCGGCACTTGCCCTTCCCCAGGAAGACCACACACAGAGTCCAGGTGTGAGGAGCCGGGGAGGAGAGTCAGCTGAGCAGAGCAGCGAGGGAAGACTAGTCCTCCCAGGCCGCCCAGCCCAGAGCTCCGCTTTGATGTGTGTCCCAGGGCCAGGCACGGCCAAGGCAAGGAGGGACAGGTGTGGAAGGCTCCACCACTGAGCAAGACTGCTATCTTTCTCTTTCCATTTGTAGAGAAAATGAACAGGGGGCTGAGAACAAGAGGAGAAACTTGATTGCACCACTCTAAGTGCCAACCTAGCAGATTCGCAATAATAAAGATCCAAATGATAATACCTAACACTTAGTTGAGCTGTTTCAATGTGCCAGGCATTATGCCAAGAGCTTTACACATGTTATTTGATTGAACCCTTGCATTAGCTCTGTGGTGTAGGTACTTCTATTAACGTCTGTGTAACAGGACAGGAAGCAGAGGCTCCAAAAGAAACCCACCCAAAGTTACACTGAGTGGCAGAGCTGAGACTTGAGGCCAAAGCAGGCCAATATTAAGATCCCTAATTTTGTAGAACTGCCCGGAGGGAGTCACTTTCTCCATCCTCCTGGGCAAAGGAGCTCTAACCTGTCCCTCTTAGCCCTGGCCATTCTGACTTGCTCAACGATGTCCCTGTGGCAGCCTCCCTGAAGCAGGCGTGGCTGCTCATGCCATGGACGCAGCTGTGAACAAGAGAGACCCAGCAGCTTCAGGGGGGACGGGCTTTAAAGAAGCACTTATACAAATACATAACCAAGCATTAGGGGCTGTTGGGGAGAAGTAAAGGATGTATGGGGGGAAAAAAATCCAATACCCAGGCCATTCCATAGTCATGAGAGGGTATGGAGGCCAAGAGAACCAGACCAACCCTGGACAGGAAGATCTGGGAAAAGAAGCATGAAGCATTTGCTGCATTACAGTCGTAAACCTAGTTATTGTTCTTTACAAACTGTGGAAGGAAGAACAGGCCAAAAACAACATACTCAGTGTCTTATACCTTCATGTACTGACAAAGCCACAACCCAAATCTTGTGGCTATTTCCAATTCTTTAAAAACCACCCGACAGTATGCCACATTTTAACTAACAAACTTTGGTCAAAAAAGCACTGACAAAGTATCACTGTTCATGCCCATGAAAATACAGGGCGGGGGAGGAGGTCGTGTCATCCCAGGGGGCTGGCAGGGGAGTAAAGGCTGCCCTCCAGGAAGGAGCAGGTGGGCACGATCTCCGAGCTGCTTGCCTATGCTCCAACATTTCCATCTCTTTCTTTGCAACTGTTATTGCTACACTTACTATTTATTAGCTGTGTGTGGCCTGGGCCCAACGTAAAAGGCAGCCAGGCTTGAAAAACATGTGTGAACTGAGTTGGGGCTGGAGGGACTACTTCTGGGAGCTGGAATCTCCAGTTTCATTATGTCCATTTATTTCTTAGGACTCGTTCACTTGCTCAACCTTCTCAGAACTCCATTAGGAGGCATAGATGACAAAACGGAGGCACGGGTAAGTAAAATCATGGGCCAGGGGTCACAGCTGCCCAGCAAACCCCAGATTCAGACCCAGAGGACTGGATACCAAGGCCACAGACCTTTGCTTCTCCGCATGCTGAACCAGCAGCAGGAGCTTCACCTGGAGACGTGGGGCAGCTCAGGTCCACCCCAGACCTACTGAATCAGAATCTGAATTTTAACACGATCCCTAGGTGATTCACAAGCACATGAAAGTTTGAGAAGTACTGCTCTAAACCACAATGCTAGGCTGTGATCGAAACTGCTGGGGCAGCTCAGCACGAAGGAAGACAGAGTCTATTCATTAGAGGAATTCAGAGCAGGGAGCAAGCAGATCACAGGCAGAAGACACTTCATTCAGACTCTAGACGGTCAGCACTACTGCCGTTTCTTCCTCTCAACTCTCACCTCTGGCCACTCTCCCAGGGCTCTTTTAGGTTCTGCAGTATGCCTCAAAACCAACAGGCTTTTTTTAAAAAAAGACTTTATCTTTTAAAACAATTTTGGGTTCATAGCAAAACTGAGCGGCAAGCACAGAGAGCTCCCACCTACCCGCTGTCCCCACACACGCACAGCCTCTCCCACTATCACCATCTCAAAAGAAGCAAGCTCATCACAACTGACGAACCTACACTGACACAGCATTATCACCCAGAGACCATGCTTTACATTAGGGGCCACTCTTCCCACAGACTGTCAACTCCTGGGGTAGAGTATCTATTAAGAGAAAAAACTGGGGGTGCCTGGCTCCTTGTACCAAATACCCTTCTGAATGCAAGTGCCGGTGAGTCTGACAACGATCAGGGGTGGACCACGTGCTCTCTGCTTCCTCACCTCTGCACCACTCTTGGGCTGATCCACTAGTATCCCTGTGGGATGCAATTAGCAGCTAAAGCCAAAAGGGCCACCGCTCTGAAGGATGGAGCAGTGGAGAGAGAAGAGGGACAGCGAATTAAGCGGACAAAATGGGCTCCTCTTCTGCCACAAGCCAGGTCAAGATCCATGGCAACCCCCATCTCCTGGACCCACAGCTCCCTCATCTCTAGGAGTCCCGGTTCCCACTGGAGGACGGACAGCCTGGCCAGATCATTCTCCCAGGACATAGTCCTGACTACTCACCCTTCCTTCTCCCTTCCCTTGACCCCAAATAGGGCCTCAGACCAAGGCCCCCAGGGTCTGGGAGCAATCATGAAATGAAAGCACAGTTCTAGGCAATGAGACACTGACAAAGGGAGAGAGCCTTGCCTGGTCTTCCCTGAGTTTTGCTGTCTCCCTAGCAGAGCAGATGGCTGGGGGAGACAGTCCCTCCATCTGCCTTGATTCTGAGCTGGGGACTGGTGGTTAAAGAAGAAGGGGCTACCAAACCAAGTCTAAAAGGTTCAAAAGTATATATCTAATTTTCAAAAGCACAGTAAAAGAAGGCTGGAGTATTTTCCAGCTAGAATTCCAGTTCTGTACTTCCTGGTTGGTTCTCAATTGTCTTTGTCCCACTCTGACCCTTCTGTGGTCAATCACACCCATGTTGCAGGTAATGAGGACATGGTTCCACCTCCTGCACCATGGACCCCACCCTTTGTTCTCCCCTCCCTCCAGGCAGGCAATTCATCGTTGCTCTATGAGTTGGTCACTTGGGGTGTAAGGAAAGGAAGTTGTCCTCAGACCCTGAGACCTGGGACTGGAACACCAAAATGCTTCTGTGCTTGCGGATGGCTTTAGTCACCCACCAGCTTTTTTTCTCCTGTTCTGCCACTGCTAGCTCAGAGTGACAAGCTCGTAAAGCCCAGAGGGACCAGGTAAGCAGTAGAAAGTTAACAGCATAGACAGTGGCCAGCAGGCTAAGGGGGCAGTCACTGCCCAGGTCCAGCTGATTCTGGCCAGGCATGGATGTGGGCTCAGCAGAGCCAAATCTTCTGATTTGAAAGATTGGGAAATAGAATTTTTTTTTTTTAATGTGAAATCTCATTTTAAAATACTGGCAAATAATAAAAATATTTTTAAACCACTAAGCCAGCCAAACAAAACATGCCTGAGTTGGTGACTGCTGTTTTAGCTGTTTCTCTCGTCGTTTCTCTCCTACCCAAGGCGACAATTTGGTCCCCACCATGGTGTTTTCAGGTGAGGGTTGAACTTCAGAGAGCTCAGAGGTTCCCAGCCCAGGACTCGTGGGCTGAGAGGGGCTGGCTTCGTGCAAGACGGCACCAGGCAGAACTGAGTACCAGCTACGCCAATCTGTGTCGCGTGTAAGCCAAGCTGCTGATTGCCATCTATAAAGCTGTGCGTGGCTTCAGTTCTGGTTACCTCAACGCTCCCTTCCCCTCGGGCTGGAGTACGACCCCACTCTCCCGTGTCAGAGCTCATGGTGAAAATTCCAGTCCTAGGCCTGTGAAGCTGGAGGCTGAGTAGCTCAGGAGGGGGCACTGAACTTCAGCAAGTCACCTCACAGTCGTGGCTACCAACCCAGCAGAGTAGGCAGCCTCTGGAGCACCCCTAATATTTAGGCCATGCCTGCAGGAGATGGTGATGGACAGGGAGGCCTGGCGTGCTGTGATTCATGGGGTCACAAAGAGTTGGGCACGACTGAGTAACTGAACTGAACTGAACTGACGAGCATAGAAACTCACTGTCCTTTGTGATAATTGGAGCTTTCAGGGAAAACCTAGGAGATGTTCCCTGCTTTTCCACCTCAAGTCAAGCCTCGGGTTTCTGCTCAGACGCTGAAGCCAGCCCAGTTTCTGTCCCCTCCGAGAGAAGCACCAAATCGGGGCCAACGCTTTTGGCAAAGACTACTTCAGCTGAACAATGTAAAACTGAGCCAGAGTGGGTTGTGGCAGGCAAACCTCCTCAGGCTTTAGAACAACCAACAATGTGCTCTTGTCCCCCGAGTCAGGGTGGGAGCGGGAGAAATCCTCTTAATTTTTTCTCCTTCTCCAGCCGAGTGGCTCCTGCCACCCCTGCTTCAGGGAAGCCAGGCGGGTGGGCAGCTTGCTTTCCTGGCTCCGGGGAATACGAATGGGAGCGCCATGGAAACCCCCAGAGTGCACAGGACACCGCAGCAAGGAACAAAACTCTTTCAAGGCCAGAAACAAAGTGCAGACCCTTTGCTGATGGCCGCGGAAGGCCCCCGGCGAGGGGCGCTGGCAGGCCACTCGCCCCGAGCCTCACACGCCGAAGACCCAGCCCTCAGCCCAGAGACGGAAGGAGAGGGGAAGAAAGGGAGCCTGAAACACATTCCGATGCCTCACTCCCAGCGCTGAGATGGCACCACAGGAAGGGAGACGCTCAGGTCTCTAAACTAGAACACCCCAGAATTCCAAGCTGCGATCCTGCTTGGGTAAAAAAAGGCACCAGGCAGACGCCCAGGGACAGAAGTGGTTCCCCACACAAAAACAGTGGATCTCTGTTCTCGCCACCTTCTACAAAATGCCCAAGACATGCTCTATATAAGGGCACTTACCGATGTTTGGATGTTTCAAAAGTCGGCATATCCGGGCCTCACGTTCTAGTTTCTGGTGATCTAAAAGTGGAAGAGAGAAAACGAAAGCTATCAGACATCCATTCTATTTGCGGCCACTTGGCTATTCATATGCCTTCAATTCTTAGGCACCTACTATGGCCCTCTTCTTTATTTTTTTTTTAAACAATTTGCTGAATTAACATAGCAGGTCACAGCAATTCTGGAGACAGGTATTAATGACAACCTTTTGCCATGAAGCAGTGTCTTAGGAAAGCTTCCCAAGCTAGTGAGCGGCAGAGCCAGGATTTGAATCCAAGTCTTAAAACTCTGGTGCTCTTCCCACCACAGCAGGGATTTTACTGGGCCAGGGTGTCCAGAATTTCTTCCTTGTTGAAAATACTAATAATAATGGCTAAGTTTCATTGAACACCTACTACATGAACATATATTGTGCTAGGAGTTTTGCATATATTCTCTAATGCAGTCTTCATGGCAATCCTGAAACATAACCATGCTGACAATGGAGACTGATAATTTGAAAAAAAAAAAAAGCTAATGTTTATTGAGTGCTTACTTCTACACCAGGCAGATACATCTTTTAATTTAGTCTCAAAACAACTCTTGGAGGTTGGTAGTATTACGATGCCCATTTTGCAGAAATCCTGCTTCTTCCCAGGACCCGCTTGGCTGCCCACTGCTGGGAGCTCTGGCCTATTGCCATGCATGTTCTGGGGTCACGCTGCTTTGGTGAAATGACCAGAATCCAAGAGCCCACAAATCTAAGCAAGATGTGGTAGCTGATTCCTTCCAGAGGAAGGCAGAGCTCCAGGCACAGAAAGAGAGGCTGCTACTGCTTAAAACAAGGTAGCCTAGAAGCCCCAGCCACTCTACCCCCATCTCTACTTGCTGAACTCCACAAAACCACCTCCTTCACAAAGTCTTCCCTGTTCCTCCCAGTAGACTGTGACTTCTCTCCTCATGACCCAGCTCTGTCTCCCACAGCACCTCTTATAATTCTCACATCACACATTTAAATCACGTATCTTTCGGTCACAAGCTCTTCAGAGTGGCACCTCCCTGTGTGATGCTTCCTAGAGTTCCTTCCACATCAGAGGCTTAATAATGGTTTATCAATAACATTGACAGTACTAGTAAAAACTATTCTTTATTAAGTATTTACTATACGCTGGGCAGAGGCACAGACAATCTTATTTCATCCTCACAGAAACCCAGTGAAACGGAGGATCTGATTAGCTCAGTTACATTGCAAAGGAGGAAACTGAGACTTAAAAGTTTCAAGTAACCTGCCCAAGGTCACACAAACAGGCACCAGAGGCAGGTGGTCTGAGCCTAGAGCCCTCTTTCTCCATCGCTGTGCTATGATGACAGGATCAGGAAAAATGAGAGCATCAAGTCAAGACACCAGACTTTAGGGGCACAGTCCAGTTCACCCCAACTCCAACAGGTCTAGGCGGGTACTGTCCCTTCCATACCTGCCAAGCGAGTCCTGAGTCCCTTGGTAGTGGCTTGTGCCCACCCCACCTCTACCTAAACAGCAAAGAGCCTCTGTAAAGCCTCCCATGACCCTCACAACCATCCTACCAGGCAGGACACTGACTGTCCGCATTTCACAGATGATAAAACAGGCCCAGAGAAGTTAAATAATTCACCCAAGGTCCTATAGCAGGAATGGGAGAGAAGTGTGAATTCAAACCCAGGCCTGCCTGAGATAACATACGGATTACAGACGAGAAGGAACTCATATTTACTGTCTCACCAAGCACCCTCAGCTCTATCCTAAACGTTCCCTCTAGGGATGGCTCTGCTCTGTGGAAGAAGGAGGTAGGGGCAGGCAGAGATTAGTTCCTGCTGCCCAGCTAATCTATCCCAGCTGCCCATAGATCTGGGTCAGGCCTTCTGTCCCACCCTTGAGTTCGGTATGGTGACTGACCGGGATGCAGCCAAGAAAGCCCCAGGTAGTCCCACACTGCCTGCGACCCCTCGGGGCCGGGACCTCCAGAAGGCAGCGCAGTTGAGGAAGCGGCACTAGCCTTGCCTGGTGACAGGGGGCTTGCTTCTTCCAGCCCTGACTGGGGGATGTCAGGGCAACCCCACCTTCCTCCCCAGCCCTGGTCGTGGGATGGTGGTACCAAGCAAGCCACTAAAGCTGAAGACCCCCCAGCCCTCTCTCTCACCACTCACCTCACACCCTCCAACCCGCAACTCTCGGGCTGGGCTGCCCGGGCAGGTGCAGGAGAGCAGTATCTTGCGATGCGGAGGTGGCAGCTGAGGGGAAGGCCCAGAAGATTAATGTTTATCTCCTCCCTTAAGTCTCTTACTGGCTAATGGTTCCAGTTCCACAACAGCAACGGCACTAAAAATAAGGGAGCTCTGGCTTTATCAGTGACTCAGAGTGGGAAGAGAAGAGACAGTCACACGCCCAGCTCCTCGAAGGAGCTGCCCAGGGTCCAGAGGGTCCTAGACAGTCACGCAGTTTGACCCTAACTCCACGGAGCTGAGTACCACATTCTGCACAAGTCTTCTTTGAACCCCAGGCTGTGCCGTGGTCCTTGGTCTGACCCTCAGTCATGGAGTCTGGCTATTAACCCACTGGTTTTGAGTCAGACAGCCCCAGATGGAGTCCTAGAGCTGTGAGTCCCAAACCCATCTGAGACTCATTTATTCATTCAGAATATACTTACTGAGGCCTACTATGCGACAGGTGCTGTTTCAGATGCTGGGGATGCAGCAGTGAACAGAACAGACAACAGTCCCCACCCTCAGCAAGCTGATACGCTAGTGGAGCTTGGTCAGGGGACAGTCCGTAAGAACTGGATGGCATGTTAGATGTCATGGCAAGTGCAATAAAGAAAAATAAAGCAGGGCAGTGGGAGAGTGCACACTTAAACTGCATGGTCAAGGACAGCCTCGGCACAGAGTGACATGTGATGGAACGGAGGTGACAGAGCGAGCCAGGTACATAGCTTGGGAAAAAGTTTCCTCACTTCTAAAATGAAGGCAGGGGTATCTGTGGCTTAAATGATGTTTTTGGGTAAATGCTCCGCAGAGTGCCTGGCACTCAGGGAGAGCCTCCTTTGCAAGGGTCCAGCAGTAAGACAGACGAGGTCTCCCAGGCTGGGCCTGTGCCCACGGCCATCACCAGAGACAGGAGAGAGTTGGACCCACTCTCCATCAGCCTGGGCAGTCATGGGGTCTTGGAACACTAACCAAGCCCTCGACCTGGCCCCATAACAGGCCTCCCATTTGGGTGGGGCCCATTGGTGTCTTCAGCCTGCAGGGGAAGGCTACCAGCAGGGTAACCTCCGAGAGAGGACGGCCCAGTTAAAGCCACTGTCTGTGGGAGCCCTGGTCATCCTCGGCCCCAGCCTTACGGGCTGTGGCACCCTGCCATCCTGAAACTCTGCTCAATGAGCCGTGTGGTTTCTGCCTACCACGCTCTCCCTGCTCCTCAGGAGGATCCTCGCTCAGGCGGCCAGCACCCCAACCTCTGCAGCTGCTGTCTCCCATCCCTTTCCCCCTCACTTCCTGTCCTGTTCTCCACTGTGTGTCTGGGAAGAAGCACAGGGCTCCGTACAAGCAGCAGCAATGTTTCAGGAACAAGTCAGGTTTGCAGAGCATCTTCTCCAGCTGCAGGGTTTGTCCTATAAACTCAGCATGCTATGCTGTGCTTAGTCACTCAGTCATGTCTGACTCTTTGTGACCCCATGGACTGCAGCCCACCAGGCTTCTCTGTCCACGGGGATTCTCCAGGCAAGAATACTGGAGTGCGCTGCCATGCCCTCCTCCAGGGGATCTTCCCAACCCAGGGATCAAACTGAGGTCTCCCACATTGTAGGCGGATTCTTTATCAACTGAGCTACCAGGGAAGTCCGAAACTCAGAATCCCCAAGTCCCGAAGGGCTAAGGCCACTGACCTGGCCTGGTCCACAGTGGTAGGTCCAGGCCCTGGCTTGACATCCCAAGGTGCTAACACATCAGCCACTGCTCCCGTCACGAAGGCGGCCTTCTCCCTTGAGACACCCCTCCTTCCAGTGACCGCTGAGCTCTGTTCCTAGAGAACAGCCCAGACCTTCTTCAAGGCTGACCCTCTTCCCACCCACCTTTCGACTGGGCTCGTCCCCACCCCTTCACACGGCCCAGCCCCCCCTTCCTGTTTGACAACAGCCACTTCCCGCTTTTGCACAGGGCCACTTCCTGCCTGCCTGTGTGCTACTGCCATGGAGAGACCCACCCCTGCCGGCCTTCAGCCCAGCTCCAACCACAGCCCTCTGCAAGGATTTCCCCCTCAAGAGCTAGGTGGTAACAGGAGCAGAAAGCAGAAGCGGCCGTTATCAAGATCCCCCTTCAGGCCGTCCTGATAGCACCCTCAGGTGAGGGCCAGGCCCTGGACACCAGGATCCCTTGCCTCCCCCGCCTTCTGAACAAGAGCTTAAGACTGGGGTCAGGGCACCACAAAGGCTGAATACCCTTGAAGAGAAGGAAGCAAAGGCGTGACCAGATACAGAGCAGAGGAAGCAGACAGTGAGGAGACCTCGAAACACCTCTCCCCTAGCACCCCGAGGGATGATGCCTACTCCAAACTCACACTCCTGCCCCAGCAGGATGGAGCGCAGGGAGAGCCAGCCAGGTTCTCCACAGCCCTGCAGAAACACACGGGCTGATTCAGTGACGTCTCTAAAACCATGAACGCTAGCATGGACTTCAACTAAGATCCTGCTGACATCTAAACATACAGCCCACTCTAAGCGGGAAAAGACACAGAGCCCTGCTCTGGCTAGGGGGACCCTCCCCAAGTTCTGATCTCAATGACATCCTCGACTTTTCGGAGTTATTTCGAAGGTCTGTGCCTGTGGTCCCAGCGTGGATCAGGAAAAGCTTCCCACAGCCCACCCAGTTCAGATGCTCTGTGTGGGCGTCTCCTCTTGCTTCCCCCTTCTGGCCCTCTGAGGCATCGCTCGGAGGAGTAGAAACAAGGGCAGCACAGGGATTTGGTGTCATAATCCACATTCCCCAGCTGCTTATAAACAGCCCCTAGCCTTGGGAATCCCAAGCTACAATCCCATTGACCTCACCCTGACATTGTGATGCCACAGCCCTTCCTCTTTGAATCTCACTCTAAAGGTGCAAAGTCCCCAATTAAGAGCAAAAGTCTGTGTATCACATAAGAGCAGGGGCCACAGCTTCTAATTCCTTCATATCCATATACCTGGGGACTAGCTGAGGGCTGTGAAAACAGCCCAGTGGGGCCTGAAAAGTCCCCATGTGAACCCCCAAGGCTCTGTCCTTTGAACTGGTGTCCTTCCCTTCTCGTCAGCCCTAAATCAAGCAGTTTTAACTGGGTGGCACGAAGACCTGAGCCTTACTCTGGTCTTTGGATCTTAAGACAAGAAAAGCTTTAACTAAGGAGAACAAGGAGAGAGGCTCCAAGAAGAGGCCCATAGTGAAAGTCTTCCCAAACCAGCTTGGACAGAGAAAATCCCCATGGGGTCACTAGCAAGCCCCAAGAAGGCAAGGCTCTGCCTCTGGACACTCTGAAGGCCAGAACAGGGTCAGCCACTGAGCTCTTCGTGCCCCCAGCAGGGCTCTGGGTGCCTGCAGCCTATGCCCACTGTTTTGGTGACATTTCCTTCATGGTAACCAGCCCCAAGTAAAACATCCCAGGAAGCAGCCCCTAAAAATAGCTCCTCCCAGGGCAGCAGCAAGCTGGGGGAGGGGAAAGAGAAGGAGGAGAGAAGAGGGGAGCAGATGGGAAGTTGCTGCTGATAGGGCCCAGGAAGTAGAGGTGGCGTTTGGGGGGGAAGTGGCTGGAAACATCCCTACCATAGAGCGGTCTCTACCCACAGAGGTATGTTCAGACGAGAGCGAGACCTAGTCAGTGGAAGGGAGGGATCTGCTTCACTGGGCTCAGAGCTCTGGGTCTAGATGGAGAGGTGTGGAGGTGATCTATCAGGATTTAGCACAGAAACAAAATATCCAGAATCTGTATTTTAAAGGGAAGAGCCAAAGGGTAAATGATGACCACACTGCTTAAAGATGCTGGGATCTGAGCACTGGCAATATCACTGGCATGCCTACAGCTCAAAACAAACAAACCAGTCTTTTGCGTTCTGGTTTCCCCACGGCTGTAAAGGAGATCTGCCTGGCCCATGGACAGAAGACAAAGGGCTTCTGCCGAGAGGTACTCGAAAGGTGCAAAGTGCCCATCTCTTCCTGTCACCACCCTTTTGGCACCCATGGGATCAGGCCCTTGTCAGCCTGCCAAGGCTGTCCAGAGCACAGCACGCTCAGAGATGGGGCAAGAGCTGGTCACACCCACTCCACCCCTTCTCTGCCTCCAGCCTCCGCAGAGAATGGGGTCAGCCACTCACCTCTAGGGTTTCAGCACAGCCTCAAAGCTTGGAGCACAGCTCCTGACAAGGCCCAGAGCAAGCAGCAGGAAGCAAGCAGGGGCTTCTCCTACAGAATGGGGCCCCTTTCAACCTGCATCACCACTCTATGATGCTAGCACCCAAAATCACTCTGGGAAGGGGCAGGTGGGCAGGACGGCAGGCCAGTGTTGTAGGAGCTAAATCACACAGCTCACAGCATGGCTGGATGATGAAACCGACCCTTAGCATGAAGAAGGGGCCTCCAGGCTGTTTCCTCATCCAGCGGGGAGAGTCAGAGGAGCTCAGTCACCTCTACACAGGATGCTCACTTCTCTGTCCACAGAAATTGGTCTGTTTTATCCTCAAGAGGAAAGCGCCGTTTTGGATCTAACCTCCTTAACTGCTTCAAGTCCTGGAATTCCAGCGTTCCAGTGCTGTATAGATCTCTCTTCCTCCCGCCCCACTCACCGCTGCATCACCCTCCCCTCTCTTCATCCTTAAACAGGAAAGTCTCACTTGGAGATACCACAGGGGACACAAATGTCATGGGGGCTACTCAGGCCAACACCAAGGGGGTGGAGACTTGCAGCTGGCACCACCCGGGGGGATCCTATTTCAGTCCCCAGGGCCAGCTGGACCAAGAAAGGCACAGCCTTTGCCCTTCTGGTGGCCAACATGCCACAATTACAGCCACTCAGCTTGCCACAACCTCGGACGCGAACTGACACCCCAATCTGGGGGCTCAGAAGAGGCCCCTAATCACAGAACAGCCCGTGTGCACAGATGGTCACAGAGCAGTAGAGACACCACCTGGAGAAGGCTGGGCCAAGGTGTGTCTGGTAAATATCAAAGAGCATGGCAAGAGCAACTGTCACGGCTGTCGCTTTTTAGACAGCATTTCTTAAATGTGTGGCTCAGTGCCCACCTGCATGAAATCCACTAAGGCACTTGTTAAAAGTGTAGATTCTGAGACTCCACCCCAGACCTCCCAAAGTAGAATCTCTGAATAGAGCCCAGGAATCTGCATTCTTAACCAGTCTTCAAGGTGATCCTCTTGCACACTAAAATTGAAAACTGCTGTTTAGAGGAAGTCCTGACATTGCCCTAAAAGGCCGTTTATGACAGGGAAGGAAGATGATAAGCTGCAATATCTTCCTATATCTCCCACTTGTCTTTTTCCCCAAGCACAAGTCTTTAACTTCATCTGTTCTCTCCTACAGTTGTGTCAGGACTACAGCCTGGTCCACGGATCAGAGAGAACCCAAGCCAGTATCAGGATACAAGGGTTCCAGCAACTTGGCTATGAGTTTCCTGAGAGCCAAAGCCAAAAGGCAATCTGGCTGGTTACACAGTCCATTCATTCAACCTGTATAGGAGGCTCAGTATGTATCAGGCACTTTGTTCTATCAATATGTATCAGGCCCCTGTATTAATATGTATCAATCATATATGTAAAGAAACAGATATGATTCCCATCCTTACCTCCCAGGTCCTGGGGAAGGGGAAGGCTTTTGCTTACATTTAACTTCAATAGAAATTTCTTCACATGGGGTATACAGATTAAATAAATAAACAAACAAGGCAAGTGCTGTTAACAGATTTCATAATATTGCTTCCCATAGCACCTCTTAGTTAGGCTAAGCATCCCTTCCCAGTGAAAGCAACTGGAATTCAGATAAATGGTCCAAATAGAGAAATTTCGTATGATGTAAACTGCTCCAAGGATAAATCCTAAACTACGTAGAAAAAAGAAAGGACCATTTGCCCTTCAACTGTAGCAATATGAGAAATGGTTTGGATATAAGCAAGAGAGTGGGATATGAAATGTTATGTTCCACGAGGTGAAAATCTATATGCATATGAATAAAGATAAGAAGGGAATCTGAAGATTTAAAAATAAAAGAAGACATAAGGGCTCAGGCTCCTGGGGGAGGGGGTGCTCTTAAATCTTAAAATAACGACTTATCATTGCCATCACCTGGCCCACTAGCTCTGCATCCAAGCCTATTTTAAATGCCTCCTTCAGCCTAGCTGAGAGCTAAGCTTGGAATCGCGGGCTCCCTTAAGAGCCCCAACTCCACACCTATTGCTGTTCCAAAGCAAATGGAGTGACATTATGTGACTTTCAGTGACTTTACGCAGACAGACCCGCAGACGAAGACAGTGCTCGACACTCAGCCGCCTCAGCTCTCTACAGCCACCATGTCACACAGCCACCATCATGGGCCCCTGAGGCCACCATGATAAGAAACAGCAGAGCAAAAGGGTTCTTATCCAGAGCTGACCCCCCAGAAGACCAGGGGATCTCTCCCCATGCCTCCTGGGCCACCTCACCACGGAGGACAAGGAGAAGCAGCCTGACACTCTCTCTTTCACTCTGCAGCACAGAGAATCACAAACAAGAAAGGAACGGGCAGAGAGACTCAGCATACGCCCTTCAGACCTTCAAGGATGACCCTGGTGGGCCCACCACATTCCCAGACACAGAAATCCAACACCTGTGGAGCCCTAGACAGACAGACAGCGATGAGTGAAACCCAGCCCCAGCCGCTGCACCTTTATAAAATATACAGCGTAAACTGAGAGGCTGCAGGAAAGCCACGGCCCTCACTCACTAACCCCACGGGCACTAGCCTAGTGGGCACCCTGGCCCAACCCTCCCCGGGAGCTCAAATCCCCTACGCCCACACCTACAGTGCAACCCCCGGACAACTCCCTCCATCTCCAAGACAACAGCCTCCCACTCTCAATCTCCAAACAGTCTTGGCACTGTACCTACCAGCCAGGACCAGGCCTTTGTCCCAAAGTTAACCTGGCACACAGGCCACACAACAGAGCCCCAGTTTTGGCATAACCATCTTGAGAGGGGGAGTTGCTGCCTGAAGCATATGATCTTACACAAGAATCTTCTTGAAGAAAAAAAATCAAAGGGAAATAAAACCTCATCCAGTTTGGGCAGGGAAAAAAGATATCAGCTGGGAAAGATGGGACAAGGTTGAAAGAAGGTGAAGCCTGGAAAGGGACGTGACTGCACAGGTTAGGGAAGTTCAGGTGGGTAAGGAAGGAATAGAAAAAGATAGCCTAAGGCAGGCAACTCCATAAAGTCACCACACCAGCTCTCCTCACCCTAGAGTTCAGCTCGCAGCTGTCTCTCCCACCCTCACCCCTGGGTCAGAGGACAGCGGTGAGACTGGGAAAGCAAAGCATTGCATCATTAACTGGAGACATCAGACACCAGCCCCGTTACTGATGCACACGGGCTATGCTGTGTGGGTACGGGGAGGTATCCATTCTCAAACTGTCATCCCTTCCTGCACCCTGCATCCTTGGCCAGAGGATGTCTGCCAAAGAGCCCAAACCACTGCACTGTCCCCCCTCCCCAAAGGAGGAGGGCATCTGACTGCCCACATATCTCTATGGCAACCATCGCCTCCGACTCAAGGTACCCAGAGAGAAAGAAAACAAACAAATAAGTCAACTTAATAGCCAATGTAGAGGAACAGCAGGAGACAGGGACTGGGAGGAAGACAACGCGTCAACCCCTGCTTGTGGGGATGGAGAGCGGTCCTCCCAGCCAGGAGGCGGACATGGACCTGCTAAACAGGTCCCAGAATAACTGACAAGAAGCCCACTTAAGTTTACAGCTTCTCCAATGCTTAGAGACATGTATTATATCTCTTACTCCAGAGATGCCCAGGTCATTACTAGTCATGGCCCACATCTTCTCCAGGGCATTCTATTGCCCAGTCTTAACTCTTTCCTGAGTCTTATAACCTTTGTCCCAGGACTACACTTTGCAGCTCTCGATGACCTGACCCATCCACATTCCTCCCTACTCGCCACAGCTATGAAGAGGACTTCACATTGGCAAGAACCCAGCACAGGGTGCAGGGAGAGAAGGTTCAAGGTGTGAAGCACAGGGCCTGACCCTCCCCAGCCCCAGGCACTTGGGAGCATCTCACAAGTTAGGCTCTCAGGCCTGGGCCTTCACAATCTTCAGATCCTGAGGCCCAGCTGCTCATATTCAGACCAGGCCATTGAGATTTCCAGACCATGAGGCATCACCCTCCACCCAGGACAGACTGCATCTGCTGCTGCACCACCAACTTTGTAATTTGATCAAAAAAGCAATCAAGTTCATCTGGCAGGATTTGTTCCCGAGAAGCCCTCGCCAGTAGCAGCCTCCCTTGATGTTTACAGATTCCCTTCCCTTGGGAGTCTGTTCTGCCGCCTGGTGGGTAGGGGGAGGCTGGGTTTGTCAGAGCTGTTCACTTACTGCATTTCCATCTTAAGTCACCACTGGGGCACAGAGACTAGTGCAAGCCTGGAGTGGCTACCATTGCCCCAAACACAGAGATTCCAAATGCCCCAAACGAAGAGCTAGCCACCCACCACTCCCAATATCCTCCCCCTCCATAAAAACCAAACTCCCTTGAGCCTTCAGGGACCACTCCTCCTAGCAGCAATCAACATCTCTTACATCTTCATTCTTTTCTATCTGTTCCCTATGTAATTCTCTGCCTAGCTTCAAATGTCACCCACCCTGAAATTCCAACTCTTCTCCAAGAGCTAAAGCCACAACCCCCAACTGGTTCTTCTTCAGAAGAACACTAGCCCTTGGAGGCACCCCAGGGAGAGACTGAGATGGGGAATACTCACCCCGAGCAGATAACTTCTTGGTATTGATGATTTTTGCTGCATACTCTTGCGTGGACGTTTTCTTCACACACCTGCGGACCACAGAGAAAGCACCCCTGGAGGGAGAAGGGGGAAAGAACTGGGACACGGAGCAGAGCAGAGCAACACAAACACACTTCAGGTCTGAAGACAGTGATGCTCCCATCACCAGACCTTTAGTCAAAATCACACACACATACCAGTGTAGTGACTATCACCATCCAACCTGGGGCAGAAGGATGTGGCCTCTGCAGGCCGCTCAACAGATGTGGGTGGGGGACCACGCTACTCCCACGCCCACCCACATCTGTTCTGGGTAAAGCAACAGCCCTAACCTCAGGCTGTGCGTCAAGAGCTGGTGGGAGATGCTTAAAACACACACCTGCTGCATCTCACGGACAGCCCTGCAGTCCCAGCCAAGAAGACGGGAGAAAGGAAGACCCTGCCCTTTTCTCAGCAGGAATAGTTGGGGTAGGGGAAGGAGAGATTAGAAAGAGGATATGTCTTCCTAATACATGTCTCCCTCAACCATGGGGAGGAAGGTGAGGCTCAAATCCCCCCAGCCGGCTTCATCCCACTGCATCCTAGCTCAACTGACAGCAGGGAAAGAGAGGATCCAGTTGTGGGTCTCAGACATCAACAACTCCCCTTCCCCATGATACTTCCCTCTACACGCCGCCCACCCCTCAATGAGGGCTCGCACTCTCCAGCTCTGGAAACATCCTGGGGGGCGGGCTGGGCGGGGGCTGCAGTGGCCAGGCTCGGCGCCGCGGGTGGGGGTGGGGGGGCCGGGGCTGGTGCAGCGGCCAGCTCAGTGCGGAGGGGAGGGGGATGCTGCGGCTGCGGCGCGCGGCTCCCGGGACCACTGCAGGGATGGGGGGAGGGGACGGGGGTGCTGCAGCAGTGCCCAGCAGCGGGGCTGGGATCCTGGAAGCGGCACTAGCCGGGGGCGGGGCCGGGTACCAAGCATCCCCCACACCCGGGCACCGCCGCAGGGTTGGAGCTGCAGGGCCGGGGAGGGTCCTGAGTCTCAGGCGCGTGGGACACGGGACAGGGTGCTGAGTGAGCTCTTGAACGGAGTGGGGAGGGGGCAGCAAACAGGCGGGGTTGGGATTGGGGGGGCGCCTGAAGGGTGCGGAAGGGGCGGGGCTGGAGGGCGCCCAGGAGCGCTCCGGGGGCTGCAGTCCCCGCGGCAGCGCGGGGTGCAGCAGCCCGGGCAGCTGCTGCAGGGCGCGGAGGGGGCTGCGGGGCAGGGAGCTGGGGGCCAGGGGGCTCCGGGAGGCGGCTGGCGGGAAAGGCTGGGGGTGGGGCGGGCCGAGGGGGCGCTGCAGCGGCCGGTGCAGGGCCGGGGGGCGGGGCGAGGAGCCGCATAGCGCCCGGGCGGCAGGGGCAGGGTGTGGGGGGCCCCGGCTGGCGGCGGACGAGCCGTACTTGCCGAGCTCCTCGAAGAGCTGGTAGTCGTCGGTGAAGCGGGTGCAGGTGGCGGTGGTGGCCATGCTGGCGGGCGGGCGGACGCGGCGGTGCAGCCCGCGCCGACGTCGGTGCACAGTCACCGCCGCCCGGCCGAGGGAGCAAGAGGAGGAGACGGGGCTGAGCCCGGCAGCACCGCGAGACTTTACCGGGGAGAGCGAGGGAGGGAGGGACACCCCCGCGCCGCCCGCCCGCCCCGCCCCCAGCCCCGCCGGCCCCCTGCCCGGCCCCCGGACCGCCCCGGGGGAGGGGCCTCCCGCCACCGGCCCCGCCCCGCCCGGGGAGCCGCTGGGGCTGGGCGGAGGCACCGGGGAGCGAAAGCGGGGTTGGGGTGGGGGTCTCAGACCCCAGCCACCCGGAGGGGTTTAGAAGGTTCCTGACCTGTGGGCTTGTCCCAGGACAGACCCTACAAGTGCTCAGGATGTGAGTGCAAGTATGCATGTGTTGGGAACGTGTAGAGGTCTGGACCACCGAGTCCTCTGGTAAGAGTCCTAAGCCCCGAGTCCGGCTCACACGACGAGAGAGGGCCAAGGTCAAAAACGCCCGTGTCACACTGAAAACTTGGGAGACGCCCCCAATCTGTGCAGAGCCAGCTCTCAGCAGCCTTCCCTCGGGAAGCTGACAGTCTAGACTTGTGTAAGCGTCAGGGCCATTATTAGATAAAATCCTTCAGGCACGGTTTGTTCAGGGAGACCAGGCCAGGGCGAAGGATGCAGGTGGAACTCTGCCTTCCTGCACTCCAGCCTTAGAGATGAGAGAATGTTCTCTCTCTGGCCAGCAAAGAAAGGGATGAAGTGAGAACCACTTAGAAAAGGCTTAGTGCAGTGTGGGCTGGAAGAGCAAGTGGAAGCAAGAAGAAAATAATCCCATTTTCCTTCAGGCACCCTTTGTTTTTATTTATGGCTCATCACATTGTATAATGATGTGTTTAGTGGTATGAGAGGCAGCACACAAGAGCATGCTGTCTTAAGTGTGAACTCGGGTTAGACTGCTTGACTTGGGTTTCCGGACGACTCACTGACCAGCTATGTGACACTGGGCAAGTCAAGTAGTCCATCTGTGCTTCAGTTACCTTATCTGAAAATAGGGAAGAATAGTAACTAACTACCTCACAGAGTTTTGAGTATTAATGGACTAAAGCACATAAAGCATTCAGAATAGTACCTGGTACCTAAGTAGAACTGTGCTCGTTATTTAATATTTGGCTTCCCAGTAAATTGTAATAGGGCAGGGCTGCCTTTGTTCACCTCTCTACTCAGCCTCAGACCCTTAGTAAATATTTGTGGGATGAAGGGACTCCTTGGGATGCTGGCAGAGGGAGTTACCATCTCTTTGTCTCCACTGTCAGAGGATGGTAGGAACAGGACACATAACTGTCTTGGAGGAAGAGAAACAGTCTGGGCAGGTTCCTGACCTGCCTGGGCAGCTGTACCCCCCAAGTCTAGAGGCCAGCCCCCACTGGGCAGGGCAGAGCTCAGCCAACTGCTGCTGTTCAGTCTTGATTACAGCAGGACGCCCACTGGGAGTCAGGCTTCCATTGTCAGCAGGCTAACTCGCCAGCCTGGAGAAGGCAGCTGAGAGGCTGAGAGGTGTCCCAGCCTCCCAGGCCTCCTCCCCCAGGGGGTGGGTGGAGCAAAGCTCTCAGGCAGGGCTCCTCTCCTCTCCTTACCCAACAGCCCTTGGAGCTGGTTTGAGAACCAGACTGCCCAGTAGGGGTGATTAAGGGAACGGGAGAGGAAAAGAATTAATAGATTGCCTGGGAGAAGGGCAGAGGGCCGAAGGAAAGGGGTGAGGTGACTGAATATCGTGCCCCACCCCTCCCCAGGGCAACAGGAAGTAAGGCGCTGGGGAGTAAGGCCACTTCCTATCTTGAAGCACAGGGGTAAGAGCCTGGTTCCAAGTGCCAGTGTGGGGCAGGGCAGTGAGATTTTACACACAGGGATGACAGTAAATCATCCACCTTAAAGGCAGAAGTGCAGGCTGGCCTGCAGTCCAGAAACAAGGCCTGCATCGTGGTTAATCATCAATGTGTCCTTCCTGAGCTCTCAAGACAACTTGGTTGCTGACCTCCAGATGCTGAAACTTTTATTCATTACTGTAAGGCAGAGTGAGAAAATGAAGGGACATCTCACTTCTTCTCACAGAGCAAGCACAGATCAAGGCTTCTAAGGAGGCCCCTAGGGTATCCCAGGGGAAAACAGAAAAGCAGGATCACAAACCTGACCTGTTCTCGACAGAGGGTGAGGGCTCTACTACTTCGCTTCTCCCACTGCTCTCAACAGCCTCTCTGACGATTCGGAGACTATACATGCCTTCATGTGCACACACAAACACACCCTGGCACACACCTTCCTTGATCCCCATTGCTGTCGCACCCACGCAACTTCCAGCCACCGCATGCCAATTAGAGGGCAGATACATATAAATAATAACAAGCTTGCCAGCTCCCTCTGCAACAGTATCTACGGCAACCCCATGGGGTCCAAGAGTTGTGATGTTCCGTTGCAGTTGGTCTCCCGGGCAGCTCCAGCCCTCAATCCCCCACAGCACAGGGAAGGATTACACAGGAAATGGATTTCCTGATAATCACCAGAGGGGCCCCACTAGGTGAACCCTCTGTCATTCTGGTGATCTTTCTTTTGAAGGCTCTGAAAATTACACCAAGGACTGCCCCCTGACTGAGAGACACTTCCCGTCCTAGTTTTGGAAGGCAAGTTTAGAGTGGGTTTGTACATACATGTTCCGTCATGTCTGACTCTTTGTGACCCCGTGGATTGTAGCCCACCAGTCCTCTGTCCATGGAATTTTCCAGGCAAGAATACTGGAGTCGGTTGCCATTTCGTACTCCAGGGGATCTTCCTGACCCAGGGATTGAACCCGCATCTCTTGTGTCTCCTGCCTTGGCAAGTGGATTCTTTACCATTGCCCCATAAAGGTACTTACTCTTGAGCTGAGGAAAATGGAGCAGTTCAAAGTAATGGTTTCTGTTTATTGAAGTATGGTTGATTTACAATGATATGTGAGTGTCAATTAAACAGTAAAGTGATTCAGTTTTATATTTTTTTCTGGTTATTTTCCATTATAGATTATTACAAGTTACCAAATATTGTTCCCTGTGCTATGCAGTAAATCCTTGTTGCTTATTTATTTTACATATAGTAGTTTGTATCTGTTGATCCCATACTCCTAATTTATCCCTTCTGCTCTTCCTTTCTCTTTTGGTAACCATAAATTTGTTTTCTGTGTCTGTGAATCTGTTTCTGTTTTGTCAATAAACTCATTTGTATTATTTTTTAGATTCCACATGTAAGTGATATCATACAATATTTGTCTTTGATTTCGCTTGGTATGATAATCTCTAGGCCCATCTATGTTGCTGCAAATGGCAATGTTTTATTCTCTTTTTTAAGGTTGAGTAATATTGCACTGTCTATATATACCGCATCTTCTTAAACCAATCCTCTGTTGATGGGCATGAAAATGAGGTATTTAAAAGCAAGAGGGGGCTTCCCAGGCGGCACTAGTGGTAAAGAACCTGCCTGCCAATGTAGGAGACCAAAGCAAGAGGGATGACACTCTTGAAAACAAAGAATAATTACCTGCTTGTTAGGGGTTGTTGTAAAATAAATTTGAAGAGAATTCACTCTTGTACTATAAGGGGTTTTGAAATCCACAGAACCCTATGGGTTACATGGTCATGCTCCAGCAGCTGCTCAATATACTGGGGTTCCATGTAAGAGTTTGTTAAGAAAAGAGTCCTTGGCTAAAAGAAGTCCCTGAAAGAAGTTTGAAACCCACTGGACCTTCTGAGGTCCCCTCCAGCTCTAAGATTCTATAATTAACTTTGGAGAATTAGGAGTGATGAGGTCATGGCCTTTCTCTACAGACTCTGAGAAAATTTATTATTTTGAGGCTTTTGAAACTAGTGAGAAGATGTGATAATGAGCACAAGTAACAATGAGAAAGACAAATGAAAACATTTAAGTAAGTAATTCCCAAACTAGGAGGGGATGTGGGGTGCCCCTCTCCCCTGGAAGACACTTCAAATCACAACCATGAACAGAAAAGTTGATATGACCCATCCTCAATGAGAACTACTCCCAACAAAGCCACTGACCTTGATGAGAGTGTTTTCCCATCCCCACTATGACTGAGAGCTGAAAAAAAAAGGGTTAAGAACCACAGACCAAATCAATGACTGCAATATTTCTTAACGGAGAAGCTGAGGTTAAGTGAGGGACTCAATTCCTATTGGGCATAGGGGATGAGATTTTGGGGTGAAAGTCTGAGAATGTTTGGGGTGAGGGCTAAAGCATTTGGTGTGAAGAACTGAGGTATTTGTAATACCTATGGTCTGAGATACCGAGCTTGGAGCTCAGAATTTCAGGTGAGTTGTAGGAGTGGGTTTCAAACGAGTTATGAGGAGTCAAAATAATTGGAGTGAGGGGCTGAGGGGTCAGCAGGGAGGAAATGCCTTCTATTTTCCAGCTAGAGGGCTGGTTCTGAAAGGCAGTTAGATTCTGCCTTTGGGTCCTGCAAGTCCAGATCAGCGCTCCCTTGGCCTCACAGCCACTCTCCCCTCCACTATCTCCCACAGACTCTGTGCTCCTTGAGGACAGAGGGTATCAGATCTTTCTCCCAGTATCCGCAACTCCTAGCACAAAGCCTGGCATATACTAGGTGCTCAGCATGTATTGTGGAATGAATGAAGTATTGGGGCAAGGGGCTGAGATAGTTCGGGTGAAGAGGTAGCACCGGTAGAAAGGTGACAGATTGTCATCACAGAAAAAAGGAACTGAGGCGAGGGGCTGGCTGCCTGCATCAGCGGGTATGGCTTGGGCATGCGGGGCCCCCTGGTGGGCAGACCCGAGGTGCACAGGGTGCTTGGAGGGAAAGACAGAAAAGCCAGAGAAGACGATAAAAATGACAGTTCTCCATAACATCTGTGGAGAGCTTGCTACACAGAAGACACAGGCACAAAGCACTCAGCAGGGGCTATTTCATTTAACCCCATTACCGCCCTGCCAGTGTAGGAGCCAGCAGCCCCATTTTACAGAAGAGGAAACTAAGTTTAGAAAGGGAAAGCGGCTTGCCTGAGGGCAAATAGCTACTCTGTGGTAGAGCTGGGATAATGTGATTGAAGGGAAGTGAATAGAAAGAGATGTGGGGTGGCATGGGGGTTCAGTTTGAATATGCTTATCCAACCTATGGGGCCTTCCCTGGTGGCTCAGCTGGTAAAGAATCCGCCTGCAATGCAGGAGACCTAGGTTCAATCCCTGGGTTGGGAAGATCCCCCGGAGAAAGGAACAGCTACCTACTCCAGTATTCTGGCCTGGAGAATTCCATGGACTGTTCAAAGAGTCAGACATGACTGAGCAACTTTCATATCCAACCTATAGGATCTAGATTGGATTCTTAAACCTAACCCACATTTATCCCAATGTAGACCTGGTCCTGAATCCAGGCACTTACATAGAGGGGACACTAATCCATCCATTCTTTTCTTCACTTTATTAAGCACCTTTTCTCTTCCCTGGGTTTCCTGGTGGCTTAGATGGTAAAGAATCTGCCTGCAATGCGAGAGATCCAGGTTCGGTCCCTGGGTTGGGAAGATCCCCTGCAGAGGGAATGCTAACCCACTCTAGTATTCTTGCCTGGAGAATTTCACGGACAGAGGAGCCCGGAGGGCTACAGTCCATGTGTTTGCAAAAAGTCTGACACAACTAAGCGATTAACACTTTCACTTTTTCTCTTCTAGTCACTGGGGAAGCAGAAGAGAACAATACAACCATACGACAAAACTCCTACCCTCAGAGAACTTACATTCTTGTGGGCAGGTGGTAAAGCTACAAAGAGGTCATTTTAGATTGGAATTCTACAGAGAAAGTAAAGCAATGGGTCAGAGAGCCAGGGATGGGGAGGGACTAGAAAACTCCTTTAGCTGAAGTTCTTAGCTCTGGCTGCCCTCGGAAAGTGACTTGTAAGGGAGACCTAAATGATGACAAGGAGCTGGTCACTTCAAGATCTGGGACAAGACCATTCCTAGGGGAAGAAAGAGCAGTGATAGCCTGAGAAAAAATATTCAAGGGGCGGGAAGAAGACTGGTATGGTGGGAGCAGAGTGGGCAAGTGGAGAAGTAGGAGGAAACCAGGGCTCAGAGCCTTGTCAAAGCCCGCCGCCTGGTACCACTGCCCTAGTGCTCCTTCCACAAGGACGGGCTGCCTCTGTGCTCAGAGGCACAAGACCCCAAACCCCAACTCAGTGTGAGAAGATCCCTTGATCAGAGATGGACATAAATCTGGGCCTGAAGCTGGGAATGATATTCCTTGGATACCATAAAGGAGGGTGGTGAGATAAGCACAGGATGCCCTCTCAGCACTCTAGGGCCTCTGGGAGTGGTGTGCAGAGGGCTTCTTGCAGAAATAACCACTGTTGTTACTCTGCTTCTTACAGAGCCATCTACTGACCCTGAGTTCTGGTGAAGGGTAGTACAGTGAATATTTCAGGATGCCAAGCAAGGAGAACAGGCAACTCATGCTCAGAATATCCAAACTTCTTGATGGCTTTCAGGGAATGGTTTTTAAAGGCAACATTAGGGGTGAGGGTTGCAGGGTATGTGATCAGCTCAACAACTTTGTTCCTTTTGGTTGGTGGTAAGGTAACAGGGTGATGTTTTGGGAATCTCCGTCATTAACTTTCTGGTTCCAACCAGTCTGGGGTCTAGAGCTTGTGGTCAGAGTATAGTCACCATCCCCCACCTGGGTCAGGGTGGGGGATAGTTTCTGCAGAACAAGTCAAAGATATGCATCGAATTGTTATCTGTATCTCTTCTGGAGGAACCAGGAGTCCTGTGATTATTCTAATCATTAACCGCTCGAATCTGCTCTTTGAAATTCCAGGAAGGCCTAGGAGACTAAAGCTTTCTCTATAAACAAGAAATGGGTAGACACAGAGGGTCTCTTGTACCCAGGAAGGCTCTAGAGTCTTGTTCAGTTTCAACATCCCCTCAGTCCATTTAGATAACCATCTCCCCAGAATGGGTAAGCTTCAGTCCTAACTCTTCTAAGGGATAGAAAGATGGGCCAGAAATAGTTCCTGCCTTAAAGGAGCTTTATTCCCTGGGGACAAGAAGATAAGCATGGTAATAGAAGGACAATATGAAAGATTAGTACCACAGTACAAAGGGCTGCCTGAATCACATTTTCCCTCCTCTGCCTACCCTCCGTTTCTCTGCTGAGTTGTCACTTTCTCAGAGTGGTTTTCCCTGGCCTCTTGACCAGATCAAATCCCTATCATGACAGCCCCCCAAAGTCCACACACCACTCCTTCAAAGCACTGGTCCCAAGTGTGATCTCACATTTGTCGGTATGATTATACCTCTTTTGTGTAGGATGTTTATGTTCATCCTGGTATCCTCCATGTCTAAAGCCCCTGGGATATAGTAGGTACTCAGTAAATGCAAAGAAGATAAAAGCAAAGTACTATGGGGCTTTGAGGCTTGTCAGGTGGTGCTAGTGGTAAAGAACCCACCTGCCAATGCAGGTGATGCAAGGGGCGTGGGTTCAATCCCTGGGTGGGTAAGATCCGCTGGAGGAGGACATGGTAACCCACTCCAGTATTCTTGTCTGGAGAATCCCATTGACAGTGGAGCCTGGAGGGCTCCACTGGGTCACAAAGAGTCAAAAATAAGTGAAGCTCGCATCCATGCATGGGATTTTTAAAGGGGGAATAATCAGATCAGTTGGAACCATCAGAAAAGACTTAATGGAAGAGAGAGAAGAAGGGAAAGGATGTTGGCAGATGGGGGTGGAGATGGGAGGGCATTGCTGGCAGGGAAGAGAACGCAGGGGGTGCCGTGGTGGCCTAAACGTTAGTTTTCTGGCTTTCACTGCCACAGCCTGGCTTCAAGGGTTTAATCTCTGGTCTGAGAACTGAGGAGAAAAAAAGAAGAGAATTCAAATCAGGCCTTGAGATACGGAGGGCCTGGCAGACGTTTGGGCGACTGTGTGGTCAGGGGAGGGCATGAAAAGGAGAGGAATGGGAACCAGCCAGATGAAAATAGTGTCTGGCTGGGGATATGCTTACAGGTCAGGTAGGGATGGCTTCAGGAAGGACCAATGTCCAACTTTCTGGACTCCAGAGCAGGTCCCAAGGCTCTTAGATTCCAGTCCTGAGTTAAAGATGATCACACATCAGATAGCCCCACTTGAATGTCCTGCTGGACCCCCAAATACAACATGGATGGTTGGTCTATGGTTCTGATACGGTCCATTTTCTTGGTAGTGGTGCCATTTCGTGTACTCTTGACCATGAGTCTAAGGATGGAGAACTTGGAGATCTTGGGGGCAGAGAGGTGTGGAAGTTGGACCTCTACCCCAAAAGGGCAATGATTCTGCTTGTCCACTAGAGGCCGCGGTAGGCCTGGTTTTAGAGAGCCAGCAGGGCTGTGGCTTGCTCAGTCGACCCCACCCCCAGGAGTCATTTCCAACAGCAAGTCTGTTCTAGAACCCAAGGCCACAAAGAGGGCCTATCAGTGTCTCTGGCTTCAGTTTCTTCTGATAAGTCATCAGATTCCCAGATGTGGGACAAGTTAGCTCCAGAAAAAGTTGCTGATGGCAGCTAGATAGCAGGAGAAGCACCAAGTAGTTCCAGATGCCCCTGAATTAGCCAAATCAAGGAATGTATATGGAGCGACCTACTGGGGTCCTGCCCGGTACCATGCAGCGTCCCAGACTCCAGATCTATCTCGGTGAACCGGACAGACTCTGTTTCTGCCCTTCCTGCTCTTATGATCTGAGGAGACAATTAAACATAAAATCTAAAATAAGCTGCAGACATGGTTTAAATTCCAGGATTAGTTTTTCCTTGCGTCTTCAATTCACTGTGGATCAACCCATGTGATATCTACCTAATCTAGAGAAAGGAAATACAGGCAAGAAAAGAACCTTTGCCTGTATTTGGAGAATCGCTGTAGGGCCCCCTCCTCTCTTGAGGTGGAAGGATTCCCAGTGGTTCCTAGCACATCTGAGGGTGTCTGGGGGCAAGGAAGTTCCAGGGCACATCACCACAGCCTTTCTGGTCTCCTTTCTCCAAGCAGCCTAGGAGCTTTGCTTGGGAAGGGAAGTAGATTCCCCAGATTTTGGAGTGTGACCCAGACTTCTGGCTTTCTCATTGCTTTCTCTTTACCTCTCTTTTCTTTGTTCCTGGTCCTCAGGTTATCAGCAAATCAGTATATTTACCAGATGAATAGTATGTTCAGGGCATGTTTTTTTTTTAAACCAGGAAACATGAGATTAAGGAAATTGCAACAGAGTTGAGTAGATAAGATAACTAGAGAGAGGGGTAGAGATAGACACCCAGGCTATGCAGCATTTTGATAAGGGCAAAATTGGTAGCTGCAGGCAGTCATTGTCAGGGTTGATCCCTGGGGGCTCAGGTGGTGGGGGAGTTTTGCTTCATGAACAAAGTGACCAGGCTAAGAATAAGCCCTCACTCTGCCCAATGGTGGGGTTTTTCTGGAAAAGGCATCCTTAGAGAAGAGGAAGAAGGGTGAAACATTCCCCACACCCCAGCTGTTCATTCCACTGTGCCTGGACAAGGGCTCAGAGGCCCATGTGCTCAACATTCCTGAGAAGCAGCTTCTGAGTCAGAGTCCCAGAAACAGCTGAGGCAGCTTCAGGCTGGAGTCTTGGCTCTCTTTTCCCCTTTTGTGTTCAAAAGCAACTCCCTCCCTAGCTATTTGGATGTGACCAGAAACCCAAGCAGGGATCTGGTTAGGAGCCTGGCTCAGCCAGTCTGTAAAATGCATTTGGTCCCCCCATCCCCTCCTGGGCGGCGGCCCTCAGGTTAAGGCATGTTCCCGGTGCCACCTGTGCCAGGAAATCCAGGGGTGAGGGAGACTCATCCATTGCCTATAAGTTGCAGCTCCCAATGTGGTCATTGCTGGACTGCCCTCCAGAAAGGGGGTCTTCACTGGGAACTGGCTTAAGACAGCAGCGTTCCCTGGGGCAATCTGCCAGTGCCCTCTCACTGCCTGGGCGTGGGGCCCAAGACATGCCAGGGCGATGCCAGAGAGCTGACTCAGGGGGGCGGCATGAAGGGAGTGAAAAACCCTTTGCCCCTGCCAGCTAAGAGACGATGGAGCTGCCCTGATGCCTGTTGTGACCACCCCGTAGTGCCAGACCACCCACAGGATGTGGGGCAGGTCCATTCCTCAACCACTGATGCACTAGGCCCCACATTTGCTGGGGCCACCAACAGAAGGCCAAGGTTCCCCTTCTCTCTCTATACTCCCCTCTCTATAAAGACCTCTAGATGTACAGGGCTAGGTTCCCAAACTCCCTTCTGCAACTGATTCAGGCAACTCATTGTCACTTTGTTGACTATGACCTTGGGCAAGTCACTTGCTTTGGTGAATCCTAGATTCCTTATATTTAAGGACAAATCATACCTGCCTGCCTCATGGGGCTGCAGTAAGGATTAAATGAGATCACATCCGTGAAGGTAACATAAACTATGAAGCACATTTATAGCATATTGCTACAGTTATTCCTGTGATGGCCATTATAGCCACTGGGCCCTGAATCTCAGAGTCTTCCTCTTTGCTCTTTGGTTGGACAAGTTGCTCAGAAGCCAGTGCTGACACCTAACTGAGTCCTGAGCCCAAGAAGCATTGAGCTCTTCTGCCTGGTGCTGTGTTCCCAGCTCAGGGATGCAGCTCCCACTACCCCAGCTCTGTTAAACCGGTTCTTTCCCTTCTAATCAGACTCCCTCAGTCCAGTTTGCTTGCAGTGATGACAAAGGAACTTAAAATAGCACAGGTTCTGCGAACACTGCTGGAGACGGCTTGGCGTAAGGTGGTGCCTGTCGCCCGTGGACCTGTCTGGGCATCTCAGCCAGGCACAGCCCTCTGCCCTCCGGGGTCTGGCGTATCTTCCTCTGTGCAGCACCAGGATGACAGTGCCTCCAGTCAGCACTTTGGATGCTTGAACTGGATGACTACCAGAAAGCTGGCTTGGCAAGAGGTCCCAAAAGAAGGGGCTCTCGGCTTCCTGCATCAGCTCCTCACACACAGTCGCAGAACCTCTCCTTGCGCCAGGAGGCCAGGTGAGCTGGACCAAGATGGTGCAGAGCAGCAGCTGCCTCGTGGCTCTGGGGTGGATTGCTGACTGGGAACCAGGAGAGTCTGATTCTGAGGATCCTGGAGCTGGCAGGCTCTGGCTTGTCACTCTTGCTGCAGAACCAGTTTGGTGTAGGCGGCTGCTGGGCCTGCTGAGCGGCTCTGAGACTTCCCATGGGGCCTTCATGTGATTTATCCTGGTGGGAGTGGTGGCTGCCGGGCACATTCAAATGAGGAAGCATACTTCAGGGAGCTGCGGGTAGGAGCTGCCATTCCAGCTGCCACAGCACTGCCCAATTCACTTCAGTCAGTTCAGTGTCCAACTCTTTGCAACCCCATGAATCGCAGCACACCAGGCCTCCCTGTCCATCACCAACTCCCAGAGTTCACCCAGACTCACGTCCATCGAGTCGGTGATGCCATCCAGCCATCTCATCCTCTGTCGTCCCCTTCTCCTCCTGCCCCCAATCCCTCCCAGCATCAGAGTCTTTTCCAATGAGTCAACTCTGCATGAGGTGGCCAAAGTACTGGAGTTTCAGCCTTAGCATCATTCCTTCCAAAGAAATCCCAGGGCTCATCTCCTTCAGAATGGACTGGTTGGATCTCCTTGCAGTCCAGGGGACTCTCAAGAGTCTTCTCCAACACCACAGTTCAAAAGCATCAATTCTTCGGCGCTCAGCTTTCTTCACAGTCCAACTCTCACATCCATACATGACTACTGGAGAAACCATAGCCTTGACTAGATGGACCTTTGTTGGCAAAATAATGTCTCTGCTTTTCAATATGCTATCTAGGTTGGTCATAACTTTTCTTCCAAGGAGTAAGCGTCTTTTAATTTCATGGCTGCAATCACCATCTGCAGTGATTTTGGAGCCTCAAAAAATAAAGTCTGACACTGTTTCCACTGTTTCTCCATCTATTTTCCATGAAGTGATGGGACCAGATGCCCAACTCCTCTCCAATTCCCTGCCACCCACCATGGGTTTCCACCCTTAGGAATTTTCTCATTCATCTCTTTTCTTAAACATCCTTTAGCAAACATGTTCCCTTTCCTGGGTGACTGATGAAGTCTTAGCTTACATCAGGAATCCCAAACTGATGCTTTGTTGCCTAAATCCAACCCTTAAACCTGTTTTTGTTGACATGCACAATTCTAACTGGGAAGTTTTAACATAAAGAAAAATCTGCGTTTCAAATCTTTCTTAACATTTTGTGTCCTTGGTTTCTCCCAGAGGCAGACCCTGAGACAAGGCTTCAGTTGCAAATAGTTAATTTTGGAAAGAAATCCTGGGAAAGTCCTGTCATGGAGTGGAGAAGTGGGATAGAGGAAGGAAGGGATCCAGGGCAAGTTATCAAAGAAATTACCATATGGGCATCTGGAGCTTAATTCTTCCCTGGGAACTCAGGGAAACAGTGTAGAACACATGTTTCAAAGTTATCTCAACTGAGGGGCAAGGGCATTAGTATATTTATCCACTGCACCCATCAGTCATTCATTGGTTGGGAGCTGCTACTGTGTGGGGGAGGTGGGGTACTGGTGGTGTTAATTCCTGGGGAACATCCAGCCTGCTGTACGGTAGGGAAGTGGAAGTAAAAGTAAAGTCGCTCAGTCGTGTCCGACTCTTTGCAACCCCATAGACTGTAACCTACAAGGTTCCTCCATCCATGGAATTCCAGGCAAGAGTCCTGGAGTGGGTTGCCATTTCTTCCTCCAGGGAATTTTCCCTACCCAGGGATCGAACTCGGGTCTCCCTCATTTCAAGCAGATGCTTTTACCCTCTGAGCCATAGTCCAGGAGTGGGCTCCAAAGGCCAGAGGAAGCTGAAACTGACAACAACTGCTGCAAAAGGGAAGATCTAGCAAAATTGGTCCTCAGTTCCTACTTGGCAACAATTCGTGGTAGCTGAAGAGCAGTTGCTTCCTTTAAAGGAGACAAGAAATCTCCAGTCTGCCATAGTCTCTACTCCCCGCCTACCCCCAACGTCCTACCCTCCGCCTGCTTTACTCTTTATGTTACCTGCTTAGCTTTAGTTTTTGTGTTTATGACCTCTGGTTTATGTCTATGTGTGGGCTGTGAATCCCGCTGTCTCTGTTTCCAGTAGGGTGTTTCTTATTCTTCTTTGTACCCCACAGGGAAGCTAGCCCAGTGATTCCAACAGACGCTGACTGATTACTTCTGTTTCTGTAGCCCTGTACTCCGAATTGTTAACTTCTCTGTGCTGAGTCTTAGACCACCTTAACTCCATGTTGTTACATGTGCTGATTCAGAGCATGTGAAATAGACCCTCACTTTGGGGACTGACTTGGGGGGAGGCCCTTGGTTATCTCTTCAACATCTCCAATCTGATTGGCTTTCATCTGCCTCGGGTCAATTCCTCTGCCTGGAAAGTTCTTTTTACTCTTTAAGATAGGCTAACTCATATTCACCCTTTTACGACTTACCTTAAAAGTCACTTCCTCAGTGAAGCCTTCCATATCATTCATCCCTCCACCCCTCACTAGGTTATGTCCTCCACCATACATTCTTACAGTGCATTGTGTTGCTCTTTAACATATCTGCAATAATTACATGAAAGTGAAACTGGCTCAGTTGTGTCTGACTCTTTGCAACCCCATGGACTATAGCCTGCCAGGCTCCTCTGTCCATGGAATTCTCCAGACCAGAATACTGGAGTGGGTAGCCATTCCCTTCTCTAGGGGATGCTCCCAACCCAGGGATCAAACCCAGGTCTCCCACATTGCAGGGGGATTCTTTACTGTCTGAGCCATCAGGGAAGCCTGGTTACATACTTATTTGTAAAATTTGTATTTACACTGGAGTCCCATCATTCAGGCAGTTAACTTATGTAAACCCAACTATAAACACACAGCTAAAAGAGCCAGAAACAAAGAAATTACTTTATTTAAAGTCACTTTCCATCATTAAAACCAGATCTTGACACCTACTGCCCCAGGGTCATGAACAAAGTGCAAAGAGAAATAGATGTTATTGCTTGACTTTTGTGCTTCTAAATGTCAAGGTTCTGGTGAATTAAGGGGTCTTCAAGAATAATTTTGCAATCTTTGACTCATGAACTTATTTTAGAATCTACTACGACCCCACAAACACACAGAAGATGAAAATCCACCGTACTATCTGTCTCTCCTTCTAGATTAAATTTCCATGAGGACAGACAAGATGCTTGCCTCCATCATTGCTGGATCCTCGAGTCTAGCAAAATGCTGAACATGTAGTAAGTATTCAATAAACGTTTGTTGGATGGATGGTGGAATGATGGGTGATGGATGGATGGATGATGGAGGAAGGCCTGCTCTTCTACAGTAAATCTCACACTCTACTTTCCCCCAAATCAAGATTTCTGGATTAGAGCCTTATCCCAGACAGCTCAGCCACCTGTGAGTCACTGCACAACACTGCTGTAGCCCTTAGGGCTCAGACTGTGCACACCATCCGGCGGCATGGATTCCTAGGCCAAATCACAATTTCCACATAACCCCCTACTGTGATCCTGCTCATGACTCCCTTCCTACCCTAACCCAGAACTTTGCTTTGACCCAATTCCAGCCCTGATCTTGATCACAGTTGTTTTTACAGCCCTAATGCCAGTCCTGACCTTGACTCTCATCTTGACCCTAACCTTGGCCCAGACACATCCTTGCTTCTGACCTTGAATATATTATAATATTATACATCTATGCTCTTTTGGCTTTATTTATAGAACTTTTATACAGATTATTTAATTTGATGTTTATAACTCTATGTAATCATCTCTATTTTACAAACGAGAAAACTGAGACTCTGAAAAATGCCCAAGGTCACACAGCTAGTAAATCAGGGAACCCAGATGAAATTCAGGTCTTCCTGCTCTAAATTCAGGGCTACAGGAGTGTGGGTTACTGAAGTTCCATATATGGTCTCCATTGTGGCAAAGCAATCCTAGATAATCAAAGACTTCAGGGTACTAATAGTAATGCTGATAATTATAATAACCTTAACTTACTGGGCAGTTTCTCTGTGAAAAGTGAAAAACTCTCTCCATGTGGTTATCTTACTTAGTACACACCACAAGGCTATGGAGTTCTGTAACCCCATTTTACAAGTAAGGAAATCATGGCTTTTGGAGGTTAAGTAATTTGCTCAAGGTCACACAGCTAATGGGGGGCAAGACAGAATTTGAACCCAAGTCTTTCTGACCTTAAATGCAGTTCACGTGAAACTTTACAAAGAACTGAGATGGCAGCAAGGAGCAGCAAGGAGCCTGGGTCTTGCAACCGTGTTCCCACCATACCTTTTGGGCTGCACTGCTGATTCCAGAGTGTTGTGTTTGATTACCAAAACTGTGTCAAAAATGAATCAAGCCTTGGTAGGACTGACTCACTGTGGTGTCTGTCGGCTCTACAAGGAGACAGGAAGCCTCAGTGGGCCACAGCCAGCTGACCACTGCCTAGTGGATGAAGGTCCCAGAAGCATCCACCACAAGCCCCGTGGCGGTTAAACTCACATCCCAAAGAAGCATGCAGACTTAAGACTCATTTTAAAAACCAGGCCCGCCAATCCCCATTTCTTTCTCCATACTCAGCTCTACCCCATAATAGGGCTCCATTTTGGCCAGCTTCTCTGTATTTCAGCTCTGACTCCCACACTTTATCCATTTTCCTCATGGACAGATTGCTTTGTCTCTGTCTCAGTTCCCATGCGCATCTCAGCTCAAGACTCTGAACATCTGTGCTGCCGCTTTTTCATGTTCTGTTTCTCTGTGTCTTATTCTCAGTGCCTTGTCGATCCCTGAGTCCTAAGGTCCCCCCTTTTTGCAATTATTTTTTTGCAAAATACACATAATGTAAAGTTTTCCATTTTTAACCACTTTTTACATTTCAGTGGTATTAAATACGTTCAGTTTGTTGCGCAACCAACTTTCATTTCCAGAACTTCTTCATCATTTGAAACAGAAACTCTGTGTCCATTAAACAATATTTCCTCCAAACACCTGGTAACCTCTACTTTTTCTGTCTGTATGAATTTGCCTATTCTATGTACTTCATAGAAGTGGAGTCATACAATATATAGCTTTTGTGTCTTGCTTATCTCACTAAAGAATGTTGTCAAGGTTCATGCATATCATCCCATGTGTCAGAATGTTATTCATCTTTAAGGCTAAAAAATATTCCATTCTATGCCTGTACCACCTTCAGTTTATTCCTTCATCTGTCAATGGACAGTTGGGTTGCTTCAGCTTTTGGCTACCATGAATAACGCCACTATGAACATGAACTATGAACTCTGCTCAGTTGCCTAGTCATATCTGACTCTATGTGAGTCCATGGACTGTAGCTCACCAGGCTCCTGTGTCTATGGGATTTTCCAGGTAAGAATACTGGAATGGGTTGCCATTTCCTTCTCCAGGGGATCTTCCCCACCCAGGGATCCAGCCTGGGTCTCCTGCATGGCAGGTGGATTCTTTACCATATGAGCCACCAGGGAAGTCTATGAACGTGGCTGAGCCAAGTATTCTGTTTCACTCCCTGCTTTCAATTCTTTTGGGTATATACCTAGGAGTGGAATTGCTCTACCATATGGTAATTCTATGTTTAATTTTTTGAGGAGCTGACAAACTGTTTTCCACAGTGTCTGCATCATTTTGCTTTCCTACCAGCAATGCACAAGGGTTCTAATTTTTTCCACATCCTCACCAACACTTGTCGTTTTCCACTATTTTGATAAAAGCCATCCTAATGGGTGTGAAGTGCTATGTGAGATCCCTTTGGACCACAGCACTCCACAAGTCCAAGTGTTCCAGATTCCCAAGGTCTGCTTTGCTCCCTGGGGCTCCCACGAGGCTCCCTGGCTCTGAGAATGGTCTTTCCAGCCAACACACTTCTTTCTTTCCATGCCCTCTGGCCTCTCTTCCGGGCTCTGACAAGATGCTGCCCTTGTCTCTGCCTTTTGCTTACGGAGAGTTGGACCCAGAAGTAGCACAGACTTTGGGAAGAATACAAATTAGATTTCTTTAGGCCCTACAATCTTCTGAGCTGCTTTTTCCATGTTAGCTTCCAGACCAGAGACAACTGTGCTGGCTCCACGCGACCAACTTTATGACTTTGACCTGCCACTGACCTCAGCACTAGAACACCACCCAGCTGCCTCAAGCAAAACTGTTTATTGGTCTTACCAGGACCTAAGGGAACAACTTACATTCTAGCTACACCCCGGGGGCTGGATAAATCAGGACTTCCCTGAGCCCCTTCCTTTGCTGAGGCTCATATTTGGTGGTTTAGGGCTTCAAGATAGATCCTGGGTGTGGTGATTCACCTCCTCATCAGCCTCGTGACTCCTTCAGGGGAACTTGGAGACCTGGAATTTTGGTTATGATACCCTGTTCGTATTCCCAGAACCCAAACTCTCTGGGGCAACATTTGTTTATATTGTTTAATGCTTACATCCTCTCCATAGACCTCTGATGTCAAGGGCGAGGGTGTGTCAAACCTGGCCCCCTGTCCTCAGGCTTTGCTTCAGCCCAGACCTCACCCCCTCATTTAAATTCTTTTTCTTTCAGCCACTTCTTTCTTCCATGGAAGCAGGTGGAAAAGACATCCTTCTGCTTTCACAAAATAGGAAACAGAGGCCCACGGAGGGAAGTGAGTTACCCAGGTTCAAAGGTGGATTCAGCAACTGAGACGGGAATGGAACTCCATTCTCTGACTCCGAAACCACAGCTTTCAACATGGCAGTCACCCACTTCCTTAAGAGGAAGCTCTCGGCTCATGCTTGGAGACACGGCCTTTGTACTTGACAGGAGCCTCTGGGACTGGACAGTGGGACTCTCTGCCCTCAGTTGAGACTATTGTTGAAACTATTGTTCTGGCCTTCAAATATGGATTTCATGGTTCAGCCCTTTAAAAGAACTTTCTAAAGATCTTTATAAAGTAAAACATATGACCCTGCAAGTTTGGAAAAACAAAAGTCCCTAATGATTAGGAACAAAGACAGCTACACATGAGTCTGGGTCCCGTTTCCTCCTTGAATTCTCACTTCCCTTTGGTGTCCTCTTATTTCAGTTCTTACTCCCCCTCTTTACCCAGCACTGGGGGTTTATCATTTCCCCATTCCCTCCAGCTCAAGCCCAGACAAAACGCAAGTTGCTTTCTTAACTTCATTTATTTTCATTGAGACCGGTGTGAATTTTCAGCTTTACTAAAAATCTTATACATATCCTTGTTCAAGAACTTACAGTGCTTTTCCTGGAGTCTATGTTATCAAGTATAGGCTTCTATTTGGCTTTTAAGACTTTTTATAATCTGACTTCACCCTACCTATCTGTACGTGGTTCTCACTGCTCTTCAATGTAAATGCTCCCTAATTGGGCAAGATTTATCACTGCTTACATGCATACACATACATACACACACAGAGTTAAACACACACAAAGTGTACTCTCCATAATATATACAATGTTTATTTAAGCTCCTGTCTTGCTTAGAACTTCTTTTTTCCTGTCTTCTACCAATCGTAACATGACTCATCCTTTAAGATTTGTTCAGGTCCAGGAAATCTCTAATTTCAGTGTCTTTGTTCTCAGTTTTTACTTCATTTATGGTCAGTGTACATAATGTTTAATGTTAACAGTTTTTTTTTTTTTTTAATTGTGGTTAAAACAAAACAAAACAAAACACAACACAGGGACTTTGCTGGTGGTCCAGTGGCTAAGACTCCGTGCTCCCAATGCAAGGGGCTGGGATTTGATCCCTGGTCAAGGAATTAGATTTTACATGCTGTAACTGAGAGCTCACACGTTGCACTTGAAGACCCTGCATGCCACAACTAAAGATCCCATGTGCCACAACTAACTTTATTTGGCACAACCAAATAAATAAATAAATAATTTTAAAAAACACATAACATAGAATTTACCATCTTAATTCTTTTTGAGTGTACAGTTCAGTAGTGTTAATTATATTCACTTTTCTGTGCAACAGCTCTCTTGAACCTCTTTATGTTGCAATATTAAGCTCTATGTTTTAAGCTCTAAGACAGAGAGGGCCCCAGTAAATAAAATCAGAAGTGAAAGAGAAGTTACAGTTGACCCAGAAATATAAAGGATCATAAGAGATTACTGTGAAAAATTACATGCCACGAAATTGGACAACCTAGAAGAAATGGATAAACTCCTAGAAACATACAATCTCCCAAGACTGAATCAGAAAAAAATAGAAAATATGAGCAGACTGATTACCAATAATAACATTGAATCAGTAATCAAAAAACAAACAAAAGTCCAGGGCCAGATGGCTTCTCAGGTAAACTTCACAAAACATTTATAGAGGAGTTAACACTTACCCTTCTCAAACTATTCCAAGAAGTTGGTAGGAAAGCCATACTTCTGAACTCATTCTATGATGCTAACATCATCTTGATATCAAAACCAGGCAGAGACACCAAATAAAAAAGAAAATTTCAGGCTAATATCACTGATGAATATATATGCAAAAATTTTCAGCAATATATTAACAAACTGAATTCAACAATATATTAAAAGGATTATACTCCCCTATGCCAGGTACACAAGCATGGTTCAATATGCACAGATGAAATGATGTGATATACCACATTAACAAAATGAAGAATCAAGATCATATAAGGATCACAGTAAATGCAGAAAAACCTTTTGACAAAATTCAACATACATTTGTGATAAAAACTATTTAAAAAATGGTACAGAAGGAACATACCTCAACACAATAAAGGCTGTATATAACAGAACCATAGCAAATATCATATTCAATGATGAAAAGCAGAAAGCATTTCCTCTAAGTTTGGGAACAAGACAACATGATATTGTAAGTCCTAGCCACAGTAAACAGACAAGAAATAGAAATAAAAGGCATACAAATTGGAAAAGAAGAAGTAAAACTGTCACTATTTCCAGATAACATGATACAACATATAGAAAATCCTAAAGGCTCTTCCAAAAGCTATTAAAAAATGAATTTAGTACACTTGCAGGATACAAAATTAATATATAGGAACCTCTTGCATTTTAAGACACTAATAACAAACTATCAGAAAGATAAATTAAGGAAATAATACCATTTATAATTGCATCAAAAGAATAAAATATCTGGGAACAAATCTAACCAAGGGGGTGAAAGATCTGTACTCTAAAAAACCATAACACACAGGTGAAAGAAGTTAAAACTGACACAGACCATTGGAATGATATGCCATGCTCATAGACTGGAAGAATTAATACTATTAAAATGTCCGTACTACCCAAGGAAATCTACAGATTCAAAGCAATCCCTACCAAAATATCAAAAATATTTTTCACCAAACTAGAATAAATAATCCTAAAATTTTTATGGAAACACAGAAGACCCCAGTTAACCAAAGCAATCTTAAAAGAGAAGAACAAGGCTGATCATATCAGTCCCTGATTTCAAACTACACTACTAATACAGTAATCAAAACAGGACGGCACTGGCACAAAACAAAACACGTAGATCAATGGGATAGAGATCCCAGAAATAAGCTTATTCATATATGGTCAGTTAATATACAACAAAGGAGGCATGGGCTTCCCAAATGGCACTAGTGGTAAAGAACCCGCCTGCAATGCAGGAGACCCAGGTTCAATCCCAGGAAGATCCCCTGGAGAGGGAAATGGCAACCCACTCCAGTATTCTTGCCTGGAGAATCTCATGGACAGAGGAGCCTGGCAGGCTACAGTCCATAGGGTCGAAAAGAGTCAGACACGACTGAATCGACTTAGCATGTAAAGGAGGCAAGAATATATAGCCTCTTCAATAAATGGTGTTGGGAAAATTGGACAGCTACTTGCAAAAGAATAAAACTGAACCACTTTCTCAAGCCATATACAAAAATAAACTCAAAATGGATTAAAGATTTAAATTCAAGACCTAAAACTATAAAATTTCTAGAAGAAAACATAAGCAGTGTACTCTTCAAGAATAGTCTCAGCAATATTTTTTGGATCTGTCTCCTCGAGCAAGAAATACAAAAGTAAAAAAAAGCAAATGGGACTACTTCAAACAAAAAGCTTTGTACAGTGAAAGAAACCACCAAAAAAATGAAAAGACTGCCTGCTGAATGGGAAGCTGCTGCTGCTGCTAAGTCGCTTCATTCGTGTCCCACTCTTCACGACCCCATGGAGTGCAGCCTCCCAGGCTCCTCCATCCTTGGGATTTTCCAGGCAAGAGTACCGGAGTGGGTTGCCATTGCCTTCTCCAACTGAATGGGAAGAGATATTTGCAAATAATATATTTGATCAGGAATTAATATCCAAAATATATAAAGAACTCACACAACTCAGTATTTCTTTTAAAAAGCCAAATAATTCAATTAAAAAATTGTCAAAATGTCTATTGACCTAAATAGACATTTTTTCAAGATGACATACAGATGGTCAACAGACACATAAAAAGATGCACAACAGCACTAATTATCAAGGAAGTGAAAATCAAAACCACGAGATACTACCTGATACCCGTCAGAATGACTATGACCATTAACAAGAAAACAACAAATAACAAATATTGGCGAGGATGCAGAGAAAAGGGAATCCTCAGGTATTGTTAGTGGGACTGTAAATTGGTTAGCCATTATGGAAAATGGTATGGATGCTCTTCAAAAAAAGAAAGAAAGAAAGAAGCTACTATACAATTTTACTTCCAAATATTTACGTGAAAAAACAAAAGCACAAATTCAAAAAGATACTTGCACACTACTGTTCACTGCAGCATTATTTACAATAGCCAAGATATGGAAGGAATCTAAGTCTACATCAGTAGATGAATGGATAAAGAAGATGTGGAGTATTTATACAATGAGATATTCAGTTCAGTTCAGCTCAGTCGCTCAGTCGTGTCTGACTCTTCGAGACCCCATGAATTGCAGCAGCACGTCAGGTCTCCCTGTCCATCACAAACTCCTGGAGTTCACTCAGACTCACGCCCATCGAGTCAGTGATGCCATCCAGCCATCTCATCCTCTGTCGTCCCCTTCTCTCCTGCCCCCAATCCCTTCCAGCATCAGAGTCCTTTCCAATGAGTCAACTCTTCGCATGAGGTGGCCAAAGTACTGGAATTTCAGCTTTAGCATCATTCCTTCCAAAGAAATCCCAGGGCTGATCTCCTTCAGAACGGATTGGTTGGATCTCCTTGCAGTCCAAGAGACTCTCAAGAGTCTTCTCCAACACCACAGTTCAAAAGCATCAATTTTTCGGCGCTCAGCCTTCTTCACAGTCCAACTCTCACATCCATACATGACCACAGGAAAAACCATAGCTTTGATTAGACGGAACTTTGTTGGCAAAGTAATGTCTCTGCTTTTCAATATGCTATCTAGGTTGGTCATAACTTTCCTTCCAAGGAGTAAGCGTCTTTTAATTTCATGGCTGCAGTCACCATCTGCAGTGATTTTGGAGCCCAGAAAAATAAAGTCTGACACTGTTTCCACTGTTTCCCCATCTATTTCCCATGAAGTGATGGGACCAGATGCCATGATCTTTGTTTTCTGAATGTTGAGCTTTAAGCCAACTTTTTCACTCTCCACTTTCACTTTCATCAAGAGGCTTTTTAGTTCCTCTTCACTTTCTGCCATAAGGGTGGTGTCATCTGCATATCTGAGGTTATTGATCTTTCTCCCGGCAATCTTGATTCCAGCTTGTACTTCTTCCAGTCCAGCATTTCTCATGATGTACTCTGCATTTAAGTTAAATAAGCAGGGTGACAATATACAGCCTTGATGTACTCCTTTTCCTATTTGGAACCAATCTGTTGTTCCATGTCCAGTTCTAACTGTTGCTTCCTGACCTGCATACAGGTTTCTCAAGAGGCAGGTCAGGTGGTCTGGTATGCCCATCTCCTTCAGAATTTTCCACAGTTTATTGTGATCCACACAGTCAAAGGCTTTGGCATAGTCAATAAAGCAGAAATAGATGTTTTTCTGGAACTCTCTTGCTTTTTCCATGATCCAGCGGATGTTGGCAATTTGATCTCTGGTTCTTCTGCCTTTTCTAAAACCAGCTTGAACATCAGGAAGTTCACGGTTCACATATTGCTGAAGCCTGGCTTGGAGAATTTTGAGCATTACTTTACTAGCATGTGAGATGAATGCTTAGCCATAAAAAAAACCCTTGCCATTTGCAATAACATGGATGGATCTCGAGAGTATCATGCTAAGTGAAATAAGTCAGAGAAAGACAAACACCAAATGATTGAACTTATATGGGGGATCTAAAAAACAAAACAACAAATAAATAAAAACAAAATGAAAACAGGCTTGGAACTTCCTTCAAGGGGTTAAGAATCTGCCTGCTAATGCAGGGGACACAGGTTCGATTCCTGGTCAGGGAAGATCCCACAAGCCAAGAGCAACCAAGTCCATGTGCCACAACTACTGAGCCCACTCACCACAACTGCTGAAAACACATGCCTGGAACCCATGCTCCACAACGAGAGAAGCCACACGAGGAGAAGCCTGTGGAAAGCAATAAAGAGCAGTCCTTGCTCACTGCAACTAGACAAAGTCCACAGGCAACAACAAAGATCAGTGCAGTCAAAATTAAGTAATTAATTAAGGAAACAGGCTCTTAGAAACAGAGATCAAATGGGTGGTTTCCAGAGAGGGAAAGTTTGAGGGAACTAGGTAAAGAGAATTAAGGTTTTGAATTTCCTGTTATAAAAATAAATAAGTCACAGGACAGGGATGTAATATACAGATTGAAGAATATCATCAATAATATTAAAATAACTTTGTATGAGAACAAATGGTTACTAGATTTATTATGGTGTACATTTCATAGTGTATTTAAATGTTAAATCACTATGTTGTACAGTGAAACTAACATAACATTGTATACCACTATGTTTCAATTAAAAACAAAAAAAAAGCTGAAACTTTATAGCTATTTCACAACAACTCCCTAGTTCTCCTTCCCACCAATCTCTGGTAACCACCATTCTCTGTCTCTACAAATTTGGTTACTTTGGATACCTCTGTATCTATAGATATGTGTGGAATCTTATATATCTATGTGTGATTTTTGTGACTGGCTTATTTCACTTAGTATAATGTCCTCAAGGCTTCCCAGGTGATGCAGTGGTAGAGAACTCTTCTGCCCATGCAGGAGACACAAGAGATTCAGGTTCAATCCATGGGTTGGGAAGATTCCCTGGAGTGGGAAATGGCAACCCACTCCAGTGTTCTTGCCTGGAAAATTCCATAGACAGGGGAGCCTGGTGGGCTACCAGGGTGTCAAAGTTGCACACATTGAGTGACTAAGCATGAGCCCGACAATGTCCTCAAGATTCATCCATGTTATATAGCAAGTGACAAGCTTTTCTTCCTTTTAAAGACTGGATAATACTCCACTGTATGTTTATACCATTTTGCTTATCTCTTCATCTGTCAGTGGACACAGATTGCTTCACCACGTGGCTATTGCGAGTAGTGCTGCTATGACATGGGTATACAAATTTCTTTGAACTCTGTTTTAAGTTTTCTTTTTGATATATACCCAGAAGTGGAATTGCTGGACATTTGCTAGTTCTAGATTTAATTTTTTGAGGAACTGCCACACTGTTTTCCACTGTGGTTTGCAACATCTTACAATCCCACCAATAGTGCAGAAGAGTTCTAATTTATATCCTTTGCCAACATGTGTTACTTTGTTTTTTTTTTAATAAGTCATCATACATTATTTCATGTATATTCATTTTTTCTTTTTTACTAGATTTTAAACTTCTTCAGGGCAGGGATCATGTCTCAGGGCCTAGAGTAGTGCTTGGCATACATTAGGTATTTGAAAGTAATTTTTAGTTCATTGAGTGAAATGAGCAGTTTGAGTTGAGTTCCGTTCTTTTAGTTTTAGAACTTGGCGTTGAATTTTCTTTATGATTAGACTTAAGCTGACTGTGACAATGCAGACTGAATAAGTCTTTAGGACACTTTGCAAAGGAGCAGAGGGTGTGCATGGGGAGAATGACACTGCTGCTTCCTTCTTGACTACAAATACAAGCATTGCGGTCATCCCATACGTTGCTGGGTCCATTGTTGAAAGGCATAGTTCCCACACTCCCTGCAAAGGGATAATGCTCTGGAAACCCAGTTCTATTCATGTGGAACCAGAAGAAAATAAACAAATAAACTGACCTTGGGAAGCTCAGAAGTTGGGCCAGCATAAGATCTGTGAGGAAATATCACAGACAGACAAATACCAGTAAGAGACTTCCCTGGTGGTCCAGTGGTCAAGAATATGCCTGCCAATGCAGGGGACACGGGTTTGATCCCTGGTCTAGGAAGATCCCACATGCCATGAGGCTACTACGCCAATGGGCCACAGCTATTGCAGCCCATGTGCCTTGAGCCCATGCTCTGCACCAAGAGAAGCCATTGCAATGAGATGCCAGCACACTGCAACTAGAGAAAACCAGCACAGCAACAAAGACAAATACAAATTTTTAAAAAGAAAAGCACCAGTCAGTACAAGTATTCTCAATTCTTCTTTGTTCTCAGGGTCACTCAGCTTCTCCCAATTTTTCTGAAGCCTTGAGTTGTCAATTTCTTATCCATTCCCATGACTTTGACGGTTACTCTGATTCCCCAAATTCTTTTAGTTTCTACATGGAAAAGTCCCTCCATTAGCCATACGTTTGGCATTTTTAAAACTATCATTATTATCTAAACAAGGAACAAGTACAGAGGTGCTGAAGCAATGAGCTTTCAGAGAACAGATTCTTTAGAAAAATCGCCTCAGGGTGACTGGGTTGGCACAAGGCTCTCAGGTGTACATCCCCTTCTTGATTCATCTGTCTGTGAAACTCCGTCCCAAAGTCAGCCTTCCAGCCCTGGATTTTCCCACCTCTGCTCTCTTCGGGCCTCCATCTCAAAGGATAGGGTTAGAGTTGAAGCCCCAGTCGATAGAAAATGTGTGATTTAGTTGGGCATTCCTAGGGGGAAAAATAAAGTAACACTCCCTAGGCATGCACTGACTGACATTTTCTCCAAGCTTGTTTGATGGTAAGAATCTTCTGGGATGTATATAAAGAATAAGATTCCTGAACCCACTTCTGGACTTAATGAATCAGAATTTCCTAGGAAGTTACCTGAGATTTTGTAATTTTTAAAACATTTAAGACAAGGTTGGAAAACATAACATTAGTAAATATTTATTATTACAGATTTTTGGGGAACCTACTTAACAGGGTATATTTTTTCCCCTCAGAAAGAGGTAAAGGGACAAGACTATTGATATTGACTTGGCTGTGTGTCCTCAACCTCTCAGGGCCTCAGTTTCCTTATCTGAGGGGTGGATACTGCATCTCCTTCACTGAGGATTAAATGAGAGAATGCACACAGGATGATTACTCAACGCCTGCTAAATAAAATCCATGCTCAGTGTAGAGATGCTATTGTTATTTCCCCACAGAAAAACCCTAGGTATCTCCATCATATAAATATGCGTGAATAACAGTTTTGAAAAAGAAAAAACTCACCTTTGATGCTTCCAGAGAGCCACACAGAAAAATAAGCACATGCAGAAGACCCAGTGAACTTCTCTGACTGGACCCTGCAGATACAGCCATGGCTGGGTTTATTAGGCAAAAGGAGGAATATTTTTTCAGTCTGGCTCAAGCTGCACAGATAGGACTCAACCCAGACATGACTTGGACTACTGGGGCACTCTGGGATGGCACCATGGGGTTAGAATAGGGATATTAGGTATAATGACTAGCATCTCCACCTTCCTGACTGAATATGATATTGCCTCAGAGGTAGTTCTCCAAACCCGGGAATCAACAAACCCTGGGTGTGACTCTCAGCTCTACCATTTGCCTGCAGTGTGACCATGGGTAAACTGCTTAAACTCTGGGACCCTCAGTTTTCTCATCCATAAAAGGGTGATATTAATAGTACCTTCCTTAAAGGTTGTTGTTAACACTGAAAAAATGCTGATGCTGCTCAGTCGCTTTAGTTGTGTTCAACTCTTTGTGACCCCATGGACTGTAGCCTGCCAGATTCCTCTGTCCATGGGATTCTCCAGGCAAGAATACTGGAGCAGGTTGCTATACCCTCCTCCAGGGGATCTTCCCAATCCAGGGATCAAACACATGTCTCCTGTATTGCAGATAGATTCTTTACCGCTGAGCCACTGGAAAGGCCAGAAAAAGAAAATGAATGTAAGCAACAGAAGTTGGCTATTATAATCTATCTTCAACAAGGGATAGATTATAATATCCCCTTGGAGAGAACTGACTTCCTCTTTAGTTTCTGTCATATTACTACCATCACTGTTCTCAGAGTAAACAGGAGCCTCCTGGTTAGATTGTCTACGTACTATTCCTTCTCTTCACTCTGCACACAGATCTCTTCCAGGGGCTCCCTGCCATGCCGCCTGCCCCCTCTTCTCACAGACTTCCATACATTCCATCCTCTAGTATCTTCTAAAAGGGAACTGACCTCTCCCCAGGATTTGGTTGCCTCATCACACTGTTATCAATCACCGTTTGGAGAAAAGAAACACCTTCCACAGGTGGGTAGGAAGACAAAGAGACTGAGGGTAGGGATTGAGGGTGGTCAGGAACGGAGGAGAGCAGATTCAGAATAGGAGGGGGAGGCGGGGGAGGAAATGTGTCACGAGGTTCCTCAAAATTGGTGAATTCTGAATCTCATTTTCAGTGAATGAACTCAGATGATTCACTTCCCTTCTTCAGCCCTCTACTTTCCTCTCTGTGTAATGGAAAGGGAAGTGCTGCGTTTGTGTTAAAGGCAGAGTTATAGGATGCAGCGTGCGAGAGTCCTAAACCCATGAAATTATACCTCATATAGGCTGTGGATGTTATGTTGGTTTTCTTCTGAACAATATTTTTGAGTATGCTAGCTCCTAGTTGAACATACTTCCTTTAACGGCATTGACTTCTTGGCAGTTTTTAGCAAACCCATCAGTTTTTGGTTTCCCATTCTAGTCTTTTGTTCCTGGAATCCCTTTTAGCTTCCAGCTAAGAAGCTATTGCCATCCAATAACGTGTTCTGGGCTCCAAGCAGAAGTCCTAGGACCAGGGCCTAGCTTTGTTTCTGGTAGGTGGCCTCAGAATCCAGAAGGTCTGGAAAGCCATAACCAACACTCTTTGAAGTAATAAGTTCCTGATTTAGGAAGTAACCAGATTTAGATTAGGGACAAAGGAAAATCTGGCCAAGGCTCAAAATAATTAACTCAGAGTTCTGAGCTTCCTGGCTTGGGTGGGGCTAGAAATTGGACCAGACATGATGAGGCAGAAATGATGAGAATGGGTAGGGATCGTAAGATGAAGCTGGAGGGTCCAACTTGGCCCCTTTGTTCACTGAGGAAAGACTATAACCTCAGGGTATAGCCCCTGGGCTTTTTGCTTTCCATGAGTAAGGAAGCAAGTATGTGGTTTCCCCCGCCCTACTCTTTCCACAGGCCACTGGGGGCCTAGCAGCTCCAGCACCTCCCCTATCATGTTACAGGCCCCAGACGTGGCTTCCAATGCCTACTGTGAAACAGTATCTTCCCCCTTAGCATTAAACATGCAGAGAGACCCAACATGTCTTCAGACCCAAGGAAATTATGCGACCAGCATTCAGTACCTCCTTCCCAGAACTGCAGAGGAATCTGTCTGTCCCACGAGTGTGAAAGAAAGAAGAGTTTCAGGTCACGGACAACTAAAGAGGAGAAGGAGAGAGTGGGAGTCAGCGCTGTGGGGGTGAGCAGCGCACACAGCTGGCCGGTTGCTGGGAACTGTTGGCTAAGGACATAGCATTGCCACTTGACTGGAAGCCTGGGATGAAGTCCCAGGAATAGCCTGGACTTCTGAGCCAGGACAGTCATAGACAGGAAGGCAAGACAAGCATTTGAGGTAGGAATTATAGTTTACAAATTTCATCCGTGAATCTCTAGCATCTAGAACCGTACCTGACGCACACAAGGCCCATGATAAATACTGAGTGATTTAATAAAGGAATGAACAAATGATTTCACACACGACTATGACCTCATTCAAAGTGAGGCACAGTCAGGGCAGGCGTTGCCTCTTTTTGTACGTGGTCAACTGAGACCCAAAGAATTAACTGTCTTGCCTGAGGTCATTCGACTTGGACGTGGCTGACCTGTGGCTAGACACTGTACTTTATACATAGTACCAAGTTGAATATTCTTGGTACAGCATCCCAGGAAAACATCCTGTGACTCTACATGAACTTCCCTTTGGGTCCTGCTAGTCAGAAAATAGCCCTTCAGTGGGCCAGCTTCCTAGACACAGTCTCAGGGCCAATTTCGGCATCCGGGTCCTCCTTGCACATTTGGCCTCCGCCTGCTTTTTTATGAGTCTCTCCAGGAAACAGCGCCTCTCCATTAGTCTCTTTTGCCACATCTAACTTGAGGGGTCTGGACTGCTGAGATGTGGAAGCAGGAGGTTGGTGGGTTTATTCTGAGAGTCAGGAACAGAATGAAACCACATATATTCAGTTCCTTATTTTCTCACACTTGATAGAAACCTCAGATACCCTAGACCACTAAGTTAGTTTCAGGAATTCAGGCAAGAGACTAACTCATAATATAGCCGGGGCCTCCCGGGAGCTCAAAGTCCATGGTCCAAGGTGTGTTTCCAGAAGGAGGTCTCCAAAGCCAGCAAGAGGGCTCCCCTAAGCAGGAACATCTTACATCTGATCCTTCTCTTCAGAGTCTTCTGTTCTGAATCCTTCTCTTTGGAGGCAGTGAGGTATAGAGCACAGGACCAAGGATGAGAAAATCTGGATTCTAGTGCTTGCTTTCCCACTTATCAGTTATGTCTCTTCTCTCCACCTCATTTTCCTCATTTACAGAATGGGAAAAACAATTTCCAACTATGTAAGGCAGCTCTGAGTTTAAAGAGGAATGGTTTGTATCAAGGTGCTTTTTAGCAAAAGATAGAAATTATGTCAGTACTATTTTTTTATGGCAAGGCAAAAAAGAAAAGACAAAAAGGAGGAGGGAAACTTCTAGGGCGCCCCAGAATGCTTTGTTCTCACTTGTTCATGGATTCCTTCATAATAAAGCACCAAGGTGCATCAGGTGCTGAGAGAGAGAAAGATACTTAAGATGTAGTGTCTGCCCTAAAAGAATTAAAAGATGACTGTGCACCAAAAGATGAACACAGATTTCAGAGAGCACCCAAAGGTCACAGAGTGGAAAAGAAATTCTATCTTCACAGAAGCTCTAGGATTGTTCAACCAGGTGAAGAGGCCACAACAGGAAGGAGGGGGAAGAGGAGTGTCATGGTGCATAACGGTCTCCAAGTCTCTTTGTCCGGGAGGAAATGAGGTCATCCTGCTCTCAGAATCAGCATGACAGCCTCCAGCCAAGTAATCTGAAGTCATGAGAGCTGCCGGGAGAGTGTTGTGAATCACAAGAGTCAGCTGGGAATTTCCTGATAACTAACCTACAAGTTTCGGGGTAAGTCCTCAGGCTGCAACATCTCTGTTTACATTTTGATCACGTTTATTTACAATTAGTGGGTTCTAACTCCAAACAAAGCATACCACGATCTTCTAGAGGAAGTAGCAAAACTGGTTCGGAGGGCTCTAGCATTCTGACTCAGTACGTGAGGCTGGCAGCTCAGAGCTGGGCACAGAGAATCCCTCCAGAGGACGATGGGTCACCGGCCTCACAAGCTGGATAGTGAGCTTGTACTTTCCCCAGGCAGAGGCTGGAATCCTGAGACCTCTGGCTGGAGTAGAGTAAAGAGGCTTCCCTTCTTCCTGCTCTCCTGGTACTCTCTCCTACCCGTCTCAGGTGAACCCAGACCCAGGGTCCAGGTTTGCCAGGCAGCAAGATGCTGTAGGCCTCTGGTGGCCCAGACGGTAAAGAATCTGCCCGCAATGCGGGAGACCCAGGTTCAATCCCTGGGTTGGGGAGATCCCCTGGAGAAGGGAATGGCTATCCACTCCAATATTTTTGCCTGGGAAATCCCATGGACAGAGGCTACAGTCCATGGGGTGGCAAAGAGTCAGACATGACTGAGCCTTTAACACTAGGCAGGGAGAGGGACCAAGCCTTATGCCTCTTTGGGCCTCCCCGTGGGTCCCTTCTCCTAAGCCTTGGGAGGATTCAGCCTTCTCCCCTTCCACTGAGGTGACAGGGTGGATTCAGGTGACTCCAAGCCCTGGTTCCCAACACTAGGGGGAAAGGGATGGGGGTGACTGAACTTCAGAGTCCCTACTGTGGTTCTTCAGCTCTGCCTGAGAGACAGGTGTACATGCATGGACTTGTGTGTGTGTACACAACTGGGCACTTGCCCTCAGGCAGGAAGTATAAGTAGAGTTCTTTACACATGGTCTTTCTGAAGACCGATCTTACTTGATGAGCAATTATTTTACCTTACTAGAAACCAGGTTTTATGATATAGAATACTAAATAAACATGCATTTAAAACTGTAATTATCTTTTTGGAATGGGTGATATACAAGGATATTTTCAAAAATTTAACAGTGCAAAAGGCCATATAGTGAAAAATAAATCTTCCTATTCGTGTCCTCCAGTTTCCCAATTCCTTTCCTCAGAGGTTAAAACAAGTTTCTACATTAAGAAGGCTTTATTCTTCCACTGTCTTTATTAAGTGACAATACTATGGATGGTTCATTAGAGGAACTTCCTGGAAGACACATCAAAACTTCAATAGAAAGCATCGACAGTTTGTGCCCTGAGACTTTATTCTCACGTGGGTGAGTGTAAAATCGCCTCAATCGTGTCTCTTTGGAACTTTATGGACTCTAGCCTTCCTGTGTCCTCTCTAGGGAGATTCTCCAGGCAAGAATACTGGAGAGGGTTGCCATGCCCTCGGGGGATCCAATCCAAGTCTCTTATGTCTCCTGCATTGGCAGATAGGTTTTATGCCACTCATGCCACCTGGGAAGCCCTGTTCTCACAATCCTACAGAATCATAGCAGGATTCTTATCCAGTCCTTATCAAGCCCTCACTTTCAAAGACCTCCCTTAAATCAAACTGCAAAAGTGAAAGTCGCTCAGTCGTGTCCGACTCTTTGCGACCCGTGGACTAGTCCACGGAATTCTCCAGGCCAGAATACTGGAGTGGATAACCTTTCCCTTCTCCAGGGATCTTCCCAACTCAGGGATCGAACCCGGGTCTCCCGCATTGCAGGCGGATTCTTTACCAGCTGAGCCGCAAGGGAAGCCCAACCAATCTACAAATTCTCAATAAAATCCGACGCCCTCCCCCACCCCTTGACAAGACCAAACTGCCTTACTGCAGTAAGCAATGAACTCAGCTTGTCTTATCCACTGGTTGTGTTGATTTTGGAGAAGCTGGCATACTACAGGGGCAGCTCCAATAAGCAGGGTTTTGGGCTTTTTTTGGTGTTTTCAGCGAGCGTGCATTTTCACATTGAGAAAGACTTCACAGCTGTATGAGCTGCGGACTATGCCCCTAAGCCCAGGGGTCCGAATCGCTGTCCTAGGCAGTTGGAGGCCGAGGGTGGAGAAGAGCTGGTTTACTGGAGGGGAGAGTCTCCCTAGCGCCTCTCCTTTTGGCAAGTCGGGAGGTGGAGGGTGCTGCACCCAGCGGGCCCAAGCCAGGTGAATGGAAGGAGGGGGCGGTGAATTTAGTTACCTCTCCATGTCTAGGTTCAGACCTGGTTCGTCCCCTCCCCTGGGGACCGCGCTGCCCCTCACGGTTTCGGTTGTGGAAGCCTGCGGGGTCCAAGTGGCGGCGCGCCCTTAGGGGAGGGGAGGGAAGGGAGCGGACGGGGCGATCCCGGGCTGGGGCGGGGCTAGAACTGGGGCGAGTACTAATATAGAGCCTGCAGTGCCGGCTGGCAGCACAGCGCAGAGATTGGAGCCCTAGACCCCGGCGGAGCATCAGAGTGCCTACAAGTCCCCACAGTCCCGGTCCTGCGCCCCTCTGGCCGTAGCCGCGGGTGAGTGTGAGCCTCCCTGAGAGCGCAGAGTGGAGGCGGGGGACCCCGATCCTGCCGGCTTTACTTCCCCTTACAGTCTGCCCCTGCTCGGCTGCGTCTGCGCGCTGAGTCACCGCACCCCGTGCCTATGTATACCCCTACAGCGGCGGGTCCAGGCTGTGCTACGACCCCCTGAACCTCCAGAGAGGGGAGACGGGCCAGGCCCGGGGAGCCAGGTCACCGCGGGCTCGTCCCGCAGGGAACCTAGGGGCTCCAGCCCTGAACTGCAGTAATCCACCCCGTCCGCCTTCGCGCTCCTCCGCTTCTTCCCCTGACTTCTCCTTCCCATGCAGAGCTTCTGTCTAGAGCCCCAGCCTTGCCACCATGAGGGTCCTGCTGGCATGCCTGCTCGTCTGTGCCCTGGTCGTGAGCGACTCTGATGTGAGTGGCTTCCCTGCTTTGACTCTAGGTGGCGGGAGGCGGCTTGCAAGACCCCGGAACAGCGCAGGGGAAGGAAGGGGCTGCATAGGCAGCCCGAGTCCTCCAAAATTAATCAACAGTAGAGCCAAACAGGGAAAAAGGACAGGTGTGGCATTGGGGCCTTGAGAACTGGGGAGCTTGCACTTGCTGGCAAGGGAAGAAGAAGCCGCAGGGACTGCCCCAACCTGCTGGCACCTGATTTGTGAAGCTTATTTGAGTCAGTTCATTTCTCCCTGCTGGAAACCTATGATCTTCCATATGAGATCTAGTTAGACATGAACAGGGTGAGGAGAGAGGCAACTGGAGGGAGGGTGAGTTTTGGGATTGGAGCCAGTTCATCTTCACTCTGGGGTCTCAGGAGCATGGAACCTTTGATGAACTTTCTCTCTCCACTCCCCTTCTCTTCCAGGGCAGCAATGAAGTTCATAAAGAGTCTGGTGAATGTGAGTATCTACCGCTTGAGTGCAGATATCTTGGAAAAGCCTCAGGGGGCAGCCCCTCCCTGTTCTTGCTTCAAGGCTGGTTCTCCCCTGGCCTACTCCCACGCTCCTTGCTTACCCTCCAACCTTTGTGTTTTCCAGCGAACTGTGGCTGTCTGAACGGAGGAAAATGTGTAACCTACAAGTACTTCTCCAACATTCAGCGATGCAGTTGCCCAAAGAAATTCCAAGGGGAACACTGTGAGATAGGTATGGGGGTCCTGACTCTAACTGGGAGGGCACAGGGGTACCAGTGATTTGGGGACAGGGAGACATGGGTAGGATGCAAGAGCAGGCAGGAGTTAGGAGGTGGAGTGGAGGGCATCTTCACCCCCATGTGATGTACAGTGAACACACACTGCCTCATGAAGCTGCTGCTGCTGCTGCTGCTGCTGTTGCTAAGTTGCTTCAGTCGTGTCCGACTCTGTGCGACCCCATAGACAGCAGCCCACCAGGCTCCCCCATCCCTGGGATTCTCCAGGCAAGAACACTGGAGTGGGTTGCCATTTCCTCCTCAAATGCATGAAAGTGAAAAGTGAAAGTGAAGTCGCTCAGTCGTGTCCGACTCTTATCGACCCCATGGACTGCAGTCCACCAGGCTCCTCCGTCCATGGGAGTTTCCAGGCAAGAGTACTGGAGTGGGGTGCCATTGCCTTCTCAGCTTATGAGGCTGGGGCTGCACAAATGTAAGATGGGGGTGGAAAGAGACTCTTTCTAGGACCTTCTACCTCACTGAAATCATCTGAGGCCTGGCAAGTTCTCTAAAATGCCTGTCTGAACTTCCTTCTCTAATATTTTTCTCATCCCCACATTCTTCCACAGATACATCGAAAACCTGCTATCAGGGGAATGGTCACTCTTACCGAGGGAAGGCCAACAGAGACCTCAGTGGCCGGCCCTGCCTGGCCTGGGACTCTCCCACCGTCCTTCTGAAAATGTACCATGCCCACAGATCTGATGCCATTCAGCTGGGCCTGGGGAAACACAATTATTGCAGGTAAGTGGTAAGTGGGGGTAACAAGGACCTTCCTCATGGCCTCACAGAAACCCCTGTTACTATCCTGTTTGCCAAGTGCTGGCCATAGTATGAGAAATCAAGGCCATTGGTTGAGTCTTCTCTGAAGGGGAAGATACAGAAAAGGCAATTTGGCTTGGAATGACACCCTCCTCCCCTCTATGTTGCCAGGAACCCAGACAATCAGAGAAGGCCCTGGTGCTACGTGCAAATTGGCCTAAAGCAGTTTGTCCAGTTCTGCATGGTGCAGGACTGCTCTGTTGGTAAGTGTCAGTGGCCTGTTTATGATGGTGGGGTGGAAGGTGACAAACTCCTACGTTCCCTTATTGCATCACAGGAGGGATGAGGAGGGAGGCCTGCCTGGCCCTGAAAACTGGGTGGTCAGAGGACCAGGAGCAAAACACTTTATCCTACCTCCCTGCCCAAGACATCCCTTTCTTTCTTCTCCAGGAAAAAGTCCCTCCTCTCCTAGGGAGAAAGAAGAGTTCCAATGTGGCCAGAAGGCTCTGAGGCCTCGCTTTAAGATTGTTGGGGGACAGGTCACCAACACCGAGAACCAGCCTTGGTTTGCAGCCATCTACAGGAGGCATCGAGGAGGCTCCATCACCTACTTGTGTGGTGGCAGCCTCATCAGTCCCTGCTGGGTGGTCAGCGCCACACACTGCTTCATGTATGTTCCTTCTTTCTTGGCCCTGACCCTTCTGCCCAAAGGAATCCCTTCCTCCTTCCCAGCAAAAGATTCTCCTTATTTCTGATCCCTCAGCCTCTCTCTACATGGCCCATGGCCTTGGGGAGAGGTGATGCTCTCAGGTCATTGTGATGGGGAGGGGAGAGTGACAGGCTCTCACAAGATCAGATTGTCTGACTGATCTCCCCACAGTGATCACCCAAAGAAGGAGAACTACATTGTCTACTTGGGTCAGTCACGGCTTAACTCCGACACACGTGGGGAGATGCAGTTTGAGGTGGAAAAGCTCATCTTGCATGAGGACTATAGTGCGGAGAGCCTTGCTCACCACAATGATATTGGTGAGTGGAAAACCCTCATCTGCTCAATGATGATAGCTGGCGGGAAGGGGATCTGGAGAGACCTGAGTGGGAAGTTGGGGTTGTAGGGGAACTTGAAGACCCCGCTTTAAAGGGAGCGGTAGGGAAGGGTTCAGAGTGAAAAACATGAGAGGCCTGGTGCTCCTCTGTAGAGTCCCTGAATTTCCAAACAGGGAGCCTCCGCTGGGTGGCAATAGCTTGGACTGGGACGCCCTTTCCGTTGCGGGATGGAGCCTCTGTCCGTCCCAGGATATAGAACTTGGAGAGGGTACTGGGGCTGGTTTCAGCCCAACTACCTCTGTCAGGGCTTTCTGCAGGAAAAAATCCATACAGCTGAATGCAGTAGCCCTGGCTGTGTAAGCCTCTGTCAGCAACTGGAACAAAACCCTTGAAGCATGGAACAGAATAGGCTTGTTTTAGGTGACAGGCTACCACCAGACCTCCCAGGATGCCCTCTGACCTTAACTGATTCAGGAACAGACAGCCTCAGGGTTTGGAGGGGAGTGATGGTAACCCCCTGACCAAGTGGTGATCTTTCTCCTCTGCCTCCTTCCTGCTCCCCTAGCCTTGCTGAAGATCCGTACCAGCAGAGGCCAGTGTGCACAGCCCTCCCGGTCCATACAGACCATCTGCCTGCCCCCAGAACATGAAGATGCTCATTCTAGAACAAGGTGTGAGATCACTGGCTTCGGAAAAGAGAATCCCTGTAAGTGACATTTGGGTCTGGCTGAGAGGGTCCTGGAGAAAGTGCTGTAGCCTGGAAGTGAGCTCAGCTTGATCAAGGGAGGACTGTGGAGAAAGAGGTGGGAGCACGGTGGAAGCAGCAGATGGGTCTAGGGATGGAGTGGGGAGCATTATTTAGGAACTGATGAGCCATAAATTTAAATGGGTGAGGGACTACAGGTGGGGTAAAGACCTAGATTTTGGGTGGGAAAAAAATAAGGGCTTTCCCTGGTAAGGACACTTTTTGGTCCCCTCCCTGACAGAGCCCCAGTGTGCAGACTGGACAGACACATCTTAACATAAATTCCTCCCTGTTTCCTCCATCCAGCTGACTATCGCTACTCAGATGAGCTGAAAATGACTTTTGTGAGTCTGGTTTCCCATGAGGTGTGTCAGCAGCCCCACTACTATGGCGCTGAAGTCACTGACAAAATGCTATGTGCGGCTGACCCACAGTGGGAAACAGATTCCTGCCAGGTGAGAGTTCCAAGCATCTTTCTCCATCACCCTGCTCTCCCAGGGCTTCTGGGCTTTTTCCTATCTACTTTGGGGAGTCTCTCTCCAGTCGAAGTCCCAAGAAGCCAGGACCAGGACCGGGGCTCCAAACATTTGTCAAGAGCCTGGCTCTGTGCTAGGCACTTCAGACTCAGAAAGGGACAGGGACTAAGACCGTAAGAAAGAGAAAACATTAGAAAATCGTACAATGTAGTGCTCAGAGTGTCGTGTGAATTATCACTGATCAGCTGTTTAGAAGGAGGTGAGCACCAGCTAGATGGCCATGGCCATGGCAGGGGGCGCTTTAGCGAGAAAGAATGTGACTCTTATCCATAGGGAGGCAGAGGGAAGTCTAGAGAGCATTTCAGTTTGCAAGATATAAAAATGAGAATGACCACAGCATATCTTGGGATGGGAAGGAGAAGTATAGGGTCTGAAAATGTAGATGGAATTGTAGATAACAGGACTTTGAAAGGCAAGCAGAGGATTTTTAAATTTGATGTGGTAGGAAATGGGGAGTCACTAAGGACTTTGACTCTAGGAAACTCTCTTTTCTCTCTTTGGCATGACTGGCCCCCTTCTCACTTCTCCTAGGATTCACCTTTTGTGTCTTTGGCTTAACAGGGAGACTCAGGGGGCCCTCTGGTCTGTACCATCCAAGGCCGCCTGACCCTGACTGGGATTGTGAGCTGGGGCCGTGACTGTGCCATGAAGTACAAGCCAGGAGTCTACACAAGGGTCTCAAAATTCCTGCCCTGGATCAACACTCACACCAGGGGAGAGATTAACCTTGTCCTCTGAAGGACCCCAGAGAACCAAGGAAAGCACCACCCACTCCCATGCTGACCGTCATTTTTGCAGTAGGGCCAGCTGCACAGCTATATGTAAGGAAGAAACTGAGGAAGATGGACTCTGCAGAGGTGGTTTTGCTTGTGGTACCCCCAGGGTGAACGACAGTAGACTTAGCCTCACTAAGTCTACTTAATGAGTAGATATAGTCTGGGTGCTGGACGCCCAGATCCTTCCTGATCAGGATGGAAGGGTGGTCCTGAACCGGGATGGTATTGTCCATTTCTGGACTAAAGCTTCCTGGAGTTAAAAATGGCATCTCCTGTGCATAGGTGGAAGGAGACCCAGCTCCCTGGCAGTGGGCCATTCATGAGGCCCACTGTTGGGAAATGAATAATTTCCCAATTAGGAAGTATAACACAACTGAGGTCTCTTGAGAGAGCTCAACCAATGAAAGAACAATGGTTTGGAGAGTAGAGACACTAATAACTTGAGGGAAGGGCTCTGAAATTCCATGGATGTATCAGGAAACGTAATATATGCGTGCGTATGTTTGCACACTTGTGCGCAAGCTGTGTCAGTGTAAGAGCTGGTGTTCTGTGTCTGACTGCAAGACTAGATACTTCCCCAAATTGTCTGGATGTGACGTCATACAGAATAGCCTGTTTGGAGAAGTCGTGGGTCACTCCTGGGGCCTCTTGGGCCTCCCAAGTGATGATGTGTATAAATGTATCATTTTGGGGCAGACTGTGAGAAGCACTAAATTTGCAGTTTCAGTTTCACATAGATGTTTTCTTGGCCAGTTATCCCTTCCGACCTTCTAGCTGAGTTCATCCAATCCTCACTGAGTGAGGCAAGGACCACTCCTGTACACTGAATATTTAATGATTATATTCTGGTATTTTTATTTATATCTATTTTTGTAATTTTGAATAAATATGATCAATCAAATGTGATTTTTCTGAAGATTTTGGCTCTTTCCTGGTGCTTGTATGGGAGGGAGTTGGGAGCATAAAAAGTAGAAGATGACGATGGTGGAATGCATCCCAGGGTTTTCCATGGGGCTATATCTTGGACCTAATGGGCCTTCGGGAAGGAGAATCTAGGAGAGTTGTAGAGCAGATCCTCCATAGCACATAAGGTACAAAAAGGTGCCCCAGGGACTTCTCTGGCGGTCCAGTGGTTAAGACTCTACCTTCCAATGTAGGAAGCGTAGGTTTGATCCCTGGGGAACAAAGGTCCCACATCTGGTGGTGTGGCCAAAAAAAAAAAAAAGGTGCCCCAAGCCAGAAGTCCACAACGTGATAAATGGTGTGCAGGCTTTGTCAACTCTCAGTTCCCCTCCCGAGCCTGATGCCTTTGGGCAGTGCACATCGTATTCAACTTTACATGGTGATCCTCTTTAGGACTGCGTGTGTGCTATGTCGCCTCAGCTGTGTCCAACTCTTTGAGACCCCATGGACTGTAGCCAGCCAGGCTCCTATGTCCATGGAATTCTCCAGGCAAGAATACCAGAGTGGGTTGCCATGCCCTGCTCCAGGGTCTTTAGGATTAGTCTCACCATATTCTCTTCATTCTATCCCCAATGATCCTTGGGCTGAATTCACCAAAGCGGGAGACATGCACAAGCTGCTGATCCAAAACCCAGCCCAGCTTGAGTTGGTGGCATTCAGGAAACAGAAAACATAATTTCCCATAATTTGTGTATGAGGATGGTGCTGAGTTTCCCCGGTGTGTTAATGAAGTTCATGACCAGCCTTTCCTATCCCCAGTATCGGGAAGTTCAGAATCTAAAGCTGAGTGATATCCTAATGCATGTGTACATATATTTTGAACCAGACATCAACTTCTTAAAGATTGGATGTAGAAGGCAAGCCAGGAGTTATAGCTGGATGCCAAAATACTGAAATTTCCAAGCTATGTTAGTGAATTTTGGCAGTGTTTCTTTACTAAGTCACCTGAGAACTTTAAAAATAGGTAGATAGTCTATGCTCCACCCACAGAGGCTGTGATTCAGGTCAGGACTGGTGCCAGGGCTCGTGAGTTTAGAAAAATTCCCCAGGTGTTTCTGATATGCATCCCTGATTCAGATCTGTTGGGGACAACTGGCCTGATTATGTGAAGGACTCAGTAAATTCAAGATGTGGTCAGGATATTCTGTTCATTCTCTGCATGAACAGTTAGATTTCTGAGTAGGGTTTGAAGGTACAAGGTCTCCTAGCCTTCCTGTTCAGAGAATCTCCAGACCATGGACCCCTGGAGGGCAAGGACCCAGAGCATTCAGTTTTTAATCCCCATAATCTAGCTTGTTTCATTCAGTATGATGCAGTGGTTCAGAGCATGGATTTTGGAGTCAGGTGGCCCAGACTAAATTCCTGTATGACTTGGGAACAACTCTTAACCTTTTGTGCCTCAGTTTCCTGATTGGTTCACAACAAACTGTGAAAAATTCTTAAAGACATGGAAATACCAGACTATCTTACCTGCCTCCTGAGAAATCTGTATGCAGGTCAGGAAGCAACAGTTAGAACCCGACATGGAACAATGGACTGGGTCCAAATGGGGAAAGGAGTACATCAAGGCTGTATATTGTTCACCCTACTTACTTAACTTATATGCAGAGTATATCATGTGAAATGCCGGGCTGAATGAAGCACAAGCTGGAATCAAGATTGCCAGGAGAAATATCAGTAACATCCGATATGCAGATGACACCACCCTTATGGCAGAAAGTGAAGAAGAACTAAAGAGCTTTTTGATGAATGTGAAAGAGGAGAGTGAAAAAGTTGACTTAAAACTCAACATTCAAAAAACGAAGATCATGGCATCTGGTCCCATCACTTAATGGCAAATAGATGGGGAAACAATGGTAACAGTGAGAGACTATATTGTTTGGGGCTACAAAATCACTGCAGATGGTGACTGTAACCATGAAATTAAAAGATGCTTACTCCTTGGAAGAAAAGCTATGACAAACCTATAAAGCATATTTAAAAACAGACATTACTTTGCCAACAAAGGTCTATCTAGTCAAAACTATGGTTTTTCCAATAGTCATGTACGGATGTGAGAGTTGGACTATAAAGAAAGCTGAGCACCGAAGAATTGATGCTTTTGAATTGTGGTGTTGGAGAAGACTCTTGAGAGTCCCTTGGACTGCAAGGAGATCAAACCAGTCAATCCTAAAGGAAATCAGTCCTGAATATTAATTGGAAGGACTGATGCTAAAGCTGAAGCTCCAATACTTAGGCCACTTGATGCGAAGAGCAGACTCATTTGAAAAGACCCTGATGCTGGGAAAGATTGAAAGCAGGAGAAGGGGACAACAGAGGATGAGATGGTTGGATGGCATCACCGACTCAATGGATATGAGTTTGAGCAAGCTCTGAGACTTGGTGATAGACAGGAAAGTCTGGCATGCTGCAGTCCATGGGGTTGCAAAGAGTCGGACACAACTGAGTGACTGAACTGAGCTGAACTTCTTCATTGGTATAAAAGAAGTATCTACCTCCCAGGATTGTTATAAGGATTCATGCACTCAAAATCTCTTAGCCAAAACCCTGGCACCTGGTAAAGGCTCATAAAACAGTGGCTACTATCATAAAACTCAGTACATTCTTATAGAATTGAATTAGGAACCCCCCCACCCCCCGCCCTCTTCCACACCAGGACGTGTGTTTTGTGGAGGCTGAAATCTGCTAGGAGAGAAAGGCACAGTATGAAGGAGCCCAGCCCACAATGAGTTGCTTCTCAGCCTCTGCATTCTCCCCCAGAGGCTAAGAAAGATCGTGTTCCAACACGAGCAGCAGCAGCATCAGGGCTCCAGACACTAAAAACAGGAAGTATAAACCCCACTGGCAAGTTGAGCAATGCACTGCTAACAATCTTCAGACCATTTCCCAGCCACCTGACTGACCCCCAGCCAGCTGCTGTCTCTTCCCTGTCACAGACTTCACTCGGGTTAGCAAGGATCAGCCACTTCTCCAGCAACCAGTTTTGTGGCTCCAGATATGACTCTGACATTCACTTTAGGGAATACCTTCTTCTAGTGTCCCCATGTTCTGGACCTTGTGCTAAAGATCCTTCCCCAAGGATCTGGTTTAATCCTTGTAACTATCCTATTGATGGGGGAAGGTGCCATCCTTAGTCCCATATAACAGTAGAGAAAATGGAGGCACAGAGAGATTGGGTGACTTGCCCAAGGCAGTGTGGCTGGTAAGTTGTGGAGCCAGGCTTCTGACCCAGGCAGCTGGCTCCAGAGCACACAGGCCCAGCACTATGACATATGACTTCTCAGCAGGGCCCCACCTGAAGGAAGGTTAGCAGCCCTCTTTTCAAGCTCCCTACTTCAGGGATGCTGGCTTTGGGGAGGCTAGGTGCATCAGAACTTCAACCCTGGCCTAGATTATAATTCTTCTCTCTTAAAAGACTCCCAGGCCAAGTGACCAGATCACATTCAACCACCAGTTGCAAAATAACACTTCACCCTTCTCAAGTGAACCTCAGCCTTTTTGGTTGAAATCTGATTTCATTGAAGTGGTTTTTGCTTTCACCAGAACCCCACCTTCTGAAATAGTCTGTGGCCCATTGCATTATCAGGGCCTGACTTGATTTCCACTCATGCTCTGCCTTTCCCAAGCCAACCTCCCACAACAACCACACCCCTGCTTCCACCCTCACCCCAACTTGCCCACCTTCTTCCCCAGCTGCAGACACTTGAGCCTGCCCTTTGAATCACAGTGAGAGGAGTTTGCTGAGCTGTACTTTAAACAATAGTATTATTGGGATATACTAATTCACATGCCATACAATTCACCCATTTAAAGTGTACAACTCAATGATTTTTAGTATATTCACAGAGTTGTGCAAATACCATCACCATCAATTTTAGAACATGTTCATTACCTCAAAAAGAAACCCCATACCAGGGAAGAGGGATAAATCAAGAACCTGGGATTAACATACACACTCTACTATATATGAAAAATAACCAACAGGGACCTACTGTATAGCACAGGGAATTCTACTTGGTGTTCTGTGATAACCTATATGAGAAAAGAATCTGAAAAAGAATGAATATATGTACAACTGAAACTAACACAACATCACAAATCAACTATAATAAAAAAAAGAAATCCCATACCTGTTAGCAATCACTCCCTTTTTCTTCCCAGTTCCCTCAGCTGCTAATCTACTTTCTGTCTCTATGAGTTTGCCTACTCTGGACATTTCATATTAATGGTTTGCCATCTCAACCTCCTCCACTTGGCCCTGAATATTGGGCTCCCCAAGACCAGACCTAAGACCAGTTCCTCTTCCCGCCCTGAACTTACTCCCACACAGTCTTATTCACACTCATGTGTAAATTACCATCAATCAACAGTTGACTTACAGATGCTTATCTCCAGCCAGACATCTCCTCTGAGCTACAAACCCTTAGTTTTTATTGTCTACTTGACACTCCTTTCGGCTTTCACATACAGGGCACTTCAAACTCAGCCTGTCCCAAATCAGCCCTGTCTTCAGGCCCCAACCTGATCGACTTCTATTACTCTCTGTCTCAGGTGATGGCACCACCTCTATTCACATCCAGAAAGCTAAGAGTCATCTCAATGCATCTCTCCTTTCACCCTCTTCATCCCATCCATCTCCAAATTCTGGCGTTTTGTCTCATAGTGCTTGAGGTCATCCATGTCTCTCCACTTTCACTACCACCATTACTTGAGCCCCTGCCACCATCCACTCTTGCTTAGACCACCACAATAACTTCCCAAATGGCCTCCCCAGGTTGGGAAGCTATTGACTTCTAGCTTTGACTCTAGAGTCAATTTGACTCATTGACTCTATTACTTCTTTCACTCGCTCCACACTGCCACCACTACCACACTACTGCACAACTGCCCTCATCTCACACACTAGCAAAGTAACGCTCAAAATTCTCCAAGCAAGGCTTCAACAGTACACGAATCATGAACTTCCAGATGTTCAAGCTGAATTTAGAAAAGGCAGAGGAACCAGAGATCAAAGTGCCAACATCCACTGGATCATTGAAAAAGCAAGAGAATTCCAGAAAAACGTCTACTTCTGCATCATTGACTATGCTAAAACCTTTGACTGTGTGGATCACAATAAACTGTGGAAAATTCTTAAAGAGATGGGAATACCAGGCCACCTGACCTGCCTCCTGAGAAATCTGTATGCAGGTCAAGAAGCAACAGTTAGAACCCGAAATGGAACAATGGACTGGGTCCAAATGGGAAAAGGAGTACGTCAAGGCTGTATATTGTCACCTTCTTATTTAACTTATGTGCAGAGGACATCATGTGAAATGCCTGGCTGGATGAAGCACAAGCTGGAATCAAGACTGCCGGGAAAAATATCAATGACATCCAATATGCAGATGACACCACCCTTATGGCAGAAAGCAAAGAAGAACTAAAGAGCCTTTTAATGAATGTGAAAGAGGAGAGTGAAAAAGCTGACTTAAAACTCAGCATTCAAAAAATGAAGATCATGGCATCTGGTCCCATCACATCACAGTAAATAGATGGGGAAACAATGGAAACTGTGGCAGACTTTATTTTCTTGGGCTACAAAATCACTGTAGATGGTGACTGTAGCCATGGAATTAAAAGATGCTTGTTCCCTGCAAGAAAAGCTATGACCAACCTGCTGCTGCTAAGTCCCTTCAGTCGTGTCTGACTCTGTGCAACCCCATAGATGGCAGCCCACCAGGCTCCCCCATCCCTGGGATTCTCCAGGCAAAAACACTGGAGTGGGTTGCCATTTCCTTCTCCAATGACCAACCTAGATAACATATTAAAAAGCAGAAACAGTACTTTACCAACAAAGGTCCATCTAGTCAAAACTATGGTTTTTCCATTAGTCATTTATGGATGTGAGAGTTGTACCACAAAGAAAGCTGAGTGACGAAGAATCGATGCTTTTGAATTGTGTTGCGGGGAAAGATTTTTGAAAGTCCCTTGGACTGCAAGGAGATCAAACCAGTCAATCCTAAAGGGACAGGGAAGCCTGGCATGCTGCAGTCCACGGGATCGCAAACAGTCAGACACAACTGAGCGACTGAGCCGAACTGAACACCCTCACCAATCCATTCTGCTCATTGGAAGTAAGAAATCTTTTGAAAATGCAAATGGGCTTAATAACTCCCATAACTGCTGCTGTCTAGCTTGGGCACGGTCCAGCCTCTACCTCTTCTCCAGCTCTGCCTGACACCAACCTCTTCCAGGCTTGCCTTACTCAGCCATTCTCTTACTCATCAGTTCCTCTCTCACCACAGGGCCCTTGTTCGTCATGATCCTTCTGGCTGGGGTTTTTTTCGACTGGTTAAGTTCTTTCTATGCTTCAGAGATCACTTTGCCAAGGAAGTTTTTCCTGGGTTGCCTCTATCTATAGATGATCCCAGGGCTTTCCTGGTGGCTCAGACTGTAAAGAATTCTCTTGCAAAGCAGGAGACATGAATTCAATCCTTGGGTCAGGAAGATCCTCTGGAGGAGTAAATGGCAACCCACTCCAGTATATTTGCCTGAAGAACTCCATGGACAGAGGAGCCTGGCAGGCTACAGTCCAAGGGGGTCACAAAGATTGGGACATGACTAAGTGGCTAACACACACACACAGGTGATTCCACTATTTTGTCTACAATCTCATTACACTATGCATCACCTCTCTCATGCACTTGTCAGTGTTGCAATTTTACTTTTGCTGTATCGTATCTGATCAACGTTTGCTTTTCCCTACCAAGTTGTAACCTCCACGAGGGACCGTGTGTTTTGATCACCACTGTATCCCCAGCACTAAGCATGATGTCTAGAATATGGCAGACATTTAACAAATGTTTACTGAATGAATGCATTCTGATGCGTTTCTTTCCATTTTTTTCCTCTGCTTCTTTTTTACGTAGTTATGTTCACATTCTATACATAATTTTGTATCTTGTCCTTTGCCTTTTTCATATTTTATCATAAGACACTTCCTGTGGTATAACAAATTTCTCCAAGCCTATTATGTACAATGTAGTTAATAATAACTAATCCAACCTACCTTTCTGGATTGAGGCATCACAGATAAGGTATGTGAAAGTTATCTGTAATCTATATGTGCATATCAGACAGTACTATTTTCATTTAAAAGGAAATGGAGGTAAAATTTCTCTCTGGTGCCCTCCCCACCCTTACCCTTATACCTCTTTACCTTGGGCATTTTTTTGTTTTTCGGTGCCCTTGTTCTGCTTGACCACATAGATAAGGTTTAAAATAACTCATTAACTTTAACATGCTACCAGCCCAAAGAGTTTCGAAGGTTTTCTAAAAGAAGGGCATTCTGGCCAAGTTGATGAGCGTTGGGGGCTAGGAGAGGACTCAAGATACTTGCTGATTTATTCTTCACTCATTCATTTAACAAATGTCTGTCAAGGGCTGGTCATGGGCCTGGCACTATGCTATGTACTGAGTGTAGAGATGAAAGCTCTAGTTGTGGCCTCAGTGGGCTAGAAGTCAAGTAAGGAGCAGACGTGCAAATAGCAGAGCACAGTGAGAGCACAGCTATACGACAATGTAAGAGATGGGCACGGAGGGCTGCAGCCGAATCTTGAAGGGCAAATATGGAAGGGACAAAGACAATCTGAGTAGAGGAACCAGTGCATGGAAGGTAAAGAGGAAGGAGAACACAGGGGGCACTCAAGGAACTGGATTCAACTGGATGGGCTATAGGGCCAACGCTGGAGAGATAATTTGGGTGGAGGGATTGGCGAGAGCTGAAATCTGAGGGCCTAGAGGACTCTGCCAGCCTCGTGAAGGACTTTGGACTTCATTGTAATGAAGAGTCATTAGAAAGTTTGCTGTATGTGGTAGCAGTGTGAAAGACTGAGTAAAAGATTCTTTGGCCTAGATGAGACTATGGAAAGAGAAAACCAGCTTAGAGACTAGTACAGTCAGCTAAGTAGAAGCTGAAGAGTGTTTGAACCAGGGCAATGGCAGTGGTGTGGGAGTGGAGGGTATAGATACGGGAGATTTGGGGGTGGGGGGCACAGGGTAGACTTGGAGTCTGGCTAAGGTGAAAGGAGGAGAAGGACGTATCATTTGATTTAGCCTCCTGCCTTTCGATAAGCAAGATATCGCATAATTTTACAGGTGAGAAACTGAGGTTTCGCTGTAAGTGATTTCCCTAAAGCCATATCTATTAAGTAGGGCTTCCCTGGTGGTTCAGATGGTAAAGAATCTGCCTGCAATGCAGGAGACCTGGGTTCGGTCCCTGGGTTGGGAAGATCCCCTAAGAAGGGAATGGCTATCCACTCCAGTATTCTTGCCTGGAGAATTTCATGGCCTGAGGAACCTGGTAGGCTATAGCCAACGGGGTTGCAAAGAGTTGGGCACGACTGAGTGACTAACATTTTCACTACTTCACTTTCACATCTAATAGGTAGTTGACCAGACTTGAGTTACTACTGGTGCAATTTTGGGGCTCAGCATCTGCAGGGTAAGCTAGACCTGCTGATGACCTCTGTGACTGTCCACACAATCAGAAAAATTCTCATCATCATAACCGCAAGTGGCACCCAAATGTGTGGGGGTTGACACTTGTTCCCTAAACTTCCCAGGTCTGTTCAACCCTGTGACTGTGGTTCTGAAACGAAGGAACTTCTCTAAAACCTCACAGTCCTGTGATGCCTTGTCAGTGAACTGGTGGATGGGTTGTGGTGTGTATAAGGGGATTAGCAGGTGCTGGATCTAGCTCTTTGCCTTCCAGCTTCCCAAAGCTGAGGCATGACTTCTGGTGTTTGGGAGGATCATACGCACTTGGCACATAACCAAGTTCTGTGCTCAGGGTGTGAAAATGAAGTGGATTTTGTAAGAACTCTGATTGATAGCGTTTTCAGCCCAATCCCTCCATTCCCCCTTTTCTGTGACCTGCCAATTGCCTTTACTTTCTCACTCCCTGTTAATATAAAGGAAAGGAAATGACTTTCTTCTGTCCCTTGGCTCTTTGCATCTTTGCTCTGTAGTCTCTTTAGCTCTCTCTCCAGAGCTGGTGTCAATACCATGGGTGAACAGGACTCTAGCTCCAACTTGACTTTCCCCCTAACTAGCTTGAGTGTTACCCACTCCAGTACTCTTGCCTGGAAAATCCCATGGACGGAGGAGCCTGGTGGGCTGCAGTCCATGGAGTCACTAAGAGTCGGACACGACTGGGAGACTTCAATTTCACTTTTCACTTTCAAGCATTGAAGAAGGAAATGGCAACCCACTCCAGTGTTCTTGCCTGGAGAATCCCAGGGACAGGGGGAGCCTGGTGGGCTGCTGTCTGTGGGGTCGCACAGAGTTGGACACGACTGAAGCGACTTAGCAGCAGCAGCAGCTTGAGTATAAGTGTCAACCCCTACTTCAGATTTTCTCTTACTTCTCACTACACCTGCTGGCTTCCCTGGTGGCTCAGATGATAAAGAATCTGCCTGCAACGTAGGAGACCCGGGATCCATCCTTGGGTCAGGAGGATCCCCTGGAGAAGGGAATGGCTGCCCGCTCTAGTATTCTTGCCTGGAGAATTCCACGGACAGAGGAGCCTGGCAGGCTATGTCCATAGGGTCGCAAAGGGTCAGCCACGACTAAGCACACACACACACCTGTATATCTCTTACTATCATGAGCTGAGAGGCTCTGCCAGGGAAACTCTAAGCTTCTGAGCCTCAGGGGAGCTGGATGTGTATGTGGAGTTAACAGCTATTGATACGATCACTTTTATTCCCCACTGTAATTTGGCTACCATCCTTGGCCTTGGAGAGTTATTAGAATTCTGCCAGGAGGCCCCAGTGGTGAGCTTCCCGGAAGTCCTGCTCTGACAGCCCTCTCTAGCAGTCCCGTCAAGTCAAGACTCCCTCATGCACTTACCTCAACTCTTTCTCTCCCCCTGGCTGGACCCCTTCATAGCTGAGAGAATGAGGATGGAGGATGGATACAGGCAAGGGGTGGGATAAACACTTTTCTTAAAACATCCGTCTAAAGCAGTGCTTCTCCAAGTATGGTCCTTCAAATAGCAACTTCAGATGACTTAGCTCTTGTTAGAAGTGCAAAATTATTGGACCCCACTCAGACCTATTGAATCAGCAACTCCAGCAATCTGTGTTTTAACAAGACCTCCAAATGATTCTGTCACACACTCAAGTTTGAGAACCACCCATCTAAGCCATTTATTCTCAGACTTCAGTACACATCTGAACCACCAAGCTTGTTAACAATAGCCTAGTTAAACAAAACTGGATTGGTACCTGAGCAACTGTATTTTTAGCAAGCTTCCTGATATTCTTCAAAGACTGAGAATCACTGATCTAAGGAATTCATTTTATCAGTTAGCTGAATCTTCTGGGGAGGGAGGAGACAGAAGGCTGTAGAAATGTCGCAAAGTTCCAAATGCTACCTGCATCAGAACCTCTGGGGAGCTTGTTAGAGAAGCAGAATCTGAGTATCAGATGTAGTGACCCAAACTCTCTGGCCCTGAAGCCTTGGCAGCCATATTCAGAGTTCTCTAGGTTATTGCTATGCATGTGAATGTTTGACAATTCTAGAACGATAGGTCGGCAGGCATTCTCAACGATGGATGCCCTTTAGAATCACCTGGGAGCTTTAACAATGACCTGATATCTGAACCCCACCTCCAGAGAATCTGATACAATTGGTCAGATACGGGGCTTCAGTACTTTATACAAGTTGTTCCTCCCACCCCCACCCAAGTGATTTTAACATATAGTTAGGGTTAAGAACCATCGGGTTAAAGGATGGTGCCAGACTTCCCTAGGGGTCCAGTGGCTAAGCCTCCACGCTCTCAGTGCAGGGGGGCCTGGGTTCTATCCCTGGTCTGGGAACTAGATCCACATGCTGTAACTAAGAGTTTCTATGCCACAACTTAGACCCAGTGCAGCCAAATAAACAAATCAATATTTTTTTAAAAGGATGATTCAGATCTGGAAGGAATCAGGAAACAAGAGAGTGAAGGAGTGCCAACGAAACAATTGGTGGAAGCCTGTGGGGGAGGTTAGTTAGAAATGGAAAGGTGGAAGGGGCCTCAGGTGGGAGGGCGAGCTGCTGCTGCTGCTGAGTCACCTCAGTCATGTCCAACTCTGTGTGACCCCATAGACGGCAGCCACCAGGCTCCCCCGTCCCTGGGATTCTCCAGGCAAGAACACTGGAGTGGGTTGCCATTTCCTTCTCCAATGCATGAAAGGGAAAAGTGAAAGTAAAGTCGCTCAGTCGTGTCCGACCCTCAGCGACCCCATGGACTGCAGCTTACCAGGCTGCTCCATCCATGGGATTTTCCAGGCAAAGTACTGGAGTGGGGTGCCATTGCCTTCTCCAGGGGGGCGAGCAGGTTGGCTCAAATGGTGTGGAACTCAGTGTAGGAAAAGGGTTAGTGTATTAATTTTCTACTGTTGCTGTAACAAACTACCACACATTTAGTGGCTTACAATAACACAAAGGTATTATTTTAAAATTCTAGAGATCAGAAATCCAAATAGGTCAGTAGGGCTGCATTCCTGCTGCATTTATTCTGCTCTAGGGGAGCATAATCCATTTCCATGCCTTTTCTAGCTTCTAGAGGCCCCCCACATTCCTTGATATCACTCTGACCTTTGCTCTGGCATCATATCTCCTTCTCTCACTCTGACTCTCCCATTTCCCTCTTCTAAGGAGAGCCTCTTATGCATTGTGATTACATGGGTCCTACCCAGATAATCTAGAATAATCTCCCCATGTCAAGGTCTTTAACTTAATCACATCTACCAAGTCCCTTTTGCCATGTAAACTAATGTAGTGATAGATTACAGGGGTTAAGATGTGATCATTGTTTGGCCTGCTACAGTCTGCCCTCTTGCCCCCAAAGATTCACAATCATCACATATACAAAATACACTCACCCTCATTCCAGTATCCTCCCAAATCTCAATGCACTAGAGCACCAACTCAAAGTCTAAAATCTTATCACCCCCAAAGCCCCAAATTTCATCATCTAAATATTCTTAAATATGGTATCGAAGAGGAAAGTTAAAATTTTACATAACCTCCTTCTCCTTCTGCCTCTGTAACTCAGCTTGCCCCTTGCAAAGTCTAGATCACGTAGGTCACGTAGTCTCAGAAAATGGGGACTTGCAATACTAGGAACTGGAGTTCGTCTCACGCACCCTTGTCCTGCTCTTTGCAATTGCCCAGCCACTGCAAACCTGCTTAATCATGCCTGTCCAGGCCAGGCATCCCCCTCCCCATCTTGACTGCTGTTCCCACTCGCATGAAGACCCTTAGTTTAAACCAGCCTATTAACAGCTAGTGTTGCCCACTATAGCCTGTCTATAAAAACTCTGTGATCCCTTTGTTCGGGGCTCAGAGCTTGGAGTGTTAACTCCCTTGGGCCCACTGGTGTAATAAACCTGTTCTCCAACTCTCCGAGTGTGGTGTTTGGTATCTCAAGTACTGGTTTCTGCAACATTTCTGGAGGCCCCAGCGAGATTCCAACCATGCCAGCCCCTTGAGCAGCTGGACTGGTGGCTTGGTAGGGCTGGAGTGAAGGACCCCCGAGACGAACAAGGAGGCACGCCACCTGACGGTATTCTGGGTTCTCTTTCCGACCAGTGTTCCTGCTCTCCGGATGACTGAGCACCAACTGAACTCATTGGAGGAACAGACCAACTCACCAGGAATGGCCACAGGATAAGGTGAGGCCCAGGGGATGGTCCCCAGGCAGGAACCTACCCCAACTGGTAGAAGAGGAGACTGGTCACCTTCTTGGGCTCCCAGGAAGGGAGCATCAGATAGAGAGACCTAGGGACTTGGGAGGAAGGAAGGCATCGTGAATGATAACCTCCTTGGAGCTCCCAGGAAGGGAGCAACAACTAAGGAAACCTGTAGACTCAGGAGGAAGGGAAGCATCATGACTGATAACCTCCGTGGAGCTCCCAGGAAGGGAGCAACAGTTAAGGAAACCTGGGGACTCAGGAGAAGGGAGGCATTGAGATAGCCTCTGAATGATTGTGAGTGTATGATTGCTGATTGAACGAAGTGAGAGAAATTTTTCTTTTTGGAAACTGCAAAATCAATTCTTTTTGCACATGCAATTAAAAACAACTAGCTTGTTATAAGGGGCTTTCCTTGTAGCTCACTCAGTAAAGAATCTGCCTGCAGTGCGGGAGACCTGGGTTCAATCCCTGGGTTGGGAAGATCCCCTGGAGAAGGAAATGGCAACCCACTCCAGTATCCTTGCCTGGAAAATCTCATGGACAGAGGAGCCTGGTTGGCTGCAGTCCATGGGGTTGCAAAGAGTCAGGCACGACTGAGTGACTAACACTTACTCACTTAGCTTGTTATAAGGCCTTCCCAGGGAAAAGCTTGAAGTTAACACTTTCCTTGTCCGTGAAATACACAGCCAGCTTTGCCAGAGACCTCAGCCTTGGGCAAATTAGGACTTCAAGCAAAGAGAAAAAAAGGGAAGGGGTCAAAGAGATATTTTAAATTTCAAACAGAAAACTGTAAGATCTCTGTCAGTCTGTCTGTCTGGATTTATGTATGTCTCAGTGTATGTCTTTTTTTCCGATAATATTGTTGAAGTTGTAAATGAGTTCTAATTGGCCTAAAGAAAAGTAAGCGCTTACAAATCAAATAATTCTAAATACAAGAAAAATTAAATAATTTCAGATTCATTTGAATCCAGGAAATGGGAAATATTCAATATTAAATATCTAGTATTCATGTTTGTTTGCTAATCTAATAAGAAAGTAGGATGTATATTTTAATAAAAAATATAAAAAAATAAAATTACATTTTATAAAGGGAAAAGAAAGTACGTCTGACTTCCAGGTGGCTGTTACAGAAAGTGATTAAAAGGTTTGTGGAAGGTGAACCCTGAAAAAAAGTTTTGTGCATGGTTGTTACTGCTGCTGCTGCTAAGTCGGTTCAGTCGTGTCCGACTCTGTGCGACCCCATAGACGGCAGCATGGTTAGGACTAACTAATTTAAAATCAATTTAATTAAGTTTACCTAAATGAGTTTAAAGCAAGCTAGTGCAAAAACTTGAATTCGGCCTTTCTCTCTGTTAAGAGGACATACTTTCTTCAAATGTTGAACTGCTTTTAAATAATAGATTTAAGTTTCTTTACCTCTTAATTGATCTGTTCTATATTTACCTTTGAAATCTTTTTAACTTTGGCTAAGTAAATAATTATTATTTCATAGTAACTTATATCATCCTTTTTGACTGAGTGGTATAAACCCTTTTGATATTTATTGACAAAACCTCCTAAATAACTTGACTTCTAACTAACTTTGGGATGCTTCAGAGAGACATCCCAAAGAGCTATCAAGCTACCTGGGTTCATTGGACATGTTAAATTATATGGAAGTACTGTTCAAAGGGTGAAAAATCTTCTCAGGTACACTGTATGGTTGATATTACTAATAAAGATATTCTAAAATTATGTGAAATTCATATAGATCTGATATGCCCTGATAAAATATGGTCAATAATAGTTTTAGTTATCATATTAAAGTGTTATGACCAGGTTTCTTTGTCAATTGCAATAGAATCAGATTTTAAACATGCCTTCTATGGTTTTCCTCTCATGCCTTTAGAAGAATACTGCCAGTTCTTCAAGATTCATGGAAAAGACTTTCTAAGACTAAACAGATAAACAAATTTTGTTACTAACAGTAAGCTGGATCCAGTCTGGAATTTGGTCTTCTCTCTGTTTAGAGGACAAAGTTTTCTTAAAATCCAGCTTTCAATAACAGATTATAAATTTCTTTGCCTTTAAATGATTTATATTTGTTTTTAAAATCTTTTTGTTACTTTGGTAAAGTAAATAAACATTATTTAAGATTATGGTACATGTAGACAAAGCTCATTCTGCTTCTACAAAAAATAACCCCTCATGGTTAGACTTTGGCCATCTTGATGTCCTTGAAACATGGCAATAGTCTGCTCTTAAATCAGGAAATTAAAAATAAATAAACAACAGCTAAAAATCAAAGAGCCAGGGCTATGGGAAATCCAAGATGGCTGCTTGGCTTTTCCGGGCTCCCTGACAGACCTCATTTTTATTTGATGGGTTAAAGCCTTACCTGGCTACAGTGTTAATGCCCTCACAATGAGTTCTCCAAAAAAAGAAAAAATTAAGTTTCACTAAATATTAAGTTCTAGTTTTGTTAATTAAGGTCTGTGCTTACTAAAAAGCAAGAGAGTTCCAGAAAAACATCTATTTCTGCTTTATTGACTATGCCAAAGCCTCTGACTGTATGGATCACAACAAATTGGAAAATTCTGAAAGAGATGGGAATACCAGACCACCTGACCTGCCTCTTGAGAAGCCTGTATGCAGGTCAGGAAGCAACAGTTAGAACTGGGTATGAAACAACAGATTGGTTCCAAATAGGAAAAGGAGTACGTCAAGGCTGTATATTGTCCTCCTGCTTATTTAACTTTTATAAAGAGTACATCGTGTGAAATGCTGGGCTGGAGGAAGCACAAGATGGAATCAAGATTGCTGGGAGAAATAACCTCAGGTATGCAGATGACACCGCCCTTATGGCAGAAAGTGAAGAAGAACTAAAGAGCCTCTTGATGAAAGTGAAAGAGGAGAGTGAAACAGTTGGATTAAAGCTCAACATTCAGAAAACTAAGATCATAGCATCTGGTCCCATCACTTCATGGGAAATAGATGGGGAAACAGTGGAAACAATAGCTGACTTTATTTTTCTGGGCTCCAAAATCACTGCAGATGGTGATTGCAGCCATGAAATTAAAAGACGCTTGCTCCTTGGAAGGAAAGTTATGACCAACCTAGACAGCATATTAAAAAGCAGAGACATTACTTTGTCAACAAAGGTCCGTCTAGTCAAGGCTATGGCTTTCCCAGTGGTCACGTATGGATGTTAAGAGTTGGACTATAAAGAAAGCTGAATGCAGAAGAATTGATGCTTTTGAACTGTGGTGTTGGAGAAGACTCTTGAGAGTCTCTTGGACTGCAAGGAGATCCAACCAGTCCATCCTAAAGGAGATCAGTCCTGGGTGTTCATTGGAAGGACTGATGTTGAAGCTGAAACTCCAATATTTTGGCCACCTGATGTGCAGAGCTGACTCATTTGAAAAGACCCTGATGTTGGGAAAGATTGAGGGCAGGAGGAGAAGGGGATGAAGAGGATGAGATGGTTAGATGGCATCACCGATGCAATGGACATGAGTTTCAGTAAACTCCAGGAGTTGGTGATGGACAGGGAGGCGTGGAGTCCCGCGGTTCATGGGGTCACAAAGAGTCGGACATGACTGAGCAATTGAACTGAACTGAACTAGACTGTGCTTATTAAGACTCACTTCTGAGATAGATTCTTGTTATGTTATATTGCTAAAAGGTTTAATTAAGTTATTAAAAAGGACACTCTAAGATTGTTTCCAAAACTTATCTCAGTAACTAGTCTTTGGATAAAGGTCAGATGTTCCATGATGTACAACCAGGAGATTAACACTTGGCTATAGTCATTTAACTGAGGCAGGTGACCTGGGGTATATTGGGCTACACCCAGTGAAACTTCTTGACTTAAATTTTTGCTTGTGACCTTACTAATAACTTCTAGCTATATGTCTGGACCTGGTTCTCCTGGCTAGCCCCTCAGCAGCTTTCCTACTTCTATTAATCTTTGGGCCAAATATCTTTAACTTTCTTGTTAAGTTTGTTTCTCTAAGTAGTAGTATGACAAGAATATCCCCCGGCCAATGCCCAGCAATGCTAGAACAAGCTGCCTTATTCTGTGAATTCTCATTGACCTCACACCCCGAGGTCCTCATGCTGTTCTCCCTTTGAGATCTTATACGGGAGACCACCCCCAGTGATAAAAAACTCAAGGGATGCCACGAACAACTAGCTGACCTGTAGATTTCCCAACACCTCCAGGCTCTGGGAAAGTCTTCCACCATATCACCCAAGAAACCTGAGAAAGGACACCCATTCCACTGGGCAATTGGGTTCATCCCTATCAGCCAGGAGATGAGGTATGGGTTAAAGACTGGAAAAAGGGACCACTTCAGCCAGTTTGGACAGGTCATCACGCAGTCTTCCTGGCAATCCCTACTGCTGTTAAAATTATAGGTGTCATCCCTTGGATCCACCACACCAGAGTCAAGAAGGCAGCAGCTTCCTATAATGAGGACACCTGGAAAGCAGTTTGGGATCCCCAAAATCCCCTCAAGGTCTGCTTCCAAAAACAATGGCCCTTACCTGTGAAGGACGCTGAGCCTTGCTCTAGTCACTCTGGAAGCTGACTAGTCCATGTCCTGCAGAAGCTTGAGGATTCTTCAGCCTTGCTCCAGCCACATTCTGGCAGCTGGCTGGTCAACGCGTGGTGGAGGCTGGAGGATCCAACTATCAAAATATCAATGGATTTTCACTGTCAACCCTGGACTCTATCCCTGATTGCTATTATTTCTGTGCTCTTCACTACAGGACTAACTTCAGTCACACACCGGGACTAGGATTTGGGTCAGAAGCTGTGGTTAACTGTCTGTTATCTCACTGTAGTGGGAAGGCTCATTCTTATTAGATGTCTCTTATGATTGATCCTCCCTACTAACTAAACTGCTCCACAGTACAGTTGAACCCCCTTCCTGAGAGTCTCAGTTGCTATAGCCGTGACAACCCAAAGATGGGGAGAAAACCTTTTGCTAGTGTTCAGTTATCTGTTATGTGCAGGCTGCTTTGCAGCCTTTTGGTGTCCCTTGCTGTGACAGATGGTGCCACCACCATCAAGGTTTTTTCTTTGTTTGTGGGACAGATGCTTACTTATGTCTACCTGTCAATTAGATGAGTATCTGCACCTTAGCTTTCCTCACTCCCCAGATGAATATTGTCCCTAACAACCAGACTCTCACAGTACCTTTGGCAGCACATACATGGTCAAAAAAGAGCCATCCAGCTTATACCCCTACTAGTTGGTCTGGGAATCACGGCTGGGATAGATATGGGAATAGGAGGAATTGCTTCAATCAACCACCTTTTACCATACACTATGCAAACACTTCACAGATGACATTGAGAGATTGGCCAAATCTTTAGTGGCCTTATAGGACCAACTAGACTCCCTGGATGAAGCAGTTTTACAAAATACGAGAGGGCTAGACCTACTGACAGCTGAAAAGGGAGGACTCTGCCTCTTCTTGAATGAAGAATGCTGCTTTTGTGTAAAACAATCAAAAATAGTCAGGGACATGGCCCAACAGCTAAGGGAACAAATAATAAAGAGAGCTGTTGCTGCTGCTAAGTCGCTTTAGTCGTGTCCGACTCTGCGACCCCATAGACAGCAGCCCACCAGGCTCCCCTGTCCCTGGGATTCTCCAGGCAAGAATACTGGAGTGGGTTGCCATTTCCTTCTCCAATGCAAGCATGCATGCTAAGTTGCTTCAGTTGTGTCCGATTCTGTGCGACCCCATAGACAGTAGCCCACCAGGCTCCTCTTTCCCTGGGGTTCTCCAGGCAAGAATACTGGAGTGGGTTGCCATTTCCTTCTCCAAAAAGGAGAGAGAAACTAATTCCTGGGGTCACTGGAACAATATCTGGAGCTGGGAATCGTGGTTTTTCCGTTTAACAGGTCCTCTCTTCATGCTCTTTGTGATGCTCTTGTTTGGCCCTTGTATTCTCAATGCAATTACTCAGTTCATAACCTCTAGGATTGAATCCATAAAGTTACAAATGATAATAGTTCAAAACAGCCCCCTAAACGATGGGGAGCTCTGAATGTACTACTAGAAACATGAGATGATGCTTTCTACAATGGGTGATAGAAGCATCAAAAGGGGGGAATGAAGAGGAAAAGTTAAAATTTTACATAAACTCCTTCTCCTTCTGCCTCCGTAACTCAGCTTGCCCCTTGCAAAGTCTAAATCATGTAGTCTCAGAAAGTGGGGACTTGCAATACTAGGAAATGGAGTTTATCTCACTCACCCTTGTCCTGCTCTTTGCAATTGCCCGGCCCCTGCAAACCTGCTTAATCATGCCTGTCCAAGCCAGGCATGCCCCTCCCCATCTTGACTGCTATTCCCACGCGCTCAAAACCCCTTAGTTTAAACCAGCCTATTAACAGCTGGTGTTGCCCGTTACAGTCTGTCTATAAAAACTCTGTAATCCCTTTGTTTGGGGCTCAGAGCTTGGAGTGTTAACTCCTCTGGGCCCGCTGGTGTAATAAACCTGAGTTCTCCAACTCTCCGAGTGTGGTGCTTGGTTTCTGGAGTACTGGTTTCTGCAACAGTATGAGTGAGGCACTGAATATAATCAATTCTAAGGCCCATTTTCTCTCTATCTGTGAACCACTGAAACTCAAGAAACAAGTTATCTGCTGCTAGGAATAGGTATACGATAATAGTTATAGATATTCTCATTCAAAAGGGGAGGAAATGGAAGGAAAAAAGAAGTCACTGGTTCCAAGAAATTTCAAAATATTGCTAGACAAACTCCCTTTAGGTTTCAAGGCCTGGGAATAAGCGTCTGTGGCTAAAAGCTCTGTCCTCTGGGCTTGCTCCTCCTCTCTCAAAGTCATTCTTCCTTTTACTGGGAGGATAATATATTCCCAGCAAGAAATTTTATCACCCTATTTCCTACCTGTAGAATGTTAGGAGTCTGACAATCTTTAATTTTGTTTTCTCCCTGTCACTTCCAGTCCAAACTAGCAGTCTTTCTGCTAGTATAAAATTCTCAAGAGTCTTGTGGGTCTTCCACATATATCGTAAACATTCTCTCCATTAGATAAGAAGTTCCTCCACAGATTTTTCTAGATGATCCCTTCTCTGTTTCTGGATTCTGCTGAGATGGTTGTGGGGATCCAATGAGTAACATGCCCAATCCATTTTAAGAGCACTTTGTATTAGTAAATACGCTGACTTTTTGCATTACCGAAAGGTTTCCCAGCCACAACTTTGACTTTCTTTCTAGAGTATTCTCAAGAGGCAGATCAGGTGGTCTGGTATTCCCATCTCTTTCAGAATTTTGCACAGTTCATTGTGATCCACACAGTCAAAGGCTTTGGCATAGTCAATAAAGCAGAAATAGATGCTTTTCTGGAACTCTCTTGCTTTTTCCATGATCCAGAGGTTGTTGGCAATTTGATCTCTGGTTCCTCTGCCTTTTCTAAAACCAGCTTGAACATCAGGAAGTTCACGGTTCACATATTGCTGAAGCCTGGCTTGGAGAATTTTGAGCATTACTTTACTAGCGTGTGAGATGAGTGCAATTGTGCGGTAGTTTGAGCATTCTTTGGCATTGCCTTTCTTTGGGATTGGAATGAAAACTGACCTTTTCCAGTCCTGTGGCCACTGCTGAGTTTTCCAAATTTGCTGGCATATTGAGTGCAGCACTTTCACGGCATCATCTTTCAGGATTTGGAATAGCTCAACTGGAATTCCATCACCTCCACTAGCTTTGTTCGTAGTGATGCTTCCTAAGGCCCACTTGACTTCACATTCCAGGATGTCTGGCTCTAGGTCAGTGATCACACCAGCATGATTATCTGGGTCATGAAGATCTTTTTTGTACAGTTCTGTGTATTCTTGCCATCTCTTCTTAATATCTTCTGCTTCTGTTAGGTCCATACCATTTCTGTCCTTTATCGAGCCCATCTTTGCATGAAATGTTCCTTTGGTATGTCTGATTTTCTTGAAGAGATCCCTAGTCTTTCCCATTCTGTTGTTTTCCTCTATTTCTTTGCACTGATCGCTGAAGAAGGCTTTCTTATCTTTTCTTGCTATTCTTTGGAACTCTGCATTCAGATGTTTGTATCTTTCCTTTTCTCCTTTGCTTTTTGCTTCTCTTCTTTTCATAGCTATTTGTAAGGCCTCCCCAGACAGCCATTTTGCTTTTTTGCATTTCTTTTCCATGGGGATGGTCTTGATCCCTGTCTCCTGTACAATGTCACGAACCTCATTCCATAATTCATCAGGCACTCTATCTATCAGATCTAGGCCCTTAAATCTATTTCTCACTTCCACTGTATAATCATAAGAGATTTGATTTAGGTCATACCTGAATGGCCTAGTGGTTTTCCCTACTTTCTTCAATTTAAGTCTGAATTTGGCAATAAGGAGTTCATGGTCTGAGCCACAGTCAGCTCCTGGTCTTGTTTTTGCTGAGTGTATAGAGCTTCTCCATCTTTGGCTGCAAAGAATATAATCAGTCTGATTTCGGTGTTGACCATCTGGTGATGTCCATGTATAGAGTCTTCTCTTGTGTTGTTGGAAGAGGGTGTTTGCTATGACCAGTGCATTTTCTTGGCAAAACTCTATTAGTCTTTGCCCTGCTTCATTCCGTATTCCAAGGCCAAATTTTCCTGTTACTCCAGGTGTTTCTTGACTTCCTACTTTTGCATTCCAGTCCCCTATAATGAAAAGGACATCTTTTTTGGGTGTTAATTCTAAAAGGTCTTGTAGGTCTTCATAGAACCATTCAGCTTCTTCAGCGTTACTGGTTGGGGCATAGCCTTGGATTACTGTGATATTGAATGGTTTGCCTTGGAAACGAACAGAGATCATCCTGTCATTTTTGAGACTGCATCCAAGTACTGCATTTCGAAGTCTTTTGTTGACCATGATGGCTACTCCATTTTTTCTGAGGGATTCCTGCCCGCAGTAGTAGATATAATGGTCATCTGAGTTAAATTCACCCATTCCAGTCCATTTCAGTTCGCTGATTCCTAGAATGTCGACATTCACTCTTGCCATGTCTTGTTTGACCACTTCCAATTTGCCTTGATTCATGGACCTGACATTCCAGGTTCCTATGCAATATTGCTCTTTACAGCATCGGACCTTGCTTCTATCACCAGTCACATCCACAGCTGGGTATTGTTTTTGCTTTGGCTCCATCCCTTCATTCTTTCTGGAGTTATTTCTCCACTGATCTCCAGTAGCATATTGGGGACCTACTGACCTGGGGAGTTTCTCTTTCAGTATCCTATCATTTTGCCTTTTCATACTGTTCATGGGGTTCTCAAGGCAAGAATACTGAAGTGGTTTGCCATTCCCTTCTCCAGTGGACCACATTCTGTCAGATCTCTCCACCATGACCCGCCCATCTTGGGTTGCCCATGGGCATGGCTTAGTTTCATTGAGTTAGACAAGGCTGTGGTCCTAGTGTGGTTAGATTGACTAGTTTTCTGTGAGTATGGTTTCAGTGTGTTTGCCCTCTGATGCCCTCTTGCAACACCTACCGTCTTACTTGGGTTTCTCTTACCTTGGGTGTGGGGTATCTCTTCACGGCTGCTCCAGCAAAGCACAGCCATTGCTCCTTATCTTGGACGAGGGGTATCTTCCCACCGCTGCCCTTCCTGACCTTCAACGTGGGATAGCTCCTCTAGGCCCTCCTGCTCCCGCGCAGCCATGGCTCCTTGGATGTGGGGTTGGTCCTCCCGGACACCGCCCCTGGCCTCGGGCGTGGGGTTGCTCCTGCTGCCCGCCGCACCTGGCCTCGGGCTTGGGGCGTGGGGTATCTCCACCTGATCTGTCTCTTGAGAAATTTGTATGCAGGTCAGGAAGCAACAGTTAGAACTGGACATGGAACAACAGACTGGTTCCAAATAGGAAAAGGAGTTTGTCAAGGCTGTATATTGTCACCCTGCTTATTTAACTTCTATACAGAGTACATCATGAGAAACGCTGGACTGGAAGAAACACAAGCTGGAATCAAGATTGCCGGGAGAAATATCAATAACCTCAGATATGCAGATGACACCACCCTTATGGCAGAAAGTGAAGAGGAACTCAAAAGCCTCTTGATGAAAGTGAAAGTGGAGAGTGAAAAAGTTGGCTTAAAGCTCAACATTCAGAAAACGAAGATCATGGCATCCGGTCCCATCACTTCATGCGAAATAGATGGGGAAACAGTGGAAACAGTGTCAGACTTTATTTTTCTGGGCTCCAAAATCACTACAGATGGTGACTGCAGCCATGAAATTAAAAGACGCTTACTCTTTGGAAGGAAAGTTATGACCAACCTAGAAAGCATATTCAAAAGCAGAGACATTACTTTGCCAACAAAGGTTCGTCTAGTCAAGGCTATGGTTTTTCCTGTGGTCATGTATGGATGTGAGAGTTGGACTGTGAAGAAGGCTGAGTGCCGAAGAATTGATGCTTTTGAACTGTGGTGTTGGAGAAGACTCTTGAGAGTCCCTTGGACTGCAAGAAGATCCAACCAGTCCATTCTGAAGGAGATCAGCCTTGGGATTTCTTTGGAAGGAATGATGCTAAAGCTGAAACTCCAGTACTTTGGCCACCTCGTGCCAAGAGTTGACTCATTGGAAAAGACTCTGATGCTGGGAGGGATTGGGGGCAAGAGGAGAAGGGGATGACAGAGGATGAGATGGCTGGATGGCATCACTGACTCGATGGCCGTGAGTCTGAGTGAACTCCGGGAGTTGGTGATGGACAGGGAGGCCTGGTATGCTGCGATTCATGGGGTCGCAAAGAGTTGGACACGACTGAGCGACTAATATGATCTGATCTAGAGTATTCTTTCCTGACAGTGAATATGCTAATTTTTTAACATCTTTTCCAATCTAGATAAGAGAACTACCCAAACACTAATTCCTGGTTCCTTTTTATTTAGAGTTCTTCCCTCAATTTCCCTCTTTCCTCTCATATTTTATTACAAAGATCAAACATAAACCAGGATGTACCTTCAACACTTTGCTTGGAAGTCTTCTAAGCTAAATACTCAAGTTCATTTTTCACAAATTCTGCTTTCTATAAAAGTTTAGGATACAATTCAGCTAAGTTTTCTGTCATTATATAACAAAAGCCCCTCCTCCCCAGTTTCCAATTAAATATTCCCCACTTCCAGGCCCTCACTATACCTTCAACGTCTATATTTTCACCAATATTGTGTTTATGATTTAAATATTATCTAAAACAATATAATTTTTTAAAATCTGCTCTTCACTTCCTTCTTATCCGTCACCAGTAGAGTTTTTAACATCCATAGCTCTACTAACAGGCTATTCAAGACAACTAGACTCTTTTAAAAAAAATTTATTTATTTGACTGCATCAGATCTTCATTGCATCATGGGAGGTTCAGTAGTTGTGGCATGCAGGGTTATTTGCCCTGAGGCATGTGGGATCTTAGTTCCCCAACCAGGGTTTGAACCCACATCCCTAAGTTATAAGGTGGATTCTTAACCATTGGACCACCAGGGAAGTCCCAACCTAGGCTTTTCCTATCCTACCTCTAAAAATGCTTCCTTTCATTGCCTACTGCTCAACTCCAAAGCCTCTTAGTATTTGTTACATCAGTACCCTACTTCTGGTACCAAAATCTACGTTAGTTGCCAATTTTTGCTATAACAAAGACCGCAAACTTAGTACCTTAGAATAATACAAACGTATTATAGTTCTAGAGGTCAAAAGTCCAAAATGAACCAGCAGGATCGAAGGGTCTAGACAGAATCTATTTCCTTGTCTTTTCCAGTTTCTAAAGGCTGCCAACGTTCTTTGGCTCATGGTCCCATATCACTCTGACCTCTGCTTCCTTCATTACATCCCTTCTTCTCACTGTGGTCATTGTTTCTCTCTAAGGACCTTTGTGACTAATTGGGTCTACATGGATAATTCAGGAACATCGCCTCATCTCAGTTTAATCATACCTGCAAAGTCTCATTTGCCATGTAAGGTAACATATTCATAAGTCCCAGAGATTAGAACGTTGACCTCTTTGGGAGGTCACTATTAACCTTTTATAGTTTGCACAGCTTAATGGGAGTGCAAACAGTTGCTTCAGGGACAGTGAAAGTCAAGCAGAGGTGAGCGTGCCCAGTTTGGAGTCCAGCCTCTCCCAGGGTTGGGTTGGTCATATCTGGCTGACTGAGATGTTTGGCCAGTCGAACATGCTCATTGGTGTTCCTCAGGCCCTAGACTTTCCCCTCAATTCAGAGAGAGGAGAAGGGAAATGACATTTGTTGAGGGCCCACTAAGTGCCTGTTACTCAGATAAGCAAAGGAGCCCTGGATTGTTAATTCTCTACCCTAAGGCCTTGCCCCTGGCCTGGGACTGTGAAGTCCTTCACAGAGCATCAGGGGCTCTTAACATCCATGATCAGGCTTGCGGTGGTCCTTGAAACCCCCAGCGGCTACTCTCCTTCCTGAGCAGGCGGATGTGTCGTGTGGAGCAGCGCCTTTCCCTCCCTGGCACCTGTGTGTGACTCAGACCCCCAGGTAAAGCCCAACCCAATGGGAAGTGACTAAGCATTGAACTTTGCTTCCTCTTACTGGGGAGAGAGGAGGAAGCCTGAAGCTGGGCCTGGCCCTCCCCCTCACTCAGATGTCTCAAGATAGTGAGGGAGAGGGTTGGGTTTTGTAGGTGACCACACCAGGGCAGTCCCCTAGAGCAGCCCATACGTCTGCATTTACCCTGCGCGTACGCATGGCTGTGTGTGTGTGGGTGTGTGTGTGTGTGTGCACATCAGTGCAGTTCAGGAGATTTGAGGGTGGTGGTCATGCTGGGATCTACCAGATTTTCTCACCTTCTATAGTTTGTTTCCTGCTTTCAGTGAGTCAGTTGTCTTGAGTATGTAAAGTGGGATTTAGGAAATGAGGAGGACTCTGGCTGATTGCCTAAGTTGGAGTCCTGACAGCGTTAAATTACGAAGGCTCTGTTTAAAATGCATCATTGGACATCTCTGTAGCTGCTATTGTAGTTGTCTCTAGGAAGGGAAAGTGGGTGATTGGGCAACAGGAAAGGGAGCCTTACTCTTCTCTCTTACTCTCCTTTGATAACTTTTAAATTTTGTTCCATTTGCAAGTATTCCCCATTCAAACAGAAAGAATACTTGATAACCCAAGAAAGAAGAGAAAAAAGAGGATCCTTTTCCATATTAGTGCTAAAATAATTCACAATGTTAGTCATTGACTGGATAAACATTATGGCATCCCTGTTGGATGTCAGGCACTGTACTAGGTTCTGGAGATGCTGCAGAGAGCAATACAGCGTTCCTTGCTTCACAGAGATTCCAGCTGGGAGAGCGATTGAGACAGAGAACCAGGCATTGACCATGCAGTGTCAGAAGCGTGATGATGGGGAAGGTGCAAAGAAGGTTTCTTTGCCCAGACTTGGGGAGAGGAAGCCTTCTTGGACCTGGTGCTGTCCAAGCTGAAACTCAGAGCACCTAGGAGTTAGCCAGGGGAGAAGAGAGAAAGAGAGGCATAGGGAACAACACAGGTACAAAGACTGTAGGGGCCACAAAAAGAAACTTGAATACATCCCCGGAATTGCAAGCACTCGATAGGTCTGGAATGTTGAGTTTGGAGGAGGTGTTGGAGAAATAAAGTTGGAGAGGTAAAGTCAGATCATGATGTGTTTTATAAGTGAGTTTTAAGATGAGTTAGTGGTCACTTTGTATGCAGGGGTGGAACACCGAGGGACAGGGGTTAATAATAACCTATAGAAGAGTTGGAATGCTCTTTTGTGCTGGGGTACTATAATCTTTTTAAGTAAGCTTCTTCATTTAATCCTTGCAACAAGCCTAAGATATTTACTATCATTTTTTCCTCTATTTTTTGAGTGAGGAAACTGAGGCTCAGAAAGGTTAAGTGCAGTGGGAAATATTACAGAGTCACACAGGAAATAGTATAGATGTTTAAGCACACAGCTGTATGTGTTAGTCGCTTAGTCATGTCCGACTCTGCGACCCCATGGACTCCATGCGACCCCCATGTCACCTATTGTGACAGGCCAGGGCTCCCAGCTCTGGTCCTGCCAACACATGGTACTGGAGCCCAGCATTTTTGGTCAATGCATAATTTTAGCAAAAGATAACAAGCAGCAGCCAAGAGAACAGAGACACAAGAAGAATATTGCAAACCTTATTGCCTGAATCTGATACTCTTACAAGTATTCCTTCCACCTCAGTCAAGAGAGGACATTAAGTGGGTTAGCTGCCTGCTCACCGACTTAACACACTGGCTGGGAGCCCACTCGTCTTTCTACCTGTAAACTTCACACTCTTATAAAGTGGATCTTTATAGGAGGCTTGTAAAAGCTCAGAGGATGAGGCAAAATATTGCCTTAGTTTCCAGGATATTTCATGATGGGTACTTGGTCTCCTGATCCTGCATATCTCTTGGTTTCTGATCTTTGTGTGCTAAATCGCTTCAGTTGTGTCTGACTGTGCAACCCCATGGACTGAGCCCACCAGGCTCCTCTGTTCGTGGGGTTGTCCAAGCAAGAATACTGGAGTGGGTTGCCATTTCCTACTCCAGGGAATATTCCTCCAGGGAATATTCCAGGGATCGTACCCATGTCTCTGGCGTCTCTTGCATTGGCAGGCGAGTTCTTTACCACTAGCACCACTTGGGAAGCCCCTTCTGACCTTTAGCTGAACTCTTAACTGTTTCCCTCCTGGTTCTTGTCTGACTCTGTGGTTTGACTCTTGACAGAGGTATCTGTCCTGTTAGTTACTGGACTTTCCAGCAGGCCTTATCTCTGTTCCAGGCCTATGTGAATCATCAAACCCTTGCCTCTGTCTTCCCATTATAATTTTTCATCTTGCCCATAGTTGTAGTGCTGAGTGAGGTAAAATCATCCCCAGGGTCTAGGTTCTAAGAGCGCTCAGGAAGATCCACCTTTTCCTACATCTGAAAGTCCATTCTTAGAGAGTTAAGTTCTTATAAATATCCTGTGTATATCAAAGCATCCACACAAAAATTCTGCATTAACTTATATTAAGTGGAAAAAAGAGTTTGTAGCCAAATAAGTTTAGGGAATGCTCTGTAGTCTTAGTTTCTTGTCTAAAACAAGGTTTCTCAGACCCCTCGATATATTATGTTCAGGATAAAGATCCAATAAGGACATTTATACACTTCACAATCCTGTACCCCAAACCCTTGGGATGAGATATATTTGAATTCCAAATTTTTCAGATTTCAATACGGTAATGCGGTGAATATATGATTTATCCTATAGCATCCCCAGCAGAATGGGAGAGGCCCTGTAATCACATATTTCTGCAACAAAACATATGGATATTCACACTAAGTAGGTTAAATAAAGAATCTGAAAAGTTACATATCAATTTAGGTCATGTTCTGTCCCTGAGTATGAAAAAACATTTATTTTTCAGGACTTTTTAGACTTCAACATTATGGATAAAAGATTGTGAACCTGTATATGAAGCCCCCCTACTCCAAACATATTTGACCACAGAATCCCCGTTTTCCGGGGGCATCCTGCAGGAACAGGATCCACAGACTCTGGAGGACACTCAAGCTATCGGTCTACATTGCAATCTTCCCAGGGGAGGGGACACACTGCCGTCTCACTGGGCACTCACATTAGTCATCTTCTCTGGGGACAACTGGATGAGATGGGGATTCTCATAACTGAATGAGGAGGAAGAGATGAAAAGATGAAGCTCCAACCAGACATAGCAGATCTGGTCAGATAGTCATGGTGCTCAACCTTCAGGCCCCGGGTGGAAAAAAAGAGCGTGAGGAAGAACAGCACTGTGGGAACACAGGCTCGAGTTTGCCTCTTAGCACTCTTCCACATTTTCCTCATTTCCTTAAAACACGTCACTTTTTTTCTCTCCCTGATTGTTCTTTTCTCCTGCAAGGAGTTATTGTTCTGAGTGTTGCTGAGGGAGAAAGGCAGGCCCAGGGCTGATGCTGGGTCTTCGGGAAGAAGGCTTCCCGTTGCTCTGGCATCATCGTCCCAGCCCAGAGCTGAGGTGGGGTGGCTGGAGTAGGGTGCACGCCTAAGGCCAGTGTCCCCTGGGTAAGGAGGAGGATGTTGGATTTCTGGAAGATTTCCAGGAAGACTTCCTGCTCTGACAAAAACAACACAAACACAGGAAAAGGCTCTGGGGCCTAAGGGGAGGGAATAGTGGACCAGAGTAGAGACTTTGGAATGGGACAGCCTGATACAGAGAAGCCTTCCCCTCCTTAGCCAGCTATGTTCCTCCAGCCAACTGAGAGCATTTCTCCACTGAGAGTGAAGGTTGGGAGCTGGAGGAGGGGGACCAGTAACTCTTGAACCCTCCTCACCTTCCTCTTTTATCTACTCTGCACTTAGTGTAATATTTCGCTATGGCTTGGTCCATGGTGGTTGGAGGTGGAGAGGGGGCAGTGAATCAGAGGGCCATTTAGCTAGGGCCTCACATTTGTGAAGGGTCTCAAATACAGACCTTAAATGTGTGTGGTTGCATATCCAACGAGGAGCCTCATTCACCGAGATTAGCAGAAAACATGCATCCCAAACTTGTCCCATTACCAGACCAACCACCTGGGCCAGAAAAAATACAAAAGCTCTTAAAATCTGAATAATGTCTGAATTTAGGTTACAAGTAGAGTACAAATGTTAATTTCTTAGTTTTGATGAATAGACTTTTCTTCTTATTGCTGTTCAGTTGCTAAGTCGTGTCCAACTCTTTGTGACCCCATGAACTACAGCACTCTGGGTTTCCCTGTCCTTCACTATCTCCAGGAGTGGTATAAACTATTATTATTTTCATATGGTTTGTCAACTGCACCACTGGCTTCCCTGGTGGCTTAGACGGTAAAGAATCTGCCTGCAATGAGGGAGACCTGGGTTCGATCCCTGGGTTGGGAAGATCCGCTGGAGGAGGGCATGGCAACCTACCCCAATATTCTTGCCTGGAGAATCCCCACGACAGAGGAGTCTGGTCGCCAAGAGTTGGACATGACTGAGCAACTAAGCACATGCTACATTATATATTCGTATGTATGTGTGTGTGTGTGTGTGTGTGTGTGTGTCCGGGGGGGGGGGGGGGTGAGGGTCATAAGCTTTAATTTGCTAAGTATAAACATTTGAAATAGGTTACAATTTAGTAACTGTTTTTTGGCAATTAAAAAACATATCAGGAGCCATAAAAATGGAAGTAGTAAACATTTTAAAATAAGAAAATGGAAATAATCTGGTGCTATCTTCACCTTTGAGAAGGATAAGGGGAGCCCCAGGCAGGAGGCTGAGGGTGCCTTCCCAGCTGTGTGCTGGGATTCAGCTTCTAGAGGACACGATATTCTGCCAGCTCCTGGGCTCTCCTTTGACAGCTCCTGCCAACTCTGGCTTCATCTGCATCACTCTAGCGACCTCTGCTGGGCTGGGGCTGAAAGGCGACCGAGGATGGGATGGCACTCAGAACCCTGGTTGGGAAGTTGGGTGGGATGCTCTGGTGGGCAGTGTAAGGACATTGGTGTCAGAAGGAACTCAAAGAAGATAAGATCCGAAGACTTCGAGGTTGTTTATACCATGCTTTGCTGGAACGGGCTGTTCTGTTAGCGGTGCTGAGGACGGGAGGCAAGTTTAGGTATGACGGCAAGATGGCTGAGCCCAGGGAGAGAAATGCTGTATTGCTGAGTGGGGATTCATGACTCAGTTTCTCCTCTTCTAAGCCCTGACTCCATATAGTGACCACAAAGGGCTTGGCCTCTCTGAAAAGGGCCTGGCCTCTCTGAAAAGGGCAGCCATTCTCCTCTCTGCAGCAGGGTTGGGTCATGACCTCTCTGATTCAAAGAGAGAGAACAGGAAGTCCTCCGGAGGCCTCTTGCCACAGCTGAGTTCTCTGATGAAGCTTTTACTAAAGGACCTTGTTTTGAGGGCAAGCAGTAGCCTTACCCAGGCAGTTAATGAAAATGCTTCATCTTAGGCACATGGCATTTATTCCTGGGAGGTAGATGGTAACATTCAGGCCTCCGATCGCTTCTTTGAACCTGCTGGTGACCAAGTGAGTCCCAGTGAGTACTGGGAATAAAAATAGCACACGGGAGCTCACAGCTTATTGCAGCTGCCGTGGCTAGTGTCAGAAGCTGGTATTGGGTTATTGAGAAAACAGAGTCTTTTAGGTCTGGCAAAGGCTCACTTCAAACAGACAGAGGTTGTTGTCATCATGAGGAAAGCAGTTTATATCTCGATAGCTTGCTTCCCCCTTTGCTCTCTTTCCCATTTAACAGTGTATATGGAAACTTTATACTGCAGACAAAGCTGCTTAGTTTCATCTGGCCTGAGAACACTTATGTGTGAACTTTGGGCCCTTAAGTTGCTAGTGGTAGCAGCCTCCCCCTCTTTCCTCTTTCTCTTGTTTTGTTTATTATCCAGGGCCGCCTAGGGAGCTTGCCAGGTGACTCTAGCAGTAAAGAACCCACCCTCCAATGCAGGTAGACGTAAGAGACTCAGGTTTGATCCCTGGGTGGGAAAGATCCCCTGGAGGAGGGGATGGCAACCCACTCCAGTATTCCTGCCTGGAGAATCCCACGGACAGAAAAGCCTGGCAGGTTGCAGTCCATAGGGTCACAGAGAGTTGGATACAACTCAAGTGACTTGGCACACACATGCACAGGGCTGGGGAGAGCTGCTGCAGAGCTAACCCCTCAAGGCCATGGGGAAGTTAAGAGGTTCCTGAAATGACGCCCCTCCTCAACTCACATGCCCAGGTCAGCCTGGGCTGCTCGATGGCACAGGGCCTTATCAGGGTTGTGGATTTCACAGGACATAGATGATGGTTCAACCACAACAGGGTGGTTGGTTTTTTATCTATGGACAGTAAAGAGGAAGAGCATATCTGGAATAACTGAAAACAAGCCCATTTCTAGAGTAGTCTGTATCTAGGAGTCAGATCTGTTCAGACTCAGGATTACTATCTCCAACGTACAGAAAACTCCCAAAGATTAACAAGAGACCAGACATCCAGTGGAAAAGTAAGCAATGGACAGACTAGAAAATCATAGAAGAGAAATTAGAAAAGCTAGCAAGTGTGTAAAGAGATGTTCAACATTAGAAGCATTCTGAATAAAGCAAATTAAAACATAATATCACTTTGTCATTAGATTAGCAAAAATTAGGCAAGTCATGTATCACTTACCAAGTGTTGGCAAGAATGTGGGAAAAAGGGAAATGCTGGTGGAGTATAAACTTGTAGACCATTCTAGAAGCCATCTGACTCTTTTCCATCAGTTTAAATACGCAATGACCTAAGAGCCAGAGATCCCACTCTTGGGTATATTGCTCCCCCAAAACTCTCACACAAGCCCATAATGGAACATAAGCAAGTGTATTTATCAGGGAATTGTTTATGGAGGCAAACCTGGGTGTCATCACTGGAAAGATGGAGCAGTGAAATGTGTGGGTGCCCTGTGTAGACACCAGACACAATGAACCAGAGGTACCTAGAGTCACACAGCAATCTTAAAAACATGAGTCATGTAAAGAAGAAATACAATAAAATCTATGGTACAGTATCATTCACATAGACTGAAGTCATCTCTCTCCACAAAAGAGCACTATGTATCTTTTAGGAATACCTATATACCAGAGGATATACATTACACGTATTATAGTAAGTGCCCCTTATGGGGTGGGGAGAAAAATAAATGGTTAGGGGAATGATAGGAAAAATAAATAAATAAAAAAGAGGCTGCTGCTGCTACTGCTAAGTCACTTCAGTTGTGTCCGACCCTGTGCGACCCCATAGATGGCAGCCTACCAGGCTCCCCCATCCCTGGGATTCTCCAGGCAAGAACACTGGAGTGGGTTGCCATTTCCTTCTCCAATGCATGAAAGTGAAAGTGAAGTTGCTCAGCTGAGTCCGACTCTTAGCGACCCCATGGACTGCAGCCTACCAGGCTCCTCCATCTATGGGATTTTCCAGGCAAGAGTACTGGAGTGGGCTGCCATTGCCTTCTCCAACAGAGAGGCACTTACCTACTAATGATGAAATGATGTACCATCAGCTGAAGAGATTTGTCCAACTTTCTGTTCCAGAGACAAAAAAAAAAAAAAATTACTGTCAAAACTTTTCATACAGACTGTCAAAAATAAGGCGCATCTGGAGCTTTCCCTAACGATAGTTGCTGGTTGTATAAAGTTTGGATAGACATTTCAAATGAAAGACCGCAAAGATTGTTACAAAATTCTTCAGGCATCTTAGAGGCACTTTAAGGTGACCCAGGAATTATATGAATGAGAAGGCAGGTAAAGGCTTAGGCCCCCAAGTGCCATGCCCAAGGAAGTCATGGGATGAAATTACAGTGGAAAGGGAAGATGTACATGGAGGGAAGTGAGACACGATGGATCTAATCTTATCTTGGGTGACATGTCTCCTGATGGGAATTCTCTGGTTCCTGGAATCAACCTGCTCAGAGTGAGCAGGATTTGCTTTACTAAAGGAGTCCTTCCAGAGATCTCATATCTGAGTTCCTTAAAGGCAGTCAACTGAGAACAAAAGGACAGCAAATGTCTGGCCTGAAAGCAAGATGATAGAAAAATGAAGGCAGGCACTGTGACCCCGGGTTAGTGATACATGTGGGGAAAGAAAAGGAGCAGACTTGAGAAGCAGGTGAAATTTGTGAAAACTTTTTTGTCCCAATGCAATGTACTATCCTTGGACATAAAAAGGACGGAAGTGCAAAAACTCATAAAATCTGAATGTCTGAATTTAGGTTAATAGTATAGTACTAGTGTTAATTTCTTAGTTTTGACAAATGGACCATTGTTAGGTGTCTATAAGGGATTAGGGCAAGCTGAGTGAAGTTTAGACAGGAATTCTGTCTTTGCAAATTTTCTGTAAATCTAAAATTTTTCCGAAATAAAAAGTTTTTTTTCAAAGTTAAAGCTCCAGTCCAAAGACACTTAAAAGGAAATGGAAATAAGTAAATATATCAATCAGGTATATGTTACATTGAAGATGCGTGCATGCATCATATCACCTGGGGCTTCCCAGGTGGCGCAGTGCTAAAGAATCTGCCTGCCAATGCAGGAGATGCAGGTTCAGTTCCTGGGTTGGGAAGATTCCTTGGAGTAGGAGACGGCAACCTACTCCAGTTTCACGCCTGGAAAATTCCATGGACAGAGGAGCCTGGTGGGCTACAGTCCAGGGGGTCGCAAAGAGTTGGACACGACTGAGCAACTGAGCACAACACTATAACAACACGCATACGTGTTTATATGTGTATGAATTTTAAAATTTGGAAGAATTTACACCAAAATATTATTACCTCTGCTGCTGCTAAGTCGCTTCAGTCGTATCCAACTCTGTGCAACCCCATGGACTGCAGCCTACCAGCTCCCCCGTCCCTGGGATTCTCCAGGCAAGAACACTGGAGTGGGTTGCCATTTCCTTCTCCAATTATTATTACCTCTAGATCATATTATAACTAGGATGTGGATGGTATAGCTTATTGATTTTTTTCTTTATACTTTTTTGTATTGTATATTTTACATATTATATAATACAAATATAATTACAAATATAATATAAATACAATATAATATATTGTATTATATATTTTACATAAATGCCATTATTATGAGAAAAAAACCTCATCTGGGTCTGCCAAAAGAACAGGGTGCCACACTCAGAAACTTCCTTGCATGTCTTGCATAGATTCCAACCCCTACTAGGTCCCAGGCCCCTCCTCTCCCAGGACCTGGTTTGAGCAAATCTCCAGCAGATGAGCAGCCTTCTCCTTCTATGAGGCTGTCAGTGAAAATGTGTGGTTCTGCCAGTGTTTAGGGAGGAGCACTGATGCATATTGGTGGTCAGAGAGCTCTGAGCATGATCACATTCTGCCTGTTGCTGGACACGGAGATGCAGAGTGTGGACTGTATGTATAGACTGATAGTGTTTCTTTCTTTCTTTTCTGATCTTTAGTATTTTTTTTAATTACGAAAGTAATCAATATATGTGGACTGTAATAAAATTCAGAAAGCATAATTGTGTAAATAAAAAAGAAATATCCCCATATATGGCTCAGGAACTTTTTCAAAAATAGACTGTTTAAACAAAAGGTTTAAATTCACAATGAAATTGAGTGGAAGGTACAGAGATTTCCCATATACTCCCTAGCCCCATCCACACACAGCCTCCCCCAGTATTAACACCCCTCACCAGAGTGGCACGTCTGTTACAATCAATGAGCCTGTGGGTTTTGACAAATGTACAATGATGTGTACACATGTCATTATGTACACGTCTTCATGTTTTTCATATCATACAGAGTAATTTCACTGCCCTAAAAATCCTTTGTGCTCCACCTATTCATGTCTTCCTTGACATGTTTCATATCAGTAAATGTACATATTTGTCATTCCTTTGAGTGGTTACATAGTATTCCACTGAATGTTGTGCCATACTGTAGCAACCAAACAGCAACAGCAAGAACAACCATGCTGTAAGCATTTTCTAAGCCTCTGCTAGTACAAATACATCCATACCAACATTTGCACATATATCTTGCGCAGTCTTGCTATTTCTGTGGGAGAAATATTTTCCATGTAAATGTGAATCACACATTTACAATGTTGGAAGAGATTTCCTTCTAAAAGCATTTGTTCATTCAACAAGTATTTATTGGGTATTATTTTGTATCAGACCCTAGGAATTCAGCTATGAATTAAAACAGATACAGTTTCTAGTAGAGGACTCTTGTCACTAAACAAACCACCACACAAACCAATATATTACTGCAATTGTAACTTCTCTGAAGGAAAAGAAAAGGCTGCTGGAGAATATAGATGGAGGAATCTACTTTATACTGAGGGTTCAGAGACAGGCGTCATCAAGCTGAGAATTAAAAGATAAATAGGAATACACTAGGAAGAGTAAGAAAAGCAGAGACATTACTTTGCCAACAAAGGTTCGTCTAGTCAAGGCTATGGTTTTTCCTGTGGTCATGTATGGATGTGAGAGTTGGACTGTGAAGAAAGCTGAGCGCCGAAGAATTGATGCTTTTGAACTGTGGTGTTGGAGAAGACTCTTGAGAGTCCCTTGGACTGCAAGGAGATCCAACCAGTCCATTCTGAAGGAGATCAGCCTTGGGATTTCTTTGGAAGGAATGATGCTAAAGCTGAAACTCCAGTACTTTGGCCACCTCATGCGAAGGTTGACTTATTGGAAAGGACTCTGATGCTGGGAGGGATTGGGGGCAGGAGGAGAAGGGGACGACAGAGGATGAGATGGCTGGATGGCATCATTGACTCGATGACCGTGAGTCTGAGTGAACTCCGGGAGTTTGTGATGGACAGGGAGGCCTGGCGTGCTGCGATTCATGGGGTCGCAAAGAGTCGGACACGACTGAGTGACTGAACTGAACTGAACTGAGGAAGAGTGAGGGTCTGGGAGACAATTGAGGGAGAAGGAGCCTTCCAGAAAAGGTGAAGGCCTATGTGGAGGCCTTGAGGTGGATAGCGGGCTAAGTTCGAGGAACACCATGGCCAGTGTTGGGGAGAAAATCTGGAAGTGAGGCTGAGAATAAGGCTGGACCAGGCCATGCTTGGTCTTCTAGGCTGCCTGATCAGTCTCCCTAACAGAGCAGGAAGCTTTCATTTCCTGTATGCTTGAGACCAGCAATGCTTAGAGGTGCTTTCATCCCTCCATTCTATAATTACATGAACATTCAACACGAGCTTTTTTGAGAAGTGTGTAACAGCTCACGTAGAGATTGTCAGATTCAATATGCACATCAAATTACTTCACAAAGTTAACCAAATTCCCCAAATCCCTGCACATCCCAGCATATTTATTCTATTTTAGGACTTAAAGTATGAAAGAAATTTCCTGTTTTTTTCTGTAAAACCAATTTCTTCATCTAAAGCAAACAGTGCTTGTTCCATTCAGCTCATGTTCCAGAAGCTCCCTCTGGGGCTCCTGGATCCTCCTTGTTCTAGCCAATGAAATGCAAGGCCTGTGTGGGAGGAAGAGGCAGCTGGGCAGCTGGCCTTTTCAAGTCACGCTTCCCAGATACACACTTGATGCTGTGAGTGGTGCTGTCAAATACAGGGCTTTTAGTCTGTATGTCCCGCAGTATCCTGGGATAAACCTGTCATCACAAGGTCCACAGTGTTACTTAATCTTTCCCACTGGTGCTCAATGAGTATTTACTGAACAGATGTATTGTATTAGCAGAAGGTATAAAATATCTAAATTATGGTACATCATTTAATGGAATACTATGCAGGCATGAAAAATGGTGGGTAGATACATATTTACTGATGTAGAAAGATGCCCATGAGCTATTAGGTGGAAAATGCTAGCTACGGAACAGATATAGTACAGTCTTTTATTTTTAAAAATTGTGTACTCACATATATGGAAGACATTTGTGTTTTTATTTACACATTTCTGCATTGTCTGAATGTTACAGTGCACAGATGTGAGTTTTGTAATTAAAATGAATGAAGGAATGAATGAATAAGGGAATTTTTAGGATTTTCAGTGGGCTGAATGGAAAATAAAACTCAGTCTTTAAGTTCCTCTCCCTGATCTATTTACCAAATCTGACTTGTTCTTTCAATCTCTATTTGAATAATATTTTTAAAAAATTACCAAAGGGTGCTCATGATATAATAAGTAAAACACAGAGGCAGAAAACCTGGGAAAATTTTGTGTGTGTATAGAAAAGGGTCTCAGAGCAAAACTGCTTACAGAGCTATCCCTGAGTTCTACTTCTATTGGTTGAATATTTTGCAATTTGTATCTATTTCTCTCTATATCTATATGTATACATATATAATGAAGGGTTAAGTTCTTTTTTTTTTTTTTTTACTATTCCATACTTCCTATTCATTCATTCAGAAAATATTTACTGAGCAAGCACTATCAGCTTGACCCAGTGCTAGAAATTTTTCTTCTTCTTCTTTTCATTTGGCCATTCTAGTAGGGGGAAGTAGTATGTCATTTTTTAGCTTTGATTTATACTTCCCTAATAATTAATGATGTTGAGTAGCTTTTCATGTTCTTATTGATCATTTGTATGTCTCCTTCAGGGAAATGTCTATTCAAATCCTTTGCCCATTTTTAAACTGGGCTGTGGGATTTTTTGGACATATACACACTGCTGTATTTATTTCTTTATTTATGGCTGTGCTGGGTCTTTGTTGCTGTACATGGGCTTTCTCTAGTTGTAGAGAATGGGGGCTACTCTCTAGTCGTGTGCACAGACTTCTCACTGTGGTGCTTCTTTTGTGGTGGAGCATGGGCTCTGTGTGTGCAGGCTTCAGTAGCTGTGGCACTCGGGCTTAGTTGTTCCTTGGCACGTGGAATCTTTCCAGACCAGGGATTGGACCTGTGTCCCCTGAATTGGCAGGCAGATTCTTATCTGAGTTGTGGGATTTTAGTTCTCTGACCAGGAATCAAACCCAGGTCCTCCATAGTGAGAGCATGGAGCCCCAACCACTGAACCGCCAGGAAATTCCCTAAAACATTTTCTTCTTACAGAGCTCATGGTTTAGTGGAGAAGACTCACAAGAAAGCAATGCGGGGACTTCCATGGTGGTTCAGTGGCTAAGACTGTGCTCCAAATATAGAGAGCTAGGGTCTGATGCTTGGTCAGGGAACTAGATCCCACATGCCATAACTAAGACCTGGAGCAGTGAAATTAATTAATTAATTTTTAAAAAAGCAATGTGATGTGAGAGGATATATAATGCCAAGTATTAGGCAGGCCCCCATCTGCCAGGAGAGCCATAGAATGACCAGGGAGGGCTTCAGAGAGGATATGCTGCTTATGCTGAATTTTAAAGAATGAGGAGGTGTTTGCCAGTTGGACAAGGTGAGGAAGGGTATTCCACAGAAAAAGAATACCTTGCATGAAAACACCTTTTATAAAAATCTAGAGAAGTCTAAGAGGCTATCCTGCTCATGAATATTAAATGGATCAGCATGGTGGAAACACAGGGGACATGGGGAGAAGACGGGCCAGAGAAAGACACCCTCAGAAAAATAAGAAGCCTTTGAAGAAATTGTGTGAGCTATAGAGCTGGCATTGTTGTCCCATTTAATAGTTGAGTAAACTGTGTCACAGAAATGACATGCCCAAGGCCACATTAGGGTAGGAGGCCAAGCTGCAGCATAGTTCTAGGGCTTTCATGGTTCAGGCTACAGGGCTTCCTGGTCCAGGTCCTATCCTTGAGAGCCTTCTGATGTTCTGGCTTGAACCACTCCAGTTTGTTAGCAAAGAAGAACAGGGCCGACCTCATAGTAGGCTCTGACCACAGTGGCCACACACTTGGCACACCCTTGTACTAGAAGCCATAGGAGAGCTTTCTAGAGGGATTTTCCTGGAAAAGGACATATGTACACTCAGTCTTGAAGTTGCTGGGTACCCCTTAGAAATGATGGAGGAGGCAGCTTCCTGGAACCTAGCTGTCCTGGGGAGCCACTTTCCATTCTTGCTGCCAGCATGTAAGAAAGTGGTACTTAGGCCTCCTGTTCCCACCGAAGCCAGAGAGTCATGGATGTAGCAGTAGCTCAGATTCAGAGCTTGATGATGCTGTATCAGCTCTGGAATCAGAAAGAGCTAATTCTCACATTTACTCTAATGGCAAAATGAAAAGATTGACAATTCCATGTGTTGACAAGAATGTGGAGCAACTAATGATTTGGCAGTTATTTAATAAAATTAAATACATTCCTACCTAAGAAAAATGTTCATGACAGTATTATTCAAAATGCCCTAAAACTAGAAACAATGTAAATGTTCATCAACAAGTGGGTGGATAAATAAATTGAATGGTATATTCATGAAATCATATGCTATTCAGCAATAAAAAGGAAGGAACTGCTGATATAAATGGCAATGTGGACAAGCCCTAGACATACTATGTTGAGCAAAAGAAGCCAGATACAAGAGCATAATTTCAGTCATATGAGTTCAAGAATAGATAAATCAAATCTATGAGAATAGAAGTCAGATTACTGGTTACTTGAAATTTATGGGGCATGGGTATTTGCTGGAAAGCGACATGAGGGAAAGTTTGAGAGGGATGGAAGTGTTTTAATCTTGATCTGGGTGGCGGCCGCATAGGTGTATGCATGTTAAGTATATATAAGTGACAGTGTAATAAAGTATTCTGTGCATGTGTGTATGTGAGAAAGAGACAGACGACAGAGACAGAGAATTTAAGTCCTGATTCTAGTTCCCAGTTCTACCACTGTGGCTTCTGGGCAAGTTAGTTAACTTTATTTATGACTCCCTTGTCTCAACCACAAAATGGGGATAATAATAGTACTTCTCTCACAAGGTGGTTCTTACATTTTCATTTTACTGTGATTAGAGCACTTAATATGAGATCTACTCTCTTAAGAGGTTTTTAAGTGTAAAGTACAATATAGTTACAGTCACAACACTATACAACAGATCTAGAACTTATTCATTTTGTATTACTGAAGCTTTAAACCTATTGATTAGCAACTCTTCATTTCTCTCTCTCCCTTGGCAACCAATGTTCTGCTTTTGGCTTCTATGAGTTTGACTATTTAAATTCCTTATATAAGTAAAATCATATAGTATTTGTCCTTCTGTAACTGACTTATTTCATTTAGTATAATGTAGGGGTCCCCAACCCCCAAGGACCCTGGCCTGTGGCCAGTTAGGACCTGGGCTGCACAGCAGGAGGTGAGGTGAGTGGTGGATGAGAAAGTGAAGTTTCATCTGTATTTACAGTCACTCCCCATTGCTTGTCACGCCCACTCCCCATTACTGGCTGAGCTCTGCCTCCTGTCAGATCAGTGGTGGCATTAGATTCTCATCGGAACACAGTAAATGTAAAGCACTTGAATCATCCCAAGACCAAACCCCTCCCCGCCCTTGGTCCATGGAAAAGTTGTCTTCCACGAGGCCAGTCCCTGGTAGCAAAAAGGTTGGGTACCACTGGTACAATGTCCTCAAGGCTCCACCATGTTGTAACATATTTTTAGGATTTCCTTTTTTTAAGGCTTAATAATATTTCATTGTATATATATACTACATATTCCTAATCCCTTTATCCTTTAATAGACATTGAGATTGTTTTCACAACTTGACTACTATGAACAGTGTTATGGTGAGCATGGGAGTGCTAATATCTCTTCAAGATACTGATTTTAATTCTTTTAGATAGCTACCCAGGAGTGGGATTGCTAGATCATACAGCAGTTCTCTTTTTAAATGTTGAGAAATTTTGACACTGCTTCCCATTAGTGGCTGTACCATTTTGCATTACCACCAACAGTGTACAAAGGTCTAATTTCACATCCTTGCTAACTCTTCTTTGCTTAAGGTGGTTTTAAGAGTGGAATGAGATGATGCCCCAAACTCTCTGAGTCCAAGAGCCTGGAAAAAAAACTAAGAGTTTGGCAAAAGTTACTCTCACTGTTGCTTCCTCATCCACCACTTACCACCATTACCCAACCAGGAACAGGCCTCTGATGCCTCACCCCTCAAAAAACAGTTACACTACTGGATTGTGTGAGATCCCCAGGCAGCGCTCCCAAGCCCTAACAACACTCAATGTTGTCATGCTCGCAGAACCCATGAGGCTCTAGTGACTAGAAAGACGCTTCATCGAGTTCTGAACAGGAAGCAGCAGTGGCAGCTGATAATCTGTGACCTGAATATAGCTATCCATTATCTCACTGTGGTTTCTTGTTTCCCTGACAGAGGAAACGCCTACGACTTTCTTGAAGTTATTCTAAACACTCAGTTCCTTGTTTAGCTCTGGCAGGATAAAGTTACCCCTGAGCACTCCTGCATTTTGGACCGGGGCCTCCCTACCAGCCTGGGAGGTCTCAGCTCAGCAGTCAACCTATGGGATAACTGTCCCCTCTACTTGGGAGGGTGGTGACATGCGCAAACAGGGAAAGAGGCCAACAGTATCTATAGCCGTTGGAAGAGAAAACAAAACAAAGCAAGAGACCTTTACCACAACATCCCCTTTTTGTTCCTGTTTAAGAAACTAGCCAGGCAAAACTGCCACGATGGGAGAGAGGGTGTCGCCAGTTTCTTCTCATCATCATTAGTTTCTGAGTTGCCCTTTGCCTCTAGTTGCTTCTCTCTGGTTCTGTTCTCCTCAGGGAAGCAAATCTGTCCTGTTGGTGAGTCCACCCTCCGGGTAAGGAGTAAAGTGCAGGCCCAAGCTTCAGGCTTGAGCAGGAAAGTCCTGTTGACTCTTGTTCTTGTAGAACTTAGAGCCCAGGAGGCTCTTGGACAAACTGCAAAGGAGGCAAGGTTTGTCTTTGACTTCTCATTCCCTTGGCTCTCCTCTGACCAGCCTGTTCTTCACCAAAGCTTTTATGACACCAATATACACCATCTGGGAAATAATTCATTCTGAAGAATTAAGGATTTCAGGTTCACCCTCTCTCAGGAGTGCTTATGTTTTAAAAGAGAACTCAAGATAGTAATGCCTAAATTTAAGAACTACATCTCTAACTGACGTCTGGGGAGCTGTGTTTGGCAGATGCGCAAGGCCTTTGGGCTCTCTCTGGCCCCCTGGTGGCCATCACTTCTCGGTCAGTTCTCCAGATGGAGATGACACAGAATGACTAGTCTTAGAAGACTGCTTTTTTTTTTTTTCTTAAGAGAAACAGGAAGGTAGAACTCCTGCAATCGGAACAAAATGGGGAAACTATAAAAGCAGGTGGCTTCAAAACACAGGAAAATGTGTTCAAAAGCTCCTCTCACAGGCCCAGAGTTTGTGCTCAGAGCTAGGAGGCCCCTAGGAAAGCTGGAAGAGTAAGTGGTTATTAATGAGTTCTGATAAAGAATCTGCCTGTAATGCAGGGGACCCAGGTTTGATCCCTGGGTCAGGAAGATCCCCTGGAGAAGGACATGGCAACCCACTCCAGTATTCTTGCCTGGAGAATTCCATGGACAGAGGAGCCTAGTGGGCTACAGTCCATGGTCACAAAGAGTCAGACATGACTGGGCGACTAACGCTTTCAAGGGGTTCTGAGATGCAGTGGAAGCAACACCAAATTAGCAGGGACAAAAACAGCCTTCTCAAGGCCAGGCTAAGCCATCAGCTAGCCTAACCCTGAGCAATCCTTAACCTCTCTGGTGTTTGTTCTCTTCAGTTAAAATATTCCAGGCAAGAAGAACACACAGTGAGATGTTGACAGAGGTCCTCCCTGGGTGTGGGATTACAGGTGGATTTAGTTTTTTTATTAATATCTGTATCAGCCAGTGTTTAATCAGAGACGCTACTAAGAATGTCATAGAATGAGTTTATTATAATGACTTGACATTTTGCAATTGTGGGAGCTGGTTAAACAGCTTGAGTGTGACTGTAGAGTATGCTTCTGGTGCTGGGCCTGAAGTTGGGAGGGCAGGTGGTCAGGAAGTGTAGCTAGATGTGAACTGTGGGAGAGCAAAGGCAAAGCAAACTTGGAAAAAAATATATATATGGTGCTCACAAGGGTGAATTGGAAGCTCTGTCAATCTCTTAGTGGGTCCTTTGTCATGGAGCTAAACACACACTGGGCCCAGGAGTTGAAAAAGCTTCACATGAGATTTAGTGGGAACTGAAGGAACTGTGGGCCTAATTGCTACCTGCGGCTAACAAGGTGAGCCAGCAGATGTGAGAATGTGTGTGAATTACAACAGCACCTGATTCTACACAGATCTTCTGAGCTTATACAAATGTTTTTTGTGGCTAATCCTAGCCCAGAACCAGACAAGGAAAGCAATTCTGAAAAACATAGTTTAAACATTTAGCTAGATGGACATAGTACAAATTTACCATGATTCCTTTCTGTGTTTGCCAGACCTTCTTCAATTAACCCATATTACTTTAATAACCAGGAAAAATCTTTTGAGTCCCTAAAATATTCAAATGGCTAATAAATCTATGAAAAAAGACTCAATTCACTAACCAGTAGGAAAACGCAAATGAAAAGTGCAACATGATATCCGTACACATCCACCAGAATGGCTAAAATGAAGAAGATGGACAACAGTAAGTGCTAGTGAAACTATGAGCAACTGGAGCTGCGTTCATTGCTCATGGGGGTGTAAATCAGTACAGCTATCAATACTTTGGAAAATTGTTTGGCAATATCTGCCAAAGTTGAACATATGTGTACCCTATGATTAGCAATTACATTTCTAGAAATACATATGTTCACCAAAAGACACATACAAAAATATTCAGAGCGGCACTATTTGTAATAGCTGAAGAACAGGAACAATTCAAATGTCCACCAGTAATAGAACAGATAAATAGTTCATGATGGACTTACATAATCCACTATCCAACAATGAGAATAATAACCTGCATACGACAATAAGGATGAATATCATAGATATAACATTAAGTGGAAGAAACCAGACATAAAGAATTCATACTTCTAATTCCATTTATGTCGAGTTAGAAAATAAGAAAAATTAACAGATACCTTTAATCTATGAATAGGGATTGGCCTTGAGCCATTAGTGACTGGAATGGGTCAAAAGGGGGCTTCTGAGGTGTTCTGAGGCTTCTGAGATGTTCTGTTTCTTCATTTAGGTTTTGGATACATAGCAGTATTTGCCTTTTGAGAATTTATAGAGCTGTATGTTAATGATTTGTGCACATTTCTGTATACAAGTTATACTTCCACAAAAATTTTTAAGAATTAGTAGTCCCTGGCTTAGGGAACTAAAGATAACTACTTTTGTTATATCACAAGTTGAATAGATCAAATTCCACAATGTGCTCAGATGGAAAAAGAAAAAGAAACCCTGATGAATATGTAGACACAGGAATGAAGAGAGAAAATAGAATATTTAATCTGGGTTGGTATCGTTTAAAAAAATGAGGTAAAATTTCCACAACATAAAATCCATTTCTTTATAAGTTTTTTTTTAAAGAGAATGTGTGTGATTGTGTATGTGGAAGGGATGATACTTGTTAGGGGAAAGTGGGAAGGAAAGACAGGTTTCCTAAATTCTTGACTAGCTTTGGCCATGGCCTGCCCTGATGTGACAAGCATCTGCTCTGCTTACTAACCTAAGGTCTTGTGACCAAACAGGGAAATGTCACTGCTCCCTCTGAAGTCAGTCCCTTCATTGATTAGGAGGTGACTCTTCATCCCCCGAAGCCAGGCTGGGCCAAATGATAAAAGTGACTACAAATTTCAGAAATGCCACTGAATCCAGGCCCCACTCTGCTCCCTCTAGTCCAACAACACACATTCAGCTTCACCTGTGACTATGTCTGTCCCCAAAGCTTCTTTCTTCATTAGTGGTCATGAGACAAATCAGGATGACAAGTTCAGCAAGGGCTTTCGTCGTCCAGCGTGGTAGCTGTCATTTTGCTGTACAGATTTGTGACATGTCTGTACTTCTAGACTCACTGGGGCAGCTCTTTCTTTGTTCATCTCGCACACTAGCACCAGCACCATCTGGAGAGGGAAGCAACCCACAGCTCCTAAATACCTACACTGGAGCAGAGGCCAAGGATCCCAGAAGCATTTGTCCCTAACAATACCTGGAGAAAATTAATTGAGTGCCTACTGTATGCTTGGCGTGACACTCCCAGGAATATATCTGAGCCTCTCAGACACCAGCAGAAGGCTTGGGACTCAGCCAACGTTCCCTGAGCTAGAGCTTTTTAAGGGCAAGAGAAATCTGGATCAATTACAGTGGGTGACTCATTCTCCCTCTTTCTAGAAGCCTAACCAGCATCAGACTTTATTTTCTTAAAATCATATTAAATACTATGAACATGTATATAAAGAGAAGTCTGGAAGTACAACAGCAGAGGTTGTCTTTTGAGTCCTGGTGTGAGGATGATATATCTCTTCTTTATACTTTTTTTTTTTTTTTTCTTTATACTTTTTAAGGCAGCATGAGTGCATGCTTACTCTGACTCTTTGCCACCTCATAGACCTTAGCCTGCCAGGCTCCTCTGTCCATAGGATCTTCCCCAGTAAGTATACTGGAGTGGGTTGCCATGCCCTCCTCCGGGGATCTTCCCGACCCAAGGATCGAACCTGGGTCTCCTGCATCACCTGTATTGCAGGCAGGTTCTTTACCGCTGAGCTACCAAGGAAGTCCTTTAAGACCACAACCTTCAGAGAGAAAACACTAGGGTTCAAATCTCTGCCTTGCTGTGTACTAGCATTGTAAGTTTGAGCAAGTTACTTCTCCTGTATGAACTTGAATCTTCTTACCTGTAAAAGGGAATGAAAATAAACCTACTTCATAGGGATATTATGAAGTTTGAACAAAATGATGTGACTAACACACAGATGATCACAACAACAGCTCCCATTTATGGAGTATTTTCTCTGTATGTGTTAGTCTCTCAGTCATGTCTGACTCTGCGATCCCAAAGACAGTAACCCGCCAGGCTCCTCTGTCCATGGGATTCTCCAGGCAAGAATACTGGAGGGGGTTGCCATTTCCTCCTCCAGGGGAATCTTCCCCTCCCGGGAATCAAACCCATGTGGGCTGTGTCTCTTGCATTTCAGGCGATTCTTTACCCACTAAGCCATTGGGTGTTACATTTCTATACTATTTGAAAATTTTTTCAACAAACATATTTTTAAAATAAAAGCTGTAAAAAAAAACTTTTTTTAAAGAGAAGTAAAGGATAGCTGTATAGCTGTTAGGGGAAGAGAGTTAGTAAGAGGGCATGTGCAGACGCAGTAGGGATCTGGGCAGGAGGGTGGGGCTCGGATGTGGAGGAGGGAGTGTGAGCCTCTTCTTTGGACTCTAGCTGAGGAGCCATCTCTTTCTGTTCTGGGACACTGCCCCCTGCTCTCTCAGGTCAGACATAAAGACATAACTGGAGACAAACTGCTCCAGTTAGCTCTACTTTGGCAACATCTCTGATTCTCATAGAACCCTGAGACACACTGGCCAGCAGAGGGTTTCTTGCCATATCTGGGTCCAGGGTAACCTAGCTAGCTCAGCACAAGGTTGGTATGATTTTATCTCCTGGTTTGACAGGCTGTGTCTGTGAAAATTGCCCTAAAAGGTTAGCTCCTTGAAGATGCTCTTCATTAGTCCCTGAAGCTCAGGATTCATCTTACTTTTAATAAGATAGCCACTGCCATGATATCATCAAGATAACTCTAGACCGGAGATAGTCCTTAGCTGTGGTAGCCTCTCTCCTCTTTCCTAAGGCTTTTCATTTTCTGCTAAGTGGATGCTGGCTCTGGCCCTTCACATCTGGCCTGGTGCTCAGCATACACCGTGAAGTTTGCCTTTTGTCACACTGAGCATGCCTTCTGCAACCACGCTGGGGCACACATTCTCCCATATTTGGGAGTAAGCCGGAGACTTGGCGGCATGTGGGTTTCTGTTTAAAATTCCAAAGCCAGCGGGGCGTATATTATCCATTTCCTCAGATCCAACATGCTGTAAAGCATGAGTCAGAGTCGGATAAGCTTCTTCCCAGGGGAAGTTGTGTCAGTTGGTTAGTGAATGTAATTAAACAAGGATAATGTTCACTGGCATTAGCTGCAGATTAACGCAGAGAAAAACAAAATCTCCATCTCGAGTTTACCATATTCCTGCCAAGATAAAACAACTTTCCCAAGTGTCACTGATCAGAGAAGGCACAATCCAACCTTCACGAAATTTGAGGGGTACAGGAAGACCCTTCCATCAATACTCCCCTTCCACATAAATAAATAATGCAGAAATGAGGACCTCTATGGGGAGAGATTATATTCTGATTACTTTTAAGGTATATTTGTGAGTGGGGTTACATGTTAGCAAATATCCATGAGGGTTATTTTATCTGATTTAATCCATCATCGCTGAGGGCCAGGTGGTTGAAAGCAGACTTTGGGGGAATGGAACATGGGATAGATAAGATTTCATAAGCATTGAGGATAACATCCAGTTTATTGTGCTTTGCATACCAATGGGCCCTTTGGGAGGTTCCTCCCAGAAGCCAGGAAGCAACTAAGGCCCTGAGCTTCAGAAGGGCTGAGGGGGTAAGAGTACCAAGAAGGAAGTTAGGAAATGAGGGGTGGGTCTAGACAGCATTGGAAACCATGATTTTCATAGCATATTTTAGCCTAGAAAAGCCCTTTTCTCAATTATGGAAGCCATAAACAGAAAGACAATTCTAGAAAGGCTGTTGGAAGTCACTTAGTCCAACTCCTCTTTGGAGAAGAGCAAACTGAGGTCTAATCTGAGAGGTTGATTAAGTTGCCCAAGTTTCAATCCCTGGGTTGGGAAGATCCCCTGGAGAAGGGAAAGGCTACCCACTCCAGTATTCTGGCCTGGAGAATTACAGTCCATGGGGTTGCAAAGAGTCGGACATGACTGAGCAACTTTCACTTTCGCTTTCACCCAGCAGGTTAGTGGCAGAGTTGAGACTTAAGTCTCCTCTTTTTGTCTTTCTAGGGATGACAAGAGCCAATACTCAGGTTGATCTCACTGGCCCATATCTACAAATATCTGTCTTGCCTTTTCAAATATAACCTCTACCCAGGGTGTAAAAAGCAATGCTAAACCATTGCTTCTGAAAAAGTAGTCTCCTGCCACTCAGGTCCCTCCTGACATAAATTAACAATTTCAAAATGCATTTTTTTCTTAACTCCACTAAAAAGTATGCTAAATTTCATATGTTAGTTGCTCAGTCATGTCCAACTCTTTGCGACCCCATGGACTTGTAGTCTACCAGGCTTCTCTGTCCTTGGGATTCTCCAGGCAAGAATACTGGAGTTGGCAGCCATTCCCTTCTCCAGGGAATCTTCCTGACCCAGGAATTGAACCTGATCTCCTGCATTGCAGGCAGATTCTGTACAGTCTGAGCCGTGAGGGAAGCCCAAATTTCATATAACTGAGATTTAAAACATGACTAATTGGAATAACTTCTGGAAATAAAAAGGAATTTGTGAATGTTCTTTTAACTCTCTGATGAAGTATTCTCACCCTAATACCACTCCCACCTTCCACCTGAAAAAATCATTTAGAAATATACTTTTTTTTTTTTTTGCATTTCTCTGTGTTTTAGTGTTTTCATGTACCCCTTCTGATTCAGGTCAAAGCATTTTGTTTTTCTTAAATGTGAGATTGTATTCTTTCTGCCCAAAGAGGATCGAAGACTTTTCCAAATAAGGAAGTTTTGCTGGAGAGTGTGTGGCCCCGGCAGCCGCAGTGGCTGGAGTCTTAAGTTAGTCAAATACAGTAGCTCCACTAAGCCGGAAAGCACTTAGGGCTCATTAGCAGTACTGCACAGCTGAGCCAATGGGGGCCGGGGGTGTTGCCAGCAAGTGGTGTGGCAGGGACACAAAATAGATTTGTAGAGAAGGCAAAGTTTGGTTTGGGCACAGCTCTGCTCTCCTCACTCCCTCTTTCCCAGCGCACAAGTCCTGCTTGTGTCTACCTTTTATTCAGAATAGAAAGAGGATGCTCCGATTCTTTGGAATCAGATAGATCCGAGTTTAAAACCCTAGCTCCTCACACAGAGTCTTTGTGACCTTATAAATTTGCTCAACTTTTCTTTAAAAGCAAAAGTAATGGTGCTTATCTTACAGAGTTGTTATGAGGAGTAAATAAATAAACAGAATGTGCATAGTATGTTCCCAATTCCCCTTTTTAGGTTTTAAAATTACAGTTGACCCTTGAGCAACTCAGAGGTTAGGGTCACTGACCCTCCACGCAGTCAAAAATCTGGGTATAGTTAGCTCTCTGTGTATTCGGTTCCTCTGTATCCTCAGTGTCCCATTCTTGTATTCAATCAATCACGGATCCTATAGTACTGTAGTTTTGACTATTGAAAAAAATCTGTGAATAAGAGGACCTGTGCATCTCAAACCATGTTGTTCAGGAATCAACTGTCCTCCTTTTCCATCCTTTCTCTAGTACCTCCTCTACTATCAGAAACACCTTAGTTTGATTTAGTACTTAATTAGGGATTAGGAGGGAAATGTGATTATTAAAATAATTTGTGGTAAGGTGTGAGTGACTACAGTGAAAATATATTATTAGCCCATATGAACTTCCATAACCAGGGATGTTATTGTAAATGCTATGAAGAATTCCCTTGAGACACTGGGGACATTTAATTTTGCAATGCCTTTAATTTACACCACTATGCCTTGTCCACCTGCCATGAAGCCTTGTCAACCTCTTAAGGTGAGAAGAAGCAAGTGCTCCATGAGAGTCTACAGTATTCTGGAAATCTGATAAATAAGATCATTCTTTTTTTTTTCCTAGACAGAGGAATGCTAATCATCTTATTTTCAGTTCAGTTCAGTCGCTCAGTCGTGTCCGACTTTTTGCGACCCCATGAATCGCAGCACGCCAGGCCTCCCTGTCCATCACCAACTCCCGGAGTTCACCCAGACTCACGTCCATTGAGTCAGTGATGCCATCCAGCCACCTCATCCTCTGTCTTCCCCTTCTCCTTCTGCCCCCAATCCCTCCCAGCATCAGAGTCTTTTCCAATGAGTCAACTCTTCGCATTAGGTGGCCAAAGTACTGGAGTTTCAGCTTTAGCATCATTCCTTCCAAAGAAATCCCAGGGCTGATCTCCTTCAGAATGGACTGGTTGGATCTCCTTGCAGTCCAAGGGACTCTCAAGAGTCTTCTCCAACACCACAGTTCAAAAGCATCAATTCTTTGGCACTCAGCCTTCTTCACAGTCCAACTCTCACATCCATACATGACCACAGGAAAAATCATAGCCTTGACTAGATGGACCTTTGTTGGCAAAGTAATGTCTCTGCTTTTGAATATGCTATCTAGGTTGGTCATAACTCCTTCCAAGGAGTAAGTGTCTTTTAATTTCCTGGCTGCAGTCACCATCTGCAGTGATTTTGGAGCCCCCAAAAATCTTATTTTAAGAACTTTTAAAAAACACATAATCTTTTAGATTGGTAAATCCAGACCATTCTATGGTTAGTATCTTTGACAGAAGTTTCTTACCTGAACAGCAAAGACCTGTTCCCAATTCCATACCCAAATGGAAAAAATATTAGCCCCAGACCAAGTAGCTCTTAAGACAGTCTTGATGTAAAATGGTATACTTTGTAAAACAGTCTGGCAGTTTCTCAAAAGGTTAAACATAGAGATACCATATGATCCAGTAATTCCATTCCTAGGTATATACCCAATAAAAATAAAAATATGTGTTCACACAAAAACTTGCATGTGAATGTTCACAGCAGCATTATTCACAATAGCTAAGTAGAAACAATCCAAACTCTCATCAACTGATGAATAAACAAAATGTGGTACATCTATACAATGGAATATTATTCCTATTTAAGACCACATACCATACGATGCCATTTGTAAGAAATTTCTAGAAAAGGTAAATCCATAGAGACAGAAAATAGATTAGTGGTTGCCTTAGAGCTGGGGCAAAAACAGGAGTACTGTTAATTGGTATGGGGTTTCTATGTGGGGTGATGAGAATGTTCTAAAATTGGTGTGGTAGTTGCACAACTCTGTGAATAAAGTAAAAACCACTGACTTGTACTCTTTAAATGAGTGAATTGTATAGCATATAAGTGCTCAGTCGCTAAGTTGTATCCAATTCTTTGTGACCCCATGGACTGTAGCCCACCAGGCTCCTCTGTCCCTGAGATTTTCCAGGTAAGAATACTGGAGTGGGTTGCCATTTCCTTCTCCAAAGCATAAACTCAATAAAGCTGTTATACACATGTGCGCATGCACACACACACACACACACACACACACACAAAGATAGCACAGTACTTGTTATCTTGTAGGTACTTCCAGATTGGTTGGTTAAGAGGCTACAGGTCTCCTAAGCTCTAGAAAATGAACCTGGTGTCCTGTTTGGAGATCCTAGGGAGTGATCTCTTATGAGTCCAAGCATGGATAGGAGGAACAGGATGAGGACTTCACAAGTTCTGCATTCTGTATTTCTAGTCTTCTGGCTGGAAACATGTATAAACAGTAGAAAATAGGCCAGAAAATGGCTTCTAGTATTGCTACTGTTTTTTCTTAAAAATCTAATTTCTCTGTAAGCCCTATAAATAGAATAAGCCTTATTAGAGGGATATTAGTATTTAAGATTGAAGTCACTAGAGAAATCATATGATTACTAATTCCACAGGCAACGAATTAAAATGGAACGCTCAAATCAGCTATAGGGAGATGAGAAAGGATCTTTGGCAAGATGCTAGATTATTAACAGAGTTCTTTTGCATTAAAACAAAAAGCCTTAGGGGTCAGCAAAAGTAGCTATAATTGCTTTGTTTCAAAGATTCAAGTGATTGATGGAATAATAAAGATAATTCTTTGTAGCCTAGGAAATTTAATAGTATGTGTTTCAGGATCAATTTTGGTAAAAATGGCACCCCATCTCCATGAATTTTTATTGTTTTGCTCAAGAAGTTCTCCCTCTTTGATTTGTAAAATGGAAAAGAGTAACTAAAGCACAGTTCAGACCTTATGTCATTAGTTTCCATTTCCTCAGTGAATCTAAAATGCAGATACCAAGTAAGTAGTATCGAATCTCTATTTTCCAGCTTGAAACATGATCTGGTAATATCAGTGTATTTAAATTAGTAAACACACAAAATTAAGATTGACTTCACACATTTTAAAATTGCTTTTAAAACTTCAAATGCAATGCATGGTCATATTAAAAGTGTAAAACACTAGATTTACAGTTATCTACTTTAGTCCTCACAACCATCTTATGAGGCATATTTTCCTCCATTTTCAGACAAAGAAACTAAAGAGAGGTTCAGTACCTTATTGAAGGTCACACATCTTCCAAGTGGTAGAATCATGATTTTAAACCAGGCAATTATATACCTCAATATCTAAGCTAAGTTCCTTTATACATTGAGTGAAGTTCTCGTTAACTTCTCCAATCCTCTTCCTCCAAATTAACTGTTATTTTCAGTTTACCATATATTAGAAAGATGAAATTTAATAACTGGAAAATAACCTTTAGCTTTCTCATTCAAATCCAGGTATATAGATCCAGGTATATCATATAATATATAAAACCAATTAAACATATAAATGTAATTAAATATAATTAACTATATATAATTGTGTAAAATTAATTAAATGTATTATAAAATACATCACAATATTCACAGGCCCAGATATCAACTCCCCCAAAATGAAAAACCAGATTCACACAAAAATGTTCATAGCACAAAAATGTGAATGTTCATAGCAGCATTATTTATAACAGCCCCAAGGTGGAAACAATTCAAATGCCCATGAACTGCTGATTGATAAAGAAAATGTGATGTACTCAAACAGTGGAATATTATTCAGCAATAAAAAGGAACGAAATACTGATACGTGCTACAAGGGTAAAACTTGAAAACATTATGCTAATTGAAAGGACTAAGTCACAAAGGATTACATATTGTAAAATTTGATTTATAGAAACTGTCTAGAACAGGTAACTCAGTAGGAATGGAAAGTAGGTTAGTGGTGCCTACAACTGTGGGTGGGAACGGTTGAATGGGGAGTGACTAAAAACAGGTAGCAAGTTTCTTTTGGGGGTCATGAAAATATTCCAAAATTGATTGTGGTGATGGATACACAACTCTGCAAACATACTAGAAACTGTTGAATTGTATAGTTTAAATATATAAATTTTATAATATTTAAATTATGTTTCTTTTTTTAAATAATGAAAGTATTTTTTAAAAAATGTTTATTTATTATTTTTTTTCTGGCTGTGCTGGGTCTTTGTTGCTGTGTGGGCTTTTCCCTAGGTGCAGTGAGTCGGGGCTTCTCTCTCGTTGTGGTGCGTGAGTTTCTCATTGTGGTGGCCCCTCTTGTTGTGGAGCACAGGTTCTAGGGTGCTCAAGTTTCAGTAGTTAGGCTCTCAGGCTCTGCTGCACAGGCTCAGTAGCTGAGGTGCAAGGGCTTAGTTACTCTGCAGCATGTCGGATCTTCCTGGATCAGGGGTTGAACCTGTGTCTCCTGCATTGGCTGGTGGATTGTTTATCTGAGCCACCAGGGAAGCCCTAAATTATATTTCATTAAAGCTGCTAAAACTTCACTCATGATAGTGAATTATAATCAAAATCCATTTGATTATTTTAACCTGTCCTTGAAATTTAAATAATTAATAAAATTTTAATCAAGAACACCTTCATAAATCAAGGTCATTAGTTTGCTGTTCAGATATGTCAAGGTTATAATGAGAAGAGAAAGCAAAATTTTAAAAACCACAAGAAGCAACCACAACTTACATACTGGTCACGTAGAAGGAAGAAGAGGCTACTTGTACAAGAATCTAGAGTATGTCTCAGCTTTAATCTATACTACTTTGGTTCTTATCTTATTTGGCTTTCAACAGACTACATACTTATTTAACATGATTTTAAAATGTAACACATTTTTGGCAGAATGGCTGGTATATGAACTGTGATGGTGTGGCAGCTAAGCCCCAAAGACAGATCCTGATATAACTCCTGCTATTCATGCTTTTGGGAGAAGGCAGTGGCACCCCACTCCAGTACTCTTGCCTGGAAAAATCCCATGGACGGAGGAGCCTGGAGGGCTTCAGTCCATGGGGTCGCTAAGAGTCGGACGAGTCGGACACGACTGAGCGACTTCACTTTCACTTTTCACTTTCATGCACTGGAGAAGGAAATGGCAACCCACTCCAGTGTTCTTGCCTGGAGAATCCCAGGAACGGGGGAGCCTGGTGGGCTGCCGTCTATGGGGTCGCACAGAGTTGGACACGACTGAAGCGACTTAGCAGCAGCATTCATGCTTTTGTGTAGTCCTCTCCCACATAGAATCTGGACTGACCCTGTAATTCATTTTTTAAAACTGCTAATAAATTTTTAAAAAATTTACTTTTGGCTGTTCTGGGTCTTTGTTGCTACCCTCAGGCTTTCTCTAGCTGCGTCACGGTGGGGCTACTCTTTGTTGCGCTGCACTGGCTTCTCATTGTGATGGCTTCTTTTGCTGCAGAGCACAGGTTCTAGGGCGATCAGGCTTCAGTAGTTGTGGCACATAAGCTTGGTTGCCCCACAACATGTGGCATCTTCCCAGACCAAGGATGGACCTGTGTCCCCTGCATTGGCAGGTGGATTCTTAACCACTAGACTACCAGCAAAGTCCCAATTACTAATAATTTAAATTTGATTTCGATATAAAAATTTGAAGTCAGGTGATGAGTACATGAAAGCTCGTATCCTTATATAGTATATTTGAATATTTCCCCACTTTGTTTTGTTTTTGTTTTAACCGGTACAGTGAAAGCGATGACTAGTTCTAGACATAAGCCTTCAGAATACTTTGCAATTCTTGCTTTCGCACTTTTGAAGAGTCTTGAACTGCCATGCAAGAAATCTGGCTCCCCACTGGAGAGGTCACTTAGAGAAGTGACTTAGAAAGGCCATGTAGAAAGGGAGAGACCCTGAGACTGAATGGAGAAAGAGGCCCAACCATCCCAGCAGTCCATGTCCAGCCTTCCAACCATCATCACCAAGGAACCAGACATGTGACTGTGCTGTCTTGGATGTTCCAGCCTCAAGCATCCCCCAAATAATGGCAGTCCCATCTGACACCTCATGGAACAGAACTGCCCAGCTGGCACCAATCAATCCACAGAATAATGACAGATCATACAGTGAAGCCATTGAATTTTGGTGTGGTTTATTATGCAGCCATAAATAACTGAAATGAATATTTCTGTTTTGTTTTCCCTAAGCCTCCTAATCCCACAAGTGTTTGTGGGCTTTGATGTTCTTAGAGCTAGTCAGGGAATAAACTATCACAGTTTTTCACTTTAAAAACTTTTAATTTGGAAATAATTTCAAATTTACCAAAAAAGGAAAGTTGCAAAATAGTACACAGATCTTCCATATACCTTTCACCCTGGTTCTCTGCTTATTATTTCTGAATCATTTGAGAAGGAGTAGTAGACACAATGTGCTATATTATGCTTTAACATCTCAGTTTGTATATCTTGAGTGTAAGGATACAGTACAACAATCAAAATCATGAAATTAACATTGATCCAACAATATCATGTAATCTATGGACCCAATTTAAACATCCCCTATTGTCTCAGTGGCAAATAGACGGAGAAACGATGAAAACAGTGAGAGAATTTATTTCTTTGGGCTCCAAAATCACTGCAGATGGTAACTGCAGCCATGGAATTAAAAGACGCTTGCTCCTTGGAAGAAAAGCTATGACCAACCTAAACAGCATATTAAAAAACGGAGACATAGCTTCTCAGCCTTTTGGCTAAGATCAAGTGTAAAAAGCAGAGACATTGTTTTGCCAACAAAGGTCCGTCTAGTCAAAGCTATGGTTTTTCCAGTAGTAGTGAATGGACGTGACAGCTGGACTATAAAGAAAGCTGAGCACTGAAGAATTGATGCTTTTGAATTGTGGTGTTGAAGAAGACTCTTGAGAGTCCCTTGGACTGCAAGGAGATCAAACCAGTCCATCCCAAAGGAAATCAGTCCTGAATATTCATTGGAAGGACTGATGCTGAAGCTGAAACTCCAATACTTTGGTCACCTGATGTGAAGAACTGACTCATTGGAAAAGACCCTGATGCTGGGAAAGATTGAAGGCAGGAGGAGAAGGGGATGACAGAGGATGGGATGGTTGGATGGCATCACTGACTCAATGACATGAGCTTGAGTAAGCTCCAGGAGTTGGTGATGGACAGGGAAGCCTGGCATGCTGCAGTCCATGGGGTCACAAAGAGTCAGACATGACTGAGTGACTGAACTGAATTGAACTGAATGTCTCAATAATGTCTCTTACAGGTCCAGGATCCAATCTAAGATCTAATATAGGGTCGCATGTTGGCTTTAGTTGCCATGTTTCTTTAGTTTTCTTCAATCTGGAATAGATTCTCAGTTTTCTTTCATGATCTTGAGAGTTTCGAAGAGTCCAAGGTAATTGTTTTGAGAATGTTCTACAAATATGGGGGTTTGTCTAATGTTTCTTTATAACTTATTCTATTTAGCAGGAATGTCACAGAAGTGAGGCTGTGCTGGTCTCTGGGCATCATATGAGGAGGCACATGGTGTCAGTTTGTTCCGTTACTGGGGATGTTAACTTTTATCACTTAGTGAAGATGGTAACTACCAGATTTTCCATTATAAAGTAATGAACAATTATTTTGTAGCAGAAACTTTGGGATCATGTGACTATATTGTTTCTTATAAAAATTTCACCAGTTTTAGCATCCATTAATGACTCCCAACTTGAATAAATTATTATTCAGATGGTCACAAAACGAGGGTTTTCTAATCCTATCATTTCCTTCTAGATTTATCAGATGGAGTAGAGTTTTCCTTTCTCCTAATTAATTGATATCAGTAGAGACTCATGATTTCTCTTTCACTCATAGGGCTGCAATCTGTTATTATTACTTTGCTTTAATACTCCAATTGTTCCAGACTTTGCCAGTGAGAGCTCCTTCAAACTGATAACTTGTAGACATGTTCCCATCATTCTTTGGGGATATCTTTACTTTCTATTGTCCTGAAATGTTACTAACATACCTTGTGTTTTCCCTGCTCCAGTTCTGGAGTCAGCCATTTAATTAAGAGCCCTGTTTCTTTTTAGTGGATAACGGTATCTAGAAACTAAGATCTAAATATGCTCACTGTTATTGGAATGCCATTGCTTCTAGAACTTGCCAGCAAACAAACAACACACACAGACACATACACACCTGCTCACATACAACTATATTTGTCTGTCTAATCAGGCCATGATACCAGCATCTCCAATTTTTATGCACCATTCTAGGGTATAGTCTAGATTTCTCAGTTTTCACAGTTGTAATTCCTTTCCCAGTGAAAAATCGATATTTATTTATTTCCTTAACCCCAGACATGCCAACCTCTGCCCCTTACTGGATACCAGTGCAAAGGTTGGCCCCAATGAAGGGGAGTGAAAGTGAAGTTGCTCAGTCATGTTTGACTCTGCCACCCCATGGACTGTAGCCTGCCAGGCTCCTCTATCAATGAAGGGTAAGAGGGAGAAAAAAAGGCGTTCCCCCACAATGTGCCAGAAGTTTAAGCAAATATTTATGTATATTCAACCATTTTGACTATGCAGTTCACAGATCATTCATTTTGTTAAACAACAAAAAAATACAATTAAATTTGCTTAAGTCTTCATATATTATAATTAATAAAGGCTTTAGCAAACAAGATTTTTTAAAAAGTATTTATTTTGGTGAACTCTGTCTTAGTTGCAGCATTCAACACTTTTAGTTGAGGTATCAAGGATCTAACCTGAGCCCCCTGCTTTGGAAACACAAGAGTCTTAGCCACTAGACCACCACTGAAGTCCCAGCAAACAAGATTTGTAATGGCATCTCTGAAAGCAGTGGAAAGACATGAGATTGTGAGCTAGAAGGAGCTGGGTTTAATTTCTGTCTCTAAGACTTAGTGGAGAAATCTTAGGTAAATCCCCTAATTTCTCTGAAATGATTTCCTCTTCTGTAAAATGGAGATGAAGACATAACTGTTTTAGGATTAACTGAGACAATACATATGCAATGGATTGTCTTGATAGAGACTGGATTTTGACATTTGAAAAGCAGAATGGACACTGTAACTTAAAATTTACAAGCAATTCCTTCCTAGTAAGACGTGAAGATTTGGATACACATTGAGAATCCACTGCCCTTTTTTTTCTGGAAAAGTTGCCACATTGTCTTGAAACTATGCAAATGTACACAAACTAGCCATCCACTGGTCTTGGGGAAAAAATTGAAAACAGTAACAGAATGCAAATATAGTGGTTTTCCATAAAGAAATTATGTGTTTGATAATGTAAATAGAGTATAATTTTAGCAACCTTGATGGGGAACCTCTCCTTTCTTCTATGAATTTAGGCTGCCCTTTGTTTACAAATTATTCCTCATTCTTGGAGAACAGTGTAATTTTTTCCCAGTTGTTTTTTATGAGGGAACCCTGAGAACTGTAGGAGGAACTGTGGGCGTAACTTGAGCTCAGGTCAGAGGAGGAATTGCACCGTGACAGACTTTCACACAGTAGTTTTTAAGACAGAATAATCTAGAATGTATTGATGCTGGATGTGTTATTCCAGGCCCTCTCAGATGGTATTAGATGTGAAAGAAATGTATTAAGGAAAATGTCTGAGAGAAAATGGGGAAGGAACCCTGAGAGCTGGGACAGTCATTTTTCATACTGTGGATGAAAAAGGAAAGAGAGTCAGTACAGAGAGGGGGGAATGAAGCAGGAGCCCAGGAAAATATAGAGATAGATTTCTGCCACTGTACTCGGCTACTCCATACTCCTTTTGTTCTGTGGCTGACGAGGGTAGGCTGTACCTCCTAATTTTGATCCTGTGAGATAATCTTCTATCTATGCAACATATGCCTTTTCTGGGGTTGTTTATTTAAATGCATTTGACTCCTAAGAACCACCACCTGTGAGAGAGGTAGCTAAGAGCAGAGCAACACCCGTTTCCTGATGCCAGACTGTGGATACCCATGGAGAGAACTGTGGCAGTAGAGCAGGGAGCACACAGGTGTCCCCTGCCTTGATGATCTGGTCAAGGTCCCTGAGAGAGACCATGAGGTAAGGAGACCAAAGTCACAGAGTCCTACAGATCTAATCCTGACCCCTCAATAGATAGTCCTTCTCACCAGGTCATATTGAAAAGGTGACTTCTTGGCAATGAATGAGTATTGAGTATTTGTTTTAGTATTAATGGACACACGGCTTAAATTTGTAAACTTAGGCTGATGAAGCTCAAGCATTTGGGTTACTTAGATAGATAAAGTAAGGGTTTCTTAACAGGCCTACAATTAATGCTACTTATTTTCCACCTACTATCCAAGATTCTCTGTCATTCTATAAAATGTCATGCTCCAGGGTTGCTTTATTTACAAATCTACTTTAATTTCTGTAGAAATCACTTCTGAGCACATAAAGGATAGCACAAGTCCCCCTTGCTTAGGAAAATAAATAGCATTTTAGGAATTTTGCTAGGTGGCTTACACTCTCTCACTGATTTCCATTTAAAAATTGCCAAATCAGGGGTCTCTAAAATGTGCTGATTATAACAGTATTTACAAAACATGGCAAAATAAAAATAAAATTTCTTTAAAAAAAAGCAACATTTGTATAGATTACTGTAAAGAAAAAAAGAGTTTGCTTAGAAAAGATAGTAATATAGTTATTCACAGTACTCCAAACTATAATACTGTGCTGTCCTCAAAACGAGCCCCCAAATAAAAATATTAAATATGTGCCTGATGCTGAAGGGTGTGTATTGGGAGTGGTAGGAAAAGGGAAAAAAGACCTCTTCTCTTCGAGTGAATTGAATACCTTTATCTTCTCAAACTGGTGCAAATCATTTGGTATACTGTTTCCTCCTTTTTCTCAGGCTAAGGACACAGACAAGACTGGGGAATAGCAGGGTATGTTAACCAGGGCTCTTCTGACTGCTGATGAGAGAATCCTAACTTAACTGAGCTAAAGCCAAAGGGAATTTATTGGTCCTTACATTGGAGCGGTTTAGAGCAGCCTCTGGCTTTAAGCATAATCCATAACTGGATTCAGGGGCTCAAACAATGGGACAAGTTTTTCTTCTTTCCTTGTCTTTGTGCTCTGCTTCTCTCCATGGTTTGGCCTTATTTTTTATTTATTTTTTTCTACTTTACATAGACCTCTGGGGACGCTGTCTTCAACTCCGATTTCACATCTTTCAAGTTCAGTAAGTCCAATGGAGAATTTCTCTCTCTCTCTCTGTCCATTTCTCTTATATGTCAATTTCAGGGAAGGATTTTGATTGACTCTGCCAGGATAGTGTGTCTATTCTTGAATGGTTGACTGTTACCAAAGAGGTGGGATATTATGATTGGCCAATCCTGGGTCATAGTCACTCTACTTTGGTAATGGTGAAGGAAAAATGTTAGAGAAAAGGGATAACTGTAATTAGGAGCCTCACCCGATCACATGAAGAAGGCTTCCCCAATGGCTCAGTGGTAAAGAATTCGCCTGTATTGCAGGAGATGCAGGAGATGCAGGTTTGATCCCTGGGTCAGGAAGATCCCCCGGAGGAGGGCATGGCAACCCACTCCAGTATTCTTGCCTGGAGAATCCCATGGACAGAGGGGCTTGGCAGTCTACAATCCAAAGGGCCGAAAAGAGTCAGACACAACTGAACAACTGAGCATGCACGCCATCATATGAAGAAGGAGAGGAATATGCCAAAGCAAAACGTTTTGTACATTAGAAGGATAAGAAACATATTGAGTGTTAAATATTACAGCTCACAGAGGGTAAGATGCAGAGCTCAATCTAGATTTTTCTACCTTTGGTCTTCCCTATGTCTCAATTTCTTAGGCTAATAAGTATCATTTGCTTAAGCTGATGAGATTCAGTTCCAAACAACATGATAAAATACTCTTTTGCTTTTTCTTCCTATAGCTTTTGAACTTACTGCTCTTTCCTGATTCCTCAGCTTAGCAATAACCATATAACTTATTACCTTTGGACTTGAAGAGACAGTGGCATCTAAAGTTAAGATACAAAATCTGTGAGAAATGAATTGGATTTTAATTTTAGAGCCCTAGTCAAGTTTCTTGAACTTTCCTTCTGCTTTGACCAAATGCTACTTAGAAAAGAAGCAAGAAAAGGCAATAATGGGAAGCATGGGGGTGCTATGCTGTGTGTGAACATTTTACCAAATTTATAAATTTCAGGCTTTCTCTTAAATGAATTTCTGAAAATCATGGCATTCCTGTACCAGCCAAAGAGGTTTTATTTATAGGCACATAGAACTCCACACTGTAGCAAGTATTGTTCTTACAGATGGAGTGGGTAGCTTCCTAGGTTAGTTTTTAGCAAATGCCAGATCTGGGATTCATTGTGTTGGGATCACTGAGGGATCTTATTAACAATACAGATTCTTTGGCCCCTACTACAGAACTACTGAGTCAGAGTATTCTGGGCAGAGCCTAGAAATTTGTATTTTGAAGAAGCTCCCTTTGTTGATTTCAAGGTGTAGTCATATTTTAGAACTACTGACCTAGATATCTGGAAGACTCCATGCCCCTGAAAATTTTGGCTGTTGTCCTACCACAATGCTTGAAATTCTCATGTAATACTTAAATACTGAAGATTACAATTGACGTGCAAACGTTATCTGTGTGTTTTAATTACGGATCTTTCAGTTGTCAGTGATAGAAACCTAATTTAAGTGAACTGGCTGACCCAACTGAGAGGAGGAAGGAGAGGTTTTTCAATCATGGCTTGCTTTAGTGATTCAAATGATGTCATCAAGGATGGGGTCTTTCCAGCTCTCGAAGTAATGGGAAAGAAAGCTGTTGTCAAGCTATGATTCACAATGTGGGCAGGTTGTGGGGGAGAGAGAGAGAAATTATCTAATAGTTTAGCACGATAGTTTCCAAGAGTCTTTGGCCAATCAGAAGTCACATGTGTATCACTGAGTTGGGAAAGTGGTGTGTTCAGCCTCATTTGGACCATCTTAAATAGGATCTCTTTAGGAAAAAAGGGTTTTGTCACCAAATAAAGATGACTGTGATGCTGGGAAGTCAAAAATAAGAGATGATTGCTACAGTATGGACAAGGAACTCATCAGCATGGACCAGTGGCTCAAGGTGTAGTGTAGGGATCCCTTTGAGTCTCTGAAACAGTTCCAGGGTGTCCACATTACTTTTCACAATAATTTAACAGTAAAAATATGTTTTTTATGTTAACATACGGTAGGTTTATTTAAAAATGACTAAATAAATATATGAAAGTTTGATAATTTCTTTAAAGCAGTAAATATTGATAAATGTAGTCACATAAACAAAAAAATCTTTGCGGTCCTCAACAATTTTTAGGAATGTATAGAGGTCCTGAGACCCAAAAGTTTGAGAGCTACTGGCACATGCAGAAATTAGCTAACCAGCACTTTTGCTATGCAGTGGCTTAACTCACTAGGGTTAATTTGGGATCTGCAAAAAACATTGCTGAAAGAAGTTCTCTGCATAAAAATCTAGGACTGAAAGTTCCACTTGATGGGTTAAGAAAACCCATGGGAATGAATAAGATATGAAGAACTCATTTGCACAGCTAAAAAAACATTGTCCTCTGATTATTCCTTTACCATTATAAGTACTTAAAATGTACAAATTAAGGGTTATTTGGAGCTGTTTAAAAGGTATGATTGAGTTTATAGTCATTTTCAAAATAACAGCAGGACAAATTAACAAGTAAAGTACCAGATCAGGCTGTTGGTAAGGAAAGTTAGAAGAAGCAAGAAATACTACATGAAAAAATGGCTTCCAAGAAAAATGAGTGTATCTGTCTGATCAAAAGACATATGAGTGTTCACAGAAGTTTTATTCATATATGACCAAATTTTGGTTAAAAAATCAAATGTCCACCAATAGCAGAAAGGATAGATTTTGGTATATTTATGAAATGAAATACCATGTAATAAAGAACGGACTACTGCTGGATGTGTTTGGATGAATCTCACAGGTATAACAATGGGTTGAAGAAGCCAGGCACAAAAAGAATACATATTGTGTGAGTCCATTTGTATAAACATTAAGAACAAGCAACACTAATCTACGATGATGATAGAAATCAGATTAGTGAAGACTTCTGGGGGAGGGGTGTACTTGATATGTATTTCTGTGTATCAAATTACCTAAACTCTTAATGGCATAAAACAACAAAAAAATGATTATCTCACATAAATTTTTCTGGGTCCAGGATTTAGGAACAGCTTATCTAGGTGGTTCTGTTTTGGAGTCTTTTGTGAGACTGCATTCAAAATATCAACCAGGCTTCAATTACTTGGATGTTATGCTTTAATAACAATTTGTTTTAAAGCAATAGCCTTCCTGGACTTCCCCAGGCTCAGCAGTTAAGAATCCACCTGAATTGAGGGAGCTGCAGGAGATACAAGTTCAATCCCTGGTCATGGAAACCCACTCCAGTGTTCTTGCCTAGAGAATCTCCATGAAGAGAGGAGCCTGATAGGCTACAGTCCATAGAGTCACAAAGAGTCAGACATGACTGAAGCGACTTAGCACACACGCACGACCTTCCTACACACATTGCTCTACTATAAGCTCTGTCTTAGTCACTACTTCTGTGCACCAGACACAGTCTGGCACAAAATAGGTGCCTATATCGAGTTCGCCTCTTTTGATTGCAAGTGATAGAAGACCCAAATCAAGGACTTTCCTGGCGGTCCAGTGGTTAAGACTCCATGCTTCCATTGCAGTGGGCACAGATTCAATCCCTTATGGGGATCTACAGCCAAAAAACTAAAAAGAAAGAAAGAAAAGAAACTACATCAAACTGACTTAAACCACAAGATTGGTTTCCTCAGTGTGCTGGTTAATTTTGTGCCATCTAGACTGGACCATGAGGTGCCCAGATATTTGGTTGAACATTATTCTGGGTGTTTCTGTGAGAGTGTTTCTGGATGAGATTAACATTTAAATTGGTAGACTAAGTCAAACAGACTGCCTTCCCCAATGTGAGTGGGCGTCATCTGATCAATTAAAAGCCTGAATAGAACAAAAAGGGTAACCACCCTGGAAACAGGAAATTCTTCCTGCTTGCCTTCCAACTGGCATAGGAATTTTTTCCCTGCCTGAAACATGGGCTTTTTCTGAGTTTGAGCCAGTCAGCCCTTGACAGGAATTATATCATTGGCTCCTCTGGTTCTCAAGCTTTTGGACTTGGACTAGAACTTAATCACTTTCCTGGGTCTCCAGATTGCCAATTCAACTGGTAGATCTTGGGACTTTTCTTCCTCCACGATGAATCAATTCCTTTTAATAAATCTCTTTAATCCCTATTAGCTCTGTTTCTTAGGAGAATCTTGATCAATATATTCAGTAACTGAAAAATCCTCAGGGCAGTCTGGCTTCAGGTGAGAATTGAGTCCAAAATAAAAAGTTTCACTGAAGACATAGTTCTCTCTTTTCTCCACATTGTTGCCTTCAAATTCAAGCTCTTTATGGTGTTCCTCAGAGTTCTAGATTCTCCCATCATGGAAGTGAAATGGCTGCATATGCTTTCATTTTTACACCATACCTTGAGGGAAAAGAAAGCATGTCTTTGGTAGCTCCTATACCTGGGAGTCGTACCTCTTTCTCAAAATGGACCAAATTGGATCAATTGCTTATTCTTGAACCAATCTCTATGAACAGGTGGAGAGACTATAGTGATTGACTTGTGCCCATTAAGGGAGTGGTGTTCCTGTGCATCAGAAAGAGGCTTGTATCTACCTCAGAAAAGCAAAAGATTTTTTAGATCTCTGAGTTTTGTTTCATTGAGCAGAATCGATCACTTGGCTATTCTAGTTGCAAGAAAGTCTGAGTATTTTTGTATCCTTAGCTGAGTTCTGATAGGAGGAAGAGGAAAATTAATTTGGGATAAGCAACAGGTAGTGTCTTTTTCTTGGTAGGAGCATGCTGCAAAGCATATGGGATCTTAGTTACCTGACCAGGGATTGAACCTGAGCTCCCTGCATTGAGTCTTAACCACTGGACTGCCAGGGAAGTCTCTAGCACTGTCTTTTATATTAACAACAAATACTGGGGTTATCATAGTTGGTTCAGACAAAGCATGGTTCATCCCTTAGGTTTGGGGAGGGGCCCACCTTCTCTGAGCATATTTGCCTTCTTTGGCAGATAATAGTTTTCAAATGTTCTCTTTAAATGGAATACTTCTCCATCAAGAAGTGAGTCTATGTTCCCTTCATGGAATCTGGGCAGACTCATGTATGATTCATGTGGAAAGTGATATTAGGTACCTGCAAGGCTAGGTTAGAAAAGGCAATACAGCTTCTGCATAGCTCTTGATTTCTTGGGAGATGTGCCTTTGGAGTTCTGAAGTCTGGCTATCCTGAAGTCATCATGCTTGAGAGACCATGGGAGGGATCACACAGAAATAGAAAGAGATGCCTGATGGGTCCATCATTTAAGCCCCCAAACTCTTTGAGTCTTCCTAGTCCAGTTATCAGACCTATGAATGAAGAAGCTTTTGAGATGACCCCAGCTATAGCTACTATCTGACTGCAATTTATGAGAGACTCTGAGCTACAACTTCCCAGCCAAGCTACCTCCAAATTCCTGAGCCACAGAAAACAAGAGGAAGAATAAAACATTATTGTTTTGGAGTAATTTATATGTAGTAATAGATAACTGATATATTGCTCCAAATTAAAAGATTCTACAAGTTAAGGATGAAAGAGAAAATGCCTATTGAGTAGGCAACCAATAGGCATAGATATTTGTTCATCTCATAAGTGGCAAAGATGTTAAAGCAACAATTCAATGCCTATAAAAATAAAAATCCAAGGCTATTTTTTAAAGCACTATTTACAATAATAAAGAGTTGGAGACAAGAGACAACTTAACTCTCCAAAAATAAGAAGTTGATTAAATAATTTATGGTTCTTGTACACTTTAAATGTAATATGTCTATAAAACAACTATAAAAAAATCAAGGTTTGATGAATACTCAATGTCATAGGCATAGTTCTTGGCATAATAATGTTCAGGTGAAAACATCAAGAATAAAAATTGAACACCATAATTTATTTTTACTTTTTTTAAATTTGTTTTTAATTGGGAGAAATTGCTTTACAACATTCTGTTGATGTCTGTCATACGACAATACAAATCAGTCATAATTATATATACATCACCTCCCTCTTGAGCCTCTCTCCCCTTCCCCATCCCACCCCTTCTAGGTCATCGCGGAGCACAGCCAGGCTGGGCTTCCTGGAACACTGTATTTTAAAAGAGTGAATTTTATAGTATGTAAATTATCTCAGACAAAATTTTGTACGATAAAAAAATTGAACACACACAAAATATGTGAGAACAGGAAACAAAGGCTAAAAGGGTATCTTTTAAATGTTATTAGTAGTTATCTCTGGGAGCTATAATTCTACATAATATTTAATAACCTTCTTTGTAGCTTTGTCACACAATGAAAAAGGTTGAAATGCGATAAAAAAGTGAGAAAACTTAAAAAAATGTGTAAAACTGGAAAAAGATTTCAATTCACATTGAATTTTTAAAAGATTGGTCAAGAAAGAACAGGATCATATGGCAGTTCTATTTTTAATTTTTAAAAAATCTTTATTGAATTTGTTTCAGTATTACTTTTGTTTTATGGGTTTTTTGGGTTTTTGGCTGTGAGGCATGTGGGATCTCAGCTTCCAGACCAGGGGTCGAACCTGTACCTCCTGCATTGGAAGATGAAGCCTTAACCACTGGACCACCAGGGAAGTCCCTCTATTTTTAATTTTTGAGGATGTCCATACTGATTTACATAGTGGCTGTACCAATTTACACTCCCAAAAGTGTATAAGGATTGACTTTTCTCCACATCCTTACCAACACTTGCTATTTTTTTATTTTTCACCCCACCTTTAAAAAAAATAATGCATTTATTTTTAATTGGAGGATAATTACTTTATCCTGTTGTGTTGGTTTCTGCCATACATCAGCACGAATCAGCTGTTGGTATACGTATATACTCTTGCTCTTGAACCTTCCTCCTACCTCCCACCTCATCCCACCCCTCTAGGTTGTCATAGAGCATCGGGTTGAACTCCCTGTGTCATACAGCAAATTCCCACTGGCTATCTATTTTACATATGGTAATGTATATGTTTCAATGTCACTCTATTTTTTTACTTTTTGATAGGAGCCATTCTAACACATATGAGGTGATACCTTAATGCTGTTTTGATTTTCATTTCCCTGATGAATAGTGATACTTAGCACCTTTTTGGATGTCTTCTTTGGAAAATGCAATCCTAATTCTGGGAATATATCCAAAGGAAACAAAATCTAGTTCTTGAAGAGGTATCTTCACTCCCACGTTCATTGCAGAATTATTCACAATAGCCAAGGCATGTAAAGAATCTAAGTGTTCACCCAACAATAAAGAAAATGTGGTATATGTACGCAGTGGAATATTATTCAGCATTTAAAAAGAAGGAAACTTTGCCATGTGCAACAACATGGATGAAACTGGAAGACATTATGCTAAGTGAAATAAGCCAGACACAGAAAGATAAATACTGCATGATCTCATTTACATGTGGAATCTAAAAAAGTCAAACTCATAGAAACAGAGGGTAGAGGGTACTTACTATGGGAAGGGCTGGAAGGAATGGGAGAAATGGGGAGATACTGGTAAAAGTATACAAACTTTCAATTATAAGATGAATAAGTTCTAGAGACCTAATGTACAGCCTATTAACTATAGTTAATAATAACGTATTGTATACTTGAAATTTTCTGAGAGTAGATCTTTAAGTATTCTCAACACTCATGGAAAATGCTAATGATCAATAAATGAGATGATGCATATGTTAATTAGCTTGATTGTGGTAATCATTTCACAATATATCTGTATATCAAAACATCACATTTTATACTATAAATGTAAATATACATATATGATACCATATGCTTTATGTAAGTAAATAAATAAATAAATAGTTTTTATTTGCTAATTATACCTCAAAGCTCGGAATAAAAAAAGAAAAAGAACCACATTTTTTTCAAAATGATGGTGGAAGTGGTTGCGGTTTTGGGTGGGGATGGCGGGTGGGGTGGTGTGTACATGCAGCATTTGGGGAAGGGAAGGAAGGAAGGACTACTGACTGAGCCACTGTGTGGTTCGTATGTGGGGATGGCCTGGGGAAGGGCTTGGTAATGTGTTCTAGAGAGAGAAGGTACATCTGTGGTGAGCTGGGGGAATGCTGTGTGTGTGTCTACGTGTGAGTTGTAGATTCACCCATGTGGGCGTGAAGTGCACTGGAGTGTACTGAGAAGGTGTAAGCAAATCCTTAGACACATGACCAACATACAGCAGTCCAAAACCTCATCAGAAGGAGAACACAAAAACATGGAGCAAAACTGAGCATCCCAACTGAATACAGAAGTCTCTCTATCCGTGATTAAAGTTTCTATAAATTGTGCTCATACTGACAGTTGCTATTATGTGTCAATTTCCCAGTCTGTGTAAAAAAAGAGGATGTGTACTTCTTGTTTTCCACTTACCTCAGAGAACTGTTATGGACTTAAAAGAAACTAAAGTTTCCCATGTCATGGACACTCTGTAAAACAGCCACTGTCGATGCTAAATTTTTACATATCTTACAATGTTCCCTATCATTAGTGGTCTTCGGACTAATTACATGGCAAACAGTGATGTTGAGCTAGCCACAACCACGAGCAAATGCCACAGAGTCCTTAACCTCTGTATGTTATAATCTTGTGGAAATTTACCTTTTTATCTTTATCTTTGAGTTGTATGAACATTTACTTCCTTCTGACTAATATAATCACTGTCCTGGAGCATGCTCCATTCCAGGTCTTGCTCATTCTGGAATATCTGTGTCTTGCCTGCCTAACCAAATATTATTCTTCCTTTGAGGCCAGATTTGATTTCCTCTTGCTTGGAACTTGATCATATGCTCCTTTCCACATTATTTTTGACTTACTCTCATGATGGTTCTTAGTCTCAATTCAGTTCAGTCGCTCAGTCATGTCTGATTCTTTGCAACCCCATGAACCACAGTACGCCAGGCCTCCCTGTCCATCACCAACTCCCAGAGTCCACCCAAACCCATGTCCATCGAGTTGGTGATGCCATCCAAACATTTCATCCTCTGTCATCCCCTTCTTCTCCTGCCCTTAATCTTTCCCAGAATCAGGGTCTTTTCAAATGAATCAGCTCTTCGCATCAGGTGGCCAAAGTATTGGAGTTTCAGCTTCAACATCAGTCCTTCCAATGAACACCCAGAACTGATCTCCTTTAGAATGGACTGGTTGGATCCCCTTGCAGGGCAAGGGACTCTCAAGAGTCTTCTCCAACACCACAGTTCAAAAGCATCAATTCTTCATCGCTCAGCTTTCTTCACAGTTCAACTCTCACATCCATACATGACCACAGGAAAAACTATAGCCTTGACTAGACGGACCTTTGTTGACAAAGTAATGTCTCTGCTTTTTATTTTTTATTATTATTTTATTTTATTTTTTAACTTTACAATATTGTATTGGTTTTGCCATATATCAACATGAATCTGCCACAGGTATACACGTGTTCCCCATCCTGAACCCCCCTCCCTCCTCCGTCCCCGTACCATCCCTCTGGGTCGTCCCAGACCACCAGCCCCAAGCATTCAGCATCATGCATCGAACCTGGACTGGCAACTCGTTTTATATATGATATTATACATGTTTCAATGCCATTCTCCCAAATCATCCCCCCATCTCCCTCTCCCACAGAGTCCAAAAGACTGTTCTATACATCAGTGTCTCTTTTGCTATCTGGTATACAGGGTTATTGTTACCATCTTTCTAAATTCCATATATATGCGTTGCTGCTGCCAAGTCGCTTCAGTCGTGTCCGACTCTGTGCGACCCCACGGACTGCAGCCTACCAGGCTTCTCTGTCCATGGGATTCTCCAGGCAAGAACACTGGAGTGGATTGCCATTTCCTTCTCAAATGCATGAAAGTGGAAACTGAAAGTGAAGTCACTCAGTCATGTCTGACTCTTAGGGACCCCATGGGCTGCAGCCTACCAGGCTCCTCCGATATACTGTATTGGTGTTTTTCTTTCTGGCTTACTTCACTCTGTATAATAGGTTCCAGTTTCAGCCACCTCATTAGAACTGATTCAAATGTATTCTTTTTAATGGCTGAGTAATACTCCATTGTGTATATGTACCACAGCTTTCTTATCCATTCATCTGCTGATGGACATCTAGGTTGCTTCCATGTCCTGGCTATTATAAACAGTGCTTCGATGAACATTGGGGTACACGTGTCTCTTTCGATTCTGGTTTCCTCAGTGTGTATGCCCAGTAGTGGGGTTGCTGGGTCATAAGGCAGTTCTATTTCCAGTTTTTTAAGGAATCTCCACACTGTTCTCCATAGTGGCTGTACTAGTTTGCATTCCCACCAACAGTGTAAGAAGGGTCCCTTTTCTCTACACCCTCTCCAGTATTTATTGCTTGTAGACTTTTGGATCGCAGCCATTCTGACTGGCGTGAAATAGTACCTCATAGTGGTTTTGATTTGCATTTCTCTAATAATAAGTGATGTTGAGCATCTTTTCATGTGTTTGTTAGCCATCTGTATGTCTTCTTTGGAGAAATGTCTATTTAGTTCTTTGGCCCATTTTTTGATTGGGTCATTTATTTTTCTGGAATTGAGCTGTAGGAGTTGCTTGTATATTTTTGAGATTAGTTGTTTGTCAGTTGCTTCATTTGCTATTATTTTCTCCCATTCTGAAGCCTGTCTTTTCACCTTGCTTATAGTTTCCTTTGTTGTGCAGAAGCTTTTAAGTTTAATTAGGTCCTATTTGTTTATTTTTGCTCTTATTTCCAATATTCTGGGAGGTGGGTCATTGTCTCTGCTTTTCATATGCTGTCTAGGTTGGTCATAACTTTCCTTCCAAGGAGTAAGCATCTTTTAATTTCATGGCTGCAGTCACCACCTGCAGTGATTCTGGAGCCCCCCAAAATAAAGTCAGCCACTGTCTCCATTGTTTCCCCATCTATTTGCCATGAAGTGATGGGACCGGATGCCAAGATCTTAGTTTTCTGAATGTTGAGCTTTAAGCCAACTTTTCACTCTCCTCTTTCACTTTCATCAAGAGGCTTTTTAGTTCTTCTTCACTTTCTACCATAAGGGTGGTGTCATCTGCATTTCTGAGGTTACTGATATTTCTCTCAGCAATCTTAATTCTAGCTTGTGCTTCCTCCAGCCCAGTGTTCCTCAGTTCTTAGTCTAGTGCAGGCTATGAATTGACCTTTCTCTCTGGCAACACTTTTTGATTGGCTGCTGCTGCTGCTAAGTCACTTCAGTCGTGTCCGGCTCTGTGCGACTCCATAGACGGCAGCCTAGCAGGCTCTCCCATCCCTGGAATTCTCCAGGCAAGAACACTGGGGTGGGTTGCCATTTCCTTCTCCAATGCATGAAAGTGAAAAGTGAAAGTGAAGTTGCTCAGTTGAGTCCGACTCTTAGCAACCCCATGGACTGCAGCGTACCAGGCTCCTCCATCCATGGGATTTTCCAGGCAAGAGTACTGGAGTGGGGTGCCATTGCCTTCTCCATTTGATTGGCTATTAGGTGCTAATCCTTTCTATTCAATAAGATTGAAAACATTTTATCCTCTTTTAGAGATGATAAAACTGAAGCTTTGTAACTTTGTAACTTGCCAAGTGTCAATTTGAAACCATGTGGCTAAGTGCCTAGCTATAAATCTGGGGTTCTGTTATTGTAGAAGAAGAGGAAAACAGACATTGGGAGACATCTAGCAACCTCTGTCATAGAGAGATGGGAGATAAACGTAAAATGGTCATCTAATAGAAGGACAATTGTGATACGTGCTATGAAGGAGGAAGGATTGTATAAACAGTTCAGGCTTTGAAAGAAGTCAAAGAGAGAAAACTAGATGTGGGCCTTGAAGACAGGTATATTAGTTATTCTATTGCTATGTAACAAATTATCCCACAACACCCACTTATTATCTCAAAATTGTATAGGTTAGAAGTCCTGTGTGTGTGGCTGAGTTCTCTGCTCAGCATCACAAGGCTATAATCAAGGTGCCAACTGGACTGAGTTCTCATCTGGAAGCTCTGGGGTAAATCTGTTACTGAGATCATTCTTCTTGTTGGCAGAATTCAGTTCCTTGTGGCTGTGTGAATGAGGTCTGTATTTCCCTGCTGTGTGTCAGCCAGGGCCAGGCTTAGCTTCTAGAAGCTGCCTACATTCCTTGATATGTGGCCTCTTGTATCTTTAATGCAGCAATAGCTTGTCAAATCCTTCTTGTGCTTCTAATTTTTAACTTCCTCTCCGTGATCAGCTGGAGAAAGCCCTCTGCTTTAAGGGGGTTAAGGTAATTAGGCGAGGCCTGCCTGGAAAACCTTACTATCTTAAATTCAACTGTATTATATAATGTCAATCATGTAAGTAAAACCTATTATAGTCATTGTACGGGGAATTATACCAGGGGCCATAAATCTAGGGGAACATCTTGGAATTTTACTTGGTGGTGGTTTAGATGCTAAGTCGTGTCCAACTCTTGCGACACCATGGACTGCAGCCTGCCAGGCCCCTCTGTCCATGGGATTCTCCAGGCAAGAATACTGGAGTGGGTTGCCATTTCCTTCTCTAGAGGATCTTCCCAACCCAGGGATTGAACTTGGGTCTCCTGCATTGCAGGCTAACCCTCTTAGTTATAGGGAAGCTCCATAAGACGTAGACAAGCAGAGAGAACTTTCTATATGGGTAAGAAAAGCAGGCAAAACTCAAAAGAGAAACTGCACAACAGATTCTTGGATATTAGAATGTCTGTTTGTGACTGCTCCAATAATAATAGCTTCCTTTTATTGAGGTCTCCTTGGTGCTTGACACAAATTTATTCACTAATCCTTATATCAGCTTTATGAGGGTGGTATTATTTCACTTTTATAAAGAAAGAAATTCAGGCAGAGAGAGGAAAAGCCACCCACCACAGTTCTATTTCAATCAAGTAGTAAAGCTGGCACTATGGCTTGAGCTCTGGATGACTCGAAAGTTTGTGCTCTTTCCATTGCTTAACCCACCTGACTGTGGGTCTGGATGGGAAAGCAGAAGTCAGTCATATTGGTTTGAGCTCAGTTGGTGGAGGCATGGATGCTAAAATGTGTTAACAGGTGTCATGGAAGATTTTAGAAGGAACATGTGAATTGTGGGAGAGGAAGGGGACAAAAGTAGATATGGATGTGGATGGAGGGGAACACATGGACTGGCTGTGCAGTATGGTATTTTAGGGAGGTTAGTTTGATCAGTCAGGAGGATCCTGGATGACAAGATTGTAGGCAGGGATGACATGTTCCAGTTGACTACTGCGTGACCAAGCCTCTGAATCTCACTGCTAACTTGCAGGAAGTTCACAGAACAGAAGAACATGTTAAATTGCACATAAGTATACAATCAGCAGAATGGAGGCAAAAGGAGGATTACAGATAACAAATCATATACAGTTTCATCATCCAAATATTGCTATTACTAATGTGAAATAACAAACAGGGAAAATAGCTTTGGTAGCTGTGGTGTGTGTTAGTTGCTCAGTCGTGTCTGACTCTTTGGGACCCCATGGACTGTGCCCACCAGACTTCTGTCCATGGAATTCTCCAGGCAAGAATAGTGGAGTGGGTTGCCATTCCCTTCTCCAGGGGTTCTTCCTGACCCAGGGATAGAACCTAGGTCTCCCACATTGTAGGCAGATTCTTTACTGTCTGAGCCACCAGGGAAGCCCAACTGTGGTAGGACTAGATAACAGTTTTAATAGATTTGATAAGAGGCTCCATAAGGAATGGGAGTTCCTAGGGAGCTGTTTAATAATTAAGTCAGTCATGGTCAGATGTAGGTTACCAGCTATGTAACTAGGGCCAGGTTCATGGGTACACAATCAGTGTAGTTACACAGGGCCCTATATTCAGAACTTCATATTTGGGGCCACATGCTTTGCAGTCACTGTCTTGATTCTTAATAATTTTATCTTTGAGTTTGTACTTTAGCAGAGAAGTCCATTGGGACAACTGGAACAGACACCAGGGGCTAGGAGCCTCAGCTACTGCATGGTCCTCCCTTCCACCACATCCCTTGGATGGTCTAGACACTGGCCCTCAGCTACTGCATGGTCCTCCCTTCCACCACATCCCTTGGTGGTCTAGACGACGGACCCTAGACCCCAGTCAGGCTCCCCTGCCCCATTTAGTGACTATTACCTACTACTCTGCCTTACTCTGCCTTGGGCAGGGCTCTGTGTGTTCCACCAATAGTATCTAGGGTCAGGCAAGTGGGTGGCTATTCTCAACCTAAGCTATTTAATATCGATGCCGCATTTCTTTGCACTTAACTCAGTGGGGGTGAGCTTCTTGCCTTTCTTTATCATTACAGAGAGGGTCTCAGTGTGGAGGTTGTAATACCTTTGGAGGTCACCCAATTACTGTGAGTTTAGGAGGCAGGCCTATGGGAAGGGGAGATGCTTGACTTGGCCTCCTTGTCCTTCGCTGGGAATAGCATGTTAGTCCAGCAGCTAGCAGGTGGGGGCTTCAGGCAGCCAGTAGGTTGCATGGGCCCCCAACTTCCTATGGGGGGATCTGAATTTATGCCAAAGGTATACCCCTGCCCAGGAAGTATGACATTAAATAGCAGATAAAAATACTATGACAGGTTGAGAGAGAGACCACCAAAGAAAGGAGTAAGCTTTACATTTTAGCATCTTTAACTGCACTTTTTCCTGCTTTTTGATCTACATTTTTATTTTGCACTGAGCCCCACAAATTTAGTAGCTGGTCCTGTGTGTGATCTTAGAAATTACAAAGTATCAAATTCTAAGTTTCTTAGAACTTCAGTTCAGTTCAGTTCAGTTCAGTCACTCAGTCTGTCTGACTCTTCGCGTCCCCATGAACTGCAGCACGCCAGGACTCCCTGTCCATCACCAACTCCCAGAGCCTACCCAGACTCATGTCCAGTGAGTCAGTGATGCCATCCAGCCATCTCATCCTCTGTCATCCCCTTCTGCTCCTGCCCTCAATCTTTCCCAGCATCAGGGTCTTTTCAAATGAGTCAGCTCTTCGCATCAGGTGGCCAAAGTATTGGAGTTTCAGCTTCAACATCAGACCTTCCAATGAACACCCAGGACTGATCTCCTTTAGGATGGACTGGTTGGATCTCCTTGTAGAACTTAGAAAATAACAAATAAATGTTAGCTTAAAATAGAGAAATCCATTGCCTATAAGGACATGAAAGCAGTAACAAAAAAGTAGAGCTACTATGAGAAGGAAAAGTAGAGGACTTAGTAACACAAGGTAGAAACAAGATGTATACTACTAGGCAAAAACAAGAATTGCACAGTGAAACACACACTAGTTTAGCCTCTTGCAAAATGCAGGTCCTTGAAAAACACTTGCCTTTGACTTGAGCATTTTCTGCTTGGAGGTATCAATGAAAGTGTTTCATCTTGGAATGGGGAAGCTTAGGCAAGAGATTTTGAGGTGAGGAAGACATTTAGAAGATGTCTTCTACACAGCATGCTGTGAGAAGATTAGGCAATTTGGTCTTATCTATCAAAATGTATGGATTTTTGCATTTTTCACTTCATTTCTAGGTTCTCCTTAAATACATCGAGGGGCTTCTCTGGTGGCTCAGTGGTAAAGAATCTGCCTGCCAATGCAGGAGATGTGGGTTTGATCCCTGGGTTGGGAAATGCCCTGGAGAAGGAAATGGCAACTCACTCCAGTATTATTGCCTGGGAAATCCCATGGACAGAGGAGCCTGGAAGTCCATGGGGTGGCAAAAGAGTCAAACATGACTTAGTGACTAAAAAATAACAATACAGAAGCAAGAACCATTATATTCATGCAGAAATGTTGAATAGGGAAAAACCAAAATGTCCATTACTAGGAAACTGATTTCATGCAATGGAATATCATGCAGCCATCAAAAGAATGAGATCCACCTAGACTTGTATTTACCAAGAAACAGATAACCAAGGGGATTTTATTTAAGGGGAAAAAAAAAATCAAATTCCTGGAAAATGTTTAATCCCACTTACTCAGAAAATATATATGTACAAGATAGTGAGTAGACAGGGCTAAAGCAAAGGTGTAAATCCTGCACACCGAACTGTTAACAGTGACTATCTCTGAGGATGGGAGTGGGTGAAGTGTGTGTTTGTGTGTGCCTGCGCTATGTGTGAATGAATGGGACACATGTTCCTCTGGGCACCTCTGCTGTTTGAAAGCATTACGGAGAGGAAGTGGAAAGAGTATTTTTAGGGCGTCGTGTGAAGGGAAAACTTGGGGAGCAGGGAACAGACTAATGGCTCTCGGGTCTCCTCGGACTCCAGCGCCGCCAGAGGTGAGGAGACCCCGCCCCACTGAGGTGATTCTGCAGAGGGGCGGAGTTCTGCAGAGCCGAAGCGGGAGGCGGCCTCGGGGGCGGGGCCCCCGGCTCCAGCCGCTCGCTCCGCTCCCACCATGCCCTTATAAGGAGCGCCCGGCGTTAAGGCTCGGGAATCCGGTCGCAATCCCTGCGGCGCAGCCCCAGTCCCAGGCCCCTCCCTTGGGAATGGGGGCGGGGCGGGGTCTTGGCGGCGCGGTTGCGGGGGCGGAGCATATCAAAGAGAGACCAATAGGAGTGGAGTCCTGGGTCTGAGCGGCGCTTCCATTGGGCGCGGCGACGCGAGCGGGCGGAGCGCCGGTGAGGCTGGTTACACTGAGGGAAGCCCCGACTCTGTAGTCGCTGCTCCGAGTCCGTCTCTGTGCGGGTCCCCGGCCCCTGGTTCTCAGTTCTCTGTAGCCCGCGGTTCGCCGCCCCGCTCGCCGCCGCGATGCCGGTGTTTCATACGCGCACGATTGAGAGCATTCTGGAGCCGGTGGCGCAGCAGATCTCGCACCTGGTGATTATGCACGAGGAAGGCGAGGTGGACGGCAAAGCCATCCCTGACCTCACCGCGCCTGTGGCCGCCGTGCAGGCGGCGGTCAGCAACCTCGTTCGGGTGAGTGCGCTGGGCCTGGGATGGGGATCGGGGGCGGGAGACGTTCCTGGGGTCCTGGCTCGCCTCACGGTTCCCGGTCACTGCCTGTGAGTTTGCGCGTGGACTCGGGAGCCAGATCGCCTCAGGTTTGAATATTGACTCCCCCGCTCTCTGACCTTGAGCGAGCCCTCGGGCCTCTCTGAGCTTCAGTCTCCTCATCTATAAAATGGGGACAATCCTAATAATGCCTGCCTTGCGGGTTTCTTGTGAACATTCAGTGAGGTGGTATTTATAAAGTGCTTAGCCCAGCTTATGACCTGTAGTAAGCGCTCAGTAAATGCTAGGTGTTAGGTTGTCTGATAGCCCCTTTCCTTAAGCTGGGTGTCGCCCCTCCCGTTGACAGCTTTGCTCTCAGCTCCTTTTTAGGCCTCCCCAGCCTGGCCTCTGGGCTGGCGGGTTCCTCTACTGACTCCCTGCCTCTCCTTCCAGGGATTCTTAAATAGGAGCCACGTTGTTCTCCCTTCTGATACTTCTGCCCCTCACCTTGAAACCTGCCTCACCCACCACCCCTTCCCAGAGCTCCGCGGGCCCGGCCCTTTTGTCCACTTGTCTTACTGACCCCTCAAGTCTGTCTCCTCGCTTCCTGAGGAGTCTACTTCTGCTCACACCTCTGGCACTCACAAACGCCGGGTGACTTCTTTATGCAGTAATTCGTGGGCACCAATCCCTTTCCCCCTTTCGCTTAACCCCGCTGCTTTTCATTCCCGCCCCCTCCCCCAACTCCTGTGGAGATTTCCACCTGGCTTTACCTGCTGTCACACGGCTTCCTCCCCCTGGGGCCTTTCCAGCCCCGGGGGCCCTCCTCCTCGGCCCCTCCTCCTGACAGGAAGCAAGATGGAGCTGCCGGGAGAGGCCTGTGGAATCTGGGATCTGCGGCCCCTGCCGGAGAAAAGAACGGGGCGTCTCCTCCCCAAGCCACAACTTTCCTGGATGGCTAAGTGGCTCCGCAGACCCCTGTCGCCCACAGCGGTGACTCGTAACTGAGGTGGTTCCTGGAGGAGGCGGAGCCCGCTTCTGAAATGGGAAAAGAGGTGCCCAGTCTCCTAACACCCCGCTGGCTAATATCACACTTTTCTTTCCCACCCTGGGTGGGTGACTCAGAAGGCTGCTGCCTGTGAGAAGCAACTTCGGAAAAAGTTCCTAAGGCTTCCCCACCGAGCTGTGTAAATAGAGTGTGTCAGGGTAGTTAGGAGGCTGGGAGGCCACTGTGAGTCTGGGTGCGGCTTGGGCTCCTTATCTGATTAGAGCACTTCAATGCACTTCAGCTGCTGAAAGTCTTCCTCAGTCTTCAGGGGCCCAGTTCAGGAGACTGGTAACTAGAAGACACTACTGACCAAATTCCCCATCTGTTTTCCCTGTAGATTTAGTTAGACTGTACTCAGGAAGAATACTGTGTTCACTCAAAATGTCTAGTTCTACATTGTTCTTATTTTTTTTATAATTTATTTTAATCTAAGGCTCCAGAGTACATTCTTATGTAGTGTTGTCTAACATGGCTGCATTCCAGGCCTCCATTTTTCAACAAATAGGAAACAATGTAAAGAGACAAGGTAATAGTGTCCCTCCAAGGAGTACTTCAGGAAATGAAATCTTAAAACCACATGTTGCACTTGGAACAGAGCTGGTGTAGTCTAGGGGCTGATATCTGGCTAGGCTATTTAGAGAAAAGTTATTTATGAGCTTCAGTGCATGAATTAATAAGAATTGAATGTCTGTTGTATAGGGAACATTTTAATAAATCAGGTTTTCAGGTTGAAATGTGCATTAGAATCACCAGTGGGGCTTTTTAGAAATAAAGATGTCCAGCTCCCATCCCAGACTTACTGAGGAGGTTGGGTCAAGGTCTTTGTGTTTTTAAGAAGCTCCATAGATGGCTGTGATACAGTCCCTTAGTAAACATTGTAATAGATTCTGTGAGACAAACAGAAGAAACGAGGGCAGTGATAAGCTAAAAACAAAATTATTACATACTTTCCAATGCATTACAAAAGAAGAAATTTGATAGGCGTTAGCAGAGAGAAAGTGAGGAGGATTGTGTTGATAGTCAGTGGTGAACAAAAGTACTTGTGATTAAGTCACTTCCAGGTTACAGCAAGTAGATTGTCTTGACTCGCTCAGGGAGGCAAGCTGGAGAGAAACTGGAGCTGAAGTTGGTGCATGCTGTATGGGCAGTTTAACAGAAGTCCAATAAAATGAAAAAGAATGGAAGGGAGAGGATAAGAGTGTGTGAGGGAAACTGTATAGATTGTGTTCTGGGGAGCCCAGAGGATTTACCCATTGCTTGGAATTCTGGGTGACTGTTGTGGCCCTTGTGTATATGCTACTGAATTGTGTACATGTGTCAAGTTCCTAACTAGATTGTGTCTCATATGATATGTATGTGCTCCCCAGTTCCTACCCTTAACATTGGCACATGGGATGGCTTGATATTGTTGAAGGAAAGAAGGAACTATGGGAAGGCAGATAAATTAGGAGACTAAAAATTGGTTGGTCATGAAGAAAATGAGAGGACTTTGGGTTTGGCAGGCAAAATGGAGCAGGAAATAGGACTATTTTAGAAATACAGTAGAAGAAGAATTAGTAGAGCCTGATTATAGAACTCTCACAGAAGAAATGTGATGTTCCTCTAATGAATCTGATTTTTGAACAAGTATTCCAAAATGTATGCAATTCACATTTCTTTCAGTTACCTTGGGAGGCTATATCCCTATTCCAATGTTTCTCTTTGGGATTTTTTTTTTTTTTAACAGATTATATATATACAAATAAATTTGTTTTATTTTGGTCAAGAAAATTTTGTCTGAAGTGGGTATTGCTTAACCTTACTACTATTTTTGAGTCTAAAGTGACTTTTGAATATTTCCAAAATGAAAATATACCCAATGATGATGAAATTCTGCATTGTTAAGCAGTGGTCATCCACTTATCAGATCGGTATTTATTGAGAACCCCCTTTTAACATCAAAGCAGTAAGTATTATGTTGGCCAGAGTAAGTATAATATTGGATTGAAAGTCATAAGTGGCCCAGAGAAAGTGATGTATGGAAGTTCAGAGGAAGATGAGGTCACTTTTCTTGAGAACATGGGGAAGACTTTATGGAGAAGGTAACCTCTGAACTGGCCTTAAAGAAGATGGTATTTGAACATTTAAGGATGTGGTAATCCCGGGGATGGGGGAGCCTGGTGGGCTGCCATCTCTGGGGTCGCACAGAGTCGGACACGACTGAAGTGACTTAGCTTAGCTTAGCTTAAGAAAGGCATTATAGGTAGAAAGGACTACCTGAACAGAGGCATAGAATTACTGAGAATCTGAGGGAGGACCAAGTTTTGACTTAGGGAATCATTAAGCAAAACATTTGGATTTGCAATTTTTCATGTTATTTGTTAAGTAAAAGTAGTCTGGTCACTTAATATATGTATCATCACAATTGAGTCATCACTTTTACTCCACCCTTAGAGAGAGGGTAGGATGAGATTATTTACATGTCTTTTTTCTAGTGAATAAGATCATTTAAAAAAAAACAGCTTTGTTGATATATAATTTACATACCATACAATTCACTCATTTAAAGTGTACAATTCCCTGTTTCTCAGTGTATTTATAGAATTGTACAACATCTCCAGAGTCTAATTTTAGGACATTTTTGTTCCCTCAGAAAGAAACTTCATACCCATTACATTCACTGATTTTCTCCCATCCCCTAATACCCTAGCCTTAGGCAACCATCAATTTGCTTTCGGTCTTTATGGATTTGCACATTTTGGACACTTCATGTAAATGGAATCGTAAAATATGTGGCCTCCTCTGTCTGACTTTTCACTTAGCATAATGTTTTCATCTGTGGTGTAGTATGTGTCAGAAATTCATTCCTTTTTGTTGCTGAATAATATTCCATTGTATAAAATAAGGCCATTTTAAACACAGAGAGTGATTCTAATGCAGTAATAAAACAAAGAGGGGACCTAGGAGAAAGAAGGGTGGGAAAGGAAAAATAGAGGAGGGGTACAAGTTTTAAAAGCAATGTGAAAAATTCAGACGTCTTCGGCTGTCTGTGTTGTAGCATGGTATATAAATTTTTCTTTTTTCCCATTGAAGTGGCCCATAGAAATCTGAGTCTTTGTGACCGTAAAGTCATGCCAGTTTTGTTAATGGGGTTCATACACTTTGCCTTCTCCATTGCATCTGAGGGCATGTGTTGTAATTACTCCTGGGGCTCATGAAATATTTATTTTGGGAGTTTTGTGGCTTTGACTTTTATGAGCCTCACCCATATATCATACCCTGTTGGGACCAGCTCTGGGACAAATAGCAGCATTGTCTTTAAACTGATAGATGGGTAAGACTGTTCTGTTCTTAAAAAGAAATCAGCAGTTTATTTTGTTGTTAATACGTTATCTGTATTAACATCTGAAATTATTCCTACTTTAATTTCTTTTGGTTGATGTTGGACTCACTTCATTTAAAATAGATAGCAATGTTTGGGTGACAGGGCTATGGGTGATCTTTCTCTTCTTAATATTCTGTATTTTCTAATTTTTAAAATGGAAATATTCATTCCTATATTAAGGAAAAATTAAGGTAAATAATAAGAATATATAATTCTTTATAGTTTATAAAATGCTTTCATATAAACATATATATAATCTCATAGCAATCCTTTAAGGTAGATATTGCTATGTTCCCAATTTTACAGATGAAGATACTGTAAATCAGTTACGTAACCTGCCTGCAGTGGCACAGCTGCTTAGTAGTGGAGCTTGGACTCAAACTCTGTTTCTCTCACTCTGGACCCTCTGCTTTTTTCACTTTACTTTGCTGTGTCCACTTGTCTTGGATCTGGCAAGATTATCTGTTTAAAGCCTGCCTTTGGCATGGCCTGTGTGAAGGGCCTATATTAAAAAAATGATGTGAAGGTAGTGTTCTGTTTCACAGCGACATTTAATTCTGCAGCTTAAAAAAAAATAGATACAGATAGTACAAAAGTATTTATGTCTGTAAAAGATAAAGACTTTTTCTAGTGTATTTAGAGGCTTAGCTTGAAGTCTATTAGAACTAAATAGTATTTAAAGTAGGTTTGTAGGATTTCTTTATATTTAAATAGTATTTAAAGTAGGCTTGTGGGTTCTTTGGGGAATTATGAAGTTTCATTTGGAACAGATCAAAAGAGATATACAAATGGGACTTAAATCTGCTCATGACTGAGAGAATGGAAGAGTTTTGGAGACTGTGTTTCTACAACTATGTTTATAATTTTAGTGGAGCCCCAGTTTAAGTATTTGTTTATATATATACTGACACTATAGAAAGTTGGGCTTTTCTAAAGCTGTTTTATAAATACCACTGGTATAACAGTGGACACAATAAAAGTTATTTTATATTTCATGGACACAATAAAAGTTATTTTATATTTTATGGACAAAATAAAAGTTAAAGTCCTGTGCTGTCAACCACAGTATCCTAAACTGACTCCTTTTGCCCTTGTCAGGAGTAAGGACGGCTTTAAGGCAACTGCTTTTATGGATGTGGGACTAATTTGGATTTTAATATTTCTTGTATATTTGTTAAAAGAGTAGTCTGGTAATTTTATATACTTAATTACTGGTTATTTTTACACACACACACATATATATCTATAATACTTATGTTTTATATGTATCACAACTGAGAGGGTCATTATTTTAAAAGCTTTCTGACAACTTCCTGGTCTTGCTGGCACACCTTGAAAGAGGGTAGGATGGGAACATCTTAATACAGTATACAGCTAGCATAGCAGGTATTGTTTTTCTCTTTTGACAGCCATCATACTTGGTCAGTATTTGTCTTCACTGGGTTGAAGGTTTCTCAATGGCAGGGACCATGTCTGTGTGTTTGCTTCTTTATTTCCAGTGTCAAGTTGGTAATAGGTATGAAATATAACTTTAAAAATACTAAATACATAGCATTCATTTTTTATGCACAAAATATTATAATAGAAATTTTTGTGTGGCAAATATCTTCCATCCCCAGCTTTTAAACATCTGGTGTACTGAATTTGAACAGTCTCTTCAAATTTATAATAGGCCTCATCTGAAACAAGTAGAATGTATACTGAGAGGGAGGAATGAATGGCTAACTGCCCATTGTTTGAGATAACAAAAGTGTTAGGCTATTTTGGGTTGTGGTTCTCTGTTTCAGAGTCATTTCAACTATGCAGGCCACTTACTAAATTCATAATGTGCGAATATGTTGCCTCCTGTCTGAAAGTGGCATTGAGATTTTGCATTCTTTTTGAATTGTTTTGTCTTTTTAAAATTTAACAGTTTAGTCCAGGGGTTGATATAGTGTTTGGAGCTCTGCTAGTTACAGTGCAGTATCATACCATGAGTCATCAATGCCTCATTAAAAGATTTTTATTTCCTTGAACCATATGGCAGAAGACAAAGATTTCAGAAAGTTGATCTGGTTCTTTTTTGTGTTGTGGCTGATCTGCGGCCCAACTTTTTCAGTGAACCTTATGTCATGGTCACGACGGTGGGGTATATTTTTACATAATAAACCAGCATTAGAGCAGTATCAAAAGAAGTAGCTGTATGGAAAGAGCAAATGTCAGAGATCAGTTGGTATCCCAGCAAGTTTTCTCTCTAGGATAATGCTCCGTGCTCAGGACTCTTGCTGAGAAGGGTTATTCTGTCAGTTCATGTTGCTTTCAGGCCAGTCTGCTTTTAAATCTTCCCAAATAGAAAGGACTAAAAGAAGAAAACAAACTTTAGCCTTGGCTTTTTTAAGCTCCAACAGCCTTCAGTGCTATGTAGTATAAATATTTCAGAGTGAGCTTTAAGGGGTAAAGTTCAAATCTGTAATAAGACTCTGAAACACCCAGAGATGAAAGTTTATATATGTGAGGAAGGACCTCCCATTGGAGGCTTTCATCTGTCTTTCTGTTACTTGTCTGGACCTGTAGAATCCTTACAGTATACATTTGGGTATATTGGGCCACACAGTTAAGTTCAGATAACATACGTTTTGAGTTATCTAGGTGACTACTCCTCTGATTTTTTTTCTGTAATTTTCTTATTCAGTTTCTGTTGGGAATGGTTATGAGAGGAAGGCTATCTTACTTGTTTCTCCTTAATAATTTACAAAAGAAGTTAATTAGGGAAGGAAGTTGAAATAAATATATAAGTAGAGGATTTTTGTTCATTTGTATTTTTATCATAGTTAAACTGTTTTATCTTTCATTTAAAATAATACTAGTGAATAGTATACTATCAATAATTATTTTTTGTCATGCTGAGCCTTCATATAGTCTTTCAAAAAGAACAGTTTTTCTTGTTACAACAGTATTATACTTTTTATTGTTGAAATTTATAAAAATCTATAGTCACAGTCTTCTTACAGTGTTTCTCAGCCTTTTCCAGTCTTTTTCCTCTAGTCCAAACCCATTTGTTTCCACAGATATAAATACAAACTTAACTATATATAGATGCACCAGTTCTTATCCTTTTCCACCACTAACACCCCTCCTCCCAAACCATTTAATTCACTTTACTGCTCAAAAATTTGCAAACAAAAGCAAGGAAACCCAGTCTGTTATAACTGTCCAGGATTTTCACTGCCATGTGCTGTTTGGGGAGCCATAATACTTAGCTAACAGCTCTTTCGGAGAAGGCAATGGCACCCCACTCCAGTACTCTTGTCTGGAAAATCCCATGGATGGAGGAGCCTGGTAGGCTGTAGTCCATGGGGTCGCTAAGAGTCGGACACAACTGAGCGACTTCACTTTCACTTTTCACTTTCATGCATTGGAGAAGGAAATGGCAACCCACTCCAGTGTTCTTGCCTGGAGAATCCCAGGGACGGGGGAGCCTGGTGGGCTGCCGTCTGTGGGGTTGCACAGAGTTGGACACTACTGAAGCGACTTAGCAGCAGCAGCAGCAACAGCTCTTTAAGTGAGTGACGAATGAAATAAGTTCAAAATAATGGGCTGGGTCCGGAAAGAACTTCTAATCTCAACATCCTCTTTAAAGATATGGGGTCTTTACATTGAATAAGTTTGTGCATTTTATGTACACAAAGGGATAAGGTATGATAGAGTAATGAATAAAAGAGGACTTGTATAATTAGATATAGGCAGTTAGGGAGTGCTTGCTTTCTTTCCAGTCCCTTGGTAAAACTTTGTAGATCTTCTGTTCTTATATGCTGGGTCATCAATCTTTGGATAATTGATTTGATTGATTGTGTGCTTGTTACTCTCTCTCTCCCTACTCCCCTAGGCTGTCTCCCTCTAAGACTGCTGGTTTCTGGAGGGCAAAGACTGGTTATATTCTTGATATTCCCAGCATTGTCCTTATCGTGGTATCCCAGGTGGTGCAGTGGTAAAGGATCTGCCTGCTGGTGCAGGAGACTGGAGTTTGATCTCTGGGTCTGGAAGTTCCCCTGGAGGAGAAAATGGCAACCGGTCCCAATATTCTTGCCTGGAAAATCCCATGGACAGAGGAGCCTGGTGGATCCTCTGTCCATACAGTCCATAGGGTAGCACAGCGTCAGACATGACTGAGTGCACATGCACATGCACACTTACCCCATCTTGTGCTCATAGTATTCCTGTGATAAATGTGTTGTGCTTTGATATTCACTGTAGCCGCTAGTCATCCTAGGTTTATTCATGATGATAAAGATAGCTCACTATCTCTTGCCTCCATTGGATGACTTGGTATTCTCTTCTGCCCTTCAGTTCAGTTCAGTTCAGTTCAGTCGCTCAGTCGTGTCCGAGTCTTTGCAAGCCCATGAATCGCAGCACACCAGGCCTCCCTGTCCATCACCAACTCCCGGAGTTCACTCAGACTCACGGCCATCGAGTCGGTGATGCCATCCAGCCATCTCATCCTCTGTCGTCCCCTTCTCCTCCTGCCCCCAATCCCTCCCAGCATCAGAGTCTTTTCCAAGGAGTCAACTCTTTGCATGAGGTGGCCAAAGTACTGGAGTTTCAGCTTTAGCATCATTCCTTCCAAAGAAATCCCAGGGCTGATCTCCTTCAGAATGGACTGGTTGGATCTCCTTGCAGTCCAAGGGACTCTCAAGAGTCTTCTCCAACACCACAGTTCAAAAGCATCAATTCTTCGGCGCTCAGCTTTCTTCACAGTCCAACTCTCACATCCATACATGACCACTGGAAAAACAGATTCATAAATATTATATTGTGTTGGTTACATAATTGGAACTTTAGATTCCAAAAACTGTAACTTCTATCAGAAGTCAGCTTTTTGGATTGGTATGAATGTGGGATGTGTGTATGTATAGAGGATGAGAAGAAGTGAATCTTAGAACTAAAAATGTTTTACAAGTATTGTTAAGTTGCAGAAAATAGACTCTTGGCCCTTAGAGAATTTCCCACTGATAAGAATTCCAGTTGAATGATTTTTAAGGGGAAAGTGGCTGAATTTCATTGCAGTTGGCCACAGTCCAAGCCAAAGTCATTCCTTCTTTTGAAATAAGCTTAACTTATTCCCATAGGTAGGCTTTCTGTGAAGAAAGAAAAATGGTATATTTGTTCTTAGATTTGAAAGTTGAGGGACCAACTAGCAACTTATCTAGCTTCCCTGTATTTCCAGCCTTCTCTCTGTCCCCACCCCATCCCTGGAGAACTGGATCATCTTTTATCTGTAAGGTGGACAACACGTTTTTATTCATTTAATTCAAATAGATAAGGATATCTGAATGTGCCAATAAATTTCTAGTAACACTCAATTTTCTTATTCTATGGCTGTCACTCAACAGCAAAATTAGTTATCAGACTCTACTATGCACATTGCCTGGTGTTCTGAATGATTTGTTGTCATGCAGTCACTAAGTTGTGTCCAACTCATTGTCACCTCATGGACCACAGTATGCCAGGCTTCCCTGTCCTTCACTATTTCCCAGAGTTTGCTCAAATTCGTGTCCATTGAGTCAGTAATGCCATCCAACCATCTTATTCTCAGTTGTCCCCTTTCTCCTTCTGCCCTCAATCTTTCCCAGCATCAGGGTCTTTTCTAATGAGTCGGCTCTTCACATCAGATGGCCAAAGTATTGGAGCTTCAGCTTCAGCATCAGTCCTTCCAGTGAATATTCAGGGTTGATTTCCTTTAGGATTGACTAGTTTCATCTTGCTGTCCAAGGGACTCTCAAGAGTTATCTCCTGTGCCACAATTCAAAAGCATCCATTCTTTGGCATTCAGCCTTCTTTATGGTCCAACTCTCAGATATGGTCTGTGGCCTCAAGTTGTTAAAACACAGGTGAAATTTATGATCTTATAAAAGATTTAGCTTATCTACATTCTCTCCATGCATCAAATTATTGTGGAATTTAAATTATTTACTTAAAGGGTTGTGTGTTGGTAACAATAGTTTTTATTCCTTGGAGCCATGGAGAAAGTATGAGTGGTCTAGCAGCAGAACGCTCAGGTGGTGTGCCCCCAGTTAGGAAAAGAATTCTGATCATTGGCTTTCAGCTTCCCTCTTCCTGTGATTCTCTAGGCACAGTGGGTATTCATTTCCTCAAAGCTGGGTGCTGCTTGTGGGCTATCACATGGGCTGTTCCCTCTGCCTGAGCTACTCTTTACTTGGATTTCGAAGTAAAGCTGTTCTTTACTTGGATCATTTCTGTTAATCCATATTAAATATCAGCTTTTTAGGGTTGACTCTAAAAAGTCAAAGGTTGACCTCCTTGACTCTGCCTTCAAAACTATGTTAGGTCACTCTATCATATGATTATTTTTTTCTTTATTGTGCTTTTTATAATTATAAGTCATTATTTGTGTGATGATTACTTCTTTAACGTCTTTTTCCCTCTAGAGTCCCATGGGCAAATACTGGCTCTGCTGTGTTTGCCCCTGAATTTCCAGCACCCATTGAAGTGCTTGACACATAGAAGAGTCTTAAGGAATGATTGTTGAATGAACAAGAGGGAAGACCACTTGCTGCTTCCCTACCCCTAGACTGTTCTATGCTTCTTTGGAAAAATGTATATCACGCGTGGGTGAATCTTGGCAAAATTTAGCTGCCAATTAGGAAAGCAGCTGTAAATCATTTCTTAGCATGGGGTATTGCATGCAGTAGGATCATCCAATTCATGTTTCCTGAATGAATAAGTTCTAGGCATAAGAGTCCTGGAGTGCAGATGGGGATAATCCTTTTCAGCACAGAATCATTCAGGGTATGTAAATGTAAATAAAAATATAGCGTGGGTTTGGGATTCTCTATTAGTTTTGATGCTTTGTAAATGAATAGCTTTGGCAACGTGCATCTAGTATGAGTTAGCAAATACCAAAATCAGATATAGATATAAGGTACTCCCCTGGAGAAGGGTATGGCAACCCACTCCAGTATTCTTGCCTTGAGAATCCCATGGACAGAGGAGCCTGGTGGGCTACAGTCCATAGGGTCACAAAGAGTCAGACATGACTGAAGTGACTTAGCATGCATGCACACACGCAAGGTAATTCAGCCTAGAATATAATGGTTAAGAGTAAACACTTAAGGTTTAAATCCTGCCATTGATTGACACCTACAACATATATAACATTGGAGAAAGTATTTAATTTCTGTTTCTCATAGTCCTCTTCTGTAAAACAAAGCTAATATTAGTATCTGACTTAGAGTGTAGTATTGTGAAGATTAATGAGTTCATAAAAATGTTTAGAACTATGCCTGACAGGTAAGAGCTCAGTGAGTGTTAGATATATTAATATATTTTCCCATGATTTTTAAGTTATATTTTAAATGTTAGTCTAATGAAAAGGCAATGTTGATTTTTTTTTTTTTAATGTCTAACTCCTAACTTTTACTGAACAAGGCAAAGTGCCAGTGAAAGCTTTCCATAGAATTCCATATGTTGTGGAATATACAGTTTTATCAACTGTGGGGAAAATATATCTCACAGTTTAGGTGCCTGAGCCTTTGATTGCCAGTTTCTTGCGATTTAAATCAGACATCTAAATTTATGATTGATATCCCCTTTATTTGGAGCAATAGTGAGGGTACCCACCCCAATTTAAAAGCAAAAATTGAGACTTAGGATTTGAGCTGTATTCCAAGCATTCATTATCCTATTTTCTAAAAAAGAAAAACACTGAAGGGGTAGTCACTAAAATAAATGGAATTGGCTCTTACAGGTGGGGTTGAAAACTATCATGCATTTGTGAGATAGAATTCATCTTGTTCTGGAACAGCCAAATTGATTTAACAAATATTTAATGACTACATGTTATGCTGGATACTGGAAAAGGTTAGTATCTCTAGCTTGAAAGGAAGGATAGAATCTCTTCAAATGTCCCATCAATATAAGAGTAATAGGTGGACTTCCCTGGTGAGTAAGAATCCACCTTCCAATGCAGAGGATGTGGGTTTGATCCCTGGTTGGAAAACTAGGATCCTACATGCCCTGGGACAGTTAAGCCGGTATGCTGCAACTACCGAGCCCCTGTGCCACACCAAAGACCCAGCACAGCCCTTCTCTCCCCGCCGCCCCCGTCCCCCACCAGAAGAAATAGTGAGTTAGAAAAAACTATTATTTCTAATGTTTCAGTGGTTTTCTTTTAACATGCATATTTAGCTTCAAAATCTTAAATTAATTGGCACCTTTACTGTTTACTTGAATAAAATGGCAAAGTATTTGTAATCCCACTGTCCCCTTATATATGGTTGTCTGAGATTTTGTTTCTCTCTTGATTTTTTTCACCCCATAAATTAGACACTGTTGTTCTCTTATACTGTTGCTTTCCCCCTCATTTACCTATGTGTTCACCGTTTTCTTTGTGATATAAGAGAAACAGTGAACAAATCTCCCTTCTTCCTGAAGTCTCTCCTTTACTAATATCTTTAGGTGGGTCTTTGGGCAGTACACACTCTAGTTCTTTTATCTGAAAATATCTTTTATTTTGCCATCTGTTTTTTGAAAGATAATTTCATTGGATATACAAAAATAGGCCAGTAGTAATTTTTCTCCAGCACCTTGAAAATATTATTCCAGTGTTTTCTGTGTTCACATCTGCCATCAGTCTAATTGTTATTTTGCTCCAGATGATGATTTTTTTCCTTAGTGAGTTTTAAAGTCCTTATTTATCTTTCTTGGGATTTTTTGGGCTCCCTGATTTTGAGGGTCAGTTTCTTTTATCAATGCTAGAAAATTCTTAACTATCATCTCTTTGAATTTTTGCCTTTCTTCATTTTGTTCTCACCCTTTGGAAGCGTAGAGATTTTCTCACTCTATCCTCTGTATATCTGAACTGCTTATATTTTCCATTTCGTTATTTCTTCAGCTCTTCCAGTTTGTTCGTTCTCATTCAACTGGGTCTAATATGCCATTTAACTCAGCCACTGAGTTTTTAATTTTTTTTTTTTTGAGTTTTTAATTTAAATGGCAGTATTTTTCATTTTTAGAACTGTATCTTTTTCAAATCTGGTCAGTATTGGTAGTCTCTTGTTCTTTCATCATACTTTTTTAAAAAGATTGCTTTTATTTTCATTTTGTTTGATGAAAAACATCTTGGAGTGTAAGGAATTATGAGAGTAGAAAGGCACTTATAAAATCTGTTGAAATGCCAGGAAATCATTACTGTTGAAGTCACTGATTCGTTTTTTTTTTTTTTTTTCCCTCTTTTAAAAAGTTTTTATTGTAGTAAAATATACATAAAATTTACTGTATTAACTATTTTTAAGTATATCGTTTTGTGGCATTAAGTACATTCACATTTTTCTTTAGCCATCACCATGATTTCCAGAATCTTTTATTTTTCTCAGTTGGAACTTTGTACCCATTAAACCCTAACTCCCCATTTCTTTCTTTGGTAAGTGCAATTCCACTATCCATCCCACTTAATTTGACTTCTCTAGGTACCTTATGTAAGTATAATCATACTGTAAGAACAGTATTTGTTCTTTTGTGAGTGGCATATTTCACTTAGCAATGTATCTTTGGATTTCATCCATGTTGTAGTAAGTATCAAAATTTCCTTCCTTTTTAAGGCTGAATAATATTCCATTTCATCACATTTGGCTTCCAGCGTTTGGCTAAGGCAAGTAATGCTGCTATTTCATCACACTTTTAATGCTTTCTGAGGTCTGGATTCTGTCCCCGAGGGGTATAAACTGACGAACTCATGGGGGACTGCAAACCCAACTTCTAATATAAGGGAGCAAACTTATAATCAAAGTCTGAAGGACCTTTTAAAGAGTAAGGTGGAAAGAAGACAAGAGGGGAAGTTCATTCTGTGTTACAGAGAAGCAGTGTTTGAAGCATGAGAGAGTGCTCCAGCCAGAGAAAACCTGGAATGCCTTCTGAGCAGAGAGAATGAAAAGATAGAAGAGTGTGAGTGTGCCGTAGGGAGTGGGGAAGCTTTAGTGATGATACTGTTAAGGTAGATTGTGCTAGTTTGTGAAGGGACTTACATGCCATAATCACTGAACAAACCTTCAATTTTTGAATAAGTGAAAATTTTACCCTGGTTCAGAATTTAAAATAGTGAATTGTCTCCGTCCCACCCTTGAATTCCAGCCACCTTGGTTCCCTCCTCAGAGGAAACTAATGGATAAAGGAGACCAAATGTCTTGAGTGTGCTTCTAGAGATAGTTATGCATATTCAGGCAGTTGTATTCCTCTTATACAAATGGTGACCTATTACCTTGTTTTGTTCCTTGATTTTTCCCCCCTTAACCTGTTTAGATGGAGAAGGCAATGGCACCCTACTCCAATACTCTTGCCTGGAAAATCCCATGGACAGAGGAGCCTGGAAGGCTGCAGTCCACGGGGTTGCTAAGAGTTGGGCACGACAGAGCGACTTCACTTTCACTTTTCACTTTCATGCACTGGAAAAAGAAATGGCAACCCACTCCAGTGTTCTTGCCTAGAGAATCCCAGGGACGGGGGAGCCTGGTGGGCTGCCGTTTATGGGGTCGCACAGAGTCGGACACGACTGAAGCGACTTAGCAGCAGCAGCAGCAGCAGCAGCAACCTGTTTAGAAGAACATTTCTTATCAGTTTATGTAGAACTTTCTCTTTTTTTAAATTACATTTTTTTTCTTTCTGGGCCATACCACGTGGCATGAGCGGTCTTATTTCCCTGACCAGGGATCGAACCCCAGGCCCCTGCAGTGGAAGTACAGAGTTCTAACCACTGGTACACCAAAAAAGTCCTATCTTCCTTTTTTTTTGAAATTGAAGTATAGTTGATGTACAATATTATGTTATAGATATAGTGTTATAGATACAGTAGAGTAATTCACAATTTTTAATGGTTATAGTCCATTTACAGTTATTATAAGATATGGGGAATATTTTCTGTATTGAATAGTATATCCTTTTAACTTGCTCCATCCAAGCTTTCTCTTCTTTTGATAGTTACATGATGATTCACTGATGGTTGTAACACAGTTTATTTAACTAGACCCTTGTGGAAATACCTTAAGTTACTTATGATCTTTTACTAATTCAGGCAGTGTGGCAGTGAATGACATAGATATGTCATTTTATATGTGTGCAGGTACATTTATAGGATAATTTTTAGAAAGGGAATTATTTTCGTGTTATATTATGTTCATGAACTCTGTTTCATGAACATTCTAAGCCCTGGATGTTTAGGCAGTGGAGGGATTTTAAGCTGACGTTTAACATGGATAGTTTTGAGCTTTAGTAAGACATCCCTGGTAGTGGTGAGGAGATAGATCAGCAAGTGAGACACAGGAGTTGGAGAGCCACCCATTAAAAATGGTTAAGGTTGCCTTCAAGCAGCGGGAGGGATGCAGATAAAGAGGCGACATTCTAGAGAGAGCGTCTTTATTATGTAATTTACATTTGGATTCATAGTATTCTCAACAATATGTCAGTAAAACAAATGTTTTTAAAACTATTTTACGTATCCTCAATTATTTTATTTATACTGTGTGCTTATCATTCCCATTTTATAGGTGGGATAACTAAGGCTCATAGAACCTTGAGCTAGTAAGTGGCAGGGCCAGTTTTAATTATGCAAATAAAATCACTTTGAACTGCATGACAGAATAACTAGAATCCTTATCAAATTTCAAAGAAGTCAACAATTTTATTGACACAGCAAGTTGTATCCACACTTTTTTGATCTCATATGGAAGCAGGAAAACTCTAGAGAAGACAGAAAGAAAAGATCTAATTGAAATTGGAAGCTCAAAGAAAGGTCTGTAAAGGAAGGACTGACTATACTTACCCTTGAACTCAGGTATGCCAATGGTTTTTAATTACTCCAATGTGTATTCCAAGATGGCATGGAAAGATTTGTATGCTAAGATGTTATGCACAAAACAGCAGACAGATATGTTTAGAATGATCCCATTTTGTATTATTTTATATATGGAAGAGCATATACTAAAATGTGGTGGGATTGAGTCGTGGGATTTCAGGTTAAAATTTTTTGTTTTTCTTACCCTAATTCATGTTTGTCTTTTAACAGTAAACATGTACAACTTTTGAAGTAAAAAAAAAAGAGATAAGCAAGTATTTTCCCACATCTTTGTATCATTATTGTTTGCATTATTCTCACTGCCTGGAATTATTCTTCCTCTCCTGTTTAGAAGGGGTCCAGTGTTGATGTCACCTTCTCCATGAAGCTCTGTTTAGGTTGCTTAGTTGAAATTAGTCTCTAATTTTGCTGTTTCCACGAGGCATGGCCATGTTTCCTATTAAATACCACCATGAATTAGAGCTGCTGTACTGTGTGCGTGCCTGTTTGCACCCCTCTTCTTCCAACTCCACCCAGCTTCCAAATTTGAGTTCTAGAAACATGTAGTGTTCCCATTGACTCTGATTGCTCACACTTGATGGAACCTAGAATGTTGAATTGGTTGTATTTGTAGCAGTGCAATATTTTCCTCTGTCAGAGCAAACAAAGATAGATATAAATTCTGAGTCACAATCAGCAGGGTGATTTTTAAATTCTGAGGGCAATGATATATCTATGTACACTGGATGAATACTCTTTCCTAATTTGAGAAGGCTGCTGAAAAATATCTGGAGTGAAAGGAGCCATAAATAAATAAACATCACCTTTATAACTGCCGTATCTATTGGATCTCTAAAACCAAAACATAAAAGCTACATTTTACCCGAGAACTTTTATCTTGGAACTGGAAATTCTAATTTGGGTTGTTTGTTTGAAAGCTTCCACAGAAAGGCAAATTCCTCAGTCATGAACTCGACTGCAGGCACTGAGGAATGGGAATGCAAAAATAACCTTTTTCCCCCGTCCCTGGAAATTGACCTCTTTTATTATGTTTGTGAAATAAACCTTTTCCTCATCATTTTTAAAAGTAGTGTTTTGTTGATCCTTCCATATCATCTCCCCGCCCCCCTTTTCTTAAAGCTACTTGCCTAGATTAGGCTTTAATATTACCTGTTCTTGAGAGTTGTCTACTAATTTCTCACTCTCATCTATTACTGGCAAGTAAAGATTCTAGGATCAACTCTGATCTCAACACTTTCTTGTCCAGAAACCGGCACCTCCTCCCATTGTTTTCTAAATTCATTTAAATTCCTTTTTCCAGCTCTTTTTAAAAATTGAATATATTTGACATATAACATTGTTAAAATTTTAGGCATACAATGTTTCTTATCAAATAAATATATTTTATATGTTCATATATTGCAATATGTTGCTGTTTAGTACTATTTATCACTTATAATTATAGTACAATCTTGTCTATCTTATTCTAGCTCTTGATGGTTATTACACTTTACCCCCTTTTGTTCATATTTCTTTATGGAGTAGAGAAACTAGCAAATTACAGCCTGTGGGCCAAATTTTATACTGCCCAGGAGCTAAGAATAGTGTTTAATTTTGAAGTATTTGAAAAGTCAGAAGAAGAAGAATATTTTGTGACGCATGAATTTATATAAAATTGAAAATTTAATATCCATAAATAAAACTGTATTGCACACAGCCTTGCACACTTATTTACATGTTTTCTATGACTGCTTTCACACTGCAGTAGTGGTGAGAAGTGCTGGCACAGAAGTGCTGTGCCATATGACCCACAGAGCCTAAAATATTTACTCTCTGGCCCTTCATGGAAAAAATTGCCAACCCTCGACCTAGAGTCATAGATTTATAAAGTTGGAAATAAGACCTCAGAGATATTCTGCTCCAACTCTTCATTTTAAAAATGAGAAAGTGTATTCTCAGACGCAGTCAACAGTATGTCTAAAGCAAGGTCCCTTTGGCAGTGGGAAAGCCATGATCAGAGTCACTGCTGGCCCTGTTTTCCCATGGTACCCTTCCATGAAGTCTGTACCAGCCTGCTTAGACTGCTGGCTGTTCATGAACAAACTCCAGTTTGTGTCACCTCCGCTTCTATGCATATGCTGAATTTCCTTCCAAGATGCCTTCTTCCCTCCAGAGATTTTATCCATTCATACCTTAAAGCTCATCTCAAATACTGAAGATTGCCCTTATCTCAGCAACTGGTTGAGCTCTCTGTCCACCTACCCCCAGTAATACTAAGTTATAGCTCCCCGATAGAACTCACCAGAGTCATTTAGTTCTGATGCTCTTCCAGGCCATAAACTTAGTAACAGTGCATCTGTATATCACCTGAGGAAGTGTCACCAGCACATTGCCTTACACACAAAATTCTGAGGACGTAATGAACCAATCTAAAAATGTCAAGATCCAGAGGCACTTTCAAGATCTCTAATTTACTTCTCTTCTATTAAAAAGAAAGAGAAAAAATGAAACAGAACTGAGTAGTATTTTTGATGGGATCAGCTATATAGAAGAGTTCATAGGGAATTTACCTACACCATATTCACCTGGCTATTAATGAAGTATATACACCCTGGGAAGAGAACTTGGGTTTGTCCTAAGGAGGATTATCTAACTGTGTGATGATTATTTAAGCCTTTAGTATATTTGTTGATTACTAGGGCTTCAGTACTCTTGCCTGGAAAATCCCATGAATGAAGGAGCCTTGTAGGCTGCAGTCCATGGGGTCGCTAAGAGTTGGACACGACTGAGCGACTTCACTTTCACTTTTTCACTTTAATGCATTGGAGAAGGAAATGGCAACCCACTCCAGTGTTCTTGCCTGGAGAATCCCAGGGGCAGGAGAGCCTGGTGGGCTGACGTCTATGGGGTCACGCAGAGTCGGACACGACTGAAGTGACTTAGCAGCAGCAACAGGGCTTCCCTGGTGGCTCAGATAGTAAAGAATCTGCCTGCAATGTGGGAGACCTGGGTTTGATCCCTGGGTTGGGAAGATCCCCTGGAGTAGGTTATGCAAACCCACTCGTATTCTTGCCTGGAGAATCCCCAGGGACAGAGGAGCCTGGTAGGGTACATACAGTCCATGGGGTCTCAAAGAGTTGGACATGACTGAGCGACTAAGCACAGCCATAGGCTTATAGAAACTTTCTGCTAAGGTAGGAAAACACACAAATTCAACAATAAAAACCTTCCATGTTCTCTTTCAATCTCCAGGGATTTTCTTCTGTCATGCTTTCCATACGAACTCTCAATTTGGGATGACTTCCATTTATGAACTAAATATAGACATTTATTGCCCTGTAATGAACCATTAGGAGAATACTTGATGTTTAGTAAGGACTGAAGAGAAGAAGATTGTAATTTAATGTTTAGGTGTATTGCCAGCATTGTTTTTAGTTTTGTTAAAAAAAAAAAACAAACAAACTAGATGGATGAATGGACTCTCATCGTAGTATAATTCTCTCAGTTCTATTTCTTCCTTTTGCCCAACTGGGAATAAGTTTCCTAAGATGATAGCGCCAGAACTTCCTAATGGGTTTAGTTGTCTGTGGCAACTGCTGAACAGATAGATATCTAGGCTGCAGTATAGATAGTTTGTATTAGGAAGCAAATGAAGCAAAAGGAAATTGACTTTAATATTCTTGTCAAAGTCTTTTTGATTAGACTGATTAGACCAAGGCTTTGTCTAATTTGTTACTGTTATATGAAGAACAGTGATGAAATGCAATCTGCAAAAGGCATAGACATGACTAGTATTGCTGTAGATGGTTGATAACTTTTTTCTATCTATACATCTTGGGCCAGTTTATTTCACTTTTCAACAAGTTTAAAACTAAGTGTGCTCAGCCCATATATAATCTCACTAAGTTATATTTATAATAGTTGAGAAGAAAAATAAAAACATTAAGAAAAGCCTAAAGGTAAAACTTTGGGGGTTTTATAGGTACTATAACACAGGAGTTTTTCCTATAAGCATTATATTGGGAGCCTTAACCATTTGACACATTAATATTACAAAACATTGAATTTCCAGTTCTGGTTGCTTGTAAGAAGCGTGTTTGTAGCTTGAGGTAAGAAATAGAATAGTTTTACTTATGGCCTTAATTGAATGGATCAGAGTGTCTTTACAGCCTAGAGCCAAATTAAATTACTATACTGTAAAGTGACTGAATAATTTCCAGTTACCAAGCAGGATGGTTCCCAACAGTAGTAACAATACTTATTTTTGCCTTTGGGTTACTACTTCAAGTTTGACTGTACTCTGTGTGTGTGTGTGTGTGTGTGTGTGTGTGTGTGTGTGTTTTAAAGGGCTATATTGTTGATCATTTCTGATTCAAATTTGAAAGCTAGTTGTAGCCAGGTTGACTCAGTTGATCATCTCTAAGCAAGTAACAGTTAAGAAGCTTAAGCAACTGAAGCCCTAATGACCTTGACCCCTGTTTGCTGTGTAAATCTTCCAACTTCTGGGAAGGAAAATCAAACAACATCAGTTGTTTAAACTTCATCTTGATGGTTTATATTTGCCTGTTGTGAGCTTGAAGTTTTTCTTGTCCCTCTTGCCATCTGAAAGTTCCAAAGAATTGTAAAATCATGCAGAATTACAGCAGAAAACTTGAGACATCATTGAATGTGTCTTCCACATTTTTGAAAAACACAGAATAATGGTATTTGCGACTCTGTGGACTGCAGCGTGCCAGGCTTCCCTGTCTTTCACTATCTCCCAGAGTTTGCTCAAACTCATGTCCATTGAGTCAGTGATGCCATCCAACCATCTCATCCTCTATCGCCCCCTTCTGCTCCTGCCCTCAATCTTTCCCAGCATAAGGGTCTTTCCCAGTGTGTCTTCTTCACATCAGGTGGTCAAAGTATTGGAGCTTCAGCTTCAACATTAGTCCTTCCAATGAATATTCAAGGTTGATTACCTTTAAGATTTACTGGTTTGATCTTGCTGTCCAAGGGACTCTCAAGAGTCTTCTCCAGCACCACAGTTCAAAAGCATCAATTCTTCGGTGCTCAGCCTTCCATACGGTCCAACTCTGACATCTGTACATGACTACTAGAAAAACCATGACTTTGACTATATGGACCTTTGTTGGCAAAGTGATGTTTCTGCTTTTTAATATGCTGCTCAGGTTGGTCGTAGCTTTTCTTCCAAGGAGCAAGCATCTTTTAATTTCATGGCTGCAGTCACCCTCTGCAGTGATGATCCCCAAAAAACAAAGTCTGTCACTGCTTCCACTGTTTCCCCATCTATTTGCCATTAAGTGATGGGACGAGATGCCATGATCTTTGTTTTTTGAATGTTGAGTTTTAAGCCAGCTTCCCTGGTGGCTCAGATGGTAAAGAATCTGCCTGCAATGCAGGAGACCCAGGTTTGATCCCTGGGTTGGGAAGATCCCATGGAGAAGGGAATGGCTACCCACTCTAGTAGTCTTGCCTGGAGAATTCCATGGACAGAGGAGCCTGGTGGGCTGTAGTCCATGGGGTCTCAAAGAGTAGGACACAACTGTTTATTTAACTTATATGCAGAGTACATCATGAGAAATGCTGGATTGGATGAAGCACAAGCTGGAATCAAGATGGCTGAGAGAAATATCAATAACCTCAGATATGCAGATGACACCACATTTATGGCAGAAAGCAAAGAAGAACTAAAGAGCCTCTTGATGAAAGTGAAACAGGAGAGTGAAAAAGTTGGCTTAAAACTCAACATTCAGAAAATTAAAATCATAGCATCTAGTCCCATCACTTCATGGTAAATAGATGGGGAAACAGTGGAAACTCAGTGGCAGACTATTTTTTTTGGCTCCAGAATCACTGCAGATGGTGAGTGCTGGCATGAAATTAAAATATGCTTGCTCCTTGGAAGAAAAGTTATGACCAACCTAGACAGCATATTAAAAAGCAGAGACATAACTTTGCCAACAAAGGTCCATCTAGTCAAAGCTATGGTTTTTCCAGTGGTTAAGTATGGATGTGAGAGTTAGACTCTAAAGAAAGCTGAGGGCCGAAGAATTGATGCTTTTGAACTGCGATGTTGGAGAAGACTCTTGAGAGTCTTGGACAGCAAGGATATCCAACCAGTCCATCCTAAAGGAAATCAGTCCTGAATATTCATTGGAAGGACTGATGCTGAAGCTGAAACTCCAATACTTTGGCTACCTGATGTGAAGAACGGATTCATTTGAAAAGACCTTGATGCTGGGAATGATTGAAGGCAGGAGGAGAAGGGGATGACAGAGGATGAGATGGTTGGATGGCATCACCGACTCAATGGACATGAGTTTGAGTAAACTCAGGGAGTTGGTGACGGACAGAGGGGCCTGGTGTGCTGTAGTTCATGGGGTCTCAAAAGAGTCGGACACAACTGAGCAACTGAACTGAACTGCGCAACTGAGTGATTTTAGGCAAGTCAGTTAATCTCTCCGTGCCTCTGTTCTTCATCTGTGAAATGAGATAGCAGTGGTACCTCCCTCATAGGGTTGTTTAAAAGGATTTAACGAAGTAGTAAAGGGCTCCTGACTTGTAGAATGTTCTTAATTAAAAAATAATTTTTTTAAGGATAAAATGGAAGTCACAAATGAGTACTGCAATGGCAGAGGGAAAGAAAAAGGGACTAATATTTATTTAGTATCTGTTATCTTTCCAGGCCATGACAGATGCGTATATATTAGGTGATTTACATGTGTATTGCTACATCCTTCAGCCATGAGAGACATTTTACTTTTTCCCTTTTACTGATAAAGAGATTCAGGCTCAAAGAGATTATTCCTTGCCCCAGGATACAGAACTAGTTTCAACAGTTTCCCTGGTGGCTCAGTGGTAAAGAATCTGCCTGCAATGCAGGGGATCTGGGTTTTATCCCTGGGTCAGGAAGATCCCCTGGAAAAAGGAATGGCTACCCAGTCCAGTATTCTTGCCTGGAGAATTCCATGGACAGAGAAGCCTGGTGGGCTATAGTTCACAGGGTCGCAAAGAGTCAGACATGACTAAGCAGCTAAAACTTTGAAGATTCATTCAAAAGCCCCAGTTCTTTTCCTACCTCTCCATGTTACTGTCTAGGATGGGCCCTTGGTCCCAGTTTTCCAACATAAAAACGGGTAATGTTTCAAAATTCGTTTACAAATTGGTTTGAAGACAGTGTTTTTCCGTAGGGACAGTATTACAAATGAACTAAATCTGTTAAGAAAAAAACACATTTGCAATTCTAGCTATTAAAGTAGAAAAACAGGAAAAATAAGAGTGTATTCTGTGGAATGCTTGGGACAAGCAGATTTAGTTAGAGGGCAGTGAGGAAAATACACACTGTTTTTTGTTTTGTTTTTTTCCTGAAGAGTAATTTATTTTTTTTGGCTGTGTTGGGTCTTTGTTGCTGTGTGGGCTTTTCTCTCGTTGCGGTGAGCAGGGGCTACTCTTCATTGAGGTGCGAGGGCTTCTCATTGTGGTGGCCTCCCTGTTTGCAGAGCAGGGACCCTGGGTACTCAGGCTCAGTAGTTGTGGCGCCTGGGCTTCGTTGTCACACGGCATGTGAGATCGTCCCAGACTAGGGATTGAACCCATGTCCCTGGCATTGGCAGGCGGATTCTTAACCATTGGACCACCAGGAAAGTCTTAAAGACTGTTTTGATGCTGATGGGGCCTCTAGGATACTTTAAGGGATTAAACATTTATGGCACAGAGACAGCCTGCATTTGTAACACTTCCATAGTGTACAAAGCACATTCGTACGTATTGTTTCCTTATAATCTTATTTGAGATACATAGGATAGGTGGTAGAGTTGACCTAATTTCTGTTAGCAATATTTAGCTTTCCTTTTTTTTTTTTTCATGTTTTTAATCCATGGAGCTAGTCACCTTAATAGAGCCATAGAGGACTAGTTTATAGATATGTCGAATAAATAATGAAAAGAATGAAGGATCTTTTTGAATTAATTGTGGGAGAAAGTGGGTGGTGGAAAGTTATCTGTGCTGATGACCTGCTTTCTTGTTATTAAGAAATTGGTGGCCGCCCAGTGCGCAGGTGTCCATGGTTGTGTCCACAGAAGAATCTGGAGTTGAGGGAGAGAATGCAGTATTTGCGAATTGGAAGACTGTCCACAGTATCTTCATAAATAAGAGATCTAGTGAGCAAGGCTGCTCTGCTAACATTTATCTAGCCTAATTGATACACTCAATCTCATGTTGTGTTAAAACAAGCAACTGCTGCCAAGGCAGCTTAACCCGAGTTCTAAGGAAAGCATGTTGCATCAGGTGAGCTTGTTTGCCATTAGAATTTGCCACTGATGTAGTTCACCTGCTCTTTAACCTGTTCGGTTGTATTCTTATTAATGCACATTTAAGTTTTGGGCAATTGGTCAAAATTTGAACCTTTTAGGTGCTGGTGTTGTTTCATTACTTTATGGATTGTTTCATACCAAGAGTATTGTTGACATGTTTTAAAAATTTAATTTGTTTTTCTGATATGAAAGCATTGCATACTCATTTAAAAAAAAAATCTGAAAAGTATGGAAAAGGATTGAGAAGAAAATAAAAATCATCTGAAGTTCTACTCTCCATGATGTAATTCCTTCCAGTCATTTTCTTTTGTTTTTTGAAGTGGATATATATTGGGGAGTGACTGAGGTGTTTCATTATTAGTGAAATATCTGAGGCATGGTAAAATTTTACATGATTCTCCTGATATTGGGGAGCTTGCCTTGTGTACTGTGCTAATTAAAATGGAGTCTTTTTGTTATATCAGGTGCCGCAAACTCAAATACCTGCAGAGTCAAGTAGAAAATGAGTGAATCAGGGGAGTTATAGGACACCAGGGAGTGGTAGAGACTGTGGCCAACTGGAAAGTACAGGCCCTGATTAAAGAATACTGTTATTATCTTCAGCTTATTGTTGCCACCTAGAAACAGGGCCTAATGTCTCCAGATTTTCCTGATAATCAATAAAATAGGTCTGTGGGTTGCACTTGTCCCATGCACTCCCATTTTGTCATTCCTGATATAAATACTTCTCAGTCTTTCTCATAGCTCTCATAAGAGCACTTTTAGAAAATATTTAGAGAAGAGTTGGATAAGGAATTTCTAAGAGTGGCTTTAGGAACTTTTAACTCTGTGTAGATACTGAGAGGGTTGCCTAGTATAGGAGTGAAAAACTCTGATATCCACAGGGACCAGACAGTGACAGAAATGAGTGAAATGGTCTGGTTGTTAACATTTTAGGGAGTGATGCAGAAAGTATACTCCCCATATGGGACATTTGGGGTTCCTACACATTGTTTTCTTACTGAGATTCAGATCTCATATGGCCAAAGCTTTTGATATTTTAAGAGATGTCAGAAATTTGAATCTTTGTGAAGTTTTATTTTTTTTTTTAAGGACCAAACAAGAATCACCCTTCTGTGATTTGTGCAGACTCAAATTCTGCACAAAGGCCGCTAGTTTGCAACTTCTAGCTTAGAACAGTTTCCCTGAGTATCCTACAAATCCTAGTTCCGCCATAGGCTAATAGGTATTAAGAAAGAAATAATTCTTGGTCAAATGAATTTGGAAAATGTGGGTTAAACAAAATGAAGCAGATTTCCTCTGACTGAAGGTTATTTAAGATCCTTTAATATACTGACATGCCTTGTAAATTCCTAAGAAGAACACGCAGCTCATAGACTCCATAGTTTCAGTTGTCTTGTCTCCACTCATTTCCCCCAGTACTCTTCTTGTCTCTTGAGAAAGAGGTGGCTTTCTGATAAAGGCTGGTTTCTACCTGCTCTTCAGATTCTATCCCTACCTTTTCAGGAACCTTGCTTCATAACCAGAGTCTTGCTTCCTGCCTCTTTTTTTTCACTCTGTCAACATGCTTGATTTACTCCTGTTTAAACAAAATAAATAACACTTTCCCTACATCTTACACAAATATTAATACCAAACAAATAATGGACCTAAATATAAGAGCTTAAATTATAAATAAAAAAATAAAGAGGAATAAGTCTTTTTGACCTTGGTTAGTCAAAACCTAAGATACTTTATCAAAAGCACAAAAAACAAAAGAAAAAGATAAATTAAACTTCATCAAAATTAAAAAGCTTTTGTGTTGCAAAAGACACTATCAAGAAAGTGAAAAGAAGACTCACAGACTGGGAGGAAGTATTTGCAAAAGACATATCAACCAATTAAAATATGAGTTAAGAATTTATTATTTTTATTTATTTACTGGTTGTACAACTTGGCTTGTGGAGTCTTAGTTCCCTGTCCTTGGCAGTGAAAATGCAAAGTCCTAACCAACAGACAGCCAGGGAATTCCCCTGAATAATGGGTTTAAATATACATTTCTTCAAAGAAGATATGTATATGGTCAGTAAGGACATGTAGTGTTGTTCAACATGATTAGCCATTCAGTTCAGTTCAGTCGCTCAGTCGTGTCTGACTCTTTGCGACCCCATGAATCACAGTACGCCAGGCCTCCCTGTCCATCACCAACTCCCAGAGTTCACTCAGACTCACGTCCATCGAGTCAGTGATGCCATCCAGCCATCTCATCCTCTGTCGTCCCCTTCTCCTCCTGCCCCCAATCCCTCCCAGCACCAGAGTCTTTTCCAATGAGTCAACTCTTCGCATGAGGTGGCCAAAGTACTGGAATTTCAGCTTTAGCATCATTCCTTCCAAAGAAATCTCAGGGCTGATCTCCTTCAGAATGGACTGGTTGGATCTCCTTGCAGTCCAAGAGACTCTCAAGAGTCTTCTCCAACACCACAGTTCAAAAGCATCAATTCTTCGGCACTCAGTCTTCTTCACAGTCCAACACTCACATCCATACATGACCACAGGAAAAACCATAGCCTTGACTAGACGGACCTTTGTTGGCAAAGTAATGTCTCTGCTTTTCAATATGCTATCTAGGTTGGTCATAACACCACTGTACTAGAATGGCTATAGTAATAAGAAAGGCAAATGATAACAAATGTTGCCAAGGATGTAGAGAAATTTGAACTCTCATACATTGCTTGTGGGAATGATCTAGCAATTAATTCTACATCTAGGTATCTACTCAAGAGAAATGAAAACATATGTCCACACAAAAACATTTACACTAATGTTCATAGTAGCATTGTTCATAATAGCTACAGTAGAAATAATACAGATGTCCATCAGCTGATGAGTGATAATAAAAATGTAGTATAACTATACAATGGAAAACTATTTGTCAATGAAAAACAATGAAGTACTGATACATGCTACAACGTGAAAGAAGCCATTCAGTAAAGACCACGTATTGTATGACTTCATTTATATCAAATACCTACACTAGATAAATCTATAGAGACAGAAAGTAGATTAGTGGTTGCTTAAGGCTAGATGGAGGTGGGAAAGGGTTGGGGATAAATGAAGGGGGGACTGCTAATCAGTTTCTTTTTGGGGTGATGAAAATGTTCAAAAATTGATTGTGGTAATGGTTGGGTTGTTCAGTCTTGTCAAACTCTTTGCGACCCCATGGACTGCAGCATGTCAGGCTTTGCTGTCTTTTACTGTCTTCTGAGTTTGCTCAAACTCATGTCCATTGAGTTGATGATGCCATCCAAGCATCTCATCCTCTGTCGCCCCCTTCTGCTCCTGCCCTCAATCTTTACCAGCATCAGAGTCTTTTCCAGTGAGTCAGCTCTTCGCATTAGGTGGCCAAAGAATTGGAGCTTCAGCTTCAGCATCCAGTGAATATTCAGGACTGATTTCCTTTAGTATTGACTGGTTTGATCTCCTTGCTGTCCAAGGGACTCTCAGGAGTCTTCTCCAGCACCACAGTTTGAAAGCATCGATTCTTCGGCATTCAGCCTTCTTTATGGTTCAACTCTCACATTCATATATGACTACTGGAAAGACGATAGCTTTGACTATCTGGACCTTTGTTGGCAAAGTGATATCTCTACTTTTTAATATGCTGTTTAGATTTGTCATAGCTTTTCTTCCAAGGAGCAAGTGTCTTTTAATTTCATGGCTGCTGTCACTGTTCATAGTGATTTTCCCATTTATTTGCCATGAAGTGGTGGAACCAGATGCCGTATCTTAGTTTTCTGAATGTTAAGTTTTAAGCCAACTTTTTCAGTCTCCTCTTTCACCTTCATCAAGAGGCTCTTTAGTTCCTCTTCACTTTCTGCCATTAGGGTGGTGTCATCTGCATATCTGATGTTATTGGTATTCCTCCTGGCAGTCTTGCTTCCAGCTTGTGCTTCATCCAGCCTGGCATTTCACATGATGTATTCTGCATGTAAGTTGAATAAGCAGGGTAACAATATACAGGTGATGGTTGTACAACTCTGTAAATGTACTGGAAACCATTAACCTTTCTCTAGAGTTGACACTATTTTTCACTTTCTTGAAACTCTATCCCTTTGATTTTCATGACACAATTCTACCATTCCCTGACCCTGCACTCACACATTCCCTTCTCAGCTCTTTTCATCAGCTGATTCCACCAGCCACAACCTATTTCTTCAACCCAGTTAATTAAACTGAGGAATCATTTCTATGATTTCTCCTTGAACATTTGCTTATCTGCATCTGAACATCCCATAGATAAGAATTAGTTTCTGTCTTGGAGCTGGCTGTCGTCCTCCGTTACAGGTATGACTGTTGCAGGAAGGGGGACCCCTCCAGGGCCCAAAAGTGGGCTCTTGTCTAACACTTGGAAGTGAATTGTCCAAGGAGACACATGAGCTGACAAAGCAAGAGATTTTATTGGGAAGGGGCACCCGGCTGGAGAGCAGTAGGGTAAGGGAACCCAGGAGAACTGCTCTGCCACGTGGCTCGCAGCCTCGGTTTTTATGGTGATAGGATTAGTTTCCTAGTCGTCTTTGGCCAATCATTCTGACTTAGAGGCCTTCCTGGTGGCGCACACATTGCTTAGCCAAGATGGATGCCAGCAAGAAGGATTTTGGGAGGTGGTCAAACATGTGGTTCTCCTTTTGACCTTTCCCAAATTCTTCTGTTTGGTGGTGGCTTATTAGTTCCGTGTTCTGAGACCTCCTGTCATAAAATAACTCATGTGAATGTTTACCATGGTGCCTGGCCAGGATGGGCAGTTTGTCAGTGTGCTTCCCCTGACATTACCAAGTCACTTGATTCAGAAGTCTGGGCATGTCCGTTGCCCTCTATTTGGACTGAGTGTCATGTAGATGGATTTAGATGGATTTCTTACATCTGCCCTCATATCCATCTGAACTGCTGCTGCTTTAGTTCACTTTTAGTTTATCTTTTACTGAGACTCTAAGCTCCCTGAGGTCAGGGGCCATGTGTATTTTCTTCATCACTGTCTTAATACTTGGCACATGGTATGTTATATAAATATTTGATTGAATAAATGAATTAACAAATGAACTTGTATTTCTAGTTTTTCTCCCTCTGGTCCATTGTTTCTCCTGAGTTTTTCTTGTTGAAATATAAACCTAATATGTCTTTTCCTTAGAACCATAAAATAATTTCCCACTGCTTTAGAGAGTGAAGTCTAAGTACATTGCACATAGGGCCCTCCCTGATGTGGCATTTTTTTTCCTCCAGCTTCCTACTCTCTATACCTTTTCTCCACCCAATACCCTTTGTTCCAGCTGGGTGGGTCTATGTCCCCTGAACTGGCCATAATTTCACATATGCTTCTCCATCATTGGAAACCTCTTCTTTCTTCCCCAAGTCCCATGACTCCTGGAGAACTCTTATTGGCCTTCTTAGAGTTTCTTTTCCTCTGTGAAGCTTGGATGTAACTCTGTTAGAGCATTATCTTGTCTTACAATGATTTATTTAAGCATTTGTCTTGTCTGTGAAGGGCAAGGCCTGCGTCTCACTTATTTTTTTTGTTCCCATCACACTCAGTGTTGTGCATGGCTATTATGTATGAAGTTCTCAGTAAGTGCTTGATTAAATGAATGAGTTAGAAATCACAGTAGGTTAAAGAGTCCTAATTTTTCTGGTATATGTGGCTTTTTAAAAACTTGGTTCTGAGACTTGCCTGTTGGTTCAGTGGTTAGGAATCCAGATCCATGGTCTGGGAAGATTCCATATGCCGCATGGCAACTAAGTCCCTGTGCCACAACTACAAAGCCCATGCTTTCTACAACAGGAGATGCCACCGCAATGACAAGCCTGCGCAACTGGAGAGTAGTCCCCCTCAGTGCAACTAGAGGAAGCCTGTACACAGCATGGAAAACCCAGTGTAGCCAAAAATAAATTTTAAAACTAAATACATAGACATTTGGCTCTGGTGTGTCATTTTTTTTTAAACCCTGCTTCTGCTTTTATTTTTTAGCCACTCCGGGCAGCATGTGGGATTTTAGTTCCCCGACTAGGGATTGCATTCCCAGTCCCTGTATTGCAAGCGTGGAGTTTTGACCACTGGACCACCAGGGAAGTCCCTGGTGTGTCATCTTTGAATGATACAAAAGGAACCAGTGAGCGAGTGGATGGATCACAAGTCCGTCACCAACCATTGTAGGAAAACAATCAAAAGTGTTGCTGATATTGAGACACATACATTTTTACTACCCTTGTATGACCCACAGATAGTATTGGACATGGCTATGTATCAGAATGGGCTTCCCAGGTGGCTTAGTAGTTGAGAATCCACCTGCCAAGCAGGAGATGCAGGTTTGATCCCTGGGTTGGGAAGATCCCCTGGAAAAGAAAATGGCAACCCACCTCAGTATTCTTGCCTGGGAAATCCCATGGGCAGAGGAACCTGGTGGGCTACAGTCCATGGGGTCTCAAAGAATCGGAAATGTCGTTGTTCTGGTGTCATATCAGCTTTTTCATTTTGTTAGTGACTCAGCAACAACAACAACCTATCAGAATGGCTGTTCCAAATAATAGATTGATCAGCCTCATACTGAGCCAAGCTAATAGGCAGATGAATGCATATTCCCTTGTCTGGTCACAATCAATAGGTCCGTCAGTTGACCTCATACCTTGGCTCGGCCCACTGTCACCTTAACTGTAAGTCAGGGTTACGTTATCTTCTTGTCTAAATACATTAGCAACTTCTGTTGATTACCATCTCCCTGCCACCATTTTAATATAATGCTCTATAGTTACCGCTTGTACAGTACAAATCACTAACACAAGTCCAACTTGCTGTGTTTTGTCTTCCAGTTTTCTTACACTTAGTCTCGCTAAGGGAGACATCTGCATTAACATACTTTTTAGTCTGGGAAGTGACTTGAATCAGCCAAGCTTTTTTTTTTTTTTTTTGCTAAAAAGAAACCATATCTCTATTATTGAACCAAATTGAGATAAATAGTGGTAAAAGAGTATAACAACAGCTGAAGACAAAAGGCTTCTTGCAAGTAACTTGGCACTAAAGTCACAGAATGAACAAAAGATATTTAAATTAACTATGGAACAAAGTAAGAGCTCTTCAAAAGAAACAAGGCTTCCTGCCAAGCCCCTAAAATGCCCCCAGGTCTTTTACTCATTCACTACCATTATTTCAGTTTATATGTCTAAGGATGCTTTATTTCTTATCTCATTCTCTTTCACCACCTAGCAGACACATAGTTGGCACTTACTGCCTATTCATTGAATGAAGTGGAATTGGGCCTCAAGAGTTAGAAGCGGTTCTCTGAAGAAGAAAATAAAAGAAATTATTTTAGCATTGAATAGAACCAAAAATCTGAGTTTAAGCAAAGGAATGCAGTTTGGAAGCCATAAAATGTATTTACTGTAAAGCTGGATTACTTTGAAAGGGTTGTTGTTGAATGCTGACCTGAAAAACCTGCTCAGGATTTAAGACTATAATATAAAACTAAGACCTTATATGTCATTCTTTTTTATTCATTAAAAAAAAAAAAAAAAACCCTTACCATACAGGTCTTTTTTTTCCAGAGGGAATAAGGCTTATTTTAAGGTTAAAGAAATCAGGCATCTACTTTAGGCATCTCACAGTCATAAAACATACGTATAATATGTGTAGGAAATGAGAGCTATTACATTTTGTATTTATTAATCGTTTTATACCTTCAAAGAATTTGAGGTAGAAAATGAGATCATAAGGTAGAGAAAATAGATTTTCTACCTCAGAGAGCTAAAAGAGAGTTTGGTCAGCACACAGTAGACAAGTAGGGAGACCCTTAAAGAGATCATGTAGTATGGAAGAAATAATTGAGTAATTTAATGATTTATTTGAGGTCACATAGTCATTTATTTGCAGCAGGGAATGGTAATCTACTCCAGTATTCTTGCCTGGGAAAAGCTGGAACTAGAAATCAAATCACCAAATTCCCACACATGTGCTCTTAACATGTATGTAGCAAACATTTGACATAACTTGTCAAGAATTTTGATGACCTGGTACTGCACAGGTTCAAGAAGCATTTGTCAAGATTACCACTGACCCTCCTGTTTGCTCAGTTGTAGTCTGTATTAGGAAATCATACGCTTCCCCATATTAACGTTGATCTCCAGGAATAATGTTTTCCTATGAGCCGTAAAGATTCTTGCTAGTTAACAAAGGGCATTTTGTGAATCCCTTTCTGAATTGTTCTATTCTTTTTATTTGGAAAAAATGCCTCCTGTAGAAACTGTTTCTGTTTTGATAGTGTGGGGAGAGAGAAGGAAAAGTATTATCTCCTGGTTGATGGCTTAAAAACAGGAAGTTTTGTCTCTGGCTCTCCTCCGTAGACTTTTGTCAGCTGTTTACATATAGGAGATACCTTTATGGTCCTGCATATCTTTAGAAACTGGCTTCTTTGAAGTTCTTGACTTGATAATTGATAAAGTGATGGAACACCGAATTGAAAAGATCCAGATCTAGTACAAAGGATGACAGCCTTTGAATAAATGGGCAGGTTAAGTTACATAATCCTCTCTGCCTTCACTTTGGCATACAAAGCCCTTCCCAGGCTGACTCCAGTTAGCCTTTCATTTCCAGCCTGTTTTTCTTGTCTAGTTAACCGTGTGCTCAAACACTTCTGAGCCTTGGCCTGTGCTCTTCTTTGTGCTTGGTCTGTCTGATCCCTCTCTCCTCCACCTGGCAACTGCTGTCTCTCCAGGCCCAGCTCGCTTCTTCTGTGAAGACACCAAGTAGCAAAGGCAAAAAGCAACATTTACCTACCAGATGTATGAAGAGTGAATTAAGGAAGTCTGGAGGCAGGAAGACCAGTTTAGAAAACAGTGCAAGTTCCATAGACTGAAGTTGTCCAGTATGGTAGCTGCTAGCCACAGCTACCATAAATTCACATTAAATGAAAGAAGACAGTTTGAAAAGGTTACATGCCATGTGAGTCTAACTATATGATGTTCAAAAGAAAAGGCAAAACTGTAGAAACAGTAAAAAGGTCAGTATTTTCCAGGGGTTTTGGGTGGAAAGAGGGATGAAAACGCAGAACACAGGATTTTTAGGGCAATATCCCGCTTGATACCATGATGATGGATACCTGTCAATATACATGTGTCTAAATTCATAGAATGTGTAACACCAAGAGAAGAGTGTAATGTAAGCTATGAATTTGGGGTGATTATGATGTGTCAATTGTAGACTCATCAGTTTTAACAAATGTACCATTTTGGTGGGGGGTGTTGATAATAGGGGAGGCTATTGGTATGGGGGCGACAGAGGATGAGATAGTTGGGGCATCACTGACGCAATAGACATGAGTTTGGGTAGGCTCTGGGAGTTGGTGATGGACAGGGAAGCCTGGTGTCCATGGGGTCGCAAAGAGTCGGACATGATTGAGTGACTGAAATGAATTGAATTGGTATGGGGGCAGGGAGGGTATGGGGGCAGGGAGTGTATGGGAAATCTCTATATCTTTTCCTTAATTTTGTTGTAAACCTAAAATGACTGTTTAAAAAATAGTCATATCTCCCAATGTGTAAAATAGATAGCTCCCTGCATAGCCTAGGGAGCTCAGCTTGGTGCTCTGCAATGACCTAGATGGGTGGCGTGGAGTGGGAAGGAGGTCCAAGTGGGAGTTGTATGTATGCATACACAGAGCTGATTCACTTCATTGTACAACAGAAACTAACACAAGTTTCAGTTCAGTCCTTCAGTCGTGTCTGACTCTTTGAGACCCCATGGACTGCAGCACGCCAGGCTTCCCTGTCCATCACCAACTCCCAGAGTTTGCTCAAACTTATGTCTATCGAGTGGGTGATGCCATCCAACCATCTCATCCTCTGTCGTCGCCTTCTCCTCCTGCCTTCAATCTTTCCCAGTATCAGGGTCTTTTTCAAATGAGTCAGTTCTTCGCATCAGGTGGCCAAAGTATTGGAGTTTCATCTTCAGGATCAGTCCTTCATCCAATGAATATTCAGACTGATGCCTTTAGGATTGACTCGTTTGATCTCCTTGCAATCCAAGGGACTCTCAAGAGTCTTCTCCAACACCACAGTTCAAAAGCATCAATTCTTTGGCGCTCAGCTTTCTTTATAGTCCAACTCTTACATCCATACATTATTGCTGGAAAAACCATAGTTTTGACTAGATGGACCTTTGCTGGCAAAAGAATGTCTCTGCTTTTTAATATGCTATCTAGGTTGGTCATAACTTTTCTTCCAAGGAGCAAGCATCTTTTAATTTCATGGCTGCAATCACCATCTGCAGTGATTTTGGAGGCTGCAATCACCATCTGCAGTGATTTTGGAGCCTAAGAAAATAAAAGTCTGTCACTGTTTCCATTATTTCCCCATCTATTTGCCATGAAGTGATGGAACCAGATGCCATGATCTTAGTTTTCTGAATGTTGAGTTTTAAGCCAACTTTTTCACTCTCCTCTTTCACTTTCATCAAGAGGCTGTTTAGTTCTTCTTCACTTTCTGCCATAAGTGTGGTGTCATCTGTGTATCTGAGGTTATTGATATTTCTCCTGGCAATCTTGATTCCAGCTTGTGCTTCATCCAGCCTGGCATTTCACATGAGGTACTCTGTGAAATGTACTCTGAGGTACTCTTATACTCTGCATATAAGTTAAATAAGCAGGGTGATAATATACAGCCTTGATGTACTCCTTTCCCAGTTTGGAACAAAACATCGTAAAGCAATTATATTCCAATGAAAAAGTCTTAATAAAAAAGGTTAAATTTAATGAAAGTGAAATAAAAGTAATAATTCAGTTCCTCACTTACACTAGCCATATTTCAAGTGCTCAGTAGCCACACTTGGTTAATGGCTGCTGTATTGGGTGGCACAAATTAAATAGAACATAAATAGAGCATTTCCATTGTAACGGAAAGTTCTATTGGACAGCATTGCCAAAAATCAATTCCCCAAGTGAAATGGCATTCATTCTACATAAACATGTTTTATGTGTACCTTAAAAATAGCCATTCATTGTATGTAACCTAATTATAGGCTGAGTGTATTGAAGATCAGAGCAATTATGGATACTATTACTGTGGTTATGAATGCAGCTTAAAATAATCAGATTTAGTACCCATCACTTCAGTACTTAAAAATAGCTTTTAAATAAGTAGCCCTTGAGTATGTTTTTATTGTCTATTTCTCTTCTTCCTGTACCTTTATCTTTACAAAAGAGACAAAATATTTTAATAGAATTCATTTTTTAAAAAAAATTTATTTATTTATTTGGCTTTGCCAGGTCTTAGTTGCAGCATGTGTGATTTCTGTCTTCACTGAAGCATGTGGGTTCTTTAGCTGTGGCATGTGGGATCTAGTTCCCTGACCAGGGATTGAACTCAGGCCACGTGCATTGGGAGCTCAGAGTCTTAGCTACCAGACCACCAGAGAAGTCCCAATAGGATTCATTTGTTAGTAATTACCTCTACTGGGGTCAGAATACTTGCTATTTGAAAAACTATTTCATTGTTTTGCCTGGTATATTCATGATTGTTTTATCTTTTTATCTTAAATCTTTGCTGTATATCAGCCTTCTGGCATTGCTGCCTTTGAAGACATTTTACTTAATTGACCTACGTGTCATTTCAAATTTTTTTTCTCTCAGTCCACTCCCTAATTCCTACTTCACCCATTCCAAGAGCAAGTCCCATTAACTCTTCCTCCAAGAAAATGAATTCTCCATTTCTACTTTCATGTCTTAAGTCACTACTGTCATTCCTCTGGATGACTACAGTAGCCTCCTAACTGGTCCTTCTGCTTCCTCTTGCCTGCAAAGATCACTTTTCCTTATAACAGGCAAAATGACCTTAAAAAAAAATCAGGACTTCCCTGGTTGCCCAGTGGATAAGAATCTACCTGCCAGTTCAAGAGACACGGGTTTGATCCCTGGATTGGGAAGATTCCACCCAGTGCAGCCAAAGCTTAAAAAAGAAATCAGATCAAGTCAGTCTGTTGTTTAGCTCTCCGGCTTCTTGTACTTAGAAAAGATTCCAAATATCTTAACCTGACCTTAAAAAGCTGTTTGTGATCTAACCCGCCTGCCTTCTTCTGAAAACCCAGCCTTATCACCACACCCCTCCTCACTGAGCTTTAGCCACTCTGGCCTGTTTAGGGCTCTTTGGGTATACCCAAACTTTCCTGCATTGGGTCATTTTCTTGCTTCTCTCTCTGGATTATTCTTTCCCAGCTCCTGCATATGTAGTTCTTCTTCAGCTTCAGAGTCTCAGCTCCAGTGTTACTTCTTTGTCCTCTCTGTGGCTCCCAGCTACCCACTCCAGTATTCTTGCCTGGAGAATTCCATGGACAGAAGAACCTGGTGGACTGTAGTCTATGGGGTTGCAAAAAGTTGGACACAACTGAGCTACTAACACTTTCACTTTACACTTTCTTTCTCTTTTCACTCCAACCACATACTCTTCATAGCATCATCTTTACTAATACCTGGCATGATTTTTTGTTGTTGTTGTTTATTTCTGTGTTTACTTTTGTGCTATCTCTGTCTACTCCCACTAGGATATAACTTCCATGAGGGCAGTAAACTTTATTTTTACTTCTGCTTTGTGTAAAGTACCTAGACAGTGACTGCACATGCAGTTGCATTCAGTATATGTTAATAATGTTGAATAACTCAATACTTTCTAGAGGAGATATAAGAGGAACTCCCCCCACTCCCCCAGTTTGCTCACTCTTTCTCTGCTCTTGTCTCTCTCTAGCTCCGCTCTGTATGTGTACACATGGTGTGTAAGATAAAAGGGATTGTCATTTATCTAAGTGTGAGTATCTTTCTAAGCCCTTTATGCTTAGAATGAACTAGTGACTTTTTTCCTGAACTTCATCTTTTCCTTCATGAAGTCATGGCCTACAGCTTTTTGAATGGCTAAGTTTTGTTGGAAACTCTGGTGAACAATACATCTGGAAATATTCTGTCATGTTTTGATCTGAGAAACTCTAGAGAACTAGCTGCTGATCTGAAAGGCTTTTATTATGATACAGACTGTCTATTGTCTACAAAAGCACTGGCTATTACACAGTGGTATATGTGTCTTGCTTTTTTCTGAGCTATTAACTTGAGAGAAAAAAACTTGTATTCATTAACTCATGCCTGACTGGTAATTCTTGAGAATTATTTATTGTATTATTTATTGTAGCTGCTTTACTGTGCATTTGGGATTTTTTAAACTAGTTTTTCTTCTTAAAACTCAATAAAAAGTTAAATAATAGGATTGAGAAAATTTCCATTCTGGGTTTTAAAAATTTCATAAATTTCTGCATTGAAATCTGGTTCATATTTGTGATTTAACACTCCTAAATAGTTTTATATTGATAATAGGGTAAATTTCACTACCCCTTATATAAAAGTTTGCTTCTTCTATATTACTTTGTAATATGATATAGTTAAAGAAAAATTGACATCCAAGCCCTACATAGGAATGATTTTGAAGAAAGGGTAAGTATACATACCATTTGTAGTATAGTAAAAACATGTAAAGATACACACATTCTGGTTAATGTGACAGTATTTTAAATTAAAAAAAATTTTTTAACCATTACTTTTTGGAAAGATTTTAGTATAAAATGACAGATAATTACTAAAATCATTTGATAGGAAATAACTGCACCTAAGTAACCCAGAGTAATATGTTAATATTACTTTTTAAAAGATAAAAATTTTATATTCACATTTCAGAAAATTAGAAGACAGAGCATACAGATACAGATTCACTCAAAATTTTGCAAGCATTAATAAACACATTTTGTTTTATATTCTTTCAGGGTTTTGGCCTTATAATAATGATTTAGGGGTTTGTTTTAATCATAGTGTACTTATTATTTTTTATTTATCCTTTTGAATGAATTATAACATCATAAACATTTTCCCATAGTGCTGAGTCTTTATAACCATTGTTTTAATGGCTGCATAGTACTAAGTCTAAAGATATATCTTAATTTAATTAACTGTTCCTCATTGTTGGATAAGTTTTTAAAAATGTTTTTGCTTTTTTAACTAGCACGATAGTGAATATTTTTAGAAATATTGTGATTACCACACTTGGTATTATTGCTTATAGGGTATATTCTCATAACTGGAATTCTTAGATAGAACAGTTTCGTTTCTTAACACATATTCAGTTCAGTTCAGTCGCTCAGCCGTGTCTAATTCTTTGCGACCCCATGAATCGCAGCACGCCAGGCCTTCCTGTCCATCATCAACTCCCGGAGTTTACCCAAACTCCTGTCCGTCGAGTTGGTAATGCCATCTCATCCTCTGTCGTCCCCTTCTTCTCCTGCTCCCAGTTCCTCCCAGGGTCTTTTCCAATGAATCAACTCTTTGCATCAGGTGCCCAAAATATTGGAGTTTCAGCTGCAGCATCAGTCCTTCCATTGAATACCCAGGACTGACTTCCCTTAGGATGGACTGGTTGGATCTCCTTGCATTCCAAGGGACTCTCAAGAGTCTTCTCCAAAAACACAGTTCAAAAGCATCAATTCTTCGGCACTCAGCTTTCTTTGTAGTCCAACTCTCACATCAATACGTGACTAATGGAAAAACCATAGCCTTGACTAGACGGACCTTTGTTGGCAAAGTAATGTCTCTGCTTTTGAATATGCTATCTATGTTGGTCATAACTTTCCTTTCAAGGAGTAAGTATCTTTTAATTTCATGCCTGTAATCACCATCTGCGTTGATTTTGGAGCCCCCAAAAATAAAGTCTGACACTGTTTCCACTGTTTCCCCATCTATTTGCCATGAAGTGATGGGACCAGATGCCATGATCTTCGTTTTCTGAATGTTGAACTTTAAGCCAACTTTTTCACTCTCCTCTTTCACTTTCATCAAAAGGTTTTTAGTTCCTCTTCACTTTCTGCCATAAGGGTGGTGTCATCTGCATATCTGAGGTTACTGATATTTCTCCCAGCAATCTTGATTCCAGCTTGTGCTTCTTCCAGCCCAGCGTTTCTCATGATGTACTCTGCATATAAGTTAAATAAGCAGGGTGACAATATACAGCCTTGACATACTCCTTTTCCTATTTGGAACCAGTCTGTTGTTCCATGTCCAGTTCTAACTGTTGCTTCCTGATCTGCATATAGGTTTCTCAAGAGGCAGGTCAGGTGGTCTGGTATTCCCATGTCCTTCAGAATTTTCCACAGTTTATTGTGATCCACACAGTCAAAGGCTTTGGCATAGTCAATAAAGCAGAAATAGATGTTTTTCTGGAACTCTCTTGCTTTTTCAATGATCCAGTGGATACTGGCATGATCTCTGGTTCCTCTGCCTTTTCTAAAACCAGCTTAAACATCAGGAAGTTCACGGTTCACATATTGCTGAAGCCTGGCTTGGAGAATTTTGAGCGTTGCTTACTACCGTATGAGATGAGTGCAATCATGCAGTAGTTTGAGCATTCTGTGGCATTGCCTTTCTTTGGGATTGGAATGAAAACTGACCTTCTCCAGTCCTGTGGCCACTGCTGAGTTTTCCAAATTTGCTGGCATATTGAGTACAGCACTTTCACAGCATCATCTTTCAGGATTTGGAATAGCTCAACTGGAATTCCATCACCTCCACTAGCTTTGTTCGTAGTGATGCTCTCTAAGGCCCACTTGACTTCACATTCCAGGATATCTGGCTCTAGGTGAGTGATCACACCATCGTGATTATCTGGGTCATGAAGATCTTTTTTGTACAGTTCTTCTGTGTATTCTTGCCACCTCTCCTTAATATCTTCTGCTTCTGTTAGGTCCATACCATTTCTGTCCTTTATCGAGACCATCTTTGCATGAAATCTTCTCTTGATATCTCTAATTTTCTTGAAGAGGTCTCTAGTCTTTCCCATTCTGTTGTTTTCCTCTCTTTCTTTGCATTGATCGCTGAGGAAGGCTTTCTTATCTCTCCTTGCTATTCTTTGGAACTCTGCATTCAAATGGGAATATCTTTCCTTTTCTCCTTTGCTTTTCGCTTAACACATATTAGCAAATGCTTTTCCAAAGAGAATGTACCACTTTACATTGCCACCAGCAGGGGATAAAACTATCTATTCCATTACAGCATGTAGCATTATATATGATTTCAAGTTGCTCTATGACTGTGTGGATCACAACAAACTGGAAAATTCTTCAAGAGATGGGAATACCAGACCACCTGACCTGCCTCTTGAGAAATCTGTATGCAGGTCAAGAAGCAACGATTAGAATTGGACATGGAAGAACAGACTGGTTCCAAATCTGGCAAGGAGTATGTCAAAGCTGTATTTTGTCACCCTCCTTATTTAACTTATATGCAGAGTACCTCATGTGAAATGCCAGGCTGGAAGAAGCACCAGCTGGAATCAAGATTGCCAGGAGAAATATCAATAACATCTAATATGCAAATGACACCACACTTATGGCAGAAAGCGAAGAAGAACTAAAGAGCTTTTTAATGAAAGTGAAAGAGGAGAGTGCAAAAGTTGGCTTAAAGCTCAACATTCAGAAAACTAAGATCATTGCATCCAGTCCCATTGTTTAATGGCAAATAGATGGGGAAACAATGGAAACAGTGACAGACTTTATTTTCTTGAGCTCTAAAATCACTGCAGATGATGACTGCAGCCATGAAATCAAAAGACGCTTGCTCCTTAAAAGAAAAGCTATGACCAACCTATTGTCTATTAAAAGCTATGCAATTTAATAGACAGCATATTAAAATGCAGAGGCATTAGTTTACCAAGAAAGCTTCCAATAGTCAAAGCTATGGTTTTTCCAGTAGTCATGTATGGATGTGAGAGTTGGACTATAAAGAAAGCTGAGCACCAAAGAATTGATGCTTTTGAACTGTGGTGTTGGAGAAGACTCTTGAGAGTCCCTTGGATTGCAAGGAGATCAAACCAATCCATCCCAAATGTTCATTGGAAGGACTGATGCTGAAGCTGAAACTCCAATACTTTGGCCTCCTGATGGAAAGAACTGACTCCTTGAAAAAGACCCTGGTGCTGGGGAAGATTGAAAGTGGGAGGAGAAGGGAATGACAGAGGATGAGATGGTTGGATGGCATCATTGGCTCGATGGACATGAGTTTGAGTAAGCTCCGGGAGTTGGTGATGGACAGGGAAGCCTGGCGTGCTGCAGTCCATGGGCTTGCAAAGAGTTGGACACTACTGAGCCACTGAACTGATGATTAGGGAAAACATCATGTTGATTACTAGTTAAGCTGTGTATTTTCATATATTTGGTTCTAGTTTCAGAGTTATAATTGCTTCATATATTTTCCCAGTTCCAGTAATGTCAATTATTTTCTGAATAGACATTTTAACCTACCTAACTGGATTCATGTACTTCGTGTAGTCTTTGAGAGATGTGGCAGTTTATGATTAAACATAAATAAATACACACATACATATTCTCAATGATGAATTTCTTTTTTTCACTCAGTGTGCTCAATGATGCCTTCAAATTAATTACTCTAGAGAAAGGATTATATTTTATGTTTGCACTCCATATTGTTATCCAAGTATATTATGGAAGGAAATACAGGATCAATCCTGATAATTTAAAAATAAAACTAGAAATTATCTTCGAATCCAGAAGCTTAAATGATAGATTATTTGTGATTTTTCCCGTATGTTTAAGTAATAGTTTTAAAAGTCTGAGAATTTATAATTGAATTGTGAATCTTTTTTTCCTTGTAGGTTGGAAAAGAGACTGTTCAAACCACTGAGGATCAGATTTTGAAGAGAGATATGCCACCAGCATTTATTAAGTAAGTAATTAAACATTCTTCTATTGCTAAGCAGAATAGTCTTTTTGTTAGGAAAGGAAAAATAGTGATTGTAGAAGGAAATTTTAAAATATATAAAGCTCTGGTAACAGTTGAAGTTTCAGTTTTTCATTTTTCAACACTCAAGTTTTCTACTGTTGATTTTATTCATCTGTGTTAAACATTTTTGACATAATTTTTAATCAAACTATGACTTCTGAATTTTGTTTTTCAGAGTGGAAATGATTTAGAATGATTTAGAAACATTCTGATTTTAGCATGCATGAGTCTGGATTATGTACTGAATACTTTGGCTCAGCAATAACTGTAGATATAAACTTAAAAAAATATTGTAACATATTTCAGTAGCATTTTAAATTTAAATTTCTAAGCATTTTGACCTATTCTATCTAAAGTAAGCAGAGTTACTAACTTTTGATTAGTTAAAGCTTCTTTATGACAGTCAAGTCCTAAGTAAAAGTAAAGGCTGATGCATAAGACAGAAAAAAAAAAAAAAAAAAAAGAACCTCTACAAGTCATTAAAAATAAGATGACTATTCGGTTAAAAAACAAAAGAGGCAAAGAATTTGAATAGGCAATTCAAACGAAAGGAAATCCAAATAGCCACTAAACCGATGAGAAAGTGCTCTATGTCATTAGTCACCAGAAAAGTACAAATTGTTCTATTATAAGCTCCTAAATTAAGAAGTCTGATGTTGTCCGTTGTTGGTGTGGATGTGGAGTAACTGGAACACCCCTATGCTGCTGTTGGGAATGTAAATTGGTACAACCACTTTGAGAAACAATGTGTCATTAGTAAAGCAGAAGATAGGCAGTTTCACTGCCTCCCAGTATGTTCCCTAAAGAAACTTATACCCTGGTACACTAGGATCTATATACAAGAATACTGATATCAACATTGTTCATGATATCATTTGTCTATCTACATTGGAATGGATAAAAACAATCATGGTATAGTCATCCGTTGAATATTAGTAGTAAAAAGTAATGAGAATATCTCATTTTAAAATGGTCAATTTTATGAATTAAAAAAAAGAATGAATGAATCTCAAAAATAATTAGGGAAGTGAATGATAGAGATAGAGATATATAGGTTGTTGTTGTTCAGTCGCTAAGTCCTGTCTGACTTGTGACGACCTCATGAATTGCAGCATGCCAGGCTTCTCTGTCTTTCACGTCTTCCAGAGTTTGCGCAAATTCATGTCTGATGAGTTGGTGATGCCATCTAACCATCTCATAATATGTAGGTAGATTCCATCTATTTAAAGTTCAAAACCATGTAGAAATAGATTGTGTTGTTTAAGGATGCCTGTAAGGTAAAAAGATAAAGGTGAACAAGGAAATAATGAACACAGAAGTCTGAGTAGTAGTGTTTTGAGAATGAAAAAGGAGGGCTATATGAAGGAGAGAAATGCAGGGGCTTCTAAAGTGTTAATAATGTTCCATTTCTTGATTTAACTGTTCAGTTACATGAGTGGTTATTTTGTAATTATACATAGGCTTTTGCAATTTTCTGTATCTATATGATATATCACAATTCAAAATAAAGCAAAAAGTGTTCCTTTATTTTTATCTTCCTTATGCTTTATTATTTTCATTGAACAGATGCAAAATTTCACCCATATTGGTGCCTTATTTCTAACTTACTTGAGTGGGTGCTTCCACAGAACTATGTTTTTGTTAATTCTGCAGAATGTTCATGTGTTAGGAAGTAAGGTACCAGAAGCATCTGTTTTTGCAGTCTGTTTTGTGGGAGTATCTTTTCAAACTTGCCTTCCTTGGACTTGGTGGCCTCCTAGGTTTCTTCCGGGTCTGACCAGTATGAGCCGACTTTATGTGCCATTTCATCATCATGGTAATAATTAAGAGTCCAATGCTGGCAGTTAAATGTATTATAATTAAACTTGCATTTAGTTTATAATAAAAACACAACTCTAGCTTATACCCATTTATCCCTCACCCCCTGGAAGGTACAGAGCTTGGTGAGATAGTGTATAGGGAAATTCAATATCTGGTAAGTTAGACTTGATGAACCTATAAAAAGTTACTTTTAACCCTTCACATTCAAGTCTTTGAATATCATTTGATTGGTAAATGAATTTCTTTAGGAAACTGATTTCTGCTTGTTCCCAGAACTCAGTCTGTAAAGAATCTGCCTGTAGTGTAGGAGACCCAGGTTCAATCCCTGGGTCGGAAAGATCCCCCTGGAGAAGGAAATGGCAACTCACTCCAGTATCTTTGCCTGGAAAATCCCATGGACAGAGGAGCTTGGCGGGCTGCAGTCCATGGGGTTGCAAAGAGTCGGGCATGACTGAGCAACTAACAGTTCACACTTCACTTCCAGAGAAAAACTTTTGAAATACACTGTGTGCTGTCTCACAGGCTTCCTTGGGGACTTAGAAAAATTAAGGAGTACCCTAGTTGTGATGACATTCTCAAAAGAGTAGGTAACTTTAAAACAAAGCAAAACTTCGTTGATCACCCTTGGTGGTAACTAGGTCCCCAGCCCCTTACTCTGGTAATGGAAAATTTAAAGAAAAGAGTTAAGAGCTTCCTCAAAAAATTGAAAATAGAACTATCACATTATCCAGCAATTCAACTTCTGGGTATTTATGTTAAGGAAACAAAATTACTCATCTTGAAAATCTATCTGCACCCCTTGTTCATTGCAGCATCTTTTACATAGTCAAGATATGGAAACAATCTAAGTATTCATCAATGGGTGAATTGATATAGAAGATGTGAGATATATATTATTCAGCCATAGAAAAGAAGAAAAGTCTGCTGTTCGTAACAACATGGATGGACCCTGAGGGCTTATGCTAAGTGAAATAAGTCAAAGAAAGACAAATATTGTATGATTTATATGTGGAATATTTTGAAAAATGAATTCGTAGGTAAAGAGAACAGATGGGTGGTTGTCAGAGGTGGGGAGGTGGAGGGATGTGTCAAAAAGCACTGACTTCTAGTTATAAAATAAATAAGTCATGGAGATACAACGTAGAGCATGGTGAATATAGTTAACAATACTGTATTGTATATTTGAAAGTTCCTGAGAGTAGATCTTAAAAGTTCTCATCAAAAGAGAAAAAAAAATATAACTATCCTTTCTCTCCTATGTGTACTTTATTTCACAGTAACCTAATAGCCCTAATTGATGAGGGGAATTCTAACCAGTAAATGTGGAATAAATGACAAATTAGAAGTTCTCTTTGTGTAACATTTAATGAAACCATTGATTTAGGAAAGGATCATCAATGGATGAAACCATTTAGAGGTTTTAACCTTTATCATACTATGGGGGGAAATCCCTGGTTTCCTTGAGGAGTCAGAAGAAAACATTATGTTATGACCAACTGAAGTAATTACTGAGCAGTTTTTTAAAAGTACATGTCTTAATATGCCACTCTCTGAAATGTTACCTGAAAATAACCTGGAGTACAGAAATAATATGACTGTGGTTATCAACCAGATATGGAGAAAAATAAATATTCTTTGGTTTAAAACATCAGGCCTCTTTATACTTTTCTTTGGAATGCAAAATGAAGCAAAAAATAGCTTTAGTAGATGCCTTGACTAGGATGGGGAGGGGACAGAGAGGGAAACAGATGGAAGCAATTAATGACGTCCTTGGAACTGGTGAGTAGGACATTCTTTGGGGCTGTTTGGTTGATGTTTGGAAGTTTCCAGGGCATGATAGACTGGTGCTTCCTCTGCCTCCACTTTCACAAGCGTTTCTAAATAGTGTCTGCTTTGGGAACACTAAAAAATAAGTTAAAAATTTATTCTTAGATCAGTCTCTTCTAGATTGTTAAAATGTCAGGGCTAAAGAAAACAGAAGACTGGTGATCTATAGATGGATTTATACCTAAGCAATCTGATGTAGATGTAGAGATTTTTAAAGGGAAAGATGTCATTTTCAGATTCTTTGATTTTATCAGGTTTTGAGGGGATCTTAAAATCATAGTCTAATTGTGTGACTGGCAATTAAGGGGGCATGCTGGAATGTTACAGAATGTTTTAGTATCAGCTAAAGATTATACATTTGGGTTGTAACTATGGATAAGGGACTTCTAATGATTGGCAATTTGTTATTATAAAACTGAAGGCCATTTTAATATATAACAAGATTTGCTTTGTCACACGAAGACTTGTTCTTGGGTGGAGCAAAAGTTATCTGATCCCTGACTGCACTGGCAGATAGAGTTTACAATTTACTAATTTTACCGAAGATTGCATTAATAGCCACGCTGTTGCACAAGAGGTGTAGGGTTGCATGATGGTTGCCATAGACAGTGTGATCTTCATGGACTTCAGCAGTGCCATGGTCATGCTATACTGTGAAAATATTGCTTAGACTCACCCTATAAGAAGTCATTTGTTCCCTTAGAGTCTGGCAGCAGGAGAGTCAGCTGCTGTACTCCATGTTTTATTTTGTGTCATCGTCATCAATCACTGTTATCAGGCAGTGGCAGCAGCGATAATATTTATGTGCAATTGATTGATTAATGGGCTAGACACACTAATTGGTTAATTGAGTATTTACTGATGACTTTTTATGTGTGTCGTGTGCTAAGTCCTACATAGAATAGCAGTTTGTATCATTCTTATTATGAATGATCACTGGTAAGATGTATTACAAATTATTTAGTAATAGTGATAAAGTGCCAAAGTTTACAAGCGCTTGGTTTTTTTTTCAGTGTAAATTGATCATATTCAAGATCACATATATAATAACATCCCTCTCATTCCAACTCACTAGGTTTCAGTTTTTTCCTTTTACCTTTTATTGAAGTATAATATGTTCACCAGCTTTTTATTATGCTTTCTTTAGTGGGGGAGAAATTAGTGGAAATATAGATATTGTGGCTGAAAACTGTGCATAATTCCAGGTATACCCAAGAGGCTAGGTCATATATGAGAGTTTTATTCTTCTGTGTATCATGGAGTGAATAAGGTGACCTGCTATTACAGAGAGATTTTTTATTTCCTTTTTTTTTTCCTGCTCTCTTATTATTATTTTTTTATTTTATTTTTAAACTTTACAATATTGTATTATTTCCTTTTTTAATATTTATTTATTTTGGCTGTACTGGGTCTTTGTTGCAGCACATGGACTTTCTCTATTTGGTGGTATGAGGGCTCTCCAGTTGCTGACCATGGGCTTTGTTGCCCCGAGACATGCAGGATCTTAGTTCCCTGACCAGGGATCAAACCTGTATCTTCTGCATTAGAAGGTGGATTCCTAATCACTGAACCACTAGGAAAGTCCCTGCAAAGAGGTTTTTGAGAAAATGCTTTAAGAAGTTTCAAATTGAAGAGGTGTAAAACAGACTGATTCAACTGTAATAGAAGTTCTGAGGAGTGCTATCATTTTAGGTAGAAATAGTAGGAAGACGTTTCATGTAGGAAGTGGGACTTGGGCGGATAGCGGGAGGGAAAAAGGAGCATACTGGAAATGGGGACAGGTGTGGTGAGAAAGGAAAATACTCCAGGTGGAATGAATAGCATGAGTCAGTCATGGGGGCTGTGAGGAAAGGAAGTCACAGTGGGAGTGATGGGAACTGAGCTTGGGTCGCTGGGCCACATGATGCAGCCCTTGGAGGCCAGGTAGGGGAATTTGGGTGCAGGGAAACTTTGCACTTCTTGAACAGTAAGTAGAATGACAAAATGAAGGCAGTTTTTCAGGAAGATTCATAGCCGATACAAGGTGAATAATAGGTAGGTGTTAGTGAAGGAGAGTAAACTGTATGTCAAAACGACCAGATTCATTTTCTGTCAGCATGGATTTGCTTCAGGTTGATTTCTTGTAGGTAAAAAAATGTTTATGGCAAACTATTTTATTTGCCTCAGAAAAATTGCTGTTGTGGTATACAGTGGAATTTCATTCTTATTTCTGCAATGGAGCAGAAATGGATAAGGAAGGCAGTTCTTGACTCTTACCCGGGGGTGTTCAGTGTCTGAGCATGTCCAAAAGCGTCTGAGCATGTCCAAAAGTGTTACCTGTGAGGTAGTCTTGCGGTATGAACTTATTTAAAAGGGCATAGTGCATTTTGTCTGTTGGCAGGCAGATGACAGTTTCATTTAGAGCTGGGAGGTGTCGCCACTCTGTCTCAGGGCTGTTCTGCACAGTCTGCTTGAAATCATCAAAACTTGGATTGAGTCACTAGTTTGGACTATTTTTGAAACATATTGTAATGTTTATGTCTATCAAATAAAAGAATGTTCCTAAAATACTTTGTAAAAGGGTGTATGTGGTATTGGAAATGTACAGAATGGCCATTAATCATATTTCCTAGGAAATTGTCTTGTTTTGACCCTTAAACTTTATTAGGTAAGCACAGTTATAGTCTGTATTTGATATAATTTTATCTTGACTGATATTCATGTACAAAGAAATTTCTAAAGGATTTAAACATGCTTACACTTAATTTAAGTCTCTTCTGACCAAAAGTAGTAGTGCTGTATTTTTAGATCACAAGCCCTCATAATTAGCTTTTTTCATTGCTTTGATCTTGAACACTCTGAATAATTTGTGACGAAATCTGAATTTTCAAACACTCTTCTTGGTGAAAGTGGCCAGCACATCTTTTTAAAGTATTAATTCTTTGATTAATACTCAATGCACTTTGCTTCTCTGGGGCTAAGGTGTGATTCTAATTTTTTTTTCCAAGTGTTTTTGTGATCCTTTCCATTGCTGCTTTAAGAGATTTTTGTCACTTAACATAGCTGACCAAGTAGCATCTGCCAGCTGATTTGTTGCACCTTGGACCTAGAGCAAGCATTTAGACTTTAAATAGTTCACCTTTGAACTTGCCATATTAAACATAGTTGAGTACTACTTGTTTTTCATAGACTTTCTCAAACAAAAATGATTGAAATTTTGAGTCTTCTCAGTAATGAACTCTGAGTATTTTATTAAATTGTGGGAGAGTTCTAAACATGTTGGCAGGGATTTAACCCTTATTTTACTTTGTATACCTTAATAATTAAGAGGTAAACAAGTAATACTTGAAACATGCAATACTTTGGTTTCCATTGCCAACAGACTAGTCATAGTAACATGATTGAGGAAAACTCAAGGGGCCAAGGGGACTCACATTTATTATGTATTATTGGGTGAGGTACTTATGTATTTTTATTTTCTCATGTAATTCTGAGAACACCAACTTCAAAGTATTAATACATTCATTTTATAGATAAGAAAACTAAGGTTTGATAAACATTTTTTTTAAATTTTATTTTATTTTTAAACTTTACAATATTGTATTAGTTTTGCCAAATATCGAAATGAATCCGCCACAGGTATACCTGTGTTCCCCATCCTGAACCCCCTCCCTCCTCCCTCCCCATACCCTCCCTGTGGGTCGTCCCAGTGCACCAGCCCCAAGCATCCAGTATCGTGCATCGGACCTGGACTGGCGACTCGTTTCGTACATGATATTATACATGTTTCAATGCCATTCTCCCAAATTTCCCCACCCTCTCCCTCTCCCACAGAGTCCATAAGACTGATCTATACATCAGTGTCTCTTTTGCTGTCTAGGTTTGATAAACATTAACTCACCTAAGTTTGCTCATGTAAATGGAAGAGCATGTTTCCTGTTGATGGTCTTGTGGTGTCCAAGTGCGTGTTCTTTTCATAATCTGACTTCCAAGAAGTCATGTAGTCCACCCCTCTCTTTTTTAGGCAGTAATAACTTTATGGGCTCTCCTGGTGGCTGAGATGGTAAAGAATCTGCCTGCAATGCAGGAGACCCTGATTGGATCCCTGGGTCAGGAAGATCCCCTGGAAAAGGGAATGACTACACACTCTAGTATTCTTGCCTGCAGAATCATGAATCATGGACAGAGGAGCCTGGCAGGCTATAGTTCATGGGGTCACAGAGAGTCAGACACGACTGAGTGACTTTCACATTTTCCTTTTGTTTTTTAACTAACTTTATACAACTCTGAGGATAACTATTTACAGTTTTCCTAAGTATTTCCAAAGGAGGAATTTTACGGATGTAATTTGTGATGTACTGCACACACAGTTCTTAACCTATATAGAAGTTAAAGTCATAATATTTTAAAATTAAAAAAAATCATAGAGATTATATAATCCAACTGCTTTATTATATAGATGAATTGAGGCCATTGGCTACCCCAACACTACCCTGCAAATATAAACAGAAACACTAAAAGTAATTAGCGACTAAAATTCCCTTACTTATTACCTTCACTATTGCTATAAAGGTCCATTCTCAAATTAAGACGTTCGCAAAATTAGCACTTTTTTCCCCATCTACTTAAAATCTTTATTGTTCTTTTCTTAGTAGATGCAAGAGAACCTTATAAAAATAGCTCTATTTCTGTTATGGACAATATGCATATAAATGAGACAAGATTTATTTATAAAATAATATTCAGAAACTATACCTGGAGGATAATTGTTTTGTGTATTTTCTGTGCTACAAAGTAAAATGCCTTTGAAATGCATTTATAAATAATGTAAATACATTTTAACTATGGAAAATAAATAAAATTCCGACATTAACAAATTGAAAAAAAAATAGCTCTATTTCTTGAATACCTTTTATGAGCTGGTACTTTCTTTTGTTGTTTAATCCACCTCATCTTGCAGATGAGGAAGCTGAGACTCAGTAGTTCACAGTAATTTGTTGAAAGTTACACAGTACATAAATGGCAGAGTTAAGATTCAAACCCTAGACTATCTGACTCCCAGGCTTGTACTCAATCTAGCATGCTAAGAATGTTTTTTGCCCTTCCTTGTAAGAATCTCTTCTCATAACATATTAGTTACTGTGAGGCTTAAATGAGTGAGATAATATATGTAAAAATACCTGAAAAAATTTTTTCCTGATTATTAGCTTCCTTCTTGAACTTCTCGATCTTTTTTTCTCAGTCATTTTCTCCAAATAAACTCAGTTACTTTTTAAGCTTTTTTCATAGAAGAGTCTCCTCTAATTTATTCTCCTGTAGTAAGACCTTTTTTTAAAAATAAAAGTCATGATTGCTTGTTTTTATTGAATACTTTTTCTGTATCTTCTCAGATAATCATGTGGTTTTTATCCTTTACTCTGTAAGATGGTCTTTGGTCTACTCCATAAATATCAGCTTTTCTGATGGTGACCTGTATATGCATTTCTTTTTCTTTTTTGGCCACTCTGCATAGCTTGCTGGATCTTAGTTCCCCGGCCAGGAATCAAACCTAGGCCCCAGCAGTCAAAGTATGAAGGCCTAATCATTGGGCCCCCAGGGAATTATCCCACCTGTGCATTTCTGAGACAAACACTATGTGATTGTGATTTAGAAAAGAAAATGCAGTGCTAAATTCAACTTTAATATTTTTAAAAGGCTTTGCTTCTTAGTTCCTGAGGGGTCTTGATCTATAATTTTCTTTTGTTATTCTGTTTCTTACCCTGTTTTGTTATCAAGGTTATTTTGATCTCATAAAATAAGATTTCTAGTCTTTGAAACATTTTATATAACAAAAGGATTGTCTATCCTTGAAAGTTTGGCAAAACTTGTTTCTAAAACTTTCTCTGGGTCTGGTGTCCTTTAGAGGAAGAAGAAATTCGATTACTCTTTCAGATTCCTTTTATTATCTAATTCAGGTTTTATTAAATTCATTTTGAGTTAGCTTTAGCAATCTGATTCTTTTCTAAGAAATTATCCATTTCATCTCTCCTTTTTTGTTCAGTATTGTTGACTTCTGCTTTTTTTCTTATCACTCTTATGGGGGGATTTATATTTTATTATTTTTTCCCAAAATCTGTTTCATTAAATTCTGCTCTTATATTCATTGTTTAGTTAAGTTTATTATATGAATATCTTATTTTCAATATTTCTTTTATGTTCAGTATTTCTTGTTTTTAATAAATATATTTTGAGCTCTCAGTTTTGCTCTAAGTCTGACTACAAGCTTGTAAACAGCTTATAGGTACTTACGCTGCTGCTGCTGCTGCTAAGTTGCTTCAGTTGTGTCCAACTCTGCAATGCCATAGATGGCAGCCCACCAGGCTCCCCCGTCCCTGGGATTCTCCAGGCAAGAACACTGGAGTGGGTAGCCTTTCCCTTCTCCAGGGGGTGTTCCCAACCCAGGGATTGAACCCACGTCTCCTGCATTGCAGGTGGATTCTTGACCAGCTGAGCCACAAGGGAAGCCCACTTACATATAGTAGTTCAGCCCTAAATATTTTGTAGTTTTGATGTGAATTCCTCTTACCTATGTGTATTATTTAGTAGTACATTTAAAAATTCCTTTTGCTACAGGCATACTTCAGAGATATTGTAGGTTCAGTTCCAGATTATTGCAGTATTTGCAATAAAGCAAGTCACATGAATTTTTTTTTCCAGTGTATATAAAAGTCATTTACACTATAGTCTGTTAATTGTGCAATAACATTATGTCTTAAAAAAAGCAATGTACATACCTCAATTTAAAAAATCTTATTACTAAAAAATGCCAAAGCAATTACAGTAATAACATCAAAGTTCACCATAACAAATATAATAATGATGAAAAATCTTGAAATATTGTTAGAATTATCAAAATGTGACACAGAGACATAAAGTAAGCAAATGATGTTGAAAAAATGGTGCCTACAGTTTTGTTCAACACAGAGCTGCCACAAACCTTCCAATTTGTAAAAAACACAGTATCTGCTAAATGCAGTGAATTGAAGCACAGTAAAATGAGATATGTCTGTATCTTTTGATTGTTAATATTTCTGATTTAATTGCTTTATGACCAGCAGTCAAGATGTATTATTGATTCTTGGAAATTCTGTGACATAATAAGTGGTCACTGTTGGTAAGTATACTGTGTGTGTTTAAAAAGAAAGTGTATTCTCTTCTGCTTGGGTGTAGAGTTCTCTTTTTATCAATTAGACCAACATATAAATATTATTGATCTGACTTGTTATATAGTCTTACTATAGATCATAAATTGTTTATGATTAAGGTCTGTTGAAATCTACAATAATTGTAGATTTGTCAGTTTTCCTCATAATTGTCAATTTTAACTTTTTATGTTTCAAAGCAGTATTATTTAGTCGTTACAAGCTTATGATTCTCTGGGTCCTAAATTATGTTCATTATTTTGTTATTAGCCTTTCTTAAGAATGACTGTTGCTTGATGTTAAGCCTACTGTTGACTTTTATTTCCAGATTTTTTCTTTTTTTCTTTTTTAAACCACATCTTAGATTTTGTAAGTTTTTTTCATAAGTAAAAATATTTTCTTATTGTGTCTGTGCTCAGTTGTGTCTGGCTCTTTGCAACCCCGTGGACTGTAAACTGCCAAGCTCCTCTGTCCACGGGATTATCCCAGCAAGAATACTGGAGTGGATTGCCATTTCCTCCTCAAAGGGATCTTCTCAATCCAGGGATTGAACCCACTGGATTCTCCTGCATTATCAGGCTGGTTCTTTACCACTGAACCACCTAGGAATCTCTTATTGTGTCTATTCCACTTCATTTGTGTTTAGGTATTTACACTTCTGCTGTGTCATTACATTAGCAGTCATTACATTCTGGTGTAGAATAGTGATTGTTAACTTTTTTTCAGCATAAGACCTTCAAGTAATAATGGTAAACTATTACTAGTTAATTAAGAATATATAAGAATAAAGGTTACAATGAATTTATAATGTTTTAAAGTAGATTTTGATTTTACTTATCGTGACAACATCAACATACATTTGAAAACTACTAGTATCTGTAATGGAGAAGGCGATGGCACCCCACTCCAGTACTCTTGCCTGGCAAATCCCATGGACGGAGGAGCCTGGTGGGCTGCAGTCCATGGGGTCGCTGAGTCGAACAGGACTGAGCGACTTCACTTTCAATTTTCACTTTCATGCACTGGAGAAGGAAATGGCAACTCACTCCAGTGTTCTTGCCCGGAGAATGCCAGGGAAGGGGGAGCCTGGTGGGCTGCCGTCTCTGGGGTCGCACAGAGTCGGACACGACTGAAGTGACTTAGCAGCAGCAGCAGCAGCAGTATCTGTAAGACACACTTATTTCTATGTTTATCTGTTTCTGCCGTAACCCTAGCATGAGATGGAAGAAAGACCAGAGGAGCTGATGGACCTGTAAATAGCAGTGTTCTTGATTGAACCTTGTAGGCTCTGAATCCCCTCTTCCTTCACAGATGCTAGATTTGAACAGGAGGTGAAAGAAGGTGGGGAGAAAGACTAGGACTAGTCATTCAGGCTTTAAAGGATACAAAAGGTTGTGACTCACACTGTCTTTCAAATAACCTGCCACCAAAACTTGAGGAGGATGTAACTTGGGCAGCAGTGACACTTCAAACCTTCTCATCCCCACCACGCTGCTTCTCTTTCAGTTATCTCTGGGCTTTGGTTTTGTTTGAAGGGGAAGTTGAAACTGGCTGCATAGCTTCTAATATCATATGAAATAAAAGAATTTAGTGAGCCTTTGATGTTTTTGTGTGTTTTAGCTCTGTTATCTCAATGTACATGTTCTAGCAAAAACAGTTTGGTGTTGCCCTTAAAGGGTTTTGAATTTTTTCAGTATGACTCATGACTCATTGTGGTTTTTAATTTTAGTCAAAATTACTGTCACTGAGTTAGGTCAGGAAAGGAATGATTTGTGGATAAGCCCTGTAGGATCTTCAAATCTAGGAGCCCAGGGTTGGAACAGTGTGTTACCATGCAGCGTACACGTGGGTCAGTTGGTGCTAGGCATTTGCTACTTGAGCTAGATTAGAGTTTATCATTGAACTCAGTGTTCCTGACTCCCTCCTAAAAACTGTAACTGCTTGTGGCCTTCACTCAGGTTTCTGGATGACTAATGGCTAAGGCTCCCTGACCTTTCTCAAAATGGCAATGCCAGGAGCAAAGCATATTGGTTTGTCCTGGGTTGCCACAGAATGAGTCTAGCTTTTGCTATTTTAAAGTAAAATTTGTGCCAAATGGCGAGTATATAAAAGAATATTTTCTCATATCTCCCAGAGTCTTTTGAAATCTGTATATATATTATTATCATTTCTTAAAAATTTTATGTGTATGCACAAAAGAGATGAGGATAGACTGGGTTGACTACAGGCCATTCTTCCTGTTTGAGGGGAACTAGAAGGACTGTACTCTCAGTTGTTTATGCCTGGAATTTCATTAGAGCTCATTTGTCAGGTTAACAGTTTAAATGCTTGAATACCTAGGAAAGGGGGAATCTTTGAGGCATCAGCAGTCGTTTTTACTGATCTTGGGTTAGGTTCTAAATTTAGGAAAGCAGAGGGTATTTGAGTGCTTACCCCTTACCCTCAACCCCTGGCCTCTCACCCAGGCCTTATATTTGTGAAGGGCCTGGGCTTCAATATTTTCTTCAAATGATACCATGTATATAGTCCCAGAGGAAAAAAAGGCAGTCTTAAAAGAAAATCTTTATCATGCAATTAAAATTTCTCAATGTAAAGACTTAAATATTCTACTATGTTTATAACCTTGTTTTGGCATTTCTTTGATGGGTTTCTCAAATGGAAGTGACCTGGCCCTTTCATGATCTCTGAGAGACCCTGCCCAGATAAGAAGGGAGGGGAGGTCTGAACATGCATTAAGAAGACAGCAGGAAGAGCCTGGCCAGTCGATTTTGCCTGTGAGGTCATTATGCCAGGGTCTGCCTGGTTGGAAATGGTCATGTTGGGTGCCATGGCTACAGTGGCGGAAACCTCATCACTAGCTGATTGTGTTCTTTCTTCCTCCCACCTGTTTCCTTCCCATCTACCAAGTGTTGTCTATGCTTCAAGTGATCGGATGTGCTTGTGATCTGACCAGCTCTCTCTCTCTTGAGAGGACAGGTCCCAAGATGTAAACACTTGCTTCCTTGGATGTGCTCCAGGCTAATCCGACTTCCAAGAAATCATATTTTCAGGTGTTCTGCTCCACAGCACTGCAGTCTTTAGAAAACAGAACACATTTTTTGTAATAGTGTTTATAACCTAAGTGACTGTACTGTCTAAGGTTAGGTTTTATTCAAATAGTGAATTTGATATGGGATAGTTTCCACCACCCCTCAACATGTGTTTTAGGGGTGGGGTGAAAGTTTAACTTGCTGAGTGTTTTAGAGAGCTTTCTGGTTTAAAGTTATGGAGCAATATATGTCTATATAGGCCCATAAGACTCTCTCCTTTAGGGAGGCATACCTTGTTTTATTGCATTTAACTTCATTGTGCTTTGCAGATACTGTGTTTTTCACAAAGGTTTATGGGAACCCTGCATTGTCAGATGGTGGTTAGCATTTTTTTTTAAGTGATAAAGTATTTTAAAATTAAAGTGTGTAGTTTTTCTTCTGGGAATCATGCTATTGCATACTTAATAGACTACAATAGAATATAAACATAACTTTTATATGTGCTGGAAAAGCAGAACATTTGTGTGTCTCACTTTATTGTGATATTTGCTTTATTTCAGTGGTCTGGAACCAAACCCTCGATATCTCCAAGGTGTGCTTATATTATTTTTTCCAGCTCTCTTTCTCTCCCTTCCTCATTTAAATCAGTGAGCTGGGATATGATAATTGATTTTGACAGAGTAGATTGAGATTATTTGGCTTCAGGGTGAGGGATTTACCTGTCCTTTGTAGTAGTTAACTGCCCTTCCCTAGTCAAAGCGGGTCTACTGCAAATGTTTATTATTGTTCACAGAAAGACACTTGACTGTGTCCCTGTGAGAGAGTGAGAGAGGCACACACACACAGAGAAAGAAAGACAGGGAGGGAGAGAAGGAGATGGGGAGAATATGATTCCATGGAAAAAACAACTCAAAGAGATGCTACTAGGAGAATTGTCATTATAAGTAGTGCTGAGCTTCTGAGGGCAGAAGCACCTTTTCTATCACAACTCTTGTAATCTCTCAGTTAAGAAAGAAGACTACTTCTACTTTTGTATCCCCTCAGCATGTGTTGGGCATACTTCTAAATACTAATTATTTGTTTATTTATATGCCTCGTCTTACCAAGGTGGTAACCCCTTAAAAATAGGGACTTAAAAAAAAAAAGGTCTAGGGAGTTCCCTAGCAGTCTAGTGGTTAGGACTTGATGCTTTCAGTGCTGTGGCCCGGGTTCAGTCCCTGGTTGGGAAACTAAGATTCTGCAAGCTGTGTAGCGCACCTTCCTTCCAATTTAGTTCTAGGACTCATGTAGCATGTAGTAGGTCCTCAATATGTTAGATGAACAAATATATGAAAGAATTAAACTAAAGGAATTTAAGATTAGTAACTCACTTCTTTGATGATGCTGTGAAAGTGCTGCACTCAATATGCCAGCAAATTTGGAAAACTCAGCAGTGGCCACAGAACTGGAAAAGGTCAGTCTTCATTCCAGTCCCTAAGAAAGGCAATGTCAAAGAATGCTCAAAGTACCACACAGTTGCACTCACCTCACATGCTAGCAAAGTAATGCTCAAAATTCTCCAAAGCAAGCTTCAACATTACATGAACTGTGAACTTTCAAATGTTCAAGTTGGATTTGCAAAAGGAAGAGGAACCAGAAATCAAATTGCCAACATCCACTGGATCATTGAAAAAAGCAAGAGAGTTTCAGAAAAACATTTATTTCTGCTTTATTGACTATGTCAAAGCCTTTGACTGTGTGGATCACAACAAACTGTCGAAAATTCTGAAAGAGATGGGAATACCAGACCACCTGACCTGCCTCTTGAGAAACCTGTATGCAGGTCAAGAAGCAACAGTTAGAACTGGACATGGAACAACAGACTGATTCCAAATAGGAAAAGGAGTACGTCAAGGCTGTATATTGTCATGCTGCTTATTTATCTTATATGCAGAGTACATCATGTGAAATGCCAGGCTGGATGAAGCACCAGCGGGAATCAAGATTGCTGGGAGAAATATCAATAACCTCAGATATGCAGATGACACCACCCTTATGACAGAAAGCAAAGAAGAACTAAAGAGCCTCTTGATGAAAGTGAAGAGGAGAGTGAAAAAGTTGGCTTAAAACTCAACATTCAGAAAACGAAGATCATGGCATCTGGTCCCATCACTTCATGGCAAATAGATAGGGAAACAGTGGAAACAGTGACAGACTTTATTTTTGGCAGCTCCAAAATCACTGCAGATGGTGACTGGAGCTTTGAAATTAAAAGACACTTGCTCCTTGGAAGAAAAGTTATGACCAACCTAGATAGCATATTAAAAGCAGAGACATTACTTTGCCAATAAAGGTCCATCTAGTCAAAGCTATGGTTTTTCCAGTAGTCATGTATGGATGTGAGAGTTGGACTGTAAAGAAAGCTGAGTGCCGAAGAATTGATGCTTTTGAACTGTGGTGTTGGAGAAGACTCTTGAGAGTCCCTTGGACAGCAAGGAGATCCAACCAGTCCATTCTGAAGGAGATCAGTCCTGAATATTCATTGGAAGGACTGATGCTGAAGCTGAAACTCCAATAATTTGGCCACCTGATGCAAAAAAACTGACTCATTTGAAAAGATCCTGATTGTGGGAAGGATTGAAGGCTTGAGGAGAAGGGGATGACCAAGGATGAGATGGTTGGATGGCATCAGCAACTCATTGCACATGAGTTTGAGTAAACTCTGGGAATTGGTGATGGACAGAGAGGCCTGGCATGCTGCAGTCCATGGGGTCGCAAAGAGTTGGACACGACTGAGCCAGTGAACTGAACTGAACTCACTTCTGGATGCAGTCTAGAAGAATCTTTAAACATGTCTTGTGGCAATGAATCTTTATAGTCTCTAAATCTGTTTTTCTCTTATTTTTCTTAAATAAAAAAATTTAGCGTAAGTTAAAACATCTTGATTAGTGATAATTGAAATCACATGGAACTGAATAGTTTGGAACCTTTCCATCTCTTAAATGCTATGGTGTTATATCATGTAGTAATTTTATGAAGAATGGACTTGGGGGTTATGAGTGGGTCCTGTGAGGCTGTCATTGGTTCATTGATCTAAAGCAGAAGAGCTTTCTACTAATTTAGATTGAAGACTCAAAGGCAGAGAGAAACCTTAAAATGTGTTAGCTGATTGATATAAAGTAGCTAACTCATTATGATTAATATATAGTCAAGATTTATTTTTTTAAATTTTATAATTATTTAAGAAATAGACTTTATCCCTACTGTCATTCTCTAACATGCTTTTTAAAAAAGATTTGTATTGAAAAGCAGATCACTTTAAGAAGCCAGGCAGGTTGAATGTTTAAGTAAAATCTCGCTTTGCACAGACAAGACAGACTCCTTCCTGTTTCTGCCTACTGGTTAGTCATGGTGGGATTTGTTTGGCTTTATGAATCTCATTAAATTTTAATGTACAGATCGGATGTCTTATTGTAGGTGGAAGGAAAGGATGCAGTGTCTGTTTTGGCCCTATCATTTTACCACACAAGGGAACCATTAGTGGAGAATCAAATTGATTCCTGTAAAGCTTTTCCATTTCATCTTTTCTTTTTCCTGTTTCCTTTCTCCATGATGGTTATTCCTTTCATTTATTTTTTGCTTTCTCCAAATTTGAAACACTTGTGCGGAAACTATCTTTTCAAATAGATGCAGTGCAGTAGTTGCATTCTGTAGTGTTTATGTTTGGTATAATTTCATCAAGGTTCATGTTGACCTAGAAATAAGTTTGTGACCTTTTAAAGTTAATGATTTTGATGGCCAGATGATTTCATGATATCCTGTACTTGAAAAAAATCCATTCTTTCATTCAACAAGTGTTTATTGAGTATTTACTGAATATTTCTTATGTGTCAGGGATTGTACCCTGTGAATACAGGAAGGATAAGGTCCTTGAACTTGCTGACAATGGCACCCCACTCCAGCACTCTTGCCTGGAAAATCCCATGGATGGAGGAGCCTGGTGGGCTGCAGTCCATAGGGTCGCTAAGAGTCGGACACGACTGAGCGACTTCACTTTCACTTTTCACTTTCATGCATTGGAGAAGGAAATGGCAACCCACTCCAGTGTTCTTGCCTGGAGAATCCCAGGGACGGGAGAGCCTGGTGGGCTGCTGTCTATGGGGTCGCACAGAGTTGGACACGACTGAAGCGACTTAGTAGTAGTAGTAGTAGTAGTAGTAGTAGTAGTAGTAGTAGTAAGGTCGTTGATCTTGCTGAACTTACACTCTTGTGGGAGATAGGAAAAACAAAGCCAGGAGGGTTTGTCTCGTGAACACATAAGAGAGACACTTATATTATATAGTGTCACTTATATATTATATAAGTGACACTTATATAGTATTATATAGATTTGCCTAGGTTTTCTGAAGGAAGAGTCGTTTAAAAGCAGCATCTAGTCATTTGTCAACACTGCCTTCTGGGTCAACTGTGTCCTCAAATTTTGAAGCACGTGTGTGCTCTCTTGTTCCTTTTGCTTTGTTGCCACCGAGAAAGCAATGTGGGTCACCAGCAGCTCTACTGGAGCCATTCGAGAAAATTTGGAATTTGGCCAGGGTTCTCACTCTTGCTGGTCTACTCAAACCAGCGGGGTCTGATCTGGAAATACGAACTGAAGATGTGCAGCCAGTACTTGAAGGACATGAGCTTCTTTAACTTGGCCTAAATGAACTCCCTGTAATGGATCATCCAGCACATGTACCATATGCAGAAACAATTGTATATAAAATAAAAGTTTGAAAGCTCAAAAAAAAAAAAAAAAAAAAAGCAGCACCTAAGAGAATACATAGGGGTTAGTCAAGCAAAAGAGGGGAGAGAGAAAGAGGCGTTTCAGCTAGAAGGAATGGCTGTTAAAAAAACAAACAAAGAAACCTTGAAGCAGATGGCCAGTGCTCTTCAACTAGTGGTCTTTAGTAAGCATCTGACTATTCCTAAAGTGAAAGTTGCTCAGTCGTGTCCAGTTCTGCGACCCCATGGACTATACAGTCCATGGAACTCTCCAGGCCAGAATACTGGAGTGGGTAGGCTTTTCCTTCTCTGAGAGATCTTCCCAACCCAGGGATCAAACCCAGGTCTCCTGCATTGCAGGCGGAATTCTTTACCAGCTGAGCCATAGAGGAAGCCTGACTATTCCTAAAGGACTTTTGAGATACTTCGAATACTTTTGAATACCTTGAATATTCCAAATTTAAATTAGAAATAAATTTAAATATTTATTTAATTAAATATTTAATTATTTTAATTTAAATATTTAAATATTTTAAAATCATAAGTTTAGTTGCAAAGTGTGTGTTTTCTGCCATATTATGTATTTTGTACACATCTCAAATGTTTCCATGTTAATTTAACTCTAATTTGTGGAAAACACTTGCCACAATATTGGCAAAACCAGTCCTCATTGTCTAACTAGCAAATCAGATTTACTTTTTTTAAACTTCGTGTCTTAGAAAGTTCTTGCTTTAGCCAGTCAATTATCTTTTAAAGATTTAAAAATAAGAAAAAAATGTGCTTTTATATTTATGCACATAGTTGCTGTTTTGTGCTCTTCATTTATTTATGTAAATCCAAACTTCTATCTGGTGTAATTTTCTTCCTGAAGGACTTCCTTTAACTTTGTTTATAGTTCATGTCTGCTGGGTGATGAATTCTTTTAACTTTTGCATAGCTGGAAAAGTCCTTATTTTGCCTTAATTTTTGAAATATTTTCTTTGTATCCACCCAAAGTTCTTTCAGTGCTTTGTTCCACTCTTCTCTGGTTTGTATTGTTTCCAATGAGAAGTCTGTTGTTATTCTTATCTTTGTTTCTCTGTAATATAAAGTGTCTCATTTTTCTCTGGCTGCTTTTAATATTTTCTCTTCATTATTGGTTTTAAGCAATTTCTTACGATGTAGCTTGTTGTGAGTCCTTTGATGTTTTTTGTGCTTGAGGTTTATGAAGCTTTTTGAACCTTGTGCTTTATTCTTTTCATTAAATTTGAAAAATTTGTAGCTATTTTTTCTTCAAATTTTTTTCCTGTCCCTTTTTTTCTCTCTTATGGGGACTTCAGTCACACACATATAGGCTGCTTGGAATTGTGCCACAACTCATAGATGCTCTGCTCATTTTCTTTTAAGTTTTGTTTTCTCCTATTTTAAATAATTTTCATTGCTATGACTTCAGTTTCAATAATCTTCGTGCAAAAAAGAAAAAAGAAAAAAAAATCTTCGTGCTATATCTCATCTAGTAGTAATCTATCCAGTGTGGTTTTGTATCTCAGACACATCTCTAGTTGATCTATTTGAGTATTTTTTTTTAATATATAATTTTCATTTATCTACTCAGTCTTTCCTTTAGCTTTTGAGCATATGAAACCATAGTAACTATTTTAACCTTCTTGTCTACTGATTCTGTCATCTGTGTCATTTCTGGGTTGGTTTTGAATGATTATTTTTTCTGTTCATAATAGGTAGTATTTTCATGTGTTTCTGTATGCCTAGTGAATTTCAACTGGATGCCAGTGTCCTGTTACTCTCACAACAAGCACAATGCAATGCTTTATTTTATAGTTGTGGAGGTCTAAAGTCCAAAATAGGCTAGCAGAGTGGGTTCCTTCTGGAAATTTAAGGAAAGGATTCATTTCCTTGCCTTTTCCAGCCGCTAGACACTGTCCGAATTCCTTGACTTATAGCCCCATGTCACTCCAACCTCTACTTCTATTACATCTCTTTTTGGTTCTTTTTTCAGATCGTAGTGAGATAATACCTTCAATGTGTTGATAAAATAGTAATCAATCAGAATTCTGTACTACTGAAATAGTCTTTGAAGAATGAAGACAAAGTAGGCATTTTCTTTTTCTTTCTTTTTTTTTAGGCATTTTCAAACAAACCAAAATGAATACATTTTGTCACTAGCAGACTCATGAAGACACATCTAAAATATAAGGATGTGTGTGTATGTGCTCAGTTGTGTCTGACTCCTTGCAACCCTTGGACTATACCCCACGAGGCTCCTCTGACCATGGAATTTTCCAGGCAAGAATACTGGAGTGGGTTGCCATTTCCTCCTCCAGGGAAAATCTTCCTGACCTGGGAATCAAACCCAAGTCTCCTCTGTCTCCTGCATTGGCAGGTGGATTTTTTACCACTGAGCCACCTTTGATCTGAAAATATAAGGATACAGAGAGTTAAAGTTATATCCAATCGAATACAATAGTCAAAGCAAGCTGGTTTACAATGTTAATATCAGCAAAAAAATTACTGGAGATATAGAGAGGTGTCACCTAATGATTTATAGGTTCAAATTATAAGAAAGATATAATAATTGCAAATTTATATGTACCTAGTAAGTTAGCTTCAGTAAAACAAAAACAGCTTCAAGGGGATATGGACAAATCTGTTGTTCTGGTCGGATTTTTTGTCACTCAGTAATTGATAGATAAAACAGACCAAAAAAAATCAGCAAACATATAGAAGATTTGAACAGCACAGTTAACAAGCTTAAGTTAATGAATATATAAAATAATTCACCTAAAAATTAAGAGCAAACTTATTCTTTTCAAGCACATAGAAAATTATACCCTTTAAAATTACTAATTGTATGTTATATAAGTATCATCTCAAACTATTGAGATTTATCAATTTTGGGCTGTCATATTGGTGAAGATACCTAAGTTTGATTATACATTGAGTTGTTGAGACTGTGAGGAAGCAGGTACTTTTATCCATTGTGGTGGAAATGTATATTGATAATTTCTGTGGATGGCAATATAGCAATGTTTGTCAAAACTATTAATGTCCACACATATGACTCAGCAGTTCAATTTCTAGATAGTGTCCTACAGATATATACATTTAAAAATGATGAAATCCCTAGTGATCCAGTGAGTTAGTACTTGGTTTTCGTTCAGTTCAGTTCAGTTGCTCAGTTGTCTCCAACTCTTTGTGACCCCATAAACCATAGCACGCCAGACCTCCCTGTCTATCACCAACCCCCAGAGTCCACCCAAACCCATGTCCATTGAGTCGGTGATGCCATCCAACCATCTCATCCTCTGTCATCCCCTTTTCCCCCTGCCCTCAATCTTTCCCAGCATCAGGGTCTTTTCAAATGAGTCAGCTCTTCGCATCAGGTGGCCAAAGTATTGGAGTTTCAGCTTCAACATCAGTCCTTCCAATGAACACCCAGGACTGATCTCCTTTAGGATGGACTGGTTGGATCTCCTTGCAGTCCAAGGGACTCTCAAGAGTCTTCTCTAATGCCACAGTTCAAAAGCATCAATTCTTCAGCACTCAGCTTTCTTTATAGTCCAACTCTTAACATCCATACATGACTACTGGAAAAATCATAGCCTTGACTAGACGGACCTTTGTTGGCAAAGTAATGTCTCTGCTTTTGAATATGCTATCTAGGTTGGTCATAACTTTCCTTCCAAGGAGTAAGCGTCTTAATTTCACGGCTGCAGTAACCATCTGCAGTGATTTTGGAGCCTAGAAAAATAAAGTCAGAAACTGTTCCCCATCTATTTGCCATGTGGTGATGGGACCGGATGCCATGATCTTAGTTTTCTGAATGTTGAGCTTTAAGCCAACTTTTTCACTCTCCACTTTCACTTTCATCAAGAGGCTCTTTAGTTCTTCACTCTCCACCATAAGGGTGGAGTCATCTGCATATCTAAGGTTATTAATACTTCTCCGGGCAATCTTGATTCCCACTTGGGCTTCCTCCAGCCCAGCATTTCTCACGATGTACTCTGCATATAAGTTAAAGAAGCAGGGTGACAATATACAGCATTGACGGTACTCCTTTTCCTATTTGGAACCAGTCTGTTGTTCCATGTCCAGTTCTAACTATTCCTTCCTGACCTGCATACAGGTTTCTCAAGAGGCAGGTCAGATAGTCTGGTATTCCCATCTCCTTCAGAATTTTCCAGTTTATTGTGATCCACACAGTCAAAGGCTTTGGCATAATCAATAAAGCAGAAATAGATGTTTTTTCTGAAAACTCTTGCTTTTTCGATGATCCAGCAGATATTGACAATTTGATATCTGGTTCCTCTGCCTTTTCTAAAACCAGCTTGAACATCTGGAAGTTCACGGTTCATGTATTGCTGAAGCCTGGCTTGGAGAATTTTGAGCATTATTTTACTAGCGTGTGAGATGAGTGAGTTGTGTGGTAGTTTGAGCATTGTTTGGCATTGCCTTTCTTTGGGATTGGAATGAAAACTGACCTTTTCCAGTCCTGTGGCCACTGCTGTTTTCCAAATTTGCTGGCATATTGAGTGCAGCACTTTCACAGCATCATCTTTCAGGATTTGAAATAGCTCAACTGGAATGCCATCACCTCCACTAGCTTTGTTCGTAGTGATGCTTCCTAGGGCCCACTTGACTTCACATTCCAGGATATCTGACTCTAGGTGAGTGTGAGGGATTATACCATCGTGATTATCTGGGTCATGAAGATATTTTTTTGTACAGTTATTCTGTGTATTCGTGCCACCTCTTCTTAATCTTCTGCTTCTGTTAGGTCCATACCATTTCTGTCCTTTATTGAGCCCATCTTTGTATGAAATGTTCCCTTGATATCACTAATTTTCTTGAAGAGATCTCTAGTCTTTCCCATTCTGTTGTTTTCCTCTATTTCTTTGCATTGATCGCTGAGGAAGGCTTTCTTATCTCTCCTTGCTATTCTTTGGAACTCTGCATTCAAATGGGTATATCTTTCCTTTTCTCCTTTGCTTTTCACTTCTCTTCTTTTCACAGCTATTTGTAATGCCTCCTCAGACAGCCATTTTGCTTTTTTGCATTTCTTTTTCTGAGCTCAAATTCAATCCCTGGTCAGGAGACTAATACCTTGGAAGCTGCACAGCAGGAACAACAGAAAAGATGTTTATTCAAGGTGGTTTATTGCAGCAGTCTAGTAAATTATGGACTTATGGAACTGTTTAAAAGAATAGAGAGGTTCTTTGGATACTTCTATTAGAACATCTCCAAGTTAAATTAAGTGAAAAAATCAGAATGCAGAGAGTATGCATAATATGATCCTATTTATATTAAAAAAATGGAAGTCTGTGTTTTTGTTTCTTTGTGCATAAAGTATCTTTTTTATTGAAGAATACAGAGGAAATGGGTAACATTGGTTGCAAGGAGATGGCATTTGAATGCCTAGGAGATAGTGGAAGGAAGAAAAATTTTCACTGTAGGCCTTAGGGTTTTATATATGTGTATATGTTTTTGTCATATGTATATGTATATATATTATATAATTTAAAATTGTTAATTTTAATTAAAAAAATTTTAACTAAATATAACCTGTCATCTAACATTGTTGATCAAAAGCCACGTCAGTGAGGTCTTGCTCTTTGCTGATATTTATAATGTGCTGCCTTATGGCTCTGATGTTTGTGACTTACCAGAGTATGCTTCTTGAGAGTTAGTGTTTTTTGCATCTTTATATACATACTTATAGTGTCCATAGCCCAATGCTTTTTACGTAGTTGAAATTGAGATGTTGTTTTAATTCTATTTATTAACAGTGCAAGACTGCCTTGTACTTGTGGACTTTTATATTATTTCATTTGATCCTCAGAACTGCCTGTGGAGTGGGCTTTTTTTGTGTGGGACTTTTTTTGTGTGTTTTCAAATAAAAATGTGTAATTTTGGCTAAATATTTTAAAGTAATTTATTGCATGTGTTTATAAGTTACTCTGTGATAACATAATGCATTTATTGAGTATGAAATTAGAGGAAGTGATCTGGTAGGTCCTTTTCACCTCTATGTAGAAGAATAGTTCAGTAAATGAATACATATTAGTAGTACAAGAGGATCAAGGTGAATATTTGCTTTATGCATTTTGGATTCCCTTATAAAATGATCTCCCACCTCCAAAAGACACCTGACTTCACTGATCAGGTCATCCATGCTATTAAACTAAATTATATTAAACTATTAACTACTGATTATTAATGCCAGTGACAGTTATGACCAACCTAGATAGCATATTCAAAAGCAGAGACATTACTTTGCCAACAAAGGTCCATCTAGTCAAGGCTATGGTTTTTCCAGTGGTCATGTATGGATGTGAGAGTTGGACTGTGAAGAAACCTGAGTGCTGAAGAATTGATGCTTTTGAACTGTGGTGTTGGAGAAGACTCTTGAGAGTCCCTTGGACTGCAAGGAGATCCAACCAGTCCATTCTGAAGGAGATCAGCCCTGGGATTTCTTTGGAGGGAATGATGCTGAAGCTGAAACTCCAGTACTTTGGCCACCTCATGCAAAGAATTGACTCATTGGAAAAGACTCTGATGATGGGAGGGATTGTGGGCAGGAGGAGAAGGGGACGACAGAGGATGAGATGGTTGGATGGCATCACTGACTCGATGGACATGAGTCTGAGTGAACTCCGCGAGTTGGTGATGGACAGGGAGGCCTGGCGTGCTGCGATTTATGGGGTTGCAAAGAGTCAGACATGACTGAGCAACTGAACTGAACTGAATGCCAGTGACATTTTAATTAACACCACTGTTTTATAAGGCTGTTTTCAAACAGTCTAGTTTGTCAAACAAATCCATTTGACTAGATGAATGAAAAATTTGTACATTACCTCATGGTTTTTCTTTGCGTTGCCTCCTATTCCTTTGGTTCATCTGATTATTATTTTTTTCATTTAGCGCAGTGTTTTGGTATTTTGTTTCCAGATGTCGAATCTGAAACTGTTGTCAGTGTTTTTTAAGGGCAGCGTGTATAGGGTGAATAGTAAGGAAACGAAGGAGTTACAGAGATACAGCCCCCTAAAGTAAAAGGTCCAGAATTTCTTTTTGTTATGTTTTGTAGTCAGGAAATAATGAAGAACAAAGGCTTAATGCAGTGAGTGAATGAATGTGCTGCCCTTAATTGCCAATTTTAAAAGCTGGAAACTCTTGTCTATTTTCCATATAGGAAAAAAATGTGAATTTATCTCCATTGACATCCATTGAATTTGCATGTGATATTCTCCTGCTTGGTTCTGCCAGTGAGTTAACTCCGTGTCCCTCCCCACAGGGTGGAGAATGCTTGCACCAAGCTTGTCCAAGCAGCCCAGATGCTGCAGTCAGACCCTTACTCAGTGCCTGCTCGAGATTATCTAATTGATGGATCAAGGGGCATCCTCTCCGGCACATCAGACCTGCTCCTCACCTTCGACGAGGCTGAGGTAAGGCACCCCGAGGCCCAAGCAGACCTCTTCCTGACAAAAAGCCCAGTCGTAAAGATAATAATGGAGGATTGAGGATTGTTTAGGATGAGAAAACGTTGACTAGCTACACATCTGAATCACTGTGTTTTCTACTTATCGTTAACACAATTGATTGAATACTCTGAAATATATTTTCAGGTTCGTAAAATTATTAGAGTTTGCAAAGGAATTTTGGAATATCTTACAGTGGCAGAGGTGGTAGAAACTATGGAAGATTTGGTCACTTACACGAAGAATCTTGGACCAGGTTAGTCATATGCTACTTTTTTTTTTTTTTAATTGAAATTTAATTTTATTTTATTTTTAAACTTTACATAATTGTATTAGTTTTGCCAAATATCAAAATGAATCCGCCACAGGTATACATGTGTTCCCCATCCTGAACTATATGCTACTTTTATAATAAAATGTTCTATGAATTGTTCTTGGTTGATCAAGAGGAAAGGGGCACTCCTCCCTGCTTTTTTTGTGGAAGGTAGGTAATGATGCTTTGGGTTTTTAGTTATCTCTGCTCTCTTAATGGAGCTGACTCTGTGCTTCTACTGAAGAGAAATCATTGTCTCTGAAAGCTGAATCTGCTTTCTGCAAATCCTGGCTCTGTCTAATGAACTGAACTAGACATTGCAAATGCTGCTGGAGAATGTAGGAAATACTTTTCTATTACTGCAATGCTTAAGGCCACCCTGAATCCTGACCTCTTCATTCCACATTGTACAGCATTCCTTCACTGTCTGCCAGCTGGCCTGAGCTCTCTGTGACCTCTTAGCTTGCTAATTAGCCCGCCTGCTATTATGGATTCATGCCCTTGCCCAAGACTGCATAATATAATCAGACCTAGAAGGAGAGAAGAGCTTCTGTAGCTAAATCTCTGATTGTGTAGTCATCTGAGAATTAAATATTCAAAATACATGAACAGATACCAGCTTTTGGTGTTATAGACATGTAACATGAACTTGAGGCTCCTTGAAGTATAAATGAGACTAATGATAAGACATATTAGATGTTTAATTTGTTAGTTTTAAGGATCACATATCATTTTATAAAATTCTTTTTTCTGACATAAAATGATATTTAATTAATAGCATTTTCTGGAGGTTCCAGTGCAGTCATTCTGTACATTTAATGGCAGTTAAGACTTTCTCTGAGCTATCATTGAAGATCACTGAGAAATGCCTTTAGAGAAGTACCCTTTAAACTTGTTCGTAACTATGAAGAAATCTTATTTCTTCAGATGAAATCTAATGTAAAATCTCAACATATGAAAGACAAAAATGGAGCTTGTGTGGATCAAGCAGGGGTATCCCCACCTTTCCATCTCCCTTTGGGTACCCCTTGAGAATCTGTGAAACTAGTTAAGAAATTCTAAGAGCAGTTTGAAAATCAAAGTATTAGAGACTCACATAGCACCCTTGAATAATAACCAAAGTAAACAAAAGTTTCTAGCAGGCTAACTCTGAAATACCAGATTGTTTCAAATGCTGTCATCACCATAATTACATTTATAGCATTTTTGTTTGTTTTTAATTATGAAATTGAGACCCCTCCTTATTTTGGGCAAATTGGAAAGTAGAGAAAAATTTATAGATGAAAACAAAACATGTTATTGTAATTCTTAACATTTTTTTCAGCTGCTAGATTCTCAGTACAGACACGCGTCATTTTATTGTGCTTCACTTTCTTGTGTTTCACACATACTGCGTTCTTACGAATTGAAGGTTTATGGCAACCCTATCTCAAGCAAGTTATTGGTGCCATTTTTCTACTTCATGTCTCTGTGTCATATTTTGGTAGTTCTCACAATATTTCAAATTTTTTCATTATTATTAGTTATGGTGACCTGTGATCACTGATCTTTGATGTTACTGTTGAAAAGATCATGATTCATTGAAAGCTTAGATGATAGTTGGCATTTTTAGCAATAATTTTTAAATTAGGGTATGTACTTTGTGTTTTTAGACAGTGTTACTGCACACTTAATAGACTACAGTATAGTGGAGATATAACTTTTATATTCCCTGGGAAACCCGAACATTCCTATGTCTCACTTTATTGTGATATTCACTTTGTTGCAGTGGTTTGGAACTGAATCTACAGTGTCTTTGAGGTGTGCCTGTAGTAGGCTCACATGAGGTTCTTATACATATAGGCTCAGTAGCCAGGTACATGGCATGAAAACTGATATGGAAGCCAGGCAAGGTATTCCCCCGCTCACCACTTGCAAATTGTTTTTTTTCAAATATATATTTATTAATTTCAACAGTTTAAACATATTTGTGAATGTATGTCAAATGTGTGAAAAGTATGTCACATTTAGGATTTATATTTATTAAATTAATTTTAATGAGAAGAATACATTTGTCTTAAGTTAGAACTGTTCTGCAAAACTCAATGTCATAAATGAGAGAGTTCAGTGATAGTATGTATGTTTAAATAAGTGGGCAGTTTGGACTTTCATAGTAATTCATAGTGGATATAGGCTCAGAAAGCCTGACTCTGAATTATTTCACTACTCACCCTGTACAATTTATTTCCTGTGCCCCAGGAATGACTAAGATGGCCAAAATGATTGACGAGAGGCAGCAGGAACTGACTCATCAGGAGCATCGAGTGATGTTGGTGAACTCAATGAACACTGTGAAAGAGTTGCTGCCAGTTCTCATTTCAGGTATTTTCTGTCTGTACTTTATCTTACAGAAGAAAAAAAAAAAGTGTTTATATGTTCTAAACTCTGGTGTTCATTTTCTTTTCTGTTTAGTTGCATGTCCTTCAGCCTGGGTAAAAATGCAGCTGGTTAGCTAAGAGCCAGGATTCATTTTCTTTAATGCTCTCCTCGTGCTCTTTGTGTGAAACTGCTCTCCTATTGCCTACTACTGTTCTCTTGAAGTTCTATCAGGCTCCTTTTCTTCTCTAGGAACTCTAGTTTTGGATGTATGGATCTTGACCCCTTTATTTGTACTTGGGAAAAAAAATTAGGAGCTGGAATAGATCTAGAACACTATATAGTAGAGAAGTGAGTCCATAATCCTTTCCTAGCTCTTCTCTATGTTGAAGAGCTGATGGTCTATACCAACTAGGATCACCTACCCATTGGGCAGAGCCCAGAAATGCAAACATGATGGCTGCTCTCTCAACTAGCAAAAGAGAATTGTGCTTATTAAGAGTCTCGTATGTATCAGATATCTCTGGTATGTATCACATATCTCGTGGTTTATGTAAATTTTCTTAGTCAGGTTATATGTTAGTTGGTTTAACTCTAAGAGGGTTTCTTTATTTTCAGAATCTTTTAAGGCATGTCACTGTAATTCCCCAGCTATTGCCTTCCTGCTTTGTCATTTTTCAGGTAGTGATTAAAATAGGAGATGTGAGTATAAGAGTTCAGAAAGCCCTTATATAAACTTGAAAATAAAAAATTGTAAATAGAATCTTATAGTCTTCTCAAAAATATGTTTTTTGAGGCCAACTGTTCTATGTGGCAGGAAGGCTTTTGGGAAAAATATTTCTTTCTAATTTGGGTAACTCAATAAAATGTTGATTAATCTTTGTTTTTATAATTTTATTAGTTTATGAGAAGATATTTTCTTTTCCAATGTTTCATTATTATTTTCTTCTTTACTTGTAGGGGTTAGATAGTCATTCCTATATGTTAAGAGAAATTATGGAAGATAACTCAACACTGGGATCTTCCACTAGGATTGAGGCAGCAGCATACTTTGGTTACAGTTTAACTGACAGTTTTAATCTTGTCCCATTAGGTTTGTGTTAGATGGGACCAGTGTTAGGCCTGGGATGGCAACTGATTTAGAAATAGTGGATATTTTGACTCTGGATCTTCAGTACATGCATGTTAAATTAGTTCCCTGATCATGATGTGGTGATGTTTTGTAACTTCAGTTTTCTTTACAGTGAAGGTTGCTGATATTGGAATTTTAATAGCAGACTTGTAGCATTTATTTTCATATTCTTTTTAAGACCTTAGAAGCCCAAAACATGTTCAAAGTGTGAAGCATCTTGTGTGACTATTGTAATACAGCAAGATTACATTCCAAACTTAGTTTCTGATCTTTTGTTTATTTTTACAGCTATGAAGATTTTTGTAACAACTAAAAACTCCAAAAACCAAGGAATTGAAGAAGCTTTGAAAAATCGCAATTTTACTGTAGAAAAGATGAGCGCTGAAATTAATGAGATTATTCGTGTATTACAACTCACTTCCTGGGACGAAGATGCCTGGGCCAGCAAGGTAAGTGTTATTGGGGAAGAAATAAGCAACATCCCCAATTCTCCCCTCTTGGGGGTGTGATTGTCTCACATTTTATCTTGTAATTTTGTGCAGCATAAGACTACTTAGATATTATGAAAGTGATTTCTTCTTTATTTCATGAATTACTTGCTGGTTCTGCACTTTTCCTTTGTTTTCAGGTAGAGCAAATAAATAGGTATGTGGGGTGAATGTTGGTTAAAAGCTGAGATGTGTAGCTTTTCTTTCAAACTGGAGTCTCATTTATTGAGTTGGTGGAGGAGTTCTGCTGTGGTGTATACTCCCCTGGGTAGGAGCCCTGCCTTTCATGTGGGTGGTTATTGCTAGGTTACTAAGCAAGATACAGAATATGCCTACGGCTGAATTTTATGGGAAACTTTTCTTAATCAGCTTTTGACCCAGAGAAATCTACAAAGGAAAATGTAGGCATTTCTAGGTGTGTCCCTTTATCATTCCATTCTCCCTAAAAAAGCTTCACTGAAATATTAGTTTTCACATTGTCTGTTAGTTTGAGGGGTCCCTTTCTCCTTGGTCTATAATTTCCTGTTGGACTCTACAAGGGCTGGTGGATTCCTCCTAGACCCCAGCAGCAGGGGTTTGAGGTGCTGCTCTGGCCTGCTTCTCCCTGTTTAGTGATTGGAAACAGAGACACTTCTCTTATAGGAGCCCAAGATCAGGCAGTGGGGGGAACCCACTGTCTCTAGGACCCAGCTTCCCCTACCGTGTGGGCCCAAATGGTATCTCCAGGGCCACCCAGCAGGCTGGTAGCAGACTGCAGAAGGGATTTTGTATGATTTCCCCTGGGTGTCCAGTAGGGCTCTGTTTGTCCTCTAGGACACCTAAAAGTTAAGGTCGAAGCTGGGCCTAGAATTACCAATTCTGTCTCTTTTATTGCCCAGGAAGTTAAACTAAATGTGTAGGAGAAATTAGTTAGATTATCTTAACCATGGATTTGTTTTCAGAGGCATGAAATTATTGAACAAGTCCTGAGACTATATTTTAAATCCATATGGTAAAATCATATAAAGTCTTTGGTATTTTACTTAATTTTGCTTTTGCATGTTTGACAACTTTCACTTCCCTGTTATGACTTCTTTATGCATCTTTTTTTTGTTCTCTTGTTTGTTTTATTCTTTTTCTCACGTTTAGAAGGTAAGCTTTCTCTTGCCCTTTAGTTCTTTCTTGCTTAAAAAGAGAAAAAGCATGTCTGTGAGGTTTTCTTGTGCTGTGTGCCATGCCTTATCCCGTGTGCCGGTGTGTAACACTGTGCTCGATTATGCGTCAGAATGTGACTTAATATGGGACTCGGGGCTGTGCTGGGTGGACTGTTTAGCTCGAAAGAAGCTGTTTTTTGGGGGGAAGCAAGAGGAAAGACATTAATATAGGATGTAAGGCTTTCTGTATTTGGTGGGTGCTTTCCTCTCTTTGGAGACTTCCCTGATGGCTCAGTGGTAAAGGATCCACCTGCCAGTGCAGGAGATGTGGGTTCAGTCCCTGGGTTGGGAAGATCTCCTGGAGATGGAGGATCTCCTGAAGAAATGGCAGTCCACTCCAATATTCTTGCCTGGGAAATCTCATGGACAGAGGAGCCTGATGGGCCACATAATCCATGGCCCATCAAAGAGTCGGACACGACTGAGCAACTGAACAATTCCTCTCTTTGAGCAGGCTCCTGGGAACTGCTTTGACCTGGTCATTCCCACTGACTTCTTTTGAGGGGCAGATTTCCCCATGTGGGTGACCCCTAAGTTATCTGTGGATCCTGCTCTTAGCAAAGGAAACTTCCAGCTGATGCCATCTCTGTATTTGCCTCTCGTGCCAGTTTCCTTTGCAGGCTCTGGAACTTGGCTTTTGGAGATGCATCATTGAGGTTTTAAGCCATAATGAAAATAAGTAGGTTAGAGAGTCTCAGTGAGGCACCTGTCCTTCACAGTAATCCAAGCCTGCAGAATCAAAAGGAAAAAGTCGGGTGTACCTAAAGTTTTTCCTAACTTCAGTCCCTGGCTCACTGCATGTTCTGCTGTCGGAGCTGTGAATCAGCCATCGTTCTCTATGACCTCATGTTCCCCTAACCTAATCTCTTTCCCTATTCTCTTCCCTTTGCTTCTAGCAGATGAGAAATAGTAAAAAATGAGGAGCAGGCACTGCAACCATCATGTTTCTATTTTCAGAGGGGGAAAGTCATCCATCAATTAGAATAAGTCACTGAGCTTTACTTTGTGAAAATTTGAGAGCTGCTTCTTTAAAGACCAAAACCAAAACTGTGGTCAGTTGAGGTTTTCAGGAGGAAGATTAGGCACTTGGGGGCATATACAAGGTAAATAGACCTGGTCCCCACTGTGTCACAGTCTAATAGCCGTCTCAGTTTTATGCTGATCTGGAAGGAATCAGACTGTTAGGATACTGTAAAACTATCAGAATTAAAGGAAATAAATAAAATTAGCCCAGCCAAAAGAAACTTAAGTACAAAATGACATCAGAATGAGCAATGAATATTTATTTTTTAACTTCTTTTTGCTTTTGTTATGCATTTACCTGATTCAAAAATCAAAATGCTATAAAAAGATATATATGACATAGCTAACTCTCATCCCAATCCCTTTCCACTCTATCTCCCTTACCCCCTAAGAGTAATTGTTTTTATTAGTTGCAAGAATATTTAGAAAAAAATTTTACCCTGAAAATGGAAGTCAGTAACTAGGATTTTAGTTATTTTTCAGTTCAGTAGCGTTATGCATCTTTCATTGCTCACCTGTAAGCAGTGAATTAATCAGACCGTGTGTCTGTCTGTGACCCCTGGGTTCCCATTCTGTTTAATACATGAAATATTTTTACCTCCTCTCACGCCCTACCAATAAAGAATTAACTTTGTCTTACCATACTTGTTTCATGCCTCCCCATTGGTGCAGTTTTCTCCTGGAAAGTGATGATTCCTCTAGAAAAGTGGGGGAAGAAAGTAAGTGGAAAAAATGCTTGGTAAAAGTGCGTTTTGCCGAATAAATTAAGATTTTAAAGAGGCAGTGCAATAGCTGACTATTTTATGTTTTATACCTACATTCAGATGGCAGATTTACAAATTTAAAAGTACCAGGACTTTAAACCCTTCCTTTTATTTTGAAAATAAAAATCCCCCCCCGAAGTCAATAATCATAATGATTATTAAAAACTAGTTTAGCATTTTTTCTGAGTATACATTATGCGACAAAAAAGTTTAGGGATTGAACAGGATTCACATTTTACCCTTTGTAAATTTAGCAATATATATTAGTCTTTTTTTGGTGTTTATATTACTTGTATTTTGACGCATGTTGAGAATAAAGAGGAAGTGAGAAAAATTTTAAAAATGTTTCGTTACTGAGAATTTTTGAACCCTATGAGGTGTTCCTGTTACTGCACCCTGAGTCAGTTATTCAGAATTTGTCCCTGTGGTGTATCTCCTCCCACTGTGGGCCTAGGTTGGTGGTGGGTAAATGTAGTGAGTGACTCAGATGTCTTTGTGCAGATTAGAGTACCAAAGAAGGAAATACTGCTTAGAACATGTGATCCTATAATACTTTCCCTTACTGCAGACCATTGGGGTTTAAGTGTTGATTTTTATTTCAATTTTGAAAAAATAAGGTTACATATGAGCTTTTTATGAGTCTTTTAATGTGATACAATATTAGTATTCTAGTATGCAGCTAACACAACAAAGGATTTATCTCTTAGAGTCTGAGACAAATAGTTAATTTAAGCGTTTATATATCTTACCCTCTTCCCCAACCAAAGGAGCAAAGCCCACCACGTTAAACTGACATTTCCCTTCTGATCCAAGTGATCTTTTAGTTGATACAACAGATTGTGTGCACATAGGTGGTGCGGACTTGTAGCACTGAGAAGGTATTCTTAGAGATGAGGAACTGGTGCCTGGGAGGCTTGCCTGGAGATTCAGGGCTAGACAACTTTCTCTCCATGGTTAAATGTAGTTTACAAGATTTTGTGTTACTGTCCAATTTAACTTTCCAAAAACATCTTTGTTTAAAATATGGATTTGGAGTTAGAAATGTGGTCAGAAGTGGAATGGAGTGGGAAGGGTGGGGACAGGAGGTGTTAGTGGAAAAAGGAGAGTAGGTTGGGCAGTGAATGAGAGGGGTCCTTAGTCCCATATTTAAAATTTTCAAGAGCATGGGATTGCAGGAGCTCACTTTTCCTACCACACGTCCTCTTGACTGTTTGTGGGAGGAACTCAGTGGTTCTTGGTATTAATATTATTCAGTGTTCTTTAGGTCTAACTCTGTATTAAATTTCAGAAGTATTTCAGTTCCTGGAAAAGCATGGAAAAAGGAGTCTTTTAGGTTGACCTTCTGACTTTCAGTATGTGTGGCAGAGTTTCAAGGAACTGTGTTTCTTTTCATTTAAAACCTGAACTCCTGAGAGTTTTACAATAAAAGGAACCAGAGCAGGAAGGGCCAGAACCCTGCTAGCTGTCCCCAGAGCTGCACAACTATATCTGATCTTTTTTGTATTCACTAAACAAAACAAAACAAAACCCAACAACAACAACAAACAGAGAAGAGGTTGGTGAAGACTTTTCTCTTTCCCAAATTTGAGATATTATAGAGAAAAGTACTTAGTGAAGGTGCAGTTTTTTTCTCTTCTATTTCATACCCAGAGTGTACTCTGGGTACTTAGACCTACATGGCAAGGTTTAACTAAAAGCTCTGTGGTACATAATGTAGTTGGCCACAGAGTTATGGTTATTTTCATCCTTTATAAATGTCTCAAAATTGCTTCTCAAAAATGAATTTGATTTGTAGTTGAATTTGTTTATATTATATCTAGTGTTAGTATACTTCTATTGTTGCTTATGTCAGAATTCTGTTACTTCCATAATAAACAATCCCCTTCAAAAGAAATTCTTATGACATTCTTAGGACACCAAAATGTATGTTCCTATAGACATTTTTGCTTTTAATGTGGTTGGTCAAAAAGGTTGTTGGGGACTCGAACAAACTTTTTGGTCAACCCAATAGATATGACATTTAAATGTATTGTATTTAAATGATTATTTACAACTTATTCCAGAAAGAATTTAATGTGGCCCTCCCATTGACTGTTTTAAATCTCCAAAATTGTCTAAAATTTATTCTGTTAAAGTTTTGCTAACTAATTGAATTTCCCAGTTTAAAAATGCATCTTCATTGCATATTTGCCATTGATTCTTTTCAGGAGAAAATGATAGTAATTATAAGAAATAATGTTAACTTCTTCATATTGTCACATCTCCTCAGGACCAAATTAGTCACATCCTTAGAGTCAGATTCTTTCCTTGAAGTGTAGTAGCCATGCTCTATTAGGGAGAGAAAAAACAGTGATTTTTGAGGATACTGAATGCTGAGCAAAACCGGTTTTTCTCTTGTGTTTCAAATCATTTTTGGGCAGTGGTGAGTAAAAGCAGTCATTTAGGTTAGTAAGAATTATGAATTTGATTTATAGAGCTAATTTTCTGGGCAGTGGCAGTATTAATCAATCCAAAATTGGCAAAGCAAAAGATTTGCTGACTACTGTAAAAGGTTAGTGGAATCTTTGACAACTCTCTTTGGTAAAAGAAAAAAAATTCTTGAATTTCATCTAACAGAAAATAATGAGATTTGAGATCAAATGGGGCTTCTAGAACTGAGCCCCTTAATTTAAAATTGAAGTTAAATGAAGCAATGAGGGAAAAAATGGCTAAAGTAGAACCTAACATGCAAGAAATGCTCAATTAAGGTTAGTTTCCTAACTAATAGCTATTAATGCTAGAGTAGACACTAGAAAATTTCTGATCTTTGTTTCTTCTTAAATTTAGATTTTGAAATATAATAAATATCTATTGAATTTTTCACTGAATATATATGTGTATTAGAGAAATGGTTATTAAGAGATTTTAAATTAAGTATTTTTACATGACTTCAGTTTCTCCTCTTCAGCGTGTGCACAGTATTTCCTAGGTGAGAGATTGTGAATTTTTAAAAACTCTGTATCTAGACAAAGTCCTGTAACTTGTATTAGACCCTGAAGGCTATCCAGCTCTGAGGTTGAGTATTGCCTGAGACTTTCTTTAAAATGATAATAATTTGGGCCTTGCCAATTTGGAATTGAACTAAAGTTGACTTTTGAAGGCAAGGTTTGCTGTACAGAGTGATTAGAACAAGATGGAGGAGGAACAAATACGTGAGAATCAAAGCACTTAAACGCCACTTGTCTACTTGCATAAATACAAATGGATTTTAAAATAGATCCTCCTACCTCTCAGTCTTTTATTGATAGATAGCTATCATAATTTCATACACCTCAGTAATAAAAATATTTTATTTCCATTTTTTCAGTGATTTAGTTCACTTCTTTTTAGTTGCTGTGGAGGAGAATTTGTTATTTAGAGCCTGAGGTAGACAAATTTATAACAGGAGAACAGTCTGTATCTGTTTAGATGGGGAAAGAGGGAATCCAAAGCTGTGAGTTCTATAATTTGACTGAGTACTTCGGAAAAGCTGGGGTCAGTTCTGCTGAAACTCTAAGCCTAATTATGAATGCTCCCTATACTGACTGGTGCTAGTGCTGGGTTTTGTTTGCATGTAAAGTGGGGATGCTCCTAGTGCCCCCCAGTGGAAAACTGGTGGCACCACACCTTTAAGAACCCCGATTTAGGACAGTGGAAATTGAAAAAAGGTGGGGATTTAAGACATTCCCTAGAGTTGGAGAAGGCAATGGCACCCCACTCCAGTACTCTTGCCTGGAAAATCCCATGGGTGGAGGAGCCTGGTAGGCTGCAGTCCATGGGGTCGCTGAGGGTTGGGCACGACTGAGCGACTTCACTTTCTCGCATTAGAGAAGGAAATGGCAACCCACTCCAGTGTTCTTGCCTGGAGAATCCCAGGGACGGGGGAGCCTGGTGGGCTGCCGTCTATGGGGTCGCACAGAGTCGGACACGACTGAAGCGACTTAGCAGAGTTTCAGAGGGCAACTCTGTACTTTGATGGATGGACTCTGTAATAGCCGGTTCCCTGAGTGTTAATAAAAGAGAGAGAGACTGACTTTTAAGGTGTTAGAGACTTAAGAGATGGCCATTCAGTTGTGAGAATGGGTTCATACATATTTGTTATATTGTTTTCTGTATTTTTATTTGCTTAAAAAACCCTATTAAAATATGTGTACATTTTAAAAGTGATTAGTCTGTTTAGACTTCTCATGCTATATCCTGGGAGGTTTTATGCTAGTCACTATGAATCCTGATTGTAAACAATAGACTGAGACCCCCTTATTCTGTCCTGCCTCTTCTTCCAGGTTAGGGGTGGTGAGGGAACTACGGATGAGGAGTGGCAGAGAAGGCTGAATGTATTTCTTTCCTGTGATACATTCAGTGGTTTATTTGTGGAATTAAAACTAAATTGCTAGATTAAAATTTTCAGTTTTCTTCTAACCAGTAATTTCAGGTTCCTCGGGTTAATTAAACATGGTGAAATATCATCCAATGTGTATATTTCAAAACAAGATGTAAGAGAAACTGTGATTTGTGGCACCACATCCTAATGAGGCTTCTCTGAAGCCAGGAAGGCTTTGGCAGGGCTGCAGTGTATGAACGTTGACTAGTAGAAAGGCTGATAATGAGGCATGTGACAAAAGGGCTTTTTCCTGCTGATAATATTAAACTGCTTTGACGTGAGCAGTTTTACCAGTTTTCATAGTTTAGTAATAGGGAGACCAGAAAATAGAATTAACTGAAGATTTGCATGCCAGATGTTGCATTTTGACAGAAATAAGCGTTATGGTGTGATGAGAATATTTTTAAGGCTGTTGTAGGACTACTGTAGCTATTGTATGTTAATGGTGTAACTTCTTCTCTGTCTTACTTTGTATCATGGTATCTCAGTTTTTGCAAAGAAAATAATTGATACTTTTCTTCAAAAGGACACTGAAGCCATGAAGAGAGCATTGGCCTCCATAGACTCCAAACTGAACCAGGCTAAAGGTTGGCTCCGTGATCCCAATGCCTCCCCAGGTAACCCTCTGGTTTTACTTTTCTGATAGATACATAAAAAAACTTAAACCAGGCAGAAGGAAAATGGGGAGGAAAAAAAAAAAGAATTTATTCCATAATCTCATAATTCTGAGATAACTACTGCAACATTTAGGGCATATGCCACTCTCTGATAGTTTTGACTAATTGAAGCATTTCTGGTCCTCTAAAGGATGAAGGGCATGAATTAATTACCTCTCATCACAGAGGAATAAACCAAAGTGAACTGGGCATTCTTTGCCAGATTATTGGTTCACCCTTTCCCTGAATCAGAAAGGTAATTATTTTGCAAAAAAGCTCTTTTCTTCTAGTCCCCATTGGGCAGATTTCCATTTATGCCAACAGAATACTTAATTAAGCAGATGAAATGATGATGCTAATAAGAATTGGGAAGCAAAGTTGACTTGTATAAAGATAAGACCCAAATAGGTTATTGAGCTAGGCTTTATGGATTTTCTAATCTAATATTTATTCAGTTTTAGATTAATATTTGAATGAATGTATAAAGCCTAATAGAGTTTGGAGGTGTTAAGTACTATTAAATTGTTAGAGCCTACTTTCATCTCATCCATATGCTTACCACAAGCTGCTTATTATCTCCAGCTGTTTATGGTTCCAAGGATCTTTTTCTGCAGTCTCTGTGGTTGAAACCTCACCCTACGGTTTAAGGGCACTGCTTGGCTGTTAACTATCAGATGTATTGCCTTCTATTCACTAGTCATTTAAAACCATCCATTCCGTCATGAATGAAATGACTTGTAAAGCATCCTCTCTAAATAATTAATAGATCTGTAATGTAGATATTGAATCTCTCTCTCTCTCTTTTTTTCTGGCTGCCCCTGGCTTGTGGGGTCTCAGTTCCCCAGCCAGGAATTGAACTCAGGCCATGGCAGTGAAAGCCCAACATCCTAACCACTAGGCCACCAGGGCACTCCCTTGAATATCTCTTTGTTTTAGGTGATGCTGGTGAACAGGCCATCAGGCAGATTTTAGATGAAGCTGGAAAAGTTGGTGAACTCTGTGCAGGCAAAGAACGCAGGGAGATCCTGGGAACCTGCAAAATGCTGGGGCAGATGACTGACCAAGTGGCTGACCTCCGAGCCAGGTAAAGTTCCTTTGCTCTTACCAGAGCACTGGTGGTAACAATTGGGATCTTGCTTCTGATGAAGTGATTCAGAAGCAAGTTTCTGTGAATTTTACTGAGTTCTCTTTGGCTAATAGATAACGAAGGTATTACATTCTATGTTGGAATTGGAGTGAATTTTCCTTCTGATGAACTTTTAAAATATGTAGATGCCTTGTAGTAAAGTTGAAGTTGAAATAGAAATCTGTTTTTTAGTTTCTAGTCATAGGCTTATGAAAAACAAGGTATAGTGGATAGATGTCTTTTATGAAGGATGATGGAGAGAAAAAGAAACACAAATTGGAGTTATTTCACATATCATTTAAAAAATCAGTTAAATAGATTATCTTCTGTGTTGGTCATATCTAGGCTCTATTGAGTTTCTATTTAATCATTATTCATTTAGTTTTATAATTCTTTTATCTATCTCTTAGCCACTTCAAGTTTTGGCTTTTAGAATCGCAACTCCATTTCCCCAAACTGTATTTAGTTTGCTGGTAAGAAAAGTCAGTATAATAGGTTTGTTTGGAACTCATACATATAGTTAATGAAGTTTTAAAAGATCTTCAATTTTTATGAAATGTTATGCTATGGATATTGAGAAAGTTGAGATATAGATAGAGTTTAATTTTGCTTCAAGATTGTCATGACACATCTCAAGGTAATTGGAATTACCTACAAACTAAGACCTCAGGAACACTCCTTGATGTGTTGCACACCATTACACATGGCCTCAAATGTATTAACATAATGGAATTCAGAATATAGTTCTTTTTTTCCTTTGGCCATGCCATGTGGCATGTGGGATCTTCGTTTCCCAATCAGGGATTGAACCTGCGTCCCCTGCATTACAGAGTCTTAACCACTGGACGACCAGGGAAGTCCTAAATACAGTTCTTAAGGATTGGTTCCTAACCTGTTTTGGACCCAGGTCATTTTTATAATTTGATGAAGACTATCAATCTCTACCTAAAAAAGATGCATATAAACATGTGTATACAATATCACGTGTAATTTCCAGAAGCTCATGGATTCACTGTAGCCCTGGAAGCTCCGTAGGCTTCAGGGAAGAGTCTTTACCTTGAAGGAAGGAAGAAACTGCATAAATAAATGTGATCTCATTGAGTGCAGTGGGCCTTTTCTCCTACTGTGAAGCAGTCTCCTCTGTCATGAGCCTGACAGAAACTTTACAGAAAGGACAAAAAGAAGTTCTGTTCCCATTCGGAGAAATGCCAATGCCTTTTTGACAAGATTCTTGGCTCTTCTAATTTCTCTTGGCTCTTCTAATTTCTCTCTGCCGCCTCTTTTGTCTGCAGCCTTTTCACAGTGTGGTAGACAGCTTTCAGTTGGAATTCTCAAGTACACAGTTGTATGTATTTAGAGAAAGATGAATCTGAACAAGAGAACGAGGTAGTTGCTGTACAGGATCGACCATAAATCTATAAAGAGAAAAGGTTGAAGCAGTGAGGAACCCCAGTGAGTCTGCTTCACACTGGCGCCTGCAATCTCCTTTCATAATGAAAGATTGCAAAGCTGTCTCCCTGTTATCCTTTCTTGGATATGCCTAACTTTCTAACAGTTTAGTGGCTGAAACTCAGTAACAGTTTCCTCTTTAGTATTCTTTTATTCAGTCACCTAGGATTGTTAATGTATATTTTCCTCTCCATGGGACTCAATAAGCTTTTTCTTTTGAATGAAAAATTATGTAGCCCGTAAATATTTTTACTTTTTCACAGTTGGACTCTTACACAAACAAGGTTCCTCATCATGAATTCTTAGATTTGAAAGAAAAAAGCAAGTTAAAACATAAAAAGTATCTTTCCAAAAGTCTCAGACTCCTTTGCCATAAAACGGAGGTGTCAAGCATAAGTAAAACTTGTATATATATTTATATACAAATATTATTGGCAATAAATATTATTGAGTTCACTACCTCAAATATTGGTATACATGAGAAACATAAGTTTAAAAAAGAGGTTAGATAGATGAATGATAAGTCCATAATCCATACTATCATTAAAGGAAGCAAAGATTCTTGGCGATTATCCTAAAATCAGAAGCTCAGGTTATGATCAGCCATGCTATTGGACCAAATGATGGAGTTGTCGCTCGCTATCATTGAATTTACCAGGCTGGGTGGACTAAAAATTATGGATATAAAAAGATGCCATATCTTACTTTCTTATGACTTGGGAAGTCTCTTACAAAGGGCAAACAAGTTTCTAGTAACTCGCATCATTTTTTGTAGTAGTAGCATACCACTTCTGAGAAAGGAAAATAAAGAAACTAGTTCTTTAGGAACTTGGTGAGAACTTGTCACTCTGTGCCCCTTTCCCTCAGTACTAACTACTTTTGATAGGTACAGGATGCATAGGGATGGAAGGTAGATATTTAAGATTACCATTAGATTATGATAATGACAATTCTGTAGTAATAATGGTTATATATGTGTATTGGTTTATTGCCAAACTGTTTTCAACTATTACTTTTTGTTTGGCACCACTCTGTTTGATAAGCAGGGCAAGTATTTTTACCTACCCACTCTTCATTTTCTAAGTTAGAAAACTGAAGCCCAAAGAAGTTATACATCATAAGGTCCCACAGGTACAGGAGCCAGGATCTGAACGCAGATCTCCTTGGTCCTGGTACGGTGTGCTTTCAGTAACACTATGCACGCTGCCTCCCGAAACATTTTCAATATATGTGAAAGTGAAAGTGAAGTCGCACAGTTGTGTCCGACTCTTAGCGACCCCATGGACTGCAGCCTACGAGGCTCCTCCGTCCATGGGATTTTCCAGGCAGGAGTACTGGAGTGGGCTGCCATTTGCCCATAAATAAGACAATCTAATGGGCTGTTTATTTCTAAAGCATACCTACTATGGTAACAAACCCTCCACAGCAATAAGATCACAAGTGCATTTGCCCCTCTAAAGATTAGGTTTGGTTATGTAATCACCACCAAGAGGAAAATTATAATTATCAAAATTTGCAGGTCTAGTCTTAAAGCAGTTATTCAGTTCCTTAAAGCTTCTGTATGATATCGTTGTTTTCTTTTTTGTTTTGTTTTGACCGTGCTGCACGACATGTAGGGTCTTAATACTTCAACCAGGGATCGAACTCATGCTTGTTGCAGTGGAAACTCAGAGTCTTAACCACTGAACTGCCAGAAAAGTCGCTGCTACTGGTTTTAAGATAGTTTGGATGTTTTGCTTTGTTTCTCTCTGTTTCCTTGTGTTATCCCAGATTTAGTGGAGAAAAGGAAAAAGGACAAATACGTTAGCAAAATGATATATACTATGCTTTTAGTATTATTTTGCCATTAAGATTTTGAGAGGGTACAACAGTAACACATCTGTCTGTTTGAGTAGAGGACAAGGAGCCTCACCGGTGGCCATGCAGAAAGCCCAGCAAGTGTCTCAGGGTCTGGATGTGCTCACAGCAAAAGTGGAAAATGCAGCCCGCAAGCTGGAAGCCATGACCAACTCAAAGCAGAGCATTGCAAAGAAGATCGATGCTGCTCAGGTAGTGATGGCGATTTTCAGGAGGGGTGAGAAATAAAAGACAAAGAGAAGTGTTCCATAAATATCCTATATCTCCCTCCCCCCGGTTTTCTGTGGGTGGATAATGGGTGTTTCTAAGTGGTGACTGATTCCCAGCAGTTGTCATTGTTAACATGTTTCCTACTACCACAGGCTTAACACTAATGTTTATCTATATTTTGAAATGGAGATCTTAATTTTGAATACTTCAGTTAGTTAAAAATAAGTGTTCTGAGTACCATTCTCCTAGTTCCTGATGGAGATTACAGTATGTTAAACCTGTTCTTCATCTCAGAATTCACAACTGTATTTGGTCATAGCAATGTTAAAGGGTTAAAAGTTTTTGATACTACTCTACTGTAAAATGATTTTCAAGTATTTCATGAAGAAAAATGCTTAAGAAACTGAAGAATTAATAAGGTATGATTAATTCAAAGATAAGATAAAACTCATAAAGATATTTTATCCTGATGAGAACAAAAAAAGTCAGTTTTAACAAGATGGATTGATTTGATTTTACCTTAGCAAGAACCAATGTAAAATAATAAGGACTAACTAGCATTATTGCTGATATGCCTTGTGATTACTTTTGAAATATTTCTGACGCCCTTGTTAAGTTGAATAAAATTGGTTTATGAGTAAATCACAGTGTGCTTCTTTTTCATTTCTGTGTGTAGAATTGGCTTGCAGATCCAAATGGTGGACCAGAAGGAGAAGAACAGATTCGAGGGGCTTTGGCTGAAGCTCGGAAAATAGCAGAATTATGTGATGATCCTAAAGAGAGAGATGACATTCTGCGTTCTCTTGGAGAAATATCTGCTCTGACTTCTAAATTAGGAGATCTACGAAGACAGTATGTATTTAATCAATTAAATTATGCTTTAACTCCTCCCTTTTCCCCCCTTAGCACATATGTAGTTGAATTTTATAGGTTAAATGCACATATGATGCTCTTCTCCTGTATTCTCATTGATTCTGTGTGACATGGTAAGGGCAGATGGTTTTAAATTAATTAATTAATTTAGGATACCAAGAACACCTTTTTTGGGATCTGTTTTTTAAATTTCTTAGGACATCCTGCTACACCATATTTGTGACTTTTCTGTTTCCCAGGCATATGAGGAAAATAACTTGTGGCTAGCTGTGAAAAGATAGGGGTGTGTGGGGGGTGGGATTGAGGAGACATAAGAAAATATTTTCTTCCTTCCTAAGCAGTGTATTTTTTATGTAGCAATTATAAAAGATCCTTAAATATGATATTCTCACCACAGCTTCTTTTGAAGATTTTTTTTTTTTAAATCATTGAAACAGATAAGGCCTTCTTAGCACCTACTTTGATTATATTGAAAAAAGGTGTTGCTTTCTCCTTTTGGAAGATATTTTTCTGTCTTAAAGAAAGCAACCGCATCACATGCTAAAAGAACATTAAGAAAGCGTACAGTGGCAGAAGTTAAGAGGTGATTCTCTCTCCTGCCTCAGTCCTCTAGCCACTTCTCCAGGGATAACGATAGTCCAGTATCTTGAGAGATTTAAGATACTTGAATGCTTCAGTTCCTGTTTTTCTGTGTTTCATTTAACTTGTATGTTTCAGTTCCTGTTCTTCCATGGGAGAGTGCCTACCTTTTTCCCAAAGAGCTACTTTAGAGTTCTTTCAAATCTTACACTGGCTAAGAGAGCAATATTGGCTAAGAAAGCAAACTCCGGCCTCAGACCATGAAATAGAAATGAGTGAGAGCAGGGTGGACATAATTTTTAGGCAGGAGGTTGTGGTGATAGAGAGCAGCTTATGTAATAGCTGAGATTTGATTTGGTATCAAGCTCAGTCAATTGGGGGGTCACTGCTTTATACCCCAAGTCTTAAATTATGTAGGTGGGAAAATGTATAACTAGACAATTGTAAAATACAATGGGTTTCCCAGGTAGTGCTAGTGGTAAAGAACCCACCTATCAATGCAGGAGACATAAGAGATGCGGGTTCGATCTCTGGGTCAGGAAGATGCCCTGGAGTATGGCAAGGCAATCCACTCTAGTATTCTTGCCTGGAGAATCCTAAGGAGAGAGGAGCCTGGTGGGCTACAGTCCATAGGGTCTCAAAGAGTCAGACACGACTGGAGCAACTGAGCACCCACACACGCAAAATACAATGTCTACAAATTTAGGTATCTGTTTATTAATATTAGCTTGTTAGTACAGTCTGCTTACATTTTTACTAGATATAAAAATACACAGAGTAGGAAACTGTGTTCTTGGGATCTAAACACAAGTCCATATACATAGCAAGCACTCATTAATGTTTCTTAATGAAGAGAGAATTAATGATGACTATGATAACAGCAGACCTTCGTGTTTGGTCACATGCCATCATTACTTACAATATATATCTAATATATGTATTTATATAAAACTTCCTGACAGGGCAGTTACCTTTTTTGTCCAGCTTTACAAAAATGGAGAAAGTATAAAAATTTAGAATCATAAAGGAGCTCTTAAGATGGTATCTAAATTAGTCATTCTGTCAGGTAGGCTAATATTTGCGGTTTTATCAGTGAGACAGGTACACTTCTCCTGGTTTACTTTTCTATGACCTACTGGACTTGAGCTATAAAATGAGTCATACTCTTGAGGTGGCAGGCTGGAGGGAAGGATCACCTAATCTATTGATGACTGACTGAGCTCAGCTTACCAAATGGTTGAGCTTGGTTGAGCCAGAATGACCAAACTCATATTAAACGATCTTAACTAGGAAAAACAATCAGAATTTATAGTATTAATTTATTTAAGGGCCAAATAGATAAATCCCTTTCCTTTCAAGTCAATAATAATCATTAGCAATTTGTCATTTCATTAGCATTCCTATTATCAATTGAGTCATCTCGATGTAAAGAGTATCTTGTGTGACAGAGTGACTATTTTTCTCTCTGCAGAGGTAAAGGAGATTCCCCAGAGGCCCGAGCATTAGCCAAACAGGTGGCCACAGCCCTACAGAACTTACAGACTAAAACAAACAGGGCCGTAGCCAACAGCAGACCTGCCAAAGCAGCGGTCCACCTTGAAGGCAAGATTGAGCAAGCGCAGCGGTGGATTGATAATCCTACTGTGGATGACCGGGGAGTTGGTAAGGCTATTAGTGCACTTAGCCCTCATTAAACTTATTTCAGTGAAGATAAGCAAGTTGTTGCTAGAGATCCTGTGTCATCTGTGATTAGGTACTGAGGGGCTCTTTAGTCACTGGTGAATAAGTCATTCCACAGTATGACTCCATTTCTAAATGTAGCCAGTAGTATTTCTTTGATTTAATCAAAAGTATTAGCAAATAAATGATTTTGTTGCAGGCAAATAGAAAAGTCCTCATGTTGCAATTGAAACTTTGAGCTAATTGTTTCCAGTTTATGTATACTTTCATTCTATTATATTTCTTTCTGTTATTACAGTCCTTAGAAAGTTGACAGTTAAATATAATTTTTAAAACGAAATAAAAGGTACTTAACTTCCAAGGTTATTTTCAGTTGTGAAGTCTCCTGCATCACACAATCACCTGTAGAATTGATAACCTAAAATTTTGATTTTTGAGAGATTTTAGGAATGGAACTATAAGAATTTAGGTCAAATTATGATAGCAAGCCTGTTGAAGCTGAAAGATATATTTATTTCATTTGCTGCATTCATTGGAAAAAATTTAATTATTTTAATTAATCCAGTGTTGGCTAATCAGGCAGATGTATAATTTACTGGTAGAGGAATAAATTGGTACAAATTTTCTGAATGGCAATTTGGAATTGTATGTCAAGAGCTTTAAAAAAAAGTTCATACCCATTGACTCAGCAATTTGACTTATAGGAATTTATTTTAAGTAATAATTAGAGATATTTCTAAGGAGTTACAAGAATGTATATAAACAACATAAATATTTAATAAGTAAATTGCCAACAATTAGGTTCATATGATAAAATATTACATAAATTTTAGATCTACATCATTAAATAATTTTTAATGATGTAGAAAAATGCTCATGTTAAATAAAAAGAAGCACAGGATAAAAGTTAATGTATAGTTTATCCCAGATTTATAAAAGAGAAATATATGTATGTATATAGAGGAGCATGCAATGCATTAAAAAAAAAACTGGAAGGAAATGTTCAAATATATTAGTCTCCGAGAGATGGGATTATGGGTGGTTTATATTTTTTTACATTTTTTATATTTCTCAAATGTTTTGTCTTTTTACTGGGGGGAAAAAAACACACCACTAAATGTTACTATTAAAAAAAAAAACCCTTACCAGAATGGCACAGTGATTGGCTTCTCCGTATCCATGTGAGTTGTCCGTGTTTTCTCTCCTGGTACAGGTCAGGCTGCCATCCGAGGGCTTGTGGCCGAAGGGCATCGTCTGGCTAATGTCATGATGGGGCCTTATCGCCAGGATCTTCTTGCAAAGTGTGACCGAGTGGACCAGCTGACAGCCCAGCTGGCTGACCTGGCTGCCAGAGGGGAAGGGGAGAGCCCTCAGGCGAGAGCTCTTGCATCTCAGCTCCAAGACTCCTTAAAGGTAGAGCTCGGGAGCATGTATCATTGCATTTCTTATGCTTAACTATAATTGAAAAACTAGGGAGGGAGAGAGTTTTAAAAATACATAATTTCCTGAGTCTAGGGAAAGTGAAAAAGATGTGATCAAGAATATAAGAAAATCCAGAGTTTATTAGGAAAAAGCTTATCAGTGTGTGATAGCAATTAAAATTGTTGTTTCCCAAGAAATACAAGAGCTCTTTCATATCTGCTCTACCATGTATCACTTACACTTGTTTAGTCAGCCAGCTTTTTTTCTTAAAATGGACTCCTTTTTTAAACTTATTTAAAAGAAAAGTTTATAATAATTTTGAAGTCAGGAGCTTGATGAGCTAGTTATATTTTTTCTAATATTCTGTAAAAGAAACAGTTATTACAATAAAAACATTTTTCTGTATAACCTCTAAAATCTTAGATATCACCAGCCATTGCATGCCTCCCACTTTGAGAAACAGTGGAGGTGACTGAAACTTTTTTGACTATAAATCTATTCTAAGACTTGGATTGGAACTTCCCTGGTGGTCCAGTGGTTAAGACTCCACACTTCCATTGCAAGGGTCATGGGTTCAATCCCTCATCCCCCTGGTCAGAGAAGTTCCATATGCCTTATGGTGCAACTAAAAAACAAACAAAGAAAAACCTTAGATTGGACTAAATGTGAATTATAAAAAGGAGTTTTTTTCATGACTTCTGAGAATTGTCTTCTTTAGATCCATGTTGGAAAATGGATACATATATTGGTTATTGAGTTTTTCTTGAAATTTATTTGAAATATCATGTATCCAAAAAAATCCATTATTGATTTCTTTCCTCTAAATATAAGAAATTACTTAGAAATTTGGCACTGTATCCACAGTATCTTACAGTTACTGAGATCATGTCAGGCCGCTCCAGCATTGGGACTGGTGAGGGATTATCTCATCTCATGGTCTTTGGGCTCAACCCTCTGGTTCTTAGTATTATTTCTTAGAGGCCATCAAGAAATGAAGTAAGATTTCTTGCTTGGGTGGAACAGTCTCTAGGGCAATGTGAGTTATGTCCTTAATTGCTTAGAGGGCAAGATTCACTTCTTATACCTGTTTTATGCTAGCTCAGTGCTTTGTACACAGTTGATACTCACAGTTGATAACATTGAAAGAAACACTGAAGGAATAAGTGGGAAGAGAGGACAGTGGCACATCGAGTGGGAAGAGAGGACAGTGGCCGATGTGCTTTTTGGATATTTATGGAAAATTTCATTTGTAAACAATGTTTTTAAGGATCTGAAAGCCCGGATGCAGGAGGCCATGACTCAGGAGGTGTCAGATGTTTTCAGTGATACCACGACTCCCATCAAGCTGTTGGCAGTGGCAGCCACTGCTCCTCCTGATGCACCCAATAGGGAAGAGGTGGGTGTCCGAGGGCTTCCATTTCTTCTGTTGGCCATCCGTGTGTGTGTGTGTGCATGTGTGAAGGTAAAATGTGACTACAGTGTACATCAGGGGTGGTTGGGAAATTGTGGATGAAGAGTACAAAAGGGAAGGAAGGCCTTGCCACTTCTTATTTCAGTCACCACGTATTTCAGCTAGAAATCTCTTTAGGACATGTCTTCACTTGCAAGTAGGGGAAGACCTGACTATCAGAGATGAAAACAATGGGTTTTATTTTTATCATATAATAAGAAACAGGGAGCTAGGTAGCCTTGGCATTGATTCAGCAGCTTGACACCCTGAAAGCTGGCATCTCTGTGATTTTCATGATCTTTCCTGATAGAGATGGCTGATGCAGCCCTGGGCATTATTATGTTCAAGGCAGTAAGAAATGAGGAAGGGGGACACCCCAGTCGTAACCGCCATAACAGTCCCTCTAGTCATAGCTGTCCCTTCAGTGTGTCCTTAGGACACTATTCTTGACACTGAAGTCAGGACACTTCTTTTAAGTCATTTGATGTCATTCTTTTACTCAAACCCTTCAGATTACTCCTCTCTGTCCCAGAGTGAAGCCAGAGTACTTACAATGAACAGTAAGGCCAGTGATGTGCTGGTAGACCAGCTCTCGAGGAGAAAACAAAACAAAAAACAAAAGACTCTGATTTGTAAAGTTTGTTGACTTTCATGATGTAAATACTCCCATGATGACTGGTTCAGTGTGAAGTCACTGTAAGCAGAATTGGGAAGAGATGGGCACTTGTGGCTCTTATGAGTTTGTGTGAGTTGATACCAGCGTCTTTGTCACACCACTGCATCTGAGATGGTCCCCCATCTACTTCTCTGACCTCATCTGGTACCTCTCATCCCTCTCATGCTCCTCTCTCTGCGTTGACCTTCTTGTGTGGTATTCCCAGTATTCCTTGTTTATGTTTATATGTTCTAATCTTGAAGCCCTTGCTCTTGTCTTCTCTGGTCCTCCCACAGATAACTGCAAACACTGTTCACTCACTTTCTTCAGCTTTCTACTGAAACATCACTTTGGGGTCACCACCTAAGAGCGCAACCCCAGCCCAAGGAATTTCCTTATCTCCACATCCTGTTTCTCCTTTGTGTTTATCAACATTTGCATATTTACCTCATTTTTCTTTGTATGTTTCCCTCATGTTAGCATGAAAGCTCCATGTGGGCAGGGATTTTGTTTTGTTATTTCTTTATTCCCATTTCTTGGCACAATTCTTGGCACATCATTGGCACTGAATAAATGAAAGTAAACACTCCCAGAAATCCTCCAGGAGACTTTCGTGTATGTCTCATTGACTGGAACTCTGTCACAAGGCTGCTACCGCTACTGCTAAGTCACTTTAGTCGTGTCCGACTCTGTGTGACCCCATAAACGGCAGCCCACCAGGCTCCCCCGTCCCTGGAATTCTCCAGGCAAGAACACTGGAGTGGGTTGCCATTTCCTTCTCCAATGCATGAAAGTGAAAAGTGAAAGTGAAGTTGCTCAGTCGTGTCCGACCCTCAGTGACCCCATGGACTACAGCCCTCCATGCTCCTCCGTCCATGGGACTTTCCAGGCAAGAGCACTGGAGTGGGGTGCCATTGCCTTCTCTGTCACAAGGCTACCTGACTGCAAAGGAATCTAGGAAAGCAAGTATTTGGTTTTCTAGACTCTGTAGTACTGGCAGTGAAGGAGGAGTTGGGTCAGGCACCCAAGACAGTGTAGAACAGGTGGGCAGAGGTTTGTGTTATTCTTATTTGCTAATGACCCCCATTTTCGTTCTGTGGCCTTGATTCCTGGGCAGTTCAGCTCATGGTCCACTTAGGCTGGGGTAATTTGCTATTTTTTCATTCCAGACATCTCTTGGTGTCGGATGAGTAGGCAAACTCTGTTGGTAATCTCTACCTAGATACTGCTGGGTACCACGGCATGTATTGTCCTGTCTTCTTCCTATTGGAAATTTGTGAGTTGCCACTGACTCTTCTCGTCATCAATAAAGTAAGACAAGCTAATTTGATCTCACAAATATGTCTTGAATTCTAATTTCTCTTCATGTTGCCACAGCTGTAATTCTGATCCTTGTCCCTTGCTGCCTGAGTGACTATGCAGCTGTAACTGGTCTTTGAATTGGTCACTAAGGCACAAATAAAGTTAAAGGTCTGAGCCTGATATTTTCCTGCTTAAACCTTTCAGTGGTCCTTCCTTTTCGCATAGGAGAAAGCCAGGGCTCTGTGATCTGGCTTCTAATACTCTCCTTACCCTTGTTTTGCACAAAGCCCTGCTTCTCAGTTCATGTCCCAGCAATAAATACCTCTTTGCTTATAGTTTCCTGCCTACTCTGTCCTTTCTTTTCTCTGTGTCTTTGTTCTCTCTCTGTCTCTACCTAGTTATCTTCCCCATCATCTCTTTTGGCTAATTTCTATTTATCCTTTATTCTAGTATCCTTTTCTTTCTGGATAGGTTATGTGCCTTTTTCCTCCTAAGTATCAATGCCTAAATTTATTATTGCAGATAGCACACAACTATTATAGGCATCTGTTTATGGGCCTTTTAAACCCTGCTAGGATGTGAGCTCCTTGAGATGCAGAAATAATGTCTTACTCATCTTTGTATCTTCAGCACCTGTTCCAGAGCCTGGTACATAGTAAGTGCTTAGTAAATTTTGGTTGCATGACAAGAAAATCAAGCTAAGCAGTAGATTAAGTCAAAGGGAGCAGCGGACATGGTCTGGGGTTGAGATGGTCGACAAAGTCAGCAAAAGCCTTGTGTATTCAGAGTAGGGAGACCAGACAAGGAAAGAAACAAGGATGGAGGCCAGGAGAGGAGGACCAGGAGATCAGAGATTTAGGAAGAGATTCTGAGCTTTAAAAATGGCAAGAACCCGTTAATGGCTGAATCAGAGAAGAGGCCAGGATGGAGAAGAGACTTGAGTCAGGTAAACATAGAACCCTGGCAGTGAGGAGCCTGTTTTGGGGCCAAGAGACCTTTAGAGAGTGTCTGCTAGGAGCCAGAACTTGACTCCAAGTACAGGCAGGTAGACCTTCTGGAGGAGGTAAAGAGGAGGGTAGACTCTGCTCGGTAGTCCTGACGTGCTCTGTGTATAAACGTCACCCAGGACTGCTGCTGAGCGTCAGTGCTCATAATGTTATTCAGACAAATGACAGAGGAACTCCTGTCCTCTTAAGTTCAGTTGTCCCTTTTGAGGTATGCGACTTTGAAAAATATCCCTGCTGAAGCAGATGTGTGAACTGAATGAACAATTTAGTGGATAGTTTGGCTTTGGGTGATGGAAATCAGGCGAATTTCCCTTGTGTCAGGCCTGGGTGTGAGCACCAGCTATCGTTTTTCCTACGGAGGTCAGGGGCAGAACTTTTACAACATTAATGGTAACGGGATATGTGAGGGGAGCTGCCCGAGGATGGGCTCTGGTTAGGACTCCGTGGATAGTCTTGATCTTTAACGCATTCAGCCACCAACCTGGAGTAGGTTTTTCTGACCTCTTCAAACTAGAGGATAAGCCTTGGGAAAGGGGGATTAAGTCTTTGGATGCTGTGAACTTCTTCTTGTAGACCACATGGCTCTGTATGTCTTGTTTGCACTTGGTAAGCATTAGTTGAACTGAAATTCAAGGATGTGTGTGTGTCTGCATACATGTGGAGCTAATGACCAAATCTCTGAGGAGATATGGCAAGGCCAGGACTCAGTGTGTGACTGTTGTCTTATTAGCTGGGGTTTGATGTCATCTGCTGAAGTCTTTGCTCAAGCAGTTGCTGCCTCTACTTAAAAAGAGAGACTTTTCCCTTAGGCTGTCTGACCTGTTTTATTGAAATAAAATTACTTAATATCTTTGTTTTTTTTCCTCAAGGTATTTGATGAGAGGGCAGCTAACTTTGAAAACCATTCAGGAAGGCTTGGGGCCACAGCAGAGAAGGCGGCTGCTGTTGGAACTGCTAATAAATCAACAGTGGAAGGCATTCAGGCCTCAGTGAAGACAGCCCGAGAACTTACACCCCAGGTGAGTTTCGCTCCCTTTTTATCATGTAAGTTCACACCGTAGTGAGTAAAGGAGGTTAACTACAGAACAGTTTCTATACATTTTTGAACACTTATTATTATAAAATATCATGAAGAAACCCCACATTTACCCTTAGTGTCAATAAAATCATTTTTATATTGTTTGAATTTTTTTTACAATGATATGATTAGTTTTGAAAGTAGAAGAAACTAGTAAAGTACCCCCCTCCCATACAGAATTAGAGAAAAATTTGATAATCTTGAGAGGTTAGTTGGTTTTGATTTTAGAGTTTATGCCTTTCCATACATCTCTTTGAGGCTATTTAAACATTTTTAGTTGTTTTATACTTAGTTTTCTTTTCTCTTTAATTATATAACCAAGATATACCAGACTGTGAACAGAATATTGGAAGAGTGGGAACAAAAGAAAACAAATCGGACAGGAATTAAAATTCTAGTACATGATAGACGTTCTTTAAAAAAAATCAGTTCAATGTCATTTAGTGTGATGTTTGTGCATTTTTTTTCTTTCAGTTGAATTATAGAAACTTTATTATTTTTTCACTTATTTACTCAGCATATATTTCTTAAATGCCTGTGATACATTAGAAACTGTCTTGGCTTTACAGATTTGTGATACTAGATGTGGTGGGAGCTTGTAAGCAGAGACAGGGGACATTTAGCATGTCCCTTCATTGTTCAGCTTTTATCCATGTGGCATGTTAAAAGTTAGATTCTCTTGAAAAATCAAACATGTCCGTAAAACATGAGTGTATCTAACTTTCGTGAAAAAGTTCCATAAAACATGAAGAATAAAATATAGAATTTCTGTATAAAACCGAGATTCCTAAAACACAGAAACACAGCAGTAGGCTTAACACACCAACTGTAAAAAGAACCAGGACTTTGGAGACAGATCTGGACTTGAATCCTTTCCTCATATGTAAACAGAGGGAACTCTTTCCTAGTGGATTGCTTTGAAAATTCAGATGTTTATATGTTATACAGCCTATAACTTATCATATACTCAGTAAATGTTAGTTCCTTCCTCTAGAGCTGTAACTGACTTGCTAAGAGCTCTTGAGCAAGTGACTTCAATTTTCTGTGTCTTGGTTTTTGCAGCTGTGAAATGGAGAAATTACTGTCCTGTCTCTCTCACAGGCTTGTTGTGAGGATTCAGCCTGATAATGGATGTGAAAGTACTTTGTTAACTATAGACAGTTGTTTTTAGTAAATATTCATAAATCTGTTAATAGTATCTTTTTAAATGGTACTTTTTTAGATGGAAGGACATGGAGGGCTTAAGTATTTGTCTGTTTTGTGTATGTTTGGAAGTATCAAGCAAACACTCCTTTACTATGTTACTTTATTAGCTGAGCTGCTTATCAGACCAAGACTAAAGTGTTTGGCGTTAAAGGAGACTCGCCGACTTTTGGCCTTAGAGTGCCACCTGCAGGTGAAGAGGGGGAAGCTTCACTCAAGGCTTGTGTTTGAGAGGGAAGGTGCTCTTGGTGTTTCAAGGTTGCTTTGTTATTCCCAGGTGGTCTCAGCTGCTCGCATCTTACTTAGGAATCCTGGAAATCAAGCTGCTTATGAACATTTTGAGACCATGAAGAACCAGTGGATCGATAATGTTGAAAAAATGACAGGTAGCGTTGTGTGCAAAAATCTTGCTGTCTAATCCATGAGAAACAAGTTCTGAGAAACTCAGGCAGGACCGGTTATGTTACTAAGCTGTAATTGGATAAAGGGACTGTCATGTGCCTGACAGTGTACTTGGCCCTGATTAAGGCCTCTGAGCAGCGGCGGCTTCTCATTCAAGCCTTGCAACTTTGTCCAAAGAGAGACTCTTTGAGGCCCTTTGATTTTAATGCCGCCCTCCCAGTGTGATGTTTATTGTTACAGTTCCTATCTTCTCTGAATAGTGCCTTGTCTCTGTCTGAGCTGGGGTTTGGTTTCAGAGGCTGAGAGGCAGTGTTTGTGGATACAGTAAGTGTCCCTGTCATTTTCAACGGGTTCACATTTCAAGGAACCACAATAGCTACCATTTAATACAACTTGTCTCAGAATTTCCTCCAACTTATCGACTACGTAGTTTTTTTTTTTTTAAAAAGGAGACACCAACAACCAACAGATCTGTGCAGTTGAAGTGGCATCTCTGAGTCTTCTTCATTCTCTGTGGAGGGAGGGATGGGAGAGGAAGAGATGAGGAAGGCAGGCGCTCCAGCTTCCCTGCACGACCTGCTGGGACAGGGGTCCATAGCAGCCAGTGATGAAAGTGGAGCTCCTTGGGCATATGAAGACAGGTAACAGAAACAAGAAACAGGCTGTTAAGGTTACTGGAATCCACCGCGTGGCTCATCTTGGGCACTACAAGCTGCCAACAAGCAACAGATGGCTGGGGAGTGAGACGGGAGGAGAAAACATTCTTAACAGATAATGTGGTGCTGATGCAGCGAAGGTTTCAGACACAATTCTGGTTTCCTCCTGATGTGAAAGCGTTTCTGGGTGTCTGTGGTAGATATAAGAAGGCTGGGACCACAGTTGGTAAAAATGCTCTGAATCTGTTTGGCCTCCTGGGCTACATTCTTACTCCCCCGCCGACCCCGCTCCAGTGGTGCTTTTGATTGTGTAAGAAGGACTTTGAGCTGAAGGTGAGAATTATGAGTGTTGTCCTTTCATGTGAGTGGGCATCAGGGTTTTGGAGTCTCTATTCTTGTAAAATAGAAACTAAATTTCATTTCTATTCTCTGGACAGGGCTGGTGGACGAAGCCATTGACACTAAATCTCTGTTGGATGCTTCCGAAGAAGCAATTAAAAAAGACCTGGACAAGTGTAAAGTTGCCATGGCCAACATTCAGCCTCAGATGCTGGTCGCCGGGGCAACCAGCATTGCTCGTCGGGCCAACCGAATCCTGCTGGTGGCTAAGAGGGAGGTGGAGAACTCTGAGGATCCCAAATTCCGTGAGGCTGTGAAAGCTGCCTCTGATGAATTGAGCAAAACCATCTCCCCAATGGTGGTGGATGCAAAGGCCGTGGCAGGAAACATTTCTGACCCTGGTAAGCAATGCATGGTGTGGTTCACCTCACCTGAGAGGTTAATTCAGGCAGCTGACAGGGAGGGAAAAGAAGATGCACCCCAAAATGCCCACATGCAAAGTCTTGGAGGAAAAACTATAGCCTGCTAGTTTGAGAATGCTAGATTAATCTTTTTCTGTTCAAAATATGTTGGACAGAATATTTCCTGAAGTGTTGGCAGGGTTATCATAAGTTAGTTTCTCTGGAGCAGCTTCTCTGCACTTTCTTCATGTAGTCTGACTAAATAGCTCCTTCTCCTATTGAATCATTATTTTGGAAATTTCTCAAAAGATGCATAATAACCAATTTATCAACCATTTAACTTATATCACTTGCATAACTTCTGCTTTTCTTAAAATGCTTTTTCTCTAGACAACATTCTTTATTTCTGTCAAATTTGGAGGACCTGAGTTGACCTGTGGGTCTCCTAGGTGATTATCTTGATCCTACACAAAAGAATTTGGGTTTTCATTAGCTGAATTTTGGTCATGTTTTCTTTGCTGCTGAAGATGTGTCACTCCTTTCTGGTAGGAACCATCTGAATTCCTTCCTTCTGTGAACCTCCAGTGATTCTAGCCTCTTCTCTGAGTAGGACCCACTCAGTGTGAGAGAGTGGGAAGAAGGGGCTGCCCTCTTCATCCCTAGCCCAGGCAAAGTCTACCTCGTTTTCCCAACCCACCATCACTAAAGACGTGCTCAGTTTCCTAATTGGAGTTTCTAATAGTTTGAGCGGCTTCCCAGGTGACACTCAGTGGTAAAGAATCTGCCTGCCAATACAGGAGACATGGGTTCAATCCCTGGATTGGGAAGATCCTCTGGAGAAGGGAATGGCAAACTGCCCCAGTATTCTTGCCTGTAAAATCCCACGGACAGAGGAGCCTGGCGCGCTACCGTCCATTGGGTTGCGAAAGAATTGGACACAACTTAGTGACTAAACAACAGAAATAGTTTGAGTAAATTCTTTAATTCTGGGTGACTGGATACAGTAGCAGCAGCTCAGTGTAAGGGCTAATATGCTGAATGCCAAATGGAGCAAAGGAGTAGGTAGGGAGAAAGGTGAGAAGTACTCCAGGGAAAGTCTGCCCCATCTGAAAGTGACATCTCCCCTGTTCTGAGTGGGGCTGCTTATCTCTTGACTGCTTTATCATGAGAGGTGATGAGCACCACCTGATCCCAAAGCGTTCCTGCCCAGGAGTGTCCCGAGTGCTTGTCAGCTGTCCAGGCAAGAAGGTCCCCTGAGCACTACAGGGAACGGCTGGTTTGTGCTGCTTCTGACTCTTTGCAGGACTCAGGGCATCTGCCTCGCTCTTACCTCCCTTCCCTTTCAGTCACTGCCTGTGCCACTTACTGGCAGCTTCACACCCAGCTTTTGTTACTGAAAACCAGTTCTTCTGGACAGACAGTGCTCCAGGGTACTGACCTACCCAACTGAAAGTGAGGGTGTCTGTGTTTAGGACTGCAAAAGAGCTTCCTGGACTCAGGATACCGGATCCTAGGAGCTGTGGCCAAGGTCAGAGAAGCCTTCCAACCACAGGAGCCTGACTTCCCGCCTCCTCCACCAGACCTTGAACAGCTCCGAGTAAGTAAATCCAGATACACGGGGAGAACTGAGCAGCAGGGTGTTGGGACTGTAGTGGCAGAGAGGTAGTCTGCTCCGGAGCCTCTGTCACTAGGTAGCTTTGTTTTATTTTACTTGAATCTCAAAGGCACAACTCAGCTTTCATTCTTGAATCTAGAGGAGTCCTAACCCAGTGCTTATGCATTGGGTGTGCTGGGTAAGTGGAGAGTCTGTGGTGTTGGTCTGCTTTGATGGGGAGTGACTGGAGCAGAGGAGCTGGCTATGGTCAGTGTGAATGTGATGAGTGATGAGTTAGTGGGGTAGGTTGGTGAGGAGTGGGAAAATAGCTGTATTGGAAATAGCTTGTCCTTAGGAATAGCTTATCAAGGCAATAATTTGATTTAATGTCCTGATTTACTTTCCCATATTTAATGTCCCAAATTTGCTTTCCCATATTTAAGTTTCTAAGTTTGTTGAGGACAAATTTGAGTGATTGTGCCCAGAGCTAATGACCAGTGCTTCCCTAGCCACCAACACTTCTTTTTTGACTTGATTCTTTCCATTTGATGGACTGTGGGTGGGTGGTTAGAGTCAGGAGATGGCTCTTCTGGGGAATGGATTCTTACGGGATCAACAGAGTCCTGACATTTGGAATCAAGAACTTAGAAGTCATTTGGTCTAGGCACTCCTCATTGGTAAATGAGGAACCCAAGGCCCTGGGGAGAAGTTCCATGCTTATGCAGCTGTCCCTGAACTCTGGTCTGAAGTTAAGACCAGAATTTAGATCTTTGAGGCTCTTTGGCTCGGTATTGCCATGCATGCCTCCCTGGGATATGTCCAAGACAGTAGCTGCTAGTTTTTTGTGAAGAAAAAAGGAGGAAAATATGCTTCTGTTGAGACTGAAGCAGGTGGCCCTCGTGCTCAGTGTGGATGATTGTGAATGTGGGTGACTTTTCTGGGGATACTTTTTTTTTAATCTAAGAAAAAAAAAAAACTTGTTCATTTTTAATTGAAGAATAATTGCTTTACAGTATTGTTTTGGTTTCTGCCATACATCAACATGAATAAGCCATAGGTATACATATATCCCCTCCATCTTGAACTTCCTTCCTACCTCCCACCCCATCCCACCCCTCTAGGTTGTCACAGCCCCAGTTTCAGTTCCCTGAGTCATACAGCAAATTTCCATGGCTATCCACTTTACATATGGTAGTGTGTGTATTTCCATGCAACTCTCTCCATTCATCCCGTGTCCACACGTCCCGACCTCCCAGGGTCCACAGTCTGTTCTCTGTGTCTGCATCTCCACTGCTGCCTTGCAAAGAGGTTCTTCATTACCGTCTTCCTAGATTCCATATATATGTGTTAATATATGATATTTGTTTTTCTCTTTCTGATTTACTTCACTCTGTATGATAATGCTCTGGGTTCATCCACCTCGTTAGAACTGACTCAAATGTGTTCTTTTTTATGGCTGAGTAATATTCCATTGTGTATGTACCACAGCTTCTTTATCCATTCATCTGTCGATGGATACCTAAGTTGCTTCTATGAACCAGCTATTTGTAAATAGTGCTGCAGTGAACATTGGGGAACATGTGTCTTTTTCAATTATGGTTTTCTCAGGGTATATGCTGGGGATGCTTTTTAGAGGAAAGGAAAGGATTGGAGTGGGGTAGTTCCTAGGACTTTACTTATAACCTAGCAATTCTTTCTTAGCTGACAGATGAGCTTGCTCCTCCCAAACCACCTCTGCCTGAGGGTGAGGTCCCTCCACCCAGGCCCCCACCACCGGAGGAGAAGGATGAAGAATTCCCTGAGCAGAAAGCCGGGGAGGTGATTAACCAGCCAATGATGATGGCTGCCAGGCAGCTCCACGATGAAGCTCGCAAGTGGTCCAGCAAGGTAAGTAGTGACGCTCTTCTTGTTGAGAAAGGATGAAGAGCCGACATACAGCCCAGGAAGTCTTTTTGGAAAATCACCCTCTCTCTGCTTTGGTTTGTGTTGCTGCCAGGAGCAGGATCCTCTTCTTTCTTGTGATTTAGTGAGATGTTTCTGGTACTTGATGATTTCTCCTTCTAGCAGCTCAAGTGAGAGCTAGGACACCTGTGGTTTGAGACGAAGTTTCCTTTCCTCTTTCCTCTGGAGTATCAGCTCCCCTGATGGTGGACATTTAGTCTCTAAGAACTTTCTCTTCTTTCTTGGGGTCACTGAATGTTTTTAGATGCTCTCTTGGTAATTATCCACACTCTAAACATGGCACAGTCTTCTGTGGGCTCTGCTATAGCTATATGAAATATTTTCATTTTCCTTCTCTTTTCTCATAGAAGCAGATATTTGGTATCTTAAAAGCTTTGTCCTTTGTCCTGTTATCAGAATCATCTTACCCTTCAATTCAAGACAGCTTCAGGCTAACTCCAACAGATCTGGAAATGTAAATGTTAAGGTGGTTTGTGAACATTTGGATGCTGTAGCAGTCATGCCCCATGAATAACTTTTGCCTGCGTGCATATCGGTTGTGTCTGACTCTTTGCAGTCCCATGGACTGTAGCTTGCCAGGCTCCTCTGCCCTTTCAATTTTCCAGGCTAGAATACTGGAGTGGGTTGCTGTTTTCTCTTCCAGGGGATCTTCTCCACCCAGGGATCAAGTCTGTGTCTCTTGTGTCTCCTGCATTAGCAGGTGGATTCTTTACCACTGAGTCACTTGGGAAGCCCCTATTTGGCTCTAAATGATGAAAAGTGAGTGGTAACCTTTCTAGATAAGAGTTAAATTTATTTGTTAGTTTTAAGTCAGTTGTGTTTCTACTATGACCCTACATCTTTATTCCCAACATCTATTTTCCTCTTTTCTTTTTACACTCTCCGTCATCTTAAGCTCTTGTATTGAATGTAGTTCCCAAGGGACCTCCCACACATGCATCTGATCTTGGGTTTTTTTCAGGCTGGGAATTTGCCCTTGGTTTTTTTAACTCTGTATTTTTCTGAACTGTTAGCTGTGAGTCCAGCTTCACAGAAGGAATGGTGACCTTGCTGGTGTTGGTCTTGACCTGTGGACTTACTTACAATCATATCTCTCCAACAGGGGCATGCATACCCCTGGGACGGTTAGCAGAGTCCCAGTGCATGTGGGGGAGTTGAGTGGGGGTGACAGTGAAGGTTGGTTTTACGTAAAGATTTTAAAGAAAATTTATTTATTTATTTGGCCATACCTCATGGCCTGTGAGCTCTTAGTTCCCTGACCAGGAATCGAACCCAGTCCCCAACAGTGAAAGCACTATGTCCTAACCACTGGACCGCCAGGGAATTTCCTAAAGAAAATTTAAATTTCATTACAATAAACCCAAGTACATTGTTCATAGGAACACAAAATATACATGAATTGTAAAGATAAACATAAACCTTGAGGGGTGGACAGCACTGGCCTAGATGTTTACCCCACTCTGCCATTTGTCACCAGAAGTCCTTAAATCTGACTGTGTCTGCTGGTTTGCCTCTGGGGGTTGCTGACTTCAAGCTGTGTGAAGTCAGTAGTTACTTGAACCATGTGTGTTTAGGGAGGTGAGGAGTGGGGTGTGTTTGTTTCTATCAGTCTGTCTTTGTACACTCTGGGACTCTGAACCCCACCCAGGAGTGGGCTGGCCTTACCTCTAAGGAATGGGGATGAGTCCTGGTTGAGACAGTTTAGGTGAAAGGATTTAGAAGGTACCTACACCACATGTTGGCGCTGAGTCCTCCAAGTTATTAGTCATTTTTTGGAGGCAGGCTTCCTGTGCGGATTAAGATTTTTAGGAGTTGTAGCAACCTCAAATTAAATTTGACACAAACTCTTACTTTCTCTTGGTTAGAGATGTTTGTAATCTGAGATTACATACCCTGAGATGTTTGATATAAAGAACCCGTGTTTGTCATTCTTTTTTTTTGCCATTCTTTATATCAGTGGTTTGGCTTCACTGGGGGCAGTTCCTTTCATTTTCTTTCCCCCTCAACCTATTTTTAGCATCTGATCTCCCTGCTTCCTCCCTGGGCTTTCAGAATCCCATCCCTGGTATTAAATTAATTGTCTCCCCCAACACACACAGGTCCCATTCTCTCATGGGCATCAACTTAGAGCTCCTCTGAACTCAGCCTTGGTCAGTTGACAAGGCCATGCATTAATTATCTGTGGACTGTGTAAACTGAGTTTGGGCTGAGTGCAATTGGAGAGATTTAGGTTGTACCCAAAGAGTAGCTTGAGGAGGCAGTTCTAGTGATGGATGCAAAGTGAGATTGTGAAGCGTTGTCTCTGAGGACCTCAGATAGGGACAACTGCTCTGAAGTATGTTTTCCCTAAGGTGGATGCTAGATGAGGTGTCTCTCGAGGCTACTTCTAGCTGGGTGACTATGGGGTATTTGATAAGCCCGCTTCACTCAGCGTTGTGTTTTCCTTTCCTCTTTCCTGACTTGATATCTGTTGCTTCCAGTTTATTATTTTAGATTCTGGGACTCTTAACCCCAGCAAGAAAAAAAAATTTTGTGTCTGGCAGAGCTGACCCAAGATACCTTCTGTGTCCAGGAAACTGTAGAACAGTGTCCATATGAGTCAGCAGGTTTTCACTTTGTTCTGTTCAAAGCAACTTGTGTGGCCGCATTTACTTTTCCCTTCTGAATTCCTTTTAAAGTTAATAAGCTACTATTGATTGTTTGTTTGGCTTCTCAAAAATGTTCTGACCCGAGAATTACTCTTTGGTAGTAAGTGTATTAAAAAGGAATGCCACTTTCTTTCTTTGTATAAATATGTCTCTGGAAACCTTTGCTACTGGAGTAAGCAAGCCTCTTTCCCTTGCTATGAGCAGATTGGTGCTGGAGGCTGAGAATTCCCTTTCTGCAGAGCTTGGCTCATCGGACTCCTGGAGGGAATCCATTTTCTTTCCCATCCTAGGCGAGCTTCGGTTACTAAATCAGCTGAAGCTCAGTTTCCCAAGCCCTACTGCTCTTACTAACACTGTCCCTGTTTCTCATCCTTCCTGCCATCGACCAAGCCGGGTAACCCAGCCGCTAAGGTGGGTATAAGTGTTGTAGCTGAGGCAGAGGCGGCTGATGCTGTTGGGTTCCCTGTCCCCCCTGACATGGAAGACGATTACGAACCTGAGCTGCTGTTAATGCCATCCAATCAGCCGGTCAACCAGCCCATTCTGGCCGCGGCTCAGTCATTGCATCGGGAAGCTACCAAGTGGTCTAGTAAGGTACTGATGAGCGCCCCCCAGTGGGGCTGCTCCCTATGCATCCGGCCATGTGCAGCCTTGACACATTGCATCACTCATGATCTGTGCGGGTCCTGTGAGTCTGGGCCGGGTGGGCGTCTGTCTGTTTGCACCTTGTTGTTAGGACTGGCTTCACAAGTTTCATAGGTCTGCGAATGCCAGATTAATTGGATTGCATTCATGTTTAGGGGTTAGAGAGAGATAGGGTCACTTTTTGAAAGGATTCCTTTTCTTATTGACCTTGTGGCCGACATTGGAACCTTAAATCCCTTGGGAAGCTGTGGATGCGTCTCTCAATGACTTTCAGGTCAGGAACCACTATAGACCATTAAGAGGTCATCCGGCCTGATCATTGGGCTTTGCCTAACCCCCATCCCCAGCTCCTCTCCGCTGACCTCTCACTGATGGCTCCGGCAGAGTTGATCAGGGTGAGAAGCAGCTTTACATGGCAGGGTTTCTGGGGAGGACTGCTTGCTGTCCTGCACTTGGCTGCGTGGCAGATGCTGGCCTTAAGGGGTACCCACAGGGAAGGGAGCTTCACTGACTGCTTGATCAGGGGTTTCAGTGGGCCAGGGTGTGGGAGTGGGGAAGAGAGAGGGCTCAAGGCTGCAGGACAGGAACCAACAGAGCTCTGGCCTTAGGGAGTAGAGGATGGGGATCATTACATTTTCCCCTTGGAAGGTGGCATGTTGCAAGAAGAAAGGTTTTGAGGAGTGATGGGTGATAAATAACTAACCCTGGCACAACACTATCCTCTAACCAAGGTCATGAAATCCTGGAATGATCCCAGGTCTGCAGTGGAAGAGGTGCAACCTTGTCTAACATACTCCTGTTCTCATGAGTTCTTCCCAAACTGTGTTCTCTCTGGCCTCGACGACTGCCTGGGAGGTTACGCACCCCCTCGTGTAAATGATCAGCCACTTCCTGGTGCCTGTGGATGCCTCTCACAGAGCACCCTGCCGTGGCATGGTTTGTGTATGCCTCACTGCATTGTCTAGAAACTGGAAAGCATGAGGGGAGAAATGCAGAGGGCCTGGCCTTTTAGGTAGTTTTGAACACTGCATTTATTATTTTTGCTTGCTATCAGCCAAAAGATGAGCCTTTTGAAGGCATAAAGTAAATTACTTGTACATTATGACCCATGAGGGTTATAATGAACCAAAATGCCAAATCTAAGATAAGCTGCTATTAGTTGGCCGGAGTTCCAGTTACAGCTTGACACATGATTTTTATTTTCCCAAAGCCTCCCCCAGCATCCTCTTAGCTGAAAGTTTCTTTAATTGAAGCCACTTAGCTGAGGGGACTGAAGAATTGATTTTTGGTCTTTTTAAACATGAAGAATGAAAATAACATGTTCCTTTAGGCTGACAGTACAAACAAGAGGCAGTAGACAGAGGGAAGGAGCTGTTTAGGTCAGAAAAAATTTTTTTTCACCAAGGCTAATAGTTACTTGGTTTAAATTCTAGTTCAGCAGCGGCAATCCTTGGCCGCTATTTGTAAGAAGGGTCAGGTTGAAGAGGATGATTTCAGCATCTGGAAAGGCTCATCTGTACTTTTCCCTTCAGGCCAACTGTACTGCTTTCCCCCCACAGAGAGGAAAATGCCTGTTTAACCCATTCCTTGGGCCCACTCCCATTTTATTGACATGATTAACCTGGAGATGCTGATGTGCTTGTTTAGTGCTATGCCTGGGGCTCACATGTTGCCCTTTCAGATTAATATCCAAGTCCTCCTTTTTTCGGTCCAGTGATCTCTCTCTGTCTCTCTCACTCTCACTGAATGCTAGGGTGAGTGCCCTGGCTTACTCTTCTCTTTACTTCTCCTCTGCTGTCTGTATCACTCAAGAATAGCCTGTGTATTCTCTTCTCACCTCCCAGAGGGCTGCTAGAGCAGCAGGCTCCCTCCCCTCTTCTCTGCTTCTACTTCGCTCCCTAACTTGGCCAGAGTATGGGCTGAGCTCACTCTGTGTCTCGCGTCTCTCCAGGGCAATGACATCATTGCAGCAGCCAAGCGCATGGCTCTGTTGATGGCTGAGATGTCTCGACTGGTCAGAGGGGGCAGCGGCACCAAGCGGGCACTGATTCAGTGTGCCAAGGACATCGCCAAGGCCTCAGATGAGGTGACTCGGTTGGCCAAGGAGGTTGCCAAGCAGTGCACAGATAAGCGGATTAGAACCAACCTTTTACAGGTACTCAGGAAAAGTGTGTGTGTGTGTGTGTGTGTGTTGGGGGAGGGGGGGGGGAGGGCAGTGGCAGGGGTAGGGAGAAAAGCAGGAGAGAGAAATCCGGGTGAGCAAGGAGGAAGAGGCACCTCATGAAAGAAATAGCAGAAAGGGGAAATATGCATGTGAGTTTGGGAAAGACAGAGTTGGAAAAGTTTATTTCTGAATCAAATGAAAGAATTTTAATGCTTCCATTTTTGGACAAAGAGACTAGACTGATTCTAGGGGGAAAACAAATGGAATTCTGCTGCTGATATATTGAATGCCTTCTGCATGCCAGCCACTGAGAGTAAGAGGTGGATAAGTCTCGCCCTCAAGGAGCTTGCAGGCAAGAAAAACATAGAAACATACTCAATTGAGTTTTCTCTTTTAGGTATGCGAGCGAATCCCAACCATAAGCACCCAGCTCAAAATCCTGTCCACGGTGAAGGCCACCATGCTGGGTCGGACCAACATAAGCGACGAGGAGTCCGAGCAGGTACGTACCTGCTGCTTCTGATTTCTCACCAGCAGCTTCTGTGCCCCTTTAGGGTGATTTAATTCAGCCTTGAGGAATGAGTATTCAGTACATGGTATGGAGTCTTCAGCTCTCTCAAAAGGGCATCTGTGTTGGAGAGATGCATCAGAAATTTGGAAAGGAAAGTGAAAAGCTCTTGTGCAACTTCTGTCATTTTACAAATGAGAAATTGAGGGTTAGGGAGGTTGAGTGAATCAGCAGCAGTTAGGACTCCACTCAGTTCTTTTTCTCCCTGGAATAGGCTTGGCTCTTTAGAGGCCTCTAGGGTGTGTTCAGTCCTGCCCACTGGACCTTTTCGGCTGGAGAATTCCTGCTTCCTTGCCCTCTGGATTATAAGTACCTCAGGGAGGATGAACAGCACTGTCTTTTCAGGGGCATGAGGTGGTTAGGCCTGTGGTGAGGTGGAAATGAAATCTCAAAGGAGGTGCTTCTCTTTTGTTTTTTTTGACAGATATTGAAATAAAGATGGTGGGAATGTTTGCTTAAAGTGTTTCTTGTATGTATTTTGGCAATCCCAGTTTGTTCTCTTCCCTGCCTCCTGGAAATGTGGCTCAGGTCTTTCAGAAAGCCATCATTTGAACACCTCTTCCTCTCCTAAACTCCCTCCAATAGGCTGTGCTGTGAGCCAGACTTCCAATTTCTTCTTATGGAAGATAGCACATCTTTTGTTGAACTGCCCAGACAAGGCTTATCATACATTGGAATATGTATGCGGCACTGCATAACGTGCTATGTAGAGGAGTTAACAAAAGACACAGTCCCTCTCCTTGGAGAAGTCTGGGCCAGGAGACAGGGAAGGAGCACTTGAGAGGAGGCAAGGAGGCTACTTCTCTTGGGGTCAACAGTGCTGCCTTAACTACCATGTTTTAGTTCACTAGCTCTCACCTTAACCCTCTCGTCCCCTAAACCACGCAAACTGGATCTTCATCTGTAACTTCCGTGTATTCTAGGCAGGGTTTGGGCACTCGGCTATTTCCTATCAGGTGATCTCTTCTGCCCCAAGGAAAGGAAATAGAAAAGACAAGGAAGGAAGGGGAAGACTCAAGAATTTCCAACCTTATCATTTAATCAGTTAACCAACAAAAATGTATCTTGGGAGTGTCTACTATGTTCCATTATTCTAGTAGAAAAAGAAACTGACAATGTGGTAGAACGGAAGAGACACAGGACTGCAAGGTAGAAATTGGAGGCCTCATCCTGACTGCTGTGTGAGTTTGGCTGGCAAGTCTCTGAATCTTTCTGGGCCTCAGCCTCTTTATTGACCAAGTGAAAAGATTAACTGATTGGGACTTCTAGTCCATAGTTATGCCTCTCAGAGCCCAAAAACCCTCTGATATCACATTCACAAATTTTGTGCATCTGAGCTTTTTTTTCTGGGGAGAATCCACAGCCTTCATTAATCTCACAAAGGATCTATAGCTCAAAAACATATCAGAATTAAAAAAACTACTGGGTTAGTAGATTGATAAGTTACTAATGTGATCTCAGTCCTGTATTTTTTATGTTTAGAAGACTTACTTAGATTTTCATGGATTTATAAGGTGGTTGGTTTACTTGATTACTTTTTCATTCATTCATTAAATATATATGAAATGCCTCGTGTGACAGGCACTGACATAACACCAAAATACAGTAGAGAACAAAACTGACAAAATTGCTTCCCTCATGTTACTTAAATTTTAGATAAAATTAGATAAAACATCAGATGAACCACCTAGATAAAACATATAGTTTATCAGCTAGCGATGACGAGTTCTGTAGAGAAAAATGAAGACAGAACTCGAGGGTGAGGCACACTGGGAGTTGGGAAGGTGGTTTGTGACTTAAAATAAGGTGAGCAGGAAAAGCCTCAATAAGGTGATAACTGGGCAGAGAGATCTGAAGGAGGTGAGAAGTGAGCCATTGGGATACCTGAGGGAAGAGCATTCTAAGCAGAGGGGGAGCCCAAGGCAGGGGCTTGTTCAAACATCAGCAAAGGAGTGTACACTAGATGCCATCTGAGAGTGCAGTCCACAATCATCGATGGTCCAGTTTGGGGTTCTTTTTGGCGATCCAGCTATAAACCACCAGTGACGCCAGGCGCAGGTAGGGTAAACCGCATTCCGTTCCTGGCTTAAGCCTGTTTCAGAGGCAGGGCTCCATCAGGGACTCTGAGTAATGGAGAGCTCCTCTTTCCTTGCAGGCCACAGAGATGCTGGTTCACAATGCCCAGAACCTCATGCAGTCTGTGAAGGAGACTGTTCGAGAAGCAGAAGCAGCTTCAATCAAAATTCGAACAGATGCTGGGTTTACTCTGCGCTGGGTTAGAAAGACTCCCTGGTACCAGTAGACACCTGGTTGAACCTGGCTAACACAGAAGCAAGCCCCTGCTGCACAGAACGAAAATGATGTGGTCCCAGGAGCCACCCAAGATTGCTGGGGGGTTGAAAGCCACCATCCTGGCCTGACATACAAATTAGAAAACATTTATACTCTTGTTATGGACACTGAAATGTGTCTCCGTATAAGGCCTGTATTCTCAAACACGGTTTTACTTATGCACACTCTATCCCAATAGGCAGACTGGGTTTCTAGCCCATGGACTTCACATAAGCTCAAAATCCAAGAGTGAACACTAGCCTGACACCCTGCTCTGCCCTTGTTCCTTAGAGGACAGCTCCCTTTCCGCCTCCACCCCCTCATTTTTTCCACTAGGCTCCCAAGACCCAGGGCCCAGGCAAGTCAGTTAAGGAAATCACTGTGCCTCCAACATTTTGGGCTTTCCATGTTGCTGCTGACCCTGCCTGCCTCTCCTGGCTGTGCTTCCTGGGTCTTTTTCAGATGTGAGCTTCACTGCGGCAGGGGAAGGTGGCCTCTGGGGAGCCCCAGCTTGTGGGGCCTGAACTCACTTCCTTCCTTTCCCTAGTTCAATCCTTCTAGTTTCCCACAGTACACAGCCAAATTTCACTTTGTCAGGAGGAAATCACTGTATCATGTGGTTCTGTCTTTACCTCACCCCAGAGCAGTGTCTGTGCTAGGGAACCTTTCCGTCCCACACCCTGCCTTGGCCCGCCAAGGCAGCATCCCCAGAACACACTGTGTGCCCTGGTGCTCTCTGCCACTGGAGAGGCAGAGTAGCCGGGGCGTGGCTCTGCCCACCCTCCTGGCGGGGCCACTCCACGCTTTGTCACTGCCTGCAGAGGTCTACGCTGAGGCCTTATTCATTCATTCTTAGCTCTTACTGTTCTTTCTGAGCTGAAATGCTGCATTTTATTTTTAACCGAATCATGTCTCCTGTCCTGGCTTTTGTATTCTTCCCTCAAACCCTTCCTAGACAAGATTTTAAAGATAAATGTTTGTTTTGTAACTTTGGAAGATCCTTTTTATCCTTTTGAAATTCAGTCCTGAGAATTGGTGCTTGCCCCCAGGAGTGTTTAATGCAAAGGCAATCCTGTCTGAAGGACGCTTCCTACCTAAGGGAGGTGGTACTTGCAGACTGGAATTCTGGCACTCTGGGGGATGAGTCAATGGGAAACAGTCCTCAGAAATTCCTACCTCCCTCAGCCAACACCAACCAAGTCCCTGGCAACCTCCCCTCCCTCCCAAGTACAGCTGTTCAAGGGAGTAATAGGTATAATATTTAATTATCACCGTAAGGTTCCTATTAGCAAAGTGAGAGAAGGGAGCTTTTCCTTTCCTGTACTTTTTACTGCTGTCTAAGCATTCCCCAGCACATGAAACTATATTTCTTCCCAAAGCCAGAACTGGATGAGTAAAGGAGTAAGACCCTTGCCTGAATGTCTCCCCACCTCAAATGTGTGTTAGATCCTAACATCGAATGTGTAAAACTTGTCTTAAGTTGGTACTGTACACTCAGGCTTCCTCTATTACCTTTTAACTGATGATTTTCAAGGCCCTCAGCATCTTTGTATAGTTGCTTAACTGATATAAATGCAATATTAATGCCTTTAAAGTATGAATCTATGCCAAAGATCACCTTTTGTTTTACTAAGACTACTTAGAGGAAGTAAGAAAAATCATGTTTGCTCTCCAAGTTCTTCCAGTGTTGAGACGCTGGTTTACACTTTACGCCAATGTGCTTTTCTCTAATATCAGTGCTCAAGACACAGTGACACAAACAAACAAAAAAATCCCTGAATGCTGATTAGAGATATCACCACTGAAAAACTACATTTATAAGCTAGGATTTGTTATATGCAAATATTTTCTGCCTCTTCTGTTTAAAACAATAAAGTACATTTGTATAAAGCTTTAAATGATGGGTACGTTATTTCAGCAAGAACTTAAAACCAATCGATTTATCTTTTGGCTGCGCTGGGTCTTCGTTGCTGCACGAGGGTTTTCTCTGGTTGCGGTGAGCAGGCCACTGCGGTCCTTCTCTTGCTGGGGAGCACAGGCTCTGGAGTGCGCAGGCTTCAGTGGTTGTGGCTAGTGCACTAGGGCATGGGCTCTCACAGTTGTGGCACACAGGCTTAGTTTCAGCAAGAACTTTTAGATCAGGCTTCAGTTTTATTCTGAAGAACAGCAAATGAAGCTAATCCTCAAAAATGAAGAAACTAAAGATTTTTATTTAACCCAGTATTGTACTGGAAGAAGTAGAAACCAGTGGTAATACATTTACTTCACAAGTTCTGTGTAATAAAGGACAACTCTGGGGATTATACACTAGAAGGAGCAGAACTGACAAAGGCTAACAGTACGAGGCGGAGAAGGCAATGGCACCCCACTCCAGTACTCTTGCCTGGAAAATCCCATGGACAGAGGAGCCTGGTAGGCTGCAGTCCATGGGGTCGCGAAGAGTTGGACATGACTGAGTGACTTCACTTTCACTTTTCACTTTCACGCATTGGAGAAGGGAATGGCAACCCACTCCAGTGTTCTTGCCTGGAGAAACCCAGGGATGGGGGAGCCTGGTGAGATGCCATCTATGGGGTCGCACAGAGTCGGACACGACTGAAGTGACCTAGCAGCAGCAGCAGCAGCAACAGTAAGAGGAAAGCAGGCAGATGGTACAGACCATCCCCTGGTTGACAGAGTCTGTCTTAGAAGAGTCCAGCTCTCCGAGGAGGCCATCGCTATCCCCTAAGAAGCTAAAGCTGTTACATGTGCAGGAATATTGCGAGTCTACATGTCATAGTCCAAAGTCCAGGGATCCAAACAGGGCTGTGAGGCAGAGATAGCTTTCCTCTTCCTGAGGAAGCTCAAAGAGTAGGAACAGGTTCTTAAGGTGGAGCTGGGACATCAGTATTTTTGATTGATTTTCTAGATCTAAATATCACTAAAGAGGGAGAGTACTGCTGACTACATTTATCACTGCTTTAACTTAGAAAAGCTGCCGACTAGGGAGGCAGATTCTGGGTATTCAACTCACAGGGAAATGCCCAAGGCTACTGAGTTAGCTCAGCAGTATCTGGAAACAGTAGTCACGGCCTCATTTTTGCTACTCACCATATGTTCACTGGTGCGGCCTTCTTCCTGCATTATCATTATTCTCAAGTCAGATGACTCAAAGGACTACAGGATCGCTATCTTCCATGGATTCTTCTACAGTGGCACTTAAGGAAAACCCATCACATGAACTCCCTTTGAATACAATGATGGTGACTCCTTTATGCAGAAAATAAGCTTTTGGGTTATACTCCCTTAAGAAGTTAGAACAAGAGTCTATCTGGAATTCTATGCTTGAAAAATACTTCATTACGATTAAGTATTCATGGATCTTAGTCATCAGCAGGTGGTGGTAGGGAGAGGAGCTCCATCACTTCTTGTTCAGTCTGTGGCTAGAAGGGTGAATCTTAGATACAGGGCTATTAACATAATCAGTCAAGAGAGGAGCATTTGGAAGTGTTCTGCTGCAACCTTCACACCCTGTGTGATGATGCCGAGTAAAATGGGATCACGGCTCAGCTGCTAAAGAATCCGCCTGCAATGTGGGAGACCTGGGTTTGATCCCTGGGTAGGGAAGATCCCCTGGAGAAGGGAAAGGCTACCCACTCCAGTACTCCGGCCTGGAGAATTCCATGGACTGTATACCATGGGGTTGCAAAGAGTCAGACAACGACGGAGGGACTTTCTTTTTCAGCCTGCTTGAACACTGAGGCATGCCCATCTGAGAATGCTCAATTAACAGTCAAGCTAAAAAAATCAACTTGTTGTTTTCATCTTTTTATTGACAGTGTAGCCAGAGCTAGAGAAAGGACTTACTGGATTCCATCAAATTAATAAATACAATAATTTAATTGCAAAAGGAAACAGTCTCCTTGGAAGTTTTAGCAGACGTTACTAGAGGCAAGGGACTCTTGGCATACAATCTGCTGGGATATGGGAGGGTAGCAGAGAAAGAAAATTAGTCCATATATGGATGGTTGAGATGAGGGATTCTGCAGAAAGAAAAGCAAATGTACCGATCGCTCTTTTGAGGTATGAACTCTGAAAAGGAAGACATTAAAAATGAAAAGCAACTGAACTGGGTAACCAACCTTATGCAAAGGGAATACACATTTGGCAAGATCTTAATTTTAGCTGCCAAGCTGATACTGGTTGTCCTAGAAATTGCAAAACGTGATGTTTCATATTAGATGAAAGGCAGGCTTGGTGCCATAGGCAGGCAGAGAACGCTGCTGTGCAGTGGGCTCCCTGCATCAGCACCAACCACCAGCCCTTGACAAGAATGGGGTGAGTGTAAGGGCCATTGTTAGCATATGGGAAAGGGAATTATAAGTTGAGAAGAACAAAACGAATGGAGTTACAGGGAGAAAACTAATAGCAAGAACAAGCACTTAGATCTTAACTTTCTCTATTCTTCATGTCTAATGAACCAAAATAAGTGGGCAAGGACTTCCAAGTCAGCCAAGTTAAATGATAACTGTGGGCTGACTTGCCAACCATAAAGATCAATACAGGTTTATGAGTGTTACCGAGGATTTTGTTTCTGCCTCATTTTATATGTACTTTCACCTACTTGGTCAGTAGAGTAGAGATATTTAAGTACTCCAGTGACAGTTTCAACAATAGTTTCAGAGAGGAATCTTTTGACTATAGCCTTGGGTAGCACTATGCAAAGGGAGTCCCCCTGAAAGCAAAGAATGTAGGCAAATTGAAACTATTAAGAACAGGAAGAAAAAAAGATAAAAGATTAAAAAAAATAATAATTTGACAGTATTGAGGCAGGCACATTTTCTTCCTTTATCTGAACTAGGGCATGAGGGCTTTAGGCTAATTGGTTATAAGTCGTATTAGACAAGCTTTATAAAACATGAAGACAGCAAAGGTTCACTTAAGTTTCTCTTTTACTACGTTAGTTTGTTCAAAATCTCCAATGCTTGTGCTTGCAATAACTTCCTAAAAGCAGAAGTAGAAGTAGTGTTCCCTTTTATTACCTTAAAGCATTTGCCCCTTTGATACAAATGACTTCTACTGTGCTAACAGATGAACTAAGTGGCACAAAACTGAGCTTGTACTTACTGCAGCAAGGTCCCCATAAACCAAAATCAGCTTTACATAAAAATCTCATTTATAAAAAATACAATACCAAGTACAGTGAGAATGGAGCACGGAGCAGCAGTGCTCCCTGCCAGGGCCATGTGGAGTGGCTTTTGCTACAGTGCTTGCTTAATGGCACAAGTGAAAAGCTGAATAAGGCAAACACTTGAAGAGGCAGTTCTTTGTAAACTTCTTGGGTGGGAGGAATTATTCCTCTGTTGGGACAGATGATTGGGGATGGCTACGATCGAATATGACATTCCGCTCCACTTGATACATCACATTTCAGACTAAGACAGCGTCTGCTGGCTGAGACCAGTTCACTTGTTTTAGGGGAGAGGTTATCACTGTAGACTTCTGCCTTGACTGTTAAAATGTGCAGCCTCTAGCTGGTGCCTTCCTATGGAGGAAATCACCTCTAAAATTTTCCTAAGTGGCAAGGTACAAATAAGCTAAGTCATTCAGAAGTTTCCTTAGCTTAAAGTTCCTTAAGAACCCTACATCGATAACTAAGCAACTTTGTTAGCGGTGTGTGGCTTGACACAAATGCTCTAACTAGAATATGTATTCCCACCCAATTGGTACCTAATAGTAATACACTGTGATGACACCTGGAAAACAAATACATCTTCAGGAATTCTGGCCTCTTCTCATGTCCTCACTTGGAACTTTCCAGCTTTTGTGACGTATTTGACTCCTTTAAATGGCTTATATTTCTCCCCGTACATGTCCAAGCGGTTTACTTTTAAGCCTGTGTCAAAAAGAACACGGAAGGAAAGGCACAAATTACAATCCTGGTCACATCAACCAATACAATATTTGCTTACGAAACAGAATTTACTATACAGTAAATCTGACATTAGCCAGTGTCCATTTCAAGATCTGGAAGCAATGTTCCTTCTAGCATTCACAGATTGAAGTACTAGGAGGGTATGATTTTAGTTCAGATTCCCATATGGACAAGCAATGTCTTTTAAGGATAATTCTACTCTGAGTATAAATGATTTCTTTCTTTGTGCTTGAATGAGGGTAGGGGTGAAGGGAAGCTATGTGAAATAAGGTGCTCTCCAAAATCACTCTCATAAATCAAGGAGAGTGAGAGGCATACTGGAGTTGTTGCTCTTTGTAGAGACGGGATGTCAGTTACTCTTCTAAGCTCCTAGCAGCTGACCTCAGCAAAACTCAGTTACCCTTACACACATCAGATTTCTCCTTACCTGAAATAGCAAGCTGTTGGATCTTGAACTGTATGTTGAGGCTTGGATTCTCTTCTGGCTTGGGTGCCCCAGACTGTAAATTTACCAGTCCTTTAAGACTGGGGAGCTTTTGTGGAGTGATTTTCCCCACATCCCACGTTAGTACCTTAAAAAGGAAAAAAACAAAAAACATTCTGAACTATTTATTTTTTGGAACTATTTATTAAAGACAAATGTTCAAAGACAATAAACTTCTGTACAAAATAAAGCACAGTGTCTTGGAATAAGAGACCTGGGATTTCCACTGAGTTTTACCACTAGTTAGTTCTGTGACTCTGAATGGAGAGTGAAAAAAGAAGTAGGTGCATTTGCTGAGCATCTACTTTTGGATATAATACTCTGCTCAGCACTATTCACACGCTGTCTCAGAAGTCTATGATGTAAAACTCTGTGTAATTTTAACAAAGAAACTAAAGCTAGAGTTAGATGCGTTGCTGAAGGTCACTTAGAGGAAAGGCTGGGATTTGAACCTAAGGCTATCTGGTATCAAACACCCTTTCCACTATGCCATCTTTACTGTTTCTCTCTGGGCTTAAGTTTAGTTTTCTGTAAAATGAGAAGATGGGCCTAAATTAGTGCTTTTAAACTTTTAGTGATGGAACCCTTTGTTCAAATGAAATACTTATTTGAAGTTACTGAGTGAGGAAGCTCAGTAACAGATGAGAAAGTAAAGCTGTTATGGTTGAAGCTGGGGTGAAGGCCAGGGATCTGGAGCTCCTGCTTAATTTCTCAGCCCTGTGTGGTCTCTGGGGAGATTCTTTGACTCCTTAGGACTAGATTAGATGATCTTTAACATTCAATGATTTTATAGTTAAATAAAAAAAGACTTCACTTACTATGCAGCTCAATGACTCTACTGAGGAAAAGAATCATATTCTTTTACCCAAGCAGGAAGCAGAGAGAAAAATCATCTTTTACAGTTTCTCTGAACTCCCTCTGCTAGAGGCAAATGTATGGAGGGTGAGAAGGCAACTTTCCTAGTGAGCATCCTCTGTGGAAGAGTATGAAATAATGCTTTAAAATTAAAAAGGAAGAGAAAGGTCTTAACTTCTTAACAATTGATATGTTGTAATATCTATTAACCATTAATAGATTATTATATGCACATAATGCTTTTCTCTTTTTAAAAAGTTTTTACATCTTCCTCATTGAAGAGTGAGTGAACCTCTGGATTATCAATGGATAAGAAAAGGCAGACTCTGAAGGAAGAAGGAATGTCTCACTTTTCTGTTCATCGACTTAGCAGCAGATGCAGGATTCTCTCCTGTGGCAGAGCACAGCACAGTCTGCATTCTACGTTGTTAAGAGCTTTAATTTCAACCAAGATATTAGACCCTTCCCTCTGTCCTCCCATGTCCCCAGATCACAAAATGAGGATTGCAGAAACACTTGCTCACTCCTGATTTTAGGTGACTGTACCTTGGTAACTGGATCAAATGTATAGCTGCCTTGTGTTGGTGTCAGGTTCATATTCAACACAACTTTTGGCATGTGAACTGTCACTGTGATTCCTTCAATAGTTTTCCCCATGTTCTGCTTTGGTCCAATTGTAATATCAAATCTACCACAAGAACTGTTCTCCTTGAAACTGATGCTATGTTTCACATACACTGGTATTGCCACTAGACTAAAAAGAGAAAGAAAGACACAACCACAAAAAACATATAATTAATAGTGTGAGCTCTGGAGGTGGCATGAAAACCCTAGTATACAATATCTAATACCTGCAGAACTGCAGGTTCAGTATCTGAGCCAGGGCAGTTGAATATAGCACAGTGTTGTGGAACCACTGTGCTAGAAATTATACAATTTCTGAGCAGTAAGTATACAAATCAAGATATAAAATTACAGCATCAACAATTGGCACAAACAGTCCTGGTTTCAAGAAATGAATTAAGATCCCAGAGAAAGATAATTTAGAATTACACAAACTAAATATATCAGTTTCTCTGTGGTAAGAGCCAAGAAAAAATTCCTCTGCTTTTAAGTTCTGTTTTGATGTTGTCCAAATACTTTCTGATGTTTTCAAGGGACAAACCAGCTACAACCCAGGATGCTAAATCATTCATTTAAACCTCAGTGCAGAGAAGAGTGACTTCAAGCCAGTTAGTTGAGGGATGTCCTGGAGAGCTACAGGTAAGTCTATGTCCTTCTATCAGCCATAATGTCCACAGATCATAGTAAGATTATGGCATGGGTTCATGGTTTCATCCAGGTTATGCATGGTCCCAAATGCTTGCTCTCAGGTATATATTTACTATTACTCTATACTCTTAAGATTCAAACCATACTAATTATATTTTCCACATGTATTTTCACCAGTTTGTTCTGGGTCTCCTGGTAAGCGATGGCTAAAGGGAGCAATGGTGAATTGAAGTAACCAACTGTTAGAATGAAACAGGGAAAAAGTGAGTTCTACACAGCACACTGATAGATGACAGAAGATTATGGTTGATGCAACAACATACTTTTGTGAGCTGACACGGTATGATATGAGTCGGAAGTTTCCATCTGGAGGAATAAATGACAAAACTCTTTCAGATTCCCAACGCTTGAACCGAATGCAGGGGTGGAAGCTGACATCATCCAGAAGCCTTGGATTCTGCCATGGAAAAGAGAAGACAACCATATTCATAAAGTGTAATGAATAGGACAACTCCAGTCAGATATATTATGAGATCTGAGAAATATGCTTCCTTAAGATAAAGCAGTCATGTAAGTTTATTATCATGACCATATCAACACAGTCTTATCGTTTCACAATGCTTTCAAGTGTACAAATATTTTATATACATTATTATTTGAATTTCAGTAATTCAATTCCAGTAATTCCCATGAGGTAGAAAATGTGAGTGGTTTCATTTCCACTTCAGAGATGAAAAAACTGAGGTTCAAAGAAAGCTCAAGGTCAGGGCAAGTTAGAGGCAGAGGCAGCCTCAGAGCTCAGTTCTCTTTGTAGTTCTCAGTGGTGTAGCATGCTGAATCTAAAATGATGAAAGATCAATGCCTTTTCATATCAACAAAGCATATAACAATTCAGTAAAAGCTGCACCACAGATCTGCAGAAGCCAGCCAGACATTTAAGCTACTTCTAATATACTCAGAGGCAAAGCCCTCTCCGCAGCCTATCCATAAAGGCAGTGCTCATCATGTAAGCTACTGTCTTTGGAAGCTGTGCTAGGAATATTTCTTACATAATCCACTGCGATCTAAAAGAAACATGTATCAGTATTTATCATTTCATTTAGTACTTCATATATAGTAGGCATGAAGGAGTTACAAAACAGAAAAAAACTTACCATGAAAGAAAGGGAAAGGTCAGGCATTCCAGAGAGCTTAATGCAAGCATCAATGACCCCCTGAATTTCTGCAAAGACCGTAGATCCTAAAGGAATAATAAAGGTATCACTGGAATATGCATGTATTCTAGTAAAATAGCTCTACTTTACTAGAGCTATCACTATATCTGAAGTAATGGAGATATCTCCCAGGTGTCAGACATACTGAAGCTTTGCACAGCTATTAAAAGGTTATTGGACAGAGGATCCATTACACCAGTTCAGACAACTTCTTTACTGAGTGCCATGGCCTGTTCCTATCTCTGGTTGGAATATGATGATTCTAAGGAAAATCAAACCCATCCTTATCTTTATAGAGTTAGCCTCGTAAGACTGCTGGATGTGAAGTTAAAATACTTTTTTCCCACTGATTTTTAAAATTAAAAAAATTATTCAATTTTTAAAGGTTATTTTCCATTTAGTTATTACAAACATTGGCTATATTCCCTGTGCTTTACAGATACTTGTGAGCCTATCTTACCCCAGCTGATTGTACCTCCCATTCTCCCACCCCTTTATTGCCCCACTCCACGCTGGTAAACACTAATCTGTCCTCTGTATCTGTGAGTCTGCTTTTTTTTTGTTAAAATCATTCGTTTGTTGTATTTTTTTAGATTCCACATATAAGTGATATATAGTATTTATCTTTCTTTATCTGGCTTATTTCATTTAGCATAATGTTCTTCAAGTTCATCCATGTTGTGCAAATGGCAAAATTTCATTCTTTTTTATGCTGAGTAATTTTCCATTGTGTATATATACACATCTTGTTTATCCATTTATCTGTTGATGAATACTTAAGCTGCTTCCACATCTTGGCAACTGTAAATAATGTTGGTTTGAACATTTTTTTTCGAAGTTCAAATATTTTAAATAAAATTAGCCAAGTTTCTAATGAAATGTTAAGAAGTAGGAACCATTATTCTTTAACAGTAGAGCAACTGTTCCATACAATGGATTTTTATAATAAGAATGAAACTCCCTGTAGAGATAGTGTCTGTAATTCACAGTAAGTCATTTTGACATACCAACTAGCTATGTGACCTTAACAGATTATTTAACTCTTCTAAGTCTCAGTCTCCCCCACATAACATGTGAGAGCTAGACTAGATATTTTTAGTAAAATACTACGATTCTAATACAGTACTGTTCTTTAGTCTGGGGCCTTTACTAGAAGGACTGCACACAATGTGGTTGTAAAAGGTGTGGTGCGTAGTAGATACACATCACATATTAGGCTGGATGAATGGCAAGGTAAATAAATATACGGTAATTGGCTTAAAGTATAAGCTGACTTACTCTCTGATTTACAAACGTTTGGCATTTCTCAACTAGTGGTTATGAAAATTGTATGTAACCTCTGGGCAAAATAAACAGATTTGAAAACGAATGCCTTTCCGGTAAATGATACTGCCAGGGGATATCAGTTTTCTATTCAGCTTATGTCACCTGAATGGTTTTTCCCCGATAAGAAAATACGCACACAATTACCTGATTTATCTATAATTGCATCTATTTCTTCAACCACATCAAAATAGGCTTCATTGTTTGTGTACTTTACTCCTGCGCGGCGCCATGGAATGTTGGACAGCTGCCCAGTGGGGAGTGTGTCCCCAACATTGCTACTGCCTAGAAATCAGAAAAACAGAAAGCAAAGCTAACAGATAAAATGGTCACCAGAAAAGCTATTAGCAGAAAAAAAACCTCAAATAGTTTAGCTGCTTGTTCAGTGTTTGGGTTTTTCTCCACTGAGTGTAAATGGTTTATAGAATTGTCAGAGACATATCCATACCAACATGATCAAATTTCTAGAAGACAGAAATAGGCCACATGGTCCTGTGTGTGTCTGCCAAACCAGGTTAAATTCATTTACTTATCTTTTGCTTCCTGTGTGTTACAGTAACCTAACCTAATTCCAGTGGCTTAACAACAGAATCTCCTCCTGCTGCCAGTAATGAAAACAGGCTAGATGTTTCAAAACCCTTTGCTGATTAAATGTTTGTACTGAGAATGCAGAGTGATAAGTAGGCCATTTGGTATCCAGCTTAAATTATACATGAGATGCTGCCAAACAGGTCTCTCATGTGGAGAGTAACTGGATGTGGAGTAACTGGATGAAGAACATACTCTGGCCTTTTAACATTTTAAGGTCAGCACATTCATACGGCATACCCATATGTGATATGGAAAATATTCAAAGTCTGGCTAATTTCCTGGTAAACTGACATATATCTTAAAATAAGTCTGGTTGTCCAAAACATACACCCTTGAGCTGCGACACTTTAACATTCTGGTTAATTTACATTTCCAATTCAAAAGTAGTACATGTTTAACAACAACAATGACATGTGAAAAATTAAGAAAAGTAGCTAAAAACTATCTTCCTATTATAGAAATATAGCTACTATTAACATTTTGGTATATATATTTCTTCAAACATTTCCCTCTGGAGAAGGTAATGGCAACCCACTCCAGTGTTCTTGCCTGGAAAATTCCATGGACAGAGGAGCCTGGGGCCTGGTGGGTTACGGACCATGGGTCGCAGAGAGTCAGACATGACTTAGCGACACACACACACATACACACAATCTCCCTCAAAGCAGGTTGCATCTATTATTTTTCTTCTATTTTGATAATTTTGCTTTCTTTCTGATTTCACTTTAAAATATATAATTGACCCTTGAACAACACAGGGTGTAGGGGTGCTGATTCCTGTGCAGATGAAAATCCATATATGATTTTACAGTTGGCCTTCTCAAAACGTGGTTCTGCATTAACAGATTCAGCCAACTGCGTGGACTGTGTAGTACTATAACATGTATTTATTGAAAAAAATCTGGACTTAAGTGGACTCTTGCCGTTCAAACCCATGTTTGGTTGTAGTTGCAGTCCAATCACACATACAACTTTGTAGTGTGATTATGCCGATGAGCCTGTCTCCAACCCTGCTGCTTTCCAGAATTTTTTAAAAAATACTGCTTTAATCTTCCTTCTCAAAACCTTGAAATGCTATCCCACTGGTTTTATGATAAAAGCTAAATATTTAGCCTAGAATTCAAGGACTTCCTCAACTTAACTTTTTATTTCATGACTCAACTGAAAAACAGCTCTGCTTCCATTAAACAGGTTAACACAATTCAAGATTTTTCCACTGTGTGTTTTTTCTCATATGGTTCTATCTATGAAGAATGTTCTTATTCCTCCCCTCCCTTCCTAAATTCTTTTGATTCTCCAGGTCCCTGCCCTAGGACCACCCACTACAGTTCAAGAGAGATTACTTCACCCACTGAACCACTCTCTTGATCTTTATTGTGTATTATAAACTTTAAAATTTTTTTGGTGGGAATATTTATTTATACAAGCTGGAATCAAGATTGCTGGGAGAAATATCAATAACCTCAGATATGCAGATGACACCACCCTTATGGCAGAAAGTGAACAGGAACTAAAAAGCCTCTTGATGAAAGTGAAAATGGAGAGTGAAAAAGTTGGCTTAAAGCTCAGCATTCAGAAAACGAAGATCATGGCATCTGGTCCCATCACTTCATGGGAAATAGATGGGGAAACAGTGGAAACAGTGTCAGACTTTATTTTTGGGGGCTCCAAAATCACTGCAGATGGTGACTGCAGCCAGGAAATTAAAAGACGCTTACTCCTTGGAAGGAAAGTTATGACCAACCTAGATAGCATATTCAAAAGCAGAGACATTCATTGCTTTGCCAACAAAGGTCCGTCTAGTCAAGGCTATGGTTTTTCCTGTGGTCATGTATGGATGTGACAGTTGGACTGGGAAGAAAGCTGAGTGCCGAAGAATTGATGCTTTTGAACTGTGGTGTTGGAGAAGACTCTTGAGAGTCCCTTGGACTGCAAGGAGATCCAACCAGTCCATTCTGAAGATCAGCCCTGGGATTTCTTTGGAGGGAATGATGCTGAAGCTGAAACTCCAGTACTTTGGCCACCTCATGTGAAGAGTTGACTCATTGGAAAAGACTCTGATGCTGGGAGGGATTGGGGGCAGGAGGAGAAGGGGACGACAGAGGATGAGATGGCTGGATGACATCACTGACTCGATGGACGTGAGTCTGAGTGAACTCCGGGAGTTGGTGATGGACAGGGAGGCCTGGCGTGCTGCGATTCATGGGGTCGCAAAGAGTCGGACACGACTGAGCGACTGAACTGAACTGAACTTATTTATAATTATGGGCAACCTGTTATGGTTGTGTGTGTGTGTGTGTGTGTTTTCTTTCTTGGCAGTGCTGCATAGCTTGTGGGATCTTAGTTCTCCAACCACGGAATGAACCCAGGTCCCAGCAGTGAAAGCACCGACCCCTAACCACTGGCCCACCAAGGTATTCCACACCCCCTCTTTTTTTCATTTAACAGCACATGATGTGTACCCTCTAATGTCACGACACTGTCTACAAAGTTATGGAATTGTATTTCAGAATCTTACACTGTTATTTATATGTTTAAATTTTTTTCCCTCAGTTTCTCATCCAGAGTTTACATTTTAGGAGCAAAGAAATCTCGTCTTATCTTTCCTTAAATTTCTCCTGATACTTATTCTTGAGGATTAGGATGAATAATGGAAAGACCACATTCTTATAGACCTTGTTTACCCATTTTTTAGGTCAGTGCACTTGGAAAGGAGTTTGCAATGGTGGACAGTATACATGGAGTATATATGGAGTATATACATGGAGTGGCATATAACAGTTCATAGAAATTTTTCTCTAGAAGACTTTGATACTTTCAAAACAATATTGTCATCTGAATAGCTCTAATTTCTAGCTATACTTATGAACTAAAGCAAAATTAGAAGTTTGCAACACAAGTACAAGGCCCATAATGCATAAAATCTCACAAATACATTAATTTTCTCTCTTTAATACATCTTTTATATATGTAAAATAAAGACTTGAAGGAGGTAAGATATACTCTATGGTGCAGAGTCTTAAACTTTCTGTACTCTAATAATTGTGTGGTATGCAGCGGTAAAGAATCTGCCTGCCAATGCAGGAGATGCAGGCAGCATGGGTTCAATTCCTGGGTTGGGAAGATCCCTTGGAGAAGGAAATGGCAACCCACTCCACTATTCTTGCTTGGTAAATCCCATGGACTGAGGAGACTAGAGGGCTACAGTCCATAAGGCTGCAGAGTTGGACGCAACTTAGCGACTGACACAGGGTAATGCCAGTTTTAAAACGCTACTTTCTAAATTTTATTTTTTGTTTTTTTCCCCAGCTTTACTGAGATATAATTGACATATAACACTGTATTAGTTTAAGGTATACAACATAATTATTTGGTATATATATATTACAAAGTGATTACTACAACAGTTAACAGCAGCCAGTACACTGGCTTATGGTTAACTGGGATAATTTATTCAGTGTTACTATTCAGTGTTAAACAATAGCAATAATATTGCTGTAGTCTTGAAGCAAAACTTATAACAAAAGAGTAATAACCAAAAACTCTTATCATTTAAGATATAGGTTCTTTTCATGAAAAGAAATATACTGATATATCCATTTTAACATTACCACTAACTATAATTCTGGCCAAAATGGACTACCTTAATAATCTGCCAGATCACAAGCAAAAATGAATTGTTTAAGAAGTTTTAATGGCTCAGTTCCTAATAGACTGTTTTACCTTACCTGTAATAGAGTTGACGACAGAACGCAGAATTGTTGGTGGTTTAATCAATTCTTTCAAGATGTTAGATTCAGTAGCCAGTGGAAATCCATTGTCCAACATTTCTTCCAAGAGCTCATATACTATGACCACATTATCCTTAATTGCAGCCTCCGAACACTCACCAAAGTAGTCCTAATAAAATACACATAGTATTGCACGATGGAAGGCACGAAAAAGGTTTGCTAAATATTTTTTATTCTATTATAAAGGGTATATTTACAGTAGCATAAGTCACTGTTTAAGATGTTGAAAATATGTAAACCAGAGGGAAAAAAGCCCTCTATAATTCTATATACTATATCAATATTTTCTTAATATTTTTAGATTGAACTGAATTCCTACTACAAATTATGCCAGAAAGTACACTGAAATGTTAAAACAGAATAAGAACTATAAACTTCATTTTCCCTGATTAGGTACTCCAAAAAACACAGATTAGTTTTAAACTACTGGTACATTAAGCAAGATAAGAAAAAAAATAAAATTTAAGTAATGCAAGATTTCATAACCTATAAAAACTTTGGTGCCATTCAAAGAATTGCATGTCGAGGGCACTATTATTTCCTGATGACATAATTTATAATACATTAAAAAAATACAGTTTCTGTGACCATGAGATTGTTCTGTTCTCATAAAATAGGGGCAGCCGTGTGTGCTACTTGTATGCCCTATTAAAAAGGTTTACATTTTATGAACATATGCTTAGTTAGAAAGAAGAGGGACAGAGAGAGAGGGAAACAGACTGTACATCAAAATTAAAGAATATAATTATGTCCCACCTCGAACTAACTTGAATAATCCAAATTCAAAAGACTTGATGAATAACCAACCTGAAAAGTGTCAGCAACTCGATGTAGGAACTCAATTACAAAGAGAGGTGGTACTTCAGTCTGTATGACAGAGACAAAGAAGAGCTTATCCCGGTAGATACTGATGAGGTAGTGGTGAGGTGTTGAAATAACAGGTGGTACATTTTCAACATCAGCAGCTTTCTCTTGAGCTTCAAAGAAATAATCACAGACAGACTGGCTCACGACGCTCTTCCAGTGCTTCTCTAGAAATATGTCACCGGAACAGTTTATGAGAAACAGACTGTGGATCATTTTCTGTGGGAGGAAAATGTTTAAATTTAGTATATATCAAAGAAAAGTATCTTCGTATTATCTGGACACCAAAACCAGACCAAGGCAATACAAGAAACTACAGACCAACATCTGTAGACAGATGTAAAAATTTTCAATAAAATACTAGCAAACTGAATCTAGCAACATTTAAAAAGGTTATAATCCTGACCAAGTGGGATTTATTCGAGAATGCAAGGTTGGTTCAACATGTGAAAATCAATCAATATACAATTCTCATAAAATAAAAGACAAAAATACAATTATTTCAAAAGGTGCAGAGTATCATTTGACAAAATCCAACCACCTTTGAGATAAAAGCATTTAAACTAGCAACAGAAAGAAACTTCCTCAGCCTGATAATGAGCATCTGTGAAAATCCTATAGCTACCATTTAATGCTTAAAGACCAAAAGCTTTCCCTTAATATAAAGAACAAACAATACTCCATTTTCACTACTTCTTTTCAACATGGTACTGGAGGTTGTAGCCATGACAACTAAGCAAGAAAACGAAACACTGTAGCTATGTGCGGAAACAGTGTTGAGTTCTTCAAAAAGTTAAAGACAGAGTTACCAAATGACCCTACAATTGTACTCCTTTATACTCAAGAATGGAGAAGGAAATGGCAACCCACTCCAGTGTTCTTGCCTGGAGAATCCCAGGGATGTGGGAGCCTGGTGGGCTGCCGTCTATGGGGTCACAGAGTTGGACACGACTAAGTGACTTAGCAGCAACATACTCGAGAAAACTGGAAACATATGTCCATACAAAAACTTTTACACAAATGGTTGTAGCAACATTATTTATAACAGCCAAAGAGTGGAAATAATTCAAATGTATATCAATTGATGAATGGATTCATTAACCAATTAATGGATAAATAATACTGATAAATATCTGAAATAAAATATTATTTAGCCATAAAAAAGAGTGATGTACCAGTGCATGCTACAACAGAATGGATCTTTAAACATTATGCTAACCAGATACAAAAGACCATAGATTGTATGATTCCATTTGTATGAAATGTCTAGAACAGGCAGATCTATAGAGACAAAGTAGATTAGCCATTGCCAGGGGTTGGGTAGAGGGAGAAGAATGGGGAATTACTGGTTTTGCATTTCTTTTTGAGGTGATAAAAATCTTCTGGAATTAGAAATGATGGTTGCACAACTTTGTGACTATACTAAAAGCTACTAAACTTCACATTTTTAGAATACTGTGCACTTTAGTTTTTAGTATTAAAAAAGATGAAGTGAAGTGAAGTTGCTCAGCCATATCCGACTCTTTGCGACCCCATGGACTGTAGCCTACCAGGCTTCTCCGTCCATGGGATTCTCCAGGCAAGAGTACTGGAGTGGGTTGCCATTTCCTTCTCCAGGGGATCTTCCCGACCCAGGGATCAAACCCAGGTCTCCAGCATTGTAGGCAGGTGCTTTACCCTCTGAGCCACCAGGGAAGCCCTTAAAAACTTACCTTAAAAAAGGTTAAGTTTTAATTTAAATTATTTCAATTAACACAAAGTATTCTTTAATACTCTGCAACACAGAAGTCTACCCCCAGGTGGCTTGACAGAAATATGTACAAATGTACACAAAAAACATGCATAACAATATACTGTAGTAGTGAAGACTATTACTAGTTATTAATAGTAAATGGGAAAATAAATTAATATATTAAAATGAAACAGCAATGAAAATGAATGAATTATTGCTACATGAAACAAATACGGACAAATCTTACAAATACAATACTGAACAAAGCCAGACACAAAAGGATACATGCAGTATTTATATTAAGTTCTAGAACAGACAAAACTATAGTTAAGAAAAATCAAACGGTTTCTATTATGAAGGAGAATGCGGGTGGTGACTTAAGTGAGGCACAGGGTTGGCCTTCTAAGGTACTGGTAATGTTTATTTCTTGATCTAGATGATGGTTACAAGTTGTGTTCATTCTGTGTTAATTTTTTGGGTTTTTTGTTAAAAGCTTGAATACTTTTCTGAGTGTTAGTTATACTTCAAATAAAGAGTTTATTGTCCTTGTAATGTGGGAGACAGTGGACAAATATCTAATTACGTTAACTCGCTCCTTTCTTTTATATGAATAATATCAGTATCAATAACTTAGTCTTAGAGGTCCATTCATTCAAAATTACAGTGCTGAATGATAAATGTAGCCTAAGGAGAAAGAATGTAAAATCTATTAATATAGTTTCTAAGCATGAAGACAAACTGCAAAGAGGAAAGGAAGAGTTTTCAGAATGAATTCAATTCTATCGACAGGGAAAATGATGACAACCTGACCAGTTCTTTTCAGAGGAAGTCATTTACTTAATGAGAGCAGTTGACATTTAAAGACTTATCTGATAATTTCCTCTTCCCATGTGGTGCATGCTCAATAGTTACTAATTTAAATAATACTAATTAATAAGATGTGCTTTAGTAATTACTGTATTAATAAATATGGGTGCTGTTAATGGTTTAGGCTTCCTATTTATTAGAAAATGTTTCTTTGTTCAAATGCATCTCTACTTAGCCAAGTAGTCAACCTTGATTGAGTTGGCAGCAATAAACCCTGACAGCTAAGGCTTTGGACCTACTAAATTTTTCCAGATTAATACCCATACTCAGTCAACCCAGTCATGCCTGACTCTTTGCGACCCAATGGACTATAGTCTGTCAGTCTCCTCAATCCACGGGGTTTCCCAGGCAAGAATACTGGAGTGGGTAGCCATTTCCAGATAAATATCTGGAACCTGCTAAATTTTTCCACTTTATCTAGTCAGATATCTTGTTTAGTAAGTTTGCTTTGTGTCAGTTTCCATTTGAGTGTTAAAATAGCACCACTGGGATACAGAGACTTACTATTCAGAACCTACTGATTTTTAACTATTACCTCTGCTCTCTGACATGTTAAAAAAAAAAAAAGGAACAGGGCTATCCAGAAATAAGATCTGCGATTTATATACCTTTTGTGGAATAAAATTTTCACCTGAAATATAAAGTACGGATTAAAGTGGAACTTTTGTAATGAACGCAATGAGACCCAGGTTTGAGGACTTCAGGCGAGCCATCTATGGAATATAGCATCTTTCACAATAACTAATTTTCAGCTTCAAAGTGTTTTACTCATTAAAGATGAATGAATTAATAATATCTAAAACTGAATACTTACTGTGGGCCAGGCACTATCCTAGGCACTTTACTTACATTATCTTCTTTAATCCTCATAATCAACGCTATAAATACTTATCCCCATTTTTCAGATTAGACAAGAATGTCTGGAAATGATAATTATGATAATTATCTAAGGTCATACAGTAAGTATCAGAGCTAGGATTCAAACCCACATCCAGTTGAATCTTGAGCTCCTGTTCTTACTTGCCTCCCAGAAGCTAATTATCATGAACACACTCTACTGCAGTAGTGTCCAGTAATATTTCCTGTACTGATGGCCATGTTCTCTACCTCTGCTGTCTCATATAGCAGCCACTGGTCACATGTGAACACTTGAAATGTGGCTAATGCAACTGATGTACTGAAGTTTTAATTTTAATCAAATTTAAATAACTACACGGAGCTAATGGTTATCATATTGGACTGGACAGCAAATGTGCTGTTTGAACTTAAAATTTAAGAGAATGAGTTGAAGGATATGTTTCTTGTTTAGTTAGAAGCCAAATGTATTCTAATAAATTACGTACAGCAGATATTATGTTTGAGAGAGCTGACAGTTATCTTCACCTATTTATCCTAAAGAAAGTATAGTTCGCATGGATCTTTGCTACTTTACTCTTACAATATACCCTAAAAAAGCTGCTGTTGAATAAGTGACTTCGTAGTTTCTTTATTTGAAGGGCCAGATTCCTACTTGTCGTCTTAAGCTGGTGAAAAATTCTTTCCAGGAAAAGTTTCCACCAAAGCTGTTTTTATTGGCACCGTCCAGGTCTCAGAAGAATAGAGTAAGTCAAACCACCATCTGGATTTACTGCTGTTGTCCTGAGCGCTGAGATGGAAGCATAGTACCTGCAGCTTTCAAAGTGCGCAGCTTTAAAACCGATCTTAACCTTCTACTATAGGGAAAGAGAGCTTATTTCTTCTATCCATATTAAGACCAAGGGCCTAGTGCAAAAAACAAATACTGCATGCAGCTGTGTAAATTAAGGTGTTTCTTTAGCTACTTACCCTTTGAGTAGCCGCAGTTACTTCTTCCATTATTTTAATAAACTTTCTGGGAAAGCTACCACAACTATCCTTTTGTTCCAGTGACTTCAGAGTCAGAAAACAGAATTCTCCCAGCTTATATTAAAGCCACTTAAGAAACTGTGTTTAGAGGCAGTTCCATCAGAGCTTCAGTTGCAGCTTAAATATTTCATAAACCCTCTTTACTGAATGTTGAACACATGCAGCCTGATGACTCACAAACAATGCAATCACAATAGTCAAAATACCCTTGGAAGAGAGTGACTAAAAAAGAAAATGTATTCCTTCTGTATATAACAGAATGGAGGCACAGAAGGGTGTGTATCTAAGGTGAGAGAATGAAACCAGAAAATATTTTAGTCATTCTGATTTTTAACCAATATTCTGACCATTGTTCATTCAACAAAGTTTTGTATGTTTTCTATATTAAGCAATGGGGATACAAGTTGAACAAAACAGAGTCTCTGAACTCAAAGCATTTAGAGTTCAGCAAAGAAAACAAACAATTTAATACAGTAAGATAACAGGGGAAATACTGTGCTATAAAAATCCACAAGGCTTCAAGGTGAGAAAGAACATAAGATAAAGAAACCCAGTACAAATTTAGCAACTTCAGAAGGTGGATGGCGGTGGTGAGATAAAAATGGAGAAAAGCAGATATTGGTTCACTTTGTCCCCAGTGCAATGCAAAAAGTCATTTTTTAAATGGTTTTATGCAAGGGATTCATGTAATCCAATTTATAGTTTTAAGAAAGATCGCACTATAGAAACTGGATAATTGGGCAATTGAATATTGTGACATTAGCTGAGAGATGACTTATGTGGGGGCCTATCTAGAGTGCTGACAATACAGATGAAGCAAAATGAAAAGGTAAGAGAAACATTTAGGGTTGAGCAAAGTTTTGGGGGTAGAGACGGGGCAGGGGACATGAGAGGGAAAAGGAATTTAGTTCTGGTCCTATATAATCTGACCCAATTCTGGATATATTTGACCCCAGTGGATATATTCAAAACACCACTGTATACAGAGGTCTGGTGCTTCAGAGGGAAGCCAAACTGGAGATAGATTTGTGAGTACTGTAACCATGATTTTTTATTAATGGAAATTATAACAAAAGGAGAGTAAAACTGCAAAGAGAGAACGTATATAGTAGAAGAAAACCTATAGAAGGAACTTCAACATTTGAGAAGCATATGGATCAAGTCAGCCTACAAAAAGAATGAGAAAATGTGGCTGAAGATGGATAAGAAAAAAAAAAGGGAGCAGAGTTTTTTAAGTAACTAGAGTATGTCAGTCAGTGTGTTTCCAGAACAATGGAGTGGTAAACATTTTAAATGGCACAAAGAGGTCAAGCTATAAGAGAAACTTAAAATATCTGTTATTTTACAGTGTTCCTCAACTTTCTTTTCATTATTGCATCTGAAGAGGCCTTTTCAGAGCCCCATTCATTCATACCCCTCCTCCATAAAATTATTAAAATCACAGAATATTTCTGTATATCTCTTTATGTACCATATCTGTGCTTTATACATAGAAAGTATGATTTTTTTTTTTTCCTCATAAGAAGCAAATTTTGTCCCTGATGAGAATGTACAATTTAGAGGCTATTGGTGATCTCAGGGAAAGAAGTTTCACTGTAGCTCAGTGGAATGCTGGCAAAAAGATATACTACAGTGGGCTGAGAAGGACATAGCAAGAAGTGGGAAAAACAGAGATAAGAAGACTAGATGATATAGTCAAGAACTATAGCTGTGAAGGAGAAGGCAAGAAAATAAAGGGGAATAGTTCATAAAGTTAAGGAAGGATATTTTTAAATGCTAAAGGAAAAATGTAAGTAGAAGGGAGGCTGATGATGGGAGAGCGGGAATAAGTAAAAAAAAAACAAAAAGAAAAAGAGGACTCTGAGAAGCTAGGGGAGGATGGCACTGGGAAACTTGGTGAAAGCATGTGTCTTTCCTAAGGAGAAGGGGCACTTTTCCCTCTTTAAACAGAAGGAAAGCAGATTTGTATACCTGGTTGCAAGATGATGGCTTCTATTTTTTCTGTGCAAGAGGAGAGAAGGTCATTTGTTGAGAAAGTGAATTTCTCCTCTCTACAAATACCATTTGTTGTGTGTGAATTAAAATATTACTGAGCTACTTAAATATATCTAGTCTGCAGGGAACTCCAATAGTCTATTATGTTGACTATTTAGAAAAACAGTCAACATAATTGTAAAATTACATAAAACTTGTAAAATCCTAAGATTCAGTAAGAAAAGCTAATCTTGTTGCCAAGAGAGCTTCCCAACTAAAGGCATATTAGGATTCCAATAATTTTTCTCTCATCTCAATCCTCTACTTTTCCTATGGTTCAACTGAAAGTGTCCTCTGTCCTTTCCAACAGTAATCCTTTCACTCTAATTCTGATCCCATCCCCTCTCCTCTCTTCCAAGGTCTTCTTCTTTCTTCAATCTTTAATCTTATACATGAGTTACTTGCTCATAAAGTGCCTTGTATCCTTTAAAGCAAACCCCAAACCTTTTAGGGAGCTTGCAAACAATTTTTCTCTTCATGCGCCACATGAAGAAGCATTAGTCTACACTTGCAGTCTCTCCTCTCAATAACTGACTCTTATTAAAGCAGTTCTTGCAAATGACCCAATGACTTCTTAATCATCAACTCCAACAACCTATTCTCAGACTTCAACTTCCTCCTTTGATCTTTGCAGCATTTCATGTCACTGTTAAGTGTCTGCCAAACAAAACAAACACTTATTACCAAAATTATATGAAACTTCACCTGTTTTGGTTTTCACCTGGAAAGTTTTTTTTCAACCTTTCATCTCCATCTAAACTACTGTCTCAAAATGGATATAGCCTAAGTCCTACAAAATTCCTCCTTTCTCACGTGTTGTTGTTTAGTCGCTAAGTCGTGTCCGACTCTTTTGAGACCTCATGGAATTGTAGCCCACCAGCCTCCTCTGTCCGTGGGATTTCTCAGGCAAGAATAATGGTGGGGTGCCATTTCTTCCTAACCCAGGGATCGAACCCAGGTCTCCATCATTGACAGGCAGATTCTTTACCACTGAGCCACTTGGGAAACCCTTCTCAGGAAGACTACTAATTTGAAACAAGTATCAACAAGTCTTCCCTGTAGCTCAAAGAGTTAAGAGTTCTCCTGCAATGCAGGAGACCATGGTTCGATTCCTGGATCAGAAAGATCCTCCGGAGAAGGGAATGGCAATCCACTCCAGTATTCTTGCCTGGAAAATCCCATGGACAGAGGAGACTGGCGGGGTCCGTGGGGTCGCAAAGAGTCGGACACGACTGAGTAACTACTACTACGCTATCAACTTCTTAATCGAGCTCCAACTTCAATCCAAATCCAACTGTCACCTCCTCAGTTTAAATTCCTATTAACTCATTTTTGAAGAACTGCAACACCCTTCTCACCGTATTCACCGAGGCTCATCCAGGTGCCACCCTCTAACAGGACGCCCGCTCGCGTCAGTTAGGGATTTTGTCCTCCAAAGTAGAAGCCTGGGGTTGAGGTCCGAGTTGTCGGTACTCCAGCTCTCCGTGCGTGACAAGACCTTTTTGCCGCGCCGAAGCACGACAAGCGACCCCAATGAGCCTGAACCTCTTGAGCTTGAGGCCTGAGAACACTGGGCTGTAGGTGTACCGTTCCCTTCCGGCCTAGCTGGCAAGAAAGACCGGAAGGCCGGGAGGAAGGCGCGGCTCCGGTCCACAGCACCGGAGGCGCTTCCACACCCCTGGCTGGAAGCGGAGGTCTAACTAGTCAGTCTACTTCCCAGCTTTCGTGATGTCCCCTGTCCGTAGACCACCCCCCCTCCCCCGCCCCTCACACTCACCCCGGCTCCTGGGCCTGTCAGTGATTAGACGCGGGGTCCTCTCCGGACCGAAGCTGAGACAGCTGAGAAAGCCGTGAGGACCCTGCAGTTGGGATGCCCAGTAGATTGCCTGACTAACAGCGTCAATATAACCAATAGTTTTAGGAAGAGTAAACGAGCGGGAAGACGCTGAATGAGAAGACGTCTTTTGAATTTTAGGATATCATCTTCTGAATCATCCAGGTCTAGAAGAATGAGAGCTTTCACCTCTTTTGGACTCAGGCGCTCATCTGCAGCCTAAACCAGTCTGGGGTGTCCCTGGAGTCGAGCGCGCGGGGTCTGGAAGAGCTGTGTACTAGCCAATGGGTAAGGCCAAGAGGTAGGGCCAAAAGACTAGGGCTGGGAGAGGCACAAACTGGGAGGAGCCAAAGGGGGCGGGGTTTAGTGACAAGGAGGCGGTGATGCGGCGAGGGGGCGGGGAGAGGGAGCCGAAGGGGTGGGGCGAGCCCTGGAGCGTAAGTGAGGTGGGAGCGCGAAGATGGCAGCGGCAGAGGAGGAGCCAAAGCCCAAAAAGCTGAAGGTGGAAGAGCCTCCAGCGCTGAGGTGAGCCCTACCTGACATAGGGTGGAGGGCGACGAGCTGCCGCTAGCCAGGGGCCACGTAGGGTTGCGCGACCGAGGCGCTGGGTGGTAACCTCAACCCCCGGTATGGGGCCAACGCACGGGACGGGTAGCTCTGGTAGTTGCCCGCCTGGCTGCGACCCTTTGCCCGCTGTCCACCCAGTTTGGCCCAGTCGCCTCAGGCTCCGGAGACGCTCCGCCGCCCTTGACCAATCAGAGCGCCGGCCGGGGTGCGGAGACGGCTTTGGGTAGGCTGCGGGCGCCACGTGGGAGCCCGCCCCCGCTTGGCTGTGAGACCCGGGAGGACCGGACCGGACCCGATCTGAGCCGAGTCAATCGCGGCCACTTGCTCTTCCCTGGGGGATGATGAGGAGAATGCCCAGCGACTGGCCTACCCTGAGGCAAAGACAGAATTTTGGGGTATTTTTCGTAAAGGTCGCGGAAGGGCGCTTTGACCTTCCTTTTAGTACTTAGGTGGATCTGAATGCTGGTACCTTTGCAAATCCTCTACCAGGAACCAAGACCCCGCCTCCGAGGCTTTGCGGGAGTGGGGTCGGGGATGTGGGGATGGCATTTGCCAAAATGGTTAGGAAAGGTTAATTTTTCTTCTTTGCACTTTTGGCAGCAGTGGAGATAGTTCTACACCTAACATATGATTTGATGTTGCAACTTTTACTTACAATATGCACGTTTCTTGATGATTTTGAAATGCTCCTTGGAAGGCAGTGGGTTTTCTATGTAAAGCTAGATATATAAAACTGATTTAAAACTATTGGGACACTCCTGATTATACAAATTTCGTTTCTTCCAACATGATCCTTCTTCACTTTTGAAAGAACTAATCTTTCATGTTTGAAAAGATCACTTAGGAGTCCCGTGGTCTGTTCACGCTGTTTTCAATGGATGGTGACGAAATCCCTGCCAGTACCTTTAATATATTCATATTACCTTCAAAGGGCCAAAGTGTTAGTGTGCCTACCTTATATAAAGAAAATAAACTCCCCCCCCTCCCCCGCCACGACTCAGGATGTTCTGTTTTCGTTTTAAGCTTTCAAACTACAGACTAAAGCAAAGGCTTTTGAGTCAGACCTACCTGGATTTGAGTTGTTTGGAGAAGCAAACTGACTGAAACCGCCCACTCTGGCCAGGCAATGTAGTAACCGTTTGCCGTGAGTTATTTTACCATAGGAGGTCGTGGTAAGGAACACGGAATTAACAAGCCACCTTTAACCAGATGAATTTGGGAAGGGTCAAAAGGAGACACCACGTGTCCAACCATCTCCCAGAATCTTTCTCACTGACATCCATCTTGGCTAAGCAATGCCTGTTCCACCAGGGAGGAAGGACCCTGAATGAGAAAGATTGGCCAAAGACAACCCGGAAACTAATCCCATCACCATAAAACTTCAGACTTCAAGAAACACGGCAGAGCAGTTCTCCTGGGTTCTGTTAACCTACTGCTCTCCGGCAGGCGTCCCTTTCCAATAAAGTCCCTTGCTTTGTCAGCATGTGTGTCTCCTCAGATAATTCATTTCTGAGTGTTAGACAAGAGCCCACTTTTGGGCCCTGGAAGGGGTCCCCCTTCCTGCAACAAAGGCATATGCTTTCCTTTAAAAGCACCTTCTTAACAAAGTTTCCTCTACCAAATTGAAGACAGCTCCAACTTTTTCCCCTCCTATCCTACTAAAGATGCAGCCTTTAGATTTTTCTCTTATGCGCCTCCATTTTCAAAGTGCTTTCCTCTTCTACAGATGAGAAAATGGAAGCCCAGATGAAACAGTAAAGGAACTGAAGTTTGAACGCAAAGAATCTGGGTGCAAGTTCGTTGTTATCTGACTTCACCGTGCCTACTTTTATACAGTCACCCAAGATATGCTTCTCTCTGACATGCAGCCTTAAAAATAATCATAAAAAATAATGTTTAATATGTATTGTTTCAGCATTTTACCTATTTTAACTCAATTCAATCCCTCAACAACTCTTCAAGGTAGACACTATATGTCCATTTTACCAAGGAGGAAAGAGGTATAGAGAAGTAACTTTATCGAGGTCAACTTTATTGACTTCACATTTTGATCAAAAGCCCTAGTGAACTGTTAACTCAGCTTTTGTTTTTTCTTGTTTTGTTTTTTGGTTAGTGTGTATAATTTTTTGTTGTTGCAATACATGAGCATATGATACTTAATAATTCTTAACCGTGTATAATGTTATTTTACAGGTCATCAGTGTCTGTCTACCTAAAACTTGTAAGTCTTTACTATGTGTAGACATGAAGGTAGGATTAGACACTTGAGTACTGGAATAAATCTCTTCATTTTGTGTGAAGACCTTTTGTGATTGGCTGTTCGTACTTTCGTTATATTCATTTGTCTTTAAGGATCTCTGTGATAATGTACTGAGTGGTTAGATTGTGTGCATTATTTATGATGACTTGCTTGACATTTAAGAGGTTAGCTACCAGTTTTGGTTAACTTTTAAGAGGATGGCTTATAAAGTCTGTTGTTCAGTCACCAAGTCGTGTCTAACTCTTCATGACCCCATGGACTGCAGCACACCAGGCTTCCCTGTCCCTCACTATCTCCCAGAGTTTTTTCAAACTCATGTCCATTGAGTTGGTGATATTATCCAACTATCTTATCCTCTGTCACCCCCTTCTCCTCTTATACAGGAAGTCCCCAAAACAAAAAATTATCCAGGGAAAAGTGACAATAATGTGGAGGTTGTAAAAACTCTGCTCTAGAGACAGCATCTGACAAGTCTAGTTTCCCTTTCTCAAAAAATATTTTTCTTGGCTTTTTAGGGTTACTGAAGTTGGAAATAAGCTAGCTTTATCATGTTTTCACACTGGGTCAAGGAACAGAAGGGAACATTAATTGAGTGCCAGGCACACTAGGTGCTTTATATATGCTATCTCATTTAATCTTCCCAGCAACCTGTGAATGAGCCTTGTGTTACAGTGGTGTATGTAGGCCTGAAAGAAGTCCAGAAGCATTTTGGGGAACTGTTCCCTTGATAAAGATGTTCCATGATGATTCCCTGTATTTAGGACCACTTTCTTTTCTCTCTTTTGGGAATGTCATCCAAGTTCATTTCTTGAGCGGTCACCTCTGAGAGGATAGAGTTTCTTCCCAGGCTTTTTGAGCACATGCCAAGTGTATTCTTTTAGTCTTTCAAGTGCCTGTTATTTTAGGCATGGTGCTGAAAACTAGGTACACGAAGTGAGAGAGCAAAGAACCGGTACCATCTTCTTGGTGGGAAAATGACACCTGCGTATTCCAAAAGGTGACAGAGAGCTAACCAGGTGGAAAATAGGGTGTCTGGCTTTAAAGAAAAGTTTGTTTGGAGGTAGAAATGGGAGAGAGCTGCCTCTGCTGGGGAACTGCATCTGTTTGGTCTGACTAAAGCTGGAAGGTATAAAGGGGTCACGGTTTTGTACTGAACACTTTCACCTGTGTGATCTTTTTATCTTATGTCCTTCAGCCCCCAGACCTAATTTGAACTGCTGAATATCTCCTTCAGAGTGTCTTGCTGACACTTGAAAGTCATACATATCAAGCTAAATTCACCTGTTGTCCTAAATCTGCACCTTTTTCCATGGTCTGTATGTATGTTAATGGTGCCACTAACTTCTCTTATTCCAAAGTTTGGAGCCTAGATACTTGGTTCATTTTCCCTCTGTATATGGTTATCAAAGTTGGTCTTCTTCAATTATGTCTGATAAATTCCTTTTCTTTTCCATCCTGCTGCCACAACTCAAGTTTAAGACTTTATTTTGCTTAGACTTTGTATTGACTTTCTCACCAGTCTCAAGTTCTACCTAAGCTTCATTAAGAATAGCTCGATTTATTCATCATAGAAAATACTTGTAAGCTCTGAAGTTGATGTTAGGAAAGGCTGAATCTGAAGAGCCATTGTAACTCTTTCTGATGTTAGTAATTATACATTGTTCTGGGTCGTGGTTTAACAATTACACATTGTTCTAGGTCATGACTTTTATATAACTTATGCATATAAATTATATATAATTTTAATCTTGATTAAAAAGGAAACAAACAGCACTTCTCCAGTCAGCAAATGCTGAACTTTTCTCAAGTTATTGTTGCCTAACCATTTGTCTTCTATGGGCTCCTTTTAGTCTTTCCTTCTGTCTTTTACTTCACTAATCTCTCTGTTTTAAAATTGTGTATTAAACCTCAGAAAAGTCTGTAAGTATTTTGGATGACAAAGCAACAATAAACACTTTTTTTTTTTTAAATTTCAGAAAATTCTCTGAAATGTGATTTTTATAAATGGAGCATACTGTTCCCGGGGTGGCCTGTTGTGAGGATTAAATGTGGAAAATGTACGCATAGTAGAAAAGAGAAAGGATGATTGATCATGTGTCCGTAGGGTGTCGCTCAGTGCCTGGTCCTTGGGAGCTATTCAGTTAATGTTTGAGTGAATTATCAGCACAGCGTAGAGTGAGACTACTGAGTTTTACTTTTTTAGATCTTATGCTTTTAACAGTGCAGCCTAAAATCGAGTTTGGCTCTTTTTAGGTGACATTGCATGTTGCTTACATTACAAATTTAATCCTTTAATATTAAAGCTTTTGACTATGAAGGAAAATGAAAAATGGAACTCTTGGAGGTACTTTGTATGAATGCCTTAATAAAGTCCTTTCCTAGGCATTATAAATTAGGGCAGAGTGAGGGTGGTGAAAAGGCAGAGTCAGAGGAAAGCCTCCATGGATGGTCCTAGGTGTCTAGAGATAAACATGAAATGTGTGGAGCCCAGGCAAAGTCGGAAGGACTTTTGGTAAAAAGGCATTGAAAACTAAGTTTCTGGTATTAGGTATAGGCCTAGACTGAATAACACTAAATAAAACATGAAGCCAGTATGCTACTTTCTACCTGGAATATGGCTTGGCTTCCCTTCCAGACAATAAAATCCTGTCTGTATGCAAAATATTCAGAGTTAAATCAAAATTGTCGAGCATTCTGGTCAGAATGGAAGCCAGCAGAGGCGTAGTTAAGAGCATGGTCTCTGGAATCAGACCTTTGGTCCTTGGTCTTTATTAGCTGGTAATCTTGGTAAGATTGTTTAATGGCCCCATTCCTCTGTTTTCTCACCTTTTAAATGGATATAATAAAAGTACTTACCATAAAAGATTGTTGAGAGGATTTCATTAAAAAATAAATATAAAGTTGGCTCATAGTATGTCTGCAGTAAATGTTAGCTACTGCTGTTGTGGTAGTGTTTATCCTGCTTTTGGCTCCCTACCCTGTTCCAAACTGCAGTTACACATTTAAGCAGAAAAAGAAAAGATCCAGGTATACTCAAGAACAAGATAAACATCTCCAGGGACTGAAATGAAAAGGAAACATGCATTTAGATTCTGGGTTCAGGAGCAAGTGGAAATAACTTTGTGCAGGGGAGTTGGAGTCAGATACCCTGAGTGAATCTTGTAGCTGGATTGGGGCTGACTGAAAAGAAGGCTGAAAGCCTCTGTTCCTGGCTGTTGCTTTAAAAAGCTGTGAATCTGAAGTGGTGACACAGAAGTGGCTGAGCTGCCAGATGGCTTAAAGTTGGGAACTGTAATTTCTCCATTATCAACTGGTACAAGAGCACCAGACTTGGAGGTCATGAATCTAGAAGAGGGGTTCAGTTCAGTTCAGTTCAGTCACGCAGTCGTGTCCGACTCTTTGCGATCCCATGAATTGCAGCACGCCAGGCCTCCCTGTCCATCACCAACTCTCAGAGTTTACTCAAACTCATGTCCATCGAGTCGGTGATGCCATCCAGCCATCTCATCCTCTGTCGTCCCCTTCTCCTCCTGCCTCCAATCCCTCCTAGAATCAGAGTCTTTTCCAATGAGTCAACTCTTTGCATGAGGTGGCCAAAGTACTGGAGTTTCAGCTTTAACATCATTCCTTCCAAAGAACACCCAGGACTGATGGATCTTCATCAGAATGAAGAAGAATGGACTGGTTGGATCTCCTTGCAGTCCAAGGGACTCTCAAGAGTCTTCTCTAACACCATAGTTCAAAAGCATCAATTCTTCGGCTCTCAGCTTTCTTCACAGTCGAACTTTCACATCCATACATGACCACTGGAAAAACCATAGCCTTGACTAGATGGACCTTTGTTGGCAAAGAAGAGGGGTAGCTTACCTCAAAACCATTGGAAAAAGGAAGGGAAAGTCTGAGCCTGCAAACAGATAAGGAAGACCATTACTTAGAAAATAAACACAACTACCAGGAGATAAACTCCCTTAAAATCTACTGGATTGTTAGAGCAATTTCAGACTGATTTTAAGTATTTTTAAAGATCCGTAAAAAGATAAAAGAAATAATAGTTATTTAAAACATGTTATAAATAAAAAATAGTAAATATGAAGTAAATGGCTATGTAAAATAAAAAATAGTTACTGAAATTAACAAAAGTTGGTTAAACTCCAGTTCAAACACATTTAAAATGAAAATTAATGAGTTGGAAGATAGTACTGAGTAATTCTCCCAGTTGTAGTACAGAGAAATCAAGAAAAATCAAGAGAATATATATATTATATGTATATATACACGTGTGTGTTATGTTCGGTCATTAAGTCGTATCTGACCCTTTGCAGTCCCATGGACTGCAGCATGCCAGCATCCCTGTCTTTCACTATCTCCTGGAGTTTGCTCAAATTTATGTCCATTGAGTTGGTGATGCTATCTAACCATTTCATCCTCTACCACCCCCTTCTCCTTTTGCCTTCAATCTTTCCCAACATCAGGGTCTTTTCCACTGAGTCAGCTCTTTGCATCAGGTGGTCAAAATGTTGGAGCTTCAGCTTCAGCATCAGTCCTTCCAGTGAATATTCAGGGTTGATCTCCTTTTGGATTGACTGGTTTGATCTTCTTGCAGTCCAAGGGACTCTCAAGAGTTTTCTCCAGCACCACAATTCAGAAGCATCAATTTTTTGGTTTTCAGCCTTCTTTATGGTCTAACTCTCACATCTGTAAATGACTACTGGAAAAACCATAGCTTTGACTATTCTGACCTTTGTTGGCAAAGTGATGTCTTGGCTTTTTAATATGCTATATAGTTTTGTAATGGCTTTTCTTCCAAGGAGCAAACGTCTTTTAATTTCATGGCTGCAGGCACCATCCGCAGTGATTTTGGAGCCGAAGAAAAGAAAGTCTGTCACTGTTTGCATTGTTTCCCTATGTATTTGCCAGCAAGTGATGGGACCAGATGCCATGATCTTAGTTTTTTGAATGTTTAGTTTCAAACCAGCTGTTTCACTCTCCTGTTTCACACTCATCCAGAGACTCTTTAGTTCCATTTCACTTTCTGCCATTAGAGTGGTATCATCTACATATCTGAGGCTTTTTATATTTCTCCTGGAAATCTTGATTCCAACTTGTGATTTATTCAGCCCGACATTTCATTTGATGTGCTCCACATGTAAGTTAAATAAACAGGGTGACAATATACAGCCTTGTCATACTCCTTTCCCAATTTTGAACCAGTCCATTGTTCCATGTCAGGTTCTAACTGTTGCTTCTTGACCTGCATGCAAGTTTCTCAGGAGACAGGTAAAGTGGTCTGGTATTCCCATCTCTTTAAGAATTTTCCACAGTTAGTTGAGATCCACACAGTCAAAGACTTTAGCGTAGTTGATGAAGCAGAAGATGTTTTTCTGGAATTCCCTTGTTTTCTCTATAATCCAACAAATTGGCAATTTGATCTCTGATTCGTCTACCTTTTCTAAACCCAGCTTGTACATTTGGAAGTTCTCCCTGGCAATACATACATATGTGTAAAAATTGAGGCATCAACTAATGTCTAATTAGGAGTTCCGAAAAGAGGAAAGAGTGTGAATAGTGGAGAGGCAATGTTGTTTTGCTGAAAGTTTTCTTTCAGTTTAGGATTGAAGGATTCATTAATAAACCACTAGTTACACAGTAAATAATTTCAATATTTAACACAGGATTATTTGACTTAATCTCAGCATATAGTCATTTCTTTACCACTAGAGCCACCTGGAAAGTCCATATAGTCATTAAAAGAAAAGAAACAGGAACAATAGAGGCAGTAGCATATGCATCACCACGTTGGCCAAATTCTACATCCAGACTTGAACAGCACTGGGAAGTCCTGAGTAACAGCAGTCTGGAGTCCTAGTGGGGAATAGGGTCCTGGGCGGTGTGTCGACCCCATAGGTGAGACTTCAATTGCAGTTTTGGAGGCTCCTGCTTATAATCACAGGCCACTTGACTTGGTGGTAGCAATTGTGCGATTACAGGCAGGAAGTCCAGGCAAGATCAGAAGTTGGTCAGAGGTCTGCTCCCTTACTTCTGAAGCCTGAACCAGACTGCCTCCATTTTAATTTCCCTAAAACATATTAGAAGAAATGATGACTGAGAATTTTCCAGAATTTAAGAAAGATCAAAGCCCTCAGGTTGAAAGGGTATTCCAGATGTGTTTAAGTGACATCATATGGTATTTGTCTTTCTCTTTCTGACTTACTTCACTTAGTATGATAATCTCTAGGCATCCATGTAGCTGAAAATGGCATTATTTCGTTCTTTTTAATGGCTGAGTAATATTACACACACCACATCTAATTTATCCATTCTTCTCTCAATGGACATTTTGGTTTCCATGCCTTCACTATTTTAAATCGTGCTGCTATGAACATAGGGGTGCATGTGTCTTTTTGAATTACAGTTTTGTCTGGATATGTGCCCAGGATTGGAATTGCTGGATCATGTGGTAACTCTATTTTTAATTTTTTGAGGAACCTCCATACTGTTCTGCCTACTGGCTATACCAGTTTACATTCAAATAGTGGGTTATTTTTGTTTATTATTTTTTATTTTTTTGTATTTTCCAACTGTTCTAAATTGAACATATATATTAGGACTTGATTTTAAGCTGGAGGAACTTGATGTATACTGAATACATATTTTGGTCAAGTGCTGAGTGGCTGAGTATCATCATTATAGAATGGACCTCTGGGATACTAAGTAAATCTGAAACTTTGTAAAATAAGCGTTAAGATTTTCGTATAGGTTATAGTCTTTTCATCTTTATTTCTGAAATCCCCAAAGCTCTGAAAACTGGAAATTAAAAAAAAAAGGTTTGAAATAGAATTAATTTGCCAGCAAAACTTGAACGGGTGTGAGGCTCCCTACAGTATTTATTTGTTGACCCAAATGTGTGTGTTTTGCTGTAGATATATCTGCTTGTTAATGGCATGCTGCATGAAACCTTCCTGGGCAGTTTACAAAATATAGTACATAGAGTGTGTTACCTTCCTAAAATTCACAAACTTGTGAATCTCATAAAATTCTGGCCCTAAAACATACCTTGCCCCAAGGATTCAATAAAAGGATTGAGGGCCTTTTGAAAAATTTAAATACTCAATTTTTTGTTGTTGTTCAGTCGCAAAATTGTGTCTGATTTTGCGACCTCATAGACTGCAGAACACCAGGCTTCCTTGTCCTTCACTATTTCCTGGAGTCTGCTCACTCAGGTCCATTAAGTCAGTGATACCATCCAACCATCTCATCAAACTCTGTTTTAAAAATTCAGTTTTTTAAAGTTTACTATGCAGAGTACATCATGAGAAACGCTGGGCTGGAAGAAGCACAAGCTGGAATCAAGATTGCCGGGAGAAATATCAATAACCTTAGATATGCAGATGACAACACCCTTACAGCAGAAAGTGAAGAGGAACTAAAAAGCCTCTTGATGAAAGTGAAAGAGGAGAGTGAAAAAGTTGGCTTAAAGCTCAACATTCAGAAAACGAAGATCATGGCATCTGGTCCCATCGCTTCATGGGAAATAGATGGGGAAACAGTGGAAACAGTGTCAGACTTCATTTTTTAGGGTTCCAAAATCACTGCAGATGGTGACTGCAGCCATGATTTTAAAAGACGCTTACTCCTTGGAAGGAAAGTTATGACCAACCTAGATAGCATATTGAAAAGCAGAGACATTACTTTTCCAACAAAGGTCCGTCTAGTCAAGGCTATGGTTTTTCCAGTGGTCATGCATGGATGTGAGAGTTGGACTGTGAAGAAAGCTGAGCACCGAAGAATTGATGCTTTTGAACTGTGGTGTTGGAGAAGACTCTTGAGAGTCCCTTGGACTGCAAGGATATCCAACCAGTCCATTCTGAAGGAGATCAGCCCTGGGATTTCTTTGGAAGGACTGATGCTAAAGCTGAAACTCCAGTACTTTGGCTACCTCGTGCAAAGAGTTGACTCATTGGAAAAAACTCTGATGCTGGGAGGGATTGGGGGCAGGAGGAAAAGGGGATGACAGAGGATGAGATTGCTAGATGGCATCACCGACTCGATGGACGTGAGTCTGAGTGAACTCTGGGAGTTGGTGATGGACAGGGAGGCCTGGCGTGCTGCGATTCATGGGGTCGCAAAGAGTCAGACACGACTGAGCGACTGAACTGAACTGATTGTGAGGAAACAACAGTTTCTCATCAGAATCACTTGCTAAAATATTCCTGCAGTCCCCATTCTACATGTTGATAATTCTAAGTCAATGCTTGTTTCAAAGGTCTTATTTGGCTAGTTTTTCCATAGTACTTGTACTGGTTATGTCATTGAGTTCTTAGGTTTTTTTTCCGTTTCTGATAGTAACTGACTAAGGTAAAGACTTCAGGTTTTTGAATTTCAAGATTTAGAAGGTGTATTTCACTGGAAGTGGTCTCATGAACTCAAGTTTCACATACTACTTGAAGATGATACCTTTTGAATATTTTCCAAAGCAGATTTAAAGTTGTTGCCCTCTCTTCTATGTTTTACTTCTGGTGTTTTTGTTTGTACTTGTGCCCTCACATGATTTCTTTAAAAATGTTTCCATTTAGAAAACAATAATTAGTTTTCAACATAAGAACATCTAAATTTCCACTTGGAATTTGGCTTTCATCGCATGCGTGCCGATTTCAGCACCTTCTGTAGAATAAGAAATTGTGTACAGCAATTATGTAAGAAACCCAGTTTGCTTACTTATTAACAGGCTCTCACAATTTTGTCAGCAAGCCGCACTTAGTCATTAGTAAACCCAGCTATTTTTCTGTGTTAGCTGCAAATACAAGATTATAGGTCTGGAAGTAGCCTATGTGATCACTGATCACTCACAAAATTAGCGATTATTGGAAATGATATTGAAGTAGTTACTTGGCTTTTTTGCCGTCTAGAGGCTCAGGCTGGACTTTGGTGTATCCATAGTAGAACCATTTCTAATTCTCTAAGAGACTCAGTTGACTCAAAGAATGGGAAGTCTAGCCAAATATGACTCATTCTAGGAATGCATCCCTAGCTTCTATTATCCTCTGGTATTGAATTTATTTCTCACATAGGCCATCTTAAATGTAGTAAGAAAGACAGCATTTTTCATCCCTAAGCCCACAATCTCATGAGCCCAAAGGCAAGACTTTCCACATCTGTTTAACGGTTTTGAGAATATTCTGATTGGCCCTGCCTGGGTTACATACCCACCATTGAACCAATTAGCGTCTCAGAGGTGGGGATTTTGGCCAGCCTTGGAGGTACTCTTACTCTTTTTCCTGTGTGCGTGTGTTTATATATGTTGGGGAGTGTATGGATGTTGAGGAAGACACTATAATCAACAGCTCTACCAGGAACTTGAAGGGTGCAGGAGGTGGTGTCATTCTCTCAGCAAGAGAAAAATTCATTATGGCACTTAAAGAAAATATTTACAAAAATGAACAAACAATCCTCTCCTGTCTCCTGCTGCCACTGGAAACCTCATTCCTCAAGGTCCAGACAAAGTCTATCTCCCTTATAAAATTTTCCTAATTGCCAGGCCTGGGAACGGCTCTGTCTGCTGCTTGGTGCTTTATGCTTCGTATCATTGCAGTGCGCAGTGTGTGCGTGTTTCATCTTGTCTACTGCTACTTGAAGTCAGGAAACTAGTTGAACAACTCTCAATGCTTTATAACTAATTACTTCATTGCAACATAGGCCCTAAATTTTTGTTCAATGAATTAATTAACTCTTTAAAGAGGTTTGAAGCTTTGTAGTATTCAGTGGTGCAAAATGGAATCATATATTGACTGTAAATTGTTATCTGTTCAGAAGAGTTGACAGAACTCTTAATGAAAATGTTTCATGGTTCTTGGACCTTTGTTTTTTATTGTCATGGGGAGTGAGCTTGTGTGTGAAATAAATCCAGTGCTGGAGGACAGAGGCCAAGAGATGCACTCTAGACTGCATTTCTGTTCTTTCTGATGACTATAGTAATCTTTGACTGTAATAATCATCTCATGCATTTGTCCATAGGGAAAATTACCTCAAAAGAAATATATTTCTCCTGTATTAATGGCTTCCCAGGTGGCACAGTTGGTAAAGAATCTGCCTGCCAGTGCAGAAGATGCAAGGGACTCGGGTTCGATCCCTGGGTCCAGAAGATCCTCTGGAGGAGGAAATGGCAATCCATTCCAGTATTTTTGCTTGGAAAATTCCATGGACAGAGGAGCCTGGTAGGCTACAGTCCATAGGATTGCAAAGAGTTGGATACAACTAAGCACACACAATCAACCAACCAACAACACTATATTAATAGAAACGTATTATTAAGGCCATGTTGTCAGTGTTTTCTTTCTTAAAATAAATATAGTACCACTGCTTATTTGGTGGAGAAATGAATTTTCTGAAAGAGTGAATTTACAAAGAACTCAGTGACCTATCAGAATGGTCAGTCTTTTCCCTATGGGTTTGCAAGTCCACATTTAGTGAGATTATTTACATTGTAATGAACTCCAAAAGCACTGAAGGTTAGCAGTATTGGTTCTTGATTTCATAACATACTGTGTAACAATGTACTATGTAACCAGTAAGTGATATCGCAAAATGGTCTTTTTAAGAAATTTGTCTCTATTGACTCATCCAAGAGGGGTCACTTGAAAACTATTGAAATAGAGCAAAATAATCAAATTCAGATGTCTTAGGGTTCTCAAATTCCTTTAAGCTTGATGTAGCAAAGAAAATAGTTTTACCCTTTGAGCCCTTGAGCTAAAGTTTGGAAACCCATGTTAAGTTTCTGAGTTAAGCAAGTTAAACAATTTGTTTATCTTTTTAAACAAACAGTTCAAATGTGTTGTCTTTGAAGTTAACCGCATTAGAGATTTGAACATTTTCTTATTTTGTAGTCATGGCTGAGGAAGTCTTGGGTTCCTCCTAAAATAGAGTTTTTCAGAAATTGTTTTTCTTATGCAGAGCTTACCAGACCTTCGACTTCACTTCTATGTGAAGCCTGAATAAGCTACATTCCTGAGAAGACTTGTTAGTATCCTGTGACTATCACGTCAGATTCAAAGCTCTTTAAATGCTCTCTTGTTGAACAAGATGTTGCTTCTTTTTACTCATAAAACAGGTTAAAGCAGGCTTTCTTAGGCTTTCCCTTTTAGGAGCTATTTTGGTATTTCCAAAGAAGGCCAGGGAATGCTGGTGTGAGTAGGAGTAGGAACAGGGGTGGGAAGAGATGTCTAGGTGTGCAAACCCTAAGGTAGGGTAGGATCTCATAGAGTTGAAGTTTCCTGCAAATCTCAGTATTAGATGTGGTTTTGAAATGATAATTTACAATTTCACGTGAATTTTTTGAAAACTCTGAACATGTTTTAGACCCTTTAGATTGTCAGTGCCTGGGGAGGTACTTAAAATCAGTCTCATATTTACCTTGCGTTTAGAGAATTGAAGCCCAGTAGGTTAAATATGAGTCATGTAACATAGCTATTAAGTATCTGAAATGAAATTTGATGCCAAATCTTATAATTTCTCATTGTCCTACTTTCTAGAACAGGAAATGAAGCATCAGTTTTTTTTTAAAGATAAAAATAACATATGAATACGTCAATAACTTTCACTTAGATCCTCACAAGGCCACCAGGTAACTACCTTCTGCTGAGGAAATAGACCCAGGGAGGTTAAGCGTCCCTAAGTAGTAAGCTCTCATTTCACACTCAGGACATGTGATTCACATTTCTTGGTGTGTGTATTACACTCTGAAGACAGAAATTGAGAACTTGTCAGAATAAATTCTGTATGTGAGAGATAAGCACACTATTTAAGGAAATTCTGTTTTCTGTTTAGTAACCTTGTTTAGATTTTTGTCTTTCAAGTTCTGTTATTCACATATGTAAGTGTCCAGCCCTCCTCACCCCCTAAAATAAACTTGTGGGATATACTTAATTGTAAGCTTTGCAGTGGATTAACTCATTGAACTTCAGTTTTGAGCAGGTTGTGTTTTCCATTAAAAGCCTTTTTTGCTTGGCATAAGCCAATTTTGCTTATGTTTTGAGAGTTAAAATGTTCCAACTAAGAGAACAATTTCTGATAAGTTTTTATTTACCTTGGAAATTTTGTACTTTTCTCTGATATTGACGATTTGAATGTTATGACTTAGCATTATTAATTATTATAATAATATGGAATAACCATTACTGTCCACAGAATTTAATATGCTCAAGATTATACAATAAATGGCAGAGATAGGGTTCAAACCTGAATCTGTCTTAACGTTTAGTAATTAGCTCAAATATTCAGGTATTATATAAACAATACAGCAGGAATCAATAGTGATTTATGGGATTAAAAAAAATAAGCAAGCCCTTTGCTTCAAAAATACTCCTAAATTATATATGAAACTATTACTAGTAATCTAAAAATCTATTAATTAATCTTAATATTATTAATAATTTAAAATTTTCTAAAAATATTCTACCAAATCTGAGATGGCAGTGGTGAGAATTCTTTTTCATTAGAAAAGGCCTGCAGCCACAATTAGTCTTCGACCTCAAACAGAAAAAAAGCAACATTTTTAAAGAAATGGTAAAATGTTCAGTTAGCCTACTTTTAAGGATATGACTATAACATTTCATTAAATTCGACTGATACTTAACAGCTCAATTTTATAATGCTTGATAACCGTAGGAAGAAGGAAGTAGGAGTAAGAAAATGCAGATCTGTGAAAAGAAGAGGGGAAGTAAAAGGAAGTGATTTAAAAAAAGGACTCAGTCCCTCTTAGCTATTTCTGATTTCTGCATCACTTCCAACATCAGACATCTCTGCTTTTCAGCTTTTCACTCAGCTCTGAAGTGTGTATGTGAGTTTATGAGAAACTTCTTGTTATGAACTGTAGTACCTGTGGTCTCTTAGGATGATATAAGGAAAAAGAGCTTTGCATTATTAATCAGAGCACTTGGGTCCTATTAAGGTTTCTGTCTAGGTTTGTGTATACACCTGTGAAGTGAGTAGTCTAGATTAAAAAGCTTTTCAAACTAGATCATGAATCAATTTGGGTGTAGAAAAAGTGGTATTTTATAAAAGGAAAATAGAAAGTGCCAGTGCACTGAATATGGTAAGGATAAATACTGCTTTGTGAAGTATTTCTGTTATGTGTATTTATGGAGTATTAGTTGCAGTGCAAAATGTATTTTCACAATGAGTTTGATTTTTCTGTCCTAAAATTTAGTGGCTTAAAAGAGCAGCCATTTTATTAGAGTTAATGGTTTTATGGGTCAGGAGTAGCTGGTTAATTCTTCTGTTCCATGTGGTATTGGCTAGGATCACTTGAAAGTATTTAGCTGATAATATGGAGAAGGCAATGGCACCCCACTCCAGTACCCTTGCCTGGAAAATCCCATGGATGGAGGAGCCTGGTGGGCTGAAGTCCATGGGGTCGCACCGAGTCAGACACGACTGAGCGACTTCACTTTCACTTTTCACTTTCATGCATTGGAGAAGGAAATGGCAACCCACTCCAGTGTTCTTGCCTGGAGAATCCCAGGGACGGGGGATCTGGTGGGCTTCCATCTATGGGGTCGCACAGAGTCGGACATGACTGAAGTGACTTAGCAGCAGCAGCTGATAATAGGTCTGGTCTGTTTTGGTAGAGGTGACTGGAAATCTTGGCTGGATTCCTCTTTGTCTGTGTAGTTTGAGTGCCTCTCCCTGTGGTTTCTTCATCCTGGTAGTTGGACCTCCTTGACAGCAGCTCAGGTCTCCAAGAGACCAAGGCAGGAGCTGGCAGTCCTTTATGGCTAAAGCTTGACCAAATTTGTCTATCTAAGCTTTTAATTCTGCTTCTGTCCTTTGAATGATGATTCATTTCAATAATCTACTCTCCTACCCCTCCACTTGCACAAATAACATTGGAAAATGTGTTAACTTTTGGTTTCGAAGTGCGGAGTTTAAATATGTATATTATTTTCCCATGGTATATAGTGAGTTTTAGGTTTTTGGAGAAATAATTTAAGGTCTAACCATTTCTGTGGAGTCTTAAGTTTGTTACCTAATGCTACCTAAAAAGAACTGCCTTATTATAATGTTTGGAGATTCCATTTGGATTTAATTACTTCTTCCCTTCACATATAGTCAATCTGGAGCTGTTATGCTTTTGTCAAAATCTGGAAAGTGCGAAATCTGTTCCCATCAACCCCCATTCCACCCCACAGTAAAGAAAACAAAACCATTAAATGTTTTTGTTATAAATCTAAAGGTTGTTATCACAAGAAAAAAAAAATCTTTGTGTATGGTTATGGATGTTAACTAGACATTGTGGTGATTATTTGCAATATATACAAATACCGAATCATCTGAAGCTAATACAATGTTAGGTGTCCATTATACCTGCAAAAAATATATTCATTTTTGTAAAATGTAGATTTTGTGATGTATTTTTAGCTGATAGAGACTTTCTAGAATAGGACTATTCCCTATGATAGAATTGTAGAGATTTTTGTATATATACTTTTTATTCTGTATTGGGGTATAGCCAATTAACAGTGTTGTGTTGGTTTCAGGTGAACAGCAAAGGGACTCAGTCATACGTACACATGTATCCATTCTCCTTGAAACTCCCCTCCCATCTAGGCTGCCACCTAACACTAAGCAGAGTTCCATATGCTGTGCATAGGTCATTGTTGTTTATCTGTTTTAAATCTAGCAGTGTGTACATGTCCATCCCAAACTCCCTCTCACTTCCCTCCATCCTCCTCTCTAAGAGCTGTAGGGATTTGAAGAAATGTCCATGTTAGCGTATCTGCCTATATTTGGAATATTAATAGCAGTCTCTTAGGATATAAATATAAGGGATTTATCTTACCATACCCTTGGCTATTTAGAATCCCAGATCTTGAAGCAGTGTTTGAGTTTAACCCCTGGCTTTTTGGGAATGGGTTGGGCTGGTTATTTGACAAGTTGCACTGGAGAGTAATTGTTTTTTCGCCTCTGTCTGCAGACAAATGTCTTGTTTTTCAGATAAACCACATTCATTTTAAATGTTCCTCTACCCCAGGCTATTCTTTCCTACCAAGAAAGACATGAAGACAATCAAGATTTCCTTCAAAGTAATAAAGGAGGAGAATGTGGAAAATGATAATTTAGAATGAAATTCTGTGCATTTAAATGCCAGTATTTAAAAATAAATACTAAAACCCACCCTCAAATGAAATGAGAGTGGGAGTACTTAGGTATATTTTAAGCTTGTAAATAGGCTTGTGAAGATAAATGTCTTATCTCAACCCCTGGCAAAGTGATATGTTATAGATGCTTGAAAGAAAGAAAGGGAAATCGCTCAGTCGTGTCTGACTCTTCACGACCCCATGGACTGTAGCCTACCAGGCTTCTCCGTCCGTGGGATTTTCCAAGCAAGAGTACTGGAGTGGGTTGCCATTTCCTTCTCCAGAGGATCTTCCCAACCCAGAAATTGAACCCGGGTCTCCTGCATTGCAGACAGATGCTTTACCCTTTTGAAATAATGTTATATATACACACATACATACATACCTATGTATGTACATATGTACATACATACATATGTACATACATACATATGTACATACTTTGTGTATGTAAACATATGTCAAACCCTGATGATAGTAGTTCTATCACATTGCAGTTCTCTATGAACTTTTATAACTATTGAGGCAATAAAATAATTTATTCTTAAGGTTTCTTATGCCTGATTCTCTCAGATGCAGTGAAACAATAGAAAATCTGTACAGCAACCCACTGCAAAAGCTAGTGGTCCTTCCCTTTCATTTGAGACTACGTGATCACATCAAATAACCACTGGGTGAAGTATGTCCATTGAAAGCACTCCAAAGAGTGCTATGGTGTGTGTGCTGTATTTATACGTATATAGTTTTAATTACACTTGAGTTAGAATGTCTGTTGTGCCAACTAAGAGAAGACACTTCAAAGATTACATTTTCCCCAATACAACAGTTTTGGTGGGCACATCTCCCCCTCCCTGGTTTCCCAGTAACAATGAGACCACTATCATTACCGCCTCCACCGCCATCACTGCTGTATAAAACTTCCACGTGTTTCAATTTTAAATGCTTCGTTATTGCAGGAAAGCAGTCTGCCCTGTTTCCACAAGGAGGGGTTGCACTGTTTCCTTGAGGTCAGTCTTTAGGCTGATGAGAACCAATGCCAGTCTGTGTCCTGTCCTATAGACTGTGGGAGAAGATGGCCCTCTGCCCATGTAGTAGGGTTGAAGACAGGGCCTTCAGATCTAGATTAGTCCTCATTAGTGGAAACTATGAGATTGCTGGTTACCGTTGTTAGAATACCTCTTAGGGGGAAAAAAAGCCCCAAAACACTGGGACTACTAAATAAGAGACCAGTTTAATCATTTCTAAAAAACTCAATAGAAACTACTGTTCCTTAGAACTCTTTGGATAAAGCTGCATATTTTTTACTCTTATTTAGAGAATGATAGGCACCGGTTAGTTAGAGGACATACCCAAGGACAGCATGAATATATAAAAAATTTTTTTTCTTACAGAGGAGCCTTTTATGGACATTTGTGGTTTCAATTTCTGAGTCTTGAAAGATCTTGCTAAGAAATAATTTGTAATTTTCCTAAAGCCTAAATTTGATTTGCACAAGACGAATGGCTGAGATGGGGTATTTTCTTAGTTTTATAGTAAACTGAACCCTTGTACTCATTGTGTGCCTCTGAATTCTTGCAGAGTGGTAAAAAAGATATTTTTCTTTGTCAAAAATCAGTCTTGTGATTTTGACAGAAATGAAATTGTGATTGAAATTTAAAAAATGAAGAGGTCTAAGAGATGATTCTTGGTGGCAATTAGGAGTCTTGGCCAAATTAAAGATAAAAATGGCAGATTCATTGTCTGCTTAGATTTAACTATGAATAAGTACACATGGAAAAAAAAGAAGCAACTTCTGAAAGTATTTCCTGTGATGCTCCAGCTAATAAGAAAGCTCTTTCTGGACTATTATATTGCATGGGTTGAAGTCACAGTATAGTGGTCTGAAACTTGGATATTTGTAAAAGTCTCAGACTTACGTCAGTCTATCTTGGGTTTACTCTGATCAGACACTGTATAGTGGTAACTAGTCCCAGTTCTGGAGTTATACTACCAGAGTTTGCATTTCTGCTCTGTAATGTGTGACTTTCAGCAAATTCTTTAACCACTTTGAGTTTCAGTTTCTTCAAGTGTAAATGGTGATAATAGAATGTCTTCTATTACGGTTGTTGTAAATTCAAATGAGATAGTACTTGAAAGATATATATAGCGTGGTTCCTGGCACATACTAACCACTCATTAAGTTGTACCTTGGAGAAGGGCATGGCAGTCCATTCCAGTATTCTTGCCTGGAGAATTCCATGGACAGAGAAGCTTGATGGGCTGCAGTCCATAGGGTCTCAAAGAGTTGGATGTGACTGAGCACACATGCATGCAAGTTGTACCTATTATTTTTCTTATATACATATTTAGTGGCTGCTGGCTTCCCTGGTAGCTCAGAGGTTAAAGAATCTGCCTGCAATGCAGGAGACCTGGATTCGATCCCTGGGTTGGAAAGATCCCTTGGAGAAGGGAATGGCAACCCACTCCAGTATTCTTGCCCGGAGAATCCCATGGACAGAGGAGCCTGGCAAGCCACAGTCCATGGGGTTGCAAGAATTGGACACGACTTAGCAACTTAGACAGTGATTGCTAGCAGGTGACTGCTAAGGTAGAATGGTTCCCCTCTTAGGGTGTTGTTCAAATGAAACTGCATATACAATTGTGGACAACTATTTAGTCTATTAATAGAAAACAGTAGGCACTACAGAGTAAGAACGACTAGAAAGAAAAATCTGTTTCCCAAGTTTTTATTTCTATCCCTGACCACTACTAGAACTTGTCCCTTGAACTTGATTCTTGCCTTTTCCATTTATCTTGGTAATAGCAGCACCATTTACTCAATTTAGCCCCAATTTACCCAATGTTGTCTAAAATCTAGGAGTTACTCTTGATTCCTTTATTTTCCTTACTCCCCTGTATTTTGCAAGTCCTGTCATTCTACCTCCAAAATGTCCATTTACTTCTATGTCCACCACTATTTTTGTGGTTCAGATCAGAATTATTTGTCATCTTTAATACTGTAATAGGTTATTTATTTGGTTGCATCAGGTCTTAGTGGTGGCATGGGGGATCTAGTTCCCCAATCAGGGATTGAGCCTGAGCCCCCTGCATTGTGAACACAGAGTCTTAGCCACTGAACCACGAGGGAAATCCCTGTCACAGGCTTTTAATTTAGTCTTTCTGCCTTCATGCTCCTGTGATCTATTCTCTGCACTGTAACCACATTCTCTTTTAAAACAATATCAGATCATGTCATTCCTCTGTTTAAAACTTAATTAAGTGTTCAAAACTTAATTCCTGTCTTGCTTATAACAAAATCTAAACTTCTTAGGCTCATCAAAGCTAAGACAGCCTGCTTCTTCTCTGACTACAGCCTTTCCTCTCTTCCTTGCCCTTTTTCACACTGGCCTTCCAGTTATTTTAGTCATATCTGTCTGGAATCCCTTCCCCACTTTGCTATTCTTTGCTATTCAGTTTCTTCCTACTGGAGGCCTTCACTGACTCTAAATGAGCCTTTCTCTGTGTTGATTTGCTGGTTTTAATTCTCTGAATAGCACTTATGAGCATTTAATGATCTTATTTATTTGATTATTCATCCATATCCCCTCACTAGAATGTAAGTTCTTTAAGGGCAGTACATATTCTTGGCCGTTGCTTAGTCTCCAGTGTTTTGAGTAGTAGAGTAGAACTCAGTAAATATTTGTTGAGCTAATGAGTGATTGATCTCCTTCCCCCTTTTTTTGGCTATTCCTTGGATTGTGGGGTCTTAATTCTCTGACTAGGGGTTGAACCCCTGACCTCAGTGGTGACAGCATGGAGTCCTAACCTCTGGACCACTAGGAAATTTCCGAGTGATTCAGTCCTAAAAGCTTGTTTGTGATGTACCAGATTTATGGTAAAATAAAAATAAGAAAAAATCTTTTACATAGAAACTATGCTTCATAAGATTACCAGCAATACTTTTGAGTAGCACTATTTATTCTGTGATGGCCTTTTTACATTTTTATGTTAAAATGCCCTTTTATGAAATGATAGTGCTGTATTCAATTATGTAGTTTAAATATATATTCTTGGCAGCATAAATAATTGGGAAGCTGTGTTGTCCTATACTTTTAAGTTGAAAGTTTTCTTTGACTTTTAGAGATTTGTGGTTCACTGAAAATAAAGAAGCACTGTGTGGGTGTTCTTGGGAGGGAGTTTTGCTAAGAATTCTTACTAAATAAAGTTCAATCAATCAAATGTTATTATATTCTTCAAACTCTCCTGGGAAATAAATTGTCAGTTTCCATTTAAAGATTAGGTTCTGTTTGAATATGTCATGGTAAAGTGAAATGTGACATTAGAATCTACGGACAATAATTTAAAGGAAATAAAAATAGTGAACCTCTTATATCTTTTGAGGTAATACATTTAGCAATGTTTCTTTGAATAACCTTGACTATAATGAAAGCTAAGTAAAACTGTATACGTTCTATTTTCATTAAAACTGACCACCTCTTAAAAAAAATCTACTCAATTTGTATTGAGTCACAAGTGGACAGTTTTTTTTTTTTCCCCCACTTTCCAGTAAGAACTGAAAGGGCCCTGAGATGTTGACTGTAACAGATGACCTTGCATTTCAGATAAGGAAACTAATGGTCAAAAGGCATACTTTTTTTTTTGGTAGGCCTAGGCTTAGAATTCCCACCTCCTCATTCCTGTGCTTCCCAGGTGGTGCTAGTGGTAAAGAAGCTGCCTGCCAAGGCAGGAGGTGTAAGAAACACAGGTTCCATTCTTGGGTCTGGAAGATCCCCTCGTGGAGGGCATGACAGCCCACTCCAGTATTCTTGCCTGGAGAATCCCATAGACAGAGGAACCTGGCAGGCTATAGGCCACAGGGTCACAAAGAGTTGGACAGAACTGAAGCGACTTAGCACGCAGGCATTCTATTTTTGCTTAGTTAGGGATGTAATAAATTTTTGCTACTGTTAATGTGAAATAAATAGTATACAAATCCTTGTTCACATTTGCTCTATTTTATTTATGATAGTTGCCTAAAACATGGAATTGGTGACATGTATTGCCACAGAGCTTTCTAGAAATGTACCATTATATGGAAATACTTGTTATTGAACCCTTAACAACAAACTGGTTGTGTTTGAAGAGAACTTTGCTATTGTTTTGGGGTTGGAAGCATTTGTTGAAATGGTAAGTCTACATATTTGTTATGGTATCCATAAATGTATTTATTTAACTATTTGGGGGTTAGCTATCTACGTGCTTTTAGTGGCAAACTAACCACATGATTAGATAAATAGAATGTTTGCTTATCTATCTTTCTATGAGTAAATTATTCTGACTCACTGATCTTGATTCAACTATTTAAATTGGAAGAAGGTTAGTGGAAGTTAAAAATTCCAATTGACTGCTTTTCCCTATTCGGAAAATAGGGATTGAATAGGGAAATAAATTGAATAGGATTGAAATAAATTGCTTAGAAAATTGATCAAAAGTTTTTTAGTAGTTACTCAATAGCTAACCGTGTGTGTATTTGTTATGTGTATGGTTGAAAAAAACTGGGTGGAAGAGAGGGTAGGGAAAGATTAGGAAAGGAGCATGAAAAGAGGAAAGGAACATGCTATGAATGAAAAAAGCTGCTGCCTTTATCTGGAAAAACATGTCTTTTATCTCTACCTGATTGACTCTAAAAGAACGATCACACATGAACCCTTTTTACTGAAATAACATTTTTATATTTATACCTGCCAAAATGAACTATTATCTAAGTACATTTTAAATAATACACTTTTTAAAAGTTGTGTTGACTGGTTATGAGTACAAACAAAAGTATTGATTGTTAGATGCAAAGTGTCACTTCTCAAAAGTTGGGTTTTTTAAAAAGAAATCTTTGAATTTGATATGACTTCAATTTTATTGAATATTTGAACATAGCAGACTTTTATCATCCCTTAATAACATACAATATATTTGTTTAAAAGCAGGGTTTCAAATCTAGCTTTTTTGTGTACCACCTTTTTTTCTTTACCTTTATTAGTAAAAATCAAAAGTAAGTGTCAACAAAAGCATGAGTAAAAGTTCATTTATTTTTCACAGGGCCAAGTTCAGGTTAGCTTTCGTATCATGCTTCTCAGAGATATAATTTTAACAAGTGTGGTAATAACAAAGTAGTAATCATGTCTTGTGCTAAGGACTCTATTAGACACTTTACTAGAATGAATTAAGTTTTGATCTTCTCAATGCCATGAAAAGCATGTAATGTGTAAACTCATGCAGGAAGTCATGTAGAGGTTCCAAGTCACTTCTGTCTTGCTACCTTTATAATCTTGCTACTTTCCTTTACAGCCTTGCTACTTAGCATGGCCCACAGGAGAAGCAACTGGAAACATCTGGGAACTTAAGGAAATGCAAAATCTTGACCACAGAGCTTGCTGAATCCTTAATAATAAGATCTCTCAAGTGATATGTATTAAAGTCTGAAAAGCACCATAGTGCATCCCATATTAAAAGTTGCATGGAGATTTTGAAGTTTGTTCTGAGTATTATTCCTGGTTTTACTTTAGTTCATCCGGGTTACGGTTGTTGTTCAGTCGCTAACTTGTGTCCGACTCATGCGGGTTATCTATTAACATTTTCCGTTAGTGGAGAAGGCAAACTGTTGTATTAGTCAATGTCTCCACTGCTTCAAATTGCTATCCTGCTGCTGCTTTGATTCACTTCCTGAGGAACAACTGGCTGGTTCTGCTTGTGGACATTTGGTCAAAGTCTCAATCAGCCAAGACTCTTGTTTTTAATAGCCTTTACTCATGGACTGAACACTTCAGATTTATAGTGCAGGGCTTCCTTCTAGATAGGCATTTTCCAAATTAAAGAAAATAATGTTAAAAGCATTTTTGAAGAAAACTTGAAATCTTTTGGAATACTTATATTTTAGATTGTAAGAAACCACAGATTTGTGTAAATTGATCTACTAATTTCATTTTGTGAACATAATTATTCTGTCACAGGGACAATGGTAGGTAAGAAAAGCAAGGCTGGCTTAGCAGAACAGCACTGTCAGGTAGACATGTAATGTAAGACAAAATTAAACTTCTAGCCACATTAAAAAGTAAACAGTTTAATCTTAATAGGTTTTATTTAACCCGGTGTAGCAAAGTACTATTTTAACATGTAGTCAAGATATATATAAAGACTTGAGATATTCTGTATTTTTTGTACTGTCTTGAAAAAGTACATATTTATCTGTGCAGTGTCTCAATTTGGATGCTAAATTTTCTACCTTGAAACGTATGCAGTGAAAAATAACTGTTTAATGGAATAATGTTTTACTTTGCTTTTGGTTTTAAAATTTAAACTAATTAAAAGGAAATAAATATTTAGTTCCTTCAATCACAGAATGCACATTTCAATGTTACGTGTTAGGGTGTGTTTCTAATGTAACTGATTTCAGATTATGGAATTGAACCCCATCCAAAATGCTTAGTAAATGAATGCCACCGGAGGTTATGGTCTGTCTGTTTATATAAATATTTGTACACAGAATAAAGAGGGAATAAACAAAAGCTATTTAGATCATAAAACGTTTATTTTCTAACGCCCCCATGTCAGTCCTTCCTGCAGGTGGAATTGATTTACTGTCTTTTATTAGCGGTTCAGACTCAGTTTTAAGTTCTTTTACCCCCGCTAAATCGCAAAGTTAGCGCCAAGAGTCAAGGTTCTTCCAGTTTTCTATGACTAGATGCTTGCTTCAGAGCGCTGCATCCTTTTCAGGAAAGCGAGGACGTCTGACAATTAGTGTGTCAAGCAGGATAGTCTGGGCTAGTTTGGCCTGGAGGTTTTAAAAGTTACACGTGTACCTGGATAACCCGGGAACTTGCTAAAAATACCATTGTACGGGCCTCACTTTTCTAGGTTCTGATTCGCAAGTTTACACTGAGACCCTGGACACTTCCTTATAAGCTGTCCTAACTTTTTAAAGTCCAAAACGTTTGGGGACCACCATACTCGGCACTTGACTCTTAGAAGGCTGCGAGTTCTAATTTAACACATCGTGCTGCTATTGCCACGCGATCGACTCTCCCCGGACTGAGGTTGCCAGGCGGTTGCGGTTTTTCTGCAGATGGGTTTTTAGGCTGTTAAACCCCCTCTCCGAAGACTGCCCTGACATCGCCCCCGTCCCAAGCCCTGTTAGAGCGACCTGGGCTGGCCGAGGTAGACCGCGCCATGTGACTGATAAACCGGTTGCCTTTCGGGGCGGCCATTTTTGAGGCGGGCACCCAACCTCGTGCACCGTAAGCCGGGAGTGGGGATAGGCAGTTACCAGGACTCAAGATGGCCACCGAGCCCGCTAGCCAGCCCGCTAGCCCGCATGCCGGCACGAGACGCACAGGCGGCTTGCCGTGGCCGGCGGCGCCCTGGCTAGGTCCTTGGGCCGCCAGCCAGGGGCGGAGCGCCCGCCCCTTCCGGGCGCGGCCAATCAGCGTGAGCGACCGGCTAGGCGGGGGCCGCCCGCGCGCGGGGTGTGTGAGGACGCGCTCCCGGGTCGCGGAGTGCTTGAGCCCAGAAGCCGTGGCTGTGGTACCTGCTGCTGCCACCCGTGCGAACGCAGAGCATCGGACGCGAGCGCTGTCGCTTGGGGCTGGAAGGTGAAGCTATGACGGCCATCAGGTAATTAATCTGGGCGGCAGCCTGAATTGCGCGCTAGGTAGGCATTAGCCTCTCGGCTGCTGAGAACTGCCGCCCGCCCCTTCTCTTGGGTGTTCTGGAGCCTCCCGGTGCCACCAGTCCCCCTCATGTGGAGGCTTTCTGCACTTTTCATTTGGTCATTTATGCCTTCCTCAGAAGTTTTGGGGGCTGAGGCACGTGGCGGAGACCTTTGAGTAGCCGCATAGCTGAGGTGACTCTCGCCCAGATTCCAGGATTTGAAGCTTGCTGATGAGTCTAGTGGATTTCTTATGAAAATGTAGCTGTCTTCCCCCCACCCCCCGAATGGCCTGAGGCCTGGGGAAGTGTGACGTGCACCGGGCGTGTCCTTGCCCGCGTGTCTTGCCTTCTGACAACTTCGTTGGTGGCCCAGTGCAGACCTGCAGTGTTGGCCCTTCGATGCAGGTAGATTGCCCCCAAGTTTTGAAATTGTCCTCACAATGTTTGCTTATGACTGGAATTAGGACTCTGGTTCCCAAGGTACCATCTGTTTACCTACTTTTATCTGAGTTCCAGCAGAATGAGTTTCATGTATACAATGAGAGCAATAAACGAAAAACTTCACCTCAGTTGCTCTTCCAGAGTTTGGAAGGTTCTTTATTGTTAATGGCCCGGTCCAGTGTCTGTGGGTAGCATTGACCAAATGGTTACCTTATGCTAATGCAACTATTTATAAAAAGAGATAAATCTAAAAGAGAGAGAGATAAATTGCCTTATTTACCCAGTGTTCTGAACAGCCTCTTTTAAAGTAGACCTTGGCCTTCATGGGCTTCGCTGGTGGCTCAGCTGGGAAGGAATCCACCTGCAACGTGGGAGACCTAGTTTCTCTCCCTGGGTTGGGAAGATCCCCTAGAGAAGGGAATGGCTACCCACTCCAGTATTCTGGTCTGGAGAATTCCATGGACCGTATAGTCCATGGGGTCGCAGAGTCCCACACGACTAAGTGACTTTTCACTTTTTGACCTTCATTGTCCCAGAGAAAGGGAGGCCCCAGCACAAATGTGAAGAGAATAAATGAAATTAAATTTTGCTCTGCGAGCTTCTAGCAGCCTAAGTCCTGGTGATTTAATGGTTTCTCACTGGTGATTTTGACTACACAGTATTTTAGAAATTACTTTAGAACCTAACCCTCAGGTAATTTAGGATGTAACTGTTGAACTTGGATGCAGTTTCTCTTAAATTGCATAATTCTATGTAAACTCAGAGTACTTACCTAATTACGCAGAAGGAGGATGGAAATACAGTACTGAAATGTGGGGGCTTCCCAGGTGGCTCATTGTAAAGAATCTGCCTCTTAATGCAGGAGACCCAGGAGATGCAAGTTTGATCCTTGTGTCCAGAACATCTGGAGGAGGAAATGGCAAGCCACTCCAGTATTCCTTCCTGGAAAATTCCAAGGACAGAGGAGCCTGGTGGGCTATATAGTCCATGGGGTTGCCAAGAGTCTGACACAACTGAGCACACACACACACTGAAATGTGGAGATCCACATGGAAAGATTTCACAGTAAATTGTATTGGGATGTATAAATTTAGCTTTTAATGCTAACAGTATTTAGGGTGAATTAGGATTATGCTGTTAAACCTAGTTTATGCTCCATCTCCCCATTTGCACTTTCAAATCCCATCATTTCAGTCTGCTACTAACTAAGAGTGTGGGGCAAATACTTGCTATGTTAAGGGTCTCTTGTGTAGACTTAATTTTAATCCATCATCATAATCCTTGCTACTTCTTGGTAGAGAAACACCCAAATCTAAAACTTCTGCTGCTTGGCTAGTGACAATAGGATGTGTTTTTTAATGTAGAAGTTGAATGGTGGTTGTATTAAAAAGACTTGATTTTTTTTTTTTTTAAACATATATTTTTGGCTGCCTCTGGTCTTAATTGAGAGTGTATGGGCTTTTCTGAGTGGTGCTCAGGCTCCAGAGAGCACAGGCTCAGTAGTGGCAGGCTTAGTTGCCCTGAGGCACGTGGGATTTTAGCTCTCCAACCAGGGATCAAACCCATGTCCCTTGCATTGGAAGGCAGATTCTTAACCACTGGACCACCAGGCAAGTCCCAGAAAGATTGATTTAAAGGTTAATGCTAGTCTTATTTGACTCCTGGAAGGGTAGATAACTAATAATAGTTACATTTATGCTTGTATCTTCAGATAATTAGTCTACATTTTGTATAGTCTTCAGCTATAGTGACTTACTCAAAGATTTTTAGATATTACCTAAAACCAGTTGCCACATTTACACCTGAGGCTAAGAAAAGTTGAGTGCCTTGAGTAAAATCAGTTAGTGACAGAGTTAGGAACGGAATCCAGATATCCATAATCTAGTGCTCTGCAAGATACCTTTATAAAAACAACATACTACTTAAATTTCCTGAAAGGACTGTTTCTAGAACTTTCCTGGCGGTCCAGTGGTTAAGACTCTGTGTTCCCAGTGCAGGGGGCATGGATTTGAACTTAGGAACCAAGGTACTGCATCCACATGGCGCAGCCTAGAAAACTACAAAATTATATACAGAAAATAAAGATAAAAACTGCTTCTGGGAACAAAAATTGTTAAGTATTGTGAGGGACAACTATAGTAACTTTCTTGCTTTCCCACAGTCCTCCAAAGAACTTAATAACTTAGGTTTAAGAGTAGGTGTGGGGACTGCTGAAGTTGAAGCAACTTTGTATATGTGGTGACAGTTCTAAATGGGTTGGTAATCCTACAGATACCAGCTGGTTCCCAAAGAATACAACATTTAATGCAATTTTATGATACCTTTCACATTTATGTTTATTAATTTTTCACATTTATGATGTTACGTGCGTTCCCATTTTGTACTCAGTTTGACAGTAGCCCAGAGGATGGGGACTGCTGACTTGCTTTTACTGATGACAAGAATGATCAAGGTCACCGAGCTGACGTTATGTCCAGTGCTGTTTTTACACCACACTTAAAGTAATTGCTGGTAAATATAGTAATATGTGACTCTTCACAGTGACTATGACAGAATATAGAAATGGAAACAAGTGAGGGCCAGTGGTCAATATACCTGGGTTCTAACTGACAGTATTTTGCTGATTTAGTGATCTTTTTCTTTTTCTCTGAACATTGGTTTTATGAAATAGTGATGGTAATGTGTGCTCATGCTCAGTCACTCAGGCGTGTCCACCTCTTTGTGACCCTTTGTGACTCTCTGAGCCCGCCAGGCTCCTCTGTCCGTGAGATTTTCTGGGCAAGCATACTGGAGTGGGTTGCCATTTCCATCTCTAGGGGATCTTCCCCACCCAGGGATTGAACCCCCATCTTGACGTCTCGTGCACTGCAGGCGAATTCTTTAGCTGAGTCATTGGGGAAGCCCTCAAACAAATCTCTGGTTCCACTGAGATTTGAACTTAGATCGCTGGATTCAGAGACCAGAGTGTTAATCTTCACAGCATGGGGCCTGTTGTGATGGTAATACAGATATGTATTCCACAGTGTTCTTGAGGAGATATGAAACTTTTTTATATTTTAAGGCATTTTGTAAATGGAACATTGTAAATGCAATTTGGTCTCCTTAGAGAATGATGTCATCGGAAAATGTTTAAATCTTAGATTTTTAAATAGGAAGCGGACTTACCTAATTCTCTCATTTTACAGTCGAAGAATCTGAAGGCAAGAGATACTGTGATTTGTTTGGGCTCATAACAAGTAGTTGCATGTCTTGAACTAGATCCCAGATCTCTAGATACCTGATTCAGTGCCCTTTCCAGTGCAGCATCCCACTGTTATGAATTCCCAAATAACTATTTACATAAAAAGAATTTTAAAAAAAGCTTATGATTTTTGAATAACTTTGGCTGGAGAATTTGACTCTGACTTTTATTGTTTATGTTCTACTCTGCTACACCATTACTAATGAAGAGTCCAAGTTTGCAGTCTCTTAAACCAATTATCAGAGTGTGTATTGGGTTGGCCAAAAAGTTCATTTGGTGTTTTCTGTAAGATGGCTAACGAAAACCCCAAAGTTTTTGGCCATCCCGATATATCAGATTCCAGCTGGTCTTCACCTGAGAAATGATGGAACATATTTGATAAACTGATGCTTTTGTCATTTTTAATTGGCCTAACAGGAAAGTTGATGCTTGGGTTAAAATTCAGGACACACAAGAAAATGTAGAATGTTAGGAGTATAAGAGAATCGTAGAGAGCACTTTACTCTTTCTTTCTTGGTACTGGACCTTCAGGCCCAAATGAAGAGCTATGTCCTAGTTTGGTAGCAATAGAATGTAAGAGGGAATTTAGGTCTCCTGACTTCTACTTTATGCACTTTTTATAAGTACTAAGCCAACAGTATTTCAAAATACTCCTATGAATATTGCCTTGTTTTTCCAACATGAACGTCTAGTCTGGTTTTGAAAATTGCTTACAGCTTGAGTTTGTGCCATGGAAGATTGGGCAAATGAGGTAGGGAGTCAGGGAGAGTGTTTGCTGTAGAGCTGAGGAACCTATTCTTTGGCCTGCCCAGACAGGTCAGATTTGGTTTAGGACTATTCTGGGACTAGACATGACTATGGCCTACATGATAATTCTGTAACCACTTCTGTGGGTTAAGCCTACATTGGAAAATTTATGTGGGCTGTGGGTGGAGTACTGGGGTATTTTTCTCGTAACACTCAAGACTTTGAGGTACGTCTAGTAGGATCTGCCAAGCCACTCAGATGGAGAACATTCATATGGAGACTAAATTCTGGCTGAGATTGAAGTGTGTTACTTTGTTGAATTGGTTTCTTTAGAATATTTAAAGTTTTTCAAACTCATTTCAGGGCTTGTGTCTTTTATAAGAATTATAAATTTTATATTCCTACACAAACTTTTTTATTCCATGAGGCTTCTTAGTGAAGCTAATGAGCTTTTTAAAATAAAATGAAATTGTTTCATTTATGAAATATTTTGAAGAACTAAAGCAGGAATCCTTTCCTTGGAGAACTGCAGTGTTGTCAGCTGTTAATACTCATATTTATAAATAGGTCATCTTTATTTGAAAAGGCATACAAGGTTTTCTAACTCCAGATCTTTCCAGCCACAGTATTGCTACATTAAGCAGAACTGTCAAAGATGAAATGGAACCAGAATGATTGTCTAGACAGTTTGAAATGTTAGCCCTTTCTTGTAACATTGGTTAATGCTCATGACTATTTACCTCTTCTACTTGGTTTTAAAATTGTCACTTTAAAAAATACTGTAATAAAATGTAAGTCTGAATCCTTAATTTCACATAGCACAGCTAGCTTATAAATAGAATGACCATATGTCTCAGTTTGCCCAAGACAGTCCTGGATCATGCCTGTTATCCTAGCATAATTATTAATAGCTCTTCCTTTATTCTCAGAAGTGTCCCACTTGGATAATAAGTTATCTGGTCACTTACTTACACACTATAGTAATTTTGTGGTAGTAGATTTGGGTTGTTGAAATGTTATTTTACATAGGACCATAAGATAATGGAATATTAGCTTATTTTGGCTAGATTTGGATATTTTTCATCGGTCAGACATTTTTATTAACAGAATTCTTACTGTCTCAGAGTAGCATATTAAATAAGAACGTATGTGATTTGAAGTTAGGTATCATTTACTTGTTGTGTGACCTTTGACAGGTTATGAAACTTTGCCGAGCTTCTTATTCTCTTTAACAGTGGTGGTGGTTTAGTTGCTAAGTCATGTCTGACTCTGACGACCCCATGGACTGTAGCCCTGCCAGGCTTCCATAAACACAGATAATAGCAAAACCTATACTATAGGGTTTTTGTGAGGATTTAAAGGCAATAACATTCATAAAAATGCATTGTAAGCTTTAAATTGCTGTGTGTTCGTCATTAGTATTGGAGAAGGCAATGGCGCCCCACTCCAGTACTCTTGCCTGGAGAATCCCATGGATGGAGGAGCCTGGTCGGCTACAGTCCATGGGGTTGCTAAGAGTTGGACACGACTAAGCGACTTCTCTTTCACTTTTCAATTTCCTACATTGGAGAAGGAAATGGCAACCCACTCCAGTGTTCTTGCCTGGAGAATCCCAGGGACGGGGGAGCCTGGTGGGCTGCCGTCTGTGGAGTTGCACAGAGTCGAACACGACTGAAGTGACTTAGCAGCAGCAGCAGCAGCAGCAGTCATTAGTATCTCACACATGTGCTTCTGAAAATTGAATTTAAAATGAATAATTTTATCTACTTTAGGGAACCTTACTATTTCATAGCAGTCTTTTAGAAGTGTTAGCTGTCATGGGGAGTAGGGAGATAATACTTAGAGATATATGTATGGTTGAGGATTTTGGGGATGAAGGGGAAGAAAAAAATAGATGATGCTGGGCAGAGGGAAGAGATTTTTTTCCTTGAGTGTGCAAGACAGCATGCTAATATGGACAGCCTTAAATGAAGGACTGGCTTCCATAGCCTAAGGGAAACAAAGACTTTCCTAGTTTGTTTACTTTTTAAAAAATGCCAACAATGTAATTCATATATAGTAAAATCACAGATCCTAAGTTCACTGAATTTTTGGGGGGAAAGAAAAGTATTTGTAAAACACCACCCAGATCAACTTAACAAAACATGTTCATCTCCCAGAAAGTTTTTTCTTGCCTCTTTTCAATCAGTCTCTTTCTCCTGCCCCATCCAGGCAATTGTTTTCTGGCTTCTATTAGTAAAGATTAGTTTTGTGTATTCTTAAACTTCATATAAATAAAATCATAGGATAAGTACTGTTTGTGTCTGATTACTTTTGCTCAGTGACAGTTTTGAGATTCATCCATTTTGACATGTGTTTTAGTAGTTTGCTTCTTTTCACAGCTAAGATTCCATGATATGAACATTATAACAGTTCTGCTGATGGACTTTGGCTTGTTTCCAGGGTTTGGTTACCCTAAGTGACGCTTCGTGAACCTTCCTGTATACGCCTTTGTGTGGACGTGGGTAAATGCCCAGGTGTGGAATTGCTGTGTTCTAGGGTAGATGTGTGTTTAACTTCAGAAACCACCACTGTTTCCCAAAATAGAAAATGGAATACATTCAACATTCTGTATTATAAGAGTTCCAGTTATTCCGCATTCTTGACATTTTTGATGTCATTTACTCCTTTTCCATCCTTTACTCCTTTTCTGTCCTTTCCAAATACCAAAATGTTTGGCATTTTGGATTTTAGCCATTCTGGTGGGTATATAATTCTATTTCATTGTAGTTAATAGTTCACTGGTGGCTAATAATGTGACTATAGGCCATTTGCTTATCTTTTCTTTTGAACTGTCAGTTCAGGTCTTTTACCCATATTTGTAAGTATAGGTTGTCTTTTTTGTTGCTGGTTTGTTAATTCTTTTGGTATTTTAGATAAAAGTTATTTGTCAGATTTTACACATAAGCATATATACCTTCATGTTTAGCAAATATTTTCTCTCTGAGCCATGTCTTTCCATTTTTGTAACAGTGTCTTTTGGGAGCAGAAGTTTTAAAATGTAATATTGAATTCATTGATTTGATTCCTTTTATTTTATGTTTATTACCTTTTAGGTTCTTAGAGATCTTTCCTTTTCTATCTCAAGGTTATGAAACTATTCCCTTACGTTTTCTTCTAGAAGCCTTATAGTTTCAGCCTTCACATTTAGGTCTGTGATCCATGTTAAGCTAATTTTTTTGCTACAGTGTAAAGGTTTCCTTAAAAGGATTCTCAGTCAATAGATTCGATAGGTATAAGACTTTTCTCAGACTCTCTATTCTGATCTGTTGGTCTGTTTGTATCGTGTTATGCCAATACTACATTGACTTAATTATTGTAGCTTTATAAGGTTGGTGTTGTTTCTTTAAATTTTTGATAGCTTTCAGCAGTAAAGCCACCTGGGCCTTAGAATATTTAAAGATATGATAAATGGTTATTCAGATTTACCATTTTTCCCTGTGTCAGTTTTGAATTTTTAAAGAAATCTGTTTTAAATTGCTGGATTGTTATAGAATTACTCATAGTATTCTGTTACTGCTTGCGGAAACTGTTTTATGTCCCCTTTTTCATTCCTGATATTGGTATTCCGCCTCCTCCTCTTTTTTTCTTTTTTAACTTTTTGGGCTCAGTCTTGTTAGGGGTTTACCAATTGTATTAATCTTTTCAAAACCCCAGATTTGAGTTTTGTTGAACTTCTGTTTTGGTACTACATTTTCTATTTTGTTTATTTTTTGCTGTCATATTTTTATTTTCTTGCTTCTATTCTTTTGGACCTAATTTACTCCTTTTCCATTTTCTTTTGAGTTAGAAATTCAGACCATTCATTTTAAACTTTTCTTGTTTTCTAATATGTGCATTTCATATATAAAATGTTTCATATATATAAATGTTTCCCTCTCAGTACTTCTTTTAACTTCAACATAAAATTTTGACATGCGTGATCAGTTCAAGTAATTTTCTAATTTCTGTTGTGATTTCTCTCATATACAGATTTTAAAAGTTTATTGTCTAATTTCTAAATATTTGGGGGTTTTACAGTTATTTTTAAAAATTGGTTTTCTATTTAATTCCATGATACAGAAAATATATTGTTTATACTTTATAAGCATGTATCTGTATTTTATATATGTGGGCATGCGTGCTTAGTTGAGTCTGACTCTTTGTGACCTCACCAGGCCCTTCTGTCCATGGGATTATCCCAGGTAGAATACTGGAGTGGGTTGCCATTTCCTCCTCCAGGGGATCTTCCCAACCCAGGGATCCATCCCATGTCTCCTGTAGCTCCTGCATTGGCAGGTGATTCTTTACCACTGAGCTACCTGGGAAGCCCCCTTTTTATGTATAGAGAAAAAATACATTGTTAAGTTTCAGCCCTTTGATACCTCCTGAGATTTTTATGATCTTACCTGTAGCCTGTTTTGCTGAATGTTACATGTGTTTTTAAAGTCTTTAATTTCACTCAGCAATATTTTGAGATTTTCAGTGTAGTTGTTCTGTACATCATTTATTCAGTAAATGAATATTGCAGTTGTTGGGGTGTATTGTTCTATAAATGCCAATTAGTTTGCTTGTTTGATTTACTGCATTATTCATTTCAGTTCAGTTGCTCAGTTGTGTCCAACTCTTTGTGACCCTGTGGATTGCAGCGTGCAGGCTTCCCTGTCCATCACCAACTCCCAGAGCCTGCTCAAACTCATGTCCATTAAGTCTATGATGCCATCCAACTGTCTCATCCTCTGTCTCCCCTTCTCCACTTGCCTTCAGAAGGTCTTTCCCTTCATCAGGGTCTTTTTCCAGTGAGTCAGTTCTTTGCATCAGGTGGCTGAAGTATTGGAGCTTCAGCTTCAGCATCAGTTCTTCCAGTGAATATTCAGGACTGATTTCCTTTAGGATTGACTGGTTTGATCTCCTTGCAGTCCCAAGGGACTCTCCAAAGTCTTCTCCAACACCACAGTTCAAAAGCATCAATTCTTCGTTGCTCAGCTTACTTGATGATCCAGCTCTCACATCCATACATGACTACTGTGATACATAATTCACATGCCACAAAATCTGCCATTTTAAACTGTACAACTCAGTGGTTTTAGGATATTCATAGTGTTGTGCATCCATCACCACTATCTAATTGCAGAATATTTTCATCATCTCCAAATGAAGTCTCAGGCTTCCTTGATGGCTCAGTGGGTGAAGAATCTGTCTGCAGTTCAGGAGATACAGGAGATGTGGGTTTGATATCTGGGTCGGGAAGGTCCCCTGGAGGAGGAAAATGCCAACCCACTTTAGTATTCATGTCTGAAAAATCCCATGGGCAGAGGAGCCTGGTAGGCAGCATTCCATGGGGTCAAAAAGAGCTGGACACAACATAGTGACTGAGCACAGGGCACAGGTGAAGCCTCGTCCCTGTTAGCAGTCACTCTCTATTTCCTCTGCCCCTATCCTGGCAATTACTAATCTACTTTGTGAATTTGTCATTCTCTGGTCATTTCATGAGTGGAATCATGTATTTGGGCTTTTGTGCCTGGCTTCCTTCACTGAGCATATTATTTTCAGAGTTCATCCTATGTTGCTACAAGTATCAGTATTTCATTCCTTCTTATGGCTGAATAATATTCCATTGTATGTATAGACCACATTTTGTTTATCCATTTACCAGTGGATAGGCATTTTTATTTCCACTTTTTGACCATTATGGGTAATGATACAATAAACATTTATGTACAAGTTTTTGTGATGTCACGTGTTTTCATTTCTCCTGAGTATATACTTATACTGGGTCATATGGTTATTGTGTTTAATCACTAAGTTATATCCAACTCTTGCAAACCCATGAACTATAGCCTGCCAGACTCTTCTGTCCATGGGATTTCCCAGGCGAGAATACTGCAGTGGGTTGCCATTTCCTTCTCCAAGGAATCTTCCCGAGCCAGGGATCCAACCCACATTTCTTATGTCTCCTGCGTTGGTAGGCGAGTTCTTTACCACTAGCGCCACCTGGGAATTTTACATTTGTTTTTTCTTTTGAGGAACTGCCAAACGTTGTTTCAAGCTGGCAGCATCATTTTACATCTCCACCAGCAGTGTGGATTCCAGTTTTTCTGTGTTCTTTCCAATACTTATTATTTTCTCCCAATGTTTGCTGAGAGGCTGTCTGTGCTTGATAAGGTGTAACTTCAATGCTCACCCAGGCTTACAGTGCTGCCATAGCCTTTATTTCCTGCTTGTGCAGAGCCCCATGTTCAGAGATGATTGCTTAGTGCCTTTTCAAGTCTTTCATGAGCATGCACACAAGCCAGGGCACATGTACGTGGTCTCCTAGATTCTCAGGAATATTCAGAACTTTTCAAAACCCCTATGGACATCTCACGTCCACACTTTTACTTTTAAGCTTTTTGGTTTGCTCCCAACTGCTTCAGATGGCTGGAGTGTTAAACAATTGCAGATGATTGTTTTTGACAAATGCCCCTGGGGAAAAGGATGTGAGCACTGGGGAAACTGTGAGTCAGGTCAAATGATAAGTGTTAGGAGTAGGGGTTTTTCGGGTAACTGCCGGTTACTCAAAAGCTCAGATAATAACGGTCTCTGAAAACGGGGCTTTGAAAGAGCTCCAGTTCTGTTCCAATTCCTCCAGTGGCTGATAGACTCTTGCTTTCCACTGTGTTTTTGGGGCTCTTGCTTTTAAGGCTGCCATGGAGCTGGGGAGGGAGATGGGAATTCGGCAAGTTAGAGTGCCACAAAGCTTGCTGTTTTTGCAGAGATTCAGCCTTTTTTTTCCCTTTGAAGAATGCTCCTCAGATGTTGCAAGCCTTTGGAGCTCTGAAAGTGTTGATTTTGACTTTTTTTTTTTTTTTGCTTACTGTTCTTGTTGCTTTTATAGAAGAGAGGATTCTTGGAGGCCCTTATTCTACCATTCTTGATGATGTCACCCTAATTGTTTTTTAAACATTTTAATATATTTTTCTTTTGAATACTTTACGATTTCCTTTTTTTTTTTTTTTTTGACTCACAGGAAGTTGCAAGAGTACAGAGAGTTCCTATGACCCTTCACCCAACTTCCGCCAGTAATAAATCTTAAATAACCATAGTATAGTACCAAAACCAGGAAATTAATATTGGTATAGTACTTTACCGGGTGGCGCTAGTGGTAAAGAACCCACCTGCCAGTTCTAGGAGATAGAGATGCGGGTTCGTTCCCTCGGTTGGGAAGAGCCGCTGGAGGAGGCAATGGCAACCCACTCCAGTATTCTTGCCTGGAGAATCCCATGGACAGAGGAGCTTGGCAGGCTACGGTCCATGGGGTCACAAAGAGTCAGACACAACTGAAGTGGCTTGGCACGTATAGTACTATTAAGTCGACTATGAATGTTTTTAGAATATCACCAGTCTTTGCTTACACTGCATTTTACTGGCGTGGTGGCGGTGTATAGTTCCGTGAGATTTTATCATGTACAGATTCCATATTAACACAATTAGGATACTAAACTGTTCTGTCACCAAAAGAAACTCCTTTGTGTTATCCCTAAATGGTCACTCACAACAGTGTGTTTGAAATCCATCTAGGTTGTATCATAGTTCATTTCTTTTTAATGCTGAATATTAGTCCATTGTACGGGTGTACCACAGTTTGTTTACCTAGTTACCTGTTGAAGGACATTTGGGTTGCTTCCAATTTTTTACTATTACCAGTAAAAGTATTATTATAAGATGGGCTCCAGGCTAGGCATTTAAACTGGCCTCCTGTATACATTTCTTGGGGCAAAAAAAGATGAGCTACAGTCCAGACATTTACAATTAGCCTTCTGTTTGCATTTCTTGAGACAGGAGGTGGGTGGGCTCCAGGTTAGATATTTACAGTCAGTCTCCTGTTTGTACTTCAGAATACAGATAACAACAGAAATAGAGTAAAATAGCCAGGCTTTGTCTCCTGAGGACACTTTAAGATAACAACAGTCAGAAACAGAAAGGGGCTAAACCTTGTTTGTGTAAAAGATCAAGAGGTCATATATTTCCCATCCTTGGGGCAAGGGATACATTGCACGTGCACAGAAAGGCTCCTTTGGGGGTCAAAAGGAGGAGTTTGTCACTCCGTAATATGTGACGCCAAGGCCACCCTATAGGCCTCTGGGCTGGAATGTATTTTGAAAAATATTTGCACATGCACGTTGGGGAGGGTCCTAGAGTAAGTCAGGTGTGGAAAAAGAAACCATGTAATTGGCCAAAGGTAAACAAATACCCAGAAGAACTGCCCTGTATGAATGATTTAACTACCTCTCTACTGCCCTCCTCCTCTTTAGGGGGCACGCCCACACCGTTTCCCTTGGGTGTGTATTTTTGCCTTGCTCCTATCTTAACTGTTTCTCTGTGTGCTCACCCACTTGTTATGGTGCTGTGCTCTAATAAGAAACTTTGTACCTGCTTGTACAGTTTTTGCCTTCATGAGAAACGAATTTCTCAGTGGGGGTAAGAGCCAGGAAAAATTTGCTTCTAACCTCTATCCCTTGCTGATCTGGTGGCTAGGATTCCTGGTTTTCATCCAGGGTACACAGGGTCAATTCCTGGTTAGGGAACTAAGATCTTACTTCTTGCGACTACTCACTGCTGCTTCTAAGATCAGTTCAGTTCAGTCACTCAGTTGTGTCCCACTCTTTGCGACCCCATGAATCACAGCACGCCAGGCCTCCCTGTTCATCAACAACTCCCGGAGTTCATCCAAATTCATGTCCATTGAATCGGTGATGCCATCCAGCCATCTCATCCTCTGTCGTCCCCTTCTCCTCCTGCCCCCAATCTTTCCCAGCATCAGGGTCTTTTGCAATGAGTCAACTCCTCACATGAGGTGGCCAAAGTATTGGAGTTTCAGCTTCAGCATCAGTCCTTCCAATGAACACCCAGGATTGATCTCCTTTAGGATGGACTGGTTGGACCTCCTTGCAGTCCAAGGGACTCTAAAGAGTCTTCTCCAACACCACAGTTCAAAAGCATCAATTCTTCAGCGCTCAGCTTTCTTCACAGTCCAGCTCTCACATCCATACATGACCACTGGAAAAACCATAGCTTTGACTAGACGGACCTTTATTGGCAAAGTAATGTATACGAATATGCTATCTAGGTTGGTCATAACTTTCCTTCCAAGGAGTAAGCGTCTTTTAATTTCATGGCTGCAGTCACCATCTGCAGTGATTTTGGAGCCCAAATAAATAAAGTCTGACACTGTTTCCACTGTTTCCCCGTCTATTTTCCATGAAGTGATGGGACCAGATTCCATGATCTTCGTTTTCTGAATGTTGAGCTTTAAGCCAACTTTTTCACTCTCCTCTTTCACTTTCATCAAGAGGCTTTTTAGTTCCTCTTCACTTTCTGCCATAAGGGTGGTGTCATCTGCATATCTGAGGTTATTGATATTTCTCCCAGCAATCTTGATTCCAGCTTGTGTTTCTTCCAGTCCAGCATTTTAGTTAAATAAGCAGGGTGACAATATACAGCCTTGACGTACTCCTTTTCCTATTTGGAACCAGTCTGTTGTTCCATGTCCAGTTCTAACTATTGCTTCCTGTCCTGCATATAGGTTTCTCAAGAGGCAGGTCAGGTGGTCTGGTATTCCCATCTCTTTCAGAATTTTCCACAGTTTATTGTAATCCACAGAGTCAAAGGCTTTGGCATAGTCAATAAAGCAGAAATAGATGTTTTTCTGGAACTCTCTTGCTTTTTTGATGATCCAGCCGATGTTGGCAATTTGATCTCTGGTTCTTCTACCTTTTCTAAAACCAGCTTGAACATCTGGATTTGTTTAAGTAATATAGTTCTGGTGATACTGTATCGGATTTATTGTGGCTAAAAAAATAGCAGCAGTGTAGAAATTTAGGCAGGGTCTAGAGAGCCTGGTGGGCTGCCGTCTATGGGGTCACACAGAGTCGGACACGACTGAAGTGACTTAGCAGTAGCAGCAGCAGATGGCCTAGAGGGCCTAGTTAAAGGCAGTGCCAGTGGGATGTTGTGGGGGCTCCTGGCAGGTAAACTGTTGGCGAAAGCTAAGAACGTGCAGTTATTACTAAGAATAGTGCTTATTGATGGAGAGAGAAGAATCACCTATGAAGATGAGGCTTCTGAATTTAAAGAGAGGACGATGGCTGTAATAGTTAAGGATACTCATCGTTAGTATTTATTCTGGCAGCATAGTGTAACTAAATATTTTTGCTGACCAAAGAGCTAATCAATAATAATATATCAATAGAGTAGACAAAGTTTTATGAGTATCTTTTACTTTCATATCTGTGTTAGTGCATAAAACTTGTGGGTTGTCTAACAATAATAATTATAGGTTTGTGTTGGATGGCATCTGAATTATGAGACATGTAAAATTACTGACTAAAAAAAAACCCCAACAAAACCAGTCATTCAGAATCTTTCATCCTAGCATCCATTCCAGGAAAAAGACATTGCTAACATTTAAATTGCTAACAAAATAATAGTCCTAGTATGAGTCAGATAGTTTTTGACTACAGACCAGTCCATCTTGTTAACATCTAATAGGAAAAGATAAAAATAAATGCTTACTTAAATAGTATTTTCATTATTTGAGAAGGGTGGTACAGTATTTACTGGCCTGGATACTAGTGTGTATTTAGGAAATTAGCCATTTTAAAGCATTAGTGTTTTTTTTTTTTTTCTGAACTGCACCCAATTTTAATTTTAGGAGCACCTTACACGATATGGCATTTATCACAGATGATATATAAGTCCTCGGGCAGGTCTAGGAGAAAAACGCTTCTACCGCCAAACTGAGTTACTGATCATCCAGCATTAGCGTTTTTAACAGAGTTGATCTGTCATATTACAATGAAGTTGTTTAATAGCTTCTCAGTTATATACAGTGATGGAGAGGAAAATGATGTGAGTAGTCTAAACTCATTTGCTTTTGGAAATAATTGTATAGTTTTTACTTAACTTACTGTATGAAGACACCTTTTATGTGTTATTTTAAATTCTTTTGTCTCTTACCTCTTATATTAGCCGTGCTTGCTGCAGTGGGTTCCAACTAGGCCAGCTTGACAGCATCTCTCATCAGGGCCTATGCTATATAATTCTTGCAGTAAGGAACAGTAATTGGTATTTAAGTTCTTCCCCTTTTGTCCTTTATACCGGGAGCTCTAGATCAACATTTCACATATTCTTATCCATTTTTGTTCATAAGCAAAGGTTTTGTTGGATAAATAGATTTAGAAATGAGTTTAAACATGGTTATTGTGATTCATTGTTCTCATTTCCCACCATAATTCTTTGACTGTAGAAGCCATGGGCCTAGAGAGGTTGCATTAATTTGATAATATTATTTCTACTAAATTTACGAGTAGGGTGTAATAAACCATTTTGAGAGTGCAGGAGATATGCAAAGGACTGACTTTTTAAAAAGAAGTATCACTGTTATATTTCTTAAAACCAGGAGCGAACCAGTTGGGAGTGGAGAGACTGACATGGGGACAGGAGGATATTTTTTTGTGATGATGGAAATGTTTCGTGTTTTAATTTTTACTGTGGTTACATTACTGTCTATATTGAACTAAACACTTAGAAAGTGTGAATAAAAAGAAACAGCTAAGCAGCTCAATAATATTTTCCCTGTGCTTTTTTTTTTAAATAAATAAGAGATCTCTTCAAGAATATTAGAGATACTAAGGGAAATTTTCATGCAAAGATGGGCACAGTAAAGGACAGAAATGGTATGGGCCTAACAGAAGCAGAAGATATTAAGAAGAGGTGGCAAGAATACACTGAAGAACTGTACAGAAAAGATCTTCATGACTCAGATAGTCACGATGGTGTGATCACTCACCTAGAGCCAGACATCCTGGAATGCAAAGTCAAGTGGGCCTTAGGAAGCATCACTACAGACAAAGCTACTGGAGGTGATGGAATTCCAGTTGAGCTATTTCAAATCCTAAAACATGATGCTGTGAAAGTGCTGCACTCAATATGCCAGCAAATTTGGAAAACTCAACAGTGGCCACAGGACTGGAAAAAGTCAGTCTTCATTCCAGTCCCAAAGAAAGGCAATGCCAAAGAATGCTCAAACTACCACACAATTGCACTCATCTCACACGCTAGTAAAGTAATGCTCAAAATTCTCCAAGCCATGCTTTAGCAATACATGAACCGTGAACTTCCAGATGTTCAAGCTGTATTTAGAAAAGGCAGAGCAAAAAAGCAAGAGAGTTCCAGAAAAACATGTACTTCTGCTTCATTGACTATGCCAAAGCCTTTGACTGTGTGGATCACAATAAAGTGTGGAAAATTCTGAAAGAGACGGGAATACCAGAGCAGCTGACCTGCCTCCTGAGAAATCTGTGTGCAGGTCAAGAAGCAACAGTTAGAACTGGACATGGAACAACAGACTGGTTCCAAATAGGGAAAGGAGTACATCAAGGCTGTATATTGTCACCCTGCTTATTTAACTTACATGCAGAGTACATCATGAGAAATGCTGGGCTGGAAGAAGCACAAGCTGGAATCAAGATTGCCAGGAGAAATATCAATAACCTCAGATATGCAGATGACACCACCCTTATGGTGGAAAGTGAAGAAGAATTAAAGAGTCTCTTGATGAAAGTGAAAGAAGAGAGTGAAAAAGTTGGCTTAAAACTCAACATTCAGAAAACGAAGATCATGGAATCTGGTCCCATCATTTCATGGGAAATAGATGGGGAAACAGTGGAAACAGTGTCAGACTTTATTTATTTGGGCTCCAAAATCACTGCAGATGGTGACTGCAGCCAGGAAATTAAAAGATGCTTGCTCCTTGGAAGAAAAGCTATGACCAACCTAAACAGCATATGAAAAAGCAGAGACATTACTTTGCCAGCATAGGTCCATGCAGTCAAAGCTATGTTTTTTCCAGGAGTCATGTATGGATGTGAGAGTTGGAATATAAAGAAAGATGAGTGCCCAAGAATTGATGCTTTTGAACTGTGGTGTTGGAGAAGACTCTTGAGAGTCCCCTGGACAGCAAGGAGATCCAACCAGTCCATCCTCAAGGAAATCGGTCCTGAAAATTCACTGGAAGGACTGATGCGGAAGCTGAAACTCCAGTACTTTGGTCATCTGATGCGAAGAACTGACTAATTGGAAAAGACCCTGATTCTGGGAAAGATTGAAGGCAGGAGGAGAAGGGGGCAACAGAGGATGAGATGGTTGGATGGCATCACAGACTCAGTGGACATGAGTTTGAGTAAAGTTTGGGAGTTGGTGATGGACAGGGAGGCCTGGCGTGCTGTAGTCCATGGGTTCAGAAAGAATCGGACATGACTGAGTGAACTGAAGTGAAGTGAAGAGTTTTTATTGTCCAGGCAAGAATAGTGGAGTGGGTTGCCATTTCCTTCTCCAGGGGATCTTCCTGACCCAGGGATTGAACCCTGGTCTCCCTCATTGCAGGCAGGCGCTTTACCATCTGAGCCACCAGGGAAGCTCAATAATACACAAATTAGGCAGAGAAGTTCCTAATGAAATGATGGTCACATTTTACTGTGTCTGCCTGTTGATCCATCATTTTCTAAGCATTTAATTTCTTTATTAGACTTTTGATTATAAATGCCAATGTGAATAAATAAATTCATTGTCTTTTATCCCTCATCAGCTTTCTTTAAATAGAAAAAGGGACAGATTTCCCCTTACTGCATATTCAACCATAGTTGCCCAATCTGTGATTTTACTTTAGTCTTCTAAATCATTTTAGACTGTAAGTGTAGGCTGTACTTTGTTCTCCTAAGGAAACTTTGGTGTATCAGTCCTATTGGTATTAATGATAATCTCCAAGTGGTGAGGATGGTAACTGGTTTGGAAGCAACTGGAAAAGAGCTTGAGCAAACTAGATGCCAGTGGGAAATTATGCAGAGGTGAGTTTTATTGCAGTAACTAGAAGAATGCCCCTCATCGAGGCTGACCCAGCTATGCCTCTGGTCCATTTCTTGCTGTCAGTTGGTATTGCTTGTGGTTCTCAGGGTTCTATCTTTCCCTTAGTTTTGAGCGGTACTGTAGTACTATGGAAAACAGACTTGCTCAAAGTCTGTTAAATGTAATTGAAAATTACACTGTCTATGACACAAAGGTCCCATTCTAGGCATTCACAGTTTTTCAGAGGTAAGCCTGTTGCTTGAATTTTTCCAGGACTTGCTCTGTGCTCTGTAATAAACTTTCATTAGTTAAGCGCAGACGGTAAAGCGTCTGCCTACAATGCGGGAGACCCAGGTTTGATCCCTGGGTCGGGAAGATCCCCTGGAGAAGGAAATGGCAACCCACTCCAGTACTCTTGCCTGGAAAATCCCAGGGACTGAGGAGCCTGGTAGGCTACAGTCCATGGGGTCGCAAAGAGTCGGATATGACTGAGCGACTTCATTTCACTTCACTTCACTTCATAGAGTTAAGTATTCATCAAGTTTGTTGAATATATAAAACTTTATTAAACCTTGAAAAAAAGAACATAGAATTTAATTAGCTTTAGTCATTAGCTATTAAATACTGTGGAAAAAAATCACATGATCTGGTTTCTTCTTTTGTTAGGTTTTATTTGGACCAATTTAAAAGTCATTGTCCTTTCTGAATGGCTTTGTGCTACCGCTCAAGTTTGTTCTACATGTATGTAATAGGCAAATCAAAGGTTTAATAATCTAGTATGTTAGGTTTATTTTCAGGGTAAGGTGAAGATATTTTTATATTTGTGTGCATTTTATACATCACCTTACTTTCAGAGATATTTCTAACTTTTGCTTGTATTGTGTATTTTTTTTTTTTTAGTGAAAATATTCTCTTTGGAATGGGAAATCCTCTTCTTGACATCTCTGCTGTAGTGGATAAGGATTTCCTTGATAAGTAAGTATTGAGCTCTTCATATTTACTATGTAAAACATACATCTAAGTAAAAACTGAAAATGTTAGAGTTGAATTTGCTGTTTAACATCTTCAGCTGAAGGAAAATTCAGGAAATTTAATCCTGATAATGGCAGGTGCAATATCATTATTACTGAGTAATTGACCACAATTTTCCCTGGGAAAACTTTGGTACTTTTGTTCATTCCTGTTGCAACTTTCACTTGAAGTTGATTCTGTTATTCTTTGCAAGGAAGAAGTATATGATTTAATTTCCACATTTTAAAGTTAACTGTCAACAAACTAAATCAGTAATGGTACCATACCATATGGGAGAAGGAATAGGATTAGAGAGAAAAAGAATATGTAGAACATAATTCAAACACTATGAATCTTCCCTATTTCCCCCAATAGTAACTTTTGATATTGTTAGTTTAGCTGAGAAATCATTTTATGTTTATTTATCTGTGGTCATTTGGTACGAGGGAAAAGTTAAGTACTAAAAAAGACTTAATAATGAGAAATTAATATCCCCTTTCTCTTAAACACCCCAAATTCTATGCCCAGGGGCAACCACTTGTAGAAAATATTATTGATGCAAAATTTACTTAAAATTAAATTCATAATTTTAACTATTTTAAGGTGTACAATTCAGTGACTACTAGTACATTGGCAGTGTTGTACAACTGTCACCACAATCTAAACCCAGGACATTTCATCAGGTCAAAAGAAACTTGTATCCAGTAAGCGGTCATATCAGTATTCCCACCTGCCCTCCCCAGCTTGCCCCAGTCTACCAGTTTAGTTTGTTTCCATGGATTTGCCTATTCTGGATATTTTATTTCATATAAATGGAAGCATGCAATTAGTGGCCTTTTCTGTCTGGCTTATTTTACTTAACATGTTTTTCAAGGTTCTTCCATGTTGTAGCATGTATCAGTGCTTTATTCCTTAAGGCAGAATAATACTGCGTTGTTTGTATATACCACAGTTTATGCATTCATCAGTTGATGTAGACATTGGTTGATGGACACTTAGATTGTTTTGTCTTTTGACTATTATGAGGAAACCTGCTGTGAATATTTGTGTACAAGTTTTTGTAAGAATAGATATTTTCATTTCTTTTGGGTTTATATATTGGAGTGGAATTGCTAAGTCACATGGTAATTCTGTGTTTAGTTCTTTGAAGAACCATATGCTCACCAAAACTTGGTCTTTTCCCTTTTTAAAATTATAGCCATCCTAGGACTTCCCCAGACGTCCAGTGGTTAAGACTCCATGCTTTCTCTTCCGGGGTCACAGGTTCAATTCCTGATTGGGGATTGTAAATGGAGTCATTTTCTTAATTTCAATTTTGTTCATTGCTGATATGTAGAATACAGTTGATTTTGAGGAATAACCATTTTTAGCAAATTCTGTTTTTTAATGTCTTGGAGATTAACTCTTTATCTGTAGAAACTCTAGTGTCACAGGATCAGGCAAGGTTTATAATTGTGTGAATTTGGCTTATTGCAGTAGAATAGGAAATAGGTTAGGGAGCCAAGGACAAACTGGAGAATGTGTCTTATCGTAAGACATTCAGATACAAATTTTAAAATACACTCTGCTAATCAGAAACACTCCTGCATACAATTATATTAATAGGTTTACTTCTGGTTACCTTGTACTTTTTAATGACATAATATTCATACATGAAAAAATTTTCTTGTATCAACTTTCAATGGAAACCCTTGACTTCTCCCTATATACAGTGAATTTACCAGTGCCCCTGTTCTTTCCTCTGTTTCTTCTCCTCTACTTTCTAAGTTTTGTTAACTTTCTACTTTAACTCCTGACTACTGCTCTAACTTTTAGCTTTATAAATTCTGTTTAATTATATTTTTATTTTAATATTAAGATTGATATGTTTTCATTCTGTTAGCTATCTATAATTACATTACCAGCTTTGAAGACAAAGTGGTAGTGAAGATTGAAAATCACTTATCCATACTTACACAGTCTCACTGTATTTATTCCTTTTTGCAGAATGAAATAGTGTGCTTAGAGTATAGGGTAGGTTTAATATTTGGAATGTAATTAGAGTGCTTAACTATATTAACAATAGAAAAAGAAAAATAATGTAATCATCTCAATAGACAGAAAAACCATTTGCCAAAACCACTATCTATTTCTGATACAGTTCTGTATAGGATTCTTAGAATAGAAGGGATCTTATTTATTTCTCATAAAAGTTTGGTTAGAGTAAAGCCTCATAACATAATTTCTAATGGGAAAGTCTTTATACTTTTCCCTAAGATCAGAGACAATTCAAGGATTTTGGCCCTTACCACTTCAGAATGTATACAGTGGTCCTGGAGATTCTATTCAGAGCAGTCAGTCAAGATGAAGTAAAAGACATCCAGCTTGCAAAGGAAGAAATAAGCTATTTTTATTTCCAAAAGGCATGATCATTTATGTAGAATAACTGATGGAATCTTCATAAAAGCTACTGCCTGATTTCGAGAATTATTTTAAAGTTATAGTAATCAAGCAGTGATGTCAGTGTAAAGTTTGATTGCATAGAATAGAATGTCCAGAAATAGCCTCACACATAAATGGATGACTGATTTTTGACAAAGGTGCAAGTCAGTTCAGTGGAGAAAGGATTGTCTTTTCAACAGGTAGTGCTGGAACAATTGAATATCAACATGCATAAAAAGGAAATTGTATTTTGTACCATATTTAAAATTAACTGATAGAGCTAAATTTCAGGCCTAAAAGTATAACACTTCTTTAGGATAATATAGCAGGAAATCTTCGTGACTGTGATTTAAACAAGAATTTCTTATATACAGAACACCAGAAGTCTGTTCTATTAAAGAAAAAAGTGATGAGCTGGACTTTTTCAAAATGAAAATTTTTACTATTGGGAAGATACTGTTAGAAGAATGAAAGGACAAACCGTAGGTTTGGAGAAAATGTTTGCAAAGCATATATCTGATAAAGAGCTACCAGTAAGAATATGTAATGAACTCTTAAAGCTCAGTCAGAAAAGAAACAGCCTAATAAAAATGGACAAGAAATTTGAACATTCAGCAAAGGTGTATGGGTGGCAAATAACCACATGAATAGGTACTCAGTCTCTTTCATTATTAGGGAAATGTAAATTAATGATACAGTGAAATACTTACATCCACACTTTTGTTAGAGTGGCTAAAATTTTAAAACTGAGCATACCAAATGTTGGCTAGTTAATGAAGGAACTGCAGCTTTCTTCTCATGGAAATATTAAAATGCTGCACTGAATTTCAGTCTAAAAAGTTAAACACACATCTATTTGATCCAGCCATTTCATTCTTAGATATTTACCCAAGAGAAAGTGAGAGTATGTATCCACACAAAGACGTGTTCACTAATGTTCATGGTAACTTTGTTTTTAATAGCTAGGACTTGGAAGTTACCTAAATGTCAACAGGTGAATCGTTAAACAGATTGTTTACCCATGCAGTGTAATATTAGTCAGAAATTAAAAAGGAATATTGTTTGGATGAAACTTAGAAAAATTGTTTTCATTGAAAGAAGCTAGACAAAAAAGAATACTGTATGATTTCGTTTATACTGAAATTATCGGGAATTCAGTTTATAGTGACACAAGGCAGATTGTTGGTTTCACGTGCATGTGCTGGGGTGTGTTGGAGGACAGGAAGGAGAGATTACAAAGAGACATGAGGGAGCTTTTAGGAGTGTGTTTATTATCTTAAATGTATAATGATTCCATGAGTATATATACATGTCTCAAAACTTACCAAATTGAATGCTTTAAATATGTAAGATGTATGTCAGTTACGTATCAGGAAAGCTTTATAAGTAAAACAAAATAGAGTCAACTGAACATGAACTTCAGGAGTTTGAAGGTAGAGCTCCTTTGCTTCGTGAGATGTTTTATTCAGGAAATCAACTAATTGATTGTCACTGTTTTAAAAATAATTCTAATAGCAAATAAAAATACAAAGTGAAAGTAAAAAATGTGAAATTTTATGACATGTGTAACCAGTCTTAAATTGTTTTGATGAACATGTGCCTGAACATCTATGTAATAATGTAACTCAGATATATATATATATATATATATATTTGTGTTTATGGGATAATACTATGTGTAGTCTTAGGTAATTGGCTTTTTTTTCACTCTATACTGTCTTTTTTAAGGTTCATGCAAATATGATCAGAATGATTATGATCTGGCAGCTGTGTGCTGACACTCTTGGCAACTCAAATAGCTTCTTTGTTTCACTAGCAGCTGATTCTAAATGGCCAGTTGAAGTCTTTTTTTTGGTGGGGGCGGGTTGTTTAATTTAACCTTGACTTTTGAAATCAGTACTTGGAGATAAAAAACAAGTTTTCGAACCCAAATCATAAAAAATGGAGCATTTCCTTTCTTATATCCCTGACCACTTCTTCCGAAATACGCTTGAATGTGTTCCTTATCATCTCAGAATATCATTAAAAGACTGTTTAACTTATGTTTTAGACCATGTTTAGATGAGTGTTTTTTATTTGTGCTGTGTAAAAATAAATAATCCAGGAATAATTTGCTAGGTACTATGATAAATGAATTAAATATGGACTTATCAGTATCTTACATTATAAAAATGAGGTACCTGTTAAAAGTCTTTTGATAAAGTATATTTGTGATTTTGATTTTTTAAAAAGTATTTGGGCTTTTCAATTTAAAAAAGCTTATCATTGTAAAACTAGTACTAGTTAAAAAGTAAACTAGTGCTGAAGATTTTTAAGGAAAAAGTCAGTTCTTTGCTGCATCTTCCATATCCCCTCTTCCCTTCTGCATAAGTGCTGTTTTTCCAGAAGAAACCATTTTATCTTTTTTCCCCCCAGGTATCTGCCTGTTTCTAAATAATGTGCTAATACTGTTTTATGTGACTTTTCATAAGGATGGTTGATTGGAGAGGCAAAGGATAAAAGTTCCTTTAAAGTCAGGAAAAGATACAAGAACATGTTTCCATTGAGATGGATTCTGGAGTAGAGGATACAGTAGCACTCTGTGTGGAGGGGCACCCTTGGTCTTCAAGTTGCTAGGAGAGTAGATGTCCAAATCTTGTTATTGAGTGAATGTGGAGAGGATTCCTTCTGAGCTTCTGAGAACTTAGCTTTTGCCATTCTTAACAGACTTTTTATATTCTCTTTCTTTTTTTTTTAATTGTTGGATAGTCTCTGATGATTAATTCTTACCTCCTTGCTGATCAGGTTCTAGTTACTTGTCAAAACCCCTGTGCATTCCTGAATGTTTCCTGGGAGAATAGGTGAATTGAAGGTTAAAGTCTCAAGCATACCCTAAGCTTAGGGCTTCCTGAGGTCTGTATCTCTAGCTATTTCTTGGTTTGTCAATTTTAGATATTGTGTATTGTCTCTGTTATGATAGCTAAGGATTTAGCTCTGTTTCACTTATATCATTTCCTCTATTTCATATTCCCCATTTTACTATATTACATTAAAATAAAGCTGAAAAATGGTACAAAGTGAGCCTATTTACAAATCAGAAATTGAGTCACAGAAGTAGAAGGCAAGTTTATGATTACCAAGGAGGAAAATGGGAGAGATGAGTTGGGAGATTGGGATTGATGTATACCCACTGCTATATGTAAAATAGATAACTAATAAGAGCCTACCATATAGCACAGGAAACTGTACTCAATACTTTATAATGACCTCTATGGCAATAGAATCTAAAAAAGAGTAGGTATATGTGTAACTGACTCACTTTATTGTATAGCAGAATGTAAAACAACACTGTAAATCAACCATACTCCAAGAAAAAATCAATAAAAATAAATCAGTAATCATTGTGAACAAAATTGCATACTGTGATTACTTACAAAACTTTTTGGTTTTCTTTCAGTGATTTATTATTGCATCATGTGTTCATTTGCATTGTTTTCTGAACACAGAGTTTCAGTAGACACTCTGTTAAGTCTGTCTTGGTCCTGTGAACCGCTTTTCCCCTTATCCCTCCTTCTCAGAATCAGTAAGTGTGTCAACCTCTTTTCCCTGGTGACGTCCATTCCTCAGTTCTCCATCTTTGTGGTCCAGACTGAACTGGTTGTGTTGCTAGACTTGTCTCTTTTTTTTCTCCTTTCAAATAGCAGTCTTCCTGGAACTTCCTTTTGACTTTCTCCTTTTCAATCTCTTGTTTCCTTCATCTCATATCTTCTTTATTGGTTTCCTCTGTGTGTGTGTGTGTATGTATAACCTCTCCTTCAGAGAAAAACTGCAGGAATACTTGTACAGTGGGTTTTTTTAATATTTGTATTTGTCTGACCTTTTAAATATTTTTCCCCTCACACCTTGTTGACTGGTTAGTATAGAGATTTCTTTGAGAATTTTGAAGGCATGTGCCATTGTCTTTCAGCACCCAGTGGATCTCTTTATATCACCAGTTTTTTCTCTGTGGAAGCTTTGAGAATTTTTTTTTTTTTGACCTTGGTGTTAGCAAATTATCGTTATATAACATTTTGTTCTTGTGTTATGGATGCGTTTTTGCCTTGTCTTTCTAAGCATATTAATTAGACTTGGTTTTGTTTGGTCTTGAATGTTTCACTTTTCTTTCCTACTTCATCTTTGTTCCTGTAGATTGCTCTTTTCTAATTGCTTATTGTGGTCTTCTTCACAGTGGAGAGTTTCCTCCAATATTAGGTGATTGTTGGCTGTCTGTTCTTATTTAAGGGTGAGACATTAAAGAAGTTTATTTTGTTTATTTGCAAAAGAATAAGAAAAAGTCCGGAAGGATATGTTCTAAACGTGGGCAGCCGTAGGAGGGTAGGTTGGCTAGGGTGGATACTTTTATTTATATTTTTGTAAAATCCTTAATTGTTTCTATGATTTTTTTTTTGAAGCTTTAATGAAGTTATTTACTGTTGTATAATAAGAGTTATCTATTGGTATGTAATACATTACCACAGAACTTGACTGCTTAAAATAACAAAGATTTATTGTTTCACATAGTATATGAGGGTGTGAATTTGAGCGTGTGGCATTGCTGGGGGGTTCTGGTTAGGGTCCCTGATTAAGTTGTAGTCAGTCTGTTGGCCTTCATGTCATCTTCTTTATTGGTTTCTTCTGTGTATGTGAGTATGTGATCATTTCAAGGCTCAACTGTGGTTTCCAAGCTCATTTGTATGGCTTGCCTCAGTTTCTTAAGAGCTCCTCACTCATAAACCTCTGAGTGTCCTAAAAACGTAGCAGCTGTTTGCCCTATTGCCAGTGATTTGAGAGAGAGTAATAGTCATTTTTCCTAGATGGAATCTTCCGTCTATTTTAAAACCTGTTCTTCGAAGCAACATCTTATCATTTTTTCCAGAAGCTTGCTGTTGGTCATACAAACCAAACCTGGTATAATGTGGGAGGGCACTGCATATGGGTTTGAAGACTAGGAAGCGGGGATCGTTGGGGGCCGGAAGGCAGACTGTGATAGCCAGCCTCCAAAATAGCTCCTGATGATCCTCCCTTCCTGGCTTTCCCTTGAGTAGTTCCCTTCTCCCACATTGCACCATGGCTGATCCATGTAACCAGTGGCATATGGCAGAGGTGATGATATGCTTCTTCAAAGTTATTCAGTCACTCAGTCATGTCTGACTCTTTGTGACCCCATGAACTGCAGCATGCCAGGCTTCCCTGACCTTCACCATCTCCCAGAGCTTGCTCAAACTCATGTTCATTGAGTCAGTGATGCCATCCAACCATCTCATCCTCTGTTGTCCCCTTCTCCTCCTGCCCTCAATCTTTCCCAGCATCAGGGTCTTGTCCAATGAGTCAGTTCTTTGCATCAGGTGGCCAAAGTATTGGAGCTTCAGCTTCAGTATCAGTTCTTCTGGTGAATATTCCGGGTTGATTTCCTTGTTGTTCAAGGGACTCCCAAGAGTCTTCTCTAGCACTGCAGTTCGAAAGCAGTTCTTCGGTGCTCATCCTTCTTTATGGTCCACCTCTCATATCTGTACATGACTACTGCAAAAACTATAGCTTTGACTATACAGACCTTTGTCGGCAAAAAGACGTCTCAGCTTTTGAATACGCTGTCTAGGTTTGTCATGGCTTTTCTTCCAGGGTGCAGGCGTCCTTTAATTTCATGGCTGCAGTCACTGTCCATAGTGGTTTTGGAGCCCAAGAAAATAAAGTCTGTCACCGTTTCCATTGTTTCCCCTTCTGTTTGCCGTGAAGTGATGGGACCGAATGCCATGACCTTAGTTTTCTGAATGTTGAGTTTTAAGTCAGCTTTCTCAATCTCCTTCACCTTCATCAAGAGGCTCTTTAGTTCCTCCTCACTTTCTGCCATTAGGGTAGTGTCATCTGCATATCTGATGTTATTGGCATTTCTTCTGGCTATCTTGATTCTAGCTTTAGTTTCATCCAGCCTGGCATTTAGCATGATGTGCTCTGCATATAGGGCTTCCTTTGTAGCTCAGTTGGTAAAGAATCTGCTTGCAATGCAGGAGACCTGGGTTTGATCCCTGGGTAGGGAAGATTCCCCTGGAGAAGGAAATGGCAACAACCTCCAGTATTCTGGCCTGGAGAATCCCATGGACAGAGAAGCCTGGCAGGCTACAGTCTTTGGGGTCATAAGAGTGGGACATGACTTGGTGACTGAGCACCACCACCACTCGGCATATAAATTAAATAAGCAGGGTGACAGTATATAGCCTTGACGTAGTTCAGTTCAGTCGCTTAGTTGTGTCTGACTCTTTGTGACCCCGTGGACTGCAGCATGCCAGGCTTCCCTGTCCATCACCAATTCCCGGAGCATGGTCACACAGATGTCCATCGAGTTGGTGATGCCATCCAACCATCTCATCCTCTGTCGTCCCCTTCTCCTCCTCCCTTCAATCTTTCCCACCCTCAGGGTCTTTTCCAGTGAGTCAACTCTTCACATCAGATGGCCAAAGTACTAGAGTTTCAGCTTCAGTATCAGTCCTTCCAGTGAATATTCAGGACTGATTTCCTTGAGGACGGACTGGTTGGATCTCCTTGCTGTCCAGGGGACTCTCCAGAGTCTTCTCCAACACCACAGTTCAAAAGCATCAATGCTTCGATGCTCAGCCTTCTTTATGGTCCAGTTCTCACATTCATACATGACTACTGGAAAAACCATAGCTTTGACTTTGTCGGCAAAGTAATGTCTCTACTTTTTAATATGCCTCCTAGGTCTTTTAATTCCTAGGTCTTTTAAGCGTCTTTTAATTTCATGACTGCAGTCACCATCTGCAGTGATTTTGGAGCCCCCCAAAATAAAGTCTGTTTCCATTGTTTCCCCATCTAGTTGCCAGAAAGTGATGGGACTGGATGCTTTTTTTTTTTTTTTTTTGAATGTTGAGTTTTAAGCCAACTTTTTCACTCTCCTCTTTCATTTTCATCAAGAGGCTCTTTAGTTCTTCTTCACTTTTCTGCTATAAGGGTGGTGTATCTGAAGTTATTCATATTTCTCCCAGCTGTCTTGATTCCAGCTTGTGCTTCATCCAGCATATCATTTCATGTGATGTCCTCTGCATATAAGTTAAATAAGCAGGGAGGCAGTGTACAGTCTTGACGTACTCCTTTCCCAATTTGGAACCCGTTTGTTGTTCCATGTCCAGTTCTAACTGTTGCTTCTTGACTTGCATACAGATTTCTCATGAGGCAGGTCAGGTGGTCTGGTATTCCCATCTCTTTCAGAATTTTCCACTGTTTGTTGTGATCCATATAGTCAAAGGCTTTGGCATAGTTCATAAAGCTGAAGTAGATGTTTTTCTGGAACTCTCTTGCTTTTTCGATGATCCAGTGGATGTTGGCAATTTGATCTCTGGTTCCTCTGCCTTTTCTAAATCCAGCTTGAACATCTGGAACCTCGTGGTTCACGTACTGTTGAAGCCTGGCTTGGAGAATTTTGAGCATTACTTTGCTAGTGTGTGAGATGAGTGCAATTGCACAGTAGTTAGAACATTCTTTGGTGTTGCCTTTCTTTGGGATTGGAATGAAGCCTGACATTTTCCAGTCCTGTGACCACTGCTGAATTTTCCAAATTTGCTGGCATATTGAGTGCAGTATTTTCACAGCATCATCTTTCAGGATTGGAAATAGCTCAGCTGGAATTCCATCACCTCCGCTAGCTTTGTAGGATGCTTCCTAAGGCCCACTTGACTTCACACTCCAGGATGTGTGGCTCTAGGTGAGTGATGACACCATTGTGGTAATCTGAGTCATTAAGACCTTTTTTGTGCAGTTTTTCTGTGTAATCTCACCATCTCTTCTTAATATCTTATGCTCTTGTTAGGTTCATACTGTTTCTGTCCTTTATTGTGCCCATATTTGCATGGAATATTCCCTCAGTATCTCTAATTGCCTTGAAGAGCTCTTTAGTCTTTCCCATTTTGTTGTTTTCTTCTATTTCTTTGTTTTCTTCACTTAAGACTTTCTTATCTCTCCTGCTGTTCTTTGGAACTCTGTATTCAGATGGGTGTATCTTTCCTTTTCTCCTTTGGTTGTCTGAGGCCTCCTCAGACAAGCATTTTGCCTTGTTGCGTTTCTTTTTCTTAGGGATGGTTCTGGTCACCGCTTCTTGTACCATGTTACAAGCTTCAGTAGTCAATTGTAAAAATTGTCTTCCATTGTGGGTGCTTTCTTTTTTGTGCTCCAGTGTTCTCTCTCTCTCTCTCTCCCATACATTCAGACATCTTATGAGGGGCTCAAATGGCTGGAGATGGAGGCTACTTCCTCTGTCTCTGAGGAACTCGACATAACTAGTGAGGAACTGAGACTTGCCAACAATCATGTGATGTGCGTGAGCCTCAGAAGTGGATTCTCCATTCTCTTTTAAGCCCTGAGATGATTGCCATTCTGGCTGACAGCTTGACTGCAACCATGTGAGAGACCTTGAACCAGAAAAACTCAACTAAACTACTCCTGGATTCCTGACCCTCAGAAACTGTGTGGGATAATGACTTGTGTTTTAACCTGCCAGTTTTTGGGTGAATTTGTTACATAGGCAAAGAGCACCAATAAATAAAGCAAAAAAATTTTTTTCCAAACCCACACACATGCACACACCCATATCCCACATTCAAAACCACATTGGCATGTTGATATGTGTGGGTTCGAAACTGCCAGGTGGTGTTTTGGGGGCCTCCAAGGAGCTCCAGTTCTTTTTTTTTTTTTAAATTTTATTTTATTTTTAAACTTTACAATATTGTATTAGTTTTGCCAAATATCGAAATGAATCCGCCACAGGTATACATGTGTTCCCCATCCTGAACCCTCCTCCCTCCTCCCTCCCCATACCATCCCTCTGGGTTGTCCCAGTGCACCAGCCCCAAGCATCCAGTATCGTGCATTGAACCTGGACTGGCATCTTGTTTCATACATGATATTATACATGTTTCACTGCCATTCTCCCAAATCTTCCCACCCTCTCCCTCTCCCACAGAGTCCATAAGACTGTTCTATACATCAGTGTCTCTTTTGCTGTCTCGTACACAGGGTTATTGTTACCATCTTTCTAAATTCCATATATATGCGTTAGTATACTGTATTGATGTTTTTCTTTCTGGCTTACTTCACTCTGTATAATAGGCTCCAGTTTCATCCACCTCATTAGAACTGATTCAAATGTATTCTTTTTAATGGCTGAGTAATACTCCATTGTGTATATGTACCATAGCTTTCTTATCCATTCATCTGCTGATGGACATCTAGGTTGCTTCCATGTCCTGGCTATTATAAACAGTGCTGCCATGAACATTGGGGTACACGTGTCTCTTTCCCTTCTGGTTTCCTCAGTGTGTATGCCCAGTAGTGGGATTGCTGGGTCATAAGGCAGTTCTATTTCCAGTTTTTTAAGGAATCTCCACACTGTTCTCCATAGTGGCTGTACTAGTTTGTATTCCCAGCAACAGTGTAAGAGGGTTCCCTTTTCTCCACACCCTCTCCAGCATTTATTGCTTGTAGACTTTTGGATTGCAGCCATTCTGATTGGCGTGAAATGGTACCTCATAGTGGTTTTGATTTGCTTTTCTCTGATAATGAGTGATGTTGAGCATCTTTTCATGTGTTTGTTAGCCCTCTGTATGTCTTCTTTGGAGAAATGTCTTATTTAGTTCTTTGGCCCATTTTTTGATTGGGTCATTTATTTTTCTGGAGTTGGAGCTCCAGTTCTCTATGTCTCAGTGCAGAACAACTTCAATGAGAGGCAAGGTGGTAGATACAAGTGATTTATTGGAATAGGATGCTTGTGAAGTTTACAAGTGGGCAAGTGAGATGGTATCATGTTCTAAGAACTTGGTGGGCTACAGTTTTATAATCAAAGAAAAAGTGGGAGGGGGAAAGATCACCTTTTTCCTCATTCTTTTTTTTTTTTTAAATTATTTATTTATTTTTGGCTCTTCGTTGCTTCCCATGGTCTTTTCTCTAGTTGTGGCGAGTGGGGGCTGCCCTTTGTTGTGGTGTGAGGCCTTCTCATGGCAGAGGCTTACTGTTGCAGAGCGTGGGCTCTAGACACACGGGCTCAGTAGCTGTGGCACGTGCGCCCTGTGTGGGCCCTGGACCATACGGGCTTCCCATAGTTGTGGCTCATGGGCTTAGTTGCTCTACAGCATATGAGATCGTGCTGGCCCAGTGGTCAAACCTGTGTCCCCTGAATTGGCAGGCAGATTCTTAACCACTGGACCACCAGGGAAGTCCCTTCCACATTCTTGAGTACACATCATGCTTCCATCATCAGCTCCTTTCGGTCAGGTGGAGGCGTTTTCTTGTCCCTACATGGTCAAGCCAGGACTGTCATGGCACTATGGAAAAATTATTTCAGGTCTCAGTACAGTGAGGGTCTTTCACTTTGACATGTCACCCTTCCATAAATTATTGTGTTTTATATGTGCAGAGACTTTGCCCTAGGGATCATTAATTTAATGAGCTCACTGGGCAGAATGTGGATCTCATGCCACCAGTGTTTTATTGTCTGGGGGCATGTTTCGTGCTTCTGTTGCTAATCAAGCTTGCTTAGCTTTGTGCTTAAGCAAACCCGCTTTACTGAGTGATCAGTAACTTACAGGGGTCTCCCATACTTTTTTCTTTACTTACGATCCTCTAATAGGATTAACTGCTTAACTGCTTTGTCCCTTTACTCTGTCCCTTTCATGTTGGGCTCTACCAAAGGCTTGGTTATGCTACAAGCCTATTTTTCTGAGGGTGTGTGTGTGACCCTTAATGTTAATATCTGGAAGTCTAAAGAATCTGTTCAGTTTCTTTCCAGAAAAGTCTTGAATTTTGCTTTCTGAAAGTTTCAGCCTGGCTGCTTTATTCTGAGTTGGCCAGTGAGAGGGGTACCGTAATTAAGTCGGCAGTTTCACCTGTCCCTCTTTACTTCCTCTGCTTTGCCTTTTGTCGTTCATTCAGAGATGCTTCTTTTTGGTTTCTTGAGGGAATAAACTGGTAATTTATCTCTATTTCAGGTATTGTAGGTTGTGATGGTGATGGTAGTAGTTCATTCCCTTACTTGTGGCTCCATGTCTTATGTGTATCTTCTGAGATTAGGGTTTCTGCAGATGGACTAGGCTTGCTTATCATAAGCAGCTTCTTTCAGTTGTAACTGAGATTTTTGTTTCTTTAGCACTGCTGAGTTCCTCATCTGTTTTCCTTTTTCTGAAAATTTGTGGAAACCTTTTGGCCAGTACTGCTTAGTTACTTCTTTTATATTATTTTTGATCCCATAGATGTTTGCTTTTTTGCGTGTCTGTGCCTTTGTCATCATTTTAACAGTCTTAGATGGAAGAGTAGATAATCTTTCTGCCATATTTAAGTGGAAGTTCCAGGGGTATGACTGTGTGTATTTCACTGTTATTGTATGTACTGTAGCAGGACATATACAATCACAGGAATTTTGAGACAAACTGGACTTTGGAGATAATTTAAATCTCTTTATTCATTTTACAACAAAGGAACAGTCTCAGTGAAGTTACTGCTTTTGCTGTTGATTATAGTTAGCAGTGCAAGCCTGAGATGGAATCTGTATGTCCTGACCCTGTTTGTTTCTTTTTCTACAATGCCACACTCACTACCTTTATTTTTTAATTAGATTATTAAATTATCGGTAATTTAAACCTGTTGTATAAACTAAGAATTAACAACTACATACCCGATTTGGGGGATTCAAAATGAGTAAGCCTGGTTTCTTTGTCAGAGCAATCTCTGGATTAATAAAAATCAATTTCTTATTTACTTTTAATTCAATTCTTTTCTTGATTGCTGATCTTATCTTTTGCTTTAACTGTTTAGCAGTTTGTATAATTTATGTGATGATCTCAGCTTACAATTTGTCAAACAAGTGGTGGTTTTAATTTAATGAGAGGTTTTTTTCCTTTAATTTATGATTTCCTTTGACTTTCTTGACTCTCATTACTGTCTTCTGCTTTCTCATTTCTTGAGAGGAAGCTCAATATTTTTTCTGTTGTATAGGTTTATAATTAAATACCTATAGCATATGCCTCACATGCAGCATTTATAAACATTGCTGGGGAGAGAGACAATTAAGAAAAGTATCTTAGTAAATTTTTTCTGTATGCGCTCAGCTCTTGGTGCAAAGGAACTGCACGATACCTTTTTCTTACATGACTCTTAGCACAGAGCTGGATATATGTTAGGCAACTTGGTAGATAGCATCTGACTGAGAAATATTTTATGAAAGGCCTTTTTTAAAGTGGACTTTTGTGTTCAGCGTTGAAACCTAATGAGGGAATTGGTATTTTCTTCACATATATTTCAGTGAAGATACATTTTTCATGTGCTATGTTGTCAAGTTTTTCGGCGCAGTTTTTTAAAGAACAAGAACCCATCATATTCCAGTGGTCTTTGTACTTTGGACTGGTGTACACAAAGGTTGGATCTAAAGAAGGGCCATGGAGAATCCATCTGAAAAAATTTCAAGGGTAAGGAGAAAAATAAGAATACATTTATTTTTGACAATTATTATTTGACCATGAAGCATTTATTCACTGTGTATTAGGTACATTTTTTATATAATATTAGTTTCGTCGTCATGACAACTTCATGAGGTAGTTATCCTCATAAAAAATAACAGAGCTTAAGACATTTGTTCATGACCAAAAATGTATCAGGCATTGTGCAGTAATTTGAAATACATGCTTGTTTTAATTGTAAACCTGTATTCTATATTTTCTGCTATCTTACTCTGGAAGTATTAATTCGAAATTGAAAAACTCAATTATACATCCAGATTTTTGGAGTGATTCTGTTTTCCTTTAATTATAGATATAGTATAGATGAGAAAAATGTGTGTTATTTGCTCTAAACATTGTTAACGTTCAGTTTTAATTAGTTTATCAGTATATTAATAATTTCTTTGTACTGTAAAATAATTAGCCTCCAATTAAAAGAAATAAATTAATTTTTAAAAAAGCCAAAAAAAAAGAAACAACAACAAAAACAGAAAGACTCCAGAATTCTCTTTTTGGCTGAGGTTTGAAAACAATGAAGTTCTGTGTTGGGAGGATGATATGTTGCCTCCAATTGACCTGTTTCCAGAATAGAGCAAGCATTGCCATGATTTGGAAATATCAACTAGATAATTATTTGATATTCAAAAATTAAATTTCTTCTAGAGTTTCTGTTCTTGAAGATTATAAAGCTGGTGTTCCCTTGAATAAGAAAAAACTAGAATCTTTATCTAATTAAAAGAAAAGCAAAATTAAGTTAGTTTTGATGTAATTATTTGATGTAAATATTATAACTGAAATTAAGTAGGAACACTTGTTATAGGAAGTAGACTATTGAAAATAATCTTCTCCAGCATCTTGAAGAGACACAGTGGGTGTGAGGAGAGGAGGAAATACGGAACATATAAATACTTCCAGATGGATATTGGTGTAATTATGGAGAGTAAAGGAAAAGGAATGTATAAATAGAGATGGAAAACAGAGGGAAGGAATTTGTAAGACAGATTTGCCTTAATTTTCCCTGACACCAGATAAATACCCACAGAAGTAAGAGAAATGAGAGAATTAATGAAATGGTACTTGGAAATAAAAATCATCATTTGCAATGAAAATAGTTTTAAAAAGCGAAGCTAGAGTAGTTCAGGAAATACGTTTCTCTCATGGATATAAATCCTTAATAATGATATGAACCTTAGGTAAATCTTGATTAATGTAAACAAAAATGAAAGGTATTACTTAATGTTTGCTCTAAAAATACTATGAGTAATAAGGGTTGGTCATAAATTTCACTGCTGATTATTTAGTGTCAGCAATTTAGAGGTGAATCATTGTGTAATTTATGATGAATTACTTCGATAAATGAGTGTATATTAGTTGAAAGGTGAAACATTTGGAGTGTCAAGTAAGACTGTATATAAGGTTAAAAGCTATCATTGTTTTGTTTAAAACTAATTGTGAGATGCTCTGACATTTTTGTAGTTAAATCTATATATAGCTATTTTGCAATATTTTCTTCCGCAAGTCATATCATTTTGCTTTGTCTATTTAGGTCTTTAATTGATCCTAAATTGATTTTTGTATATGATGTGAGGTAAGGATCTGGTTTTTAAAAGTTTTCCTTATAGGGAATCAAATATTATATTATTGTATTGTGAATAGTCTACCTTTACGCACTGATCTGCAGTGCCGATTTTAAAATTTATCTATAGTTTGGTTTCTAGCTTCTCAGTGTTTTTTCTTTCTGTCCTTGAGCTTATATAGCCCTGTAGTTGTTTTGCTAGTAAAGCTTTATACTGAGTCTTTTTTTAAAAAAAGTTATGTATGTATCTTTGGCCGTGCTGGGTCTTCTCGCTGCGTGCGGGCTTTCTCTGGCTGCAGCAGGCGGGGCTGCTCTCTAGTTGTGTCTGCAGGCTCTCACTGCGGGGGCTTCTCTTGTCGCAGAGCATGCGAGCTCATGGGCTTCATCTGGTGCGTGACCTCAGTAGTTGCAGCTCGGAGGCTTCATTACTCTGTGGCATGTGGAATATTCCTGACCAGGTATCAAACCTATGTCCCCTGCACTGGCAGGCAGATTCTTAACCACTTGACCACCAGGGAAATCCATTCACTTTTTTAGATTATTGCTGGTATTTGGAAATGCTGCTGAATTTTGAATATTTCCTTTAGCCTAGTTACCTTTGCTTTTCATTAAAAGAAAGATGATGTTGGCCATTTTGATTTAAAAAAAATGAATTCTATATTCTTAGAATTTGAAATAAACTGATATTTGATTCGGAATCTTTATATTATTTCATATTAAGTAACTGATTGTGAGTTGCTCTGGAGCGTCTTCAAATAAGACCTAAAATACTGATGCTAAATGAACACAGACTTATTTATGAAGACCTCATTTTGACCCAGATATTATAAGATGGTATTCCTTGTGGCTTCTCTGGTATTTAGACCTGATTTTGAATATTGAGGAAAATGGTACTCTTAAGACTTACCTAAGCATAGGTTCATTTTTAGCAGTTGATTTGAACTCAGTACATATTTTTTGGAGCATCTACTTTGTGGTCAGCTTTTGCCAAATAAATTTCTTTCCTTTAAGCAGCTAGTAGTGTAATCGAGGAAACAAATGTAGAAAGAAATCAACTCATTACTGTAGCGTTACAGAATTTGGTTAAGTATAAGGTAAGGTAAGATGGCACAGTGGTAAAGAATCTGCCTGCCAATCATTATAGTTAGAAAATGGTCAGGAGAAAGTTCAATAATACAGTGTTATAAAGGTAAGATTTGATTGATTTAATGAAAAGAGCAAAGGAGTCAGGAGTGATGTTCCAATGTTTAGTTTTGGTGAATGACTAGATGTTGTTATTTATAACTGAATTAGGGAGTATGGGAGGAAGGACATGTTAGAGGTGATGAAGAGATTGGGTTCAGGTTTGTTCATGGATGAGATAAATATGTGTTATCTAGATGGGCATATTTAGGAGCATCTGTGATTTATGTGTCTGGTTGGTAGAGGATTCACGGTGGGAGAGACATATAATAAATAAAGATTATATTTAATTGTACTTTGACCTAATGCCATTCAATAAATGTTACCTGTTATTACCATTATCATCCTCATTATCACCACCAATACCACCATCATTATATAGGCAGTGTTAATTTTTTTTGATACCTCCAAAAATTATTTTAATACTGGTCAGAAGGCCTAAGTCCCGTGAGAGAGGCACAGCTAGAGCCTGCATCTATGTCACTTTAGTCGTCTCCCACTCTTGGTGACCCTGTGGACTGTAGCCCACCAGGCTCCTCTGTCCATGATATTTCCCAGGCAAGAATACTGGAGTGGATTGTCATTTCCTTCTCCCATAGGTAGTGTTTAAAGCAACTAATAGATAAGCCTTTCTACACGAAAGACATGAAATAAAAAGAGAAGTGGGGTGGAGGATAAAGCATTTAATGGAATGGGTAGATGAGTTACAGAAGGAGATGGCGAACTTTTATTGGGAGAACTAAGACCAGGTCTCACAAAGAATAGTGAGCTTGTATGACAGAGTAGTGAATAGTATCAGATGTAACAGATTGGTAATATAAAACCTACAGGGAGTCCACTGGATTTAGCAGTACAATATCAATGGTGACCTCAGCTAAGTAAATCACAATGGAATGATACAGAGGGACAGAAGCCAGATTAAAATGTACTTAGAAGTATATTGAAAGTGTGATACAAAGTTGGCTAGCTTTGTTGAAGTGGTTCAAGAGCCACGTGGTGATATCTTACAAGTACCAAATGTTAAAAATTTCCTTTAATGAAAATATCTAGCTAGTCATTATGAATAATTATCAGAGATGTTTTTAAAATACAAAGAGTATATTTCTGTGTTGAGGCTTAAATGTAGCTTTATTATTTTTCCTCCTGTTTTCTCTAGCTGAATTTTATTTATTTATTAAAAAAATAAATTTATTTTAATTGGAGGCTAATTACAGTATTGTAGTGGTTTTTGCCATACATTGACATGAATCAGCCATGGGTGTACATGTGTTCCCCATCCTGAACCCCCCCTCCCACATCCCTCCCCATCCCATCCCTCAGCGTCATCCCAGTGCCCCAGCCCTAAAGCACCCTGTCTCATGCATTGAACCTGGACTGGTGATCCATTTCACATATGATAATATACATGTTTCAGTGCTATTCTCTCAAATCATCCCACCCTCGCCTTCTCCCACAGAGTCCAAAAGTCTGTTCTTTACATCTCTGTCTCTTTTGCAATCTTGCATATAGGGTAATCGTTATCATCTTTCTAAATTCCGTATATATGAGTTAATATACTGTTTTGATGCTTTTCTTTCTAACTTACTTCATTCTGTATAATAGGCTCCAGTTTCATCCACCTCATTAGAACTGATTCGTATGCATTCTTTTTAATAGCTGCGTAATATTTCATTGTGTATATGTACCACAGCTTTCTTATCCATTTGTCTGCTGATGGACATCTAGGTTGCTTCCATGTCCTGGCTATTATAAACAGTGCTGCGATGAACATTGGGGTACACATGTCTCTTTCAGTTCTGGTTTGCTCGGTGTGTATGCCCAGCAGTGGGATTACTGGGCCATATGGCATCTCTATTTCCAGTTTTTTAAGGAATCTCCACACTGTTCTCCATAGTGGCTGTACTAGTTTGCATTCCCACCAACAATGTAAGAGGGGTAGATTTTCTCTGCACCCTCTCCAGCAATTATTGTTTGTAGACTTTTTGATAGCAGCCATTCTGACTGGTATGAGATGGTACCTCATTGTGGTTTTGATTTGCATTTCTCTGGTAATGAGTGATGTTGAGCATCTTTTCATGTGTTTGTTAGCCATCTGTATGTCTTCTTTGGAGAAATGTCTGTTTAGTTGTTTGGCCCATTTTTTGATTGGGTCGTTTATTTTTCTGGAATTGACCTGAAGGAGCTCTTTGTATATTTTTGAGATTAATTCTTTGTCAGTTGCTTTGTTTGCTATTATTTTCTCCCATTCTGAAGGCTGCCTTTTCACCTTGCTTATAGTTTCCTTTGTTGTGCAAAAGCTTTTAAGTTTAATTAGGTCCCATATGTTTATTTTTGCTTTTATTTCCATTACTCTGGGAGGTGGGTCATAGAGGATCCTGCTGTGATGTATGTCGGAGAGTGTTTTGCCTATGTTTTCCTCTAGCAGTTTTATAGTTTCTGGTCTTATGTTTAGATCTTTAATCTATTTTGAGTTTATTTTTGTGTATGGTGTTAGAAAGTGTTCTAGTTTCATCCTTTTACAAGTGGTTGACCAGTTTTCCCAGCACCACTTGTTAAAGAGATTGTCTTTTCTCCACTGTATATTCTTGCCTCCTTTGTCAAAGATAAGGTGTCCATAGGTGTGTGGATTTATCTCTGGGCTTTCTATTTGGTTCCATTGATCTATTTTTCTGTCTTTGTGCCAGTACCATACTGTCTTGATGACTAGCTTTGTAGTATAGTCTGAAGTCAGGCAGGTTGATTCTTCCAATTCCATTCTTCTTTCTCAAGATTGCTTTGGCTATTTGAGGTTTTTTTGTATGTCCATACAAATTGTGAAATTATTTGTTCTAGTTTTAGATAGGGATTGCATTGAATCTATAGATTGCTTTGGGTAGTATATTCATTTTCACTATATTGATTCTTCTGATCCATGAACATGGTATATTTGTCCATCTATTTGTGTCATCTTTGATTTCTTTCATCAGTGTTTTATAGTTTTCTATATATAGGTCTTTTGTTTCTTTAGGTAGATTTATTCCTAAGTATTTTATTCTTTTCATTGCAATGGTGAATGGAATTGTTTCCTTAATTTCTCTTTCTGTTCTCTCATTGTTAGTGTAAAGGAATGCAAAGGATTTCTGTGTGTTAATTTTATATCCTGAAACTTTACTATGTTCATTGATTAGTTCTAGTGATTTTCTGATGGAGTCTTTAGGGTTTTCAATGTAGAGGATCATGTCATCTGCAGACAGTGAAGAGTTTTACTTCTTTTCTAATCTGGATTCCTTTTTCTTCTCTGATTGCTGTGGCTAAAACTTCCAGAACTATGTTGAATAGTAGTGGTGAGAGTGGGTACCCTTGTCTTGTTCCTGACTTTAGGGGAAATGCTTTCAATTTTTCACCATTGAGGATAATGTTTGCTGTGGGTTTATCATATATGGCTTTTATTATGTTGAGGCATATGCCTTCTATGCCTGCTTTCTGGAGGGTTTTTGTCATAAATGGATGTTGAATTTTGTCAAAGGCTTTCTCTGCATCTATTGTGATAATCATATGGTTTTTATCTTTCAATTTGTTAATGTGGTGTATCACATTGATTGATTTGCAAATGTTGAAGAATCCTTGCATCCCTGGGATAAAGCTGCCTTGGTCATGATGTATGATCTTATTAATATGTTGTTGGATTCTGTTTGCTAGAATTTTGTTAAGCATTTTTGCATCTATGTTCATCAGTGATACTGGCCTGTAGTTTTCTTTTTTTGTAGCATCTTTGTTTGGTTTTGGTGATGGTGGCCTCATAGAATGAGTTTGGAAGTTCACCTTCCTCTGCAATTTTCTGGAAGAGTTTGAGTAGGATAGGTGTTAGCCCTTCTGTAAATTTTTGGTAGAATTCATCTAGCTGAATTTTAATCCTCATCTAGTTTTCTAATGAGAATTTAAAGTATTATTTTCACAAACATTATAACTTTGCTATTTTTTGCATTCTAACTCTGTGGTTTACTCTTAATTTCCTTCTCTACAAGCCTCTTAAATTTCAGCCTTACTTGTTAGTAGATTAACACTTTTGATCCCCCTTTTCTTCCTTTCTAGTATGGGTCTTTTTTGTATGTTTTTAAATTGAAATATCGTTAATTTACAATGTTATGTTAATTACTGCGGTACAACAAAGTGATTCAATAGTACATATATATACATTGGTTTTTAATTTTTATTTATTTTTTTAGAAGAAAATTTATTTTTTTATTTTTTTTTAAACTTTTTCATTTATTGGAATGATTTGTATATTTATAATTACCTCCTCAAGAGACTGTAATGTCATGAGAATAGTTATAATCTCTATATGTAATAACTACATCTGGTTTTGTACATCACTGTATCCTCAGGGCTCAGAACAATATCTGTGACCTAAGTACTTGCCTATTTTCAAGTTTTCTTTTTTTTTTTAATATTCTTTTTTTTTTTTTTACTTTACAATATTGTATTGGTTTTGCCATATATCAACATGCATCCGCCACAGGTGTACATGTGTTCCCCATCCTGAACCCCCCTCCCACCTCCCTCCCCATACCATCCCGCTGGGTCATCCAGTGCACCAGCCCCAAGCTTCCTGTATCCTGCATCAAATCTAGACTGGCGATTCGTTTCTTATATGATATTACACATGTTTTAATGCCATTCTCCCAAATCATCCCCTCCCCCCGTCCCCCCAGAATCCCAAAGACTGTTCTATACATCTGTGTCTCTTTTGCTGTCTCGCATATAGGGTTGTCGTTACCATCTTTCTAAATTCCATATATATGCATTAGTATATTGTATTGGTGTTTTTCTTTCTGGCTTACTTCACTCTGTATAATAGGCTCCAGTTTCATCCACCTCATTAGAACTGATTCAAATGTATTCTTTTTAATGGCTGAGTAATACTCCATTGTGTATATGTACCACAGCTTTCTTATCCATTCATCTGCTGATGGACATCTAGGTTGCTTCCATGTCCTGGCTATTATAAACAGTGCTGCGATGAACACTGGGGTACACGTGTCTCTTTCAATTCTGGTTTCCTCGGTGTGTATGCCCAGCAGGGGGATTGCTGGGTCGTTTTTTAAAAATAATCTTTCCATTATGGTTTCTCATAGGATATTGAATATAGTTCTCTGTGCTTTCTAACATTTCTTTTTTTTTTTTTTTTGGCCAAAGTGCACACCTTGGAGGGATCTTAGTCCCCCAACCAAAGATTGAACCCAGACCCCAGGCAGTGAGAACATGAAGTCCTAACCACTAGACTGCCAGGGAATTCCCTTAATATGTTTTAATCAACCTTTAGTTTTCAGTTGCAAGAACCATTTAAGCATGTTAAGTTTAAAATCTTGCTCTATCCACACTATCTGATTGATTCTGTCAACTTTATAGAACTTTGCAGGATACCATTAAGGTTCTTTGGTTTATATGGTAATATTTGTAGATTTCTAGAATTTTACTTGTTTGATTCTCAAGAAGGCAATCTTAGTTGCAAATATTTATGGACTATTTATTAACATCCTTCTGTATAGCAAGTCTTAGCTTGGCATTAACTATCTGACATTGGTAGGGCATTTCATTTATGACCGAGGTGTTTTGGGGCTTAACAATCTCTTCAAAGACCTTTCTGAGCCTTAAGTTCTAAGTTATGCTAATCTTCAGGGAAATAACATATTTGAATGAATAATATTTGTTTCAGTCTCATACAGAAGACTCAGACTTTGTGGAGACCACAGGCAAGATAGAGAGGGCCCTTGCCTGTGTTCTCTCCTGCTTCTTCATCTCCTGATGACTGGAGTGTATGTCTTTTCCCTCTGGTAAATTCAGGTAGAAAAAAGGTTGAGAAATACCACAGTACCCTTATGCTGTCTCTGGCTTTTTTAGGAACTATGTTCATGTTTGAATCTAACAAATGATATAAAAGCAGAACATCTGTTTAATCATGTCTTTAGGAAACAAAACTCAAGTGAAAAATAGTTTATGTGTCGTATTATTCTGGAGAAGACAGAGTAGAAAGTTGAAGTATAGCTCTCCTTTCTTTTTCTTACTAAGCTGAATTTTCCCTTTCAAGTTTATTAATTTAAAACATTGAATATTCAGAGAATAAGTTAAATGTAATAAGAGATTAAAAAATCTGTATATCTTTTGTTCTGCCAACAGAAGTTAGGTTGGCAGAACAAGATCCACTAAATGAAAAAGAGAACTGCATTTAATTTAGTCCCACATTTAAACAGACATTTTAAAAGCAAATATTAACATTAAATGTTTCATTGAGAAGTAGCTCCATTTTATTAGTAAGGATTGTGGACCTGATGGCATATTTACTTTTACATTTATAATTGTAATTTATATCTTGCCTTCCAAAATGAATTTGAGGCAGTGTTTTAAGTATATAACTGTGTCCTCAAACCCTGCAGTTTGGCTTGCTCTTGGTGGTAGGTCAGGTTCTTAAGAAGGAGGGTGCAAGAGTCAAGGAAGAAATAAGGAAGATAAAACTGACTAAACCAGCAAAGACAAAGAAAAATAAAGGTTATTGAGATCTGATGGAAAGTTACCTGGCTTGGGGCAGGGGAAAATCGTATCCGAGAAAGAAATACTAAGGAGAGACTGAACATTTTAAAGTTTGGGATTAGAGAGCTAATCTGCCAGTAGAATAGTTTAAAATGGATCTTGCATTTTGACATTAATTTCTCATTTAAATGCTTTCTTCTCTGTAGTAACCCTCTGTGTTTTTTCAGTCTTTTAACTTTATTGAGGCTTTCAGTAGATAATCAAAGGTCTCTCTTGGTGAATGCTACATTGTACTTAAAAATATGTGGGTTCTTCTCAGATATCTTTGATTTCTAACATAATTCCTCATAATAACCGAATAGACTGTATTAGACCATGAAATTTTTGTACCTTATTTTATGTCCCTGGGTATGTTCCAGTGTCTCCTGATTTATAGTCTGTGGAAACTAGAATTTTTATCATACTGTTGTGTGAAAATTATATAAATCTTAATTATTTTGGCTTGGTTCATAGTACTTTTCAGATTTACTTATCCTTCTACTTTTCTGTGTATTCATTCTGTTAGTTTTTGAGAGTTTGATACTGAAATTTCAACTAAATTAAGATTTATCTACTTAAGAAAATAATTGTAATATATAGTGGAACTACATGTAACTTTGTTCTGTACTTTCCAAGTCTCCTGTAGATGTGTTATCATACTTTCATAATTTAAAAATAAAAAAAGAAAAATAATGGATCTTGTAAATTTATTGTTGAGGACCTGAAGATGTACTTGAATCTGCAAAGTAGAATGTCTTTTGGGTGATTTGATCACAGTTAAGCTGTCCTTGGCTTCTTCTTGCCTATAATATGGATCTTTTTTATGGGCTACCTTCACTATTCTCTTTAAATTCTTACCCTGAGACTTTAAAAGTTGTTGTTCAGTCGCTAAGTTGTGTCTGACTCCATGGATTGCAGTGCGCTAGGCCTCTGTCTTTCACTATCTCTTGGAGTTTGCTCAGATTCATATCCATTGTGTCAATGATGCCATCTAACCATTTCCTTCTCTGTCTCCGCTTTTTCCTCCTGCCCTCAATCTTTCTCAGCATCAGGGTCTTTTCCAGTGAGTTGGTTCTTTGCATCAAGTGTCCGAAGTTTTGGAGCTTCAGCTTCAGCATCAGTCCTTCCAATGAATATTCAGGGTTGATTTCCTTTAGGATTGAGTGATTTGATCTTGCTGTCCAAGGAACTCTCAAGAGTCTTCTCCAGCACCACAATTCTTTAAAAGGAGGAAAGGTTTTTTATGGGAAAGGAGCACAGAAGAGATGAAATGGGAGAGGAAGAGAAAGTTGGGCAACAGATAAAAGATGTCCTTTTTTTTGACTCTTACAAAAGAGACAGTACTCCCTTTTCTATATTGTACTTAACTGTATTGTAATATCAATACTTATGACACTATGAGTGGTTACTTTTATTCTGATTTGTCTACTGAATTGTGAGATCCCAAGGGCAAGACAGCTTCCCTGGTAGCTCAGAGGCTAAAGAATCTGCCCGCAGTGCAGGAGACCTGGGTTTGATGCCTTGGTTGGGAAGATCCCCTGGAGAAGGGAATGGCAACCCACTCCAGTATTCTTGCCTGGAAAATCCCATGGACAGAGGTGCCTGGTGGGTTATAGTCCATGGGGTCACAAAGAGTTGGACACGACTGAGTGACTAGCACACACATAAGGGCAAGACATGTTTGTTATTTCTCTTTCACTATCTAGAGAAGGAACGTAAGGGAATTCCCTGGTGCTGTAATAGTTGGGACTCCCTACTTCCATTTCAGGGGACACAGCTTCAATCCCTGGTCAGCAAACTAAGATCCTACTGGCCTCGTGGTATGGCCCCCTAAAAAAGGAGCTAATATTAAAGGTGTTTAATGCTGTGCCACAGCATTGTTAAGTACACGATACATGTTAAAAAAAAAAAGGAAAGTTATATTGATGGAGTTCCTATTTTGTATATATCAAGCACTTTGCTGAGAGATATCATCAAATCCACTGGTTTCAAACTTTTTAACTTCCATGAAAATGTTTTGATAAGTAAGTACTTCCTCAGTCATTTAAGTATTTATGATTTTTATATTTTAATGTTAAATAAAACTGGTAAATCATTCTTTTACTGGAGTCTTAAATACCATAGTAGTTTGATACCTACCATTCATTATACATTTATAAAAAGATACAAACAACTTCTTTCTTAACATTAAAAAATTTATATTCCTTTCTCTGTTTAAATTTGTATTTTTATTATACTTTCCCACCAGGTTTCATCCTTTTGTGATGTGTTTTTTATGCATGGATTATGTTTTGCACATAATATATTATGTATACATTATGAAGGCAATGTATTTTTATGCATGCAAGGCTTTCTTGCATATTGATCACCCTGTCGTGTGTCTTTGAACAACTATATGTATGAAGTCAAGTTTAAAATATGTTTTCTAGTTATTTTAATTAGCATACAATTAATAAAACAATGTAAATGTATTAAATGTTAAATCAGTATTAAACAAGAAAATGAGAAGTTTTTGGAAATGCATCTTTTAATGAGATGGATGAAGCTGATCTTTTTTTCAATTAATTGAACCTTTTGTGGATAAATAATACCCAGTGCTACAGTAAGACAATGTTCAGCATTAGTTTTATTTCCCCCCTTTTTTTCTTTTAGAGATCTAAATTCTGAGTACTCTGTTTATATAATTAATTGAATGGTAATGGACAGTTTTGTTTCAGGAATTTTTACTCAATTATTTGAACTTTTCTAACGTCAAATGATTTATCATCAGAATTATTTTTATTTATCTATCAGCTGATAATTTGATTAAGACCTTTTTCAGTTTTGTTGGAAGCAAAGAATAGAAATCACCTGACTTGCCAGAGTCATTAGAGTCATTAAAGACTTGAAATTCTGGGAAGTATACCAAAAAGGCTTTATTAAAGCTTCTTAATGTAATTATATTAAGTAGTAATTATATGTTGGTATTTTATTCATAGGCATTGTTCAGGCAGTATTGAGAAAAGCTAAATCTTGTTAACTTCAATATACCTATGTCAAAGGATGTTTCTTTGGTAAGATGTTTTTATCAGATGACTTAAACACGTTTTAACCAAAACCATTTATTCAGTTTAAAGCCACTGTCTATCTTGAAACCTTTTTGGCAAAACTGTTCTTTCATTGTCACACCAATGAGATTTACTTTCATGATGTAAGAAGTCTGACTTCATTTTTTCAATTCAAATAAATTGATTTGATTCATGTTCCTGTAACAACCATCTTTGAATCTTAATCCTTGGTAGATAAATGTAAGGCAAGAAGACTTGTTTAAAGAGTGTTGCTTGGAAGAAATAAATTGACTTTGTCTTTCTTGTTCCTTTTTAGAAATTCTCTTAGCTTTGCTTCACAGAACTCTACTTGAAAAGGAATGTATTCTCTGATGATGAACATGGGCTAGAAATGATGAACTTTTAAAATGAAAATTGTAATCAACTTCTGAATATATCTGAAAATAGAACATTCTATCCCAATTCCTCAGTTTAAATTTCTGTCTTCATTGTTTACTGTAATAGTGTGTAAAACAGGAAGCCATAAAGTCAGTTTGTAGTACTTTAAGAAGGCCTTGAAGACCAAGTATTATGAATCATTCCTTGTTTAATACTTCAGAGATTTTTATACGTAGGCATTGCAGTATGGTTACATTCAGGATGGAAAAGATGTGTGCCATTCTTTTTATAAAGTGAATAAAGGCACTTGTGGAAGGGGAGGCAAGAAAGGAGATTTAGATGACCTCTCTGCTGTCAGACAGTTAGTTTTAGGAAAAGGATGAGTACAAGTGGAAATTGCAGACCTGTCCTTTGTTGTTTGCCTATTTCTGTGACCTTTAGTAGTATGAACTATATGATATTGGAATATCCCTGTTCTTATATTTATGGTAGCCTCTATTTTATAGTCAGGGAAACTTATAGTTGAAACAATTGCCTATGGTCACTAAGCTAGTTAATGGTTTAGTTAAGAATTCCAAAGCTTATTTTTCCTCCTGTGTTACATTACTTAGTACATAGTCTGGTATATAATAAATGTTTACTGTATATTGCTTTTTTCCCTCTCTTGGCCGTACAATATGGCATATGGGATTTTAGTTCCCAGACCAGAGTAAGAACCCACACTCCCCCTGCTTTGAAAGCGTGGAGTCTTAACCACTGGATCACCAGGGAAGTCCCTGCTGCTGCTGCTGCTGCTAAGTCGCTTCAGTCATGTCCAACTCTGTGCTACCCCATAGACGACGGCCCACCAGGGCTCCCCCATCCCTGGGATTCTCCAGGCAAGAACACTGGAGTGGGTTGCCATTTCCTTCTCCAATGCATGAAAGTAAAAAGGGAAAGTGAAGTCGCTGAGTCGTGTCCGACTCTTAGCCCTACTATATATTTAATGAAAGAATAACTTTGTATTGTTTTGTGAACTATTAAATCTTAACCTTGGAGTAGTTTCTTGAATTTTGTACTGCTGGATAAATGTAACATTATGGATGAGTCACTACAGAAGAATATTGAAGATACCTCATTTTTTAAAAGCATGGTCAAGTACATCTCCCTTTCCTTACTGAGGTGGTGTTGGTGGAAGTGACTAATAGAGCATCAAAGAACTCACACATGTTTTTTCAATTAAGATAGAGACCTGTTATCAGTGTAGTAGTGTTTATTTGCTTGGGTTCAACTGGCTGTATGTAGAGACTACAGTCAGATGTCCATGAGGCAAACATACTCATATGTTTATTTTACTAGTATATTTTTGTTTCTGTGTTACAGGTATTCTCTTAAACCTAATGACCAGATTTTGGCTGAAGAGAAACATAAGGAACTGTAAGTGCATTAAACCCTAGGCTATCCATAATTTAGACTCTGTCTGTGGATTAGATGTGTAAATAATCTGATTTTTAAAATTCCATGAGGTTTTAAAATCTAAAGATGTAACTAGTAGTATGTTCTTAATCCTAGTAGGATTAGGATAATTTATACTACATAAGGTTAACAAAGTTGTTACCACATGCACATTATAATATGTTTTAATACTAATTGTATCCCATCATCTTGCAAGTCCCTTGGACTGCAAGGAGATCCAACCAGTCCATCCTAAAGGAGACCAGTCCTGGGTGTTCATTGGAAGGACTGAGGCTGAGGCTGAAACTCCAATACTTTGGCCACTCATGAGAATAGTTGACTCATTGGAAAAGACCCTGATGCTGGGAGGGATTGGGGGCAGGAGGAGAAGGGGACGACAGAGGATGAGATGGCTGGATGGCATCACTGACTCGATGCACATGAGTTTGGGTGAACTCCGGGAGTTGGTGATGGACAGGGAGGCCTGGTGTGCTGAGATTCATGCAGCTGCAAAGAGTTGGATACGATTGAGCGACTGAACTGAACTGAACTGATCCCATCATCTGGACTAAGGGCATATTGGGAAATAAGTTGTTTTGTTTCTTTCCCCAGATAAAGTATTAAATTGTCATTGTTAATTTTGGCTCTTGCTCAGTTGACTTCCACCCTGTGCTTAAGGTGGAGACATGATTTTGTCACCTTACGAAAAAGTAAATGCTTAAGCTTGTTTAGCACAAGGTTAAAAAAACACTTTAAAATTGTAGATGTGAATATAACTTTGTTTCTTTAAAAATTTTTGGTATTCATAGGATTCTCTCTTTCAGGTAAAGTAACTGTATACATGATTTTGGAATATCTCTGTTGCTGTTTTTCTGCCCTATGGTAGTATCTAAAAAAAATTACTGTGTTACAGGAACTGTGAGGTTTTTAGCTAAAAATTACAGACTTGGTAGTTTTAAAAATTCATCTCTTATTTTTCAATATCATAGGATTGTTCCAGGATGGAAGCTAAAAAAAAAATTATATGGTTCTCTTTTCTAGTAGTCTACCTTTTTTTCTCCATCATGCAATAATAAAGTTCTGATAACATTAATTATCATGCAAGTATTTAATATCAAGTAATAATGTAGAGCTAAGAGTTTGAGGCTTACTGTACCTTTAGGTTGGACTTAACATTATTAGTATTATTATTATATGTTTTTAGAATTGAAGTATAGTTGACTTACAGTGTTGTGCAGACCACATTTACTCTCAGTGATAGTTAAGGTTCTATCCTGTTTATAAATACATTGGTGAATTTTACAGACTTCCTTGGTTGTTTCCTTGATGTTTGACATCTAATTCAAGTTCCTTGCTGTTTAGTTTAAATGAAATCTTCATTTGTACCCATGTTTATGGAGAATAACTTTCTGTAGATTAAGTACTTTCCAAGACTCTTATTTTCTTCCCAAGATTAAATAATGATTTTTCTGAGTACTTTTAACTGCTTAAAAAAACTGCGTCCTGGATCTTTTCCAAATTATTTTCTTCCTTTTCTCTTATTGAAGAGATTGTAGAAAAGTGTTAATCATCAAATGGTAGGCTCGGTGTGCAGGGAAAGGATTTCTTTAAGAGTTCTTACAATTGATATATCTCATTATTATGTTAGCCTTCCATCATATTAATCATAAAATGGTAGGCTCAATGTGTAGGGAAAGGATTTCTCTAAGAGTTCTTAATGTTGGTATATCCCATTGTTAATATTAGCCTTTTACCAGTGTTTTTATATTTGTTATAAAATTCATTTAATTATGATTCATTTAGTTATAATTCATTTAATTATGATCTCCAAGTGGGTTCTCAAATTTATTGTCAAGGAGTTTTATATAATTTTTTTCTTTATAACTAGAAATTGTGAATGAGGGTACATGATTGTAACTGTACCATTGGTTGATTGCTTGTTATTTATAGGTCTTATAGCAGAGCTTTTTTGGTTTGGGAATTAGGTGGTCAACCTAGAAGTTCTTTGGGGATTTCCTGGTAGCTCAACTAGTAAAGAATCTGCCTGCAGTGCAGGAGACCCTGATTCGATTTCTGGTTGGGAAGATCCCCTGGAGAAGGGACAAGGCTACCTACTCCAGTACTATGACCAATATTAAAAATACCAGAAAACTGCAATAGTGTAAATATTTTGATATTATTTAATATGTAACCCATATTAATGTCATTCATTTACAATTTCTCTAGCCATCTATGATATAGTTGACCCTCAAGGATAAACTGATGTTTTTCTTTGACTTTATTATGAAAAATGTACAGTATATAATTAACCATATACTCACCACCTAGATTTTATCATTGACATTTTACTCTACTTACTTTTTTACCTGTCCATTCTTTTGTCCATCCATGAATTCATCTGCTTTTTTAATATATCTCAAAAGTAAATTGCAGACATCAGTATGTTTCCCCATAAGTATTTCAACATGCATACCGTCACCTAGAGTTCAGTCTTTTAAAGTTTTTTGTATTTACATGTAAAAATATTCATATATTGAAACACACAAATCTTCAGTGTACATTTGCTGAGTTTTGACAGATACATGAATGTTTGTGACCCAGTTCTCTATGAAGAACATTATCACCACCCCCGAAAATTCTTCCCTTCTTCCTCTTTGTAGTCACTCTCTGCTCCTACCCTCCGAAAGGAATATTATGATTCTTTTTCAACTATAGATTAAGGTTTTCCTATTCTGAAATTTCTTACTAATGGAGTCATATGTCTGTTCTGTTTTATATAGTGCTTCTTTCACTCAGTATGTTTTTAGCTTCTTTCATGTTGTATGAATTAATTTGTTTTTATTGCATATTAACATTCCATGGTTTATCTGCTTTCTTATTGGTGGACATCTAGGCTGTTTACTTTCATTTTGGCTGCTATGAATAAAGTTGCTGTTAATATTTTTGTACAAGTCTTTTGGTGAACATGTTTTTATTTCTCATGGAAAATTACTCGAGTAGATTTGCTGCTGAGTCACTAGGATATAGGGTAACATTATATTTGGTTCTATAAGGAACGACTAGATTTTCTTCTGAAGCAGGACTGTTTTACATTCCTGACAGCGATATGTGAGAGTTCTAGTTGCTCTTCATCCTCATCAACATTTGGTGTTTGATGGTCTTGCTAATTTTAGGTATTTTGGTGGATATGTAGTTGCATTTCATTGTGGTTTAATTTTCATTTCCATGGTGACAATTGATATTGAGCATTTTTTCATTTGCTAATTGGCCATATGTATTTTCTTTGGTGAAGAATCTGTAAAATCTTTTGCTGATGAAAAACATTGGATTGTTTTGTCTTTTTATTGATGAGTTGTTGAAATTCTGTATATATTCTGGGTACCAGTCTATGTCAGCAGTCCCAGGCATACCTTTTCCCCTTAATAGTTTCTTTTGGTAAGGAAGTTTTAAATTTTTATAAAGTCTAATTTATCAGTTTTTGCCTTTATGATTATTGCTTTCTATGTTCCTCTAAAAAACTTTTGCCTGCCCTCAATTTATGATGATACTCATATTTTTCTTTAAAAACTGTGATTTGAGCTTCTTTTGTTTAGGTCTGTGATCTGTTATGTGTTAATATTTGTCTATGATGTGAGGTAGATGTTGAGGTTCATTTTTCTTTACCTAGATGGATATCTAGTTACTTCAGCACCATTTGCTGAATAGACTTTACTTGTCTACTGAATTGCTTTGATGCTCTTGCTGAAAATCAAATAACCTTAGAAATATGGATTTATTCTGTTCTGTTGATTTACTTGTCACTCTATGCCAGTAACACAGTATAGTGAATATTGAAGTCAGTTGCTATAAGTCCTTCAGCTTTGTTTATGAGATTACTTTGAATATACTAGATCCTTTACATTGGCTTTTATTTTAGAATCGGCTTATCAGTTTCCTCACAGAGACCTTTTGGGATTATCATGGGGGTGTTGAATCTATTTCAGAGAAAAGTGACATCTTAACAGTGTTTAATTCTTCTTTAATTCTCAGCAGTGCGTTGTAGTTCTCAGTGAAGAAGTTTTGCTTGACTTTAGGCTACATGAATATTAATACCACTTTTTATGACTGAATTTAGAAACAAAAGATTGAGGGTTTCACATCATATTTTCCCCTTGAATGTGTTAAATTTGGATAGATGATTTTTTCTTCTCGCAATGGAAAATCTTCTGTATTTGCATTCTTCTTGTAGATTATTTCTCTTTGAATATATTACATAATAATTATTTTTGTAAGTTAACATTTATCACTAAAAGTATATTGGAGTTATTATTTTTCTACCATTTCTCCATAATTAGCTGTGTAGGAAAATTAGGTATATTCCTAATCTTTGCCAGCCGTGGTTAAAATGAGTATTATTAGGCCATTCCAGAGACTGGAAAAGAGAGGTAGGTATTTAGCTCAAATTTGTCATAATTAGTAGAGAAACTCTTCAAGGTGTGTAGTGTGATGAAAGATTAATTTAATGCAAATACTCTACAAAAAATTGTATGATATGACAGGAAAATACAGTTGCTTTATTGATTGAAGCAGATTTTTTGATTAGACCTTTTATTTTGTCACTATTTAGCATTAAAAAATTGCATGTTTTCTAGATTACTCTTTGCTTTACTTTATTTAAATTTAAAAAAGATGTTGGAAAGGAGTCTAGAATCTTACTAGGATTTAAATACTTAATATATACACATTTTACAGAAAACACAAATTTTTCAACTGTTTTAAAAGGCAAGTGCCATACTCTTGGATTAATCTTAAATGACTTATTCTCTTTTTCCAGTGCAGTTAAATAGTTAACTGTATAGAATATTATGCAGTTGTTAACATGTTTTTAGGAAAATATTTAATATCACAATGATTAAGTAATTGAAAAAGCTTGCTTACAGATATCATAGAAGAGAACTGTGGTAGAATAGTAGGACTGAGGGTGGTTCGGTTGTGGGTGACTTTTGGGTTTTTTCCTTGTCCTTTTATGTGTGTTTTAAATCTTCTCTAACGGGTTGTGTTAATTCTGTAACCAGAAAAAAGAATGAAAGTGATAAATTCCCTAAATTTAAATTGGTTATTAAATATATTATCTGTTTCAGGATGAACTTTTTCAACTTTATGATCATAATTGGTGATCTAAGTTAGGAAACATAAAAATGAGGGTCTAAAGGTTGAAATGACACAACTTAATTTTTTTTTTAGTGCAAAATGAAGTCTTCTTTCTTAATAACTAGTGCTTATGCAACAACGATCTTACATTTGTTAGTGCATGCTTGATTGATTTGGCATTGGTTGATTATCTTAATTCTTTTGACTGCTGGTTCTCTGTAGTTTTTGACCTGTACACCTAAGAAAACTTTCAGTTGGGTATGCCACTGTCAGAACAGAATATTAATTTAAAAAAACTCAGCAGCAGCCCTTCATGAAAGCTGCTTATAAATAATTTCATTTGTATTTTATACTTAAAATAGCTGAGATCTCTTTATGTTTAAGACCAAGCTTTTAAAAATATCATAAGAGGTGTAGCTATAAAACAAATAAAATTATCCAAATTAATAATTCCATGCTTTATTCCTATAAAACAGTATTATTTGCTTTTTAATTATAATCTGAAAATCTTGATTTAAGTTGTAAAAATGCAACATTAAATTAACTGACCTATTGAAAGTCTACATTAATTCCTTATATGCCAATAGGAGAGTATAATAACATTATTTTGATATTACTTTGTGGTAAATATTAAGTATGCTTTTACTTAAAATATTCTTAGTACCCAAGATGTCATAATTCAGACTCCATATACATTTAGTCACGTGTACTTGTTATTTCCTTGTTTGGGGAAGACTGACATGCACGAAAACAGGGAAGATTGGTCAGCAACGAAAGTGACACTTGTTTGTTTTAAGCATAATGGCTTTTCTCAAGTTGCTGTTTTTCTGTGTACTGAAGATGCTAAGAGGTGATTTTTAAGTGGGGAAGGCCAAGAAATTAAATTTGGGATCTGATTAATCCAAAAGTATAGAATTTATACTTTGCACTGTATGTGATCCAATAATGAATTGGTTTCATTAGTCTTCTACAGATTTTCCTCAGTCTTCTAGAGTTTTAGTTTTCTAGGTGGAGATACTTAAAATAAATGAGAAAAATATCACTATTTCATTGAATAAGTCTTTTTTCACCTACTTACCAATTGCTATGCTAGGCAGTGTTTAAAGTGAAACATTGATCAATGTAGACTTACTCCCCAGTTAATAGTTCACATTTTAAAAGTTTTGTAATTAGAGACTTTGTAATAGTGCATTCTCTTACTGTTGGACATCTACAGTTATAGGAAATAGAACTCTTGTTTTTATTTATGAATATATAAATCTATATTACATTGAACAGAATATTGAGATCAGATCATAAAGATTCAGATAAGGAAAGATAAAAATTGGCTTGAGTAAGAGATAAATTTCAAAGGCAAATATAAGTAAATTCAAAAGAATTCATGCTGTTTAGCACATACAGAAGTAACTTGATATCTGAGAATTGTTTTTCAGTTTCCTGTACTCCATAAAGCATGGGGAAAGCCTCTTTTTAGAAGAGATTCACATTTATTTACTTGGCTTTTAAATATAGTTGCCAAGATAAAGGGTGAATTTTTACCTTTACCTCTAGAACAGTTCATGCTCTTCTAGATATGGAGCATATTTTACTTATTGTTACTGAATGAATTCTCCTTATTGACTGTTTTTTTGTGTTGAAAATTGTATTAATTTGTTAGAATTAGTCCTTGAATTAAAAAATTTTTGTCTTGCAATAAGTATAATATATTTAAGTTTTTATCAGTTTAGGGTTATGATGAAATGGGAGAAAATGAATGAATTATGTAAGAGGTATGAAGTAGAAGTATTGGAAAGAAAGTGAAATCGCTCAGTCGTGTCCGACTCTTTGTGACCCCATGGACTATAGCCTCCCATGGACTATATCCTCCATCCCTGGATTTTCCAGGCAAGAATACTGGAATGGGTTGCCATTTCCTTCTCCAGGGGAATCTTCCCCACCTAGGGATGGAACCTGGGTCTCCTGCATTGCAGGCAGACTCTTTACTGTCTGAGCCACTGGGGAAAGACACTGTTAGACCTTAATCTTTGATTCAGTGTCAAAACATCAGAATTTCTTAGAGTTGTTAACAATGCCCAGTTTATTAACCAGTAGGGAAGATTTTTAAGTATTTAAGTGGCACGTTTGAAAACATGTTCAGAGCCGTTGGAGACAATCAATAGCATTGTCTGATATGTTCCTAAATTCATTATTATTAATGGTGTGACTTAGTAATTCTTTGAAAATATCAGGATTGTTTTGTAAGAGTAATATAAGAATGTTTGCCTATAAAGTTGATAGATTTTGTTCATTGCAAATACCAAAGAGATAAAAGAAAGCCTGGGAAGTGAAAAGTCAAAACTGAAATAAAGAACATCTAGGACCAGCAATGAGGTTACATGGTTAGTGTTTTATATCTTTTACATTATAGAATGCAAGATTCTAGAAATGAGCCCTAGAATTGGGTTACCCTGCCCTTTAATTACAGCATTGGACCAGAATCCAAATCTCCTGATTCCCAATTAATTGCTTTTTTATCACACCAAGCAGCTCCTTGAGAATATGATTTTTTTTTTTTAATAAATGGGGTTGATACTCATTGGCAGATTCACTGATTATAATGAACTCAACTGTATCAAGGCTCAATGGCTAATTAATTTTACAGTATTATGGCTTTAGGAACTACCTCAGACTCACTGAGTGAGTTGAGGACAGTTAATCAAATAAATGCTACGTGTATCTGAATTCCAAATACAAGGCACTTATTCTTCCAAGGAGAGGGTATAATACAAAGCTTTTTGGCCAACTCAATTCTAAAAACTTTTAGAGAAGTTTACAAAATGTCAAATTTGTACTTGTAATTTAGTTTCGTTATATACATATTATAATCACATATAATGTGAAATGATATTTAAATTATTTTTCCTTTTTTACTTGTTATTTGTTTGAATATCCAGAATTTTCATAATCTAATCACCACTGGAACTGTTTTCTCTAGAACACAGCAGTCTTCTTTGATCCAAGTTGTTTGATTTCATGTATAATACTTTCGTAGGACATTTTATTCTAAGCTACCAATGCCTCTTACATGGGAAACATTTTGTGTTGTTGTTTGGGAAATATTTTTTAATTGATTTTTTAATGTATAGTCATGATCTTTGTACAGTAACTGTTCACTATATTGCTTTTTAAGTTGATCTTTAAAAGGTGCCATATAATAACATTATCATGTGTGCTTCTGAAGCTGTGCCTCTAGGAATTACTAAATGTAATTTCAGATTCTTTGTTCCCTTTTTTTTTTTTTTTAAACTAATCAGGTGACTTTTGTAAGAATCCCAAACTAGCATTGATTGAAATTATTTCAGGCAACTACAAATGGTTCATACTGTTCATGGGGTTCTCAAAGCAAGAATACTGAAGTGGTTTGCCATTTCCTTCTCCAGTTACAGATTACTCCTTGGAAGGAAAGTTATGACTAACCTAGACAGCATATTAAAAAGCAGAAACATTACTTTGTCAACAAAGGTCTGTCTAGTCAAGGCTATGGTTTTTCCAGTGGTCATGTATGGATGTGAGAGTTGGACTATAAAGAAAGCTGAGTGCCGAAGAATTGATGCTTTTGAACTGTGGTGTTGGAGAAGACTCTTGAGAGTCCCTTGGACTGCAAGGAGATCTAACCAGTCCATCCTAAAGGAGATCAGTCCTGGGTGTTCAATGGAAGGCCTGATGCTGAAGCTGAAACTCCAGTACTTTGGCCACCTGATGTGAAGAGCTGACTCATTTGAAAAGACCCTGATGCTGGGAAAGAGTGAAGGGAGGAGGAGAAGGGGATGACAGAGGATGAGATGGTTGGATGGCATCACCGACTCAATGGACATGGGTTTGGGTGGACTCCGGCAGTTGGTGATGGACAGGGAGGCCTGAGGTGCTATGGTTCATGGGGTCGCAAAGAGTTGAACACAACTGAGCGACTGAACTGAACTGAAAAAATGATTCTAAACTAATCTGTGACCTGAGTTCACCCTTCCGGTGAATTTTTGACTGTGTTATCAGTTTAGAATTCTAGAATTTCGTAGTTTCTTCTTATCTGTTGTTATACTTGGATTATGAAACTTTTGAAATGTTTGTGTAAATGTTTTATTGTTTAAAAGAAAATTATTAGCCCTATCATAAAGGAGAAGAACTCCTTTATGAGTTCTTCCTTTATGAGATAATTTTAGTATTAGACTTGGTCATATATTCATGCGTATATGCTAGATGAATGAAAAATGTATGTTATTAGTGGTGAAACCTTAAAGCCTCAAAGGATTTATCCTAAATTGCCGCCTTTTGTTTTGATGAAATAAATGGTGCTCTAGACTTAGTGTTAGAAGAAACAGGGTTAACATATGTTTTGCTACAGATTGTAACCTTGGTGTATCAGTTAAGACTCAGTTCTGCTATGAGTAATAAGAAACCTATTATAGGGAGTAAACCTTGTTCATTGTGAGAAAAACTAGGGAAATAAAGGGCCAAAAAGGATTAGAGAAAAATCACAGACCAGTCGTGGTGTGTAGGTTAAGGAATTGGAGCTTTCAAGAAGCAACTAGGCACGCCCAGCTGTTGGAGTGAACTGTGAAGAGTTGGTGCATTGTTGGCTCTCTGAAGCTACTACTTCAGTGTATTTTCAGTAGAGGATTTGGTGATGAGTTTGGGCTTGGTTGGGAAGGTGAGCTGGAGGTGGAGTGGGGATAAATAAAAATAAGTTGGAATTCTACCCATACCTTTCTGTCTTCACTACCTCTAAACCAGTAGCTGCCTTTGGAGTGAAACGGCTGATGTTTCACTTGTACCTCCCAAATTGTACATAAATATCTCTTGTAGTTAATCCCAACTTAAAACCACATAGGGAAAAGAATTCTGGGAAATGTAGTTTAGTTGGTATGCTACCGTACTTGGGTTAATCACCTCATCTCCTGAATATAACATCTTCATTTGTAAAATAAAGATACTTTTGCTTTATCTTGTTAGGTTTAATGAGGATTAGATGAAATTATATATGTGAAATATATACTGGAGCCTGGTGGGCTACAGTCCATGGGGTCACAAAGAGTTGGACATGATTGAGCACAGCTGCCACATGTATGTGAAAAACTTTTTGAACTATAAGGGACCATAAAGGTTAGTTGTGAAGTAGGTTTTTTTGAGTATGATAATGTTCATAAAAATACTCTTGAACTAGCTTCTGCTCTTAGGGAAGCTTAGCTGTCTTTCACATGTCATTGCGGGCTAAGATTCAATTCAGTTCAGTCGGTCAGTCATGTCAGACTCTTTGCGACCCTATGAATTGCAGCAGGGGACTGGAATGCAAAAGTAGAAAGTCAAGGAACACCTTGGGTAACAGGCAAATTTGGCCTTGGTATACAGAATGAAGCAGGGCAAATACTAATAGAGTTTTGCCAAGAGAATGGACTGGACTAAGATTAGTGCTTTGCTATTTCATTATTATCCATTAAGCAAATAGTTTCTTTAACTACTTCTCTTTTAGTCTGTTTTGTAATTCCTCTGAATATAGTTTCTGAGTTTTAGTATAAAATAGTTCAGAAAAAAATGGTAGTAGTCTTTTTTTGCTTTCTACCTCTTTGTTTTTTTAGTGGGGAAGGATAAGATACCTAAAACTTTGTCCAGAGCTTTTTAGTTCAGGTTAAGTTCATTGATGTTTTGTTGCAAATAATTTACTTGAGGTAAAATACGATGCTGTAAAGAGCAATATTGCGTAGGAACCTGGAATGTTAGGTCCACAAATCAAGGCAAATTGAAAGTGGTGAAACAGGAGATGGCAAGAGTGAACATTGACATTTTAGGAATAAGCGAACTAAAATGAACTGGAATGGATGCATTTAACTCAGATGACCATTCTATTTACTACTGTGGGCAAGAATCCCTTAGAAGAAAAGGAGTAGCCATCATAGTCAACAAAAGAGTCCGAAATGCAATAATTGGATGCAGTCTCAAAAACGACAGAATGGTCTCTGTTCGTTTCCAAGGCAAACCATTCAATATCACGATTATCTAAGTCTGTGTCCCTACCAATAATGATGAAGAAGCTGAAGTTGAATGGTTCTATGAAGACCTATAAGACCTTCTAGAACTGACACCCCCAAAAAGGTGTCCTTTTCATTATAGGGGACTGGAAATCAAAAGTGGAAAGTCAAGTAACATCTGGAGTAATAGGCAAATTTGGTCTTGGAGTACAGAAAGAAGCAGGGCAAAGGCTCATAGAGTTTTGCCAAGAGAACGCACTGGTCATAGCGTACACCTTCTTCCAACAACACAAGAGAAGACTCTACACATAGACATCACCAGATGGTCAATAATGAAATCAGATTGATTATATTCTTTGCAGCCAAAGATGGAAAAGGCCTATGCAGTCAGCAAAAAACAAGACCAGCAGCTGACTGTAGCTCAGACTATGAACTCCTTATTGCCAAATTCAGACTTAAATTAAAGAAAGTAGGGAATACCATTAGACCATTCAGGTTTGACCTAAGTCATATCCCTTACAGTTATACAGTGGAAGTGACACATAGATTCAAGGGATTAGATCTGATAAAGTGCCTGAAGAACTATGGACGGAGGTTCGTGACATTGTACAGGAGGTGGTGATGAAGACCATTGCCAAGAAAAAGAAATACAAAAAGGCAAAATGGTTGTCTGAGGAGGTCTTACAAATAGCTGAAAAAAGAAGAGAAACGAAAGGCAAAGGAGAAAAGGAAAGGTATACCCATTTGAATGCAGAGTTTCAGAGAATAGCAAGGAGAGATGAGAAAGTCTTCCTCAGCGATCAATGCAAAGAAATAGAGAAAAACAATAGAATGGGGAAGACTAAAGATCTCTTTAAGAAAATTAGAGATGCCAAGGGAACATTTCATGCAAATGGGCACAATAAAAGACACAAATGGTATGGACCTAACAGAAGCTGAAGATATTAAGAAGAGATGGCAAGAATACACAGAAAAACTATACAAAAAAGATCTTCATGACCCAGATAATCACGATGGTGTGATCACTCACCTAGAGCCAGACATCTTGGAATGTGAAGTCAGTAGGCCTTAGGAAGCTTCACTACAAACAAAGTTAGTGGAGGTGATGAAATTCCAGTTGAGCTATTTCAAATCCTAAATGATGATGCTCTGAAAGTGCTGCACTCAATGTGCCAGCAAATTTGGAAGACTCAACAGTGGCCACAGGACTGGAAAAGGTCAGTCTTCATTCCAGTCCCGAAGAAAGGCAATGCCAAAGAATGCTCAAACTACCGCACAGTTGCACTCATCTCCCATGCTAGGAAAGTAATGCTCAAAATTCTCCAAGCCAGGCTTCAGCAATACGTGAACCGTGAACTTCCTGATGTTCAAGCTGGTTTTAGAAAAGGCAGGGGAATCAGAGATCAAATTGCCAACATCTGCTGTATCATGGAAAAAGCAAGAGAGTTCCAGAAAAACATCTATTCCTGCTTTATTGACTATGCCAAAGCCTTTGACTGTGTGGCTCACAATAAATTGTGGAAAATTCTGAAAGAGATGGAATACCGTACCACCTGACCTGCCTGCTGAGAAATCTGTATGCAGGTCAGGAAGCAGCAGTTGGAAATGGACATGGAACAACAGCTCCATGTAGGAACTGTTCCAAATAGGAAAAGGAGTACGTCAAGGCTGTGTATTGTCACCCTGCTTATTTAATTTATATGCAGAGTACATCATGCAAAATGCTGGGCTGGATGAAGCACAAGCTGGAATCAAGATTGCCGGGAGAAATAACAATAACCTCAGATATGCAGATGACATCACCCTTATGGCAGAAAGTGAAGAAGAACTAAAGAGCCTCTTGATGAAAGTGGAAGAGGAGAGTGAAGAAGCTAGCTTAAAACTCAACATTCAGAAAACTAAGGTCATGGCATCTGGTCCCATCACTTCATGGCAAATAGATGGGGAAACAATGGAAACAGTGAGAGACTCTATTTTTTGGGCACCAAAATCACTGCAGATGTCACCATCTGCAGCCATAAAATTAAAAGACACTTGCTCCTTGGAAGAAAAGTTATGACCAACCTAGACAGCATATTCAAAAGCAGAGACATTACTTTGCCAACAAAGATCCATCTAGTCAAAGCTGTGGTTTTTCCAGAAATCATGTATGGATTTGAGAGTTGGACTATAAAGAAAGCTGAGCACCGAAGAACTGATACTTTTGAACTGTGGTGTTGGAGAAGACTCTTGAGAGTCCCTTGGACTGCAAGGCGATCCAACCAGTCCATCCTAAAGGAGATCAGTCCTGGGTGTTCATTGGAAGGACTGACGCTGAAACTGAAACTCCAATACTTTGGCCATCTGATGCAAAGAATTGACTCATTTGAAAAGACCCTGATGCTGGGAAAGATTGAAGGTGTGAGATGGGGGACACAGAGGATGAAATGGTTGGATGGCATCACTAACTCAATGGACATGAGTTTGAGTAAACTCTGGGAATTGGTGATGGACAGGGAGGCCTGGTGTGTTGCAGTCCATGGGGTCACAGAGAGTTGACATGACTGAGCGACTGAACTCAACTGACTGAACTTACTTGACATCATTTTACTATGTGATATCAATTGGGTAAATACTTACTAGGGTCAACCTGGGTCTTAGAGAGTAGAAACTACTGTGTCGAATTGTTTTTTCTTCTTGGTCTATGGCAGACAAGAATATTTTGAGAGTGAAGCTATGACAGATATCAACTTGAAAAATAATGAAAGGATTATGCTGACACAGTGTATAGTTCCCTAAAGAATTGAGTCAGACTATTTGGAAATGATATGAATTTAGAAGTTTCGGGGAAGTTTTAGTCTGTTAGCAGCTAATGTAGCTCTTGAAAACTACTGACTATAATTAATATTTTCTCTAGTATCTATAATGATTTCTTTTTAGAAAATATTGAAAAATTGAATAACATGAGTAAGGGATGAGAGCAGTTATTTCAATTAACTGTTATGTGCTAATTTAATCTTCACAACAACCCTATGAGGTAGATACAGTCATTCCCATTTTACAGGAAACTAAAGCTTGGTGAGACTCTATTACTTGTTTTATAGTAGAAAAGGGTAGGTAGGCTCCAATTTGATTTCAGTTTTTTTTTCTATTGCCTTTTCGTTGCCTAAGTTCAGTGACTTAAGAAAAAGAGTATTTAAAGAAATTCTTTAGAAGAATGATGTTATTTAAAACAAACATTTACTCTACACACTCTGGTTGTGGTGGATGCTATATTTCATTAGTTTAATGTGATTTACCAGAGAAATACCATACTTTGTAGATAATATTGTGGTTTTTTGGGGAGTTGGCTGATGGCCAAGGTATAAAACCCTTAGAGTATAATCCAAGTTTATGTTGATGAATAGAAATCTAATATTTCTAACTGAGTAGGTCTTTTCTTGAAGTTCTGTGTATTATAAATTTTTTTCCTTGTGATGCTAGCTCCCTCTGTAGAACTTCATTCAGATTGCAACTTGGCTATTTCATTTTGCAAAATGATTGAAACATTATCCAGAATACATTTTAAAATTTTCCTTTAAAACTTGTGCTTTATGTTCTAATCACTTCTAAGTGTTTTTTTTTTTTTGGTGTGTGTGTGTGTATGTGTGAAAATGTTACCTTTATAAAAAGTCTCACTTTGTATATACTAAATTTTAGTAGCAAGTACAAAGGGAAACCATCTTTCCCAAATATTCCTACTACTTTAATGTTTATTTAATTTGTGAAAGCCAGAGATACTTTTGATTTCTAGGTCTGTAGGGTCTGTGTGGGATAAGACCAGAGGAGATAGGAAAAAACCTGATGGAAGATTTTGAAAAAAAAATTTTCTGCAAGTATAACTGGTTTCCATATATCATATTCTAAATTATCTTTTTTAAAAGAGCTTTTTCAGTGTTAAATTGGATAAGAAAATGGTCATTAAGGGAAATTTGGGGGGAGGGGTCTTGCAGAAAGGGCACAAACAAAATTTCTGCACGCTAGAAGGATTTATTTCTTTTCAAATTGAATTCAACAAAAAAAAAAAATTCAAAGACTTGCAGGAAATACATACATAGTTTCCATAAACTTATGTTCTTGTGGGAAAATCCTTTATTATCAAATCCTACCACCAATTTTCCTTTGTTGAAATGTGGATACTTCTTTAACCTCTACTTTTTCTCCTTTCTCCTTCAGATTATTTTAAATTTAAATATTGAGTTGTATAATTGTCTCTTCAGGGAAGTTTTCCCCACTAGAATGAGGGCAAAGTGAATGTGTCTAGCTTCCAAAATGAATTTGGAAAAACGGGCAAATCGATGTCAACTTTAAAGCTAGGGACGTTATTAGGATGATGCATGAATCGGCTTTTAAACAATTTTATAAGTTAATTATCTTTGAACACTGTTTGTTAATTTTGAGCGTATTTATTCTGTTAAAGTATAATATAGTTTATAGAAACACAGGTGTACATTATGGTGGCACAAAAAACATCAGAGGTGATTTTTATTTTTTTATATTTATTGAGCTTCACTGAATTTGATAACAGAATTATTTGAAAGTATAATTGAACTATTTTATTGATATAGCAATACTCTTCATGATCTTTTAAAAAACTTGAGATATAATTGATATAACACTGTATTAGTTTCAGCTGTACAACATAATGATTCAATATATGTATATTTTTAAAATTAATTATATAGTTGATATACAATGTTAATTTCTGTTGTACAGCAGAGTGATTCAGGTATATATGTATATATATACTTTTTTAACGTCCTTTTCCTTAATGGTTTATCACCGGATTTTGAAGATACATGTGTATATTGTAAAATGATCACATCTAGTTAACATCCATCACCAACATAGGTGCAAATTTTTTTCCTGTGGTGAGAAGTTTTAAGATCTACTCTCTTAGCCAGCTACTCTCTTAGCAACTTTTAACCGTCTATATTCTTTTTTTTCATAATTCTTCCTAGAATGTTACACCTAGAATTCTTCCTAGAATGTAGCACCTTAGGACCACCTGCCTTATTCTCACCCTTTATCTTCAGCTCACATTCTTTGTTTAATGTTTGTTGCAGTATTTTTTTTTTCTGTCCTATTGATTGTCCACCTTTCTAAGAGACTAGTTTGTCCCATCTAGTTTGACCATGTTATTAAGGCACATTAATAGTTCTCTGTTGGCTATTGGATGAATTGCTCTCTGCCTACTGCCAAAGAATGTTCAAACTACTGCAAAGTGAAAAGTGAAAGTGAAGTTGCTCAATTGTGTCTGACTCTTTGTGACCCTATGGGCTGCAGCCTGCCAGGTTCCTCTGTCCATGGGATTTTCCAGCAAGGATAACTGGAGTGATTGGCCATTTCCTTCTCCAGGGCATCTTCCTGATCCAGGGATTGAACCCAGGTCTCCCATACTGCAGACAAACTCTTTACCATCTGAGCCACCAGGGAATACATGCTAGCAAAGAAATGCTCAAAATCCTTCAAGGTAGGCCTCAGCATTGTGTGAAAGGACAACTTCCATATATACAGATTGGATTAAGATAAGGCAGAGGAACCAGGGATCAAATTGCCAATGTTGTTCAATCATAGAAAAAGCTAGAGAATTGCGGGAAAACATCTACTTCTGCTTCATTGACTATGCTAAAGCCTTTGACTGTGTAGATCACAACAAACTGTGGAAAATTCTTAAAGAGATGGAAACACCAGACCATGTTACCTGCCTCCTAAGAAACCTGTTTGCAGACCAAGAAGGGACAGTTATAACTGGACACAGAATAACAGACTGGTTCCAAGTTGGGAAAGGAGTATGTCAAGGCTGTATATTGTCACCCTGCTTATTTAACTTATATGCAGAGCACATCATGCGAAATATTAGGCTGGATGAAGCACAAGCTGGAATCAAGATTGCCGGGAGAAATATCAATAACCTCAAATATGCTGATAACAGCACACTAATTTCAACAAGCAAAGAGGAATTATAGAGCCTCTTGATGAAGGCGAAAAGAGGAGAGTGGAAAAGTTGGCTTAAACCTCGACATCAGAAAATGAAGATCATGGCATCTGGCCCTATCACTTCGTGGCAAACAGACTAGGGAAACAATGGAAACCGTGACAGACTATTTTCTTGGGCTCCAAAATGGCTGTTGATGGTGACTACAGCCAGGAAATTAAAAGACGCTTGCTCCTTGGAAGAAAAGCAATGACAAACCTAGACAGTATATTGAAAAGCAGAGACATTACTTTGCGGACAAAGGTCCATATAGTCAAAGCTATGGTTTTTCCAGTGGTCATGTATGGATATGAGAGTTGGGCCATAAAGAAAGCTGAGCACCGAAGAATTAGTGCCTTTGAACTGTGGTGTTGGAGAAGATTCTTGAGAGTCCCTTGGACTGCAAGGAGATCAAACCAGTCAATCCTAAAGGAAATCAACACTGAACATTCATTGAAAGGACTGATGCTGAAGCTACAATACTTTGACCACCTGATGAGAAGAGCCAATGCATTAGAAAAGACCCTGATTCTGGGAAAGATTAAGGCAGGAGGAGAAGGGGACTACAGAGGATGAGAAGGTTGGTTGGCATAACTGATGGTTCGATGACATCGTGGATGTGAGTTTGAGCCCGCTCTGGGAGATGAGAAAGGACAGGGAAGCCCGATATGCTGCAGTACCCAGGGTCGGAAAGAGTGGGACAAGACCGAGGGACTGAACAGCAGCAGCAGCGCATGACTCGGAAGCAGTTGATCTGAAACTGGCTTTCCCCCATTAGTTCTATCACCTGCCGAGAGCTTTCTTCTGCTTTAAGCTCCCTTAAGGTCCAATTGCTTGTTTTTGTCTTTCAAGAAAATGATGCTTTAGGAATTTTAGGCAAACAGTGTTAGTTTTTTAAGCATGATATCCAGAATGATAGTATTCTTAATTTTTATTTATAGAAGGATTTTTAAACAGCATAAAATTATTCTGATTTCTTTGTTTTGAATGTTGTAGGAAAATATGAAAAAGATTGGTCTGTAGTTTAATCCTTTTAAAAATAGAATTAATTATCAGAACATTTCTAGAGCATAATTTTATTCCCATGCTGATTTCATCCTTCCACCTTATTTGTTGTCAAGTAAAGGTCAGGAAGTGGGGAAGGGGAAAGATGGAGAGAAAGGTAGGGAGAGGGGAAGGAAGAGGGCAGAGTTAGTTGTGTGTGGATATGTGAGTATGTGTGTTGGGGGGTGAGAGAGACAGAGAATTTCTTCTTTCCTGTCTTCCTCCTCAGGCTTTGTGTGGTGGTATAGTTCAGCTCAATATTTCTGTTGCTTTAAAGACTTCAGTGTATTATGGATATTTTGTACCAAAAATGTCCTTGGAAGTTTCTTATCATTTTAGTGGAAGGAACAAAGATGAGCTTTGCTTTAAGTTTGTATTTAAGTTCAAGTTAATACTGGTCGGGGTATCTTTAATATAAAAGCTGTATAAATTGAGATATTAAATTCCTTTACGTTAGGAAACAACAGCATAACTAAAAGGGAGAAAAATTGCTGCATCTGCAGGATGCTTAGTCAGTGGGGAGAATGATAGCTGCATTGTAAGTCTCATGAGAAAATGGGTTTATGTTTCAGTGTGTTTGTGTTTCCTTTCCACTGTGTATATAGTGCTTAACTTTGTGTAACCAGTAGTTCCTTTTTCTTGTTAAACTGTGTGTGTATGTTAACCAATAATTACTGAAAAAATGTAACACGCAATTTTTATCTTTTTAGATAAAAAAGTGCCTCAAGAAATATGCTACCTTTTTTGGGACTTTTTAATATTTTGATCCTGTTCTCATTCTCCATTTCACCCTTGAAAGCCTATAATTAATGTCCTGGTTTTTGTCTTTAGTTTATTTTCCTTTCCATAGTTGTTACCATTACCTCATAAAATTATGATGTAGTTTATGTTTTGACCATTATCCAGCACAGTACTTAGTATTCAGAAAGGTTTTATTGTTAATCAGCCTTGAGATCAGCCTTACTAATTTAGTTGATTACTTAGATAAACTTATTTAAAAAAAATCAACACTGGGAATTCTCTGGTGGTCCAGTGGTTAGGACTCTGTGCTTTTACTGCCTATGGCCTGGGTTCATTCTCTGGGAACTAAGATCCCACAAACCTTGTAGCATGTTCAGGGTGGGGGGTGGGGTGGGGAACCATAGTATAAATACAAACAACACAGAGCACTATCTTCTCTTTTTTATACTTTTTTTTTCTTTGGCTGTGGTGTGCAACTTATGGGACTTTAGTTCTTTGACCAACAGTTGAACCTGGGCTCTCAGCAGCAAGAGCTTGGAGTTCCAACCACTGTACTGCCAACAAATTCCCTATTTTTTCTGAAGATTATCTCATATCTCATCCTCATATCTCGTATCTCATATCTCATCCTCTTCATTTAGTATACATGTATTATATCAAAGGTCTGTTTAGTCAAAGCTGTGGTTTTTCCAGTAGTCATGTATGGATGTGAGAGTTGGACTATAAAGAAAGCTGAGTGCCGAAGAATTGATGCTTTTGAACTGTGGTGTTGGAGAAGACTCTTGAGAATCCCTTGGACTGCGAAGAGATCCAACCAGTCTATCCTCAAGGAAATCAGTCCTGAAAATTCGTTGATGTTGAAGCTGAAACTCCAATAGTTTGGCCACCTGATGCGAAGAACTGACTCACTGGAAAAGACCCTGATGCTGGGAAAGATTGAAGGCAGGAGGAAGAAGGGGACGACAGAGGATGATTGGATGGCATCACCAGCTTGATGGACATGAGTCTGAGCAAGCTTCAGGAGTAGTGATGGACAGGGAAGCCTGGTGTTTTGCAGTGCATGGGGCTGCAAAGAGTCGGACACGACCGAGCGACTGAACGGAATTGATTATATCAAAAATAAAATTATTTTTATATTACAAATTGACATTTCCTTCTTTTTAAACAAAGACCCAAAGGTTCTGAGGAGATGTTATCCTTAATGGCCTGAGAATAATGGTTAACTTCTTAGTAATTAAAACAATGCTATAATCTCATTTCAGTTTTCAAGTATACTTTTGCTTGCTAATCAAGCCACTGTTTATTATTCATTTATAGTACTTTATAATGAGTCCCTATTGTTGTGCAGTTTTCCCAAAATAGAGTTAATAAGGTAAATGTAGAAATTTATTTTAAAACTAAGGTGATATCCACCAGATGGTGCTATTTCGCCTGTTTTGTTTGTGGGGGAAAAGGAAAGATGAATATAGAAATTTTTAAAAAGTGGAAGATCTCAGTGCTCAGTGAAGAGAAGTATTCAAGTATTGTAAGCTTATAGAATATAGAATAAATTTACATATATAAGTTATAGTAATGTGTTTTAACAGAGTTATAGACCATTGCTACAGTTAATATGGCAGAGAACTTTCTATTTAGTGTAAAAATATTAAGTAGATATTCTTTTTTTTTTTTGGTTTCTCTTTGTTTCTTTTATTGGCCTTCTGTGTTTTAGCACCTTTTATTTATTTATTTTTACTTTTTTTTAAATTTTATTTTATATTAAGTAGATATTCTTAAGTTTTACATAATGTGATGCTATCAACTGTCATAACTCCATAAGCATGAAAACAAAATTTATATTTCAGTTTTCTTTTTGTTTTGAAGTAAATAGTATTACTGCCCAACTGAGTTACATAGTTATTGACAAGTAAGGCAAACCTTTTGATTATTTTATATATTCTTAAATATTTCTCAGATCGAGAAGAGAGGATTAGGCTTGAATTCATTAGTTTTACAAGGGATAACAATGATCCAAGTTAATTTGTATATTACAAGAAAGCAACCGTGTGGCACGCTAGTCATTTAGATACTGCAGTTGAATGACTATCCATTGTAGTTAAAATGGCTAGCTAATGAAATATACTTTTCAGTGACATAGGAAAGATCAGTGAGCATTTCTAGGATTTTAATATACTTTACTTTTTCTGGTTTTACTATCACTCCATATTTGTGTCTGGCCTTGAGATTGAAGCATAAAGGTGTATAGGTCCTGTTAGAAGGATTTGCCAAAGGATTGTGCCAACAATGATTCTGTTTGCCTATGTGAAATTAGAGGTTAAACTTGCATTTATTTCTTATATTTTACTTTCTTCTGTGGAAAGATACCCGTATTACTTTGTAGGAAGGGAAAATTTTTTCCTATACCTTTCTAGGTTATTTTGGCTGGTCTGGTAATTCAATTGTTGAAAGATTACAGGAAAAAAAACCCCAAACTTAATTACTTATGTATGGGATCCCCATAAAATATGAAACCCAAGGGCAAGCCTGGCAGTTGAGGCCTTCTTGAGGTAAGGAATGGGATGGGGGCCTGGGGCTTTAAAGGGGAGGAGGGTATTTCACAGGACAATAAGAAGAGCAGATGTTTGGTAATTGTATGTCATACAGATAGTCCATTCAGATAAACTATTATCTCTGGTAGCTGTGTCTCTGAGCCACGCCCCTTATCTGAATGTTTTTTAGGTACTTAAGGGAGAGGTAAAAAGCTCTTCTTGAGTCTTTTGGGCATTGATTGTCTCCAGCTCAAAATAATCCAAATGCTCAAGTGACACATCTTTGGGGAGACTTGTTCTGAACCCCTTCAACTTCAGAGTCAGTGAATGAAACTTAGCTCTTTAGGCTAGGAAATATAGATGGTAGATTTTCTTGTATTTTTAGACTTTGCAAATGAATAGTTTAATCATGGTTATATTAATGTAGTTGATATTACAACCTGAAGATTGTGAATCATCATAATATAATAACTCCCTTTGTATTTTATTTCCTCTGTGTAGTGATTTCCATAATAATAGTATACTCTGTTGCATTATTTTTAATCTTCAACATCTTTTCTTATATGACTTTTTATAGTTGGTTTTAAAAGGACCATCTCATTGAACTCTCTTAAAATGATATTAGTGATACATTCTATCATGGTGAAGATAATGTATTTTCAGGTTTTTTTTTTTTTTTTTTTTATAAATATCAAATCTTGTCATCAGTCTAGTTTCATGTGGATCTTGAGAATTAGAGATGGTCTAGTCTGATAGTGCTCCAAGTGTGGTTCAGGGCCTCTTTGTTGAGGAGAAGTTCGTAATACCTTTTCCAGGGGTTCATGAAGGCAGAGCTATTTTCAAAATGATAGTAAGATATTGCTTGCTTTTTCATACTCTCTCATGAATGTAAGTAGTTTTCCAGAGGTTACATGATATGTGATATTGATTGAATGCATAAGCATATGAGGATGTAGCTGTCTTCTATTAAGCCAGACATTAAAGAGATTTGCAAAAATAATAAACAGTGTAACTCATGTCACTTAAAGATTTTTCGTTTGGAAATAGTTTTTTTCCCCCATAAAATGTTATTTGTTTTGGTATTTAATGCTTCTATTATTAAAGGCAATAAATTAATAAAATTTAATAATCTTAAAAATTTTCTAATATGGTAACCAGGGATAGATATAAAAGCTCTTTGAAGTATTCAGTACTTTTTTTTTTTTAAGTATAAAGAGGTTCTGAGATCAAAGTTTATGAGCACTTCTGATCCTAATTTTTCATCTTCATTTCACAGATGAGAGTACTCTGTGTTCTAGAGAGGTGAAGTAGTTTAATCAAGTATACTCAACCAGTTTTTGGCTTAGCTGATACTTATGTCACTGATTTCTGACTGCCTTGATTTATTTTACTAGCTGTTTTGCTATTTAGATATTTTCCAACCTAATACCAACTCTTGAGTTTCTTAAACTGTTTTGTAGTTTGATATTTTAACTGATTTTATTAAGTCTATGAGTAAATTGGGAATATTGACCTGATTTTGTAGCTACAATAAAAATTTTTCTTACATTAAATTTCTAATATGACTTTGCTATAAAGTATGAACTTTCTAGAAAGAAAAGGGAATTGATAGATGAAAAAGTGTAGCCTTAGTGTCAAAAAAATAAAATTGAGGTCAAAGAGGTAGCCTCTTGTGTTTTAGAGAGTCTTTTACTACTCTTGTTTGTTCGCCATTCATCCACAATAAAACGTAGGTTACAAGCTTCCCTTGACATTTATGGCAGTCTACTCGTAGAATAACGAGGTATTCTCTTCTTAGGTTTGAAAAATTAAGAGGATAATAATTCCACATTCTCTTTTGGTGGATATGCATTATTCTTATGTTGAATTTCATGCTTGAAAGAGTGAATTGTAAAACATTCTCTTTTTTTTTTTTAATTGTTGAAGAAATTTAAATTCATACCATGAAGATGGGTGGAAAACCTGGGTAGCTTTAGCTTGAAGAGAGAGGATCAGGAGATATATATGATAGCCCTCGTCATTTGAAGGACTTTCTTCATTTGGAAATATTAGGTTTATTGATTTATTTGTAAAACCTCAAGTATAGAAGAACCAATGGGTAGTTGACACAGACTGGATCATTTTAGCTGGATAAAGGAAAACTCTTTAGTAGTAAAGAAGTACAGAAATATAATCAGTTTCTTTTGGAGGTATTATGTGCCCTGTGTCAGGAGGTGTTAAATTGTGGACCAGATTGTGTGGTGGGAATGTTGGCAAATGAATTGAGAAGTTAAGGTTAATTGAATTAGATGATCTTTCATAAGATGCTTTCTGTTATTATGTGTTTGCATATACTTGTTGAAAATACCTTGTTAAATGATAAGAATTTATTTTAGAAAGGTAATTGGCTTAGCAGATGTATTTTACTTTTATATTATTAACTAGTCAGTAAACTTCATGGATCTGTGGTGTTGCCATGAGCAGTATAATCGATTCTCCTTGAAGGACTGTGTGTTTTGTTTGTTCCTTTTATTACAAGCCATTTGAAAAGATGAGAGATTGGTACCAGAAGTTTAGAAGCGAAAGGAATGATAAACATTAGAAAGGAAGATGAAAGCAATTTTGAAGATGTACTTTGAATTGAAGATACTTTGAGATATGTTTTGTTTTATTATTATGATCACAAATATTTTCTGCCTCTTATTACCATTTTTTCCATATCTGTTCCAAGTATCACAACAAAATAAACTATTCTATAATCAGTATTTTTGTGAAATTCTTTCAATTTGCTGGTTTTATAAGTTATAGGCTGCTTTGTAGTATAATCAAAATGATGGCAGCATTAAAACATATTCTTAATTTAACAGTGTTGGCCTGGGAGGGATCTAAGTCTAATATTTTTAACTCTTTTTTGGGGGGGGGTTATACTAGAGGAAAAGACATATTCTTACTATTATTAGAAGTATTAATAAATGGATTATAGCAAAATATTCGACTTTATTTTCATTTGTGAGTGGGTGTCTGTCTTTCTGTCTATGCATATATCTTTCTCTGTATAACATGTGTATTCTTAATACTTTCAAAAATGATCTGAGATTTTATAATGTCTTGTTGTACATGCACGCACTCGCACATGCAGACGTACACAGTGATTGATTTATTCGTCACACATTTATTGAAGACCTGGCAACTACAGGGCTCAGGTAGGAAGTGAATGAGAGAAATGAGCCAAGTTGGAGAAATAGTTTTTGGTTGATAGGTAGACTGTATTCTCTCTTCAAAATAAAATTTGTGGCACTGTGGAATCTTGCCCTCTGTTACACTGTGTAAATAAGATTGTTGTATTTGATATTTAAATAGTTAAGAAATTCTAGCAGAACTGAGTGCAAGGACTTCTTGGTCAAATTGTCATTGTACAAATTAATCTCCCCATTATTCAAGAATGCTGAGGTTTTCTTCTATTTATTAATTAATTCATGTGTTTATTCATTTAATTAGCATTAATTAATCTCCTACAGTGTGTAAAGCCTACTTCAGACATTGGATACCGTATCAGATGATAATTTTTCTTCACTCATAGAGTTTATAGTCTGATGGGAAAGACAGATTTGAACATTACATTTCTTATTCAATAAATATTTCTAGTAAAACATAAAGTAAAAAAACTTAGAACGTGGAGTCTAATGATTTGAGTTCTTATTCAGACACTGTTTAGCTTTTCATCCAGTTAATGCTTGTTATTAACTGTTTATTGTATATACCAGAAACGTAGAGATGAGTAAGATATAACTGCCCTGAAAAAAACTCAGTCTCTCGAGGATTATAGACAGCTAATAGCTGGTGATAAATGCTATGACTGAATTATGTATAAAATCCTTAAGGAGTAGTACATTCCTCTAGCTATGAGGGATACAAGAACCTAATTCGAAGACTGATATTTGAGCTAGGCCTTGAGGATGGTTAGAAATTATTTGGGAGCAGAGGAACCAGTGTGAACAAAGGAGGAGTTACCCTTGTTGACTGAAAAACAAAACACACAGGAACAACAGCCCATGATGTGAGAGCTATGTGTTCTCTTTATCTGGGACTCACTGAAAACTGTAGCCCTGGAGACAGTCTCAGATAGCTCTGAGGAACTGCTGCGAAGAGGTCCTGGGGAAGGTCATTATACTGAATATATGTGATTTTGATCAAGGGGGTATATGCAACTAAGCACACATCTAAACAGAAGGTTACTGCCAGTCACAAGGAACAGATGTCTTTGTTAATGATTTTAGTGCTGTTCTAGGTATGAAAATATGCAAGAAATTGGACTCATAGAATTTTCTCCTTAAAATATCTAACCAGCTGAAGACCTGTTCTGCCAGTTTTTCCCAGAGTACAGAGTGCCTCATTCCTGATCTCCATGCTAAAATCCTTTCAGTTCGGTTCAGTTGCTTAGTCGTGTCCGACTCTTTGCAACCCCATGAATCACAGCACGCCAGGCTTCCCTGTCCATCACCAACTCCTGGAGTTCACTCAGACTCACGTCCATCGACGTGAAAAATCCTTTCAGGGTGTGTCAAAGGTCACTTCATTGGCTAGGGATTTGATTCTTTAGAACCAGATGGTGAGTAACATTCTTTGGCTTGTACCCAGCCCAATAGAGGGATGTCCATGAATGCACAGAACATGAATGAGCAAGTTTCATGCAGAGAATGATAAACTATTTTGTACTGTTTATAACTCTAGGTATGTTATGGAAGGAGAGGTAACAGAAGAAGCTACACATGTAGGTCGGAGCCAAATTATGAGAGGTCTTATGTTGTCCGGTTGCTAAGTTGTGTCCAATTCTTTTTGACTCCGTGGACTTTAGCATGCCAGGCTTCTCTGTCTTCCACTGTCTACCGGAGTTTGCTCAAATTCACATCCATTTAAGTCGGTGATGTATGTAACCATTACATCCTCTGCCGCCTGCTTCTCCTTTTGCCTTTAATCTTTCCTAACATCAGGACAGAGGAGCCTGGTAGGCTGCAGTCCATGAGGTTGCTAAGAATCAGACACGACTGAGCGACTTCACTTTCACTTCTCACTTTCATGCATTGGAGAAGGCAATGGCAACCCACTCCAGTATTCTTGCCTGGAGAATCCCAGGGACGGGGGAGCCTGGTGAGCTGCCGTCTATGGGGTTGCACAGAGTCGGACACGACTGAAGCGACTTAGCAGCGGCAGCAGCAGCATCAGGATCTTTTCTAATGAGTTGATTCTTTGCATTAGGTAGCTAAAATGTTAGAGCTTCAACTCCAGAAACCATCCTTCCACTGAATATCAGGGTTGATTTCCTTTAGGGTTGACTGGTTTAATCTCCTGGCAGTCCAAGGGACTTTCAAGAGTCTTCTTCAGTACCACAGTTCAAAAGCATCATACATATAATAGACTTATATACTAGGCTAAGTTGTTCGGTAAAATAGAGAGCTGTTTGGGACCTGTGGAAGGCTTTAAAGCTGGCAAGCATGATTAGACTATATTTTACAAAGATAATTGATAGAATACTGTATAGGATGAAGTAGAGCAAAGGTGAGACTGGAAACAGTTGTACTAGTTTTAAAACTCCTCATATTAGATATGAATGAGATAATGAGGGTCTCTTATAGGGTAGTAGTAGTGACTTAGCAGCAGCAGTGACTTTAGAACATTTTAAATACACTTCAGAGGTTGAACTGACAGAATTTAGTAGTGGATAAGGAGAGAGGACATCCAGGAAGATTTTGAATTTTTGTCTTTGTCATGTGTATAGATAAATGATGGTGCTATTAAATTTGAAAGGGAAAGCAACATGGTTTGGGGGATGTAATAAATTTGTTTTTGTAATGTTAAATTTGGAGAAGTAAACCTAAGAGGAGTGTTGGAGGCATTTACGTTGTAAGTTGAGGAAATGCCTGTAACAGAGATAGGAGAAGTAGGAGAGAGAGGGTTAGCTGTAGGTATGTCATTGAATCTCTTAAATTCTCAGTTTGTGATTTATAAAATATGGCAGGTGGGATCAGTTATTTTTATGGTTTGGAAATAAGCAATGTTTTTGTTATCACAAGTTCTAAATTAATGGTGCAGAAATCATAATGATAATTATGTATGTTACAGACTAATAATATTAGTTAAGATTTATCGAGTGAGTTAAAGTTGAGTGCTCCTGTGAAGCTTAGCTGAAACGTTAAGCATTTTATGTTCATCATCCTATTAATTCTCATGGCAGCATGATTAAATATTATACTGTATGGATTTTCAGAAGAGATGATTTGTTGGTCAAGAATAAATAAGTGAAGGGTTGGGTATTGAAATCCAGGTTAGTCTGACTTTAAAATTCAGGCTCTTAACCACTATGCTAATTGCCTGTTTTGTAGAACATGAGAGCTGTAATAGATCTAAAGACATTATCTAGCCCCGCCCTATAATCAAATATATGTCATAGCTAAAATCTGTAATTAATGTCAAGATTAGCTGTCCAATTTACTTAATAAAAAGCTTACCCAGCAGCCATTCATTACTGCTGTTGTCCTTGTGGCAGATCTCTGTATGTGTGTGTGTGGGGGGATGGGCTCACCCCTCTACTCTGTGACTTGAGAAAAATCATATCAGTCTAGGCCAGTCATGTTTGTCTCTCTCTCGCTCTTCTGTTGCTAGTAATTAGTTAAGATATGGGTGTGTGACTACATATCTGGCCAATGAGAGGGTATGCTTGATGAGGGGCTTTGGAGAAAGTTTTTTCCCCACTTATTTCTGGATGTTATCTCATCTATGTGGGTACTTGGAATTGTGGGATTTATTTTGTAACTATTTGAGGGCTAGTTGAGTATAAAATTAAACAAAAAAACCCCACTGTATGGCAGAGTGAAAAGATGGAGAGAACCTGGATCCTTAATGATTTTGTTGAGCTGCTAGACTGCCCAGCCCTAAAACTACTCTATCTCAGGACTAAGTATTACGTGAAATTAGAGTAAGTCTCGTAGGCTGTGTGGAAAAAAAAATGAGATTTATTAGGCCATTTTGGATCGGAATTTTTTTTTTTCCATAATTTCCACTGAAAGAAACCTAACTGGGGTCAGATTATTTACTCTTGATCTGAAGTACAACAGAAAGCATTGTAAGACTTGCATTACTATTAAGGTGCAATTAAAACAGGACTAGTAGACAGTTTTATTGGCAAATGTGCCTAATCTAATTGAGGTAGAATCTATCAGTCAGTTCAGTTCCGTCGCTCAGTCGTGTCCGACTCTTTGCGACCCCATGAATCGCAGCACGCCAGGCCTCCCTGTCTATCACCAACTCCCAGAGTTCACTGAGACTCATGTCCATCGAGTCAGTGATGCCATTCAGCCATCTCATCCTCCATCGTCCCCTTCTCCTCCTGCCCCCAATCCCTCCCAGCATCAGAGTCTTTTCCAATGAGTCAACTCTTCGCATGAGGTGGCCAAAGTACTGGAGTTTCAGTTTTAGCATCATTCCTTCCAAAGAAATCCCAGGGCTGATCTTCAGAATGGACTGGTTGGATCTCCTTGCAGTCCAAGGGACTCTCAAGAGTCTTCTCCAACACCACACTTCAAAAGCACCAATTCTTCGGCACTCAGCTTTCTTCACAGTCCAACTCTCACATCCATACATGACCACAGGAAAAACCATAGCCTTGACTAGATGGACCTTTGTTGGCAAAGTAATGTCTCTGCTTTTGAATATGCTGTCTAGGTTGGACATAACTTTCCTTCCAAGGAGTAAGCGTCTTTTAATTTCATGGCTGCAGTCACCATCTGCAGTGATTTTGGAGCCCCCAAAAATAAAGTCTGACACTGTTTCCACTGTTTCCCCATCTATTTCCCATGAAGTGATGGGACCAGATGCCATGATCTTCGTTTTCTGAATGTTGAGCTTTAAGCCAACTTTTTCACTCTCCTCTTCCACTTTCATCAAGAGGCTCTTTAGTTCTTGTTCACTTTCTGCCATAAGGGTGGTGTCATCTGCATATCTGAGGTTATTGGTATTTCTCCCGGAAATCTTGATTCCAGCTTGTGTTTGTTCCAGTCCAGTGTTTCTCATGATGATTATATTCTGGAGAATAGATGTTATAGGTTAAAGTAGGAAAGTGTCATTGAGGAAATAAGCCTGTTTATCCTAACAATTTCTGTAGTTAAAAGGAATAGAAAATAGGCCTTCAAATTAGGGTAGGGAATGGAGTTAGCTTTACTTTGTAGTCAGCTAACTTGTTTCAGGGTATATACAGGCCCTTCCAAGGCCCTGAGAGGATCCCAAGCAATATGTTTCATAGTTTTTTTTGGAGGGGGGTAAAATTTGCAAAAGTTAGGTATTTAAACAGTTAGAAACGTTGTCTCTTTCATTTTGAACTTCCTGCTATCTATTCAGTGGTACCCTCACTGAGCTGGGATCTAGTTAAGGGGAAGTTTAGTAGGAGACGCGTTCACATGTGCAGCTGCCCGACTTGAGAGCGCGGGCCTGGTAGTTGTGGCACGTGTGTTTCATGGCTCGGCGGCGTGTGGGATCTTCCCAGGCCAGGGGTCGAACTGGTGTCCCATGCATTGCAAGGTGGATTGTTAACTACTGGAGCACCAGGGAAGCGCCCTTTGAAGGTTTTCCGTGTATACTTTAGTTATTACTAGTCATTCTGACATAGGGATGACTTCTAGGAACATTCTTACTTTCCACTGATACATAGATGCAGGGCCAAGGGTCTTAGAGTAATATGAATATGTTCTTTGTGGTACCAGAATTATCTAGACAAAGGAAGGGGAATATGATTTCAGTATTAATATATGGAGTCAGAAGCTTGTCTGGAAAAAATTTCCAAATCTGAGAGCATGTATATGAAAGAAACTTAATAGGAGTTTTCCTCAATCTGACAGTTCTAACAATGCACATGACCTTACTGGTAATATGTTGTAAAAATGATATAAACTTTCTTAAATTATTAATTGTAATCATTGATCATATAGACTGGCAGAAATAATTGTCTTTCTATTTTCTTGATATTACAAAAGTGTTGTATGACGGGACAATAGATCATGCAGCCAGAAATGTAGGAAATATGAATATTAGAGAGGTGGGTCAGGTAATGAATAAAAATATGCCATTCTTTCTGGAATTTTTGATGTTTTTGGCATTAGTTTTTTAAAGTGTGTGATTTGTTATAATTTATTTTCACATTCTAATTAAATGTTTACTTCATACCTAATTTTGTATTTTATTTCTTAAAAAGAATTCCCCTTGTTATAAGATTTTGGCCCACAAAGCATGGATCCATTTCTCATAGGAAACAAAAGCTAAGATTTGTTTTGTAGAAGTGTTGAAACAATAAAGTCAAATGACAGTTAAGCAAGTACCATGTTTCATTATTATGGCAGAGTAAGACAGAGGTAAAAAGTTTGAAATGAACACAGGGAATTGGGGTTTTAATAGCTATAGTGGGTTTGAATGACAATGTTTTCCCTTAACATTTTATCAGATTATTTCTGGTGCATGGCAGTGGCAGCCTTGACGATGCTGTCTTTGCTAATGGTCTTCAGGAATTGGAATGGGAGAGATTTGCGGAGTGGAAAGAAGGCCACTACCGTGCGGCAGCTAATGAAGAATAGACAGAATCACTCTCTGTTGTATAATAAAGAATTTGTTTGTTTTTTTGTCCTGGGTTCCTGGTACAGAGCAACTGAAACCCTTGGAATTTCCCAAGTGATGGAAATATTGTTGTTACTCACGAGCTGCTTGAATCACTGTACTATGGCTATCATTATGCTAGTGACTAAGGGTGGGCTCCTAGAAAACCTCATGTGGGGATGCACTGGTCACCCAGAAAGAGCAGATCATGTGATTACAGGGTAAGGACTTAGAGCCAGCCCAGCTCTGGGGAGGGGGCTCGTAGGTTGTGTTCAGTCATGTGGCCAATGATTTAATCATTCATTGTAAATGAAATCCCAACTCTGGACATTGAAGCTCAATGGAACTTCCTTGTTTGTAATCAAAGTAGGTTCCAGGAATGTGTCCAGCTTTGCTTCCACAGAGGCAGAGAACATGGAAGCTCTCTGAGATCCTTACAGACCTTATTATGTCTCTTCATTTGACTGTTTGAGTGTTATCAATTATAGGATAACTGTGAGTATGCTGCTTTCCTTGAATAGTGTGAGTCTTGTTGTGAAATATTCAACCTGAAAGGGTAATGGTAACCCCCAAATTTGTAGGCTGTCAGTCAGAAGTGTGTGTGGCATCTGATGAGAGGGAATCCTGCTGTGAAGTGTCTTTTAACTTGTGGGGTCTGCCCTAACTCTGAGTGGTTGGTGTCAGAATTGAGTTGCAGTTCCCAGTTGAGATTGGAAGACAATACCTCCAGAAAGGCAAATTCTAAAATAATGTGTGAAAATTGTTGTGTAGTCGCTAAGTCATGTCCAACTCTTTTGTGACCCCATGGACTATATAGTCTGCCATACTCCTCTGTCCATGGGATTTTCCAGGCAAGAATACTAGAGTGGGATGCCATTTCCTTCTCCAGGGGATCTTCCTAACCCAGGGCTCAAACCTGAGTCTCTTGCATTGGCAAGCAGATTCTTTACTACTGAGCCACCGGGGAAACCATGTGCGAAAATGCTGAACACAATTTAGGACTTGGTGGTTTGCAGCACCAAAACATGACATCACATGTTATGTCAATTAGAATTGCGTTTGCATGTACTGGAAAGCCCAAAATCACAGTGACATAAACAAGATAGAACTTCATTTTTCTTTTATGTAAAAGATATCTAGAAGTTAGCTAGTCCATATTGGTGTAAGAGCTTAATAGTAACCGGGAACCCAAGCTCTATTTTCTCTGTGCTGGCTTCAATTTTCAGGTTCTTTATGGTGACTGTTAATATGTTTAAGTCTTTTAGAGGTCCTGTCCTTAGCATAGTCTGTAAAAAGACCCAGTTCCTGACCTCCTGGAGTTTATAATGAATGAAGAAAGCAGCTTGTAAAATTGAAGGTATAGCAGGCATCAAATAGTGGCTTCTCTTGGGGAAGGCAGCTAAGGAGAAGGTGATTTCTGAATGGGGTAGATTAGGAGCATGCAAAAGTGGCAATAATTCCGATGACATAATCAGAGAACTGTGATTGACTTTAATTTAAACAGACAGCAGTAAGATAATTATATGGTATGCTTAAGGAAATAATAAAGGGATTTGTATTAAATATAGAGCCAGCTTTCAAGAAGGAACGATGATCTTTGTTGGGATAGGATCAATGATTCAAGATCAACAGGACAGTCTTCAGATGATTTGGAATCCTCTATCTGGTTTCTTCCTTAACCTCTTATTTATTCAGGCTTATTTATTCATATTCTGGTTAGCCTCAGGTACTCTATTTGCAGTTTGATTGTGCCCTGACTGTAGTGTGTATATATAATTTTCTGTCTGGGAAGTTCTTCCTCTCCCTGTAGACTCATATCTGTTTTTCCTTGAAAATTCACAGTTCCTTAAAAGATTACAAGTCTTTCCTCTATCCACCTCCTTCCATCATGCTAATCTCTCCTGCATTTCCACAGCATGATAATGCTTTTTTTTTACATTATATTTAAGCTGTTTTCATTTGTCACATCCTAAAAATTGTATATTACTTGAAGATAGAGACTATTTTGATTCTTTCATCTCTACTGGAAATAGTAAATATTAACATGAAAAAAATTTTACTGTAGTATATTCACTTGCACATACTTTGTCACTATTTCTGTATGTCTAAATATATAAAGAGCTACTATAATCATTATTTTTAAGTATAATTTTCCTAAAATATCTGGGCTTTTAGGTCACTTTTGTATTACATAAATTATGTAATTTTATAAAATCTATTTAAATGCATTTGTCCTGAACATGTATGTGAAAGGATTTTTATACATTTGAAAAATACTAGTATAACCAGACTTAACATCTTTCTGTCTGGAGAGTGCAGAAAGTGTCTGGAGAATGCAGGAGACTCTCTCATTCTATTTATTATTTTTTAATTGTTTTAAGTTACAGTTATAAAGTTATAAAAATTTATTGTTCTTTGATTTCAGATATTAGCCAATTGCATGTTCCTTGTGGAAGATCAAAGTGATTCCTAAATATATAGAAAACAGAAGGCCCTCAGAATTTCTTATCCATGAGATAACCAATACCAATAACTTGGTATATATTTTTCAAACATTTTCCTAAAAAGTATTTGATATAAACAAAATAATATGTGTAAGTCAGACAGTGAGAGACACATACTGTGTGTTTTCACTTATATGTGGAATGCAAAATGCAAAACAAATGAATAAATAATAACCAAAGAGAAACAGGCTCATAGATACAGAGAACAAACTGGTGGTTGCCAGAACTGGCAGCAGCATGAGGGTATGAGTGAAATAGATGAAGAGGATTAAGAGGTATAGACTACTGGTTATAAAATAAATGTCATAGGGATATAATAGAGAGTAAAAGGATGCTTAAACTCAACATTTAGAAAACTAAGATCATGGCATCTGGTCCGATCACTTCATGGCAAGTAGATGGGGAAACGATGGAAACAGTGACAGATTGTTTTCTTGGGTCCCAAAAATCACTGCAGACGGTGACTCAGTTCAGTCGCTCAGTTGTGTCTAACTCTTTGTGATGCTATGGACTGTAGCAGACCAGGCTTCCCTGTCCATCACCAACTCCTGGAGCTTTCTCAAACTCATGTCCATTGATTCGGTGATGCCATCCAACCCATCTCATCCCCTGTTGTCCCCTTCTCCTCCCACCTTCAATCTTTCCCAGAATCAGGGGCTTTTCCAATGAGTCAGCTCTTCGCATCAGGTGGCCAGAGTATTGGCATTTCAGCTTCAACATCAGTCCTTCCAATGAATATTTAGGACTGATTTCCTTTAGGATGGACTAGTTGGATTTCCTTGCAATCCAAGAGACTCTCAAGAGTCTTCTCTAACACCACAGTTCAAAAGCATCAGTTCTTTGGTGCTCAGCTTTCTTATAGTCCAACTCTCACATCTGCACATGACTACTGGAAAAACCATAGCTTTGAATAGATGGACCTTTGCTGGCAAAGTAATGTCTCTGTTTTTTAATATGCTGTCTAGGTTGGATATAGCTTTTCTTGCAAGGAGCAAGCGTTTTTTAATTTCATGGTTGCAGTCACCATCTGCAGTGATTTTGGAGCCTCCAAAAATAAAGTCTTTCACTGTTTCCACTGTTTCCCTTGTCTCCCCATCTATTTTCCATGAAGTGATGGGCCCGGATGCCATGATCTTTGTTTTCTGAATGTTGAGTTTTAAGCCAACTTTTTCACTCTCCTCTTTAACTTTCACCAAGAGGCTCTTTAGTTCTTCTTCACTTTCTGCCATAAGGGTGATGTCATCTGGATATCGGATGTTTTTGATACTTTTCCCAGCAATTTTGATATCAGCTTGTGCTCCATCCAGCCCTGCATTTTGCATGATGTACTCTGCATATAAGTTAAATAAGCAGGGTGACAATATATAGCCTTGACGTCCTCCTTTCCCAACTTTGAACCAGTCCGTGTTCCATGTCCAGTTCTAACTGTTGCTTCTAGACCTGCATACAGATTTCTCAGGAGGCAGGTCAGGTGCTCTGGTATTCCCATCTCTAAGAATTTTTGCCCAATTTTTTGTGATCCACACAGTTAAAGGCTTTGACATAGTCAATAAAGCAGAAATAGATGTTTTTCTGAAACTCTCTTGCTTTTTCAGTGATCCAGCAGATGTTGGCAATTTGATCTCTGGTTCCTCTTGCCTTTTAAATCCAGCAGAATGGTGATTGCAGCCATGAAATTAAGACACTTACTTGCTCCTTGGAAGGAAAGCTATGACAAACCTAGAGAGCATATTAAATAGCAGAGACATCACTTTGTGGACAAAAAGTCTGTCTAGTCAAAGGTTGAAGATGGAAATGGCAACCCTCTCCAGTGTTCTTGCCTGGAGAGTCCCATGGACGGAGGAGCCTGGAGGACTGCAGTCTGTGGGGTTGCACAGAGTCGGACATGACTGAAGCGACTAAGCAGCAGCAATAGTCAGAGTTACGGTTTTTCCAGTAGTCATGTATGGATGTGAGTGTTAGGCCATAATGAAGGCTCAGCACCGAAGAATTGATGCTTCCGAACTGTGGTGCCGGCGAAGACTCTTGAGAGTCCCTTAGACTGCAAGGAGATCCAACTAGTCAATCCTAAAGGAAATCAACCCTGAATATTCATTAGAAGAACTCATGCTGAAGCTGAAGCTCCGATACTTTGGTCACCTGATGTTTAGAGCTGACTCATTGGGAAAGACCTTGATGCTGGGAAAGAATGAGGGCAGGAGGAGAAGGAGACAACGGAGGATGAGATGGTTGGATGGCATCACTGACTGAATGGACATAGTTTGAGCAAACTCTGGGAGTTGGTGATGGACAGGGAAGCCTGGCATGCTGCAGTCCATGGGGTTTCAGAGAGTCAGACACTACTGAGCGACTGAACAGCAACAGTACAGCAGAGGGAATACAGTCAATAATACTGTAAGAATTTTGTATGGTGCATAAAAATATCAAATCACTCACATAAAAATAATATATATATATATAATCTTGTGAAGCCTACTAATGAAACTAACAGTCACAAACCCATCCCAATTTTAGAAATAAAATATTTTTAATAGCTTTGAGAATCCCTATGTACTCCCTAAGGATTTTATTCTCTCAAATTCCCTACAGAGGTAGCCGTTCTCCTGAAGGTAGAGTTTTTCTTTTGAGAGTGGGGTTTGTTTTTACAGTTCCTTTTCTGAATGGTTTTCTTCTAAATGTATATTCCTAAATAGTATGTTCTTTAGTTTTACTTGTTTTGAAACTGTATAAAGTTAATGCATTTTTGTATGTTTCTCTGATTGATTGTTGTTGATACATATAGTTCATTGATTTTCATTGTTAACTTGTGTTCGATTGCATGAACATATATCACTTTATTTTTCCATTCACCTGTTAATGGATGTTTATGTCATTTCTGTTTGTTTTGTGATTATGAACAGTATTTTTGTAAATTATCTTATATGAGACTCCTCTTGTACATATGCAATAGTTTATTTAGGGTAGTACTTATCAAAATACTGTGAATTACAGCTTGGAACAAGAAACACATTTTATATTTCAGTGCATGCATGTAGACACATGCTCTTACAACTGAAACTCACTATTTATTGTTACTAAATATAATAAATATAAAAAGTTAATGACTATGATTTTAAAATCTACAGAATGAGTAGTGAAAAATGAATATTTATAACTGTTTTGTTTTGGAAATATTTATACAGTTTTGGAAGTTTTTATTACGGGTGTTCTTTCCTATTCATAAATCGCTTTCAGTTCACTTCGTAGAAGAGCAGTGTTTAAATGGCACACTGTTGAACCTGTTGTTTTCTAGTGTTTTTAATTGTCAAGTTGAAATTTTTGTTCATACTAATAGATTTTTGTCAGTGGTAATATGCTCTTTCTACGTAGAAATAGAAATGTCTTTTTGGTCCTACTCTATAGTAATTCATGCTGTTTGAGCACCAAATTTAATGTAATGTTTGATTCAAGGATTAAAAAATGAATCTGTTCTCTAAATGTTTTTCTTTTAAGTTTAAAATTTCTTACTCAAAAATTAATCATGAAATGTTTTACACAGAGAAGTAAGAATTTATAATACATCAATTTAATTCAAACTTGTTTGCATTAATATTCTTTTCAGTAAGGGAACAATGCCTTTTGCTATCCATGGGTATTTCTGTTGTATTAAAATATATCATTACTTGTTCCCTATAGTTTGACATTTATTTTTCTAAGTGTATTGAAAATAATCAAAGATACCTGTTTTGTCCCCCAAGTTTTCAAAAGTACTTGCCTGAAAAGATTTTTATTCACTTTAGAAAAGGATATCTTCTTCCTTCATTTCATACCATCTTCTCTTAGTATTTTCTTTCTCAACAGTTAATTAGCGCTCTTCAAATATAATTCTAAGTGGGTACGGTTAGTTCTAATCTCTAAACAAAATATTTTAGAAAGTCAGCTATTCATGAGCCTCCTTTCATTACATTAACAGATTTTATTACATTTTACCCATGAGATTTGATGGAATTTGTGTGTTAAAGCTTTACTACATAAAATAATGAGTCCAACCAACTCTTTGTTTTAGTAGCCTAGTAGTTTGTAAGAATAGCTATTCTTTTCCAAGCATATATGCTGCTCCATCACTTATAATTCCTGTAAATTTATAAAATTTTAATTTATGCTGATCACTTTATTTAAAAGTTTTTTTTTTTTTTTACATTTTCCATAAAGTTTCACTGGAAATTATTCTAGTAATTTGTCCTGAATATTTTGTGTATTATATCTCTAGTAGACCTTTGATATTCATGAGTATTATACCTGTTATCTTTATGAAACTCCAAAGTATCAAATGCTTCTCTAGCATATATTGTCACTCATAAAATGAAACCAACTACAACTCAAAAAAGTGAACAAGACTCTTTAGGTCCTGTTCTACAAATAAGTAACTAAACCTTTCTAAAGCTGTTAAGTGTTGCCAAAGCAATTGCGTGAATTATTTCTCTTGATTGCATTGGACTTTATCACATCAGATGGCTGAGCCACCTCTGAATAATGCCTTTGTAATAAACCCCGTCATCTGAAATTTAACATGTCCAAACCTGTTCCTCCCACAGTCTGCCTCACTTTGATAGATAATTCCAGGGCAGAAAACTGGAAACTATCCATGGCACTACACTCTCTCTCATTCCCCACCTCCAGTCCAACAGCATGTTTTGCCTACTCATTCTTTCAAAATGCTCTAAGTTCACGCACTTCTTTCTGTCTCCATTGGCCCCACCCCACCTCTTCTCTTTCAAGAGACTCCTGTTTTCCTCTTGCCAATGCTGCATTTTATAATTCAGTAAATGTATTTGACCTAGTTGTTCAGTTCAGTTCAATTGCTCAGTCGTGTCCGTCTATTTGTGACCCCATGAACCGCAGCACACCAGGCCACCCTGTCCCATCACCAACTGCCAGAGTCCACCCAAACCCATGTCCATTGAGTTGGTGATGCCATCCAACCATCTCATCCTCTGTCGTCCCCTTCTCCTCCTGCCCTCAATCTTTCCCAGCATTAGGGTCTTTTCAAATGAGTCAGCTCTTCGCATTAGGTGGCCAGAGTATTGGAGTTTCAGCTTCAACATCAGTCCTTCCATTGAACACCCACACTGATCTCCTTTAGGATGGACTGGTTGGATCTCCTTGCAGTCCAAGGGATTTCAAGAGTCTTCTCCAACACCACAGTTCAAAAGCATCAATTCTTCGGAGCTCAGCTTTCTTTATACTCCAACTCTCATATCCATACATGACCACTGGGAAAACCATAGCCTTGACTAGATGGACCTTTGTTGACAAAGTAATGTCTCTGCTTTTTAATATGCTGTTTAGGTTGGTCATAACTTTCCTTCCAAGGAGTAAACATCTTTTAATTTCATGGCTGCAGTCACCATCTGCAGTGATTTTGGAGCACAGAAAAATAAAGTCTGACACTGTTTCCACTGTTTCCCCATCTATTTGCCATGAAGTGATGGGACCGGATGCCATGATCTTCGTTTTCTGAATGTTGAGTTTTAAGCCAACTTTTTCATTCTCCTCTTTCACTTTCATCAAGAGGCTCTTTAGTTCTTGTTCACTTTCTGCCATAAGGGTGGTGTCATCTGCATATATGAGGTTATTGATATTTCTCCCAGCAATCTTGATTCCAGCTTGTGCTTCCTCCACCCAGGAACATTCTCATGATGTACTCTGCATATAAGTTAAATAAGCAGGATGACATATACAGCCTTGACATACTCCTTTTCCTATTTGGAACCAGTCTGTTGTTCCATGTCCAGTTCTAACTGTTGCTTCCTGACCTGCATATAGTTTCTCAAGAGGCAGGTCAGATGGTTTGGTATTCCCATCTCCTTCAGAATTTTCCACAGTTTATTGTGATCCACACAGTCAAAGGCTTTGGTATAGTCAATGAAGCAGAAATAGATGTTTTTCTGAAACTCTGTTGCTTTTTTGATGATCCAGCGGATATTGGCAATTTGATCTCTGGTTCCTCTGCCTTTTCTACAACCATCTTGAACATCTGGAAGTTCACGATTCACATATTGCTGAAGCCTGGCTTGGAGAATTTTGAGCATTACTTTACTAGCATGTGAGATGAGTGCAATTGTGTGGTAGTTTGAGCATTCTTTGGCATTGCCTTTCTTTGGGATTGGAATGAAAACTGACCTTTTCCAGTCTTGTGGCCAGTGCTGAGTTTTCCAAATTTGCTGGCATACTGAGTGCAGCACTTTCACAGCATCATCTTTCAGGATTTGAAATAGCTCAACTGGAATTCCATCACCTCCACTAGCTTTGTTTGTAATGATGCTCTAAGGCCCACTTGACTTCACATTCCAGGATGTCTGGCTCTAGGTGAGTGTGAATGATCACACCATCGTGATTATCTGTGTCGTGAAGACCTTTTTTGTACAGTTCTTCTGTGTATTCTTGCCACCTTTTCTTACTATCTTCTGCTTCTGTTAGATCCATACCATTTCTGTCCTTTATCGAGCGCATCTGTGCATGAAATGTTCCCTTGATATCTCTCATTTTCTTGAAGAGATCTCCAGTCTTTGCCATTCTATTGTTTTCCTCTATTTCTTTGCATTAATTGCTGAGGAAGGCTTTCTCATCTCTCCTTGCTATTCTTTGGAACTCTGCTATATAAGATGCTAAAAATATAAGATGCTTATATTTTTCCTTTTCTCCTTTGCTTTTCGCTTCTCTTCTTCTCACAGCTATTTGTAAGGCCTCCTCAGACAGCCATTTTGCTTTTTTGCATTTTTTTTTCTTGGGGGTTGTCTTGATTCCTGTCTCCTATACAGTGTCATGAACCTCCGTCCATAGTTTATCAGGCACTCTGTCTATCAGATCTAGTCCCTTAAATCTATTTCTCACTTCCACTGTATACTCATAAGGGATTTGATTTAGGTCATACCTGAATGGTCTAGTGGTTTTCCCCACTTTCTTCAATTTAAGTCTGAATTTGGCAATAAGGAGTTCATGATCTGAGCCACAGTCACTCCCGGTCTTGCTTTTATGACTGTATAGAGGTTCTCCATCTTTGGCTGCAAAGAATATAATCATGTCTGATTTCCATGTTGACCATCTGGTGATGTCCATGTGTAGAGTCTTCTCTTGTGTTGTTGGAAGAGGGTGTTTGCTATGACCAGTGCATTCTCTTGGCAAAACTCTATTAGCCTTTGCCCTGCTTCATTCTGTACTCCAAGACCAAATTTGCCTGTTACTCCAGGTGTTTCTTGACTTCCTAGTTTTATATTCCTGTCCCCTATAATGAAAAGGACATCTTTTTTGGGTGTTAGTTCTAGAAGGTCTTGTAGGTCTTCATAGAACCGTATAACTTCAGCTTCTTCAGCATTACTGGTTGGGGCATAGACTTGGTTTACCGTGATATTGCATGGTTTGCCTTGGAAACAAACAAAGATCATTCTGTCAGGTTTGAGACTGCATCCAAGTACTGCATTTCAGACTGTTTTGTTGACTATGATGGCAACTCCATTTCTTCTAAGGGATTCCTGCCCATAGTAATAGATATAATGGTCATCTGAGTTAAATTCACCTGTTCCAGTCCATTTTAGTTCGCTGATTCCTAGAATGTCAACGTTCACTCTTGGCATCTCCTGTTTGACCACTTCTAGTTTGCCTTGATTCATGGACCTGACATTCCAGGTTCCTATGTGATATTGCTCTTTACAGCATCGGACCTTGCTTCTCTCACCAGTCCCATCTACAACTGGTTGCTGTTTTTGCTTTGGCTCCATCTCTTTATTCTTTCTGGAGTTATTTCTCCACTGATCTCCAGTAGCATACTGGGCACCTACTGACCTGGGGATTTCCTCTTTCAGTGTCCTATCTCTTTGCCTTTTCATACTGTTCATGGGGTTCTCAAGGCAAGAACACCGAAGTGGTTTGCCATTGCCTTCTCTGGTGGACCACATTCTGTCAGACCTCTCCACCATGACCCGCCCGTCTTGGGTGGCCCCATGGGCATGGTTTAGTTTCATTTAGTTAGACGAGGCTGTGGTCCATGTGATCCAATTGTCTAGTGTCTGTGATTGTGGTTTCAGTCTGTCTGCCCTCTGATGCCCTCTCTCAGCGCTTACTGTCTAAATTGGGTTTCTCTTTCCTTGGACGTGGGCCATCTTTTCACAGCTGCTCCAGCAAAGTGCATCCGCCACTCCTTACGTTGGACGTGGGGTAGCTCATCTTGGCCAGCACCCCGAGCTTGGACCTGGGGTAGCTCCTCTCGGCCACTCATGCGCTGTCACAGTGAGCTAGTTGTATGAGAGTTTAATATTGCTGCAATGTAAAAATCTTAGATTAAATTATCTTCCCACATGTATCTGACATAAGTTGATGGAGTTCTTATCCAGTTATGTCATGAAATTTATGCCATACTAAAATTGAGAGGTTTCTTGATATTTTGTATTAGTACAGATTTTAGGTAGTTTAGTAGTATATCATTATCAAAAGATATAGCTATTAATGTATCAGCTTTTTAAAAAAATGCATCTTCCCCCCTGTCTCTTCAATGCTAAAAGTAGAAAAATGTTCAGTGTCATTGCTTTTGTGATGAGTTTGGCCACTAAATGATGACTTGCTTTTGCAATTGCATCTCCATGAACTATCAAAACAGTATTCTTCATTTATCAAAACATTCTGCTTTTCTTTAAGACCATTCATTTGTCACTATAGAATGGTAGTTATTTTTCTGGACATTTATTTTTTTATTAATCACCTATGATGTCAATTGCAAGGGATTCAGAGGTAGATAAGACTGTCTTCTTTTTGCAGTGTTCCTAGTCTGCTGCTGCTGCTAAGTCGCTTCAGTCGTGTCCGACTCTGTGCGACCCCATAGACGGCAGCCCACCAGGCTCCCCCGTCCCTGGGATTCTCCAGGCAAGAACACTGGAGTGGGTTGCCATTTCCTTCTCCAGTGCATAAAAGTGAAAAGTGAAAGTGAACTCGCTCAGTCGTGTCCGACTCTTCCTGACCCCATGGACTGCAGCCTACCAGGCTCCTCCGTCCATGGGATTTTCCAGGCAAGAGTACTGGAGTGGGGTGCCATTGCCTTCTCCGGTTTCTAGTCTAGTAGGTGCTAAATATGTTAGCAAATTTGACAAACTCAGCAGTGGCCATAGGACTGGAAAGTTCAGTTTTCGTTCCAATCCCAAACGAGGGCAGTGCCAAAGAATGTTCAAACTACTGTACAGCTATTCTCACTTCATATGCTAGTAAGGTTATGTTCAAAATCCTTCTAGCTAGGCTTTAGCAGTACACGAACCGAGGACTTTCAGATGTACAAACTGGGTTTAGAAAAGGAAGAAGAATCAGAGATCAAATTGCCAACATTTGTTGAATCACGGAGAAAGCAAGGGAGTTCTAGAATAACATCTACTTCTGCTTCACTGACTACAGTAAAGTTTTTGACTGTGTGGATCACAACAAACTGGAAAATTCTGAAAAAGGCAGGAGTAGCAGGCCACATAACCTATCTCCTGAGAACCATATATGTGGGTCAAGAAGCAGCAGTTAGAATTTTACGTGAAACAACTGAGGGTTCAAAATTGGGAAAGGAGTACATCAAGGCTGTATATCATCATTTTGCTTATTTATCTTGCATGTAGTCTACATCATGTGAAATGCCGGGCTGGATGAAGCACAAGCTGGAATCAAGATTGCCAGCAGAAATATCAACAACCTCAGATATGCGAATAATAACCACTCTAATGGCAGAAAGTGAAGAAGAATTAAAGAACCTCTTGATGAGGGTGAAAGAGAAGAGTGAAAAAGCTGGCTTGAAACTTGACATTCAAAAAACTAAGATCATTAAGTAGAAGGGGAAAAACTGGAAACAGTTACAGATTTTATTTTATTAGACTCCAAAATCACTGAGGTTGATGACTGTGGCCAAGAAATTAAAGATGCTTGCTCCTTGGAAGGAGAAATATGACAAACCTAGACAGCACATTAAAAAGCAGAGACATTACTTTGCCAACAAAGTTCCATATAGTCAAAGCTATGGTTTTTCAGTAGTCATGTACAGATGCGAGAGTTGAACCACAAAGAGGGCTGAGTGCCAAAGAATTGAGCCTTTCCAGTTGTGGTACTGAAGAAGACTCTTGAGAGTCCCTTGGCCTACAAAGAGATCAAACCAGTCCAGCGTAAAGGAAATCAACCCTGACTGTTCATTGGAAGGACTGATGTTGAAGCTGAAGCTGCAATATTTTGGCCACCTGATGTGAAGAGCTGACTCATTGGGAAAAACTGTGATGCTGGGAAAGATTGAGGACAGAAGGAGAGGGGGCAACGGAGGATAAGATGGTTTGATAGCATCACCGACTTAAAGGACTTGAACTTTAGCAGACTCTGGGAGATGGTGGAGGATAGAGGAGCCTGGCATGCCTCCGTCCATGGGGTCTCAAAGAGTTGTACATGACTTAACGACTGAACAACAATAACAGTCTACTGGGTAGCCAATGAACAGTCAGAGTGGAGATGTGAAATTAAGGGAGTGTTTAAGGGAGTACAGAGTCTTTGGTTGTTTTATCAGTCAGGCAAAGCTTCATAATGGAGGAGTTAAGCTTAGTTGAAAGAAGAGTAAGATTTCATCAAGTAGAGGTGAAAGAGAGCCCTCTGACATAGATAGCCTGTGAAAAGGCAGGGAAGACTGAGTGCAACATTTGTACTAATTTTGTCTCCCTGGAGCATTTTGTAACTTGTATTGGGTATTCTGACAGGACAGAAAAGCAGGCAGGGGTCAGTTCATGGGGTAGGGGAGTGAGTCTGAGAAAATTAGAGTAATCTAAGTTGGTGATGTTTTCAGGTTTGTAGTTTTGAAAGGGTAGTTGCTACTATCCTGGTTGTAGTTTTGACTGTTTTGGCTGGAGCTGATTGTTTAGATTTAATAATAAATTAATACCAAAAAAATTGGATTTCTCTTTGTTTTCAGAAATCTTTATGAACATTATCTAACCTATCTTCGTAGCCTACTTAGTGAATTAGATGTCTTTAAGAAAAAAAATTTTTCTTCTGAAATTTAAACTTTTTGAAGATTTATCTTTCTCAGATAATTGATCTAATGAGTTATGAGCAGAAGTGAAATGTGTTTTTTTTTGGGTGGAGCATTTAATTACCAGTGCAGGTCATTTCAGAGCTCTCTTTCTGTTAATTGTGATGACTGGCAGGATTTGAGATTGTGATTGCTCCATCATATTGGTTAGTGAAATGAATAGACATGAGGTGGAGCCTTTAGAAGACCCATGAACGTCTAGTAAAAGTGAGGAAAGGACCTGATTGTCTTAAGCCACTGAGATTTTGCAGTTGTTACCTGATCTTAACCTGACCTCTCTTCACTGATGCACATCCTGTATATTAAAGCAGTCTTAGCTTATAAATAAAATTATTTGAGGAGTCAAAGAAGTATAAAAATAGGTAAAGAAAATTTTCCTATCTGATTTAGAGATATTTAAATCACAATAATTCATATATGTGGCAATGTAAACGTTTTCATGATATATGTAGACTGTGAGTTATTGTGTCTATAAGAAAAGTCATTTAAAAGAGATTAAAATGATGTTATCTTTAATTTTTAACATAAATATAGTTAATGTGATATAAATCCATTACAAACTAGGTAAAAAGTGAAGATAACTGCAATTTTATGTCACAGTGTTAATTTTACACTACATATTATTTTCCAGTAAGTATTTACATAATTGGAAACTTACGGGGTTTATTTGTACTTTGATATTCAGAGTGCCTAAATAATCTACATGTACATTTTGTGATGGTAAAGTGGTAACATTTCAGTGGTAAAGAATCAGCCTGCCAATACAGGAGACTCAGATTCAATCTGTGTGTCAGGAAGATCCCTGGAGAAGGAAATGGCAACCCATTCCACTTCTTGCCTGGAAATTCCATGGACCACGGAGCCTTCGTGGGCTACCGTCCACGGGGTTGCGAAAGAGTGAGACACGACTGAGCAACTAAGCAGAGCACAGCATGAGAGTTACTAAAGCAGTTCACACTTTATTGACATCATGTAATCATTTTAGATAATCATCATTATAAAATTAATTAGGATAATCATATAGATATATGTAACTTAATGTTTATGTAGCACATTTTGGTGGTATTTTGGTTATCCCAATAATGAATACTGAGTAAAAATTTTATTTTAAAATGTGCAAGCTAATATAATAGAAGGGGATAATATAACATTAATATAAGCTTAGGATTGTCATCATTTACTGATAGTAAATTAGATTTCCATACTAAATTATTCCTGCTTATTTAGGCAATACATTTAAACTATAGAAAAAAAATGCAATGTAACTTGTACTGTAAATAAACTATTAGTAACGAGCATCACAGTGAGAGCTGGTAGTATATGAATTATTCACTGAAAACTTATTATCTCTGTGTCATTAGCATGTAAGATAATGAACCTAATTACCATGGCTTTAAACTCAGGGGAATTAGCAATTTATGTGTGGAACTTTGGGGGCTGTAGTTACCACCCACATGGGTATTGAGAGAACTGCAGAACTGTTTTGTTGCTGAGATACTCTTTCTCCTTATTTGCTTCTTTGCTGGTAAATTTGTTTTTGTTTATTTTTAGGTAAAGACAAGAGATTTTCTCTTACTTGAATACCCTTTAAAGGAGTTAAAGGAAACATTTAAATATTTTTATATGTTTTCTTTTTAGTGTTATTTAGGATTATAGGTAGACAAAGTATTATTGATACACTTTCATTGACCCACATAAATTAGCATCACCTATTACAGTAGATTACCATAAATACAGTATTTATTTGAAAAATCTAGGCTAAAGGTTAATAATCAATTTTCTCCTTTTAAAGAATTTGGGCTAAAATGCTTTACTTTCAAAGTACTAGATATTAGCATATAGCCCTTTCAAATCTGTGATACTGTATCTGTAATAATAATTTAAGGTTTTGATGAACTTCTTCTGTTTTCTTTATTATAGTGTAAATTATCTGTAGTAAGTCATTCTAATTAAAGTTGGTAAATCTACAACTTCTTCAATTATACACTAATCAATTATACACTAATTTAATTCCTCTTAGCACGGTATGGCACATCATTAATTGGTTTCAGTCTTAATACAACAGATTTACAAGTAATCAAAATTTAAAGTATTTTATTTAGCTGGGAAAAAGTGAAGGATCATAATGTCAAATAATTCACATATCTGCTAAACTAAGTGGTTTATCACTTTAACAGTGAAAGCATGCAGCTGCCATTTATGTTCCTTGTTGAGTGCTGTCAGGGTGATTATATAAATAGTGTCAGATATTAACAATATACTTGTTTTATATTCTGTCCTTTAAATTTTTAACGTTACTAACTTACTTTCTGTACCATGGTTTTATCTATATATATATTATATGTATATGTAGTACGAGAGTATACCTTAATTCATTGGTTTTCAGCTTTTTCATGTCATGGTCCACACAAAATATTTATTAGTAGCTGGTTTTAAATGTGTAAACATGTGCTATAATTATTGTTTCTAGAATTATATTAAAGAAATAAGATAATTTAATGTAATTAACTTAAATCTTTAGTAAAGTAATCTTTTGTTATGGTTTTATTCTTGTTGAGGTAGTGACTTAAGTGTGCTTCAGAAGTCTTAGGAATGAGTTATAAACTCAGTGTAATAACTTTTCTCAATTAACTACTCATTGAATTAAATGATTCAGATTACATTTCATTACTCATTCTTTGCATGTTCATATTAGGGAATACTCCTTGTCCTGCCCACCTTTCTTTCCAATAAATTATTTCTTTGTAAGAATGTTATATAGATGGGGGTTTCTAGGTTATGAAGACTATGTTAAATGCATTTTACCCTTTTGAGAAAGTTATTTTTGGTAGCAAGTTTCAGGGAATCCCATGGGCCTTTGATCCATTATATCTCAGGACCACTTAAAAAAAACTCCAAGTTAATATATGCACATGGTTAGAATTCAGATAGAACAGATGGTCTTATAATGAAAAACAAGAGAAATCATATCCCACGTTTCCCCTTCCCACTCCCCTAAAGGCAACTACTTTTAACTCAATCTGTTTTGACTGCATATTGTGGTTATCTTTACCTATAGTAGGGATTGTGTATTATTTCTTGGTATTTCTGCTCTATATTCTTCTGTGATGGGGTGAATCTTTATCTCATACAATCTCTATGTTTCCCTAGCTGTTTCAGCTCTTAAATTGGTTACTTTGTATTTCAGATAACAATAGGAATGTTACATTGTATGGCTGTTCCTTGCTTTCTTTCAACTTCTTTTAACAATATCAAAGTTGATAATACTAAGAATGTTTTTGTATGAAAATAATTGTTGCATGTAGGTAAAAGACTGATTAGTGCCAGGTTTACAATAAAATACAGCAGTTTTCTGCCCCTCAGTTTTCTAGAAGTAACCACTATTTAATGCTATTATTGATAGTTTCTTTCTTATGATACCACTTTATTTCTAAATAATATGGTTGTTCAGCTTTTCTTGACTGACCAATTTTGGCTATAATTATTGACTTTTTAATGTTGATTTGTGAGTCAAATCATAAAACACACCTACTTCTTTCTTCTCTAGTTTAAAAAAATATAATAATTTTGGGTAAATCTGTGAACAGTCTATACTTAATGTTTACATTATAATGATCATGTAAGCATTGAATAACATAATGCACTATAATACATCCATTTACTTAAACAAATATTTGTCCTTTTCCCCTCCTCTATGATTTATTGCTTTGCTTATTCATTTACTTAGTTTTCTGTGGGTTAATTTGCTTATTTCTCCCTATGTTTCAACAAATCTCTTAGGCCCTGCTCAATTTTTTTCCAGAGTTTAAGTATAGGTCTAAAAGCTCATTTTTTTTTTTTTTCTAGAGCTTTCTCTCAACTTAATGTTCTGTTTCAGTCTTTTTTAAATGTTTCACAGCCCTGATCCTGATCCTCTGACTTTTCTTTTGGATTATTTTCTTTTGGGGCTGTTTTCTCCTTTATTAGTTTATTTCCTCATTTTACTGAAGTTTATTCTCATATTTTACTGAAGCATATCATTCAAAGATTGCTGAAGAAAAATGTGTTGAAAAGTGAAATTTTTGAGTACTTGGAAGTCTTAAATATCTTCATTCTTTCTTCACCTTAGATAGTATTTCAACGATCTAAGGAATGGAACTGTAGATTGAAAATAATTTTTCAGTTATTTTAAATTATTCAAAAATTTTCAATTTTTTCAAGAATTTGAAGGCCTTGCTTCATTGGTAGCTATTGTTACCCATGAGCGTTATATGTAATCTGTTTTTTCTCTTTGGAAACATTTTGATAGAATTTTTTTCTTTCCCTCTAGTATTCGGAAATGTCTTTATGCGGTTTTTCTTAGGAGCATGTGATGAAACCTTATCATCCAGAGACTTTAATGTTCCTCTTACCATTTTTGTTAAACGTTTTTGGCAATTTTCTCATTACCATTTTCTCTGTTCTTTCTCTGTATGAACTGTAAATTATCTTTATTAACCAGCTTTCTATTAATAAACACTTTGAGTTTTTCATTGCCAAAGTATGTCTGTTATCTTTTTGCACGTTGTCTTTACGCAATTGTGCCAGTTTTAGTAAGCTGTAACTTAAAGTCAAAGCTAACGCCTTTGACTGTGTGGGTCATAACAAGTTGTGGAAAGCTCTTTAAAGAGATGGGAGTACCAGACCGTCTAACTTGTCTCCTGAGAAACCCATATGCGGGTCAAGAAGCAACAGTTGGAACCCTATAGGGAACAACTGATTTGTTCAGAATTGAGAAAGGAGTATGACAGGGCTGTCAGTTGTCACCCTGTTTATTTAACCCACACACTGAGCATGTCATGAAAAATGCTGGGCTGGATGAGTTACAAACCAGAATCAAAATAGGCAGGAGAAACATCTACCTTAGATATGCAGATGATATCACTCTAGTGGGAGAAAGCAAAGAGGAACCAAAGAACCTCTTGATGAGGGTCAAGGAGGAGAGAGAAAAAGCTGACTTAAAACTAAATATTAAAAAAACTAGGATCATGGCATCTAACCCCATTATTTCATGGCAAATAGAAGGGGGAAAAATGGAAATAGTGACAAATATGCCCTTCTTGGGCTCTAAAATCACTGTGGATGGTGACTGCAGGCATGAAATCAGAAGACGGTTGCTCCTTGGCAGGAAAGCTATAATAGACCTAGACAGTATTTTGAAAAGCAGAAACATTTCTCTGTTAACAAAGGTCTGTATTGTCACGACTATGGTCTTCCCAGTGGTCACATACGACTGTGAAAGTTGGACTGTAAAGAAGGCAGAGTGCCAAAAAATTGATGCTTTCAAATTGTGGTGCTGGAGAAGACTCCTGAGAGGCCCTTGGACAGCAAAGAGATTGAACCAGTCAATCTTAAAGGAAATCAACCCTGAGTACTCACTGGAAGGACTGATGCTGAAGCTGAAGCTCCAATATTTTGGTCATCTGATGTGAAGAGTCGACTCATTGGATGGGAAAGTATCATCTTTCCTGATGCTGGGAAAGATTGAGGGCAGGAGAAGAGGGCATCAGAAGATGAGATGACTAGGTGGCATCACCAATGCAATAGACATGAACTTGGGCAAACTTCACGAGATGGTGAGGGGCAGGGAGGCCTGGTGTACTACAGTCCATGGTGTTGCAAAGAGTCGGATGCGACTGGGTGACTGAACAACAACAACAGCTTAAAGGGATGCACATTCTAACTCTTCAAAGATGCCAAATTGTCTTTCACAAAAGTATCATTTACTTATGATAGAGCATAATGGTGTTTATTTACACATGCAACCAATGCAATAGAGGAAAATATGACAGCAGTTCTAATAAATTTTCTTTGATATTGAGGACGGTTTTATTGGCCACTTTTAAGCATGTATTTTGCCTTTGTCCTGGCTTTGTCATTTTTCAGACAGAGGGGTTGTTCCCAAATGTAAATGTACCAAGCAAAGCAGAACGCCTTCAGAAGACATGAGATTTTCACCTTAAAATTGGGATTGGGCTTTAATACTGTTTTTCATCGTTTCCTCTGAGAGAAGGAAGGTGGGTGGCAGAAAGCTGTGAGAAGAAGTTTCGTGGTTCTACTGACATTCTGGTGTGAAGCTCCAACATTTGGAATTGCTTTTTCAAGCATGTTTGTTTTCAGTTCTTCACTTTCTTTTGTCCTACGTAGTCATGAATCATAACAAACAAATAGGGGACATGTTTGATACTGATAACAGATAGTTGGATTCATTGAGTATTCGTTTATTCATTCAGTCACTTACAGTGACACTATATTTGATCTCATGGAACATACAGTCCTAGGGATTGGTTGGAGTCTAACCATAAAACATGTACTTTGTACTTCTTAACAATAGAAGGATTGAATAATTCAAAAAAACTTTAGAATTCAAACACAGGCTTACTTTAAAGTAGAATGTCATGTTTGCTTGTTTCTATTTTCATAAGTACATTTCTTAGCTTTTGATTTTTAAAGCTAGGAGAGAACAGTATCTTGGAAGAAAGACCTAATATGTGATCCTTATGAGTTTCTCAACTATTGCAAAACATAAACATTTAATAAGACATTCAACAAAGTAGATTAAATGTTATTTAAAACATATGTTATAGTTGACCTCATGGCTAAATGGCCTGGTTCAAGAATCTATGAATTATCCCAAGGGTAATTCTTATATAGGAGAGCTTTTTGTTTTGTTTTCATGCTGAAATACTTGATTTCTACAAATACTGCACAAGGGAATTGAGTAAGAAGTCAAAAAGTCATAAGAAAAAGAGAAGCCTTGCCTTTTTACTGATTTAACTAGGACATAGAGAACATTTTTAGTAAAAGACTATGCTTCATCATGAAAATACAACTGTTTGAGGCCTTCACAAATTTGATTTCACTGTGTTCAGTGATGAATGTTAGTAAGCTAAATGAGATGGGAAGCAATTAAACAGGAACTCTCACACTTTTCAAGTGGTTGTGTTGTATAGTTTGTATCATGGATTTTCTTTATATTTTCATTATAAAATATCTTAAGTATATAGAAGAATTGAACAGTACTGAAACATACACCCATGTACCCAATATATTAAAACGGTGCTATATTTGTTGAAGGTTTTAGTGTGGTGGGGAGAGGGAACCAAACAGACGGGTATAGTTAGGACTTCGTATGTACCACTCTGCAGTCCCATTCTCCCTGTTATCCCAAGTCATGGGAATTTTTAGTTGTTCTTCATGTTTTTAAGCTATAATATATCTCTTATGTTTAATGTGAACACGTGTATTCATGCACAATATGAGTGAATTGATTAGAAGGTTGTAAAACATTATGTAAATGCTGTTTTACTGTGTCTGTCTTTCATGGTTTTTTGTGCAGTATTACTTTTTGAGATTTATATATTTAAATATTATTTATATGTTGTATTATGCATTTAGTCACTTAGTCATGTCCGACTCTTTTGCAACCCCAGTGGACTATAGCCCCTCAGGCTGCTCTGTCCATGGCATTTCTGTTGTGGGTTGGCCATTTCCTTCTCAAGGGGATCTTCCCAACCCAGAGATCAAACCTGTGTCTCCTGCACTACAGGATGAATTTTTTTTTCACTGCTGAGCCACCAGGAAAGCCCTATATGTTATATAATGCATTTAAATTTCATGGACATAAATGTTATAAAATAAATATTTATTTTCTTCTATGTAGTACTGTATGAGTGTGTCACAGTTTATACTCCGGTTGAGGACTTAGAAGTTTTTCAGTTTTAGAAACTTTGCTGCAATTAAAATTCTTGTATTTATGTATGTACATGTGGAATATTCTCTTCGGATGTACTGTCTGCTGCAGTAGCATGTTGATGTTTAATTAAAATTGAGTAAATTTAATTAAGTTCCTCAGTTAAACTAGCCACATTTCAAGTGCTCAGAAGCCATATTTAGCTAGCAGCTAATGTACTGGATATTATAGATACAAAACATATCCCTTTTCCCAGAAAGCTCTGTATGACAGCACTGACTCAGATTTATACCTGTGTGTGGAATTGTCAGTCATGCGCATCTTATACTTTACTAGATATTGCTGAATTGTTCTTGCCATCAGCATCTGAGTATTCCCTTTCTCAACTGTCATGCTAAGAATTGGCGTCAATAGAAATTTTAATTTATTTTTACTCCGATAAGTGTGAAATGTGTCTCAGTATGGTTTTCACTGACATTTAAAAAATGTCTGGTGAAGTTGAGCATGTTTTCCTACATGTTTATTTGCCTATTTTGTGATTGCCTGTTAGTGTCATTTGCTCCCTTTTTTTTTTTCTGCTGTGATATTTTAAGTGACTGTAGTTTTTTGTATTTTATGGATACTAACTCTTTGATTGTATTCATTTACATGTATCTGTGTCCTGTGTGTGACTTATCTTTGTGGTGTCTTTTGTTTCATGTAAGTTTTGTAATTTGATGTTAACTAAATTTATCAATCTTTTTCTTGTATACTTTATGCTCTTTTGCTTTAAGAAATTTCTTCTACCTCCAAGTCAAAGAATTTCTATATGTGCCCTACAGAGTTTGATCTTTCATCCAGTTGAATGTAAGTTTTGTGTATGGTGTGAGGTAGAGTTTGAGACTGAATTTTTCATAAATGGATAACCAGTTATTTTGGTATATTTTTTGAACAGTCCAATGTCATATAGTGAGTTTTCTGTATATGTGTGAGTCCATTTCTGGGTTTTAATTACGCTTCATTCTTATCCCTGCATTTTTGAAGAATTGAAAAAAATGGGTAACATTTGGAAAGTCAGTACTTCTAGACACTTTCAAGTGGTAGGTTACATTTTTTAAAATTAATTTTCACTTTTATTTTCTTTTGCAATATAGCTTTTTTTTGTTTTCTTTTGGTATGCAACTGAATCACTCACTCCCAATTTTATAAATTGGGTTTGCGGTTTGGCCATAGTATGGAAAAAGAAGAAAAAGCAATATGAGTAGTAATTAAGCAAATGGGTTTTGGAGTCTTACAGCCTGTCCAATAATTTGTGATCTTGGGTATGTGAATGGGATACTCAGAGTAGTAATTTTTCTAAAGTCTTTGTGATGATGACCTGCATTAAGGACTAAGTGCCTGGCAAAGGTGAGGGGCATTCTAAACAGTTGTTCCAAAAGTAACAAGACAGTTGTTGAGAGAGGAATGACGGGAGACTTAAGACAACATGTATGTACATATGAATAAAGGAATGGATTTTGTACAAAGGAATGTACAGAGGAATGGATTTTGAAATAATTATTGAATACAGAAAAACAGTAGGAGATGTGCCTGTGCTGTGAAGGAAGTAGAAAGACAGTGAGTCTCAGATGTGACCGGTGCAGGGCGCTAGGTGGTGCCATTAGTCTAGACTGTTTATTTGATGTCACTGGAGGCTGAACAGCCTCAGGGTAAAAGAAAGTCAGGAATCCGACTCAATGGGCATGAGTTTGAGTAAACTTGGGGAGTTGGTGATGGATACGGAGGCCTGGTGTGCTGCAGTCCATGGGGTCGCAAAGAGTCGGACGTGACTGAGCGACTGAACTGAACTAAAGATGTGAATTGTTTTTTTAAGAGTACCTTTCAAAGTAATGTGATAGTTCTTGATTTTCTTCTCAAGTGATCATTGTGAAAATGTTTCTGTTTTGAAGTAGTTTGTTACTTTTTAAATAGTTTATTTGATGGACAATCCATTTTTCTTTCTAATTTTAAATTAAAGATTATATATAAAAATGTATGTCTATTTAGATTTCATGGTGAAACTAGATAACAAGTTTTCATTTGAGATGATAAACTCAGAAGGAACTTGGTGTTAAGTTTTAGTGACCTTACCTCAGATCGGATTATGACTCCATTAAACTTTCTAAAATACTGAAAATAATTTAATTCCTGTTGATTTTTTAAAAGATTCCTGTTAATTTCCTTTAAGATTCCAGATTGAGAATAATTAAATGCATTATTTGGCTTTTATGAATGATACATACCACTTTTTATTGATATGTGCATTGAACAAGTGACAGAAACCTCTAATTTAGACTGGCTTAAGCAAATGGAAATTTATTGGGTCACATAATTAAAAAGATATGACATGGCCGATTTCAGGTAAAGCTTGATCCAGTGACTTAAATAACATCTTTGGGTCCTCTTCAGCTGTTAACTGTGTTTCTCTTGGTTTTAGCTTCTTTTGCAAATAGGCTCTCATCTCCTGGAGGTAGGGTAGGCTGCAGCAGGTTTATATCCTTCTAATTTTTTCTTTTTTATTTGCATCTAATCTCTCCAAGAAGAGTTTTGGCATTAAATCATGTTAGGTCTGTTTGGCTCGTCTTGGGCTGCCTGTCTACTCCTGCAACTGGGGGTAGAATTAGCTCTCCTGGAAATTTAGAGATTAAGAGTTTCGGAGGGGTAGTTTCTCAAAAGCAGATTTGAAGATTGTTATAGGAATAAAGAATGGTTATAAAAATGATAGTGATTCCTTTAAGAAACTGGACTTAAAACTGCTTTCATTCTTTTGATTTTATTTTGCTAGAGTTTGTTTTGACTCTAATTCTGTTTATGCTATAACTTAGTTGTGCAACTTCTCAGAATCCATTTCGTCATTGTCAGGGGGAATATGACACCTATTGCTGTGGTTATTGTGATGATGAAATACAATAAGTGTGGAATACTTAGCCGAATGCCTGGCATATGTTAGATATATTAGAAATGTTAGTTCACCTCTAAGCATGGCCTAAGCTAGAAACTTTTGGGTTTCTGGCTTGTCTTGTCTCATAGTAGTCTGTAGTCAGTAAATATTGCAAGTGTAGTAACTTTTATTGATAAATTTCTAAACTCAATGTAATTTATTGATTAGCACCTTCAGTGATTAAAATGGTAATTGATAGACAGTGTCCTAGTCATGACTTACCTGTACCTTTATATTCTATTGAATGTATAGATTTAGCTTATGAAGACTTTTGTAATTAATCTATGCTGGGAAATATAAATTATCTTTAAAGACAGCAATAAATATAGTTAAATTGTGATAAATGGTTTTATTGTTTGGGGAAATAATATAAACTGTTTCATGTGTTTGAAGAATAGAAAGAAGTTGGCAACAAGAGACAAAGATGAATGATTATGGTTTAAACTTGTTTTTTAATTAAGGTACTTCATTGCTGCGTACAGTATTCAGAAATGTATTTTTAAATGTAACATTAATTTTTCAACTACCATTAATCTTTTTTGAAAATATTACGTACATTTATCATAATATTTTTTCACCAGCCTTAACTTTTATAATCCATTTAGGTTAACTGGTGTGTAGTCTCAAGAAAAGAACCTTCATAATGGTTTTTAAACTATTTAAACATTAGCTATTTGGGAACCTACATTTCTAGCAATATACATAAAACTCATGATAGTGCTGACATAGAATTAATTGTGTTCTTTGTAATATAGTACAGTACTGGTATCTTTTATACAGAATTGACAGTATTGATAGCAAATATAAAAATATTTAACTGTATAAAATTTTGTAACCAAAAATAAAGCTACATCAGACCAAAAGATATTGAAAACTCATGTGGCCCATCTTTTATTGTTGGTTATTGTGTTCATTATTGTTTGTTTTAATTCCAATTTATTTTTTAAAGCACTGTATTATGTATATGTAAAAACAATTAAAAAACAAAATGCTAATGAGAGATATTAATTTGATGATAATTAAAAGTACAGAAAATTTTTTAGATTGAAAATGGTGAAAAATTGATTTGTACAATAACAAATTATTTTGAAAACAAAGTTGGTGATTAAATATGTGAAAAGTATTATTTCTTTGTCACAGTGAGTTCTTGCTTCTTGGTTATATTTCTTGATATTTTACTGTATCAGAAATTAACATGAGGACATTTAAAATTTTTATTTAAACATTTAAAGATAGCTGTAATAAACCCATTATATATCAATATAAGTAACATATAAGTAACATATTTTTGTGGAAAATGATATTTTCTAAAACAGAAAATAATATAAAAAGATTTATATTGTTTTACTTTTTATGTTTTACATTTTTGCTAATTTTTTTAATGTCTGAATTAGTAGAAGCAGGTGGATTCTTACTGTCACCATTCAGTCTGTTGCAGTATATTGTTTTGATTGAAGTATATGAATGAAATATGGACTTACACCAAGATTATAGCATGTATAGCTAGTTAAGAGTGTATAATGGAAGTGGCAAGAACAAATTAATTTGTGAAAATGTCCATGTTAACATCCTAGATCTATTACCTTAAAAAACAAACTTCTCAAAACAAAGTGGAACACAAACATATAATCATTCATTTCATTAGCTAACCAGAGTCATATCATTATGTTATGTAGCCTATGCAAAACTTTGCTATATAATCATGCAAGAATAGATTATAAAATGAAAATAATTTTGCATGTGGATTCTCTGAAAGAATTGTAGGGTCCCTTGTGGTCCATGGACCATATGTTGAGAACTCCTAGCCTACAAACTTGAAAATAATCGCTGTGAGGTGTTGGTAGAAATTCTTTTTAATTTACAGTAAAGTTTAAGAGTTAGTATCAGATATCTATTGATCTTATGTTAAAAGACCAGGAGTTTGAGAATTTTAAGTCTTAACACAGTGTGTAAAAGCTGTTGATCAAATTTGTAGCAGCCAGGAATAGTCCTTTAGGGTTAAGGCTCTTTAAATTTATTTGATACTCAGTTAAATGGCAAGGTAGCTATTGTGGATGTTATAGCTGCTAAAAGGTTTCTTAGGATACTTGTGCAGAAATCATCAAGAAGAGAGAAATTATTTCATGACTAATTTTTATGTGGACAGACCAGGACTATTTTGGAGAAAGAAGCAAATAAAATACATGGATGAGCAAGTTAGGAATAGAGGATAACAATGTATTTTTCTATTTGAAAGGACTCATATAGGGACTGGTCATGTGTGATTGAGAAACAAAGGGGATTTAACCTACTTACATATACAGGCTTCTATATAGAGAACTTTCTTAGTATAACTTATATTCACCCCAATATCAAGTTGTGGGGGATTTTGATACCTTCTAGTTGGCAGTTGTTCAGCTGAGGCATGGAGACAAACCGCACGTTGGTTAGTATCTTGCAGTAATTGTAATTTCTAATGTTGGAAATTTTAGCTCTAATACTACGTATTAAACAGTTTAAACATTCATGTTTTCTTGCTTAAAGACAAAGTATTTCTGTTCTACATTTTTATCAAGTATGTTTTAAGGCAGTTTTCTTTTAAGTATATCATTTGTTTTCTTAATAGTTATTGTTTATCAAAACCAATTACTTGTTATGACAGAGCTACTTAGCATTGTCCTATTAGCTTAAGCTTCCCTTTGATATGTCCAAATAAATACTTGCTTTTCCTGAGTGGAACTCAACTACACTGTAAATCCATTGATACTAAATTATTTGTGAAGAATTAACATGCAGGGAAACCTTAATTATTCAGAATACACTTATGTTATGAAGTATAGATGATTTGTTTACTATCTTTAATGTAACTCAGTCAAAATATATGTAGATTTTTGCATAAAAGGGAAGTGTTGCTAATATCTTTTACATTACTTAATGTTACATGTAAAATTAATTTTCCTTGTTAAGAGATGTGCGAAATTTTTCATTCTTCATTTCTGTTTCTTCTCTTCAATTTCTATGAAAATGTAGATTTGATCTTTTTATAATACAAGGAGAGTAGAACAAATGTGGCAAGCAGCATTGGTTTGTGGGAAGATCTGAAAGTGCCAGCTTATCAGCTTTCAGTCTCAAGTATTTATATAATTCTTTAACAACTAGCAGCAGATTAAGTGGCAGGAAGAATGGTTGGTCCTGACAGAGACACTTTGAGTATAACTCTTACCTCATGTAACCCACTCCAGTATTCTTGTCTAGAAAATCCCATGGACAGAGAAGGAGCCTGGTGGGCTCCAGTCCATGGGTTGCAAAGACACGACTGAGCGACTAACACTTAACCTCATGTAAAAGCGCCCTTGCTCACAATGCTTCAAGGACGCTGATCTTTGTCTTGTTTCTTGAACAGCTGCTGATTCCTATATCGGGGCCTTGCATCTGTTTCCTTTTTCCGGAATACTCTTCTGTATAGTTCTTTTGGGTTTCTTTCAGATCTCAGTTTAAATGAGATTTCTCTTTGCACTTCCCAATATCTGAGGTACTTTATTTTCTTGTTTATTATCTGTCTAGAATATAAGCTCCTTGAAGGCAGGATCTGTGCCCAATTGATTTCTATATCCTGCCCCTAGGAGTGGCTGGTACATAGTAGGACCTTAAATATTGTTGTATGAAGGAAGGTTATATTTAAGTGATTTAAGATGAAATCATTTAAAAATATCTTGTTTCCCAATTCTCATTATAATTTAAAAGATATTATTATAAATGCTTAATCTTATAACCTCCAAGTCGTGATATTTTACTGCTCCTTGTTGTGATGAATAAATTATAAGCCATCCTGTGTTTAATTCTAGTTGGATTTGGTGGAAAAGTTTTCCACTTTCAGAAGTTTGCTGTTAGATCATTTTGTCAACTATTCCCATGTAATTACGTAGTTCATTTACAGCCTTTCCCAACAATTTACAGATAAACTTAGGTCAGTAGGGCCTCCTGTTGCTCCTTCTACCCATATGCAATTTCAGTCTGCCCACAATTTATAGTGTCCCTTCTGTAAGGTGTTCATAGTGCAGATCTCTGCTTGTGCTTTCACCTTAAGCAAGCACACAAATATAATTAGAAGAAGTAGAAAAGAGAAGAAGGGAGTAAAGTGGAAGAGGGGAGGGGATTTTGAGAATGGATGAAATGGGTTCCTAAGTGGAAGTGTGGTGGACATGGAGTTGTGCAGCCACACCCTTCAGGGGGAGAAGAAGGTAATCAGAAAGCTTTCAGCTGTCAGCTTGTTCAAGGTCAGCTTCTGGTGCAGAGAACCTCCTGCCTAAGGTTCAACCCTTTCCAGGGCAGCTCTCATCCTGCACCTGAGCAAGGCAGAGGTGTAAAAGCCCAGCCTTTTTGTTCACACTGAGAAAACCCTGATAAGTAACTACCTCCAGAGATCCCTGCCAGGTTGCCTGAGGTTTTATGAGGTCTGTATTGTAATTTGACTTCTGCCTTGCAATTCTGCTTTCCCCTCCTTCCTTTCACAGGAATGATCTCTAGTAAACATCTTGCATCCCAAACTCTTTCAGTGTCTGGTTTTAGAGAATTCTAGTTGTAACAGGGAGGTCTATGGGTCTCATCCTTGAATTTTTCATAAAATTTATGCAAATTTGTGTGCGTGTGCATATGTGTGTGTGTGTGTGTGTGTATCATTCTGAGAGGGTCTACAGCTTTCATCCTATTTTTAAAGCCAGATTGAAAGCTACAGGTCATTTTTTTATCCAAGAATTAAGAAGGAAAGGCTTTCGTTTTAGTTTTTTGGGATTCAGGTTCAGACTGAATATTGTGAACTTCTAATTTTGGCTAACAACTGAGCCAGAGCTTTGTTGACTGGGGAACATTCTCTAATGACACAGCAGTATAGCACCCTGGCAGAAGCCATTGGAGCTGGTTCTCATTTGCTGCTGCAATGGCTCTTAGAAGCTCGGGAAAAGTGATGGCCCATGTTAATTGAAGTCGGTATGTTAGAGCTGCTGTTTATCAATAATGTAATCAGAAAGTGTGATGGCGATGAGGGTACCAGCATCATAGAGAAGCTTCCAGTGGTTATTTACTGTAGACGGAAGCTGATGGTGGTTGTTGTCACTCAGTCGCTCAGTCATGTCCAGCTCTTTGTAACCCCATGGACTGCAGCACACCAAGCTTCCCTGTTCTTCACCATCTCCTGGAGCTTGCTCAAACTCATGTCCATCGAGTAGGTGATGCCATCCAACCATCTCATCCTCTATCGTCCCCTTCTTCTCCTGCCTTTAGTCTTTCCCAGCATCAGGGTCTTTTCCAGTGAGTTGGCTTTTTGCATCAGGTGGGCAAAATAGATACTTTTATAAAACTGGTCTGTAGTAGTGAAGAAGATGAGGAGATCCTGGAATAGTAAAACCTCGAGAGCAGTACTTAACTGCAAGGAAGGTATATTAGTTTTCTGTTGCTTCCATACAAATTGACGCAAATATAGCAGCTTAGAGCAACACCTGTTTATTATTTCATAGTTCTATAAGTCAGAAGTAGATACCATGTGTCACACTGAACTGCTTCTCTGCTTCAGTTTTCACCAGACTCAAATCAAAATATTGGCAGGACTGCATCCTTTCTGGGGACTCTAGGGATGAATGCTTCCATGCTCATTCAAGATGTTGGCTGAGTTCAGTTACTTGGAGTTGTAGGGCAGTGGTCCCATTTGCTTGCTTGCTCTTGGCCACAAACTTGTATCTGCTTAATCTCTGTTGTTTCTGTAGTTATATATATGTGTATTTTCTCTCTTTTGGGTTTTTCTTTTTGTGTGTATGTATTTTCTAAATTGATCTTTGTTGTACTTTGCTTTCTGTTTCCTTAATTTGTACTCTTTATTTCCTTTCTTTTGGTTATCTATTGTTACTTTCCTAATATCGTAATATGAACTAAGAGTGTGTTCATGTGAACACTTCGCTCATTAATTTACAGATTTTTTTTCTAAGACTTACAATCAAGCTATATGGTTTTTCTCAGAACACTTTTTGTGTGGTATCATGTAGACTTTGAGATAGTGTTTTAACTATCATTCGTCTATAAGTATTTTAAATTTCCCTTAGCAATTTCTTTTTTATTCTTTAATTGGAAATTCTTTTTAAAAATTTGAAATATGGACTTTAAAGAAGTTATCTGTTTGTTTTTTAATTCCAAAGTGTAGTTAAAAAGTTACGTATGATATTTGCTCTTAGAAATTTTTGTAATTTATCTTATGTATACATTTACTCAGTATACAATTACTTTTGTAATTTTTTATGTGTACTTGATATGCACTCTCTAATTGTTGGATGAAAAAAATCCATGTGTTCCATATGTCATTCATTGTATTATCCACTCGTGTGTATATGCTTGCCTGATCAATAATGTAGAGAGGTGTGTAGAAATCTGTTGCAATGTAAGATTAGTAAATTTCAGATTATTTTATTTTTGTTTAATATATATTGCCCATTTTATTAGATGCATGTACTTTTAGAATTACTGTTCTTCTTATACACGTAGCTTTTAAAAAATCATTATTAGTGATCCTTTCTGTCCTAATTGATTTCTTTTACTTTTAATGTTTATCTGACAACAGTTACAATTAAACTTCTTTTCATTAACATTTGATCAGTATATCCTTTTCTTCCTTTCAGAACATTAGATGTCCTTATGCTTTTGATGTATCTTTTATAACAGCCATTAGTTGAACTTTTTCTTTACCTTAAAATCTTTCTCCTTTAGCATATAATTGTGACTTTTAAAATTTGTCTTGCTTGTCTTTTTTTCCTCTTTTCTTGCCTTTAAAAAAGAAGTGTCTTTAACCTGGAGTCTCACTAACAGAGCTGTTAAACTTTGGATGTTTTCCCTCAATTTAATCTCTAAAAAAGGGTTTTCAGCCTACTTCTAATTTGTGTGTGTTTTATAATGAGTGAAGTTGAGGCTCTTATTTCAAAACCATTTGCTTCTCTGTTACTATGTAACATTTTTCATATATTCTACACCACACTTCCTTTTTTGGTGAGTAGTTGATCTTTTTACTGATTTCTGGGAGCTTTTTATATGTTAGGAACTATAAACTGTGTAGATTTGTGTTATAGACATTTTTACAAGATTATAATTTAGATTTTTTTTGTTTTTCTAATTTTATTTTTATTATATTATTGATCTTACTATTTCTTTTAAGACTTCTTAATTCAGTATTTTACTCAAGTTTTGATCGATTTGTTATTTATCCTCATATGTAGTATGGGTTGTGGACTCTACATTTGATCAGTATATCCTTTTTTTTCATAGCTGGTTATTTAGTTGTTCCATACTCTTCAGAGCATTAGATGTCCTTATGCTTTATGATCTAATTGACATTTACTTACAGAACACTGCACTTAAGATGTTGTTGTTCAGTTGCTAACTCGTGTCTAGCTCTTTGTGACCCCATAGCCTGCAGCATGTCAGGCTTTCCTGTCCTTTACCATCTCCTGGAGCTTGCTCAAACTCATGTCCATTGAATCAGTGATGCCATCCAACCATCTCCTCTGTCATCCCTTTCTCTTCCTGCCTTCAGTCTTTCCCAGCATCAGGGCCTTTTCTAATGTTGCAGCTCTTTGCATCAGGTCACCAAAGTATTGGAGCTTCATTTTCAGCATCAGTCCTTTTAATGAATATTCAGGATTGGTTTCCTTTAGGATTGACTGGTTTGATCTCTTTGCAGTCCAAGGGACTCTCAAGAGTCTTCTCCAACACCACAGTTCAAAAGCATCAATTCTCCGGCATTCTTTATGGTCCAACTCTTACATCCATACATGACTACTGGAAAAACTGTAGCTTTGATTATGGGGACTTTTATATGTATTAATTTTTTAACCCATGTCTCTTACCACATTCTCTTATTGTTCATAAGTTTTCTACTGCTTTTTTCAATTTTTAAACTATGTACTTTATTAAACTATGCAATAACATATTCCAATATTTATAGCTCCAATTTCTTTCATTTTGCTAGCGATGTTGACTAGTATTCCAATATGATGGTAAATGGTGATAATAGACTTTCTTGTCTTATTTCTAACTTAGCACATTAGAGTGGTATGTTCTGCCTTTCACGGTACTCCTCCACCTTCAAAAAGTATATTTTCACAAACTCATTTCCACCAGTGAACGGTCTTGCCACATTTTGTGCTTTTCTTCCTACTGCATGACAGCTGCTTTTGACAGCTTACCACGTGTATTTATAGTTGTTCTATACCATCATTGATTACTCTAGCCTTTTCTTATTAGTTTGTAGTACCTACTGACTCTGTTAGAGCTTCTCCAGTGGCTTAGGGGGTAAAGAATCTGCGTGCAATGCAGGAGACACAGGAGATGTGAGCTTGACCCCTGGGTGCGGAAGATCCTCTGGAGAAGTAAATGGCAATCCACTCTAGTATTCTTGCCCGGGAAATCCCATGAATAGAGGAGCCTGGTAGGTTATAGGCCACGGGGTCTCAAAGAGTCAGACGTGACTGATCAACTAAGCGTGCACTGCCTATATTTGTCTCCTACTTTAACTAAAAGTAAGGTGCCGTTTTCATTATCCTTGATGTTGCATGATTTCCAATAGGAGGAAGAGAATGTTCCATGAACATTAAAGTTCTAGTCAGAAGTTTCTAACAGACTTGCGAGCATCCTTAATTAAACCACAGCTCCATTTTTCTTGTTCTCTGTATAGAATTGAAATATTTAGAGTTGTTGAGATTTGAGTACTCTTAGTCCTTTCTTGGAGTACTGGCTGTTGTATAACCAGCTACTTGAAGCAAACATTTTTGGTACAAAGTATTCTAAATCTCAGCAGTGTATTTTTTGCCAAAATCACCTTTGTATTTTCAAGGCAATAATGCTCCATTATCTTCTAGCTTTCTAGTGTTGCTCTGATGAATTCTGATTCTTTATCCTTTGTTCGAAACACTTTTTTCCCCCCCTGCAAAAAAGCCTTTAGGCTTATTGTGTGAGTCTCTTTTTATATGTTTTGCTGCACACATTGGTGGTGGGATTCTTCTGATATGGGTCTTGTCCTGGAGTCTTTTCTTTTTTTTTAACATTTATATTTGTCTGTGCTGGGTCTTAGTTGTGGCATTTGGGACCTTTAGTTGCTGCATGTGGAATCTAGTACCCTGACCAGGGTTAGAACCGAGGCCACCTGCATTGGGAGCACAGTCTTAGCCACTAGACCACCAGGGAAGTCCCTTTCTTGGAGTTCTGAATAATGTTCTTTAGTCATTTATATGATTTCTTCCTATTTGTCTTTCCTCTCTTCAATACCCCAGTTATTGGGATATTGGACATCTTGGATAGGTCCTCTAAATTTTCTCTTCTAATTTAAAATTTTATTCTCCCTTTTTGAGGAATTTTGGTTTTTACTGTCATATTTTTAATTTCAAAAGGTTCTTATTCTGCTACATTTTTTTTTTAGTAGCATCTGTTCATGTCTCATGGATGCAGTATCTTATCTTTCTAAGGATTTTAATAAGATAGGTTTCATATCAAGGTTTTTTCCTAATGTATGTCTCCCTTTCCTCCAAGTTTGCAATTAATTTTGTTTTGACTTTTGTCTTTCACAACAGAGAGTTTCAGATGTCTTGTAATATTAGCCTCTTTGCTTATTTTAAGAGTGGAAAATTGAAAGATAATAACTGTGCATGGATAAGAGTTGATCACTGATAAATGATCTGCTGTGCTGTTTTGTAATAGAATTCCATTTGATGTTAATGAGATCATTTCTTATACTAGGTCAGTTATAGGAAGGTTTTTTCCCCAACTTCCTGGTTCTGGAGTGAAGAAGGAGAAGAAAATTAGAGGTCCGAAAGTTTAGTGTATCAACTTTTGGTTAATCCTCCTTACGTTTTCAGTATACTTTTATAGCACTCTTATCCGTTTTAGAAAACGGACCTCTAATCTTCTGCATGGCCGAGAAAAAAAGGACATTTGCCCTGATATGTAAAGTACAGAAAGTGAAAGTGAAGTTGCTCAGTCCTGTCTGACTCTTTGCGACCCCATGGGCTGTAGCCTACCGGGCTCCTCTGTCCATGGGATTTTCCAGGCAATAGTACTGGAGTGGATTGCCATTTCCTTCTCCAGGGGATCTTCCTGACCCAGGGATCGAACCTGGGTCTCCCGCATTGTAGACAGACGCTTTACCGTCTGAGCCACTAGGGAAGTCCCATAAAGTACAGGGAGGGATCTTAAGCAGACTTTTATGCGCTAGCTTCACTCTGATTCATAGAGATTCCCAATGCTATCTAGTTTGATGCCTTCTGGGAGTATGGCAGTGTAAATTTGATAACCCTCAGTTTCCTTCTACCTTTCTCCACTGCTATTTGATTTAACTTCCTTGGGTCTGTTGAGCTCCTTGGGTCCATTCTGTTTTATAGTGTCCAAAATTTTGCCACCATTGTTTTCTGGAATTTTTGTCCTTGAGAATAGTTTTAGTGGCATTCAGAATGAATCAGAAGTTTATCTAAGTATACAGTTCCTTTTTCTTTTTTCTGAATGTATGACACATGTTTTGAATTGCTGCTTTTTCTTATTTTGGTCTATTAATTTAGATGGAAAACTATTGCATTATATAGTTTTCTAGTGAGATATTCATTTATCAGGATTGAGATTTTTAAGAGGTATATAAAAGGATTTTCCACATTGTTACATATAATGTTCATTTGAAGTATGTAAAGGAAATAATGACAATTGTATATTATATGTAATGTATGAAAATAGTGTAATTTGATTCTTCACATTTTATAGAGTTCACTTGATACTTCAGTTTTTATCACTTATCAAAGGCCCATGTACTTTATGGGAGACTAGGTTCTTCTTTACCTTCAGTGACTGAATTTGAATTAGTCTAAGCTAATCATCATTATTTCATTCCTTTTGATTGATTTAGTAATGACTGGCCAATGACACTTGAAATTTATTTGGGAGGTTTTTCTTTTCTTATTTTTATGATACATAAGAAAGAGATAGCCTTTCTCCTTTGGACCTTAGATAAAATGATACTTACAACTATTGCAGCTATCTTGGGGCATTAAAGGACAAAAGTCATCCTGCTGAGGATGGCGTGGAGAAAACATGAAAACAATCGATGTCAGTGATGATGATGTTGAGTCATAAATTAACTAACTCAGGAGCACTGCTCTAGTTCTGGTACTTTTAATGTGAGATGGTAATTCTTCTAATTGTCTTTAAAAGTAATCAAACTAACCATTATTCTTAGCAAGTTAGAAAAAAAAATCCTAAATAAATAAACATTCTAAAGTTCAAATTACATAAATGTTAAAACTGCAGGTTTCTGAGAAGTTAGTAGCCCGCCCCCCCCCCCAAAACAAGCCAAATTGGGAATTTATATTGTATTCTTTCATTATTACTATTTTTGCCCATAGCTTGTATAACTCTGACATTTTAGTTATTTGGTAAAACTGGTAATTTTATTCTTTTGTTTTGGTGTGATTCAGGTTGACATGACATTTTAATAAATCTGGCTCCTAGGACTGATTAAAGGAACAACTTATTTGTTGAAATATGTACATTTTTCTTCATGAAATTAAAAAAAAAATTTGTGATTTGCCTTGCCAAAGTTTTGGGATTCTATGTTTTTGATACTGGTGTTACATTTTAATTAATACTTAAATGCAAAAGGTGACGGTCTAAAGGATTGTTTTGTTAGTGACTTATCCTTAAAAGCAAGTGGCATTTGGTTTTATTTTACAATAGAATTTAATCCTACATGTTTTTTGTTAAAGTAATGTTACCAAAAAATCTCTTATTGAACTATTTGTGGTGAGCTTTTTAAGGATGTTTAAGATTTCACATGCAGTTTAACTGATCACAGATGAAGTTGTAAATTAATACCTCATGAGTGTATTTGACTGCAGGGCATTGTTTGTGAATCAAAACTCCTTTGTTCCTGTAAACTGTGAAGGAGGTTTAAGCATATGGGTTAAAACTGCATGGTGATACCAGTGTACTTATGAAAAGACACTGTAGTTGGATCATTTAAAATGTACTAAAATATTATGAATAGCCATAAATTGTAATAAGTACCTTAAGCTTTTAAGGGTCGTAAGATTTAGTTTTATTCCTTTGTTGGATTTTACCACCTTAATAATAAATTGCTTTGTTGTTTTTAAAGCTGTGCTATGTGCTAAGTCACTTCAGTCATGTCTGACTCTTTGTGACCCCATGGACTGTGGCCTGCCAGGATCCTCTGTCCATGAGGGTTCTCCAGGCAAGAATACTGGAGTGGTTCGCCGTTTCCCCCTCCAGGGGATCTTCCTGACTCAAGTATCGAACCTGGGTCTCTACGTCTCGTGCATTGGCAGGCGGGTTCTGTACCACTAGTGCCACCCGGGAAGCCCCTTTTAAAGCTGTACATAGTGATAAGAATAGCCTTTGATACAGTATGGTGGTAAGAACAGCTGAAGTTTCTTAGAAAACATGTATTTTTACAAAAGTGTTCACAGCTTTATCAAATAAATGTGGCAAGTTTTTTCTTCTTTTCATTTAAGTCATAGTCTTAATAAAATCTGTAGAATGAATAATTGTTCATTGATATTTTCTAGTATAAGATTATTTAGTAAACATTTTTAGTGTAAAGTCAATTTTTTTTTTTTTGCTGTGTTTCTGTTTTATAGTATATGTTAGCCACCTGATGTAGAATGAACTTTTCTGATTGTGACAAACTGTCAAATATCTATTGAAAAAAATTAGAAAATAGGGACTTCTTCTGGAAGGCAGTGATAGGTTAGAGGAAGCAGGAAGAAGCTTTATTTAACATTTTAAGTGAATAACGCAAACACTAGATCTTACTAGAAAAGATGGTTGGGAAGCTTTTGGGGTTCTGATCTGCGTCACCTTTTTAGACTCCTTCATTCTTTAAAGACGTTGGTATCTGTTTTACAAATATTCTCTTTCTTACTGTCTTCTTAGTTCTGCTGTGCATGAGTAGCAGTCACACAGTTCATTAAACTCCTCTGTTATAACTACCTTTATGTTCATTTCACTTGAGCAACCCTCTTTTCACATTCTGAACCTGCTCAATCCCCAGAACTGTTTTATACAAAATAATCTGTGTTTTCCTTTTTAGCTTCTTCATATTTTCACCTTATTCTCTTTATCTAGCCTGAGTGGCATGGACAGTTAGTTCAACTACCTCTTACCATTATCTTCAACTTTCTGTTCCCTTTGACCAAGCCAGTATCTAAACCTTTGTTAATTTAATTTTATGCCTTGTTTTTTGACGTTTTTTTTTTTTAATCACAATTAACTTATTTTGTCATACTGTACATTTTCAGCCATCTTTGATCCTACTGCTTAAGCCTTCGTAAGCAAGTTATTCACTAGTTGTTGTTAGCAAGTTGTTGTTCAGCAGTAGCAAACTGTTCTTATTACCATCTGAAATGGATCTAAAATTTCTCCTTCTTTGCTACTTTCATGTTTATTGCCCATATCGTCTCTTGGATTAAGTACTGTAGCCCTGTCATCTCTGGTTTTATTTCTGCAGTGGTTCTTGCTTTCCACTTTTTCTCTCTCAACAATATATGAGAGATTAGATATTCATCTAACCCTTTCCCCCTAAATTACGAGTCACCCATCAGTTGTTGTTTTGTTTAGTTGCTAAGTTGTGTCCGACTCTTTGGGACCCCATGCACTGTGGCCCACCAGGCTCCTCTGTCCATGGGATTTCCCAGGCAAGAGTACTGGAGTGGGTTGCCATTTGCTTCTTCAGGGGATCCAGGGAATCTGCATTGGCAGGGAGATTCTTCATTGCCAAGCCACCAAGGAGGCTGTCCCTTCAGTAGTAATTCTCATTTGAGGTGCCGAATCGTCTATGTCTCAGTAGCATGTTTATTTGATTTTGAAAACACCTTAAAACTGATTCTCTTCTTCTGAGGTCCTAAAGTGTCTATTGCAGAAATTCCTTAATTCTGTAATCTGTAGTGCTACAGGAACTGTCTTTTTGAAACATGGTTTTGTGTATTTGGTTGGTTGGTTTGGTTTTTTCGGAGCTGCACTATGGCTTGTGGAATCTTAGTTCCCCAACCAGGGATTGAACCCAGGTACCAGCAGTGAAAGTGCTGAGTCCTAACCACTGGACTGCCAGGGAACTCCCTGAAACATGGATTTAACTCACTTTGCAAATGTACAGTCACTTTTTTTGGGGGGGCCATGCAATATTAGTTGCTGGAATAAGGCTAAGGTGTTTGCCTTTGAAAGAAATATTAATGTCACAGTACATCTATCATTTAGTGGGACTTTTATTAAGTGCCAGCTACTTCTTGAACTTGTCTTTATAATAGTCCTTCAGTGTAGATACTGTTAGTCACTCTGTAGATGAGCAAACTGAGTCCCAGTGAACTCTGAGTAATAAACACGTGATAAGTGTTATGATAAGTACTTGAAAAGTTACCTCTGAGAGCTTTGAGGTGGGATGTGTTGGTTAAAAGGATTAGAAGATCAACGATTAAGATTGACTGCAATAGAGATGATGATGTTAGTATGAAGTTAGATAAAGAAACTGATAAATAGGAAGGTGTGTGGGTGGCATGGTTGTATTGTGAACAGCCTTTGCAAAAAACATGCAGAGACTTGAGAAAGCATTTTATGGATACACCACAGTATGACTGAAACATAGGACATGAGTGAGGGACCTGAGAGTGAGTTAGCAGATAAAAGATGTTAAATGCAACCTGGTTTATATATGTTTAAATACCCTGCTAAAACGTTTAGATTTGTTTTCAGTAGGTGATGGGAATAATTTTAAATAGGAGAGTTAATTGATTAAACAGTGTGAGAATGGATTGAAGGAAGGCCTTTCTGCAATCGTAAAGACATGTCAGACTGTTGGAATATCCTAAATACTAAATAAGGAGGCCCTGCGCCCTGCATGTCCCAATGAGATTGAAGGGAATAGAGGTGGAATTTAAAGCCTGTTTGGAAGCTGAAATCAACAGACTTGATGTAAAAACTGAGAGGAGTGATTTCTCAGGTTATATTCAGTGTGGGAGAGCGGTTGTGTCAGTCTAAGATAAAGCATGTTAATAATATATAGTATGTAATGTAGACATGCTTAAGGCATTAATAGGCTCTGAATAAATATTTGTGTAAGCTGCTTCCTAAATAGCCTTCTAGTTTTTTTTATTGGAGTGTGTTCTTTAAACATCTGAACAACTGTGACCATTGAGACCCTTTCATTTATCAAGCCTTAACTAAATATCTAGGGCCCAGTGATACTGTGGTTCCTGTGGGGTGTGGGGGCTACAATAGAAGTTCTGGGACTTGTCCATCTAGTTGAATTTCTTGAATTTAAACAACTTATGAACTTCCAGTTTTCATTTTCTCCAGTACTGGAAGCAGACTTTTTTTACTTGTGATCATATAAATCAATATTATGGTTTAAAAAAACAGTGACCGTAATATATAGAAGCAAACTTTTAAAATTTAACTACAAAGACATTTACCTGAAGGTCTCATTGTTTTTTTTTTTTTTTTAACCAAAATTTATACATTATTAAAATACAATGAAGATGAGCTGTATTAACATCTATCTCCTTACATACGTCTAGAATGGAACCTTGATAACTAGTGTAGTAGAAAGTAGGATCTAAAATGGGCAACAGTGTTACTTTACTTTTCTTTATTAATACTCATAGAAGTTAGTTGGCCTTAAACTATTTAAGAGTTTATTTATATGAAAAGCAAGTAATGTTTTATAAGCATCACAAGTGATGAGGTGGGGGGTACTTTGAAAATTATATCAATATGTAGAAAATGAAAATATCAGAATGAACCAGTTTACACTTCATTGTTGAATTGAGTCCTAATGTTGTGGATTAATTTCTGGATTAAACTTTATTACAACTCAAACATGCTTCACACACGTACATACACAGATACACACATACTCATTCTCCCTGTCTCTCAATACATGTACATTCACCGAAGTCTTATAGCTACTTTTTTATGACACTCTGCTTTACACATAGTAGGCATTTGATATACTTGTTGAATTGAACTAAATACTATTTGTCAAAGCTGTGTGAAGATTAAGCCTAAGTAAAAATGTCTATTGAACCATGATGAAAGTTAAAATTACATAAAATATACTCTTAAACAGTAATGATTCTTTCTGATTGTTGAGAATTTGGAAAATACATAAAAATACAACAAAAATATAAAGATCGTCAGTAATTCCACATGAATAGAGTACTTATGTTGCCATTTTGTATTTTCTTTCAACTAATTTTTCTGTGAAAATGACACTATGAACTTCCACTTAAAAAAAATAAATCATGGGGCTGATATTTACAGTATGGGGAACATAGCCAATAATAATATGTAACATAGCCAATATATAATATAATAATATTATAAAAGATGGTAACTAAACTTACTGGAGTGATAATTTTAATGTATAGAAATGTTGAATCACTGTGTTGTGTATCAGGAATTAATGTAGTGTTGTAGGTTACTTGTACTGTAAAAAAACAAATGAACAAGCAGAAAAAGAGATCAGATTTATTGCAGGTGGGTATAGGAAGAGGATGTTGGAGAGGGAGAATTGGATAAAAATAGCCAAAAAAGTATAAACTTCTAGTTATAAGATAAATAAGTACTAAGGGTATAATGTATAATATGATTAATATAATTAAAACTGCTATATGTTACATATGGAAGTTATTAAGAGAGTATATCCTAAGAGTTTTCATCACAAGAAAAAATATTTTTTTAATTTGTATCTATATGAGAAGATAGTTACTAACTTATTGTGTCAATTCCTTATGCTATGCACCTTAAATTTATACAGTGCTGTTTGTCGTTTGTATCTCAGTAAAGCTAGGAGAAAAAAAATGGTACTACAGTTTTGAAAGAGAGGAGTACTTCAGGGAAGTTACTATCTACTTACTTTCTTACATTGGTGCTTTTCAAAAAAGATGACTCTGAAGTTTTCTGCTGTAGTGAATTTTATTTTGATGCTTAAAAAAAAAAAAAAACAACTCTCCCCTTCACCTAAAATAAAGGAAATAAAGTTCTCCTTCCTGGAAAAAGGAGAGAAGATGGAATATATATATGTCATCATACATATGAAAATTGACGCATTTCTGTAAATACATGGGCAGTTAGTAGTTTACTCTTTCTTGATACTTTTACATTCTATTAGGGTTCTTGGCTACATGTGACAGGAAACTTAACTAGCACTAGCTTAGTCTAGAAAAGGAACTTAGCAACTTAAGTCGCTAAAACTGCATACACACAAAAGTATATGGGTACAAGTTGGGCCTTAGGAATGACTAAATTTACGGAGTCAAAAGCTGTCAGATTTTTCTTTCTTCAGTTTTCTCCAAGAGTTACCTTCAGGATTTTGCTTCCGTTTGTTAGACTTTTCTTTTCTTACTTTGACTTACTGTGTGTGTTATGGTCTTCTGCTAGCTTTCCTTCTTGTTTGTTTGAAAAGTTATCAGTACTCTTGATTAGTAATTGCAGATACTGTTTTTACATTTTTATTTTATTTTATATGCAAAACAAATATCCAGAAAAATAATTTGGTTTCATAGTTTTGTAAGATTTATGGTGTGTTTCATTATTTGTCCTCAGAAGAGTAATTTCAAATGAAATAACCATGACTGGAATCTCATTTGTTTAATTTGTGAAAAAGCCTTTGAATTTACCCTAGGGACCTGCTGATAAATTTTAGTATTTGTGGCATTAGTATTCATATTCTGAGGTGTTAAAAGTGCTTTTATGAAAGAAGTTAACTGTTTTACTTAAAGAATGTCTTTTTCCTTTTTTTTTTTTGGTAATTTGCAGTGTTTTCTCCATTTTTGCTGAATGCTTTTTTAAAAAAAGACACTTCACATTGTTTCAGGTTTTTCTTCTTGCTGATCAACTAATGTGCTAAATGTGTTTTGTTAAGGTGACCCTTTAAGATTGCTCTTATAGACTAAGGAGAGGCACTGAATTTTCCAGTGTTGAAGAGGTTATATTTAGCTGTTGGTATTTCAAGTTGGAACACTTCATTCTACTTTGCCTTTAGTTAATGAGTCATCTGGAGAAAATGGGCGGTCTCTTGCTTTTAGGAAGAGTCTGTAGCAAATAATAATAATGAGTTAAACGCTGTGGGAGATTTTCTGCCAAATTACAAACTTAAAATGGAAAATGTTTTGTAATACATTTTATTGTCCATATGTAAGATATAAGCTAAAGAATATATAAGCATTTTTCTCATTATTATCTTCAGCTGATAAAAATAAAAAATAATCCTGATGTTCCATATAGCAGAAAGAAAGGTGTGTTTTTTTTCCTTTTTACCAAAGCGTTATATAGATTATTATCAGTTATAGGCACATGGGAAGCCAGATTAGCTCTGAAATTCTTTGATATACAGGATATATTACAGTGGTCAAACAAGTAATTGTTAGTAATTGAGGAAACTATTGTGATTATTGATGTACTTATTTTTTTTTCAAATCTTATATCTGCTTAGTTTTTTCCACACTTAAAAATTGGGTAAAATGCATATAATATAAAATTTGCCATCTTAGCCATTTTTAAGTGTACAGTGGTGTTGAATATAGTTGTTCAGTCATTACCACCATCCATTTCATCTTATAAAATTGAGTCTCTATGCCCATTAAACAATAACTCCTGTTTTTCCCTTTCCCTAGCCTCTGGCAACTACCATTCTACTTTTTGACTCTATGGTTTTGATTACCTCTAAGTACCTCATAGAAGTGGAATTATATAGTATATATTTTTCTTATGACTGGCTTCTTTCTTGTTCTTGAGATTTAATTACATTGTAGTATCAGATGGTCCATTGTGCTTATATTTCACATTTTGCTTATGCATTATCTATTGATGGATACTTGAATTATTTCCACATTTTAGCTGTTATAAATAATGCTGCAATGAAAATGGATGTGCAAATATCTCTTTGGTATCAGTTGTTTTGGTCATAAAGACAGAACAAAAAATACATACCCAGAAGTAGAATTGATGAAATATATTGTAATTCTGCTTTTATTTTTTGTGAAATCCTATACTGTTTTCCACTGTGTGTCTGTACCATTTTACATTCCCACCAACAAGTGTACAAGGGCTCCAACTTCTCTCTGTTCTGGTCAAACAGTTACTGTTTTCTTTTTTTTGATAGTAGCTTTCGTAATAATAATAATAATTGCTAATAATATTTCCTAATAGTAGGTTTGAGGTAGTATAATTCTGATTTGCATGTATCTAATGATACTGATGTTGAACATCTTTTCTTGTGCTTTTTGGTCTTTTTTTTTTTTTTTTGAGAATCATTTATTCAGGTCCTTTGCCCATTTTTGAATCATGCTGTTTGGTTTTCCTTATTAGGAGTTCTGTATAAATTCTAGATCTTAATCTTTTATCAGATACATGAGTTGCAAATATTTCTTCCCATTTTGTGGGTTGTCTTTTTCTTCTGTTGATATTTTCTTTTGACGCACAAAAGTTTTTCATTTTCATGAAGTCTGTCTATTTTTGCCTGCTCTTTCAGTGTCATATCCAAGAAGTCATTGCCTGATACACTATCATCAAAGTTTTTCCCTGTGTTTTCTTCTAAGACTTCACAGTTTTAGTTCTTAAATTTAGGTCTTTGATCAATTTTGAGTTAGTTACATATATAGAGAGAGTTAGATGGAGAAGGCAATGACACCCCACTCCAGGACTCTTGCCTGGAAAATCCCATGGATGGAGGAGCCTGGTGGGCTCCAGTCCATGGGGTCACTAAGAGTTGGGCATGACTGATCGACTTCACTTTCACTTTTCACTTTCATGCATTAGAGAAGGAAATGGCAACCCACTCCAGTGTTCTTGCCTGGAGAATCCCAGGGACAGAGGAGCCTAGTGGGCTGCCGTCTATGGGGTCACACAGAGTCGGACACGACTAAAGTGATTTAGCAGCAGCAGCAACAGCGGAGAGTTAGATGAATGTCCAACTTCATTGTGTTGCATGTAGATATCCAGTTTTCCTAGCACAATTGGTTGAAAAGACTGTTCTTTTGTTCATTAAATGATGTAGGCATTCTTGTCAAAAATCATTGACCATATATGCAAGAATTCATTTCTGGACTGTTTATTGTATTCTGTTGGTCTATATTTCTGTCTTTAAGCGAGTTCATACTATTTGATAATTGTAGTTTTGTAGGAAGTTTTGAAATCAGGAAATACGAGTCCTTTATCTTTGTTCTCTTCAAGACTGTTTTGGCTGTTTGGGTTCACTTAAGATCCCACATGAATTTTTAAGGTATGTTTCTTTATTTCTGAAAAAAAAGGTCATTAGGATTTTTGATATGTGCTAAATTTTTATAGTTTTCTTTGTTACCTCATATTTGGTTTAGTATGACAGCTTTGCAATATTAGAAACTCCTTGAGAGAGTAGCAAAGGATATGGAAGATACTGATTCTAATTTTGGTTACCTTTATGTTATGCATGTCACAATATTTGCATACTTTAATTTTCTCATCTGTGGAATATTTTGTTTCTCATGACTTTTCTTGCAGGAGTGAAAGGAGATAGCATGGGATAAAGAAGAGCTTATCTTTTGGTTCTGCCTTAGTAAAGCCTGCATTTTGGTTTTTGATATGTACAACCCTGTACATGGCAGTCAAGCTATAGGACAGTTTCTACCTGAAAAGAAACTGGAAAGATGGCAACTGCTGTAAAGTCTCTATACTTTTTTCTGGATCTCATGGATCATTTCTTTGCAGTGAAGTAGAATGTCTTGTGGCATAGCTCGTATCCTAAACTCAGCATATCCAAAATCGAACTCTTAATCTTTCTCCAAAACCTGTGCCACCTATAGCCTTCTTTTTTTCACTTTATGACAACTTTTTCCATTTTTTTGGGACTGCATTATTCTTGATTCTTATCTTTTTTTGATGGCACATATCCAATACTTTGCAAATCTTACTGGACCACTTTGAAATACATCCTGAGTCTAGTCAGTTTTTAACCGTTGATACCACAATTGTCATATGTCCCTTGCTTTAGGCCACCATCATTCTTTGCCTTGGTTATTGCAGTAGCCTCTATCAGTTTTGCTTTTTCTACCCTTCTCACCTTCATTATATTCTTAGCAGGGCCGGATGTGTTGAATTTTTAAAAACATCAAGTCAGATCATGATGCTCTGATAAAAAATAAGGTATAGAAATCAAAAAGAAAGGAAACTATAGTTTGTAGGTGAAATGACTCTGTTTTTGTAAAACTCAGAAAATACCAACAAACAAATATTTAGAAACATTTACTTGGTAGGAATTTACTTAGTGGAGGTGATGGAATTTCAATTGAGCTATTTCAAATCCTAAAAGATGATGCTGTGAAAGTGCTACACTCAGTATGCCAGGAAATTTGGAAAACTCAGCAGTAGCCACAGGACTGGAAAAGGTCATTTTCATTCCAATCCCAAAGAAAGGCAATGCCAAAGAATGTTCAAACTACCGCGCAATTGCACTCATCTCACATGCTAATAAAGTAATGCTCAAAATTCTCCAAGCCAGGCTTTAGCAATACGTGAACCATGAAATTCCCGATGTTAAAGCTGGATTTAGAAAAGGCAGAGGAACCAGAGATCAAATTGCCAACATCCGCTGGGTCATCAAAAAAGCAAGAGTTCCAGAAAACATCTACTTCTGCTTTATTGACTATGTCAAAGCCTTTCATGTGTGGATCACAACAAACTCTGGAAAATTCTTCAAGAGATGGGAATACCAGAGCACCTGACCTGCCTCCTGAGAAATCTGTATGCAGATCAGGAAGCAACAGTTAGAACTGGACATGGAACAACAGACTGGTTCCAAATCAAAAAGGAGTATGTCAAGGCTGTATATTGTCACTCTGCTTATTTAACTTAAATGCAGAGTACATCATGAGAAATACTGGACTGGAAGAAACACAAGCTGGAATCAAGATTGCCGGGAGAAATACCAGTAACTTCAGATATGCATATGATACCACCCTTATGGCAGAAAGCAAAGAAGAACTGAAGAGCCTCTTGATGAAAGTGAAAGAGGAGAGTGAAAATGTTGGCTTAAAGCTCAGCATTCAGAAAACTAAGATCATGGCATCCAGTCTCATCACTTCATGGCAAATAGATGGGGAAACAGTGGAAGCAGTGACAGATTTTTATTTTTGGGGGCTCCAAAAATCATTGCAGATGGTGACTGCAGCCATGAAATTAAAAGACGCTTGCTCCTTGGAAGAAAAGTTATAAGCAACCTAGACAGCATACTAAAAAGGAGAGACGTTACTTTGCCAACAAAGATCCATCTAGTCAAGGCTATGGGTTTTCCAGTAGTCATGTATGGATGTGAAAGTTGGACTATAAAGAAAACTGAGTGCTGAAGAATTGATGCTTTTGAACTGTGGTGTTGGAGAAGACTCTTGAGAGTCCCTTGGACTGCAGGGATATCCAACTGGTCCATCCTAAAGGAAATCAGTCCTGAATATTCATTGGAAGGACTGATGTTGAAGCTGAAACTCCAATACTTTGCCCACCTGATGCAAAGAAGTGACTCATTTGAAAAGCCCCTGATGGTGGGAAAGATTGAAGGGAGGAGGAGAAGAGGACGACAGAAGATGAAATGGTTGGATGGCATCACTGACTCAATGGACGTGAGTTTGAGTAAACTCTGGGAGTTGATGATGGATAGGGAAGCTTGGAGTGCTGCAGTCCATGGGATTGCAAAGAGTTGTACATGACTGAGCAACTGAACTGAACTTGGTAGGAGATTATAGAATTAATACACAAAAATATTTTTTATACTTTTCTTTATCAGATCAGATCAGATCAGATCAGTCGCTCAGTCGTGTCTGACTCTTTGTGACCCCACGAATTGCAGCACACCAGGCCTTCCTGTCCATCACCAACTCCCGGAGTTCACTCAGACTCACGTCCATCGAGTCAGTGATGCCATCCAGCCATCTCATCCTCTGTTGTCCCCTTCTCCTCCTGCCCGCAATCCCTCCCAGCATCAGAGTCCTTTCCAATGAGTCAACTCTTCACATGAGGTGGCCAAAGTATTGGAGTTTCAGCTTTAGCATCATTCCTTCCAAAGAAATCCCAGGGCTGATCTCCTTCCGAATGGACTGGTTGGATCTCCTTGCAGTCCAAGGGACTCTCAAGAGTCTTTTCCAACACCACACTTCAAAAGCATCAATTTTTCAGCGCTCAGCCTTCTTCACAGTCCAAGTCTCACATCCATACATGACCACTGGGAAAACCATAACCTTGACTAGACTGACCTTTGTTGGCAAAGTAATGTCTCTGCTTTTGAATATGCTATCTAGGTTGGTCATAACCTTCCTTCCAAGGAGTAAGCGTCTTTTAATTTCATGGCTGCAGTCATCATCTGCAGTGATTTTGGAGCCCAGAAAAATAAAGTCTGACACTGTTTCCACTGTTTCCCCATCTATTTCCCATGAAGTGGTGGGACCGGACGCCATGATCTTTGTTTTCTGAATGTTGAGCTTTAAGCCAACTTTTTCACTCTCCACTTGCACTTTCATCAAGAGGCTTTTGAGTTCCTATTCACTTTCTGCCATAAGGGTGGTGTCATCTGCATATCTGAGATTATTGATATGTCTCCCGGCAGTCTTGATTCCAGCTTGTGTTTCTTCCAGTCCAGCGTTTCTCATGATGTACTCTGCATATAAGTTAAATAAACAGGGTGACAGTATACAGCCTTGACAAACTCCTTTTCCTATTTGGAACCAGTCTGTTGTTCCATGTCCAGTTCTAACTGTTGCTTCCTGACCTGCATACAAATTTGTCAAGAGGCAGATCAGGTGGTCTGGTATTCCCATCTCTTTCAGAATTTTCCACAGTTTATTGTGACCCACACAGTCAAAGGCTTTGGCATAGTCAATAAAGCAGAAATAGATGTTTTTCTGGAACTCTCTTGCTTTTTCTATGATCCAGCGGATGTTGGCAATTTGATCTCTGATTCCTCTGCCTTTTCTAAAACCAGCTTGAACATCAGGAAGTTCACGGTTCGCATATTGCTGAAACCTGGCTTGGAGAATTTTGAGCATTACTTTACTAGCGTGTGAGCTGAGTGCAATTGTGCCGTAGTTTGAGCATTCTTTGGCATTGCCTTTCTTTGGGATTGGAATGAAAACTGACCTTTTCAAGGTCTGTGGCCACTGCTGAGTTTTCCAAAGAACCATAAATGATAAATTGGTATTTTAGTTGCTAAGCTGTCTCTCTTTGTGACCCCATGGACTGTAGCCCAACAAGCTCCTCTGTCCATGGGATTATCCTCTCAAGAACACTAGAGTGGTTTGCTATTTCGTCCTCCAGGGGATCTTCCTGACCCAGGGATCGAATTTGTATCTCCTGCTTGGCAGGTAGGTTCTTTACCACTGAGGCACCTGGGAAACTCCAAATGATAAATTAGCAGCAACATAAACAGAATAGAACTACATACCAAGAGACTAGCACAAGTGGAGGTTCTTCCCTAGTAGCTCAGATTGTAAAGAGACTAGCACAAGTGGGGTTTATTCTAAAATGAAAGGATCATTCAGAATTAGGGAACCTTTGAATACGGTTTACCATGGTTTTTCCCTAGCTGCTTCCCAGAGGTTACTGTTATTTGCTCATCAGCTCCAGACTAGCTAAACCAATGCACCGTGCTATCTGGTGGCTGAACCACACCTTGTCAAATGAAGTCTGATTCTTTACATGTTTTTCCTTCCCCTCGAATATCATATGGGCATTCTTATATCTTTTAGTTACTCTTTTATCATAGTTAATTCTTTATGTTAAAATTCTCCTGTTTAATTTTACTGTGGTTTTAATCTTTTTAGTGAACCAAACTAATGAACCATATTAGTAGATTTTTGGAGAAATTTTATATTTTTTTTTCATAGATGGCTAAAAATGCATTTGCAAAACTCAACGTTTATTCTTCTTTTACTAACTTTTTATGAATTGAAATATAACACACATAGAAAAGTGTACAAATCACAAGTGTCCAGCTAAAGGAATTATCTGAGTAAACATACTTGGTTTAACTGCCATCCAGTTCTAGAAATAGAACTTGGCTAGCAGCCTAGAAGCACTCCTGTCCCAGCTCTTTGTTCCCAAAAGTATCCACTGTCCTGACTTACAACACAGAGATTAGCTTTGCTGTTTTTGAACTTTAAATAAATGGAATCGTACGGTGTGTATTTTTCTTTCTCATACCATTCTGGCTCATCTTTATTTGTGTGATTTATCCACATCAATTCTGGTAGTACTGCTTCATTCATTTTCTTTTCTCTGTGCTATTCCACTGTATAAATCAATCTCAATTTACTTTTGTATTCTACTGTTGATAAATATTTGTGTTGTTTCTAGTTTGGCTCTGTTATAAACAATGCTAGTGGTGAACATTCTTGTATATATCTTCTAGCGTTAACGTATACACATTTCTTTTGGAATTATGTGTAGCATTGGGTCACTGAGTATGCTTGTCTTAATTTTTACTAGATACTGACAAAAAGATTTCCAAAGTTTTGTATTTCCATTAGCAGGACTGAGAATTCCAGTTTTTCTACTGTTATTTTCAGTCTTTAAAACTTTTGTTTTAGCCAGAGGGTTGTGTAAGTAGTGGTATTTCGTTACAGTTTTAATTGTATTTCCTTGACCATAATCAATAATAAGTTGAGCATTTTCTTATTTGTTTATTTACTGTATGTGTGTATACTTGTTTGTGAACTGCTGCATGTTTAAGGTCTTTTCCCAGTTTTCATTGGGTGGTGGTTAATATTTGATTGATTCAATAGGAATTTTTTATATATTTATGTTATGGCCCTTTTTGGTTGGCAAATGCCTTCTGTGATTTTGAGACTTGCCTTTTCACTCTTTAAAGGTATCTTTTTGTGAATAAATGTTCTTCATTTTAATGTGGATACTCCCTTTTGGTGTTCTTCTCTTTTTGTGCTCTGTGATTTTGACTACAGTCAGTGTTATTTCATTCTTAAATGTTCTGTAGCATTCAGTGATAATGCTTTCTCAACTTGGAGTTTTCTTTGTGGGAATATTCCATTAAAAATAGATAAAGGACTTTTTTAGTTTTCTATTTATTCTTATGCCACCTTTGGTAAGATTTGTGTTTATAAGTATTCATACATTTTGTCTAAATAGTTAAATGTGTTGTTTATACAACCCATGTTCGTAATGTCTTCCTGTGATCTCTTAATTTGTATGTCATCTGTGGATTACAAAATGTACCCTTCTGCATTTCTGCTAATGGTTGTTTGTTGCTTCTAAGGGTTTATCAGTTTCATAAACCTTTTCAAAGAGCCAGCTTCATCTTTGTTGTTCCCCTATTTGTTTTCTGTATCTACTTATTTTACTGTTTGTTGTTTTCTTTAGGTTTAGTTTGCAGGCTTTTTGTTTGTTTGTTTTGTATTCTAGAATGGACACTTGACCATAAGAAATAATTTTTTAAAATATATGACAAAATGTTTGCCTAAAGTCAGAAGACAGTTCACGAACTGATCAAAATAATTGCCAATTAAATCGGAGTTCAAGTCCAAGTTCTTTAATATGTTAAGAGCTTCTAGAAGTCAACATGAAAAGAGCAACAATTACATATTAATAATGAGCAATGTCTGTGAGCAGATAACGGACAGAAAAGTTAATATCAGTGGCACTTAAACATACGTAAGGATGTTCATCCTCTCTCCTAAGAGGAATTCAAAGTAAATGCGTTGTGAAAATTCGTGCATAATTTATTGGCAAGGATATGGGAAATGGGTACTTGCATACTATGGTCGGATATAAATTGCCACAACCTTTTAAAGGAACAATTTATATTATTTATCAAAATTTTAAATGCCCTTTGACTTTTATGTATCCATACGTATATTTGTTCTCATATTACCTGTAAAACCAAAAAAAAAAAAAAATCCTGGAAAACATCTGTTAGTATATGTTTATTCTATAGATTAGATTGTAGCCTATGCAATGTAAAGCTGTGAAACCACTGAAGGGAGGTAGTTTGAAGGTGCTGGTTGTTATGGAACAAACTCTGTGAAAGACTGTTTGCTGAAAAATGTATCTTGTTAAAGAGTTTGAGGGTGAAGTGTGGGTTTTGTGTGTGCATAGTGAATTTCTGTATTGCCTAGCTGTGTATCCTGTGTAAGGTAAATGCTAAGTGTTTGTTATATGTCTTTGGAATTGAACTGACTTCATCTGGTATTTATTTAACACGGGAAATTCAGCATTTCTCTTAGTTATTTTGTAATTTTTCACTCATATTATAAATTCATTGAAAATAGATGATATGGACCATGTTACATGCTCTTTATGTGCTCCACGCTGCCCATCATAATACACTGAATGTTGTACAGACAGTATTTTGTGAATGCAAAATAGAATTAGTTCACAAACAAATATTCATTTCTTTTACATTTTCTGAACCTGGTCATGGTTGCATATGTGGTAGATGGATGGGACAGTCATTATTTAATTTTCATGTTACAGAAGAGTGAACTGAGCTCAAGTGAATAAATTATTTCTCTGAAACAAGGATTGGTAAAGCCTGGGGACCACACCTGTCCCTTCACCTGTTTTTGTATGATCCATAAGCTAAGAATGGTTTTTATATTTTTAATGACTGAGGGGGAATATTATATGACAGGAAGCTTTTATAAAGTTCAAATTTTAGTGTGCATAATTAAAGTTTATTAAGAATATCATAAACATTTATTTCTGTATTATCTGTGGCTGCCTTCCCGCCACTGTGGCTGACTTGAATAGTTGTGGCAGAGATTCGATGTGGCATTCTCATTGCTTCATTCACACTGTTACTTGGCACACTGCACAGCTCAGTGATGCAGCTGTGATTCAGTAGTGTTTCAAGTGTCACACGTATTTCTGTACCATAACATTTTTTTTTTTTGGTAACTGTTGCATATCCCATTATGACAAAACAAGAAAAGGAGAAAAAAGGGGACTTTGAAACTTACGGTTTTAAGGGAGTGTGGACTGTGAATTATTTTATTAAATTAGATGATAAAACATTGGGTTTATTATGTTCTATTAAAAGAATATATAATATATGTCACCCTTACCAGCCTAAGTATTACAGTATTCCAAATGCAGGAAAGCAACTCTCATAAAAATTAGAAATTTTAAAAAATTTCATCATAGCAGATTTTTTTCCCCACAAGTATAAAAAAGGTGAAAATGAGCTGGCTCTCAAAGTAAGGTTTGGAGTGGCTCATTTGTTAGCTAGGCAAAGAGAGCCAGTTACCAATGGTGAGCTTATTTAATTAAACTGTGTTTTATTGCAGTAAAGAAATGTGTTCAGAAAAAATAAATTTGTTTGATTATTAGCCTTTTGATGACAATAATTGTGTTAAGAATTGAGGACATTGGTAGCAACATCAGTAGTCAAATGTAAAAAAGGATAATGATTTTGAGTGGTTTTCCTGACTCTTGATGAGTCAACAGATGTTTACTGACACTGTTCAGTTGTGTATTCAAAGAGGCAATGCTGAGTTTCAAGTGACTGAAGAATTAATTAGTCTCCCTAAGAAGTGTTTGTAGAACAACTTCAGGCAAGATTATTTTCAATGAAGTTGACAACACTATTTCAGTGTAGTCTGAAGTAGAATCGAAAGATACGTTACAAGTGATGGTGATAAAAATACATGTGGAGCAGAAAAAAAGGTAGACTAATTTACAAAGTTTGTGAAAATGTAAAGTTTTTAAAGCCTATGGTTATTCTCTATTTTTATGATTACAGAATTGTGGAAAACGTTTGTAACTGCCATTTATTATTGAGCCAGAAATAATAGTGAACATAATTTGATCTCATAAAGAACTGGTTGTAGTTTTCGTAAGAAATTTGAGCTGTTTGACATAACCTAGCACCCATAAGTTTGATCATTGCAATTTTTTGAGCTTGCAGTCAAGATTAAAAATTTTCTAGACAGGAACACACTCCTTTTACTACTCTTGAAATATTGAATGGCTTGAACATTACCTTTTGCTTCAATCTTCATATTGCTTCTTACTGATTTAATTGATAATATTTCTAATTATGAGGCAAACCAACTCTTATATGTGAAACTTAGACCATGGTAATCATTTGACAGCAACTAAGGCAGCTTGACCTGGACAAGAGAATGGCAACCCACTCTAGTCTTCTTGCCTGGAGAATTCCTTGGACAGAGGAGCCTGGCAGGCTGTAGTCCACAAGAGTCAGACACGACTGAGCAACTAACACACACACACACACACACACACACACACACACACACACACACACACGGCAGCTTGAATCACAAGTAATGTCAATTTGCTTTATATATGTCATTCTTTCAGAAGGTAAAGCAAGGAGTGATATCTCCATTCACACACAGACAGCAAACATATTTTCCAGGCTGGAACTGTAGTTTCAACAGTATTTTTCAGACCTTGATGGAGGTGCAAAGAAGCTTCCTTATTTCAAAATCTTCTAACAGTGCGATTGAGGAGCCTCTACCTAACCTTAAGTTAGAAGTGATTGATCTATAGTGACATGCTAAAAGGCAAATACCAAGAGACTTTTGTAATAGAATTTTATAAATGCCTTATAAGTGATGAATATACTCAATTAAAATCATATGCTTGTGGATTGATATCGGTATTTGGCAGTATATCTGTGTGAAAAGACATTTTCAAAGTTGAAATATGTAAAATCTCATATAGATCAGTGTTAGCAGATGAACATTTGCAATCATTTTTGATGATGGTGAACAGTAATTTTGAACACCATTAAATGAAATGTTATTCCCCCCAAAAGAATTATGTTCTACTACTAATAGTAGACTTGAATTGCCAAAAGTTTTTTGGAAATTTGTTCTCTCTCTTATTTTATAACTACCTCAATAATACTGTTATTATGTGTTTTTCTCTTTACAGAGAAAGTTTTCTGAAGCCCCTCTCCTCCTGAAGGAAAAATATATTTCTAGTTAGAAGCCAGTTATGCATCGATTGTCCTTTATTCTCATTTTAGAGTTCTTGCCTTTAGAAAATACTAAAAATGTTCAAATTTGGGACAGTTTATTGCCTGTTAATATAATTTCAATCTTTGAAGTGTTGGAAATGAAATTCACCTGTAAATTATGTCAGTAGAGGACGTCTACGTTGTACTGAGTCCAGTGTTTTATTTTATTTATCTATTTTTGGCAGTTGACTTAAAGAACAATATGAGTACTTTCAAGTTAATAAGCTTCATGGACAGTTTTAGTTTAAATTCTGTGAGCAATACATATTTTAAGATCCCATATAACATGCCTTGATGCATTTTATAATATGTATTTTGGTAAATAATTGCTTATGAAACAGGCTTTTACATTAACAGCTTAACTTCATGCAAAAGAAAAATGCACCTTCAGGATTTTAATAGAAATTAACCCGTTTATTCCTTACAATAATCTTCTGAGAGTTTATTGTTATCTCATGAGAGTTGCCATCTTTGACCAAAGGAAATATTTGTTATCTGAACCCTTCACCCAATATATTTGTTAGCAATTACAAAGGATTATTGATAGTTACTTTCTGGTCTCTGATCCCTCTAAAATTAGTATATTCTCTTACAAGTAAGTCCTATGTATTGTATATTTGAGCACTAGTGTTTGGTTTTAAAGTTTTCTTTTATGGAGCATTTTTGTCTCTTGGTACTTTGCTTCCAAATTATAGTTTCTTTTTTCTTTTCTCTCTCTCTCTCTTTTTTAAAGTCTGTTTATATTCAATGGGATTAAAAACACACTTCCACTTTTAGAGCAGATTTATCATCTCCCCTTCAGGCTGTTCTTTAACGTGGAGCTCTTAAAATGAATATCTTAAGATATACCCCAGATGTTTTAAACTTCAGCAAACTTGCGGTTTTCTTTATTGGAATCTCTGTTTGTAGTACTCAGAAGATGAAAGAAAACATCTCCTCAGTCTCCAAACACTTTTCATACTGGTTTTAACGTCTTGTGCTGCAAAGACATGGATAAGATAAAACTTCTATTACTGATAACTTTTTAGAATCCTTCCTTTAAAATTTAATTATCAAACTGGGAATTGCATTAATAATCATGTAAAAAATAATATTGGTCTGTTGTATGTGCTTTTCAATCAACACTGTTATGTGGTTAGTTTTTGTTTTTTATAGCTGCAGCATTTAGTAGAGCTTGAGGATGTTTTGTTTCAAGTGTTTATCCAAAATGTTGGGAAGTTTGAATTTTTTTTTAATGATGTCAATCATTTAATTCTTTTTTTTTTCTTTCTAGAGGATAGCCAAATTGCATATTCTGTACAAAATCATCAACTAAAGTATTTCTCCAGTTATAAAAATAGTTGGTAACATTTATTGAGTGCTTACTGTATTCAAGGCAGTGGCATATTGCTCACGTCAGGACAAAGTAGCCATGATTTGTACAAATTGAAAGATAATAAGGGGTTAATAAATGAGTACAGTAGTGTACTACATACAAACACACACACTTTTGTCATCTTAAACATGTTGTAAAGGAAGCAAGTAGGAGCACCTTATCTGATCTCTACTGTTTATAAATAAATTTTTTTCTTACCAGGTAGCATCATATATAAATATTAACCTAAAGTTTATGTCTTACACTTAAATTTCTCTCGTAGCAATGTTCTACATTCTTATTTGTTTTAGTTCTTCTGATTTAATTTTCCTCCTCATGTCTAGGAGGTATCTGTGACATAGGCAAAATTGCTATCAATGTCAAGTTCTTCCTAAAAATATTCAAGAAAAACTTAATTTTGTTAAAATGTGTACAAATTGGCAGTCTGTACCTTCTTAAAAATTCAACACCAGCAGCAGCAAAAAGACTCTTTTAATCCTTCCATAGGTCATCCATCCACTTATCCCCCTTCTTTTTTTTGGCATGCGTGCGCGCTTGTGTGTGCCCAGTATCTGTCGGGCACTATGTTTAAATACTGCAGAATGCAAAACAGTCTCTAATACCATGCTTTACGCGTGCTGCTGCTGCTGCTGCTAAGTCGCTTCAGTCGTGTCCGACTCTGTGCGACCCCATAGACGGCAGCCCACCAGGCTCCCCCGCCCGTCCCTGGGATTCTCCAGGCAAGAACACTGGAGTGGGTTGCCATTACGCATGAGGAAACTTAATCTTGGAGAATATAAATTACTTGCCCCATCTCAGACAATTAGATGCATATGAAATTAAAGCCAGATCTGTCTATACCAGAGCCTTTACTTAAGGAATCTGTCTATCTTGATCACTTGCTATGTAAAATCCTAATTTGACCATATTGGTATCAGACTTGTCTTTTGTGTTCTTGGTAAGGAATTTCAACTATAGGTTGATATCTGCCCTCCCCACTTCTTCCTCCCTTTTAAATCTTTTCCTTTTAAATACTGATATTCCATCTGGTTCCACCCTCCGGGTTCTTCTCATTTGTCTAGGCATAGATTTCTTTGGATTTTTTTTAGCTTCTTAAGCCTATAAGAATGTGTCTTTAATCAAATTTGGGAAGTTTTAAGGTGCTATTTCTTCAAATTTTTTTCTGCACTGCATTTTTCTCTCCCTTTGATTCTTTGATAGCATAAATGCTAGATCTTCTAGTAGTATTTCATAGGTATCTGAGTATTTTCTCATTTAAAAAAAATCATTTTTCTCTCTATTGTTCAGACTGTATTGATTGGTCTTCAAGTATAGTGAGTTTTAATTTTTCTATTGAGTCCATCTACTACTGCTGCTGCTGCTGCTAAGTCGCTTCAGTCGTGTCCGACTCTGTGTGACCCCATAGACAGCAGCCCACCAGGCTTCCCGTCCCTGGGATTCTCCAGGCAAGAACACTGGAGTGGGTTGCCAATCCCTTCTCCAATGCACGAAAGTGAAAAGTGAAAGGGAAGTCGCTCAGTCCTGTCCAACTCTAGCGACCCCATGGACTGCAGCCTACCAGGCTCCTCCGTCCATGGGATTTTCTAGGCAAAAGTACTGGAGTGGGGTTGTTGAGTCCATCTAGTGAATTTTAAATTTTCACTTATTGAATGTTTATTTGATCTTCTTTATATCTTTTATTTCTTTGCTGAGTCGTTCCTTTTTTTCTAGATACTTAAAGAGTTCTAGTAGTTTTTGTTTTCTGGAGTTCTCATTTCTGGTCTCCTAGCCACAGATCTGGGGCTTTATTTTCCCAGTTCTGCCTCAGACTCAGACTTGTCTTGGGCTAAGTAATAGGAAGATACAGAGAAAATATTCTCAGCTTGAATTTATATTCAAACTTATAGTTATTTGAACAATAAATTCTTAAACTCACATATATCAAATTGTTCAGTTCTAAATGTTTACTCTTTTTTATAATTCTAATCCTCTAAATTCTCCAGTGTTTCTAGTTTATGCATTCTTTCCTTTAATTCCTTGAAAATATTATAGTTACTATAAAGTCTCTTTTCTTATTTCCAGTATTTAAATCATTTTGAAACTTCTTTATTGTTTTTTTCATTTTTAGTTGTCAATAAAATTACTTTGCCTCTTTGCATAACTATCAGTTGTTCACTGTTTGCTGTTCACTTTATATAAGAGCTGTTGACCCTTCAGATTGTGTATTCTACCAGACTGTTCACCCGTTTGTTTATGAGGCTGATGTGAAGTGAAAGGAGAGCTGATCACTGTAACAAAGTTAAGAATTAAATCTAGGTCAGAGTTGATTTTTGGTTTTAATAGACTTGGTCTACACTGCTTGCCTCTGTTTCTAGAGCTTGACTCTCTAAGATTCTTAATTTAGACCCCTGGGGTCTTTGTCTCAGCTGTGAAACAGTCCACCAGAACGTCTCTCAGAGGTTTTTAGTTTAATTCTTTAGCTTTCTTCCCAGTACATGTTCAAAATTTGACAAATATCTCAAGTAGGAGACTGACATTTGAAATATATATATATTTTCTAAAATTTGAGTATAGTTGATCTACAATGTTAGGTTAGTTTCACCTATGCAGAGCAGTGATTTATACATATATTCTTTCCCAAATTCTTTTCTATTATAGGTTATTACAAAATGTTGAGTATAGTTCCCTGTGCTATACAGTAGGGCTTTTTGTTAGTTATCTATTATATATGTAATAGTTTATATATGATAATACCAACCTCCTAATTTATCCCCTCTCCCCTTTCCCTTTTGGTAACCCTAAATTTGTTTTCTGCGTCTGTGAGTCTATTTCTGTTTTGTAAATAAGTTCATTTGTATCTTTTTTTTTAGATTTCTTATAAAAGAATAGCATATGATATTTGTCCATCTGGCATACTTCACTTAGTATGATAATCTTTAGGTATATCCATGTTACTGCAAATAACCTTATTTCATTCTTTTTCATGGCTGTGTAATATTCCATTGTGTATTATATATAACCTTTTTTAATAAAAGTTTTCTCCAGAATTATGCCCAGGAATGGGATTGTAGTATTGTATGGTAACTCTATTTTGAGTTTTTTCAGGAACTTCCATGCTGTTCTCCATAATGGCTGTACCGGTTTACATTAGGAAACTGATATTTTGTTTTAGACTCTTAAGTTTCCAATTTTATCACTTTAGTACTATGTAATGAATAAAATTATCCAACTTTTTTTTTTTAATCCCCCTCCCTTCCACCCCCATACCATTGTTCTGCTAAACCCAAAGTTTGAATTTTCAGCTTCGAGATAGAACCAGGATAGCCACACATCCTCTCCTGCTTCCCAGTAGAAGAGTGTCTATCTTTAGTTTTTATTCTCCCCTCTTCCTGTGGAGTTCATTTCTTGCCTAACATATTTTTAGTTCCTTTGCTCTTGGCCTTTGTTTTGTAAGCACGGCCAGACTGGGCAGACTTTCTGGTTTTCAGGTGATTTTGGTTAACCTCCTTAGTTTGCATTTCATTTTCAGAATTCAGCAAATGTGTTATGGGACAAACCAGCTCTATGTTTGTGGTTCCTGAATTGTCAAATTTTGTCTCTCTGGCCTAAAGCTTGTGAGTACAAATTTGGACAGGTCAGACAAACAGCTGCTGGTTCTGGCCAACTCTAAACAGTTCTCACCTCCATAGAAATTTATTCATTTGGTGATTGTTGCTTCCAAAGATCTCTTGTACCTTTAGTGATTTATAATATGTATGACTTTACTAGTTGTCAGTAGAAATGCTATTTATGACTCAGAATCAAAATTTCTATGTGTTATGTTTTGATAAGAAATCTGAATGTTTGAGTGTTTCTGATAAATGACACTTTTTATAGTTGGATAGAGAAAAATGATTAATTTGTTGCTTAAATACTGTCCATATCCATATCTGTTACATATGTTTATGAAGTGTTTGTATTAAAGAAACTAAGGCCCCATTATAAACCATGTATTCTGTGATAGAAATAACAAAGCAGTAATGGATGAAAAAGAGTATTTTGTGTTTTGGAACTTTCTGTGGACATATGGGTGATACTCTTAAGTTTATCAGGAGACTGTTTGTCTCATTTCGAGAAACACTATCTTACAGTATTTCTCTTTTTCTTATATATGACTTTTTCTTGCATAGTTTAAAAGTAAATGTCAAACAGTTTTACTATTTAATGAAACTTGTACATTGGTTTAGTGAAGTTTCCTTGTATATTTTTATAAGGAGGGGATACATAATGTGTATGCTGTGCATCTGTATTTAGGAATAATTCATTTTATCTTAATCATCTTCTATACAAAGTACTTTTCAACAGTTATTTCTCGTGCAGACATCTTCATTCATCTTCAGAGTTATAAATGGAAATAATTAAAACTTTTAAACGTTTTAGAATTGAATAAAGACTTACCTAAGCAATGCATGCTTAAAACTGCTTTCTTATCAAGGAAAATAAAATTAGAGGTTAGAGAAATACCTTTAAATTACGATCCTCATGAGCTAACTTAACCCTGGTTTTGAATGACTGTTACTTTTTCCATCTTTTAAAAATATGCTTAAATATAAACACATGTGGGAAATGTTCTTTTGGCTTTTATCAAACTGACATTTAAGTGAATTTTTTTGAACCTCACTAAACATTTGTGGTAAAAGATTTCAAAGCTTTGAATCTTTCTACTGGCCTATGGATTTTTCCCCACTGTGTTATTCTATTAACATTTGGTCTTAATAAGTATAACCTGTTTAGAATTAGTGATGTTTTTTCATTTATTATTTGTTTAGATGAGAAGTTTAGGAAAGGAACTTCATCAGAACCCTACTTGGCAGTTATGAATGCTTTCTTAAGGAAGTTAAATATTTTGAGTTTTACTATAAAGATTTTACATGTATCTTATCCTTCATATGTCTTCTTTATGAAGTTTTCGAAATTTTTAATGTTTGGTTTCTATGCTGTGATGTTAGCACAATCTGAGGTCTTCTTTATCTTCTGAGCTCACTCTTTTTCCTTCCAAGACTGGGATAAAAGAGACTTTACTTTAGTTGCTGTGAAAGTGGGAAGCAATTGCCCTAAGATAGAACTAGAAATTATAAAGGATGGTTTTGTGGACATTTTCCTGTTGATATTTCTTTTATTTTACTTACAAGAACTTTTTTAAGGAGGTTTAAGAATGATTGATCCTAAGTTATAGGGTATATGTGAAATTTTCCTTATGATTTCAAGATGCATGCAGAAAATCCTTCTAAAGAGTCATAAAAATAAAAAGAATGATAAGGAAAAAAAAAAAAACAACAACAGGAGAGAAGAAATTAAGTTACAGAAATAGCTCCTTAAATGTTAATGTGTAATTTTTCTGTTCTTAGGTTCAAGCCAGTAAGGTGTATTTTATTCTAAATTATCTTATTTTTACTTTATATGCTTTTAATGTTTTCTTAATTTTTGGATGGATCTCTTAGTCCTGAGTCTGCCACTTACTAAGAGAAATTAATCAAAAATCATTTAACTGGACTTGGAGGATAATGAAAGTGAATTTCCTTGGTCTTCTTAAAACAAGGCACGTAAATAGAATCACATAACCTGCAATTCAGAATTGCTAGACGACAGATCATACTAAGAATTGAAATTTCTTGTAAATACTGGAAGAAACATCAGGTTCCAATAGAGCTCTAACTACTCCTGTATATCTTTACCTCTGGAGAAAAAGGTTGGAGGGTGGAGGACCTTAAAGAGCCTATTAAAAAGAAGGGAAAGATGTGGAGAACAGAGTTCAAGAGCAGATGCAGTCAATCCTGAAAAGTATATACTTCTCAGAGTTAATATTTATAATAAATGCTGATGAGTATTTTTATAACAATATCTTTGAAATGGTGGGTCAGTTAATGTTTAAGTCAGAAATGCTAAACAACGCTTTAGCATCCTTAGTCACTAGCCTCACAATGACATATTCAGACTGAGTATAGGTTTCCAAACTTGTCAGGGATTAATGTTATGTAATATGAAAAATATCTAGATTGGTAAATCACTTTTTTCAGGAATGTCAGGAAATAAGTTCATATTTCTAAAGTTTTTCTTTAAAAGTCTCACATTTGTGTCTTTCCCATTTGTCTTACCAGTTTACATCGCTGGTAGGGTAATTTATTTAGGGTTAAAAAAGAGGTTTATTTGAAAGAAATTTCTTAACCTAAAAACTGAGTAAAGATAGGAATTAAAAATGCCCTACATTCTAAAACTTTCTTTGAATCTTAAAAATTTGAACTAGATTATATTTGAGCCCCAGATTATAAGGGATAAAACTTAGTTTATCATTCATATCCTTATGTGTGAATCACTGTCAGTGGAATTAAGAGTCTTATGATTGTTTTTTCTAAGGTTTAGTGTATATATACATTGTTTTATTATCATCCTCCGATAAATACTATTCTCCTTAACCTTTACACTCCTGATTTTTACTTTTGTGTGGTTGTTATTCTTTATTCTTGAGTGCTTAACTTTCTCAGTTAGACTCTGCTTGTGTTTATTTCTTAAAACTCATTGAAAAATCATTTAGTGTTTGTTCCTCATTCCGACTTTGTAAAGTGGATACTAGTTGGAAATTTTATGAAATGAACAGTTTAGTATAATAATAAGCAGCAAAATCTAGATACTGTCTTAAAGGTAGCACCATATTTCTCTTCCATTAAACTTTTCAGTTGTTGACTTCTCCATAGTCTTATCTGACCGTGTTGTAGTTGTTGTTTTTCAGTCACTCAGTTATTTCTGACTCTTTGTGACCCCACGGACTACAGCACGCCAGGCTTCCCTGTCCTTCATCATCTTCCAGAGCTTTCTCAACCATAGGTCCGTTGAGTTAGTGATGCCATCTAGCCATCTCATCCTCTGTCATTCCCTTCTCCTGCCTTCAATCTTTCCCAGCATCAGGGTCTTTTCTAATGAGTTGGCTCATCACATCAGGTGGCCAAAGTATTGGACTTTTAGCTTCAACATCAGTCCTTCCAGTGAATATTCAGGACTGATTTTTTTTAGGATTGACTGGTTGGATCGCCTTGCAGTCCAAGGGACTTTGAAGAGTCTTCTCCAACACCACAGTTCAGAAGCATCAATTGTTCGATGCTCAGCCTTCTTTATGGTCCAACTCTCACATCCGTTCGTGACTACTGGAAAAACCATAGCTTTGACTAGATGGACTTTTATTGGCAAAGTAATGTCTCTGGTTTTTAATATGCTGTCTAGGTTGGTCATAGCTTTTCTTCCTAGGAGCAAGCGTCTTTTAATTTCATAGCTTTAGTCATCCTCTGCAGTGATTTTGGAGCCCAAGAAAATAAAGTCTCTCACTGTTTCTATTGTTTCCCCATCTATTTGCCATGAAGTGATGGGACTGGATGCCATGATCTTCTTTTTTTGAATGTTGAGCTCTGAGCCAACTTTTTCACTCTCTTCTTTCACCTTCATCAAAAGGCTCTTTAGTTCCTCTTCACTGTCTGCCATAAGGGTGGTGTCATCTGTGTCTGAGGTTATTGATATTTCTCAGGGCAATCGTGGCAGCTCTGCTAGCCATGTTGTAGTTAATATAGTAATCACTGTTTTTGAAAAGGTGAATCTCTTTGTAGTATACTCTCCTACATTCTTTTCCATTAATACTTGGCTTGACCTCAATGCCAAAAGAGCTTTTATGCTAAAGGATGAATTATGTTTGGTTGACTATGTTTACTTTGGTCATTTAGTCATTGCCCAGCTGTTCCAAAATTAGAAGCTCTTTGCTCCTGCTAGTAGCATGCTTATGATCATCAGTATTATTTTTATCAGAAGTCTCTGTTATCTTTTAATAGACTTAAAATTTTCATGGTTGATCATTTTCTTATGATAACTTTTCTGTGCGTATTACCACTCTGAGGTATGGTTTAATATTAAACCAGGATTAAAAGACTAGTATTTAGTCACATCTCTGCCTGCCATGTTAGTATTTGAAGTCTTCTATTGTTTTTTTGCTTTTCTTCTCAAAAACAAAGCATATATATATAGATAGCATATTTATGAAGTATTTAATAATATGTGATATGAGAGCTGAGAGTGTTACTGAAAATTTAAGTTCTCCTGTACACCATCAGCTTAATACTGTACACAAGTATTAAAATTCTTTAGCAGTATATGGTATATTGCATTCTTCTTTTTTCCATAAGGTTAGTCTTTGAGAAATTCTGAATTATATCCCAGTGACATCAATTTTTATTTAAAATTTTCTTTAATGAAAATAGTTTCATTATGACATGGATCAGCTGTTAGTTTCAATTCTGTTTTTTATTGAGGTGTTTGATACACTCACTGCATTCAGACAAAGAAGCTCAGAGAAAGGAAAAAGTAAGAATGTATCTATAAAGTACAGAAATAGACACATCACTCCCTATAGAAAAAAAAAAATCACATTCTGAAATATATTGAAGTTCTCCATCAAAAGTAAAGGTATCATAAACTCTGTTATTTCTAAATAACCTAGAAAATATTTAGGGTTTTTGTATAATTGATTATTTCCCTATACAATTTTAATCATGGTTTTGAGGCTTATTAATATTTTAGCTTAACTTTTTTGTTCTTTCATTAAAGATATACAGTCCTTCTTTTCCTGGCATTTTCCACTGAGTGCATTTATAGTTTTGTCATAGACAATGTGGAACATTCATATAAAATCAGGAGATTTTGTATCAACTAGAAAATTGTGTAGAGAAGATGTGCCCAATCCATGCAAGAGATGAAAGAAAATAAATTTTTCCTCCGTGCAGTTAGTTCCCTAAACAGAAATCTTTCTAGGTTTGATAATCACATACTTAGGAGTTCCCTTTTTTCCATATGATTTTTCTTCTTTCTTGTATTTCCTTTCTTAACACCATCCAACTGGTAATCCAAAGTAGAAGTCTCAGGATTGTTTTCCCTCTCACACATCTTTTACTTCCAGTTATTTATCACATGTGATGTCTTCAACTTTGGAAATGATTCCTTAGCTTGATCACTTCCCTCTAGCCCCTTGTCTCAGCATCGGACTTACGAACTTTTCCAAAGGCTTGCAATGTGCCTGTCTCTCTTTCTCTCTCACTCTTTGTTCTTTTTTTTTTTTTGCCCTCAAAAGATGTGATTTTCCCCCTCCACTCTTTTTAAAAAATATTTTGTTTATTTGGCTGTGCAGTTGTGTGTGGGGTCTAGTTCCCTGAGCCAGGGATTGAATCTAGGCCCCCTGCATTGAGAGTGTGGAGTCTTAGCCACTGGATCCCCAGGAAAGTCCCAGTCTGCCTCCCTTTAATCTACCTTGTTCTTGGAGGAGTGCTATTATCATTTAAAAATAAAATCTACCTTTCACACTATCAGTAAATAGATTTTAATAATTCCTAGTTGCCTACTGACTAGTACTGAAGCTTATTAGTCTGGCAGAGAGAGTTCGCTTCTGTCAGTTTTTACTACTTTGATTTTTACCTACATTTTAGTCTTTGTATAACTTATTTCCCTGAATATGTTAGCGTTTTGTTTTATCCTTAGCCCTGAATATTTTTTCTCCCATATCTGTCAAATTCCACTTCAGATGTTACTCTTCCCCTGCCTCTTTCATTCAGAACCACTCACTTCTCTGCTCTGTGCTTTGATTTGTATATAGTTCTATTTGTATTGTTGTATGGAAAAACTGCTATTTTCTTCCATTATAAGATGAAGTAGATTTTTAAATGTTTTTATTACGAACAGTTTCTATGCTTATTACACAATAAAAAAAAGTATATAAGGTCTGTAATTGCTTCTACTTTGGAGTAAACCACTCTTAACACCTTGGTTGTAATCTTCTAGGTCCTTTTTAGTACACATATATATTGGGTAATTTTGCTTGCAGGATACACATACATATTGTAATTTTCTTGGGTTATATTGTACATATATTTTGGTTACTTAATATTTCTCAATTGAAATATATGGAAAGTGTCAGTAGTATAAGTCTACTTTGAAGAAGTAGACTGAATGTTGAAGAATGTTCAACTATTTAGTAGAATCAGTGCAAGGAGATCCAACCAGTCCATCCTAAAGGAGATCAGTCCTGGGTGTTCATTGGAAGGACTGATGCTGAAGCTGAAACTCCAATACTTTGGCTACCTCATGTGAAGAGTTGACTCATTGGAAAAGACCCTGATGCTGGGAGGGATTGGGGGCAGGAGGAGAAGGGGACCACAGAAGATGAGATGGTTGGATGGCATCACTGACTCGATGGACATGAGTTTGGGTGAACTCCGGGAGTTGGTGGTGGACAGGGAGGCCTGGCGTGCTGTGATTCATGGGGTCGCAAAGAGTCGGACATGACTGAGTGACTGAACTGAATTGAACTGAGAATCAGTGCGTACACACAGTAAAAAATCAAAATGAAAAATTAAACATTTTGAAATGGATGTACCTTGTCTATCAGAATTCATCAGGATTTATCAGACCAAAATTTGAAATACTGCATACTGTAGCATGTAGGTATTTGTTGAAAAGAAATTGAAAAAAATAGGAGCTAATAGTAGTACCCATGTTATAAACTTGTATTGAGCATTTAAAAAAATGATTTGGGTAAAATTTTAAAACAGTTGATTCTGGCATGTAGTAAATATTACATAAGTGTTAGCTATGGAAACTAACCCTAGAACCTCAGAGGGTTCTAAGATCCTGTATGTTCAATAAATAAAACATGTTTCTTTGTTTCAGATATCTCAGTGCTTTTCATATGCTGATATACAATATGAATCTTCAAGATGAGAATAGAATACACAATTTCCTATGCTTATTTGGTCTTGTAATCCTTTTTCTCTAGAGCATCTTGAAAAGCTGGTATTCTTTTTAAACCATAATAGTCTAGAAGGTAGCCGCTAGCCTTGAGGCTATAGATGTTCAAGTGTAAGTTAATAAAGTTAAATGAAATTTAAATTTTTATTTGAAATAAAACATCAGTCACACTGCCTACCTTCCAAGCATGCAGTAGCTAGCTAGTGGCTGCCAGACTGGATGCACAGATACAGAACTTTTCACTATGAACAGAAAGCTCCTTTGGATTGTGCTGGGGGAATTGATAACAAAAACAAAGTAAACAGTACAGATTGTTGTTGGTCTACTGTGGTTTTAGTGTCTGTACTAAGTCTACCCCCCAGTTATTACCAAAATATTACATCTGATTCTTTGTTGTTGGAAGGAAGAAATTAATGATGGAGCAGGTAAGACATAACTTAAGGAAAGATTCTTGAGAGAGTGAGAAAGGATGGTGTTGCTGTAGCAACAACAAACTGGGGTGGCCTTCAACAGAAATTTATTCTCTTAAAGTTCTTGGGAAGCAGAAGTCTGAAATCAAGGTGTTAGCATAGTTGTACTCCTTCTGAAGTGGAGAATCTTTGTCTCTTCCAACTTTTCATGGATGCTGGCATTCCTTGGCTCTTGGCCACATTTGTCCAATCTCTGTCTCCATCCTCACCTCTGTCTTCTCTTTTGTCCATTGTAAGAAGAACTGGCATTGGGGTCTGAGACTTAGCTGAGTAATTCAAGAGGGAGGATTTTACCTCCTCAAGATCCCCAAATCTTTACTTCCTGCAAGACCCCCCACTTTTTTTTTTTCCAAATAAGGTTACATTCACAGGTTCTGATATTTAGATAAATTGGCTTTTGAAAGTGGAATGACCTCAGACAGATAGAGCAATTAATCACTTAATGTTTATTTTGTCCACTGATTCTTCCTTTCTCTTCCAATCTCCAGTATCATTCTTAGCTGATATATAGTTTAGAAAGTAATTCGAAGAGAACATTTCCTAGACTACCACAACTCCCACGTATCTGCATCTGGGACTATGTACTTTTTCTTCTGTCCTGTAAGTATTCAGTTCAGTTCAGTTCAGTTCAGTCACTCAGTCGTGTCTGACTCTTTGCGACCCCATGAATTGCAGCACTCCAGGCCTCCCTGTCCGTCACCAACTCCTGGAGTTTACTCAAACTCATGTCCATCGAGTCGGTGATGCCATCCAGCCATCTCATCCTCTGTCGTCCCTTCTCTTCCTGCCCCCAGTCCCTCCCAGCATCAGGGTCTTTTCCAGTGAGTCAACTCTTCACATGAGGTGGCCAAAGTATTGGAGTTTCAGCTTTAGCATCAGTCCTTCCAATAGATTAGTATTATTCCATTCAGTTCAGTTGCTCAGTCACGTCCAACTCTTTGCAACCCTGTGGACTACAGCACGCCAGGCTTCCCTGTCCATTACCGACTCCCGGAGCTTGCTCAAACTTATGTCCATTGAGTTGGTGATGCCATCCAACCATCTCATCCTTTGACTTCCCCTTCTCCTCCTGCCTTCAATCTTACCCAGCATCAGGGTCTTTTCCAGTGAGTTGGTTCTTTGCATCAGGTGGCTGACTATTGGAGCTTAACCTCTAGTTTCCAGTGAGTATTCAGGGTTGATTTCCTTTAGGATTGATTGGTTTGATCTCCTTGCAGTCCAAGGGACCTCAAGAGTCTTCTCCAACACCACAGTTCAAAAGCATTAATTCTTTGGTGCTCAGCCTTCTTTATGGTTCAACTCTCACATCCATACATGACTACTGAAAAAACCATAACTTTGACTAGATTGAATTTTGTCTTTAAAGTAATGTCTCTGCTTTTTAATATGCTGTCTAGGTTGGTCACAGCTTTTCTTCCCAGGAGTAAGCATCTTTTAATTTCATGGCTGCAGTCACCATCTGCTGTGCTTTTGTGGCCCCCCAAAATAAAGTCTCTCACTATTTGCATTGTCTCTCTGTCTATTTGCCATGAAGTGATGGGACCCAATGCCATGATCCTTGTTTTCTGAATGTTGAGTTTTAAGCAGGCCTTTTCACTCTCCTGTTTCACTTTCATCAAGAGGTTCTTTAGTTTCTCTTCACTTTCTACCATAAGGGTGGTGTCATCTGCATATCTGAGGTTATTGATATTTCTCTTTGCAGTCTTGATTTCAGCTTGTGCTTCATCCAGCCGGCATTTCACATGATGAAGTCTCCATATAAGTTATATAATCAAGGTGACACTATACAGCCTTGATGTACTCCTTTCCCTATTTGGAACCACTCTGTTCCATGTCCAGTTCTAACTGTTGCCTCTTGGCCTCCATACAGATTTCTCAGGAGGCAGGTCAAAAAGATAAGGTAAGGTGAAGTCACTCAGTCGTGTCTGACTCTTTGCGACCCCACGGACTGTAGCCTACCAGGCTCTTCCATCCATAGAATTTTCCAGGCAAGAGTACTGGAGTGGGTTGCCAGTTCCTTCTCCAGAGGATCTTCCCGACCCAGGGATTGAACGCAGGTCTCCCTCATTGTAGGCAGACACTTTACCATCTGAGCCACCAGGGAAGTCAGGAGACAGGTCAAGTGGTCTGGTATTCCCACATCTAAGAATTTTCCACAGTTTGTTGTCATCCATAGAGTCAAAGACTTTAGTGTAGTCAGTGAAGCAGAAGTAGATATTTTTCTGGAATTCTCTTGCAGTTTCTATGATCCAGTGGATGTTGGCAATTGATAATCTGGTTTCTCTGCCTTTTCTACATCCATCTTGAACATCTGGAAATTCCTAGTTCACATACTGCTGAAGCCTCGCTTGGAGAATTTTCAGCATTACTTTGCTGGGGTGTGAGATGAGTGCACTTGTACAGTTGTTTGGATATTCTTTGGCGTTGCCTTTCTTTGGGATTGGAATGAAAACTGACTTTTTCCAGTCCTGAGGCCACTGCTGAGTTTTCCAAATTTTCTGGCATTTTGACTGCAGCACTTTAACACCATCATCTTTTAGGATTTGAAATAGCTTAGCTGGAATTCTGTCACCTCCACTAGCTTTGTTTGTAATGATGCTTCCTAAGGCCCACTTGACTTGGCACTCCAGGATGTCTGGCTCTAGATCAGTGAGCACACTATTGTACTTATCTGGGTCTTTAAGATTGTTTTTTGTAAGTTCTTCTTAGAGGTATACAGGTACTGTTGTGAAAACTTTCTAGTGTGTGCTCCTCACGTCTGGCTCCTGTGACCACCAGCCTCCTCTCTCCATGGAATTTCCCAGGCTAGAATACTGGAGTGAGTTGCCATTTCTTACCCTATAGGTAAGAAATCCCTTCCTCACCCAGGGATCGAACATGCATCTCCTGTGTCTCCTGCATTGTCAGGTGGATTCTTTACCACCGAGCCACCTTGTCCACAGTTTGGGCTTTGCCAGTTGTGTTTATTGACATCTCAGGGTTTTATAGATGGGATTTGAAGGCAATTGGAAGTATAGAAGTGGGTATAGTAACTCTGTTTTCCCTATTCCTAATGTAACCATCTCTGTATTTATCCCTTTTTGCATTTTGAAGTTGTGTGAAAGGTTTCATTTGAGTAAAAAACCTCCTTCTGAGCTTAAAATTTTAAAGTTGTGAAAATAGCACTAGGACCGGTATCTTTCCTGAATACTGTATTCATATCCCAGTCTCTCTTCTTTGATCTTCTGTAACCCTTGCTGTCTGTATTGCATACATTTTGTTTGTGGATAACTTGATATTTTTAAATTTTCTCTTTTTTCATGCATATTCATCCTTGTCCCTCCAAAACATATAAATCCTTTAAAATAAAGTTTATGCCTATGCCCTTTGGTTATCTCCCACAGCATCCAACATGTTAGAAATGTGTAGTAGGGAATATTGACTTGTCATCTAGATTATTAAACACCATGTAATTTGAGACATTTTAATCAGTTTACTTAGCCCTTTGAGTGTAATACTAGGGATTTACATGCATTACCTTGTATGAAAAGTACTATGTGTAGTTAGTATATATATCTTCCTTTATCAGATGCCAAAGTAATGAAGTATGAAAGCTTTAGATCATCTCTCTCTTCCTGTCTATTTGGCAGATACAGAAACTGTCACCAAGCAACTTTCCTAAGAATCATGCAACTCCATGTAGTTTTGTAATTCTTTAAGTTTTAAAACAGTAGCCTTTATGATATTTAAAAATTTTGAACTTATTAGAGCATACATTTGTAAGAATTTTAGAGTTCATTTAAAGTAGGAAAATATTCATTGCTTATAAATATTTAATAACTTACAAATTCTTATTTTTACCTTGTTTTTAATGTCTAATTATGGTCACCCTATGTATTTTAAAGTCTCATAATTGTACACTTGTGGAAAACAATTTGTTAAGTATGGAAATTTAGGAAAGTTGTTTTCATATAGCATTTTAATTCATTTATTCAACATAATTATGTAATTCAAAAATTTCACTAAATGTAATTTAATGAGCTTCTAATCAGAAAAATTTGCATTGTGACAACTGACAAATGCTAACTTTTTTCTACTGTGATTTCCTTCTAGGTTTGATGAACTTGTAAAAAAATTCAAAGTTGAATATCATGCTGGTGGCTCTACCCAGAATTCAATTAAAGTGGCCCAGGTTAGTTGATTATTTTAAAGGTGGTAAAAGAAATTAGCTTAAAATGATTTGATACTTTTGGTCATTGTCCATAAGTATTTTAATCTATATGTTTGCTATAGAATATTTTTGTTGGTTTTAAATGTTTATTGTTTGTATATATTTCTTAATTACTTGTGGAATCCTTTGGTTATATTTTATCATGTTTCATGTTATTGATTTGTAGAAGTTCTGCATATTTTATAAATAGTATTCCTTTTTTGGAATTGGAAGTATTTTTTATTTGTCATTTATACTTTAATGACTTTTCACATCTTTTACTCTGCCAAAGTTCTTAGTTTTTTTTAATATAATTAAACTTGATGGCTTTCTTATAGTTCTTAGAATGGATGTTCTTATGGATACTGTAAGTTTTCTTGTAGTATATATAAATACATATATATCTATATATTTGTGTATATTTATGTATAAGTTTATGCATCTGTGTCTGTATCTATATACATCTTCCAGTGGGTAACTGGACAAACTTATTTTGACACGTACTCTTTGAAGTTACCAGTGTAACCTAATTTTAAGTGGTAATGTTAGTGTTCTATTTAAAGTTCCAATTATGAAGAACAGGAAGAGCTTTATAAATCTCTGTTCTTACCTCTGTGATTTGTAAACTAGCTCAGAATCCCTCTAACTGCAGTCACAAGTGTTAACTCTCATGGATTCAGGTCATTTTGATTTTTTTTTTAATTGATTAATGCTTTCCCTTGCAATTTTAATTATGGGCTGAAGAAGTGGAGAATTGTCAAAGATTGAACTTTTATTAAATTTAGATATTTACTATAATTATCCTGCATAGTATCAAAGCTCAAATTTAATCATTTGATCATTTAAAGTGTTAAAATATTTTAGGTTGTAAAATACTGTGTTCAGTGGCCTGAGGAGATGAGATCTTTGTGTTTATCAGTGGATTTTGTTTGTTTGTTTGTTTAACATTCCAGTAGTCATTTTGTGATTTCAGGTTAACAGAAAAAAGACAGTTTACTTTTTGTACTTAGGTGTTTTTATTAGTCTTCTCAGGCTGCCACATCAACTGTATCTTAATCTTAGATTTCCAAGCCTCCAGAAAAAGTTTTCTATTGTTCAGGCCATCTGGTCTATGATATTTTGTTACATCAGGCAGAGCACACTGAGACAGGTTATATACCCAAAAGAATTAGTATACAGTATGTGAAATAACTTAGTCACAGGAGTATTAATATTGATGATTCCACCTATATAAGGTACCCAAATTAGTCAAATGCATAGAGATGGTAAGTAGAACGTAGTTTCCAGGGGTTATAGGAAGAGGAAATGAAGAGTTATTGCTTACTGGGCATAGAGTTTCAGTTTTACAAGATGAAGAGTTTAGAGGTGAATAGTGTGGTTGTACAACAATGTGAATATATCTAATGCCATTGCATTGTATGCTTAAAAATGATTTAAAAAGATAAATTTTGTGTATGTCTGTTTTACCATTTTTAAAAATAAATTGAAAAATAGATTCTAGAAATGCTTCTATAGGGTGTAGTATCAACTTTATTCAAGTTTTATATTTCCTTTGCTTATTTAACAATCACTGAGGCAACAAGAACGTAGGCTTGCTCTTGTGGCTGTGGGAATTTGTTAAACTGGGTTTGAGTTCAAACTTTGTTGCTTTACTGGCTGTGAAACCATGAGCAACTTTTATGAGCCTTTCATCTGTAAATGTGGAGTTTAATGCATATCTCAAATGAAAGTCATAAGGATTAATGAGATAATGAACATGTTAAAAAGTTATACTGCTTTTTAAGGGAAAGTTTGGAAACCACCAGAGTTGCAGGGCTTCTCCCCCTCCCCCCATTTTACTTAGTTAACAGACTAAACTTACGCATCCATGGACAGAACAACCAGATTTGTGACTCTCATCCACTTAAAAATACTGTTTCAATCTAGTGTTCAGTTAAACATGTTCTTTGGCTTTTTATTTCCCCTAATATTTTGAGAGTGCTTTTCCTTTCCTTCTGATTGATGATTCAGCTACATAATTGCCCAATTATAATTTATCTTTGGGGTAGCCAGAGAGGTTTGAAAAATGTTCCTATAGAAGTACTTTTCTTTAGAAGGAGAATTCTTCAGATTTTCCATGGCAGTCATTAATGGAAATAATTGATTGCTTTATATGTAAAGTAAATATTTATTGGCATCTGCTATGTGCTAATCATTGTGCTTGGTAGTAGCTGGTATCATAAGCTGTGTCTTCTAAAGTTTAAGTAAAATTTGATACAGTATTTAGAACCTTAACGTGAATGGTTTTGATAAAGCCTTGCTTGAATCTAATGTGATGAATGAATGAGGTTGAACTGTAAGCTGTTTAAAAAGTCTAGCTAGAGATGTCCCATCAGGACAGGTTCCAGACTTTGTTTTCTGTTAGTGCATTTGATTCGTTGGTTTTGGGCTTTGGTCTTCTTTTCTTATCCATTTGTGTTCTCCTTCACTTCAGAGAACAACTGGATTGCTCTTCCATTTTCTCTATTATTCTAGGTGACTGAGAAGCAAATACTGGGCAACAAATACCAGTTTAGTGTAACTATGCTAACTGAATGTCTTCCAGGTCCTGTGAACTGTAGATCTAAAATAGGGCCGAGCTCTATGATAGGAATTCAGTCCTCATCAAAGTACTCATAAACCATTTAATTCTATATAGATTTTGTTAGTACATACCATGTGTAATATGTGTTTCCTGTGTGATCTTTTGTAATGGGTATTTTGAAAATAATTCAGTTCTTCTGTAAAGATAGGAAAAATAAAGACAGATGAAATTCATAGATAGTAAACTGATAGCTTTTAAGATTGAGGTAAAACTAACAGGTTTTTTTTTTTTTTTTCCCTTGCCCGTGCCGTGCACCATTTGGGATCTTAGTTTCCAACCAGGGATCAGACCCTTGTCTCCTGCAGTGGAAGCACAGTGTCTTAACCACTGGACTGCCAAATATAAGTAGTAAACAAGTAGCTTGAGAAACAGGCAATATTGATATGATTTGTTAAATATAAATAGCAACTAAGTTTGTAACCTGTAAGACGGCCGAAGAGGTAATAAAATGCTATGCTATAACAAACAGTGTTACTTACAGCTAGAAAGGGATGGAAAAACCATATTATGATCATATAATACTAGGCTGACAGTTACACCTGCCCTTGAAAGATCACTCATTAGTGAAACTTACTATGTCCTTATTTCTGGCCTCACAGGTATATAACTTCGGAAAGGGAAATAAAGCCATGACTACTCAGGTTATTTCCTAAGATTTAGTTTCCTTGTTTTATAATATCTGCCAAGGACTCCCATCTCTAGGCCCCGTTGCTCAAACTGTGGCCCTGTTCTCCTACCTATACCATTATCATCAGTCAGATGAGGTTAAAGGCAGATAATGTGTGAACATTCAGGTGGTGTGGTCCTTACACTTGTTTGCACGTGAGCATTAACCTACTCCAACACTTTCCCTTGCTTCTTAGTGTGTATTTTAGATGGATGCATCTATGATTTCAACATCTTAATTTGGTCAGGAGGCCCTTTCTGTTCTGTGTCCTGTGGTATAGCTTGCTTATAAAGTACTTGGAGTCTACCAGGGCTTTAAGGTAATTTCACCACACAACACCAGGTTTAGGTCGATTTCTCCTTATTCAGTAGTTTAACAACAATAGCTTGCATGGTAGCTATATTAAAGATATGCTGAAACATTGAAAGGCAAAGTTACTTGGAATAATCATCACAGCTATTAAAGAAGAACTGAAAGTCATATGGAGAGTAAAGGTTAACATTTGACGATGTAGAACTCATTCTGTCAGATCTTATCAGCAATCACACTTTGATATAAGTGATGTGACAAATCATGTCAACAGGAAAATGTTTCCATTAGCTCTTAGATAATTTAATTTGTTAAAACATGTTTTGAAGATTTTAATCAAACTGCAGGCAGCATAAAACAAATTAAGATATCATAATATTGTTGATATCATGCCCAGATATACTTTTTAGACTTTTCTTATCTGCATATTTGACAGACAGTGCAAATTTAAATTTTAACAGATTCTGTTCATTGTAAACTTACTAATGAAAATAAAAAGACTTTATCTTCTAAATATCCTACACATGTTGTATACAAAAAAGTGATGTGATTTGCTTACCTATGAGATTGGTACTTTCATAGAGGACGTTTGGTCACTTTTCAGTTTTTTTAAGTGTACCGATGCACTTAATGTGATTTTTGACTTTAAAAAAATGGAAGAGGATTGCCTCCTTGAACATGTGCCTAAAAGATGGCTATAATTATTGCTGGACCTAGAAAATATGTCCTGCAGTATAATATTTTAAAGATGTGATACAAGACGAATGTCCTTGTCTGATGTACATTGAAGAGAATGCAGAGAAAGATTACAGTAAAACAAAAATTTATATGCCATTTCTCCACAAGTGTTTGATGATACTTGAAGAGGCCATAAAGAGGCTAAGAAAAACTCATACAACAAACAAATGACTCATTGTTGTGTGATAGGACTGCTTTTTATCTCAAGAGGGATAGAAGGTCACTTTGAAAGGGCAGCTAGCTTAAATAGGACTTTCTCAATGACTTTACTAAAACTGTGACTTACTTGGAATCCAGCTTGACAGCCCAAACTGCAATGACCATTGGGTTTTGAAGTGTTTTGAAATAATGTTCATTTTAGGCATGGATAGTATATGTAATGAATCTATCGATGCAAAGGATATGATTGAATAAACATTTGGAATGCTAAAACAAGCATTTAGATTCAAGGTAGATAAATATTTTGCAGAGCTAGAAATGGATTCTTATACATCTCAATGTCTGTTATTGCTAATAAGTAAAAGCTAAAGTATTACATGTTCAGATGCTTTTGTTCAAAGAATATTTAGTTTGATGTCATCATGTTGGATGGACATCACGAATGTGGCCTTGTTAACAGCAGAGCTGTAAGTCAGAGTGAAATTTACATTTAACTGTACCCAGTTTTATCACACATTAAAGGAGATGTTCTAATGGTTTTCGAATCAGTTCAGAGAAGTATTATTGGAAACAGAAATTTGAAATATTCTTTTGTTTTATGGGACAAAATGGAACAGGTTATTGTAATTTTTTTCTAAATTTTGTTAATATCTGTTCAATTCAAGTATACTTAACTCTTCTGTTTTAAAAATCTTACATTTATGTACATTAAGAATATACAGTATGGCCTATTGAAATTTAAATATCTAATAAAGAGTTAAGAAAAGTATACAATTCAATTAAATACTATGGTGGTTTGCTCTGGCTGCCATAATAACATCATGGATTGGGCAGCTTAAAAAAAGAATTTAACTTTCTCACAGATCAGGGAAGCTTAGAAGTTTCAGGTCAAGGTGTTGGCTCCTTGGTTTCTTCTGGGTCCTTTCTTCTCTTGCTGCCTTTTCACATATTTGCCCCTCTGTGCATACCCCTTGTGTCTCTGTGTGTTTCTATTAATTCTTACAAAAAGACACTAGTCAGATTAGATTCAGTTCAGTTCAGTTGCTCAGTCGTGTCCAACTCTTTGCGACCCCATGATCCACAGCACGCCAGGCCTCCCTGTCCATCACCAACTCCCGGAGTCTACCCAAACCCATGTCCATCAAGTCGGTGATGCCATCCAACCATCTCATCCTCTGTTGTCCCCTTCTCCTCCTGCCCTCAGTCTTTCCCAGCATCAGGGTCTTTTCCAATGAGTCAACTCTTCGCATCAGGTGGCCAAAGTATTGGAGTTTCAGCTTCAACATCAGTCCTTCCAATGAACACCCAGCACTGATCTCCTTTAGGATGGACTGGTTCGATCTCCTTGCAGATTAGGGCATATAATAAATGTCTTATTTTAACTTAATGACATCTTTAAAGCCCTAACCTCCAAGTACAGTTGCATTTTGAAATCTTGGAGGTTAGGGCTTCAACATATGAATTTTGGAAAGACAGTTCAGGACAAGTCCTCATTTGTTATATATCTTTTTTGGTAGTGTACCATTTTGATTCCCATCTTCTTTCCTTTTCTATATTTGTTTTAGTTATTTCCTTGGTGGTTACTTTGGGGAATTAGAGTTTCATTCTAAACTTATAACAACCTAGTTTAAATAGTATCAACTTAGTTTCAATAGTATGAACACTTTGCCCCTTTATATCTCTATCCTCCATCTTTACATTATTGTCACTGATTATATCTTTATACATTGTGTGCTCGTTAACATAGATTTATAGTCACTATTTAATTCACTTACCTTTTAAATCCTATAGGAGGAGTTGCAGACCAAAAGTATAGTAATACTGGTTTTTATATTTGCCTGTGTAATTACCTTCATCATTTTTTTTTATTTCTTGATATGTTTTTTTAAGTTATTGTTGTATGTTATTTCCATAACATCTTACAGAAGAACATGAGCAAACTTTTTGGACAACCCAATACTACCTGATGTGCTTTTACTTCAATGTGAATGACTCCTTTCAGCATTTCTTATAGGGCAGGTCTACTATCAGCAGCTTCTTTCCACTTTGGTTTTTAATCTGTGAATGTCTTAATTTATCCTTTATTCTTATTTATTTAGTTATTAGTTGCACCATGTGGCTTGAGGGACCTTAGTTCCCTGATCAGGGATTGAAACTGGGCCACAACAGTGAAAGCCTGGAATCGTAACCAGCAGGCCCCCAGGGAGCGCACTATCCTTTACGCTTAAAGGATAGTTTAGCTCTGTGTAGAATTCTTGGTTGACAGTTCATTACTTGAAATATGTCGTATCATTACCTTCTAGTCTCCATGGTTTCTGATGAGAAATCAGCTTTTACAATTATTGAGGACCCTTTATTCTTGACAAATTGCCTCTCTCTGCTTTTAAGATTCTTTGTCTTTTGATAGTTTAGTCAAATCTTGGTACGGATCTCTTTCATTGTTGAGCTTCTTTGATGTATAGGTGCATGTATTTCATCAATTTAGGATGTTTTTGACCATTATGTCTTCAGTTATTTTCTTCTGCTCTTTCCTCTTTTCTGTGATTCCTATAATACATAATATCTTGGTATTCTTGATGGTTGTTTTTTTCCCCTAATACTTCTTAGAGTTTGGAGCTGCCTGTCTCATCAATTGCTCCCTAATTATTGTTTTGACATTATATACATACGTATATATATACATACGTATATATATATACATACATACATATATATATATATACACATATATATGTGTATATATATGTATATAGCAAATATACATATATATAAAATACATATATTTACATATATAAAAGTCTGATATATTTGTTCCTGGGCTGGAATTCTAAAAAGTTGGTCACTGTTAAGGCCAATGGTCTATTGATTTCTGTTCTTATACTGGAGCTATTGGTTTTTGTAAACTATTGTTTCTTTGCAATCTTTATTGTATACCAGTGTTGTATACTTGCTCAACCTTTAGATCCTCATGACAGCCTATGAGACAGAAAAAAATATATGGTTTCTGTTTTAATGATAAGATTCTAATTAAATAACATAGATAAAATGTCATAGTGCTTAACAAAGCAGGTCAGCACTAGAACTCAGATATTCTAACTGGAAACATCTGATTGCTCTCCTTACTGGAGATTTTTCTCTCCTCCTTAGTGAACTTTAGTTTTGACTTGTTCGTATGCTGCACTTCACATGTTGTCTACTTCTTACAGTCTGCTTCAATTTGGGAAGAGTTGGAGGTTGTCAGAGAATCAAGTAGCCATCATTTTAAATACAGCTCTGAGTAAACCAGCTCTTTCTTTCATGCTTCTTAGGGAGAGCAGTTTTTCTTGTTTGGATATCTTTTTGCTTCTTGACAGTTCATATTTTTTCGGACTTACTGAATTTTTCAGAAGTCTGATGACCAGATACATGTGGTATTCCTATATGGTTTTTAAGTTATATAAATCCACTGTTTTTAAGCTTCCTGTACATTTTTTAAAGATTGTTTATTTTTTATGTTTGGTTGCACTGGGTGTCTGTTGCTGAGCACAGGCTTTCTCCGATGGCAGTAAGCAGGGGCTGCTCTTTGTTGCAGTGCGAGGGCTCCTCATTGCAGTAACTTCTCTTGTTGTTGGAGCACAGGTTCTAGGTTCATGGGCTTCATTAGTTGTGGCTTGCAGCTTCAGAAATTGAGGTTCTCTAGAGTGTGGGCTTGGTGGTTGTGGCACATGGGCTTAGCTGCTCTACAGTATATGGAATCTTCCCAGACTAGGGATCGTACCCATGTCCCCTGCATTGGCAGGCGGATTTTTATCCACTGTACCACTAGGGAAGTGCTCTCACAAATTGATTTACTGATTTTTCTAATGTTCTATACTTGTTAAAATTTTGTCATTTTGGATATATTCTGGGTATCTAGTCAGATATTTTAAGTGCCTTCTCAGTCTTTGTTACGTGGAATATAATGTCTTTGGAATCAATTAATTCTCTCTTTCATCCCCTGAAATGTTAAGGCTATATGGATTTTTATAATTCTTTCTTCAATAATAAAGGGTAATCATTTTCTTATTACTTTAATAACTGTCATTTTCCTAAATATATTTTTCTTTCTCATTTGAAGCAAAGATCTTGGGCATCAAATAGTGCTTCTTTCTTTGCTGTAGTTTAAATCATTTATTGAAAACTACTAAATTTCTATATGTTCCTTGTCAAATAGCCCTCTCTCCTACATTTTTCTTTAGAAAGTATAATATGTTCCTGATTATAAATTTTCTTCCTTAATCATAGATATAAATCCATCAGTGATAGATTTGATTCTCTTCTTCACATAAGCATTAAACATTTCGCTTGATCTTTTCTTGAATTCTTATATCCTTCTAATTCTTCACATGGTTTTCTGATTATTGACTTTTTAGTCTTTGTATTTCTCATCTTTCTCCCAGTTAGTTAAGCCTTTGTATTGAAATTTTAACCAAGGTGTGTGTGTGTTTTTTAATTTTTGAGAGAAATCTTTTTTCTCTCAGTATTTTTATGTTTTATACAGTATGACTATGAGGGGTGTGTATTAGGAAGGGTACATTTTTTTTCATACAAATATCACTTAATCTTTCACTTTTCAGAATTGTTTTAAAGCTTTCCCAAACTCTTTATATATTGAATACCTAAAAACATTTTTTATAAAGTTTACAGTTAATATTGGATTGAATAGAAACATGTTCAACCCAGAATTGTAGGCTTGGTATTTTAAGAACCTTGTAACATTTCCAATTAGGTCATAGCATAATAGAGCACAGCTATGCACAGCCCTTAACACACAGCAGGTTTTCCTGGCATGTTGTTACCAGGCTGTGGTTACCTTGAACTGTTAGTGGTCCTGTTCACCCACTGGTCAGTGCTGCAGTGGTTCCCTCCCCCAGGTGATTAACTATCACTGAGGGACCATTAGTGGGCCCATTCACCTTATGACCAACAGAGTGGTGGTCCCCAGTCAGAGAGTACGATAAGAGTTTACCCTGGCCCTCTCCCCAGGGCTCTTTAGCTCATCCAGCATCAGGTCAGTGAGTGAGCTGGGGTGCCCAGGGAACAGGCTGAAGGCTCTGTCCTGCAGGGCTCCACTACTGGCCGGGCGCAGGCCTTGAGGCGGCAGTGAACCTCTCCCCAGTCTCTGCCTCTGCCACCTAATGGGAGCTGCCATCTGCCTGTGTAACAGTTTACAGAACCTGCCTCTTCTGTGTGGGTGGCCTGTGGAGCCTGAGGGCCAGTTGGGTCCTGGGCACCTGTCTCTCCCAGTGATGTCAGCTGGGCAGGGTTTGACAACCCTGCCCTGAGGGAGCCACCAACTGAGAGCTGCTGCCTCTTAGCCAGGACCTGATCTCAGAGGGTCAAAGTTGTGCCTTGGGGTCTGGTCCTTTCTTGTCAAAACATAGAATAATGTTTCTTTGGTGGAGATTTAAAAGAATGTCATTACCTGACCATGACCTACTACCAAGAAGTTTAGGACTAACCTAAACTCTTCCTCACTTTTCATAGAAAAGGGCTTTGCTGAAAGCTTTTGGGGAGTTTGGGTTTTGGGTGTTTTTTTTTTGTTTTATTTTTAAAAATTGTTTATTTATATTTATTTTTGGCTGTGCTACATCTTCATTCCTGCATGTGGGCTTTCTCTTGTTGCAGTGTGCAGACTTCTCTTGCAGTAACTTCTCTCCTTGTGGAGCATGGGTGTGGGTTTCGGATTTCGGTAACTGCAGCTCACCAGCTCTAGAGTGCAGGCTGTGTTGCACCAGTGCACGTGGGATCTTTTCGACTAGGGGTTGATCCAGGGTCTCCTGCACTGGCAGGCGGACTCTTAACCACTGGACCAGCAGGGAAATCCTGAGTTTGGGTTTTTAAGGCATGAAGCACCCATCTCTTTGCATGGCCCTCAGTAAACCTTTCTTTGTTCCACATTCTGACATTTAGTATTGTTTGGACTCAGTGTGCGTTGGGCACACGGGCTTGTGTTTTAGTAACAACAGCGTTTAGAAATAAAAATTGATGAAAATCGAGATCCTCATCTTTATTTTTGTAGACTTTTTTTTCTTTTAAAGAAACAAGTCTATGTGGCTTTCCTATATGAATAAATAGTATTCTGATTATTTCATTTTCTGACCAATTTCACTGGAAAAACTATTTAGAGATTAAAAGGCATTTTAGTAGATATATCTCTGGGAATCTGGGAACAGTCTAGACTGCTTAGATCTAAAGAGAAGAAATGACATTGGAGTGATCAAAGAGAGTTCTCCCTTCTAATGCCTTACACCTGGAGCAGTTGTAGAAACATCAATAGCACAACTATATTTATAAATATCAGAGCAGAATGTGGCAGATGGTGATGCAACACAGAATCTTGTCAAACTTTTATGTCCCTAAAAAGAAGGTTTCTTTTAGTGCCTATTTTAATAATTTTAACTTGAATCTTACAAAATAAAGTTGACTGTTTATATTGTGAATTTCTCCTTGCAATTGAAAAAATTAAGTATGAATTAATATCTTGCTTCTTTGGTAATCTTTTTCTTTGTTGAATTAGACTGTGAATGACTGTTGTAGTAAACTGAGGTGAAAAAAGTAGTGTTTTGTTTTCCTAAATGATATTTTTCATGTGTTTGTGACATCCATCTGTGTTGTTAGATTCTTTAATGTAAAGCAAAACCCGATATTTTCTCTTTCTTCCTTAGCTCCCCATCCTCTTTTTCTCTTTCCTTCTTTCTGTATTTTTTGTCCTTTAGGACTTAATTTATGACTGTGTTTAGGGATTCTTTTGCCACCATTAGTAAAACATGCCTTTGGTTTTGTCTCAGTAGTTTTGGTGTGCTCTGAGGTTGTATAGTATAAATCTATACCTACATATCGTAAAGCATGCACTTAAAAAAAAAAAAAGTGTACCTTTTACACGTATGGACCTTAATACACGTATGGACCTTAATGTGGTGCATTGTCCCGTGGTATGAAATTAAACATGGTTACAGTTTGATGTTGTGTTTCTCCTGCCTAATAGTAAAGCAGCAAGTGCTTCAGTAAGGAAAACTGGAAATAGCAGGACTATTTCATCCAGGGGATAAAATTTTTTGCCTTGATTCTGTTTCCTGTTATTCTATTTGTAATTACATTTAAATAAGTATCTTGTTGATTAATTAATTAATTTTTTGGAACTGAAAAACAAAGTTGGGACCTCTTCTGGTGTACAGGTGAGTGCCTAGACTTTTTTTTTTTTTTTTAATAGGGAAGGTTTTTTTTTTTTTAAGACTTATTTATTTATTTTTGACTGCACTAGATCTTCGTTGCTGTGTGCAGACTTTGTCTAGTTGTAGCAAGTGGGTGTGCAGACTTCTCCCTGTGGTGTCTCTTATTGCTGAGCATGGGCTCTAGGCACACAGGCTGCAGTAGTTGTGGTGGTAAGACCGAGCAGTGGTTTATTAGTTGTGGGGCAGGGGCGTAGTTGCCATGTAACATGTGAGATCTTTGCGAAGCAGGGATTAAGCCTGTATCCCCTGCATGGGCGGGTGGATTCTTAACCACTGGACCACCAGACTTTTTGTTTGATTAGTTGGATAGTGAAGACGGTCTTTGCCAATTAAATGGTACAGTGGTACTGTCAACTGCCGTGTATTTTAAGACAAGCTTTTCTAGAGTATTTCTGTTTTCTTTGGTACTTTTGGTGATAAGGTATTTTGTAAAAGTGAAAAACAAGATAGTAAATTTTTAGCTTAATATTGCGTAGTGGTGGGGGGCTTAGTGATGTTTTGTGCAGTAAAGAAAGCTGGAGAAGTGTAAACTTGGACTAGTTACCTGACCTTTTCAAGTTTCGGTTTCCTTTTCTGTAAAATGGGAATAATCATAGTACTCTTACAGGCTAACATTCTTAGAAGGGAAAATCATGACTCTCAGATATAAAATAAACACATGCCAACAATTTTATTTAACTCGTTGTTAATTAGTGTACAGGTAAGATGTTGCAGTTTATTTTAAGGAGAATTCAGAACTGGAGATACATGTGGTCCAGGGAATCAGTCTATAAATATGATGATGATGGGGTGACATTTCAGTTTTCATCTCTATTGATTTTAATTTTTTATTTTTATAGATAATAATTATTGCTATATATAATATATAATTATAAACTCCTGAAAAGGTGATAATATGATGTGTACTTCATGTTGCTGCTGCTATTTAGTCTTGTCCTACTCTGCAAATCCATGAACTGTAGCCCACCTTGGGATTAGCTTTGTCCATGTGATTTCCCAGGCAAGAACAGTGGAGGGGGTTGCCACTTCCTGCTCCGGGCTATCTTCTCAACCCAGGGATTCAACCTGCGTCTCCTGCTTGACGGGTGGATTCTTTACCACTGAGCCACCTGTGAAGCCTATAATTAATGTTAGGGAAGAATAATTCTAATCTTTATATTTTCACAACTTTTATTAAGAAGAGCTGTTGACAAGTTCTTTGGTGGTAAAGAATCCACCTGCCAATGCAGGGAATCCAATGAGTTGGATCCAATGAGTTGGATCCCTGGTCTAGGAAGATTCCATATGAGGCTGGTCAGCTAAGCCTGTGTGCCACAGCTACTGAGCCTGTACCCTGGAGCCACAAGAGAAGCCACCGCAGTGAGAAGCCCACACACTGCAAGTAGAGAGTAACCCTTTCTCACCACAACTAAAGAAAGTCCATTGGTAGCAACGAAGGCCCAGCACAGCCAAAGATAAAGTAAGTAAATAAATATTAGAAAAGAATAATTGTTGAGTTGATAGCATAATTATTTTTCCTTTTTAGCCTGTTACTACAATTTATTATTGTAATATTTTTCTTCTGTTACTATTGTGTATTCTTTAAAATATAAGCATTATGAGGGTGGGCACTTTGTTTTATTCCTTGCTCTGTGTCCTTAGTATCTCCAGCAATCTGTGTGACTTAAAAGACTTCAGTGAACAAACTCTGAGTGATGGAAGTGATTAAGAGACATAACCCTATATGAGAAAACTTATTTTTCTTTAGTGCTCGATTCTCTGGTTTGTGCTAATTTTATTTAGTTTGTTTTTTTTTTTGGACAGGCTGAAAACGTAGCATCTTTACAAGCATAAATATTTATTTTAATCTAATTATTAATTTTTTTCTTTTAATGTCATGCATTGAAATGTTTTGACTGCAATATAAATAAAGTTTATAATAGTATAATCTTCAGAGGCAAAGATCTTTATTTTAGACCTGGTTATTCACTTTCATATTGAGTGGCCTTCAACTCTTTGAGCATTAGTTTCTTCACAAGTGAAATGATATGATAACTCAAAACATCATAACTTTATAGTTTATTAAGAAAATTAAATGTAATAATAGGCATAAATTACCTAGCAAGGTGCCTGATGCGTAGTAAGTGATCAAAAAGCTTAGCTTTGGGACTTCCCTGGTGGTCCATTGGCTATGCAAAGGGTTCAAGTTCAATCCTTGGTTGGGGAACTAGATTCCATCTGCTCCAACTAAGACCTGGCAAAGCCAAATAAAACTAGTAAATAAATTAAAAAAAAACAAAAACAAGCTTAGCTTTTACATAACTATTTTTGATTTGAAGGACTCACAGATGTAATGTGATGGTGATTTATCACATTAATAATAGATATGATAGAGTAAAATGTGGGACCCTAAAATACCCTTGTCTAAGTTGGTATTCAGGATGTTTATAGTCTTTTTGAATACATGATATCATAAGATATTCACCATACCTAATAAAATAATGTCATGATTTTTACTTATGTTAGTGGGCAAATAAGCTAACTTCTGAGAGTTAAATCAAAGGTCTGAATTTTGCTTAACACATTTTATGCTATGTAAATAAGGAATTTTAAAGCATTTCTAAGACATGCTCATTTAGGGTTCCCCTTTAAGCCCTAAGTTTAGCTGATAATATCCAAAGTTAAGTGTAGGAAAAGAAGTTTTAAAAAATCTTAGTTGAGTATAATTGCAAAATGTTCTTATTTCCACCAGAAGAAATTCAGAGTGTGTAAAAGAAAATTCTTAAGACAGAGTTTTTATTTTAACAGTACTATATGAATAGGCTTTTGAATATAATAGCTTATTGATAAAATTTTTGAATTTGTAAATGAATCATCTGTTAAAATCTTTAGAGTTCATATTGTAGTTCACTGTCAACTTTACAGTGTATAATAATGAATTGTTAAATTGAGAATCTGTGATAGTACTTTCCAGGTTCTGTTTATTTGCTTGATACTCATCTTTACTGTAAGAAAGTGAGCTAAGTGAATTCCCTGGCTGTCCAGTTGTTAGGTCTTGGTACTTTCACTTCTGGGGCCTGGGTTCAGTCCTTGATTGGGCAACTAAGATTCTGCAAGCTGAGTGGCACAGCTAAAACATAAAAAAGAGTGAACTAAACTGTTTGTTTCCTAGGACCTACCCTGTGCATTGCTGCTTTTTAGGTGACGACACACTCTGAACTCCCCACTCCCCACTTGTTTCTTTTGTTTTCCCCCTCAGAGGCATTGTTGCCATCCATTAAGAGCCAATAACTTACTATTTTCTAATTTTATTCCTGTACCAGTCAAGATACTCATTCCTTCTTTGACATTTTCAGGACATTGTATTAACATTGATTTATAAAATTATTTGATTATGTATCTGTTTAATATTTACATTGGGCTTCCCAGGTGGTTCAGTGATAAGAATCTGCCTGCCAAGCAGGAGACATGGGTTCAATCCCTGGGTCTGCAAGATCCCCTAGAGAAGGAAATGGCAACCCACTCCACTATTCTTGCCTGGGAAATCTCATTGTTAGAGAAGCCTGGCAGGGTGCAGTCTATGGGGTCGCAAAAGAGTTGACCATGACTTTGCAACTAAACAACAGCAACAATATATTATTAAGAAATGAAAGGCCTGAGTTTTTTGTTAATGGAATTTGAAATAAGTGCAAGGTAAATAAGATAAGGAATATTTTCTCTTTTTAAAATTAGACACTTGTATGGTTGGCCGTAAAGATAAATATGTATGCATGTATACACAGGGGTTGGTGAGATAAATGAAGAATTGACCTAAGGAACCCTATTTCATTCTATTCTCCTACCTGAATCCCTCCCATGTAAAGCATTTAGAATCCAGTATGCAGTGATACAATCCTTGGACTCATTTTCATAGATCTTACTTGGTAGTAATTGCTGTCCATTCTATCATGAGCTATAATTTCCAACTTTTCATAAAGTCTCTGCATGAAAATTAGCAGCTTTCAAATAAGCGGGAAGAAGATTGGATGGTTGGTTGGAAGTTAGCTGACCATTGAGAAGCTCTGTTCTTGGTAAGAGTGGCAGTTTGATTGCAGGTGGTATATAGTTCAATTGATGAGCTTTGTTGTTTAATCTTTGTGTATTTAGAAGTGATTTAACAATATGTAACAGAAAAATATGAACATTTTTATAATTAAAAAATTTGCGATCTGACAAAATGAGCTTAGGTTTGATTTTATGAAAGCAATACCAAGTATTATGCTTTATGAATATGGCATACAGTTTATGCAAATATGAGCAATTAAATAATAGTTCCTTGTATAGATCAGGTTATTTTCAGTTAAGTTCAGAAAAGTAAGTTTTCCTACTTATGGAGCACTAGGTATTCGCACTTTATGTAAAGTTATCACTTTCTCTTGTGTTAAAAATTGAATGAAATGTTCATTGGGTACACTAATGCAATTCACATTTGAAAGTAATCTTTGACCCCTAAGAGTTATCTAAAAATACTGGGGAACTAAACTACTTTTTATTACTACTTTGCTACTATGTAAATGTGAAGTATTTACATAAATATATCATTTATCTTAAATGGTGAAAGATTTTAAACCTCTAAGTATATAGAATACAACTTTAAATTATTTAAAATAGTTCATTTTTCCTTCCCTAAACTTACAGATTTAATCCTACCCTGTGGAAGATTACACTAAATGTGAAAGATCATAGTCACTAATAATGTAGTTAGTGTTGCAGTTATTTTAAAAGCAGAAACTATCAATTTTTAGCCATCTCCTTTAAGCACCTAAGGGTTGAGGTTTAATTTTATAGCAGCAGTGACTGCATGGACATGGCTTGGGACATGTACATAGCTGACTTGAGAGGGCTCATACTTTTGCATTGACTATGTAGTAAGTGGAGTAGCAAGCTCAGCCATTGGGTTCTTCTGTGTATAATTACACCTTTCATATAGGAAGCTGTAGCAGGTTGATGCTTTATCCTCACCCCCTTAAGGGCTCCTTAACATTTTTTCAAATGGCTTTGTTAAACTTAGAACTCATGTTAGAAAATTGAAATGTAAAGAAAAGAAAAAAAATGACAATTTTTTTTTTCTTCCCAGTTGTATGTGAGTCGGTGTGTGTGTTTATATAGTTCTTACAATTGGAGAACTTGGAGGAGAAAACGTTTGCTTTGTTTTTAAGGGAAATTCAGTTTGTGTCATGTAGGTTTATAGAACGACCAAAACACAATGTTAGGGAGAGTAATGTAAAAAGAATATTGAAAATGAAGGAAAATGGACTAAGAACAGTGTATTTCTTGAATATGGTGCTTAGTTCTGGTAACCATATATATATTTAGATGACATGACAAACTTGTTTGGATGACGTTGGGCAAGTCATCCAAACAAGGCTTCCTGCTGGGCTCAAATGGTAAAGAATATTTATGGACCACTAGGGTTTCCCTGTGGTCAAACAGTAAAAAATCTGCCTGCAATTCAGGAGACCTGGGCGCAATCCCTGGGTTGGGGAAATTCCCAGGAAGAGGAAATAGCAACCCACTTCAGTGTTCTTGCCTGGTGAATTCCGTGAAGTGAGGAGCCTGGCGGGCTACAGTCCATAGAGTCGCAAAGAGTCAGACGCAACTGACTGAATATCACTCTTTCCTGTGCCTCTGTTGGCTCATTTGTCCACTGTAAAATGCACACTGTACACTTGGCTTTGTGAGGGTGAAATGTAAAATATAAGAAGAGTATGTACTACTCAATAAGGTGCTGGCACATAAAATCATTTCACAGATGTTCTTAAACTTCAGTATCATCATTAAAGATTATGTGATTTAATTTTTCAGTGTTTTCATAACATTTGTATGAATAAGTGGTACACACTGACATATTGGCACTGTTCAGAGCCATTTTCAAAATAGTCCTTTAGTTATACATTCAATTGCTGTTTCTTATTTTAGATACAAATGTAAAGATTGAGATATGTGTTGTTATCTCATAAAAATTAAATTCCAGTTCTCTCTGTCATTCTTTAGGTAAATGATAAAAGTTTGTCAGAAATTCCCTGGCAGTCTGGTGGTTCGGACTTGGTGCTTTCACTGCTGAGGGCCCAGGTTAGTCAGTGAACTAAGGGAGAAGGCGATGGCAGCCCACTCCAGTACTCTTGCCTGGAAACTCCCATGGACGGAGGAGCCTGGTGGGCTGCAGTCCATGGGGTTGCTAAGAGTGGGACACGACTGAACGACTTCACTTTCACTTTTCACTTTCATGCACTGGAGAAGGGAGTGGCAACCCACTCCAGTGTTCTTGCCTGGAGAATCCCAAGGACGGGGGAGCCTGGTGGGCTGCTGTCTATGGATCACACAGAGTCAGACACGACTGAAGCGACTTAGCAGCAGCAGTGAAGTAAGATCCCACAAAGCCATGAGACAGGGCCAAAAAATAAAACTTGTCTTACACAGTTATAGGCATCTTTTTATTTAATTTTCTAATCTTCTATTTGTATTTCCCAAAATGCAGTATGTATGTTTCGGCTTTTTAAAAGTATCGCTCTCAAGTTCTTTGACATTCTTATATTTAAAAGGTGGGGTCTAATTTCCCTGTTCCTAAATATGGGCCAAACTTAGTAACTAGTTTCTAACAAATAGAATGTATGGCATTGATGATGTGCTATTTCTGAGGCTAGGCCCTTAAAGGTATTATTGCTTCCACATTATTTTCTTTTGGATGCCCATAGTAATAAAGTCAACTGGTATGTCATGAGGATACTTAATCAGTCAGTGGAGAGGTCCACATGAGAAGGAACTAAAGTTTCCACCACCAAGGAGCACCAACATGCTAGCCATGTGCAGGAGCCAGCCCCAGTCACCATAACCTAATGAGATACTCTGAGCCACAACTCCTCTGTTAAGCTACTCCCGAATTCCTGACCCATTAAAAACTTCATAAGGTTATGTTTCTTATTTTAAGCCACTGTGTTTGGTAGCAACAGATAACTAAGAGTCACCGAGTCCAAATTTTTAAATGTACAAGACTATGTAGTGAAAAGTAGGTTTTCTTCCTGTTCCCATACTCTGCTCACCCAGCTCATTTAATTAGATGTGATTCCTATAACAGATTTCTTGTATCCTTCTAGAAATATGTTATTCTTTTACAACTATGTGCATATCTGTCAATGTGTGTTTTCTTCATGTGTTATACTATATATACAGTTTTGTATTTTCAATTTTTTTCTTAATGGTATATCTTGGAGATCGTTCCATATCAGTATGAAATAAATCTGGCTGGTTCTTTTTAATGGCTATAATGGTCCATTCTGTGATAGTATTATAATTTGATTAATTACTACTTCTTGACATTTAAATGGTTTATAGAGATGCTTTAGGAGTGCCTTAATATACATGTTGTTTTCCATTTGTATGTCTTTATAATTTAGTTTTAGAAATAGAATTGCTGACTAAAAGAGTATAGACATGGTAAATTTTTATGCAAATAAGCAAATTTGTCCACATAAACATTTTACCAATTTTTATTTCCATCAGAACTGAATGAACATGTTTGTTTTAGTACATCCTTACCATTCAGAGTATAATTGGGATCTTCTTTATCAATATGCTATATAAAAAGAAGATCTCATTGAAAGTTTACATTTCCATTTCTCTGGATGACATGAATTACTTGGATGGAGTAAACTATTTTCTGAGAGAAATAAATCACCAAAACTCATTCTAAAAAGAAAAAAATCTGAGTGGTATAATGCTCATATGAGAAATACAGATTATCAACAAGCTTTCTCTCCACAAGTGTGAAAATCCCAGATGATTTTGCTTAGACAATATACCAGACTTGTGAAGAGTAGATTATTTGAAGATAAACCATTGAGCAGTGTAGGCGAAAAAACCTTATAGATTCTTTTCTTTCAAGCCTGTCTCACATTGATACCATAACCCAACAAGGAAAGCAGAAAGAAAAAGAAAGAAGCAGACATAAAACTAAAAGTGTAGATTAATACTATTTATAACTATTGTGAAGAAAAGCCTCAAGTACAATATTTGGAAGTAAATTTCAGTTTAAATTTAGTACCATGTTAATAATTGTCAGTGACCAAACTGAGAAATAGGATTAATTCTGGGAATGCAAGGATGGTTCATTGTGACAAAATCTATAATTTGGACCCATAGTAATAAAACAAAGGAAAAATAGGATCTTCTCTGGAGATGTTGAAACAACTTCCATTAGAGAAAACAGGTATATGTTTCCTTAGTACAGTCTGCCTCTTTTATTTCTAATGACAGTATCATATTTTGTAGATAAAATGGAAAAATAATTTAGCACTACTTTTGTTGAGGGAATTCCCTGGTGGCTCAGACTCTTAAGAATCCACATGCAGTGCAGAAGTCATGGGTTCCATCCCTGGGTCAGGAATATCCCCTGGAGAAGGGAATGGCTACGCATTCCAGTATCCTTACTTGGAGAATGATGACCGAGGAGCCTGGCGGACTACAGTCCATGGCGTTAGAGAGTCAGACACGACTGAGCGACTAAGCACACACGCACGTTTATTGTGTCTTTTGTGTAAAACCTCAATAGAATGAAGTAAATACTGTTGTCAACAAAGAACTAATACATTAGCTGCATTTAAAAGTAAAATGTTGAGGTGCTTATATTAATAGATGCTATAAACTAAACCTCATTTACGATAGCAAACTAAAAGATAATACAGCTTTTGGACAGACATTGGTCTTTATTTTTGTTTTCTGCAATCTCTTTGCCACCAATCTTCTTTGATATTTCCTGTTTTTATTTAAACATTCTTTTTTTCTGCCCTTATTTTTATTTCTCTTTGTTTTCTCTCTACTCCCATTGTTGTGTGACTTTATATATTCATTACTTTGAGCTATAAGAATAATTTAATACCAGAGACATTACAGATAGTAATATTACAATGCGTACAGAAAATACTACTATTATTATAATTTACTACTGTTGCTTACATCAAGAAGTACAAAAATAAGCTATTCATGGGCTAATTTTTGTTCTTTACAGATGCAGGGAAATGCCTAAATTTCAATCTTATTGATGTGTTTTCCAAGTTTTAAATCATGCTTCTAGTTTTGAAAACCATACTTGATTTTTATTTCTCAGGAATATGATACTCTAAATACATTGATAAATGATTATTTAAGTAATTTTACTTCAATCAAAGTAGCAAGGCCAGAATAATTGAATTTCCCAGAAGAATAATGGAATAAAAATCAGTGGTAATTCTATGTAACATTAGCCTATATTTCTATTTCTTTAACTTTGAAATCATTTGTTGCCTTTAGCTGGATCATATTTCTTGAATTTTACTTTAATAATAATTTGCTAATGTAAAAAATTGCTATATAATGGGATTAGTAATGCCATACTCTATTAAGCTGATGCTCTCTTAAAAATTGTTTATGATAGCAATATAAAATGAGAGGTATATGTAGTTTTGAATGATCTTAACATTACTGTGTATCTTTTTATTTAAGTTTAAAATATACTCATATTGTTTCTATCACCAGTATTTTTCTTTTAGTGGTTAGCACAAAGAGCTATATTATGATGGTGAGACTATGAAAAGGTAAATTTATGGTTAGTTTCCAAATCTGCTCTAGAGTTTATTACCATCTGGTCTCTTTGGAGACTATTATAATTATTCATGGAAGTGTTTTCAACACACAAAAAAGGAAGGTTTGTGTATTGGCAGAAAGCAAGAAATACCAGTGGTTTAAACCACATGTAGTTTTCTTAGAATTAGGCAAGGGAAATGAACTAAAGAACTAATTGAGAATCATTAGTAGTTATGTGGTTTGTCTCAACTTTGTCAGAATTTCATTCATAAAGAACAAAATACTGTACAAGAAAAACTGAAGGTCATAGAAATACAGTAACTCCATTTGGCATATTTTATTTTCATTTTAATCAGTGAAATGTTAGGATGGTCTCAAATCTTGGTGTAAACCTCAGAAATAAGATGAGGAATGTATGTCAAATTTGAGGGCTTTTGAAATAAAAGCAAAAATATATTCATGTTAAAATAATTATAGAGATGAGAATGCCTTTATTAAAGATACTTGTCTTGGATTTAATGCAAACATTATATTAAATAATTTTACATGTGTTCTGGCCTTACGTCACTCTCCGGAGTAGCAGTTTGCAGTGTTTTAAGCTTAAGTTGATTTAATAGTAAAAGGATAAAAAGAAATGTCTTTTTACTTTTCCATTCTCAGAGTTGGAGAGAGGTCTATAAAAAATGAGATGACAAGTCAAAAAATTGAATTCATCTATTTTTATTCAGCAATTTTAAACAAAAAATGGCTGGTGGGCTGGGAATACACAGGAAATTTAAATTTGTGATTGAGAATAAGAAATGCATTTGTGGTTTAAAAAAGAAATACCAGCATGTTGCATTAAAGTTATGGTATCTACAGTATTATACAGTTAGCAAGAAAATGTATTACATCAGGGGGCATGTTGCACTTTAGAGAGCTAGTGTGGGGATGCAGATGAAGAGAATAACTCCATAGAAGGCATGAGCATTAATAATCCAGTCAGAGAGGAAGAACTCTGCTGTCTCGCATGTAACATAAAACAGATGTTACGTTCTATTAAAAACCTCCTTAACTAAAATGAATGTTTAGATCACTGGTCAATAAGAAAAACATGAACAATGGCAGTGTAATGATTTTGAAAATTTATTCCATTTGTCAGTTAATATTGGTGGTAGGGAGGGTGAAGGGAAGCTTGCTAAATGTTATTGTATTTTGGATATCTTAATTTACAAAGCTGAAGGACAGCAGTGAACTATATTTGTTTTTAATTTATTTTACACATTTAAGCTCGTTTCTTTCTCAAATTATTGTAAAAGCCAACAAGAGATTTAGAAACTATGAGTTCTGATTTAATATGTCTGAGGAGGTGATTTAAATATATCTAAAAGTTTTAATTAATTAAATGAATGCTGGAAACATTGTTAAGTAGTTGGCAATGGAAAGAAGACATATGGAGAGAAGGACATTGGGGATGTTACCACAAGGTGTGCTAGATATCTTTCCTTTTTTTTAAAAAAAAAAAAGATTTACCTTTTCTTTTCCCTTAATATTTTTAACCATTAGAAAATTTTAGGTGTAACAAGTAAAATTTTAGGTGTAAAAATTAGGTGTAAAGTACATGCAATAAAATTGACTTTTTAATGTACGGTTGTGTCAGTTCTGACATATGCGCACAGTCATGTAGCCAGTACCAGGGTACAAGATATATTTTAGTTCGCCTACCCCAAATGTCCCCTGTGCTCTATTGTAGTCAGCCTTTTCCCCACCTCAGCTCCTAGCAATCAGTGCTCTGTTTTTGTTGGCAGATATAGACCTCCTTGGCTGGTGTGCCAAGACCATAAGGCTCTGATTGCTCTCTTTCCTGGGACATTTCTCAGTATTATTTATACAGCTGGTGGACTTAAGACATGAGGTAACTGTCTCTTGCCAGACAAAGAGCAGACTTAGTTACTGTTTGCTATAAAATTGGTAGAGTCCCCAAGCTTTATGTTCCTCACCTGCCAGTGGAAACCCAGAGCATATATAGCATCTCTCTGAACCATATCCTATTACCTCCATAGGACTTGGAGCAAGGGGAAATAGTGCAAATATGCCTATATTTGAATGCCTTGCCTTGAGTAAAATAAAGTCTTTCCCTTTGACTCAGGAGTCTCATGTCTTCTGTCAATGAATTAGTACCAGACTTTTTTTTTTTCTAATTAGCTTTTAAAACATGATAAAATCAAATCCCATATCTCATAGTTTTCTGTTTTTATAGTTTAACCTTTTACAGTGTTTCATATTGAGAGATCCAGCTCCTGGCTGAAAACCCATGTGTGATTTTTCAAGGTGTCATAGAGATCGACAAAGGTTTTATATGGTGGGCTTTAAATGGGAAAGCTGCCCTCCCTACTCCTCACTTGGTACAAAGCCAATCAACTGTCTCTGAAGGGAGTTGCAGTCAAGGACTCGTCCCACATGGCCAACCATGCTCATCCTTACACATGTCAGTATTCCTAGGCCAAGTACCTTCGTTTGGAAACTTGACTGGGGCTTTCATTGAGACCTGGCTTATATTTCTATGTGAAGACCTTCTTATTAGGGAAGTTAAAGAATTTTGAAGACACCTTTCTGTTCTGTGACTTAGTACTCAATACTTTTATACACCTGGCCCTCCTTCCATCTTATTCCAGACCCAAGGTCTTAAAACTACTGGAGCCTTTTTTTGCAGACTCTCCTTGGAAGGAAAGTTATGACCAACCTAGATAGCATATTCAAAAGCAGAGACATTACTTTGCCAACAAAGGTCCGTCTAGTCAAGGCTATGGTTTTTCCTGTGATCATGTATGGATGTGAGAGTTGGACTGTGAAGAAGGCTGAGCGCCGAAGAATTGATGCTTTTGAACTGTGGTGTTGGAGAAGACTCTTGAGAGTCCCTTGGACTGCAAGGAGATCCAACCAGTCCATTTGGAAGGAGATCAGCCTTGGGATTTCTTTGGAAGGACTGATGCTAAAGCTGAAACTCCAATACTTTGGCCACCTCATGCGAAGAGTTGACTCATTGGAAAAGACTCTGATGCTGGGAGGGATTGGGGGCAGGAGGAGAAGGGGACGACAGAGGATGAGATGGCTGGATGGCATCACTGACTCGATGGACGTGAGTCTGAGTGAACTCCGGGAGTTGGTGATGGACAGGGAGGCCTGGCGTGCTGCGATTCATGGGGTCGCAAAGAGTCGGACATGACTGAGCGACTGATCTGATCTGATCTTGGAAGTGAAGCAACCCCCACGTTGGTTAAGATTCACCTGATCTTTGATCAGTGTACTGGTCTTTGGGGGGAACATATGGAGCAGTAGGGAGCTAACACTTTCTACAATTTAACCTCTTTTTTTTTCCTTTAATTTTTATCAGAGTGTAATTGTTTACAATATTGTTTCAGGTGTAAAGCAAAGTGAATGTTACACATATACATTTATCCACACTTTTTTAGAATCTATTCCCATTCCCATGTAGGTCATTATATAGTATTGAGTAGAGTTCTCAGTAGGTCCTTATTAGTTATCTATTTTATGTATACTTGTGTTTATATGTCAATCCTAATCCTCCAGTTTATCCCTCCTCCCCTTTGCCCCCTGGTAACCATAAGTTTATTTTCTACATCTGTAACTCTATTTCTGTTTTGTAGATAAGTTCATTTGTACCTTTTTTTGTTCTTCTATATGAAGAACAAAATATATACAGAAAATATATATTCTGTATATAATCTGTATCATGTATTTGTCTTTCTCTGACTTACTTCACTCAGTATGACAATCTCTAGGTCCATCCGTGTTGCTGCAAAGTAGTCTCTTTCTTGTAGTATCACTGTAAGTGATGAAAGACTTAATTAGTTTCAGTTTGATTTGTTGTCTTTTTTTAATTTTTGGTGCACAGCTTATGGGTTCTTAGTTCCCTAACCAGGAATTAAACCCTTGCTCTCAGCCTTGAAAGATAGAATCCAAACCACTGGTGTGCGTGCATGCTCAGTTGCTGTGTGGTGTCTGAATCTTTTTGACCCCGTGGACTGTAACTGCCAGGCCTTGTCCATGGGATTTCCTAGGCAAGAATACTGGAGTGGGTTGCCACTTGTGTCTCCAGGGGACGTTCCTGACCTCAGGATCAAACTTGTGTCTCCTGCTTAGCAGGCAGATTCTTTACTGCTGAGCCACCAGGGAAGCCCTCTTAATCACCTGGATCACCAGGTAATTCCTGGCTTGTCTTAATCAACTACGCTGATATCTGACAGCCCATCTTTCTTCAACTCACTTGAGTTCCTGACGCATATAAATGGAATCATTTAGTTCATCAGTTCAGTTCAGTCGCTCAGTCATGTCTGACTCTTTGTGACCCCATGGACTGTAGCATGCCAGGCTTCCCTGTCCTTCACCAACTCCTGGAGCTTGCTCAAACTCATGTCCATCGAGTTGGTGATGCTGTCCAACCATCTCATCCTCTGTTGTCTCCTTCTCCTCCCGCCTTCAATCTTTGCCATCATCAGGGTCTTTTCCAATGAGTCAGTTCTTCTAATCAGGTGGCCAAAGTATTGGAGTTTCAGCTTTAGCCTCAGTCCTTCCAATTAATATTCAGGGCTGATTTCCTTTAAGATTGACTGATTTGATCTCCTTGCTGTTCAAGGGACTTTCAAAAGTCTTCTCCAACTCCACAGTTCAAAAGCATCAATTTTTTGGCCCTCAACCTTCTTTGTGGTCCACCTCTTACATTCATACATGACCACTGGAAAAACCATACCTTTGACTGGATGGACCTTTGTTGGCAAAGTAATGTGTTTGTTTTTTAACATGCTGTATAGTTTTGTCATAGCTTTTCTTCCAAGGAACAAGAGTTTTTAAATTTCATGGCTGCATTTAGTCCATAACTGTTGAATTTTCTTTGCTTTAGTTGGCGCAAGTACATCAGAGATTATCATGCCTTTTGTTGAGTATGAGTAGTTTGTTTCTTTTGTGACTGAGTAATATTCCATCATGTTGATGTACTGCAGCTTGTATATCTATCCCTAATGGAGGAATACTTAGATTGTTTCCAGTTTTGGTGATTCCTGATAAACTGCTATAAACATTTCTGTGTATATTCTTTATTAGCAAACGTTTTCATTTCGCTAGAAGTGGAATTGCTGGATCACATGCTTCATAAGAAACTGTCAAAGTGGCTGTTATCATTTTACATTCCCACCAGCAGTATATTAAGAGATTTAGTGGCTTCACATTCTTGCCAGTACTTGGTATTGTTGGCTTTTGTTATTTATCCACTGTAACAGGGGTAAAGTAGTTTCTCATTGTTTTATTTATACTTCCTAACGATTTTGAGCATATTATTCTTTTTTTTTTTTACTATCTGTATACCTTCTTTAGAGCAATATTCAGATCTTTTTTTTAAAAAAATAAATCATGTTCATTTTTTGACCCTAGTTGAGGGTCAGAACGATATTCTTCTATATTTTCTTCTAGAAATTTCATTGTTTAATTGTTATATTTAGGTCTGTATTCCATTTGAGTTTTTGTGTTTGTAGAATGAGATAGGTAGCAATGTTTCTTTTTAATCCTCACTTTGGCATATAGGTATCCACTTGTTCCAACCATTACCCTTTGCTGAAATCTTTTTAAATCACTGTAATTGCCTTTGTACTTTTTTCAAAATCAATTCTGTGGTTGTTTTTCTGTACTGTATGTTCTGTCCCATTGATCTACATGTCTTACTCTGTTTCCAATATGCTGTGGTGATTTCTGTAGCTTTATAGTAACCCTTGATGTATGTGTTTTCTGTGGTCTCTATAATCATATTAAGTTGAATCTAAAAGTTGAAATTATTACATTTCACAGGTTGAAATTGTTTCGCATTTATATTCATGTGCAGGTGTGCTCAGTCACTTTGGTCGTGTCCAGCTCTGTGTGACCCTGTGAACTGTAGCCCGCCAGACTCCTTTGTCCATGGGATTCTCCTGGCAAGAATACTGGAGTGGACTTCCATGCCCGGCTCCAGGGCATCTTCCCAACCTAGAGATCAAACCCACGTCTCCTGCATTGCAGGCAGATTCTTTGAACCGCTGAACCATCGGGGAAGCCCATTTATAGTCATAAACATCTATAAATTTTCACTATTGAATTTTGATTAATGTACATGTTAGAAATTGTTTTCAATATCCAAAGTGTTGTTAACTTACAGTTGAAGAGAATTTTGTAATAGTGACTGTAGTTAATAGTAGTAAGTAGAAAAATTAAATAGAAAAGGGAAAACTTATACATGTTGCTAGTTGTCACTACTTTTAAAAAATATTTTTATTTTTAGTGAGACTTTTTTTGTTTTCATAGGTGGTTTAATTTTTATAGGTTCTCCTAGCAGCAGAACCTAGGACAAGAATTTTAAAATGCCAATTGGGGACATGCAGGTGTCTCTCAAAAGGGTGGCAGGAGGTGATTCAGGGAAGACAGAACAGCTCATAAAAAGTCATTAAGCCTACTATCACAATAGGATACTGGGGCTTTATCCTGTGGGGAAACTTTAGGAATAATCAGTGTTGATATTGGAGAAGGCAATGGAACCCCACTTCAGTACTGTTGCCTGGAAAATCCCATGGATAGAGGAGCCTGGAAGGCTGCAGTCCATGGGGTCACTGAGGATCGGACACGACGGAGCGACTTCACTTTCACTTTTCACTTTGATGCATTGGAGAAGGCAATGGCAACCCGCTCCAGTATTCTTGCCTGGAGAATCCCAGGGATGGGGGAGCCTGGTGGCCTGCCATCTATGGGGTCGCACAGAGTTGGACACGACTGAAGCGACTTAGCAGCAGCAGCAGCAGTGTTGATATCATTTTCAGAATTAACTCACGGAAAATGCAAGTATATTTCCTGTTACTGATTGTGTTGTGTGGTTTAGAAGACTGTGCACCTGCCTAGTGCCCACATGGGCACAGTAGCTTTCATCAGTTCAGGAGAAGATCCCTCTGGGGCAGAGAGGAAGCTTGTGGCATTTAGAAGCCTTGAGCCAGAGTAAACTGTTAGGTTCAAAGAACACGCAGGGACACTGATAGCATCTGTGTCCTATGCATGCTCTATGACTTCTAAGTCCCTTTTCTGGGTTATCGTAATAAATAACTTCAATCAGATCATCCCTATAGTGATATTTCCTAAATAAATTAGATTACACTTTCTGTACTTAAGTGTCTGTCTCCACTTTTTATTCATAAAGCTTCATTAAGTTTTGTTTATTTATCCTTGTCATACTATTTACTTATGTGAGAGACCTTATTAACTACACACTTGGAAATATTATTGTTTATTCCATCTTAAAATCATGTTAAAATGGCAAATAAGTGTATAATACATTTTCATCATCTTTAGCTATCAGAAGAGTGCAAGTTAAAAACATGTGAAGCATTGCACATCTTTAATTAGCTAACATTTTTAAGTGATGACAGTAACAAATCCTGATGAGAATACAGAAGAACTGGCTCTCTCATACATTGCTGGTGGGAATATAGAATGACACAGCCACTCTGGAAACAGCTTCACATTTCTTTTAAAATTGAACATACATTTTCATGACTCAGCAGTCACATTCCTGAGCATTTGTCATAGAGAAATGAAACTTAAGTTCCTGCAAAGACTTCCTACACTGTATTCATAGCACTTTGTTATTGCCCCAAACTGGAAGCAATCCAAATAACTTTTATCAAATGAATGGCTAAATTGTGATACATCTGTACGATGAAATACTACTCAGCTTTAAAAAAGAGTGAAATATTGCTTCAGAAAACAATCGGAGAAGGCAATGGCACCCCACTCCAGTACTCTTGCCTGGAAAATCCCATGGATGGAGAAGCCTGGTAGGCTGCAGTCCATAGGGTCGCTAAGAGTCAGACATGACTGAGCGACTTCACTTTCACTTTTCACTTTCATGCCTTGGAGAAGGAAATGGCAACCCACTCCAGTGTTCTTGCCTGGAGAATCCCAGGGACGGGGGAGCCTGGTGGGCTGCTGTCTGTGGAGTCACACAGAGTCGGACACGACTAAAGTGACTTAGCAGTAGCAGTAGCAGTCAGACAACAATTTGCATGGATTTCAAGGGGGGTCACACTGAAGGTAAAAAGCCAGTTGCAAATGGTTATATTCTATGTGATTCTAATTATATAATATCCTTGGAATTAAAAATATATGTAGTTTTGAAATATATTAAAATGGTTGTCAGAGGTTTAGGGATGAAGGTGAAAGACAGTGTAAATAGAAAGAATCTTCACAAAAAGCTGTCTTGGTGGTGATGGAACGGTTCTATATCTTGATTGTGGTAGTTGTACAAATCTGTACACCATTAAGATTTTATAAACTATACACATACACAAACAAGAATGAGTGTGAAACCTAGTGAAATCTTAATCGGATCTGTAGTTTAGGATTGTACCAATGTCAAGTTCCTGGATTTGAAAATGAGCTATGGTTATATAATACATCATCTTTAGGGAAAACTGGGTGAAGGTAATGTAGGAGCCTTCTATACTATTTTTTGCAATTTCTTGTGAATCTGAAATTAGTATTTGGTTACTCAGTATGTTTTATTTATTGACATTCATTTACATCTTGTAAGCTGATTCTTCATTACAGAGTAATCCCATAGTATGTAATTTAAAGTGTTTTTTAAGTTAGGGCTTAAAAGACTATGAAACTAATTGTATGAAATTTAATTTTATCAAGTGTTTCCTTGTCTGTTTTAAACCTTTTCACAGAATTTCAAGGTTGCAAATATAAATAAAATAATTTCATTTTTAAATGATCTACTTTATAGACTAAATTAGAGAACACTCATGATTTCTTAAGAATTCTAGGTTGTAAATTAAAACCTTTGGTCACTCATCTCATTGATATAAATCTATAATCTTTCCTACTTGTAACATTCTTTTTGGGTTTTTTTGACCTGTGTGTGCTCATTTCTTGAATCTCAGCTTAAATGTGACTTTCTTGTGTAAGTCTTTCTTACTCTGACACTCTTCTTTCAAAATCTTTGTTTCTACTCAGATATATGCTTCTATGCCAAGTCGAATTCATTTTACATATGTACAGAGTGATCAAATAATGGGAAAGTTAATCAACCAACAGTGTCATTTGGTATAAAATTTTGGAGTACATCCTAAATCTTAAAACATATTAATAAATTATTGAAAAGATGAGAGCACCCAACCTATTCTAGTGATACTTAACAGAGATGTATTTGTAAGTGGTAGAAGAAATATCACTCCCTGAGTGTAAGATCAATTGCTGTTCATTTTATTCACCTGAAGATAAATCACTTTTTCAGATTTTGCAGACTTTCCCTTTTTCTGAAAAAATGATATATTAAAGTGAAAGTTTCTTTACTATATCAATGCTAACTTCCTCTTCCTTTATAATACTTCTATATTGAAGGAACCCAGAGGTCAACAGTAAGTCTTGTCTGCTCTCTTTTTTATTTCAATGTTATTTCTAAACGACTTGATGAAATTCCCTTCCGTTTTGGAGGACCATTTTTCACCTGCATATGAGGAAATTTAAACTATTTGAGCTGATATTAACATATTCTATTACTATAAATTATCTATGATTAAAAAAAGTATTTGTCAATTTATATTTATTAAGTATAATTTTAGGATTCAAATCTACTGACCAGAAAATAAATAGTGTTTTTTGGTATGATGAAAGGAAAAAGGTATATGATAATGGTTAATTATCTAAGGAAATGTTTTCAGTGTTTCATCGTGTGTCAGAATTTTGCACTGCTTATATTATATGAGGAAAAACTTGGTTATTTCCCTATATTCTCATACACTTTTTGACACTTTGACAAGTACGATAGTTTTTATTTCTGCACCTAGTGACTTTTCATTCTAAAAATACTGTTTGAACCAGGTTTCAGAAGATGTATTCTGGTTCCTAGTTTGGGAACTCTGCTGCTGCTGCTGCTAAGTCGCTTCAGTCATGTCTGACTCTGTGCGACCCCATAGACGGCAGCCCACCAGGCTCCCCCATCCCTGGGATTTTCCAGGCAAGAACATTGGCGTGGGTTGCCATTTCCTTCTCCAGTGCATGAAAGTGAAAAGTAAAAGTGAAGTCGCTCAGTCGTGTCTGACTCTTCGGGACCCCATGGACTGCAGCCTACCAGGCTCCTCCGTCCATGGGAGTTTCCAGGCAAGAGTACTGGAGTGGGGTGCCATTGCCTTCTCCTTGGGAACTCTATTACTATTCAAAACTAAGCATTTTCATCTTTTATGAAAATGAGGGCCTATGTACCATTTGTTTTGATAAAGTGAGTAGAAATATGGATTATTCTGGGAAGTCTAGAATATATAGTTTTATTGTGTATATCTAGATACAATAGATTAAAGACCAGGGGATCAAAATAGAGTCAAGAAATAAATAAACATAACACTGGAAATTCTGGAAGAAAATATATAAAACTGGCAGCCAGGGGAGGAAAACTAAGAAATTACTATTTGTGGGAGAATTTTTTTCTACTCATGTGCTTTCTTACTGTTTTAATCACTTTTATTACATGTTATGTATTATGAATTTTAAGTATTGTATATAATTTTGAAAAATTAAAATACACTGTCAGATTTTTGTAAGAGCAATTTAATTGTCCATTTGCTAATTATACCAGGATTAATGTGATATGCAGAACATTGGACACTGTCTTTCAAATGCTTTTTTAAAAAAACAGTACAACCTTCTTCCATAAGAAATATCTCTTAATAAACTATTCATTAGACATACACCATTATCCTTTATGTCAGAAATTTAAAAGAAGAAAAATTTTATGACTGGCCTGAATGATGAACATTTGTCCTCATTTTCTTGTGCTCTGGCCTTTGTGATATCCAAAGGTACAGTTCCCAGGTGGCACCACTGGTAAAGAACCTGCCTGAAAATGCAGGGAACATAAGAGATGTGGGTTCTATCCCTGGGTTGAGGAGAACCCCTGGAGGAGGTCATGGCAACCCACTCCAGTATTCTTGCCTGGAGAATCACATGGAGAGAGAACCCTGGTGGGCTGTAGTCCAAACGGTTGCAAAGAGTTGGACACGACTGAAGTGACTTAGCATGCACACACATGACCTTTGTGATATCCGAAGTTACAGTTTTTTTCTTCCTTTTATAGTATACTAACACAAGTATATTTGATGCAATGTCCTAATTTTGTTTTTTTAACATTTAAATTTTAATTTTTATCATCCTTTTCCCAAGATTTCTTACACTTGCCATACTATATTGTGTACATTGAAATAATTTTGGAAATTATTACTTTTGCTTCTTGCTGTCTCTGGTTTTGTTTTGCTATTTGTGGCCTCTTCAGAGTTTTATATATGTTTGGACTGACTTATTGGAAAATCCACCATGTGTTAGCTCTCCTAATAGTTCCCCATGTCATGCAGCTCCTTACATAACACAAGTAACTATTCTTGGTGTTTTGTATATGTATTTATTTGACTGTCATTTTATTGAAAATTGTTTGACAGTTGTTTACTTATGAAAAATGCAAGACTAGCACGCTCAGTTTGTGCTGTTATAGTTAATTGTTGCTATATGGGTATTTTCAAATTTTAAAAGACTCAGAACCGTAAAATATGTACTTAGCACAAATTTTACCGCTCTTTGGTACTTTTAAAACTGTGCTTTAACTTTTTAAACCTTTGTTCTCATGCTACTTCAAAAAAATAATTTTATTGAGGTATAGTTCGTCTGCCAGACTTTTAATCATTGAAAGGGTACAGTTCCATGGTTTTCCCTATATTCACAAATATGTGTGGCCACCACCAGTGTCAATTTTGGTACCTTTTTATTACTTCAAAAAGAAACCCCATACTCTTCAGCTATCACTCTCTGGTTCTCCTTCATGTGTTTTCCACATGAATTTTGGAGTCAGCTTGCCCATTTCTACAAAAAATACAGCTTGGACTCTGATTAGGATCAATGTGGGTATTGCTGGCCATATTAACTGTGTGAAGTCTTCTGACTCTGAAAAAGTGGGATGTTTTTTCATTTGTTTAGATCTTTAAATTCTTTCAACAGTGTTTTATAGTTTTCAGAAGTTTTTCACGTTAAAAGAAAGTATTTCCAAATATATTTTATTTAAAAAAATAATTTGTTTTTGGCTGTGCTGGGTCTTCATTGCTGTGTGCAAGCTTTCTCTGGCCGCGGCAAGTGGGGGCTGCTCTCACTGCAGTGCCCGGGCTTTTCATTGTGGTAGTTCTTGTTGTGGAGCACAGGCTCTAGGCGCGTGGGCTTGAGTAGTTTCTGCTTGTGGGCTCGGTAGTTGTGCCCCGAGGGATCTAGAGCACAGGCTCATTAATTGGGCTCATGGGCCTAGTTGCTCCCAAGCATGTGGGAATTTCCCAGAAGAGAGATGAAACCCGTGTTCCCTGCATTGACCAGCAGATTCTTAACGACTGGACCACCAAGGACGTCCATATTTTTTCATTTTGGTGTTATTGTAAATTGAATTACTTTTTAAATTTCATTTTTCAGTTGTTCATTGCAAGTGTATAGAGATAGAATTCATTATTTAAATTTTGATCTTATTTCCTGTAGCTTTTCTGAACTCATTTCTAATATTTCTGAACTAAGTTCTTATATTTTTCAGTGAATTCCCTACGGTTTTCAATGTACTAAATATGTTATCTATTAGTTTGGCCAAAAAGTTCATTTGAGTGTTCCATAACATAGTACAGAAAAACCCAAACAAACTTTTTGGTAAACACAATACAGATACTTTTCCTTCTTCTTTTCCAGTTTGGAACCCATTTGTTTATTTGTTTCTTTTGCCTACTTGCCTTGACTAGTGCCTCTTTGTTGTTGTTTAGTGGCTAAGTTGTGTCTGACTCCTGTGACCCTATGAACTGCAGCACCCCAGTCTTCTCTGTCCTTTACTATCTCCCTGAGTTTGCTCTTGTCCATTGAATCAGTGATGTCATCCAACCATCTCATCCTCTGTTGCCCGCTTCTCCTCTTGCCCTCAGTTTTTCCCAGCATCAGGGTCTTTTCCAGTTAGTCAGCTGTTCACATCAGGTGGCTAAAGTATTGAAGCTTCAGCTTCAATGTCAGTCTTTCCAATGAATATTCAGGATTGATTTCCTATAGGAGTGACTGGATTGATCTCCTTGCTGTCCAAGGGACCCTGAGGGGTCTTCTCCAGCACCACAGTTTGAAAGCGTCAGTTCTTCGGCACTCAGCCTTCTTCATGGTCCAGCTCTCACATCCATACATGACTATTGGAAAAACCATAGCTTTGACTGTACAGACCTTTGTTGACAAAGTGATGTCTCTACTTTTTCATAGACTGTCTAGGTTTGTCATAGTTATTCTTCCGAGCTGCAAGCATCTTTTAATTTTGTGGCTGCAGTCACCATCCGTACTGATTTTGGAGCTCAAGAAAATGAAATCTGACACTGTTTCCACATTTTCCCCATTTGTTTGCCATAAAGTGATAGGACCAGATGCCATGATCTTTGTTTTTTGAATGTTGAGTTTTAAGCCAGATTTTTGACTCTTTTCTTTCTCCTTCATCAAGAGGCTTGTTAGTTCCTCTTCACTTTCTGTCATTAAAGTGGTATCATCTGCGTATCTGAGGTTGTTGCTATTTCTCCCAGCAATCTTGATTCCAGCTTGTGCTTCATCCAGCCTGGGATTTCAAATGAGGCACTCTGCATATAAGTTAAATAAGCAGGGATCTAGTATAATGTTGAAGAGAAGTGATGAGAGTAAACATCCTTGTGTTGTTCCTTGTCTGAGGGCCAAGTATCCTGTCATTCACAATGATGTTTACTGTGTATTTTTCTTAAATGTTCTTTATCATATTCAAGAAGTTCCTGTCTATTACTAGTTTGTTGAATTTGTTAAACTTGAAACAGTGTTAGATTTGCCAGGTGTCTTTTCTGTGTTTGTTGTCATAAGCATATGAGTTTTGTTTTCTATACTGTTGATATGATATATAACATTAGTTGGTTTTGAGATGTTAAGCCAATCTTGCATTCCTGGGATTAAATCTCATTGGTTATATTATATAATTCGTTTTTATACATTGCTGGATTTGTTTTTGCTAATATTTTACTGAGGATTTTTACATTATATTCATAAGATGTATTGGTCTGTAATTACCTTATTTCTATCTGTGGTTTGGTATCATGGTAATACTGCTCTATAAAATGAATTGGGGTTTGTCTTTTTCTGTTTTTTGGAAGAATCTGTGGAGAATTTTTAAATTCTTTAAATATTTGTTAGAATTCAGTGGTGAAATCATCTGATCTTTTTCGTTTGTGGGTAGTTTTTGATTACTAATTACTTCACTAGTATTGGTTTCTAAAGATTACGTGTTTATTCGCGAGTCAGTTTCAGTAGTTTGTGGTCATTCTATTCATTGTATTACCCATCTTATCTGAGTTACCTAATTAATTTTTATGTCTGTTTTTTTCATTACAATAGCCATTTCAGGTCTCTTCTGGATATTTGCATGATACATCACTTCCCACCCTTTTACATTCAATCTGTTTGTAGCTTTTGATGTAAGGTGTGGTTCTTCTAGACAAACATAAATGTTTTTAGCAAAACTAATACAATTATGTAAAGTTTAAAAATAAAATAAAATTAAAAATATATATATATGGAAAAAATAAGTAAATAAAAGTATCAGAACTATTGATATGAAAATGTGAGATTTGTCTCATTATTTTATTTCCATGAATCAGTATACTAGTCCACAAATTGTTTCCTACTTTTTCTATAAGACTCAGCTTGTTTTTACTATGGCCATCAAAGAAATATTTAATAAGATTAAGTTTCATTGTATTTTGAAAGTTCTGTTATTTTTTGAGTTGTAAATTCATTTCCCTTATTTTCATGTCATGAAATGAATTAAAAAATAGTGATTTGAAGTTTCCTAAACACTGGATTTTTATTATATTGAATAGTTATATCTTATAATGTGATCTTCTGGCATGGAGAAATACTATAATGTTAAATATATTTTTTAGTTGAATTTATGTATCATTTAGATTTTTCTCTGATAGTTTAAATTTTTATATTGACAGTTTGTTGCATATTGATAAATGCTTTTAAGTCATAATAGTGTGTGATTTTAACATGGATTGGCCTAATCCAATGTAATTGTTTAATTAGCTTGTAGTTACTGCAAGCTAGTCTAAATTTTCACTGATTTCCAGTCTCTAATCAGTTGACTTCTGAGATACATTTCCTACATTTTTTTTCCTTTAAAAAAAAACCTTAAAAACTGAGAACACTAAAATCACTTAAATACAAATTATAAAAGTGTTTCATAATGTTTTAAAGAAGCAATCTTGTTTTTGAAATGTCTAGTTTTGTGTATAGAGTTCCTTAGGGATTAAAAAAAATAGTTTTTCTGGATTACATACATAAAAATGTATGGAGAAGAAGTAAGATTTTATAAACACTGTTAATCATTCTACATTAAAAAAGTTTTCCTTTTTCAAAAAACCCTCACTTTAAAATAGTGGTCAAAATATGTATTCAACAAATTAGTGTAAGACTTGTAATGCAGGCAAGTATACCTTTGGCTTTTTTAGTTTTTCTACTGATTACCACTGTTAAGCAGAAGTTTCATATGGGAATAGGAAAAAATGAACTCATCATTCTCTTGAGCATCTGGAGTAAGTTTACTGCCAGAGGCAAGCTGGTAATTCCTATATTCTTATCTGTACAGCAAATCTTATGCTGCCCTGAAATGAATCACATGCACAGCTTCATTGACTCTCACAGAAATATTCTAGTGCCTATGTGAGTTTTTTTAGCTGGATAAATTGCATCTCTGGGCCTCAGTACAATTCCTTTATAAATAGTAAAGATACCCCTATAACACAGTTCCTTCATCCTTAGTATGCTTTGATAATTATCCATGGAGTCCTAAAGTAGGTATGAAAAGAATTATTGTTTTTAAATGAATGTTATATCTTATCAAAAACATGATGAACTTTAACTCTTTTATGGCTATTTAGAGCTGAAGACATTATTTGTATAGTCTTATGGAAAACTTTATAAATATCTGGGATGATAGAAACAGTCAAAGGCCTGATGGGAACTCACAAAGTAGAAAGTCTACTCCATGCTCTGCCAGCAAGTAGCTGAGTGATCTTGGGCAAGTGATTCAACTATTTAATAATTTAATAATACTTCATAATTAATTATATATGATTATTGTGGGGAAATTAACAAGATGGTGCCAGTCAGGCTCTGTTGCCCCACACTCTCACGCCCTCTCACCCCATATTCTGGAAACAATGACTTTGCACAGCTGTGTAACAGCTGAGGTCATTTATGACACTGCACATGTGTATCACGAGGCACTCGCTTGGTCATGGGGGCTTTGTGCCATATGCGTACATGAGCTTCACCATGAAAGCCCTGGCTGCTGCTGCATCAGGGCTACATTGGAGCTACATTGTAGTTATGTTATATGGGACTGTGTTTTTGCTATGTTATAGTTGTGTTATGGTTATGTTATAGCTGCTGCATCAGCCAGGAGAGAGGCTGTGTTATGGCTGCTGTGCCAGCCAGGTGAGAATAAATGTGTCTGTAGTTCCTGGGTTTCCCTGGTAGCTCAGCTGGTACAGAATCTGCCTGCAGTGCAGGACACCCTGGTATGATTCCCGGGTTGGGAAGATCCCCTGGAGAAGGGGTAGGGTACCCACTCCAGTATTCTTGGGCTTCAGTGGTGGCTCAGATGGTGTGGAATCCTCCTGCAATGTAATAGAGCTGGGTTCAATCCCTGGGTTGGTTAGATCCCCTGGAGGAGGATATTGCAACCCACTCCAGTATTTATGCCTGAATAATGCCCATGGACAGAGGAGCCTGGCGGGCTATAGTCCATGTGGTCTCAAAGAGCCGGACACTACTGAGCAACTGCACAGCAGCAGTTCCTGCGTCTCCTCGAGTCTTCTTCCAGCCTCTTAGTTCCTGCCTCACCTACCCTGGGTTCAGTGAACAGTGTGCTCAGTGTGAACAGCAAGACAACTGGTGCTGTGAACAGGATCAGCTAGATAATTATAAATTAGATAATTATTTTAGACTTGATTTCTGTGGTCCATATAGCTCCTGAATTTTATGACATTGCTCCATTTTATTTTATATTGTTTTTTAATCTAAGTAAAAGCAACTATTATATTGACGGGAAAGATCTATTTGCAGGTGAGTTACTAGGTATGTTATTGCTTCTCGTTTTTCATCCACTGCTTCCATTTTTTGTGATTATGTTTACGATATGCATTTGTAATGCATTTTTTTAAGTCCAAGCAGAACACTGCAGTAAGTAACTAAAACTTCACTACAACTTGCAGTTGCCCAGCATCTAGAGAGAGTTATTATACAACTTACTGAGAAATGCTGGGCCGTATGAATCAGAAGCTGGAATCAAGATTTCCAGGAGAAATATCAGTAACCTCAGATATGCAGATGACACCACCCTTATGACAGAAAACAAAGAGGAATTAAAGAGCCTCTTGATGAAGGTGAAAGAGGAGAGTGAAAACCCTGGCTTAAAAACTCAACATTCAAAAAACCTAAGATCATGGCATCTGCTCCCATCGCTTCATGGCAAATAGATAGGGAAACAATGGAAACAGTGACAAACTTTATTTTCTTGGGCTCCAAAATCCCTGCATACGGTGATGGCAGCCATGAAATCAAAAAATGCTTGTTCCTTGGAAGAAAAGCAATGACAAACCTAGACAGCATATTATAAAGCAGAAACATTACTGACAAAGGTCCGTCTAGTCAAAGCTATGGTTTTTCCAGTAGTCGTGTATGGATGTGACAGTTGGACAATGAAGAAGGCTGAGAGCCGAATTGATGCTTTTGAACTGTGGTGTTGGAGAAGACTCTTGAGAGTCCCTTGGACTGCAAGGAGATCAAACCAGTCAATCCTAAAGGAAATCCAGCCCTGAATGTTCATTGGAAGGACTGATGATGAAGCTGAAGCTCCAAAACGTTGGCCACCTGATACAAGGTGCTAATTCATTAGAAAAGACCCAGATGCTGGGAAAGACTGAAGGCAGAAAGAGAAGGGGATGACAGAGGATGAGATGGTTGGATGGCATCACTGACTCAATGGACATGAGTTTGAGCAAGCTCTGGGAGATGGTGATGGGCAGGGTAGCCTGGTGTGCTGCAGTTAATGGGGTTGCAAAGAGTCGGACATTACTGAATGACTGAACAACATTGCTAGCCTGGGGAAAATTCAGAATTCATAGTAGTTTCTTTCTCTTTTTGTCCACGGCCATATGTGGGATTTTTGTTCCCTGACCAGAGATTGAAGTGTGGAGTCTAATCACTGAACTACCAGGTATGAGTATAGCTTTCCCATCATCATAATGTCCAAAAATTGTAGACCAAGCCATCCTAAGTCAAGGACTGTCTGTAATACTATAGTAATGAATAATCTTTCACTTTGGAACAGCTGCCGCATGTAGATCGGTTTCTAAATTTTGGAATTACTGTCCTCTGATGCACTTCGCTGGCACTAGTAGCATCCTGTCCTTACTGCACTGTCCCCTGAGGACTGGTGCTCAAAAAGGCAGCACTAAGATATTTCTCTTGCTGCCATTTTTGCCTCGATCTGGAGGTCTCATGTCCTTCTGTCGTAGTGTGTGTGTGAGTGTGCATGCATGCACATGCTTGGATATAGAAAAAGGGAGAAAGAGATGAACAGGCACACACTGGCTGACTACTTTGTTAGCATGTACCTACAGTTAAATAGGAGACCCTTGATAGTTTTTGAGTTAATGGCTCTTTATAGAAGTAGTGCAGGGTCTCATGGTTAGTAAGTAGCAGACTTGTATTTTGAACTGAGGCATTTTTTATAGGTAGATAATATAACCAGAAAATATTGTGCTAGTGGCTAGAATTTGATGAAAGGAGACAAATACGTATTTCATATCACATTTGCATACTTTTACCTTTGACTCTCCCTCTGATAGCTCAGTTGGTAAAGAATCCGCCTGCAGTTCAGGAGACCCCAGTTTGATTCCTGGGTCGGGAAGATCCGCTGGAGAAGGGATAGGCCACCCACTCCAGTATTCTTGGGCTTCCCTTATGGCTCAGCTGGTAAAGAATCTGCTTGCAGTATGGGAGACCTAGGTTCGATCCCTGGGTTGGGAAGATACCTTGGAGAAGGGAAAGGCTGCCCACTCCAGTATTCTGGCCTGGAGAATTCCACCAACTGTGTAGTCCATGGGGTCACAAAGAGTCGGACACGATGGAACGACTTTTACTTTCACTTTTCACCTTTGACTCATGAGCAGTCTGAATGTTTTCCTCCTCATCCCCATACGTTACACTAAAAAATGTGATAGGCTGTGGCTGGAATATCTCAGGATGAAATTCTTTTTATAACAGTATAGGTTTTGTGTAATTAGAACACATTGAAAAATAAAAGTACAATGACCTTGAATAAAAGTTGTGGAAATCTCCCTGCAGGCCAGTGGTTAGGACTCCATGCTTCCAATGAAGGGGACATGGTTTTGATCCCTGCTTGAACAACTGAGATCCTGCATGCCATGAAGCTGGCCAAAAAAAAAAAAATTAGAGAGTATCTTTATACTTGTTGTAGAATTACCCTGGGATTTCTTTGGAAGGAATGATGCTAAAGCTGAAACTCCAGTACTTTGGCCACTTCATGCGAAGAGTTGACTCATTGGAAAAGACTCTGATGGTGGGAGGGATTGGGGGCAGGAGGAGAAGGGGACAACAGAGGATGAGATGGCTGGATGGCATCACTGACTCGATGGATGTGAGTCTGAGTGAACTCCGGGAGTTGGTGATGGACAGGGAGGCCTGGCGTGCTGCAATTCATGGGGTCGCAGAGAGTCGGACATGACTGAGCGACTGAACTGAACTGAACTGAATATCCACAAATATTGATTTTAAGTGACACTCCTTATGTGATATTTTGGGTATTTTTAATCCTGTGTTTTGAGGAATCATTTGTAATGTAAGTTATAGAACATTTTAGAAAAATCCCTAGATTTAGCATTAGCATCAGATCAGATCTGATCCCAAAGAAAGGCAATACCAAAGAATGCTCAAACTATTGCACAATTGCACTCATCTCACACGCTTTGTTGATAAAGTGGTATCTTTGCTTTTTAATATGCTATCTGGGCTTGTCACGGGAGCTTCTCTGATGGGTCAGTGGTAAAGAATCCATCATCTTTCAGGATTTGAAATAGCTCAACTAGAATTCCATCACCTCCACTAGCTTTGTTTGTAATGATGCTCTAAGGCCCACTTGACTTCACATTCCAGGATGTCTGGCTCTAGGTGAGTGTGAATGATCACACCATCATGATTATCTGTGTCATGAAGATTTTTTTTGTACAGTTCTGTGTATTCTTGCCACCTCTTCTTAATATCTTATGCTTCTGTTAGGTCCATACCATTTCTGTCCTCTATCGAGCCCATCTGCATGAAATGTTCCCTTGGTATCTCTCATTTTCTTGAAGAGAACTCCAGTCTTTGCCATTCTATTGTTTTCCTCTATTTCTTTGCATTGATTGCTGAGGAAGGCTTTCTCATCTCTCCTTACTAGTCTTTGAAACTCTGCATTCAGATGCTTATATTTTTCCTTTTCTCCTTTGCTTTTCGCTTCTCTTCTTCTCACAGCTATTTGTAAGGCCTCCTCAGACAGCCATTTTGCTTTTTTGCATTTTTTTTCTTGGGGATCGTCTTGATTCCTGTCTTGTATACAGTGTCACGAACCTCCGTCCATAGTTCATCAGGCACTCTGTCTATCAGATCTAGTCCCTTAAATCTGTTTCTCACTTCCACTGTATATTCATAAGGGATTTGATTTAGGTCATACCTGAATGGTCTAGTGGTTTTCCCCACTTTTCAATTTAAGTCTGAATTTGGCAATAAGGAGTTCATGATCTGAGCCACAGTCACTCCCGGTCTTCCTTTTGCTGACTGTATAGAGCTTTTCCATCTTTGGCTGCAAAGAATATAATCAACCTGATTTCCGTGTTGACCATCTGGTGATGTCCATGTGTAGAGTCTTCTCTTGTGTTGTTGGAAGTGGGTGTGTCCTATGACCAGTGGATTCTCTTGGCAGAACTCTATTAGCCTTTGCCCTGCTTCATTCTGTACTCCAAGACCAAATTTGCCTGTTACTCTAGATGTTTCTTGACTTCCTAGTTTTATATTCCTGTCCCCTATAATGAAAAGGACATCTTTTTTGGGTGTTAGTTCTAGAAGGTCTTGTAGGTCTTCATAGAACTGTTCAACTTCAGCTTCTTCAGCCTTACTGGTCGGGGTATAGAGTTGGTTTACCGTGATATTGCATGGTTTGCCTTGGAAACGAACAAAGATCATTCTGTTGTTTTTGAGATTGCATCCAAGTACTGCATTTCAGACTCTTTTGTTGACTATGATGGCTACTCCATTTCTTCTAAGGGATTCCTGCCCACAGTAGTAGATATAATGGTCATCTGAGTTAAATTCACCCGTTCTGGTCCATTTAGTTCACTGATTCCTAGAATGTCGATGTTCACTCTTGCCATCTCCTGTTTGACCACTTCCAATTTGCCTTGATTCATGGACCTGACATTCCAGGTTCCTATGTGATATTGCTCTTTACAGCATTGGACCTTGCTTCTATCACCAGTCACATCCACATCTGGGTATTGTTTTGCTTTGGCTCCATCCCTACATTCTTTCTGGAGTTATTTCTCCATTTATCTCCAGTAGCATATTGGGCTCCTACCGACCTGGGGAGTTCCTCTTTCAGTATCCTATCATTTTTCCTTTTCGTACTCTTCATGGGGTTCTCAAAACAAGAATACTGAAGTGGTTTGCCATTCCCTTCTCCAGGGGACCACATTCTGTCAGATCTCTCCACCATGACCCGTCCGTCTTGGGTGGCCCCACAGGGCATGGCTTAGTTTCTTTGAGTTAGACAAGGCTGTGGTCCGTGTGATTAGATTGACTAGTTTTCTGCGATTCTGGTTTCAGTGTGTCTGCCCTCTGATGCCCTCTCGCAACACCTACCGTCTTACTTGGATTTCTCTTACCTTGGACGTGGGGTATCTCTTCACGGCTGCTCCAGCAAAATGCAGCCACTGCTCCTTACCGTGAGGAGATACCTGTCGTCCAAGGTAAGGCTTGTTACACTCGTTTAAAAATAGGCCACGTACTGGCACTGCATTTTGTGCATTCTAGCATTGGTCATTTAAAACAGTGAATATTAAACATGTGGGCTCCACGTCTGACCCACAGAACATCCACCCCAAATCTTCTTGTTCTGTGTAAAATATCCACTGTGTATGTACTATGAAAGTTTTATCTGGGCTCCATTATTAAGTCAAAAGAATGTAAATAGTCATATTATAATAAGCTAATGACTTGTATATTTCCATATGGATGAATGTCAGTATATCTAAATAGGAAATAAATTGCAATACTATCCACCTATATTTAAAAAAATAGAATATCTCCAGATTTGCATACTCATCACTGTAGAAGAGGTATGCAGGTTTTAAGGTTTCATAATCAGTTGTCAGAAAAATAGCAGTTATTCCTGCAATATCTCATTAGCATCTGACTCAAATTATTTTTAGATTACATGATTTAGAAGACATTATAACTCCACTAAGAATTTGTAATTATTCTGAGATGCTTTCATCATTAACTCTAGAGTCACTATCAGAAAGAGTAACAATATGATATAGGAAAAAAGCTAATCAACATGAGTAAAAATATGGTCACTTTCAGAAGAACAATCTGGTCATCTGGAAAAATCCCAGCTACAACCTGCAAATACTCCCATGTGGGAGACTGGCCAAGGCACATGATTTCTAGGCAGGAAAGCCATGAGATCGGGGTGAATTAAGGCTGTCTCTAAGGAGCAGGCTATAAACTTCCAAACTGACCTTGGGCAGCATAATTGGTCCCATTTCCTCTAACGCAGTCTCATGCTGTCCTCCCCACATCAACCCAAAGTTTGCTAAAGAGCATATTGGAGCAGAAATGGACATTCTAGCACATTCTTATTGCTATATTACGTTCAAAGACAAGAACATCCCACCCACAACAGTGTTGTTCCAGGAAGCAGGGTGGGAGTAGTCGTAGATTAGAAAAGAGACTATTAATTGCACAATTAATAAGAAAGTGAAAATGTTTCAAGATCTACAATAAAGCTGTATCCAAAGGAGTCTGTTTCGTCAGTGATGCTGGACTTTGAATTCTGTGCTAAAGCTTGTAATGAACTCACTCTGGTCTGTCAACCTGTGTCCGGCTTGCTTCCTGCCTATTGAGGGGTGCGTATGCTACACAGAGCTATGATGGATTCTATGGAGTGGTGAGATTCACAGAAGTTCCAGGGTGCTCATGTCAGGATCATTCCTTGTGGAAAGTTTGATGCAGATGAAGATAAAACGTTTTCTTGGACAATAATTGCAATTTCTTTCTTTTAAAGTCAGTGGGTTTCTTGTATAGTTCTGTTACAGTTGGCCCAGGTTTAATTTCAGCCATCTCCATGAAAGCAAAACACTCGGTGCTGGTAAACCTTTCTTTAGGCTTGTAGTGTTTGAATTAAAAAAAAATAGCTGCACCTTTGGTTAATTTTTCAACATGCTTCTGGAGCTCAATGTCTACATTAAAATGAGCATATGTATCTCCTGTTCTTGAAGCCACAGGAGTATCTTGCACAGGAGTTAAATTTGTGCCATTCAGGTCTTTTACCCTAACGTGATATAGGGATCAGTGCACTGCCTGGCATCTTTCAGGCCAGTTTTCTCAATTCTGGTAGTAACGTCGTTCCTGGTTCTGATGGCAGCCTTGGTAATCAAGTACTGGGAGCTCTGGCAGGAAAGAAATCAGGAGACCCTGCTCCAGTGCCACCCTCTTCTTCATCTTCTTCAAATTCCGAATTCTCTTCTGCACCAGGTGCTAAAGTTCTTCTTAAAGGGACAGGCTGAACATCAAATGGGAGTTCTTTATTATATGTAAGAATATTCTTTAGGATTGGTTCTAGCCTCTTCAGATCTTCTGCCTCTCCTAAAATTGGTGCCCCAGCACTGCAGCAGACTTCGAGTCACCTCTGACATGTCTGACATGTCTGGTCCCCACCCCGTCCCCTCCCACCCCTACCCCAGGAAAGGCCGGGCTCTAGGGTGTCATTAACAAGGCCTGGCCCCGACATTAACAAGGCCAGGAGGAAGCGATACGGCCACTGCTGCCACCTGCCAAGGAGCCGCTGAAGCCCATTTGCCTTACCAAGTGTCTTTTAATTTCATGGCTGCAGTCACCACCTGTAGTGATTTTGGAGCTCAAGAAAAGAAAAACTGTCACTACTTGCACTTTTTCTTCTTCTGTTTGCCATGAAATGATGGGACCGGATGCCATGGTCTTAGTTTGTTTAATATTGAGTTTCAAGCCAGCTTTTTAACTCTCCTCTATCACCCTCATCAAGAGGTTCTTTATTAAGAGTTTCTCTTCACTTTCTGCCTTTAGAGTAGTATAATCTGCATATCTGAGGTTATTGATATTTCACCCAGCAATCTTGATTCCAGTGATGAGTAGAAATTTGTATAAAACCATACTCTTTGTAAATAGGCAGAATAACTCAGTTTTCCAAACTAAGTTGCACCCTGAAACATCTTTTCTTTCCTTTTTTTAATTGAGTTATTAATTTACAATGTTGTGTTAGTTTCAGGTGTACATCAAAGTGATTATATATATAAAACTTATTTATTATATATATTTATTCTTTTTTAGATTCTTTTCCATTATGGTTTATCACAGCATCCTGGATATTGTTCTCTGTGTTATACAATAGATCCTTGTTGTTTGCTTGTTTTCTATGTAGTTGTGTATAGAAGTTAATTCCAAACTCTTGATTTATCCTGTTGGTGACCATAAGCTTATTTTCTATGTCTGTGTATCTATTTCTGTTTTGTAAGTAAGTTCACTTGTATCGTCTTTTAAAATTCCACAAATAAGTGACATCATGTAATATTTGCTTTCCTCTATCTGACTTACTTCCTGGACATTTAGGTTACTTCCACATCTTGTTAGTGGCTCACTCATGTCCAACTCTTTGCAACCCCGTGGATTGTAACTCGCCAGGCTCCTCTGTCCATGAAATTGTTTAGGCAAGAAGACTGGAGTGAGTAGCCATTCCCTTCTGCAGGGAATCGTCCAACCCAGGGATCGAATGCGGGTCTCCTGCATTGCGGGCGAGTTCTTGAATGACTGAGCCACTCTTAGTTACTCTAAATAGCGCTGCTGTGAACATCACGGTGTTTAAGTAAGAGTTTTCCTAGATATATTCCCAGGAGTAGGATTGCAGGATTATATGGCAACTCTATTCTTAGTTTTTTAAGGAACCTTTGTAATGTTCCCCATTACGTGTAAGTGGCTGCACCAATTTACATTCTCAGCAACAGTGTAGGTGGTGAAACTTCTTTTCAGTTCTTTAATTTGCTTTTAGCGTTCTCTCTTTTTTTCTCTAGATTTTATGTTAATAATTTTTTCGTATCCTCACATCTACCCAGTCTCTTATCCCTCTACCAGGAGATACCTTCCCAGCTTCTCAACTGAGCAACTGTTTTGGCTTTCAAGAAGTGTTTTCAGTGTCCTGTTGTGTAGTCATGCTTAACTGCATCCATATCTTTATTTCATTGTTTCTATCTAATATTTGAGAATTAGTTATTCCACTTTCATTTTATATCTAACATCCTTCATTTGTGCTTTTCTTCTCACCCTTGAGTCTACCTTCAAATCTTATCCCCTCCCTGGTCTTCACTATCTTTGTTATAAATGTGCTTAATTTCTCTCCCATCCCAATAAGAAAATCTCTCTCCAAAATCCTCCTTATCTATCTAGTTTCCTTTTCAGTTGAAATATTTTAAAATGTAGTCTATACTTCTTTATTTCTTCATTGTTCTTACCACTTCTCTGAAACTCAGGTAGTAGGAGCCACTGATTATGATTTGGTCATCCAATCCACTGAACACTTTATAGTTCTCATCTCATTTGACTCATTTATCAGTGTTGACTCTACCACCAGTTTGAAGCTTTTTTCCTCTCTGGCTTCGCTTCTGTGATAACCTGTTCCTCAGGTTTTCTTCCTTTCTGGTTCCTCTCTCTCCTTTTCCATAGCTGGATCTTCTTCTTTTAATTCTTGCAGTGTTTCTTTCCTTCTCCTTTAAATCTTTACCCACTGTTTTCTCTTGGGTTCTTACAGCCCCTTAACAGATGACTTCCAGCTCGTTTTCTGACATATTCTGACACTCAGCTGGAGTGTCACAGGCACTGTTTGTGATTTCCTCTCCTTTATCTGCTTGGCAGTCTTGAAAAGTCTCCCCTGGGTTTCACTGTTCACCTCTATTATTCTCTGATACTCCTTCCTTCCTTACTCTCGTTTGTTCTTTTCTCAATTATAGGATGATTTCCCTCTGTTCTCGCTACAGCTATTTGTCTCTCCACCAATTTGTGTTCTACAAAGCTGCTGAAAACCCTACTAAAAGACAAATTTTGTGATGTTGCTTCTTTAGAATGCCTCAGTGGGTAACGTTAACAGGATAGAGAGTCTTTCCTTTTTTTGTGTGTTCTTTTTTCACTGAAGTAAAATCCACATAACATAAAATGAATCATTTAAAGTGTGCAATTCAGTAGAATTTACTTAATTCACGATACTGTGCAAGCATACTCCGTGTCTAGTTCTAGGATGTGTTTCATCACTCCAAATGGAACCCCTAGAATGAAAGCAGTTGTTCCTCACTCCCTCCTGTCAGCCCCTGACACCCACAGATAGGTTATCTGTTACAATGGATTTGCCATTTCTGAATGTTTCATGTAAATGAAATCATTGCTTTATATGACCTTTTTTATTTGGCTTCTTTTACTTATAGGTAATAATATTTTTGTGATTCATGTAGATTGTCGTATGTATTAGCACTTGATTCCTTTCTGTAACTGAATAATAATTCCATTATATGGCTGTATCCTGTTATCTATTCATGAGTTCATGAATATTTGGGTTGTCCACAGAGTTTGAATCCCTCTTTTTTATTCATTTGAGTATATACCTGCAGGGATTTAATTGATGGTTCGTATGGTAAATCTGCGCTTCTGGAGGAACTACCAAACTCTTTCCACAGTGGCAACAACTATATACATTCATATTAAGGGTTCCAGTTTGTACAGATCCTTGCCAGAATTTATCCCCTCACGCTTTTTTTTTCCTTCTTTTCTTTAAAATTATAACCAATCTTGTACATACAGTGGTATTTCATCACTGTTATTTCCCTAATGACTAATGGTATTGAACATCTTTTTATGCACTTGTTACACATTTATATATTTTCTTTGGGGTAATTATTAGGCTGATTGTCTTTTGTTTTTGAATCAGAAATACCTTTTAAATGATCAGATCCAAGATATTTCTGGATTTAATGATCATCAAAGAAGAGTTTACATTTTGACCTTAGAAGTTCTTTATTATTATGGTCTCATTTTAAATGGGACTTCCCTGGTGGCTGAAATGATAAAGAATCTGCCAGCAATGCAGGGGACCCCAATTCTATCCCTGGGTGGGAAAGATCCCCTGGAGAAGAGAATGGCCCACCCAATCCAATATTCTTACCTGGAGAATTCCATTGAGGGAGGAGCCTGGCAGGCTATAGTTTATGCCTCACAAAGAATCAAAAACGACTGAGCAACTTATCACGTTATCATTTTAAATAGTTGCTTGAATATTACCAGCATTTCTGGACTCTCTGTCCTTAAAATGCAGCAAGTTGTTTTTTAATCTTAATACTAAAATATCCAGTTTAGTTCAGTTCATTCACTCAGTCGTGTCAGACTCTTTGCGACCCCATGAATTGCAGCACACCAGGCCTCCCCGTCCATCACCAACTCCCGGAGTTCACTCAAACTCACGTCCATCGAGTCAGTGATGCCATCCAGCCATCTCATCCTCTGTCGTCCCCTTCTCCTCCTGCCCCCAATCCCTCCCAGCATCAGAGTCTTTTCCAATGAGTCAACTCTTTGCATGAGGTGGCCAAAGTACTAGAGTTTCCGCTTCAGTATCATTCCTTCCAAAGAACACCCAGGACTGATCTCCTTCCGAATGGACTGGTTGGATCTCCTTGCAGTCCAAGGGACTCTCAAGAGTCTTCTCCAACACCACAGCATCGATTGATTCAAAAGCATCAATTTTTCAGCAGTCAGCTTTCTTCACAGTCCAACTCTCACATCCATACATGACCACTAGAAAAACCATAGCCTTGACTAGACGAACCTTTGTTGGCAAAGTAATGTCTCTGCTTTTCAATATGCTATCTAGGTTGGTCATAGCTTTCCTTCTAAGGAGTAAGCATTTTTTAGTTTCCTGGCTGCAATCACCATCTGTAGTGATTTTGAAGCCCCCAAAAATAAAGTCTGCCACTGTTTCCCCATCTATTTCCCATGAAGTGATGGGATCAGATGCCATTAGTTTTCTGAATGTTGAGCTTGAAGCCAACTTTTTCACTCTCCTCTTTCACTTGCATCAAGAGGCTTTTGAGTTCCTCTTCACTTTCTGCCATAAGGGTGGTGTCATCTGCATATCTGAGGTGATTGATATTTCTCCCAGCAATCTTGATTCCAGCTTGTGCTTTGACTTTTTAAAAATTTCAATATAGAATATTTCCACCTAGCACTTCTTCATACCTTAATGAGCAGTTACGAAAAGACAGTTACGAAATATAAGAATACCTTATATTCTCTGTTGTTGACTGCTTTCTCTTTTTAAAAAATATTGTTTGCTTTCTTGTGAGTACGTAATAAACATATACCAGGTTAATGTTCCAGTTGACAATCAGGTATAAATGTGAATATAAGGTATAAGTGTGTTTTTTGCAGTCATGCTTATGTGAATATAAGAATCTTTGATTAATTTTTTTGAAGACCATATGGAGTAATTTTGAGGTAATTTGAAAATAAGCTTGTATTTATTATCATGGAGATATGCTAAACTGTTGAGGGTACCTTTACTGATTGTCTAGTATTTTAAATCATAGTGTTTGCTTTTCAAGCAACAGATCATGATGAAAAGTGAATTCACAATGAAAGTTATATATTAGCAATTGTTACTTTTCAGTTTGGCAAGGAAAAATTATAATCTGAAGTTTTATCTACCACCACCACTCCAAAGATAGGCAGTTTCCCTTAACTTTCTGAATGTTTCAGATTAGATTTCTAACATCCCCATTTTTAAAGATCGTATATTTATTTTAACTTATATTCTGAGATAACTGGAAGGTTTAGCCATAAAGCTAAATGTATGAAAGAGATTGGGTTTTACAAGAGAGAACGTATATCCGTTAATGTTTTTTATGTTACCTCCAAATTTTTCAAAGATGAAACAAACCTGAAATCTACTTTCCAAGGGCTTCATAGGTGGTGCTAGTGGTAAAAAATCCACCTGCCAATGCAGGAGACCTTAGGGATGCAGATTCGGGGAGGAAGATCCCTTGAAGAAGGTAATGGCACCCTACTCCAGTATTCTTGCCTGGAGAATCCCATGGACAGAGGAGCCTGATGAGCTATGGTCCATAGCGTCACAAAGAGAGAGACACGACTGATGTGACTTTGCACTCGCATGCACTTTCTAAATGAAAGGTTTTTACACACAACATTTTTCTGCTTTATCTAAAGGGCTTACTCTACAAGCTTAATTTGAGGGTCTGTTCTCTGTCAGTGCATGTAATTTCTGGAGACTAATTACATCTTTTTGTTTGTTTTGTGTTTTTTGGTTTGTGGTTTTTGTTTAATTACATCTTTTAATAAGGTGTGTTTCTTAGCTCTCAGGGAATTATCAGCATGTACCAATTATTTCTTAGAAATGGGCAATAAATTATTTGGAAAAAAATATTCCATTTTTTTTCCACTTTGCCTAGAAACCGCTTCTCTGAATAATAGACTTTTTTGGATGTCTATTAATTGGTAATTTTTGGTATCATTTGACTCCTGGGATTCTAGTTGTTAAAAGTTAACTTAATGAAGAATTGTAATTCTTTAAGTAGTAGTTGCCTATATTTTGTACTGTATTTTTTGTTATTAAGTGTCCCGTGATCATTTGTTAACTAAGTCCTTAACTTATGTGATAAATGGGACATTTTTGATCAGTCAGTCAGTTCATTTGCTCAGTTGTGTCCAATTCTTTGCAAATCCATGGACTGCAGCACGCCAGGCTACCTTGCTCATCACCATCTCCTGGTGCTTGCTCAAACTCATGTCCATCAGGTCAGTGATGCCATCCATCCATCTCATCCACTGTTGTCCCCTTCTCCTCCTGCCTTCAATCTTTCCTAGCATCAGGGTCTTTTCCAATGAGTTAGCTCTTCACATCAGGTGACCAAAGTATTGGAGCTTCAGTTGTTCCATGTCTGGTCTAACTGGTGCTTCTTGACCTGTATATAGATTTATCATGAGACATGTAAGGTGGTCTGGTATTCCCATCTCTTGAAGAATTTTACAGAGTTTCTTGTTGTCCACACAGTCAAAGGTTTTGGCATAGTCCATAAAGCAGAAGTAGATGTTTTTCTCAAACTCTCTTGCTTTTTCTATGATCCATTGGATGTTGGCAATTTGATCTCTGGTTCCTGTGCCTTTTCTAAATCCAGCTTGAGCATTGGAAGTTCTTGATTCACACACATACTGTTGAAACCTTGCTTGGAGAATTTTGAGCATTACTTTGCTAGCGTGTGAGATGACTGCAATTGTATGGTAGTTTGGACATTCTTTGTCATTGCCTTTCTTTGGGATTGGAATGAAAACTGACCTTTTCTAGTCCTGTGGCCACTGCTGAGTTTTCCAAATTTGCTGGCATATTGAGTGCAGCACTTTCACAGCATCATCGTTTTGAATTCCAGCTCAACTGGAATTCCATCACCTCCACTAGCTTTGTTTGTAGTGATGCTTCCTAAGGCCCACTTGACTTTGCAGTCCAGAATGTCTGGCTGTAGGTGAGTGATCACACATCCTGGTTATCTGGGTTATAAAGATCTTTTTTGTATAGTTCTTCTATGTATTCTCTGTATTTTATTTTTTTATTTATCTATTTTTTTCAATAAACATAGTTGTTTATTGAAAAATCAGCATTGAACATAATAGTCCAATAGATTTTTTTTTCTTCAATACTCACTGAATTCTTTTTCTTCAAAATTTTGAAGTGTTTGATTCACCAAAGAAATATCATATTTGGGAAGTTGCAGCTGAATCAGGTTTTCAAATGAACACTTAGAAGGACTCTATTTCCTCTTTAGAAATGTTGAGCTTAATTTTTTTTTAATTTATTATTATTTTTTAAATTTATTTATTCATTTTTTTAAATTTTATTTTATTTTTAAACTTTACAATATTGTATTGGTTTTGCCAAATATCGAAATGAATCCGCCACAGGTATACATGTGTTCCCCATCCTGAACCCTCCTCCCTCCTCCCTCCCCATACCATCCCTCTGGGTCGTCCCAGTGCACCAGCCCCGAGCATCCACTATCGTGTGTCGAACCTGGACTGGCAACTCGTTTCATACATGATAGTATACATGTTTCACTGCCATTCTCCCAAATCTTCGCACCCTCTCCCTCTCCCACAGAGTCCATAAGACTGTTCTATACATCAGTGTTTCTTTTGCTGTCTCATATACAGGGTTATTGTTACCATCTTTCTAAATTCCATATATATGTGTTAGTATACTGTATTGGTGTTTTTCTTTCTGGTTTACTTCACTCTGTATAATAGGCTCCAGTTTCATCCATCTCATTAGAACGGATTCAAATGAATTCTTTTTAATGGCTGAGTAATACTCCATTGTGTATATGTACCACTGCTTTCTTATCCATTCATCTACTGATGGACATCTAGGTTGCTTCCATGTCCTGGCTATTGTAAACAGTGCTGCAAATCAAAACCACTATGAGGTACTATTCTCTGTATTTTAGTAAAAATTCCATTCATATTTAAGTGAATATTCTACATCACTTAACACTGTTAGTTTTTTTTTTTCCTTGCTCTCCTCAGAATAATGACGATATTCAGTCCCAGCATGATTTTGTACATACGCTTCATATCCTTCTATATTGAGTCAGCAGGCATGTATTGAATAATTAGTATTTCTTAATAACATTGTTTTAGAATATTTTTTTTAACTTTTTAAGTACTTTCAAATCACATACCTTACTTTTTTGAAGAAATAAAAATTTTTATGAATATCTTAGTACTTTCAGTTCAAGGTAATAACACTAGGCATTATTTGAAAAACAGTGTAAAATGTTGTGAAATGGTGATGCTGTCCTAACATACCTTTTCAAGAAAATTTTAACATTTCCCCTCTTTTGGCAATCATTTTTAAAATTGTATATTTCCTATTGATCAAACAGAAGAGGAAAAATACACATTTTAATATTTTCTTTTTGTATTTTTGAAGTCTAAAGGCATTTAAATGAATTTTCTTGTAACTTGTGAAGATCTGTCTACAGTTTCCCAACCAGTAGGTAAGGGATGATTTCACTGGTATAAACCATGCATCTTCCCCTTTTAGAGTTTGTTGAACTTGATTCTTATTAAATAATTCTTTATTATGTCAGTATTGTAAATCGTCATCCCTTACAGTTCTATATATGAGATCTATGACTCATTTTCTGTGATGATATAGAATTTTCCTAGCCCTTGTACCTCTACATGTCACTGCCCCCCAAATCTGGCATTTCATTACCCTTAATGCATTTAAGTACGCTTAATTTTCTCTCAAACTTATGTAAACATGTTCTCTCACTTTTTGTGTTCTTTTAATTTACCGTGCTTAGCCACCAGCCTAGGTCAGTCTAACTTAGTATCTGCCAGTCTATTCCTTGGTATTGAGATTGTTGAATGCAAATCACAGCACTACTATATGCATGGGTCCTAATTCAAATTCCTGGTCTCCAAACCCACACTTGGCTTTCTGTAGTATTTTTGGAAATGGTAGCTTTTCTTTTTAGAAATTCTAATGAAGATTAGTGTTAAAGTGTTATATAATTTATGTGAATACGTCATTATTCATCCACTTGGAGGATACTGAGTTCTAGCTTAGGAATACATTTTAGAAAGTTGATGAATAGTTGACCCTGAACATTTAGGGGTTAGGCTTGCCAACCCTTCACCTGTAACCTTATAGTTCACTCTCCATTACCCTGGATGTGTACCAACAGTGGATTGTGTAGTACTATCAGTTCAGTGCAGTTGAGTTGCTTGGTCATGTCTGACTCTTTGCAACCCCATGGACTGTAGCATGCCAGGCTTCTCTGTCCACCACCAACTCCCAGAACTTGCTTAAACTCATGTCCATTGAGTCAGTGATGCCATTCGACCATCTCATCCTGTGTCATCCCCTTCTCCTCCTGCCTTCAGTCTTTCCCAGCATCCAGGTCTTTTCCAGTGAGGCAGTTGTTCGAATCAGGTAGCCAAAGTATTGGAGTTTCTGCTTCAGCATCAGTCCTTCCAATGAATATTCAGAACTGACTTCCTTTGGGACGGACTGATTGGATCTCCTTGCAGTTCAAGGGACTCTCAAGAGTCTTCTCCAAAACCACAGTTCAAAAGCATCAATTCTTTGGCATTCAGTTTTCTTTATAGTCCAACTCTCACATTCATAGACGATTACTGGAAAAATCATAGCTTCAACCAGATTGACCTTTGTTGGCAAAGTAACGTCTCTGCTTTTGAATATGCTATCTAGGTTGGTCACAACTTTCCTTCCAAGGAGTAAGCATCTTTTAATTTCATGGCCGCAGTCACCATCTGCAGTGATTTTGGAGCCCCCAAAATAAAGTCAGCCAGTATTTCCCCATCTATTTGCCATGATGTGACTGGATGCCATGATCTTAGGTTTTTTGCATGTTGAGTTTTAAGCCAGCTTTTTCACTCTCGTCTTTTTCTTTCATGAAGAGTGTCTTTAGTTCATCTTCACTTACTGCCATAAGCGTGGTGTCTTCTGCATATCTGAAGTTATTGGTCATTTCTCCCTGCAGTCTTGATTCCAGCTTGTGCATCATCCAGTCTGACATGTCACATGATACACAGTCTGCATATAAGTTAAATAAGCAGGATGACAGTGTATAGCCGTGTTGTGCTCCTTTCCCAATTTGGATCCAGTCCATTGTTAAATGTTCAGTTGTAACTGTTACTGCTTGACCTGCGTACAGATTTCTCAGGGGACAGGTAATATGGTGTAGTATTCCTAACTCTTGAAGAATTTTCTACAGTTTGTTCTGATCGTCACAGTCAAAGGCTTTGGTAAGGTCAATGAAGCATAAGTAGATGATTTTCTGGAACTCTCTTGCTTTTTATGTGATCTAGTGGATGTTGGCAATTTGATCTCTGGTTTCTGTGCCTCTTCTAAACCAGCTTGAACATCACAAAGTTCTCAGTTCACATACTGTTGAAGCCTCGCTTGGAGAATTTTGAGCATTACTTTGCTAGTGTGTGAGGTGAGTGCAATTGTGCAGTAGTTAGAACCTTCTTTGATGTTGCCTTTCTTTGGGATTGGAATGAAGACTGACCTTTTCTAGTCCTGTGGCCACTGCCGAATTTTCCAAATTTGCTGGCATATTGAGTACAGCACTTTGACAGCAGCATCCTTTAAGATTTGAAAATAGCTCAGCTGGAATTCCATCACCTCCACTAGCTTTGTCTAAGGCCCACTAGACTTCACACTCCAGGATGTCTGGCTGTAGGTGAGTGAGCACACCATTGTTGTTATCTGGGTCCTGAAGATCTTTTTGGTATAGTTCTTCTGTGTATTCTTGCCAACTCTTCTTAATATCATCTGCTTCTGTTAGGTCCATACCATTTCTGTTCTTTATTGAGCCCATTTTTGCATGAAATGTTCCTTTAGTATCTCTAATTTTCTTGAAGAGATCTCTAGTCTTTCCCATTCTCTTGTTTTCCTCTATTTCTTGGCATTGATCACTGAGGAAGGCTTTCTTATCTCTCCTTGCTATTGTTCGAAACTCTGCATTCATATGGGTATATCTTTCTTTCTTCCTTTGCTTCACTTCTCTTCTTTTCTTAGCTATTTGTAAGGCCTCCTCAGACAACCATTTTGCCTTTTTGCATTTCTTTTTCTTGGAGATAGTCTTGATCACTGCCTCCTGTACAATGTCACAAAACTCCATCCATCGTTCTTCAGGAACTTTTATCAAATCTAATCCCTTGAATCTATTTCTCACTTCCACTGTATATTTGTAAGAGATTTGATTTAGGTCATACCTGAATTGGAGAAGGCAATGGCACCCCACTCTAGTACTCTTGCCTGGAAAATCCCATGGACAGAGGAGCCTGGTAGGCTGCAGTCCATGGGGTCACTAAGAGTTGGGCATGACTGAGCGACTTCACTTTCACTTTTCACTTTCATGCATTGGAGAAGGAAATGGCAACCCACTCCAGTGTTCTTGCCTGGAGAATCCCAGGGACAGAGGAGCCTGGTAGGCTGCAGTCCATGGGGTCACTAAGAGTTGGGCCTGACTGAGCGACTTCACTTTCACTTTTCGCTTTCATGCATTGGAGAAGGAAATGGTAACCTACTCCAGTGTTCTTGCCTGGAGAATCCCAGGGACAGAGGAGCCTGGTGGGCTGCTGTCTATGGGGTAGCACAGAGTCAGACACAACAAAAGCGACTTAGCAGCAGCAGTAGCAGCATACCTGAATGGTCTAGTGGTTTTCCCTACTTTCTTCAATTTAAATCTGAATTTGCCAATAAGAGTTCATGATCTTAGCCACAGTCAGCTCCCAGTCTTATTTTTGAAGACTGTATAGAGCTTCTGCATCTTCAGCTGCAAAGTATATAATCAGTCTGATTTTGGTATTGACCATCTGGTGTGTATAGTTGTCTCTTGTGTTGTTGGAAGAGGGTGTTTGCTATGACCAGTGTGGTCTCTTGGCAAAATTCTGTTATCCTATGCCCTGCTTCATTTTGTATTCCAAGGCTAAACTTTCCTGTTATTCCAGGCTCTTGACTTCCTACTTTGGGATTCCAGTCCCTTATGATGACATATGTTTTGGGTGTTAGTTCTAGAAGGTCTTGTAGGTCTTCATAAAACCATTCAACTTCTGCTTCTTTGGCATTAGTAGTTGGGGCATAGACTTGGATTACTGTGATGTGGAATGATTTGCCTTGGAAATGAACAGAGATCATTCTGTTGTTTTTGAAACTACACCCAAGTACTGCATTTTGGACACTTTTGTTGACAATGAGGGCTACTCCATTTCTTCTAAGGGATTCTTGCCTACTGTAGTAGATATAATGGTCATCTGAATTAAATTTGGATGACTTTAATCATCCTATATTAAAAACTATAGTGCAGTACTATAGTATTTATTATTGAAAAAAACTGGACATGGAACAACAGACTGGTTCCAAATAGGAAAAGGAGTTCGTCAAGGCTGTATATTGTCACCCTGTTTATTTAACTTATATACAGAGTACATCATGAGAAACGCTGAACTGGAAGAAACACAAACTGGAATCAACATTGCGGGGAGAAATATCAATAACCTCAGATGTGCAGATCACATCACCCTTATGGCAGAAAGTGAAGAGGAACTCAAAAGCCTCTTGATGAAAGTGAAAGTAGAGAGTGAAAAAGTTGGCTTAAAGCTCAACATTCAGAAAACGAAGATCATGGCATCTGGTCCCACCACTTCATGGGAAATAGATGGGGAAACAGTGGAAACAGTGGCAGACTTTATTTTTCTGGGCTCCAAAATCAGTACAGATGGTCACTGCAGCCATGAAATTAAAAGACACTTACTCCTTGGAAGGAAAGTTATGACCAACCTAGATAGCATATTCAAAAGCAGAGACATTACTTTGCCAACAAAGGTTCGTCTAGTCAAGGCTATGGTTTTTCCTGTGATCATGTATGGATGTGAGAGTTGGACTGTGAAGAAGGCTGAGTGCCGAAGAATTGATGCTTCTGAACTGTGGTGTTGGAGAAGACTCTTGAGAATCCCTTGGACTGCGAGGAGATCCAACCAGTCCATCCTGAAGGAGATCAGCCCTGGCATTTCTTTGGAAGGAATGATGCTGAAGCTGAAACTCCAGTACTTTGGCCACCTCATGTGAAGAGTTGACTCATTGGAAAAGACTCTGATGCTGGGAGGGATTGGGGGCAGGAGGAGAAGGGGACGACCGAGGATGAGATGGCTGGATGGCATCACTGACTTGATGGACGTGAGTCTGAGTGAACTCCGGGACTTGGTGATGGACAGGGAGGCCTGGCATGCTGCAATTCATGGGGTCACAAAGAGTCGGACACGACTGAGCAACTGATCTGATCTGATCTGATGCTGTTCCAACCTGTGTTGTTCAAGGGTCAACTGCAATTGCTAAATGAAAACACTACTCTTATTTTTTATCCTGCTTTCGAATTGAAATGTATCTTTTTATTTATTACTTGAGTTGAAAGTCAACAAACCATGTCAAAATTTTGCCAAAAATTAATTAGTTTTTGACCTAGAGAAGATTTTTTTGATTTGCAGAATAATGACTTCAAAAGAAGAAAGCAATATTATGATTGTGATAATTTTATTATTGTTATATAATATTAATTTTATTATAGTATATTAATATAACATGAAGGGTATATAAGAATTCTTTGCATTATTTCTGTAAGTTTTCTTTAAGTATAAAATTATTTCAAGGTAAAAATTTAAAAAATAAAGTAATTTTTTATTTAGTTTTTTAAAATAAACTTTTATAGAAATTATTTTTTATTGGACTTAATTGATTTACAGTGTTAGTTTCAGGTGTACAGCAAAGTGATTCAGTTCTACATGTACATATATCTTTTTTTTTCAAGTTCTTTTCTCTTTTAGGTTATTACAGAATATTTGAGCAGAGTTACCTTTGCTATATAGTAGTTCCTTCAGTTCATTTCAGTCACTCAGTTGTATCCACGCTTTGCGACCCCATGGATTGCAGCATGTCTGGCCTCCCTGTCCATCACCAACTCCTGAAGTTTACTCAAACCCGTGTACATTGAGTTGGTGATGCCATCCAACTATCTCATCCTCTGTCGTCCCCTTCTCCTCCTGCCTTCAATCTTTCCCAGCATTAGGGTCTTTTTAAATGAGTCAGGTTGTCGCATCAGGTGGCCAGAGTATTGGAGTTTCAGCTTCAACATCAGTCCTTCCAATGAATATTCAGGACTGATCCTTATTGGTTATCTATTTGAAATGTAGTAGTGTGTGTATTTCAACCCCAAATTCCCAATCTAATCTATCCCTATCCTCGTCTTTCCCCTACCATAAGTTTGTTCTCTTAAGTCTGTGATTCTGTTTCTGTTTTGTAAATAAGTTTGTATCATTTTTAAAGATTGTTCATATTAAGAGTATCGTATGATATTTGTCTTCTGATGTCTGACTTACTACACTTAGTATGGTAATCTCCAGGTTCATCCATTTTGCTGCAAATGGCATAATTTCATTCTTTTTCATGGCTGAGTATATTATATTTTATGTAAGTATCATATCTTCTTTATCCTTTCATCTGTTGATAGACTTTTAGGTTGCTCTCTGGTCTTGGATATTGTAAATGGCAGTGCATTGAGCATTATCTGTGTATCATTTTGAACCATGGTTTACTTCAAATGTATGCCCAGGAGTAGGATTGCTAGATCACACTGTAGCTCTGTTTTAATTTTTTTAATGAACCTCTATACTGTTCTCCATGTCACTGCACTAGGTTACATTCCCACCAACAGTAGTAGGAGAGTGGACTTTCATTTGGAATAATTTTAGATTTACAGAAAAATTTTAGAGTAATACGGGTGAGTTCCTATGTAATCCTTCCCTAATTTCTTCTCACTGTTAGTTTATTAAATAAAAATATCATTTTCAGTGTATGTTTAGGAGCTGAATACATTTAAAGTCTTTATTCTAACTCTGTTTAAATATAAGCTTTAACATTAAATAGCAATTTTAGTACTTTTTACTTTTGATTTTATTTTGCAAATGATATAGTTTAGATATAATTTGACTGAAAATTTATTATACTTTACATCATAAGATTTTAAATTCTGTGGTTATGTATGTATGAAAATATTATATGTCTTGATAAATTAAAAATTCCATTTTTAGTGATATTTACAAATTTTTGGTTATATACTACAAATATAAATTTTAATAGGTGCCACTTCATCAGTTTGCCAACCATTAGTATGAAAGTTTTAATCTGATTCTGTAGAAATTAAATCAAATAGACTTATATGTTCTTCTTTGGAAATCATGTCACTGTATAATTATCATATTAGTGTATACTGATTTATATAAAATTTTTCTATTAAAAAGTCATATAAAAACTAAATTTCTTGAAGCATGTATATTTTTTAGTTATCCAAAATCTGGTCATATTTTATACATATTCGTTGAATTTGTCCATATGCAAGCATTTTCTAGGCATTTTAAAGGACTCAGACATGTCTGTATCCACAATAATTTGAGTTTCTACTCCCAACTGTTATTCCCTTCATGTTTGTTTGAAGTAAAAGTGAAAGTTGCTAAGCTGTGTCCGACTCTTTGCAACCCCATGGACTTTACAATCTGTGGAATTCTCCAGGCCAGAATACTGGAGTGGGTAGCCTTTCCCTTCTCCAGGGGATCTTCCCAACCCAGGGATCAAACCCAGGTCTCCCGGCACTGCAGGCAGATTCTTTACCAGCTTAGCCACAAGAGAAGCCCTCCTGTTTGTTTAGATCTCTCTTAATCTCTTTTAACATATTACCCTATTCTCAGCAAGTTACTACATATCCTTCTCAATACATATAACAGAAATCATCAGGTTTCAACTTTTTCACATTCTCTCCTTATTGTCTTCAAACCTGTTTATATAATTTTAATTTTTAGGTTCTATTCCATTTTTTTTCTCATTCTCTGAAACTGCAAATTGTTACCTTTCCACCTTCCCTTCACTACCCCTAGTCTAGGTAGAAGACTTTATATTCATTATCACCACTGCTTTACCTCCCACTTTTAAGATTTTAACCTTTATCTCTCTTTGGAAACATTATTTATTTATTTTTTTTACAGAAATCACTAATAATATAATGGCTGAAACCAGAGACCATTTAAAAATATGAATTCTAATTGACCCACTCAGGGTTATTTCATTTGTTGATTACTTCCTCAGTTTTAAAACTGTCTTACATTGGCTTTCAAGACAAATAAATAGCACTCTTTCTTCGTTCATGTTAACTTTGAGCTATCTGTACCCTTTACTGGCTTATCTTTCTCTGTCAGTTTCTCACTGTTGTTTCTAATCTGTAAGTCTTAAAGTACATTAAATTCAAAAAGTGGTACGTGAAATACGTAATAAACAAAGATGAAATGAAAATATTTGCAACATTTATCAGTCAAAGAATTAATGTTCCTAAAGTCTTAAACAATTCTTAGAATTTTGGCAGCACTAAGAAAAGAAAAGCCAAACTGAAAAAGTAAACAAAGGATATGATGAGTAATTCAGTTCATATAAGAAGAAATATGAATTGCTAATAAGTAAACCTCAACCCAGTTAGCAATAAAAATGCAAGTTTAAATAGAAGTCACCAGATTTGTGTATCACTTAGTTGTAAATAATTTGATCAGAATTCAGTGTGGGGAGATTGAAAAGCAAAGGATACTTTTATACACTTTTGTATGGGAGTGAAAACTAGGTATACCTTATTGTGGAGCAATTTGGCAGCATTTTAAAACATTTTATATGCACATAATCTTTGATGCAGCAATTCCTAGTTTTGGTATCCTATAGTAGTAGATATTTAAATAAGGAATATGTAAATATATTAAGGCAGTTTTTATAATAAAGTAGACTGAAAACAAGGTAAACATTCAGCAATAGGGGAAAATTATAGTCATTATGATATACTATTATCTGTTTATGGAATGCTAATTTTCCAATGGTAAAAAATTATAATACCACTAGCATTTATAGAATGTCAGTTTTATATTAAAGCTGTATATTTAAGAATCCATTGGTAAGGGATTTTACATTTAGATCTATAATCCGTTCTGAAGTATTTTTCTTTACAGGTGAGGAATGGATGGAAATTTTTGTATGTAACTGTCTAGTAATTCTGATTATACAGTGAAAGTGAGAAATAGATTTAAGGGACTAGATCTGGTAGACAGAGTGCCTGATTAACTATGGAGGTTATGAACGAAGGTTCATAACACTGTACAGGAGACAGGGATCAAGACCGTCCCCATGGAAAAGAAATGCAAAAAAGCATTGGCTGTCTGGGGAGGCCTTACAAATAGCTGTGAGAAGAAGAGAAGCGAAAAGCAAAGGAGAAAAGGAAAGATATAAGCATCTGAATGCTGAGTTCCAAAGAATAGCAAGGAGAGATAAGAAAGCCTTCCTCAGCGATCAAGGTAAAGAAATACAGGAAAACAACAGAATGGGAAAGACTAGAGATCTCATCATGAAAATTACAGATACCAAGGGAACATTTCATGCAAAGATGGGCTCGATAAAGGACAGAAATGATATGGACCTAACAAAAGCAGGAGATATTAAGAAGAGGTGGCAAGAATACATAGAAGAACTGTACAAAACAGATCTTCACGACCCAGATAATCACGATGGTGTGATCACTCACCTAGAGCCAGACGTCCTAGAATGTGAAGTCAAGTGGGCCTTAGAAAGCATCACTACGAACAAAGCTAATGGACGTGATGGAATTCCAGTTGAGCTATTTCAAATCCTGAAAGATGATGCTGTGAAAGTGCTGCACTCAGTATGCCAGCAAATTTGGAAAACTCAGCAGTGGCCACAGGACTGGAAAAGGTCAGTTTTCATTGCAATCCCAAAGAAAGGCAATGCCAAAGAATGCTCAAACTAACACAAAATTGCACTCATCTCACACGCTAGTAAAGTAATGCTCAAAATTCTCCAAGCCAGGCTTCAGCAATACGTGAACCATGAACTTCCAGATGTTCAAGCTGGTTTTAGAAAAGGCAGAGGAACCAGAGATCAAATTGCCAACATCCACTGGATCTTCGAAAAAGCAAGAGAGTTCCAGAAAAACATCTGTTTCTGCTTTACTGACTATGCCAAAGCCTTTGACTGTGTGGATTGCAATAAACTGTGGAAAATTCTTCAAGAGATGGGAATACCAGACCACCTGACCTACCTCTTGAGAAACCTATATGCAGGTCAGGAAGCAACAGTTAGATCTGGACATGAAACAACAAACTGGTTCCAAATAGGAAAAGGAATATGTCAAGGCTGTATATTGTCACCCTGCTTATTTAAACTACATGCAGAGTACATTATGAGAAACGCTGGGCTGGAAGAAGCACAAGCTGGAATCAAGATTGCAGGGAGAAATGTCAATAACCTCAGATATGCAGATGACACCACCCTCATGGCAGAAAGTGAAGAGGAACTAAAAAGCCTCCTGATGAAAGTGAAGGAGGAGAGTGAAAAAGTTGGCTAAAAGCTCAACATTCAGAAAACGAAGATGATGACATCTGGTCCGATCACTTCATGGCAAATAGATGGGAAAACAGTGGAAACAGTGTCAAACTTTATTTTTTGGGGCTCCAAAATCACTGCAGATGGTGATTGCAGCCATGAAATTAAAAGACACTCCTTGGAAGGAAAGTTATGACCAACCTAGATAGCATATTCAAAAACAGAGGCATTACTTTGCCAACAAAGGTCAGTTTAGTCAAGGCTATGGTTTTTCCAGTAGTCATGTATGGATGTGAAAGTTGGACTGTGAAGAAAGCTGAGTGCCGAAGAATTGATGCTTTTGAACTGTGGTGCTGGAGAAGACTCTTGAGAGTCCCCTGGACTGCAAGGAGATCCAACCAGTCCATTCTGAAGGAGATCAGTCCTGGGTGTTCATTGGAAGGACTGATGCTAAAGCTGAAACTCCAGTACTTTGGTCACCTCATGAGAAGAGTTGACTCATTGGAAAAGACTGATCCTGGGAGGGATTGGGGGCAGGAGGAAAAGGGGACGACAGAGGATGAGATGGCTGGATGGCATCACCGACTTGATGGACATGAGTTTGAGTGAACTCTGGGAATTGATGATGGACAGGGAGGCCTGGCGTGCTGCAATTCATGTGGTTGCAAAGAGTCGGACACGACTGAACGACTGAACCGAATGGAACTGCTAGCTCTATTTGCTTAAAAACTCTTCTTTCTCCAGTGAATTATGTTTGTATCTTCATCCAATCTAGTTTGCACAGATTTTAGAGTCCAGAAAGAAATTTATCCCTTTACGATTAATTGATTTCTGACAAGAATATCAAGAGAATCAAACAGAGAAAGAATGGCCTTTTCAACAAATGATGCTGCAGAAGGTACATACAGTAAAATGAACTCGTACCCTGTCTCACAGCATATATAAAAATTGTGATGAGGATGTTGAGCTGGTAGGATTACAAAATGGTGAAGCTTACTTGGCATAGAGTCTCTCAGTTCCTCAAAAGACTAAAGATAGAATTATCATATGACTCAACATTTCCGGGTATATACCCAAGAGAGATGGAAATATATCTTTACATAAAGAGTTGTACATGCATATTCATAGCAGTGTTATTCGTAATAGCAAAAAAGTGGGAGAAAACCACATGTCCACCAATTGAGGAATAAATAAACAAGATGTGAAATATCTGTACCATAGTATATTGTCAATAAAAAGAAATGAAATACTTATTCATGCTACAATGTGGCTGAATCTTGAAAACATTGTGTTAAGCATAAAAAGCCGCTCACAAAAGTCTACATACTTTATGATTCCATTTCTGTGAGATGTCCTAAATATGCATATTTATAGTGACAGAAAATACACTGGTTGTTTCCTAGGATTTGTGGGAATGGGGGTTTAGGGGTATGGTGACTAAGTGATGTGGGATTCTTTTTAGGGTGTTGAAAATGTTCTGAGATTGATGTGGTGATCCTTGCACCGCTCTGAATATACCAAATTCTATTGAATTGTTCACATTAAATATAAATTATATATGTGTTGACTGTATATCAACAAAGATATTGTGTTAAAAGATATATGTATCCATCAGTCGTTTTAACTCTTTGTATAGAAATTCTTCGCACGTGTGACTTCTACTATGGTGAATTATTCATTTGCATAGTTTTTATTCATTAAATTATCCAGATTTTTCAAATGTTTTAAAATGTCTCTCATTTGTCAGTATCACTCACAGTTTCAAGAAACAGTCTTTTATGTATTGGGAATCTCACAGTGGTGAATATGTGATTTATACAATTATAATTTTCAGTTGAAAGCTCAAATTTCATTATTAAGAATAAATCCTGAGAGTTATTTTTTTTATGTGACAGGCTGACTTTTTTTCATTTTTAAGAATTTATCTGCCAAATACTCAAGTTTTAGTAACTGTCATTTGTCTGTCCATCATTATTTAAATTAAAAGTAGTCTTTCCTAAAGAAAGCAATTTAGTTCGTGTAGAAACTCAACATCACAAGAGTTTTTCCTTAGGAAACCATTTTATTCATTCATACTTTTCCAGTTTCTTAAACAGTGCATTTAAAAGATGTGTATTTAAAGGCTAGTGCTTAATAACAATGATAACTTTTGCTGCTTCAAAAAATTCTTAAATTGGTATCATTTAAAAAAGAAAACAATTCCTTCCAATTTTATTGAAATATAATTGACTTCCAGCGCTGCATAAGTTTAATGTGTGCATCATAGTGATTTGGTTCGCAGACATCATGAAATGATTATGCAAAATGTTCAGGGAACATCATCTCATCTAAATGCAAAAAGAAAAAAAATAATGTTTTCTTGCGATGAGAACTCTTGGGATTTATTTTCTTAACTTTTATATATAAAAAATAGCACTGTTAATTATGTTGTACGTTAAATCCTTAATACTCTTATTTATGTTATAACTGCAAGTTTGTGCCTGTGACTACCTTCATCCAATTCCTTCCACCACTCCCCCACGTGTAATAATCACAGATGTGATGTTTTTTTTTTTCTATGAGTTTGTTTGTTTGTTTTTGAACAACATAACACTATGTTAGTTCCTGGTGCTCAGCTTGGTGATTCAGTGTTTCTGTGCATTACAAAAGGATCACTGTGATAAGACTAGTTAACATCTGTCACCATACAGAGGTATTACATTATTGAATATATTACCCATGCTGTTCATTTAATAAATTGGTATCTTTTTAATATGAGCACAAGGTTGTGAAGAATTCAGTGACTACTGTGCTATCTCTCCACTTCCTTTATTTATCTTAGATACCAGCAGTTTACCCGTCATTTGCAGTTTGCACTTTAAAAGCAAATGTCAGCATAGTGAAGAATGCAAATAATATCTTCATATAGTCTGAAACTTGAATTGACTTTGTGAATACCCTGTCATGTTTTTAGGGTCTTCCAAAGGTCTGCAGACTCTTTCAAGAATAGCTAATTTTCAATGCTTTTTCAGTATTCGTGACCTTTTGTGGTACTAGAAACTGGTTTTTCCAATATACCAGTAGATATTCTACAAGAATGTTCTCCTAATTCCAAATGTTGAAATTCACCTTTTTCTAGTTTTCTCACATAGTACTTCATCCTATATTCTTCAGTTCAGTTCAGTTCAGTCGCTCAGTGGTATCCAACTCTTTGCGGCCCCATGAATTGCAGCATGCCAGGCCTCCCTGTCCATCACCAACTCCCGGAGTTCACCCAACTCACGTGCATTGAATCCGTGATGCCATCCAGCCATCTCATCCTCTGTCGTCCCCTTCTCCTTCGGCTCCCAATCCCTCCCAGCATCAGGGTCTTTTCTAATGAGCCAACTCTTCTCATGAGGTGGCCAAAGTATTGGAGTTTCAGCCTCAGCATCAGTCCTTCCAATGAACACCCAGGACTGATCTCCTTTAGAATGGACTGGTTGGATCTCCTTGCAGTCCAGGGGACTCTCCAGAGTCTTCTCCAACACCACAGTTCAAAAGCATCAATTCTTCGGCACTCAGCTTTCTTCACAGTCCAACTCTCACATCCATACATGACCACAGGAAAAACCATAGCCTTGACTAGATGGACCTTTGTTGGCAAAGTAATGTCTCTGCTTTTGAATGTGCTGTCTAGGTCGGTTATAACTTTCCTTCCAAGGAGTAAGTGTCTTTTAATTTCATGGCTGCAATCACCATCTGCAGTGATTCTGGAGCCCAGAAGAAAAATAAAGTCTGATACTGTTTCCACTGTTTTCCCATCTTTTTGCCATGAAGTGATCAGACCAGATGCCATAATCTTCGTTTTCTGAATGTTGAGCTTTAAACCAACTTTTTCACTCTCCTCTTTGACTTTCATCAAGAGGCTTTTGAGTTCCTCTTCACTTTCTGCCATAAGGGTGGTGTCCTCTGCATATCTGCATATGAGGTTATTGGTATTTCTCCCGGCAATCTTGATTCCAGCTTGTGCTTCTTCTAGCCCAGCGTTTCTCATGATGTACTCTGCATATAGTTTTTCTCTATTAGTAATGTAATCCCCACTCAGTCATCCACTTAGAGACTTTATAGTCAGTTTCAACATACCCTGTCCTTCATTTGCCATAACTAAACAGGCCTTCACGGCTTCCCAGGTGGCGCTAATGGTAAAGAACCCGCCTGCTAATGCAGGAGACATAAGAGATCTGGGTTTGATCGGAGTCAGGAAATTCCCTGGAGGGGTGGGCAAGGCAATCACCCTAGTATTCTTGCTTGGAGAATCCCATGGACAGGGGAGTCTGGAGTACTACAAGTGCATAGGGTCACAAAGAGTCAGACATGACTTCAGTGACTTAGCACACGTGAACTCAAAATCAGTCCCCCGTCTTATCCGTTTGGCCTCCAAAAGAACCCTTCTTTATATCTGTGTCCTGCTTTCCTTAGAATTCTTGAGAATAGATCCTTGTCTCTCTTCTTCAGTACTGCATAGCAAACTAATCGGTCTTCCTGTATCCTGTTCCTGATCATCCTCTTCTTTTTGTCAATAACTGTGAAATGTCTTGGATTTTATACCTCTTGCAGGCTAGCAAATTGGTCTGCCACAGCTTCTTAGTTGTTAACAGAGGCCGAGAAGCTCCTGGCTCAGAGACAAAGGATTTTTTCTTTTTCTTTTTACTTATAACAATGCAGGCAGCATTAAGTTTCTATTCTCATTAGTTCTGTTTGATTCCTCAGTCACTGAGAGGCAATGTGGAGGAGAAGCTGTGTTCACAGAGCTTGTATCACAATTGAAGAATACTGAATTTAAGAAATCACAATCTTTAAATACGTTCCCTGAAACTCGCCCAGCCTTTACCCTGACATAAAGCCACTATCTTTATCTTTGAAGACTTTGTTATATTAACATCCTTAAAAAGAGAAAACAAAATCTGATACGACCTACAGAGACATGATAGACCCATGGTGAATTGTCTCTCAATATTTTTTGGTTAGTTTCCTGGATACTGTTGCCAAAATTGTCTTACTAAAATACATTTTTGTCATGTAGCTCAGTGATTGCAGCCTGCTTTTCCGTGTTGTGGATTGCTGGTCCTTTATAAAGTATGCTGTTATAGAACCCATGTTTTACTAATCCCCTGAGTAAGCCATGGACATAGTTTCTCTCTGTTTTTGCCCATATGTTTCTCTTGTGTATAACTTACTTTATTTCTCTTGTTCTCAAACTGATAAGATCTTCAGCCTTCAAGAACCAGCTTATTTGTCATTTTCTGTTTGACTTTCTCATTACTCCCCAAACTTCTTGCTTCTCTCAGAATATTTTGTGTCTACATCTTTTATAACACTCATTGTTTCTGTTTCCATGCTGCCTCCTCCACTGGACTTGAACTCTTCAAGGTCTTAATTTGAGATTGTGTTCCCTCACAGAGTACTTTAGATATAATAAGAGCTTGATAGAAGTTTATTGAATTAATAAGTGTATAATTCCATGGCAGGTGCCCAATAATATTTTTATTTTGATGATGATATAATTCAGCTACTAATCTTTATTGACTATGCAAAAGCCTTTGACTGTGTGGATCACAATAAACTGTGGAAAATTCTGAAAGAGATGGGAATACCGGACCACCTGATCTGCCTCTTGAGAAACTTGTATGCAGGTCAGGAAGCAACAGTTAGAACTGGACATGGAACAACAGACTGGTTCCAAATAGGAAGAGGAGTACGTCAAGGCTGTATATTGTCACCCTGTTTATTTAACTTATATGCAGAGTACATCATGAGAAACGCTGGACTGGAAGAAACACAAGCTGGAATCAAGATTGCCGGGAGAAATATCAATAACCTCAGCTATGCAGATGATACCACCCTCATGGCAGAAAGTGAAGAGGAACTCAAAAGCCTCTTGATGAAAGTGAAAGTGGAGAGTGAAAAAGTTGGCTAAAAGCTCAACATTCAGAAAACGAAGATCATGGCATCTGGTCCTATCACTTCATGGGAAATAGATGGGAAAACAGTGCAAACAGTGTCAGACTTTATTTTTCTGGACTCCAAAATCACTACAGATGGTGACTGCAGCCATGAAATTAAAAGACACTTACTCCTTAGAAGGAAAGTTATGACCAACCTAGATAGCATATTCAAAAGCAGAGACATGACTTTGCCAACAAAGGTCCGTCTAGTCAAGGCTATGGTTTTTCCTGTGGTCATGTATGGATGTGAGAGTTGGACTGTGAAGAAGGCTGAGCGCCGAAGAATTGATGCTTTTGAACTGTGATGTTGGAGAAGACTCTTGAGAGTCCCTTGGACTGCGAGGAGATCCAACCAGTCCATTCTGAAGGAGATCAGCCTTGGGATTTCTTTGGAAGGCATGATGCTAAAGCTGAAACTCCAGTACTTTGGCCACCTCATCGAAGAGTTGACTCATTGGAAAAGACTCTGATGCTGGGAGGGATTGGGGGCAGGAGGAGAAGGGGACGACAGAGGATGAGATGGCTGGATGGCATCACTGACTCGATGGACGTGAGTCTGAGTGAACTCCGGGAGTTCTTAATGAACAGGGAGGCCTGGTGTGCTGCGATTCATGGAATTGCAAAGAGTCGGATACGACTGAGCGACTGATCTGATCAGATCTGATCTGATCTGAATGAGTCTCCTTGCAATCTCTGCATGTAAATCTTCCCCCGCCCCCCCCCCCATTCTGTCTATTTTAATTATCTTGTGCTACTCTGTAATTATCTGATGTTACTGTGCAAAAAATACCGTTTATTGTTCATTGCTATTGAATATTTCATTGTAAGTGTAGGTACAGGTGGGATAAAATGTAGGTCTATCAGAAATATGTATATGCCTGAAAAACTGTCCTTTGATTCACATCTGCACTTGGGACTATGATATAGTTGTTACCACTAAGACTTACTGGATAGACAGGCTCAAAGCTAAAGTCTCGTATTAGAGTCGGTCAAAAGGGGCTAGAACTGCCTAAGTACTTCAGCAGTATGTTGAGAATGTCAAGAATACCTTCTTCAAAGACGTATGGCCTCCTCACTAGGAACAGGAAATTTTATCAACATCAACAGTGGCCTCCTTAATGCCGATTTGAAAGCCAGTGAAGAGTTCTTTTGTTTTTTTCAGAGTGCTGCTTATTCTTATTCTATACAGACTGCTAGTGTTCTTTACTTAAATGAAAGGAACGTGTATTATTGCTTATATCGTGTCTGACTCTTTGTGGCGCCATGGACTGTAGCCTACCAGGCTCCTCTGTCCATGGCATTTTACAGGCAGAAATACTGGAGTGGGTTGCCATTTTCTACTCTAGAGGATCTTCCTGACCCAGCAGAGATTGAACCCACGTCTCATGTGTGTCTTGCATTGGCTGGCAGATCCTTTATTACTAGTGCCACTTGGGAAGCCCAAGGTATCAAACTGAGAAACAGAAATTGAACATACTGATAGAACACTGGTAGTGTTGTTCTCGTTTAGTTTGCTAAGTTGTGTCCAACTCTTTCACGACCACATGAACTGTAGCCCTCTAGGCTCCTCTGTCCATGAGATTTCCCAGGCAAGAATACTGGAGTGGGTTGCCATTTCCTTCTCCAGGGGATCTTCCTGATCCAGGGATTGAACCTGCATCTCCTGTGTCTCCTGCATTGGCAGGTGGATTCTTTACCACTGAGCCACCAGGGGAGTCCTTATATGTATGAGCATTACTCTATGAAGCACCATCCTTATCACAACCTTGCATATTTTTTTCGTACTTATTTTTGAGAGTGCCTTGTACATTAAAGATACTGACCTCTCTCTACCCTTTCGGCATGCACACACTTCTTTGCTTCTCTATAATGATTTTAACTTTAAATCAAGTCACAGCTATCAGATTTTTCCTTTATAGTATTTGGTGTTCTTGCCTTAAGGAAATCTGCCTTTGTCTTAAAGTTATTTTGGAAGTCGCTGGATTTTCTAATTTTCTGGTTTTATTTATTTATTTTTTACATGTTTTTGGTTTAAGTGTAAGGGGAAGGAATCACTCCTACCCCCAAAGGCTGTATTCTTATCCTAGATCAGTGTACTGAATAATCCCCTTTTCCCCCAACTCAGTGAAATATCATCTGTAGCCTATACTGTGTTGCCATCGGTACACGAGTCTGAATTGAAACTCTTTTTTATCCCCCACTGATTTCTTTCTGTGTTTGTACCAGTTACAGTTGTGAAATAATACATTTTAAAGGCAGTCTAGGTTTGTCATAGTTTTTCTCCCAAGGAGCAAGCATCTTCTAATTTCATGGCTGCTATTAGGATGGTGTCATCTGTATATCTGAGGTTATTGGTATTTCTCCCAGCAGTCATGATTTCAGCTTGTGCTTCATTCAGCCTGGCATTTCGCATGATATACTCTGCATATAAGTTAAATAAGCAGGGTGACAATGTACAGCCTTGACATACTCCTTTCCTAATTTGGAACTAGTCTGTTGTTCCATGTCCGGTTCTAACTTTTGCTTTTTGACCTGCATACAGGTTTCTCAGGAAGCAGGTAAGATGGTCTGGTATTCCCGTCTCTTGAAGAATTTTCCACAGTTTGTTGTAATCCACATAGTCAAAAGCTTTAGCATAGTTAGTAAAGCAGAAGTAAAATTTTTTCTGGAATTCCCTTGCTTTTTCTATGATCCAGTGGATGTTGGCAATTTGATCTCTAGTTCCTTGCTTTTTCTTAATCCAGCTTGTATTTCTGAAAGTTTGCAGGTCATGTATTGTTGAAGCCTAGCTTGAAGGGTTTTGAGCATAACCTTGCTAGCATTTGAAATGTGCACCATTGTACAGTAGTGTGAACATTCTTTGGCGTTTTCCTTCTTTGGGATTGGAATGAAAATTGAACTTTTCCAGTCGTGTCCCCGTGCTAAGTTTTCCAAATTTGCCGGTGTATTGAGTACAGGACTTCAGCAGCATAGTCTCTTAGGATATGAAGTAGCTCAGCTGGAATTTCATCGCCTCCACTGGTTTTGTTTGTAGTAATGCTTCCTAAGGCCCACTTCACTTCATACTCCAGGATATCTCACTCTAGGTGAGTGACTACACCATCATGTTTATCTGGGTTATTAAGACCTTGCTTGTACAGTTCTCCTGTGTATTCTTGCCACCTCTTATTAATATCTTCTGCTCTGTTACGTCCATACCATTTCTGTCCTTTATTATGTTTATCTTTGCATGAAATTTTCCCTTGGTTTCTCTTATTTTCTTGTTGAAAATTGAATATCTACTATGTGTCAATTTCTAAGGATGCACTGATGAGCAGAACAAATAAAAATTCTACCTCCATGTACTTTTCAGTGAGTTACAACTCCTTGCAACTCCATGCTCTTTGCATGAAGCGAAGAGCAGACTCATTGGAAAAGACCCAGATGCTGGAAAAGATTAGGGGCAAGATGAGAAGCGGGTGACAGAGGATGAGATGGTTGGATGACATCACTGACTGACTAACTCAAACTCATGTCTATTGTGAGAGAGTGAAGGACAGGGAAGCCTGGTGTGCTGCAGGTTATGGAGTTGCAAGCAGTTGTACTTAGCAACAAAGCAGCAACAACAACCTCCATGTAACTTATTTTAGTGGGAGGAAGACATACAAATAATGTAATGTGTTAGGTGTTGACCTTAAAAACTTTTCTTTAGGAAAAATGTGTTGATTCAGGATCAACAAACTATCGTAACTGGGGATCTGCAACCATGACAAGCCTTATGCAGGTCCCTACAAAGGAAGGAGGAGAGGGCTCTTTTATTTATTTGTGTTTTTGCCTGTTCTCAGTCTTCAATGGTGTGCAGGTTTTTTCCTAGTTGCTCTGCGCAGGCTTCTCTTGTTGCTGCAGAGCTCAGGCTCTAGGGCGCCGCAGTCTTCAGTAGTTTCTGCTCCCAGCCTGCAGAACACGGCCCCAGTTGCTGTGGTACATACGTTTAGTTGCTCTGAGACCTGTGGGATCCTCCCGTATCAAGGATCGAACACATGTCTCCATTGGCGGGCAGATTCTTTACCACTCAGCCCCTAGGGAGGACTCTTAAGGAAGTGAAAATAAATTGGGAGTTTTTAGTAAAAGAAGAGCCCATTGGGGGAACTGAGAGGTCAAAATAAATGACTTTTCATTGACCGAGTGATAACAGTTTCTCATTGGCTGACCTCTTGCCAGGCAAGAAAAGGACCAGTTCCTCCTACTGGTCTCCACACTCTTATTTTAACTGAGATTTCTCTTTATTAAATTTTATAAAAGCAAATAATTAAAAGTAAAGAGAATTGGGAAAGTATTGGGAATGTTGGAACAAAAGGAATGTTTTATAAATAGAGTGTGTGTGGAATTGTTTTGTTTAGATTTGTGTAAAGAATTTTTAGATGAGGGAATCACTGGCAAATCTGGCTCACTGGAAAAGTCCAGTCTAGTAGAGTGTCAGTAGTTGCTAAGGGAGAGCATGCTTGGCATGTTTCAGAATCCTGCAAGGAGTTCATTGTGGTTGCAGCAGGATATGAAGAGTAACAGAAGATGAGGTTAGAGAGGGAATAGGAGGTACAGAAGATTGGCTTGAACCTGTATGGCCTCACAGACTAATATAAGAAGTTTTGCTTCTTACTGAGTGATCTGAAGAGCATTACAGGGTTTTAAGCAAAGGAATGGCATTTGCTGATGTACGTTTTAAAAGGAGGCTGTCAAGAAAGGAGGCAAAGACATCAGCAAAGTTTTGCAACAGTTCAGGCAAGAGATTATGGTAACTTGGATGAGTGGTAGCAGTGAAATCAACTAAAAGTTCTTGGGGGGAAAAAAAAAGTAGTTAAAATTTGGAAATAAAATGAGAATAGAAGCAATTAGCTTTTCCAAAGGGCTGGATGCAGGACGTGAATTATACCATCCTAACTAATATCTTTTAGGCTTCCCAGGTGGCTCGGTGGTGTAGAATCCACCTGCCAATGCCGGAGATGCAGGAAATGGCAGCTGACTGCCGTATTCTTGCCTGAAAATCCCATGGAGAGAGGAGCCTGGCTGGCTACAATCCATGGGGTCTCAAGGAGTCGGGCACGACTTACTGACTGAGCATGGACACACAACTGATATCTTTATTGCCTGTCTGTTTATCTATGGTTTAAAAATCCTTTATATGTAATAGTAATATTGATTCTCATTTAAATTCAATAATTTTGCTTTGTTGTTTAAAACACTTCAGTGACATTCTGTTGCACTCTGTATAAAATTTATTGTCTTTATCATAGCCAATAAGGTGTGCATTATCTGGAACCTACATATGTGTCAAAACTTAGCTACTATAAACAATTTTTTCTTCAGTTTCTTGAATATATGCCAACTTCTGTGCCTTAGAAGTTTTGCACTTGCTTCTCTTCCTGTTTGGAAGGGTCCCCATCCCCTACCTCACTTTTTGCCTATTTAGCGTACTTATGTATTTTATGTCTCAACTTGTTCCTTAGGCAGGCCCATTTTAAGGTAAATTATTTCCTTGCTTCTCTCTCCCATGCCTTTCTCCTTCTCAGCCATTTGTTTTGTTCCTTTTTGGCATTTCTTGCAGTTATTTCTCTGTTCAGTGTTTTTGTTTTATTTGCTTTGCATTTGTTTGTTTTCTTTTCTTTGGTATCTCCCTGAGGTAAGAACTGATTCTAACTTGTTTAACTTTGTGTTTCAGTACTAGTCTGGTGTCTGCCCCATAGACTCATTCAGTAAGTACTTCAGGTTGGATTGACTGATTAATGCACAAATGAACAACCAAAATATTTACTTTATATGCCAGAGTTACCAGCCCTGAACATTACACCTAACTTAGATTTTTATTGGCTTGTTATTTTGCTGCTCTCCTTGTTTAATCAGCCATTGCATATTGCTAATTGTAAGGTAATCATACATAATTCTTTATCACTAGAAGAAAGTTTTTCCTTGAAATTCATTTTGTTATTAAAATTAGGCAAATCCTTATGTTTCAGAAGATAGCTGTAGTCATTTAGTTACACTGCCTGTTACAATGATGTGTGAAAGGAATGTGAATAGTAGCTTTAAAGATGTTTCCTACCCCCACCCCTTTTGCCCCTTGAAGCCCTTATCTTAAAGGAAGAAAAGGATAAAAGAGAACTCTATGGTGTGAGTTCAGGTTTACTACTGTAAGTATATAAGGAAGGCCCCCTGTTACCATGACAACAAATGGATGAATTTCAAATGGAAAATTTTCAACGTAGGGAACTGATAAAATTGTAGCATCCCTATTCTCTTAGTATAGAATTGCTCTTTGGCAAGTTGTAAAAAAAATGCTGAAATCCCCTACTAAAATTAATAAAATAGTCCTATAATATTGTTTTAAAGTAATTTATTATGAGTTAAAACTATACCAAAACAGTATACTTTCATAGATCTGTCATACAGAAAGTTAAGCATTTAATTTGACATTAAAAATTACTTTTCTAACCTGTACTGTATCTTTGCTTAAATGGTAAATAGTTTAATATATTGGGAGTTTTTGACAATAGAAAATGACCTGCCACTTTATATATTCCTTTGCCTTAAATGCTTTCTAACTCCAGTGGAGGAAGGCTGTTAAGCTTTAAGTGCTCTGTCATATTGGCAGGCTTTTATAGTCGAAGAGAACCGCAGTGAGCAGTGATGATGGAAAACGATGGCAGGTAGACTTAAAACACCATAAAGCACAGACGATTGTGTGTAATGCCTTGAATTGAATCCTTTTCGAATGAAATGATCAGCCATATGTGCCACCCTTATGGACCCCGTAAGAAGAGGAGAAGAAATGTGCCCTAATGCTAACTGTGCATGAAATTGCAGTGTTAGGAGATATTGACCAGATGTTTCAATCTCAACAAATAGCTTGTTATGTGACTGAGTGAAAATATCTTTGCTGCTTTGATCACACACACCTTGAAAGAAGGGGTAATTTAATCGAGGCTGTCGTAGTTCATCACTGTCAATAAACTTTGACTTGACCTTTGCCTCATGTTTTTGATGTTGCTTCTGATAAGCGTTGATGGGCAGATGTTTACTGCCTTGAGGGATTTTTCTTTCTATAACATGTATGCTAGAAATCGTAAAGGAGAAGGATTTTTCTCAATTCTTCTCTTGCTCTTTGGTTATTATTTGGATTGTTTCTCTGTAGATTTTGTAGAATTTCTGCGCGAATACATCTGAGTGACATTTTTACCTTTAAAGACCCTCAGTGGTTTTTCTCCAAAAGTTTCTTATTCTCCTCACCTCTCTGTCCCAGTTTTAATTGGCCACAGTTAGCTTCTGTGGTGATTTTTTTTCTTGTTTCATATACTGAATATATATATATTTTTTTGTAGTTTGAAGTGATGGATATCTTAGAAAAGCATCATGATTTGCTGACTTTTACGATTGGGAACAGTGAAAGCTAGAGAGATTAAGTTACTTATTCAAGGTTACTCTTTTCAAAGCTGGCTGCATGTCTGAGAACTGATGATACTCTTCCCAGTAAAATTTTCTTTAGTTCACTTTCTTTCTTATATCTAGAGTAGTGATTGAGAGTACACCTTCTAAAATAATCCAGACTTGAACTTGCCACTGACCTATTTTCCTCATCTGTGAAATTGAAATAGTAAGTATCTATATTGTGCTTGGTAGTTCAGATTAGCTGAGATTACATAAGTAGGTAAAGCATTAGCATATTGTCTAACATAAAGTAAGGGCCCACTAATTTAACCCTCAATTATATTTTTGTTTCTAAAAGGAAGCCTTGCATGCTGCAGTCCATGGGGTTGCAAAGAGTCGGACATGACTGAGCGACTGAACAACATCGTTCGTTAATTACAGTGCTTTTTAGCTGAAGTTTTTTTTTTTTTTTTATTGCAGTTTTTTCTTAGGTTGTCAGAGGAAAGTATTTAGACTATATGGGGAAAATTAAACTGATTTTAGACATCATTTTTAAATTATGGTAGAAAATATAGATAAATAAAATGTCCTTTAAACTAGAGCAGCTGTTGCTACTATCTCCATTACTTTGAAGTTTCTTGGCAATTGTAGGAGATGAAAAATTTTCCTTGACTCTCATAGGGTCCCTGGCTAGGTTTGAAAATCAAACGGACAAAACATACAAATTTATTTAATATAAATTGTATGTGATGTGAGAGCTTTCTTAAGGCAATGAAGATCCAAGCAAACAGTTTGACCTGTGTAGCTAGCTTTAATGAAGAAAGGGAAATCTTGCAGAAATACAATAGGTCAGAGAGTGTGAGCAAGTGTTAACTTGAGGAAATGTAGCAAGGTCTTTTTATTAGGAGTCTTCTCAGTGTCCCTTTGTCTTTGGAGATAAAGGTGCTCTTTTCCTTCAGATACAGGGAGGGCGCTTCACACATGAAGGTTTTATGACCTGTTTCAGGAGAGGAAAGGGATGGTAAGAGTGATCATTTTCCTGCTTCTGCCTTTTTTTTCAAATTCCCTTAGCCACTATGCCATAACTTGGAGTAGTGTGTCTTAAACCCCCTCAGTGTATTGGCTACATATATTTACAACATCATTTCACTTTGTAAGGGAATATAACAAGTTCAGGTAATGTCATGGAAATGTTATATTGAATTCTCTTTCTGAAGACTTTTTCTGTAAGATTTTTTTTTTTAACAAATCAAATTTCTCCTTGTAAGACATCTCTATTTTGACCTAAAAGTAAGACTTAATTGTGCATGGCAAGAAAATAAAAGAAAGGTAGGCCTAATTTTTAAAATCTTGGGAGAACATAGAAATAGAGTATAAATTATCTGTTTGGTAGAAATCTTATTTCCCAAAGACCTTTGTTGAATAAAAACCTGAATCCTGTTACAGCACTGTATTCAGGTCCTGTGTTATCTTTTTATCATCTGATTTTAGAGTCTTTTGGAAATAAATCTGGGCTACTTATTTTTGATAAGTGAAGAAATTGAGTAACAATTTTCAAATAATATAAATTGTTTAAAAATGTTTTTGAAAATTTAGATGAATAGTTTTGGATCAGTGGTTTTCTTGGTTCATTTGTTGCTGTCCTATAGCCTTCTTACCCTTATGTTTGAAAAGAAAAAGGCATCTACCCTAGCTATATCTGTGTTCTCCCTACACCATTCCTCTTCCCCCTCCGTCCTCTCTGGTGTGGGTGGTCTAATCCCTTTTAAGAATCTAATGAAATTTGTGAATCCTATCTTCTGAAAAATGTATCAGAATTTCCTTATATTTCAGAGAGTTCATGGATTCCCTGCTTTCTCTCATGTATACCTTGACCTGATTGGAGCCCATGGACCTCAGCTAGGCCACAAATTTCATTAGAAAATAAAATTCAAACTTCTTTCTAATAATCTCAGTATTTAACAATTCACCTTAGAAATAATAGTCTTAATGATACCCATATAATAATTACAATAGTAGTGATTAAAAGAATAGTTAAAATTTTATTCTGTGCCAAAGTTATACTCCATCTTCTGTTAAACCTTTAACCCAGACTAATGGTTTATTATTAATGATATCTCCAAATGGACTTATCCAGTTTACATTTATTGTGTGCTTTAGAAAATAGTGTATCTTTAGAATACAATTTTAAAGAGTAGATTATAAGCATTTTGATTCTAAGACCTTTGCTGATTTATCTTCATTTATTGCATTTACACAAAATTCCTTTTAGGAATACTGAATTTATTTTTAGTTCTTTAATTTCAGTAGTCTCTGTTTTGCTTCTGAGCCTGTTTGTCATTCTTCTGCTGCTGAAAATTAACTATCTGACCCATACCCACATGTCCCTTATTTCCTACAAATTTCCGTTTGGATTCAGGTTCTTGTATTACCCTTAGGATATCTTCTTTGGTCACTCCCCAAAGCCTAACATACATGCTACTCCTATGTGCTGCAGTCATGTTCTTATTCTCTCTTGCTCACTCGCTCACTCGCTGTCACACTTTATATATATAAAAATGGATAGGATCGGAAGAGTAGGTTCCAGGCTGGTTAATACTTGGGGATCGGAAAAAGAAAACAAGTCTACTGAAAAGAGAATTGTTTCTTTATCTATTATTTACTACAGTAATGTTCAGCAGGTGTTCATTGATCAGAAATAGTTGTCAAATGAGCTAAATGAAGTTACACTAAAATTTATTTTTATTATATCTCAGTGTACTGTTATTGTCCTCACTAGTACTCTTCAATAGGTACTGCTTCAGGCACTTTACTTTCATTATCTTATTACATTCTCATAATAATTCTACAAGAAATATAATTTTTCATAAAGTATATAATTTATCATCACGTGACTAAATGAACTTACGTAGGTCTGAGTCTAAAGTTTGCTTGTTTGTTTGATTTTTCTAGTAGGCCAAAGTTTCCCAAAATCTCTTCAGAGAAATAGATGTTAACACATATTTAACAACAGAAATTGGAGAAGGCAATGGCACCCCACTCCAGTACTCTTGCCTGGAAAATCCTATTAACGGAGGAGCCTGGTAGGCTGCAGTCCATGGGGTCGCTAAGAGTTGGACATGACTGAGCGACTTCACTTTCACTTTTCACTTTCATGCGTTGGAGAAGGAAATGGCAATCCACTCCAATATTCTTGCCTGGAGAATCCCAGGGACGGGGGAGCCTGGTGGGCTGCCGTCTATGGGGTCGCACAGAGTCGGACACGACCGAAGTGACTTAGCAGCAACAACAGAAATAACTAAAAACCTATTTGGGGGATAATAGTAGGATTATTGGGAATCAGTTTTTACTAATGGGTTATATACCAGTAGGTGAAAATGAAGCAGCTTTGGCGGGACAGGAGAATAGTATTAGTCATTGAAGAAGAATGGATTCTTGATAATATTTATGAAAATTTTGTTTCACCCTGACTCACTTGGTAGCATAGCAGTCATCTCAGAGAATCAATCCTTTAAGCTTTGTGATATATGCAGTTTTCCTAACCAACTACCTCAATTTGATTTCCTCATCACCCTTTGTAATCTGCTTTGTTGCTGTTATTTCCCAGTTTTGACGTTTAATTTCTAATAGTTGTGCTTTATGGTTTTCTTGAAATGCCTCATTGGGTTTTCTCTTACAAAATTTTTTATCTTTAGGCTTATCTTGCAAGTATTTTAGTATCTAGGTGTTGTTCTTCATCGTTCTTCATGGATTGAATTAAAGTAGCATTATTTTAGAAGTGAGTGGTTCTTGAGCATCACTGTCATTTATATTGTCCTAAATATTACATTTAGGTGACAAAGAGAAAATTCATCTGATAGGTGAAGTTAATAGAAATCTTTGCATGTCTTGTTTAAGTCTCTTTATGTGAAGCTTAATATGTCATTTATTCAGCTCCTATTTAAATCCAGTTGTAAATTTCCTCCTCCTGATTTCTTACCTGATGAGATATCATCTCTTATCCTCTCATTTTTGCTAAAAATCCCTCCTGTGCACCCTCTACCTATAGAATGTTGCCTAAACTTCTTAAAGTGGCATTTAATGATCTCACCTAGATATTTGCTCTCATCAGTCTCTTTCCTCACATACTTGTTGTTCAGTTGCTCGCTCATGTCCAGCTCTTTGTGACTAACCCCATGAACTGCAGCACTCCAGGCTTCCTTGTCCTTCACCATCTCCCGGAGCTTACTCAGACTCATGTCCATTGAAGCAGTGATGCCATCCAACCATCTCGTCCTCTGTTGTCTCCTTCTCCTCCTGCCTTCAATCTTTTCCAGCATCAAGGTCTTTTCCAATGAGTCAGCTCTTCGTATCAGGTAGCCAAAGTATTGAAGCTTCAGCTTCAGCATCAGTCTTTCCAATGATATTCAACACTGATTTCCTTTAGGATTGACTGGTTTGATCTTCTTGCTGTCCAAGGGACTCTCAAGAGTCTTCTCCAACAACACAGTTCAAAATCATCAATTCTTCGGCACTCAGCCTTCTTTATGGTCCAACTCTCACATCCGTAACTGACTACTGGAAAAATCATAGCTTTGAGTAGACGGACCTTTGTTGGCAAAATAATGTCTCTACTTTTTAATATGCTTTTTAATAGCTTTTCTTCCAAGGAGCCAAGTGTCTTAATTTCATGATTGCAGTCACCATCTGCAGTGATTTGGGAGCCTAAGAAAATAAAGGCTGTCACTGTTTGCATTGTTTCCCCATCTATTTGCCATGAAGTGATGGCACCAGAGGCCATGATCTGAATGTTGAGCTTTAAGCCAACTTTTTCACTCTCGCCTTTCACCTTCATCAAGAAGCTCTTTAGTTCCTCTTCTCTTTCTGCCATAAGGGTGGTGTCATCTCCGTATCTGATATGCAGATGACATAACCTCAGATATGCAGATAACACCATCCTCACACATAATGCTCTGTAATTATATTTCTAATTGACAAATGTTTATTTTCCTTTATTTCTCTTTCTCATTATTTTTATTAACACCGTTCTTATTTCTCAAACTGTGTGCAAGGTCTCATCTGTGTGGACACAGTTTGGTTCCACAGTATATTTTAAATTTTCTAGGGAAACAGTGATATCTATTAGACATAGTACAAACCACTTGCTTCAGATACTTCCATTTTAAAATTGGATTGCAATCTTTCTTTTGGTGGTGTCATAAACTTTGTAAAATTGGGTTTCTGTGATTGGGGAAAAAAAAAAAAGCACTGCTCAAAAATCACTGTGAGACAGGAAATGAGTGTGGTGGTGACCAGTCTGATTCCAAGGTTTGAGAATTTTGTAGTGCTCAACAGGGACTGAATTGTTATGAAATAAATACTATGTTGTTTAGAACTAACTACTTAATAAATAAAACTTCTTTTTCCTAACACAGTAAAGGAGGCACGTGCTCTATGCTTCTGTTTTCTTTTCCAGTTTATAGCTATTTTTGAAAATTATACCTATCCTTCAGACTAGTTGATCATGTCACCACTCATCCCTGGGAGGCTCTTCTGATCCTCTCAGCTGCAATTAATCTCTCTCCTGGGTGTTTCCTGGTAACATGGTATCTTTACTATTGCTTTCAAAATTGTATTCAACTAATTCATGTGTTTATTTAAAGTTAACAGTGATGACTTTCTGGTTCTCCTGTTAGGTGTAGTTACTTACAGTATAGTAAGAGCTATTTCATATCATTTCCAGAACTAAAGTGCATGTTTTTTAAGCCTATTTCTAATTCTTAAAGCATCCTTATAAGATCACAAGTTATATTATCCACATTTTGTATGTGAAGACATTGGAATTTAAATCACTGTTAATTTCTGTCACACTGCCTACCTCCTAACCTTTGACTGTTCTAGTTACTTCTCCTTTTCCTATTGATAGAACCAGCTTTTTGATATATCCTTAAAAATTCTATTGAGTTTTTTGTTTGTTTTTATTTATTTGTTCATGGCTGTGCTGGGTCTTCAGGGCTGCCCACACGCTTTCTCTGATTGCAGAGAGTGGGGCGCTCTTCAGTTGCCGTGTGCGGGCTTCTCACTGCCATGTCTCCTCTTGTTGGGGTGTATGGCTCTAGGGCAAGCAAGCTTCAGTACTTGTGGCAGGCAGCCTCGTTAGTTGCTGCACATGGGTTTAGTTGCCCCGCAATGTGTGAAATCTTTCAGGACCAGGGATTGAACCCCTGTCCCTTGCACTGGCAGGGAGATTCTTAACCATTGGACCGCCAGGGAAATCCTCATATTGAGATTTTGATTAGGATTTGCAATGGCTCTCTGAATCTATTAATGGAGAATTGTTTTTTTAACAAGTATTGAGTTTTGGGGAATTCCATGGCAGTCCAGTGGTAAGACTCAACACTTTCACTGCTGAGTGACCAGATTCAGTCTATTGGTTAGGAAACTAAGGCTCCACAAACCACACAGCATGGCCAAAAATGTGTGTGTGTGTGTGTATACATATTTTTTCCTAATCCATACACATATTATATAGCACTCTATTTATATAGGTATTTTTCCCCTTTAGCAAACATATATAGTGTTCTCTGTACAGATTTTGCACGTTTTCTTAAATTTATCCCAGTATGTTTCATTTTTTTATATTATTGTAGATTACATTGTTTTCTTAATTTTAAATTTCAGCTGTTCCTTGGTAGTATATAGAATCACATTAGATTTTTTTTTTTTTTTTATAATGATCTTGACTCCCAAGTCAGGCTTCTCCACGCCAGGCTTCAACAGTATGTGAACCGTGAACTTCCACATATTCAACCTGGATTTAGAAATGGCAGAGAAATCAGAGATCAAATTGCCAATATCCACTGGATCATTGAAAAAGTAAGAGTTCCAGAAAGACATCTACTTCTGCTTTATTGACTACACCAAATCCTTTGACTGTGTGGATCACAACAAACTGTAGAAAATTCTTAAAGAGATGGGAATACTAGACCACCTGACCTGCCTCTTGAGAGGCAGGCCAAGAAGCAACAGTTAGAACTGGACGTGGAACAACAGACTGGTTCCAAATTGGGAAAGGAGTATGTCAAGGCTGTATATTGTCACCCTGCTTATTTAACTTATAGGCAGAATACTTAATGAGAATGCTGGGCTGGATGAAACACAAGCTGGAATCAAGATTGCCAGGAGAAATATCAATAACCTCAGATATGCACATGACACCACCCTTATGACAGAAAGTGAAAAAGAACTAAAAAGCCTTTTGATGAAAGTGAAAGAGGAGAGTGAAAAAGTTGGCTTAAAAATCAAGATTGAAAAAATGAAGATCATGTCATCGGGTCCTATCACTTCATAGCAAATAGATGGGGAAACTGGAAACAGTGAGAAATTTTATTTTCTTGATTTCCAAAATCACTGCAGATGGTGACTGCAGCCATGAAATTAAGAGACCCTTGCTCCTTGGAAGAAAAGCTATGACCAATCTAGACAGCATATTAAAAAGCAGAGACGTTACTTTGCCAACAAAGGGTCCATCTAGTCAAAGCTATGGTTTTTCCAGTAGTCACGTATGGATGTGAGAGTTGGACTATAAAGAAAGCTGAGTGCCGAAAATTGATGCTTTTGAACTGTGGTGTTGGAGAAGACTCTTGAGAGTCCCTTGGACATCAAGGAGATCAAACCAGTCAATCCTAAAGGAAATCAGTCCTAAATATTCACTGGAAGGACTGATGCTGAAGCTGAAACTCCAATACTTTGGTCACATGATGTGAAGAACTGACATTTGAAAAGACCCTGATCCTGGGAAAGATTGAAGCTGGGAGCAAAAGGGGACAACAGAGGATGAAATGGTTGGATTCCATCACCAATTCAATGGGCATGAGTTTGAGTAAGCTCTGGGAGTTGGTGATGGACAGGGAAGCCTGGCGTGCTGCAGTCCATGGTGTTGCAAGGAGTCGTACACGACTGAATGACTGGACTGAACTGACTCCTGAGACCTTGATAAAGTCACTTTTTAATCCTAAAGCATTTATATGAGATTCTTTGTGATCTCAGATATTCCTTAAACATGCACAGATTGGTCCCCAGCCAAAGTCTCAGTAATTACTCTACATGGATTTCAGCTCATTCCTCTTTGAAACTCTTTTGCAAAATTTCTAGTCTCTTGACTCTCCTTGAGCCTCTGTCTGCTCATTTCAGTGAGAATGCCAGGTTGTGTTTGTCTTCTTCCTCCCTGCACTGTAGTCTGTAAATTGCTTACTGGCAGAGAGACTGCATGATGTCAGGGCTTGCCTTGAGTCTTTTCTATCAAAGATTGCAGTGCAGCTCTTCCTGTTGGCCACTGTTTTAAAATTGTATAGTTTTCTCCTTTTGATTTTCTTTTTAGTTAATTATAGCACAAGGGTAATTCTGAACCGTGCTTCTCCCTCAGAGCTAGATTGGAAATTAAAGATATGTGTTTAATGATGTACTGTATTTACAGGAACAAAAAATGGGGGCAGTTTATTTTGCCTTTAAAAAAGCAGTAATGATTGAATCAAGTTATGACTGAAGGTTGAATCTCTTGTAGAAACACTGAGAATGTAATGATTTTGACTTTGTTTTAGGGACTGTTATTTTCATCATTTTATTCTCTAGTATACATGTATTAAATGTTTAAGAATTGATTTTTTAATCTTTTCCAACTTCCTTGATTATAACATCTTGACTTATTCAGGTAGTTTACTAAATACTTTCTAGCAGTGAGCATGGCTTCTGTTTCTTTTATGTGTCTACTTTGGCTTACTAAACTCTCATTTTAGATTGGCTAACTTCTAAGTGGAAATAACTGATCCAAGAGTAAAGTTCTTTTCTTTGTCAGTGTGCTGATATCAGATATTACCAGAATATTAGCCAGTTGCTTATGATGAAATATTCAATAGTGGAATTATAACATAACCTGCTGAATAGTTCTATTATTTGTTCATTCTTTTTGTTTTGAAGGTTAAAGTAATATTGATTTGTAATGGAAACATTTCAATTTATTTAAATTCTGATTAGGGAAGAATTATAAATCAGATTTAACCTCCATAGTGAAGTGATATAGCCCTTTTTTTCAGACTAGTTTTTAACATATGAAATTTGATTATAATTGTGATTACTATCATTGATGTTTTAATGACATTTTAAGTTATTTAAATGATCATAGTAAAATTTGCTATTGACTTTCCCTTTTTTATCTCACTACCTAAAGCAAACATGGTTGATCATTCATTCATGCTTCTACATGAGTAAAAGTAAATTATTAAAAAAACCCCACAGGTATTTTCTGTTGTTAAATTTATAATTTACCTAAGAGTGGTTTAAAATCTATTAGGTATGGCTATTGATGCATTTTAAGATATTAAAATGCTTCATGAGGTTGACTTATTTTAATAAATTGATATCATCAAAGTTTGAATAAGTTAATTTTAAATTATTATTTTTAAATTTAATGACTGATTTAGTCATAATATCTTTGTCCCTTCCTTTAAGTTCGAAAATTTTCTAACTTACAGAAAAATATTTGTTGTTCAGTCACTAAGTCATATTCAGCTCTTTGCGACCTCATGGACTGTTGCATCCCAGGCTCCTCTGTCCTTCACTGTCTCCCAGAGTTTTCTCAAATTCATGTCCACTGAGTCAGTGATGCTATGTAACCATCTCATCCTCTGCTGCACCCTTCTCCTTTTGCCTTCAGTCTTTCCCAGCATCAGGGTCTTTTCAAATAAGTCAACTCTTCACATCAGGTGGCCAAAGTATCAACTTTCAGCTTCGGCATCAGCATCAGTCTTTCCAATGAATATTCAGCATTGATTTCCTTTAGGATTGACTGGTTTGATCTCCTTGCAATCCACGGGCCTCTCAAGAGTCTTTTCCAGCACGACAGTTTGAAAGCACCGAATCTTTGGCGCTCAGCCTTCTTCATAGTCCAGCTCTCACACGCACACATGACTCCTCAAAAAACCATAGCTTTGACTGTTCGGACCTTTGTTAACAAAGTGATGTCTCTGTTTTTTAATATGCTGTCTTGGTTTTTCACAAAAAAGTATAAAGAGAAGTAAAAGGAACTTCTTTGTACCTATTATATAGATATAACAACTTTTAACATTTTAGCTTTCACTTTCTCTTTTTTTACATAAATATAAATATTTTTTCTGAACCATTATTTATTCTCTACTTCAGAAATTTAGAATTTATACAATACTGTTTTCTGATATATTATACATATTCCAATTTCAGTGATTATTCTAATAATTTTATAGCTGTTTGATTTTATTCTCAATCCAACGTCCAGTAAGGGTTACACATTGCGTTTAAATATTTGTTGTATTTCAAATACTTTTGCTTGTCTTTTTTTTTTTTAATTTTTATATTCCATTGATTGAATTTATTATATTTTATTAAACCAGTCTTCTGTGGAGGGACATTTTTTCCCCAGTAATTTTTCATAACAAATAATGTCTCAAAGAATACTTAGGCATATGTTGTTTTGTATTTGTGGACATGTATCCTCATGGCATCTTGTCCCATCACTTTATGGAAAATAGATGGGGAAACAGTGGCAGACTTTTTCTCGGCTCCAAAATCACTGCAGATGGTGACTGCAGCCATGAAATTAAAAGACGCTTACTCCTTGGAAGGAAAGTCATGACCAACCTAGACAGCACATTCAAAAGCAGAGACATTACTTTGCCAACAAAGATCCGTCTAGTCAAGGCTATGGTTTTTCCAGTGGTCATATGTGGATGTGAGAGTTGGACTGTGAAGAAAGCTGAGCGCCGAAGAATTGATGCTTCTGAACTGTGGTGTTGGAGAAGACTCTTGAGAGTCCTATGGACTGCAAGGAGATCCAACCAGTCCATTCTGAAGGAGATCAGCCCTGGGATTTCTTTGGAAGGACTGATGCTAAAGCTGAAACTCCAGTACTTTGGCCACCTCATGTGAAGAGTTGACTCAGTGGAAATGACTCTGATGCTGGGAGGGACTGGGGGCTGGAGGAGAAGGGAACCACAGAGGATGAGATGGCTGGATGGCATCACCGACTCGATGGACATGAGTCTGAGTGAATTCCAGGAGTTGGTGATGGACAGGGAGGCCTGGTGTGCTGCAATTCATGGGGTTGCAAAGAGTCGGACACGACTGAGTGACTGAACTGAACTGAACTGATTCAGGATAAATCCCTATATGTTAAATTAGACTGCTAGATCATTAGACAGTTAGTGTATCTTTATCTTACAGATTTCTCTTCTTTATCTTTTTTTTACGTTCCTCATCCGTTTTACACTAAATATATTGATACATGCATTTCTTTTCTCCTCCAAATATTTGGGAATATGGTATGATTTTGACATCTTGACTTTGTATATTGAGTAGTTAGCTAAAAAGTTGTAGAAACAAAATAAATGTTTACAGTAACAAAATGACTGTTTTAACTAATACAAGTGTTAAACACCTCAGGAGTTGTAGCCTAATTGGAAAAGATAACAAGTCAAAAGAAAGTATTCATTTTAAAAGAGATTGTCATTAATTTATAGCAAATAAAGTTTATGAGACTAATGAATTAGAATTTTTAATACTCTTTAGTTCTGAATAAGTAAGTTGTCTTTAAAGCAACTTACTAGGCCTGAACATAGTTTAGCATTTATATTTGTGTATATATATATATGTATACACACACATATATGAATTACATATATAATAGAGACAACCACAGCTATACATCATTTACTGTATACTGTGTACCTTGTCCAACAATACATATACATTAAATTACTTAGTTTAATCTCCAGCAACCTTATGAGATATAATTATTTGCCATTTATAGATGAGGACAGTGAGGCATAGAAATATTAAGTGATATGCTATTACTTATTCAGCTAATTTGGAGAAGGCAATGGCAACCCACTCCAGTACTCTTGCCTGGAAAATCCCATAGAAGGAGGAGCCTGGTAGGCTTCAGTCCATGGGGTCGCGAAGAGTCAGACACGACTGAGCGACTTCACTTTCACTTTTCACTTTCATGCATTGGAAAAGGAAATGACAGCCCACTCCAGTGTTCTTGCCTGGAGAATCCCAGGGACGGCAGAGCCTGGTGGGCTAATTAGTGGCAAAGGCAAGATTTGAACCCACATGGTATTCATTATAGATTCTGGACTTTTAATGACAATGCTTCACTACTTATATTGGACTTGGTATTATTTTTCTGTATTAAGACTAATTAGTAACCTAACATTCTATATGACTTTGATTCTGAGTTCTTAATCAATTGCTCTGCTCTGTTTCTTTCCTTGAAAGAAGTATATTAAGATTTTCTCTAGTTATATCAAATTTGTTATCATAAGTGGTGATACAGGAATAGAATTCCGTTCATAACAGCAACAGCTGCTCACAAAGAAACCATTTTATGCCACCACCCATGGCAGAATACTGAACTATGTGTTCCATTTTTCTGACCCATTAAAATTTTTTATGTTTCCATTTTTCAGTGGATGATTCAGCAGCCACACAAAGCAGCAACATTTTTTGGATGCATTGGGATAGATAAATTTGGGGAGATCCTGAAGAAAAAAGCTGCTGAAGCCCACGTGGATGCTCATTACTATGAACAGAATGAGCAGCCAACAGGAACTTGTGCTGCGTGCATCACCGGTGGCAACAGGTTAGTGTTCTCTGAAGGCGAGCTCTGTACCAATTGACTGTTTAACCGCTGGTAAAATCTGAGTTCAAATCTGAGTTTGGAATTTAGACTTTGTGTTTATAATGGTTTTAATACTTAATAAACCCTTCTTATATCACTTTTCCTTAAGTTTTTTTTTTTCCTTTCTTGAACCGGCTATTGTCTCCATGAAATATAATGAAATGGAAATGTGGAGATCATGTGTTCTTGCCTGTGCTTTTTATATGTGTGTGTGTTAGTTGCTCAGTTGTGTCCGACTCTTTGAGACCCCATGGACTATAGCCCACCAGGCGCCTCTGTCCATGGAATTCTCCAGGCAGTTATACTAGAGTGGGTTGCCATTCCCTTCTCCAGGGAATCTACCTGACCCAAATTTAACCGGGTCTCCTGCATTGCAGTCAGATTCTTTACCAGCTGAGCCACCAGAGAATTAGAGTTAAGAATGAAGCACGTTTTATTCAATGTTTTATAGCTAGGTTCTTGCCAAACTGACATTAAGAAGAATGTCCTTTTCAACATATCCTGAGATTGAAATGTTAAAATAAATATTTGCACATATATATTTTAATATATATAAAAATATTTTTATGTATTTTATCATGTATAAAATATTACATTATATGCAGTCTCTTATGGATTACATCATCTAAGGCAGTTCTGGCAAATAGTTATCTGTCCGTACTAAACAACTTCAGTCATGGGTAGTGTACTACTCAAAAAACAAGCCATTACATTTCTAAACAGCTTTGCTTATCAGAAGATTTTTCTTTCTGTGAACTTGAATGCTGTCTGTCAGAGCCTGCCAGGCATTGCTTCTTTCCGTGCCTTTTGCAGTTATACTGGGGTGTATCTTCTGTACCTTCATGCTTTGCTAACATCAACATTACCATGTTGCTTATCAGCACAAGCTTTTTTCCTCCATTCGAAAAGAAAAAAAATGATTTTTTTTGTTATTGTTAGAATCCACAAAGATGATCTCTTTTAAAATAACAATTCACTCAATACTTCACATACCTTGTAGCTAGAAATGCAGTATGTCCTCCCCCATTTTTTGTCTCCCTTTTTCTTCTTTCTTGCCTCTTGTCTTCTTTTCCTTATTTCCTACCTTATCTCTCCTCCCCTTGCTCCATTCCCTCTTTTTACCTCATTTATTTTTGCACACTTTTGACTTTGCAAACATATGTTAAAAATTCGACGATATTCTACACAGTAGTCATGAAATAGCTAAAATAAAACTTTCAGAAATAGTTATGGTACCAAAGCCATTTTTAAAAATAAAGTTACAGGAAAGTAGTAAAGTTCTCCTACCAACAAAAAATAGTATTTGTAATAAATAAAACCATCAATTGTTGAGATATTGAGATATACTTAATTAGACCTTTCCTCTTTTCAGTTTTTCTAAAATTACCTTTAGTAGGCAGGTGCAGAGATTTCCTGTTAGTGAGAAATGGATCAGCTTTTGCCTGTTTTACCACTCAAGCTACAGTAAAATTGCTAAATTGTTTTTATATGTTGTTATTTTAAAGAGCATTTGTGATAATACAAGGTTTTCCAGATGTCAGCAGCTTAATTTATATACTCATATGAATTGCATTATCAGTATTATATAGGTAATATTGGAAGTCAGAAACTGAGGAAAACCTTTGCTATCTAACTCATTTTCCAAATTGTAGAACTTAATAAATTTGGATAAACTTTTAAATAGAGCTAGAAACTCTTACTTCTACTATCCCAAACTCAGATTAAGGCAGTATTTTTCTTACCCAGGTTCTTTTTCTCCAAACTCTGAACCAGATACACTTGGATAGTAAGAATACGTGTATTTTCTTTTGGAGGACTAGTTTTCTATTGAAGAGTAGTTTTATTATCAGAATAGAATTTAGTAGCTCATACTAAAAGTATTTGCTTTTATTTAGTAAGCATTTTATGCCAAAATTTTTAGGAGTCATGATTTCTAAAATATATTTTATAGATTGAGTGGTTATTCTTAATTTATAATATAGTTATTTTGTATATGCATGTATTGATGCACATCATGCTTATTTTCATTAATCCAATTGAACATAAACAGAATGTATCCTTCAGTTAGTCACTCAGTTGGCATATGGGTAAGTAGAAATATGTTTTTGAAGATAATTGATTTTTTCAAAAGAGAATCTAACCATGTTATCAAAATCTTAAGTGATGTATTTGTGGGTTTCTTTTTGTTTTTTTAATCACAACTGTTACCAAAAAAAGTTGGAAAAATTGGCAAGTTATTTTTTCTTATTTCTGGATCAGTAGGAAAAGTATTTTTGTCTGTAATGTAAACAATTATTGTGTTTAATTGTTGGACAATAATAAAAAGTTGTATGTGATACTTGGCAGCAAAATTTTAAGTGTAGTATTGTGGTTAGATTTTTCAGCTTCAAAACTGGACCAGCACAGGGTGTTTTCAACTATAAAAAGTAATTTAAATCTATTATAGTGCATAAAATGTAATGAATTGCAAATTAATTTCTCATAGTAAATATGGTCTACATATATATGTGTGTTTTACAAAATTAATCTCATGCTTGGCTTTTAAAGCATTAAATATCAATGGATATTCTGTTGATACTTGAAAACTGAAGGTTTTCGTTGCATATGTATTTTTTCTGTATAACTATATAGTAGCTATTTCTTACCTGCGTTTTGAACTATTAAAATGTAGAGGGTAGATAATTTTATCATTTTAGTATCAAAAGGAAGCTTAAATGGTAGTTTCTCGAAATACCAGATATTTAGATTAATGTCTGTGTTTTTATCAAGGTAACCAAGATGTCTTACAAAATTTTTAAAACAAAATTAACATTAGTTTAGTAAAATCAATATACAGCAGTTTGAAGAAATAAGAATTAAAATGAAAGTCATAGTGAAGTATTTCAGACAGAGAAGGAGATATATCACATGACATCCCTTACATGTGCAATCTAAAAAGAAATGATACAAGTGAACTTACTTACAAAACAGAAAAAGACTCACAGACTTACAAAATGAACTCATGGTTGCGGGGTGGAGGGGGGTTCCATGGGATAGTCCAGGAATAGTTAAGGACTTTGGAAAGGTCCTGTATATACTGCTATATTTAAAATGGATGATTAACACAAACCTATTGTATAGCACATGAAACTGTGCTCAATGTTATGTGTCAGGCTGGATGGGAGGGGGTTTTGGAGGAGAATGGAGACATGTGTATGTGTGGCAGAGTCCCTTCTCTGTTCACCTCTAACTGTCCCAGCGTTGTTAATTGGCTATACTTCAATACAAAATGTTTTTGGTGTTAAATTAAAAAAGAATTAAAATGAAAACAAAAGTTTCAAAAATAGTTAACTGTATAATTAACTATTATAATTAAGTAAATAAGTAATAAGACTGTAAGTAAAAGCCTACTTACATTTTGTTGTTTTAGATCACTTGTAGCTAATCTTGCTGCTGCCAACTGTTACAAAAAAGAAAAACATCTTGATATGGAGAAAAACTGGATGTTGGTAGACAAAGCAAGAGTTTATTATATAGCAGTAAGTATTTGACTAATTCAAATTTCTGGTACATATTTTTACTATAAATTATAGTTGTTTGTTGATGTACATTTAAAAATAATTGTCTCATCCTGCAAATTATATACCCATCTCAAAGCATATTTTGGGCTCACTATTAAAAATTAAGAACAGGAATATGATCATTCTGTGGTAACATAATCTGAATTATTTACCTTTAAGTGTACCTCCTTTTGGATACATTACATATAGATGTTTTTAACCAAGTGTCAAATTCTGTATTAAATGTTAAGGAAGTAATTCTGGAAATTAGCCAGTTATATTTATAGGCTGCATATGAATGATGCATGCGTTGTGTGGGAAAATGTTAGTAATATAATTGTTCACTGCAAACAGAGCTTATTTGCCTAAAAAATCTTAATTAGTATTTATTCCATAGTAATTACCATGACACCTTTTAATTTAATATTTCAGAGACATTGATCATGACAAATCTGTTAAATATCAGAATAAGGGCAGCATGTAATTTCAATTATTAAGTCTTCTGACATAAAAATAATTGGTTAAGAATTCATTTATAAAATAAGACTGTAATACAAATTCTCCTGAATTAATCACCCTGTGAAAATCTTGTTTTTATTTAATATGAGTTAAATGTGACTGATGAAAAATAAGTAGATACCCCTGAAAAATTATAAGTACTTCATATGCATATATGGTTTTGATATAACAGCTGCTGCCATTTACTACCTGAGCTGTGAAACAGCTGGTAAGATGTGTAAAAAATTGATTATCTAGTAAGAACGTGTTTATTGAAAATATAATTATTTCTTTCAGTCTAGTGTTAATGTCTCCTACAGCATGTTTATGTGCTCTGCTGTAGGCTTTACAAGGTTGGTATTGATTCTCCTGTATAGCAAATCCTGTCCCTTTTATAGCTGTCAAGTAAATGCTTACATTGAGAGGATTATATAGAGGAAAGTCACATTATGTCTTCTGCTAGTATGTAAGAAAAACATCTCAAAATTTAAAAAATTTTCTGTGTTATCTTCTGTTTTGTTTTATTTCTCAAAATTGTCTCATTTTTTCATTAATGTCTTGGTAGCAAGTGTTTGTAGTGTAGCTGTAAGGGGGTCTATGCATTATCTTAAACCATCTTGTATTTGAAAGTCAAAGAGCACATGGTTTAAAGTTTGTTGTTATTTATGCTATATTTTCTGACTGAAATTTGGCAATATATAATGATACAAAAATATTCTTACCCTGACAGTTAAAATTCTTGGTATGTCAATATATTAATTGGACCTCAAGTTATGAGCTAACTTGGAAACAACTCATAATTTTAATGATTATGCACATATAACACATCTAGCCAATTTTGCATGAATGAAATTTTTGTAGCAGTATAGACCCATTTGCAACCAACAAATAATTGTAGCAATTATACACTAGCCAACTTTGGGTAGATGGAATTTTTTTAGTAGTGTTAACTAGTTATTCGAGTACAGTTTTTTTTTTTTTTTTTGAGTACAGTTTTTTATAAAGTGTAGAGTGATCAGTTTTGGTCAAAATAATACAATTGAATTACTTTTGAGACTTCTGTGGTGTATTCAGCCAGAAACAAGTATCAAAACAGATTGCAATTGATTCATCTGTTTGTAGCTGTTATCTCTTAGTTTCTGTGTCAGCAATTTCATAAAAGAATGCTCTTTCACACTGCCAGGTAAATCTATAGTTTGTTCAGAGTTGGCTATTTAAATAGTTCTGGAAATAGTAGATTCATACCGGATACTTAGAATGCTATATATTCTTGGTGAACATTCAACAAATATTCTGCTTAACAACTAAGAAGATAATTATTATTCATTAAAATCTGTGATATTTCTTCAGAAATGTAATGTTATTTCTACAGACTTTCAGCTGTTCTTTTAAATATTTAATTTCCTTTGTGTTCAGAGTATCCGGTCTAGTCTTAGAAAACTGCAAATTTAGATTGAGTTGATAGATATATCTGTACTTATTTCAAGAAATCAAATGGGCTTTCTAACACTTTCAGGTTCTAAAGGGGTTTGTAGTCATCTCACATCATCATCGTAAACTTTGGAGGTTCAACAAGTTGAAATTGTGGGAGCTCTTTTAAATACAAAAGGTTCTTGATCTAAAGAAGCGGTTCAGTATATCCAGCATATTTCCATAAGTAAAATGTCTGTCTGCATTATACAAAATAATCTAAATCTACATACTTGACTTTTTCCTCACTTTTCCATGAATTATTAATGGTCAGAAGCATTAAGAAAATTTAAAACTTTTCATCATTTTCTCTGTCACATAATGCATTGAATCTATAATTGAAAGCAAAAACTTGTCTTATAAAAAATTGAAGTATAGAATATGCATACACCAGTATTCTCTTTTAGTGTAAACTGTCCCACTTATGGTATATAAACTCAAATTTTCCATGTTTAAACCAAATTCTCAGTAGATATTTAGGAATTCTTGGTTATATTAGTAGCTAATTGATTTTTTAAAACATAAACCTTAGTTGCTCTTTACCTTAGAATCAGATTGACATGTCTGTTTATTGAAAGAAATATTGTTACAGTCGCCCTCTAAGACTGTGATATTTAGGCAAGGTTTATGAAAAAGATGAGGTTGGAGCCATTAATTTTGTAAACCATGTGTTTTCTTTTTAAGCAATATTAATGTGCTGTGAAAAGTCAGCAAATTAGTGCTTTATTTCATCTTCCTTCTTGGTTTTTTATAATTATTTTTATATTTTAAATATTTAAAAATTTACATTTTTTTCTATAACCATAATTGTTACAGACTTATTCTGTGTTTAAATGATCTAAGTGATTACCATCCATTTCTTTACTCCATTTACCTCATTCCTTTATTGTTTACTTTGACTGTCCCTCAATTGGCTGCATTCATTAAACATTTCCCAACCAATGAAAGACTAAGAACTCTCTTCTTGAGCTTATTTTCATGTTGTTTTTATATGTGAATGACACCTTGTTTGGTGTAATATTTCATGAAACAAAGTGCCTTGTGGACATTTCTTCATTGTCCCTTAACACTTCTTATGGGAAGTGTAAGGTCAGGTTGGTTTTTATTTCTGTTCTTTACTATTACTTTCTTTTTTTCTGTTTACTTTGAATTTCATTTGCCACTCATTTACTCCTCTTCCTTCATTCTGTTCCACCCCGCTTCCAGCTTTGGAAGAATAATTTATTGGAGACTTTTCTCTTCTACTATAGACATTTAGTGCTGTAAAATTCTCTCAAAGCATTCATTTGACTGTCTCTCACAAATCTTGATATGTTTACATTTTCATTTAGTTTGTAATACTTTCTACTTTCTCTTTGGCTTTTGTATATGACTCATGGATTATTTAGAAATGTGTTGTTTTTTTTTCTAAATATAGAGATTTTCCAAGGATCTTCCTCCTACTACCATTATGCGTTTTTGTATTCCTCCTTGCAATTCTGATTTCTCTTCATATATTTTGAAACTCTTTTATTAGGGGCATAAATGGATGTGGTTGATTATTTGACTCATTTATCATTTTGAAATATTTACCTCTCATAATATACTTTGTCCTCAGTTCTACTCTGTCTGATATTAGTATAACCAATATAACTTTCTTTTGACTGTTGATATTATGGTATATCTTTTCCTACTCTTTTACTTGTAACTTATTTGTCTCTTTAAAGGGGATCTCTTATAGGCAACATGCTACTGAGTCTTATTTTTTGTCCATCCTAACAAGGTCTACTTTTTGATTGGAATGCTTATACCATTCCCATTTAATATAATTATTGATATGGTTAGATTTGAGTTTTTCATCTTGATATTTGTCCCATCTATTCTTTAATGTCTGTTTTCTCTTTTCTCCTGTTTTTTGGGTTAATCTAGTATTTTTATCTCCATTGTTGGTTTAATATCTCTAACTTTCTCTTGTTGTTATTTTAGCAATTGATTCAGATGTTATATATATTTAAAACATTGTAATCTGCCTTCAGATAATGCTGTATGGCATCACACATGGTATAAGAACCTTGCAGTAGTACACTTCAGTTTCATCCTTCCTAGTCTTCGTGCTATTACTGTAACACATTTTATTTTCTAATTTTGTGTTTATTTTTGAAAACAGCTTTATTAATACATTATTCGCTTACCATACACAGCCATATTATAGTTTTACATGTGATAAACACTATAACATATTTGTTGAAATCATCAAATATCTTTTAAAGTGATTTAAATAATAAATGTATATATGTTTGTTTAATTACCATTTCTAGAGCTCTTCATTACTTTTGTTTAGAATCAGATTTCCACCTGGTATGATTTTCCTTCTGACTGAAAACCATTTTTTAGCATTACATGTGTTTTGGTCTGTTGATGATGGATTCGTTCTGTTTTCTTATGCTTGAAAAGTCTTTATTTCACCTTCATTTTAAAAGAAACTTTTGCCAGGTATGTAATTCTAGTTTGACAGGTTTTTGTCTTTTAGTACTCTGAAAATGGTGCTGTACTGTCTTGTCACTTGCGCTATTTAGATGAGAAATCTGATGTTCTAAAATTTGATTCTCTGGATGTCACATGCCACACACCCCTGATTCTGTCTCTTCTTAGAGATTTCCTGTTTATTGCTGATTTTGATCAGTTGATTATTGTGCTTCAGTTTTTAGTTTTAGTTTTCTTTTCATGTTTATTGTGCTTGGGGATTAACTTCTTAGAGCTGTGGATTTATGGTTTTTATTACGTTCGAAATGTTTTCAGCCATTATTTCTTTAAATATGTTCTTTGCCTCAACATCCATCACCTCCTACTGGGTCTCGGAGTACTTCTGTATTAGGACACTTGCAGTTTCTTATTGTGATGACTAAGGATTGCTACTAGTAGGTACAGGACAGTAATGTTGCTAAACATCCTGCAATACATGGGACAGAACCACACAACAAAGGATTATCCAGTGGTAAACATCAGTACAGCCAGGGTTTAAGAAACCCTGTTCTAAGGCTAAATAATCCCTATGACTGAAGCAAGATTTATCTATACTTGGTGCAGTGCCCTGTTAATTATGAGTTTTTTTGCTCTAGATGATGGAAATAAATACCATTTCCAGAGGTCTGTGTGCCTAACTATTGTATAATCTTTTTCCCTGTAATACTTTTAGATCATTCTTTCTTGGGCTCTGGTCTAGTGAATGTTCAAAAGCAAACCCTCTGCACATTTCTGGGATTCTCTGTAAAGCTTTTTCTTCTAGGATATCTGGCCTCTGATGTCCGCCTGCTCTGGTCTTCCTTGATTCTCAGCTCTATCTCCTCAACTTAGTGGGCTGGGAACTCTCTCAAGGCAGTAAGCTAATTCAGTTTTGTTGAATTCTGTTTAAGAGAAGCTAAAGGCAAAGGAGAAAGGGAAAGATATACCCATTTGAAAGCAGAGTTCAAAACAATAGCAAGGAAAGATAAGAGTGCCTTCCTCAGAGATCAACGCCAAGAAATAGAGGAAAACAATAGAATGGGGAAGAATAGAGATCTCTTCAAGAAAATTAGAGATACCAAGGGAACATTTCATGCAAAGATGGGCTCGATAAAGGACAGAAATGGTATGGACCTAACAGAAGCAGATGGTATTAAGAAAAGGAGGCAAGAATACACAGAAGAACCATACAAAAAAGATCTTAATGACCCAGATAACCACGATGGTGTGATCACTCACCTAGAGCCAGACATCCTGGAATGCAAAGTCAAGTGGGCCTTAGGGAGCATCACTACAAGTAAAGCTAGTGAAGGTGATAGAATTCCAGTTGAGCTATTTCAAATCTTAAAGGATGATGCTGTGAAACTGCTGCACTCAATATGCCAGCAAATCCGAAAAATTCAGGAGTGGCCACAGGACTGGTAAAGGTCAGTCTTTATTCCAATCCCAAAGATGGGCAATGCCAAAGAATGTCCAAACTGCCACACAATGGTACTCATTTCACATGCTAGTAAAGTAATGCTCAAAATTCTCCAAGTCAGGCTTCAATAGTACGTGAACCGTGAACTTCCAGATGTTCAAGCTGGTTTTAGAAAAGGCACAGGAACCAGAGATCAAATTGTCAACATCCGCTGGATCATCAAAAAAGCAAGAGAGTTCGAGGAAAACATCTACTTCTGCTTCATTGACTATGCCAAAGCCTTTGACTGTGTGGATCACCACAAACTGTGGAAAATTCTGAAAGAGATAGGAATACCAGACCACCTGACCTGCCTCCTGAGAAATCTGTATGCAGGTCAGGAAGCAACAGTTAGAACTGGACATTGAACAACAGAGTGGTTCCAAATCAGGAAAGGAGTACATCAAGGCTGTATATTGTCATCCTGCTTATTTAACTTATATGCAGAGTGCATCATGAGAAACACTGGGCTGGATGAAGCACAGGCTGGAATCAAGATTGCTGGGAGAAATATCAATAACCTCAGATATGCAGATGATACCACCCTTATGGCAGAAAGTGAAGAAGAACTACAGAGCCTCTTGATGAAAGTGAAAGAGGAGAGTGAAAAAGTTGGCTTAGAGCTCAACATTCAGAAAACTAAGATCATGGCATCTGGTCCCATCACTTCATGGCAGATAGATGGGAAACAGTGGAAACAGTGACTGACTTTATTTTTCTGGGCTCCAAAATCACTGCAGATGGTGACTGCAGCCATGAAATTAAAAGACGCTTACTCCTTGGAAGGAAAGTTATGACTGACCTAGACAGCATATTAAAAAGCAGAGACATTACTTTGTCAACAAAAGTCCGTCTAGTCAAGGCTATGGTTTTTCCAGTGGTCATGTATGGATGTGAGAGCTGGACTATGAAGAAAGGTGAGTGCCGAAGAATTGATGCTTTTGAACTGTGGTGTTGGAGAAGACTCTTGAGAGTCCCTTGGACTGCAAGGAGATCCAGCCAGTCCATCCTAAAGGAGATCAGTCCTGGGTGTTCATTGGAAGGACTGATGTTGAGGCTGAAACTCCAATACTTTGGCCATCTGATGCGAAGAGCTGACTCATTTGAAAAGACCCTGATTATGGGAAAGATTGAGGGCAGGAGGAGAAGGGGACGACAGAGGATGAGATGGTGGATGGCATCATCGACTCGATGGAAATGGGTTTGGGTGTACTCTGGGAGTCGGTGATGGACAGGGAGGCCTGGTGTGCTGCAGATCATGGGTTTGCAAAGAGTTGGACACAACTGAGCGACTGAACTGAACTCAAAACTCAGCACTCAGAAAACTAAGATCATGGCATCTGGTCACATCACTTCATGGCAAATAGATGGGGAAATAATGAAAACAGTTAGAGACTTTAGCTTTGGGGGCTCCAAAATCACTGCAGGTGGTGATTGCAACCGTGAAATTAAAAGGCACTTGCACCTTGGGAAGAAAAAGAGCTATGATCAACCTAGACAACATATTAAAAAGCAGAGACATTACTTTACCAACAAAGATCCATATAGTCAAAGCTCTGGTTTTCCCAGTAGTCATGTATAGATGTGAGAATTGGACTAAAGAAGGGTGAGTGCCAAAGAACTGATGCTTTTGAAGTGTGGTGTTGGACTTCTCCAAGAGTCTCCAAAACCAGTCCATCCTAAAGGAGATCTGTCCTGAATATTCATTGGAAGGACTGATGCTGAAGCTAAAACTCCAATACTTTGGCCACCTGATGTGAAGAACTGACTCATTTGAAAATCCCCTGATGTTGGGAAAGATTGAAGGCAGAGGGGAAGGGGATGGCAGGGGATGAGATGATTGGATGGTATCACTGACTCAATGGGCATGAGTTTGAGCAAGCTCCAGTAGCTGGTGATGGACAGGGAAGCCTGGTGTGCTGTAGTCCATGGGGTCACAAAGTGTCGGACATGACTGAGTGACTGAACTGAAAGGAACTGAATTGTTTGCTAAAATTTTGTTGAGGATTTTTGCTTCTATGTTAATCAGTGATATTGGCCTGTAGTTTTCTTATGTTTTGTAGTGTTTGTCTGGTTTCAATATCAGGGTGATGGTGGCCTCATAGAATGAGTTTGGGAATGTTCCTCTGCAATTTTTTGAAAGAGTTTTAGAAGGATAGGCATTAGCTCATCTCTAAATTATTGATAGAATTCTCCTGTGAAGCCATCTGGTCCTGGGCTTTCATTTTTTGGGAGATTTTTGATCGCAGCTTCAATTTCAATGCTTGTAATTTAGTTGTTCATAATTTCTGTTTCTTCCTGGTTCAGCCTTGGGAGATGGAACATTTTTAAGAATCTATCCATTTCTTCCAAGTTATCTATTTTATTGCCATATAGTTGTTTGTAATAGTCTCTTATAATCCTTTGTATATTTGCATTGTCTGTTGTAACTTCTCCTTTTTTATTTCTAATTTTGTTGATTTGATTCTTCTCTCTTTCTTTCTTGATGAGTCTGGCTAGAGGTTTGTCAATTTTGTTTATCTTTCACAGTACCTGCTTTTAGTTTTATTAATCTTTGCTATCATTTCTTTCATTTCTTTTTTACTTATTTCTGCTCTGATCTTTATGATTTCTTTCCTTCTGCTTTTTTTTTTTTTTTTTTTGGACTTCTTTTTCCAGTTGTTTTAGTTGTAAAGTTAGGCTGTCTATTCAGTTTCTTGAGATAGGCTTGTATTGCTATGAACTTCCCTTTTATAACTGCTTTTGCTGCATCCCAGAGGTTTTGAGTTGTCATGTTTTCATTGTCATTTGTTTCTAGAATTTTTTTTATTTCCCCTTTGATTTCTTCCATGACGTGTTGGTTATTTAGAAACATATTGTTTAATCTCCATGTGTTTGTGTTTTTTGCAGTTTTTTTCTTGTAATTGATATCTAGTCTCATAGCCTTGTGGTCAGAAAAGATGCTTCGTATGATTTCAATTTTCCTAAATTTACTGAGGTTTGATTTGTGACCCAAGATGTGGTTTATCATGGAGAATGTTCCATGTCCACTTGAGAAGACGGTGTATTCTTTTGCATATGGATGGAATGTCCTGAAGATAGCCATGAGATCCATCTCATGTGTATCATTTAAGACTTGTGTTTCCTTATTCATTTTCTGTTTTGATGATCTATCTATTTGTGTGAGTGGGGTGTTAAAGTCTCCTACTATTATTGTGTTACTGTCAATTTCTCCTTTTTTGTGTGTTAGTGTTTGTGTTATGTATAGAGGTGCTCCTGGTGTTGGGTGCATAGATATTTACAATTGTTATGTCTTCCTCTTGGATTAATCTCTTGATCATTAGGTGGTGTCCTTCCTTATCTCTTGTAATATTTATTTTAAGGTCTGTTTTGTTGATATAAGGATTGCTACTCCAGCTTTCTTTTGCTTTCCATTTGCATGGGATATATTTTTCCATCCTCTTGCTTTCAGTCTATATCTGTCTTTAAGCCCGAAATGGGTTTCTTGTAGACAGCATATATATGGGTCTTGTTTTTGATCCATTCAGCTAATCTGTGTCTTTTAGTTGGAGCATTTAATCCATTTACATTTAAAGTAATTATACATATATATGTTCCTGTTACCATTTTCTTAATTGTCTGGGGGTTGATTTTGTAGATCTTTTTCTCCTCTTGTATTTCTTGACTGTTTAAGTCCCTTTAATATTTGTTGTAAAGCTGGTTTGGTGGTATTGAATTCTCTTAACTTTTGCTTGTCTGTAAAGCTTCTGATTTCTCCATCAGTTTTGAATGAGATCCTTGCCTGTAGAGTAATTTTGGTTGTAGATTTTCCCCTTTGAGCACTTTAAATATATCCTGCCATTCCTTCTGGCCTGCAGAGTTTCTGCTGAAAGATCAGCTGTTAAATGTATGGGGTTTCCCTTGTATGTTTCTTGTTGCTTTTCCCTTGCTGCTTTTAATGTCCTTTCTTTGTGTTTAATCTTTGTTAGTTTGATTAGTGTGTGTCTTATCATGTTTCTCCTTGCGTTTATCCTGTATGGGACTCTTTGTGCCTCTTAGACTTGATTGACTAGTTCCTTTTCCATGTTTGGGATGTTTTCAACTACAATCTCTTCAAAAAATTTCTCATACCCTTTCTTTTTCTCTTCTTCGTCTGGGACTACTATAGTTCAAATGTTGGTGAGTTTGAGGTTGTCCCAGAGGTCTCTGAGACTGTCCTCAGTTTTTTTCATTCTTCATAATTTTTTCTGCTCTTCAGAAGTTATTTCCACCATTTTATCTTCCAGCTCACTGATTCGTTCTTCTGTTTCAGATATTCTGCTATTGATTTCTTCTAGAGTAATTTAATTTCAGTAATTGTGTTGTCTCTGTATGTTTATCCTTTAATTCTTCTAGGTTTTTGTTAATTTATTTTTGTGTTTTCTCCATTCTGTTTTCAAGGTTTTTGATCATCTTTACTATCATTATTCTATTCTGAATTCTTTTTCAGGTAGTTTGTGTATTTTGTCTTCATTTATTTGGACGTCTGTGTTTCTGGTTTGTTCCTTCGTTTGTGTAGTATTTCTCTGCCTTTTCATTATTATTATTATTTTTTTAGATGTACTGTGTTTGAGGTCTCTGTTTTGCAGGCTTCAAGGTTGAATTCTTTCTTTTTTTGCTTTCTGCCCCACTAACGTTGTTGCAGTGGCTTGCTTAAGCTTAACATAGGGTGAGATTTATGCTGAGTTTTTTTCTTTGTTTCTCCTCTGATGGGCAAGGCTAGGTGACATGGTAATCCTGTCTGCTGATGATTGGGTTTGTATTTTCATTTCGTTTGTTGTTTGGATGAGGTGTCCTGCACAGGGTGCTACTGGTGGTTGTGTGATGCTGGGTCTTGTATTCAGGTGGTTTCCTTTGTGGGAGTTCTCACTACTTGATACTCCCTAGAGTTAGTTCTCTGGTAGTCTCAGGCCTTGGAGTCAGTGTTACCACTCCAAAGGCTCAGGGCTTGATCTCTGGTCAGGAGCAAAGATTCTACAAGTGGTTTGTTATGGCATTAAGTGAGATTAAAACACATACCCCAAAACGAGAAACCAAAGATGATCCCCAGACAAATGATGGTTACGAAATCAGGCAAATAATAATAATTAAAATAATGGAATATACACATATACATATACATCCATAAGCAAAATCAAAAGAGTCCTACAAAAATAAAGTACAATAGATTGACCCAGCAAAGAAAGGAAACCAAAAATTATATCTGTTAGTTAATAACAAAAACTAGCTAAAGCACAAACTGGAAAACAGAACTAAAGCAAGGTGCTGACTGGGGAATAAAGGAATGAAAGCAAAACTAGCAAATATGTTGAGAGGAAAGGAAAGAAAAGAAAGAATAGATATGCAGAGCTAAATAGAGGTACATGAAGATTTATATACATTAAAGATTAACTGCAAGGGGAAAAGAACAGTAGGAAAAGCAGACAAAGGACTGAATGTAGAAAAAATAATAATAGGTTTTAAAAAATTAAAAGAAAAGGAAAAAAAAGGAAAACTCCACAAAACTGCAAAAGCCCAATGCAGAGGCAGAGGTTTATAACAACAATAAAAAGTGTGATTGGGGGGGAAAAAAAAAAACCTCAAAGCTTAATAGATTTCATAGTGCCCTTAAAATCGACAACTACAGTGGAAGGGGGCAGCAGTGAAGGAAAAAAAAAAAATCCAAAAGACACTACAGAACAAGTCAGAACATAACAATAACAAATTTTTCTTGAGTCACTGCTGTCAGAGTCCTTTGCCTCACTGGGAGTCGCAGCCCACCTCACTTCCCTAGGATGTCCTCCAACACTGTGCTGGTCTCTGGACCTGCTGTGGGGGCAGCTCAGATTCTAATCTGGTCCTACTCCTGTGTATTCTTGCCTCCAGTGTCCACAGCTATCAGAGCTAGTGTGTTTTTTTTTTTTGTGAGAGCTCTCAGTCTTCTTTTATATATTCCGTAGACACAGTCTGCCTAGTTGATCATGTGGATTTAATCTGTAGCTTGTACAGCTGGTGGGAAGGTTTTGTGTCTTCTTCCTTAGCCATACTGCCCTGGGTTTCAGTTGTGGTTTTATTTCCACCTCTGCATGTGGGTTGTCCACTGGGATTTGCTCCCGAGGCTGCCCTGGAGGACTTGGGTCTGCCCCAGTGAGGGCTCAGGTTTGGAGGAGGTGCAGCTGCTTGGGTCGCAGGGGTTCTGGCAGCACCAGGTACTCAGAGGAGTTGGAGGTTAGGGCGGCAGGAAATACAGTGCTCCAGAAGGGTATGACAACCAGTACTGGCCAATACACTCCAGTGTTCTTGCCTGGAGAACCCCTCCGATAGAGAAGCCTGACAGGCCACAGTCCAGAGGGTCGCAAAGAGTTGGACACGACCAAAGTGACCCTGTGTGCATAGAAGCAAGACATTTATTTTTGCCGGTGGTGGCTCTGCCCAGTGAGGGTTGAACATGAAGGTGGCACAGCTGCTTGGGTCATGGGGACCCTGGTGGCTCCAAGTGTGCAGGGACACGGAGTACCTCAGCCTCTGGAGTTACGGCCCTATCAGCCTTTTTTTGAACCTCTGGTAGCTGACGATCAGAAGATCTCTTTGGCTAGTCTTTCTCCATAGCTCTGCCTGTTGAGGCACTTAGAGGGCTCCCCTATCGGGGGTCCTTATCTGTTGTTCAGTGCATCAGGCAGATAGAGGTGCCCCCATGGCTGGGGTCCCACTCTGTAGATCGGCACATCAGGCACTTAAAGGGGGGCTCCTGCTCTGTAGTTCAGTGTGTCAGGCCCTTGATGGGCCAGCCTCTCTGTTGTTCAGATGCCAATGCTGGCATGTGGGGAGAGAGAGGCTCTGGTGGTGGCTCTACCCACTGTGTGTCACTCAGCAGTATTGCCTTGCTTCCATGGCTGCCTGGCTTTCATCCGCAGGCATTTTCTACCTCAATCTCCTCCCTCATGTCTCCTCGGTCCATCTGTCCACAGTCAAGAGCAGCCCTTGCCTTGGGATTGCTCCATCCACAATCCCTAAGCTCCGGCTCCCAGCTGCTTCACCTTCTAGGGGACCTGTGTCCCTGTCTGGGATACATGTGGCTGTGGCAAGGACTGTCTGATTCTCATTCCATTTAGGCTGCAGATAATCTTTTTCACTCTCAGCCTTAAATGTTTCTCTTCTGACTCAGACAGTTGCCCTGATGTGGGGATTGGACCCCTGCTTCAGTTCCTCCACCCACTGAGGGCACGTCCAGTCCTAGTAACACCCGTGTTTTCCCCTCTAGTTCCTTTGTCCTGCTGAGTTTTACGTGGTTCCATATATTCTTTTCCGCTGGTGAGGTACTCCTGTCTGCTCTCAGCTGGTGTTCCACATGCACTTCTGTATTGGAAGGTGTATTCCTGATGTATCTGTGGAGAGAGATGTACTTCACATCCGTCTACTCCTCCACCATCTTGTTCTCTCCACCCAATGTATATTTTATCTCAGACATTGTAGTTTTCCCTTTGTAAGTTTGATAATGGGCCTTTTTAACTCCTGCTCTGTTTACTCTACATATTCATACTTTTTACCTGAGTAAAAGGTATGAAATTTTAGAAATTACCTCCATTTCTAAACTTATGGGATATAGTTATAATACGGGTTTTAATACTCTTGTCTGCAAGTTCTGTCGTGTTTTTTTCTGGTTCTTACCTTGACATTGGGTTTTTTCTTCATGCACATATGCTAAAGCCTTGATGGGAAAGCCTTGCAGATCTCAAGTTCTCATTTTGTACCTCTTTCTTCAAATGGCTGTCTCCTGATTGCAGACTAGTGGACTCTGTTTAGGTTCTCTCTGCCTTGACTGCAACCTGGAAATTATCTCTAGTAATTAAGTTTAAAAACTGTAGAGATCACTTGATCTTGTCTGTCATATGATTGTTGTCCAGTTTCTCAAAGTTGTTGTTTGATATGTTTTGCTCATTATTATAGTTGTTTAAGATGGGACTATAAATCCATTTCTCATTGTTTTCATCTGGGTTAGAATTAGAAATCTCCTGGCTTTGTTTTTCCTTTTTTTAGATGACTTTTATTTTTCTGCAAGATTACCTAAGCTTCTTTATGAATTTGAACAATTTTAAGGTTCATTCAGCCTAGGAAACTCTGTAAGTTATTGTTCTAGATTTTGTAAAATTCTCTAGCTGTGTATTTTATTATTTAAAAATGTAAAAGTTCTTAGCTAATATATAACTGTCATCCATGTGTAATTAAGATGTTACGGTAATTTTTCTAACATTTTCAGTCAATTCTTAGTAGTGTTTTGGCCTGCATTGTGAGTACAGTGGGATTTTGCATAGAAGTTTATGCATTATTTCTGAAGACTTCTTAATGAGAAAAAGTTTCTGTATGTCAAATACATTGTAAAACACTAATCAGCTTGCAAGTTTAGGCTTATACAGGGAGAATTTTTAACTTTAGAGATCAAAGTGATATTTAAGAAATAGGTTAACAAAAGCTTCCAGTGCCATGTTACTTAACTTCGTGTAAACTGAGTCACCTTGTGTGTGTGTTCTTTTTTACTTTTTTTACTTTTTTTACTTTTACTTATTGAAAATGAAGCACTATAAATGAAAAAAAAACAGTGAATCATAGTTTGTCAGTGATTGTTTGAGAATGCAGGGCCAGTAATTTGAATTATCCTTTGACTCCTGTGCATATTTTCCTCTTTCTGCGATGTTTTCAGTTTTAATGGCTTATCATAGATCTTTTACAGCCTACAGTCTTGCCATTTTGGGTAATATATTTTTTGTGAAGGTAAGGTTTTAAGTGTTAGTAAGGTGACTCTTGAGAGTCCCTTGGACTGCAAGGAGATCCAACCAGTCCATTCTGAAGGAGATCAGCCCTGGAATTTCTTTGGAAGGAATGATGCTAAAGCTGAAACTCCAGTACTTTGGCCACCTCATGCGAAGAGTTGACTCATTGGAAAAGACTCTGATGCTGGGAGGGATTGGGGGCAGAAGGAGAAGGGGACGACAGAGGATGAGATGGCTGGATGGCATCACTGACTCGATGGACGTGAGTCTGAGTGAACTCCGGGACTTGGTGATGGACAGGGAGGCCTGGCGTGCTGCGATTCATGGGGTCGCAAAGAGTCGGACACAACTGAGTGACTGATCTGATCTGATCTGAAGGTTTGCTTCTAGAATGATGGGAGATATGATTATGGATGATTGGAGGAAACATGGTTTGAAGAAGTGTACATGCTTAGAGAAAAGGAATAGAGTTAATACATGGTAAGAAATAGGATCTTTTGCACATAATGGACAACTAGTATTCAGTGACAATTATTTAGGTCGTAACTTCGTTCGGCCTGGTTGCGTTTTCTACTAAAATTCTTAATAACGCCATTAGTAATAATTTATCTTAATAGAACTGTTACTTGGACTCAGTTACAATTAAATATCTTTGTTGATATTGTGAAAGCAATAACTAAAGTCATTAAAATGAAGGATTCATTTTGATATTTGGCAAAACTAGTGCAATTATGTAAAGTTTAAAAATAAAATAAAATTAAACCTAAAAAAAAAAAAAAGATAGTATTAAAATTCTTCCTTGTTAATCAGCTCTACAGGAAGAAACAAATATATGAAAGAAACAAAATTTTAAATTATGTGTTCAAAATTTAATAAAATAATGCTGTAATTTCAAAAAAAAATAAAGTGTGATAAATTATAAAAAATGTAGTCTAGGAGATCATAATTTTGAGATTTTACATATTAGAAATTTTTTCTGTGCATGTTGAATAGCAAATTAGAATGAATGTATAATGGAATAAGATAATTGCTGTTTTTTTTTCAGGATTTGGTTTTCTTCAGATAACATTTGCTAAAAAAATACACTTAGTATAACATGATTAGAATTTTAAAGACATTTTGATTATACTCTATTTAGCGTCATCTAATATTGTAATGTTGTGAAAAAATTTGAGAGAGATTCTAATGAAAAGGAATGAATTTGTGTAGTAATTGTAACCTAATAGAAATTAATGTACAAAGGAATGAAAGACACCTATTAGTTTAATATATAGTAATATATTATATATATATATATATATATATATGTGAGATTTATATTCCTTCCCCCAAAATATCTGGATAGGTGAAAATAGAAAAATTTTGCTCAAGTATGGACACTTAAACTTGTTACCATACACTTATTATACTATAGAAAAAGCCTTTGTAATATCATCTTCTGAAAAATGTGCTAATATACTGAATGAACTTTGATAGAATAAATAAATGTATTTTTAAAAGAATTTAAGCTATTTTGTATGCAAGAATTGATTTAATAAGTCACTTAATAAGCTGTTTATAAAACATTTAGCTATGAATGAAGTCAAAGCATTTTTGAAATTTATTAATCTTTGTCATAATCTTCTGAGATCATTAGTTAAGGAGTTGGGATGGTTGAACTATCTCTTTTCATCTTATCGGTGTTCTAAACGCAGTTTTTCAGTGCTTATGTATTGAAACTCCCATTGCATTGGTCAAATTAAACACCATCATTTGGTTTTACTCCTGCATTTTTTTTAGAAACTTTAAAAATTTTCTGAATTCAATTTTAAGTTGAGCTGAGTCTTCGTTGCTTTACACAGGCTTTCTCTAGTGGCAGTTTTCGAGCTTTTCTTGTGGAGCACAGGCTCTAGGTGCTCGGGCTTTAGTAGTTGCGGCTCCTGGGCCCCAGGGTGTGGGCTCGGTAGTTGTGGTGCACGGACTTGGTTGCTTTATGGCATGTGTGCTCTTCCCAGAGCAGGAATTGAACTTGTGTTACCTGAATTGGCAGGGAAACTCTTATCCATTGTGCCACCAGGGAAGTCCTATTCCTGAATTTTTATATTGAAAGGTTTTGACTATACTGTTCTGTTTTGTTTCACTGACTTCATTAGGAAGTAACTATGACTTTTTAAGCTTTAAAAGTTTTTTTTACAATGTCCTCATAGGTGACATTAACTATTAACATTTATAAAGTCAAAATATAAAATAAGAAACATTTTCCCCTGTCTTATCTGGAGTATTACACGTTTGTGTATAATTTCTGACATTTAGTATAGTAGTCCCCCCTACCTCACCCCCAACCCTTATCTGTGGTTCTCCTTTTTGTGCTTTCAGTTACCCATGATCATCTTTGGCCTGAAAATAGTAAATGGAAAATTCTGGAAATAACAATTTATAAATTTAAATTGTGCACCATTCTGCGTAGGATGATGAAGTCTTGCGCCGTCTTGCTCTGTCCTTTGTCCATCACATCGGCACTGTACACTACTTGCCTGTTAGTAATTTAGTAGCCATCTCAGTTATTAGGTCAGCTGTTGCAGTATCGCAGTGCTTGTGTTCAAATAACCCGTATTTCATAATGGCCCCAAAGTGCAAGAATAGTGATGCTGAGAAAAATGTAGTCTATAAAGTGTTTAGTACTATTGGCAATTTCGAGTATACCTTGACGTTCTTGGAATGTATTCTCCACAGATAAGGGGGATGCTGTACACATGAATCTGTGTCATTCAGGAGTTTAGAGTTTTATGGACCAATTTGACATCTCTTCAAGTAAAACTCCCAACTGTGTGGTAAAAGACATCCATCTTTAACTTGGATACAGGATAGACAGAAAGAAAAAGACTGTTAATTCTTTTGCTTCTTAAACATTAGCATTGGAGTTCAGTTTTTAAGCTGAGAAAATTTTCTGAATGTTCTATCTGTCCAGTGAGTTACACAAATGATTACTGTTCTTGCTTCTTCCTTATTAGAGAGAATCTTTGATTCATACTAGAACATTTTTCAAATGAGAATGTGATTTTTAGAAATTCTATTTGTATTTGTTTTCAGTTTGTCTAGAATTTTTTTCTGGCAAGTTAAACTCTAACAGTATCACTTCTTAGACTAATACTTTGTGAAAAATATATAGAGATATTTTCTTCAAGTTGAGCAATTTACTCCTGTACTGTGCTAAGTCGCTTCAGTTGTATCCGACTCTGTGTGACCCTATGGACTATAGCCCGCCAGGCTCCTCTGTCCATGGGATTCTCCAGGCAAGAAAACTGGAGTGGATTGCCATGCCCTCCTCCAGAGGATGTTCCCGACCCAGAGATTGAACCTGCACCTCTTATGTCTCTTGTATTGACAGGTGGTTTCAATAGCACCACCTGAAATGCCAGTTTACTCCTATATGCCTATAATTTTTCTTGAGTTTCATTTTTAGCAGGCATCAAAAGTAAAACTCTATAGTAGGGGGATGAATATATGGAATATTAAAGTAAAGTTATCTTCAACTAAACAGAATAATCTTTTTACTTGCTTAGTAGAGGTAAGATAGTATTGATTAAAGAAGCTTTGGACTCTAAAGATAGAAAGATAAAGATTGAAAGTATTTGTGTTTTAAACTTGTGGCTTTATAATTAAGTCTTGGAATTTTATGTGATGTTGGAAAGCACACTGTGTGCTAATTGCCTTAGAAGGTAAGAAAATAAACATATGTATAGCAGTTAATTGTTAACACAGTAGGTTCTTATATGTGGGTGTGTGTGCACTCAGTCATGTTCAACTGTTTGTGATCCCTGCAACTGTAGCCTGCCAGGCTTCTCTTTCCATGGGATTTTCTCAGGAAGAATACTGAAATGGGTTGCTCTTTCCTCTTTTAGGGGATCTTCCCGACCTAGGGATCAAACCTGTGTCTCATGCGTCTCCTGCATTGGCAGGTGGATTTGTTATCACTGAGCTACCATATGTATATGTATAACAATTAATTGTTTAGACAGTAAGTTCTTTTACAGAACCCCAAATGAATTAATAAACCATCTACTGAAGTGTTTCTGCTTCAGTTTATATTTCAGGTCAATCAGCAATTGCTTGAGAAAATGTTTATTAAATCTCTTTAATAAACATGTTTAAGAGGGGAAATTTACAAGCATTGTGATGACAGTATACATTTTTACATGCTAGTTGTCACGTCTTTGATATTGTATATAAATTGGACATAAACAGTCTAGTATCTGTAGATGTATATCTTTTTTCTAACATATTTTATTGTACATTCTTTCTAGCTTAATATGATTTAAGCCGTATGTTCTGCTGTGTCTGTTCTTCTATAATGGATAAATAAAACTTAATCTCTTTATAGCAGCTTTTTTGAGATATTTATATCCTGTAAAGTTCACCTGTTTAAAGTGTACAGTTCGGTGATTGTTAGTTTTGATATATTCAGAGTTCTGCAGCCATCACTATAATTTAAAACTTTAACGTCACCACAAAAAGAAACTTTGTACCCGTTCGCAGTTACTCTCCATGGTTTCAGTATTCAATTTTATATCCATATTCTATAATTGTTTGTATGATTCAAGTATTATGGCTATAAATTATATAATTTTCCTAATTAGATGATGAATTTATTTCTTTGTTCTTTAACACACATAGTAGAAATCATAATGTCTTCTTTGTTTTCTTCCTTTTACCTATTTCTCCTTTGCCAGATACTCTATAAAGAGTGGCTTTTAATCTTTTATGCTCATTTATTTGTTCTAAATATAATATTAAATGTTTTGGAGTCAGTTCTTTACAATAGCACTTAATTTTTTTTTTTTCTGATCTGAGTGGATGACGTGTAGTAGGTGAAGCTTTAAAAACTATATTTGGTAAAGTGGGATGAAAACATGAGAAAAGTTTTCTTCCTTTTCAGTACTTACTTAGACCTATTAGATTCATATTTGCTATCATCCAATTTCAGATCAGTATAATTTCAGATCAGTATAGGTTTCTAAACTACATGCTGCTGCTGCTGCTAAGTCAGTTCAGTCGTGTCCGACTCTGTGCGACCCCATAGTCGGCAGGCCACCAGGCTCCCCCGTCCCTGGGATTCTCCAGGCAAGAACACTGGAGTGGGTTGCCATTTCCTTCTCCAATGCATGAAAGTGAAAAGTGAAAGTCAAGTCGCTCAGTCGTATCCAACTCTTAGCAACCCCATGGACTGCAGCTTACCAGGCTCCTCCGTCCATGGGATTTCCCAGGCAAGAGTACTGGAGTGGGGTGCCGTTGCCTTCTCCGTCTAAACTACATAACAGGGCTCATTTGACTCTAACTTCTTATGTCTATCGTGTGTTTTCTCTCTACCCCTTGGTATATTCATATTAACTTTTTCACTGACTTTGTCCTAATATAATTAGGAGCATTAGCAACTCCTAAATAATTGAAGATGTTTTAAAAGATAGATTAATACTCTTCCAAATTGCATTCCTCATGTACAGATTACTGGCACAAGTTTTTGTTTAAATTTTGATAAACCCTTGAACACTTTTCTATCTCCCATCTTCCCCTATAAATACCTTTAGCCCAAACACAAATTTTGTCTAATCTCTCACCTCTGTTTAACCCTGCTGTCCTGACTAGTCTTTTTATGTATTTATTTTTCAAATTATTATTTCTTACTTCATTCTATAAATAATATAGGACCAACTTATATTGTTATTGTTAAGTTTAAGGAACATGACAGAAATAGTCACAATCAAAACAAAATATGAATATATAGTAACCCACCAAAAATATCTTGGCTCAGTCTTTTCAGAAAGACATATATATACAAACTAAAAGAGTCCCATATATTCCATTATTCATCCTACAAAAATAAATATTTTTACAGATATGTAGTTTCTTCTAAGGTTAATATTTATTTAATTTGATAGTGATAATAAACTAAATTAAATTTTTAAAATATTATTTCGCTTAAAAATGTAGACCAGCATTTCTCAGGCAGATGTATCTGCTTAGTATAGTACATTTTCATTTTTTCTGAGTTTTGAACCATTCCAGAAAGATACATTTACTCATAAAATTTTTGTAGAGTTTTTGATAGTTCATGGATATAAGAAGAATTTTTCCTGATTAATGGAGCCCAGGTCAGTAACCCCTGTTTAGTAAATAATGAATGAAGTGATATATAATTCCAGTTATAGTTCCATATTAAAAACTTCCATTCTGGATTTCTAAAGCTTCTCTAGTCGTGTCTATATGCTTGTTTTCTTATATCATTCAAGAATTAGATTTTGTAAAAAGGTGTTAAAATGGAGAATCGTGCCCACTGGTGAAATGATGTAGTTTAGTGCCAGTGATAGAAGAACAGAATTCTGTAAAATTATTCAAATATCTTTAATTCATTCAGTCTGCCAAAGTGGCCATTGCGATGTTTTCAGATAGACCACAGCGTTTTTGCTTCCTCATATGAGCCAAATTGGGACTATGCTTTGTGGGAAGGTTTTTTTAATACAGTATGTAGACGTGGGTGAGAATCGAAATGTCCACTAACTTACTAGTTTCACAGATGCTTCCATAATACTTAGTGTACCCTTGGGTTTATTAAATTATCGTATCCTGACAGCAATCCTGAAACACTCCAGTCCTATAAAGCCATGTTTCTAAGAACTAAAGCAAGGTTGCAGCGAACCATATCTGACATGCCATGTTAATTTCCATAACTATCATTCTGGAGGCAGTAGTATTTCTAAGGCATGGAGAATCTTGATAAATCTACCAAGTAAAAAATGAGAAAATATCTACGTTTTTCCTGGGTTTCCAATTATGAGGTTTGGTTTCTTTCAGTTCTAATCGAATTGCTTCAAAAATAATGATAAGCATCTTTTTTTCTCTTATCATGGATTATACAGTAGTTATTTAGGTATATAATATGTCAAAACACAGTATCATCTTTTTCTGTTTTTATCATGTCTAGTGTTCATATTGTGAATGAAAACCTCATTCTCTCATCTCATAGTATATTTACGTATACATATGATTTTTGCCTTAAGTAGAAGGGAAACAACTGACAGATACATAGATTAATTTCCTTTTTAAAACTGCAGCAAACTGTTCTATGATTCTTTTGTGTGTTTGGGACTGTTTTGTGGAGAAAGAATTTGCCAAGCAGCATTTGAGGGACATTGGCCTTTTGTGTACCCTTTCCTAAATAAACTTAAACAGAAACCTGTCAACTCAAGAATAAAATATTTCTTTGTAAATTTTCACCTGCAAATTATTGATAATAGAAGGAGCACCTTTTAAATCCTTATATCCTCCTTCTCCTCAACAGCTTTTTGATTGTAGATAAACTTCCCAGCTCAGTAATTAACTGAGCTCAGTCACTGCACCCCATATCATGTGATTTTTTTTTTTCCAGTAGAATACATTATTAGAGCACTTACACAGCCAGTCTAGCTGCAGCAGCCCAGGCGGCAACAGCAGTGCCATTTTTCACAAAGAAAATGTTGAACAGGAGCCAAATGTTTGGTGGCAGTCTGTTGCTAGGAAATCAAGGTCCTGAGGCGATTAATGACAAAGCAAGCAATAACAAGAAGGCAGAATTACAGATTTAAAAGAGAAAAAAGTGGTTGGTGTTATAATTACCCAAAGAAATCCGCACTCATTAAATTGGCTGTTTTTATGATTGACTTTAATTGGAGGTTAGCTCAGATATTTAGCTCCTTTCCCACCCCTTTAAACACACACAGGCACATAATCTGTAGAACTGCAGACTTGTTTTTCTAAGCATTGAGAGGAGCTTGCCCTGTAATTTGATCCCCACTGACAGATGCATTTTCTATGCTGCCATTTTGAATTAACCTATTGTAGAACAATTTTCTTCAGCCCTGTTGAATAAAACATCTAGTCCGATTACCTCTGAAGGATTTGATAGAGTAAAAGAATGTACTTCTCATTGAAGTAGATTGTTTGCATAGACTCTACTGATTTTGAACTCTGCCAATAAGCACAATCATTTGTAATAAATTTTCAAAGAAATTTGTGGGGAGAAGGTAATGAGAGTCACCCTTTTATAGTTTAATGTGTGGGTATCTGCATCAAAACAATATTATTCTTTCAAGAAAGCATTATTTTCCCAATAAAGATGTTCATAGGCATTTAAAAAAATTTTATGAATCTTCATTTATACTGTTGATAATTTTAGGAATAGAATCTTGTATTTATGTGCTTAAAATGACTAATCCTCCTCTCCTCCAACAGTATTTTAATTATAGGACTCATTATGCTTCAAAGACCCTCTTGTAAAACTATTTTTAATATATAAAATATTTAACTAAAAAGATTTTAAGATCTGCCTGTTTGAATAAATGTTTGATGTATTTATATATAGACAAAGAATTCCTTTACATTTTCTAGAATTTGATAAAGTATATTACCAGAATGACATTGATCAGTCTTTCATGTACAGATGAAGCATCACAGTTTATTTACCTTTTACAACCTTAAGAATAAAGTTACATGATGCCACTGCTCTCCAGATTTCTAATCAAACCCTGAAACAAAAGAGCCAAGCACATTCTATCTGACAATACACACACTGCTAATCAGATGCCAGTGCCAAGCTGTCTGCTTTGTTAAATACTTAGCTTCCTAGAGGCAGGAAGACAGCTGCTATAAGTATGATAAAATTTGGTAGTTCAATCTATTTTTACTACCCTTGAGCTACTAAGTTACTGTTAATTTAGACCACCCCAATTGGTACACTTTAGGGAGTTTTTTTTTAAGAGTTTGTAATTAAAATGATAAAGTATTATTATTACATTGAATACCTTCTGTAAGTTTTACATTTGGCAGATACCTACTGAGATAACTCCAGCATGTAATTTACAATGATGTAATGGTTGTAATTGCATTTTGGGGGGGCAAAAGAGGAAGTATAGGAGAAAAGTGCTTCCTTTAGAAGAGTTTTGAGATCTGTTTCTATTTCATTTAAATCCACTCTTATCCTAAAATTGGCTACCTATAATTGACTGTAGCAGCCATAAACATAAAGCATTAAGAGTCTATCCAAATATTATTTAAAGTGTTAATGCATACATTACCACCAGGGGGAGAAAGCTAAAAAGTCTTTGATGATAACACTGCCAGCAAGTGACTTGTGCTGCTTAGACCTATATAGTTAATCATATCTCCAGATAACAGTGCCTTTGGGGTCATGATTCATATACAATTTGTATATGAAATCAAATGTATACGAAATCTATACTAACTTAACTAAGTACCTAAATGTAAATTAAATGGAAACTCCTGTACTGCATGATTTTTTTAAGAGAGGATACAAATAAACAAGTTGAAGATTTTTATTATTATTTTTCTCTTAACTGTCAGTCTACTTGAGCTATCCTTCTGAAATCTACTAAAATCGAATATTCACATGATTGATATACCAAATTTGAATAGTCTGTGGGATGGCTTTCTAGTTTATTGTCCCTACACTGTAGTTGTGGTGTTGGTTGGTTGGTTTGTTTTAATATCTCTCTAGTTAACCATTTACAGTTCAATACTAAACATTTGTATGAGCAAAGCTTACAGAGTCTTTCCCTGGAGAATACTTTATAAACGTATAAAATAGGTGCTTGGGACTAGACCCCAGCTCCCAACCATGAAAAATGTCAAAGTTGATCTCATGTCTCTTCTCCAGTCTAGAACTCTAAAGTGATACAATATAAACACTCCCCCATAATGTTTAAGCATGGCCTTTCCTCACACTTTTGTGTTTTATTCTGTGAAGAATCATCAGTTTTAATTCTTATACTTTGATTTTTAATTATGGAGATATTAAAATTATAAATGTTGGGCAAAGAAAATCATTGACTACAGAAGACATGGAGATGAATTTTTGTTGTGATAGAACTGTTCTTGGATGGTACTGTAGTGGTAGGTACATGACGCTATGCGTTTATTAAAGCCCATAGAACTGTACATCACAAGGAATTAAGGTGAAAATATTTTTTAATGTAAGGAATCCTGGAATTAGGACAGACTTTGAGAGATGAATCTGTGTTCCAAATATATAATATTACCTTACTGGAAGGGTACAGAAAAAAGGAGCTGACATAAGTAACTTGGGAAATGGTGTCTTGACTGGAAAACGTTAAGTTAAATACAAAGGAGCACTATAGAAACACTGTAGTTGGCAGATTTGTTTCTTACAGGCGTATGAGTTAATAATTCTGAGCCCACTTTGTATATATACTGGAGTTGGACAACTATTGAAATAGATGATGGATGGTGGGATTCAGGTTTCTCACTGTCGGAGAGAGATGTTAAAGATATACAAGATAACCTGGGGTCGGAGGGAAACTAGAATAAACTCTTGGTACTGAGTTAGAGTTGGAGATAATAGTATGAATTCTTGTTCAGCTTAATATATAGAAATAATTACAGATACACGTGTGTACATGAGTTAGTGTACATACATATATTTCCTAGATCTGTCAACTAAGAAAGCTTAGAAGCAGTGATACCCCAAGCAACAGACATACTCAGCACCCAGACCTGTGTTGAAAAATACTATTCTCCACTGAAAGAACCCAGGGTTCCTTGGAGAAATGGCTGATTCTATGACTGGAACAGGGAAAATAAACTTGTAGTATCTTGTATTCTTCCACCCCCATCCAATCATGAGAACATCAGACTAATCTCAACTGATGGAAACTTTTAAGAAATACCATCGAGTACTCCTCAGAACCTTTAAGATTGAAGAAATCAGGAAAGACTAAGAATGTGCCACTGATAAGAGGAAACTAAAGAGATATAATAACTAAGCACAGAGTGGTTTCTTGGATTGGAACCAGAACAGAAAAGGAAAATGAATTAGGTGTGGACTTTAGTTAATAGTAGTACAACAGGTTGGTTTCTTTCTTTGGACAGATATACCATGGTAATGTTAACATTAGGGCAAACTGGAATAAGAGCATCTGGAAACTCTTTACTATGTTTGAAGTTTCCCTATATATCTAAAATTATTCCCCAATAAAACTTTATATAAAAATTAACCTGTATACCTATCACCCATCTTAGGAAACAGAAATTTGTCAGTATCTTTAAATCTCTATTTGATCCTTATGATCCCCTGTCTCTCTCCAGCCCCAAGGTAACCATTATCTTGAGTTTTATGAATATTATTCCTGTGGGCTTGATAATTTAACCATATTTGTATCCCTGATCACTTATTCGCAAAACCTTTCATCACTTGCATAATTTCCCTGTCTTGTCTTTGCTACTTTCCGGATTATGGTGTATTTTCTGATGTTTCTGATTATGTCTTCAGTAGTGTCTAGTATTCTGTTTTGCCTCTCCTTTAGAATCCATAACTTTAGTATGGATACTAATTTTCCATAATTTTAGTATCCATAACTTTATTTTTCATTTTTATTTGTTTCAGATTTGCTTCTTGTTTCATCATTTTGGTAAACTCTGACTCCTTTCTCCTGTTTGTACTTCTTTCTTTTATTTTTTAAAATATATTAAACTTTTTATTTTGTGCCTAGCCTAATAGTTAAATCTTTTGCAGTTCTGATTTTGTTGTTTTTGTTTCTTCTGGCTCTTGCTCAGACTCCCTTATGTTTTATGTGTGAGCTCACATTCATTATTTGTAGTATTTTTGAGGCTGAAATGAAGGTGAGTTTCCAGAGAGAGGATTTGCATGGGAATCTGCCAAAACCCTAGGAATACAGTCAACATGGAGACACATTCAGATAAATTTTAGGCTTAAAGTTTTGTGGGCTGCATAGGTAGTATGAGTTCTAGACCTTTAAACTTCTATGAGGGTGGGCTTGTGGTTAAATTTTCAGGAAAGATATTTTTACCTTCACCCATCAGCAAGTTTGAAACAAGCATATTTCCTTGCTGCCTCTTTCTCTGGGATAGGCTTACTTCTGTTTCACTCTTACACTCAAAGTGTGCAACTCTTTAGAGTTTCAGCTTTATGTTGAGATCTGTAGTCTCCCTATCTTCAGTTTACCTAAGATTTCTTTTCTAAACCTTAGGTTCAGTAGTGTGCTGGTAAGGATTTTAAAACTTGCTATCTAGAGGGAAAAAAAAGTCTTGATTTGCAGTATTTTTCAGTTTTATGTTACAACTAATTTCAAACTACCAATGTGAAGTCAGTGAGCATGAATTTGGGAAGAGATATGTACAGTTTGCTCCCACAAGTCATTTCCAGGGTACTGCTGCCAACTCTGTACATGGCTGTAAAAAGTAAAGCTCAATTCATGGAATTTGACATGTCTCTAGAATGAAAGACATTTGGGTGTTGCTTACCTCCCTGGATTTCCATTTTTACTTTGTTTTAGCTTTCCGAGTGTTCTGTGTCAACCTAGCAATGCATTTCAAAACAAAAAAGATTCTTTTCTTTTGATTTTTAACTCATCATTTGTTGTTTTCAGCAAAAGGGCTTTGTTATTATGGTACCTAAAGTCAGTTTGACTACCAAAAATAGAACTTCTTGTTTGCAAATATAATTTATTGTTTTTTTTGTATTATAAACATAATGCATGACAATTACATCAAACTTGAGACATACAAAAAGTACAGCAAAGAATATTAAAACACCCATAATCCCATTACACATTTATCTTTTTGTGCATACATGTGTCCCTTTGAGTTTTTATATATAATTTGCATCATACTATATCTTCTGTTTCATAATATGATTTTTATTTCTTAATGTTTAAGGAATGTTTGCTCATGTCATTAAAAATTCCTCCACAAGATGCCCATACCCCATTACACAAGAGTAAAGAAAAACGTCTTCACAAAAAAAAAAAAAGAAAAGAAAAACATCTTCACAAATATGAATTAGTTAAACTGGGAATCCAGGCCTTGTGGTATGTTAAAATAATTTGCGAAGATTATTTATTTCAGTATTTATAATTGTAAAAGTATTAGAATGTATGTAAATGACCAATCATAGGAGATTGATTGAATAAACCGTGGTACATGCACACTACAGAGTACAATGCAGCTTTTTTATAAACAGAAATGAATCGATATCCAGGAAATAAGATACAAAATGAAAGCACAAAAGAGCACATGTAGTGTTATTTTTTTGTGTAAGAAAAAGGGAAAATAAAACATGCATATATGCAGGAAGGGTAAAGCAGAACACAATAAAATCAGTAATCCATATGTGGCAGAAAGTGTGGTGGAAGAGATATGGGTCTCACATGACACTTCTTGGAGTTTATTTTTTGGTATAGTTTCAAATTGTGTTAATATCCTGCCTATTCAAAGGGCTTCTCTGATGGCTCTGCAGTAAAACATCTGCCTTCAATGCAGGAGACACGGGTTCGATCCCTGGGTTGGGAAGATCCTCTGGAAGAGGAAATGGCAACCCACTCTGGTATTCTTGCCTGGGAAATCCCATGGACAGAGGAGCCTGATGGTCTGCAGCCCATGAGGTTACAAAAGTTGGACATGACAGCAACTGAACCACTGCTGTGTATTCAACAGGCTAAAGAAAAATGATATCAGTGAGATAGCAGATCTAAAACTAAGCATACTAAAACAAATGAACATAATTGGTTATCAGAAGTCAAATGAATACTGTATACTGAAAGGTAAAGAAGAAAGAAGGGAGGAATAATTCAAGTAATTTATTAACACAATATTGGATGATAGGACCGGGGAGCCTGGTGGGCTGCCGTCTACGGGGTCGCACAGAGTCAGACACGACTGAAGTGACTTAGCAGCAGCAGCAGCAGCATCCTCAGTTTGGGGCAGAATGGGAGAGGCAAACAGTACTGCATACAAATCTTGAACTTTTTTCTTTATTCTGTTTGTTTATTTTGGTGGTTTGAGCAAGCTAATGCTGAAATTATTTTGAGTGAATGAGTAATTTAGTTAATATTGTTTGGAGCTTGTATTTTCACTGTGGAAAAATGGACAAACAAGTACAGAATGAGAGAAGACAGAAAAGAATGCTGTGGGAATGGATTGGATTGGAGGTGTCTGTGTAAATATCTACATTCCTGTGTATAAGTGACTTATATGTGTGTGTGTACTTATATATTTGTTTATGTGAATATATACACATTTATGCCCTAGTGCTCTTGCCAAGTGGACAAAGGAAGAAAGTTGCTCAAGTAGTAATGACACAACTAGCACCATATCTCATTCTTTTAGCTTCCTAGGGCTACTGTAAGAAATTACCAGAAACTTAAAACAACAGAAATTTATTCTCTCACAAGTCAGGAGACTAGAAGTTCAGAATCAATGTGCTGGCAGGGTTTGGTTAAGTCTTGATCTTAGAGGCGCCGAGGGGGAATCTCTGCCATGCCTTTCTTGTAGCTCCTAGTGGTTGCCTGTGATCCTTGAAGTTCCTTGCCCTGTGGCAACATAGCTCTAGTCTCTGCCTCCGTTGTCGCATGCATTTTCTCTATGTCCAGATTTCTTTTTTCTTATAAGGACACCAGTCATTGGCTTAGGTCCCATGGGGGGTAGTCTCCTCTTGGTTATATCTGCAAAAACTCTTATTTCCAAGTAAGCCTGCATTCACAAGCAATACCAGCAGTTAGACCTTAAACATATCTTATTGTGGGGCACAGTTCAACCCACGGCACCACTTAAAAAAATAATTCAGGACTCCTTGTTGAAATGGCAGGTTCCAGGGCCAAGTATAACATCACAAAGGAAGCATTCAAAATAATGATGGATGGTTTATCTTAACTATATAGGAAAGAGCTGGAAGGTCTCCCATTGGCCAAATTTGGGACAATTTGAGCATCAAAATAATTAAATACCATAATGAATTATGAACCATTGGGAAAAAAGAATTTTGTGAGATTATGCCAATCATAGGTGGGAGGGAGGAAGAAAAAGAAAGAAAACAAGAAAAAGAAGGTATCTTGCTTACAGTAGAATGCTGCAGGTTGAATGGCAGATGTGGAAGGTGTCGTGGAGTTGGAAAAAAGCAAAACTGAAAACAAACCTGACATTGTTTTGCAGCTTCCAGGGTAAAAATTAGAGCAAGTAAAAATTATCAGTAGAGGCAACAGGTTGATGAGGAGGAGGATATTTGCATGGTCTTAAAGTAGCTCCCCAAAGAATGCTTATTAGTTGTAGGGTTGAAAAGAAATTGCAGTAATGCATCGGAGATGTCAAGCCCTAGTGATGAAAATTATCACCAATGAGAGTCAGATGGCCAATGTAGAGGACACAATGTCGCCTATGCAATATGCTGTCTAGAGTGCATTATCTCAACTTAATAACCAGGAAACATTAGAAAATGCACACAAATAGAGAAAGACAATACTAACAAGTGCAAATAAATAAAGCAAATAAAATAAAAGTGTTAACAGGGGAACCTGAGTAAAAAGCATAGGTATATGGGGTTTTTGTACAATTTTTATTTTTGGAATTTTTCTACATTTGAAATTATTTCCAATTGAAATTCATATAAACTCTATGACAAACCTACATAGTATATTAAAAATCAGAGGTATTATTTTGCCGGGAAAGGCCCATATAGTCAAAGCTGTGGTTTTTCTAGTAGTCGTGTATGGATATGAGAGGTGGACCATAAAGAAAGCTGGGTGCCAATAAACTGATACTTTCAAATTGTGATGCTGACGAAGACTTGTGAGAGTCCCTTGGACTACGAGGAGAACAAACCAGTCAGTCCTAAAGGAAAACAACCCTGAATATTCATTGGAAGGATTGATGCTGGAGCTGAAGCTCCAGTACTTGGCTACCTGGTGCGAAGAGCCAGCTCTTTGGAAAAGACCCTGATGCTGGCAAAAGGAGATTGAAGGCAAAAGGAGAAAGGGTAGGCGAAGAAGGAGATGGGTTTGATAGCATCACCAGCTAACAAGACATAAATTTGATAGCATCACCAACTAACCGGACATAAATTTGAGCAAACTCGGGAGCTAGGAGAGGACAGAGGAGCCTGACATGCTGCAGTTCAAAGAGTTGGACAAAACTTAGGAACTTAACAACAACAACAACAAAATTCTTTGGTTACTGAGAAGAAATTGAGAAAACCATCTTAAATTGGACTCAGATAGTGTACAGTCCCAACTGACAATTAGCCAGTCTTTTTAGTGAGTATTATTCAAACTTTTTAATTAAGAAACTGATTTTGTGTTAACTGTGAAATATCTTATTACACTGACTTTATGCTTCTTAAAGCATTAAATTATGATGCCTAGAATCTCTTTGAGATTTAACATACTTATACATAATTATAGTTAATATATAATTAGTATCTATATATTATAGATACATAATCAGTATCTGTGGGGAATTGGTTCAGGAACTATATCCCCCTCCAAGGACATCAAAATCCTTGGATGCTAAAATCCCTTATATAAAATGGTATGGAACAGTCAGTCCTATCAAGGTATTTGTCATATCAAGGTATTAATATCAAGGTATTTCTGCATCTACATTTACAGAAGGCTGGCTCTGTGGTTAATACATACAACTTGTAGCAAAGTATCTCAACTCTTTCCATTAATTCCAATCAATTTTTGTATGCATAAAAGACATCATTAGAGTTATTAGAAGAAACCTATAAACTTATAAGACTAGTGGCCTTATTAATCATTATTCATATCTGTAATATTATAGAGATAGAGAAGGAAGAGATTAACAATATATCCGTCAGCTCTTTCAATCAAGATCGATATAATACAAATGGATTTTAAGCCAAGGCAGATTTCATGAGAAAGAGAGGAGGAGAAATTCTCTAATGCAGAGGAGAATTTTTGTGGTCATCCATAATCAATTATACAAATTACACAAATATAAAAAGAAAGTTTTGACATGTGATATTCTCAAACTTGGATATTCAGAAGAGTGATTTTATCCATGCACTGGAAGCAAATATATCTCTCAGGACCATTCATTTGTTAAGTGCTTATCATGTGCTGGACGGTGTTTTAGGCACTTAGAACATAACTGTGAATAAGAATTGTATTTATAATAGACAATATAGCAGAAAATGTTCTCTGAAGAATTGTTAATAATGGATCACATTTGTGTAGTGACACATACCATTGTGTAGTGACACATACCATTCTAAGATCTTTATGTATTTTAGTTAATTTCCCTTAATTAACCTTGTGAATATTGCCACTGTTATCACCTCCATTTAATGGTTGAAGAAACAGAAACATGGGGATGTTACTTAACTTACTCCAGGTCTCACAGCTAGCATATGACCAACCTTGAATTTGAACACATTGTATAGGCTCCTGTGTCCAACCCTCTTTTTTAAAAAAATTAAAACTTTTGAGATCACTGAAAATTCCTATGTCATTGTAACAAATAATACAAAGAGATCTCATATACCTTTACACAGTTCCCCCAAAACACTATACTGCAATAGCACAACCAACATACTGACGGTAATATAATCCGGGTACCAAACAGATCCATCACAAGAATCTCTCATGGTCTTAGTTTAGGCTGCCATATGAAAGTGCTGCAGACTGGGTGGCTTAAAAATAGGATTTGATTTCTCACAGTTCTATAGGCTGGAAAGTCTAAGATCAGAGTGACAGCATAGCATGGTTGAGTTCTGATGAAGGTCTTTTTCTGACTTGCAGATGGCTACCTTCTTGCTGTAGCCTTACATTGCTGTAGAGAAGGGACTGTCTCTCTTGTCTATTCTTAGAAAGGCACTAATCCTTCTCATGAGGCTTCCATTCTCATGACTTAATTACCTTGAAAAGCCTTACCTCAGAAACATTGCACTGAGAATCAGGGCTTCAGCATACAGAATTGTAGGGACGTAGACATTTATTATATAGCATTGATGTTGTCTCTCTATAGCCACACCCACTTAGCTTCTACCCCAACCCCTTCACATACCCCCTTAACCCTGGCAACCACAAACCTTTCTCTGTAATTCTGACATTTCAAGAATGTATAAATATAATCATACAGTATTTCACTTTTCAAATTGGCTTTTTTCACTCAGCAGAATCCTGTAGAGAGTTATCTAGATTGTTGGCATATATCAATAGTTCATTCTCTTTTATTAATACATAGTTTGGTACGAAATGCCACAGTTTGTTTACTCATTGGAAGACCTCTAAGTGGCTGCTGCTGCTGCTGCTACATCGCTTCAGTCATGTCCGACTCTGTGCGACCCCATAGATGGCAGCCCACCAGGCTCCCCCGTCCCTGGGATTCTCCAGACAAGAACACTGGAGTGGGTTGCCATTTCCTTCTCCAATGCATGAAAGTGAAAAGTGAAAGTGAAGTTGCTCAGTCGTGTCCGACTCTTAGCGACCCCATGGACTGCAGCCCACCAGGTTTGATGCTATTATAAAAAAGTTTCTATAAACATTTGTTTATATTTGTATTTTTCTTAGCTACTTCTAAGCTTTATCCATCCCTTCATATCTCTTAGTACACCGAATAGACAGTAACTTGCTGGTAAGGTGACATTGGGAGAAGGAAATGGCAACCCACTCCAATGTTCTTGCCTGGAGAATCCCAGGGACGGGGGAGCCTGGTGGGCTGCCGTCTATGGGGTCGCACAGAGTCAGACACGACTGAAGCGACGTAGCAGCAGCAGCAAGGTGACATTGAGAAGAGGCCTGAAGGAATTAAGGAAAAATGCCATGTAGCTATTTGAGGAAAGCACATTTCTAGCAGAGGGGAGCAGTTAAGAGGCTTTGAGGAAGGAATATGCCTATAGTATTTACAGCACAGCAAAGGAGGACATTGAGACACACCACAAAGAGAATGAAAGCAGATGAACTCTGAAAGGCAGCTATGAGTCAAATCTATAAGATATGTAAGGTTTTAAATTTTCCTAAGATGAAACAGGCAACTATTAAAAGAGTTTGAGTAAAGGAGTGGCATATTCTGTATTATATTTGAAAACTCATTGTAACTCCTAAGGAAAATAGATGAAACTTGAGCCAGGGAGAACAATAAGCAGGCTTTTACAATAATATTTGGCAAATACATGATGGTGGCTTGCACTAGTGGTGGAGCTGTTTAAGATGGGTCAGATTCTGGATATATTTTTGATAGATTGATTATTGGATATGAGAGAGAGAGGAGGGAAGGATGATTCAGTTTACTGACTGCCGAAGCCTTGCACTGTGTGGATCACAATAAAATGTGAAAAATTCTGAAAGAGATGGAAATAGCAGATCATCTGACCTGCCTCTTGAGAAATCTGTATGCAGGTCAAGATGCAATAGTTGGAACCAGACGTGGAGCAACAGACTGGTTCCAAATAGGAAAAGGAGTACATCAAGGCTGTATATTATCACCCTGCTATTTAACTTATATGCAGAGTACATCATGAGAAATTGTGGGCTAGATGAATCACATGCTGGAATCAAGATTACCAGGAGAAATCTCAATAACCTCAGATGTGCAGATGACACCACCTTTATGGCAGAAAGTGAAGAAGAACTAAAGAGCCTCTTGATAAAAGTGAATATGGAGAGTGAAAAAGTTGGCTTAAAGCTCAACATTCAGAAAACAAAGATCATGGCATCTGGTCCCATCGCTTCATGGGTAATAGATGGGGAAACAGTGGAAACAGTGTCAGACTTTATTTTTTGGGGCTCCGGGAGTTTGTGATGGACAGGGAGGTCTGGTGTGCTGCAGTCCATGGGGTTGCAAAGAATCGGACATGACTGAGCGACTGAACTGAACTGAACCTGCATATTCTCTAGCCATAGATAAATTTGCATTTAGAGCTCAATATTTTCTCTGTGATGACATAGAATCAGAAGAAATTTCAGTCTTTAGTAGCATGTGCACATGATAACTTCATCTCTTCATTAGGACCTGAAAATGTGAAGTCCATTGTCCATAGTTCCTGAGCTCTTGTTGAATAGGTAGTATTAACATTTGCCTTTCTCTCTCTTTTATGACCTGTCAGCACTAACACAACTCCTAACTTCAACATAACCTTTCTATAGATTTGTTAATATATTGAAACAATCTATATTGCTTCCCTCATCTTGTTATGGTTTGCTAAAAGGTGGTATGAATATTCCTTATTTACATGTATCATTGTAATGGCAATAGTGATAAACAATAAACATGTTTTTTATTTGTATAAATTTAGTATTGCAATGAGTATTGCTGAAACTTAGTTTAGTGATATATCGTTTATCCAGAATTGTCAAGGATAGTATTACATCTTAACAAACGAAATACTGAGTAAGAGCATCTTTAAAATTTTACTCTTTCAGATAAAGCTGTAGCTGTATAAATTCACGATCTTTTTTATCAGTTCTGTGAATATAATTGTTTTCTCCATGTCTCAAGATTTCATATGCCGTATCTATTGTTATATGGGTTTGTTGTGTGCTTTTAAGTGGCTCCAAGCAGCTATGTATTTTCAGTTCAGTTCAGTCGCTCAGTCGTGTCCGACTCTTTGCGACCCCATGGACTGCAGCATGCCAGGCTTCCCTGTCCATCTCCAACTCCCAGAGCTTGCTCAAGCTCATGTCCATTGTGTTGGTGATGCCATCCAACCATCTTATCTGCTGTCGTTCCCTTCTCCTCCCACCTTCAATCTTTGCCAGCATCAGGGTCTTTTCAAATGAGGCAATTCTTCGCATCATGTGGACAAAGTATTGGGAGTTTCAGCTTCAGCATCAGTCCTTCCAATGAGTATTCAGGACTGATTTCCTTTAGGATTAACTGATTGGATCTCCTTGCAGTCCAAGGGACTCTCAAGAGTCTTCTCCAACACCACAGTTCAAAAGCATCAATTCTTCAGTGCTCAGCTTTCTTTATAGTCCAACTCTCACATCTATACATGACTACTGGAAAAAGCCATAGCTTTGACTAGGTGGACCTTTGTTGACAAAGTAATGTCTCTGCTTTTTAATATGCTGTCTAGGTTGGTCATAAATTTTCTTCCAAGGAGCAAGTGTCTTTTAATTTCATGGCTGCAGTCACCATCTCCAGTGATTTTGGAGCCCAAAAAGATAAAGTCTGTTACTGTTTCCATTGTTTCCCCATCTGTTTGCCATGAAGTGATGGGACCTGATGCCATGATCTTATGTTGAGATTTAAGCCAACTTTTTCACTCTCCTCTTTCACTTTCATCAAGAGGCTCTTTAGTTCTTCTTCGCTTTCTGCCGTAGGGTGATGTCATCTGCATAGCTCAGATTACTGATATTTCTCCTGGCAATCTTGATTCCAGCTTGTGTTTCATTCAGCCCGGCATTTCTCACGATGTACTCTGTATATAAGATAAATAAGTACAGTGACAGTATGCAGCCTTGACGTACTCCTTACCCTATTTGGAATCAATCTGTTTTTCCATGTCCAGTTCTAACAGTTGCTTCTTGACTTCCATATAGATTTCTCAGGAGGTAGGTCAGGTGGTCTGGTATTCCCATCTCTTGAATAATTTCCACTGTTTGTTGTGAAACATGGTCAATAAAGCAGAAGTAGACATTTTTCTGAAACTCTGTTGCTTTTTCTGTGATCTAACAGATACTGGAAATTTGATCTCTGGTTCCTCTGCCTTTTCTAAATCCAGTTTGAACATCTGGAAGTTCACATTTCACGTACTGTTAAAGCCTGGCTTGGAGAATTCTGAGCATTACTTTGCTAGCGTGTTGAGATGAGTGCAATTGTTCAGTAGTTTGAACATTCTTTGCCATTGCCTTTCTTTGGGATTGGAAAGAAAACCGACCTTTTCTAGTCCTGTGGCCACAGCTGAGTTTTCCAAATTTGCTGGCATATTGAATGCAGCACTTTCACAGTATCATCTTCTAGGATTTGAAATAGCTCAACTGGAATTCCTTCGCCTCCACTAGCTCTGTTTGTAGTGATACTTCCTAAGGCCTTCTTGATATTGCATTCCAGGATGTCTGGCTCTAGTTGAAGGATCACACCATCGTGGTTATCTGGGTCATGAAGATCTTTTTTGCATAGTTCTTCTGTGTATTTTTGCCACCTCTTCTTAATATATTCTGCTTTTCTATATAGATACTTTGTATTAAGTTTACCTCTGCTAGCTTTGTTCATAGTGATGCTTTCTAAGGCCCACTTGACTTCACATTCCAGGATGTCTGGCTCTAGGTCAGTGATCACACCATCGTGATTATCTGGGTCATGAAGATCTTTTTCGTACAGTTCTTCTGTGCATTCTTGCCACCTCTTCTTAATATCTTCTGCTTCTGTTAGGTCCCTACCATTTCTGCCCTTTCTCGAGCCCATCTTTGCATGAAATGTTCCCGTGGTACCTCTAATTTTCTTGAAGAGATCTCTAGTATTTCCCATTCTGTTCTTTTCCTCTATTTCTTTGCATTGATCACTGAGGAAGGCTTTCTTATCTCTTCTTGCTATTCTTTGGAATTTTGCATTCAGATGCTTATATCTTTCCTTTTCTCCTTTGATTTTTGCTTCTCTTCTTTTCACAGCTATTTGTAAGGCCTTCCCAGACAGCCATTTTGCTTTTTTGCATTTCTTTTCCATAGGGATGGTCTTGATCCCTGTCTCCTGTACAATGTCATAAACCTCAGTCCATAGTTCATTAGGCACTCTATCTATCAGATCTAGTCCCTTAAATCTATTTCTCACTTCCACTGTATAGTCATAAGGGATTTGATTTAGGTCATACCTGAATGGTCTAGTGGTTTTCCCTACTTTCTTCAATTTCAGTCTGAATTCGGCAATAAGGAATTCATGATCTGAGCTACAGTCAGCTCCTGGTCTTGTTTTTGCTGACTATATAGAGCTTATCCATCTTTGGCTGCCAAGAATATAATCAATCTGATTTCGATGTTGACCATCTAATGATGTCCATGTGTAGAGTCTTCTCTTGTGTTGTTGGAAGAAGGTGTTTGCTATGACCAGTGCATTCTCTTGGCAAAACTCTATTAGCCTTTGCCCTGCTTCTTTCTGTATTCCAAGGCCAAATTTGCCTGTTACTCCAGGTGTTTCTTGACTTGCTACTTTTGTAGCAATGAATCATCCTTAACCAGCCCCCTTTCATGAAAGTATTTCTAATTTTTTAGGGCAGGTATGAAAAATCTAGTTACGTAGAATTTTTAGAAAAGAGGAAATAAATATTAAATAATTTAGGTATTTGACTACCCTGGGACCTTTTCAGCTCCCTGATTCTCTTTTTCTACTCTGCATTCCTGAAAGCCTTTACAAAGTAAGTCAGGAATATCTCTATATGTCGTTTAATTTGAAGTCCTTTCGTTCTGTGGAAGCAAATACTGCCCATTATTAGCAACCTGACATATTCTGTTGATGAGAAAATGAGCAATTTGGATCATCCATAATTGTTTATACTGCAAACAGTGTATCAGAAATGTCATAGTCTCATTTCATTAAAAAATTTACATACACACAGATTTTAGAGTACTCATTCATGATGAAAGTCTACTTCCATACTGTTTGTGTTTGGAAACATTCAGTAGCCACTCTTGAACTTAAAAATTTAATTGAATGCTTAAAGAATTATAAGTGTTCCTTTTCTTAGCTCTAATGCTAACCAGAGTGCTTTTCTAAACTGCTGAGAATGGACTGAAGATTCTGCTGAGGGCTGTAGATACTTATCTCCCTAATTGAGCCATCATTTGTTGACATGAGGGGAAAAACCACATGACCTGCTTTAATGCATTTCTCAGTAACAGCAGGAGGCTAGAATGTAGTTCATTCAAAAGTAAACCAGCAGCAGTATTATTAGACATGTGAAAATAGCATTGGTTATGGAGTGGTTTTAATAAAAGGTGAATAGTAATATAAAAGGATATAATCTTATAAAGTATAGGGAATGATTTTTAAAAATCACTTGTTAGTTATTCATTAACTGTTTACTGATTTTTACACTTGCTAAGTATGTTAAGGTAATTGTTGACTTCTCAAAATTGATTATTAGTATAAATTAGTGGTAAAATTTGAAATTGGTGATTTATCATGCTGTGCTAAAGCAATGAAATATTACTGAATATTTCTGAGTAGATAGGAATGTAGTAGGATGAAAACTTTACTGACTACATCAACGTCAACTGGAGTAAGAGACATCAGTTGGCTTTGAGGGCTTCCCTTGTGGCAATTGCAGTTAGTATTGCTGAAACTTTGTTTAGTGATATATCATTTATCCAGAATTGTCAAGGACAGTAGTGCATTTAACAAACAAAATGTTGAGTTCAGTTCAGTTCAGTCGCTCAGTCGTGTCTGACTCTGCGACCCCATGAATCGCAGCACACCAGGCCTCGCTGTCCATTACCAACTCCCGGAGTTCACTCAGACTCATGTCCATCGAGTCAGTGATGCCATCCAGCCATCTCATCCTCTGTCGTCCCCTTCTCCTCCTGCCCCCAATCCCTCCCAGCATCAGAGTCTTTTCCAATGAGTCAACTCTGCATGAGGTGGCCAAAGTACTGGAGTTTCAGCTTCAGCATCATTCCTTCCAAAGAAATCCCAGGGCTGATCTCCTTCAGAATGGATTTTTACTCTTTCAGATAAAGATGTAGCTGTATAAATTCATGATCTTTCTTTATCAGTTCTGTGAATATAATTGTTTTCTCCATGTCTCAAGATTTCATATACAGTATCTTTGTTTGAATAGATTGTCTACATTATCTACATTAACCTGACCTGGACTAAGAGACATTAGTTACAAGAATATTAGTCAGCAGTGTTACTTCAGTTTGCTACTGCTAAGTCACTTCAGTCATGTCCAACTCTGTGCGACCCCATAGACGGCAGCCCACCAGGCTCCCCCGTCCCTGGGATTCTCCAGGCAAGAACACCGGAGTGGGTTGCCATTTCCTTCTCCAATGCATGAAAGTGAAAAGTGAAGTCGCTCAGTTGTATCTGACTCTTAGCGACCCTATGGACTGCAGCCTACCAGGCTTCTCCGTCCATGGGATTTTCCAGGCAAAAGTACTGGAGTGGGGTGCCATTGCCTTCTCCCAAGTCTTACACAGTAGTGCCATATTAGAGTTCGTATTGGAGTGGCTTAAAAATCCAACTTGGCTTTCACCACGAAGAGTTTGATATGGACTCCACCGGAGAGATAGTGATAGTAGACAGATTACATAAAGAGTGTTGGATGAGAATAAAAGTTTGTTTAAAGACATAATAGATCTGAGTTTGTATATTATCTGAATAAGATATGATAGAAGTCTGATGATGGAAATGGAAGAATTATAACTAATAGATGGAATGAAATCAAAGGCATATAGATGAAGGCTTTATTGTTGGAGGAAATTTTATACTTATTTAATATTTTGTGTGTTGTTTTTATTAGGTGTTTATTTTGGTCCTCACGGGAATCCAGTGAGTTAGGCAGAGTATAATTTTTATAATTCATTCCTTTTTACATGGAAGAAAATGGAGAAAAAAATTCAGGTTCCTTGAGGCTTCCCTAGTGGCTCAGATGGTAAACAATGTGCCTGCAATGCAGGAGACCAGGTTTGATCCCTGGGTTGGGTAGATCCCCTGGAGACGGGAATGTCTACCCACTCCAGTATTATAAATAAATGGTATAATGAATTTAGTTTATGAATAACTGGCTCTTCACCTGAAAGGAAAAAAGTTCAGATGCCTTATCCATTATCACATGGTTAGAGAATAGAAATCAGAGAAGGAATGACACCCAACTCCAGTACCCTTGCCTGGAAAATCCCATGGATGGAGGAGCCTGGTAGCCTGCAGTCCATGGGGTCGCTAAGAGTCGGGTACGACTGAGCGACTTCACTTTCACTTTTCACTTTCATGCATTGGAGAAGGAAATGGCAACCCACTCCAGTGTTCTTGCCTGGAGAATCCCAGGGACGGGGGAGCCTGGTGGGCTGCCGTCTATGGGGTCGCACAGGGTCAGACACGACTGAAGCGAATTAGCAGCAGCAGGAGCAGAGAATAGAAATATTGTGATGCCTAGTTTTATACTAATAATTACTATCATGTTTGAAAATAGGAAAAGATTTTTGAAGAAATAATGGCTGAAAACTTCCTAAATTTGTTGAAAAACATTAATCTACATGTCTCAGAATTTCACTGAATGTCAGGTGGTATAAATGCAAAAATATGTAATAGTCAAAATGTTGAAAAACAAGTACAGAAAAGAAATTGTGAAAAAAGCAAGGGAAAAAATAGTCATCACATAAAAGGGAACACCAATAAGATTTAGAGACCAGAATACAGATGGTAAAGAATCCACCTGCAATGCAGGAGACCTGGGTTCGATCCCTGGGTTGGGAAGATCCCCTGGAGGAGGGCATGGCAACCCACTCCAGTACCTACTAGCTCTCCTTTCTTCTCTGAAAGACATAAAATTATATAAAATAATACATATAAAAATGCATTCCTGGGTTTGTCACATACATATAGGCTTAATATGTAATAATAATAGCATAAGAGAGAGGAGTAAATAGAGATGTACAAAAATAAAGTTCTATATCTTACTAGAATTAAGTTAATGTGAATCTGAGGTAGATATAATTAAGATGTATATTCTAAGTTTTAGGGCAACCAAGGAGAAAGTCACAAAAGTTATAATTTAAAGTTATTAAAAGACCCATATAAGTATGTTCAACTGATTTTTGACAAAAGCATAAAATCAGTTCATTTGAGGAAGGATAGTCTTTTCAAAACATTGCAGCTGAAATAGGACATTCGTAGGTCCAAAAATGAGCCTTATACAAAAATCCTCATACCTTATATAAAAATCAAGTCAAAATGGGTCACAGGCTTTAATGTAAAAAGGAAATTATAAAACTTTCAGGGAAAAAAATGGGTGCAAATCTTATCAATGTAGGACTATGCAAATTTCTGTTCTATGTTGTACTAGAAGTACTAATCAAATCAATTAAGCAGGAAAAATAATGGACAGCTAGAAGAGAAAGTAAAACTATCTGCTGTAGACTATTTGTGTCCCTTCAGAATTCATATGTTGATTGCTAATAATTTAATCCTCAATGTATTTAGAGGTATGGTTTTTAAGAGGTGATTGGGCCATGAGGACAGAGCCCTCACAGGTGATATTAGTGCACTTAAAAAAAGAGGCACCAGAGGGATCCCTTGCCCTTTCTGCCATGTAAGGACATAATGAAAAGATGCCCATCTATGAAACAGGAAGCACACCCTCATCAAACACTTCATCTTCTTCTTCCCAAATTCCAGAAATGTAAGAAATACATTTGGTTTTTTCCAAGCCACTCAGTCTTTGGTTTTTTCTTATAGCAGTCTGAATGGACTAAAGACATTGTATTTGAAGATAGGATGTGATTTCTCATGTAGAGAATTTTAAGGCATACAGTAAGGGGGGTGTGGGGAGAGGAAAAGGATATGATAAACATAAATTAGAAGTTAATGAAATAGAAAATAATACAGACTTAAACCTAAAACCTACTTGTTTTAAAAAGTAATCAGAATAGATAATATTATCTGAAAATACTAATAAAGTGAAAAACAGGAAAAGAGCCCATTAGCAATGAAAATGATGTTTAATCAGTAAAGAGAGGGAAAATTGGGGCCATTATATTTAAAAGTTTGATACATTCTGAAATTTTCTCATTTATCTTATATATTATCTTCATAGTTAGACTTAGCCATACTCATGGCTATAAATACCTTTCATAGAGAGTTGTGATTTCCAAATGAATTTTTTTGGCGTATGCCTCTTTTCTAATTTCCAAGTGTAATACCCACTGCATGCATTGGAGAAGGAAATGGCAACCCTCTCCAGTGTTCTTGCCTGGACAATCCTAGGGACGGGGGAGCCTGGTGAGGTGCGTCTGTGGGGTTACACAGAGTCGGACATGACTGAAGCAACTTAGCAGCAGCAGCAGCAATACCCAATGGTTAGTCGATATATGCCAGTGGTAGTCTTGAAACACCGTTGATCTTGTTTCTCCCTTTCATCTAAAACATTTCTGTGCATGGCATCACTATAAGGTTTGGCTCAATGTTCTCTGGCCAAATCCTAAAAGTCATCCTTGTTTATTCCCTTTCCTTCAAGAAGTATCTGTCTTTAAAGTTTATCAGGAATGCATCTGTTTTTCTTGTATCTGCAACTACCTTTCTATTATAAAACTTTAGTATTTTATTTTTTTACTGTAGGCCTACTGCAACAACTGGTCTCCCCGGTTTTACCTTTTAACTCTTTCTAAACCATTCTCCACAGAATAATAAGAGTTATCTTTCTAAAATGCACATCAGTATAAGTCATTTACTGCTTAAGTTCCTTGCATAGTTGCCAGTTGCTTATAGAATAAAGTCTGAACTTTATGCAATGATATATAAGATCCTACATGTTTTACTGCTTTCTCTTAACGGTCATATCATCTTATTCCATTCCTCCCTCATTGACCATTTCTTAAACACCTAAACTCCTGTCTTCTTCAAGTCCTTCCCTCCTATTCCTTCTCTCTAGAATACTCTTGGCCAGTGTTCCCTAACGTTTTTGGCTTTAGGGACTGATTTTGTGGAAGACAAGTTTTCTTTGGATCAGAGGTTAGGTGGATGGTTTCTGGATGATTCAGGCATATTACATGTATTGTGCTCTTTATTTCTAATTTAATGCTGCCTCTGATCTGACGAAGGTGCCGGTCTGCAGCCCAGAGATTGGGGATCCCTGCTCTTGAGTCACGTTTTCTAAGAGCCGACTCATGCATACTCTTCAGCTTTCAACTCAGATAGCATTCTTTTAGCAAGACACTTTCTGGTTACCTGTGTAAGATTGCTTCTCCTGCTTCTTCCTGCCTTTGTTATTACATACATGTAACATATTCCCCATTCATTATATAATCATATTTGTTACCTTTTTTGAGTCATCTCAGTTGGTAATTATCTTTATTTCTCCTAAGATCCTAACTAGATGAGAAGGTAAACAAAGTTCTTGCCTGTCTTAATAACCACATTAACTCTGGCGGCTAGCACAGTGTTGAGTATTTAATTTATATTCAGTATGCATCACTTCATGGGAAATAGATGGGGAAACAGTGGAAACAGTATCAGACTTTATTTTTTTGGGCTCCAACATCACTGCAGATGGTGATTGCAGCCATGAAATTAAAAGACGCTTACTCCTTGGAAGGAAAGATATGACCAACCTAGATAGCATATTAAAAAGCAGAGACATTACTTTGCCAACAAAGGTTTGTCTAGTCAAAGCTATGGTTTTTCCTGTGGTCATGTATGGATGTGAGAGTTGGACTGTGAAGAAGGCTGAGTGCCGAAGAATAGATGCTTTTGAACTGTGGTGTTGGAGAAGACTCTTGAGAGTCCCTTGGACTGCAAGGAGATCCAACCAGTCCATCCTAAAGGAGAACAGTCCTGGGTGTTCATTGGAAGGACTGATGTTGAAGCTGAAACTCCAAAACTTTGTCCACGTGATGCAAAAAATTGACTCATTTGAAAAGACCCTGATGCTGGGAAAGATTGAAGGTGGGAGCAGAAGGGGACGACAGAGGATGAGATGTTTGGATGGCATCACCAACTCAATGAATATGAGTTTGGGTGAACTCCAGGAGTTGGTGATAGACAGGGAGGCCTGGCGTGCTGTAGTCCATCGGGTCACAAAGAGTTGGACATGACTGAACGACTGAACTGAACTGATATATATGTAAATATATAAAAGAGATACAACAGATACTGTATCTCTTTTGAGTTTCTTTGTGTTTTATAGTGGGTCTATTCCCTCCTTTCTCCCTTTTTTAGATCATATAATCATTTATATTACTGATGTGTCTTCGGTTTCATGTGGCATGTTCACATGCCTATGGTGCCTTTGGTCAGTGTTCTTTTCTCCCTAAGTATGAGTCTTTTGAATAAAAACTCTCAACTTTCTATCGTGATCACCTTTTAAAGAACCCTTTTATACGTTCCACAGAACGCCTCTTGTTTTTTTCTTGTTGTTAGGTTAGACTGCCCAATTAGGTGTCAGATAAATTTGCTGCCTTTGGCACACATTCTGAACCAAAATTTTAATTCTAGAGCTTAGGGTCAGCATTTTCCAAGTGTGTTAAACTGTAATCCTTTATAAAATGTTATATGTAAAATAGTGAGTAATTTTGAATTTACTAAAAGCTGAGAAAGTTATTACTTTGGCTTTTCCCAAGATGACTTAAAATTTATCAAAAAGGATTATAGAAAGAACAGATTTATAGCAGCTGTCTGATATATGCCCAGAATCCCCATGTTCAACTAAAACCACCTTGCCCTAGGCTTTCTAGAGCATAATGCCCGTAGCAAGCAGCTTTCAACAGCTTTTTCAGGAAGCAATATTTTCCTTCAGTAAAAGGGTCACTGTACTGTTTTTCTTTTTCCTTCTCCTGTCTTATCTTTTGAGTTCAGGAAGTACTTTAAATTTACAGGCAGCTTTGAAGGCATGAAGCAAGTTCAGGCCTAGAAGTATTTCCTGTTATGGCATTAATCTAATTCCATGAAAGTAGAGCTGATTTTTCATCTGTAAAGTAGATAAAGTGCCTAGAGCAGCCGACCATTATTCTGGGTTATCATGATAAAGAGGCTTAGTTTTGACACGAAAGAGTTTATCAGCCGAACCAGTGGAAGATTTCATCCTTTTTGTTGAAAGATATATTAATGGATTATAATCTGTCTTGGCTTCCAAAAGAGAAAATTCTCCTTCATATTGAAATTGTTTACTTAATTCAGCAAATACAGTTTTCATGTTTATAAAGTGTGTAATACACAGTAAATCAAGACAACATATTAAGGGCATCACATAAAATTAAATGTTAGAACATTTTTTCTTAGTGTTCAAATTAATGTCCCAATTTGAAATAACCACAGCTTCTCTAAACGAATCAATATGACTTAATTTTAGTATATAGACATGTATAATTTCCTATAACCATTTATATTTGGTATTAGTAATTCATGTTATTAGGTCATATAAAGTCTTCTATCAACTTATATAAATACTTTTCTCATAACAACATATTCTGTTTAATAGTCAAAGTTATTTGTTTACTTGTGTTATTATGGACGTTGAGTATATAAAGCAGGCAAATAATAGATAATTCAAAAAGTAAAAGTTCGTCTTTTTCCCATTTCTGCCACCTACCCACTGGGCTAAGATGTTTAGATTAATCCTAGTACTTTGTTATAGGTTGAAGAATGTATTTTGTTTCAAAACTGATTCCACATTGGACATATTTACAATGTTTTCTTGAATAATAATAGCTTATTTTAACACATCTTACTACACAGTAATACATTACATATTTACTCCCCTTGATACTTCTCTGTTTTAAATTCTGTTACCTATTTGGAAAATGCGGCTTCCCTGGTGGCTCAGCGGTAAAGAATCTGCAAGCAATGTGGGAGACCTGGGTTTGATCCCTGGGTTGGGAAGATCCCCTGGAGAAGGGAACAGCTACCCACTCCAGTATCCTAGCCTGGAGAATTCAAAGGACTATACAGTCAGTCCATGGGGCCACAAAGAGTTGGACATGACTGAGCATCTGTCACACTTCACTTGGAAAATACAGAACCTGAAGTTAAAAGAGGTTAAACAGTTTGCTCAAGATCACCCAACTAGTAAGTGGTAGATTTGGGACTGGAACTCATGCCCTCATTATAGATTTATAGAAGTAGACAGTCATTTCCTGATCCTGCCTTTTATACCTGACAGGAACAAAGAATCTACTTACCACTTATTTCATAGTTAATGAGAAAATTGCTAAAGCTTTACCATATTCTAATGAGATGATACCTAGTTTTATGTTCATTTTGTTTAAAATAAGTGAACTATCTATTCATGCTCATAAACCAAAATACAGACATTGCTTTGTTGTTGAAATGAATAGTTTAAAATGTAGATCATCTGAATGTGAAGAATTTCTGGCCCAATCCGAGATACACTGAGCATTAAACTTGTGATTAGGGAATTTGGAGTTTTGTTGTTGTCTCATTAATTCGAAGTACAATTATCTGTGATTATCATATTTCAAAAGGAGTTTGAATACTATCCATTCTATCTTAGAGGATTTTGAGAAGTTAGTATGAGATGTCATGTTAAATTTATTAATTGAAGCATTATTCATTGAGTCTGCCTACTGTGTGTATTCTGTTAAGTAATTTGACAGGTACAAAGATGTAGAAAACATGGGTGCTGTCTTTATTGGACTACCAGTTTTTTTAGGAAGAATGAGATCTGGCAGTATAAATTGACAAATGCTTACTTAGTATATGTGAGGGTCCCCCTAGCTAATCTGTGGAAAGTAACAAGTATAATTCCATCAGCTTATACTAATCTATAGCTCTGTAAACTCAAGGCCTTACGTCTACTTTCTGAAAACACATACACGTACATATACTCAAAGCAGAGGTTTTTATAAGAACATGAAAAAGTGTTCCGCTTTATTAAGGATCAGAGAAATGTCAATCAAAACCACAATGAGATTCATCTTCACACTCCGTAGCATTTTCATAATCAAAATGGTAGATCATCAAGTGTTGACAAGGATGTGGAGAAAGTGGAACTTCATGAAATACTGCTGGGAGTGTGCCAGTTCCTTAAAAGGCTAAACATAGAGTGACCATATGACTCAGCAATTCCACTCCGGATATATACCCTGGAGAAATCAAAACTTTTGTCTATGTAAAAATTTGTACACAAATGTTTGTAGCAGCATTATTCATAATAGTCAAAAATTAGAAATAACTCATGTCCATAAACTGATAAATGTATTATAATCTTTGAATTTATACACTGGAGTGAAAGTGAAAGTTGCTCAGTTGTGTCTGACTCTGTGTGACCCCATGGATTACAGTTCATGGAATTCTCCAGGCCAGAATACTGGAGTGGGTAGCCGTTGCCTTCTACAAGGGATCTTCCCAACCCAGGTCTTCTACATTGCAGGTGCATTCTTTACCAGCTGAGCCACCAGGGAAGCCCAAGAATACTGAAGTGAATAGTCTTTCCCTTCTCTAGGGGATCTTCCCAACCCAGAATCAAACCGGGGTCTCCTGCATTGCAGGCGGATTCTTTACCCAGCTGAGCTACCAGGGAATATTATTTAGCAATAAAGAGGATCCAATATTGGCACATGCTACAACATGCTGCTGCTGCTGCTGCTGCTAAGTCGCTTCAGTCGTGTCCAACTCTGTGCAACCCCATAGACAGCAGCCCACTAGGCTCCTCTGTCCCTGGGATTCTCCAGGCAAGAATACTGGAGTGAGTTGCAATTTCCTTCTCCAGTGCATGAAAGTGAAAAGTGAAAGTGAAGTCGCTCAGTTGTGCCCGACTCTTAGTGATCCCATGGACGGAGACCTTAAAAATATTATTCTAAGCGAAAGAAGCAATTTACAAAATGCCATAGATGCATAATTGCACTTATATGAGAATTCCAGAATTTGATAAGAGACAGAATTTAGGTTGGTAGCTGCCTGGCAGGATGTGGAGGGGAACTGTGGGGATTGGGGAGATAGTGATGGATGATGGAGACTGACTCCTGGGTACAGGCTTTCTTTCGGAGGTTACAGAAGCATTCTAAAATTGACTGTGATGATGAGTGTACATCTCTGTTACTATACTAAAACCACTGGATTGTGTACTTTAAATGTGTGCATTGTCTGGTCTGTGAGTTAGATCTCAATAAAGCTATGATTTAAAAAGTAAAATGTAAAACAAAACATGATGTTAAGAATGTTTAGACTACTTAGACCTGTTGGCACACCTAAGAACAAAGTATCTAAAACATTCGTACTTAGAAGTACACTTGTTTGTTGTATTAAAGGCATAGAATTAGAGAGGGGCATGTTGAAGAAATGTATAATGTAAAAGTATTATTGTTATTATATTTATTCATCAAAACCATGGTGGTGTTAATTTATTTATTCTCTGTAGTCCCATTGGTTAAGTAGACTGTAGTACTTAGAATGAGTCAAATATTGGTAATCCATTGAGGAAAGAGTTCATATCAGAACTTCGTAGAACATCTGTCACTTGCCTCTCCATTTCAGGCATGTGCAGGTGACCTGACTGTTAATATGATGATCTCTTTGGCCCTTCGTCAGTCATTTGCCAGATTATCCAATGTGAGCAAATGATCAGTATAGCCAAAGTATGTTTGTAATTTTGTTGTTTAGAGCTTAAAATGCATTTCACCACAGGAATTATCACCCTGTGCAAAAGCTGGTTAATTCCCCACAATATTTCATAAATACTTAATATAACTAATTTAAAGCATTATTTAGGTAGGCAGTGAAAGAGGAGGAAGAAAAGCCTCTTTCCTGAGGATAAATCCTGGCTCTGAGGTTTTACACTTTTACTGGGAAATATTTGTCTGTTTTGTGATGAACACATGTTTGGGAGTTAAATAAACTCATGGGTCTTCTGTTTCATCCCAGTCATATAACTGATTTTGTTGCGTTGTGTTAATTGCTCAGACGTGTCTGATTCTTTGTGACCCCATGGACTGCAGCCTGCCAGGCTCCTCTTTGGAATTCTCCAGGCACGTATACTGGAGTAGGTAGCCATTGCTTTCTCTGGGGGATCATTCCTACCCAGGGATCAAAACTAGGTCTCCAGAATTGCAGGAAGACTGTTTACAGTCTGAGCCACAAGGAAATCTCCATTTAACTGATGTTTGTGTGCTCAATTGTATCTGACTCTTCGTGACCCCATGGACTGTAGCTCCTCTGCCCCCAGGCTCCTGTGTCCATGGAATTTTCCAGGCAAGAATATTGGAGTGGGTTGCCATTTCCTTCTCCAGGGAATCCTCCCAACCCAGGGATCGAACCCACATCTCTTGCATCTTCTGCATTGGCAGGTGAATTCTTGACCACTAGCGCCACCTCGGAACTTTTAAAAGAAGTTATTCCTTCGAAATTCAGAGTTAAGGGATTTACATCCTTTTTCTTCAGCAAAAAGAGAAAGAGGTGATGGTCATTAATCCTGATCCATTACTTTTCATGAAAAATACGACATTTTTCCTGTATTGGTTCATTTGTCTGACTGCTTTATTTCCCACCAAAAATCACAAGATCCATTTTGTGTGAGAGTATAATAATTTTCATAACTTCTGCTTATAAGGGCATATACACACAGAATATTAAAGATATGGATTAGAAAAGAAGTAATAAGACATTGAGAATAAATATCCTGGTAGAATTAGTTTCTTCAATGGCATAGTTACTAATTTCAAAAAATAAAAGTAAAAAGTGATGTAAATATGTTGTTCGGTATTTTTCTAAAGAATTAGTTCATTGCATGCACATTTAATTTTTACACACTTGCCCCAAAAAAGTTTTTTTCTCTCCCTATTATCACATGAAAATTACAGATGTAATACACAGCCTCTGTTGAAAAAACCTTCCATTAAAATCAGCTGCCCCATAGAGTGATTAATATCTTAATAACAAGTGTGAATATCATTAATGTATCTACATTTAATTTCATTATTAACACCTCATGTTTCTTATTATTCATTCCTCAGATGAAGAATTTTCCAGTTTATAACTAAGTGGCAATTATATTTTTAAAATTTAATAAAGAGTAAGATGCTGTTGGTAGTACTACTAATTCATATATAAGTTTAAACATGCTTTTCTATTCATTCTTTTATGTATTTGTCCACTATTATTCCATATTTTAAGTGTCTTTGAGTGAACAAAAGTGGTTGAAATATAAAAGAAGCTACTTGGAATGTCTGTAATATCACATGCCCTAGTGTGTTTACACCTGCTTGAAGGAAAGAGTAAATTATTTCCTGAGAACCCCACAGTCACATAGCTAGTCCCACCTCTGATCTGCTCTGAGGCATTTAACCTCTCTTAACCTTGGTTTCCTTATTTAGAGGAAGTGGCTGTTGAGCTTTATACCTAAATCATAAAGTGAGTGCAAGTAATTGTTTACTGAGAATTCTAAGAAAGGGTAATGGAAAATGTCAAGTATAAATGAAAGAGTTATAACTGCTCTCCTCTCTCAAAGGAATTGCAGTTGAGTCGTTGAACTATCATTTTTAAAACTTCTACCTTTTCAAAAAGAGCTGTTTAAATAAAAATACATAAAAGATTTGCTTTGTTATCTCAATAGTGATTTTGAATTAATTAAAGCATACAGCATAAATATTTTGTTATTATTATTACATTTAAATAGTAGATTAGCAAAACCCAGTAAAGAATTTGGAAATAGGTTCTGCCAGATGAACCATAAAATGGATGGTACCTACTTTGAAGGGCTTTAACTTTTTCTTTTATACTGATTTAAGATTGATAATTTATCTCCTTACTCATTAATTACTTGAAATTGGGGAGGGGGGGCATCCTGCCACTAATTGTATAACCTTTTTGTAAGTTATTTCTCAGAAATCCTTCCAACCTTCCCCCCTCCTTAATATGCTAATGTTCATTTTGAATTTGTAAGAGGGAGCTATGCAGCTCTTAAAATTCGTTTGCCACTCAAGCCTTTTTCCCCAAAGAGAGCTTGTTAACCTCTCCTCTGGAAGAGATTGTGAAATGCTAAGATAGGTTGTTTATGGAAGAATGGGTAGGAGGTTGTAATAGAAAAATGGAGTATGGTAGAAAATATAAAAGTTGGAAGGACCTTATATTTCATGGTTAAAAGTATAAGCATTTGGGGACCACGAAATCTTTTTAGGAGAAATGTGGTATAAGACTAATTTGGAAGAATACTTGTGAGACATTAGATAATTGTCCATTTGTTTTTAACCATTTATGCTAGTGGTTCCCGAATATGTAAAATGAATGAAATACAGAAGAAAAAGCTTCAGCTTTTCTTCAGTTTCTTGTTGCTTTTAGAGCTTGGAAATACGTTGAGATATTTTTAAACCTGTTTCATCAACTATTATTTTCTCTGTTTTATATACTACAATGATTTTAAGCATACTTTTACCTTGATTTTTATAAGCCAAAAGTATAAGTGATTGCTCTCAAAACACCTCATGTTCCTCATTTGTGTTGAGAAAGCTTTGGGGTGTTGTTTTTGTTTCCTTAATGCTTTAGTGAAACCATTTCACATCATCTGCCCTTCCAGTAATAATTTCTATCAGACATCTATTATTATGTTCATAATGAATATTAACTTATTAGCTATACTATTTGCTAACTTTATTTAAACATCTTTCTGTTTCCGTATTCGCCAGAAGATTGTAGCAGAAATTGGCTACAGGCTACTCATTAATACTAGGATGCTGAATGAAGATGCACTTTAAGATTTGGCTAATATCCTACTACTCTGTCAATTTCCAGCTTTAGTTCCCTCATCTTTAAAATGGAGGTGAAAAATAAATAAATAAATAAAATGGAGGTGATGTTAGCACTTCGCTCAAAAAGTTGTCAAAAGTTAATAAATACATGGGAATTTCCTGGCAGTCCAGTGGTTAAGACTTCACACTTACTGACTAAAGCCCGGGTCATGTCAGGGAAATACAATCCCTCAAGGCAGCATGGCCTAAAAAGAAAGAAAGAAACAAAGAAAAAAGAAATATATAAAAATGCTTAATAAAATGGCCTAACGCATGTTAACTGCCCAATGAATGATTCATAATGCTGTTAATAATCATTTCCTTCTAAGAGTCTGTAGTGCAGAAGAAAAAGTTGGATCTCCTAGAGTTAGATAGGCTTGTATTCAAATTCTAATTCTGTCACCTGTTAGTTATATGACCTTGGACAACTCAACCTCAGCTTTCCTATCTGGAAATAGAAATGATAATGTTTAGTTCATTAGATTATAAGCATTAAGTGAGGCAGCATTTATCAGGCATATGATAAGTTTCATTATATGCCACTTCCTCTTCTATATAAATTTTCTAGGCTTCTTGTCTTACCCCAGGTGTTAAGCAGGTTTTATGTTAAAACTGTGTCCTCTCCTTCCTTGTAACACACCTCAGTGCCAAGTGAGGTGCTCTGTTCATAAAATAAAGTTTTCATTGACAATTTAGAACTCCTCTTCAGTTTTTCTCTATGATTAGGCCCCTTTCATTGAAAGTTGATGTTTAAGCCAAGAATTGTTAGACACATTCAGCGCAGTTCAGACTTGTGTATTTTGTATACTCACTTTCAATAATGTATATTGGTTTCCTTAATTGATAAAATGCCCATTTTTCCAGTTGAAAAGCAGAGACACACATTCTTTGAAAATGTCTGAGTATAATAATTGTGTGATTTGGAATGAGATTTTCATCAGTCTGGGTTCAACCAGAGAAAGAGAACCAATAGATACATTTGATACACATGCATACAGAGATCGAGAGAGAAATTTCAAGGACTCGACCTTTATCCTTGTAGAAACTGGCTAGGCAGTCAAAAAACTATACAGGACAGGCAACCAGAATGATCACCACCAGGCTAGAACTCCATGGGCATGGGCTGAAGCTATCTTCCATAGGTGGAATTTATTCTGTGAGGGAAACATTTGGCTATGTTTTTGAGGCCTTTCAACTGATTCAGTCCAGCCCTTCCAGATAATCCAGAATATATCCTTATGAGATGTTAACTGATTAGGGGTTTTAATTACATCAGAAAAATACCTTCACAGCAACACCTAGATTAACGTTTGAATGAAAAACTGGAGTCTGTAGCCTAGCCAAGTTGATCTCATTAAAAAAACCATCATAGAGGATAAATTTTGGTGAAAGAAATAGCAAGTTCAAGGTATTTCCTCTTTATTTTTATGTATTATGTGGATTTTTTATGTTTAAAGTATATAATGTAATTGAATAAGAAGTAATAAACATATTCTCAGTGTTTGTGCTTTTATATATTTCAAGTTTGTTTTGTCTTTAAAGTATTATAAAGTTTCTCTGGTTGATATCTTTCAATGCTTTTCTGTGTAATGAGATAAAGCAGTTGAATATAAAGGAAAACTGTTTGTGTGGGGATTAAAGGTTTATTGTATAAATGGCTTAAAGTTTTCTATTTTTGCTGCATCCCTCTGCTTCTGACCAGGGACTGTACTCAGCCCAAAACAGTAGAAGTCTATAATCATAACCACCAGGCCACCTTTAAACTTCCCCTAAATGGTTTAAAGATTAATTAACTGTGCTATCTTTTTACTTTCCTATAGAGCTTCTCTGGTGCCTCAGATGGTGAGAAATTCACCTGCAGTGCAGGAGACCTGGGTTCGATCCCTAGGCCAGAAAGTTCACCTGGAGAAGGGAATAGCAACCTACTCTGGTATTCTTCCCTGAGAATTCCATGGACAGAGGAGCCTAGCGGGCTACAGTCCATGGGGTCACAAAAAGTCGGACACAATTGAGCGACTTTCACTTTTACTTTCCTATAACAGATCGGTCATCTGTTGTTCAATTGCCAAGTCATATCTGACTCTTTGCAACCCCATGGACTGCAGAACACCAGGCTTCCCTGTCCTTCACTATCTCCTGGAGTTTGCTCAGACTCATGTCCACTGCCTCAGTGATGACATCCAACCGCCTCATCCTCTGTCACCCTTTTCTTTTCCTGTCCTCAATCTTTCCCGGCATCAGGGTCTTTTTCAGTGAGTTGGCTCTTTGGCCAAAGTATTGGAGCTTTAGCTTCAGTGTCAGTCTTTCCAGTATATATTCAGGTTGGTTTCCTTTGGGATTGACTAATTTGATCTTGCAGTCCAAGGTACTTGCAAGAGTCTTCTGCAGCACCACAGTTCAAAAGCATCAATTCTTCAGCACTAAACCTTAATGATCCAACTCTGACATCCATACATGACTAATGGAAAAACCATAGCTTTGACTAGACAGACTTTTGTCAGCAAAGTGATGTCCTTGCTTTTTAATATGTTGTCTAGGTGGTCATAGCTTTCTTCCAAGGAGTAGGCCTCTTAATTTCATGGCTGCAGTTACCATCCACAGTGATTTTGGAGCCCCCAAAAATGAAATCTGTCACTCTTTCCACTTTTTCCTCATCTGTTTGCCATAAGTGATGATACCGGATGCTATGATCATAGTTGTTTGAATGTTGAGTTTTAAGCCAGCTTTTTCACTTTCCTCTTTCACCTTCATCAAGAGGCAGAAAGTTACCTGTTAGTACCTAGAAACTGTTTTATTTCCCATTTTGTTCTCACTTCTAACCAAGTATCAGAAAAATGTCAAAGGAAAAAACAGTTGGACATCTTTTCACTTTTTTGTGCTTTTAAAATTTTTAAGAAGTACAGCTCCACTGCTATTTAAATTTATTTTTTACCGGGATCTTGTGGAAAAAGTAAAATACTAATTCCATTTATTTAATGATTTTCTTTTGAGTTTATCCTCATTTTATAATATCTAGTCATTTGGATATTATAGAGAGTCTCTTGTGGGAAACAGTAGGGATCAAAGAATATCTTACTCTGATGGCTTTTTAGTGGTTTTATTGCTAGAATGTGAAACATTGCTTTATTGTTTATTTTACTCAGTAAACTTGTCTGAAAACTAGGTAACAAAATGCAAAACAGTATATTTACTTTTCCACCTTTTCCCAAAGAGACAATAAAAGCAGTGTCTGTTATCCAGTGGAATAATTTGCTACCTGTGTTCTTCCTTGGCAAATACTGGTAGCTTTTATCACATGATTATAGATATATACAAAAATGCTAATGATGAAAAATGAATATAATATCTATTTGTTGAAATATGACCAGAAATTTAGAAATGAAACCTGTTTTTCTGAGGTGACATCTAGATATGCAGTTCTTTCTTAACAAATGACCTGATCTGTTTTTTCTAGCAATTCAAAAAAAAGGTGAGAGTGGGGCCTAATATATAGCAAAGCTACTAAAGTGACTATTTGAGTTTTTCATTCCATCTATACTGGATATCACAAATTTGACACAAATGGATGTAATTATTTTTCATTTTATGAAGAAATAAAGGATTGATCAAGCCATCCTAAAATGAAGGAGTAAATGCCAGGAAGAATGGAAGTAAAAAGAAAACTAAATACTGTATTCTTTAAAGAATAATAATATAACTCAATGTATAAAAATGAATTATTTTAGAGATTATTTGCTTACTTATTCCTGTAAGTGGCATTGTTGGGAAAGGAACTTGAAAGTACTTGATCAGAACCAATACATTGATTAAACGTCTCAATTGCCTGTTTTGCTTATTAACGGTGTATCAGCTATAATTCAGAGTATAGACATATGTTTCACAAAAATTAACCTATGTATAATTAAAAGAAAGCTACACCTTAACTTGAGTTAATACTATTTGTTTTAGTAAATTTGCAACTGAGGAAATGGACTTGGTTGACAAAATATGAAAAATATATTTTAGATAAATGAATTTAAAACTTTCAGATTAACCTATAATTTTATCTGTATTTGGTTATATCATTAGCTGAAATGTGGAGCTAGTCATTCCTTCTACTTATTGACAGCTTCTAAAGTACTGAATTTATGTTATAAAGCTTTGTGGTGCTGCTTGCTTTATAGCTGTTAATGATTTGCTGTTTCTAAAACAGTGTTTGAAGTCGGTCTGTAGTTAATTGATCAACACACATGAATGTGGTAGGAAGAAATGAGATTAGGCATATAACCTCTGTTTTTATTTCAACACTATAAAACCATGAATTTATAAATAGATATAGAAATAAAATACTTCAGATGTATTTTGGGAAATTTATAAATGAGAGCTTGATTTTGCTACAGAATAGTAGTAATAAGAATTCTTTCCAGAGGTTTTTAAGAACTCTGTTTCCTGGCCAGCTGATTGTGGGTGACCATATTCATGTTAACTCCAGTTTATCTGATGACTGGCCACAAGTTTTTAAAATACACGTTTGAGTTTACCAGATACACTTAATGATGATTAGAATAGCTCTTAAATTAAAAGAATTTATTTTGAACAAACAGTGGACACATTTCTGGTTTGCCTGTTGCCGTAGACTTATTAGGAATTTTTCTCAACTTGTTTTTGGTTACTATAACCTCTCAAGTTTACAATGATGATGGTGATAGGTATGGAGGTTTTTACTATAATAGAATTTAGAAAAAGTTATGTAAGCTTTATGCTTTATAGGTATGTAAAGATACTTTATCAGATAGATACACTGATTTTTAAATTGTCTTCACTTTGCAGTTATTTTTCTTTTTGTGCAAACCATAGTTCAACATAGGAGCAGGTGATTAGTTTCATGCTAACAGAGATAAGTTTAACTAAAAATCAAATTTTATAAATCTTTCTGAAAATCACACAAACGAGATAATTTCTTACAGGGTCAAGAAGTTACTAATTTTTAAAAGTTTGAACACCTGGTACCATCCAGATGTTTTATGAATTTTTTTTTAAAGCAAGAATCCAAATAGTGAATAGCTAATTTGTTCAGCATTTAAGATTCATTTCTATAGGACTAAGAACATGCACCCCATCTCGTTGACTATGGTTCTAATTACCTCAGCTTGGACTGATCAATTTTTGATCTTTTTCCCACCATACAAACATGTTACTTTGACTCTGTCTCTTTCTCTTCCTTTTGGATAATTTGCAGCCATGTGAGAATGGTTCATTTTGTTTGTTCTCCCTGGCTAGAGGCCAAGGGTCTCTTATTAGTATAATGCAACTCATTGATGTGAATTTGTTGATCTCCTGGGTAGTTTTTCACAAATTTAAGGCATTTAAAAGCTTTTATATAGCATTTCACTTGAAATTATTAGTGGCCTTTCAGTGATTTTGCTTTTAAAAATTACTTCATCATTTTATAGTTATTTCCTTTCCTTCTCATTTCTCTCCCCTTTCCAACATATAAAACCCTAAAAAAAAGATTTGAAACAACCATTTCATTGATAGATTTCATAAAAAGCAACAATTTATAAACTTGTAATTCAATAACAGTATTTTAATTAACAATTTTAAAGGACTAATGAAATTTTTTGTTTTGAAATAGTTGTTTAAGTATATGGATATTCATAATAGAAGCATGAATCTGGAGAACAATGACAGGAATTGGAGGTCAAAATTATTTAGTAACTGCTAAAAGCAAAAGCATATATATGTGTGTGTGTGTATATATATACATATATATATATTTCAAACTTTTGTTTTTCAATGAGGCAAGTTTGTTTCAAAATTAGAGCTATATTAATATCTTAAAATTTTCTCATAGCTAGTAGTTGCCTGTGTTCGCTCCTTAACCTTTGCAGTGAATGGACCTTTCTTGAATACATCAGAAGTAAGAAATGTTGAAGACCACCTGAGTCTTAAGGAATGCTCTTATTGGATTGATTAAATTAAAATCTTTTTACTTCATTTGTAATATTAGGAATCATTGGTATCGTTTCTTTATTCCTCCTCCATTTAAAAGATTATTTATTGAGTTGTTGTTTTCGACAGTTCCATGGTGGTCCATTGGTTAAGACTCTGCACTTCCACTGTAAGAGATGCAGATTTGATCCCTGGATGCCTGGTTGGGGAACCAAGTTCCCACATTATCATGCAGTGTGGCAAAAAGTGGTATCTGTCAGTAGCAAAGTTTCAATTACATTACTTGATTCTATTTGTTTTGTTAGTATACTTGATTAATGTAAAGAAACCATCACTAGAGTGTATCTCAGGTAACTTGGAAAAGTCAAAGTATTGCTATCAGTATATGAAATATCATATTCATTTATAGAGACATTCTTTATGTTTTCCATTTTTTAACTTGAAAATATGTGTAAAAATAATAGACACTTAATAGGAACTTCATGCTAAGGTAAGAATATATTATTTTGGTTGAGAAAGTATGCCTTGAAGTTAAACTATCAGGATATAAATCCAAGTATCACTGATTACTAGCTGTGTTCTCTTGGGCAAGTTAACTTCTGAACATCATATTCTTCACTTCAAAATAATACATATCTCATAAGGATAAAATAATTATGTGTAGGTTGTTAGAACATTGTGTGGCCCACAGGAAACACTTGGCAAATATTGTTATGCTGCTGCTGCTGCTGCTGCTGCTAAGTTGCTTCAGTCGTGTCCAACTCTGTGCAACCCCATAGACGGCAGCCCACCAGGCTCCGCCATCCCTGGGATTCTCCAGGCAAGAACACTGGAGTGGGTTGCCATTTCCTTCTCCAGTGCATGAAAGTGAAAAGTGAAAGTGAAGTGGCTCAGTCGTGTCCGACTCTTTGCGACCCCATGGACTGCAGCCTACCAGGCTCCTCCGTCCATGGGATTTTCCAGGCAAGAGTACTGGCATGGGTTGCCTTTGCCTTCTCCAAATATTACTATGAAGATGTTTTTATTATTTTTCAGACTTTATGTTAAATTTTATACAGGTTTATTCCAAAATTAAAGCTATACCAAGGAGAGAATTTGAATCCCAACAAAAAGAAAATCAAAGAGTTGTTAAAAGAAATAACATATTTTTCAAGTAGTGTTTTTGTATTTAAAAAAAAAAACAACAACCTGTTCTTTATACTTCATTGAAGTAGAACTGTGTACAAAGGAAGCTCATGATTTAGAAAATGTAGTTAACTCTTGGATTTATGGTCAAGTTATATCGAGTAGATAAAATCTATTTCTTGGCTGATCAGGAACACTTCAGAGAGTTGACATTCTCATTTTTACAAGAAATAAAGTGATTTGTTAATTTGAACAATATGATCAGAAGCTTCAGGTTTGATTTCATTATTCATAGGTGAATTTCATTAGTGTATCATAGGAAATATTTAACTTTCTTTTTTAAAAAATGTTGCTTAATCTAAATTAAAGGAATATTTCTGAAATGATTTGTTACTTTGCATTGCAGTGGCATGACTCTAAGATGCACAAAACTATTATCTCCCTCTTCCTCTAAGCAAATCTCTTTTTTCCCCAAGGTTTTTATTTATTTATTTTTAATTTTAGCTGCATATCTCTTTAACCAAGAATTTAAGCATCTTTTTGACATCCAAAAGAGGCCTTTCCTTGGCTGATTTCTACCTAGCTCTCTTGCCTGTTTTCAAACAGTGTTCTGAGTTTCAGCCACACTGGACTTGTTTCAGGTTTTATTCTTTTCTGATAAAACAGTTCTTATATTCTTACCTTCCATTACCTAGTTAACTCTATAGTTCCATCAGATTTTGTCTCAATCATCACTTCCTTCATCAGTTCCATTTAATGTACTTTTGTTATCCTAACAATATTTATACTTTTAACAAATATTAAATGAGTCCATACTATGTGCTAGATACCATGTATATATTTGTATATACATATGTATATACAAATTTTTGCTTTCAGTAATATTTCATTCCAGAGAGGCAGGGAAAGAGGGTAGGGCCCAACACACACACACACACACACACACACACACATATATATATATATCAGGTGGTAATAATAGTTTATGGAAGTCACATGACAATAAGTATTTTATAAAAGAATAAATTAGGGAAATTGATTAGCACTTGATAGGTAGGGATTGGTAGTGTACTCTTTTAAACATGATATTCTTGGATGATCTCTTTAAGGAGAGGATGTTTACTTGAGACAGAAATTATTTGAGGGGAAGATCATGTATATATCTGAATGTTCCAGGCAGATAGAATGGACAGTACAGCATGCTTGATATTTTTGAGGACTAAAAAACCTTTGTGATGAGAAGGGTGGCAATGTTTTGTGGCCCTTTAAACAGTAGTTAGCACATAGCCAGTAAATATCTGTTGAATTTATGGACTGATATTTGAAACACTGGCCCAGATCATTATTTTCCTAGAAAAACAGATTGTTTATTTAGAAACTTGTTCTTTTGATCAGCTTAAGACCTTGTCTTTCAAACTGGCTTGAAAAATATCAGGAGTATGTCACATTTTCTTGGCTATAAAATTGGGAGTAAATGTTGTTTGTAAACATTTCAATACAGAATTCTCATAATTTTTAAAAATGATGACCAATAATTTTTAGTTTATGATTTATCCCTCAGATTCCTCATGTTTCCACCACATCCCAGTTTTTAAGTTTGTGCTCTTTTCTGTCATTCAGGAGTGAGTACGTTGAGACCTATTCCAAAAGAAAGGTGTGTATCATCAGCTTGGCATTGAAATTTTTTTGTACCGTACATCTAATGAGGTCATCTAGTTTCAGATTGGTACAGGCTGTTCCATTTACCACACCTGTACTATCAGCTCCCATTTGTCTCAGCTCCCAAAGCAATTAACTAAATAGCTTTTTTTCCCTTCATATTTCTTTCTGAATACTCATCTACCTTTCTTCTGGGACCAGCCTACAGCCCACCTGGTGGTTCTTCCCTAACCATAGAATTCTTTAGATTAGTTAGGATTTAACATGAGAAATATCAAGAAATGATAAAGGAAACTTGATTAAAAGATTTTTTTCTTTAAACATACACATATATACCCTACCTTAACATATAGTGAAAAGCAGTTTTTCCTAAATGAAAGAAGAGTTTCATTTCCAAATTGCTGGGAAAATAAATGTAAAGATAGGCAAAAATTGAACAGATTTCTTTACTGTGAAACAAAACCCTTTTTTCACAGAACATGTTTTTACATATCAGGAGACACTAGGGTTCAGCAGGACACTATCTGGAAAATACCAATACAAAAAATCAGCTCTCTATACCCAAGAGTCAAACATTTTCACAGCTAAAATGAGGCAGATTTGTTTTTCCCCTAGCTTAGTTTCCATGTGTTGAAAGTGAAGTCGCTCAGTCGTGTCCGACTCTTTGTGACCCCATGGACTGTAGCCTACCAGGCTCATCAGTCCATGTAATTTTCCAGGCAAGAGTACTGGAGTGGGAAGAGATTTGGGTTTGGAATCTGTTTCTCTGGCTATCTAACTGTTCCCCTACCCCAGGGGGAAAATACTGTGAAAGAACACCTGGTATTAAGTGCTCTTCGAACATTATTCTTCCAGATAAAGCAGGTTTTGTTTTTTTTTTTTAATGGAAAAAACAAAGCCTTGTGATACCTGTGTACCAAAAGGTCCTTTTGACATAAACTGTATAATTCTAATATTCACATGTACACAAACTCATTTTGATTGTTGCAAATGGGAAGGGTGGAGCTTATTTCATTTGTTGTGCTTATGAGTCTGCTATTCTATAGTTGTGAAATTTCAGATATTAGTATGTCTAATTTGTTGTTGATTTGACTCATTTATTACCTAACACATGTACTATTGTTACTATTGAAAAAAAAGTGATGCATGCGTGTAAAAAGATTGTAGTTTTTTTAAATGTACATGAACCCCAATAGGTTTTGTATAATTCTAATAATGAAGAGATTTCTATTCAAGGATGGTTTATTTTTCTTAAAACTTCAGTTATGATTTTATATTCAGTGTAATTTATTCCATTTCATCTCTAGTGCCAGATTATTCTATTTGCCTTATCCCTGCCATATACAGTTTAAACACTCTATGCCAGTGACTAGTATAAGCAAAATTGTTCCTAACAAAGGTGAAATCTGAAAGAGTTTTGTTTGTTGTATCTTTTTCTCTGTGAAGTTGTTACTTCAGGGTAACATAATATGATGTGAACGTTCTAGTGAAGTGTTCCTTTTATTCCATGGATTACAAATAGCTTGAGAAAATATTTAAACTAAAACTGTAATGATTACTCCTGGTAGTCTCTATTTTACTGAGAATGCCTTTGTCAGAAATTATGTCATCACAATGGACTGTTAGCCAGGAAGTTCTGTCTAGCAGATGAATGAATTAGGAGTACTGAGATTCTAATAAAAGACTCTGTTGTAATATTGAAATACTGCTGGTAGGGGGTTGCCAGTTTTCTGTCTTTAAATTTACAGAATATCTTATGTGATTAAGGTAAGAAATACTTAAAATAAATCCTTAGAGTAAACCAACTCTAAACTTGAGAAGCCAGAAATAGAAAATGATATTTCCTTTTAATAATGCCATTTAAGTTCCCAACTTTTCTGAATTCAGTTACCAGACACTTGTTTCTTTGTCTCAAAAGCTCCTAGAAAAAAACAATAAATATACTTCTTGTTTTAGTCAGCTAACATCTAATTTTATCTGCACATTAATTCCATTTTAAAACTTTTCTCACGTTCCTAGTCTGAATGGTTTATGTAGTCCTCCATTGTTCTGATTATCAGAACAAAGATTTTGATTCTTTATTTTGGAAAGGCAAAATATCCTGACAGTACTATTTGCACATCATTTAACTGTTTCCTTCCAATTTAAAATATGAACTATTTTAGATACATCTCTGATCTTTCCCTGAGTACTAGTTTTTTCGGTAATTCATATTGCAATAGTATAACATCTTCCAAACACATATCCCCTTTATGCCTGACACAAAGCTTTACATATAGCAGGTATGCAATATAATAGGATGGTTTGGAACTCACACATTTTCTTGGCTAAATATAACCTCCTGCTGTTTCATCTACTTTCTTAGCTAGATTTATTTTTAACTAGACTTCATGACATTTTACAATTAGTGGTAAATTCATTATGCACTATCTTCTATAGTAAATATAGAAAAATATTTTTGCAATATTGTTCCCCAAATCATGGCTTCCTAACTAATAGTAAAATATCTTATCTGTACTAGAGTTTTATTACACAATAATTACAGCATTTTATAGTGCTGTATCATAGCCCATTAACTAAAAATAGCCCAAATGGAAAATAAAATTATCCTGTTGCTTGAAAATATCTTAACTTGGGTTTTATTACAGGTTGCATATGGTATCTGTTAGAACTTTGAACCTATCTTGCTTGTTGAATTACTATGTGGATTAACTGTTGTGTTTAAAAGTTCTTGACTCTAAAAGAGTATGTCTGTTTTAAATCTTATACAAATGTTCTACAGGTTTTGAGAAGAGTCTAATTTCTTCATTGTATGTCTTTTTGGTTTATTTGTTTTGTTTTTATATCAGAACTCGATGTCCTAAGCACTCCCAAATTTAAAACATGGCTTTATATTATATGGTATTATTGATATTGGATAAAATTACCTATATTACTGACATGGGGACATGACAAAAATTTTAAGTTTTGAAAAATGACGTTATACAGCATATTAAGATTAAAAAAACCTATTTTATCATGGTACTCCCAAGAAAAATAAAATCTCTTTAAGAGTACATTTGAAGAACTTTTCTATAATTCTGTAGATTGATCTATAGAGAAAAAAAGTATAAGAAAAATAATTTTTAAAAAATATGCAGAGACCACAATTTCTTCTAAAACTAACTTCTGAAGTTTTGGGAAGTAATTTATTAAATAATGTAGAGTTCATATCTAGTTTCAAAAATCCAAGTAATTTTTGTGTTTTGGCTACCAAGTAGAGCCTTACAGTTCAGTTATATTTGAGTGTGTCATCTACTTCAAAATGAAAGAACAAGATAGTTCTTGCCCTTTCATCACAAATTTAGCTTTCATAATTTGACTCACATTTGCCACGATTTTAGGTAGTGAATGAATCTAGTAAACTATCTAGCATCCATGTGACATATTTTCTTCCCTAGAGCTTATCAAATGTCAGTTGCCCCTCTGAACTAATGAGAATTTGGATTCTTTCTGAAAACTTACCTTTAAATGAGAAGAGTAGATTACTATAAAAATAGAAACTGATTAAGTTTAGAGATACACATTAAAGAAAGATGACTGAAACACAAAATTTAGTATTTTTAATTAACTTCCTCATAATTCACAGATTTAAGAATTTGTGATAGTCTCAAAGTGTCTTCTGGATTCCAAGAAAGTGATGACTCAGATTTCGTAAATAAACATGAGTTCGGTTTAGTTCAGTCACTCAGTCATGTCCCACTCTTTGTGACCCCATGGACTGCAGCAGGCCAGGTTTCCCTGTCCTTCACCATCTCCTGGAGCTTTCTCAGACTCATGTCTATCGAGTTGGTGATGTCATCCAACCATCTCATCCTCTGTCATCCCCTTCTCCTGCCTTCAATCTTTCCCAGCATCAGGGCCTTTTCCAGTGAGTCAGTTCTTCACGTCAGGTGGCCAAAGTATTGGAGTTTCAGCTTCAGCATCAGTGCTTCCAATGAATATTAAGGACTGATTTCCTTTACAAGTGACTGATTGGAATCTCCTTGCAGTCCAAGGGACTCTCAAGAGCCTTTTCCAACACCACAGTTCAAAAGCATCAATTCTTTGGCGCTCAGCTTTCTTTATAGTCCAATTCACATCCATACATGACTACTGAAAAACCATAGCTTTGACTGGATGGACCTTTGTTGGTAAAGTAATGTCTCTGCTTCTTAATATGCTGTCTAGGTTGGTCATAGCTTTTCTTCCAAGGAGCAAGTGTCTTTTAACTTCATGGCTACAGTCACCATTTCCAGTGATTTTGGAGCCCAAGAAAATAGTCTGTCATGGTTTCCATTGTTACCCCATCTATTTGCCATGAAGTAATGGCACTGAATGCCATGATCTTCGTTTTCTGAATGTTGAGTTTTAAGCCAACTTTTTCACTGTCCTCTTTCACTTTCATCAAGAGGCTCTTTAGTTCTTCACCTCCTGCCATACGGGTGGTGTCATCTGCATACCTGAGGTTATTGATATTTCTCCTGGAAATATCATGAACGTGGAAAAGTATATTTCTAAGAAATCCTTGAGAAATTTCTACCTTAAGTGACGTTGTTGTCTTATTTTTGAAACAAGGAACCTCTATACAGATTTCCTAGTCTTTTCAGTATTTTCAGTTTTTCATTGTATTTTTCCTTTTCCTATGGTTATTAGAAAACTGCAAGTAAGTCTCTGTTTTGCAGCTTATGACATTGTGTTTATTCTGTTTTTTTCTTTACCAGTACCTTTTAATCATGGTCTTATCTTTTTTACATCCTTCTCAACCACCTTAATCCTCAAAGAATTCGGTAAAGTGTAAGTGAAATACTTAAAAAACTCAAGAGAATGTTCTTAGATTCTTACTTGCCAACATATAGATCCTAAATATAAGAGAAAAATCATGAGCAACACTTCATTGTCTTTACATAATTAGAAAGTACTGTTACTGTTATGATTACTCTGAATTGATGTATTCTTATAGATACCCAAAGATTCTTGTATATAAGAGTTATTTGCATGCTTCCAAAGTTATAGAGAGTTTGTACTAAAAATGACTAGCAAGAAAATTTTCAGGAATATACCTAGGATATATTTTATATGTGACAGCTTCTCCTGAGTCCTTTGTGTTCTAGTTTTAGAAAGTTTCACTTTTTAACAGCAGTACATAAATATTTTCTTAGCTCTATGTAAGTAAGAATCTGTAAACAATTTATGGAATGATATTATATTATAGTTTTGTTTTAAATTGTTTCTGTCATACCTTGAGAGAATATTTCATGAACTTTGAATCATTTGTCTTTAAGAGGTACATGAAATAATTTCAAAAGATACCTTACCATGACAAATGTAGTTAAATTTAAATATTGTTTTATATGTTTACTTCATTCCTAATACTGAGTTACTATGTATCTGCCACTTTTTCTTGGTGCTGAAAATACAGCTGTGACCAAAACAAATAAAGATTGCTGTCCCCAAGGAGCTTACATTTTAGTGTATAAAGACTTCAAACAAAATATATAGTGTATTAGATGGTAATAAGAAGTATAGAGGAAAATAAAATGGAAAAGGAGTGTTGGGTCTGCAGAGAGTGGTTGTACTTTCAAATGGCCCCATTAGAGAAAGCCTCACCCAAGAAGGTAGAATTTAAATAAAGTTTGAAGAAGTTCAATGAGCCAGTCACATACATCTTAGGGATAAAAACAATCTAGACACAAGAAATGGATACCAAGTATATCTACAGTATACTTGAGAGGAGTGAGGAGCATAGCATATTTCAGAAGCAAGGAGACTAATACAGCTGGAGTGGAGTAAGCAATGGGAAAAGAAGTAGAAGATGTAGTTACAGAGGCAAAGATTTGAGGAGCGTATTGAGAACGACTTTACACACCATAGTAAAGAGTTTATTTTTGTTTTACTTTCAACGAATAAAATGTCTTTAGAGGCTTTTGTGTGGAAGAGCAACATAACCTGACTTTATTTTAGTGTAGCATTATTCTGGCTGCTTTGTGGACAAGAAACTGAGTGGGACAAAGATAGACATTGGGAGATTAATTTGGAGGGCTTTGCAGTTATACAGGAAAGAGATAAGGTGGCATGAACTTGGATGCTGGCAATGGAAGTGGTGAGATGTGGTCAGGTTCTGAGTATAGTTTGCAGGTAGATGTAATAGAATATGCTATTGGATTGGAAGTAAGATATGAGAGAAAGAAGGAAGTATTATATATATTATTTACATGATAAAAGATGGAAATTCCATTAACTGAGATAAGGGAATTGGGAAGAATTTGGTTCCATTTTACACAAACTATGGGAAGTTTTAGTCTCATAGCCCAGTGGCCTGTGATTAATATAGTCCCTTGTCCACAGTGAATGAGTGATAGGTCATTTAATATTTCATTTTGTCTCAAACTTAGTTTAGACTTAGACCTTGATAAATTTGTATATTTACGATGAAGAAATTGGTCTTTTTTAGTTTATTGATTCTGTTGTTTCTATTTTATGATGCAATATGAGGCACCCTAATGGAAATACAACTTGAAGTTCTTTTCTTTTCTTACTAACATTTAAAAAATAAGTATATATAATGTCTTTTGTCTTACTAACGTATTTGTACACCCTCCCCCTTCTTGGCAAACTTGCTTGAAAGTATAGTGTTACACGTTATGTCATGGGTATACTAGAGCACATGTGTTCAATACAGTTCATAAATGGAAGCAGCTGGCTTCCTGTGCAGTTAAGAGAAGGCGTGCACACAGCTGAGATCTTCAAATTTCAGAATCATTGGATTCAGTTTCTATCTTGTGTGATCATGTTGTAAGTTCAATTAGTACAGATGTGTAACAAGCTACCTTAATGGCTTAAAAATTATTTTATTTCAATAGTTGAACTGTTAAACCTAGTTAATGTTCTTTCCCCATGCCTTGTCCCAACTCATCCATCCTGCCTCTTAAAAAAGCACATTATACCTATAGGCTTAGTTTTATATTCGATTCTGAAAAGGTCTTGGCAAGAGGCAAAAAAGTTACCATCTCAAAGGGAAAAGCTGAATTCATACACAGGAACTGCAGGATTACTTTGGCGTTTTACTAGTCCCTTGTAACACTAGCAAGTCCCATAAATACCTAATGGAAAAACAGCAGAAAATGAGATCTGCAGCAGCCTTTTGAGATCGAATTTATGTTGCTGAACATTTTTTTTGAGGTTGAGTGTAAAGGTCAAAAGAAAGTGGATAGATTAAACTTGCTGATTTTTGCAAACTTAAGGCCATGTTTAAAGGTTCCTCTTTCTGTAGCAAGAAAATTTCAAGATAAATGGCTTTGCTTCATTAGTTGAAATGTCATGTCTTCATTTATTATCTGTTACATGAGACATTTAGTGATTTAGTAGTATTTACATGCAACAAATGAAATCCTCAATCCAGTTTAACAAATGTAGATAAAGAAAAGAAATTAATTTTTAAAATTGGAGATCTTACCAAGGTAAGATAAGTGAATGTATATGATTTTGTTTGTATTTTTTAAATTTTAGATATTTTTGGAAAATGTAGAAGGAAAAGATAGAAGTCAAAGTTTTCCTTTTTGTTAGTATAAGTTATTGATCCAGCATAGTATTACCCATCTCTTTTAAAAACATATTTTATCTATTATAAATACTATTTCAGTGAAAGTAAACTTCACTGAAGAAAGGACATTAATCTTTTAGCATTAAATTAAAATTCATAGATGTTTTTACTGGTCCCTTTACCTTTTGAACGGGCTTCCCTGGTGGCTCAGACAGTAAAGAATCTGCCTGCAATTCAGGAGACCTGGGTTCCATCCCTGGGTCAGGAAGATCCCCTGGGGAAGGGAATGGCTACCCACTCCAGTATTCCTGCCTGGAAAATTCCAGAGGAGGAGGAGGGCTACAGTCCATGAGGTCAAAAAGAGTCTGACAAGACTAAATGACTAACACTTTCTTTTCTTTCTTCTTTCTTTACCTTTTGAATAACCTTCTGTCCCTATATCACTATTTTAATGAATCAAAGAAAGTGTGAGCTACGAGCATACTATAGACTTTGTACAGTGAAAAACTATAAACTTCCATTCTGGACACTTCTTTTTTGAGTTGATAGTACATAAAGCCGCAACAAATATTAACTAAAAATTATGAATTATCTGTATCTCCAGGACTTGCCTTCTGTCTTTGATTCCACAGTCCAGATTGTCAGTCATAGATAACTCAGAATCCAAAAGAATAAAATAAAAAATTTTGGCATATTACATTGAGTACTACATTACAATAAAAGTTATAGAGTAATAATATATTAAATCTTTTTTTCTTTTGTAGTAGTTGAGAATTACTAGTAAAGCCATTTATTGTTATCTCTAAGAAGTGGGATTATGGACAATTTTTCACTTTCTATTTTATGGGGTTTTTTTAAAATTCATTTTAATGACACAGAGATTAATATTTTTAATAAGGTACAATTCACAGAGAAGATAGACATCATAAACCATTAGACACCAAAGAAAGAAACAAAGATACATAAAGCAAAAATCAGAAGATAGATAAGGGAAAAGAAATCTATTTTGTTTTTCTCTATTTTAAGCAGTTTTCATGACAAAACACCTTAGTAAGGACAGTATTAATTTTATTATTTTTGTTTAAAACTATATATTAAACATCAGCTGATCTTATTGATAACCTGGCATCACAGTTTATATAAAAAGTTACTTTCATATGAGTCTGAAGTCTTAATTGATCACTGTTGTTCTTTATGGCACTAGACAGAGATTAGATCTGTTGACAATGACAGCTGGTTCTTAAACCCAGGTCCTGTATTATACCACATTTCCTCATTAGTTTGCACTATACTCTATGGGCAATTTCCTCCTCTTAACTTTTTGTATTTTATTACTCTGTTAAAGTAGAACTATACTTCTCTTTCCAACTGCCCTTTTCCATTCAGTACTGTTTCTATTCAGGGTTCCCAAGTGGTCAGTTATTCTGATTGGGGAGAGGGAGTGGGTGTTGGTATAGCTAGTGGGATTAAAAGACCATTAGGAAAGTGGGTAGCTGTATAGTTGTTATACCTCATTAAAAAGAGCCTGCTCTCACCTTCTCAAGTCAAAGGCTGTACCTTAACTGACTTACTGCCATTCTTATTTTTGAAGCCACCCATTATTAGGTTCAGCTTTGGGCTGTTTTTGATGTTGTTGAGGTAAGGAACTCAAAAAAAATGAACCAAAGTTCCTTGAATTTCAGAGTTTTAATAAACTTGTGTTCTCCAAATCTTCAAAGGAATGTTTAACAATACTCTCAAATATGACATACTGTCATGTGAGTTTTTAGTGATAATTGTTAATGGGACAATTCTCAGTATTTTAGCTAGCTGTAGAGGCTGTCATTGAAACGTATAATATATATTCTGTGTTCATTTGATAGAGCTTTTATGAAGGAGTCAGTATTGTATACTAGAGAGAGCATTAGATGGCAAATTGTGTTTCAAATATTAATCATAGTTTTGTCACTAGTTTATATAATGTGCAAGTTTAATAAACTTTCTAGACCTGTACTACTAATAAAATTGGAAGGTGAATAGGATTATCTATAAAGTTGTTTTCAGCTCTAAAAAGTGTAATTATTTAAATATTTTATTATGGAAAAATTAAAATCATACACAGATATGAAATGGCACAATGAACTCCTCTATTCCCATTACCTACACTCATATCTTAACATTAACAGTAATCCCTAGTGTGTTCTAATATCTAGTCCATGCTAAAATTTTCATATCATCTCAGTAAAAATAATTTTCATTGTATAATTGTTTTATTCAAATCATAATCCAAATAAGGTGTGTGTGTTTATCATCTAGCTTTTTTGACTTGTATGTGTGTGTTCAAAAACACCTAACAAAATTTATCTTCTTAACCATTTTTATGTGTATGGTGCTGTAGTACTAACTGTAAGCACATTCTTGTGAAACAGATTTCTAGAACTCTTTCATCTTGCAAGACTGAAACTCTATCCATTAAGCAACAGCTTCTCTTCTCCCAGCTCCTGGCAACTATCATGCTACTTCCTATTTCTAAGAATTTGACCATTTTAGATACCAGGTATGAGTGGAATCATGCTGTATTTTTATGTTGCTGTTATTAGCTTATTTCTCTTAGAATAATATCCTCAAAGTTTCCCATGCTGCACCATATGATAAGACTCTATTCTTTTTTAAGGCTGAATAGTATTCCACTGGTGGTGCTAGTGGTAAAAAACCTACCTGCCAATGCAGGGGACGGAAGAGACACTGATTTGATCCTTGGGTTCGGAAGGTCCCCTGGAGGGAGCATGGCAACCCACTCCAGTATTCTTACCTGGAGAATCCCATGGATAGAGAAGCCGGACAGGGTACAGTCCATAGGGTCACAAAGAGTTGGACGCAACTGAAGCAACTTAACACACAGTATTCCACTGTACATACTTATCGCATTTTTATACTACATTTTGGGCTTCCCAGGTGACTCAGTGGTTAAAAATCCTTCTGCCAAGCTGGAGATGCAAGTTCGATCTTTGGGTTGGGATGATCCCCTGGTGGAGGAAATGCAACCCACTCCAATATTCTTGCCTGGGAAATCGCATGGACAGAGGAGCCTAGCAGGTGTCTCAATGAGTCAGACACAACCTTGATGACTAAACAACAACATTGGCAAAATGCATTTAAGATTTACTCTTGTAGTGTGAAATCAGTCATATTTATTATGTAAAATAGTTATTTTATAAATGAGTTCTGTCATTTTATATTCTTTCTGTTTCTGAGGTTATTTGTTTTGTTTTTGTTTTAAATCTTTCCTGTGGTCTCTTCTTCCCCCTAAACCCCATGCCTGCACTCTGGTTTATTTTGTATGTGTTTGTTTTCCATAAATTTTTAGGCTTATATTTTTCTTCTGATGATTCCCTTGTAATCTGTAACATCACATAAACTAATTTTTTTAAGATATTAACTGTTGATTCTTAGAAATTCCTCAATCTCTTTTCTTACAGTGTTCCCACCCCCCTTTTGTATTTTTAAGCAAATGTAGACTACAGTTGCATGGTTCATCAGCTTTTCAGAAGCTCCTTGACCCCTGACTATGAAAGAAGAGGAAATCTTAGTTAATACACTGTCTCTCACCATTCACTCTCAATTACGGAGAGAGAAAGCATCCATAAAGAGGTTTTATAACATTTACATTCTGTTCTATAACCAAAACCACTCATCCACCCAAATTTTTTGTTTTTTTCTTAATAGTTAAAAAGAGTCAACATTCATTGCCAGACTTTTATTAATAGTAGTCATCTCTGGTTTGCAAAAGTTTATTCTCAGCAACTTCTTCAGAAAATCACATAGACATTATATTCCTCTAATTCTTTTATGTTCAAAAAAGTTGTCATTTCAGTTTTACTTACATGTTAATTTAGTCACAAATAAAATTCTTAGCTAGACTTTCTTTCCTTGAGGAGAGTGTGGTCATTGCTTCATTATCTTACATCTTTCGATGATGCTTTGAAGTATCCACATACTCACATAGATGTATTCCTTCTTCATTGGTAACTCTCTTTTACATTATGCAGTTTCATTACTCTATGGTCTGGTGTATGTATTTCTTATTTATTTGTTGTCTGTCTCCATCCCATAGAATGAAAATAACAATAATGAAGAGATTTGGTCTGACTTGATCACTACTGAATTCCAAGAGTCTCTGTCAGTGTTCATTACTTGTTCAGTCGCTCAGTTGTGTTCGACTCTTAGCGACCCCAGGGACTATAGCATGCCAGGCTTCCCTATCCTTCATCATTTCCCAGAGTTTGCGCAAACTTGTGTCCATTGAGTTGGTGATGCCATCCAACCATCTTGTCCTCTGTCGTCCCCTCTTCCTCCTCCTGCCTTCAATCTTTCCCAATACAAGGATCTTTTCTAATGAGCCAGCTCTTCTCATATGTGGCGAAAGTATTGGAGCTTCAGCTTCAGCATCAGTCAGGGTTGATTTCCTTTATAATTGACTGGTTTGATCTCCCTGCTGTCCAGGGGACTCTCAAGAGTCATCTCCAGCACTACAATGCAAAACCATCAATTCTTTCATTCTCAGCCTTCTTTATGGTCCAAATCTCACATCCATACATGACTACTAGAAAAACCATAGCTTTGACTATATGGACCTTTGTCGGCAAAGTATTGTCCCTTCTTTTTAATATGCTGTCCAGATTCGTCATAACTTTTCCTCCAGGGAGCAAGCATCTTTTGATTTCATGGCTGCAGTCACCATCTGCAGTGATTTTGGAGCCCAAGAAAATAAAGGCTGTCACTATTTGCCTTGTTCCCCCATCTGTTTGCCATGATGTGATAGGACTGGATAGCATGATCTTAGTTCTTTAAATGTTGAGTTTTAAGCCAGGTTTTTCACTCTCCTCTTTTACCTTCATAAAGAGGCTCTTTAATTCCTCTTTGCTTTCTGCTATTAGAGTGGTGTTATATGTGTATCTGAGGCTGTTGATATTTCTCCTGGCAATCTTGACTCCAGCTTGTGTTTCATCCAGCCTCACATTTTGTGTGATGTACTCTGCATATAAATTAAATAAGCAGGGTGACAGTATACAGCCTTGGCATAGTCCTTTCCCAATTTTGAACCAGTTTGTTCTTCCATGTCTGGTTCTGCTATTGCTTCTTGACCTGCATACAGGTTTCTCAGGAGGCAGGTAAAATGAGGAATTTTCTCTAAGGATTTTCCACAATTTGTTGTGATCCACACAATCAAAGGCATTAGCATAGTCATTGAAGTAATAGTAGATGTTTTTCTGGAATTTTCTTGCTTTTTCTATGATCCAGCATGTGTTAGCAATCTGATCTCTGGTTCATCTGACTTTTCTAAATCTAACTTGTCCATCTGGAATTTCTCAGTTCACATACTGTTAATGCCTAGTTTGAAGGATTTTGAGCATTACCTTGCTAGCATGTGATCTGAGTAATATTTTATGGTGGTTTGAACATTCTATCACATTGCCTTTTTTGGCATTGGAATAAACACTGACCTTTTCCAGTCCTGTGCCCACTGCTGAGATTTCCAAATTTGCTGACATACTGAGAGAAGCACTTTCACGGCATCATCTTTCAGAATTTGAAATTGTTCAAATTCTGAAATAGCAGAAATTCTGTCACCTTCACTAGCTTTGTAGTGATGCTTCCTGAGACCCACTTGATTTCACACTCCAGGATGTTTGGCTCTAGGTGAGTGATCACACCATTGTACTTATCTGGGTCATTAAGATCTTTTTTGTATACTTCTTCTGTGTACTCTTGCCACCTCTTGTTAACATTGTCTGCTTCTGTTAGGTCCGTATAGTTTCTGTCCTTTATTTCGCCCATCTTTGCATGAAATGTTCCTTTGGTATCTCTAATTTTCTTGAAGAGATCTGTAGTCTTTCCAATTTTATTGCTTTCCTCTTTTTTTTTTTGCATTTTTCATTTAGAAGGTTTTCTTATCTCTCCTTGCTATTCTTTGGAACTCTGCATTCAGATGGGTATATCTTTCCTTTTCTCCTTTCCCTTTGATTTCTCTTTTCTCAGCTGTTTATAAGGCCTCCTCAGACACCCATTTTCTTTCTTACATTTGTTTTTCTTGGGGATGATTTTGATCATTGCCTCCTGTACAATGTTATGAACCTCTGTTCATAGTTCTTTAGGCACTCTGTCTATCAGATCTAATCCCTTGAATCTTTTTGTCACTTCCACTACATAATCGTAGTTGACTTCAGTCACTCAGTCATGTCTGACTCTTTGCCACCCTGTGGACTGTAACACACCAGGGTTCCCTGTCCATCACCAACACCTGGAGCTTGCTCAAACTCATGGCCATCGAGTTGGTGATGCCATCCAACTATCTCATCCTCTGTCATCCTCTCCTGCTCCTGCCTTTAATCTTCCCAGCATCAGGGTCTTTTCTATGACTCATTTCTTTGCATCAGGTGGCCAAAGTATTGGAGCTTCAATAGCAGAGCTTCCAATGAATATTCAAGACTGATTTCCTTTAGGATTGACTGGTTGGAGCTCCCTGCAGTCCAAGGGACTCTCAAGAGTCTTCTCCAATACCACAGTTCAAAAGCATCAATTCTTTGGTGCTCAGCTTTTTTATAGTCCAATTCTTACATCCATACATGACTACTGGAAAAATGATAGCTTTGTTGCAACTAACTTTTGTCAGCAAGATAATGTCTCTACTTTTTAATATGCTGTCTAGGTTTGTCATAGCTTTTCTTCCAAGGAGCAAGGTGGCTGCAGTCCCTATCTGCAGTGATTTTGGAGCCAAAGAAAATAAAGTCTGTCACTGTTTCCATTGTTTCCCCATCTATTTACCATGAGGTGATGGGACCAGATGCCATGATCTTTGTTTTCTGAATGTTGAGTTTTAAGCCAACTTTTTCACTCTCCTCTTTGATTTTCATCAAAGGCCCTTCAGTTCCTCTTCACTTTCTGCCATAAAGGTGGTATCATCTGAATATCTGAGATTGTTGATATTTCTCCCAGCAATCTTGATTCCAGCTTGTGCTTCATCCAGCATGGCATTTTTCATGATATACTCTGAGTATAAGTTAAATAAGCAGGGTGACAATACACTGCCTTGATGTCCTCCTTTCCCAATTTGGAACCAGTCTGTTGTTCTGTGTCAGGTTCTAACTGTTGCTTCTTAACCTGCATACAGATTTCTCAGGAGGCAGGTCAGGTGGTCTGTTATTCCCATCTCTTGAAGAATTGTCCACTATTTGTTGTGATCCACACAGTCAAAACCTTTGGCATAGTCAATAAAGCAGAAGTAGATGTTTTTCTGGAACTCTCTTGGTTTTTCTTGGTCCACCAGATGTTGCCTTTTGAGCTCTGTTTCCTCTGCCTTTTCTCAATCCAGTTTGAACATTTAGAAGTTCTTGGTTCACGTACTGTTGAAGCCTCACTTGGAGAACTTTGAGCATTACTGTTGAAGCCTTGATTGGAGAATTTTGAGTATAATCATAAGGGATTTGAGTTAGGTCATAGGTGAATGACCTAATGGTTTTCCCTATTTTCTTTAGTTTCACTCTGAATTTTGCAATGAGTTCGTGATCTGAGCCACAGTTAGCTCCTGGTCTTGCTTTTGCTGACTGTATAGAGTGTCTCCATCTTTGACTGCAAAGAATATAACCAGTTGAATTTAGTATTGACTGTCTGGTGTTGTCCATGTGTAGAGTTATTGAAAGAGGGTGTTAGCTGTGACCATGCATTCTCTTGGCAAAACTCTGTTAGCCTTTGCCCTGCTTCATTTTGTACTCCAAAGCCAAACTTGCCTTTTACTCCAGGTATCTCTTGCCTTCCTGCCTTTGCATTACAGTCCTCTATGATGATAAAGACATCTTTTTTTGGTGTTTGTTCTAGAAGGTCATGTGGGTCTTCACAGAAGCGTTCAGCTTCTTCAGCATTAGTGGTTGGGGCATAGACTTGGATTACTGTGAATTTGCATGATTTGCCTTGGAAGTGAACTGATATCATTCTGTTGTTTTTGAGATTGTACCCAAGTACTGCATTTCAGACTCTTTTGTTGACTGTGAGGGCTACTCCATTTCTTCCAAGGGATTCTTGCCCACTGTACTAGATAAAATGGTCATGTGAATTAGATTTGCTCATTCCTATCCTTTTAGTTTACTGATTCCTAAAATGCCAGTGTTCACTCTTGCCATCTCTTATTTGACCACTTCCAATTTACCTTAATTCATGGACCTAACGTTCCGGGTTCCTATGCAGTATTGTGCTTTGCACCATTGGACTTTAGTTTCACCACCAGACACATCCACAACTGGGTACTATTTACTCTTTGACTCAGCCCCTTCTGGAGCTATTTCTCATTCTGCTCTGGTAGCATATTGGGCACCTACGGACCTGGGGAGTTCATCTTTCAGTGTCATATCTTTTTGCCTTTTCATACTGTTCATGGGGTTCTCAAGGCAAGAATGCTGAAGTGGTTTGCCATTCCCTTTGCAGTAGACCACGTTTTGTCAGAGCTCTCCACCGTGACCCATCTGTCTTGGGCGATCCTACACAGTATCAGTTCAGTTCAGTTCAGTCACTCAGTCATGTCCAACTCTTTGTGACCCCATGAGTTGCAGCACGCCAGGACTCACTGTCCATCACCAGCTGCCGGGGCCCACCCAGACCCATGTCCATTAAGTCAGTGATGCCATCTAACCATCTCAGCCTCTGTCGTCCCCTTCTCCTCCTGCCCGCAATGCCTCCGAGCATCAGAGTCTTTTCCAATGAGTCAACTCTTCACATGAGGTGGCCAAAGTACTGGAGTTTCAGCTTTAGCATCATTCCTTCCAAAGAAATCCCAGGGCTGATCTTCAGAATGGACTGGTTGGATCTCCTTGAAGTCCAAGGGACTCTCAAGAGTCTTCTCCAACACCACAGTTAAAAGCATCAATTCTTCAGCACTCAGCTTTCTTCACAGTCCAACTCTCACTCCATACATGACCACTGGAAAAACCATAGCCTTGACAAGACGGACCTTTGTTGGCAAAGTAATGTCTTTGCTTTTGAATATGCTATCTCGGTTTGTCATAACTTTTCTTCCAAAAGTAAGCGTCTTTTAATTTCATGGCTGCAGTCACCATCTGCAGTGATTTTGGAGCCCCCAAAAATAAAGTCTGACACTGTTTCCACTGTTTCTCCATCTATTTCCCATGAAGTGATGGGACCAGATGCCATGATCTTCATTTTCTGAATGTTGAGTTTTAAGCCAACTTTTTCACTCTCCACTTTCACTTTCATCAAGAGGCTTTTTAGTTCCTCTTTACTTTCTGCATAACTGTGGTGTCATCTGCATATCTGAGGTTATTGATCTTTCTCCCAGCAATCTTGATTCCAGCTTGTGCTTCCTCCAGCCCAGCTTTTCTCATGATAACTCTGCATATAAGTTAAATAAGCAGGGTGACAATATACAGCCTTGATGTACTCCTTTTCCTATTTGGAACCAGTCTGTTGTTCCATGTCCAGTTCTAACTGTTGCTTCCTGACCTGCATACAAGTTTCTCAAGAGGCAGGTCAGGTGATCTGGTATTCCCATCTGTTTCAGAATTTTCCACAGTTTATTGTGATTCACACAGTCAAAGGCTTTGGCACAGTCAATAAAGCAGAAATAGATATTTTTCTGAAACTCTCTTGCTTTTTCCATGATCCAGCGGATGTTGGCGGTTTGATCTCTGGTTCCTCTGCCTTTTCTAATACCAGCTTAAACAACTGGAAGTTCACAGTTCACGTATTGCTGAAGCCTGGCTTGGAGAATTTTGAGCATTACTTTACTGGCATATAAGATGAGTGCAATTGTGTGGTAGTTTGAGCTTTATTTGGCATTGCCTTTCTTTGGGATTGGAATGAAGACTGACCTTTTCCAGTCCTGTGGCCACTGCTGAGTTTTCCAAATTTGCTGGCATATTGAGTACAGCACGTTCACAACATTATCTTTCAGGATTTCAAATAGCTCAACTGGAATTCCATCACCTCCACTAGTTTGAATTAATAAGATGAAGGTCAGTTTTCATTCCAGTCCCAAAGAAAGGCATTGCCAAAGAATGCTCAAAGTACAGCACAGTTACACTCATCTCACACGCTAGTAAAGTAATGCTTAAAATTCTCCAAGACAGGCTTCAGCAATACGTGAACTGTGAACTTCCAGATGTTCAAGCTTGTTTTAGAAAAGGCAGAGAGGAAACAGAATCAAATTGCCAACATCTGCTGGATCATGGAAAAAGCAAGAGAGTTCAGAAAAACATGTATTTCTGCTTTATTGACTATGTCAAAGCCTTTGAACGTGAGGATCACAATAAACTGGAAAATTCTGAAAGAGAGATGGGAGTAACAGACCACCTGACCTGCCTCTTGAGAAATCTGTATGCAGGTCAGGAAGCAACAGTTAGGACTGGACATGGAACAACAGACTGGTTCCAAATAGGAGAAGGAGTACGTCAAGGCTGTATATTGTCACTCTGCTTATTTAACTTATATGCAGAGTACATCATGAGAAATGCTGAGCTTTAAGAAGCACAAGCTGGAATCAACATTGCCGGGAGAAATATCAGTAACCTCAGATATGCAGATGACACCACCTTTATGGCAGAAAGTGAAAAACTAAAGAGCCTCTTGATGAAAGTGAAAGAGGAGAGCGAAAAAGTTGGCTTAAAGCTCAACATGCAGGAAACAAAGAATATGACATCCAGTCCCATCACTTCATGGGAAATAGATGGAGAAACAGTGAAAACAGTGTCAGACTTTATTTTTTTAGGCTCCAGAATCACTGCAGATGGTGACTGCAGCCATGAAATTAAAAGATGCTTACTTCTTGGGAAAGAAGTTATGACCAACCTAATCAGCATATTAAAAAGCAGAGTCATTACTTTGCCAACAAAGGTCAGTCTAGTCAAGGTTATGGTTTTCCCAGTGGTCATGTATGGATGTGAGACTTGGACTGTGAAGAAGGCTGAGCGCTGAAAAATTGATGCTATTATTCCACCACAGTTAGAACAAGAGAGGATAATTTTCTGATTATCCTCCAGTTGGATCAACCTAAGTTCTGTGCATAGTTACTAAATACAGACTCAGAATTAAAACTATTTCCAGTTTACTTGTCAAAATGGAATTCATAGTTTGTTTTTTTAGGCCTAACACACAGCTAATATATATAACATACTGAAACCACCAAAAGTCAGGGAGAAAAAGTCTTGTGTAAATTGGAATAATATACTGGGGTTTGAATTGCTCTTAGAAATTCCTTTAAGAATCATGTAAAATGATTTGAGTTTCTATAAGTTTGTTGGATTACAATGGCCCACATTAATGTTGCCTTGTTACAATAAAATTTTAACCCATATTTTTCAACATGATGGAGCATTTAACCAATTATTCTGAAAATGAATTGTTTTTCCAGTCATAATCTCTGTACTTAAAAATTCCTTCCATTAATTAGGGAAACCACCATTTCTCTTCACTGGGTACATTTACAACCATTGTCTTGAACACCGTCTCCCATTTCTTCTGTCATTTGCTTTGGAGAGTACTGTATCTACACAAGGAGCTGAGCTGACCTTCCTGCAGGGATGCCCTGGAGTCTACAATGATCAGAATAATTAATTTATTTGTGTCTTCTGTTATGTTTGTATTTTTTGACAATAAGAATCCTTACTACTTAAAAAAAATTCATTCTGTTTCTTTAAAATTCATAGCACCTATATTTGGAAAATATATCAATAAGGAGGAAAATAAGCATTTTTAATTGTGTTAGAAAAGATTTTCCAAATTAGATAAAAATGTTTGACAAAATAAAATCTTTATGAATTCATTTCAATATTGATTTTATCAATGTGTTTCTGAAAAGATACTTTTATAGTAATTTTGAAAAAGTTCAACATATGGTATATATTACATAATTAATGATAGCATAAAACTATGTTAACACATAAAATATCGTCAGAGATTTACAAAAAGCCACAAACTTAATTATACTGAAAAAAATTGCAATTGAAAATGCAGTCCTTTGTCTTTTTACATTCTCTCTGTATATTTAGATGGTACCAGAGATATTATAGGAGAAGGCAATGGCACCCCACTCCAGTACTCTTGCTTGGAAAATCCCATGGACGGAGGAGCCTGGTAGGCTGCAGTCCATGGGGTCGCTAGAAGTCGGACAAGACTGAGCAACTTGACTTTCACTTTTCACTTTCATGCATTGGAGAAGGAAATGGCAACCCACTCCAGTGTTCTTGCCTAGAGAATCCCAGGGACAGGGGAGCCTGGTGGGCTGCCGTCTATGGGGTCAGGAAGAGTTGGGCACAACTAAAATTACTTAGTAGCAGCAGCAGCAGCAGCAGCAGAGATATTGTATCCCTATGTAGTATATGATCTCCAGCATATGTTGCTGAATTAGGACAAAGCTTCAGTGCCTAATAATTAAAATTATTTTCATAGTGCTATATTAATACTAAATAACAAGAAAAAAACTCTGATCTAGTGTCTTACTGTCAATCTTCTAATTGAAATGATCCAAAAGTTCAAAGATTTCAGTCAATACATTCATTTCTGCCTAATAACGAAGTTTTTTGCTTTTGTTTTATCCTTGGGCATCAGTTCATCTTTGTCTTAATTGTCTTAATTTTCAACTGTTAGGATTGAACTCAGTAATTTTTAGTGCTCCCTCCAGGTTGAAAATTCTGTTGATTTTTCTTTTATTAACTCACAGATAGCTTCCCAGGATGGAAGTAGTGTTGTACACACTGAGATATCAGCTATTCAACCATATTTGCACCCATAGATCTGTGATTAAATTTTACTTATTTATATGAATTATGTAATTCTATGGAATGTAATGTCTATTTCAAAAATATGACACATTTAGTCACTCAAAATAATAACCCTATAGAATTCTAGTAGTAAGTTTTTTTTAATTAAATATTAAATTGCTTAAAATGAACATGAGAAAAAGTTGTCTGTTTACAAAGCTATTTATAAAAGTCTTCATAGTTCTAACTTGAGACAAAGATCAGCCTTTTGTCCACAGTGCCTTGTAGACAGAAGATACATAGTGAGTTTTTGTTAAGTAAATAAAATGTGATTTAATTTGCTATATTCCATTTCCTTAAATTTTTATTTTATTACAGAAGTCTTCAAAGACACAAAATTGCAAAAATAATGTAATGTAGCCACATCTACCCATTACTAAGATTCAGCAGTTACTAGGATTTTGCCTTCTTGCCTTTAAAAACATTTTTACATTCAAAGATTTCCCTTAAAATATATGACCCCCCCCCTCCTTTTTACGCTATATTCTTTGTATTCTAAAGAAAGTAGTCTTTTTTTTTTTTTTCTATTCCTGAAGACCTCACTTCTGAGGCCCTTCATTTCTTTGCTTCAAGCTTTTTACCTTTTCTTCACTATTATCCTGAAATTCCTTTCATCTCTGATCTGTGTTGAATCCTTAGTTTCTAGAATCTCATGAGTTCTTCTTTAGTTAAATCCTTATTTGAAAGGTACACATCCTCTGTTAATCTTCTGAGAAAAATACAAGGGAGATAAATATTTGGAACCTAAATACTTCAGTCTTTACCATTTACTCTCATGCTAGATTAATAGTTTGGCTGCATATGGAATTCTAGAAAGAATATTTCATTTCTAATGTTGAAATATTTGCTCTATTATATTCTACACTCAGATGTTGCTTTTGAGAAGTTTAAGTTCATTTATTTTGTAAGCCATTGTTTGTGATCTGGTTTTTCTCTACAAGCATTTATAATCTATCTTTGATTTTTAAAAATTCCCTAACAATGTTATAATGACAGAGGTCTCTTTTAGTTCCTTGTATTAACTTACTGATTCCTGGAAATCTAGACAATAAGAAAGTTTTGGTGCACTTTAAAATGCAAATGTAAATGCTGTTCTATGTAATTTCCTTCCTTCAATTTTTCTATTCTTTTTTTTTGGAATATGTGATAGAAATTTGGCTTCCTGGAATGTCCGTCTACTATTCTCATTATTTTTCTCTCAAACCCCTCCACCCACCCCACCCGCAGCATTTTCTCTGTTCGTTTGAATTCCTTTTTTATAGCTTCACTTTTTGTTGGAGACTCTTCTCAAATATCTGGTCATGCTGGTTGTCCATTTATATTTAGGAATGATGTGCTAAATATCTCATTAGACTTTACACAAGTGAGACATTTTGATCTTAGAGTATTTGAGTAAAAGACCACTTTGTCATGGGAAAGGTAGCTTGTGCCAGCACAGTGTCTCAGTGATAAAGAACCTGCCTGCAATGCATGAGGTAGGAGTTCATCCCTGGGTCCGGAAGATCCCCTGGAGACAGAAACGGCAGCCCACTCCAGTGTTCTTGCCTGGGAAATCCCATGGACAGAGGAGCCTAGTGGGCTACAGTGCATGGAGTCACAGAAGAGCTGGACATGATTTAGAGACTAAACAACAATAACAACAGGGCTGTTTATTCATAGCTTCTCCAGTGTAATGTCGATCCTCCAGTTTTCTGTTCAAGTGAACTTGAACCTGAATGCTAGTCAGGGAAAGTGTCTTAAGGACTGACAATTTGTAGTATGTAAATTTTCACATAATCACCTTCACCTTGGCCCATTTTCAGCCTAGCACTTCATTCTGAATCCTGTCTTCCTCTCTACTTGGGAGTTCCTGAATCTGAGCCCTTGTAGTTCTTTCATAGTTCTTTCTCCATTATCCTTCAGAGGCAAGGGAATGTGTGGTTCTGTGGGATGTGAATGGGAATCTGAAAGTACAACTCTTAAGTCATTTCCCCAATTTTTCAGCCCCACTAGATACGTGGTTCTACCACTTTTTGAACTTCACAGGGTTCTTTGGATGAAGTAGCTTGTTTCTTACTAATATATCTGCCAGCATTTATACTGTAGCTTTCTGTACTCTGCTCACCTAGGTACTACTTTTCTTTATGCTTTCTGCCTTCAGATATTGTAACCTGTGATAGGTTCTTCTACCTTTATTTACAAAGGTGTTTTGTTTTAGTTTCTCCTCTATATTATTTTGAGGTAGTTTTTGGCAAAGAATGTACATTAGAAATGTCTACACTCTGGCATCAGAATTGCTATCTTAAAACCAACTCCATATCTTTCCATTTTCTCTCATTAAAGTCTGTGAATAATTGGAAATGATTATAATAAATGAAAATTTCCTTAGTGTCTGAATTTTAAATAATCTACTTCATATAAATAAGTATTTAAGAATCAGTAATATTGATAAAGCTTTCTATGTTGAAATCCAGAAGCCTCCACTGACTACTAGGATCAAGCAAACCAATTCTGTTTAAGTCATGAGAGCCTCTGGATTGCTAGATGCTACATCTCCATAGACTCAAGCAAATGCATTCTTTCTCCCTTGGGTATCTTACTTTTACAATTTAATTGGGTAAATTGTTTGTTATTTTATTGAAAGTGATTCTCCAAAGAATGAAGCAGATTTCAGGTTTTTTAGGAGGATAAAGAAATGAGACAGAAGGTCATATTTAAATATCAAAGTATCCATATGCATAACTCAAGCTGAATCAAACAACCTCTGGGTATGATTTTTAACTGTAATAGCATGAGATCCCTTAGCCTAATTCACTCCTTCTTAGTACAGCATCCTCAAAGTGAAGGAGAAAAAAGAATCAATAATATTTTATGGTTGAAGATAGATAATATTCTATTTGATCAGGGCAAAAGTATGGCATTAATTTTGGCAGCATTTCCAGATTAAAATAATAACATACTATTAACATTTGCCAAAAATAATGATCTATCTTATTTGCATATGCATTTATTGATCACTTACTATTAATCATCAGAAATGGTGACATTTATTGTTCCTTGAGTATGTGTAGTCCTGCTTTGAGAGAAGAAATGACTTTTGAATGATCACTCAGTTCAGTTAGTAAGTTTTGCCTATGAAAAAAACAAAATTATGGGTTTTTAAATTAAAAATTAAATACTTTGTGTGTGTTTACTGAGTTTATTTATACTTTTGTTTTAGTGATTACCTTTATACTTCCACAATTTCTTATCTTCTTTTATAAGTCTTATTTAACCTTTTACTATCTGGTTTATCTGGTTTTATTGATACCCTTTAACTCTCATCTATCACCTATTTTGAGCTTATGTATTTCCTTCTGTGTTTGTCTTTTCTTTCCTTTGTTAGTTACATTATTTCTACTTTCTCCCAATGTAAAATTTGTACATTAGTCTTTCATCTTTATTTTTATTTTAGTCACAGATGTACCTGTATATATTTTTTTAATGTTTAGCCCCATTTTAAAACTGTAAAAAATTCTTCAGAAATACTCGTGAGTACACAATACCCTAAATTCTGTGTTGAAACAGTTTTTCTGTAGTCTTAATATATTTAAGGGATACCTTAATTGGACATAAAAATCTTTGATTGACTCATTGAGATTTCTGAAGTTTACCGTTCTAGTGTTGCCTTGCTTTATGTGTTGGTTTTGAAAAGTTTGATAGCACTCTAATTATTTTGCCTTTTATACATTATTTGACTAGATGTTTGGAGGAGTTTGTCTTTATTCTTGAAATTTAGTGGTTTTGCTCTGATATATCTCTAGGTTGTTCTTGTGTTACTAACTTGCCCAGATATCTGATGGACTCTTTCCATGTTTAGATTTAGGTCTGTCTTATTTTTCAGAAGTTTCCTGGGATTATAGTTTTAAAAATTAATTCCATTTACTAGTACTTTTTTTTTAGGGATTCAAACAGTGTGAATGTTATTACTCCTTTTTCTGTCTTCTTTTTCCATTATTTTTTCTCTTTTTACTTATTTCATTATCATTCTCTTAATATTCCGTATTTTTTCCTTTTTTAGTGTCCCTTATTACATTTTCATTTGAGTTTATTCTTTCTTAAGCGACCTGTCTTTGTCTTTTGTCTTCATTATTGAGTTCAGTCCACTCTCTTTTCTTGTTTTCTTAATTTTTATTAGTTTTTAAATTTCAGTTACATGGTAGGTTTTCATATCTTCAAATGCTTTCTTGAGTATAATTAATTCCTTTTGTGGTACTAAATTATTTTCTTTTGATTCATGGTTGGTTTTCCTTTGTGGAGCTTTCCTTGGTTGATAGGGGCTTCCCAGGTAGCTCAAACAAAAGAATCTGCCTGCAATGCAGGAGACCTGGCCCTGGGTCGGGAAGATCCCTTGGAGAAGGGCATGGCAGCCCACTCCAGTATTCTTTCCTGGAGTATTCCATGGACACAGGAGCCTGGTGGTCTTCAGTCCTTGGGGTTGCAAAGAGTTGAACATGACAGAGCGACTTCTACTTTCACTTCCCTTGGTTGATACATGTTGATTTTCACTTTTGATGTTTCCTAGCTATCTGTTGCCAAGAAGGCAATGGCACCCCACTCCAGTACTCTTGCCTGGAAAATCCCATGGACAGAGGAGCCTGGTGGGCTGCAGTCCATGGAGTCACTAGGAGTTGGACACAACTGAGTGACTTCACTTTGACTTTTCACTTTTATGCACTGGAGAAGAAAATGGCAACCCACTCCAGTGTTCTTGCCTGGAGAATCCCAGGGATGGGGGAACCTGGTGGGCTGCCGTCCATGGGGTTTCACAGAGTCGGACATGACTGAAGTGACTTAGCAGCAGCAGCAGCAGCTATCGTTGTTGATGTTCAGTCACTAGTAGTGTCTGACTCTTTGAGACCCTATGGACTGCGGCGTGCCAGGCCTCCCTGTCCCTCACCATCTCCTGGAGTTTGTTACTATCTGTTACTAACAGTTTGCTATTTGTCCCTCTGTCTCTTATTCAGAGAGAGAGAGAGAGAGTGAGTATGTTATTATGGTCCTTTAAATAACTCTTGGTATAATAGTGCCCTCTTCCATCAGTAGGTCAAAGTGCAAATTTGTTAGTAAATTTGTGGAGGCACTGGGAGAGACAGGAGTTGTTTTCAGTGGATTTGTTTCAGACGGGATTAGGGATTATGAATTCCCCTACTTTGTGCTGTCTTTCAAAACTCTAAAAATTTACCCCTTTGATTCTTATTCTTTTCATGACTCAGTTGGCAAAGGGACTTCTTCTTTTTTTTTTTTTTTTACCTTTTTTCCTCACTTAGAAATTATTCATTTCATAGAATGGCCCTTCACATTTCTGTGCTTTTAAATTCCTCCTCTGATCTACCTGGACACCTATTAAATACTTTCATATTTAGGATGGAGGTCATCTTTCTGACAGTGGTTTTATGTTGACCTTAGTCCCAGTTACCAGCTTTCTTGTTAGCCAATATTTTTTGTCAAACTACCTTTGCTCTCCACAAGGCCTCATGGTAGAATGGAGGTGGGCATGAATATAAGAAAATCTTGCAGTGGTATATGGTGATCCTTCTTTTATTTGCAGTTATTTTCTACTTTAGGCATTGTTTTTCTCATCTTATGCTAAGGACATGTTGTTTGGGTAGATTTATTTTTCTATGCTGGCACTGTAATATTTCAGAGGGAGACAAGACTTACATGGAAACTACTGCTTCAACTACCTGGCATTTCTCAAATTAATTTAATTTTATATACCATCTCTTCTTCCCTGCTTGTCTTCACGTGAAGTTCTAGACTCCTTCATTCAAAAAGGATTTAAAATATTTTTATCTCTGTATGTGAAGTCTTCTAGGGATGCAGTAATGAACAGAGCAGATGTTATTGCTCTCATATATATATCATTCCAGTAGAAGAAAGAAAGAAAGTAAAGACGTATATAATATAATGTTACATAGTGATGGATAGTATGTTTAAAAATAAATGCATTAAGCCAGGCAGAAATGACAAGGCTGAGGAGTTTGTAATACTTTGTACAATAGTTGATGAAGACCTCTGAAGAAATGTTATTTGAGCAAATTATGTGATAGAACAGTAATGTACATCTCCTTATATTAGCATTTACTTCATATAAATCCTAAAGATTGCTGTTGTTCAGTTGCTCAGCCGTGTCTGACTCTGCGACCCCATGGACTGCAGCACACCAGGCTTCCCTGTCCTTCACCCTGTCCCGGAGCTCAAACTCATGTCCACTGAGTCAGTGATGCATCCAACAGTCTCATTCTCTGTCATCCCCTTCTCCTCCTGTCTTCAGTCTTTCCCAGCATCAGGGTCTTTTCTAATGAGTTGACACTTTGTATCAGGTGGCCAAAGTATTGGAGCTTCAACTTCAGCATCAGGCTTTCCAATGAATATTCAGGGTTGATCTCCTTTACAATTGACTGGTTTGATCTCCTTGTAGTCCCAGGGGCTAAAGAATCTTGTCTAACACAGTTCAAAAGCATCAGTTCTTCAACACTCAGCTTTCTTTATGGTCCAACTCTCACATCCGTACATGACTAATGGAAAAACCATAGCTTTGACTGTACAGACCTTTGTTGGCAAAGTAATGGCTCTGCTTTTTAATATGCTTTCTAGGTTTGTCATAGTTTTTCTTCTGAGGAGGAAGCATCTTTTAATTTCATGGCTGCAGTCACCATCTGCAGTGATGTTGGAGCCCAAGAAAATCAAGTCTGTCACTGTTTCCATTGATTCCCCATCTATTTGCCATGAAAGTATGGGACCCGATGCCATGATCTTCATTTTTTAAATGTTGAGTTTTAAACCAGCTTTTTCACTCTCCTCTTTCACTTCATCAAAATGCTCTTTAGTTCCTCTTCGCTTTCTGCTGTAAGGGTTGTATCATCTACATAGCTGAGGTTACTGGTATTTCTCCTGGCAATCTTGATTCCAGCTTGTGCTTTATCCAGCCCAGTATTTTTCATGATGTACTCTGCATATAAATTGAATAAACAGGGTGACAATATACAGCCTTGACGTACACCTTTCCCAATTTGGGACCAGTCCGTTGTTCCACATCTGGTTCTGTTGCTTCTTGACCTGCATACCGATTTCTCAGGAAGCACATAAGGTGGTCTGGTATTCCCATCTCTTTAAAGAGTTTTCCACAGTTTGTTGTCATCCACACAGTCAAAAGCTTTAGCGTAGTCAATGAAGCAGAAGTAGATGTTTTTCTGGAACTCTCTTGCTTTTTCTATGATCCAGCAGATGTTAAATCAAAAAAATGTCTAAAGTTTGTAAAGATCTTACTAGACCCATTCCCATAATTTACATTTTATTTTTTTATTTTTTTCATAATTTACATTTTAAAATAACAGGATTAGCCAGAAGGTTTTTAGAAAGGAGAAACTGTCTTCAAGCAGGATACATTGTTGTTATATAATCCTTAGTACAGAATTTAAACTGAGTTGTTTGTTGTCTAATCATCAGTTCCAGGCTTAAAGAAAAAACTGTTTTATGTGACTTAAGACCAAGGAATGTAGAGGGAAAAAAAAAAAACAAAACCCAAGTTTGTTCTTTCCTCCTCCTTGAGAACCCCAGACCCCTATCTCCGCTTCAAGAGCCCCAGACCTCTTTCTCCTCAGGGATCCCCAGACTTCTTATCAACCTGCCTAGGAATTGACTCTCTCAGTTCTTATACGAAAGTAGCATTTTTCATCTCTTCAAGAATGAAAGCCAGGTAAGCGAGTGTCTTACTTTTAGCTTTGGCTCTCAAGAAACTTAGAACCCAGTTAAGAGCCAGTTCAAGCCAATTCAAGACTCCTGTGCCATGTATTTCTTTTTCCCTCAATCTTAACCTGTTTTAAGTGATATTTTCCCTCACCCTTTTTCTCAAAGTAGCTTCATTAATTATGGAGTGTGACTGTGGAGCATATAAACAAGTAAGCAGATGTACGAGTCAGTAGACTGGAGTGCAAGCACCTCCTCACTTGATTATTTGTATGACCTTAGGGAAGTAGAGCAACCTCTCTGGACTGTAGTTTCCACATCTGCAGAATGGGTTTATAGATCAAATCTTTCTAACTATAGAACCGTATTTCCATGGGAAATTACTCAGATGTAATTTGAGTTCAGCCCAGTGCCATAGCTGCAGCCCAGTGTGTGTTCAGCCCTATGCCACAGCTGCAGGGAAGCTAATTATGATATCTTCTTAATCTAGATATAATAGTCAGTTACCTCTTGGAACAAAAAAGCATAACTTTATTTCACTACGGCCAAGTTTTATATTTTGCTGCAATCTCCCTTTCTCCAATCTTCATAAAGATTTTGAGTTTCTCTGTGATGGAGTAGAAGTCTTAAGAACAATGAGTAGGTATTTCATTATTCCAGAGCGGTGGTTTTTGTATTTTAACATGCACCAAAGTCACAAGGGGCCTTGTGAAAACACAGTTTGCTGCATCCATTCCACGGTTTCTCTTTCGATAGGTCTAGGTTAGGACTCAGAATTTGCATTTTTTAGGAAGTTCCAGCTGATAATGAAGCTGCTGATTCAGGAATTGCACTTTGAGAATTACTGTCCTATGTCTGTTAAAAATGCATTTTAGTCAGTTTTCTTATTTTAAAAATTATGTCAGATCGTGTAACTTGATAACAGCCAAGACAAGTAATGTATAATATAATATGTAAAATAATATTTAAATAATATACAAAGCTTCTGATGTGATGAAGCTGTCATATCTAGCAACATGGGCTTTCCACACCTTTCTGATGACTTGTACTACTGTTATGAGTGGATAGATACCAATCCAGCAGCAATCTGAGTTGGCTTCAGCTATAAAGCAATTATTCAAGTCTAAAAGCGGTCTTCTCCTATTGACGTGCTGGAGACACCTAAGCAGAAAATGTCAGGGTCAATATAAGTGCATTTACTGACAGTTTAGCTCTTTGCCATGTCACAGAAGATGGGTTGAAATTTGGCTTTTATCAAAAATAGAAACACCGACCACTTAGAATGATAAAGCAATAGCTTTCAGCTTAGTCATTTTCCATTTATAAAGCACTTTTATAGAAATAAGCAAGCGGTTGTTTATTTTCACGTAGTTTCATCTTCATCATTTCTAAACTCAGATTTACAACAACTGTGTCCAGAAGTAATGGGGAGAAATCACTAGTTTGCATTGCATTAAAGTAACAACAGAGGATCACTTCAAGACAAAATATAACCAAAAGGAACGATCGTCTCACCATAGGTTCTTACAGATCACTTGTGTTCTCTAGTATTTGTGTTTCAGAGCCTAATCTATGTGTTTCGTAAAATTTAATCTTAGATAGAATTTTTAATTTTTCATTAAACCCTCAATTAATTAGTTACATGAATCAGCAGTTATAATAAGTTACATTTCTAGCTCACTGAGACCTATCAGTTTCTGGATGAAAGGGACTCCTTCAGACTATCCCTTCAAATGTTTTTTAAAACACACTTTTCATATGTACATGTTTTTTATGTTATTTAATGCTTCCAAAGGTATTTTAAAATCAGGTATGAAAACAAGAAAAATGTCTATAAATATATAGTTAAACACAATGTATTATATCCATGCAATATGGTATTATTTGGCAATAAAAGGAATCAGTGTACTAAATTCATTCTATACTATGAGTAAACTTCCTATATGTTATGCTAAGTAAAAGAAGCTGGGCATAAAAGATCACATAATGTATGATTCCATTTTTTGAAATATCCAGAATAGGTAAATTCAGAAAAACAGAAAATAGATTGGTAGTTGCCTGGAGCTAGGGGCTGTGAAGAGCTGACTCACTGGAAAAGATCCTAAAACTGGGAAAGATTGAAGACAGGAGGAGAAGGGGATGACAGAGGATGAGATGGTTGGATGGCATTACCAGCTCGATGGACATGAGTTTCAATAAGCTCTAGGAGTTGGTGATGGACAGGGAAGCCTGGTGTGCTACAGGCCATGGGGTCGCATAGAGTTGGACACGACTGAGCTGAACTGAACTGAGGGGCAATGTAGGGTTACTTCTTAACGGGTATGGGATTTCTTTTTGGAAGTGATGAAAATGTTTTGAAACTATATATAGGTGATGGTTGTACAACACTATGAACATACCAGATGACATTAAATTGGTCACCTTAAAATGGTTAGTTTTATTTTATGTAAATTTCACCTCAATTAGGAAAAAAATGGGGTAACTTGAAACCTAACTGAATTCCAGAATTTTTGACATGGACGGGCTTCTCAAGATCATCTACCCATTTTCCTGTCATGAAGAAACTGAAGTTCATTAGGACTCTCACTCAAATATTTACATGTAGCTTGTCCAAAACATAGACCAGAGTTTGAAATGTCTGAATTTCTAGTCCAGCCACTTTTTTAAAAGTGGGACTTGCTGCTTTATTATCTTTTATCAGGTTAAATATTTTAGGTGAAATACTACTCCACTTGTTACTTACGCATTAAAATAACAACAAAGAAACATAGCTTCATAGCAGGTGTTTGTTTTAGTAATTTGCCAAAAAGCAGACCAGAGCTTGAGTTAAAAGAGGGATATTTTCTGCAGTACATAAAAGAAGGCACCCTGTATTTTAATGCTAGTCCACAGTTGCCTGGTTTGTGAACCCTATGGTTCTACCATTATTATGATTCATTTTCAAAAATTCAAAACTATTAAATTTTTGTTAGCTTTTTACCACTGACAATTTTTATTTTTCCAACATAGAAGAATATTCACGGTATAAAAACTAAATGTTCCTGCCTACCTTATGGTGGCCAAAGGCTCTGTTTACAGCCATTATCCTCAGAGGCACCTAGGGAGAAATACTGAGTGGGACTAAAGGGTATAGACAGAGCAGCAACTGCTAACACAACATAACTTATGTCCTTTAAAACTGAGTTTTATACTCATATGTAGGTAGGTAACTAGCCTTGATTTAGTGCTTACCTCAGAAAATAGTTATATGTTCTTATTTCAGGGGAAGACACCAGAAAATACAGAGTTTACCCTTGATCAGTGTGGGAATGTAATGGTGCCATCATCCCATGTAGTCAAAAACCCCCATCAGTTCAGTTCAGTTGCTCAGTCGTGTCCGACTCTTTGCAACCCCATGAATCACAGCACGCCAGGCTTCCCTGTCCATCACCAACTCCCGGAGTTGGACGTGGACCCAGACCCACGTCCATCGAGTCGGTGATGCCATCCAACCATCTCATCCTCTGGCATCCCTGTCTCCTCCTGCCCTCAATCTTTCCCAGCATCAGGGTCTTTTCAAAAGAGTCAGCTCTTTGCATCAGGTGGCCAAAATATTGGAGTTTCAGCTTCAACATCAGTCCTTCCAATGAACATCCAGGACTGCTCTCTTTTAGGATGGACTGGTTGGATCTCCTTGCAGTCCAAGGGACTTGCAAGAGTCTTCTCCAACACCACAGTTCAAAAGCATCAATTCTTCGGTGCTCAGCTTTCTTTATAGTCTAACTCTCACGTCCATACATGACCACTGGAAAAACCATAGCCTTTACTAGATGGACCTTTGTTGGCAAAGTAATGTCTCTGCTTTTTAATATGCTTTCTAGGTCGGTCATAACTTTCCTTCCAAGGAGTAAGTGTCTTTTAATTTCATGGCTGCAGTCACCATCTGCAATGATTTTGGAGCCCAGAAAAATAAAGTCAGCCACTGTTTCCACTGTTTGCCCATCTATATCCCATGAAGTGATGGGACCAGATGCCATGATCTTCGTTTTCTGAATGTTGAGCTTTAAGCCAACTTTTTCACTCTCCTCTTTCACTTTCATCAAGAGGCTCTTTAGTTCCTCTTCACTTTCTGCCATAAGTGTGGTGTCATGTGCATATCTGAGGTTATTGATATTTCTCCTGGCAATCTTGATTCCAGCTGGTGCTTCCTCCAGCCCAGCGCTTCTCATGATGTACTCTGCACATAAGTTAAATAAGCAGGGTGACAATATACAGCCTTGACATACTCCTTTTCCTATTTGGAACCAGTCTGTTGTTCCATACCCAGTTCTAACTGTTGCTTCCTGACCTGCATACAAATTTCTCAAGAGGCAGGTCAGGTGGTCTGGTATGCCCATCTCTTTCAGAATTTTCCTCAGTTTATTGTGATCCACACAGTCAAAGGCTTTGGCATAGTCAATAAAGCAGAAATAGATGTTTTTCTGGAACTCTCTTGCTTTTTCCATGATCCAGCAGATGTTGGCGGTTTGATCTCTGGTTCCTCTGCCTTTTCTAAAACCACATATGATCAACTATATTGCAATAAAAATTTTAAAAAGAGAAAAGCCCTGTGTGTCGCTTTAGAGTCACCCTCCACATCCATCCATAAGCATCCACAGATTCACCAACTGCGGATCGTGCAGTACTTTCACATGTATTACTTGGGGAAAAAAATCCATAGATAAGTGTACCTGAGCATTAAAACTATTGTTGTTCAGGATCAACAATATATAGTTGTTGTTAGTTGTTGTATATAGTTTTTTTCTCTCTAAGCTCACTTTATCATTCAGTTTCTTCATGCTGTTCATTCTTAAGAGGAAGCTACCTCTCATATCATCCTATATTGGATTTCCTATTAATTTTTCTCTCCTATGTTCATTTTATCTCAGTGGCATTTTTTACTCAGTAGGTTGTATTTCCTACTTTTCCTTCAATCCAGGAGTCAGCAAAATATGTCATCTGGGCCACATTTGGCTCACTGACTGTTCTTGTAAATAAAGTTTTATTGGAACACAATCATTCTCCTTTTTTGTGTTATTGTATATACCTGCATTAGTATTAAAACACCAGAGTTGGGTGGTTGCAACAGAGATCACAAATCTAAAATATTTACTATTAGGACTTAAAACATTTACCAGTCTTTGGTTTTGTTGTCCAAGTAGAAGGCGAAGAATAGATTCTACAGAATGAATAAATAAAACCAGCAAATGATAGGATACGGAAAAGTGTAATAGAATTTGTACTTAAGCTAGTTAGCAGCTCTGTGTGGTCAGTAAAAAAGTTTCTTGAAGGTGAATCATCAGAGAAAATGTAGAAAAGACAGATTCCTGTCGTACTTACTAGTTTTGATGGCATGTCAGAAATGAGGTGTATTGTTTAGGAAATGAGGCATGTAAGCTTTTTGAGCAAAGGAGCTTTGCCAAAGCAGGATACTGTTGCAGTAATGTTTACAAGCCAAATGAGGATTGTGTTAGTGGAAAATTAATACTAATGTATTAATGAGGTAGAGCATAGTTGTAAGAATTTCTAGAGATAAAAATGATAGGCCATTTGATTTGAAGAGAAAGAGTTAATAATTCTGAAACTTCATTGAGCAGGAAATGGGAAAATTATTTATACATATTTTGGAGATGAACTGATTTTTATGGAAGGTTTAAGTTAGTGGAGAAGGATTATAACATTATATAGCGTAAGAAACAACATTGTTTACTAGGTATCAGCGATAGCAAAGTTATTAGGGAATCTCAGCCAAAGGCAGTTTTTCATTGGCCTTATTTTACCAATGAAATTGTAGCCTATCCCATTTCCATCATCTAATTAGGGTCCATCTCTTTATAAAATCCTCTTTCTTTTGGTCTCCAGAATTCTACCCTTACACTCAGATTTACTTCTGTTGTCTCACGCAGAGTAAATTACTGACATTTTCTAAATACTCTGAATCATGTCCAAGAAGGGCTTTAGCTCTCTCAAATAAAAATTCTTATCACAGTATTTCCTTCAACTAAAGCCATGATTTGCAGACTCTGTACTGAGACATTCCATGGTCCTGCTGCAGCATATTCAAGAGTTTTGTAGGGGGTTTTGTATCAGGGTAATGCATAGTCCTAACATCAGATTGTGATGCATTCCTTGGGGATGATGTCCTATGGGAATGGTTGCTGTGATTTTTTTAAAAAATCCTGAAAATTAGTGCAGAATAGGAAATGAGAGTTGCACTATTCAGTTAGAATCCAAGGCTTGAAGAGTTGTGCAATACCCGTAAGCACCATATCCCATTAGTAAGTGTTGTGCTGGTTTTTTAATGAAGTAAAAACTTTTCAGTTTATATGTATTCTTTTTTCAAACCATGTAATAAACTGTTAAGATTATCAGTAGTTACTAAGTTGTTCAGATCTGTAGATCTGACTATTATCAAAAGTAGAACTCTTACGTATTTCTTAGGGCACCATGAAAAAGTTGTTTGTTCACTAAGGGTGTTGTGAACTGAGAAAGTTCAGATTCTATGACCTAAAGAGTTGTCCAACTCTAAAATAAATATACTCTTCCTTTAGCATGTGAAAATGCATCAATCCTTTTATTTCTCTTTCTGAAACTGCATTTCATAGAGTCACAGATGTAGAAAACAAACTTTGTGATACCAGGTGGGAAAGGGGGAAAGGATAAATTTGGAGATTGAGACTGATATATACACACTACTGTCTATAAAATAATTAATAAGCACCTACTCTGTACCATCCCCTGAAGGAGGGAATGGCAACCCACTCCAGTATTCTTGCCTGAAGAATCCCATGGACTGTGTAGCTTGGCGGGCTACAGTCCATAGGGTCACAAAGAGTTGGACTCTGAGTGACTATGCATTCTCATGCACTGTATACCACAGGAAACTCTACTTAATCCTCTTTAATGATGTATATGGGGAAAGAATATGAAAGAATGTGGGTATGTGTATAACTGGTTCACTTTATTGTACACCTGAAACTAACAGTATAAATCAGCTATACTCTGATAAAAATTTAAAACAATAATAGATGGAAAAAAATAGCATTTCAGTTACATGGGATTTTATGTAGAATCTCAATAACAATTTAATCAGATATTTTTAAATTATCTGTACACTGTGCTTTGTGCTATCAGATCAGATCAGATCAGTCGCTCAGTCATGTCCAACTCTTTGCAACTCCATGAATCACAGCACACCAGGCCTCCCTGTCCATCACCAACTCCCGGAATTCACTGAGACTCACGTCCATCGAGTCGGTGATGCCATCCAGCCATCTCATCCTCTGTCGTCCCCTTCTCCTCCTGCCCCCAATCCCTCCCAGCATCAGGGTCTTTTCCAATGAGTCAACTCTTTGCATGAGGTGGCCAAAGTACTGGAGTTTCAGCTTTAGCATCATTCCTTCCAAAGAAATCCCAGGGCTGATCTCCTTCAGAATGGACTGGTTGGATCTCCTTGCAGTCCAAGGGACTCTCAAGAGTCTTCTCCAACACCATAGTTCAAAAGCATCAATTCTTCAGCGCTCAGCCTTCTTCACAGTCCAACTCTCACATCCATACATGACCACAGGAAAAACCATAGCCTTTACTAGATGGACCTTTGTTGGCAAAGTAATGTCTCTGCTTTTCAATATGCTATCTAGGTTGGTCATAACTTTCCTTCCAAGGAGTAAGCGTCTTTTAATTTCATGGCTGCAGTCACCATCTGTAGTGATTTTGGAGCCCCCCAAAATAAAGTCTGACACTGTTTCCACTGTTTCCCCATCTATTTTCCAAGAAGTAATGGGACCGGATGCCATGATCTTCGTTTTCTGAATGTTGAGCTTTAAGCCAACTTTTTCACTCTCCACTTTCACTTTCATCAAGAGGCTTTTGAGTTCCTCTTCACTTTCTGCCATAAGGGTGGTGTCATCTGCATATCTGAGGTTATTGATATTTCTCCCGGCAATCTTGATTCCAGCTTGTGTTTCTTCCAGTAATAAAAAGTACTTTTAACCTTAACTTTACAATCAAGTTCGGGAGGTAAGACAAATATAAATTGCTTAAATTATTAAGTAAAATAAATAGTCTTGGTTATTTATTTTATAGTATATATTATGGAGGTTCAAAGAAGAAAGAGTATATCTGTTGGTAGGAATGCAGTATGACTTTGTGGGATGAATGTTCAATTTAAAATGGACCTTGATGGAGGGGTAAAAGTCCAACAGGTAGAGGGGGTGGATATTTTAAACAAACAAAACCATAATGACTAAGAAGATTTATTTTGGGGGAAGCAATTCATTCTATATGAGTGAAGGAAGGACATACCTTGTAGAGTAGTAAAGGTTACAGCTGATATACTCTGCAAGTTGGAATATTATTGTGGAGAGCTTTGAATGCTGGGGTGTGAGACATTTGGATTTAATTTGCTAGTAAAAGAAGACTGATTGGGGTGATTAATCTGTCAGCAGGATATAGGATGATTAAATCAAGGAGAGATAGGAGGCAAGGAGCTTTTGGAAAGGAATGATGGATTTTGTTTTATGTATTTGTATTTCAAAGGAAATACCGAGCTCTATATTCAAGTTTAAAAGCATATTTTTGAGCAGCATTATAACTAAGAGCTATAAAATAGAACTCAATATTAATAGAAAAACAAAACTTTGTAACGCTCTTGATATTACTGCAGAAATAATATTAATAAAATGTTAATATGTGTGGAGTGCATGCTTCAAGCCAGGCATTATATGAAGCATTCATTTAATTTTCACAATAACCTTAATAGGCATTAGTATTCCCATTTTATAGATAAAAACCTAGGGAAGTTACATAGCTCAGGTTACATAAGAAGTACTAAGACTGGCAAACTGTTTAAATTAAGTATCAGTTCAGTTCAGTTCAATCGCTCAGTCATGTCCGACTCTTTGCAACCCCATGAATCGCAGCACGCCAGGCCTCCCTGTCCATCACCAACTCCCAGAGTTCACTCAGACTCACGTCCATCGAGTCAATGATGCCATCCAGCCATCTCATCCTCTGTCGTCCCCTTCTCCTCCTGCCCCCAATCCCTCCCAGCATCAGAGTCTTTTCCAATGAGTCAACTCTTTGCATGGGGTGGCCAGAGTATTGGAGTTTCAGCTTCAGCCTCAGTCCTTCCAATGAACATACAGGACTGATCTCCTTTAGGATGGAGTGGTAGGATCTCCTTGCAGTCCAAGGGACACTCGAGTCTTCTCCAACACCACAGTTCAAAAGCATCAATTCTTCGGTGCTCAGCTTTCTTCACAGTCCAACACACATCCATACAAGGCCACTGAAAAACCATAGCCTTGACTAGATGGACCCTTGTTGGCAAAGTAATATCTCTGCTTTTTAATATGCTATCTAGGTTGGTCATGACTTTCCTTCCAAGGAGTAAGCGTCTTTTGATTTCATGGCTGCAGTCACCATCTGCAGTGATTTTGGAGCCCAGAAAAATAAAGTCTGACAGTGTTTCCCGTTTCCCCATCTATTTGCCATGAAGTGATGGGACCGGATGCCATGATCTTCCTTTTCTGAATGTTGAGCTTTAAGCCAACTTTTTCACTGTCCTCTTTCACTTTCGTCAAAAGGCTCTTTAGTTCTTCTTCATTTTCTGCCATAAGGGTGGTATCATCTGCATATCTGAAGTTATTGATATTTCTCCCGGCAGTCTTGATTCCAGCCTGTGCTTCTTCCAGTCTAGCGTTTCTCATGATGTACTCTGCATATAAGTTAAATAAACAGGGTGACGATATACAGCCTTGACGTACTCCTTTTCCTATTTGGAACCAGTCTATTGTTCCATGTCCAGTTCTAACTGTTGCTTCCTGACCTGCATACAGGTTTCTCAAGAAGCAGGTCAGGTGGTCTGGTATGCCCATCTCTTTCAGATTTTTCCTCAGTTTATTGTGATCCACACAGTCAAAGGCTTTGGCATAGTCAATAAAGGAGAAATAGATGTTTTTCTGGAACTCTCTTGCTTTTTCCATGATCCAGCGGATGTTGGCAGTTTGATCTCTCATTCCTCTGCCTTTTCTAAAACCAGCTTGAACATCTGGAATTTCACGGTTCACGTACTGTAGAAGCCTGGCTTGGAGCATTTTGAGCATTACTTTGCTAGAGTGTGAGATGAGTGCAATTGTGCTGTATTTTGAGCATTCTTTGGCATTGCCTTTCTTTGGGATTGGAATGAAAACTGACCTTTTCCAGTCCTGTGGCCACTGCTGAGTTTTCCAAATTTGCTGGCATATTGAGTGCAGCACTTTCACAACATCATCTTTCAGGATTTGAAATAGCTCAACTGGAATTCCATTACCTCCACTAGCTTTGTTTGTAGTGATGCTTTCTAAGGCCCACTTGACTTCACATTCCAGGATGTCTGACTCTAGGTGAGTGATCACAGCATCATGATTATCTTGGTCATGAAGATCTTTTTTGTACAGTTCTGTGTATTCTTGCCACCTCTTCTTAATATCTTCTGCTTCTGTTAAGTTCATACCATTTCTGTCCTTTATTGAGCCCATCTTTGCATGAAGTGTTCCCTTGGTATCTCTAGTTTTCTTAAGAGATCTCTAGTCTTTCCCATTCTGTTGTTTTCCTCTATTTATTTGCATGATCGCTGAGGAAGGCTTTCTTATCTCTCCTTGCTATTCTTTGGAACTCTGCATTCGGATGTTTATATCTTTCCTTTTCTCTTTGCTTTTTGCTTCTCTTCTTTTCACAACTATTTTTAAGCCCTCCCCAGACAGACATTTTGCTTTTTTGCTTTTATTTTCCATAGGGATGGTCTTGATCCCTGTCTCCTGTACAATGTCACGAACCTTCGTCCCTCGTTCATCAGGCACTCTATCACATTAGTCCCTTAAATCTGTTTCTCGCTTCCACTGTATAATCATAAGGGATTTGATTTAAGTCATACCTGAATACTAGTTCATTTAACCTCTGGCTCTGAGCATTGAGTGAATCCATCTCAGATTTTGACAAATTATTATTATTTTTCTTAAGTATGTCTTCTTTTTATTAGTTTATTTTTCCCTATCATTCCTGATCTCTCCTAATTCTTCTTCACTCTATGGATACTCCAATGTGTTTGATATGTGTCTTGCATGCTTGAAAAATGAATCATCATGTTTTACGTGTGTGCACGTGTGTGTTTATTGTACACAATATATAAAAGGATGAACTATACACAATCTGATGCATATGTTTCTAGTATATTACTTTATATCTTTGTATAATAGTATGTATTCACCATATTTTCTGTGTCTTTTTCCCTAGAAAGGGACTTTCAGAATGCTTCACATTTCCTTTTAGTTTCAGCAAAGCTGTGTTAAATATCCTTGCATGTAGCTCCCTGAAATCCATGTTCTTTCTACTATTGCTTCCTCCTATTACATGCTTTTGGAGGTGTTTATTTCGTATGGAAGAAAACCTGACATCTTTTCACCTGTTCATGTTTTTTTAATCCTGCAAAAGATTAATATATTTGTGGAATGAGTGATTTTTTTTATGCTTCCAAAAGGAGCCAAAAGGCAGGAAGAACTAGGTGAATTATCCTGTTCCATTGTTGGATTACATTTAGTCAATGGTAAAATTAAGCGTTACAGCATCACTAGTATATTTTTTCTGACTTTCTTCTTTTAGTGATTCTTTTCCTGTTGTTGCTATAAGTAGTGCATATCATAGCATTGTAATTGTAAACAATTTATACATTATACTAATGTTGGTCGAAGTCAGTATTTTTCTTACAATCATATAGCAACTATGCTTTGTAATAATTCATACTTGATCCTACAAGGAAATACATTTTATACTCCAAGAGGTTTGCAGAACACATAGGACCCATTAAAAGGAAGAAAACACGCTGTATGATTTTTGTATTTTTTTTTTTTGGCTTCTTATTTATTCATTCTCTCAACTAGTCTAGACTAGTGTTACTATGGCACTTTCGTTATGGTGTGGAAAACAGACTAATTATGTTCTTTAAAACAGACAACAGTCGTACATCTTGAGATACAGCATCTGGTACTCTCAGCCATCCCTCATCAGTGCTAGTCTGCATTTGGTAGGGCTTCTAGTTGTCCAAATATTTTTATGTTATGGTATATTCTTATTTTTTTAAATATTTATTTATTTATTTTTGGCTGCGCTGGGTCTTCATTGGTACGTGAAGACGTTCATTGCGGCGAGGGGGAGCTATTCTAGTTGCTGTGCGCAGGCTTGTTCCTGCAGTGGCTTCTCTTGGTGTGGAGCACAGGCCTGGGGCGGGGGCCCGGGGGGGGCAGGTGCAGTTTCAGTAGCTGTGGCTTCTGACTGCGCAGGTTCAGTCATTGTGGCTCAGGGGCTTAGCTCTTCCATGGCTTGTGGATCTTCCTGGACCAGAAATCAAACCTTTGTCCCCTGCATTGTCAGGCAGATTGTTAACCACTGGACCACCAGGGAGGTCCCTCTTTTAAAGAGAATGATCAAACCACTTCACCAAAATTTCAAAAATAAAAACATGAAAATCACCCATAATTTTTCTACTGAAATTTGACCATATCTGCTTTTGGAGTATTCCCTAGTAGATTCTTTTCCTATTGATATAATATAGTTTATAACCATATTTTGCATATACTGCTTGTATAGCTTCTGTTTCATTTAACACTTGTGTGGCATAAACATTTTCCACTTTGCCGCTTTGCTTCATAATTTTCCTTTTTAATATCTTCAAAGTATTCTCTAGAATAGCATTATCTAGTGGAAATACAATAAAACCCACATAATTTAAAATTTTCTAGTAGAGACCTTGAAAATGTAAAAAGAAACAAGTAAATTAATGTTAACAATATATTTAACTTCAAATATCTAAAATAATTATCATTTCAACACATATTCATATAAAATTATTAATTATATTTTTAATCTTTTTTTCTTTGAAATTGGTATCTGTTTTACATTTGTAACACAGCACAGTCACTAAATTGTCAATGGTCAAAATGAAATGTAACCGTACCAAAACAATAAAAATGTGTTTAATAGAAGAATATTTTTCCTTCCTTCCATTTTGAAATTTCAAAAAAATTAAATCAGAAATTCAGTTCCACAGTCACACTAACCACATTTCATATGCTCATTATCGACACGTGGCTTCTTATATTTAAATTAAAATTAAATAAAATTTGAAATTCAATTCTTCAGTTGCACTAGCCACATTTTAAGTGATCCATAGCCAAATTTAGAATGGGTCTATATGCCAATTCTTACTTGACTACTTATTCCTCTATTACTGAATATTTATGTTTAAGTCACATGTATAGTATACTGATGTGTTCCTAAATGAATATTTTCCATATTTTGAATTATTTACTTGAGGTAGACTCTTAGAATTATTGCATCAAAGAATATGAATTTTATATTTCGTAATATTTTCAGTTTATTTTCTTGGAAAAGTGTCAGTTGCACTCCCATCAGCAGGAATAATATAGTGATTTTTAGCAACCTTTCCTCATCATTAAGTTACTACAATGATTTTATATTCTATGTATTTTATTTTGTTAATTGAACTATAGTTGATTTACAGTATTACATTAGTTTCAGATGTACAACATACTGATTCTATTTTTTAATAGATTTATATTTCATTTAAATTATTAGAAAATGATGGCTCATTTTCCTGTCATGTACAGTGCATATATTTACAGCCTATTTATTTTATACATAATAGGTTATATCTCTTAATCCCATATTGCCATCTTGCCCTGCCCCACTTCTGGTAACCACAGTTGTCTTTTTATATCTATGATTATTACATTCATATGTGATAATAAAAAGTATCTGTCTTTCTCTGTCTGACCTATTTCATGAAGTATAATACACTCTAGGTCTGTCCACATGGTTGCAAGTGGCAGAATTTCATTCCTGTTTATGGCTGAGTAATCTTTATCCATTCATCTTTTGATGGACATTTAGTTGCTTTCAGCTGCTTTGAACTTTGGAGTGTTTTTATTGTTTTGAATTAGTGTTTTTGGTTTCTTTGAATATATATTTAGCACTGGAATGGCAGGATCATATGGTAGTTCTATTTTTAATTTTTTGAGGAACCTCTATACTGTTTTATGTAGTGCCAGTACTAATTTCCATTCCCACCAACAATGTTCAATTGTTCTTTTACTCCATATTTTTGCAAATATCTATTATTTATAGACCTTTTGATGACAGCCCTTTTGACAGATGTGACATGATATCTCACTGTGGCTCTGATTTGCATTTCTCTAATGATTAAGAATCTTTTCATGTGCCTATTGGTCATCTGTATATCTTCTTTAGAAATGTCTACTCAGATCTTCTGCCCATTTTTAAAATTGGATTGCTTATATTTTTGATATTGAGGTATATAGGCTATTTATATAGCAGTTCAGATATTAACCCTTTATTGGTCAATTATTTACAAACTTCTCTCATTCCGTAGATTGTGTTTTTATTTTGTTGATGGTTTCCTTTGCAGTACAAAAGCTTTTAAGTTTAATTAAATTCCATTTGTTTAGTTTTGCTTTTATTTCCTTTGCTTTAGGAGACAGATTCCCCCCAAATTGCAATAATATCTGTCAAAGAGTATTTCACCTCTGTTGTTCTCTAGGAGTTTTATGGCATCCAGTCTTACATTTAGGTTTTAGGTCTTTAATACATTCCAAGTTTATTTTTGTATATGATGTTTGAGTATGTACTAATTTCTTTCTTCTACACGTAGCTGTCCAGTTTTGTCAGCACCAGTCATTGAAAAGACTGTCTTTTCTCCGTTGTTTATCCTTGCCTCCTTTCTCATAGATTAATTAAACGTAATGCATGAGTTTCTTTTGGGCCCTCTATTCCTTTCTGTTGATCTATGTTTCTCTTTCTGTGCCAGTACTATACAGTTTTGATGACTGTAGCTTTGTCGTATAGTCTGAAGTCGGGGAACAAGATTCTTCCAGCTCTCTTCTTCTTTCTCAAGATTGCTTTGCCAATTTGGGATCTTTTATAATTCCATATAAATTTTAGGATTATTTGTTCTTGCTCTGTAGAAGATGCTTTGAGTTGTCTGATGGAGATTACAATGAATCTATAGATTGGTTTTAGTGATATGGACATTTTAATCTTTTTAATTCTTCTATTCCATGAACATGGAATATCTTTCCTTTATTGTGTGTGTATTATCTTTCATTTTCCTTCATCAGTGATTTATAGTTTTCAGAGTATAGCTCTTTCACCTCCTTGGTTAAGTTTAGTTGTGGGTATATTATTTTTGATGTGATTTTAAATGAGCAGTTTATTTTCTTTTAGTATTTTAAACACTTCAGTTCCTTATACTCCCCCATATTTAAGCTACCCTGAGAAATCCTCAGAGTGGCTGACTGACAAATCTGCATACTTGGGATTTCCAAATTTTATATCTGCCTCTGTTAAAAAAAAAGGTTCTTTGGCTCTGCCTTGGGCCTTCCCCATTCCTTTACCTCCTGCCTTTTTGTTCTGCTTCAGTTTTCATTTTAATGGATAAAATTGTCTCACTTCACCCTCAGTTCTGATTAATATTAGCCAGTCTCTAAGAGTTAGGATCTGCTTTGCTTTTCATTGTTCTTATGGCCAAAGAGTAGCAGGGCTAACTGTTGTGCTGACTGAAATTCCTAATTAGGATATTACAAGAGTTTTGTTGATTCTATAGAGTGTTTTTCTAAACTATAGCTCTCTAAACTATTGGTCTGTTTTTATTACAAACCTGTTACTTGAAAAAAAAATTTATACTGGCACTGTTTTTATTTTTGGTGATACTATACTCTGAAACATGTGGCTTAGCAATGGATATAAATCAAGAAAGAAAAATTATGGTTGGCATCAGTTTTAGGTCTTTGCACTCTAACAGAGCACAAATCCATAATTGCTCAAATACTAAATATTTACTTAAAGAGAAACAAGAAACAATTCAAAAAATGGAATTAATTTAAATTGTGAATTTGCCTCAATTAAAAACTGACCTTTTTTTTGTATATTCTTTGTAAAATTGACAAAATGGAAATTCTGCTGTCCACATCACATGCTCTTATGTTGCATTTTAAAGTTAACACACATACAACATACACACATTTGGAATGAGGCCAAATTTAAACTCCAGGGGCATACTGTTCTGTACCTTAAATTACAATCAGATGTATTTTAGCACAGATCAAATTTTCAGTCTGAAGTTGGTGAGAAGCCTAATTATTTGACCAGGTTACTATTTATGTAGACCATTCTATGGCTGTCTGTGGTTAATCCACAGCTGGCAGAGTGCTAACTCTGGGAGGTTTTTATTTCATGCTGAAACAGTTTGGGGAGAATTAGGAGGAGGGGAGAGTTTTAAACTCTCCTCATTAAATGAAAGACTAAAGAGCAAATACATCCATATTACTATGGAAACAAGATGCTATATACACTGTTCATCTTAATTCTCCAAGTGACAAAAATAGCAAAGCAGCTTGAATGCTCATAGTTCGCAAGTGACATGGTATTTGGTTAAAAAATGAAGATGAAAAGATTAAATGATATTACCTAATAATAAATGATGTTACCTTTCTAAAGAGTTGAATATTGGTAAAGAATTAATGGATTAGAATTTTAAATGATGAGAAAATTTTATGTTATTTTGATTGGAGAACATATTTCTTATAATTTTATTAGCAATACTTTAGTAAGAGATAATTATAAAGTTCTTTCTAAATACTTCAAGATTTTTAAGGGAAAGATACCCTTCAAAAATATACCCCAGTACACATGACTTCTGCCAGAAAGTTGATTTTTTAATGTTCAAAATCTTATTTTCTCTTTAAACTTTTTGAGTTTGCAAGAAGGATGTCGTTAGTCTCTCATTATAAGTGAGCATTTCAATAGCTCTTTTGTAACTTAAGGTAACTCTTCTTCTCTAATGAAATGGCACATATTAAGCATACACTACTCATATGATAAACTTTTCTCCTGATCAAATGCTATAGTTTCCTGCTTTGCATTTTATAATTGCATTTTTAAGGTTTACATTGTAGAGGCTGTGCTTCCCTTGTGGCTCAGATGGTAAAAAAAAATCTGCCAGCAATAAGGGAGACCTGGGTTCAATCCCTGGGTTGCGAAGATCTGCTATTGAAGGGAACATCTACCCATTCCAGTAGTCTGGCCTGGAGAATTCCAGGACTGTATAGTCTGTGGAGTTGCAAATAGTCAGACATGACTGAGCAACTCTCACTTTCACTTTCACTTGTAGAGGCTTTTGTATTATGTATGTTGTTGGTGTTGTTAAGTTGCTCAGTCATGTCCAATTCTTTGTGACCCCCGTGGGCTGCAGCATGCCAGGCTCCCCTGTCCTTCACTGTCTTGTGGAGTTTGCTTAGATTAATGTCCACTGAGTTGTTAATGCTGCGTAACCATTTCATCCTCTGCCAATCCTTTCTCCTTTTGCCTTCAATCTTTCCCAGCATCAGGGTCTTTTCCAGTGAATCAGCTCTTCACGTAAGGTGGCCAAAGTATTCAAGCTTCAGCTTCAACATTAGTCCTTCCAATGAATATTCAAAATTAATTACCTTTAGGATTGACTGGTTTGATCTCCTTGCATTTTATGGGACTCTCACGAGTCTTCTCCAGCACCACAATTTGAAAGCATCAATTCTTTGGCGCTCAGCCTTGTCTGTGGTCCAACTCTCAGATCTATTCATGACTACTGAAAAAACCATAGCTTGAACTATACAGACTTTTGTTGACAAAGTGATGTCTCTTGTTTTTAATATGCTGTCCAGGTTTGTCATAACTTTCCTTCCAAGGAGCGTCTTTTAATTTCAAGGCTGCAGTCACCGTCCACAGTGATTTTGGAGCCCAGGGCAAAAAATCTGTTACTTGCTATGAAGTGATGGGGCCAGATGCCATGATCTAAGTTTTTTGAATGTTGAGTTTTAAGCCAACTTTTTCACTCTCCTCTTTCACCCTCATCAAGAGACTTTTTAATTTCCTCTTCACTTTTCTGCCATCAGAGTGATAGCATCTGCATATGTGAGGTTGTTGGTATTTCTCCTGGCAGTCTTGATTCCAGCTTGTGATTCATCTGTATTTTGTATAGATTTACTTGTATTCTCACTGAGAATGATTCTGTGGAGATAGCATTTCTAATTTCTCCTTTTTTTCTTTACCCAGGGTTTTTTCCTCACAGTTTCTCCAGAGTCGGTTTTAAAAGTGGCTCACCATGCTTCTGAAAACAACAGAATTTTCACTTTGAATCTGTCTGCACCATTTATTAGTCAGTTCTACAAGGAATCATTGATGAAAGTTATGCCTTTTGTTGACATACTTTTTGGAAACGAGATGGTGAGTAATTTTTTTAGATAAAAGTACCTTGCTTTTGGTTTCTGTTTGTGTATGTGTTTAGAAATACATAAATAAAAACTTAAATAACTGCATAAGTACACTTGAGAATTACACAGTAAAATGGCCTCAGTTTGGTCCAATATAGTTCATTATTTTCAGTATTTCCTTTAGAATATACTAATTCCTTACATAATAAACAATTAGTCTTTTAAAAAATTTGGTTGTTCAGGTTGATAATTTACACATGGTAACATTCACTCCTATGAGCTCCTATAACATTTCTGTGAGCTCTTGCAAATGTATACCTGTTATGTGACTTGTAAGCATAAGAAAGATAAAAAACATTTTCATCATCTTTGTCGGTCAAGCCTTCCCCTAATCCTTAGCCCTTAACATAAACTGTTTTCTGAACTGTAAAAATAATGTTTTTGTTTGAAATTTTCATGGATTAAGATACGTGATATCTAGTTAAAATAAATGTTTTATGAAGTTAAGTACATTTTCAAGGTCTTGAGTCAGTTTAATAAATTATGACTATATGGTTGTATATTGTAATTTGTAGTTAAATGTGTTTAATCGAGATTATAATTTCTTTCATTCAAACTTTAGTGAAAAACAAAATTTTTTTCTTATTTAATATTCATACCTTCTGTCTTACCTGTAGACTATAAAAATCCATAAATACTTGTGGACTATAAAAATCCTTGAAATAGAAAAAAAGGAGACGTTTGCTATATCTTCCTTTTATGAATGTGTGAAGTTGTGTGAATTACCTCAGAAGTCCATTCTGATTCAGATTCTATGATTCTAACTTAGTTTGATTATATTCACCAATTTTATATCTAAATAAAATAACTATATTGTCTGCCTAGAATAACATAAAATTTGACCTGGAAGTAACTTGTGGGTTATTGGTGTGGAAATCATATGGTGTGGATATCTTCTAAGGGCCCTTAACCAATTGAAGGACATGCTACATTCTTAATGACCAACAAACTGACATAATGAGAAAAAATAGTGGTAAAAACCTTGATCTCCTAGGTATCTGCTAGAGGTCTCATTTGACTGAAATCTATGTTTCAGATTTTCCGTATTGTCAATGTTATTTTCTAGGTACAGGAAGCTCTTAAGAAAAGTGCTATTCTAGACTCTTTAAATAACGTTAACGAGTTGGTCATTAGTATAGCAGTCTGAGAGTGCTTGGGAGAAGTTGATACTTGAATCCAGAGTCCTTTATAGTCAGAAACAGTAGAATGGCAATACTTAGACTTTAAGAAGACAAACTTTAAAACTTTTAAAAAAGATAAATGTCATTCTAAAGAATGAGATTTGGAAAGTAAAACTTGAGAGGGTTGAATACCAGCAAAAATTCAGTTATGACTTTAAAATCTCAAATGACCTTAATTAAAAGGAAAATAAAGAAGAGCCTTAACAAGAATAAAAAGCTTGGAGAACATACAGAAAGCTGTTTAATAAGAGCTCACATTTGTAAAACATATGTAAAAATGATGGAAAGCATTTACAGAATGAAGGAGCAGTGCTGAAAGTTTGGCTGAGACATAGGAGAATAGAAAAGAATAGAGGCCTAAGAATGATTAGTTTTGCAGAAAATGCTGATAATATAAAAATGTTCTTTATTGTTTAAAAAAACTTCAAAAGTGCAATCAACAAAAAAAGTAATTGGACTTCATTAAAATTAAAAACCTTTTTGCATCAAAGGACACTATCAAGAAAGTGAAAGACAACACATGGATGGAAGAAAATAAATACATCTGATAAGGGATTAATGTATATCTCAACAACTCAAATATATCTCGACACAGGAAACAATCCAGTTTAAAAATGATCAAAGGACTTAAACATTTCTTCATAGAAGACATACAGACTGGCAATAAGCACACATGAAAAGATGCTCACCATCAATGATCACTAGAGAAATGCATATGAAACCAAAATGAGATACTACTTGGTACCCTTTTGGATGGCTATTGTCAAAAAATGGAAAATAACAAGTATTGCCAAGAATGTTGAGAAATGGAAACCCTTGTGCATGGTTGCTGGGAATGTAAATGATGCAGCTGCTGTGAAAAGCAATTTGATGCTCCTCAAAAAGTTAAACAGGGAATTATTACCATTGTTGTTGTTTAGTCACTCAGTCATGTCCAGTTCTTTGTGACCTCATGGACTACAGTATGCCAGGCTTCCCTGTCCTTCACCAGCTCCTGGAGTTTGCTCAGACTCATGTCCATTGAGTCGGTGATGCCATCCAACCATCTCAACCTCAGTCATCCCCTCCTCCTGCCTTCAATCTTTCCCAGCATCAGGGTCTTTTCCAATGACTTGGCTCTTTGCATCAAGTGGCCAAAGTATTGGAGCTTCAGCTTCAGCATCAGTCCTTCTAATGAATGTTCAGGGTTGATTTCCTTTAGGATTGACTGGTTTGATCTTCTTGCTGTCCAGGGGACTCTCAAAAATCTTCTCCAGCATCATAGTTCAAAGGCATCAGTTCTTCAGCGCTCAGCCTTTTTTATTGTCCAGCTATCACATCCATACATGACTACTGAAAAAACCATATCTTTGACTAGATTGACCTTTGTAGGCAAAGTAGGCAAAGCACTGTCTCTGCTTTTTAATATGCTGTCTAGGTTTGTCATTGCTTTTCTTCTGGCGAGCAAATGTCTTTTCATTACATGACTGCAGTCACCATCCACAGTGATTTTGGAGCCCAAAAAAGTAGCCTGTCACTGTTTGCATTGTTTCCCTATCTATTTGCCATGAAGTGATGGGACCAGATGCCATATTCTTTGTTTTTACTATTACCATATGATCCAACAATTCCACTTATAGGTATTAAAAAAAAAACAAAAAACTTCAAAGCAGGGATTCAAATGCTTTTACACCATTGTTTATCAGCATTGTTCACAGTAGCCACAAGTTGGAAGCAAAGCAAATGTTTTTCAGTGGTTGAATAGATAAATGTGATATATTAAATACAGTGGAATATTATTCAGTCTTTAAAAGGAATGGATTCTGGTAAAATACAGAATAAATTAAATAAAATCTTTTACCTGATACATGATAAAATCTGAATGAACCTTGAAGACACTTATGTTAAGTGAAATTAGCCCTACCTATACAAGCAGACACATATTGGATTTTCCTATAAGAATTCCTCTGAAATGAAGTATTTAAAATAGAAAAACTCAGAGAGAGATAGCAAAACAGTGGTTACCAGGCACTGAGGGGAAAAGGGAATTAGGAGTTATTATTTAATGAGTACAAAGCTTCTGTTTGGGATGACAGAAAACTTCTGGAAATGGATAGTAGAAATGATTGCAGAACATTGTGAATATAATGTCAGTTAATTTAACACTTAAAATTGTTAAAATGGTAAAAGTTTACTACCTTATGTACATTTTATCACAGTTTTAAAAATTGATTCTACAAATCAGTAAACTTTAAAGTTTGACTAGAACTTAGTATAGCTTATTAGGGAAATTATTTTTCCTTACCTAGAAGAGGAAGTAGTCAAATTACAAGCTACTACATGGCTCAAAAAGGGCTTCCCTGGTTGCTCAGTAGTAAAGAATCTGCCTGCAATGCAGGAGATGCAGGTTTGATTCCTGGGTTGGGACTGCTACTGCTAAGTCACTTCAGTCGTGTCCGACTCTGTGCGACCCCATAGATGGTAGCCCATCAGGCTTGCCCGTCCCTGGGATTCTCCAGGCAAGAATATTGGAGTGGGCTGCCATTTCCTCCTCCAATGCATGAAAGTGAAAAGTGAAAGTGAAGTCTCTCAGTCGTGTCCGACTCTAGCAACCCCATGGACTGCAGCCTACCAGGCTCCTCCGTCCATGGGATTTTCTAGGCAAAAGTACTGGAGTAGGGTGCCGTTGCCTTCTCCGCCTGGGTTGGGAAGATTCCCTGGAAAAGGAAATGGCAACTCACTCCAGTATTCTTGCCTGGAAAATCCTGAGCCTGGCAGGCTATAGTCCATGGGGTCGCAAAGGGCCAAACACAACAACCAAACAACACAACAACAGAACTCCAAATCATGTCAGGATGACTTTGACTTTTCTGATATGATTGTTATTCATATGAATTCATTTCACTAGATATGTAGTACTTGTATGACAGTCCAATAAGCAGTGATATACATATATAGTATATTTGAGATGATTTGTCATAATATGGATTATAGAATAATGAATATTGGATATAGGGCAATTTGATATATTTGATAATTATTGAACCAGTCTCAAAAAATTCTTCTGACAAATTAATACTGATATGCTTCACTATAAATGATTCAGATAAACTTGTGTTTGTGGATAATGTAGATATAGAGAATGCAAATAATGGAACATGTTAATAAATTATCAAATAAATTAAATGTCAAAATAAGACTTCTGACAATTTTAATAGATTAGAAATACCAGTTAAGTGATGAAATTTAATAAGGATAAATAAAAATGATATCATATTTGATTATAAAAAATATGGTATTATAAGATTTATCTCTTTGATCTCATCTTTCTTTGTTTTCCTCAAATATTCTAGTAATAATAAACTATTTTCAGTTCTCTAGGGAAAAAAGGGGGCATTTAACTTTTAAATTGCAATGAAGTGTGAAATATATTTCTCAGTGTATACATTCAGGATTGCTCTGTCCTTCCCCCCACCTCTTTATCCCTCAAACCTCTCCCCCAAATCTACTGTGTTTAATATAAATTCTCAAAATGCCAATACCTAGCCAAAACTAAATACACTTGGCCCTTATTTTCTACCTAGTGCCATTTTTTTCTTTCATAGGATGTGTGCCCTTTGATTAACCCAGCTTACCACTTGAAGAGGGTTCCCAGTTCATTGCAGAGGAGAACCCACGTAGAATTCAACAGTCTCTTTCAGTTGAGGAAATGGAGCTGCAAGTTTGGGAAGTCTAACAGCTAGCCAGCTAGTTTGCAATTCACAGTACCTGAAGGGAAAGAGCTACATAGACAAAGAACACAGGAGATTTGCGGAGTCCCACCCAAGTCTTTGAGCTGAGTACTGATCAGCCATGAGGAAACTAATGAAGGCTGAGGGAAAAAACCAACACTTGAGAAGATCTTTGGGCATAATCTTCAGAGTGCACAGACAGCCTGTAACCATCCTTATTGTACTAGCTAGAATTGAGACCCTTATCATAATTCATGGGCTTCAGATAGAGTACTTAGAACATCTCTGGGGCAAAATTAGTCTAGAATGTGTCTTCTTTTGTGCCTTATAACAATATTATCCCAACATGCATATGGTCCCCTGTATTGGTATGAAGTTTCCTTCTATTCATATTCAGAATACTGAGGGCTTTTTTCTAGAATGGATGTTGGATTTTGACATTGCCACCCCACCCCAATTTTAGAAAACCCAATCCAATAATACAAAAAAAGGATACTTCATTGTGACCAGGAATATTCAGTTGATTTACTGATCAATATAGTTCAACTTAGTAAAAATAAAAAGCATTACCATCTTAGTAGATACATAAAAGAAGATGTCAAAATCCAACATCCATCCCTGATAAAAAGCCCTCATAGTACTTAGAAGGGACCTTCTTCAACCCAATATGAAACATTCACAAAAAATATACAGCTAACATCATACTTAAATGATGAAAAACTGAGTGCTTTTCTCTAATATCAGGGACAAAGCAAGGATGTTCGCTCTCTCCACTTCTATTCAGCATTGTCATATATGTTTTAGCCAATGTTAACAACATATGAAAAATATCCAGGTTAGAAAGAATGAAGAAAAATTATCTCTATTATTAAACATAATGGTTGTCTTTATAGAAATCCTATTAAATCTACAAAGATATTAGAAATAAAAATGAGTTCAGCAAGGTTGTGGGATATAAGATAAACACACAAATAGCACTTGTATTTTTATATAGTAACAGCAAACACTCAGAAATTTTTAATCACTATTTTCATTACCAAAAAGATGTATAACATACTCTGGGATAAATTAAAAGATGTGCAACACTTGTGTACCAGTTACTACCAAATATTGTTCAGAAAAATTAAAGAGCTAAGTAAGTGGAGAGAGAAGGCCTGTTTGTGGATTTTAAGAGTCAATTGTGAAGATGTCAGTTCTCAAATTGGTCTATGGATTCAACATAATTTAATTTAAAATCCCAACAGGTTTTTTTGTTTGTTTTGTAGATGTCAACAAGCTTATTCTAAAATTAGTGTGGAAAAACATTGGACTGAATAGTCACACAGGATTGAAAAAAAGTCAGAGGACCTGCGCTACATGGCGTCAGGACTTAGAAAGCTGTCAATGCAGTGTGTCACCTGCCTAAAGATAGGCAGGTTCCTAGCACCCCTTATCGAAGAGATTATCTTCCCTCCATTGTATATTCTTGCCTCCTTTGTCAAAGACAAGGTGCCCATAGGTGTGTGGGTTTGGTCTATCTTTCTGTTTTTGTTCCAGTACCATACTGTATTGACTGTAGCTTTGTAGTATAGTCTGAAGTTAGGAAGGTTGATTCTTCTAGCTCCATTCTTTCTCAAGCTTGCTTTGGCTATTTGGGATCTTTTGTGTTTCCCTATGAATTGTAATTTTTTGTTCTAAATCTGTGAAAAATGCCATTGGTAATTTAATAGGGATTGCATTGAATCTGTAGATTCCTTTTGGTAGTATTATCATTTTCATAATATTGATTCTTCCAATCAATATTGGAAGAACATGGATATTTGGATACCTCTCCATTTGTTTATATCATCTTTGGTTTCTTTCATCAGTGTCTTACAGTTATCTGCATACAGCTCTTTTGTCTCTTTAGGCAGGTTTATTCCTAGGTATTTTATTCTTTTTTGTTGCAGTGGTAAATGGAATTGATTCCTTAATTTCTCCTGATTTTTTATTATTAGTCTATAGGAATGCAAGTGATTTCTGTGTATTGATTTTGTATCCCACGACTTTTCTGAACATTATCTTTAGGTTTTTCTATGTATAGTCATATCGTGTCATCTGCAAACAGAGTTTTACTTCTTCTTTCCCAGTCTGGGTTCCTTTTATTTATTTTTCTTCTCTGATTGTCTTGGCTAGAACTTCCAAAACTATGTTGAATAATAGTGGCAAGAGTGGACACTGTTCAGGATCACTGTCTTGTTCCTGATCTTAGAGGAAAAGCTTTTAGTGTTTCACCGTTGAGAATAATGTTTGCTGTGGGTTTATCATGCATTGCCTTTATTGTGTTGAGGTAACTCCCCCTCTGCCCATTTTTGAAGAGTTTTTAATCATAAATAGGTGCTGAATTTTGCTGAAAGCTTTTTCTGCATCTGTTAAGATTATCACATGGTTTTTATCTGGATAGCTATATGTGCAACAATGAAATTAGAACACTTCCTAACAGTGTACACGAAAATAAACTTGAAATGGATTAAAGACTTAAGTTTTAGACCAGAAACTATAAAACTCTTAGAGGAAAACATAGGCAGAACACCGTATGACATAAATCGCAGCAGGATCCTCTGTGACCCACCTCCTAGAATTATGGAAATAAAAACAAATAAACAAGTGGGACCTAATTAAATTTAAAAGCTTTTGCACAACAAAGGAAGCTATAAACAAGGTGAAAAGACAACCCTCAGAATGGGAGTAAATAATAGCAAATGAAACAACTGAGAAAAGATCCCCAAAATATACAAGCAGCTCATACAATTCAATACCAGAAAATAGACAACTCAATCAAAAAGTAGGCAGAACACTTAAACAGACATTTCTCCAGAGACATAGAGAAGGCTAATAAACACATGAAAAGATGCTCAACATTTCTTATGATTAGAGAAATGCAAATCAAAACTACAATTAGATACCACCTCACATCAGTCAGAATTTCCTTTATTAAAAAATCTACAGACAGTAAATGCTAGAGAGGATGTGGAGAAAAGGGAACCTTCTTAAACTGTTGGTGGGAAGTATATTGATACAGCCTCTGTGGATGAAAATATGGAGATTCCTTAAAAAACTGGGAATAAAACTACCATATGATCTAACAGTCCCACTACGGGCATATACCCTGAGAAAATCATAACTGGAAAAACACACATGTATTTCAATGTTCATTGCAGCACTGTTTAAATAGCTAGGTCATGGAAGCAACCTAGATATCCATCAACAAATGAATGGATAAGGAAACTGTGGTGTATGTATATATATATATATATAGGAATATTATATATGTGTGTGTGTGTGTGTATATATAGGAATATTACCCAGCCATAGAAAGGAATGCATTTGAGTCAGTTCTAATGAGCTGGATGAACCTAGAGCCTATCATATAGAGTAAAGTAAGTCAGAAAGAGAAAAACAAATACCATTTATTAATGCATATATCTGGAATGCATAAGATGAGACTGATATGCATTTGAGTCAGTTCTAATGAGGTGGATGAACCTAGAGCCTATCATATAAAGTAAGTCAGAAAGAGAAAAACAAATATCGTTTATTAATGCATATATCTGAAATGCATAAGATGGTACTGACAAACCTATTTGCAGGGCAGCAGTGGAGCTACAGACATAGAGAACAGACTTCTGGACGCTAGAAGGGAAAGGAGAAGGTATGACAAATGGAGAGAGTAGCATGAAAACATACACACTACCACGTGTAATATAGTTCAGTTCAGTTCAGTCGCTCAGTTGTGTCTGACTCTTTCCAACCCCATGAATCGCAGTAATATAGTTAGCCAGTTGGAATTTGCTGTATGACTCTGGGAGCTCAAACTAGTGCTCTGTGACAATCCAGAAAGGTGGGCTGGGTGGGAAGTGGGAGATAGATTCTAGAGGGAGGTTCAGTTCAGTTCAGTTGTTCAGTCATGCCTGAGTCTTTGCGACCCCATCGACTGCAGCACACCAGGCTTCCCTGTCCATCACCAGCTCCTGGAGCTTGCTCAAACTCATGTCCATTGAGTTGCTGATGCCTTCCAACCACCTCATCCTCTGTTGTCCGCTTCTCCTCCTGCCTTCAGTCTTCCCAGCATCAGGGTCTTTTCCTGTAAGTCAGTTCTTCCCATCAGGTGGCCAAAGTATTGGAGTTTGAGCTTCAGCATTAGTCCTTCAATGAATATTCAGGACTGATTTCCTTTAGGATGGACTGGTTTGATCTCCTTGCAGTCCAAGGGACTTTCAAGCATCTTCTCCAACACCACAGTTCAGAAGCATCAGTCCCTCAGCACTCAACTTTCTTTATAGTCCAACTCTCACATCCATCCATGACTACTGGAAAAACCATAGCTCGGACTAGATGGACCTTTATCGGCAAAGTAATATCTCTGCTTTTTAATATGCTGTCTAGGTTGGTCATAGCTTTTCTTCCAAGGAGTAAGCATCTTTTAATTTCAGTCATCATCTGCAGTGATTTTGGAACCCAAGCGAATAAAGTCTATCACTGTTTCCATTGTTTCCCCATCTATTTGCCATGAAGTGATAGAACTGGATGCCATGATCTTAGTTTTTTGAATATTGAGTTTTAGCTTTTTCACTCTCCTCTTTCACTTTCATCAAGAGGGAGGGAACATATGTATATCTATAGCTGATTCATATTGATGTATGACAAAGCAAAGCAATATTGTAAAGCAATTATCCTTCAATTAAAAATAATTTAAAAAGAAACTGTATCAAAATAAATACTCCTTGATAAAAATCCTAAAATAGAATAAAGATAGGCAAATAGATCCATTAGACCAACAATTGATTTTTTTTTCAAAATTTCAGAAGCCATTCTGTAGAGAATAGTCTTTTTAACAAATTATACTATACCACTTGAATATCCATACCCAAAAAAGTAAGCTTCAAGCCATACAAAATACAACTGAATACAGCATACAGTAGCTATTCAAGTGTTCAACATTAAAAAGTTTGACCATGCCAAATATTTGCATGAGCTAGTTGAACTGTCAGATATTGCTGATGAAAATGTAAAGCGGTACAACTCCTTTGAAAAAATGGTTTCTTATAAAGTTAGATATATACCCACCATTTGACCTAGCTGTATTATTCCTTGGTATACACCCAGGAGAAGTGAAAATATATATGCATACAGACACATACACAAATGCTTATAGGAATTTTTATTATATTCAGTCTGGAAGCAACTTAGTGTTCATTAACTGGTGACTAGATAAATTGTGATATATCTATGCAGTAGAATACTACTCTATAAAAGAAATGTATTTATACATACACCAACACAGATGAATATACATACACCAACACAATCTGAATATTTATGCTGAGTGAAAGATGAGCTGCCAGACAAAAACTACATTCTGTATGATTCCATTTAAATTCTAGAAAATTCAAAATTTGTAGATTCATGGTTGCTTGGGAAGGAGTTATGCTGTGAGGCAGTGATCACAAATGGACGTGATGAATTTATTCCTTATCTTGATTGTGGTTGTGGTTTCAGGACTTCACGCTTTTGTCAAAACATTAGATACTTTAATTTGTGCAGATAATTATATTTGAATTATATCTTATACAGCTGTTTTGAAAATATATGTACTGTGTGATTCTGTTTACATAAGTTTAAAAATGGAGAAAATTAACCTTGAGTTATTCAAATAAAAAGCTCTAAAGAATCAGTGTTAAAATGAAGACATGAAATAGGTGAAGGAAGTTGAGGTATCTCCCCTAAAAAATGAATTGCCAATTTTTTGTTTGGTTCACCACATACCAAATTTCTTTTATTTCTATGAAAGATCCCTTGTATTTCAAGGGCAGTATCAAGTCAGAGGAGGAGTATTTTGATAGTCCTGACTTTTAATTTTGACAGATTATTTTAAATTATCATACTTTATCATTAAATAATGCTTTAAAATTACATTGGGCATCCACAATAATCATCATTTAATTTGCACATCAGTACTGTGGCTGGTTTTCTAATGCACGGGAAGTTTTGGCTTGATTCATAGTAAGTACCATTGACCTCTGAAAAACACAAAGGTTAGGGGTGCCAACTGTAAAGGCAATAAAAATTCTGCTTATAGTTTATGGTTGGCTCCCCACCCAAGGTTTCAAGCAAAGGCAGATCGAGTAGTGGTCCAGTATTTACTACTGAAAAGAATCTGCCCCTGTATGGAACCCTCCACAGTTCAAACAGTCTTGTTCAAGGGTCAACTGTACTGAGGTTTTGTTATGTACTGTTGAAGGTGTCCTTTGGAGTACTACTATTCTGCCTCTCAAGTTTCACTTAACTTTCTTGAAAAACATGCACTCTCTGTTCCATTGTTAAAACATCATAAGTAGTACCAAGTGAATAAGGAAAAAATGTTAAGCTATTTAGACTATTTTCTGATCGACCAGCTTTTTTTTCCTACAAATTTTTTTTTTCTGATCGAGAGTCAATTTATTTGTTCCTAAGCCTTTTTACTGCAATTATTTGATTGACTCACTTGAATAATTTTATTTTTATGCAGTTATAAAATACAGTTCAGTTCAGTTCAGTTGCTCAGTCGTGTCTGACTCTTTGCGACCTCATGAATTGCAGCACGCCAGGCCTCCCTGTCCATTACCAACTCCCAGAGTCTACTCAAACTCATGTCCATCGAGTCGGTGATGCCATCCAGCCATCTCATCCTCTGTCGTCCCCTTCCCCTCCTGCCCCCAGTCCCTCCCAGCATCAGGGTCTTTTCCAATGAGTCAGCTCTTCGCATGAGCTGGCCAAGGTATTGGAGTTTCAGCCTCAGCATCAGTCCTTCCAATGAACACCCCGGGCTGACCTCCTTTAGGATGGACTAGTTGGATCTCCTTGCAGTCCAAGGGACTCTCAAGAGTCTTCTCTAACACCACAGTTCAAAAGCATCAGTTCTTCAGTGCTCAGCTTTCTTTATAGTCCAACTCTCACATCAGTACGTGAGTACTGGAAAAACCATAGCCTTGACTAGACGGACCTTTGTATGCAAAGTAATGTCTCTGCTTTTTAATATGCTATCTAGGTTGGTCATAACTTTACTTCCAAAGAATAAACGTCTTTTAATTTCATGGCTGCAATCACCATCTACAGTGATTTTGGAGCCCAAAAAATAAAGTCAGCCACTGTGCTTCCTCCAGCCCCACATTTCTCGTGATGTAGTCTCCATATAAGTTAAATATTATTGAGCCCGTCTTTGAATGGAATGTTCCCTTGGTATCTCTCATTTTCTTAAAGAGATCTCTAGTCTTTCCTATTCTATTGTTTTCATTGATCGTTGAGGAGGGCTTTCTTATCTCTCCTTGCTATTCTTTGGAACTCTACATTCAAATGGGTGTATCTTTCCTTTTCTCCTTTGCTTTTCGCTTCTCTTCTTCTCACAGCTATTTGTAAGGCATCCTCAGAAAGCCATGTTGCTTTTTTGCATTTCTTTTCCTTGGGGATGGTCTTGAGTCCTGTCTCCTATACAGTGTCACGAACCTCCGTCCATAGTTCATCAGGCACTCTGTCTATCAGATCTAGTCCCTTAAATCTATTTCTCACTTCCACTGTATAGTCATAAGGGATTTGATTTAGGTCATACCTGAATGGTCTAGTAGTTTTTCCTACTTTCTTCAATTTAAGTCTGAATTTGGCAATAAGGAGTTCATGTTTTGAAATGTGAATTAATTTAATGAATTAAGTTCAGGGACAAAACTCAATAAAGACAAATTGCTTTAAAAAATTGTTCTTGAGGACTTCCCTGGTGGTCCAATAGTTAATCCACCTGCCAATGTTTGATTGCTGGTCTAGGAAGATTCCCTAAGCCACGGGGCAACTAAGCCCATGTGCCACAACTACTGAGCTCACTCGCTGCAACTACTGAAGCTCGTATACCTCTGACCTTTGCTCTGAAACAAGAGAAGCCCATACCAGATCTAGAGAAACCCTGCACACAAAACAGAGCCTGTGGTGCCAACACTAAATTAGTAATAATTTTTAAAAGCTTCTTGAATTAGGTGTGAGCACACAAAGTTTGAAAGAGTAAAGGTTGAAGAACCCATAAATATCTGCACTCAGGGGTGTTTCATAGAAGTCTTCAAGTTTTGATTCTGCTTTAAAGAAACTGAAAGTGGAATCCATGAACTAAGAATTGTGGATCTGATTCTGTAGGATAGACTCTGGAGTATCAGTCAGCATATATACACTGAAATCCTTGACTCTACTGTAAATATTAACAAATGATGTATCTTTATATGTATTAAGAAAATGTCGATAGATTTTTTCAATTAAAAATTTTAAATTTAGTCAATTTGCTGATTTATTAGCCAACCACTGTTCCTTTCCTCTCCTGATAGGTAAAGTGAGGGATTTATATAGAAATACTAGATGATCTTTTAAAATTTTCCTTATAACCTAAGAATGTTTTTTTCAAAAACCATGGATTCATTTTCTAATGAATCTAACATTCTGATATTCAGTAACACTGACCAGTTTTGTTATAAATCAGCAGGTCCTTGTTCTGAAATCTAGAATATTACAGTCCCAAACATTAACTTTCAATAGTCTTTTTCATTGTTAATAGGCTTGACTATAATGTTTTATAAGCTAGATTTTCCCCCTTCTTTTACTTCTACTATTTCTTTTCGCTGTCTGATATGCCCTGGGAAAAGAATATTCTTCTCTAAGGGATATCTGAAAATATTCGGTTGAGCTCATTCTGAAACAAAGTACAAGTGTTCACAGGAATACCAGTGCTCCATTAATATGATAAAAAGAAAGTATAAAGTATTAACTGATGTGACTTTTTTTCTTTCTTCTATCATGGTAAAAAAGTACATAACAAATTTACTATTTTTGAGTGTATAATTCATTTAAGTACACTGACAGTGTTGTGCAATCATCGTCACTATCCAGTCACAGAACTTTTTCATCTTTCCAGTACAGTAGCTTTGTACTCATTAAACAATAACTGCTAATTCCTCTTTTCTGCCAGTGCTGGGTTATCACATTTCTACTTTCTCTATGAATCTGACTACTCTAGGTAGCTCAAAAAGTGGGATCATACCATAGTTGTCTCTCCAGCTTATTTCATTTAACATATTTTCAAAGTTCATCAGTGTTGTATCAGAGTTTCCCCTTTGTCTGTTTATTCATCTGTTGATGGATATTCAGTTTGTTTTTACCTTTTGACTTTTGTTAATAATACTGCTGTGAACGCTGGTATTACAAGTATTTGTTCAAGTCCTTGCTTTCATGCTTTTTGGATAAGTGGAAGTGGAATTTCTAGGTCATATGCTAATAATTCTCCTTTTAACTTTTTGAGGAACCACCAAATTGTTTTCCCCAGCAGGTACACTGTTTTATACCCACCAGCAATGCACAGGGGTTATTGTTTCTCTACAACCTTGCTAGCACTTGTTATTTTCCTTTTTTTTTTTCTTCTTTTTTTGCAGTAGCATCCTATTGGTGTAATGTAGCATCTCATTATCTCATTGTAATTTTGATTTGTGTGATTTACTTTTAGAAATTCATAGTGATAAATTTCTATGATACCTCAATTAAAAATATTGATAATCTGTTAAATTGCATTTTGTACTTTTAAACTGCACACCTGAATTTATTGGTTGTTGTTGTTAAGATAGTTTTAATATATAAATTACTTAAATGTTTGTATTTTAATTTGTTTCTGACATCTTCAAAGTTTAAAGCATTTCCCTTGAGCCACAACCATTTGTTACCTAGAGTCACATGTAATCAGCTTAATGAAGGACATTCTGCATGCAGGTAATTATATTCATTGATGTCTGCTAATGCAGTCTGCTTTGTAGTCATTATCTAGCAGTACATGACTAAAGAATTTGATTTTTCTTCTTGTTTTCATTTTTATTAAATTAAGGGTTTTTTTTTTTTTTTTTTTTGAATAGTGTCATCTTGCAAATGGTTCTTAAGAATAATACCTTTCAAGTCTCTGTAATCACTGGATAATTAACCTGCCAGGATTAAGTACCCTCAACTTTGCTTCAGGATACTTAACTCTCAAATAAGGTCAATTATCTCATGATAATAACTGCTTTGTCAAGAGTTACCACTTAATTCCACAGTGAAACTTCATATTACTGGTACAGTGTGCTTTGAGATAGAGTTTAAATAATGAAATACAGGTAGAAAATTGGGCAGAAGAATTCAGTTACATTATTTCATAGATATTAAGAATGCTACATTTTAGATAAAACTCCTTCTCATAGACCTAGTGTTTTGAATCTCACAGATGATTTCTATTTATAAAGATTATGTGTTACTCGGTTTCATCCATCCTTTTGCTGGCAATATTCCCACACTGTACATTTTCTTACAGGGAAATCCATTTTAAACCTATGGATCCTACAGAGGATTCAGTATATTAAAAATCTCTAGTGCTGACCAGGAAAATTGAAATGACTCTCTTTTGTAAGTGATGATTTAACTTAAAAAATATTTTATCAATCAATGAATTATAAAATAATAAATACAGCTCTGCACTTTTTTGTTGTAGTTTTTGTTGTGGCTTACTAGCTCTTAAATCATCTTACATCAGTGATGTGCAGCCAAAAACAGGAATGCTACTTGATGCATCAGGACACTGAAAGAAATGTAAAATTGGCTTTCGTTATTTCAATCCATGTTTTCTAAGCTTAAATCCTGATCATTTTTTTACTAAACTAGGTGGAATAGGCTAACTTTTTCTTCTTTTTGCCTGGAAAGGAAGGGGACCTTTATTGACATTTATTGTTTACACCGTTAAATTCTTCTTTATCTTTCTAATGGGCTTCCCTGGTGGCTCACTGGTTTAAAAAAAAAATCCACCTGCCAATATAGGAGACACAGATTTGATCCCTGCGTCAGGAAGATCCCCTGGAGAAGGAAATGGCTACCCACTCCAGTAATCTTGCCTGGGAAATCCTATGGACAAGAGGAGCCTTGCAGGCATAGTCCATGAGGTCACAAACGGTCAGACATGACTTAGCGACTAAACAACAACAATCTTTCTAATAGCCATTGATTCTTTTTTTTTTTTATTCTTTTTTAAATTACGTTATAAAAATTAAGAATTGGAAAACAGAAATAGTTTTCATTGTAAATAATTTTTGGTAAACTCTATCTTATCTGAAGTATTCTGTCAGTGTCTATGCAAAGACGTCATTTGCAATTTCAATGTGAAAATCTGTGTAAATCTTTAAATTATGTGCACCAAATATAATAAGTGCTATACAGGCATACATCGTCATCCATGTAGTCTCTGTTTGGTTAGAAGACTATCTTTATAAAGGTATTATTTTTAATTTGGGGGGAAATTTCCTTTCTCTCTCAAGTCTGTGCACATTTTATCCTCAAAGAATTCCTTTCTGAGTTCTTGTATCTTTTTATCAAATCTAATTCTTTAAGATAACATGATTTCCAAACACTTTCAGAGAGCCAGGTTGTCACCAGATCCATATTCTGACAATGTAAGAGATGGTCTTTTCTTTCCTCATATTAAGGTATTTCCAACATGAATATGGGAAATAAGGCTGTATCTAAAATGGTAATCCTACCCTTTTAAGTATACAAAAGTGTCTAGTTTCTTCCAAGGAAACATGGAAGTCACCTTCCTCTGACTGTTTGTATAGGTTTTTCCATTCCTGTCTCTTTTCTATCAGTATAAGCAAAGAAAGTGAGAGGAGCCTATGATACAGACAAAATCTAAGGTTATTATAAGGTCAGTCCAGGCAAATAGGAAATGATGTTTCAGAGAAGATACATAACCCCTTCATAAAAATTAAAACGTATGGTGCTCTTATAAGATTCTGATTTATTTTCTGTTAAGGATAATGAAATTTCAATTAAGATAATGCTGTGGCATTGCAATGCTGCTTAGTTTCTAGATTTAACTTGCTACTCAGGGTCTTTCTGATGTATTTTACTCACCTGGAAAAAAAATGAGATTTACTACAGCACAAGGGAGTCTTCTAATGTCAGTGACATGTTGTAAAGATAGGCTGTGGGAAGGATTTGGAAAGAGCCAAAAGTTATTTAACTGTAAGTTCTGTGCATCTTTTCCTTCCTTTCCTCTTTTTCTCTTCTGATTCCCACCAAATACCTCCTCCCTTCATTTCCCTCTCATCACCAAACTACATTGCCTCTGTAAGGATGAAAGGTCTTTTAATCATTCCTAAACTCATCATTTGTTAAAAAAAAAAAATCCTGTGATTTGAAATGGTTTGAATTGCTGTGGAGATGATCATATTTTAGGCAGTAATGCTTTTCTGTGTTACTCAGGATTTCAGTTACTTTTTATTTGAATTTTTTAGTTCAGTTCATTTCAGTCATTCAGTCGTGTCTGACTCTTTGAGACCCCATGAATCGCAGCACGCCAGGCCTCCCTGTCCATCACCAACTCCTGGAGTTCACCCAAACTCATGTGCATCGAGTCGGTGATGCCATCTGGCCATCTCATCCTCTGTCATCCCCTTCTCCTCCTGCCCCCAATCCCTCCCAGCATCAGGGTCTTTTCCAATGAGTCAAGTCTTCACATGAGGTGGCCAAAGTTATTGGAGTTTCAGCCTCAGCGTCGGTCCTTCCAATGAACACCCAGGACTGGTCTCCTTTAGGATGGACTGATTGGATCTCCTTGCAGTCCAAGGGACTCTCAAGAGTCTTCTCCAGCACCACAGTTCAAAAGCATCAATTCTTCAGCGCTCAGCTTTCTTCACAGTTCAACTTTCACATCCATACATGACCACTGGAAAAACCATAGCCTTAGCTAGACAGACTTGTTGGCAAAGTAATATCTCTGCTTTTCAATATGCTATCTAGGTTGGTCATAACTTTTCTTCCAAGGAGTAAGCGTCTTTTAATTTCATTGCTGCAATCACCATCTGCAGTGATTTTGAAGCCAAAAAAAAATAAAGTCAGCCACTGTTTCCACTGTTTCCCCATCTATTTCCCATGAAGTGATGGGACCAGATGCCATGATCTTCGTTTTCTGAATGTTGAGCTTTAAACCAACTTTTTTCCTCTCCTCTTTCACTTTCATCAAGAGGCTTTTTAGTTCCTCTTCACTTTCTGCCATAAGGGGGGTGTCATCTGCATATCTGAGGTTATTGTTATTTCTCCCGGAAATCTTGATTCCAGCTTGTGCTACTTCCAGCACAGTGTTTCTCATGATGTACTCTGCATATAAGTTAAATAAGCAGGGTGACAGTATACAGCCTTGACGTACTCCTTTCCAGATTTGGTTTTTTTGTTTTTTTGTTTTTTTTTTTCCTTTCCAGATTTGGAACCAGTCTTGTTCCATGTCCAGTTCTAACTGTTGCTTCCTCGCCTGCATACAGATTTCTCAAGAGGTAGGTCAGGTGGTCTGGTATTCCCATCTCTTTCAGAATTTTCCACAGTTTATTGTGATCCACACAGTCAAAGGCTTTGGCATAGTCAATAAAGCAGAAATCGATGTTTTTCTGGAGCTCTCTTGCTTTTTTGATGATCCAGCAGATGTTGGCAATTTGATCTCTGGTTCCTCTGTCTTTTCTACAACCAGCTTTAACATCTGGAAGTTCACGGTTCACGTATTGTTGAAGCCTGGCTTGGAAGTAAGGCAATGCCAAAGAATGTTTTAATTACTGTTCTATAAATGTGGCACTATTATAGTATTATTTGTCTGGTATGCCATGATATAAAGGCAATGACAATATTTAAACTTTTGCTTAATGAATTTTAATATTTTCTTATGACTAAAATTATAATGAAATTGACTGACTTGTAAATAAAAGCTAAATTTATATGACATATAAAGGAGCCTACGGCTATTTTTAGAATTTTTAAAATGTCTATTTTTTGACTCAGCTTAAATTTTTTCTGTAGCTTTCTTGTTTGACATTAAGAGGATAATTGGGGAATTTTTAATAGGTTCTATAGTATGTTATCAACAGTAATTTCCTAGCTTTGATGTTTTTAAAATGGTTATGTTTAATGTCCACATTTGGAATACTTTTCACTCACAACAGCTGTATACATGAATGTTGTTTCTAATGGAGTTATTTTAATGTTTGGTTATTGACTATTTTTAAGGCACTGCCATCAAATAGAATTCATTAGAAGGGTCAGAGTTTAGCCTTATTTCAAAAAGTTGGTTGCTGCAAGAATTAAACTGAATTAAGACTATAATTGACTCAGCACCTATCAGCCTATTATTTTAGCACAATAAAAATAATCCAGTAAATTAAAAAATGATCATTTCTTAAGATATGAACTTTAAAGACTTACATCTCATTTTTGCTTGTGTAAAATCATTCAATGAATATGAATGAATCCTCATTATATATTAATAGTTTTATCTTTATTTTCTTTTCTCCTGCAAATCCCTCTTTCTCCTGAACTTCCTAACTGGTCAGATTTTCCAGAGTGCACCATTTAATTTTTGCCTTCATGTTTTTTCATCTTTCAGTCCTTCTTTCTTTATCTTTAATGTCTCTAATTCTTTCTGGCAAACTTCTAATTATCCATTAAAACTTGCATTACTTCCCTTACCTTCTCCTCCCCTTCTCCTCCATCCCAATTGACTTAGTCATTTTAAAAATTTGATTTAGTGATATTTTATGTGTAATTATAACACATTTTTCTTAACACTTGCATAGTTTAGTAATTACATGTTTATTTTCTTTTACACTAATATATTCATTCACAGTAGACTTCTGTTCATTATTATAGTACTACCGCCTAACAAATAATATGCGTTTACTAAACATTTAATAAATGAATGGGTGAGGTTTTTTTTCCCCCGTTGCTGGGAGTTTAAATCTTTGCAAATTGTATAGAATGGTTGTCTTTTTAAATACGATTTTCCTGCTTAGTAACCGCTGTTTTTTTTTGTTTGTTTGTTTTGTTTTAATCATTACTTTTGATCTTAGGAAGATTTAGAATTTAAGAATTGGTCATAAATATGAATCCCCCAAACTAAACTTTTAGCTATTTTAGGCTATATTTGACACATTTAAACTATTTTTAGGTAATTAAATATTGTCCTTCAATTTGACCACTATTTATTAAGAGAATATTCTGTATCAGGCACTGTGTTCTACATCTGTATTGTAAAATCCTTTTAGAATGTCAGCAGTGCTATTACACAGTCACTTGCTTATCACCATCCTTTTTCTCTCAACTTTTTGAAAATAAGAATCTGCAGTATGTTTTCACAATATGAAATTCAGGTCTGGCTTAGGGGTCCCAGTTCATATGAATAGTTTTAAGAGCCTCAGTTTTGTGGTAACCCTGTACTAACTTCACAAGCCCAGGGGACCATAGTTTCCACCAGAAGCATTTTGTCAGCCCTCTTGTTACTCTCTGGTTTCAGTTCATAGTGTAGAGAAGGGAGACAAGGGAACTGAAACTTCAGCTCCCTCTTGTCAGATTTTGCTCCCTAAGAAACAAGATTTAAACGTATCATCTTTTTCTATACTCAGGAAATGATTGGCTCCTCCAACTTTTAATTCTTTTTCTTTGGAAGAGTGTCCTAATGTTTTTTCAAAAATATGACGCTCATAGGATTGATGTTAGATATTTTTAAGCCAAATAGATATGGTATCCCCCATGACTGTTGTTATAAATGTTACTATTCCTTTTGAACTATAATGAAAAATGCCTTTTAAGAAGCAGTGTGTATTTTCAGTAATTGACCTGAATGAAACTAAATATTAAGTGTGGAGACATCTGTTAATAGAGTGGATATTAGTACTAATTTATTCATATTAGTACTAATTAGTCATATTAAGGTGGAATATTTAATTTGACAAGTAAAGTTCTTTTATTACAACATCAAGCCAAATAGGGTTGATAATTTGTACAAAATTAATTTTTTATAGCACAGGGAAACATAAGTTTTCTTTCTCTCAGCCTGGTATTAGTTTAAAAATGACCTCTTCAGTACCTACCTCTTTCAAGGGGGCAATTCTGGCTTGGAGGTAAATTCAGTTTACTCCTTCCTAATCAAATTTCACATTTGTTATGTAAAGTCAGAGTCTACATTTCTTGATATATTGAACCCCAAAATGCACTACAAGGAATACCACAAAATAAATCAGTAGAACTTCTGTTTGTTGCTCAGAACAATTTAGACCAGCTATAAAATAGGTGAAAAGATACAAACCTATGAAGCAATGTTGTCACAACTGAATGGTACTTAGCACTAGTTTTCAAATAACAAATGAAAGAAGTGGAAACTTTAGGAGAGGGGAAGATTTAGAAGGGGCCTTTTAAATTGTGATTTTAGTATATTAATATCCGTATGGCAAGAGCATAGGAAGAGATAGAGACACAGAAGTAGGAAACTGTGAAAGTGAAGGTTGCTCAAGTCGAGTCTGACTCTTTGCAACCCCATGGTGTATACAGTCCATGGAATTCTCCAGGCCATAATACTGGAGTGGGTAGCCTTTCCCGTCTCCAGGGGATCTTCCCAACCCAGGAATAGAACCCAGGTCTCCCTCATTGCAGACAGATTCTTTCCCAGCTGAGCCACAAGGGAAGCCCTAGGGAATTGTAGAGGATCCCAATTCACCCCACACCAAGGAGGAAAGGGGGTGTGGGTGAATTGGGAGATTAGGGTTGACATATACGCACTGTTGATACTATGTATAAAGTAAATAACTAATGAGGACCTACTGTATAGCTGCTCTTTGGTGACCCAAATGGGAAGGAAATCCAAAAAAGAGGGAATATATGTATAAGTATAGGCAATGGCAACCCACTCCAGTACAGTTGCCTGGAAAATCCCATGGACGGAGGAGCCTGATAGGCTGCAATCCCTGGGGTCGCAAAGAGTCGGACACAACTGAGCAATTTCACTTTTACTTTTCACTCTCATGCATTGGAGAAGGAAATGGCAACCCACTCCAGTGTTCTTGCCTGCAGAATCCCAGGGACAGGGGAGCCTGGTGGGCTGCCGTCTATGGGGTCGCACAGGGTCAGACATGACTGAAGCGACTTAGCAGCAGCAGCAGCAGCATAGCTGATCCATTTTGCTGTACTGTAGAACTTAACCAAACTTTATTACTCCAAATAAAAAATTTTTAAATATTTTTATCTCTATTTGTCTAGCTATTCTCAGATTTATACTGAGTTCTGTATTTTCTTTTTCTTTTGTTATAAACAATCAGAACATTACTCCCATGATGTCATTGATTTAGTTATCATAGTCCCTTTATCTCTTTGTATAATAGGTAACAAGTCCAGGGAACATTTCTAAAAAGATTACTCATGCCTAGATTAGTTTTATAGTAGAGCTTTTAAAAATTAAGAAAAGCTGTGTTGTAAGAAAATAGAACATCTTGGATAGTAGAGAGAAGAGTAGAAATAGAAGTGGGAGAGAATATGGACAAACTTCCAGATGATCGGATACTTTTTGGGAACCTTCATTCTTAGAAATGAATGTGTTCAGTCTTCTAATTTATTTTGTAATGATCTTTTTTTAATATGTTAAAAATAAATTTTTATCCTGAAAGTCGATAAATAAGACAAATTAACAAGTCATGGACTATATATTTTATCAGACCACCTTTTAAGTGATTTTTAACTCTTTTCCAACTATAATAATAATGCATGCTCATATAGAGAATAAAATGTAGAAACAGTCAAAGATAAATTAACTTTCATTTCAGCATTACTTATTCTAAACAATTTTTGTGTGTTTCCTCACAGTGTTTTTTTCATACATATTTTTTAGCTTAAAGATTTTTTTACTTTTTATTTGCCTGCACTGGGTCTTAGTTGTGGCACTCAGGATCTTCAGTCTTCATTGGGGCATGTGGCAGCTTTTAGTTGCAGCATTCAGGATCTTATTATGGTATGCAGACTCTTAGTTGAGGTATGTGCCATCTAGGGTCCTGACCAGGGATCTAGCCCAGACCCACTGCATTGTGAACAGAGAATCTTAACCACTGGACCACATGGAAGTCCCTAAAGTTTTTATTTTGAAATGATTTTCAAATTTAAGAAAAGTTGTAAGAAGAATACAAATAAATTTTTCCCATAAGCTTTGAGCGTCTTCTCTTTTTGCATATGATACTCGGCGTATATTCAGATTTTTCTTGTCTTCCAGGAATGTTCTTTCTAGTAATTTTGTTTCCCTACTCCAAGACCCAGTTCAAGATTGTGCGTTACCTTTATTTGTCGTATGTCTTTGGTTTCCTTTCATCTGAAACAGTTCCTTAGTGTTTCCTGTCATGATATTGGCGTTTGTAAAGAATGTAGCAAACTGTTGGGCATATGCAAAGTTTTAACGAATTGAAATTACTTCCATTATTGTAACTTTATTTCTCCTTTTCCGCTTAGCATTAAACTTTCATTATTTTCCAGTGTCATTAATTGTTCTTTCAGTTATCATTTTAGGTTGCTGTATAATGTCATTTATTTTCATTAATCTTGTATTGTTGAACGTTTTTACTGTTTCTGATTGTTTCAGTATTGCAAGTACCATTCTGAAGAACATCTCTGTAAATGAATTTTCAGTGTAATTTTCGTTTCTGTCTTCTTCATCTATCAAGTATTTTTTAAGTGCTTATAACATGTAGCAACAAAACAAAATTCCTACAGAAGACAATAATTGAGTGTTAAACTCTGTGATCCTGAATATAGTTAGAATGGAAATTTGGAAAGGGGGAAAATTACCAATTAACAAGATTGCCAGAAACAGCTTAGAAAATGCAAGATGTCCGTTTAAATTTGAATTTCAGATGGAATTCACAATGTTAGAGATATAATTAAACTAAAAAATAATTAATTGCATATATGAAATTCAAATTTAACTGGTAATCTAGTATTTTACCTGGCAAGCATATCAGAAGATTGAATGTTCAGGAAACCTTCATGGTATAGAGTAAAGATGTTTTACACAGAAAAAATGGCTTCAGAAAGCCACTGAATGAATGCAAGAATGGAGTATGCTCCACAAGGATGAAAGCTTTGTGTCTCATTCATTGCTGTATTTCCAACCCGTTAAACAGTATCTGCACACTGTAGACACTCAGTATTTTCTGAATGAATAAATGAATTTTCACTATGACTACAACTGGGACTCTTTTTTTTCTTTTTTAAACAAGACTTACCTGTTACAACTAAGTTGATGAGGATCAAATTTCCATGATGCTGGAAAACCTCACAAAAATTTTTTAACTTCCTCCCTTTTTTATTCATTTATTTCATAGTGATTTATTAAGTGTCTACTACATATCCAATATTAGGGATACTTAGTTGAATAAGAACAGATATGGTCCCTACCCTTAAGGATTTTATAGTCTAGTGGGAGTGACAGACATTATTAAGGTACTTCTTAATTTATAAGTACAGACTTAAATATTATGGAGAGAAAGTACTTTGTTCTGAATTCATATAAAATAAGGGTGTGTTCTTAAATACCTGACCATGATGAATGTAGAGTTGTCTCTACATTGTGTCTCGAGGGACATGTTGTATCTTGAGGGATTGATGTAATTTATTCTATGAAGTTTTCCTTCATTCATTAATTTTCCCCCTGAGTTTATAGAACTCTCTTTGGGCTGTCACAAAGAGGTATAATTTATACCTATAATAGGTATATTTATATGTTAACTCATTGAAGTTATAATGGAGCTTTTAATAGCCATAGATATGCCATGTACATTAAGATTGAGACTATTTCTGGATTCTTTGAGGACATTTATGTCTAGTTGTCATTCTTAGTTTATAAATCTGAAGTGGAAATTTTAGGTCAGAGGTATCTATCCAGTGGTTTGCAGTCAAGGAGCTTTGGTATCCATTGTCGCTTTAATCAAAATAGTTGTGTTTGAATCTGTGATCAGTCTATATTGAAAGTCTAATTACCTGATACCACCTCTTCTAACTTCTTCCTAGTTCATAATGCTCTTATCACTTCCTGGATTATTGCAATAGACTTAGTAACTGCTCCCCACTCCCCAGGTCTTACCACCTTGCATGAACAACAGAAAAATATTAGAGGTTTTAAGGCAGTGATAGTAACATTATTAGATCATGCTTTGACAGAAGTATGTTGTGTTCAATAGATTGGTATAGGGATAGAGTAAATGTGGATTGATTTGGAAAATACTAACAGCAATGTTGGGCTTCCCTCATGGCTCAGATCGTAAAGATTCTACATGCAATGCAGGAGGCCTGAGTTCAGTCCTTGGGTCGGGAAGATCCCCTGGGGAAGAGAAAAGTTACCACTCCAGTATGCTTGCCTGGAGAATCCCATGGAACAAGGAGCTTGGTGCGCTACAGTCCATGGGGTCACAAAGAGTCAGACACAACAGAGCGACTTTCACTTTTCACTTTCAATAGCAATATTAGTCTTTTTAATTTGCATCTTGTTGCTTATTAATATACATTTGAACCTTAGTTTATAATGAGTTATATTCAAATGTAATTGAATTGCTTTTTAAGTAAACTTATCTATTTTTATTGAGATAGAATTGACGTGCAGAATTATATAAGTTTAGGGTGTACAAAATTCTCCAAGCCAGGCTTCAACAGTACATGAACCGTGAACTTCCAGATGTTCAAACTGAATTTAGAAAAGGCAGAGGAACCAGAAATCAAATTGCCAACATCCTCTGGTTCATGCAAGAGCGTTCCAGAAAAACATCTACTTCTGCCTTATTGACTATGCCAAAGCCTTAGACTGTGTGGATCACAACAAACTGTGGAAAATTCTTAAAGAGATGGGAATTCCAGACCACCTGACCTGCCTCCGGAAAAATTTGTATTCAGGCCAAGAAGCAACAGTTAGAACTGGACATGGAACAACAGACTGGTTCCAAATCTGGAAAGGAGTACGTCAAGGCTGTATATTGTCACCCTGCTTATTTAACTTTTATGCAGGGTACATCATGAGAAATGCCGGGTTGGATGAAGCACAAGCTGAAATCAAGATTGCCAGGAGAAATATCAATAACCTCAGATATGGAGAAGGAAATGGCAACCCACTCCAGTATTCTTGCCTGAAGAATCCCATAGACAGAGGAGCCTGGCAGGCTACAGTCCATGGGGTCGCAAGAGTCGGACACGACTTAGTGCAATGTCTCACCCCAGAGATCCTGCCACATATACCACAAAAACCAAACATCCCCCAGTGACCTTGGCCCCACTGTTCCAATCACTCCCAGGTGGGAATTCAGGCACATGTCCACAGAGGTGACATACAACATACATACGGTTCTGTTATGTCCCATATATTACCCTTTCATGTCCCAAGGAAGACATTTTCTTTTAGAGATTTTCATTTAGTGTATCTTAAAAAATCTTGTGTTAAACTTGCCTCCATCTTTTTCTTGGGTAAGGACAATCCAGAAATGGCCCTTTTGTGTCTGTGATGTTGCCATTCACAGCTTTCTGGATAGGCCTAGTACAATCTTGAGAACAGGGCTGCTGTATGCTGAGTGTCAGACGGTAGGTCTCAGCTTTGCCTATCTTAGGTAGTTATGCTGTGCATTTTTTATTGGTGTATCATGTTTGATTTGTCCCTAATACCTTTGAAGTTTTTCTGAGAAATGAAATAATGCAACATGAACTTATTAAAATACATTTTAGGCCTTTAAAAAAAAATAACCTCTGATATGCAGATGACACCACCCTCATGGCAGAAAGTGAAGAAGAACTAAAGAGCCTCTTGATGAAAGAGGAGAGTGAAAAAGCTGGCTTAAAACTCAACATTCAGAAAAGTAAGATCATAGCATCTGGTTCCATCACTTCATGGCAGATGGATGGGTAAACAATGGAAACAGTGACAGACTTTATCTTTTGGGGCTCCAGAATCACTGCAGAGTGATTGCAGCCATGAAATTAGAAGACGCTTGCTCCTTGGAAGAAAAGCTGTGACCAACCTAGACAGCATTTTAAAAAGCAGAGACATTACTTTGCCGACAAAGACCCATCTAGTCAAAGCTATGTTTTTTCCAGTGGTCGTGTATGGATGTGAGAGTTGGACTATAAAGAAAGCTGAGCACCGAAGAATTGATGCTTTTGAAGTGTGGTCTTGGAGAAGACTCTTGAGAGTCCCTTGGACTGTAAGGAGATCAAACCAGTTCATCCTAAAGGAAATCCGTCCTGAATATTCATTGGAAGGACTGATGCTGAAGTTGAAGCTCCAATACTTTGGCCACCTGATGCGAAGAGCTGACTCATTTGAAAAGACCCTGATGCTAGGAACGATTGAGGGCAGGAGGAGAAGGGGACGACAGAAGATGAGATGGTTGGATGGCATCACCGACTCTACGGCCGTGAGTTTGAGCAAGCTCCAGGAGTTGGTGATGGACAGGGAGCCTGGCGTACTGCAGTCCACAGGGTCACAAAGAGTCAGACATGACTGAGAGACTGAACGGAACTGAACTGAGGGTGTACAGCATAATGATTTGACCTATATACATCATGAAATGATTATCATAGTAAGTTTAGTGAACTTTCATCATCATATAGATATGAAATTAAATAAATAGAAAAAAAATTTCCTGATGAGAACTCTTAGGAATTACTTTCTTAACAACTTTTGTGTATAACATACCACAATGTTCATTGTATTTATCTGTACATTACATCCCTAGTTCTTATTTATAAGTAGAAGTTTATAGTACCTTTTGACTTCCTTCATCCCATTTTCCCTCTGTCCCCACCCACCATGCCACCTGCCTCTGTAAATGCAAATCTAGTCTCTTTTTCTATGTATTTCTCTGTATGTTTGTTTTTGAAGTATAATTGACATACAAGACTATGTTAGTTCCTGTTACATAGTGATTTTAGGTAAAGTTTTTATTTTGTCTACACAGTCCTATATAAAATGTTTAAGACAGTGTGGAGTTGACTTAAGTATAAGCTGATAGACAAAGGATAGGGTTCAGAAATAGACCCACACATGTACAGTCACCTAATTTACAAAAAGGCACCACTGGCAACTTGAGAGGAAAGGATGGTGCTGGCGATCTCCTGAATGTTCAGGTAAAACAAAGTTAACTTTGATTCCTACCTTACACCGAAAATCCATTGTATATGGATTGTAAATAAATATAGAACAGTAAAGCTTCCAGAAGAACTCAGGAAAATATGGTCTTAATAGGCCATGCCTGATGAAAGACACCAAGTGCTAAAGTGCTAACAAGGAAGAAAGATAAGTTGGAATCATTAAAATTAAGGTCTTTTCATCAAAAGACGTCATTAATGAAAGGGAAAAGATAAAGTACAAAGTGGACTTAAGAATTATGAGAAGTTTGGCAAGGAAGGCTAGTGGAAGGAAATATGGTTATGTGTAATTTTTTTCCACACTGTAAAGAATATGAAAAGTAGAGAAACCTACATTTAACTAAAGCTAGAAGACATTTTGAATCCTTATTTGTTCTGATCTTCTGCCTATTACTTAGTAAGTATCCATACCTAGGCTTACAGATTCAGATATATGTTGCATACATATTTTAGGGTCTTTTTAATGGTTAGAAAAAACTTGGTTTCCTCCCCTACTCTTTAATTCCTAGCCAACTATGAAATATGCCACATTTATCCTCGTTAAATAGTGAGATACCTTAGCCCTTTCCACTAATTTTTTACACTGATTGAAAAGATTTAGTTAGGTGGTAATGTTAGACAAACCTAATACGAATTGTTTTCATAAGTCACTACTAGGAGCTATTATTTTAAATTTATTTGAAATAAAGACATTTTGTTCTTTATTTTTACTTACATTTTTTAAATGGCTCATTAACTGAAAATTTCTTCTATGCCTAAAGCAGTTCAAATAGTAAACTAGGGGTGGAAAAGAGATTGACTGTAAATGGAGGTGGAAATATCTCTTGGGGCTAATGAAAGTGTTCTAAATCTGAATTGTGATGTTTGCAAATGTTTGCAAAAACCATTGAACTGTTCTCTGAAAATGTGTGACTTTTACAATTAAGTTGATATCCTAATAAAGCTACTTTTTCTTTTTTAAATGACACCATAAATATAATGAATAGGCCAACTGCAAGTTCCCGGAAGCATTTACAATTCATGTATCTGACAAGGTTTGTATATAGTATATATAAAGAACTTCTACAAATAAGAAAAACACAATAGAGGAAAAAAGTGGACAAAAGACATAGACACCTCACAAAGGGAAATAATGTAATGGCCAATAAGGATCTGAAAAGAGGCTCAACATCATTAATCGTTAGGGAAATGTAAATCAACAGCACAATGAGATACCATTCCCCACCAACTTTAGTGATTGAAATTAAAAGAACTACCAAGTGTTGGAAAGGATGTAGAACAATTGGAGCTCTCATTCTTTGCTGGTAGTATCGCAAATTTAAGAAACTACTTGGAAGGGTTTATATATATATATATAATCTTAACCATACATCTACCCTATTACCTAGCAAGTTACTTACCTAAGGAGAGCAAAAATATATGTCCACAAAATGACTTGCAGAAAAATATTATAACAGAAAATAGGTGACCATCAGAAGGATAATTTTTCAACAAAATGTGATATATTCATACAGTAATATATTACTCAACAATAAAAAGGAATAAACTACTGTTACTCCTCCCCCCACCACAGGGATAAATCTCAAAGAAGTAAGATCCATAATATAATATTTGTGCTCTGTATTAATCCATCCAAATAAGCAAAAGCTATCTGATATAAATCAGTAAGTATATATTGACTGGTATAGGGCAACAGAGACCTTTTTAGGATTATGGAAATGTTCTATATCTTGTTTTGAGTGAACATTTAAGACGGGTACATCATGTTGTTTGCAAACTATAACTCAATTACAAGAAAATACAAAGTGCTATAAATGACAGCCAATTGCAAGCCAAGCAAGCATCTCTCATAATAAGTCTCATCATTTTTTAACAGGAAAAGTAAATCCCCAACTTTTTCTGAAAAAAGAAACAGTTCTTTTTAATGCTATTTTACATATGCTTACATATGACAGGTTATATAAGCAAATAGGATAAATATTCTCTATGAAAAAGCATGAATTATTTGTCTTATTGAGTATGGTCTTCTATTTAGTGAAACAGGTTGCTTTCCTGTGGTAGCCTCCTACACTCTGTTCTCTAATGCTTGCTTGTGGTAAAACGTGAACTGTGATGTGCTGCCCATAAAAGAGTAATTATACATCAGTTTACTCTTTTTCTTTTTTCTTATTCTTTTCCTTTTTTCTCATTATAAATAATTAATATCTATCAAAGAATGTATAGAACATATATCTTACAAGTAAATGCCTCTGCTTCTTTCCTCATCTGATACATTTAAAACTCTTTTCAGTCTCCTCCAAAGCTACTGCCTATATTTTGACTTCTGCATTATCTGGAATATATATGTGTATGTATACATATGTATATATTTATACAATATATTGTTGTTCTGTTTTATTTTTATAGAAATGATATAAATGTAGTCTCCTGAATTTTCTTTTCATTCAGTAAAATGATTCTGATATTCATCCATGTTGCTATATGTAGCTAAAATTTATTAATTTATGTTGCTATATAATATTGTTGAAAAAAAAATTGGTCCCTTTTTCTTAACCCTCTTTCTCATCCTTTAACTACAATCTGTAGTAGTAGTTAAATCAGCAAAATCATGAGTGACTTCACATATATGTAAAACTTCTAACAAAGTTGAAATTATGACTTGGAAATACCGATACCATTAGAAATACTTTCTATTTCTGTAAGTATAGTAAGCTATATGATTTGCATTTTTATAGTAGAATATGAGTTATATACTTATACCAATAGCTGCAGAGTAGAAAGTTTTAACACAGTAGAATGAAGTGGATCTTCGAGACATTTCTTGGTGTCTGAAGATCAGTATGCTCTGTATGGTGCAACTGAACCAATGAGTTTGAAGAAAACATTGCTATTGCTGATATAGCAGAAAGTGGATTACTCTTTTATACACAAGTTTATTGTCTTTCCAACTTAATTTGTGTATGATAGTTGTATGTATAAAGTGTATTGATTATAAATATAACCTGCTTTATTTAACCTGTATTTTTTCTCCAAGTTCCAATAAAATTATACTATAGTTTCTAAGTTTATTACAATTAAAAAAAAATAACAACCTCCAGGTCTAAGTTAATGGCAAGTTATAAGATGTGGTTAAGCTTATAACATTGTCATTTACTATGAATAGTAAACAGTTCTGATGGGTTTTTTCAGAAGTCCATCTTGGTATTAGTATTTGTTTATTTAGCAGTGTTTTATTTCCCACAGAATATGATTCTTTATAAAAGAACCCCGAAGTGTGTATTATATAAAAGCATAATTTAAGTCATTGGTGTGAGATCCCTTTAGCTGTCTCATAAACCAAAGAAAGACATCCTTTCCATCACAGGGGATAGGACTGCAAAAGTAAGAAGATACCTGAAAAAATAGACCAGTTTGGCCTTGGAGTCCAAAATGAAGCAGAGCAAAGGCTAACAGGGTTTTTCCAAGAGAACACATTGGTCATAGCAAACATCCTTTCCAACAACACAACAAATGACTATACACATGGACATCACACAATGGCCAATACCAAAATCAGATTGATTATATTTTTTGTAGCTAAAAATGGAGAAGCTGTATACAGTCAGGAAAAAATAAGACCTGGAGCTGACTATGGCTCAGATCATGGGCTCCTTATTGCAAAATTTTGGCTTAAGTTGAAGAAAGTAGGGAAAACTGCTAGGCTCTCCAGATATGATCTAAATCAAAGCCTTTATGATTGTACAGTGGAGGTGACGAATAGATTCAAGGGATTAAATCTGGTAGACAGAGTATCTGAAGAACTTTGGGTGGAACTTCATAACATTGTACAGGAGGCAGTGACCAAAACCATTCCAAAGAAAAAGGCAAGAAGTCAAAGTGGTTATCTGAGGAGGCTTTACAAATAGCTGGGGAAAGAAGAGAAGCAAAAAACAATGGAGAAAGGGAAATATATACTCAACTGAATGCAGAGTTCGAGAATAAGAAGGAGAGATAAGAAGGCCTTTGAATAATGCAAGAAGTAGAGGAAAATAATAAGAGTGGGAAAGACTCGAGATCTTTTCAGGAAAAATGAGAGACTAAGGGAATATATCATGCAAGAATAGACATGATAAAGGACAGAAACTGTAAGGACCTAACAGAGGCAGAAGAGATTAAGAAGAGGAGGCAAGAATACACAGAAGAACGATACAAAAAAGGTCTTAATGACCCAGATAACCATGATGGTATGGTCACTCACCTGGAGTCAGACATCCTGGAGTGTGAAGTCAAGTGGGACTTAGGAAGCCTTACTCAAAGAAAGCTCGGGGAGGTGATAGAATTCCAGCTGAGCACTTAAAATCCTAAAAGGTGATGCTATTAAACTGCTGCACTTAATGTGCCAGCAAATTTAGAAAACTCAACAATGGTCATAGAACTGGAAAAGATCAGTTTTCATTCCAGTCCTCAAAAGGGCAATGCCAAAGAATGTTCAAACTGCTGGACGATGGCATTCATTTCTTGTGCTAGTAAGGTTATGCTCAAAATCCTTCAGGCAAGGCTTCAGCAGTATGTTAACTGAGAATTTCTAGATGTACAAGCTGGGTTTAGTAAAGGCAGAGGAACTAGAGACCAAATTGCCAACATTCATTGGATCATAGAGAAAGCAAGGGATTTCCAGAAAAACACCTACTTCTGCTTCATTGACTATGTGAAAGCCTTTGTGTGGATCACAGCAAGCTGATAAATTGGAAATACCAGACCACCTTACCTATCTCCTGAGAAACCTGTATGCAGGTCAAGAAGCAACAGTTAGAACCTTGAATGGAACCGCTTCACAATGGGAAAAGGAGTATGACAAGGCTGTATAATTGTCACCTTGTTTATTTTTTATGCAAAGTATATCATGCAAAATGCTGGGCTGGATGAATCACAAGTTGGAATCAAGATTGCTGGAAGAAATATCAACAACCTCAGATATGCACAGTATACCACTTCAATGACAGAAAGTGAAGAGAAACTATAGAGACTCTTGATTAAGGTGAAAGAGAAGAAAGAAAAAGGTGGCTTAAAACTCAACATTCAGCAAACTAAGATCGTGGCATCTAGTCCCATCACTTCATGGCAAATGGAAAGGGCAAAAGTAGAAGCAGTGACAGATTTTATTTTCTTGAGTTCCAGAATCACTGTGGATGGTGACTGCAGCCATGAAATTAAAGGACACTTGCTCCCTGAAAGAAAAGCTATGACAAATATAGACAAAATGTTAAAAAGCAAAGACCTCATTTTGCTGACAAAGGTCTGTATAGTTAAAGCTGTAGTTTTTCCTGTAGTCATGTATGGATGTGAGAGTTGGACCATAAAGAAGGCTGAGTGCTGAAGAACTGATGCTTTTGAACTGTGGTGCTGAGGAAGACTCTTGAGAATCCCTTGGAGTGTAAGGAGATCAAATCAGTCAATCCTAAAGGAAATCAACCCTGAATATTTATTAATAGGACTTAAGCTGAAACTCCAGTACTTGGGCCACTAGATGTGAAGAGCCGGCTCATTGGAAAAGATCCTAATGCTGGGAAAGATTGAAGGCAAAAGAAGAGGGCAGCAGAGGATAAGATGCTTAGATAGCATCACTGACTCAATGGACATGAATTTGCGCAAACTCCAAGAGATAGTGAAGGACAGGAAAGCCTGGCGTGCTGCAGTTCATGGGGTCACAAAGAATCAGACATGACTTAGGGACTGAGCAAAAACACCACAAAGTCAGAATGATGGATTGAAAGAGAGGAAAGGAGGAGGGGAAAGGGTGAGGGAGAGAGAATTGTCAGAGAAACTTGTTAAGGTTTACATTCCTAAGTGACATCATACAGAAAGTTTAAAATTAAGTATACAATATTATAAATATCTCATTAAAATACAGGACAATAAGACTGTTCTAAAAATAGTCAAAATCTTTGGATGATCTTTTTTTCTAGATTGCTCTGGTAAGAAAGCACTTGGAAGATTTAAATAACACTGGTGCCAAATCAGAGATTTCTTCCCCTATAATCAACTATAAACTTGACCTAGCTGGTCCTAACAGTAGACTCAAAACCCTAGAGAAGATAGTCGGAGCATTTTTTCTGTTGACCAAGACTGAGACTTCATCCAGCCTTAAATCACATAGGACATTGCACTTGTTTTTTAGAAGCCTAGATCTGTAATAGTGGTAGTAATAGTTATATCAGTAGTTCTTTATGAAGCAACTAAAACCCTAGGATGAAAGACAATATTCATTTGTTTTCTTGAACGGAGCAGGCATTAGAGAGAGTGAACACTTATTAAATGTGATTTAAAAAAAAAATAGAAGGTGTAGAGTTTTATTCTGATAAGTCGTGCAACAAGGGAATTTAAGTTATTGCAGCTCCAGGGCAGCAATTACTTACATATTGACAACTTATACATGTTTTACATGCCTGTTTGCTCTGTTCGCCACTGAAATGTAGTTACCATAGCAATGAACACATCACATGGTTCCTGTGCTAGTTCTAAAATAGAGAACAGCAATATGCCATATGAACCATGCTTATTTTGTACATAAGGACTGCATATACAACTAGAGGATATTCCATTCCCTTCTCAGTGCAGATAGCTTATCACTGATTTAGAAATCTTTCAAAGTAAAAAGCAGTTGGCAGGAGAGTATTTCAAGTCTCCAACCTCTCTTGTACTATATAGTTTGTATTCTTTGCCACTGAACTAAAAGAACAGCTTCACTAGCTTTGACCAGCAGGGACTCTGCTATTGTATATTTAACCAAGTGTCTTCTATGGAGCATCACTACTACTCAGAAGATTTGACCTAGGGGCATATATATAGCATTCATGGAAACATTTTTCAGTCTTATTGACTAGTCCTTATCCAATCTTAGCTTTTCTCCCACTGTCTTCTTTTATGTACTAAGTTTAAAAAAATGGAGTCTGTTTTAGAATTTGAGAAGAGAAGGATGCCAGGCACAGCTGGAGGCATGCAGTTAGTTCCCTTTTAGGACCATTAATTGCTCTGTGAGATTTAAGTGTAGGTTACACCGCAGTGTATCTGTAAAAAAAGGACTTCAGATTTCGTGATTGATGCTGTCAGGTCCCCACGTCTCCCCTACTCTTGCATTCTTTAGAGTATATAGAAGGCTGTCAGACCTCAGAAATAAAATAGGAGCACATGCCTGTTACTCTGGATCTTACCAGATATTTATTTTCAACAGTCCCAAGAACTATGACACATTAGAGAATGGTGCTGCTCTGTAACAACCTCTAACACGTACAAAATAAGAAAATGAATTTCTACATGAGCTGCCAGCTGCATTACACCTATTTCACTGGAAGTATGAATTAAAAACTTGTAAACTTCTTTGTTGAAACTACTAGAAATAGCTATAATATAACATAGTAGAGGCTCCCCTGATGGCTCAGCAGGTAAAGAATCAGGAGACACAGGAGATGCAGGTTTGATCCCTGGGTTGGGAAGATCCCCTAGGGGAGGGCATGGCAACCTTAGTCCATTATTCTTGCCTGGAGAATCCCATGGATAAAGGACCCTGGCAGGCTACGGTTGATGGGACCGCAAAGGGTAGGACATGACTAAAGCAACTGAACACAGCACATAAATAACAGAGGAACGTAGTGCTTAATTTTCCACCTATTTTACCTTATATTCTTGACTGAAGTTTGTAGCAGGTGAATCATTGATCTTCAGACACAAATTAGTCAATTAAAAAAGCTAAATGCTGCTGCTGCTGCTGAGTCACTTCAGTCGTGTCCGACTCTGTGTGACCCCATAGACAGCAGCCCACCAGGCCCCGCCGTCCCTGGGATTCTCCAGGCAAGAACACTGGAGTGGGTTGCCATTTCCTCCTCCAGTGCATGAAAGTGAAGTCGCTCAGTCGATGAAAGTGAAGTCGCTCAGTCGTGTCCGACTCTTAGCGACCCCATGGACTGCAGCCTACCAGGCTCCTCCGTCCATGGGATTTTCCAGGCAAGAGTACTGGAGTGGGGTGCCATTGCCTTCTCCCCCCCCGCCAAAAAAAGCTAAATAAGCATATATATATCAATATTTGACTACCTATTACTGATGGGATATATGTTGAGGGTATATTTGCGTTTGCCCTTTCATCCCCCTTGTAATTTAAAAAATGTGATTTAGTATTACATAAACTTTACAGTATCAGATACTTCCCTACCCAAATAGTATACAACAAGGTAGAACAAATGACTGAGGATGTCATGGTTATATTGAACTTTCTTTTTGCTTAGTCATTGTTTAGAAATTGGGTTTTACAAAACTAGATAATGCCAAAAGGAAACTCTGTCACAATCCCACCACATCTCGTGAGATAATCTCTGTTGTTAATTTTAGGTATCCCTTCCAAATTATTTTATCTTGAAAAGTGTTTTTAATATTCATTTTAATGAGGTTGCACTGTAATTCTGCTTTAAAGCTTTTTGCCTAACAAAATACATAGACCTCTTTTCCTGTTAGTACTGATTTCTCTTTGGTATTTTTTTTATAGTACTCATGTTATTGTATGCATACACTATAGTTTGTTTTTCTATTGAAGGCTGGTGGGGTGTTTTCTATTTTTTTTGTTGTTATAGTGTTGTAGTGAATATATGTCTGTGTACTTAAGTGTGCATTTTTCTATAGGACCAATCTCTAGAAGTAGAATTGCCAATGATTTTTAGTTATATTAAATTTTTCCAGTTGCCCTCCTGAGAGTTTCTGCCAAATCATATTCCGAATTTAAGTGTGTTTTTAAGGTTGGCCAAAAGGATCAATTTAAAGTGACATCTCATTGTTTTAATTTGCATTTCTGGAGTTATTGTTGAAGTTCATAAGTTTGAGAGCCATTTCTATTTTAATCTGTCATCTCTCAAATTCTTTGCTCAGCTTGCTTTTGAATGATGCGTTTTTTACTACAGTGTTTATCCACGTGCCCCCCCCCCCCCCCGCTTTGTTTTTTAGGGAAATAATACCTAATACATTCCTGACTTGTAAATATTTCTCACAGCTTGTCTTTTCACTTTATTTTTGGTGCTTTCTTATATATGGAAATTTTTCATTTGTATGTAATCACATTTGTTGGTTTTCCTTTTTAGCTTATAACCTTTAAATTTTAGTATTGTATTCATCTGGGTCTAAAGTATCCATTTTATTCACTTATTTTCAGAATCTAATCATTCGAGTCCTATCGCACACCAAGTGTCTGGAAACAATTGGTCAGTACTGCATGTACAATCAAGGAATATCCTCATACTTCCAGCAGTGAGGTTTTAGGCTAGCAATAGGCCACAGTCTCTAGAATGACTAGCAGCTTCTTCTAAATATTGTGGTAAAGCAGAGTAACTTGTAACATAATCAAATTCTCAAGAATTATTACTAATCATTTCTGAATATTGCCTTAAAGTTAAGGTAACATGTAACATGTAAAAGCCAAAGTAAAAACCTATATGGAACAAATGATTTGTCCTTTTCTGAAATTTGATTTTGTCTCTTATGTGTCTTTATGTTTACTTTTAGTTTTGTGGCTAAAACATGTATGTCTTTCCAAGTTATGGTCTTATTATGAAAACATGAGTACTAGCATTTCTCATAAACAGGAAAAAAATTCCTTTAGATAAGAGACAAACCACAATTATCCTTATTTTGCATAGTACTCTGCAAATTATCAAATTAATAAATACTTATTGATTTATTGCTACACTCTTAAAAGAAAAAACACTAGTTGGTTTGTGTTTTGTGTGTTTTTTTTTTTAAGTCTGAGTTGTAACCCTCTCTTCAAGAAGCTCATGATCTCTTTGGAATATATGGCATAAGTACATCAAAAGTTAAATAATAAAATAAATGATAATTGCCCGATAATATACAAAGACTCCCTACCCAAACCAAAATAATACAGAATGATAAAAAGTATAAGTTTCTTCTGTAGAAGTAATATATGGTAAGAAAATGTTACTGGTGTGAAAGGTTTGGCTGTGATCATTTCTAGAATCACAAAATGAATAAATCATAAAAAAAAAATATACCTGGAGGTAGCCAGTTTATAGATAGACAGAATACGTGGTCATTTGAGAGTTTGTGAATTTATATGTGTTGGAGAATATCCTTATTTGCTTGCTTATTTCACCATTTGCCAGATACTCCTTTGTGTTGAAGCTTTCACTTTTATTAAAGTAGACGTACCTTGTGGAAATTTTAAATACCAAGTGTTGTCACGTATTAATACTTCAGTGTGAATAATTTTAATCCTCTCCTCATCTTAGTTTTGGATAGGGAAGGAGAGAGACAATGAGAAAATTTAAAGTCTGGGGAGAAGATGAACCATGAGAGTCTAGGTTTGTTTACCTTTGTACACCTTGGAGTGACATCTGAATACACCCTTTATCTGCACATTGTATATGTGTCTACTCCTCATATCTACACATTTCATTGAAATTGATGGGAACAGTTAAAATATTTTAAAGTGTTCACTCTTTGTAGCTTATACAGCATCATTATGTGATGTCATTATATGAATCAAAATTGAAGCAGAGGAGCAGAACCAGTAGAACCATATAGATAATATGGATTTCTTACAAAGAATTGGCTTATACAGTTCTGAAGGCTGACTAAAGTTTAAAGTCTACTCAAGAACAGAAGATGATGAGCAGGTTAAAATCCTACGGGTGTATGTGGGATAGAGTCTCTGTTTAGGGAAAGCCTAGGCTCTCTTTTGGGTTTCCTGGGGGCTCAGTGATAAAGAGTCTGCCTACCAATACCAGAGATGTGGGTTTGATCTCTGGGTCGGGAAGATCCCCTGGAGAAGGAATTAGCAACCTCTCCAATATTTTTGCCTGGTAAGTCCCATGGACAGAGGAGCCTGATAGGCTACAGTCCATGCAGTTGCAAAAGAGTCAGACACAAGTTAGTGACTAAACAACAAGCTCTCTTTTGTAGGGCTCACTGATTATGTCCCACTTGGGATTTACTTTAACTGATTAGGGACTCTAATTTCATCTGCAAAATTCCATCCCAGCAGCAGATAGATTAGTGCTTGGTTGAATAACTGGGAAAAATAGTTCAGCCTAAGCAAGATGATGTGCCCCTGCTGCTGCTGCTGCTGCTAAGTCCCTTCAGTCGTGTCAGCCATCAGAATCATTTAGACATAATTAAGCAATCATTGTTATCTTGGCTGTAATTCACAAAAATAATAGTTCCCCTACAACTGGTAACCTCAAGAATCATTTACATTAGCACCATTCACACTCAGAAACTAACCTTTGTTGCTAGTCTTAAAATAGATCTCCTTAAGAAGTAATCAGTCTATCCCTTCATTTTGCAGGTGTAAAATCTAAGGCCCAGAAAGACTGTGAAATTTAATTTTGTTTTAATACTTGAAACATCTCATTTAGGGATATATTTTAGTTGAGTTAGTCTTTCCCCTAAAGCCCTGCAAAATTCATCTAAGAGTGTAGATAGAGCACTGAAAATACTCCATTTTTATTTAGTTCAATTGTCAGTTTGTAATATTATTATATATGAGAGATCTTGGTACTTATATATATGTTTCTTTGAGTATACAACTTAAAATCTGGATATTTAATGAAATTTGTAGAGATGGCTTTTATGAGAATGAATTTTGTCCTCTTTGGAGGATTAAAAACATGTTTTAAGTGCTCTCATAAGGATTAGTGACACAGTTTTAATATTTCTCCATTGCCTTGCCTGCTACCTTTTCCTTGTAATTTTTTATACTGGATCCCTAGTTTGCCCTTTGATATTATGGTGTATAATTAAAGTTTAACTGAAATTTGGTTTTGAGTTTTTTTTGTGTGCTTAATTGTGTATATATGATGGAGAAGGCAATGGCACCCCACTCCAGTACTCCTGCCTGGAAAATCCCATGGACGGAGGAGCCTGGTGGGCTGCAGTCCATGGGGTCGCTAGGAGTCGGACACGACTTGTGCGACTTCACTTTCACTTTTCACTTTCATGCATTGGAGAAGGAAATGGCAACCCACTGCAGTGTTCTTGCCTGGAGAATCACAGGGACGGGTGGGCTGCCGTCTCTGGGGTCTTACAGAGTCAGACATGACTGAAGCGACCTAGCAGTGTATATATGATGTTCTTTAGTACTTGCATAACCTCCCATTTAAGGTCCGTAAAGACCGTATATTAATTCAAAAATATGTAAATGACTGCTATGTGCCTAACACTTCTCTTGATGCAGTGGTGAGCAAGATGGATAGTCTAGTAGGAAAATGATACAGGAAACACCAGCATTAATTATGGAAAGTATCTGTACTGGGAAAGTATAGAGACGTGATTCATGGTTTTTGTTTTTTAATTTGGCCACTTCCTGATGTGTGTGTGTGTGTGTTAGTCACTCATACATGTCCGATTCTTTGGGACTCCATGGACTGTAGCCCACCAGGTTCCTCTGTCCATGGATTTCCCATGCAAGAATACTGTAATGGGTAGCCATTTCCTTTTCCAGGTGAATCTTCCCAACCCAGGGATGGAACCCACATCTCCTGAGCCTCCTGCATTGGCAGGCTGATTCTTTCATTTCATGCTCTTAGTCTCATTGTTCCTGACCTTTAACCTTTGTTTTGAGATCGGTATATTGGTTTGAACTAATTGAAACTGCCAGTGACCAAGTGAATACAACATAACTAAAAAAAATTGAAGTCCTTATTATGTTGCTGCATCACTAATCCAGGCTTCTAGCTAAATTCCAGAATATAAATTAAATCTCTTATCAAATGTGGCACATAAAATTTTAGGATCCTTTTTAGTGTGGTACATGTGTTTTCAATAAATGCGTGCTTTGGCAAGAAATTAAATCAGCCTTCTTTGTGTCAAGTACACTTGCATTATATTTTATGCTCTATAACTTTAAAGCTGTTCTTGCAAACCAGGTCAAAGGCAAAACTAAATTTGATTTCTGTATTTGGTTTTATATTCAACAGATACCATTTTTTCTTTGTTTGGTTCTGTTGTGTTTTGAGGATTTGGTTTTTTGTTTTTTTTTTTTCGTGAACAAAATTCAGAATCCATCACACCATCTTTCCACTAACCAATCTCCTGTCACGGTGGCCTATTTGCAGTTTTAAAAACTGTTGACCTATTTCTCTTCTTGTCTCAGACTTCTTTCATGTTCTTTTCCCTCTGCCTTGACCTGTAGTATTAACTTTTATTCACCCACTAAATTATTCATTCTTTAAAGATTCCTTCTTCATTCACACCACCAAATCTTAGTTAGATCCTGCTTAATAGTTTCTTCTGTATTTTGAGTTGCTATTAGTTCCTGGTACATAGTGGTAAGTGAAAGGATGGATGAGTATACTGAGCACTTATTATGCTCTAATCAATATAAAATGCCCTCATGGAACTTTTAAGTCTGAGTTCCAAAGGCCCATGTTACTTTGTAAATGATATTCTTAGTTTCACTTTATGGGACAAAATTACCAGTTCTGAATGGAGTAAGTATAAAGATATAAGAATGTACATTTATGTAAATGCATGTATACCTGTGTCTGTGTGTGGCATGTTACAAAGTAAAGTGAATATTTTACTGTGGTTGCTGTCAAGAAACCTTGAAAGCTACCACTTTAGTGGATGCTGTTGTGTAATAATTTCCTAACAAGTATTTCCAGAAAAGCAGTCTATTTCACTTATCAACTTCCCCAGGCATCTCTCTGTTTCTACAGCTTTGGCTTCTCACATTTGTTTGCTTAGAGTCAAAAGCCAAAATCAGAAATCTCCCAGAAAATGCTATTAATATTAAGTTCAATGAGCCCATCAAAATTTGGAGGAAAGCCTCTTGAAAAAAAGGAAACACTGGATAACATTCTACCTTTAATTTTCAAAACCTGAAAACGTTCTCAAGCCTAGGAAAGTTAATGGTATTTCATCTGTTCTCTTTATTGGACCATGTGCCCCATCCTGTGATTTTCTTACAATTCTATAATACTTCATATTTTTATGCTTTTACTTTGTTTTTCTTCTCAGGATGATCTTTCAGGGTCTAGCAGAGAAATCCTTTTTCTCCAACAAACCCTTCTAATTTTTTTAAAGCTCTTTGAATTTTCTCACCATTTTGGTATATATATTTCTCAATTTTTATGTACTATACCTTCATGTTCTTGGTTATATAAACATTATTTTGTATTGGATGTAGGCTTTTCTGTGTTTGTTTTATTCTTACTCCTTAATTTCACATTTGTCTCCACCCAAAAAGTTGTCGCTTGAATCTTATTTTCCTTAAATTTAGTACAATTTTAAATTGCTTTCCTGGGAAATTAAGCGCACATCATTATTGGGGTGCTTTCCTTCACCTACCCAGAGTTCTTACACCAAGTATAGTACTCAGGGAATTACCACCAATCTCCACCCTCTATCCTCTGTCCACATTGGCTCTGCTGAGATCCCTAGCCGTTAGCTATGGAAGTTCAGCGGCTCTGCTGCTTCCTCTGCATGAAAGTTTTAGCTAAGGTTGGTAGCTTTAGTAGCTTATATTTAATTTTCTCTGTTGGATATTTCCTGTTGACCCTTCAAGATTGACTTTTTACTCTTTCCCTTCCCTATTTTGTGCCCAAGGATCCTTAGAAAATTGCTGAGTATTGGTAGCATGGAGAGAAAAGGTCCTTGTGAGGCCCTGAATTTTTTAAAATATGGTTTTAAATCCCTGGGAGCCCCAAGATCAGGTGAAAGTAGAGGAGTTCAAAAAGAAGAGGGGGCAGGTTAGAGCCTGGAAAGTCAAATGATGGGTCTTAGAATATAGCCTAACTCCAGGAACATTACTGTATCCTTTCTATGGGCTTGTTGAGTTCTATACTATTCCCAGCTAACTGAAGGAGAGAGTTAAATATTTTAACAATTCAAGATTGCTGATTATGAGACTGGCGATTTTTAAACAAGTGATCATATCAACAATAAAGCATAAATCTTGTCTTAATAAGGCACCACTTGTAATTCTATTTTTCAGATTAATGAATATGATTAAAAATAAGATAAAAACTTTAGAAAACGGTTAACTAAAATCCAAATTGGATGTGAAATAAAGGCCAAATTGTTATTTTCAGTCATGTGGTGCATATTTCCATATGTTCTAAAAATCCTTAAGAACTTGGCATAAAGTTCTGCTAAAATAATTTCTGCTTCTTAAATGACAGGTGTCCCATCTTTTATTGTAGTGTTAACTCAGAATCCATACAGTATGAAAATGCATAGTACAAAAGATAAATTTGTAAGCATTTGCCTCAGTGTACTACAGTGTACATTCACTTGCAGCCTATTTCTACATCCTTACTCTCCTTCACCTGGCCTCCTTATGTCTTTACTTTCACCTTCTTTTCATTTTAACCACCATCACTTCTCTATCAGATGGTTCTTGTTTCTACTTCTGAATACATTTAAATGCCATTCATGCAGTCATAAATTCTTATTAAATTTATGTTTAAACCTAGTGGGATTCAGCAGTCATTTGAAACTGCAACATAATTATTAAATGTTGATTTTAATACCAGTGATGATTCACATTTTCCAACCTCTGCATTTTGCAATTTGTTTCTCTTGGCAAGAGTTTGTTTTCATATACATGAATAAGGCAAAAGGTGTCTTGAATTTTGGCTTTCAGAAAGAAGGAATGAATCTTTTACTGCCTTCTGGTGGTTTGGTCACTAAGTCGTGTCCAACTCTTGAGAGTCCATGGACTGTAGCATGCCTGGTTCCTCTGACCATGGAATTCTCCAGGCAAGAATACTGGAGTGGGTTGCCATTACCTTCTCCAAAAGTGAAAGTCACTCAGTCCTGTCCAACTCTGTGACCCCATACAATCCATGGAGTTCTCCAGGCCAGAATACTGGACTGGGTAGCTTTTTCCCTTCTCCAGCGGATCTTCCCAATCCAGGAATCAAACCAGGTTCTCCTGCATTGCAGGCGGATTCTTTAGCAACTGAGCTATTAGGGAAGCCCCACACTGTCTTCTAAAATGTTGCTTTACCTTTAGCAAAAAGATATAAGCAGTAAAAACTGACAGATATTTAAATCTCACTGATTTAGTCCAGTCATTTCTTAGTAGAGTTTCTGGACCTTCTGCTTAAGGAGCTTTCTCTAATAGGCTTTCTGTAGTTCTTAGGGACCTTCCAAAAACTCATTTGTATAGTAATTGAATTTTAGACTTAGACAGACTTTAGAAAGTATTAAGCCTCTCATCCTCAAGATGAGGAAACAGAGAGTTTGCCTTGCCCACAGTCACACTAGAGGCAAAGTAAGACAAAGAAAGAACTAGAATCCAAGTTTCTTGATTCCAAGTCCAGGATTCTTTGATTTTATTTCATTATTTTATGTAACTTGGAAGGAAAGCCTAAATAAAAAGATTTGCCCAAAATTTATTATATTGTGTATATTTTGTAACTTGTCATTTCTATACTTTACTCTTTGAGTTAAATTATTTTGTATTCATCACCTGTTCTCTGATCTGCCATCTAAAAATCTTCTCCTGTCTTCCCTTTTATATCCAGTCTGTATATTGCCACTAGGTAAATCACTCTTTCTAAAGTGTAGTCCTATTTAGGGTGCCTATCCACTCAGAAACTATAATATCTCTCACCTCCTCCATCTGTCTACCACATAGTTAAATGAATTAAATCCAGTCTACTAACTCATTACAGTGTAAATCTACCTTTCAAATCTTAGTGCTTTCGAGTCCTGTATTCATACCTTCTGATCCACCCAAATTGGACCACTTGCTGCTGACAGGACACACCTGTCATTTTCTGTACCCTCCTATCCTTCCTAATTCTTGCACAGAATCCTCATATTCTTGCACAGTGCCTTATAACTTTGGAAATAAAAAGTACCTAAAAATTCTTATGAAAGATAGGATTGCTAAATTTCTTATGAAAGATAGGGATTGCTACCCTCCCTATATTCCTACAATAGATAGTCAAAAATCTGTCCAGGTCGTTAGAACCAAGAGAAGTCCAACAACTCCCATGCCTATCCAGCAATCAATACTATCTGACTAACATTGTCATGGTGATTACATAGAGGCTGGAGATACAAAATACCTGTTATGAAATGCCTGTTCTAAGCCTATTACAGTCACTAAATTTCACATTTTATGCAAAAACTGTAAAATATACAATGTTTATATTTTGCTTTGGAGGGACTAACATGAGGGCTTTTTTTCTTATGCAGTTACACATAAAATTATGCCATGTTCTGTGGCAGCTATGTTTTCAGATGCGGTGCGTGATAATACACTGAGGAATTTAGGATGCTCCTGAAAAGCCTTAAATAGAACTTGATTTTATAGAACTTGATTTTAGTATTTTTTCATATATGCAGTTTATGTAGTTTGCTTCTTAAGAATGTACCGTTGCTTTTTTGTGAATCTTGACTTTTCTTGCCATCCTTTCAAGGAAGAAAAATAAATTACTGTCTACCTATTAATTAGCAGAGGGTAATTGAAGAAAGTAGGGAAAACCACTAGACCATTCAGCTATGATCTAAATCAGATCCCTTATGATTATACAGTGGAAGTGAAAAATAGATTTAAGGGACTGGATCTGATAGATAGAGTGCCTGATGAACTATGGACGGAGGTTCCTGACATTGTACAGGAGACAGGGATCAAGACCATCCCCATGGAAAAGAAATGCAAAAAAGCAAAATGGCTGTCTGAGGAGGCCTTACAAATAGCTGTGAAAAGAAGAGAAGCGAAAAGCAAAGGAGAAAAGGAAAGATTTAAGCATCTGAATGCAGAGTTCCAGAGAATAGCAAGGAGAGATAAGAAAGCCTTCCTCAGCGATCATGCAAATAAATAGAGGAAAACAACAGAATGAGAAAGACTAGAGATCTCTTCAAGAAAATTAGAGATACCAAGGGAACATTTCATGCAAATATGGGCTTGATAAAGGACAGAAATGGTATGGACCTAACAGAAGCAGAAGATATTAAGAAGAGGTGGCAAGAATACACAGAAGAACTGTACAAAAAAGATCTTCATGACCCAGATAACCACGATGGTGTGATCACTCAGCTAGAGCCAGACATCCTGGAATGTGAAGTTAAGTGGGCCTTAGAAAACACACTACGAACAAAGCTAGTGGAGGTGATGGAATTCCAGTGGAGCTATTCCAAATCCTGAAAGATGATGCTGTGAAAGTGCTGCACGCAGTATGCCAGCAAATGTGGAAAACTCAGCAGTGGCCACAGGACTGGAAAAGGTCAGTTTTCATTGCAATCCCAAAGAAAGGCAATGCCAAAGAATGCTCAAACTACCGCACAATTGCACTCATCTCACACGCTAGTAAAGTAATGCTCAGAATTCTCCAAGCCAGGCTTCAGCAACACGTGAACCGTGAACTTCCAGATGTTCAAGCTGGTTTTAGAAAAGGCAGAGGAACCAGAGACCAAATTGTCAACATCCGCTGGATCATGGAAAAAGCAAGAGAGTTCCAGAAAAACATCTATTTCTGCTTTGTTGACTATGCCAAAGCCTTTGACTGCCTGGATCACAATAAACTGTGGAAAATTCTGAAAGAGATGGGAATACCAGACCACCTGACCTGCCTCTTGAGAAACCTATATGCAGGTCAGGAAGCAACAGTTAGAACTGGACATGGAACAACAGACTGGTTCCAAATAGGAAAAGGATTACATTAAGTCTGAATATTGTCACCCTGCTTATTTAACTTCTATGCAGAGTACATCATGAGAAACACTGGGCTGGAAGAAGCACAAGCTGGAATCAAAACTGCCGGGAGAAATATCAATAACCTCAGATATGCAGATGACACCACCCTTATGGCAGAAAGTGAAGAGGAACTAAAAAGCCTCTTGATGAAGGTGAAAGAGGAGAGTGAAAAAGTTGGCTTAAAACTCAACATTCAGAAAACGAAGATCATGGCATCTGGTCCCATCACTTCATGGGAAATAGATGGGGAAACAGTGGAAACAGTGTCAGACTTTATTTTGGGGGGCTCCAAAATCACTGCAGATGGTGATTGCAGCAATGAAATTAAAAGACGCTTACTCCTTCGGAGGAAAGTTATGACCAACCTAGATAGCATATTCAAAAGCAGAGACATTACTTTGCCAACAAAGGTCTGTCTAGTCAAGGCTGTGGTTTTTCCAGTGGTCATGTATGGATGAGAGAGTTGGACTGTGAAGAAAGCTGAGTGCTGAAGAATTGATGCTTTTGAACTGTGGTGTTGGAGAAGACTCTTGAGAGTCCCTTGGACTGCAAGGAGATCCGACCAGTCCATTCTAAAGGAGATCGGTCCTGGGTGTTCATTGGAAGGACTGATGCTAAAGCTGAAACTCCAGTACTCTGGCCACCTCATGCGAACAGTTGCCTCATTTGAAAAGACCCTGATGCTGGGAGGGATTGGGGGCGGGAGGAGAAGAGGACGACAGAGGATGAGATGGCTGGATGACATCACCAACTTGTGGACATGAGTTTGAGTGAACTCCGGGAGTTGGTGATGAACTGGGAGGCCTGGCGTGCTGCGATTCATGGGGTCGCAAAGAGTCGGACATGACTGAGCGACTGAACTGAATTGAATGTAAAGGTATCGGAGTAGGAAGAGAAGTTATTGATAACTGAAAATCTCTATAATAATAAATCCACTGTTTGGTGTTGGTTGTCCAAGTGAATGTTAACCATGGCAGTGATATAGTGAATTACTCTGTTTGAAGTGGAAGTGAGAGATATAGCAATGTGCTCCTTGCCTTCATTTTGCAACGGCTAATCCAATATTGCCTAATTACCAGACTCTTCTGAGTTGGTGAGCACATCTCAGGCAGGCCCCTGTTGTGTCCAAACCATGTCTAATCTGCTCTGTCTAGTGAAGAATTGACTTTCCTTTTTTGTGAGGTATAGTGCCTGTTAATTAGAAGTGTAACTCAGATCATTCCTTTCACAATGAAGTTTTTAGGTATGTTATCATTGCTTCTAGCTTCTGTTTCAAAGGTTCACTATCTAAATTAGATCTTGTTCTTGGAAATCTTGGGCATCCCTGGTGGCTCAGATGGATAAGAATCCACCTGCAATGTGGGAGACCTGGCTTGATCCCTGGGAAGGGAAGATCCTCTGGAGAAAAGAAGAGCTCCCCACTCCAGTATTCTTGTCTGGAGAATTCCAGGGACAGAGGAGCCTGGTGGGCTACATACAGTCCATAGGGTCGCAAAGAATTGGACATGATTAAGCAGCTAACACTTGGAAAACTTAACACATAAGATCAATTTATGAAGATCAGTTTCTCTTCTTTTGAAATCAGAAAATTTAACATTAGGTCTTGAACTGCACATGAATGGGGTGTTATCTATAATGATATGTGCACTGACAGTGAAAAATGATATGTATTACATTGGATGTATTAGCATTCATTTACTAAAGGAAGAAAATACCATTTTAAAGTTGTGAATCCACCATAATGGGTTGTTGCTGGTTGTAAGCTCATTTAGACTTCTATTTCTATCCCATGTGCTATAAATTCTCTAATTATCACATATGTCAGCAAAGTAAAATAGTAGCTTATCATAAAACCACCTAGTAGATAACTTATCAAGTCCTCAGACCTGAGTTGAGACTTGCTATCTATCCCTGTTATTTAATCTGTATGGAAGAGGTTGTTTTGTGGGTTTTGTTTAGTTATTTTTGTTGGTTTTCTTTGTAGCTGTTCTTGCCACTTCCATTATAAATATTGGTGCTTATCTTTGTTGAGCTGTATTAGGCCCTTTGATATCCTCTATCTGGCAGTGACGTCTAGACTGTGCCTATCTTTGAAAACATAGTTTAATATTTCAGAGTTAACCATTCTTCCAGGAAAAACTATTTCCGTGATTATTTGTGTGATACTTGGAAAGAGACAAGTGCCAAAATTCTTAATGGTAACTTCCCAGAGCAGGACAACTGCAGAAATAGCACGATATACCAATTAAATGAATACTGTCACGGAACACATAAGGCCAGCAATTTGCTGGCCAAATCTTAGATTTCATTCCAGATAAGCTCAATATACATGAGTAGAAAGATCTTTTACCTTTTAAAATATGTTTCTTTTAAAACAGCTTAACTCATTCCAGCTCTCATTTATTTAATTCATACTCTGTGTGAGGCATAATTCTAAGATACGATATAAAAATTAGTTCTTAAGAAACTCATAAGCTAGGAGAGAAAATACACCAGGTAAATAAATTGTAAAGCAGTGTAAGAAATAACAGAGAAACATACAGAGCACCAAGATCTCTAAAACAGAAGTATGAAGCACAACAAATCAAGTCATTGATTTAATGTAGAGGTAGTTCTTCTTTGCTTAATGTAGGTGAGTGCTCTGTCCTTATCATTTGGTAAATCAACAAAGATTTATTATCTGTTCTGGGCAGAGCAATATACTAGATGTTTTGAGGAGATAAAGTAAAGAAGTTTCTGTGCCAAGAATTTATAATCTAGTAAGATAGATAAGCTGTCTATACAAATAACTATTTCCAGTCTGTACATAACTGCCAAAAAAAGAAACCTTTACAATTTTAGCAAAACTTTTCTGCAGTGCAGAAAGCCACTTCTGGAGATGGGAAGGAAAGACCATGAACAATTCAAGAAGGCTTCCATTAAGAAGATGGTTGAACTAACCCTGGAGGGATTGGTAGGATTTTGACAAGGGTGGTTGAAGGGTATTCTAATTCATTTAGTGCCTACATGTGCAAAGTAGCATGAAGGCAAAAAAGCCTGAGGCATGTTCAGAGAGTAACAAGTATTCTAGTTTGAGTGGCATCTGGTACATGTACAAGGGAATAGTAAAAGATCAGGCTAGAAAGAAAAAGTAGGGACACTTTATGGAGGACCTTTGAAAGTCAGGCTTTGGAACTTTTATCAGTACTTTATCAGGAGGCAGTAGGTAGCTTTTTGAACAAAGGCTAATTAGAGTTGATATTTAGGAAGGTGGATCTAATGATTGGGTTTAAGGATGCATTCAAATACACATTTAAGAGACTATAGCAGTAATCTAGGCAAGAGATAATACAGGCCTGACCTAGGTTTCTGTGGGTAAGAATGACAAGACTGTATAGGCATTGTGCTTATAAAATGTACTTGGCAGAACTTGGAAGCTGTCAAATGTGAAGAGAAAGAAAATGTCAAAGGGACTCTCGAAGTGAGGAAGTATATCTGAGGATGATACCAAAAGAAAGGAATAAAGGAAATTACCCCTAAAAAATGTGAAGAGAGGAAAGATTGAAAAGTTGATAGCTGAATTTCTAGGTAAGACTACGTTTAGGGAAGTTAATGAATTTGAAGATAAGCAACAGGGAAGGTGAGAGAGAAAGGGAAAGATGATATATATGTAACAGAAAAGTAGGGAGGAATGTTTCTCGGAGAGGGTGGAAAAATTCACACTCTAAAGCATCAAAAAAAAAAAAAAAGAATTTCAGTTTTTCATCTGTTAAATTATCCAATAAAATTGGAAAAATGCAAGCAAGAGGGCTTAAATATGTAGGAGTAAGTGGGAAGACTGACCAAAGACTAGAAAGAGGGAAAATATTTATTCAGGAAATGAAGACTAATTGGTGATGCAAAGAAATTTCGACAGGGATTAAAATTATGCTTCTGAAGAAACAGAAGGAAATGGCTGTTCTTAAAATAGAAAATAAATATTTCTTAAAATAAGTATTCCTAACTTTTACACTATGGAGAAATCCTTCATCACTCTAGAAAAGGGATCAAGTCCTATTCAGAAAGGTGAAGGAGAAAGCCAGGATTGGTGACCAATGGGAAAAGTTTCTGAAATGGATATAGGTAGAAGCCGATTTATAATACTATGTACAGTAAGTCAAAAATACTTTTAACAAAAATCCCATTTGTCAGCCCATCACTTTATAATGTTCAGTACAATAAAAATGCCCTACGTTGTTACTACCTCTGTGCTGAATTACCTTCATTTCCCAGTGTGTTGTTGGTATCTAATGAAAACTCATACTTTGCTACAGAGACTCCTAAGCACATAGGCAAGCACTTGGATTAAATGTGTTGTCTCAAATTCTGACAAAAGGTTTGCGAGGAGGAGGTGGGGGAAGGGAATTCCCTGGCAGTTCAGTGGTTAGGACTCCTCACTTCCACTGCAGGGGACAACAGGTTCCATCACACATGGGGTAGCCCAAAAGGAAAAAAAAGAAAGGTTTTCAAGGTAGATAAATATCTCTTGGTTCTAATTTGTAGACTTAAGATGATTGTCTCCCATTTCACTATCAAATGCAATACTGGCTTTTCAAAAGTATCTTTTTAAACCTATTTATCCTAGAGGAAGGGTAGGGGAGTTATGCTTTCAGTTAAATATTTATGGAGATACATATTATGTTGGGTGTTTCCTATCATCTTTCTGTAATTATTTTTTTAATAGCCTGACTTTTTTCCCTTTGACTTCTATGTAGTTTCATTTTTGTTGTGGGTTTTTTTTTGTTGGTGGTGGTGTGTTCTTCGCTTTCTTTTTTCTTTTCCTTGAGAGACCTGTATTGATTGTTACCACCATGCCTAACCTTGTTCTTCCCAGTGGCCATTATGAAAATTCTAATTTTGTCTATATTAGACTTGTTTCTAAGGCATAGTGCTTCTGTATACTTTCTGCATAATCATTGTGAGTCACCTGGCAAAAATGAAAATAATACTGGGTTTTGGTGATACTTGGATGGAATGTGTTATATACATATCCGTAGTTTAAAAATTATGACCTGAGGAAGAACTACCTTTTCCACCCCTGACCGCCATCCCCAACCAGAGGTAGGAGATTAGATACTTCTCAGCATCTAATTAGATGGGTTTTTTTGTTTGTTTTTTAACTATTTTTTGTTATGTTATTAAGTCACAATGATGTGGTCCTATAAGTTTCTTTTTAAGTTAATCAGTAATATTTTGGATTGTGAATGTTATTGTGATTTCTGATTGTTTCCTCTTCTCCCTCAAAAGACCAAGAGACTCAAAGAATAGAGGAGCTTTTATGATAGGTTCTGCTGTTAGGGTCATTAGGGTGGCCATAGAGGGTGGAATCTATGTAGCAGTGATTATCATGCCTTGACCTTAGGAAGGTGTGATAGGAAGCTTAGGAACTTTAAGAAGCTTAATGCATGAAATATAGAAAAAATAAAGGATATTGGTGCACATATGAGAGAAAAGAATTATATAAAAGATACTTAATAAAAATGCCAATCTCTCCCCATCCTAAGGTCTTCCTTTCCTTTTTTGATCTAATTTTTAACACTGATCAGTAATACCTTTCTCATTTCCCCACATAAACATGTATCTAAACTTGTAAGAATCAATTATTTATCTTGTCTTTTATTGTTTTTTATTAATATAAGTGATTTAAGTTTTAGATTTTTTTCTTTTTCCAGTAAATGAGGGAAGTAAGATCTGTCTAAAGATACATTTTACTTATCTTAAGGTTAACAAGCTGTAGCCTGGTCTCCATAGCCCTTCAGTTCTTCACTGGTAATGCAGTAAAGAAGAAAAATGTCTGTTTTAAAACTTATAAGTATTCTACTAATAGCATAATACAGGGATTGCTCAAGTTCAAGTGACCTAACATATATATTTGGAGTCCTGGAGAGGAGAAACAAAAAGATACTTGAAGTAAAAAAGAGTGAAAGTGTTCCATATTTGAAGAATACTATAAACCCAGAAATCAAAGAAGCTCAACAAACCACAAAAGAAACAAGGAAAAAAACTACACCAAGGAACATTATAATCACATTGCATAAAATCAGTGATAAAAAATCTTAAAACAGATATTTAAAGATACATTCGATACAGAGAAACAAAGATAAGAATGCATCTGAGGGCTTCCCTGGTCGCTCAGGGATGATCTGCCTGCTGATGCAGGAGACATGGGTCTGATCCCTGATTCATGAAGATCCCACCTGCTGCAGAGCAACTAACCACGTGCCACAACTATTGACTCAGTGTTCTAGAGCCCAGAACCAAAAAAAAAACAATGCATCTGAAACAGTACAAGCTGAAACTCAGAGAAAAATTGTCAATCTCAAATTCTATACCCTGCAAAAATATCTTTCAGAAATGAAAATGAGGTAAAGACATAAAACAGCTAAAAGAGTTCATCAGTAGCAGACCAGCACAAACCATTCAGAAATCATCAGATCCAGATGCCAGCTATTATGAATACATTTTATTTGGTATTGGATATGTACTTTAATGTCTCTGAACCTTCAGATTTTATTTATGAAAGGAGAAAAATACCTATTTTATGGGATTTTTATGAGGATCAAATGAAATAAGGAAAATAATTGACACCTGTAGAGTGTCTTCATTATGCCACGCACATGGTATCTCACTAGAAATGGAAATAAAACACCCAATAAGAGGCCTACTCCCCTAATCGTTTTCTTATCCTATCACCTCTCCTCTTTTTTTTTAGCAGCTGAAAGACTTGGATTATTCTACAAGTTAGCCCAAATAGCTAGTCAATCAAATTTTGATGAAATACATTTCCTAAACTTGCTTTCCTTTACCTACCATCATTAAATATACATAACAGTGGGAGTGATGAACAGCTTTCCGTGGTAAAACAGACACATCACCTAGTAAATCATTTTGTGAAAAGATTAAGTATGTTCTAAACTGAACCTAATTTATTTGGCTTATAATTCAGCTAAGTAATTTTTTTCAGTCATGTTTATGAAGGTATACTTTATACACTGTTTAATTTTTATCATTGGATAGGGGCCATGCTTGTCTTTATAGCTTATACATTGCCCCACAGAGTTTTTGACACTCAATAAATGTTAAATAATATTTCTATTCAGCATTCTGCAGGCAGGAAGCATATGGTAATAAATGCCAGAGCACAGGTTGAAAATCTCCCAGAAGTTGTATGTTCTTTGAAAAACCAGTACAGATATTTTCATGAATGAAACATTTTAAAAGGGGTTTCTCAGGTTTATATTTACTTAAAAATATTCTCCAGCCTTTGTTTATTTACAAGTTAAAACTTTTACTCTTCACAAATAATTTAATATTAAAAGTAGTATACCATTAAAGCAGTCTCATAGGAAAATATGTAAATATTTTAATAAATAAGTACAAAGTACATTTTGTAAATAGTACAAGGTAAAAGTAACTCACAGTGTGAAGGATAGCATGAAGAAATATTTAGAGGCTTTAGCAGTATCAGTTAGTTCTGTTCAGTCGCTCAGTTGTGTCTGACTCTTTGGGACCCCATGGACTGCAGCACACCAGGCTTCCCTGTCCATTGCCAACTCCTAGAGCTTGCTCAAACTCATGTCCATTGAGTCGGTGATGCCATCGAACCATCTCAACCTTTGTTGTCCCCTTCTCCTCTCACCTTCAGTCTTTCCCAGCATCAGGGTCTTTTCAAATGAGTCAGTTCTTTACATCAGGTGGCCAAAGTATTAGAGTTTCAGCTTTAGCATCAGTCCTTCCAATGAACATTCAGGATTGATTTCCCTTAGGATTGACTGGTTTGATCTCCTTGCAGTCCAAGGGACTCTCAAGAGCCTTCTCCAACACCACAGTTCAAAAGCATCAATTCTTTGATGCTCAACTTTCTTTATAGTCCAACTCTCACATCCATACATGACTACTGAAAGAACCATAGCTGGGGTGTCTGTTGCCTAAGAAATGTCTCTGCCTTTTAATATGCGGTCTAGGTTGGTCATAGCTTTTCTTCCAAGGAGCAAGTGTCTTTTAATTTCATGGCTGCAATCACCATCTGCAGTGATTTTGAAGACCAAGAAAATTAAGTCTGTCACTCTTTCCGTCGTTTCCCCATCTATTTGCCATGAAGTGATGGGACCAGATGCCATAAGCCTATTATTTTTTGAGTGTTAAGTTTTAAGCCAGCTTTTTCACTCTCCTCTTTCACTTTCATCAAGAGGCTCTTTAGTTCCTCTTCGCTTTCTGCCATAAATGTGGTATCATCTGCATATCTGAGGTTATTGACTTTTCTTCCAGCAATCTTGACTCAAGCATGTGCTTCATCCAGCCCAGCATTTCACATGATGTACTCTGCGTATAAGTTAAATAAGCAGGGGGACAATATACGGCCTTGACGTACTCCTTTCCCAACTTGAAACAAGTCTGTCGTTCCATGTCCGGTTTTAACTGTTGCTTCTTGACCTGCATACAGATTTTTCAGGAGGCAGGTAAGGTGGTCTCGTATTCCCATCTCTTGAAGAATTTTCCAGTTTGTTGTGATCTACACAGTCAAAGGCTTGGGAGTAATAAATAAAGCAGAAGTAGATTTTTTTTTTTTCTGCAACTCTCTTGCTTTTCCATGATCCAGCAGATGTTGGCAATTTGATCTCTGGTTCCTCTGCCTTTTCTAAATCCAGCTTGAACATCTGGAAGTTCACAGTTAATGTATTTTTGAAGCCTGGCTTGGAGAATTTTGAGCATTACTTTGCTAGCATGTGAGAGGAGTACAACTGTGCAGTAGTTTGAACATTCTTTGGCTTTGCCCTTCTTTGGGATTGGAATGGAAACTGACCTTTTCCAATCCTGTGGTCACTGCTGAGTTTTTCAAACTTGTTGACATATTGAGCGCAGCACTTTACAGCATCATCTTTTAGGATTTAAGCAATATAAGTCTTCCTAGTGCTACAGTCCATGGGGTCACAAAGAGTCAGACATGACTGAGCAACTTAACTGAGCTGACTATAGGGAAAAAAAATAAACAGCAGATAGTTCTTTATCATTAAATGTCAGCATGACTCAGAGGTGTATCACTGCTACAACTAAGAAATGGTTCATCACAATCAAGTATAGAAAACCATTTAGATAATATGTTTCTAAATTATCTTTCCTTTATTTTCTCACCTGTGATTGATCTGTTAGCCCTGCTTGTTTGGTTTAACTTCTGCAAGGATTTTTTTAAGGATTAGCATAATCTGAATAGAGAGATTTTCTGAATTGGACCATGTTAGTTAACCTCTTAGAGGCTTAGGTTCCTCATGTATAAGATGTGGATAGAGAAACTGGGCACAGCTTAGTTTGGTGCCTCTCAATTCAGTCTCTTACAAGGCTGAAGTCAGGATGTCAGCCAGGGCTGTATTCCTATCACTGCTTGGGGAGGATTCACTTCCAGGCTCATTCACGTGACTGTTAGCAAGCCCTAGGTCCTCTCTGATGGTTAGTTATGGGCCGCTCCATGGGGGAACTCACATCGTGGCGGCTTAATTCCCCTAGAGCGAGAGCTGAGAGAGAGCGTGTGAGCAAGAGAACGAACAAACAAGACATCCCATCACTTTTGGTCAGGTATTTATTAAAAGTGAGTCTCTTGGTCCAGACAACACACATAGGGGAGGAAATTTTACAAGGACTTGAATACCACCAGTTAGGGACCTACACAGTAGGCAACCAATTTAGAGGCTTCCTGCTACATACACATATGATCCACAGATAGGACAAATCATGGAATGTACTCTGGATGCTCTGAAATTCATTTGCTTAAATTTTCCTAAGATTTTACCAAAAGCTTGAATTTCATAGGTGATATGATTTTATAGTTCACATTAAATATTTTCCTTATTCCTAGTAATAATCCAGTCAGTTTTGTTGGCCTCAGTTTTACTAATATATACTGAGTGACTTGCCCAAGATTACATATCAAATGAGCTATAAAATGACAACCTTAGTGTAGGTCTTCTAAGCCAACTACTCTTTCCATTTGGCTGTAACTGCTTCCTGACCAGTACTATCTTGCATTTAAAGCCTTCAAAAAAGGCTTCATACATATAATTGTATAAAAATATATGAATATTCTTTATATGCAGAGATTTTTATACATAGATTTATATAGAGACAGACATCTTAGACTCTCATGTACACCACACCATTTAGGATTTACAGTATTGTTTCAAATATTGCAAGTCAAAGTCTAATAAGGTGTATAACAGCTGTAACACTGATGTATCTCTAGCATTATAATATCTGTTAGCCTAAAACTATCCTTGCAGGGTAAATACTAGTTGGATGGAGAGATGAACAAACAAAATAGCAGAACTGTTTGGTGGTTCCATTCTCCCTTGGCTTTTCCCAGAGCTCTGGTTGGACTCCTATGACTTGAGTGAAGACCATGCAAATTCCAGTGAGTTTTCTGCTTCCTGTTTGCATTGGAGCAGCAAAATAGCTTGTTTTGAATGGATGAGCTGCCTTCTGTGGATAGTCAGAAGTTATCTTTCTTTGGTCCTAAGTTAGTTTCAGTCAACACCCAAGATCCCTCGTGTCCAATATCAAAAAACAGAGTGGTAACATAAGCAAGCAGATAATAGCTCGAGATGTGTTCAGTGCCTTGAAATGTAGAGCCAGAAGTAGGAGAGCAAGGGTTATGAGCTAAGATAGTGGTGGGTAGTTAGTAGTTACACCCTTCAGATTGCCCTGGAGGAAAGAGAGAGGATTTTAAGGCATGGAGAGAGGATTTTAAGGCATGTTGCTAAATTCTTAAAATAACTTTGTGGTTTGGGTAGTAGGAACATCTTGTTTCCCTGAAGGAAAAGGATAGTTCCTACAAGCAATAAGTTAATTTGGCAAAGTCTCAGGATATAAGGCCAATAATACAGAAATCATTTGTATCTCAATGTAACTAGTAACAAATAATTAGAATAACAATATGGCCTACTTATGGTTTTAGTTTTACAGTGACTACAGATAATTCTACATAAATTAAAATCAAGGTGTTATCAGGCAAAATGCAAAGAAAATAGTTTTCTTCTTAGATATAAAGGAAATTGTTGTATTTTCATACACACAGACACACACTGGAGTTGTTCCTTCCTTTCCTATATACCCTGAGAACGGTGCTTTTTAATAGTGGTTTGCTAATCCCTTTAAATAGTTCTTCATGTAAGTATTCCATAGTTTTCATTAACCATGAATTTCAGCTTTATTTTTTAAACCTCTGCTCAAAACCTGTACTTGGTGGTTGTTTCATCCTTTTAGCCTGGTCGGTGAAGCAGGGAGCCTACTGCAAATCCTAAATAGCGTGGTGTAGATGAGAGCCTAAGACTTTAATTATATGTCATTTTATTCACAACACTCAATTCCAGGAAGGAAAAAAATGACTTTGTTGTTGTAAAAAGACATATGTGAGTATCATTCATTGTAAACCAAAAATGATACTGTATTATAGCTTAGACAACAATGGGAACTGATTTTGAAAATGTGACCTGTGTGAGAAACTGAATAATAGTGAAAGTTATCAAAATGGAAAGTAGTGTTAATGTGAAATCCAGCCTTCTCAGAAATACTCTTTCCTGGCCTGTTTCGTTTTGCTTTTGTTGCTTGTCATGCATGAATGAAAGTGCTACACTCTCAGGGGAGCAGGAAAGCCTCTGTGTCGGTTGTTTATTTCCTTAATCCCTCCTCCTTTGTGATTTTTGATGTCAGATCTAAAATGGAAAGCCTGTAAATATAATGATTATCACATGGATAATCACCTGCATTAGGAACCGCCATGCTCCTCTATTCTAACCCTAGCTGTTCTCCACATGTCACATCCACTCTGCGGTTGGATTTTAACCTGACTGCTTCATTAGATTTGTGAAACTCAGTACGTGGCGCCCTGGGGCAGCACAGATGGGGACTTGCTTGTTTTCTTTTCTCACTTTTACTGCGAAGGCACGCTAAAAAGTCCTTTTCAATTTAGTGTGATCAGTTCACTTGGAATTACCCCTGATATTTGGAACCTGCCTTACTGTTCTGCCCACCCTTTATGCCTTTTTTCTTCCCTGATTTCTGACCTAATGCCTTTTCTTTTTATCCCTCCATGCAGTGAATCTTAGGACTAAAATTCTCCTTCAGATTCTTACTGGGTCAAACTGTTCCTCTGTGTTGTTTTATTTGTTTTGCTGTGAGGGAAAAATAAATGTTGTTCCATCGTTGTATCTACAGACACCTTCAGATCAGAGGTTAGCTGTGGGAAAGTCTGCAGTGATGTGAGCCAGCTGCCTTTACTAATGGATTGACTGGGGGCACCAACCCAAGATCAAAGGAAGGTGGGAGGAAGTCAGGAGATAAGATCTTTTTAAGCTATAGAACAAGTGCTTAGCTTTTCAGTGATAGGGCACAGCTCTGCAAACCTGTGTGAGGGGGCGCTAAGATAGAAAATTGAATAGACTTCTTCAGCATGTCCTTCCTCAGTCAGAAATACGTTAGTGCTTGGAATAGTTTACAGATGTGGAAGAGTCCTAGGGCTCAGTTTCGTTGAAGAATAATGATCTGACATTGGTCAATGTGCCTTCTTGCAATTAGTCAGTTCTATTGTACCATAACAGATCACAGTCTATTGCGTCTTACTTTGGGGAGCAAAACTGGACATTAAAAAGGCAACTTATCTACTGTATGTGACTTTTGAGTCTTTATGTCTTAGTACAATTTTAGTTGTACAGACTTGTCATATTAACTTTGTCTTACAGTCCTTTAGGTTTCTTTCATGCCTCTGATAAAGCTCCATATAAATAAGTAGTTCTCACAAAGCTATTTTATTGTTTTTTTCATATAAGAATTAGCTGGGTTAATTCTTGAGTTGGACAACTTGGAAAAATTCTACATTGCTATCTTTTGAACCCTATCCTTTTCCTTGACATCCAAGCTAGTAAATATTATTGACTGTCTGGTATACAAGATTCTGGTGTAAGTAAATTGTCAAGAAGGCTAACCATCCTTACACCAGTTGTCAAGATCATGATTTAATTTTTTTATCTGTATCAACTAAGGTTAACTCAATCAGTTTGATGCTTCTCTAGTGAACAGCCTAAGGAATTGTACTTTCAGCTTATCACTTTCTATTAACTTCAGTGTTTGATTGTAATAGTATTTTTCAATCTTCTCAGACCCTCAGAGTGGTTCTTTAAACTTACATGGTATTAGTATATTGGACGATAAGTGCATACATACTTCTTTTCTCTGTGTTTTCCTTAACATGTAGATAGTACCCAGATTTGTGCTGGAGACATTAACTGTAGTTTCTGCCTTACATGGTTTGGTGCAGCAGTCATTTTAGTTAAGTTGGATCTGCTCACTACTCAGGCTCACATCCCATCCTTCTATTAATATCTCTTGGCAAAGATAATTTTGGAGGAATGTAAGTTAAGATGTAGAGACTCTTGACAGTTGTCTGCAGTTTTTTTTTTCCATCTTCAAGAGGGAAGTGGAATTGAAAAGTAATATTGCCTCCATTTTCTGTATCAGTACTAAAATGAAAATATATGCACAAAGCAGGGAGTGAAGAAAAGGAAAGGATTTGGTTACACAGATGTGGTTTTGTCATTTGATAGCCTATTATAAGGGCATTAGATTATATAATAATGTTCATCAGATTATGCCCTTAAGATATATTTAATATCTAGAAAAACATTGTTTAAAAATTTTTAACTAAATTTTAAAAAATATTCAGCGTTTGTTACCCTGTCATCTTAAATCAGAGAGAAATGAGGGGGTAGGCATTTTATTACACAAATTTTCAAACAGGCAAAAGATAGTAATACTGAATACATCTAGATACATTAATATTTTGCCATTTTTGCTTCACTTTCTTTTTTTTGTTTTTAAGTTTTCTAAAATAAATTACATATACCATGCCATTTTATCCCAGGATACTTCAGGATACACCTGAAAATCTAGGATTTTTTCATATCAAGTTGATAATTCCTAATATTATTTGATTTCCATTTCATAATCAAACTTACCCAAAATGTATTTTATAACTGGTGTGTTCAAAACAGTTTCCGATTAAAATGTGTACATTACTCCTGTACATTTTATCATGATGTTGACTTACTACAAAGACCAAGGTACTTGTCCTGTCTAATGTCCTACCTTATGGATTTGTTTATTAGCCTTCTCAGTGTATCATTTAACTTGTTCTTCTATCCTCTATATATTTCCTGTAGACTACAAGTTATTGAATAAAGTTTTGATTAATTCATGTTAAAAACTTTATAGATGGTGCTCTGTACCTTATACTACATTATGACAGAAGCCACAGACTATTTGGTGATCAGAATATTAGGTAATAAGATTGATCACTGGGTTAAAGTGATGACTGCTTGATTCTTCCTCTGTAAAGTTATACTTTGCTCCTCGTGACCAGCATATGATCTTTGATACTTCGATTCCATGAAATAAGCAGTTCCCCATCATTCTTTAACCTAATGAATTGAGCATCCATTGATAACCTTTGCCTGAATAAATTTCATCAGAGATTACAAAAGGTGGGTTTTCTGAATCTAATCTATACATTTATTAGCAAACATTCTTCTTACAGAAGAGTTTTCTGAAAGGTATTGTTTTAATTAAAAACATAACCATCAGCATCTTCCTTAGGTTTCAAATGATTTTCTTTGTCGGGGTCAAAACATCTGAACTCATGGTGACAGCTACAGTAAAAATATGTAGTACATCTTCTTTATTTCAGCTTGTGAAGTGTGTTGACATTTGCTGCCTTTTTTTATGCCAAGGAAAAAAGAAATCTTTTTTTTCCGTGTAAGAATAAAAATTGAACTATGTGAGTATATTGAGATAATTGTGTAAAAAGAAGACTGTTTGAATGAGTTTCAAAATGGATTATTTCTTCATTACCTAGCACTTTATAATTAACTGTTCTTTTTTTTATTTCAGGAAGCTGCCGCTTTTGCTAGAGAGCAAGGCTTTGAGGTGAGTTAACCCACAATTGCACACTAAACAGATCCTAAAGGTTTTTTCTAGCTGATAATGAAGTTCTTTTGGACAGTGATTGATGTGCTATTATACTCTCAGAGCCTCGCAGCAGTTGCCATGGAAACTTGGCAGTCGTCATGGTTTCTTTGTTCTGCCAGCACAGTGTTATGACGCACTCTGCTAGGTCTGCACCCAACATCGCCTACAGATGTTATTTATTGAATTTTGAAAAGCCTCTTGGGAAGCCAAGAGGTTGGGCACGGTTTCAAGCTGCCTCTGCAGATATGGGGCCTGTCAGTTTGTTCAGTTAAAAAGCTACCTCATTAGCTGCATTACATTTCATAAGAATTCACTGCTAAAGCAGTGGTGGAGCAACACTAAATAGTGAAATATAATGTCATTTAAATAATTTCAACCTTACCACATGTAGATTATCATTATGTAAATTAATTTCCAAAGGTTATACTTAACTGTTGTTAGGAACTGACTAGTTTAAATCCTTCTCATATGAACTTCCTGTTTGAATCTTTTTTTCTTTTTCCTCTTTTCTTTGATAGCATAAAACATATACATTTTCTGAAACACAAAATTGATAATTGATTTAATTTTCAGATAATGAATTCTGTTTTCCTTATAGAAATATTATCCTGTTGAGATTCCAAACTCCATATAGTTGTTGTTGGCAAAATTAATAGCCAAGACCATGTTTTTACATATGTAGTATCTACCTTCCAATGGATTGTTGGGACACACTGACTAATCTAAACCCAGGTTAACTGACAGAGATTAACTGAGTGTGTGATTTTTATGACTATCATATTTATTTAGCCAGAACTCTGTAGAATATTATGTTCTATATAGCAACTTGGAATGTTTGATGGATGTAAGTTTTTTTAAATTTAACCTGACTAGATCTGGAATATATAGAAACTCTTTCCTTATTTGCATACTCAGTATTGTCTACCATGTACAGAAACTGTGAGCATTGACTGGATATATTAGTAAGCTCACTTTGAACTCTTTAGAGAAAGGTGTTTTATAAAATTGTGAAGGAAATGTTATTTAAATGTACTAAAGACAGATTTGTTATTAAGCAACAAAGTGATACATGTGTATGTTATCCATGTCATAGGACTTGACAACCAAGGTGCTTCTTTTTCTTGGGGGAAGATAGTGAGCATGTGGTATAAGTATTCTGCTCTCAAAGTCCTATATAAAAACTATCAAGGCAGGAAGCTGCCTCATAGTGCTCAATTAATGGAAACTATCATCGTTTCTTGGGAGTTTCCTGTTTTTATTTTAACATATTCTCATGAATATAAGGTTGAGTCACGTGAAGAAGCAATAAAGATTTCCAAGTAATTTTTATCTAATTTAAGTTTCCCTTTGTAATTTCCCAAACTGGCAATTGCTGTAGAGGGCTAAATGTAATGAGGGGAACGTTCAATTTAGAAAGACAAATGTTTTGATCATGAAACTATAAGTAAATATTTTAAGTCATGTTTTAAAAGTTTCACTGATTCTAAATTTCAGTATTAACAATTAATATTCTCTGTTGTTACATAAAAATTATTCACATAAAACATATATAGAGTATAAATTTGTGTCCTATTTTATGTGCTAACATTTAGAAATGTATTTCAGTTCTAAAAAATAACCACTTTTAGAAATGTAACATGTTGTATAACAAATGATTCTGTAGTACCTGATAATAATTTTAATAATTTATTAAACCTTACTAATTCATAGTTTTATTGTCCCTTTGAGCTACATGCTTTGAATATGCCTGGTTTAAATTCAGTCTTAGCAACAAGCTACTTTTTCTATTTTCTACTAACCAGCACCATATTAACCTTTCCATTAGTTCTTACTTATTGACTCTAAAGTTGTTTCTTTTTACCATAAATCTGCCATAACTGATTACAACATATGAACAAAGTGATGATTATAATAGTATACCTTATTACCTCCTGACATAGCAAAACTCAGTTGGTAATTTGACAATGATGTGTTAGATTGTATAAAGCATACAGTGTCTTGATGTATCCCTTCATGGGTTCCCTAAAATACTATAAGTATTTCAGAATCTGTAAGAGCCTTGATTAGAATACCCCGAAGTCGGTATTTTTAATAAAATATAACCCTTGTACTGAATGCTATCTAGAGAAACTGAATGATTTTAAAATGTCATTGAAGTTTCCTTAGTTGGTTAGATAGTAATATGAAAGCATAGATTTGAATCTCAGTATTTTTAAAGACTCAAACAAGAATAAATCATTTAACAGTTTAATGTCTGTGGGAATGTGTCAGTGCTTTCAAGTCTTGTGACAAACTAGACAAAATCTGTATCTATTTCCTCCCAACTTTAATTTTACCTCTTAATTTGGGACGTGAATGAGAGGAGAGAAGTGAAAAAATTAAAGAGCAAGGAAAGGTGGGCACTTTTTCTTCCCGTAAGTCCTACCTTCATTTTCTGTTATAAATCCCAGTCAGTTCCCAAAGCCACCGAGTGTTGCCACTAGTGATCTGTCTGCTAAGAGACCAGTCCAAATGCCTCTAAAAATAACCAGTATTTATCATCAGGAAATATCCTCAGTGACATTGTTTATGATATTCTGGTTAGCTTCTCTGCAAATTTCAGATAATCTTTCTTTAAGAAAAAAATCTTTAATCTTTAAAGTGAATTGGGCAATTTTCAGTAAGAAGCAGCAGCTTAGGAGTACACTGGAGAATGAGATAAAAACTGGAACTGGCCAGAGCACAAAGCAGAAGAGAGACGAATATATATATATATATATATATATATATATATATATATATATGTAGGCTGAGGGAAAATTGCATAGTGCCTGATTTAAATGATAGACCTGCTAAGAATTTAAAATGACAATTCTTGGTGTAAAAAGTTTCACGGGGCCTTTTATTATTTTGAAAAATCGGTTCAGACTGCAGTGTGTTTTTAAACCAACCTTATCTTAAGTTGAACCGATTAAAGGTTTGTATTTTTAGAACCTAAATAGAAATGAGGCACTTAGCAATATGTTTCATTATGAAACCTCTTAAAAGCACTATTGAAAATTGATTTAAAGTGAAGAACATACCTCCAAAACCTAAATAAAACTATTCTTTGTGTTCTCATTCTCAGTGCAATAGAGTATATGCCAAACGATGAAGAGAATTCACACCTTTTCTACTGTATCAGTTACTCGGTTTTACTCCAAGCAGCAAATTTTAATTTTCTTATTTTAGAGCTCTAAAATATAATACTTCTAACCGTAGAGGAAATAAAGCAATCCTTTTCCATTTTCCCACTTCCCTGCAGCCCATGACTCTGCCCAGAGACTTCCAGGCTTGTAGTCTTTCTCTGACCAATGACAGCTCTATCATCTTATACCACTGAGAGAAGAAAGTATTGAAAGTGCTATCCAATAGGCATCCACAAGGCATGTGTGGCTATTTAAATTTAATAAAATTACGAGTTCAGTTCCTTAGTCTGTAGGCACATCTCAAGTGCATGCCTATGTAGATAGTAACTACCATATTGGACAGATGTAGATCATGACATCCTCACAGAAACTTCCATTGATTAGCACTGGATAGTAAGTCCACAGAGAGTTTCAGAAGGTATTGATTACCAAAAGTTCTCCAAGATTTTTCTAATGTTCCTGTGTTCCTCACAAATAGAAAGAATGCACAGTGAACGATCACCAAGAGTTTCTGGAAATGAGACACTAAATTAGATCATGTTTGTTGATAGAGTACAGTGCTGCTTCCCTAAGTGACTGAGTCCCAAGTGATAACAGTTAAAAAAGCACTCAGTTAACAGAAAGAGATATAATAGTCGTGATTCTCTTGATTTAATCACTTACTCATTCAACAAATACTTGCTGAGCACTTACTTTGTGCCTAACACTTCGATAGACCCTGAAAACAAGATAGAAAGAATGAAAGTGTACGGTAAAGGAAAAGGTGGGAGTCTCCTATATTAGATACTCTGATCATTGGAGTGACTCTCTGAGGAAGTAAAACTAAAAAACACAAATATCTAGCTATGACAGAAAAAAGCAAAACAAGCAACAGGGAAACAAACCAGACAGAGGGAACAAGAGTTCACAGGACTTTAGACACAAAAGAGCATAATGTACTGTGCACTCCAGGTGGTGACAGGAGGCCAGTGCACCTGCAAAGGAATGAGTGGCGAGGAAGTGGTATGAGACAGGATGGAGACTGACACGTCGTATGACCACCCTGATTATTACACGAAGCAGAATATGTGTGATTAAATGGGGTGATATGTATGAACACCATATTTGCTTTTCTATAGGAGTAGATAGGTGGTGACAGTATTCTTTTACATTTGTATCATCAGCTTGTTAAAAATGGAATGAAGACAATATATTAATTTGGAAAACAATGCTAAATTTAAAGTGTGTGACCACCAGTGACAATAAAAGCATAATTTGACATTTATGAAATGATTCAAAGTTTACAAAACATTTTCTAACATATCATTCATACATTTAATATTCATACAAACCTTGGAGGGGTAGGTAGGGCATGTATTGCCATATCAGTTGAACAGAAAAAAAATAAACTACATAACATGTTCAGAGTCACATAGCTAACAGATAATGGAATCAGAATCTGAGCTCAGCTGTCTTGAATCTGGTAATCTTTATAAACTAAACTTCTTTCTCACAGTCTAACATATTGGAGGAGGAAATCAGATTTTCAAATGACCTTGGAAAATGAGAAATATCTGGAAATTCAGAAGTTGAAATTCACTAGGGTAAAATACAAACCAGAATAATTAAGAAAAATATCATGTTTAAATGCAGAATCAGCAGTGACTTGTGACTGTTCCAGAAAGTTCCTACCTATTGCTGATCAACTAAGCAACTAAATGTGTTACAAATATGAGCCCACTTGCTACAACTAGAGAAAGCCTATGGGCAGCACTGAAGACCCACCACAGCCAAAAAAAAAAATTCTTGAGGTCCTTTCTAGGGATTTTCAGGCAACTTAGGATTTGACAGTTTTGGAGCATATTTAAATGACAGTAAATATAGGAAATACATTAATATTTATTAAGTACTTGGCATGTGCTAAATACTACATTCAGCTCTTTCACTTACCTTATTTTTCCTCCTCATACACACACAAAAAAAAACTATTTAAACTTTCTATTTTGAAACAATTTTAGATTCAGAAAATTTGCAAAAATAGTGCAGAGAATTTCTGGATACCTTCACTTAGCTTCCCCTAATGTAAACATCTTACAGAACCAAGGTATAATGATCAAAACCTGGAAGTCAACATTAGTACAGTGTTAGTAACTGAACTATAGAATTTATTCTCATTTCACCAGTTTTTCCTCTAATTTCTTTTTTCTCTTCCACAATCTAGTCCAGGGTCACACATTGCATATATTTGTCTTCTTAGTCTCTTCTTATCAGACAATTTCTCATGCATTCCTTGTTGTTCATGATCTTCATGCTTTTGAAGACTGCCTGTCAGTCATTTTGTAAAATGTCCCTCAATTTAGGTTTGTCCAACATTCAGAAAACTAAGATCATGGCATCTGGTCCCGTCACTTCATGGCAAAAATATATGGGGAAACAGTGGAAGACTTTATTTTGGGGGGTTCCAAAATCACTGCAGATGGTGACTGTAGCCATGAAATTAAAAGACACTTGCTCCTTGGAAGAAATTCATGACCAACCTAGATAGCATATTAAAAAGCAGAGACATTACTTTGCCAACAAAGGTCCACCTAGTCAAAGCTATGGTTTTTCTAGTAGTCATGTATGGATGTGAGAGTTGGAATATAAAGAAAGCTGAGCACAGAAGAATTGATGCTTTTGAAGTGTGGTGTTGGAGAGGACTCTTGAGAGTCCCTTGGACTGCAAGGAGATCCAACCAGTCCATCCTAAAGGAGATCAGTCCTGGGTGTTCACTGGAAGGACTGATATTGAAGCTAAAACTCCAATACTCTGGCCACCTGATGCAAAGAGCTGACTCATTTTAAAAGACCCTGATGCTGGGAGAGATTGAGGGCAGGAGGAGAAGAGGGTGACAGAAGATGAGATGGTAGGAAGGCATCACCAACTCGATGGACATGGGTTTTGGTGGACTCCGGGAGTTGGTGATGGACAGGGAAGCCTGGTGTGCTGCGGTTCATGGGGTTGCAAAGAGTCAGACACGACTGAGCGATTTCACTTTCATGCGTTGGAGAAGGAAATGGCAACCCACTCCAGTGTTCTTGCTTGGAGAATCCCAGGGAGGGCAGAGCCTGGTGGGCTGCCATCTGTGGGGTCACACAGAGTCGGACACGACTGAAGCGACTTAGCAGCAGCAGCAGCATTGTGCCTTTATCAGTGCATCATAACAGGGATATACATGATATCCCAATGTCTTACTGTTGGTGATGTTAACTGTGATCACTAGGTTAAGGTGGTATTTATGCTCTATGAAGTTAAGTATTTTCCCATTGTAGTTGATAAAATATCTTGGGGGTGATACCTGTGCAGATATCCCATTTTACCCACTAATTTAAGCATCACTAAAGTTGATCCCTGGGGTAAAGGGATGTCTGTCAACCTTCTTCACTATTAGCATTTCTATTTTTCCTTCTGTAATGAATAAGTTTAGAGGGAGAGACTATAAGACTAAGCAAATACCCTGTTTCTCTTCAGACTTTTGCCCACCAATTTTAGCATACTTCACTCTCAACATCTTTTAACACAATTACTATTGTCTTAGTTTTGTAGATGAGAAAATGGAGTTTCAGAGAGGTATATTTACCTGCTTTGCTGTTCAGTTGCCCTGTCATGTCCAACTCTTTGCAACTGCGTGGACTGCAGCACACCAGGCCTCCCTCTCCATCACCAAGTCCCACAGTTTACTCAAACTCATGTCCATTGAGTCGGTGATGCCATCCAGCCTGTCTCATCCTCTGATAGCCTCTCCTCCTTCTGTCCTCAATCTTCCCTAGCATTCAGGGACTTTTCCACTGAGTTATCTGTTTGCGTCAGATGACCAAAATACTGCAGCTTCAGCTTCAGTCCTTCTAGTGAGTATTCAGGGTTGAGCTCCCTTAAGATTGACTGGTTTGATCTCCTTGCTGTCCAAGGGACTTTCAGGAGTCTTCTCCAGCAGCACTGTTCAAAAGCATCAGTTCTTTGGCATTCTACTTTCTTTATGGTCCAGCCCTCAAAACTGTACACGACCCCTGGGAGGACCATGGCCTTGACTATACAAACCTTTGTCAGCAGTATAATGCCTCTGCTTTTCAACACACTGTCTAGGTTTGTCATCACTTTCCTGCCAAGAAGCAATCGTCTTCTGATTTCATGGCTACAGTCACCATCCACAGTGATTTTGGAGCCCCAGAAGAGGAAATCTGTCACTACTTCTGTGTTTTCCCCTTCTATTTGCCATGTAGTAAGGGGGGCTGGATGCCATGCATGATCTTAGTTTTTTAATATTTAGTCTTAAGCTTGCTCTTTCACTCTCCTCCTTCACCCTCATTAAGAGACTCTTTAGTTTCTCTTCATTTTCTGCCATTAGAGTGGTATCATCTGCATATCTAAGGTTGCTGATGTTTCCCCCTGCCTATCTTGATTCCAGCTTGTAACTCATGCAGCCTGGCATATCTCGTGATGTGCTCAGTGCATAGGTTAAACAGACAGGGTGACAGCAGACAGCCCTGTCGTACTCCTTTCTCAATCGTGAACCAATCACTTGTTCTGTAAAGGGTTCTAACTGTTGCTTCTTGGCCCACATACAGTTTTCTCAGGAGACAGGTAAGATGATCTGGTATTCCTCTCTCTCTAGGAGCCTTCCACAGTTTATCATGATCCACACAGTCAAAGGCTTTAGCATAGTCAGTGAAACAGAGATAGATGTTTTTCTGAAATTCCCATGCTTTCTCTATAATCCAGCAAATGTTAGCAATTTGATCTCTAGTTTCTCTTCCTTTTCTAAACCCAGCTTGGACATCTGGAAGGTCTTGGTTCACATAATGCTGAAGCCTAGCATGCAAGATTTTAAGCATGACCTTCTAGCATGGGAGATGAGTACAACTGTCCAGTGTTTAGCATCTTATTTGGTACTACCCTTCTTGGGGATTGGGATAAGAATTGACCTTTTCCAGTCCTGGGGCCACTGCTGGGTCTTCCAGATTTGCTGACATAATGAATGCAGAACCTTGATGGCATCATCCTTTAGGGATTTGAATTGTTCTGCTGGAATTTCATCGCATCCACTAGCTCTATTAACAGCAGTGCTTCTTAAGGCCCACTTGACTTCACATTCCAGAATGTCTGGCTCTGGGTGACTAACCACACCATTGTAGTAATCCAGTTCATTAAGATCTTTTTTATACAGATCTTCTGTGTATAAAAATTTACTATTTGAGGTCACACAAATAGGAAGAAAAGCTATGACCAACCTAGACAGCATATTAAAAAGCAGAGACATTAGTTTGCTGACAAAGGTCCATATAATCAAAGCTATGGTTTTTCCTATAGTCAGTGTTCATTGGAAGGTCTGATGTTGATGCTGAAACTCCAATATTTTGGCTACCGGATGCAAAGGGCTGATTCATTTGAAAAGACCCTGATGCTGGGAAAGATTGAGGGCAGGAGTAGAAGGGGACAACAGAGGATGAGATGGTTGGATCTCACTGATGGTTGAGGCATCACTGACTCATTGGACATGAGTTTGGGTAGGCTCCGGGAGTGTTGGACAGGGAGGCCTGGCGTGCTGCAGCTTGTGGGGTTGCAAAGAGTCAGACACGACAGAACAACTGAACAACAACATCAAAATTAGTAAATCCAGTTGTGTCATACTCTAAAATCCCTTGTAATTTCATCATTCTGTTAAGATATGTTAGGGCAGATATATGGGAGAAAGAACTACCAGGAGATAAGGAAGAGGTTCATGTTTTCAAGTTTTACAGAACTCGAAATATATGTTGCTAGGAAGACAAAATTGAAGTTTTAAGAAAAGCTTTTATACTAGATGGGAATCATCTGTTGAGGGCAAAACAATGACTCCTCAAAGCTTAGTGTGGGATACTTTGATTTGGTGCACAATGAAGCTATAGATATGGATACAAATAGAATAAAGCTTATTCTTTCTGTGAAAATTTATATCTGAAAAGTTTGTTTCAATCTTGAATTGCTGTTTTTATAAGGTTTAACTTGAGGCATGTTAAAAATGTTGCTTTGATTAGGTTACCAAAACTCCCACAAAACATTCTCTTTTTTCACAGGGTTGGTATAAGGCAACCAAATCTCACTCTTAATTTATTCCTTATACCATTTTTAAGAAGGATCTCTACTTAAAAATCATCCAGTACATGCATAAAATTCTACTCCTAAGGTGGTAAAGTGAATCTTTCTGGAGTTTGCCTCCTATCTTTACTAAAAATGAACTGTACTCAATCATAAGCAAAAATCCTATATTAGTGAAATATGTCTGTAGTAAAGAGATTTGAATACTATATGTAATTTTAATGTATATATTTATTAGAAGCATTATTATTATAAGACATTGTCATTTGGGGGGATAGACTTCCCTGGTGGCTCAGATGGTAAAGTGTCTGCCTACAATGTGGGAGACCCAGGTTCAGTCCCTGGGTTGGGAAAATCTTCTGGAGAAGGAAATGGCAACCCACTCCAGTATTCTTGCCTGGAAAATCCCATGGACAGAGGAGCCTGGTAGACTACAGTCCATGGGGTCACAAAAAGTCAGATACAACTGAGCAACTTCACTTTCAAATGTTACTGGTCATTTTTAATAGTCTTTCCCCTCAAACTGAGGGAATTTCTTTTCTCATCTTATCAGAGTTTCAGGCATAGTTCTTTTCTAAAATAAGCAAACAAAAGTGAAATAGCATGTTTAAAAGGTCAGCAGCATTGTCCAACCACAAAAGACTATTTTTTTTTTTTTTTTTTTTCAGAAATAGCAGTCCTCAGGAATCATGATGTTAGGTTTAGGAGAAGCTTAGATTCATATATCATCCAGAATCTTAAGTATTTTGTGACTAAACAGCATACAAATATTTCACTAAAGATTGTCATACCTTTAAAAACATAATGGTTTCTGATGTTGTCTGTAGCCACTGTGACTTGTCTGCTTTGCCTACCTAAATTTTTCTGTCCTATATATCCTAATTAATTTCTTTTATTAGATATATTTCCACTCTGGTATATATTTCTCTCTCCATACCTTTTTTAAACTTTGCACAGTGATAGAAGAAGCTACCAACAAACTCCAGACCATGCACAATTTTAGCAGCCCTCTGAATTCAAACATGGGTTTTTAAATTATCTAAAATTGTTGAGGACTTCCCTGGTGGTACAGTGGATAAGAAATCTGCCTGCCAATGCAGGAGACACAGGTTCAGCCCCTGGTCCTGGAAGATGCCACAAGCCGAGGAACAGCTAAGCCTGTTCACTGCAACTATGGGCCCACATGCCACAACTGCTGGGCCTACCTGCCACGAGTACTGGAGCCTGCAAGCTCTAGGCCTAGGAGCCACAACTCCTGAAGCCGTGTGCCTAGATCTGTGCTGCACAGCAAGAGAAGCCACCGCAGTGAGAAGTCTGCACACCACAGCTAGAGGATGGCCCCTGCTTACTGCAGCTAGAGAAAGCGTGCACGCAGCAATGAAGACCCAGCGTAACCAGAAAAATAAAATAAATTAGTTTTTTAAAAAGCTAATGAAAATACATTTTTTAATTCAAAAAAGTTGAAAACATGATTCTAAAAATCTAACCCATAGCTCAAGAATTAGATTTCAAGACAGAACATTTATGATGTAAAACTTTGCAGCCTGTGTGATCATGAAAAACAGCGTGAGGGTTTCTAGAACTAATTTGTACTTTTTTAAACTTTATCTTTAAAAAAGCTAAGTCTCTAGAAAATGGTTAGCATCTCATTTTAGTTCTTTGAAAAATTTATTATATTAACTGCATTATTTCCAGAATCAGCATAATTATGCTCTCTCTGTAAGCCTCTAAAATAATTCAGTAATACTCTTTTTTATAATTCTCTCATTAATTGGAAATTTGAAAACTGACTTCTGTTGATATTAAAGAATTATCATTAATTAAAAATATAATATAATAGATGGTTATGTTTGAATCATTACCTTTTAGAAATACATAATAAAGCATTTTACATGTGGCATTATATAGTATTTGAGATTTCCTTAAGAATAATATGAAAGGTAGGTAGATAAATAGAAATAAGATTCATCATAAATTTCAAATCATTGCAGCTTGATGATAGGTTCCTTGAAGATTGTTGTACTATTCTGTTTACTTCTGTATGTAGTTAAAATTTTTATGTAATTCTATGATCAAGTCTCTCTTATTTTGAGCATGAGAAACTAAATCCTTAATCTACTATAAAATTTTAGTTTATTGTATTGGTTATGAGCATATTTTTCCTCCTTTCTATTAATAGACTGAAGACATTAAAGAAATAGCCAGAAAGACACAGGCTCTGCCAAAAGTCAACTCAAAGAGGCAGCGAATTGTGATTTTCACCCAAGGGAGAGAGGACACCATACTGGCTACAGGTACGTGGGGAAGCTGTGGGGAAAACCCGGTATTATGGAGATTAATCATTATTTTAAAATGTTATATATTTTCTATTATAAATTACTCAAAGCAGTGTACATTTTTCTTTTTAAAATCTCCTCCATGTACTTTACGCACTGTCACCCCCTCCTCCAACTCCTGCTGCTGGCATCCACCAATCTGTTCTCTGTATCTGTGACTTGGAGTTTTTTATTATTTTTTTTTAATTCTACATATAAGTGAGATCATGCAGTTTTTGTCTGTCTGACTTACTTTGCTTAGTGTAGAGTACTGAAGTTTCATTCATATTGTTTCAAATACTAGCATTTCCTTTTTTTGTGGCTAAATAATATTTCACCGTGTGTGTGCACACATGCGTGAGCTGATGTATATATACCACATTATTTTTATCCATTCTGAAGTCTGTCCATCCTAAATGTCTATCAGTGGACACATAGGTGTTTTCCATGTCTTGGCTATTATAAATAACACTATAGCAAACATGGGGGTGCAGATATCTCTTTGGGTTAGTGTTTTTGTTTCGTTCATGACACAGAAGTAGAACTGCTGAGTCTTATGGTAGTTCTACTTATTTTTGAAGGGCCTCCATACTGTTTTTCATAGCAGCGGCACCAATTTACATTTCCACTAACAGTACAAAAAGGTGCCTTTTTATCCACATTCTTGCCAACAGGTATTTCCTATCTTTATGGTAGTTTAGCCATTCTAACAGGTCTGAGATGATACCTCATTATAATTTTTTTTTTTTAATTTCTTAAAGTGTTTTATTTATTTATTTATTTTTTCTAATTTTATTTTATTTTTAAACTTTACATAATTGTATTAGTTTTGCCAAATATCAAAATGAATCCGCCACAGGTATACATGTGTTCCCCATCCCGAACCCTCCTCCCTCCTCCCTCCCCATACCATCCCTCTGGGCCGTCCCAGTGCACCAGCCCCAAGCATGATGTGTATTTTCCTGATGAGTAGTTATTTTTAGTACCTTTTTCGTGTACTTATTGGCCATCTGTTGTCTTCTTTTGAAAAACTGTATGTTCAGATCCTCTGTCCCTTTTTAAATTGGATTGTTTGCTCTTTTGCTGTTGAGTTGTATGAGTTCTTTATGTATTTTGGATGTTAACCCCTTATGAGGTATATGACTTGGAGATATTTCCTCCCATTCTGTAGGTTGCGTTTTACTTTGTTAATAGTTGCCTTTGCTATATAGGAGGTTTTTTAGTTTTAACTCCCACTTATTATTGTTATTTTAGCCTTTGCTTTTGGTGTCAAATCCAAAAATTCATCATCAAGACCAATGTCAAGGGCTTACTCCTTTGTTTCCCTCTAACAGTTGTTTGATTTCAAGTCTTGGCTTCCAGTCTTTCATTCACTTTAAGGTGATGCTTATGTATGTTGCACGATGGTGGTCCAGTCTCATTCTTTTGCCTATGGCTGTCTGGTTTTCCCAATACCACTTATTGTGAAGAAACTATCTTTTCCCTCTTGTGTCCTCTTGGCTCTTTTGTCATAAATGAATTGACCTTATGCGCATGTTTGTCTCTGGGCTCCGTTCTGTTCCATTGGCCTGTGTGTGTGTCTTGTTCAGCAGAACTGTACTGCTGTGACTACTCTACCTTTGTAATGTCATTTGAGATCGGGAAGTGTGATGCCTCTAGCCTCATTCTTTCTCTCCAGATTGCTTTGCTATTCAGGGTAGTTTGTGGTCCTTTGCAAATTTGAGGACTGTTTGTTCTATGTCTGTAAAAATGTACCTTTTATTGTTTATTTTAATAAATACAGCTGTCTTCTCCCAGTAAAAAAATCTTTCAAGAACTTATATTTATTAAAATTCAGTTGAGTAAATCCACTTTGATTTTGTTTATTTGTTTTGAAATTTTGGAGATACTGTCAGTCTAGAAATGTCTTTCCTGAAAATAGATAAATAAATAAATTTTACTTACCAAGTATCATGCTTGAATAAAATAAACTTATCTGATTATGAGCAAGTAGAATTCAGAAATAAGTTACTTTCTTATTTTTAAACTTCAAGAAGAAAACCTCATTTCTGTTTTTACTCAGCCATCTATTTTATAACTGTTATAGAAATAGGTTTGTCATGAGTTAATAATTGTGGCAGCTGGGTGATGGATATATGGGGGATGGTTATTACGTTATTACTTCCACTTCTTCATATGTTTTAAAGTCTCCATAATTAAAAGTAAATGAAACAGAAAGAAAAGTAAAAAAAAAATTTTTCAGACAAAATTCAGAGTTATTAAGGACCTTTCCTAAGACACATTGATATCCTTGCTAAGTCTTGAATTTTGGGAGGAACTTAAAGAAAGGAGGGCAGTCCAGTCAAAGAGGATCATGTAAGCAAAGGCACCAGGTAGTATATAATCTTTAATTGCTGTGACAGGAAAAGCCATGTTGTAAATGTGTACAAAGGAGAAAAGGGTCATGAAAAGATAGCCCTGCATTAATAATAACTACCTGGATTGCTGTCTTCCTATACCATGTGGCCTCTTCCTGTCTTAGCAATGAACTCTTTTTGGAAAAGTGAAAAACATGCAGATTTTTTTATCTTACAGGAACTGGTATACTGCCTTCAGATTCAAAACATGCAATTTGTTGCTCTTTATGGAGACATTTATTTTAAGGCTTTATATATTCCAGATCTACATATTGTACAAGTGTCTTCCTCATTGTGAATTTGCACAATTTTCCCAAAATTGAAACCTTTAAAATTAGCCTCCCCTTCCTATGACTGAATTTCCTTGTCAACTCATTTTGTTCTTTATTAAATCTATTAAACCATGCTTAGGGATGCTTACCAGCAGGAATTTATTTGAGGAAAGACACTGGCTAATCTTTGCTGTTCCTACTCTATGAAAATGAACTTAAATTAGAGGATGCACTATATCTGCAATGCATGATAAATACAAGATGGATAGAGAATCTGTTCAGTGGTGTCAGCTACAAAAGCAAACATGATAAATGTTAATGCAGTTTTGAGCCCTGGGATAAGCTATTCAATGCAGAAGCATAGCTGAATCTCTTTGCTGTGTTGTTATTCATGGCAGCCAAATAAATGTCAATAATAAAAGAGAATTAAAGATTTTCATTTCCCAGAGGCAATCCTCTAATACGGCTTGATCTTTCATTTCATTTGTAATTCGTTCTTATGTCAGGATGCAATCATTTGCCAGGCTCTGGGTGTCATGTTAAGTCATTTAATAATGATTAAGAACATAAAAATGCTTGGCCTGTGGGGCAATTCACAGAAGAGATGCCAATTTGTTATTGTTTTTCCTCCTTCCCTCTTGAATATGGATCAGCTTTTTCCCACCTCCTAGCATTAAAATACTAATGGAAGATGGGGAAAGAAAGTATCCCTTAATTTACTGTAAGTGACATTCCAGAATGTTACAAGGCAATGCTAACACACTTATTAAAACACTAATTAGGAATCATTGTTCCTTAAACCTTGTGCTGTAGAGTACTTTTAAATGATCATTGCTAAGTTTGTGGCATTTAGCAATAATGTAACAAAATTAGTTTCTTGGTATTTAATTCTGGAGACCTTTCTCCTTTTGAGATAGAGTCAATAAACTGTTTTCTCTTATATTATAAATGTAATTCTTTGAATTCCTCTTCCATAAATTGCTTGTGAATCTAAAGACTTTTCCACTTACTCCTTTTTTTGTTTGTTTTGTTTTTGGTCACTTCTATTTCATTTGGGAATCCATCCTCTATCCTTCCAGCCCAGAGGTTTTGTCACATAGTAATCATTGGTTCATTGCTTGCAGGCTAATTGAGTTCTGAGCTTTTTGGGGAGTGAGGGGATTGGAGAGGGACTGGAAAATAATGAGCAAGAGACTAGGGATGAAGGCAGGAAAGAAAAGTTGATTCTATCCATTTTGATCCTTTTAATAAATGTTGAATGAACCTGTTGGCAACATGGGAGCCAGGTTAGGGAAATCATTTCTGTGTCTATAAACTTTAGAAAAACTAAGACTGAAGATTACCTACCGCAAAGCAGCTGCTAATAAGGTCTTCAAATATTAACATAAATATAATCTTATTAAAATAAGGATTGTAGTGGAAAAAAAGATTTTCTACATACACATGTATAAATATGTACATATATGCACATATATACATATTTATATCTTCGTAGCAAGTTTAAGTTTTTCCAAGTTTCTGTACTAAATATATCATAGAAAATTGGAAGAAGCAATAGGACTTTTGTTCTGAATTGAAAATAACACATTTTACACAGTAGCTGTTATGAGACAATAAAATAGGGACACTGAAGAATAAGCTGTAGACTTTTCTGAATACTTCCAGAGTGCTTTCTGAGCTGTTTGAATTGTAATTGTGCCCTAAAAGAAAAAAACAGACTAGGTCAGAGGTTCTCAATTGGAAAACTGGTGCTGTTACATTAGAATCACCTAATGGGCTTTTGGTAAATATTGCCCTCCCTTCATAAAAACACCTTCCCCTCAACCTGATACATCCCTGTGAGGAGTTAGAATATATATCCTCAAGAAGATGTATAAGAATGGAGGTGATAGAGTCTGGGGGAAGAGAAGTGCAAGGTTGTGAATTTGTTGAAAAAACTCCCTTAGGTGATAATGTGTGTGCACTTAGTCACTCAGTCAAGTCCGACTCTGCAACCCCATGGGCTGTAGCCTGCCAGGCTCCTCTGATCATGAAATTCTCCAGACAAGAATACTAGAATAGCCATTCCCTTCTCCAGGGGATTTTCCCGACCCAGGGAATCTTAAACAGATCTCCAGCATTGCAGGCGGATTCTTTACTGTTTTAGCCACCAGGGAAGCCCCTTAGGTGATATAGCAATGCTACTATCCTCTTCTCTCACTTTGAGAGCCACTGGATTAGGTGATTTGATAACGTTGCTTCAAGTTCTATGATCCTGTGGGATAATGGAAACAAAATCTTTTAGCAGCTAAGCATCTGATGCCTCAGTAAGTCAGGCCTTGTTGAATCCTTCTCCTTCTCAATAAATCACAAAGTAACAAGGACTCATCCACAATAAAAAGCAATCTATATACATACTACTTTAAATAGTCTCCTGCCTCTGGGAAGTTCGTAATTTAGGATAGACACATCATAGTGTCTTTTGTCATTTTCTTATGAGTAAATGGGGTTATTGAAGTTTTTTGTTTTCATGTTCTTGAGTCCTTAAACTTGTCACCCCATTTGCTAGTTAAGTTTTCATGTTCTTTGAAAACACTCAAGGCTGTCTATTACTCTCTAAGAAAAGCTCAGTATGATTTGCAATTCTGGTAGGCATAAAGCACAGAAGGTGTGCAAAAGAAAATGCGAACTCTAAAGGAAAAACAATCTCAGCAGCTGAAAGAATAATGTCGGCACATCATCACAACTGCTACTGCTATAAAATATTATTATAAATCACTTTGAAAATGTTCTCCACTACAGCCAAACCAATTTTAAATCTTGTTCTTATTGGCATAGGTACTGGTAATGATGTGGATGGAACAAATTAAGTAGCATTCTTTCCGAACATCTATGCATGGCATTCTTAGGAAAAAGTTCTTACCAGATAAGGTTTTACACAATATGTATTTTTCTTAACTATTAACGTAAAAAGGTAACTTATTAATTCATGTTCCGTTTAAAATGTTTTGTAACCACAAAAGACAAAGTTCTTTAATCCAGAGGTTCAAAATAATTTACAATGACATATGTGAAACTGTCTTGTTCCTGACAAAGTATTATCTTTGGGGCATGGTTTGTATGGTTTAGTGATCTCAGGCTTGTCAAGAAATGAGACTTCTTTGAACACCCACCTTTCTATCAAAGCTAGAAAGCAAAATGGAAGACAGCCTACACTAGGCAAATGTTCTCCTCATCATAGAATTTATTTTTAAAGGACCTTTAATCAGATTTATTAAGGTATAGATTACATATGGTAGAATGCACATATATTTTACCAATTAACATGGAACAGCCACTGTAATCAAAATATAAAATAGATTATATGGTTTGTTTTGAAATATAGTACGGATACACAACTGGTTCAGATTTTCATTATGTTGGCACATCATACCTACGATTTTCATACCTATGCCAGTGACCATCAAATCAAGTAGAAGAACCCTTCTAGCGCTTTAGAACCCACACCTTGAACTCCCCTCCTAAATCATTACCCCCACCAAATTTACCCATTATTTTCACTTCTACTGCTCACAATTTGTTTTGCTTCTTTTTAAAACAGAATCACCCAATATATAGGCTTTTTATCCTGCTCTGTCCCCATACTTTTTTAAGTACTACCTTCCTTTTTCACAACATAAGATGTTCAACTACTTCTTCAAATAACCCTAGCTCCTTTTACTAGCACATGTTTTTAGAAACCCAAATCTGGGTACTAGATATGCTCATTGCTACTTAAGAATCATTGCTTCTAGGCCCTCTTACAAATAGATTGGCTGCTGCTGCTGCTGCTAAGTCGCTTCAGTCCTGTCAAAGTGAAGTCGCTCAGTCGTGTCCGAGTCTTGGCGACCTCATGGACTGCAGCCTACCAGGCTCCTTCGTCCATGGGATTTTCCAGGCAAGAGTACTGGAATAGGGTGCCATTGCCTTCTCTGACCCATGACTCTACACCTGTTTATATTTATTTCTCTATCCATGGATATATTTAAATTCCATGAGTTCAGACTGATACCTTTGATTCCAGTTTATTGTTGGAACAATAAAGTTCTTTCTGACCGTCTTCCTTTCCTTATTTATAACTTCTCACTATGATATTGAAATTTCTGGTTTTGTTATATAAGCTATAGTTAGTATTTTTTTTCATCCTAAAGTAGTTTTTGAGCTTCCCTGGTGGCGCAGTGGTAAGGAGTCTGCCTGCCAATGTAGGAGATGCATATTCAATCCTTGGGTCAGGAAGAGCCTCTGGGGAAGGAAATGACCACCCACTCTAGTATTCTTGCCTGGGGAATCCCATAGAGAGAGGAGCCTAGCAGTCTACAGTCCATGGGGTCACAAAACAATTGGACTCAACTTAGCAACTAAACAACAAAGTAGTTTTTAATTGCTTTCCCATACCCTTGTGTGAAACATATTTCCTTGACATACAGTGTTAGTTTACAGTTATTTTTGTCTTTGACCGTGTGGTATCTAGTCAGTTCACTTCAGTTCAGTCATTCAGTCGTGTCCGACTCTTTGTGACCCCATGGACTGTAGCACGCCAGGCCTTCCTGTCCATCCCCAACTCCCGGAGTTTGTTCAAACCATGTCAATTGAGTCAGTGATACCATCCAACCATCTCATCCTCTGTCATCCCCTTCTCCTGCCCTTGATCTTTCCCAGCATCATGGTCTTTTCCAATGAGTCAGCTCTTTGCTTCAGGTGACCAAAATATAGCAGTTTCAGCATCAGTCCTTCCATTGAATATTCAGGACTGATTTCCTTCAGGATTGACTGGTTTGATCTCCCTGCAGTCAAGATGGTGTTATCCAAAAGTAACTCTAAGTTAGTTCTTATTATTCCATCCACTTCAATATGGTTATATTATTCATTTGTAATAGTTATATTTATTAGAGTTTGTATTCTACTTTGATTTCCTTTCATATCTGGGTTTTTTTTTTAATTTATTTTTTAATTGAAGGATAATTGTTTTTTAAATAAGTAAAAAATTTACTCTTTATAGTGTCACTTTGTGTGTTTTGACAAATGCATATGTTTATGTAACCACTACCATAGTTAACAATTCAGAATTTTCCAAACTGACGGTACTAATTTATATACAATGACTTTTCCCCCTCACATTTTCACCAGCATTTGATACTATCCATCTTTTTAGTTTTGTCATTCTGGTGAGTATATACTAGTATGTCATTGTGCTTTTAATTAAAATTTTCATGTTGTAATGAGGTGGGGCACATTTTCGTCTGCTTATTAACATTTGAATATCTAGTTTTGTGAAGTTCTTGTTAAGTTTTTGTGCTTATTTGTTGTCTTATTGATTATAATTCTTACAATCAACATGCAAGTCTTTGGTTAGAAAAGCCTTTAATTTTATTTATTTACTGTAAAATTCTATTTTGTATTCTTATTTCCTATAGCACAATGTATGTAAATATCAAATCATTTTGTTGTACACCTGAAACTAATGTAATTTTTAATGGAGTATAGCTGATTAACACTGTAGTGTTAGTTTCTGCTGTACAGCAAAGTGACTCAGTTATACATATACATATATCACTCTTTTTAAGATTCTTTTACCATAAAGGCCATTAAAGAGCATTGAATCGAGTTCAATTACAGTTAGGTCTTTATTAGTTATCTATTTTATATATAGTAGTGTGTTATACCAATCACAATTTCCTAATTTATCTTCCCCGCCTTTTCCCCCGGTAACCAAGTTTTGTTTCCTACATGTGTAACTGTATTTCTGTTTTGTAGATAAGTTCATTTGTACGCTTTTTTTTTAGATGCTACGTGTAAGCAATATCATATGATATTTGTCCTTCTTTCTCTGACTTACTTCATTCAGTATGACACTCTCTAGGTTCATCTGTGTTGCTGCAAATGGCATTATTTCATTCTTTTTTCATGACTACTCTGAGTAATATTCCATTTTATATATATATATATATATATATATGTATGTATGTATACCAGATCTTCTTTATCCATTCTTCTTTGGATGAACATTTAGGTTGCTTCCACGTCCTGGCTGTTGTAAATAGTGCTGCAGTGAACCTTAGGATGCAAGTATCTTAGAAAAGCCTTTCATTTTAATATAGTCAAATTTATAGTGTTTTCTTCTGTGGTAAATAAACTTTGCTGTTTTTTTGAGGAAAATCTTTACATATGCCAAGCTCATGTCTTCATATTTTCCTGTTATTTTTTCCTAATGTTTTATTTTAAAAAAAGTTTTCATGTAGATCCACAGTCCATCTAGAATTAGAGCTAGTTTTTGTATATGATGTGATCCAGAAGGCATGATTCATTCATTTTTCCCATATGAATAACCAGTTGACCCATCATCGTCTTCCTAACTGCACTAAATTGATACCTTTGTCATATTTCAGATGATCTTGTATCTGTGATTCTTTTTCTTGACTATTCTATTCCATTGTCTCTTTATTCTTATACTGGTTTACATTGTCATTTACTTAGTTTATATAATCACCTTTATTATCTGATTATTATCAGCTTTCTAACTTTGTTCTTCAGGACTCTCTTGGTTCTTCTTGGTCCTTTGCATTTCCACATAAATTCCAGAATCTGTTTATTATCACCTCCTCTCAAGTTTTATTTTTTGTGTCAAATTCTTAATAGAATTTTTTTTGAGATTTTATTGAATCTGCATTTCAGCTAGAGAGAATTGATACCTTTATAATATTGTGTTTTCTAATCCATAGAGTATTTCCCTCTGATATTTTAAGTGGTCTTTAATTGTTCTCAAAATGTTTGTTATTTTCAGTGTAATCATCTTATAATATCTATCTTTGTAAGATTCCAGGTTTTTTGTCTTTTAGTGCTGCTGGTGCTGCTGCTAAGCTGCTTCCCCTCTTTAAATGACATCCTTTTAGATTTCAGCTTCTATTTGTTTTTTATTGATGTATAGATTTTTTTTATAGTGACCTTGTTTTCATTTTAGTAATGTATCTGTTGGTTCTGTAGGATTTTCTATATATATAATGATATCATCTGTGAATATTTACAGATTTACAATTTTGCTTCTTTCCCAAATATTTACTTTTTTTTTTTTTTGGCTATATGGGCTTTCTCTAGTTGTATCAAGTGGGAGCTACTCTCTAGTTATGATGTGCGGGCTCCTCAGTGCGGTGGCTTCTCGTGTCATGGAGCACAGACTCTAGGACACAGGTTCAGTTGTTCCGCAGCGTGGGGGATCTTCTCCTGTCAGTGATTGAGCCAGTGTCTCCTGCATTGGCAAGTGAATTCTTTATCACTGAGCTACCAGGGAAGTCCCACAGATGTTTGCTTTCTTTCAGACTTTTTATCAACTGTATTATCTAGCACAGTACAGCATATCAAATATAAATACAGTTGAAATAGTTATTTTGAGCATTTTTGTCTCATTTCTAACAGGGGAAGTCTCATTTCAGCACTTCATCAAAAATCATATTTGCTATATTCTCTTTGTCGATATTCTTTATCAGATTAAGGAAGTTTCCTTCCAGTAATAGTTTACTAAGAATTTTATTGTGGTTAAGACTATTTTTTATTCATGAAGGAATGTTGCATTTTATCCAATAACTGTCCTGATCTATTAAGATTGCTATATGATTTCTTTCTTTTTTTTTTCCTTTTAATGTGTGAATTATAGCTTGGTTTTGGAGTGGTAAAACCACCTTCGCATTCTTGAGATAATCCCAATATAATTGTGATATTTTTCTATTAGATCATTGAATTTGATCTAATTATGTTTTGTTTCTGATTTTTGCAGTGTTGCTTAGAGAGAGTTTGCCTTATAATTTTCCTTTCTTGTAACATTTTGTTACTTTGGGTAGGAACATTATGATGATCTTATAAAATGAAATAGATAAGCGCCTTTTTCTGTTCTAGAGGAGTTTTATTACACTGATGTTAGTTTTATGTAAATATTATAAAGAATTCACCCTTCAAAATGTCCTGGCCTAGGAAGTACTTTGTTGGATGACTTTTCATTGCAGATTTAGCTTCTTTCATTGAATCAGAATGTGTAGCTTCCATTTCTTTCTATGCTAGTTTTGATAAATTGTGCTTTTTCTAGGAATTTTCTTCATCTAAATATTAAAATCTATTAGCATAAAATCATTCATACTATTCTCTCACCTTCCTGCTTACTATAGGATTTATAATGTTGTTTTTAAAATTCTTGATCTTGGAATTAAATTTCTGCTCTTTTCCTTGATCACTTCCTAGAAGTTTACTTTAGTTAGGATTTTCCAAGAAGTAGATGCCAAGATGAAATTAGAGGGACTTGCCTAGTTATCCAGTGGTTAAGAGTCCACCTGCCAATGCAGAAGACACAGATTAGATTCCTGGTCCAGGAGGATCCCACATGCATCAGAGCAGCTAAGCCCATGTGCCACAACTACTGAGCCTGTGGTCTAGAGACCATGAACAGTAGCTCCTGAGCCGGCATGCTACAACTGCTGATGCCTGCGTGCCCTGGAGCCTGTGCTCATCAACAAGAGAAGACGCTGTAAACAGAAGCCTGCACACCGCAACTAGAGAATAGACCCTATTCACCTCAACTAAAGGAAGCTGGTGGGCAGCAACAAAGACCCAGCCAGCCACAGATAATTAATTGTTTACATTTTTGAAAAGATGAAGTTAAACATCAAAAGATTTATTGAAGGAAACACCTGTGAAAGATAATAAGATGGCAGTCAGAGGGGCAAAGAGACCTGTCAAATTGTGATGCAGGTCTGTTCCCTGTGTTAGAGAGAAGGAAAGTAGGTAGGAAAGAAGGAAAGTAGGAAGAGGCTTAGGTTGTAATACAGTAAAGTTTTGACAGCATCAGTGAGGATTCCTCAGTCCATAGTTGCTCATCAAGCCAGGCTGTCGAATGGAGTCCCACCTCTCAAGAATAGGATTCCAGAGATTCCCTGGTGACTCAATGGTAAAGAATCTGCCTGCCAAGTGCAGGAGACTTGGGTTCAATCCCTGGTCCAGGAATATCCCATGTGCCGTGAAGCAACTAAGCCCATGTGGCACAACTGCTGAGCCTGTGCTCTAGAGCCTGGGAGCCACAGCTACTGAGCCCGCATGCCACAACCCAGAGCCTACATGCTTAAGATCCTGTGCTGTATACAGGAGAAGCTACAGCAGTGAGAAGCCTGCACGACCCAACTAGAGGGTAGACTCTGTTCAGTGCAACTAGAGAAAAGCCCATACAACAACAAAGACCCAGCACAGCCAAAAAATAAATAAATGAAGCGACAGCAAAAAAAAAAAAACTCCACTGCACTGCCTTCCTGCTGTGCTCAGTCCCCTGCTGTTGGGAAGCATGGACCCAGCATGAAAGCAGTGATGGATTCAGAACATAGCTAGTTCCATCAGTCAGTTATGGCCCATGGCAGATCTGAGAGGCACATTTTGATGGCCTCCACAGGGTTGATCAATTATTATTATTCTTATAAAGAATCAAGTCTGTCTTCATTGATTTTTCTCAATTATCTAGTTTAATTTTCATCTTTGAAATTTAAATCCTTAAGTTATTTAGAAAGTTTTGCTTAATTTCTGAATATCTGGAGATTTCCTAATTATCTTTTTGTTTATGACTTTGTTTAATTTTATTGTGATCAAATATGTTGGATGATTTTAGTTCTTCAAAATTTGTTGTAATTTTGTTTTTACTGCATGCCATACGGTTAATTTTATACATATTCTTTGGGCATTAAAAAAATGTAAATGCTGATATTCTTATATATTGCCTTATATACACAGTTAGGTCAAGTTTGTCAAGTTTGTAGTTCAGACCATTTATATTCTTGTTTATTTTTGTCTGCTTGTTTTATCAGTTATGAAGAGAGGTTTATTAAACAGTCCTACTCTGAGTTGAATTTGTGTATTTCTCCTTTTGGTGCTATCAAATTTTGATTTATGTATTTTGAAGGTATCCTATTACATGCACATAAGTTATTTTGTTTACTATATATGTATTTATTTTCTACTGCGCTGGGTCTTCTTTGCTATACATGAACTTTCTCTAGTTGCGGTGAACGAGAGCTGGTCTTCACTGTGGAACACAGACTTCTCATTGTGGTGGCTTCTCTTGCAGAGCATGGGCTCTAGGCATGCAGACTTTGTGGGCTCAGTTGCTCTGAGGCTTGTGGGGTCTCCCAGGGCAGGGATCAAACCCATGTCCCCTACATTGGGAGGTAAATTCTGAACTAGTAGACCACCAGGGAAGTCCTGTATATAAGTTTAGAATTCTTTTATCTTCATGATAAATTGAATGTTTTATCATCTTGAGATGTCCCTCTTTACTTCTAACAATGCCTCTGGCCTCAATGTCTGTGGTATCTGTTATTAGTGTAAATATGCCAACTTTCTGTGCGATATTATTTGCATTGGTGTATGTCTATTCCTTTACTTTCTACCTTTCTTTGGTCTTATTTAAGATTTTTTTGCAGTTGGCATATAGTTTTTTGTTGTTTTGCAATTCTGACAATCTTTATCTTTTGGAATCTTTATATTAAATATAAATAACTCATATCATTGGATTCATGTTCTATTTTCTCATATTTGTTTTCTTTTTTCTGTCCTTTCCTGCATCTTTTGGATTAATCAGGTGTTTTTAATTCTCATTTCTATCTCTATATGTTTGCCAGTGGTATATCTTTAATGTGTACCCTAAAGATTACAAAATCTATCCTTGACCTATTGAAGTCAAATATAAACCATAACTTTTGCCACTTCTCATACAAAAAAAAAAAAAAAAAAAATAGTAGGATCTTAGAACGTTTTAAATCCGTCTAAACCTTTTAATCTTTTGTATTATTGTTGTCATTCATTTTAATTCTGCATATATCTTAGTGCCTTGTAGTGACAAAATACTGTTATCTTTTGCAGTTGAATATACTTTCATTTTTTTCTTTCCCTTTTGCATTTCTATGTTTTCATCTAAGTATTTACAAATTATTACATAATTTTTCTTCTGCCTAAACAGCCCCCCTTTTAGTGTTTCACTTAGTGTGTGAATTCTTTTGGTTTTTGCTTGAAAATGTTTCTATTTTATGGAACTCGATATACTGGGTTATATTACTTGAGCTCTTTAATGATCACCTTCCATTATCTTTTGGATTCTTTTGTCTTTGTTGAGAAGCCACAATTAGTCTTATTCTTGGTCCTTTGAACATATTTTCATTTTCTCTTAATGCTTTTTGGGATTTCTCTTTGACCTTAACTTAGGTTTGTTTGTTTTTTGACTTTTTATCTTGTATTGAGTATAGGTAATTAGCAATACTCTGATAGTTTCAGGTGTACAGCAAAGGGACTCAGTGATACATATTACATGTATCCATTCTCCTCCAGGAGAAGGCAATGGCACCCCACTCCAGTACTATTGCCTGGAAAATCCCATGGATGGAGGAGCCTGGTAGGCTGCAGTCCATGGGGTCTCGAAGAGTCAGATGTGACTGAGCGACTTCACTTTCACTTTTCACTTTCCTGCATTGGAAAAGGAAATGGCAACCCACTCCAGTGTTCTTGCCTGGAGAATCCCAGGGATGGGGGAGCCTGGTGGCTGCCGTCTATGGGATCACACAGAGTTGGACACGACTGAAGTGACTTAGCAGCAGCAGCAGCATTCTCCTCCAAACTATACTCCCACCCAGGTAGCCACACAGCACTGAGCTGAGTTTTCTGTGCTATACAGTAGGACCTTGTTGGTTATCCATTTAAAATCTAGCATTGTTTACACGTCAGTTCTAAACTCCCTGACTATCTCTGACTTTGATCCTTCCCCCTTGGCAAGCATAAGTTTGTTCTCTATAGTGAAAGTGAAAGTGAAGTCGCTCAGTCGTGTCTGACTCTTTGCGACCCCATGGACTGTAGCCTATCAGGCTCCTCCGTCCATGGGATTTTCCAGGCAAGAGTGCTGGAGTGGATTGCCATTGCCTTCTCCAGGGGATCTTCCCAACCCAGGAATCGAACCCAGGTCTCCCGCATTGCAGGCAAACGCTTTACCATCTGAACCACCAGTTCTTTGACTTTAATTTTGTATTTGGTTTTGTATTTATCCTGTTGGGATTTTTAGTGCTTCTTTCATCTTTGACTCTGGATCATCTTCTTAATGTTGCTTAACAGTTTGGGGAAATTCTCAGTAATTATCTCTTAGATACTGCATTCTTGTCTTTCCAATTAGAGACCAATCACATATCTTGGGCCTTTTTCATTGTGTCCCATATGTCTTTTTTACCTTTTTTGTATCTTTTATCCTTTTTCTTCCCTCAGGCTTCAGCTTGTGTGTTTTGCAGTGACCTAGCATTTAGTTCATGAATCCTATCTCTTTTGCTTTCTCCTATCTGCATTTCAACGTATCTGTTGATTTCCTTATTTCAGTAATCACATTCTTCTTTTTCTAAATTATTTGTTTCTTTTTTATTTATCTTAGTTTTATAATGTTATCCTCTACCTTGTCATTAATTTTTCAAACATGTTAATTATAGTAAAAGTAAACTGCATGTCCAAAAGCTTTATCTCCGTTATCTGTAGATCTGTTTCTTTTATCCTTAATAAATTATAGCATTTCTGTTGGTGATACTGTCTTTTTGTAGAAGGCAGCTAGAGTAAAGCTAGATCAGAAAGTGAACCAACACAAGGGTTTGTTGCAGTTTTTATAAGGCTCAATCTATTTCTGTCCCCATCCCCCCCACCCCCCACCCCACTCCTGAAATTCTTCAGGTCTCCAAAAATCCTGGGGTATTTGCTAGGATCCCTACTCTCCAGTAGGTTCTCTTTGGCACCATATAACTACCAAAAACATTACTCTGCCTTTTAGAGATCTTCTACTTAATCTGTTGACCTCTTGTCCTGCTGCCTTACAAATTTGGCAGATACCTCAAAGGAGAAAACCCCTGAGTACCAGTCTTACTCCACTGTATTCCCCTTCATGATCATGACACTTCAATTCAGATTGCCTTCACTCCAGGTATGTCTCACCAGGCCTGCAGATGGCCAGAAACTCCATTGGCTCTGTTGCCTCTTGTGCACTTAGTTGCTCAGTTGTGTCTGACTCTGCGACCCTGTGGACTGTAGTCTGCCAGGCTTCTCTGTCCATGGGGACTCTCTAGGCAAGAATACTGGATTAGATAGCCATTTCCATAAACTGTGGAAAGTTCTTCAAGAGATGAGAATACCACACCGCCTGACCTGCCTCCTGAGAAACCTGTATACAGGTCAAGAAGCAACAGTTAGAACTAGACATGGAACAATGGACTGGTTCCAAATTGGGAAAGGAGTACTTCAAGGCTGTATATTGTCACCGTGTTTATTTAACTTATATGCAGAATACATCTTGTGAAATGCTGGGCTGGATGAAGCACAAGCTGGAATCAAGATTGCCAGGAGAAATATCAATAACCTCAGATATGCAGATGACACCACCCTTATGGCAGAAAGTGAAGAGGAACTAAAGAGCATTTTGATGAAAGTAAAAGAGGAGAGTGAAAAAGCTGGCTTAAAGCTCAGCATTCAGGAAACTAAGATCATGGCATCTGGTCCCATCACTTCATAGCAAATAGATGAGGAAACAATGGAAACAGTGACGGACTTTAATTTCTGGGCTCCAAAATCACTGCAGATGGTGACTGCAGCCATGAAATCAAAAGACACTTGCTCCTTGGAAGAAAAGCTATGACAAACCTAGACAGCATATTAAAAAGCAGAGACATTACTTTGCCAATAAAGGTCCGTCTAGTGAAAGCTTTGGTTTTTCTAGTAGTCATGTATGGATGTGAGAGTTGGACCATAAAAAACCTGAGCACTGAAGAACTGATGTTTTTGAACTGTGGTATTGGAGAAGATTCTTGAGAGACCCTTGGACTGCAAGGAGATCCAGTCAGTCAACCCTAAAGGAAATCAGTCATAAATATTCATTGGAAGGACTGATGCTGAAGCTGAAGCCCCATCACTTTCGCCACCTAATGCAAAGGACTGACCCTTGGGAAAAGACCCTGATGCTGGGAAAGGTTGAAGGCGAGAAGAGAAGGGGATGACAGAGGATGATATGGTCATATGGCATCACTGACTCAAAGGACATGAGTTGAAGCAAGCTCCGGGAGTTGGTGATGGACAGGGAAGCCTGTGGAGTCCATAGCAGTCCATAGCAGAGAATCAGACATGTCTCAGCAACTGAACTGAACTCCTTCTTCAGGGGATCTTCCCAACCCACGAATCAAACAGGGGTCTCCTGCATTGCAGGCAGATTCTTTATCAGCTGAGCTAAGGGGAATCCCTTTTAGCATAAGCCAGTTCCCCAGAATCTCAGTCATTCACCAGAACCAAGAATTGCCAGGTCCTGAAGGAGAAAGTCAACTTTTAGCACATCAAGATAGCTCTTTAAGGTTCTCTTTTCTCAGAGGTCCTGTCCCATCAAGTCTTGGCTACTTTGGCAGCTCTCATACCTTCATTTATTTAAAAATTAAAAAAATTTTTTTTCAACTGTTCTAGTTGTTTATGATGTATGAGTTGGTTTGTTACAAGCAATAGCAATAGAACCTAATGTCCTTAAAAAATATCTTTTTATTATAAATTTGAAAAGTATATGGTCCTGGAAAGTTAAGAGGGCTGATCTATTTGTTATGTAAGGTTGTTAGCTGATTTGGTAATACTGCACTCCATAATCCACTTTGAAAACTGCTAGATTAGGTAATTTCCCCATGACACTAAAGTTAGAGGCAAAAACAGCTGGATTAGAACCTAACCTTTTGATTCTTAATCTTGTGTAATCTATTCTGTACTATGGTGCCTCATGTGTTTATTACAGCAGTGGTTCTCAACTTGGAGCAGTTGTTCTCTTTCCTTTTGGTTGTCACAATGGAATAGGTAGAGGAGGGTTAGGGAATTCTACTAGTATCTAATGGATAGAGGCCAGAGATGCCACTGCTGCTGCTGCTGCTGCTAAGTCGCTTCAGTCGTGTCCAACTCTGTGCGACCCCATAGATGGCAGCCCACCAGGCTTCCCCGTCCCTGGGATTCTCCAGGCAAGAACACTGGAGTGGGTTGCCATTTCCTTCTCCAATGCATGAAAGTGAAAAGTGAAAGTGAAGTCGCTCAGTCGTGTCTGACTGTAGCGACCCCATGGACTGCAGCCTACCAGGCTCCTCCGTCCATGGGATTTTCCAGGCAAAAGTACTGGAGTGGGGTGCCATTGCCTTCTCCACTATACATCCTTTAATTCACAGGATAGCAACTTACAACAAAGAATTATCTGACCCAAAATATGGATAGCACCCGGTTTGGAAAAACCCTGGCTCACAGTGTACCTCAGAATGTTTATTTAAATGATCACTGCCTCCTTCCCCATTACACACTTAACTGTAAGATCAATAACAATAAATCTTCATGTAGGAATACACCCAGGGGCCCCTTAATCTAAGAAAGCATCTGTGTATGAACTAGTCCATACTATGTTTTTTAGAGTTTCTCCCAAATACCCTCCAATACTCTTTAGTTAGAACCTCTTAGAGCTAGAAAACATTCTGATGAAAAAGAGTGTGTACATATAAATGCATTTCATGTATGTGAATGGGTATGTTTAGCTACACACTGATAGATAGATAGTGAGCTCAGTCACTCTATCATGTACGACTCTTTACAACCCTGTGGACTGTAGCCTACCAGGCTCCTCTGTCCTTGGAATTTTTCAGACAGTAATACTGGAGTGGGTTGTCATTTCCTGACCCAGGGATTGAACCCATGTCTTTTGTGTCTCCTGCATTGGCAGGCGGATTCTTTACCTTAGAGTCACTTGGGAAGCCCTAGATAGATAGACGTTAGCTTAAATAATTCTTAGAGAATGTATCCGTTGTGTTTTAAGACTATATATAATCAATTTCTATAATTTAAAGCTCTTGAAAGTATACAAATGGATATTTACCTAAGAAGTATATTACCAAATATTTTTCAGAGTAATTATTGATTATACCCAGTAAGTTATTTTTCTGCAGTTCAGTTAGACACCAAAATTCAGTTTTCAGAACATTATAACTTGGCGGCAAAATTTTATTTTGGCTTAAACACCACATGCAAGTTTTTGGCTCAGATAAAGATCTTTGGAAGGGTAGCAGATAAGTATAATTCAGATAATTGAACAGCTAAATTTTCCCTCAGTTAAAAGGAATAAAGTGTTTTTACATTTAATATGAAAAATTTATTTAAATGCAGACTTAACTGTTGCCTTGTTCCTATTATTAGGATCAGACAGTTTATCCCAGTTAAATGTCTTAAGAAGCTCACATCATTTTTGCGTCATTGATTTTTAAAGTAGCCCTACAGCAGCCAGTATTCCTGAGGACTTTTCCCCCTTTGTTTAATCTTGGTCCATAAAGTTTATTTAGCTTTTCCCTGTTTCTATGAAACTATTTTAAGTTCCTATATTTAGAGCTTTTCTTGTCCCAAGAAAGTGGCCTATTTTTTTGTCTCATTATTTTGCACTTAATATCAGCAATCCCCAACCTTTTTGGCACCAGGAACTAGTTTCATGGAAGACAGGTTTTCCATGGCCAGGGGCGGGGGGGCCGGGGGGGGTGGGGGGCGGGGGGGCGGGGGGGCGGGGGGGGCGGGTTTAGGGATGATTGAAGCGCAGTCCTTTTTTTCTTTAATTTTCTACAACCTTAATTATTAATATTCTTTTGACATTAATTTTAATTTCCATATATTAAAATTTAGATGAACCCTTTTTAAAAATTTATTTTTAATTGGAGGACAGTTGCTTTACAATGTTGTGTTAGTTTCAAGCACTATACGTTTATTGTATCCTTTATCTCTATTGTTATCACTTCAGCTCTACCTCAGACCATCAGGCAGTAGATTCCAAAGGTAGGGACTCCTAGTTTATATGATTTACTCATTGTAATGCATTTTGGCTGTACTCTTAATGATTTCCTAGAATTTCACCCATACTCACCTATAACAAAGGGAAAAATGTTTTAAATGCCTTGTGAGGAAGCAGTACATTCACATGGTTCAGAATTCAAAACGTATAATAATTAGGGCTTGTTCAGCTGTCCAGTACTTGTGAGGAAATAGTTTTTCATTATTTGAATAACCATAAAACTTGTCTTCAAAACTTACATACTTTTGGAAATGGAAGGGGGTACTATTAATTGTAATAGGACTATCCTGGGTAAACCAGTCAATGTGGTCATGGAAGTCATTATAGATATTTAAACGAAAGTATTTAGTTAAATGAATTACTACATTGGTTGATGTTTTGGATTTATGTTATTTCTGACATTTCTTCCAACTCACAAATCATGTGCTAAGAATATGCCGGATAATATAGAATTTAAGTCTGAGAATCTAACTCCAAGAAGAACAAGTTGGAGGGGCAAGATACCGATAGATTAAAACAGTAAAGTAGCAGTACAAACGAATTCAAGTCAAGGTTATTTTATTGAATGCCTTCTATATGTCAAAACTTGTAGTTATAGAGATAAAATAAGACAAAATCTCCTTTTCTTGGAATCTAGAAGAGACACAGCCCACTAATACAACATGAGAAGTTGTATACAACTTTTATGAGCAGATTTTTATAGGATAAAGAATGAAGAAATTTATAAGTTTCACAGAGGAAGTGGTGTTTGAATTAGGCTTTGAAGAATACTTACAGTTTTGGCAAGTTGATATTACAAAAGAATTTAAGTTAATGGAGCACTAAGATCAAAAGGCAAAGAGGCCTTAAAGGGTATGATGTATCACAAAGAAAGTTACATATCATGGAGATGGGTTGTGGGTAAGCATGAAATGGTAAGTTGTAATAGGCCTTTGAATGCTGTACTGCACAGGACATGATTAAGTGCTTAAAGTACATACTGAGAAGAAAGAGATTTGGGCTGAGAAACATTTTGTGGTCAGTTTATCATAATTCAGTAAAAGAAAGGAACTATACTTACATCTGTTTATAAAGCTCTGTTTCAGAGGGATCAACAAATACTAAAGATGAAGATCCTTTTTTTTTTTTTTTAATTAAATGCCAAAGAATAAAAGCTGCAATAATCCCTCTAAAACGTATTAGTGATGAACAATCCCATGGAGTTAGACTGAGACAAATTTGATAGGGTTAGAAAAATCGTAGAGAAAAGGAGCTATATATAAACTGTGAGGAACGCACTAGGGAAAACGCCTTAGAAAATTAATAAAGATTGGCTTGGTTTAAAGATGATAAACAAAGACTAATGCAAGAGGCTAATGAATTCAGTCATGAAGAAAGTTTATACTAAAGTGCTCTCAAAAAGAATTGCTGCTGGCCTGGTTTTTATTAAGCATTTTTCCCTTAAATTAGAGGGAAAATATAAGTAACCCATTAATAAAATTTGCAATTTATACTGAATTAGGCGATACTGTCTCTGTTAATAAAATGATGGAAATTCTGATAATAATAATTACTGTAAGTTGGATATAGAAGGTCAAAATAGTGTTTAAAATAAGATAAGCTATATGTTTCCCATTTTTAAACCCACATAGAAGCAGCAGGTAGCATTTGAGAAATGTCTCCATTTCCAGGAGATATTCTTGGTTTAAGGGTTTTAAGAACTGAATGGTAGGACCTCCCTGGTGGTCCAGTAGTTGAGAATCCACCTTGATATATAGAGGACATAGGTTTGATCCTTAGCCTGGGAAGAGTCCACACTGCAGGGCAAGTAAGCCCATGTGCCACAGCTAATGAAGCCTGCGTGCCTAGAGCCCATGTTCTACAACAAGAGAAGCCGCAGCAATGAGGATCCCATTCACCTCAATTACAGAGTAGCCCCCACTCGCCACAACTAGAAAAAAGCCCATGCACAGCAGCAAAGACCCAGCATAGCCATAAATAACCACTTAATTTTTTTTTTTTTTTTTTTTTAGGAAAAGAACTGAATGGTAGAGACACCTAAAATGTAGACCTGTAGGAATATGTCTTCACTGAAGAGTCTACATTTATATGATGTATAATGTATATTCTATGATTCAAAGAAGATTTTTTGTGAAACTTTTCAGATAAATCTTTGTCACTGAATTTTCTGTAGAACATTTCTTTCTGAGACTCACATTTTAATGAAGGAATTATTTTAAAATTCTTACTCCCTCTTGATGGTGTTTAGATACCTAGAGGAGGATGTGTAGGTCTTAAGAAGTTAGGTGAGGAACAGTGGATGGAGGTCTAGGCAAAAAGTGTAGTTCCCTGGGACAATTATATAGTTCCCTTAGCAAGGTTCCTATTTCAATCTAAACTGCTATTTGTACTGAATGTGCTCATGAGCTCTAGAAAGTAAACCATGGCCTTCACTTTCCATATCTTGCAGTAGATTTTACCATAAATTAGAAATTGTAGTGTGATTATTTGAAAGATCAAAAGTGTAATTTGTTAGGATCAAATAAACAGTTTTCCAGTCAACTATTCTGGAATCTGTTGACACATTTAGACTTAAGCCCTCATAGCAAATCCATAGAGATTTAAACTTTTTAGAACCTGGACTCTAGCTACTTTGAAAATTTGACACAGGGAGTAATTTTAAAAGATTTCTTTTGAAATGACCTCAGGTTCATCAATCTCTATTCTTATACTACTCTATAAAGAATCTATATTCAAGTTTGGTTGGATGTTTTGTAAGTACAGAAAACTATTGGGTGGGCGGGGCAGGGGGAGGAAGGAGAGAAAGAGGAGAGGGAGAGAAGGAGGTGTGTGTGTGTGTGTGTGTGTGTGTTTTCAACCTTAATGGAACAGTTGGCTGTAGTAAACTTCTTGATATTCATTGGTATATCAACTTAAGAAGTGGATCATAAAGAAAGTCAATAGGTTTCTTTGACACATGATAGCAAGAACCCAATCCAGCATGCCACTTGTAAGCTTATCTGTAAAGCATGGAGGCATTTGTCACCACTGACAGTACTGACATTTAATCTGGGATCTGTTTGCAACTCAGCTTTCCATGTGTTCCCGTGTATATGGTAGTCTCAATTCAGCTTCAAAGCATAGCTTTGTCTATCAAGTTATTCTGAATTTTATGTAACAGAGGAAAACAGAAATATTAAGTAGATACTGTTTGGATGATTATTTTTCTCCAGATGAGTTATGCCAACCAGAGAGTTCTGGGCATTGACCTCTTGTGCTGTTTTTGTAATTCACAAGCCAAAACTGTTGTAAGTTAAATTATGGGAAGTTGATTAATGATCCAAGAAGGAGGCACAGTAGATCAGTTACATAGGAAACTCAGGAAAGCAAAGTCAATAAGAACTAAAAAATACTTAACCCAGATGAGGCAGATGTTTAAAAAAGATGTCCTGGTTACACAAGTTGATAGCAAATCTGGTGTCAAGTCAGTTTGGGTATAGTCTCCACAGGAGTACAACAGCCTGAGGAATTCTAGTATGAATCCACTAAGATATTATATGAGCTGGGAATGGTAGCAGGAAAATGGAAGAACTGTTTCTCAGGAGTCAATCAGTGTCATTCACAGAGGTTTATTTTTATATAAAAGCTTCTGGTTTAGTTGCTAAGTCATCTCCGACTCTTCGGAGATGGAGACTCCAGTTCAGACCCCATGGACTGAAAGCTCACCAGGCTTCTCTAACCATGGGATTCTCCAGGCAAGAATGCTGGAGTGGATTGCCAGTTCCTTCTCCAATAAAAGCTGCATTGGTCTTCTAAAATGGAAGGTTCCCAGGAGCTGGCACATATTAAAATTCCTAGCAAACACCTTGGAGTGAAAGCCATCTAGATTTAGAAGATAGAGACTAGAGTGTTAGGAAGGCTAATACTCAGGGCTAAAGATAGGGAATCTAGACCGGATCTCAGTTTAGTTCTTAGGATTTACTGATGCAGAAGACAGCTTATTAAGATAGAACAAAAGATTTGTGGTCACAGTTGGGCCACCACAGCTTACATCTGAATGTCTGTTAGTCCATGTTCTACTCTTGACAAGTATTCTACCCTTATTAGAATTAGCTGAAACTTGGTACCCAGCTCTGCAAATGCAACCTAAACTACAAAAAACTAGCAAAGATATAAGTAGAGCAAAATGAAGAAGGACCTCATGCAAGCAAAATCAGGACTTAAAATGTCAGCAGATAGCTGTCTGAACATGTCATGGCAGAAAGCAACTTGGAACCTGTTGAACTATTACAGTGCTAAAGGGAACCACTGCTGTGTGTAACCTACTGTGCTGAGGTAATGTTGGAAACAAAGATAAACGGCCTTTATGGCAGACCTTATTCTTGAGTAAGGCAGGTGAGATATATACTAGAAAACAGAATAAGAAAGGATTATATGAATTTTACCCAGAAATACACTGTAGAAATAATGCAAGCATGAATTCATTTTATACTAGTGATCATGGAAACAATATATTCTAAAGGGAACATGTAAACTAACTTGTGGAATGTAAATAAGATTTTGATGCAAATAAGAACTAGAGATGATCTTAGAGATCATCTGGTACATCTTAGAAATTTGAAAAGTAATTGAGACCCACTCCAGTGTTCTTGCCTGGAGAATCTCAGGGACAGAGGAGCCTGGTGGGTTGCGGTCTATGGGGTCGCACAGAGTCAGACACGACTGAAGTGACTTAGCAGCAGCAGCAGCAGCTGGTGGGAGAAATTTTGTACAACTTTCCTGGAAGATAGCTTGGAAATACATATCAAAAATCTTTAAAAAATGTATACCTTTGACTCAGTATCTTTACTTATAAGAAGTAATTCTGTGGAATAATTTAGCATGTGCACAAAGATTTATACACAAGGATGATTGTAACAGCATTGGTCTTAAGTTTTTAACTTCTCAATTTCTGCAGCAAAATTGTTAAAAATAATAGATATCTTCCATATATTAATTACCCGGCTTTCCTAAACTTTAATATTTCGTGTAATTATAGTAAAACGATCAAAACCAGGAAACTAATACTGATTTAATAGTATTAATAAAGCTACAGGCCTTATTCATATGTTGCCAATTATCAGTAATGTTCTTTTTCTGGCATAGGATACAATCCAGGATCCCACATTGCATTAGTCATTAGTCAATTCCTCTTATTCTCTTACAGTCTGGCATAGTTTTACAGTCTTTCTTTTGTCTTTTGTGACTTTGACACTCTTAAAAAGTACTGCCCAGCTATTTTGTAGAATGTCTCAATTTGAGTTTGACTGTTTCCTCAAGATAAAATTCACATTACGCATTTTTAGGCAAGAATACCACACAGATAATATTTTGCTCTCCTCAGTACATCATATCAGGAGGCATATGATACACGTTTGCCTCATTGGTGGTGACATTAACATTGATTACTTACGTAAGATGGTGCCTCTCACATTTCTCCATTGTAAATTAATGTTTTTCTCTTCTTAATCAACAAAGTATTTTGTGGGATGATACTTTGAGATTGTGTCTTTCATCTCCCCTCCCCCCATTATACTTTTGCCCTCAAATTTTAACATTCATTGATTGATTAGTAATAATGATTACTATAGTATCAGCCAAATAATGATTTTTTAATTTTTATTATTTGTCATATATTTATTAATTGGAATTCTGTCATCAGAAGGAGCTTTCTCTTCTCTCCATTTGTTTATTCATTTACTTATTTATATCAGCATGGGCTTACAGATATTTATTTTATTCTATGGATGCACATTCATTAGTATCATTATTTGTTGCTCAGATAGTTCTAGATTTGGCCAATGGAAGCACCTCCAGGTTGTCTCTTGTGCCCTTTCAACATGCTCCTATCATTTCTTTATTTCCTTATGTTCTCACACAAGATATTCCAAGATCATCTTGTACTTAGCCCTAGCCATGGGATCAGCCATTTCTCTAAGAAGCCTTTGATCTTTTTATTGGCACTGGCCATTCTCATTTCTACTGGATTGTCTCTGTTTTTAGATTTCTGTGGTAAGATTAAAAACTGTGTGAATATATAAACACGCTTCAGCAATATGTGAACCATGAACTTCCTGATGTTCAAGCTGGTTTTAGAAAAGGCAGAGGAACCAGAGATCAAATTGCCAACATCTGCTGGATCATGGAAAAAGCAAGAGAGTTCCAGAAAAACATCTATTTCTGCTTTATTGACTATGCCAAAGCCTTTAACTATGTGGATCACAATAAACTGTGGAAAATTCTGAAAGAGATGGGAATACCAGACCACCTGATCTGCCTCTTGAGAAATTTGTATGCAGGTCAGGAAGCAACAGTTAGAACTGGACATGGAACAACAGACTGGTTCCAAATAGGAAAAGGAGTTCGTCAAGGCTGTATATTGTCACCCTGTTTATTTAACTTATATGCAGAGTACATCATGAGAAACGCTGGACTGGAAGAAACACAAGCTGGAATCAAAACTGCCGGGAGAAATATCAATAACCTCAGCTATGCAGATGACACCACCCTTATGGCAGAAAGTGAAGAGGAACTCAAAAGCCTCTTGATGAAAGTGAAAGTGGAGAGTGAAAAAGTTGGCTTAAAGCTCAACATTCAGAAAACGAAGATCATGGCATCCGGTCTCACCACTTCATGGGAAATAGATGGGGAAACAGTGGAAACAGTGTCAGACTTTATTTTTCTGGGCTCCAAAATCACTACAGATGGTGACTGCAGCCATGAAATTAAAAGACGCTTACTCCTTGCAAGGAAAGTTATGACCAACCTAGATAGCATGTTCAAAAGCAGAGACATTACTTTGCCAACAAAGGTCCGTCTAGTCAAGGCTATGGTTTTTCCAGTAGTCATGTATGGATGTGAGAGTTGGACTGTGAAGAAGGCTGAGCGCCGAAGAATTGATGCTTTTGAACTGTGGTGTTGGAGAAGATTCTTGAGAGTCCCTTGGACTGCAAGGAGATCCAACCAGTCCATTCTGAAGGAGATCAGCCCTGGGATTTCTTTGGAAGGAATGATGCGAAAGCTGAAACTCCAGTACTTTGGCCACCTCATGCGAAGAGTTGACTCACTGGAAAAGACTCTGATGCTGGGAGGGATTGGGGTCAGAAGGAGAAGGGGACGACAGAGGATGAGATGGCTGGATGGCATCACTGACTCGATGGCCGTGAGTCTGAGTGAACTCCGGGAGTTGGTGATGGACAGGGAGGCCTGGTGTGCTGTGATTCATGGGGTCGCAAAGAGTTGGACACGACTGAGCGACTGATCTGATCTGATCTGATCTGATCTACTTCTATATCTGTGTATATGTATTTTTAAAATATGGGTTCATATTGGTATTGTCTACTTCAGTCCAACACTGGAGACTTCCCTGCACATCCTGGTTCATGTTAACTTTTTTTTTTTTGATATATTGAAAGTTACCATGACTACATACTCAGTGAAGTATCTCTCCCCACTCATCCTTTTTTCCACATTCCAGTTTTCACTCTCTTTCATACTTTTTGTACCCACCAGTAGGCAGCAGAGCTCTTTAGTTTCTGACTATTCTTCCTGTATTTCATCTTTTTTTCCTAATAGTTTATTGAGATAGAATTCACATACCATACCATTTACTCATTTAAAATGTGTAATTTTGTCTTGGGGATATATTCATAAAGTTGTGCAATCATCACTACAGTCAACTTTTAATATTATTTACAATCAGTTTTCTTCACCCCAAAACATACCATTTTTCCTAAGTTCCTCTCTCTTTCAGCCCTAGGCAACCACTAACCTGTCTCTCTATCTATGCCTTTTGTCTTATGAGTTTTTTAATTTATTAATACATCCATATGGCAGAAATTGATTTAGTAATGAAGGTGTTTTTATTAACATGGAAAGATATACACAATATATTTTTCTGTAAATTTTTAAATTTATATTCTCAATATATAATACTTTCAAACAATACATTCCCTTTTATATCAGTCCTTTTTCATTTAGTATGGTATTTTAGAGGTTTATCCATGTAATATCATCTATCAGTATTCCTTTTTCAGTCCAGTCACTCAGTCATGTCCAGCTCTTTGTGACCTCATGGAATGCAGCACACCAGTCATCCGTGTCCGTCACCAACTCCCGGAGCTTCCTCAAACTCATGTCTATCAAGTCAGTGATCCCATCCGACCATCTCATCCTCTGTCGTCCCCTTCTCCTCTTGCCTTCAATCTTTCCCAGCATCGGGGTCTTTTCCAGTGAGTCAGTTCTTCACATCAGGTGGCCAAAGTATTGGAGCTTTAGCTTCAGCATCAGTCCTTCCAATTAATGTTAAGGACTGATTTCCTTTAGGATTGACTGATTGGATCTCCTTGCACTCAAGGGGACTCTCAAGACTCTTCTCTGATACCAAAGTTCAAAAGCATCAATTTTTTGGCGCTCGGCTTTCTTTATGGTCCAACTCTCACATCCACACATGACTACTAGAAAAATCATAGCTTTGACTAGACAGACCTCTGTTGGCAAAGTAATGTCTCTGCTTTTTAATATGCTGTCTAGGTTGGTCATAGCTTTTCTTCCAGGGAGCAAGCATCTTTTAATTTCATGGCTGCAGTCACCATCTGCAGTGATTTTGGAGTCTAAGAAAATAACGTCTGTCACTGTTTCCATTGTTTCCCCATCTGTTTGCTATGAAGTGATGGAACTGGATGTCATGATCTTTGTTTTTTGAACGTTGAGTGTTCGGCCAACTTTTTCAACCCTGTTTCACTTTCATCAAGAGGCTCTTTAGTTCTTCTTTGCTTTCTTCCTTAAGTGTGGTGTCATCTGCATATCTGAGATTATTGATATTTCTCCTGGCAATCTTGATTCCAGCTTGTGCTTTGTCCAGTCCAGCATTTCGCATGATGTACCATGCGTATAAGTTAAATAAGCAGGGTGACAGTATACAGCCTTCTGGTCCTCCTTTCCCAATTTGGAACCAGCTTATTGTTCCATGTCCAGTTCTAACTGTTGCTTCTTGACCTGCATACAGATTTCTCAGGACGCAGGTCAGGTGGTCTCGTGTTCCCATTTCTTGAAGGATTTTTCACAGTTGTGATCCACACAGTCAAAGGCTTTAGCATAGTCAGTGAAGCAGAGTAGATACTTTCCCGGAATTCTCTTGTTTTTTCTGTGATCCAGCAGATGTTGACAGTTTGATCTCTGGTTCCTCTGCCGTTTCTAAAACCAGCTTGAGCATCTGGAAGTTCTCAGTTCATGTACTGTTGAAGCCTATCTTGGAGAATTTTGAGCATTACTTTCCTAGAGTGTGGGATGAGTACAACTATGCAGTAGTTTGAGCATTCTTTGGCATTGCCTTTCTTTGGAATTGGAATGAAAACTGACCTTTTCCAGTCCTGTGGCCACTGCTGAGTTTTCCAAATTTGTTGGCATATTGAGTGCAGTCCTTCCAGAGCGTCATCTTTTAGGATTTGAAACAACTCAGCTGGAATTCCATCAGCTCCACTAGCTTTGCTCATAATGATGCGTCCCAAGGCCCACTTAACTTCACATTCCAGGATGTCTGGCTCTAGGTGAGTGATCACACCATTGCAATTATCTGGGTCACTAAGATCTTTTTTGTATAGTTCTTCCATGTATTCTTTCCACCTCTTCTTAATATCTTCAGCTTCTGCTAGGTCTATACCATTTCTATCCTTTATTGTGCCCATGTTTGCATGAAATGTTCCCTTGGTATCTCTAAAATTCTAAAAGTAGAGCTTCATTTCCTTAATTTTCTAAAGGAACTTCATTCCTTTTTATTGCCATATAATATTGCATTGCATGACATGTTAGTTTCCTAGGACTGCCATAACAAATTACCATAAACTGGATGGCTTAAACAACAGAAATTTATTTTCTTATAGTTCTGAAACTTAGAAGTCTCCAGATATCAGTATATAGAGCCGTAGAGATATTAGTTGGGCCACGTTCAAAAACTATAGGGAAAAATCTTTTCTTGCCTCTTTCTAGCTTCAGGTAGCTCTTGGCAATTAATCTTCAACATTGCTAACATTCCTTGGCTTGTAGCTGAATCACTCCAGTCTTTGCCTCTGTCTTCACGTGTACTTATTGTATGTATTTCTCTGCATCTTCATCTCTTATTGGGCTTCCCTTGTGGCTCAGCTGGTAAAGAATCCGCCTGCAGATGGGAGGAAGGTTCAAAAAGGAGGGGTATATGTATACCTATGGCTGATTCATGTTGAGGTTTGACAGAAAACAACAAAATTCTATAAGGCAATTATCCTTCAATTTTAAAAAATTAATTTTAAAAAAAGAATCCACCCGCAATGCAAGAGACCTAGGTTCGATCCCTGGGTTGGGAAGATCCCCTGGAGAAGGAAAAGGCTACCCACTCCAGTATTCTGGCTTGGAGAATTCCGTGGATTGTATAGTCCATGGCGCAAAGATTTGGACATGACTGAGCAACTTTCACTTCACTTCACTTCACCTCTTATTATAAGGACTTCAGTCACTGAATTTTGGACCTACTCTAGTCTGCTACTGCTGCTGCTAAGTCACTTCAGTCGTGTCCGACTCTGCACGACCCCATAGACAGCAGCCCACCAGGCTCCCCGTCCCTGGGATTCTCCAGGCAAGAACACTGGAGTGGGTTGCCATCTCCTTCTCCAATGCATGCAAGTGAAAAGTGAAAGTGAAGTCGCACAAGTCGTGTCCAACTCTTAGCGACCCTGTGGACTGCAGCCCACCAGGCTCCTCCATCCATGGGATTTTCCAGGCAAGAGTACTGGAGTGGAGTGCCATTGCCTTCTCCGACTCTAGTCTAGTATGATCTTATTTTAAATAATCAGCAAACATGTTATTTCCAAATAAGGTTATAGCCTGAGATTCCAAATGAATGTGAATTTTGGGGGGGTGCTATTCAATGTACCTCTGTATAAATATGGGCTTCCCTGGTAGCTCAGAGGTTAAAGCGTCTGCCTGCAATGCGGGAGATCTGGGTTCGATCCCTGAGTCGGGAAGATACCACATTTTATTTATTCATTCATTGGTTGATGGACATTTCATTTTTATACTTCTTTATGCCCAAAGGAACAGATAGATGAATGTTATTATTTCCTTTTCTTTTCATGTGAAAGGTGGCATACTGTTGATACTCGTTTGCACTTTGCTTTTATCACTGAAGTATATAACTTGGATATTGCTCCATACTACTTCACAGAGGTCCTACCAATTGTAGTCAGACTCAAAAGAGTAGATAGGAATAGCTCCTATCAAACCAATCCTTTCTCAGGTAGCAATTGTAACTCTGGAAAAATATTAGAAAAGAAAATACCAGGGTGTTCTCTGGCGACTTAGTGGTGAAGAATCCACCTTCCATTTCAGGAGATGTGGGTTTGACCTCCGGTCTGGGAAGATTCCCACATGCTGCAGAGCATCTAAGCTCGTTCATCATAACTATTGAGCCTGTGCTGTACAGCCTGGGAGCCACTATTACAACACTTGAGCCACAACGAATGAAACCCATGTGCCCTAGAGTGCTCAGCAGCAAGAGGAGTCACCATAGTGAGAAGCCCATACACCAAAACTAGAGAGTATCCCCTCATCACCACAACTAAGAAAAAACTTGATTCAACCACAAAGACTAGTACAACCAATAAATAAATAAATATTCTTTAAAAAAATTACTGAGAGATACTGGAAAACAATGAAAATCAGGTGGAAACTGAAAGAGAATACATGCAGTCTTACAGACTTCTGGAGCAGATAAAGAGTTTGGGGTGACTACATCAGGGAGAAAGTGAGCAAAGAAATTCCTGAAAGGAAAGAACCATAGAAAAGTAGCCTGAAACTCTGCATAAAGGTCCTGCAGTTGTGGAGAAGGAAGAGATTTGTATGACCCCCGAATTACACATATACAGAGAAGTTCCAGGAGCTCAACCAAAGCTAAAAGAACTGAATGACAATTTCTGTTATTGTCCATTGCTGGAACGAGGAGTTTAGAATTTGAGTTTAGCTAAGTTTAACTGCTTACTTAGTGGACACACAGCCACACCCATTTCCTGCTTTCTGCCGCTGCTTTAGTGCCACAAGTTGGGGACTAAAGTCTTGTCCTTTCCGTACATTCATTTAAAAAATAGGGTAATAATAATTATGGGCTTCCCTCATAGCTCGGTAAAGAATCTGCCTGTAATGCAGGAGACCCAGGTTCCATTCCTGGGTCGGGAAGATCCCCTGGAGAAGGAAATGACAATCCACCCCAGTGTTCTTGCCTAGAGAATCCCATGGACAGAGGAGCCTGATAGGCTCTTGTCCATGGGGTTGCAAGAGTTGTACAGGACTTAGCGACTAAACCACCACCACCAACTGCTTACTTAAAAAAAAAAAAAAATTAATCCTTTTCAAAGATACATAAATGACCAGTCTTTACAATAGAGGTCAACCAACTATTTTTAAAGGGCGCAGGAGTAAATATTTTATAGAGTTGTAGGCCTTGCCTTGTGGTCTTGAAACTACTCAACTATGCCATTGTAATGCAAAACTGTCCATAGAAAATCTGTAAACAAATGGACTTGGCTGCATTCCACTAAAACTTTATTTAGAAAAGTAAATGACTGTCCCTCTGGTTAGAGATTGCCCAACTTCTGTTTCACATCCCGTGCACAGTATTCAGGATATAATCTCAGATTACAAGGAAACATTCACGCTGAAGAGCAAAAACAATCAATGGAGACAAGCTCTGAAATGACACGGATGTGGAATTAGCAGATAGGAGTTTTAAAGCAGTTGTTTTAACTGTATACTCCAAGATGTAAAATATGCTCATATGAATGAACTAATTAGAAAAATCTCAGCAGAGATATAGAAGCTTTTAAAAATAGAAATTCTGGAACTGAAAGTACAGCTTCCGAAATTAAAAATTCACTACCTGCTCTGAGCAATTTAGAGATGATAAAAGAGCTAGCAAACTTGAATACAGATCTATTGAAATTATCAAGTCTGAGGAACAGAGAGAAAAAAAGACTGAAACAGAATGAACAGAGTTTCTGTAACCTGTGGGACAATATCAAAGGGCCTAGTGTATGTGTATTTAAAATCCCAGAAGGAAAGGAGAGAGAAAATGGGGCAGGAGAAATGTTTGATTGAATAATAGTTGAACGTTTCATAATCATGATTAAAACCATGAATTTAAGGATTTGGAAAGCTCAATGTATACCACAAACAGAATAAATACACAGAAAATCAAAACTAAACATATTATAAAACTACTGAAAACAAACGATAAAGAGAGAAAGTTGCTAAAGCAAAATAGCACATTACATACAGAGGAAACATTCAATGAATAATTGCAGGTTTCTCATCAGAAGTGTTGAGGGTCAAACGAGAATGGAAAATCTTCAAGTCATTGGAGATAGAAGTCAGGTTATCTTTGGAGGGGATTAGTAATTTCACGAAGGGAATGTTTCCACATAACATACCACCCGACAAGTTAGTAGCTTAAAAAAAAGTTTTATTAATGATTCTGTAATCAAGAATAGGCTCAAGTGAGCAATTCTTCTACTGGTCTTGACAGTAGTCACTTGTATGACTGCATTCAATTAGTGTGTTGCCTGCAAGCTGGATTTGTTAGGGTTGCCTGGAAGCCTCTCTGTCTGTCTCCGTTTAGTCTTAGAGTCAGTACTTCCGGCCTCAGGCTTACAGTTTATACCCCTTTTAAATATGTGTTATACTTCAATAAAAAGTTTACTTTCAAATGGGGTACAATCAGTGGAAAACCTAGTTGTTAAAGAATAACGTAGCAAATACAGTTATTACAGACTGTTTCAGAGAAAACAAGTATTTCCTATCTGTCTAGTGTAAAGTTTTTGTAAGGAAAATTAATAGATGACAGAGAAAAAAAATATTTAACTTTAGGTTGCAGTTAGATGGCTCCAACTTCAAAGGATGTAAGAAGCTGTTAAAAGAGTTTTGAGCAGAGGACTCGTGTGATAAGAACAGTAGTTTAGGTGATATAATTTCATGCTAGTGTATAAGATCAAATGGAGGAGAGAGAGGTTATAATCAGGCAGACTTGTTTGGAAGCAACGATTCAGATGTGTACCTATAAGCATTTGAACTAGAATGGTGGAAATTTAATGAGAAAGAAGGTAATAAAATTTATTTATTCCATATACAGGGATTGAGGACCTACTATGTTCCAGGCACTGGGTAGGGAACTCACAATATATGAAATAGAAGTATAGAGAAATAATCACAGTTTGTTGTAATCAGAGTTTTAACAGATGAATGCTTAAGGGGTTAAGGACACAGGATGAGGAATCAACTAATTATATGGAAGAGTCTAATACATGTTTTATACAAGAGTAAACATTAGGTGAGTATTTGCAGTTTGGCGAGCAAAAGCCTAAGTAAAGAAGAGGAGAGCATCTTGCACTGAGGACGTGGCAGAGTATGTCTGTGTGTCCAGGCGAAGCCACAGGCACGAGGAGCTAGAAAGACAAAGGAAGGATTCCATGGCCAAGGGCAAAAGGTGCCATGACAACGTAAGTAGGCAAAAATTACCCTAAGAAGAGTATGAGTAACTAGAAGAATGATAATACAAATGGGAACTCCATGTTAAGAATTATGCAGCCTATAGATATTTTTCATCTGAGTGTACCTGAAATACCCAGAGAGTATTTTTTTTATGTATGTTTGAACACTAAATGTGTTTCATCGGTGAAATTCTGAATATCATACACTCATCATAGGTTTTTAAAGCCAACAAACAACCTAGAATTGATTATTGACCATTGGCATAGTTTTTTTTTTTTCAAAATTACAATATGTAAAATAAAAGAAAATTTACCTGAATTTTTCTTAACTCAGAAGAAAAGAAATAGGGTAACTAAATGAGAAACAGAACTGTTACAAATGTTCCAAAGGTTTGGATCTAAATTATCAAATTAATTCCTCTTTCATTTGTTTTAAAATACTGTTGTTTCAAGAACCACCAATTATCAGCTAATGCTAGATCTATAATTATGTGTTAATATATGACAAGGCTGGCAGTCTCCACAGAAGACTGGCATTTAGCAGATGCTCGAATCTGCTGTTGGTCCAATGAATCTGTAGCTCAGAAATTTTCCTACAAAGAACCTCTATTGTTCAGGTTACACATCCATTTTTGAAGACACAATCCACTGACTACAGTCAGTATTACCTGAAAAATTACACAATAATTGATTAAAAATCCAAATCAAACTTTGATACTATGGATCCATTATGAGTGTTTGAGAACTAGGGGGCAGAAAGAGATAGAAGCTTATTAAAAAACACAAGGGGTAATTGTGAAAGTAATAGATATGTTGATTGTCTTGATTGTGGTGATAGTTTCATGGATATATATACTACATACTTAACAAATTATACACTTTAATATGTGCAGTTTACTGGATGTCAATCTGTTACCTACCTAGGTTCTTGGACTCTTTAATCAATAGAAATTGATAAGAGGTCAGAGGAGAAATTCAGGCCAAGATTTACTAGGACTCATACCGCAGCACAGGGAATGAAAACAAGTTCCCTTTATCTCTCCCCAATGCCCAATGTGGGGGTGAGCTGGTCCTGTTAATGGAGTGAGGGTAGGGGCAGTGGCTGGGGCTCAAGGGGTGGCTTAAGTGGTCTACCCAGCCCCTTGGTGGTGCTGTGGGCAAGGATCACGCACACTACCCTGCTTTTGCTCTGGTACCTCAGAAGTACCAACTGGGACTTGGCTTTTTTGTATATTGTTCATAATTTGCCCCAGCTATGCATGCATGCATTTTTAGTTTCTTAGTGTTTCTTTGAATTTTTTTGCTCTAGGAAACATTTGTCCTTGTACAAAAACTCCAGTAGAGGGTTCCGAGCCATAGGTTTCAGTATGTCTCAAATCATAGCTTAGTGCAGCTGTTATTAAAAGAAATTAATCTTAGAATGGTCAGATATAATATTTGGGATCCTGCACCGTTATTCCGGAGAAGGCAATGGCACCCCACTCCAGTACTCTTGCCTGGGAAATCCCATGGACGGAAGAGCCTGGTAGGCTACAGTCCATGGGGTCACTAGGAGTCGGACACGACTGAGCGACTTCCCTTTCACTTTTCACTTTCCTGCATTGGAGAAGGAAATGGCAACCCACTCCAGTGTTCTTGCCTGGAGAGTCCCAGGGATGGGGGAGCCTGGTGGGCTGCCGTCTATGGGGTCGCACGGAGTCGGACACGACTGAAGCGACACAGCAGCAGCAGCAGCAGCACCATTATTCATATTTTAAAAGATCTAGTCATTTTTAAGTGGATATACACAATTTGAACTAATCTAGGTTACCTGAATTATAATGAATTGAGTGTGGTGATTTTTTAACCAGAGTCTTAAGATAATATGCTTTATTAAGTATAGATTTGTGTGTTTGTGAATCTGTGCTGAGGCTCCCCAGGTGGCTCAGGTGGTAAAGAATCTGCCTGCAATGCAGGAGACCCAGATTCAATCCCTGGGTCGGGAAGATCCCCTGGAGAAGGGAATGGCAACCCACTCCAGTATTCTTGCCTGGAGAATTCCACGGACAGAGGAAGCCTAGCGGCTGATTCTGGATAATTTCTTTTTTTGAGAATGTATTTCTGTGGACTGGATATTTAAATTGTCCTTCAAGCAGGTTTTATAATACATCAGTACCACCTTAGTTTGAGTAGTTTTTCCTTATGAGAGATGCAGAAAGATCGATGTCTCAAGTGCCCCAGATCATAATAAATACTTTAAATACTTTTCTTACCTTTATACACTTTTGCTTTTATTAATGAGCTTTAAAAAAAAAAACTGAACTATTAATGGCTTTCTCCCAGTGTCATACTAGCTGTGAAAAGTGAAAGTGTTAGTCATTCAGTCATGTCTGATTCTTTGCCACTCCATGGACTGTAACCCACCAGGCTCGTCTGTCCCTGGAATTCTCCAGGCAAGAATACTGGAATGGGTAGCTATTTTCTTCTCTAGGGGATCTTCCCAACCCAGGGATTACAAGAAGATTCTTTACCCTCTGAGCCACCAGGAAAGTCCATCATCCTAATTGTGGTTGAGACTAATGTGAACTCTAGGTTGGTTGGTTGGTTTTTCTTTTTTTCTTTCTTTGAACTCTAGTTTTTAAAGGTTAATTCTATTGGTAGAACATAGATGTATTAGAGTACATAAGGACTCTGATAAAAGATCAACTGAGGATATGTGATATAAGAGGATCTTTTAAAAGAATTGGTATTTGATGCTTGGGGGTGTAGTCAATCAGATGCCTATATAATGTTACTAAAATACAAATAAGTGAAAATATTCATATCCTTTAATACAGTATTTTCAGTTCTTAAAATTTAATCAAAATAAGACTATATGTGAAAACAGTTATATCATTTTTATGCATAATAGTAAAAATTAAACAAAACTTGATGGAATGGATAAAGTATGTTATTTACTTAAGGCTACCATTAAAAATGATACTGCAATTTTAGACTATCCTTACATATTGTGTTAGATGAACAATGCAAAGTGTTTGTTCATTTTGTGAAACATCATTACTTAAAATTTGAGGACTTTTCAATAGTATACAAAAATCAGAATATTAAATTACCTGCCACTACAGTCAAAACAGCAAAAGTGATTATGTTGGAGGTGGGGGTAAGATGATAAGTACTGTGTGTTTTCCATATCTTATTTCTATATATTTTTAAAATTATGTTGTTTTTAAAAGAACACAAGCCTTTTAATTAAGTATACAAATTTAGTTACCCTAAAGTAATATAGACTACTAGTGTCTGAAGCTCTGGGGTTTCATTAGTACAGTGATGACTTAATTAACAAATCCTCGATGAACAAAACCTCTTTCCCCAAGACTGGCCTTGGTTCAGCAGACATGAGGGAAGGATCAATTTTCTCTGAGCTAGATTGGTGGCAGCAGGGACTAATGAGGCAGGGCCCTGAAAGTAGCTCTCTCTCAGATCTGACTCCTCAGGGGTTAGCTAGAGCTGATGCTAAGGGCACTGCTGTGCTCCTGGGACCTACACAGCCTGGTTACCCAGGTGTTAAAAAAACAATTTCTGTGCCAAGACCATATGTGGCTTTTAAGAGACTCGGCAGGACTCTTGATTTAGGCAGAGCATTCCTAGTGTGGAATGAGTAGGCTAGAAAATAGCAAAGTGGGAATTCCATGTGCCAGGAAGCTTCCACTCGTCTTCTGTGTGCTCAGTGCGCTGCTTTTTTTATTTTCTGGGTTTTATTTTATTCAACTATGAAATGAAAGGACTGACGAGAAAATCTCTACTGTATCTTTCAATTCTAATGGTCTCTGTGTCCAGATTGCTCTAATGGTCTATATGTCTAGATCAGGAGTCAGCAACCTTTCTGTACAGGGTCAAGATATATGACCTCAGTTGAGGCTGTTTAACTCTGCCTCTAGTTTGAAAGTATCCCTATATAACAATACATAATCAAATGGAAATAGCTAGATCTGGCCCATAAGCCAGAGTTGGACAACCTCTGGTCTAGATTTTGTCTTAAGATTTATATATTTTTGGCTGCTCCGGGTCCTCATTGCTACATGCGGGTTTTCCCAGGTTGTGCTGAGTGGGAACCGTTCTCGAATTGCGGTGTGCAGGCTTCTCACTGAGCTGGCCTTTCTTGTTGCAGAGCTCGGGCTCTAGGCACAGAAGCTCAGCAGCTGCAGCTGTCCGGCTCTAGTGCACTGACTCAGTAGTTGTGGTTCGAGGGCTTAGTTGCTCCATAGCGTGTGGGATCTTCCCCTGCATTGCCAGGCAGATCCTTAACACTAGATCACCAGGGAAGCCCCGCTCTATTTATTAGTGTAATGTAAGTATTAAAAGAATTCTTAGGGGGCTACAACATAAACCTTGTATCAGAGGGCCCATTCTCTCAGATTTTTTACTTTTAAGGTTACTGAAACATAAATGGTATTTCAGAGAGTTCCCTGGTGGCCTGGTGGTTAAAATTCCAGGCTTTCACTGCCATGTCCTGGTTTCATTCCCTGGTTGGGAAAGATAATAGATAAAAAGATGAAAATAAGTAAATAAAATGATATTTCAAAGTCAGTGTTTAACAGCTTGGAAGAAAAGGATAAAATACCTTGTCATCAAACTATTATAGTAAATTATCTGGAGTAGAGGAGCCCTGTGATTCCCAACTAAGGAAGAAATGGTATCTATAATACTTGTGACTAGATTCTTTAAAATCCTCAAAACTGTCAACCTAGTAGGAGAGAAGTTCAACAGCCTGTTAATATCGTTTCTTATAAAATAGGCTAAATCAGTCCTTTCATGGTAGTGTACACTTCAGACCGTGTGTGTGTGTGCACTTTTCTAGAAAAGGCCAACTGCCATGCTAGGCAGGCTTCAGATTTCCATCTATCTTGTGTTGGGCTTATATATCTCAGTCTTAGGTTACCAGGATTCCAACATGGAAATCAGAGTATGATCACTTTGGAGACCTTTGTTAGTTCTCCCACGTTAGGCCTCATCCAGTATACTTTGTCTAGCATTTATAGCAAACTGTATACTTTTGTTTGCTGTAACAACAAAGAAATCATAGGTTGGGTTAATTAACTCAGGCCTATTATTATATAAAGGGATCAGTACAGTGATACTTTATCTGCCTGCTGCTGCTGCTAAGTCGCTTCAGTCGTGTCTGACTCTGTGCGATCCCACGGACTGCAGCCTACTAGGTTCCTCCGTCCATGGGATTTTCCAGGCAAGAGTATTGGAGTGGGTTGCCATTGCCTTCTCCTGCCAAGTCGCTTCAGTTGTGTCTGACTCTGTGCAACCCCAGAGATGGCAGCCCACCAGGCTTCCCCTCCCTGGGATTCTCCAGGCAAGAACACTGGAGTGAGTTGCCATTTCCTTCTCCAATGCATGAAAGTGAAAAGTGAAAGTGAAGTCGCTCAGTTGTGTCCGACTCTAGCGACCCACCCCATGGACTGCAGCCCACCAGACTCCTCCGTCCACAGGATTTTCCAGGCAAAAGTACTGGAGTGGGGTGCCATTGCCTTCTCCATGCCTTCTCCTAGGGAAGTCTAAAACATTCTTCTCAGCCAGCTTGCTTTCATCTAAACACTTGGGATCTTTTACTTTCTAAGCTGCAGAGCATGAACTCTTTACTGGCCTATCCCACTAAACACAGCTGTGAGCACAGCAGAACTGACATATTCTTTGAGTTACAGCTTGTCCAGAATGAGCAGTTGTACCATCCCAGCATAGGAACATCTATAGCTGTTACTTTGATACAGCAGTTTTCAGGGTGTGAACCCATTGGAGGTATCCAGGACACTCTCAGAGTGTCTTCCATGAAGGCAGAACTGTTTCACAATAATACTAAGACATTGTCTTTATGACTCAATTTCAGTAGAGTTTTCCAGAGAGTGCATAATGTGTAATACAGCAACAGATTTAATACTGAAGTAGATATGAAAACCCTGCTGTCTTTTATTAAATCAGACATTAAAGCGATTAGCAAAAATGCAAGTTTTCAATAATATTTTTATTTGGAATATATTATTTTTATAAAAATATGTTAAAATTTAATAGGTATATTAATAAACTTTTCCACCCTCTTTTAAAATTTCTAATACAGTAAGTATTGATAAATATAACTTACATAAACAAATGGCATTTGGGGTCCTCAATCTTTAAAAGTATTGTATATGTCCGAGAACCCAAAAGTATATCTCCCAGTTACTAATAACAATCTCAGCATATTTTCATACATAAAATGTCAACTGAAATTTCCCCATTCAGCCAACAGATGTTAAGAATTCAGTGCTTATCCTTTCAGACATCTTTCTACTGAGTGCTTGCATGCCTACAGTACATAATTTTTTATATATAGAATTATATTGTACTTTTTCTCTGAATTCTTATAAAATCCTAAGGTCTTTAGAAGGGCATAGGAATCACCTTATTTCATTCCCAACTCAATTCAAGAATCCTTTCTAAAACATGCACTGCCTAGCAGATTGTTCATTTTGGTTTTATAAACCCTAAATTGTTAGAAAATTCTTCTTTCTGTTAAACAGAAATTTACTTTCTTATAAATCTCTGCATTGGTTCTAATTTCACTTTCTGTAGCTATGTAGAATCCATCTTATCTATCTTCACTGTGTCTCATCCTGGATATTTTCTTCTGACCTATCTTCCAGTTCACTGATTCTTTTGTAAGCTGCATCTGAGTTTCTTTTAAATAGTATTCATTGAATTCTTATTTTCAGTTTTTGTTTAAACCAATGAAATTCTTATCTGTTTTTCATACTTTATAGTCCTCTGCTAAAATCTTCAGTTTTTAACTTATAATCAGTAAGTACAGTCATTTCAGAGTTTCTGTTTGATGGGTTCATTATCTGGACCACTTGGGGCTACTTTCTGTTGTATAATTTCTGGTGGTTTTAATTTCTTGCTTTTCTTATATTACTATTTTTTATTGTGTTTGAGACTTTGTATTTGGAAAATTCTTTGTGGAAATAATTCGAGGTATAGGCTAATTCGTGTTTTCTTTTGGCAAGCACGAGTCCACTGGCATACTAGAAGCATCTTGATCTAAGTTTAGGTATTTTGATGATTGGAGTATAAACCACAGTCCATTGCTTAGGCCTGTCTACCTCCTGTATACCCTAAACCTGCAGTTCTTTGGAGGGCCATCTCACTTTATAGGGTCTAGATTCCAAGTTTTGTCCTCCAGCGATATCAGACATCAGACTCACCTCTCTGGGCTCTATTATCCCTTATGTCCTACCCTGGTAATTTTTCACTCTTTTGTTAGGGCATCAGTACCTTCAAGCACATTTTAAGGATATTTTTTGCCCATTCTAATTCTTCTTCATGGGATGGTTGGTCCAAACTGCTTAATCTCTTACTATCAGAAGCCCCTAAAACCTGCTTAAACTCATACTAATATTTCTCTATTCTTCTAGGTTGCTAGAGAAACTATTAGGGAGCAGAGATAACCATGAAAGGGCGTCCTCATAGACACATTTTACCGTCTGTACCACATTTATCCAGATGCTCTTTAGAACACATGTTGAATGTTTAATCTGATCTTGCATTTCATTTCAGACACAGTGAAGGTGTTATCAAATTCAAATAAGCAGTTATTCTGTAGTCTTCATCTCATAATTTTGCAATGTTAAGATTAATAATGCAGTGCTACCCTTTTTATATATATATTTATTAGCCAGGTTAGGCTAAGGCAGCCGCCTACTAACAAATAACCCTCAGAATCTTAATGACATTCAATAATAGATATTTCTTTTTCTCTTGCATTCTTTTTCTTCACTTGGTAGCTGAGGCCCTCATCCACGTTTTCTCCTATCTGGGATCAACACGGAAGGGCAGTCCCAATCAGGGGCATGTTATTTGCATTAGAGGGGTAAAGGCATGATGAAATACTACACAGTAGTTGCTACATCTCTTGCATCATCTCCCCTCACATTGCATTAGCTGAAGCAAGTCATGTGGCCTGATAATAATCAGGTAGGAAGTACAGTCCTTATTACAGAACGTATAATAGTTCCCCCCAGGAATGAGCCCAGTAAGGAGGAGCAGTGAATACGATGTATCCGTGGACCCGTTTTTCCGTCCTGGGTTTATATTCTAGTCTTCTTGAAATATAGTCTAGTCTTCTTGAGATAAAACTAATGGTCTTATTGTAATTTGGGGTTATATCCTAAATTTATCATAAATTACACTGACAACAAAAAAGTCAGAACATGCTATTCTTTAAACCTTAAATTAAAGTAGAGAGTGGGGTTTGTTTTAAAAGCCACTTGCATTGCCCTTCTTTAAAACATAATTCTGTGTGTGCACAGTTTCTTTCATCTGGTGTTCTCTAACTTCCTTCACCCCACCTCTTTTCCCAGTAGTGATAATGGAATTTGTTTTTCAGGGAGTTAAATCTTTCATATTGACCTCTCGGTATTACAGCATAGCCCAGTTGTTCTCTTGTTTTGTATTATACCTTCATTAGCACTAAATTTTTCATCCTAGCTTTCCTAGGATTTTTATTTTTATGGGTTTTTTTTTTATTCTTTAAATAACATTTTCCCCATTTATTTGCACATCTTCTCTCTTCTTGATTGTTTCATTGTCCACCCACCAAAGATATATGTACTGTCTCTTATCTTTTCATTCATCATGTATGCTCTTAAATTCTAAACTCAGAGATTCTCAGTCCTCTTTTATAGTTACAGTGTTTCTCTAGTTGTTCTCCTATTACTATTCAAAATGTTTTTGTGATGTATTGGGATTTTCTTCAGTGTTTGAGGTTCTCTAACACTGAACTGAACTGAACGTGTCCTTTTATTTTCATGCATCAGACCAATTGCTACTATATTTATATGGGTTCTCATATAATTTTTTTTAATGAGGAAAGTATTGAGCAGCATCAGGATTTTATTATTCCTTACTCTAAAATATAACATTTATTTAATAATGAGATGAAAATACAGGCTTTATGAGATATAATTCCTGTGTCAAAAAGCTGTAAGTGCTTCTACTGTTTTGTGACACCCTGAATGATGTCTGCTTTCTTTGTGTTAAATCTAATAGTAAATGATCCCAAGGACTATCATAAAATCCCCTGTCATTAGCTCTAGAAATGCCTTGATGAGTAACTTGCTTGATGGGATAAAAGCTTCAGTAAACTGATGTCCCCACCTGAGTGATTAATTCCAAAATATTATTTGTCTAACACATTGTTGTCAATGACAACTGAATAAGAACTTTTAGGAGCAGTTGGCTGTCCAACGATCGCAAATTTCAAGGCTATGCAAATTGTGCCAGTTCAGCCCAGCTCTTTTCTCTATTATCATATCAATTGAGTCAGTTCATAGTAGACAAAGCAAGGTTATGGGAACCACCTAGAGCATCATGCACCATTTAACATCAATGCAGCATACAAGAACATCTGCAACTTCAATCTTATTAACAGTGGAGAGAATGGAAGGCAATAAACAGCTTTCTTCACCATTTAATTGCAAAATAGTATTTCCTAATGTTTGCATTGTTTATCAACAGGAACTTCATCAATAATTGTATAATTATGGTTGCCTAGATTACATAGGCAACCCTCATGCATCTTGTCATTTATCACAGAGAGGTCTGAATTCAATCTGAATTTGAACACACAATTCAAGACTAATAATGTAAGTCCTTTGAAATGTGAGTTGTATAATATAGATAATTTGTGCAGTAGGAGAATGGCAGTTTATGATTTTTCAGTCACTTTGGGGATTAAGTTAACACAGAAAAGACTGAAAGGCAGTGAAAAATGAGGGGAAGCCACTAGTTAGATTCTAACATAGATCCATTGAACATGAAAGTAGGTTATGTTCTTTAGAATTAATCACGAGTAATTAGATGTTTGCTTTAGGCCAAAATTGGGCTGAATTAAAACAGAATTATTATGCTGAGGTCTTCCTCTCAGTCTCTATACTTAAAGGGAGAAATGGCAGAAAACTACAAGTATACTGAGAAAAAAAACTATGGTGGCCAAAGTTAGAAATTGTAAATGCAGAGGAAGACTTGACATATCTGTTCAGTCTTCGCCTTTGTTGCTTTTTGAAGCCATATAACATCACTATCCCTAATGAGCGAAATTTGAGTGTTTGTAGCAAGCAACCAAGTGCATTCTTCAAGCTCTGCGGAAGCAGGGAGTTTCTTTTGGCACACACTGCAAAATAGCCAAGAAAAATGAGAGGAAATAATATAAGTCCGGTAACAGTTATTGGTGTGGTCAGTGGGAGTTGTCTCATAATAAAACACGAGCAGGAAAATGTGAAAAATAAGAGGTACATTTGAAGTAAGTCAGGCAAGGGACTGGTCTGAAAAGTTTATATCTTTTAAACAAGAAAATCTCATATTTTTACTTAGATTTATTTTGTATATGAGGAAAACCAGAAGCCTATTCATGAAATTAGGTCTGAAACATTTCAATATTTAGAATATTTTCTCCCCCTGATAAGTCTGTATTTATACCTTTAATATTCTTCATTCATCTTCTATCACTTCTTTTTAAAGATTGCAAGAGGAAGAAAAAAAAATTGCTATAGTGAAGTATCCACAGAGTAGAAGAATATATAGAGTTTTTGTCCCATTTTTTGGTTGGTCTGGGTATAGTGAACATAACTGAAGCTTTCTTAACATGACAGTTGACCTATCATTTCCTCCACCTGAGGGATTCCAAGAACGGATGTGCTGGAGGTAATGCTTTGACCTGTAATTACATAACATTATGCCTAGAAACTTTTTTTTTTTTTTTTAAGTTTTAAGTAGTTACAACCTCTGCTATAAACTTTGAAAAAGTTCTAGCTCTGAAGAATGAGAGTGGAGATTTTATACGCATGCATATATATATAGATATACATGCATATCCATATATATATGTCTCTCACTTAAAATACCTCAGGGAAAACATCTGTCTATGCTGGGGCTTTGTGTAAATATGTAGTGCCAATTCTGACACTTGCACACCTTTCCTTTAAAGAACTTATATGCAAACATTATTCAGGAACCTTTTCTAGGGGCTATTTATCAAAACTGCTATGATAATAACTCTATCATAATGAGTCCTGGTCTCTGTTTAGGGAGTAATCGATAAACTAAAAATTAATGTTCCATAATTCACATTACAATGCACATGTAATTATTTGAGATGAGGCAAACCCTGTGCATTTAATTTACAACTATAATTAAGTAAACTCATTTGATACTAATTAGGTGAGCCTAAAAGGATCATAGGTTTGTGTATTTAATTATCAAAGTACAATCAGCAACCAATTTCTGAAAAGCTTTCCTAGCTTGAGTTCAACATTGATCTTTGCCCACACTACAATTTTATCTTCCTGGACCTTCAGTAAATTAAAAGGCAATGTGAATCATGGAAAATCTACTTGGTGGGTTAGCTTTTTTGGTAATTTGTAATTCACCATCTGAAAACAAGGGCTTATATATACTGGAGTTTTATATCTGTTAAAATAGTACATCAAAAATGAGGGAGAAATTAAGATATTTCCAGTTAACAAAAGCTAGAGGAGTTCATTACTGGTCAGTCAGTCAGTTCAGTTGCTCAGTTGTGTCTGACTCTTTGTGACCCCACGAACTGCAGCACACCAGGCTTCCCTGTCCATCACCAACTCCCGGAGCTTACTCAAACTCATGTCCATCAACTCGGTGATGCCAGCCAACCATCTCAACCTTCGTCGTCCCCTTCTCCTCCCGCCTTCAATCTTTCCCAGCATTAGGGTCTTTTCCAGTGAGTCCTTGCATCAGGTGGCCAAAGTATTGGAGTTTCAATTTCAGTATCAGTCCTTCCACTGAATATTCAGGACTGATTTCCTTTAGGATTAACTGGTTGGATCTCCTTGCAGTCCAAGGGACTCTCAAGAGTCTTCTCCAACATCACAGTTCAAAAGCATCAATTCTTCGGCGCTCAGCTTTCTTTATTGTCCAACTCTCACATACATACATGACTACTGGAAAAACCAAAGCTTTGACTAGACAGACCTTTGTTAGCAAAGTAATGTCTCTGCTTTTTAATATGCTGTCTAGACTTGTTATAGCTTTTCTTCCAAGGAGCAAGTGTCTTTTGATTTCATGGCCACAGTCACCATCTGTAGTGATTTTGGAGACCAAAAAAATAAAGACTGTCACTGTTTCCATTGTTGCCCATCTGTTTGCCATGAAGTGATGGGACTGGATGGCATGATCTTAGTTTTCTAAATGTGGAGTTTAAAGCCAACTTTTTCACTCTCCTCTTTCACTTTCATCAAGAGACTTTTTAGTTCCTCTTCACTTTCTGCCATAAGGGTGGTGTCATCTTCATATCTGAGGTTATTGATATTTCTCCCAGCAATCTTGATTCCAGCTTGTGCTTCATCCAGCCTGGCATTTCTCATGATGTACTCTGCATGTAAGTTAAATAAGCAGGGTTACAATATACAGCCTTGACGTACTCCTTTCCTGATTTGGAACCAGTCTGTTGTTCCATGTCCAGTTCTAACTGTTGCTTCTTGACCTGCATACAGATTTCTCAACAGGCCGGTCAGGTGATCTGGTAATTCCATCTCCTTAAGAATTTTCTATCATTTGTTGTGATCCACATAGTCAAAGGCTTTAGTGTAGTCAGTAAAGCGTAAGTAGATGTTTTTCTGGAACTCTCTTGCTTTTTCGATGATCCAGTGGATGTCATTAATGGTAGACCTGCCCTATAAGAAATCCTTCAGGCTGAAATGAAAGGATCCTGGACAGTACTCAAAGCCATGTAAAGAAATAATTCCAGTAAAGGTAATTACATAGGTGAATGGCCAGTGTTCTTGTGTTTTGAGTTTCTAACTCCTCTTTTGTTTCAAACATGATTTAAAAAATACATTTAACAGTAATTATAAATATATGTTAATGGACACATCTGCATAAGATGCAATTTGTAGCACCATCATAATAGGGAAAAGGAACAATATGGAAGCATAGGAAACTAATTTGGTTTCAATTCAAATTAGATTGTTATATATTTAGAATGTTAATTGTAATCCCTGTTGTACCCACTAAGAAAATATTTGAGAAATACAGAAGTTTCCTCTATTTTATTAAAATAGTATCTAAAAATTATTTTATGAGAAAATGTATTTGTTTGCTAGCTTAGAAGTCTTTTAATTCTACCATTAGTCAATCACCAAATATTTATTATGTACCTAATAATGGGTTTCTGCTACATTTCAATAATTATCTCCAGTTCTTCCCACTAAATGTATAAACATATAATCAAGAAAGACTTGTTATATGATGTCTAGAGTGACTTCATAGACTTGGAATATGTTAGATAAAATGTTCACATTCTTTCTTTTTAAAGAAATTACTGTTGTCTCTGCTGGAGTCTTCATTGCTGTGCACGAGCTTTCCCAAGTTGTAGCAGGTGGGGGCTACTCTCTAGCTGCAGTGTGTGGGCTTCTCACTGTGGTGGCTTCTCCTGTTGTGGAGCACAGGCTCTAGGCTGCATGGGCTTCTGTAGTTGCAGGTCTTGGGCTTAGATGCCTCATGGCACACAGGATCTTTCCAACAAGGGGTTGAACCTGTGTGTGCCATACATAAGCAGGTAGATTCCTAACCACTGGACCTCTAGGGAAGCTCTTCACATTTTCATATTTCTTAATGGCATTTATTCTGTAAAGAATGTGAAAACGTGTGCCCATGACTTTCCCTGAAGGTGTTAAAGATGTTTCTGTCTGCATACCTTTCAAACCAGGGTACCTGGATGTAGGTAGAAGGCACCTATATGATCCAGTATGTGTTCCCTTCACTCTTAGCATATTAAGGGTATTGCCATCACTACCAGAAAATGTGAACCGTAGCCACAGATGCTCAAATTCTAAGCTTTCAGAATGTGCTTCATGCGAAACATAAAGGCTTTTCCCTTTCCTTATCAGCTACCACTATGGTAAAATAAAAACTAAACTGCTGATGCAAATGTTGCTCACAGAGAACATTTACTTAACATTAACTAAAATGTGCTATTAAAATAGGTGAATAAATTCATACCTGGCCTATTGATGCTTCTTTATTTCTTTGGGAATACTAGTGCAATTTGTCAGTATTAAAACAGAGACTTTTTGTTGTTGTTGTTAATAGCAAGGCCTAAATTTCTTCTGTCCAGATATAACCAATGTCAAGAAGTCACACCCCACACAATTAAGGACACCAGCCTTGCAGCACTGACATCTACAGCCTGACCAATTTGTATCTTGTCTCTGGGTCATCTGAGGAAGTATAAGTGGTATTGTGGGCTGTAAACAGACCAAGTCTAGCAGGTGCCATTTACATAAACTAGAGTATCAGTAGTATCCGCTGCAGCTGTACAAGATGGTTTTCTTAAATTGAATTATCTCTCATCTTCTTCCAGTCTCAGAAACAAAGATGCTGGGTTTTGGGGCGGGGGGTGGTTTGTATCATTTGAAGAACTATCTAGTAGTTTAACATAACTAGCAAAGTATAAAGACTTGACACCTAATGGCTTCTATTCTGTCCTCTCATGGTGAAAATTATTTGGTGACTTCAGAAGAGTAATAGACATTTAGAATGACACTTTGGACAGGAAAATGGAAGCAGCAACTAAGGATTATTAGTAGAACCAGTTCTAAGAGGCATTAGCAGTAATCGGCTCAGTATTAGATGACAGACACAAGCCTGTTTGGAAAGAGGGTCTTTATCATTTTTTAATAGGGTTGTGCCATTCTTTTTAATCTACTTATAGGTATGAGTATGATCCTTAAACTATTCCTGCAACTTTTCAAAAATCTGATGCTACAAATTCTGTTCATAAAGAGTAGTGAGGAGTACAACCAAGCTTAAAGAGCAATATAAAATATTGTAATTGAGAGGTTTTCTTCAAACAGGTAATTAACCATACGTTTATACATTTTAATCTACTTTTAAGTGCAAGAGAGATTGGTAAATGCCTCAATAAAGAAAAGTGTTCTGTTTAAATTGGATAAAATCGTTGTTTACTAGTGTTTATCGCTGTACTCCAAGTAGTCAAGTGATCTGTGAATCCAATTTAGTTTATTGGACAGTAAATAGAACTCATAACTTTTATCAGTATTTGTCAGGGAGCCCTCTGAAATTCACTCCATACTTTGAGGAAGTTTAATTTTATTGTATAGAATAGACTTTAATTTTTTTTTGTTTCCTTTTAAACCTATGACATTACCTTAAAGCATTATCATCCCTGCAAACCAGATTGCACTAAACTTAGTGATATTTTGTTAATGCTTTCTTGCTCTAAGATTTCTTAATCCATAGGATAAAAAGGGAGCCATTGGTTCCCTCATATCTGATACAGCTTTTCCTTTGCAAACTTAACAATATTACCATTGCCACCACCAGCAATTCAAAAAGAAATCTTACCAATAGAAAGCCCATGATTAGAAGTAATGGTATCAGTAGCATCTTCATTGATAATGGAGAATAGCTTTGTACATCCATATCCATTTGAAAATCTTTACTGTTATACTCAGGAAGAAATACATGGTTTTAGAAGGGGGTCCATTTAGAATACCAGTAGTATCTTATATCCCCCTATTGCAATGATTAGGACTAAACCACAAGAAAAGAAGGACAGGAAGGATGGAGGGAGGGAGAAAGCCATCAATGTTTGATTGCTCAATTTTTTCCATAACACTACTCAGTTCAGTTCAGTTACTCAGTCATGTCCAACTCTTTGTGATCCCACGGACTGCAGCACACCAGGCTTCCGTGTCCATCACCAACTCCCGGAGCTTGCTCAAACTCATGTCCATCAAGTAGGTGATGCCATCCGACCATCTCATCCTCTGTCGTCCCCTTCTCCTCCTGTCTCAGTCTTTCCCAGCATTGAGGTCTTTTCCAGTGAATCAGTTCTTCACATCAGGTGGCCAGAGTATTGGAGCTTCAGCTTCAGCATCAGTCCTTCCAATAAATATTCAGGACTGATTTCCTTTAGGATTGACTGGTTTGATCTCCCTGCATTCCAAGGGACTCTCAAGGGTCTTCTCCAATACCACAGTTCAAAAGCATCAATTCTTCAGCACTCAGCTTCCTTTATAGTCCAACTCTGACATCCATAGATGACTCCTGGAAAAACCATAGCTTTGACTATCTGGACTTTTGTTGGCAAAGTAATGTCTCTGCTTTTGAATATGCTGTCTAGGTTGGTCGTAGCTTTTCTTCCAAGGAGCGAGCTCATTTGATTTCATGGCTGCAGTCACCATCTGCAGTGATTTTGGAAACCAAAGAAATAAAGTCTGTCACAGTTTCCATTGTTTCCCATCTATTTGCTAAGAAGTGATGGGACCGAATGCCATGATTTTCGTTTTTTGAATGTTGAGTTTTAAGCCAGCTCTTTCACTCTCCTCTTTCACTTTCATCAAGAGGCTCTTTAGTTTCTCTTAGCTTCCTGCCATAAGGGAGGTGTCATCTGTGTTTCTGATGTTACTGATATTTCTCCCAGCAATCTTGATTCCATCATGTGCTTCATCCACCCTGGCTTACTCTGCATATAAGTTAAATAAGCAGGGTGACAATATACAGCCTTGACATACTCCTTTCCTGATTTGGAAGCAGTCTGTTGTTCCATGTCCAGTTCTAAGTGTTGCTTCTTGATCTGCATACAGATTTCTCAGGAGGTAGTTCAGTTGGTCTGGTAATTCCATCTCCTTAAGAATTTTCCATCATTTGTTGTGATCCACACAGTCAAAGGCTTTGGGATAGTCAATAAAGTAAAAGTAGATGTTTTTCTGGAACTCTCTTGCTTTTTCTGTGATCTAATGGATGTTGGCAATTTGATCTCTGGTTCCTCTGCCTTTTCTAAATCCAGCTTGAACATCTGGAAGTTCAGAGTTCACGTACTGTTGAAGCCTCTAAAAGAATTTTGAGCATTACTTGATAGTATGTGAGATGAGTGCAGTTGTACAGTAGTTTGAACATTCTCTGGTATTGCCTTTCTTTGGGATTGGAATGAAAACTGACCTTTTCCAGTCCTGTGGCCACTGCTGAGTTTTCCAAATTTGCTGGCATATTGAATGCAGCACTTTTCACAGCATCATTTTTTAGGATTTGAAATACCTCAACTGGAATTGCATCTCCTCCACTAACTCTGTTCATAGTGATGCTTCCTAAGGCCCACTTAACTTCAGACTCCAGGATCTGGCTCTAGGTGAGTGATCACACCATCGTGGTTATCCGGGTCACTGAGATCTTTTTATAGTTCTTCTGTGTATTCTTGCCACCTCTTCTTAATATCTTCTGCTTCTGCTAGGTCCATACTGTTTCTGTCCTTTATTATGCCCATCTTTGCATGAAATATTACCTTGGTATCTCTAATTTTCTTGAAGAGATTTCTGCTGCTGCTGCTGCTGCTGCTGCTAAGTCGCTTCAGTCATGTCCGACTCTGTGCAACCCCATAGACGGCAGCCCACCAGGCTCCCCCGTCCCTGGGATTCTCCAGGCAAGAACACTGGAGCGGGTTGCCATTTCCTTCTCCAATGCATGAAAGCAAAAAGTGAAAGTGAAGTCGTTCAGTTGTGTCCGACTCTAACGACCCCATGGATTGCAGCGTACCAGGCTCCTCCGTCCATGGGATTTTCTAGGCAAAAGTACTGGAGTGGGGTGCCATTGCCTTCTCCATTTTATAGTTCTTCTGTGTATTCTTGCCACCTCTTCTTAATATCTTCTGCTTCTGCTAGGTCCATACTGTTTCTGTCCTTTATTATGCCCATCTTTGCATGAAATATTCCCTTGGTATCTCTAATTTTCTTGAAGAGATCTCTAGTCTTTCCCATTCTATTGTTTTCCTCTATTTCTTTGCATTGATTACCAAGGAAGTCTTCCTTATCTCTCTTTCTAATCTTTGCAACTCTGTATTCAAATGGGTATATCTTTCCTGTTCTCCTTTGCCTTCCTTTCGCTTCTCTTCATTTCTCAGCTATTTGTAAGGCCTCCTCAATCAACCAGTTTTTGTTTTTACATTTCTTTCTCTTGGAAATGGTCTTGATCACCGCCTCTTCATCTCTACTTCACCTCTAATATCACTTTGGCCCACTATGGCTCCAAGCCCCCTTGTCATGGATGCCTGTCTTGATCAATCTCACCTAATTATAAGGATGAGTTGCTCAGCAAGAGAGAGAAGGGGAAGGTGGGGGGGGGGGGGGGTCTTGAATTAAAATTTTAAGGATAAGTGGGCTTCTCCAATCAAAGGTAGATAAAGCACACTTCAGGTAGGGAACTTATATATGAACTATGGGATATAGAAAAATAATTCTACAAGTTTGTATTTTTTCCAGAATGTTACTAAATAGTTGCATCACAATTTGTTGAACAAACTTTCTTCTCCCAGTGTAAAATGACAACTTCTACATTTATCATATTTTAATGTGTATGTGATATTTAATATAATATTTAATATGATAATTATCATTTAATATGTATATTTCAGTCCATTTGAGCTGATATAACAAAATACCACACATGGAGGGTAACCAAGCTTTTTATAGCCCAGGTCCTCTATATTGAGTATTCTACCCCTGATGTGGCTACTTCTTGCTACTGTAGTCTCAATTCAAACATCACCTCCTCAGTGAGAAAGTAGCACCCATCTAAATTAACTCTCTTCCCCAGTCATACTTTTCATCCTGTTTGTTTCCTTAATGTAATTTATTGTTATTTCAAATTATCTTCTTCATTTTTGTGTTATTTATATATTATCTATCCTGACTAGAATGTAGATCCTGTGAGAGCACGGATTTTATTTGTCCTATTCACATCTGTATTCTCCCTCTCTAACAAAGGTCCTGACAGATGATAAGCTCTTAATAAGTATTTGTTGAGTAAAGTAGCTGAGCCAAAACCAGACTCAAACAGTGGACCCTTTGAGTCCTAATGCAGTGTACTTGCCATCATTCCATTTATTCTGCCTTTCATGAAAGCACTTATACGTTTGGAACTACAATAAGGATTGATGTTCAGAATAATAACATTAACATGTGCTATAAGATTCTCTATTATCAAAGAAAATTTTCATTTGAGTTCAATAAACTAAACTAATTAAAGCAGGGATGTCATGGTATGTTATTATATTAGTACATTTAGAAAGATTTCCAACTAAAGAGACTTTCTGCTTTTTCTTTAATCAGAAAATTAAATTAGCCCAGAGTTCTTCATTCCCCCAAAAGTCCCTGTTAATTAGGAGTGTTCTATAAATCTGTATTATTAGCAGAATTTGTCATCTGTTTCATTATCCTGTTTATTAGAGCAGTCTGAGCAGGGTGTCTTTGCTCATATCCTGGTTTGTGTATCACAGTGAAAAGAAAATTATTTCCTAGATTCTCTCTTTTTTTCCTATTCTGTGACACAGGCATATTTCATGCTGTTTGTTTAACAACTTAATTTCCTTGTGTCAGTTCCCAGTATAAAGTAGGAATGATATTATTGAGTTGGCTATTAAGTCAAATAATTAGATTTAGAGTCTACTTAAAAGCATTAGTGCTTTGAAACATTGTGGTAACTGAAGATTGAAAACAGCCTAACAGTCCATCAGTAAAGGACTGTTTGTAAAGTATAGTATGTCCATTTAATGGACTATTATGCAGCCATAAAAAATAATGGGGACATTGTCTGCTTACCAACATAGAAAGATCACCTAATGAAAAAACACAGTCCAGGGCAGGCTGCATAGTGTTATTCTTTTGTTGTTGTTGTTTAAAATAAAAAGAAGAAAAATAACTATGTATTTTGCTTGTGTGTGCGTAGAGAAATTATGGAAAGATATACAGGGAAGTAATAACAGTGATAACCAGATTGGAAAATAGTAGGACTAGAAACGGGAAATAGGAGAGACTAGGGAGTGGAATGTATACCATGTCTTTCTTTTCACAGAATAATATTTGGGGTCTATAGGTTATATATTATCTGTAGTAAAAATTGAAAGGTTAAATTAAAAAAAAAAAAAAAAAACAACCCATAACTAAAAGCATTGTGTGGTTCTGGACTGCATCTTATAGAATTTAAAAAAAGTGCTATAAAAAACATTAAGGGACTTCCCTGGTGGTCCAGTGACTAAGACTCTATGCTCCCAAGGCCAGGGGCCCAGACTTGATCCCTCCTCAGGGAACTAGATCCCACATGCCACAGCTAAGAGTCTGCATGCCACAAGTAAAGATCCTGAGTGCTGCACCTAAGACCTGGAACAGCCAAAAAAAAAAAAAAAAAGCCTATTAGGACAGTTAATAAAATTCAATTATGGAATATAGATTAAAGGAAATAACAATATTAAATTTTTAAATTTATCAACCATACCATGGTTACCTTAAAGGATATATTTGTTCTTAGGAAATACACACTGAATTACTAAGGAATAAAGGACATGATATATGCAAGTTATGCTCAAATGACCTGAAAGAATAAATAAAAATATGTATGTATGTGTATATACATACGTATCAGAGGATTGATAAATTTTGACAAAATGTAAAACTGATAGATCTGAATAAACGTTCTCTGTATTTCTCTTCAAACTTTTCTGCTAGTTTAAAATTGTCTTTTAGTCGCTAAGTCATGTCTGATTCTTTACAACTCATGGACACTAACCCGACAGGCTCTTTTTTCCATGGAATTTTCCAAACAAGAACAGTGGAGTGGGTTGCCATTTCCTTCTCCACGGAATCTTCCCAACCCAGGATTCAAATCCACATCATGGATTCTTTACCACTGAGCCACCAGGGAAGCCCAGTTTCAAATTATCTCCACAGCCCCCCCACCCACCCACCAAAAAAAAAAGGTTAATAAAAAACAAGCAAAGAATCTTAGAAGTTCAGGTGTTTAAACAGTAGTGCTTATCACTTTCTGGTGAAATTTTTGCCATCAGTTTTTTCCATGACTGGTAATGCTCATCAAGAGGCAGTGGCAAAAGTGGTGACTGACTACAGTCTACTTTATGGCTGAAAACCATCTGCCTGTCTACTTCTTATCCTGCTTTCTGTCTTTTTCAGTTTATCTTCACTGCAACTTAGAGGTGACATTTGTGATACAGTGACAACACATTGCATTTTAATATTCCTTGAACAAAATTTCCTAAGGATATTAACTGTCTTGGCACTTTGTGTATAGGGCTAAAATATATAGTTCATTTTGTAGTGGTAAAGCTACAGGAACATTTAGTCTGGTTGCGTGGCATTGAGTGACTGAATTTGTATTATTATTTTTGAGTTAGCTATTTTGGCATTTGTATGAACTACCATCTCTAGTATAAATGACTTAACATTATAGTTGATTCTAGCCAGACTGGCCTCTTAAGTGCTTGAGAAGTAAGGCATATGTCACAGTAAAGTGAGGAGTAAATTATCTGCTTGTATAAACTGTCCAGAGAATGTTTGATTTTTATTGCTTTGTATTTTAAGTATGTTAAATTTGATTGTTCTGAGTGAAAATACCCTAAGGTCTTATCTAATAAATGACACTGACGCTAAACAAATCTGGTATCAACTGAATTGTTAGTGTTTGTTTCCTGTCTGTTTAGGGAAGCACATGATTTTGTGGTACTGTAGAAGTCTGGAAAATAGGAATAATAATAATTCCCATGGGATGGGGAGGGAGATGGAAGGTTGGTTCAAAAGAGAGTGGATTTATCTATACTTATGGCTCATTCATGTTGAGGTTTGACAGAAAACAACATAATGCTGTAAAGCAATTATCCTTCAATTAAAAATAAATCAATTAAAAATAATAATAATTCCCAGCCCCTTCTCTTCTCACTTTATAAAAAAAAATTGGGAGGAATTGAGAGACAGTAGCACTTAAGCTCGTACTTGATCAGAACTAACAGTGTCATTTTTCTATAACTAAGGCAAACGGCTGTTTTTACTACTTTTCCCACAGCTACTCCAGACCCATTTCACACCTTTGAAAACTAGGTCCCAGGTAGAGTAATGTGAGTTTCTTGGGCCTCATTAGCTGAATAATGCCCATGCATATAAATGGGTCTTTGGATTTAGTTAAATACTTTGTATTTTCATGCAATAAATTGACTAGATGGCTATGAAATAGATCATGCTGGCAAAAAACCATTTACTTAGTTTGTGGATTTTTTAAAAAAATAGCTGTCTAAAACAGCTTAGGTCATTGTCTTTCAAAATAAGAATTTACTGAAAATATAATTGAATATTATTGAACATTGCTTAATCCCCTTTCAATAATTTGAAACACCATTCAAGGTCTTGGAATTTGGGGGGTTATTATTTTGAAAAGAGTTCTTATAATATAGCTCTCCGTATGCAGCAGATAAAAGATTCCCAGGTGGCTCAGTGGTGAAGAATCTACCTACCAGTGCAGGAGATGCAGGTTCAATGCTTGGGTCGAGACGATCTCCTAGAGGAGGAAATGGAACCCACTCCATTTTTCTTGCCAAGAAAATCCCATGGACAGAGGAGCCTGGTGGGCTGTATACTCTGTGGAATCGCAAAGAGTTGGACATAGCTGAGCAACTGAGCACACACGGTGCAGCAGATAATAGAGCCTGGACTACGTCTATACCAATTTATGACAGCGCTCTATACATTCTTAATATTCTTACATATTTATTTCTATTAATAAGTACAAAAGGTAGAAAATATTTCTACTTTGTTTTAGGAAATTGAACTTCACATGACACCTAAGGATAAAAGATTTTAAGAATCTACACATACATCCAGAAAAAGTATAGTAAAATTTCATTCACTTAGAATTTTTGCTAATGTAGACCAAAAGTCGTGATTCTTAAGAACATAATTCAGATAAACTCTTCCATTGTGAATTAGGTTTTATTCATAAAGATTTATCCAATTAAAAATCAATAACATTTAAATAGGAAATCAAGGAATTATATCTAATTGTGGCTTACTTACCATTTATTGATAATTATTTTCAAATCTCTAATCCAGTAATTAATTCTTATATTAATTCTTATATTACCTAAAATGTTTTATAGACATGTTATATTATTACATAATGTAACCCTCTTATAAATTGTAATGGTGTCATTAACTTAGCTCGTTTTACTTGTTTAGTGCCTATTCGTTCTAGTTTATAATTGTTAATTCCCTTTATAGTAGGACTTGTACTTGGAAGTAATAAAATCAGATTTCTTTATAAATATTTATGGTACAGACCTTTCCATAAACCAGACTGTAGCCCTTTCCTTTCCTAATTATTTCCAATAAACTCTACTTATATCTCTTTTTTTGGCCTGTATAGCAGTCTATACTACATACTCCCTAGGAAATTTAATCCTGGATATTTATGCCTTAACTTCCAATTAATCAAAAACTTGTCAACTTCATGTATGTCTCGTGTTATAAAGTGTGGAAAGGTAGTACTTAGAGTTTTTAGATAGATACGTCTAACATGAAGTCTTCTTAGCATCTATAGTCATAGGGATCACTAAGTGAATGAGTCCTCTTCTGGAGTATCAGTCTTTCCAGGAGGATCTTTTTCTCATTATCTTAACATTGTTTATCTCTTGCTGAAAGTATCCATTAGTAGCAGGTAGCAAAAAGCAGGCAGAACATGCTTTTTGAAAGTCTGAAGTTCTTCATTAAGACCTTTAAGTTTCCAAGATCTCCTTTTCTCTCCCTGTTCATCTTAGGTGAGATTGAAGGTTACAGATTTTTGGCCACATCTGTCACCAGAAAGGATGCAAATTTGTGGTTTGAGAAGTTCCAGACACCAATAAAAAGCACTATTCAGTCTTTTACAAATGTCCTCAAGGCCAGATTTCATCACAAATGCAGTAGCTTCCCGTACCTGCAGGGGGTATGTTCCAACAAATTGGATTCCTGAACCTGCATAGTAGCAGACCCTATATATACTATGTTTTTTGTCCCTGTGCATACGTAACTATGATAAAGTTTAATTTATAAATTAGGCATAGTAAGAGATTTACAACGATGACTAATAATATAATAGTTAATAATCTGTAATAAAAATTATGGTATGGGAATTGCCTGGTGGTCTAGTGATTAGGACTCCATGCTTCCACTGCAGGGAACCCACATTAGATCCCTTGTTGGAGAAATAAGATCCCGTAAGCCTCACAGCACAACCAAAAACAAAAAAAATTATATGAATGTGGTCTCTTTCTCTTTCTCAAAGTTATCTTATTGTACGGTCTTCACCCTTCTTATGATGACAGGAAATGATTCAGTGCCTGTGTGATGAAATGAGGTGAGATGAATGACACATACTGTGATGTATTATTAAGCTAACATTGACCTTCTGATGATAACATCAGAAGGAAGATATCAAGCCATGATGTCAATGGTTGGGTGTCAGCAGCAGATGATGTCCATCATTGGGGATCCTTGATAGTTGAAGGGTATTTGTTTTTGTTTGTGTTTGTTTCACTGAAATCTTTTAGAAGAACATGGTAATTGGAAGTTGTCTCTTTTTAACATATCAAAGTTTTGCTGCCATGGTTGAATCCTTCAGTAATAATAAGGGTAACACTTAATACTGCATTCCATCCAAGAATCTTGTTCCCTAATTTTATCCTTTAAAGTCTGTGTAATCTCAAAGACTTTAGCAAATTTTGGTATCATCTGAATTGCTGGTTCTGTTTCACTCTCTTCTTTGTAATCTTTCTCTTTCTCTGTTGATGACTCAACAACTTCTTACAGTTTCTCATCTAGTAACACTTCTTTCTCCATAGTTTTCTATGTGTTCTGCTGCTTCATCAAGCATTTTGGCAAATCCTTCTTACTGTGTAAATGATTTTCCTAACTTTTCTGTTGATTCCCAGGAAGCCTTTAAAATCACTCATGACTGCAGGCCTTTACAATTTCTAATTTAATTAATCCACTGCAGCTTTGATGAATATTATTGTATCCGTAATAGTGAATGATTTCCAGTATGGCATTGTGTCTAGATTGGAGTCTGCATCAATTGCTGATCGAATGTTATCAAATACCAGGAAGGTATATGTGGCCTTGACAAACTGAATGATGCCCTGGTCAAGGGGTTGAAGCAGTGAGGTTGTATTTGAAGTTGTAAACTTCTAGCTTCAACATTTTCATGTTTATAACAGTTCAGGTTGACTAGGTGCATTATCCATTATTAATAGGACTTTAAGTTCCAACCTTTCCTCTTGTAAATATTTTTTCACTTGTGGGATGAAACATGAGTAAAAAAAACCATCCAATAAATGAGGCGACTGTCACCCCTGCTTTTTGACAGTTTTTGAGAGCAAGTGAGTTCTTTGTCCTGCACACTCCACATATTACTCTGGACTTTATCACATGCCCTGCAGTGTTGCCACATAGTCAGAGTTCATCTGTCCTTCCATGTTTTATACCCTGGTACCTTCTTTGCACTGTTACGAATGTAGCTTCTATTGGGCATCTTCTTCCAGAAGAGCCCAGTTTCATTGCCACTGAAGACTTGCGTTTATGGTATCCTTTCTCCTTAATCAGTTCTAACACTGTCAGGAATGTGGCAGTAACTTCTTCATCAGCAGACTCAGCCTCTCCAGTAATTTTTATATTTTTCAGTCTAGATCTGTTCCTGAATCTGTGTAACCTTCCTTTGGGTGTGGGTGTGATCAGTCACTCAGTCATGTCCGTAACTTTTGTAGTTTGAGGTGCAACATCAAATGTAGCATAGATTTTCTTTTTCCTTCTTCACAATTTCACAGATAGAAGATTCATTCTTACTGTAGATCTTAGAAACCTTTTCACTTAAACGAAGCACTTCATGGCTTCTTTTTGGCATATTCAAATCTCCAGCATCGCTACTCTTGGCCACTGATAAGTAAAATAAGAGTTACTTAAACATAACCTCTGCAGTACAGTGACAGTTAATCTGGTAACCGAGGGGGCTATTGAATGATATATGGGAGGCATACATCACACAAAGGGATGATTCACATCCAGGGCAGCATAAATTGGGACAGTTCTCAAAATGATATGGAACTTAAAATTTATGACTTGTTTATTTCTGGAATTTTCCATTAGACTTCAGCTGACCGCTGGTAACTAAAACCACAAAAAGCAAAACTGTGGATAAGGGAGACTACGGTAATGTCATTCCACTGTCATCTGCCAGGATTAAAGTCGTGTATTCGGTTACTCTGTAGTCAAAACAACCAAGCCCTAGTCCAGACTGCTGTAAGACAAGAGTTCATTGCACTGCCCCTTTTGTTCTGCCCAGGCAGAGGTAGCTTTTCCTTTTGTTGTTTGACTGATAGTTTGGAGGAAATAGTGGCTCTTTTGTAAAAAGTAACCAGATTAGGTTAATTGTAATAAACCAACTAATATCAGTAATCCTTGCCATTGGCATGAAGTATTATTCAGAACAGTAGTTATATTTTTATTGTGCCATTGTGATTTTCTATACAGAAACACCCAAGATTCATAATTTCTATTTTTTAAATTTATAGCTCTTTAACTATATCCAAGATTTCACTGCCGGGGCTCTGCTGGTGGCTCAGTGCTAGAAAATCTGCCTACCATTGCAAGAGATGAGGGTTTGAGGGTTCAATCCCTGGTCCGGGAAGATCTCCTGGAGAAGAAAATGGCAACCCACTCCAATGTTCTTGCCTGGAAAACCCCATGGACAGAGAAGTCTAGCAGGCTGTAGTCCATGGTGTTCCAAAGAGTCGGACATGACCAAGGGACTGAACAATAGGATTTCACTGGCAGATTGTAGGCCAGGCTTGATGTTTTGTTAGAGACCCATGATATAGTACTTAAAAGCACTTCCTTTAGTTCATAGCTTCTGTTCAAGTATTTTTTCCGTCCAAAAAGGTGCTGCTGCCATTTGCAATCGTTCCTCAAAAATGTGAACCGCTCTCAGTATAACTCTTAACAAAACACATGGCATCTGTGTGCTGAAAATTACCAGAAGCACATTGCTTACAGCTGGCTTTTCACCTTGGTTCCCAAGTGCTCGTGTACAGAATATGGACCTCATGTTCCATCTCTCTCTTTGAATGATGTAGGAGCTTTAAGCTTTCCTGGGTTACTTTGTATATTGAGTATTACAAAGAGAAGTCATTCTGCCTTGCTTTGGCTCTAATTGCAGAAAGTGAAGTCACCGCTTTTGCTGTCTTGGATCAAGACCAGACAGAAATTGTTGATACCAATGGAGCTGGAGATGCATTTGTTGGAGGTACAGACTCATTTATATGATTCTTACTTATAAGTTAAACATTTCCTTTAACCCTATCTTTGCCACATGGCCAAGATTTTTTAATTTAATAACTTTTAATTTCTTCTTTTAAAGAATTAACTCCTGGTATTTTTTCCATATGCTTCTATAATTTTTATGAAGGGTATATTACTATAGAAAAATACATATTTTGGGCTTAAAGGTAATTTACTGTTATGCTATAGCCCAGTCATTTTCACAAGATTAATTGTGTCTGTCAGAATATTGTGTAAACAAGCTGCATCAAGTATAGTACATAGTATATTCATAGCCCTTCTAGCTGAAATGTTAACACATTGTTGTTCTTTAAAACAAGTTGTGAATATTAATAGTATGCTAATAACTAAGAATGATGTCTTTGGATTATATCCTTTGATTGTATCATCTGTTTCTAAAACAATGGTTGGATGTTTATAAGAGCTAAGTCTTTTTTGGAGTGAGTAGTCAAAAATAAAATCAAGAAAATTGGCAGAGTCTTGGCTTCCTGACTTAGGGATTCCCTGGTGTCTCAGACAGTAAAGGGTCTGCCTGCAATGCAGGAAACCCCAGTTTGATCCCTGGGTCGGGAAGATTCCCCTGGAGAAGAAAATGACACTCTACTCCAGTATTCTTGCATGAAAAATCCCATGGACAGAGGAGCCTGGCAGGCTACAGTCCATGGGGTTGCAAAGGATCAGACACAGCTGAGCAACTTCATTTTCACTTGGCTTCCTGACTTAGGTTGATGTAAAATCTGATTCATAAGTTCTGAACTCCTTCTAGCTAAGTGTAGTTAAGCTAGGTTAAGATCTCTAGAAAGCTTTAGATTCCTGAATGATAGCCCAGAAGAGTCCCTCCTGATCTTTAGTTCTCATAACATCAAAGAAAGAAAGGTAAATGGAACTGACCCTTGTCCTTTTTCCTTGGAGTATAATTTGAATTGTGGGAAACTTATTTGAGATTATGTAACGGTTTTAACTTAGTATTGTTTAAAATATTTATATTCTTTTTATTTTAATATTCTATTTCACTAGCATGAATTTTTCATGTTTCCTTCTTTGAAACTTTTCATTACTAGTCTTAAACTGTTAACCATAATACTGGTAGCATGCACCATGCCCTGTTCTTTGGAAAGAGTACATGTGCATTCAACAAATACTGTGCTACTTTGCTGTCATTCATGTATCTTTTATTTCTTTGCTCTGAAAGTTTTCACCAGTGATTAGAGGATTTTGCAGCTGTTTTTTCTATTCCATGCTGCTTCAGAGGTCTAATACCATGTAAAATCTAATACCATGTAACCTAAAAACACCTTATCCAGAATTGGTTCAAATTCTGTAATACCTTAAGGAGACACTATTGATTTCCTGGTTAAAAATTGGTTAAACCAGTAATCTTAGTACAGAAACTTATAAACTTATAACTTTTGTGTGTATTATTTAAGCATTTAAAAATACTTAAAACAGTTAGAATTCTCTTTCTTTGCTATTTAGTTTGGTACTTCCTGAGGCCACCATAAATATAATGATGATGATATGATGATGGTGGCCTAATTAGCCACTACTTCTGATCCTCAGACCTGGGTTTCCTAGCCTTGCAACAGCAATTCCATTATAGACCCTTGCTGCTGCTGCTGCTGCTAAGTTGCTTCAGTAGTGTCCGACTCTGTGTGACCCCATAGACAGCAACCCACCAGGCTCCCCCATCCCTGGGATTCTCCAGGCAAGAACACTGGAGTGGGTTGCCATTTCCTTCTCCAATGCATGAAAGTGAAAAGTGAAGTTGCTCAATCGCATCCGACTCTTGGCGACCCCATGGACTGCAGCCCACCAGGCTCCTCCATCCATGGGACTTCCCAGGCAAGAGTACTGGAGTGGGTTGCCATTGCCTTCTCCATAGACCCCTAACCTCCTATAATGTTTCCAGTACAAGGTAGGAATATGTAGACTTCCTGAGGAAGAGAAAAGTCATTCTTAGGATAGGAAAGTAGGAACAGCCAGTACCCATTTGTATTATGGTTAGAGTGATAAATAAACTATATCATCAAAGCACTTGGGCTCTTCGAGGATTTTCAGCCTGTTTATCTTGTTTTTCTTACTCAAGCTCAGTATATACTTATGGTTGGGGTACAGTGAGGTAAATAAAAAGGAAAGAGTGTGGAACAGGGACCTGCAAACTTTTTTTCCTAAAGGGCCAGGTAGTAAATATGTTAGGCCTTGCAAACCATATACAGGCTATATCGCATATTCTTCTCATTTGTTTTCTGGCTTGTTTCTTGTTTTGTTTTTTCATTTTTTACAGTACTCTAAAACTGTGAAAACCTTTCTTCTCTCTCCAACTGTAAAAAAGCAGACCACAGGCTGGGTCAGACCCTTAGGTTATGGTTTGCCAACCTCTTTTGTAATATGTTGGCAGCTTCCTCGCTTGATTCACTTTCATCATACCCTGGATTTCACTACAGATTGTTGAAATCAGTATAGAGAAAGTGGAAGGCAGGCTGAAACTAGGCAGAACTTTACTGATAAAACCTCAATTCAGTTCAGTTCAGTTGCTCATTCATGTCCAACTCTTTGCGACCCCATGGATTACAGCACAACAGGCCTCCCTGTCCATCAACAACTCCTAGAGTTTACTCAAACTCATGTCCATCCAGCCATCTCATCTTCTGTCGTCCCCTTCTCCTCCTGCCTTCAATCTTTCCCGGCACCAGGGTCTTTTCCAATGAGTCAGCTCTTCGCATCAGGTGGCCAAAGTATTGGAGTTTTAGCTTCAACATCAATCCTTCCAATGAACACCCAGGACTGATCTCCTTTAGGATAGACTGGTTGGATCTCCTTGCAGTCCAAGGGACTCTCAAGAGTCTTCTCCAATACCACAGTTCAAAAGCATCAATTCTTCTGCACTCAGCTTTCTTTATAGTCCAACTCTCACATCCATACATGACTACTGGAAAAACCATAGCCTTGACTAAACAGACCATTGTTGGCAAAGTAATGTCTGTGCTTTTGAATATGCTATCTAGGTTGGTCATAACTTTCCTTCCAAGGAGTAAGCGTCTTTTAATTTCATGGCTGCAGTCACCATCTGCAGTGATTTTGGATCCCCCAAAAATAAAGTCAGCCACTGTTTCCACTGTTTCTATCTATTTCCCATGAAGTTATGGGAACAGATGCCATGATCTTCGTTTCTGAATGTTGAGCTTTAAGCCAACTTTTTCATTCTCCTCTTTCACTTTCATCAAGAGGTTCTTTAGTTCTTCACTTTCTGCCATAAGGATCATGTCATCTGCATATCTCAATTAGGTATCCATTTTTTCATTTAACCTACTCTCATTGCTTCACAAGATAATCAGATCCTGAAAGACTGAGTCATGCAATGAGATAAATAATGTTATTTTAACAAAGAATTTCCTGAATTTTAATAAGTGTTATTAAATTCCCTGAATTCTTTAATAAGAATTTTAATAAGTGTTCCCTGGTGGCTCAGAGGATAAAGCATCGGCCTGCCATGTGGGAGACTCAGGTTTGATCCCTGGGTTGGGAAGATCCCCTGGAGAAGGAAATGGCAACCCACTCCAGTATTCTTGCCTGGAGAATCCCATGGATAGAGGAGCCTGGCGGGATACAGTCCACGGGGTTGCAAAGAGTCGGACGCGACTGAGCGGGTTCACTTCACTTAACAAAGAATACTAATGTTGGCTAGTTCAGCACATTCTGTTTACTTAAGTCAAGCAATACAGTAATAGCAATAAGTGACACGTAGTGCCCCAAGCCAGTCAATATCCTATGCACTTTACATGTATCAACTCATTTAATGTTCATAAAAGCTCCTGGATAAGTCATATTTAACCCCATTTTACTGATAATAAAGCTGAGAAACAGAAGGGTTGGGTAACTTGCCCAAAGTCTCATAGCTAGAAATTAGCAGAGATAGGCAGTATGAACTAACTGTTCTGCTTCTGTAAACGTTTAGGGAATTCTCATCATTAGGACTCAGAACCACAGACCAGCCTTACTAATAATAATTGGTTTTGCCGAAGAGAATTTTCCTGTCGTCTGCATCGATGACTTCATTTATTGAACAGGAGCTCTTGTTATCTGATGGGATTCTGAGAACTCTAGGGTAAGATTGTTGCAGAAAAGAAAGAGGAGAAAGGGAAGAGAATCAAAGGACTGGAATTCCCGGTGAGTTTGAACCGGGAACTTCTTGCTAAGCAGTGGAATTGATGGCGCTACAGAGGTACTGAAAGACAGATCATAAACTTGCTTGGCCAGCATGGAATCTGAATGGAGGGAGTTATATGAACCAACTGTTTAACAGCACCAGGCTGATGCATCTGTCTTACAATAGAGATGGTCTTGTTAGTTTGAAAAGTAAAAAATCCATTGGTTAAAATCCCCTACTTCCATCTCTGTACCTGGGAAAGCATACTCCTTTGGCTTGAACATGAATGGAGAGGCAGTGGCAACATTTGCGTGTGTTATGTAGTTTCTTTTTTGTGCTTTATTGCCTGATTAATATACCTCCTTTCTGATTGACACATTTTATCTTTAGATGGTTAAAATATTCCTCCTATTACTTTCAAGTTTTGCTGGCTTAAAAGCATTTCTTTCTTTTGTGAATTTGCATAACTGTATTCCAGTCCCAAATTTAAGTTCTTAGATAAATGATGACTTCACCTACCATGTGGTGATATTGCATATCACAATACCAGAGTGCCATGTATTCTTATTAGCCACATAAAAGGGACATGACTACATCATTGATGTATAATTTTAAAATGACTACCCCAAATGTACATAAATTAAATTCATAGTTCCATCTTAAGGGTTTAGTGACGGTGACAAATACCTCTGACCTCTACAAGCATACCTCCTTGTTCTGTTTGTAGATCTTCAGCACTTTTCTTACGTGTCACTTGCCAGCCCTGATGGAACTGCCCTTTTCACATTCTCCCTCAAAAGCCCAAGCACTACGATTGTACCCTTGGAAATGGAGACAATTCTATAATCTCTAAGTATGATTTCCTAATTTCCCAGGTCAGTAGAAAATTTCTTCCTGTTGTCCTGCTGTGCTTTGTCACAGCAGGTCTGCCTTTTCATTTGGAACCCTCTTTGTCACTGCCATAGTAACAAATGGAAACATTGAGAACATTTTGTGACAGGCACTGTCATTGTTCCCAGTGAAATCCCTTCCCCTGTGTCTTCCCAGTAAATGAAACTGAGAAGAAAAATCATAACAAATACCATGAAAGGGGACCTAATCAATATGTTCCCAGTGGGCTATCAATACCAGCTTGTGTTAATCTAATATGATTTAGTCATGTTTCATGGCAGCTGTAGGAATATGGACTAGATTTGCTAATCATTTTTAGACTGAGTACACCTTTGACAGATTATTCCCAGGCACATATATATTAATATAACTCTCAGATAAAAGACTAGAGACCTCACTCAAGGGCCAGCATTCTTAGGATTTAAAAAGCTTCATTAAATAATGGTTAAAAGCCATATATAGCTTAGAACAGTTTATTTGGAATGATAGTAGAGTAACTGTGCTGCCTTTAATATTTTTATTTTCAAATTCCCATGACAGCTTTTGCAGGGAAAATGAATTTTCCTAAAAGATATTACCTATAATATGCAAATAACTTTTAAAGCTACTTAGCAATCACACTGTAAATAATTATCCTATTTCTCATCTAATAAACAGGAGCATTAACTTCACTTTCTAACTTATGTTCAGAAAAGATGGTTTTTTTTTAAATGATTTAAGTTTCTAGAGCAGAGATACTACTTCCTTTTCAAGTAGCACCTGTCTATATTTCTAAAAACCATAGGGAATCTAAATTATGTTTGTATTTTCTATTTTTACCTTGCCTTTTGTTCCCAAACATTTGTATTAATAGCTTACTCTCCCATTTTTCTAAACTGCTGCTTCATTATGCTACACAAAGAAGTGATGCAGAATTCTTATGATTTTTTTTTTCCTGCACAACCCCCTTCCTTTGCTATCAACTCAGAGGACTAGAAAATAGCTTGGTACATGTTGAATATATCATTTCTCACACTTCTTTATTCAAAAACCAAAACCTTCATATGACGCACTGTATGCAGAAGATTTACTTGTGCATGGTAACCGAGAAGATTGCTGCATATTCCTACCATGTCCCACAGCAACAACAATCCCTTCTCTGTCTTTTATCTCTAGCAGGATGTCTTTAGTGTTCAATTTCTTAAGCAGTTTCCCTTAAAACCATTAAATGAGGAATAGAATACACTTGGCCATTTGTTGTTGTACAGTTGCTCAGTCGTCTCTGACTCTTTGTGATGCCCTGATGGCAGCACACCAGACTTGGTCATTAGGAATTTGACACACAACACAGACATCAGCTCAAGTTCATGCAAGGGGGAAGGGAAAAGAGATTCACACCTTGCACAGTCCTAGGATTCTTCATGACATGCTATGCTGATGTTTCACATCTAGAGATTTCAATAAGCTGACATTGGACCAGGACCAAATTTCATGAACCTTGCCAAAGATTATTTAAGCCTTTGTTTGTCTAAAGAGGTAAAGATGATCCTCAAGCCTTAACAAAAAAGAGAAATAACTTTCATTCACATGGGATACAGGATGATTTTAGGATAAAGTCTGAAATTTCTCACCATTAGAAATGTTCCCTCAAAGATATAGTATCTTGGATGGCCTCCATCTAGAAGCAATTGTTAATAGATAATGGAATCCAAAGGACTTTGTCTTCCATTTGGATAATTTAGAGACAGGCTGAGCCGTGTAGGCTATCAGATCCTGAAGCTTACATATGAACCTTGTTATTGTTTAGTTGCTAAGTCATGTCCAACTCTTTTGTGACTCCAAAAAGAATCTGGCAGTCTCCTCTCTCTGTGGGATTTCCTAGGCAGGAATACTGGAGTGGATTGCCATTTCCTTCTCCAGGGTATCTTTTATGACCCAGGAATCAAACCCACGTCTCCTGCATTGCAGGTGGATTCTTTACACTGAGTCTCCTGGGAAGCCCAAAGATCAACCTTACATTTCCTGTGTTTGAAGGCTATTGAGAAATGCTTATTCTAAGGAAACAGCGTTGGTATTTATAAGATTTCATTTGGTGGAAAAGGGCAGAAGAAATATCCTAAGCAAAACTTTCTGAAGTTGATTTTCTTAGAAGTGACATGATAAAATTTATGTGTGTAAGTTTTCCAACTTTTAACGTTTGTGAGTCAAATAGAACTAATTTGAATCCAGCAGCAGTTTATGCTGCTATTATATGGATTTGGTCAGTGTTACCTACCTTATCTGTCTGATTCATACAGCCAGTATCATTTAGGTTTTGCTGTGTGACACACCACCCTCAAAACTTAGTGACCTGAAAAACAACCATTTATTTAGCTCCACAAATCTGTGAATTGACAGCTGGGCCCAGGCTCAACTGGGAGTTCCTCTAGTCTCAGAGGTTCGAGAGATTAAGTAATTTGCCCAAGGTCACAGTGAAAGCCAGGATTCGAACTTAAAGTTTGACTGCAAAGTTCTTAACTCTGATCATTTTGTTATACTCAATTCCATTAGTATATCCTTGTCTTCCCCTCCAAATGAGGAGAAATATCCAAAGTGCCTTTCTAACCACTAGTCTGTAGACTGGGGCCAGTCGACAGAAATTTCATCAGTCAATAGCAAAATGAAAAAAAAGGTAGGAGCAGTATAGTAAGTTTTCACAAAGCTAAATAATTCAATTGGAAATCTTGTCTCAGGAATGTTTGGATTTGTTACCATGTGCCTTTATTGGCTTTGTTATTAGTATAATCAAATAAATTATTAGAAACAACATCCAAACTATATGAAAACTTGTATGAAGTCTAACCTCTGTTGTCAGATGGCTGTTTACTGTCAACAGAAGTCTGAATAAAACAAAAATTTATCGACATGATCACTAAATTCACAGCTATTATCCCATCAGATATGAGTTCCCAAACCTGGGGTATGAACACAGGATCTTAATTTATTTTTCATTTAATTATCTAGTTTACATTGACGTTTTATGAAGTTAAGATATGTACCTTTTATTTCTAGCCCATGAAATAAATGGCAAATTAAAACCAGTCTCTGTCATCAAGTGCTCTTAGAATTTTAAAACCACCCTGCTGTGAAGAATTGTCAGTTGATCAAACACAGGTTTTTGAATTGAGTTAAATAGTAACAAAATTACTTATCTTGCATATGAATTGAAGCATAAATAATCTTACTATCATCTCCTTATTCCCACAGCTATGACTTTGTCCTGATGTGCCTTTTTGTTTTTAATTATTATTGCTTAAGATGTTAGTGCTGAAAGGGAGTATTTTTTTAAATCATGTTTCCTGGTTTTCAGGTTTTCAAACTGTTTTCAATAGTGAAACCATGTTCAAATGAGGTCTTATCTGAATCAAAATGAAATTAGGTTAAACAAATCCCCCATATGACCTTATCCACATTTTATTTAGCAGTTCATAAAAGAGTTCCCTTGAATGGGTTGATGTTAGTTATGAAAACCTAACATGATCTGTTAAAAAGCCCCCATTTGATGGATGAGGAAAGTGAGACCAAAGAAAGGGAGTTAATTGCAAATATGCAATACTAGAAGCTAGATCTCCTAATTCATTAATTCATGATCCAGTAATTACATATGTTCATAAGCCAAATGAAAGTTGTCAGTTAAGTACGCCTTTTGGAAATATATAGGTCAAGAGTCAATACCCCAAATGGATAGAAGCCTTTGATGTAGTTTTTTTTTTGTTTTTGGTGTGTGGGTATCCAAGATGTTAAAGCTTTCACAATAAAGAGAAGCATGTGCTAAACTTTTATTTTTGGAACCACATCAAGAGCTCACAGGTTAGGTTTAGAATTCAGATTCTAATCTCATCGTGTACGTTGTTGTTCCATAAGGAGTAATGATCATTACAGCAGTATTTTGAAAGGGGTTGGGGTGTAAGGGCACCTTATCCATACAAGTAAAACATACTGCTTTCTGGTACTCTTTAGGAGCTTATTTTCTGAATTAGGAGCACTGAAAGGTTTTCTTGGTTTGGGATTTTTTTTTTTATAATTCAAATGTAATATCCCACACCATGTTAATAGAGTTTGACAAGTTTCCATTTTCAGATACCAGAGAGAGGAAATAAGTTATCCTCATTGTTACAGCACTGATCACTGCCTGTGTATTATACCATACTGCTCAGTCGCTGTCTTTGTGTGGGAGAGCATATTGTGCTGAGCTATCATAAAGGAACCTTCGCTCTGAATTGACTTCCTGTCCATGTCAGTCACTACACCATCTGACACCACTTAGGCTTTGGTTTTCATTATGCAAATATCTGCTAGGTCAGACCTTACCCTTACAGGCACAGTAGCTTTTTAAGTTATTTCAAAACTTAATGTTTGTTGATTTCCTTTTTCCAGAAAAATCTGTGTTTTTTAACATATGAGTCACAAGTTGTTTAAGTTCATGACTAGCTGGTAGTCAATATGAAGTCAAAACAAAATTTTACTAACTAAACTACATAGAAAATGAAAGGAAAAAAAAAAAGCTTCTGTCTCAGGCTTTTTCAGCAGGGGGAAACCATTACTTTGTCACATCTGGGTAGTCTAAGCCAGCCAAATTGAAGTGGGAATTTCCTGCCATATGTTAGTTCTTTGAGCAACCTGTGAACATCTAAAAGAGGGTATATGAGTTCTTGTTTGGTAGAGCTGTAGCCACTGTGGAGGCTTGCGCCTAATAGGTAGCAGACATTTTTATGTACTGCCACTCATCAGGAGGTTGTGTCGTCTGTCTATAGCTAACAGTGTTTGCTCTTGTTAAATACGTTAATTTGGAAGACCTAATTTGGAAGGTAGAACATTAGGTCTCAGATGCTATGGCAAGAGTGAACGCTGTGAATTCCCAAATTTTGGTGATAGTTTTGTTTCATTAATAAAAAGAAGGTAAGACTGAATCACCATGGGTATTCCAGATAACTTGAATAAGGTTATTTTATAAAGTCAATGAAGACCAAAATAAGCCACTTAATATAAAGGAAAATAAAGATTCTGAAAAGGCAGAAGAAATATCAAGTATTTACATCAGCTTTCTGTTCAGATGCACATGGGAATTAGGAGGTAAAAATTTCATTCGGAAGAGTTGTGCACAAAAGGTAGAAATGCTTCATCCATTTGAAACAAGAGACATTTTTAAGGGGAAAAAAAAGGCTTTCCACATGATCTCACTGTTTTTGTCATCCTCTGTAAGGGAAAATATTGACATTTGCCAGACTGTTTGCTCCAGCTTTCTGATCTCCTGCAGTTTATTTTTATAACAACCTTATCGATGGGCCTCTTACCCAGCTCTCTAGGTTTAACTGAGTTGAGTCGATTTGTTACCACAGCTTCAAGTAGCTGTTACAGAACAAGCAAGACATCCTAATAAAGCTGTAAATGTGTTTACTCAAACAGAGTATTGATTTTACTTGGAGAGGGAGAAGCTGGTGCTTAGCACAGTGTCAGGGTGGATGAATTTCACTGCAGGTTTTCATTGTCATCTGTCATGGTTGTGAGACACTAAGTAAAGCCATCAGAGGATAATTAGAAGTACCAGAAATTTAGCCCCTAAAATCAGTTAACCGCCTGGGAGTTTTGTAGGTTAATTAACTTTTATTTAAAATTTCCTCTAGTAATAATAATCAAGCATTTTTAATGGTGCTTTCAGATAGAGCAAGATTTCAAGGTCGTGACTTGTTAAATATATAAATTTAATGGCTAAGGGTTTTTCAGACTTTTTTTCATTCTTGTAATTTAAGCTAACATTAGAACACAATGTAAGGAGACAGTGATCTGTACTCATATCAACAGACATACGTGGTCTTTCTGAAAAATCAATTTTAAAGAAACAGTAAAGCAATTAGAAAGTAATTAAAACACATCCTATTAAGGAAAAAAATTAGCCAGTTAGCATCTTTAGTAAACCTAAATGGTTTTGTAGTGCAGCATGACCTGGACGCATAAAACTAAATGCCACCCTTGTTTCTTAATACCTTCCTTCATTAAAGAAGAATCTAAAATATTCTAGCTTGCTGTAAGTCGTTATCTTGAAGATAAAAGTTGATTGCACAACTGTGAAAAAGACAAGAGTCAGATTAAGAAGTTACTTACCTTCTATAAAAACTATATGAGCTATTGAATTTGATAAAAGGTGGTCATATAAACACTTTACTTGCCTCCTTGCAAATGACTAGAATAAGTCACAGTTGAAATGAGTTATACCTAGGATGATGAACATAAACTGAAAATTTATCAAAAATAAGTTTTACCATTATAGATTTTTTTAATTAGTCTTTTCCCCATCATCTACAGTCATTTATTTGCTGCCTTATAAGAAACTCATGCTTTCTTGCACTACTGCCCAGCTTACCTAAATGACTCATTAAAATGATGATATCTAAGGAATGACCATTTCTAAAGCCTAGGAGTAACAGACTCTGTCAAAAAAACAGTGAAAGATATTGAAGCATTTTCTTTGCCTTTGAAATGCTATATAGTTATAAGCCAAATTCTACCCTGAGTTAAACTTTTAAACCTTGAAGTAGCAGATTGTAAAATTTTGTTATGTAACTGGGCACCACTAGAGCTGCTTCTTTTAATTTTTCAGAGGGTAGAGGAAGAAATTGATTTTTCAGAGCTGTATTTCCATCTTTATTCTATGTTGAAGTAGTCAAAGACAGAGGAAAAGGAAAGGATATAGATTTATGATTATAATATATCATTCTGTTTTTTATATTTTAAAATCCCTACAATATAGTAATTAATTTTGTTCTCTTCGTTTCTAGAGAATGATAGCTATATGAGGAAGCTTGTTGTCATGGAAGCAGGGAGTGGTGCAGGATCTAGTAGGGCAGCCATACTTTGGCTTCATCTGACTCCTTTGGTCAAAGGAACAGAAACCCATTTCATCTAGCTCAGAATAAGGATTGTTTTTTAAGGAAGCACATTAGCATTAAAGGAGACATTATAACATAGTGGTTAAGACAGTGGGTCAAAAGATGTGGATTTGAGTCCTGGTTCTGCCATTAACTAGTTGTGGAACTAGTTACTTGACATCTCTGAGCCTCAGTTTTCGCATCTATGAACAGAGGACAAAGTAACTCTCATTTGGGTTATTGTAAAGGTTGAATGTAACAATGTTTACAAAGCACAATACATAATACTTAGTAAGGACTCATTAAGTGTTACCTGTCATAAAAGGAATCTCAGGCAAGAACCATGACTGGACAGGTTTTTGCTGAGAATGGAGCCAGATGATGATTCTAGAACCCAACAGTTCTAGAGACCTCAACAGCAGAAATTCATGGATCTTTACTCCAGTGCTTATGCACTAATGTTACTCAGCTTCACTGTATCTCTGCTTCTTCCTTCTTGGTCTTTCTTTTTTTTCCATTCTGGCTCCTCAAAGAGAACACCAGGTTAGCTCAATTTACTTCTTGTGCTATTCATAAATAGGACACTGGAAGAATATCTTGGGTCAGATGTCCTGGCCTTGATCCAGGGGTTGATTTGTATGCTCAAAATACATCAACTGACCACCTCAACAATGCTGAAGGTGAAGCAGTTTTTCTTTTCTTTTTTTTTTTTTTCTAATTTTATTTTCAAACTTTACATAATTGTATTAGTTTTGCCAAATATCAAAATGAATCCGCCACAGGTATACATGTGTTCCCCATCCTGAACCCTCCTCCCTCCTCCCTCCCTAAGCAGTTTTTCTTAAAAGGGTGATGGATGGAGCCTTTAAAGGGCTGCGTGTACATACATGCCTTGTCTTTACCCTTTTTCTCGTACTTAGAGTTCTGAAAATGTTCCCTACAGCATGATCCATCTATCACACAACACATGGAACATCAAACACCTTATATCTTAAGCTAGAAATCTAGGGATCATACTCAATATTTTCCTTTCCCTCTGTTCAAACCTTCAGTGAGTTCTTTTGACTCAGTTTTAAGGATATATCTCATATCAACTCATCTCAAATCCATCTGTTTTTCTGCTTTATCAGATCTACCACTTTAACTCAGGCCTATTTTTTACTTACTACAGTAGCTTCCCATGTGCTTAGTCTCTCAGTCATGTCCAACTCTTTGTGACCCCATGCACTGTAGCTCTCCAGGCTCCTCTGTCGATGGGATTCTCCAGGCAAGAATACTAGAGTGGGTTGCCATGCCCTTCTCTAGAAGATCTTCCCAACCCAGGGATCAAACCTAGGTCTTTGGCATTTACCATCTGAGCCACCAGGGGAGGGAATTCTGCCTGGCCAAATTCTGAAAATCGTCAAGACAAGGAACTCCTTTCTATATCTGTTCCATTTTCTTCCTTCTGGAATAGGAATGTCTATAACTATTATCATACGCCTATCCCACCACTGCATTTGGAAAGCAGGAGCCCTGTTGATGTCTTGTTTCTCTGATTCACAGATGCAAAGGAATTTTACCCCAGGGTTTGACCTGTTGCTGATTTAGATGATCTAGATGAGATTTGGGACTTTTGAACTGATGATGTTTGGACGAGAGTTTAAACTTTAGGTTTGAGACTTTGGGGAATATTAGGGTAGGGTGAATATATTTTGCACAGGGGACAGACATAAATTTTGGGGTCCAGAAGGCAGACTGTAGTGGGCTAAAGTTCACCTCCATAAAGATATGTCCATATCTTAATCCCCAGAACCTTGGAATGTTACCTTATTTGGCAAAAGGGTCTTACAGATGTAATTAAGTTTAGGCTCTTCATATGAAATTATCCTGGATTATCTCAGTGGGCTTGAAATTACAACAAAAATGTCCTTATAAGAAAGAGGCATAGGGGGATTAAATACACAGAGCAGAAGTTACTGTGAGGACAGAGCAGACAGGGAGATGTGGCCATAACCCAAGGAATACCAATAGCCACCCAAAGCTGGAAGAGGCAAGGGGAGATTTTCCTCTAGAGCCTTTGGAGGGATCATGGGCCCTTGATTTTGGACATCTGGCCACAACAACCATGAGAGAATAAATGTCTGATATGTTAGGTCACCTAGTTTGTAAGGAAACTAATACAACTAGTAAACATTTTAAAGGGTTTTGCACTTTTAAAAAAACATTCTGAAGAAAATCTGCATAAATTTCACCTTTGCTTGCATGCTCTAGCTATGCAAGCCTTCTTTCAGGCCTTAGACACTTTGTACATGGAATTCCCTTGGCCTGGAATGCTCTTCCCTACTTTGCATGGCAGTGTCTTTGCCATCCTCAGTCTCAGCTTAACAGTTTTCTCTAATCATTCTGTCTGACATGGCTCCATTCACTCTTCTGTACTGCTGCACATAGTCATTTTCCTAATAGCACTTAACATTCTCTGGAATTATCTTACTTATTAACTTATTCACTGACTTATTGCTTCTTAAAAAATCTCCCCCATTAAAATACAAGCTTTAAGAGAATAGAGTCTCTATGTGTCTTATTCTCCAATGTATCCTCAGGATCCACCACAGTACCTGGCAGAGAATAGACAGTAAATATTCACTGTATGATATAAAGTCAGTTAATCACACACATAGTTAGAACCAACTTACCTCCTACATCAAATAAACTTAGTATATCTAAGAACTTGGCTATTGAGGGATTTTGTCAGAAAAGGAATGAGTCAGGAAATAGCAGGTTAGACCATACTTTAGTATCAGGGCACCTTCACCTAAGATTAAACTGTGCTACTTAAATGACCACTGATAGAAGGTTAGATAAAGAAGATGTACAATGGAATATTACTCAGCCAGTAAAAAGAGTAAAATAAGGCCATGTGCAGCAACATGGATAGACCTAGAGATTGTCATACTGAGTGAATACTGAGTGAAGTAAGTCCAGTAGAGAAGGAGAAATATTATATGGCATCCCTTATATGTGTAATCTAAAAAGAAATGATAGAAATGAACTTAACTTACAAAACAGAAACAGACTCACAGACTTAGAGAATGAACTTACGGTTGCCAGGGGGAAGGGATAGTTAGGGAATGTGGAATGGACATGTACACACTGGTATATTTAAAATGGGTAACCTTCAGGGACCTCTGTGTAGCACATGGAACTGTGCTCTGTTTGTTGGCAGCCTGGATGGGAGAGGAGTTGGAGAGAGGATGGATACGTGTATATGTGTGGCTGAGTCCTCTCACTGTGCACGGGAAACTATCACAACATTGTTAATTGGCCATACCACAATACAAAATTTTAAAGTTTTTAAAAAATAAATAAAAGTGAAAAAGCGAAAAAAAAAGATTGAACTTTGCTATTATAAGTGTGTGGATGCTCAGTTGTATACTACTCTTTGCAACCCCAGAGACTATAGCCCGCCAGGCTCCTCTGTCCATGGGAATATCCAGGCAAGAATACTGGAGTGGGTTGCCATTTCTCCTCCAGGGGATCTTCCTTCCCAACCCAGGGGTTGAACCCTCCATCTCTTACATCTCCTGCATTGGCAGGCAGGTTCTTTACCTCTAGTGCCAGAATATGAAAACTGATTCTCAGGATCATAATCCTGATCATCAGTTCCTGATGTTAATAGGCAATAGCATACAAGCCAGAGGCTCCCAGGAAGATTTCACAGAGTGTACTGAAGTTACCCAGTAGATGTCTAAATTTGATTTGCTAAAGTGCCTAGTGGGATGTCCAGTGCCTCCAATAACAGTGCCTTTGTCATGTCCTACCTAGGATCTTTACTGCTATTTCTTACTGAAAGTGTTGTGAAATGCAGCTTCTCCACAGGAGTAGCAATGAGACTCCGATGAAGAGCGTTTGACGTACACTGAGCATACATACGTATGCCTGGGGCATAACCCTTGTTTCATTTTCTACACAGTTACCTAAGCTTTAAGCCACAGAATTGTTCTTAACTTTTTAACTTTCATCAGCACCCACATCAAATCACTGTTTATTCTCCTTCCTACCCTTATTATCTGTCACTTTAGACCTGTGGTTCTCAAACTTGAGCGTGCATTAGAATTCAGAAACCCATGGAAGACTTGTTAAAAGATAAGTTGCTGGGTCCTGTCCTCAGAGTTTCTGATTTGATAACGTCTGGGATGGGGGTTAGGTTACGCTAAAGCTGCTGGTATAGGAACTGCACTTAGAGAAACACTCCCAGAATACTGAAGGAGATGCCTATGTGAGCTCTCTGCCAGCACTCTCTTTCCTAGTGAATTCATGTTACTCACTTCTGCCAGGATTATTTTTAAAGTATTTATATGGCTTTCCTAAAAACTGTAAAATCCTCAAGGATTAACACTGTTTTATCCATCTTTGAATCCTTTGATGTCTAGCACCTTACCTAGTAATGGCAGGTATTCAGTAGCTGTTGGTTGATTGAATCAACCAAAATACTTTTGATAGCATTCTAGGTTTTTATTTTCATTTGCTTCTTATACAAGTTTGTATAAGTATATGAGTGTTAGCGTGATAGTGGCATGAGTCTAATAAATTGAGGATTCAGATTAGTCAGTGTTTTAATTTATAGCTTATTCCCTCTCTTAGAGCAGGCATGGGTAATAAAAATAAAAGTACAGCTTTTAAGTTGACTGTCTCATTTGCCGTGTGGAAGCATATATCTGATAACCATTGGTTTAGAAGGTATAGCAGACCAGTCTAAGGGAGCACATAAAATCATCACTGAAGTGTAGATACCTAAGACAGATGGAAAATAACCAAATATTGAAAATCAAATTGACCTAGAAATGACAGCAAAATTTTCACGAAGAAAAGGACAGGGAGAATATAGAATTCAGCACTCTTAGTTGCTGTAAAATATTATATCAGGTTTGCTTTAATTACATGGTAATGCCTCTGAGAACAAAGGTAATTACATGATAACTTATGTTACTATTCCCATATTATCTCTTAATAACTATGTGATTAACTCATCACTACTATACAGTGTGTAGTTCAATATTACTCATGTATAAAGAACATTGATGATGAGTTGGGGTGGGATGAGGGATGAAGATAGTAGAGAAAGCATAGTTTTATAAATATCTAGAATGCAAATGATTCATTAGCTCATTGACCTAGTCCTCAAGGATCTGAACCAAAGCTGTGGAGAATACCATCAGTGTCTAAAATGAATCATGTGGCTTTGAAGACAACATACATAAAATATAGTAAGTTTACTGTGAGCAGTGAAATAGATAAGTGATTATAGGACATAAGGCATATACTTTCATGTTTTGAGAGGTTTTTAGTTTTAAGTAAGTATTAAGATTTATTTTTTAATGAAAAAAGACGTTCTTTCACCCATATCATTAAGCAGCATCTTGAGTTTGTACGTGCAGACTATGTGGTGAGGATGTACAGCACCAGAAACTCTTCATTCATTCATTGCTGATAGGATTGCAAAATGGTACAGCCACTTTGGAAAACGGTTTGGCATTTTCTTAAAAAACACACTCTTACTGTAAGATCTAGCAATTGTGCTCCTTGGTTGCCCAAACGAATGGAAAACTTATACCTACATAAAAACCTGCACACGAATGTTTATAGCACTTTATTCATAATTGACAAAACTTATAAACAGTCAAGATGTCCTTCAGTAGATGACTGGATAAATAAACTGTAGTATATCCATTCCATGGAATATTATTCAGTCATAAAAAGAAACAAGCTGTCAAGCCATGAGGAGGACACAAAAGAAACTCAGACATACCACACTAAATGAAAAAAGCCAATTTGAAAGGGCTACAGATTGTATGAATCCTTTACTGAAAGGATAAGACTATGAAGAGAGTAAAGACATCAGTGATTGTCAAGGGGTGAGGAGGGAGTGAGAGGTATGAATAGATAGAGTACAGGGGTTTTTTGAGCAGTGAAACTATGCTATGTAGTATTGTAATGGTGTGTAACAAATCATTAGACATTTTCTTTTTTTATATATCTTTGAATCCTATAGAATGAACAACATAAAGTGAACCCTAATATAAACCATGTACTTCAGTGAGTCATTATCGGTTCATTAATTGTTAACAGCATACCACACTAATGCAAGACGTTAATGATAGGGGAAATAAGGGATGTAGCAATGAGAGTGTATATAGGAGCCCTGTACTTACTGTTGAGTTTTAAATTAAAAAAAAAAAAAAAGGCCAAAATGGAAAGACCTTTCTCCCACCCACCTCATTTTACTAGTATCTTCAGTTTGTGTGTGTGCCTTAAGTCTCCCAACTTCATCAGTTACAGTGTTCTGAGATTCTAAGGCCAGTATCCTATGGCCAGTGATCTCACCATTTTTACTAAAAAAGCTTGTTCTATTGATGCTGAAGCTGAAACTCTAGTACTTTGGCCACCTCATGCGAAGAGTTGACTCATTGGAAATGACTCTGATGCTGGGAGGGGTTGGGGGCAGGAGGAGAAGGGGACGACAGAGGATGAGATGGCTGGATGGCATCACCGACTCGATGGACGTGAGTCTGAGTGAACTCCGGGTGTTGATGCTGGACAGGGAGGCCTGGCGTGCTGCGATTCATGGGGTCGCAAAGAGTCGGACCGGACTGAGCGACTGAACTGAACTGAACTGATTGATATCACATAATGACCACTCTATCCAAGTACAGTGAACCTTTCTGCTTAATTCTGGCAGGAATTCTCCCAGAATCCCTGCTAAGGAAGCATTGGTCCCTGAATTTCCATTTCAAAAGATGCAGACTGATGTATTTGGCATATGCCATCTACAAATGAAGTCTTCATGTGGGGAAGAAATACTGTACTAAGGTTGCCTCAAAAACTCTCTAAGGTGCCTCCTCTAACACTGCCTGTGTTTCCCTAAACCTCAGAATATAGAAGGTAGTGAAGATCTTTAGTTCTTGAGAAATCCTTCTGAGAATAATGACCAATTTCATTGTACTTAACACTCATACTGATTTACTTTACAGAAAGCTGTTCCCAAGTGGCTACAATTATTAATAAATTCTAAAAGCATGAATGGAAAACTATCAGAATAAAACATCACTTAGCTGAAATTCTTGAATGAGTTGTTCATAAACATTTTCTGAATAATTAAATGTTCCATGTTATCCTTTAAAATGTTTATTGATTTTTTTCTAATTATAAAAGTAATATTACTTACTATAGAATATTTAGGAAATAAAAGGAAACAGGAAGTAAAAATCATCTCCGAAATCTGGAAATGATCATAATTCTTCAGACATATAAGAATTTTGCTTTTTTACTGTTTTGAATAAACATGTTTCTAAAATACATTGCAAAGATCTGACCAAAGAGTAAAAATGGAGGGAAACACATGTAGGAATTTAATAAAATCAGAATGAGTACAGATGTACTCTACTATCTTTGCAACTCTTATGTAAACCTAAAATTATTTCAAAATAAAATGTTTGAAAATGTTTGGAACAAGATGGATTACTTAAAATATGGTGGTGGAACAAAAATGTAACTCTGGGAAAAATGAAAGTTGGTTACTACCAATCATGACACTCAATTTCTAAATGGAGTAAATAATTGAATGACCATAAGTGAACTAAAAGAAAATATGAGCTGATATTTATCTGAACTCATGGTATGGAAGACCTGTCTCAACCCAAATTCAGTGAAAAAAACTATTAAAAGATAAATATATCGATGTAGCAATAGAAGTAAAAGGCGAGTGACAAAATAACAGGAAGTAACTCTCAACATAAGTAGGAGACAAACTGGAAGAATGTCTTTTAGAAATCAATAATAGAAGAGAAATACTCTGGTAGGAGAACAAGTAAAAGCTGTCATCAGACGGCTCATAAAAAGAAGCACTACAAATGGCTAGTAAGCATATGAGCAAAAAAAGTTTTCAACCTCCCTAATAAACAAATAACTGTAAGTTAAAACAAAATTCTGCCTTTCACTTTTTAAATTATCAAACAGATTTTTTATAGCAAGAATGCTGTTGGGTATATACATTAATAACATCATTTTGAAAAGGAGTTTGGCAATATGAATAAAAAGCCTTAAAATTGATTACCTTTGGGGCTCCCCTGGCGGTCTAGTGACTAAGACTCTGAGCTCCCAATGCAGAGGGCCTGGGTTCTATCCCTGGTCAAGGAACTGGATCCCACATATACCAAGATCTGATGCATCTAAATAAATAAATAAATTTTAAAAATTAATTACCTTTCAAGAAATATATCCTAAGAAAATTAAAATTTTAAATTGTGCACAATAAGTGTTACTAAAATGTTATAAAGATACTTACTACAATGTTATTTATAGTAGTAAAAAAAATTAGAAATACACCTAAATATCCAGTAATCAGTCCAGTTCAGTTCAGTCATTCAGTCATGTCTGACTCTCTGCGACCCCATGAATTGCAGCACGCCAGGCCTCCCTGTCCATCACCAACTCCCGGAGTTCACTCAGACTCACATCCATCGAGTCAGTGATGCCATCCAGCCATCTCATCCTCTGTCGTCCCCTTCTCCTCCTGCCCCCAATCCCTCCCAGCAATATCCAATAATAGGATTAAGTAAATTATACTGCATCTACATTTAAAATGCATGGTCTCTAAGAATATTTAAAGATATGGGAAAATGTTTCTAATAAAGTTTTTATTACAGAAATAATACCTGTAAGCAGTAGAAAATACAACAGCACAAAAAGGAAATATATATGTATCATAGAAGTACTATATTTATATGTAATGAAAGGTAAGCATTGCTTCCACCCCAGGCCTCTAATTCCCCTCTGTGAGGTAGCTTTGGTTGCTGGTATTTATTGAATCCATCCATAAATATTCTGTGTTTGTGCAAGTTTGTATATGTATACATATCCTAGTTTTCATCAAATGAGAGTATACAGGGCTTACTTGAGTTTTCATTTACTTTTATCTTGGAAATTGTCTCATAGCAGCTTAATGAAGATCTAACTCATTTTAGTTAACTGCTTTCTATAATTCCGTCGCATGGATTTAACTGGTCACCTCTTCAAATTGTTGGATATTTTTTTTTTTTTTTTTTTACATAAACCATGTAGCCATATGTGATGATAATCAGAAAACCTAACTTGTGTTTTTACTGTGAATGTTGAATGAACAGTAATGGAGTCTACTGGGTTTTTAGTTCCAGCCACCACGAAAAATATTAGTAAAGGAACTATATATGAAAAGGAAAATACTGACTTGTAGATTTCATTCATTTCCTTCTAAAATTTTCCTGGCTGCTACGTGTCTTTAAGACTTTCATAATTACTGACAGTATTTCTGTTTTCTATGGATGACACTAAGAAAATTCTACATGTTGTATGTTTTCTACAGTAACTACATGGAATGGACAACTTGAGCTAGGAAATCTCATTGCCTTTTGCCCACACTAGCCATCACGCCTCTCTGTGCTTTGAGAAAAAAAACTTAGTACTCCTTTCAGCACAGTTTAAATTATGTGTCAGGTCTCATCTCAGACACTGAATTCATGCTGATTGAATGCTAAAATTGACCACTCTCTTTAACAGCAGTAAAAGAAAAGTCCAAATGAAATTAACCAGAAGATAATAAACCATTCTGGTTGTTAATGGACAGAGGTTTATTCTGAGAACTCTGGGTCTGTGATTGCTCCAAGATTCAGAGCCCTAGAAACCAAATTCAGTGTCAGTGAGAAGCCTTCAGGTACTGTGCCTCAGCAGCCCGAGACCTAAGGTCCATGACGTGACCAAAAGTGGGAGAGGCCCTGGAGTAAGCCTATCCATGAAAGGATCAAAGAGAGGTTAAGAGTCACAGAGAGAAGGCACTCAAGTTAAAAGGGACAACCACTGCCTCAGCATGTGAGTTCTTGATTTGGAAACCTGTACTGCTGTTTCTCGTTCACCAGTTGTATGCCTCCTGTTCCTGTTCTCATGGTTGTTTTGCGAGGCATATACACAGAGCCTTACCATTCGTTTTTAACATGATATACTGACAAGGACCATAAGCTAATGGCCTCCCCACAAAGAGCTTCTAAAGTACTTTTTCATATTGAACACCCATGCCAAGTCAGTTATTTAAAATTTTACTTCTTCTTTGGCCGAGTCTTTACTGAAACAGTACAAAATTCTTTTTTAATTTATCTGCAAGCCATATTTATCTGCTGTAGTGTCTGCTAGCCGCAGTCTTTGTAATTCATCACATTCAGTGAATGAAACATGAATAAGCACTTTGTTTACCTGCTGGCACAGTATTTGTATATACTCACAGCATATTGTATTTTTCCTACCTAAAAATACTTTATTGAAATAATATCCTAAAAATACAGAGAACTTTAAAAAACTGGGGTGGGAGAGCCAAAAATTCTACAGAAAAATAAGCAAAAGATCAGAAAAAACAATTCACAGAAAGAGATTAGTTTTTTAAACATAGAACAAGGTCTTCAATCTCACCCATAGTAAGAGAGATGCAAATTAAAGTTACATTGAGATATGTTTCTAACCCATCAGACTGGCAAAAAATCAAAAGCTTGACCGTGTACTCTGTTATTGAGGTTGTGGGGAAACATGTGCTCATAAACATTACTAGTGGAAATGCAAAAGGTTTAACCCCAAGGAAGGGGAATTTGGCAGTATCTAACAAAACTACTTACGTATTTATCCTTCAACCCCAAAAATGCCACTTCTAGAAATTTACCCAAAAGATACACACACACACCCAATAGCACAAAAGCACACATGCAAAATGTTATTCATTACAGAATTATTTGTAATTTCAAAGCATTAAAAACTGGTGAACATTCACACATAGGAGATGGAGTGAATGAACTGTGGTGTATCCATACAATAAGCTGCTATGCAGCTGTAAAAAAGAATGGGGAAAATCTCTTATGTATTAGTGTGCAGTGATGTCAGGAGATATTTTAAGTGAAAAAAAGGCAAAGTGCAAAAGGGCATATATTCTGTGCCACTCCTTTTGTAATAAAAAAAGAGGAAATAAAATGCACAGATTATCTGCTTACTTTTACAAAAATAAATACAGGAGTTCAATTCAGTTGCTCATTCATGTCCAACTCTTTGCGACCCCATGGATTGCAGCACAACAGGCCTCCCTGTCCATCACCAACTCCTAGAGTTTACTCAAACTCATGTCCATTGAGTTGGTGATGCCATCCAACCATCTTATCCTCTGTCGTCCCCTTCTCCCGCCTTCAATCTCTCCCAGCATCAGGGTCTTTTCAAATGAGTCCTTTGTTCTTCGCATCAGGTAGCCAAAGTATTGGAGTTTCAGCCTCAGCATCACTCCTTCCACAATGAATATTCAGGATTGATTTCCTTTAGGATGGACTGGTTGGATCTCCTTGCAGTCCAAGGGACTCTCAAGAGTCTTCTCCAACACCACAGTTCAAAAGCATCAATTCTTTGAGACTCATCTTTCTTTATAGTCCAGCTCTTGCATCCATACATTACTACTGGAAAAACCATAGCTTTGACTAGACGGACCTTTGTCAGCAAAGTAATGTCTCTGCTTTTTAACATGCTGTCTAGGTTAGTCATAACTTTTCTTCCAAAAAGTAAGCGTCTTTTAATTTCATGGGTGCAGCCACCATCTGCAGTGATTTTGGAGCCAAAAAAATAAAGTCAGCCACTGTTTCCACTGTTTCCCCATCTATTTGCCATGAAGTGATGGGACCGGATGCCATGATCTTAGTTTTCTGAATGCTGAGCTTTAAGCCAACTTTTTCACTCTCCTCTTTCACTTTCATCAAGAGGCTCTTTTGCTCTTCTTCACTTTCTGCCATAAGGGTGGTGTCATGTGCATATCTGAGGTTATTGATATTTCTCCTGGAAATCTTGATTCCAGCTTGTGCTTCATCCAGTCCAGCATTTCTCATGAAGACAAACCAAAAAACAGTGAAATTGGGTACCTCCAATGGTGAGAACATAGGGTAAAAGAAAGTGACACTTCTCTGAGCATACCATTTTTAGAATTTTTAATATTCTACATATGTTTAAAGAAATATTAAGTTAATAAGGATGAAAGTGAGGGATGAAAATTGAAATCGTGACCCCAACATTTTTTTCGGTCTTAAGTAAGTGAACCATTCTGAAAGAGTCAGTTCCTAGGCAGGCTGATAAGAAGTTTGGGGGTTCCCAAGGAGAGAGGGGTCTGGAATTCTCAAGGAGGAGGAAAGGACAAACATTTTTTCCCTCTACATTCCTTAGGATTATATAACAATAATGTATCCTGCTTGAGGACAGTTTCTGGAAAAAACCTTCAGGCTAATCCTGTTATCTTAAAATGTAAATTATGGGAGTGGGTCTAGTAAGGTCTTTACAACCTCCAGACATTCTTTTGATTCACTGTAATAGCTAATTAAAAGTATATAACTCCATTGCTAACACTAGTGAGGGGGTACTCTTTCTGCCCCCTTCTGATGTCTGTCAGAAGCTTTCTCTATCTCTTTTATACTTTAATACAACTTTATTACACAAAAGCTCTAAGCGATCAAGCCTCATCTCTGGCCCCGGATTAAATTCTTCTCTGGAGGCCAAGAGTCCCGGTGTCTTTCGTGGTTCAGCAACAACCTGTCAATTCTGAAGTGGAGTAAAAAGGAGAACCAATGTAAAGAGCGTACTGAACACAGTATTTGAGCACATTGGAGAACAGCAAACCAATTCTAAACTGTTTTTAATAGATTTGGGGTTTTGTAAAATTAGTAGTGAAGCAATTTTGAAGCTATTTTGGAGATAGTATAAAACTGAGCCAATAAATATTTTGATATTGTTGAAAGCTAGGGTTTTCACTATGGAAAAAAGTACAGAATCATAATAATGGACTGGAGAAAGGTAAGAAAGAGCACTATAAGGGTGGATTGGAACTGAAAGTATTGGTGTCAATTCAATATCTAAAATAGGTCTGTGTACACATGTATATACATACGTACACATTTATGTGTGTACACATAATACGTACATAAATGTGTATGTATGTATGTGTATCTGTATCTGTACATGTGTATAAGTACATACTTCCTAGCTTCATTTGCTGTCAGGGTCTAGAAGCAAAGAATGCACCTACCTCCCACACTGTGGTCTCTAATACCATTTTACCCTAATAGGAAATAGGTATCCTTGGGAAAATGGCAGGTTCTAAGGCTGAGATAGGGTGGGTTTAAGATGAGCCAAGAATATAATTCCAAAAAGTAAGGAAGTACTCAAAGATACTATGAGGGCATATCCAAGGGCACCTGAGCCAGCTTGTAGGTGCTCCCACTGGTAAAAACTGGGACATTTTGAGCACCATATAGAGCTGTATTGAATTATAAACTATTGATTAAAAAATAAAAGTCTGTGCCTCCTTATTGATACATAAATAGATGAAAAATAGTAAATGAGATAAGAGATAAGCTCTTACATATATTGTTGAAAGCTGACAGGTAAATGTGAAGGGAGTGCTGGAGTTAGAAAATCATCATGGTTTAAGTTGCTTCAGTTAGGAATTATGAGTGAATACTAAATTTGGGAGAAGGGATTGGGATTCTTTATAGGGAGCAGAATATTTGCATGGTATTAAAGTGTCTACCAGCAGACTCCTTGTTAGATGCAAGGGAAAAATATAACTATACAGTGGAGAAGTAGGACATCTTGATCAGGTGATCAAAATTATCACCAGTGAATAGCAGCCAGACACAATGTGTTCCTAAATATGATACCCTTGAGAAGCACACAACATAATTTTTCTAGTATTCTGGCCAGGAATGCATAATCTGAATTTAATCATGAAGAAATATCAGACAAACCAAAATGAGCATTACTCTATTAAATACCGAGTAGGGGAAGACTGTATTCATCAAAAATGTCCTTGTCACAAAAGTCGAAGGAAATGTTCAAGATAAAGGAAACTAAAAAGATGACAAATCCTAGACTAAATTCTATCCTAGATGGAAGAAAAATGCTATGAAGGGTATTAATGGGTCATTGAGAAAACTGGAATATGAACAGGCAATTAGATAACAGTATTCTAACAGTATTACTGAAGTCGATGACTATGGTTATCCATGAGACTAGCCTTATTCTCAGGAAAGATGCATAGATAGATTTAAAGGTAAAGGGCATGACAAATGCCACTTCTTCTCAATTAGTTCAGTGGAGAAAATTGTATAAAAAAGAGAAGATGGGCCCAAAAAGAGCAAAATGTTGACAGTAAGTACATCCAGGTAAAGGATGTATGGATACTATTTGCATTGTTTGCAAGTTTTCTTTCTTTTGGCAAGTTTTCTGAATTCGAAATTATTTCCAAATGTAGTTTTTAAAAAATACATTTTAGGCCAGCTAACAATAAAAATCTAAACTTAAAAAAATTGTACTGAAAAACATTATGCTAAGTAAAGTAAGGCAGATACAAAAGGCCAGGGGTGGGAGGGAATGGAGAGTTTAATAAGTATAGTTTCTGTTGGAATAATGAAAATATTCTGGAAATTGATAGAAATGATGGTTACACTACACTGCAAATAAACTTAATGCCTTGAATTGTACACTTTAAAATGGTTGAAATGGTAACTTTGAGGTTATGTATATTTTATGCAATAAAAAAGGTATCTTGGGAATGTTTCTTATTATGAAATAATTTCCTATGATTCTTTAAATATAAGCTCCTTTATTTTTTTAAACTATTTTGTACAACTTGTGAAGACTCATATCAGCTACTTTATGAAGGTTCAACTTATAACTGATTATATAACATCTGTAGTTCATCTCAGTTAGAATTTAAAAATAGTTTGTTAAAGAACCGATATTCACTCAGGGCAAAGGTCTAAGCTTTTTTTCTCCATCCAGGTTTTCCCACTTGTCAAAGCAAATGTCTCTTCAGGGGACTTCACTTCAATCATCAACTAGCTCTTCTATTATAAAGAGGATGCTGGTACTTATGCTTCTCAAAAATATTTCATAAACATAAGCTTTCTTTTTCTCAGAAAGAACATACCAGGAGGAATGAGGAAAACAGATGTTCCTTATAAGTCTTCTAATAGACGTGTTTCCATTGTAAGCCGATCTGACTGAATTTGGCATCTGCTCCATTCACTGTGTGGGCTGAACCGTTTAGTCTCACAGTTTGGCTGAAAGTTAATATTGACCTTTGACTGTTACCTGAAAACTCAATGATAAAATACTCTTACTAAACCTCTTGAGAGAATGATTTCACATTCTAAGCAAATGTCTTCAAAATACATCACTCCATTAACCAAATTAATTATTCTTTGGTTGGGCGTACTTATTTATTTTATTGGATACAGCATTCCCGAAATCTGACAAGGGAGAAGCCTGTGTGGTCAGAATGGTAGAAGAGAAAGAACATAAATCTCTTATAATGCTCTCTACAGGTCACTATACCACAGCTTTTAAATTAACCTTAACCCCTCAGCTGCCCAGGGCCGATGAGGCCTAAAAGTCTGGCTACAGAACAGTTCCTCATTATCATCTATTCTTCTGCGTAGAGTACTGCTATAGCATCTTGGGTTTTCCTTAGAGGGGAAGTAGCCCCAGGTTTTTCTGTTGTTGACTATGGTATTTGTAACTACAACAATTTTTTATGTAGTTTTATTGCAGTATAATTGACATACAATAAACTGTACATGTTTAAAGTGTACAGTTTTACAAATGTTGACATATGTATACACCCATGGACCATCACTATGGACACATTTACTGCGTCCGTACTATTTGGATTGCTTCCAATTTGGGGCTATGCCAAATGAAGCTGGTCTGAACATTCAAATACAAACCATGGTTAAATACCCAGAAATAGAAAGACGGAGTCTTTTGATAGGTGTATGTTTTAAGACACCGATAACTGTTTTCAAAAAGAGTCTTACTTTATAGTCTCATAATCCGTATTTTGGGCTTTCCGGTGTCTCTGAGGTAAAGAATTTGCCTGCCAGTGCAGGAGACGCAGGAAACTCAGGTTCAGTCCCTGGGTTGGGAAGATCCCCTGGAGGAGGAAATGGCTACCCACTCCAGTATTCTTGCCTGGAGAATCCCATGGACAGAGGAGCCTGGCGGGCTGCAGTCCATGGGGTCACAAAGAGTCGGACGCAACTGAATGACTGAGCACATGCACAGGCGATTGGTACTGGAGCGTTTCAGTTCATCTGTGCTCTTGCCAACACTTGCTTTGTCAGTCTTCTTTCATTTTAGCCTTTCTAGCGATGGGCAGTGGTATTTCATGGTGGCTTTAATTAGCATTTTTCTAACAGATAATAATGTTGAACATCTTTTCCTGTGCTTGTATGACATGTTTATCTTCTTCACTAAAATGTTTGTGTAAAAGTGTTTAATTTAGCAAAGTCAAAATTATTTTTTCTTTCATAAAAGTTTACACTTTTTATGTCCTAAGATCTTTGGCAAGTTCAAAATCACAAAGATTTTCTCATAAGTTTTCTTTTCAGTTTTATAGTTTTAGCTCTTGCATTTAGACCTATGATCCATTTCAAGTTAATTTTGTGGTTGGTGTGAAGAAGGGTAGAAGTGTATGTGTTTTTTATGTTCTCACATATGGCCCATCCAGCTCTTCTAAGAACATTTGTTTAAAAAGAAGTCTATTATAATAACATGGAAAAAAAGAAAGATTATCCTTTCTCCATTGAATTGCTTAATACCTTTATAAAAATCAGTTGACCATATAGAAGTAAGTTTATTTCTGGATTGACTGTTCAGTTTCACTGATTTATTTGTCCATTTTAATGCCTGTACCACAGTGTCTAAATTATTTTAGTTCTATAGTAAATTTTTAAATCAAGTACTCTTGTTTTCAGAGTTCTGTTTTAATTAGTCTAAATTCTTTGCATTTCCACATAAATTTTAGAATCAGCTTGTCAGTTTCTTTTAGAAAAGCTTGCTGGAATTTTGGTTGATATTACATTGAATCAGTAGAGGTGATAGCCATATTGAGTCTTCTGTTCTCTGAATAGTTTATAGCTCTTCATCTTACTTAGCTTGTTTTTTATCTCTCAGCATTGTTTTTTGTTTGTTTTGGGTTGTTTTCTCAGCATTATTTTGTCATTTTCAGTGTTGAGGTCTTACACAGCTTTTGTCAGATTTAGGTATTTCACATGTTTGGTAGTATGGTGAAGAGTATTTTTAATATCAATTTCTAACTGTTCATTGCTGGCATGTACAATTGCTATATATACACACATTACTAGTACAAAAATTCAGTTGATTTTTGTATAGGAATCTTACTTACATCCTGCAACTTCACTAAACTAACTTAGTAGTTCAAGTTAACTTTTTTCTAGATTCCATAGGAATTTTTAGATAGACTAGGATTTCTCAGTTTGGGTATTATTGACATCATAGGATATTTAGCAGCATCCCTGGGCTCTACCCTCTAGTTGCCATTAGCACCCTCTGGCACAAATATGACATTGCCACATGTTCTCCAGGAGGCAGAATTGCCACTGTTGAGAACCATAGATATAGGTGGTCATGCCATCTGCAAATGAAGACAGTTCTACCTCATTTTCAATTTTGATGCCTTTTCTTTCTTTTGTTTGCCTTAATGCACGGGCTAGAGTCTACATTACAACGTTTAAGAACAAACATTCTTTCCTTGTTCTCAATTCTAAGGGGAAAAACACTTCATCATCCTCTATTAAGAATGATATTAACTGCAAGGTTTTCATAGAAGTTCCCTTCTGTTACTAGTTTGTTGAAAGTTTTTTTTAGAAATCCATCCTGGGTTTCATCAAATGCTTTTTCAGCATCTATGAAGATGACCTTATGATTTTCGTGATTAATATGGTAGATTACATTGATTGATTTTTGAAAGTTAAACCAACCTTGCATTTCACCTTATCATGAATTACTATCTTTTTAAATATACTGTTGGATTGGATTTGCTAAAATATTTGCATCTTTTCTGATTATACTATCAGAGTAAAGCTGGCCTCAAAGAGTGAGTCAGAAAATATCCTTTTTAGTTTTCTAGAGTTTGTATAACATTGGCATTATTTTTCTTCTTTAAATGTTTGGTAGAATTCAGCAGTGACACCATCTGAACTGGAATTTTCTTTATGGGAAGCTTTTTAATTTTAAAATTAAATGTTTAATAAACACAAGGCTATTCAGATTAACTGTTTCTTCCTGAGTGAGCTTTGATAGATTGTGTATCTCCAGAAGTTTGTCTTACTTGTCAAATCTGAACACCTTATAGTTCTATAACACTTTGTTGGCATTAAGTTGTTAATAACGTTTCCTTATCCTTTTAGCGTGCGTAGATGCTATGGTGATATGATGTCTCTTATTATCAGTAGTGACCATTTATGTCTCTCCTCTTTTTTTTTCCTTCTCAGTCTGTGTAAATGTTTATCGTACTTTGATTCCTATTTCCATCTTCTTAACTCGGTAACTGTCAGGCTCTGCCTGGGTTTTCCTTCCATGAATCATGGCCTGGTAGTTTTCCTCATTTGTTTCCCTTCTTTCATGTATCTTTTGTGACTGATGTACTATATTTGAAAAACTTAGTTTCATATACTTTGTTTTTAAAGTTGTTTCTGAAGAAAGGGTAAATCTGATTCTTTTATTTCATCTTGATTGGAAGCAAAAGGCCTCAGCATTGTTATCTAATCATATTTATTTTAATGTCAAACTGATCCATGGTGCTTGACTCTAGATATTATTTCTCTGATACTTCTGGGAGTGAAAAAGGTGTATAAATGGTCCTTCATAACTTTTCAACTCTCAGATTTGTTCTTGGAGAGATATCCAGATGAGCGAGTTTTTCCCAAATAACAGTTCTCTAGGAATAACAGCAATACAGAAGGAATTTAGAGAGATAGGCAGAGGTTTTAGAGCTCTGCTCTAAACCTATTTAGAGCTCATAATTTCTCAGCTATAAAGACCAAAGATAATACTATTTGGCCAGTAATTCTTTCTTACAACCTTTTATTGTCAAAGTTAAAGGAAAGCATGAGCGTTTATGCCTAGAAAGACTAGACTGACTTGATGATGGGTTGTTACGTCCCAACTTGAGCTCTTTAAAAGAATTCTTAGGGAAGAACCCTCTAACCCCGGAGGTTTGACACTTCACTATCAAGACTAAAGAAAGGCATAGGTATGTAGACCATATTTTGTTCTGACCATATGACATTTCTGATGCTATTACACAGTACTCATGTTTCTCCCTTCTGTCTGTGTTCCAGGTTTTCTGTCTCAGCTGGTCTCTGACAAGCCTCTCACTGAATGCATCCGTGCTGGCCACTATGCTGCAAGTGTCATAATTAGAAGGACTGGCTGCACCTTTCCTGAGAAGCCAGACTTCCACTGATGGAAAAGCATGAAACTGCATCCCAGGAGTACAGACACTGCCCTGATTGTTTCCTGAGAATTCCCATATTAATAAAAAAGAAAATTAAATGCCACCTTTCCTACTATAATAATGTTGATTCTTAATTTAGGGGGTACAGTAATGCACAATAGAATCTTTGTTCTCTCAACAACCTAAAGTAGGAGGTTTATTTCCATAGTCTGATAGTGCCAGGTAAATGTCAATTAAACAGAAATATAGTATTTCAATTGATTTTTGTTTCATTTTCCATTGCATTGTAAATTCATGTGTACTAAGCAAAGTGATCATTTTTTTACATTTCTGCTTTGAATGCAGATGCAATTTAATATAATAGATTTTTTAAAGGAATTAAAGATAATACATAAATCTTTAGCTTTTATACAAATATATTTAATTCAGAAGTGTGTTTATACACATATACACACATGTGTTCATATATGTACCACATATATACATGACAAATGGTTAAATAAGGTGCAGAAATATTTATCTTTGCAAGTTATGCAGGTTCATCAGTGTGTACTCAAACATGTAATAAATTTTGGATAATTAATTTGCCAAATTATAAGCTATATTACAATATTCAAGTCATAATCTTATATTTACTTACGGTACTCTGTATTTGATACAAATAAAAACTTGTCATAAAGGGCTTTTTTTCTGTCTTTGTCCTGTACTCAGCAAACTAAGGAAGAAAGATAACTGTCTAATCCTGGGTCCTGAAATAGCTGATCTGTTTATGGAGATAGAAAAAACAACATAACACATCAAAAAATAACTTAGTATTGGAGACCAGTAAGCCACTGTTTTCAGGAAGACGGAATGGTATGATATAACTTATGGGGAATGCCCTGGCAGACCAGTGGTAAGGACTTCATATTTCTGCTCCAGGAGGCACAGCTTCAGTCCCTGGTCAGGGAATTAAGATCCTACATGCTGGGTAGCATACCTCCCACCCCCCAAAAAATCTTAAAAAAATGGAACCTCTAGAGTCAGACTTACTTACCTTGATAAGAGCTTAGCCTCTTGAACGTCAATTTCCTTTCTATAAAATGGAATCATAACCCCTATGTATGAGGTCATTGAGATGATTCAAGAGGAGATACTAGGTACAAAATGCTTGTTACAAGTCTAATAAGAACCTACTATTGTTATGATTATTGTCACTGAAGAAGAAGAAAATCATAGTTATAAAACCGAATTCATAGAAAAGTGTTCAGGTTTTTGTTTTATGTTTAAGAAGACTTTTAGGTCTTCTGTGCTAATCTTTTTTATCATTGTTGAGATAAAATTCATAGGCCATAAAATTTTTTATTTTAAAGTATACAATTCAGTAGGTTTTCGTGTATCCACAAAGTTGTGTAGCTATCACCAATATCTAAATCAAGAACATTTTCATCACCCCAAAAGGAAACCCTTTTCTTCCCAATTCAATCCCCATCCTCTTGATAACCACTAATCTATTTCCTGTCTCTCTAGATGTGCCTATTCTTGATGTTCATAAAAATGGAGTCATATAATAATGTTTTCTTTTGTGTCGGGCTTCTTTCACTTAGCATGTTTTCAAAGTTTACTTATCCTATGATATTTTCAGTACTTCTTTTTATTGCCAAATAATATTTCTTTGAATACATATGCCATATTTTGTTTATCCATTCATGTTGATGGACATTTCAGTTGTTAATGACCCAGGTAACCCTTTGGGGCTATTATGAATCATGCTGTCATTAACATTCATGTCCAAGTTTTTTATATGGATGTATGTTTTCAATTCTTTGGGGGTATATACCAGAAGTGGAATTGCTGGATCACATGGTAATCCTATGGTTAACTTTTTGGGAAATTGCCAGACCTTTCCAAAAGGACTGCCTTATCTTGCATTCTCACTGAAAAGGTTTGTGAGTTTCAATTTTTTCACACCCTTGCCAACACTTGCTACTCTCGTTTGATTATAGCCATCTTGGAGGGTATAAAGTGATATCTCATTGTGTTTTTAATCTGTATTTTCCTATTTATTAATGATATTGTATTTACTGACCATTTGGATTTCTTTCTTTGGAGAAATGTCTATTCAAAGTTATTGCCCATTTTTCTTTTTTTTTCTTTTTTTTCTTAATTTATTTTATTTTATTTTTTAACTTTACAATATTGTATTGGTTTTGCCATATATCAAAATGAATCTGCCACAGGTATATACATGTTCCCCATCCTGAACCCTCCTCCCTTCTCCCTCCCTGTACCATCCCTCTGGGTCGTCCCAGTGCACCAGGCCCAAGCATCCAGTATTGTGCATCAAACCTGGACTGTACTGTCCATTTTTAAATTGAGTGGTTTGTCCTTTTATTGTTGAGTTGTAAGCATTCTTTGTATGTTCTGTATATTATCAGTCATGTGATTTACAAATATTGTCTTCCACTGCTTGGGTTGTGAAGCATAGTTTTTTTTTTTTTCCTTTTGGCTGGGCTCTGCAGCTTGTGATTGGGCTTCTCAGGTGGTACTAGTGGTAAAAAATCCTCTTGCCAATGCAGGAGACACAAGAAACGTGGGTTTGATCCCTGGGTCAGGAAGATTCCCTTGAGGAGGAAATGGTAACCCACTCCACTATTCTTCCCTGGCAAATCCCTTGGACAGAGGATCCTAGTTGGCTACAGTCCATGGGGTCCCAAAGAGTCAGACACGACCGTGCACACGCGTGTGGCTTGAGGGATCTTAATTCCCTGATTAGGGATTGAACCCGTGCCCTTGGCAGTGAAAGCATGGAGTCCTAATCACTGGACCGCTAGGGAATTCCCCAGATGTTTTTAATTTGTATGAAAGCCAGTTTCTCTTTTTTTTTTTTGGTCAATTGTGCTTTTGGTTTCATGTCTGAGAAACCATTGCCTAATCCAAGGTCATGAACAATTAACATCTATATTCTCCTCTAAGAGTTTTATAGTTTTTGCATATATTTGAGTTGGGAGGTCTAATTATCTTGCTTCTGGATATGCAGTTGTCCCTATACCTTGTTAGAAGTGACTAGTTTCTCCACTATTGTATTGTCTTGGGGTTTCCCTGATGATAAAGAATCCGCCTGCAATGCAGGAGACCCAGGTTTGATGCCTGGGTCGGGAAGATCCCCCGGAGAAAGGAACATTCCAGCGTTCTTGCCTGGAGAATTCCATGGACAGAGGAGCCTGATGGGCTACAGTCCATGGGGTCACAAAGAGTCAGATACAACGGAGCAACTAACACTTTTACTTTCACTTTAATCGTATGGTCTTGGCACCCTTGTCAAAAATTATTGGCCATAAATATAAGGTTTTATTTCTGGACTCTGAGTTCCATTAGTCTGTATGTCTGTATATTATCCTTATGCCAATCGGGACTGTCTTGATTACTGGAGCTTTGAGTAAGTTTTGAAATCAAAGTCCTCTAACTTTGTCTCTCAAGGACAATTAGTTTTTGAGTGTTAGAGTATCTTTATCATATTAAAACTACTACAGAATGTCTTCCTCTTAGATCAGTAGTTCTGACACTGATAAACCTTTCCTATTCTTTTTTTGATAAGAAAGTCCTTTACCCCAAGGTTATTGATAAGTACCACTCACTGGCTAGACTTTTATGACAGTCACTATTTTTAAGAGGTTCCAGAAGCATGCTTTCTGGTAGTAATTAACATGCACACAGATCACATAACTTTCTTGTATTAGCAAAATAGTCATTGGGATGTGTGTATTTTTTTCTTGGATTTATGGCATACTTTTTTTAGTTTTCTGTTTTATTAAAGGACAAGGGAAAAATAATTGCTAGCCTTGCTGACCAGGTCTCAAGAAAACTGCCTCTTAACTGGCTGTCAGGCATCCTCTTCTCTTGGCTAAATTTTTCTATCTTGGAATGATGAATAGCTAACCTAGTTCCCCTTTATAACATCTTGATTTAACAGATAGCTGAGGGAAGACATACAGGACTGGGAATGGGGGAAGGGATAGTGAAGTTGTCAAGAAAACATGGGTTCTGGTCTCAGGTTGGCTTCAAATAGTTGAGTGACTCTCATTTTATGTATTGGGTTGGCTAGAATGTTCATTTGGGATTTTTGTATGATGTTACAGAAAAATCCTGAACAAACTTTTTGGTCAAACCAATAATTATGAAAATATAAATGCTTTGGTTGTGACATTCCTAAAGGATATTATGTATGAATGGTTTTAACAAGGCTGCTTTCCTGAATCTGGGAAAAGATGGTCTTTACAAGCCATTCATTTGCTTGTTACAGTTGGGTGAATTGGGTGGGCATAGGAAACCCATGCCTCAGGGGTGAACCTAGGTGATCTGGAAAATTAGATTAAAAAATACATGTACTTACTTTAATTGGGGATAATTACTTTACAATAGTATGATGATTTTTGCTATACATCAATAAGAATGGGCCATAGTTATACGTGTGTCCCCTCCATTCTAAACTCCCCTCCCACCTCCTGCCTCACCTTATCCCTCCAGGTTGTCGCAGACCACCCAGCAGCTTTGGATGCCCTGCTTCATACATCAAACTCACACTGGTTATGTATTTTACATAGGCTAATGTATATGTTTCAATGCTATTCTCTCCAATCATCCCATCCTCTTCTCCCACTGAATCCTAAAGTCTGTTCTTTATGTCTCTGTCTCCTTTGCTGTCATGTATGTAGGACTGTCAGTACCATCTATGGTATTTTTCTTTCTCTTTCTGACTTACTTCACGCTATATAATAAGCTGTAGGTTCATCCACCTCATTAGAACTGACTCACATGCATTTCTTTGCGTAAGAGAATTAGATTATTGAGGCTGGCCTAGTCTCAGCAGGTGATCAAGTTTGCCTGAAAACTGCTGCCATGATGTGGAAAAGAAAACAATACCAAACATTTGGAAACAGGCTGGGTGCCCAAGTATTAGTATAGCAGAAGAGAAGAGAAAGAAAAAAACAAGAGTGGCTATTGAGTTTTCTTCTAGTTTTTATTGAAGGCAAAAGAGGGTGTCAGAGGATGAGATGGTTAGATAACATCAATGACTCAATGGATATGAATTTGAACAAACTCCAGGAGACAGTGGAGGACAGAGGAGCCTGGTGTGCTGCAGTCCATGGGGTCTCAGAGTCAGACAAGACTTAGCAACTCAACAACAACTCATTTTCGTATCTATCTTCATGGCATATACCTTTAAGTATTGTTTCTGTGAATCACGGAAGAGTAATTTTGATTTTAGATCAGGGTGAAAGAAATACATTCTTTATCTTAAAGTCCAAGCAACCTTTGCTAAAAGCTATTGTTCTTACTCAGTTATGTAAAGCAACTGTTATAATTCTGTATCTTTTCTAAAAAAAAAAAGGATGCATATTATAGATTGGGTTTTTAGGAGTTTGGGGGGGATTTTGTTGTATTTTGTCTGGGTTTTTAGGGGCATAATTATTTGGGGGCTTGGGGGCAGTGTTTTTTTGGTTTTTTTTTTTTTTCCACACCACGCAGCACGAGGCACTTCTACAACCGGGGATCAAATCTGAGCCCCCTGCAGTGGAAGCACAGAGTCTTAACCACTGGACCACCCGGGTAGTCCTAGATCGTTTTAGATAGACACAAGCCTACAAAAGAAGCATGTGTTTGGCTAGCAGTCTGAAAATACCACCTGTATTGAAATATAAAAACATGCACTTACTCATTTTTGTTACTCCATTACCCTCAGAAAAAGTGTCCATTTAATAATATTTTCACTGGCTATAGTAGGTTTAAAATGTGAACAGTTTCTTTATGATTCAAAAGGTCCTTCTAGTCAAGGCTTTGGTTTTTCCAGTAGTCATGTATGGATGTGAGAGTTGGACTGTGAAGAAAGCTGAATGCCGAAGAATTGATGCTTTTGAACTGTGGTGTTGGAGAAGACTCTTGAGAGTCCCTTGGACTGAGATCCAACCAGTCCATTCTAAAGGAGATCAGTCCTGGGTGTTCTTTGGAAGGACTGATGCTAAAGCTGAAACTCCAGTACTTTGGCCACCTCATGTGAAGAGTTGACTCGTTGGAAAAGACTCTGATGCTGGGAGGGATTGGGGGCAGGAGGAGAACGGGACAACAGAGGATGAGATGGCTGGATGGCATCACCGACGCGATGGACGTGAGTTTGAGTGAACTCCGGGAGTTGGTGATGGACAGGGAGGCCTGGCGTGCTGCGATTCCTGGGGTTGCAAAGAGTCGGACACGACTGAGCGACTGATCTGAACTGAACTGAGTAGTTCCAGAAGTCCTTCACTTTGTGTCCCCTTGGTCAAGTTCTTGAACTGCCCTAAGCCTTGGTTTTCTCAATTCAAAATGAGAATAGTGAGTAAGAGAGTGTTAATAGGAGAACGAGACCATTTTATCAATAGTAAAATAAATTTGAATATGTGGTTTGATATTTTACAAAAGCACCAAAGCAACTGAATGAGAGAAGGAAAATCTTTTCAATATACAGTGCTATTACAACTTGATACCTTTATGGGATAAAAAATGAAAAATCTTTTCAATATACAGTGCTATTACAACTTGATACCTTTATGGGATAAAAAATGAAAAATCTTTTCAATATACAGTGCTATTACAACTTGATACCTTTATGGGATAAAAAATGAAAAATCTTTTCAATATACAGTGCTATTACAACTTGATACCTTTATGGGATAAAAAATGAAAAATCTTTTCAATATACAGTGCTATTACAACTTGATACCTTTATGGGATAAAAAATGAAACTTTGACCCTTTACCTTACACCATACATAAAAATTAAAAATGAATCACAGCTGTAATAAAAGCTAAAACTCTTACACTTCTATAAGGAAATAATATTTTCACAGCTTGGGGACAGGCAAAAGTTTCTTGTTGAGGACTTTGAAAGCACTAACCATGAAAAAAAGATACTGATACATTCAAAAAAACTTAGTCCTATCGTTCATCAAGATACCATTAAGAATATGAATAAAGAAGCTATAGGCTAGGATAAAATACAACATATATCTAACAAAGAACTTATATCCAGAATATACTAAAAAACTAATTCAATAATGAAAAGACAAACATGAAAGAAAATACGTGAATAGTCATTAAGTATATGAGTATTCAACATCATTAGTCATGAGACAAATAAACATTAAAACCTCAGTAAGATAACTACTGCATTAAAATGACTAAAATTTAAATGACAGCACCAAATGTTGGAGAGGATGTGAAGCAACATTGCCAGTGAGAGTGTAAAATGAAACAACCACTTTGGGAAAACACGGGTAAGTTTTAAGAAACTTAAAAGTTAAATGCGCCTCTTCTTTGCTGCAGCCATTCTACTCCTGGTATTTATATGAGAGAAGTGAAAGCATATGTCTGCATAAAGACTTGTATTAGAATATTTGTAGAATTTTTATTCATTGTTGCCAAAAGCTGGAAACTGGGTTAGTTGCCCAACAGCAAGAGAAGAGATAAAAATGGTGGTGTAGTCAAACAGTGGAATAATACTCAGCAAAAGAAGGAAATTGCTGATAAAACAATATGAATCAATCTCAAAAAATTTTACTGGGTGAAAGAAACCAGATACGAAAAAGAGTGCATACTGTAAGGTTCCCTGTGTATGAAGTTCTACAACAGGTAAAACCAACCTGCAGCGCGAAAGTTCAGAACAAGAGCTGCTTTGTGGGAGAGGGGAGAAGTGGAAACTGACTGAGAAGGGAAATGAGGGGACTTTCTAAGCTGACAGTGATGTCATAATAGGGGTTGCTATGCTAAGTCACTTCAGTTGTGTCCGACTCTGTGCAACCCCATAGACGGCAGCCCACCAGGCTCCCCCATCCCTGGGATTCTCCAGGCAAGAACACTGGAGTGGGTTGCCATTTCCTTCTCCAGTGCATGAAAGTGAAAAGTGAAAGTGAAGGCGCTCAGTCGTGTCCAACTCTTAGCGACCCCACGGACTGCAGCCTACCAGGCTCCTCCGTCCATGGGATTTTCCAAGCAAGAGTACTGGAGTGGGGTGCCATTGCCTACTCCGATAATAGGGGTTACACAGGTATATTCATTTGTCGAAACTCAGGGAATGTCCCACTTAAGCTGTGTGGTTTTTGAAACTCTCACACACAAACTAAGCTAATTTTGAACTCTAGTTAATGATGTGCATACTGATAGATATGAAGTGTATTAATGTCTGACTTACAGTGAAGTGCATCAAGTAATAAGATAAATGGGTAAATAAGTGATAAGTCAAATATAGCAAAATATTAGTTGTAGAATATAGAAGGAAGTGGATGTTTGCTGTATAATACTTTTCAATGTTTCCTTATGGTTGAAATTTGTCCTAATGTTCAAAAAAATATAGGATTTTCCTTAAATAGGAAAATCAATTAAATAAGTATAGCTGATTTACAATATTGTATTAGTTTCATGTATACAACAAAGTGAGTCAGTTATATGTTTTTTCAGATTATTTTCCATTATGGATTATTATAAGACATCAAATATAATTCCCAGTGTTATACAGTAAATCTTTGCTGCCTATCTATTTTATGCAGTTTGTATCCATTAATCCCATAGTCTTCATTTTCTCTCCCCTTACCTTTAATCTTTGGTAACCATAAATTAGCTTCCTATAACTGTGAGTCTGTTTCTGTTTGGAATATCATTTGTATTATCATTACTTTTTGGACTCACATGTAAGTGGTGTCATGTAATATTCATTTTTTTCTGTGTCACTTATTTCACTAAGTATAATATTCTTTAGGTCCATCCATGTTGATATAATGGCGATAGTTCATTCTTTTATGGATGAGTAATAATATCCCATTATGTATGGAATACACAGATGACAATCATCTGCTGATGGGCACTTGGATTGTTTCTGCCTTGCTTATTAAATATGATTGATAGCAACATTTCATGAAGAAGGTAAAACAGCACATGATGCAAAACCACATATTATTTACTTCAAAATGTAAGTTTCACATGAATTCTCTGACAAAATTAGCCAATCCTTGGGCTGCTGCAAGGTTTCTTGGGGCTTTTTGCAACCTCCAAGCTCCTCTTCTGAGTATGGAACACCCTCTCCTCATTCCCTAACCCACCTAGCAATTGGAATATTCACAAAGTACCTCTGTAAACACCAACCAGACTTCTTCCCACCCAGACTCCTAAACCCACTGCAATCTGCCCCTACCTTCTCTGTAGCATCCCTTCTCCTGATAACCAGAAAATTCCTAATAGTCAGACCTAACAGCCAGTTTTCAGTCCTCATCCTACCTCATCTTAGCATCTGACTTGGAGGACCATGCTCTCTTGACTTCTTATCCCCTTAGCTTTCACCCAGCCACTTTTTCCTCATCTTGCCTCCTTCACCTCCTCTTCTTAGCGTGCTTTCAGAACACCTCTGTCCTTTTCTTGTGTCAAGGTGCCTCCACCCCCACAAGCCTTTTGTCACTATAAGCTCCTCCTAGGTGTTCAATTTGACTGCCACGAATTCACCTATCATCTAATTACTCTCAAATCTCTGTTTCTGACCCCGATTGCCTTCCGAGCTTTAGGCTCAAAACCTATATAGGTCAGCCCCTTGGGATATTCTGCAGGCAAGTTGATTATCAAAACAGAACTCCCCTTCTCCTGAGCTCCCCAGCCCAGTCTACTTCTACTTTTTCTATCTCCATTAATAGAAGTAATTCCCAACTTTCCCCTTCCTTGCCCATTGATCTAACTGATCACCAAGTTCTGTCGGTTCTACCTCTCCTAAAGCTCTTCCTCACCTCCTCCTGCTCTCAGGTGTGGTTTAGACTTTCATCATCTCTAACTAATTTGCCCAACTCTAGTTCTTCCCCTTTATTGGCCATTAGTCAGTCCTCTCTCACCACAGGGGTGGCCTTCCTAAGAAGAAACAGTCACACTCCGTGGTCTGGTCATTGGCCATCCACCCCTAATCACTTTAACAGCCTTCCCACCGCCATCCCTCTTTATAACCCTTCACCTGAGCCCAAATATGCCTTATAACTGCACTCTTGCCTCTATGCAGATTGTTGTTTTCCCATTACAACTACTCATGTGTAAGAACCCAACCTCAGAAGTCAAAAGTTTAAATGACAACACCAAATGTTGGAGAGGATGTGAAGCCCGACTGCCAGTGAGAGTGCAGAATGGAGCAACCACTTTGGCAAAAGGCATGGAAGTTTCGTATAAAGGTAAACACACCTATTCTTCGATTCAGCCTTTCCACTCCTGGAATAAGTGTGTCCTTTAAAAAGTTCTCTGTAAACCTCCCAGGCAATTAGTTCCTGCTCCATCCTTTTTTTCCTCTCAAAGTACATTGCAGATTTCCTTATTGTAGTTTATACAATCACAATGTATCATACGATTTTTATTGGTGTATATGTCTTCTTCTAAGGCAATGGCACCCCACTCCAGTACTCTTGTCTGGAAAATCCCATGGACAGAGGAGCCTGGTAGGCTGCAGTCCATGGGGTCGCTGGGAGTCAGACACGACTGAGCAACTTCACTTTCACTTTTCACTTTCCTGCATTGGAGAAGGAAATGGCAACCCACTGCAGTGTTCTTGCCTGGAGAATCCCAGGGACGGGGGAGCCTGGTGGGCTGCCGTCTGTGGGGTCGCACAGAGTCGGACACGACTGAAGCGACATAGCAGCAAGGTAGAACTATCCACTGCCACACAGTACATGCTTAATGTTTGCTCAAGGAAGGCCTTTCTCAGTTCTCCAGATCTCTGCAGTGAGTCAGAGCTTAGAGATGGCAGGGTCACCAAGGATATCTGCTACTACAACAACTATTAATTGTTACTATCTGGTTATGTTGTAGCCACGCGTTCTGGGAAACAAACTCACTCAGAAGGACAGTGCAGATAGTGGAGTGCAGTTTATTCCACTGGCGGGCCCAAGGAAAGTCTCCTCTTAGCCAAGGACCCTGACCAGTTTTTCTGAAAACCTTATATACCCTAAGTGTACGTGCCCAAACCCACCTCCCCAAATTCCCTGAAACTAGTGTGAACAAAGGAAAATAAAGATATGATCAAAGTTAATCCCTGATTCATATGCCTTAAGCCTAGGTAGTTAACAGTGGACAATTATCAATAGGCCTGTGGTCATACCCCAATAAGCATAATAGAATGTATGATTCTATTTGGTTACACAGATAATTAGGGTATTCTTTTAGGCAACAGAGAGTCTAGGTACAAGCCCTGGGGCTCTTCCATCCAGGGGGCCTGGTTTTCCAGTTGGTATGTCGTTTCCACAGATACTGGGCATATAGCTCAAAGTGCACAGTCCAGCCCAAGACGGAGTCCAGCTTTCAAGATGGAGCCTGTTCTGTCTGTTTCCTCCTTCAGTTATACTTCTGCTCACATTTTCCATAATTGAACTCTCCCTGCCTTTCTTTTTAGCTCCATTCTTCAAAGACTACTAAGTAGGCAAGTGAAAAGAGTATCCAGATTGCCACAGTTGAAATACCTTCTCTCCCCCTCCCCAGTCACAAAATCTGCATGCACATAAATGAAACCTGATCATGTGATATGGAATAAGCTTTTATCCTTTGTAACTCTGATCCTTTTTGAACTCAGAAAAAGGTCGAGGGTAGAAGATCTGGAATTTGAGGACTGATCTCTAGTCTAATCCCTGCACTGACTAGCTAGTGAGAGAGGGGGAATGATTCCACAACTCTGAGCTTCAGTGTCTCTCCTTTAAAAATGACTTGGAGTGAGCCATTTGTGAAAACCTAGTGTAATGTATGTATATGCAACAATAACTCATTTATTCAACAAATATTCATTAAGTATTCATACTTTTTTAAATTCATGTAAAAAGTATCTATATCTGCTGCTGCTGCTGCTGCTAAGTTGCTTCAGTCGTGTCCGACTCTGTGCAACCCCATAGACGGCCTCCTACCAGGCTCCTCTGTCCCTGGGATTCTCCAGGCAAGAACACTGGAGTGGGTTGCCATTTCCTTCTTCAATGCATGAAAGTGAAAAGTCAAAGTGAAGTCACTCAGTCGTGTCCGACTCTTAGCGACCCCATGGACTGCAGCCTACCAGGCTCCTCCGTCCATGGGATTTTCCAGGCAAGAGTACTGGAGTGGGGCCTACTAAATATCAAGTAATAGGTTAGGTACAGATATATTATAGCCCTCAATGAATATGTTTTTTAATAAGTGTCTATTAGAATTTCTTAATTTTTAAATATTCTATATAGTACTATTTCCTCCCCATCCTATCCTCTTTTGGCCAAAATAATTTTTCTCTGAATTCCTCCTTTAAGGTCTGCTAAGTAGCATGGAGTAGTAGCTAACAGCATGAACTTTAAACCAGACTTTCAAGGTTTGCACCTGGGCTCTACCACCTTTTAACTTGAGACTTTGGGTAAGTTGTTTAACTTCTTAATGTTTTGCTTTCTGCATTCTTAAAGCACAATAATATCTACTCCATTAGGTTATTATAAAGAATGAAAGTGTTAATACATGTACATCTTAAAGTGTTGCGTGCACTAAGTAAAGTGCTTAAGTAGTGGTAGCTATTATTATTTGCAACCTGTGGTTCATAGGGTCCCTACCTTGCCATGAAAACCGTTTCATGGAAAAGTATAAAAAAGCAATTAAAGACCTTACTTTTCATTTATATTCCTTTAAATAACTCTGCTTAGAAATTTTCTTATAAACCTACACTGTCCAACATGTTGGCTATTGGCCATATGTAGGTATTGAGTACTTGAAATGTGGCTGATTGGAAGAGTAGGGTTGCAAGTATAAAGTAAACCAGATCTTTAAAATTTAGAGGAGTGACATCAGTGAAAATAATAGAGTAAGAAACACCTAAAGCTTTCACCTCTAAAAGTACAACTATAAACTGGCAAAGACTGTCAGAATCAACTTTTTCAGAACTCTGGATGGTAATCAAAAGCTTGAAGCAGCTTGGGAAGCATTTTTTTTTTTTTTTTTAAGAAAAACAGTAGCATCCTGATAAAAACAGTAAGCTTTGTGGCATTTTAACTTGCCTGAGTCCCATTTCTTGTACCCCAAGGGATGCAAGAAATAAGGAAGTATGGCCCATACATGGAAGAAAAAGCAGTCAATATAATATAACTGTTCCTGAAGATGCCAGACATTAAACTTGACAAGGATTTTAAATCAGCCATCTTAAGTAGGGTAAGCTCAAAGAAAGTCACATTGAATCATATAAAATCTAACCATTTTGGAAAGAAGTTTGGAAGTTTCTTAAAATGTTAGATATGTAACTACCACATAATCCAAATATTACTTTTAGGTATTTTCCCCCCTAAAATACAACATATGTCCATACAAAGTCTTATACATGAATGTTCATAGCAGCTTTATGTGTAATAGCCCTAAGGAGGAGAAGTGCGTGACAAATGATGAGATGGTTAGATAGCATCATCAACTCCATGGACATAAGTTTGAGCAAATTCTTGGAAATAGCAAAGAACAGCAAAGCCTGGCATGCTACAGTCCATGAGGTCACAAAGAGTTGGACATGATTTAGCAACTGAACACCAACAAAAACTGGAAATAACCCAAATATCCATCAGTAATGAGTGGACAAATTAATATATATAAATATATATATGCTATTCATCAATAAAAAAGAAAGAATCATTGATCTGTTCAACACATGAAGCTTGAAATACTTATGCTGCAAAAAGCCTGTTGAAAGGTGATTCCATTTATGTAAAATTCTAGAAATTGTAAGCTAAACCATAGTGACAGAAAGCAGATCAGTGTCTGCTTGGGAATAACAGGGTTATGGAGTGTGGAAGGATGGGGGAAATGCATTTCAAAGAGGCATGAGGCAAATTTTGGAGTGATGGCTTATGACCATTATCTTGATTATGGTTATGACTTTACAGATATATACATGTCAAAACTTATCAAATTATATACTTCATATTAGTACATTTCATTGTATATCAATTATACCTCAATAAAACTTTTCTAAATTGCATATGTGTTGATAATATAAAATGATAAAGCCATTTTTGACACAGCATGGAGTTATCTGTAGTCAGCAATTTCACTTCTACATATCCACATTCTACATAAAGAATGCTCCATAGCAGCATATTCAAAATAGCCCCAAATCAGAAGCAACTCAGATGTCCATATGCTGATCAATGGATAAACAAATATGCTATAATAACACACTGGAATATTATTCAGCCATAAAAAGGGATTAAGTACTGATGGATGCTACAATATTAATGAACCTTAAAAATATTATACTAAGTGCAAGAGCCATCACAGAGCACCACATACTATATGATCCCATCTGTATGGAAAGTCAAGAATAGGAAATTCTCTGGAGACTGAAAGTAGATTAACAGTGGACTAGGCCTCTGTGTAGGGGAGAATGGGAAGTGACTGCTTATGGGTACAACTTTTCTGTTGGACATGATGAAAAAGTTCTAAAATTAGATTATGTGATGATTGCACAACTCTATAAATATACTGAAAAACATTAAATCATCTGCTTTAACATGTGAACTTTATGGTATGTAAATTATGTCTCAAAAAAAGCTGTGAAAAATTACATATGTGGCTGGCATTCTATTTCTGTTGGACAGTGCTGTTTCAGAGAAACACAGCTTGGTGCAAAGTATGGGCCAAAGGTAGATAGGAGAGCATAGTGGTGCTCATTATATGACTACCCTACATATGAAGTTTTCCATGAATATTTACTCAATTGTTAACGCAGAACAAATGCTATAGGTAATAAAAATATATTAGAGGGAATTTTTTGACTGCAGGATTTTTTTTTAAATATGTGTGAAAGATTTTAAATACTCCATTTACATTTGCTAAGCAATAATTAAATTATCTAAAATCAGCTTGCATATATAAATTACATTCATGTCTTGGATAATTTGTGCCTTTAAGGATTTTCCTGTCATCACTAAGAATGCCATCCCCAACTCTGCCCACCATCTACATCAGAGTTTCCTCTGCATCTTGCAGATCACGGCCTTGGAAAAATTTAGACAGCAGCGAGCTTTCTAATCAAGTGCCACTTAATGGTGTGTCAATATTTGGTGATCTCAAATATTAAATCCACCAAATGAGCCTGATGCCAGAATCAAACAGCTTTATGATAATAAGCTGAAAGCATGATGTCTATTGTGAGTTTGGGGCATGATGTGGGCAGTAGTTTTATTTTTTCCAAAAGGATGGAATTGTCTTCTTCTTCAAGGGACATGATGATTCCAAAATATCCTGTGTAGAAAATAAAGAGATGAAAAAAAAAACTTTGATAAACATAATAATCCCACAAAGATGCCTACGCCCTAATCCCTAGAACATATGAGTATATTATATAAAATGGTAAAAGGGCATTGCAGATGTGACTAAGGTTACAAACTTTAAAATAAAGAGATTATTCTCTTTGATCTGGGTGAGCCCAGTCTAATCACATGAGCCTTTACAAGCAGAGAACAGAAAGAAAAGTCAGACTTGAAGCGTGGAGACTCAGTGCATCATTGCTGGCTTTGAAGATGTAGAAGCAACGTGACAAGAAATATCAGAAAACTTAAGGGGCTGAGGGGGCTCCAGGCTATCAGCCAGACAGTAAACTAGACCTCAGCCCTACAAACATGGAACCATATTTCACTAGCAACCAAAGTGAACGTGCTAGTGGATTCTTACCCAGAGTCTCCAGAGAGGAACAAAGCCGTGTGAACACCTTGATTTTTGACATTTTGAGATCTGGAGGCACGTACGTTGCCAAGCCTACCAGACTTCTGACTACAGAACAGTAAGATGATAAATGGAGCTCGTTTAACGTTTGTGGCAGTTTGCTACATGACCATAGAAAATGAATACAATAGCTATTAGAAAGGATTTCAGAACCCCAGTGCTGCAAAGGTTCTCAGGTAAGGTAAGAAGGCTCATAAATTAAAAAACTGGAAAACACATTCAGGGATATAAAGAAGAACATTATGAGCAGGATTATATTATAAAGCTGGATTTAGAAAAGGCGGAGGAACCAGAGATCAAATTGCCAACATCGGCTGATTCATCGAACAAGCATGAGACTTCCAGAAAAACATCTGCTTTATTGACTATGCCAAAGCCTTTGACTGTGTGGATCACAACAAACTGGAAAATTCTTCAAGAGATGGGAATACCAGACCACCTGACCTGCCTTCTGAGAAATCTGTATGCAGGTCAAGAAGCAACAGTTAACACTGGACATGGAACAACAGACTGTTTCCAAATCGGGAAAGGAGTACGTCAAGGCTGTATATTGTCACCCTGCTTATTTAACTTACATCATGAGAAATGCCGGGCTGGATGAACCACAAGCTGGAATCAAGATTGCTGGGAGAAATATCAATAACTTCAGACATGCAGATGACACCACCCTTATGGCAGAAAATGAAGAAGAACTAAAGAGCCTCTTGATGAAAGTGAAAGAGGAGAGTGAAAAAGTTGGCATAAAACTCAACATTCAGAAAACTAAGATCATAGCATCCGGTCCCATCACTTCATGGCAAATTGATGGGGAAACAGTGGAAAAAATGGCTGACTTTATTTTTTTGGCTCCAAAGTCACTGCAGATGGTGGTTATAGCTGTGAAATTAAAAGACACTTGCTCCTTGGAAGAAAAGTTATGACCAACCTAGACAGCATATTAAAAAGCAGAAACATTGCTGACAAAGGTCCGTCTAGTCAAAGGTATGGTTTTTCCAGTAGTCATGTATGGATGTGAAAGCTGAACTATAAAGAAAGCTGAGCACCGAAGAATTGATGCTTTTGAAGTGTGATGTTGGAGAAGACTCTTGAGAGTCCCTTGGACTGCAAGGAGATTAAACCAGTTTATCCAAAGGAAATCAGTCCTAAATATTCATTGGAAGGACTGATATTGAAGCTGAAACTCCAATACTTTGGCCACCTGATCTGAAGAACTGACTCATTTTAAAAGACCCTGATGCTGGGAAAGATTGAAGGCGGGAGGAGAAGGGGATGACAGAGGATGAGATGGTTGGATGGCATCACTGACTCAATGGACATGAATTTGAGTAAACTCTGGGTGTAATGCTGGACAGGGAAGCCTGGTGTGCTGCAGTCCATGGGGTCGCAAAGAGTCCGACATGACTGAGCGGCTGAACTGAACTGATATTATATCTCAGAATCAGGGTTTGGGGCTCAGTGCCTGGTTGTGTATTGGACTCTGCAGCAGGGATGGAACTGGCCTGATAGATTTAACTACAATTGTACAAATTCACAAGGACTCAGAAAATGAAGACAAGAAGTGTGACTCTAATTTGTATATGATGTTGAGAGATTCTTTGAGAAAGAAACAACGATCATGCTGCTTTTTGACCCTAGGTTCATCACCGGAATTTTCTATTCACCTCATACATAGCAAGTCCATCACTCGTGTCCCAAAGCATCAGTCACGTGTTTACTGGCAGAGAGTATGAACAGCTGTAGGATGAGAGCATATTTGGTGTCTTCCCTGGATGAAAAAAATTAGCTCTTTCAGGAAGTAAACATACAAGGCCACTGTTATCCCATTTGGGGACCAAACCAAAACAAGAAATACATTTCTTGTCATCTGAATTATTGTTGTACAAATCTCTGTTCTCGCCCAATTTTATAAATTCTTTCAAATGTCTGAGATTCAAGAAACCAGTGCCTTATCTCAGTTCTAATCTTCTACTCTGAACTTTATGATTTAATGTGATTGTCAAGGAGTAAGAATGAAACACTTAATTCCAGTGCTATATAAGCTATAGAAATAAAGCAAGATTCTCAACTTATTTTATGAAGTTAAAATACACACACACACACGCCAGATCAGACTCGTCTGACTTAAGCTACTTATATGGAATTTATAAACATATATTCCAAATGGAATACTGCCAAATCTAATCCGTTAGTACAATATATTAAAATAACATTCCATCACCAAGCATTCCATAACATTCCATTCCAACCTACCATCATCACCCAGAAATGCAAGGATGGTGATCAATACTTCACGATTTATAAATACTGTACACAGACCATGTGCATAGACCATGTGCTAGTATAATCTGGGTATGTAGCACTGTGCCTAGCACACAGTATTTGTTGAAAGACTAAATTAGTATTCGCTGTCAATAATCCATTTGAAAATAAAATGAGAAGATACATATCCCATTCAAGTAGCAATTACAGAAATTTTATATAAATACATAAAATGTATACATATAAATATTAAAACTTACATAAATACATAATTTACATAAATACATAAAAATGTATTCCTTGTTTTATTGCAATTTACTTTATTCCATCACATTTTGGTAATTCTTACAATATCTCAAACTTTTTCCTTATTATTATGTTTGTTATGGTGATCTGTGATCAGTGATCTTGAATGTTACTGTTGTAATTGTTTGGGGGAATGCTACAAACACACCCATGTAAGATGCTGAACTTCATTGATAAATGTTTTGTGTGTTCTGACTGCTCCACCAATTGGCCATTCTCCCGTCTCTCTCCCTCCTCTTGGACTTTGCTGAGACACAGCAGTATTGAAATTTGGCCAATTACTAACCCTAAAATTGCCTCTTAACTGTTCAAATGAAGGGAAGAATCACCTCTCTCAGTTTAAGTCAAAGGATTAAGCTTAGTAAGGATGGCATGTCAAGAGCTGAGACAGCTTGAAAGCTCAGCCTCTTTAGCCAAATGTTAGCCAAGTTGTGAATGCAAAGGAAAAATTCCTGAAGGAAATTAAAAGTGCTACTCCAGAGAAAACAAATGATAAGAAAGAAAAACAGCCTATTGCTGATACAAAGAATGTTTTAGTGGTCTGGATAGAAAATCAAACCAGCCACAACATTCTCTTAAACCGAAGCCTAATCCAGAGCAAGACTCCAACTCTCTTCAATTCTTTGCAGGCTGGGAGAGATGAGGAAGCTGCAGAAGAGAAGTTTGAAACTAGGAGAGGCTGGTTCTTGAGGTTTGAGGAAAGAGGCCATCTCTGTAACATAAAAGCATTAATTCAAAGTGAAGCAGAAAGTCCTGATATAGAAGCTGCAGCAAGTTAGCCAGCAGATGTAGCTAAGATAATTCATGAAGGTGGCTGAACTAAACCACACATTTTCAATATAGATGAAACAGCCTTCTACTGGAAGAAGATGCTACCTAGGACTTTCATAGCTAGGGAGGAGAAGTCAATGCTTGGCTTCAAATCTTCAAAGGACAGGCTCGTGTTAGGAGCTAGTGCAGCTGGTGTCATTCAGCTGAAGCCAGTGCTCATCTGGCATTCTGAAAGTCCTAGGGCCCTTGAGGAATGACGCTAAGTCTACTCTACCTGTGCTCTATAAGTGGAAGACAAAGCCTGGATGATAGCACATCTGTTTACAACATGGTTTACTGAATATTTTAAGTCTATTCCTGAGACCTACTACTCAGAAAAAATGATTCCTTTCAAAATACTGTTGCTCACTGACAATGCACCTGGTCACCCAAGAGCTCTGATGGAGATGTACAAAGAGATTAGCGTTGTTTTCATGACTGCTAACACAACATCCATTCTGCAGTCCTTGGATCAATGAGTAATTGACTTTTCAAGTCTTATTATTTAAGAAATACATTTTGTAAGGCTATAGCTGCAGTAGATAATGATTCCTCTGATGGATGTGGACAAAGTCAACTGAAAACCTTCTGGAAAGGATTCACCATTTCAGATTCCATTAAAAGCATTGTGATTCATGGGAAGAAGTCAAAATATCAACGTTAACAGGAGTTTCAGAGGATTTGGTTTGCTCATGGATGACTTTGAGGGGTTCAAGACTTCAATAAAAGAAGTAACTGCAGATGAAAATAGCAAGAGAACTAGAATCAGAAGTAGAGCCTAAAGATGAGACTGAATTGCTGCAACCTCATGATAAAACCTTAATGGGTAAAACTTGAAATGATAACAAAGGATTTAGACTATTACATAAACTTGATACAACAACAGCAGGGCTTGAGAAGATTGACTTCAGTTTTGAAAGAAGTTCTACTGTGGGTAAAATGCTACCAAATGGCACATATGCTATAGAAAATTATTTGTGAAGGGAAGAGTCCAGTGAGGTGACAAAATTTGTTGTTGCCTTATTTTAAGAAATTTCCACAGCCACACCAGCCTTTAGTAACCACCACCCTGATCAGTCAGCAGCCATCAGCATCAGGCAAGACCCTCCACCAGCGAAAAGATTACTACTCACGCAAGGATCACTTTTTAACAGTAAAGTATTTTTAATAAAGATACGTACTTTTTATACATGATACTATTGTATATTTAATAGGCTATAGTATGTAAATGTAATTTTATATGTACCAGAAAACCAAAAAAATTCATGTCGCTCACTTATTGTGACTTCCACTTTATGACAGTGGTCTGGAACTGAATGCATAGTATCTCCAAGGTATCCCTGGATATATGTGTGCATATATATTTGCATGTATGTACATGTATATATATATCACTGGGAATAAACTTAAAAAAAATTTTAAAATGTATGACGATCTACCTGAAGGAAAGAACAAAACTTTACCAAGGTACATTAAAAAAGATAAATACATGAATAACAATGTGGCTGTAGTTACTGTACTGTATTTTACACTTGAAATTGCTAAGAGGGTAGATCTTAGGTTTTCTTACCACAAAAATGAAAGAGAAGAGGAAAGAAAAAAGTAACTATGTGAAGTGACGACTATGTCAGTTACCTTGATTGTGATAATTTTCTACCATATATGAATATCATATCAACAAGTTGTACACCTTAAACTGATATTTTACTTTTTTAATTCTTAAATTCGTTATGAAGCAAGATTTGGCATAGACTAGACAGATCAGTAAAATTAAAGCCATGAAACAGACGTAAGTATTAGTATATACATGTGTTTAGTATATGATAAAAATAGCATTTAAATCAGAGGTAGAGTGGCAGTGGGTAAAATTGGTTAAGAAGGTTAAAAGGTATCATCAGTCATCAGTTCAGTCACTCGGTCGTGTCCAACTCTTTGCAGCCCCATGGACTGCAACATGCCAGGCTTCCCTGTCCATCACCAACTCCTGGAGCTGACTCAAGCTCATGTCCATTGAGTCGGTAATGCCATCCAACCATTTCATCCTCTGTTGTCCCCTTCTCCTCCCGCCTTCAATCTTTCCCAGCATCAGGGTCTTTCCAAATGAGTCAGCTCTTTGCATCAGGTGGCCAAAGTATTGGAGTTTCAGCTTCAGCATCAGTCCTCCCGATGAACACTCAGGACTGATTTCCCTTAGGATTGACTGGTTGGATCTCCTTGCAGTCCAAGGGATTCTCAAGTCTTCTCCAACACCACAGTTCAAAAGCATCAATTCTTTGACACTCAGCTTTCTTTATAGTCCAGCTCTCACATCCATACATGACTACTGGAAAAACCATAGCTTTGACTAGACGGATCTTTATAAACTTCAATTTATAAAATAAGTAAGTCATGGGGATGTAACGTACAGCATGTTGACTATAGTTGATAATTCTGTATTACATACTTGAAAGTTGCTAAGAGAGTAAATCTTAAAAGTTCTCTTCAGAAGAAAAAAAAATCTGTACCTATGGTGATGGATGTTAACTAGACTCATTGTGGTGATCATTTTGCAGTATTTACAAATCTGAATCATTATGCTCTATACTTTAATACAATGAGATATATCAATTTAAAAATCAGAGGGGGAAAATATTATTCAAGCAAAGAGTTCTGGGATAGTTGGTTTCTCTTTGGAAAAATTAAGCTAGAGTTTCCACTGCATACCAATCATCAATATAAATTTTCAAATATGAGTTATTTTTTAGAATACCTTAAAGAAAATAACTAGAAAATATAGAAAGTGCTTATATAATTTTGAGTCATAAATGTTTTTCAAAGCAAAAATCATCAAAGGTACGTAGATGTGCCTGCATAAAAGTTTGAAACAGATTTAATTTAAAAGAATGAAAAGCTAAACCACAAACAAGGATAAAATGTTGGCACTATGAAATGTAGACAAAGGCTAAATGTCCTTAATTTTAAAAACTCTTGCAGGGCTTCGCTGGTGGCTCAGTGGTAAAGAATCCACCTACCAAAGCCGGAGACACAGGTTTGATCCCTGCTCCAGGAAGATCCCACAGGCTGTGAGGCCACCACGCCCTGTGCCACAGCTACTGAAGCCTGTGCTCTACGAGAGAAGTCACCACAAGGATAAGCCTGCACTCCACAACTGCAGAAAGGCTGCGTGTAGCAACAAAGACTTAGTGCAACCAAAAACAAATGAAATCATTAAAAAAAGAAAAAAACGTGCAAAACAGAAGGGAAAAGACATATATCTCAATTTTTAAAAAATGCAACAAAAGGCAATTCATAAAAGTAGAATACAAATGAAAAAAAGAAATGTTTTCCTCACTAATAAACATATGAAGTTATCTTTTTATATATCCCAAATTGACAGTAATGAAAATAGTATAGCTACTGGGAAGCAATGACCTCATATACTGCAGAAGGCAGTTAAAAAGCCTTAAAAACATGTATCTAGAATTTTCTTCTGAAGAAAAGATCAAGGGACACGTGTAAAGATCTATATCCAGGGATATTCATCAAAGAATTTTTAAAAAGTTATTAATGGAGATAATAGAAATGTTCTACAGAAGAAGGCTGTTTTGGTACATCAGTCCATGTGTACAATGGAATACCACAGAGCCCTTAAAAATTATGTTGAAGAGTACATTCTAACTTGGTAAATACCAGAATGTTGAAGCCATTGAACTCTAAAGTCAGACCTGGATGTAAATCCATCTCTTCCCAGCTTTGTGTTATGGGACAGTTTTCTCTCTCTAAGCCTCAGTTTCTATACTGACCCTTTAAAGTTGTTGAGGGAGATCAAATGAATCATTTATAAAATGTACTTATAAATACAATGCCTGGCATTCAGTGAATATGCTCTGCTCATACAGAGTTGAAGTCAGTAATACGAGCCTACAAAAGACATGTAATAAACATCTTTGAATAAATATGATGAACATGACAGGAAATTTTACTGAAAAAGTTGTGTTTAAGTCAAAAAGAAGATGTGGCTCTAAAGTAATGGGACCTTGGTTTTATAGGACTTCAAGAACTCAGGAGGAAATGCCAAAGGAAAGCTTTCAGAAGGATTTTGAACAGCAACAGCATATTGAAATAAATGTACACAGCCTGGATAGTTGGAAACACATTTAGATGTAAGTGTTCTGCTAAAGTGTATTTTGACATTGTAATGTTGTAACTGTTCTTTACATGGCCCACCTCAAAACACCCTTAGTACTATTCTCATTCAACACTTTCTGAGCACTGACTGTGCTAATAAGCACTGCCACAAGCTCAAGGTCCTCGTGGAGTGTTTTACTGTGATCGGGTGACATAGTCTCTCCTCCCAACAGGCACTTTGGCTAAGCTCTGGAGAGCCTGGCACTTTGACTCAGGAGAACCCCAGAGTCCTGACTGTGGACCTCAGTCTTCTCATCTGTAAAATGAGAGCATTAGAAAGACAACTTCCTTTTTTTCTTTTTTTATACCACAAGCTGAAAGAAATCAGTTGTGACCCAGAACATACTCACATTTACACACAGACACACAAAACATAAAGCAATTTCACGAGTGCCAAGACCACTTCCAGCTCTGAAATGTTTGTTTTTCTAGTGGAAAAAGGTCTGGCAAGGAACCAAAAGCCCTGATTGTTGGTGGCTGTCAGCCTTATGGGATCTTAGGCAGATTATTTCAGCTCTTCACACACTTCTCTATGAAATCAGGTTCTTGGACTCGATCTCTGAAGTCCCTCCATTTCTGAAATTCTGTTTTGTGATCATTTAATTCTTTTAAGCAACCATTATTGAGTATCCTGTGCCAGGCACTTTCTAGGGCCAGGAGAATGACTCTTGGACCCACCATCTTACTGAGTGAGTCACAAAGATGGAAACAGGTGTGTATGCTTTCTCCAGAGTTGGTTTATAACCTGCCGGAAGGTCCTTAATAAAAGGTTATGATCTCCGCCTGTCTCCTGTCTGGGCCTCAGCCATTTTTCTGGTTCAGTAAATGGGCAGTAAATGCACTGACTCACCAAACACATATTTTCACCACATTTCCATCACCCCGCATCCTGAAGGAAAGGAGTTTCCAGGGGGGACGCACTCCGTTCTCCGTGCCCGAGCCGGCAAGCCCTAGTGACAAGGAGAAATGCTTGCCATGTGGCACAGGCTGCAAGTTGTGAAGGACAAATGGAGGATACATAAGATAGCTGAGTGCTGAGTTAATTATCTTAAAGTCCAAATGTTATTTTTCAGCCCTCACTCCCCCACCCTGTGAGCTGCTTTTTTATCAGATTTTTAAAATCAACGTCATGCAAAAAAAAAAATTCCATTCATATTAATCCAAAAATGTTTCTTCATTTGACCCACAGCCCTATCCATGTGACCACTTTCCATCAGAAGATAGCTGTTTGAATTGTCAGCTCAAAAGCTCCCACTGCCTAGCAAGGCCAAATGCCAACACACAAAGCCACCCTTCAAACCAGTTAAGTTTATCTCTATGCCAAACACAGCTTTGAAATACAAGTTTAGATAGAATGGGAACTGCTGATGAAGAATTGCTTCCATGGACTCAGCCCTGTAGAGGGCCAGAGGAGTAAACATGATCTTCCATGTGAGTGAACTGCAATGGCTGCATATTGATGAGACACACTCAAGTCTTACCTTCAGTGGTGCAGTCAAAAGTAGACTCCAGCCCCTACTCACAAAAGTCTCCAACCCTTCTATCACTTGTGCGGATACTGCCTTTCTTTGTCTCTAAAGAGTGGTCTCCAACCTTTTTGGCACCAGGGACCGACTTTGTGGATAGGGTATCAAAGCCTATCTATAAACAGCTTTGCCAGCTCTGTGGTGCTAGACAGTTGGACAATTGAAAGAGAGGATGGTAAGTTCTGCCTATTAGCAAGGATTATTCTGTGTGGCTCTATAAAAGCAGGGCACTTGGTCCTGTCCCCCATTATGGGAATCAGTGTCTCATTCTTTTAGGGGCCCCTGCTCCTGTTCTCGGTCTCTGCCCATTACTGTTTAGCCTTAGCAGCAGCAGAGAAGCAAAAGGTAGAAGAGCCAAGCACAAAACAGGCCAGTCCCAGCGCCAAGTGGTTAGTGTTCTCTGTGTAGGAATTGCTGTTTGGCTACAGATCCATTACTCAGAGTGATCTCAGGGTGGTTTAGGGTAGACGTTTTCTGGGAAGCAATAAAGCTATCGAGGAAGCCATTGTAAACCACATGACCCAAAAAATGTTCCTCGAGACCTAATATATACCAACAAGTTCCAGGTCCCGGGGATGGGCTCCCTGCTCTCGTGGAGCACACACTTAGTGAGACAGGAACAATAATAAATAATTACATCATGTATCATGTGGTTTTCAGGGTAAGAAAGATAAATCAGGACAAGGGGAAAGATGCTATCCTAGATAGACTGCTTAGACAAGTTTCCTCTGACAAGGCAGTATTTGAATGAAGGTTGAGTCACACACACATCTGAGGCAAGAGTTTCAGGCACAAGAAACAGCAAGAAAAAAGTCCTGGCTAGAGATATGCTTGGCATGTTTGAGGACCCAAAGGTGACACTCTGAGGAGCCGGTGACAGAAATTCCTCCTGGGGTGCCTCTTACAGGAGATAACTGAGTTGGGTGGCGAATAAGGGCTTTCTTACTAAGATTGCCAGTGCTCTCTGCATGTGGGTGGGGGGTTGATCCTACCCATAATGTGCACTCACATCTTCTAATCCCTCCATCCAGTCTCCTCAACATGTGTTTTTTCAAAGTGCCAAAGTTGCTACAGTCTAAGCTGCTTCACAGGCAAAAACCCACAATAGAATGAAAAAAGAAAAACAAGTCTGGTCTTAAAAATACCTGTAAAGAAAAATAAGTCCTTGGTCATTTTCTGTTGATCATCTACTAAATACAGACACACATTATATGTATACACACACACACATATACATATAAATCATCCGGTACATAGGTGTTATTATCCTTTTACACATGAGTAACCTGCATCCTGCTTTGAACCCAGGCTGTCTGACGCCAGGACCTGTGTTCTTTTCCACTGTAGAGCATCAACTCCTGTGTGCTGATTATGTGTATTGGATACTACAGACTCATTGCTAGCCCAGCGGTTACAAAGTGTTGTCAGAGAGCAGACTTCCAGATTTGGTTTGAGACTGTGCAGCTCCCCCACCCCGACCCGTGCCCCTCAGTGACTGGCAAACTGTTGTACGTGGCAGCTGTCAATTCTTCAAAACCTCTGTTTCTCCTCAGTGTGTGTCATGTCTCCGTTGCAAGTTCAGCCATCCCACAAACCTAGGTGATGGAACAAAATGCCACCTTCAGCCCAACTTAATCTGAAGACCTCAGGGGATGAGATTAGGGCAGGGCCTGCTTGGCTCTCAGAGATATTGCCATATGCTTTCACAGTTAACCAGTGCTTTCTTCTAAACTAGCACCCACCACATATGAAATGGCACAAATAGCTTAATACTCGTTTTCCTTTCTTTAAAAAGACATCTAGTACCTGGAACCATGGAATGTTGAGCATCAAAATGGACCTGAGATTTTTTTTTAAGACCCACCATCCTCTGATGGTTCTCTTGCTGCCCCATTTTTTACCCAGTGGTCATTCTGTTCATGCTTGAACACTCCAGTTTCCAGAGAACACACTAGCCCCTGAACAGCTCTTCTGTTTCTGAGTGGCTTTGAGCAGCTTCCTAATACTCCGCCAATGTCGTTCCTCACTTAGGCTCTACTCTGTGAAATTAATTCATACTCTTCCTGGGAGGCTATGCAGTACATCTAATCCCTGTTACAGGGAAGCCAAATATTTGTCCTATACTTTTATTAACATAGCCTAAAATCACAGCCTTTTTTGGTACTCACATTATACTATTGATTCACATTGAGGCTTTCATCAGCTAAAACTTGTGGGGCTTTTCTTAAACTTACTACTGTTAAGCCATATCTCTGTGTCCCTACTAATGCAGTCACTTTAATAGAAAATTCCAAGACATTTATCTCTATTAAAGGTTTATCTTGTAATAGAAAATTACAAGACGTTTATCTCTATTAAAGATGCACATCTGTTAACTAGGTCTTTCTGGATCTTGATGTTTTTGTCCATTTTCTTGCTATCCCTCTCACTTTCACTTCATCTGTGATAATTTGGGAAAGCATCTGTCATCAGGACTTCAAAAGTCAAATACCTGTAGAGGCCCAGGAGTGGATCAATGGGGCTGGTTTTAAGTGTACACCCTGAGTGATGTGGGCTCTGTGAACAGGGGAACAAGAGTCCCTTGGCAGAGGAGCAGCTACTACTTACTTCAGCTGACTGTTGCTCTACAGGAATGCAAATACACTATGACCTGATCACCAGCTTCTTTTAAAATCTGGAATTCTGGATTTTTTTTTTTAAAGTCTACTGATTTCAAAACACAGACTCTATTTTTTACCAGCATATGGGATAAAAGTATCTATAGAACAAGTGTCCTGTGGGCCATCCGTTTGCAATCAATTAATTAATTCCACACTAAAGTAATTGAACAGTTAGAGGCTGTGACATCACTAGAAACTACCCTCTGAGGCATTCTGAATTCATTCCCCAGCCCCCTCTGAACCTGGTCCTTCAGCCACTTATTAAGTCATCTACCTGGATTGATATCCAGCCCTCACTTGCCATCTTGCCCAGATACCCTGGGGACTGCTCCACAGAGGAAGTGTTTCATTTCAGAAGTGAATACGTACAGTGTAGGCAGAGTCCAGGCACTGCTGGGATCTCATCTTTCCCCGTCTACTTCCTGGCTGTGTGACGTTGGGCAAATTCCTTCACTTCTCTGTGCTTTAGTTTTCTCTAAGTAAAATGAGGATGATAGTGTCTACTAAAGCGAGTTAACATGAGTACTTTACAAAATCATACCTATAGGATGCTTAGCTCAGGGTCTAGCACATAGGAATTGTTCAATGAATTTTACCTACATTTATTACTTTTACAGTTATATACTTAGTACTTTGTTATTGATATGAATCACATTATTATATCTGACACATTCTATAGGTAGTGACTGGACAGGAAGAACAACCCAGTGAGCACAGTTGGAAGTTGGAAATATCTCCAGCCTTTGTCCTTCACTCGTGACCCCCTCAGCCTGGAAACCTTGGCATATTGCTAAAGCTCCTCTTAGAGAAAATAGCTCCAATGGTGAGAGTTGAAATCTCAATTTTGCCTCCATATGACACACACCAGATCATGCTGTTCCTCTCCTTGAAAACTGTCAACGTTTCCTCTTTCTTGCAGAATGGAGTTCACACTCCTTTGCCTGTGATTTAAGGTTCTCTCCCACCTCCTGTCTGCCCACAGCTTCAGCTCTTCCATCGGGAGAACTTCCCCAGGGGCCTTCACCTTAGGAACTCTCTGCCTACAACTTGCCACTCCCTGGATGTGTCCCAGGACGTTTTGTGCTCATTCTATGAGCTCATCTCCCAGGTAAGAAGCCCTCACCTTGCCATTCACTGACTAAATCCCATTCATCCTTAAAACCCTGTGAAATTCAAGTCTACTGTGAGAAGTTCTTGTTTTAAATTCTTTAGCATTTACTGTTTCTACCACTTATCTGGCCTTAGCATGTTCTGCTTTCTGTTGTTGCTTGACTGGTAAGCTACAGAAGAGGGACTGGATTTTGGCCTTTTTTTGTGAGTCTCCCCTTAACACACACACACACGCATGCGCGCCCCACATAGCACAAGGCTGAGAACACTGAGAATGCTCAATAAAGAAACATTTTTGGCCTGAATGAATGGCCTGAAGGACTGTTCCTTTCAACAATTATGGCCCAATAAATTATACTGGCATTGCCTCCTAGAGAGAAAGGCCACACTAAGGCTCCACAGATGGGGAAACTGCTCTGTCTGCCAAAACCCAGATTCAGGGCAGCCTTGGCCCTGTTTGGCTGTCTACCTGAATCTGGGTTTAACAACTTGGACTACAGTTTTACAGCCTAAGTCACCAGGCTCAGCACAACAGCATGAGTTCTTTGTCCACATGCTGGTGCCAGGTGTTAAGGGAACTGGCTCACTCTGCTTAAGGAGACCTGCAGATGGGGGAGGGGCTGCCTGTGCTCCAAGCTGTCAAGCCAGGGGGCTTGTCTGCAAAAGGAGCCTTCATCTGGATCCTAAACAGGAAAAAAGAAATGAGGAAAGTTTATAACATGAGGATTTCGGGCTGGATGCTGGGGAAAGGGGGGTGGGGAAGTAGAATGACCTGAAGGTCATGACTGAATGGGACAAAGCTGAGAAAAATGGCCTAGACTCAATCAGATTTTATTTCCATTGTTGTAAGAGTTGCACAGTCCTAGGAAGGTGAAAGAAGATGGGAATCCATCAAAGTAAATCTTTAGAGTTGAGGTTACTTTTTTTTTTTTTCCCCAAACCGTGCGGTATATAGGATCTTAGTTCCCGGACAGAGATCAAACCCGTGCCCCCTGAAGTGGGAAGCGTGAAGTCCTAAGCACTGGCTGTGCTGTGCTGTGCTTAGTCACTCAATCATGTCTGACTCTTTGCAACCCCATGGAGTGTACCCCACCAGGCCCCTCTGGGGGAGGAGAATCCATGGAAATTCTCCAGGCAAGAATACTGGGGATCTTTCCAACCCAGGAATTGAACCCAGGTCTCCCGCATTGCAGGCAGATTCTTTACCAGCTGAGCCGCCAGGAAAGCCCAAGAATACAGGAGTGGGTAACCCATCCCTTCTCCAGGGATCTTCCGGACCCAGGAATCGAACCAGGGTCTCCTACATTACAGGCGGATTCTTTACCATCTGAGCCACCAGGGAAGGCCCCTAACCACTAGACCACCAGGGAATTCCAAAAGTTACATATTTTAAGACAGGGTCCCCAACCTCTGGACCGTGGACCAGTCAGTACCTCTGGTCAGATCAGCAACAGCATTAGATTAGACTAAAGTGCACTATAAGCATAATGCATTTGAAGTATCCTGAAACCATCCCCCCCATCCCCAGTCCCTAGAAAGATTGCCTTCCACAAAGTTGGTCCCTGGTGCCAAAAAGGTTGGAGACCACTCTTTAGAGACAAAGAAAGGCAGTATCCGCACAAGTGATAGAAGGGTTGGAGACTTTTGTGAGTAGGGGATGGAAGGGTCTCTGGCTACATGAGTTGTCCCTTTTGGGGTTTTGAAGTTATCGGTATAGCAGCTATAAATGGGGTTCCAGCCATGGTGTGATGGTTAAAGCTGAACAACCAGTTCTCAAAAAAAAGCCCTGGCTTGTAGCATTTGCAGATTTCTGTGGTGTAAATACACTCACCATGGTCAATTTCAAACTACTTGGTGGAGGCTCAGAATGTGGGGTTGGGAAGTGCTTGTGCAGCTGGCTCCTGTGAGCCTGGGCGAGTGGTTACAAAGGTGAAAAGTCTGAGTCACCACAAGCTCACCTTCTCAGCTGAGGCTGAACAAGCTAGTGTGATGCCTCCTCGTTTCAGCTTCAACTCTAAATAAGTGTCCTTTCTGGTTGTATTAAGTGCCAACTTCTTCCATTTTTACCCCTTTGGTTGCTGTTTTCTCTTTTTAAAATGGTCGGTTCCTCAAGTGTAGTGCTGAAGTGCTGTCCACTCTTCCTGAGAGCAAGAAGGCTCTGATGTGCCTCACAGAGAAAACATGAAGATAAATTTCATGCAGGAGTGGATTATAGTGCCATTGGTTGTGAGTTCAATGTTAGTGAATCAACAGTATCTATTAAATAAAGTACTTTAAACAGAAATACACATAAAACTAGGTATGTATGGATCAGGTGACAACCCATTATGACCAGAGGCTCTCGGGAACCTAATTCTGTATTTCCCTGAAGACTGGTTCACTAATTCAGTGTTTGTGCCAACGTTATAGGGCACAGCTACCTCGAATGAGAATTGGTCGTGCTTTCAGAAAGAGTGAGGGGCTGCAGCGGCCCAAGGCAGAGCATCAGAGCCCCAGCAGGATGAGCGGGGAGCCCTGCAGGAGAAGCTCAGGGTAGAGCGTCAGAATCTCAGCAGAGAACAGAAGAGGTAGCCCAGGTGGGAAAGATTAATTGTGTACTTAGGTATGAGTCAAATAGAGAAACATATTAAATGTAATGGAAGCTAGAATTCCCTCTATTTCTATCTACTGCAAGGACCCAGAGCAGCATCACCCCAGTGGCACAGAGCTCGCCTAAGGCCCAGATCTTGGCTTCTAAACACTACTTTTTCCATGGCTTCTTGGAGGAAGAAATGATTCTAGGGCTAGCAGTGAACACATGATTCTGAGTTTGATTTGTGTGCTATAAAGGACATCATTAGGACTATGGACAAAATTCTTTTGAAGTCTGAGGAGTTAATGGTGAATATATTAGTGTTCATTTCCTGATTTTAATGGCTCTGTTGTGTTACACAGGAGAATGTCCTTGTTTGTAGAAAAACACACACTAAATATTCAGAAGTGATGGGGCATCAGATTGGCAACTTACTCTCAAATGGTTTGGAAAAAAGTTCTTTAAATTGTACTTTCAAACTTTCTATAAATTTGTGTTTGTATTAAAAATGTGTAATCAGGTAATTGATTAGATTTATAATTTTTAAGTAGAAATATTACCAAGTTTATATATAGTAGTGAAACATTTCAGAAGAATTAAGTTCACCATATCTATTTGTTTAATTTATTAGATTTATAAAAATTACTTAGGTACTTGGAAGGGTTTATCAGTTAAATAATTGAAGTACTTTTAAAAGGAAATAGAGTATATTACATTTATAAATGCTGTTTTAAATAGTTCAAAGTATTTAATGGAATCTATAAATGGGGCCAAATTATTATTTTTAAAGTAATCACTAAAATGTGCTAGACTTATAAATAGAATAAAGCCTTCAACTGAATTTAAAAGTCTAATTAATATTAACCTTTAAAAGCCAGAGTAAATATAAATAGTTTTTCATGGGTAATATAGATTCAACAGTTAACTAGCACTGCTTTAGCACTAATTTTGTGCCTAGAGCAGCCAGGATAAAGAAGAAATATAAAACATAATCTCTGACCTGCTAAGGAGATTATAACTAATCAGTGCCATGAGATCAGCACACAGGAGACAATAACAAATAAAACAACATGGCAAGTATCAGAAACTGAGATTACGTGGCATATGCTTGTGTACACCTGTATAACCCTAGAAGGCAGAACTCTTATCAAGAGGAAAATAAATGGAAGCAGTTACAGTACTCAGCTTTAACGCTCAGGATGGGATTAGTCTACACTACAAGAACAAACCAACCTTGAAGTCTCAGAGGCCTAACATGAAGTTTGTATCTTGCTCACGCAAGGTTAAATGCAGGCCAAAGTAGCTATTTGCCCTGCAGTGAATTTAGGCATTCAGACACCTCTCACCTTATCGCTCCACCATTTCCAACCATTGCTTCCAGGGTTGCTGCAACAGGAAAACAAGAGAGTGGTTGTTAGAAGAATTAAACTATGATGTATCATCAAAATTAAAGGGCTTAAAAAATAGTTGTTGGTGTTGGTGTTGCTATTATTATCATTATCAAGCCACCCACCAGTTGCACTTTGTAACTTAGAAACTAGTGAGTTTCCTCTTACTAGGAGGTATCTAAATAGAGAGAGGGCAGCAGTTGATCCAGGATTCCATGAGAAATACTCAAAGACTGGGTCAGGCTAGACCTATCAGGACCTTTCATGGAGATTCTGTTCTGTTCTAAGTGCGCCAGAAGATGAAGGAAATTGGTGTGAAATAGAGGAGATGAGCCTTGAAAGATGGGGTCAGTTGGTCATGGCCACCATAGCACTTGACTTCAGAGTGACTATTCATCACCAGAGTGACTCACCATCACTTTGGTGTCCCCAAAGGAAAACATGAAGTCAGAAGGACTGGCTACGTTTTCTTCTGCCTCTTTCGAATGTAACATTCGCTTTTTCATTAAGAGTCTACATGCTGTCATTTCAACAGATGACCCTGGGGTTACTGGATATTCACATCTAAAAGAATGAAACGGAACCCCTTCCTCTCATGCACCACGTGTAAAAATTAACTCAAAATTGATCACTGACCTAAATGTAAAGTTTAAAACTATAAATCTCTGATAATAAAACATAGGTGTTAATCTTTAAGACTTTGGGTTAGGCAGAAGCAACAAAAGGAAAATTGACAAATTAGACTTCTTCAAAATTAAAAACTTTTGTGATTCAAAGAGAAAGTAAGAAGACAATGCAGCAAGTGAGAAAAAATGTTTCCAAGTTGTAGATCTGATAATGGTCTAGTTTCCAGAATATATAAATAACTCTTATAGCTAAATAACAAAAAGAAAAACAACTCAGCTTAAAAATGGACAGAGAATAATTCTCCAGAAAAGACATACAAATGGTGAATAAATACATGAAAAGATACTCAACATCATTAGTCATTAGGAAATGCAAATCAAAATCACAGTGAGATACCACTTCACACTCGCTAAGATGACCTTAATAAAAAGATGGGCAGTAATAAGTGTTGACAAGAATATGGAGAAATGGAAATCTTCACATGTTGATAGTGGTACATTAAATTGTGCTGCCATTTTGGAAAACAGTTGGCATTTCCTCAGAAAGTTAAACACAGTGTTACCATATATGATCCAGAAGTTACACTCCTAGGTATATATTCAAGAGAGATGAAAACATATGTCCACACAAAAAGTTGTATACAAATGTCCACAGCAATTTTATTCATAATAGTCAAAAAGTGGGAAAAACCTAAATATCCATCAACTGATGAATGATAAACAAAATATGATACACACATACAATTGAATATTATTCAGCCATATAAAGAAGTAAAGTATTGATAAAACCTATAACACAGATGAACCTTAAAAATTATGCTAAATAAGAGAGGCCATTCACAGAACATCACCTATTATATGATTTTATTTACATGCAATGTCCAGAATAGGCAACTCTACAGAAACAGAAAGTAAAGCAGTGGTTGCCTAAGGGTAGAGGTGTTGGGGGGAAATGGGGAGTGACTGCTAATAGTCATGGGTTTTTTCTTGAGGTGATGATGTTCTAAAATTGGTTGTGGTTATGTTTGCACAATTCTAAATATATTAAACAATTAAATTACACACTTTAAAAGGTTGAATTGTAAAGTTTGCAAATTATATCTCAATAAAGTTGTTATATTTTAACAGCTTTAAAATGCATACCTAGAATGGGATTATATCCAGAATATGCAAAGAGCTCTTAAAACTCAACAATAAGAAAACAAACAACTGAGTTTAAAAATGATCAAAGGATCTGAACAGATCCTCACCAAATAAGTTATGCAAATGATAAATAAGCATGTGAAAAGATGCTTAATATCATGTCACTAGAGAGTGCAAATTAACTCCACACCTTTAAAAATGACCAAAATCCAAAGAACAGACAGTGTTAAATGCTATGCTAACAAGGAGGTGGGGAAACAAGAACTGTGATTCATTGTTGGTGGGAATGCAAAATGGTATAGCCACTTGGGAATACAGTTTGACATTTTCTTACAAAGCTAAACATAGTCTCACCATACTATCCAGCAGTCACACTCCAAGGTATTTAACCTCAGGAGTTAAAAACTAATGTCTGGCCCACCACTGCAGCCATGAAGGTCGAGCTGTGCAGTCTCAGCGGGTACAAGACCTACCCAGGACACGGGAGGCGCTACGCCCGGACCGACGGGAAGGTTTTCCAGTTTCTTAATGCAAAATGTGAGTCGGCATTCCTTTCCAAGAGGAATCCTCATCAGATCAACTGGACTGTCCTCTACAGAAGAAAACACAGAAAGGGACAGTCGGAAGAAATTTAAAAAAAAAGAACTCGCCGTGCAGTCAAATTCCAAAGGGCCATAACTGGTGCTTCTCTTGCTGATATAATGGCCAAGAGGAATCAGAAACCTGAAGTTAGGAAGGCTCAACGAAAACACGTTATCAGGGCTGCCAAGGAAGCAAAAAAGGCTAAGCAAGCATCTAAAAAGACAGCGATGGCTGCTGCAAAGGCTCCCACAAAGGCAGCACCTAAGCAAAAAATTGTGAAGCCTGTGAAGGTTTCTGCTCCTTGAGTTGGTGGAAAACGCTAAGTTGGCAGAGTGGATTTTTAAATAAAGATCTGACTATTAAAAAAAAAAAAAAAAAAACTAATGTCTGCACAGAAATCTGCAGAAATTAGTTTTTAACTCACGAGGTTAAATACCTTGGAGTGTGACTGCTGGATAGTATGGTAAGACTATGCACATGAATGTTTATAGCAACTCTATTCATAATTGCTAAAAGCTGAAAGCAACCAAGGTATCCTTCAAAAGGTGAGCAGATAAATTACGGTAATCTGTAAAATGGAATAGTATTCAGTGATAAAAAGAAATGACTGATCAAGCCTCAAAAAAAAAGCATGAAACAACCTGAGATACAGAGTGCTAAGTAAGGGAAGCCAGTTGGAGACGGCACCACAGTATACGATTCCAGTTATTTGACATTACGAGAAAGGCAAAACTGTAGAGACAGTAGGGACTTCCCTGGTGGCTCAGATGATAGAGTCTGCCCGCAGTGTGGGAGACCCGGGTTCGATCCCTAGGTCAGGAAGATTCCCTGGAGAAGGAAATGGCAAACCCCTCCAGTATTCTTGCCTGGAAAAGCCCATAGATGGAGGAGCCTGGCAGGCTACAGTTCTGGGGTCACAAAAGAGTCGAACACAACTGAGTAGCTTCACTGCCACACATAGAGACAGTAAAAAGATCAGTGGTGGCCGGGAGTTTGGGGATGGAAGGGAGAAAAGAAATGAGTGGGGCACAGGAGATTCTTAAGGCAGTAAAATTATTCTCTATGATAGCATAATAGTAGATGCATGATATTATGCATTTGTCAAAACCCATAGAAAATATACGACATAAAGCGTGAACCTTAATGTAATTTATGCACTTCAGTTTATAATAATGTATCAATACTGATTTATCAGTTTTAGCAATTATACCACATTAATGCAAGAGGCTAATTATAAGGGAAACTGTGTGTGCTGGAAAAGCATATATGGGAACTTTCCCTACTATCTGCTGAATTTAGTATAAATCTAAAACTGCTCTAAAAAATTGTCTATTGATTAAAGAAAAAATAAGGAATGAATATGGGCTTCCCTAATAGCTCAGCTGGTAAAGAATCCACCTGCAATGCCAGAGACACCAGTTCGATTCCTGGGTCAGGAAGATCCTCTGGAGAAGGGATAGGCTACCCATTCCAGTATTCTTGGGCTTTCCTGGTGGTTCAGATGGTAGAGATGATTCCGCCTATATCTGGGTTCAATCCCTAGGTTGGGAAGATCCCTTGGAGGAGGGCATGGAAACCCACTCCAGTGTTCTTGCCTGGAGAATCCCCATGGACAGAGGAGCCTGGCGGGTTACAGTCCATGGGATTGTGAAGAGTCGGGCACAAATGGGTGACTAAGGACACACACACACAAGGAATGAATGTGGAAAACAGATTAAAAATACACAAGACTAGTACAAATCAGACCCCAAAATATGAACAAATGGTACTCTTTAAAAACATTAAAAAGAATTTAAAGTTTTCTTCAGAGTCTATGTGCATCTCAGAGATACCTGCACTTTCATGTTCATTACGACATTATTCACGAGAGCCAAGATATGAAACCAACCTAAATGTCCATCAATGGATGAATAGATTAGTAAACGTGGTATATACAGCTGAAGGAATATTATTCACCCTTTAAAAAAGAAAGAAAGGGAGCCATTTATGACAACATTATGGTAAGTGAAATAAGCCCAACTGCTGCTGCTGCTGAGTCGCTTCAGTCGTGTCCGACTCTGTGCGACCCCATAGACGGCAGCCCACTAGGCTCCCCCGTCCCTGGGATTCTCCAGGCAAGAACACTGGAGTGGGTTGCCATTTCCTTCTCCAATGCGTGAAAGTGAAAAGTCAAAGTGAAGTTGCTCAGTCGTGTCTGACTCTTGGCGACCCCATGGACTGCAGCCCACCAGGCTCCTCCAACTATGGGATTTTCCAGGCAAGAGTACTGGAGTGGGTTGCCATTGCCTTCCCCAATAATCCTAACAGAGGAAGACAAATACCATATAGTATCACTTATACGTGAAATCTAAGAAGGCCAAACTCGTAGAAGTTAAAGTGTTAGTCACTCAGTCGTGTCCAACTCTTTGTGACCCCTGCTCTGTAGCCCGCCAGGCTCCTCTGTCCATGGACTTGTCCAGGCAAGAACACTGGAGTGGGTAGCCATTCCCTTCTCCAGGGGATCTTCCTGACCTAGGGATTGAACCTGGGTCTCCTGCATTGCAGCTGGGTTCTGTACCATCTAAGCCAGCACAGAGTCAAACGGTGTTTGCCAGGGGCTGGAAAGAGGGGTAAATAGGGAAGCGATGGTCAAAGGTTACAAAGTTTCAGTTATGAAGATAAGTTCTGGAAATCCACACAACACAGTGCCTGCTGCTGACAATATTTTACTCAAAAACTGCTGAGAGGATAGATCTTACATTAAGTGTTCTTACCACAAAAATAAGAATAATAATAAAAAAATAAGGGGGGTGAGAGGAAACTTTGGGAAGTGATGAATATGCCTATGGCTTAGATTGTTGTGATGGTTTTAGGGGTGTATATTTATCTCCAAACTCACTGAGTTGTATACATCAGTAGGTACAGCTTTTTTTACATGGCAATCATATCTAAGTAAAGTGTTTTTATAAATAGAGTCTACGTGCTTGCCAACTATGATGTGTCTTCTCTTGCAAAGGACAGATGATGTCATGGCACTGTGTCTCCTTGTTGCTACTCAGATGCTTGGGACAAGAGCAATACTACAACAGGTATCAGAAGCTCTCCTGACAGCCTCAGGAAGCCAGGGAGACCTCTGCTCCAAAAATTTAACTAGGAGAAAAAAATGCATTCTCTACTTTCATTCCAAACTTACTAGTCACTAAGAGTTATTCTGTGTCACCATGATCTGTTCTTTTTCGGTATGTGTCCGTTTAGAATACAAGCACTGGGAAAAGCAGTCATCACGGGCTCCCATAGCACCAACTGTCTTTGCTTGCTCTGCCAAAGCTGTGGGAGGAATGCTGTCCTTGACAAGCAGGAATAAGCCAGAACGTGCTTGGCCACTTAGGTCCTTGTCAAGAAAAGAGCAAGAACTACTACACATCAGCAGTGAACTAGGGTCTATGGGACAGTGGTTCTCTACCCTACTCTGCTTGGACTCACTCAGGGATCCTGTCAAAATCACAGGCACCTGGCTCTACCCTGTTCATTTCAGTCAACAAATATTCAGTAAGCATCTTTTTTTGTGTGCCAGCCACTGTTCTGTTTACTTCGAATAAAGACTGACCCTCCCCGCAAAAGACAAAAATGTCAGTGCTTTTGTGGAGGAACAAAAAGAATAAACACAATAATTAGTAAATGGTGACTGAATCAGACATGACTGAGCGACTGGACTGACTGATGGATGTGATAAGGAACTAAGTGCTATGGAGCAAGATGTTAGGCGAGGAAGATGCAGAGTTAAGAGAGGTGAGAGGAGCTGGTTGCAGTTTTAAATCTCAGGGGCTGGGTTACGCAGTAGGAAGACTAGCCCTGAAGATGGGATGTCAGCCACCCGGCCTCAGGCAAAGGAAGCAGTCTCCAGGGCTGAGGGAACAGGATCTGCAAGGACGGACCTTGGCTGGAATCGAGGTGTCTGTCCTCTGCCACTTAGAAGTGGGCCCACCTGGTTTCCCTTTCTCTGTCTTGGAGTTTTGAGAGGTGTGACCATTAGGAGCTCTTCTGACTTGGAACTCTGGTGGCAGGTTGGACCTGGTGGCAGGTTGGAACAGGAATGAGAGAGATTGGAGGGGCTGACACCGGTGGAAACACCACTCTAACTTGTCAAAGTGAGTGACAGCAGACACGAAAAAGCCTGAGGCTGCCGCCCGGTTCCGTGTGCTATGGATGCAGACTCAGAACAGCGCATGGGATGCAGTGTGTGGTGTGACAGCAGAGACAGCTGCAGTTTAAGGCAAACTCGACAGTAAGTGTGGCTCCTGCCTAATGCATTTACTCATTAAGTGTGGAACCTGTTCTGATTTCACACAGGTTGCGTGCTTTTGTGCTAAATTGCTTCAGTCATGTCTGACTCTTTCTGACCCTATGGACTGTAGCTCTCCAGGCTCCTCTGTCCATGGGATTCTCCAGGCAAGAACACTGGAGTGGGTTGCCATGCCCTCCTTCAGAGGATCTTCCCAACCCAGGGATCGGACCCATATCTCTTTGTCTCCTGCATTGGCAGGCGGGTTCTTTACCACTAGTGCCACCTGGGAAGCCCCTCACACAGGTTAGTGAAAGTTGCTCAGTCATGTCAGAGTCTTTGCCACTCCATGGACTGTCGTGGAATTCTCCAGGTCAGAATACTGGAGTGGGTAGCCTTTCCCTTCTCCAGGGGATCTTCCCAACCCAGGGATCAAACCCAGGTCTCCTGCATTGCAGGCAGATTCTTCACCAGCTGAGCCACAAGGGAAGTCCAAGAACACTGGAGTGGGTAGCCTATCCCTTCTCCAGGGATCTTCCCGACCCAGGAATTGAACCAGGATCTCCTGCAGTGCAGGTGGATTCTTTACCAACTGAGCTAGGGATTGTGTAAAACAAGTGACATCAATGTGTATATATTTTCAACCATTGTTTAAAGAGAAACTTATTGCTTTAGGGAATTTCATCTACACAGTTTGTGGACATGGATATGGGAGCTATTATAAAACCCAAATGCATGCTTGAAATAGAAAAGGTGCTAAATATGACTTCACTCCACATAGCAGGGTGCTAGTCAGGATAAGGTATGTTGCCAACAACCCAAATCTCAGTAGTTTATAACAACAAGGTTATTTCCACTCCATCTACAGGTCTATCATGAGCTGACTGGGGCTACTGCCCCACATGTCCTCATTCTAGGGCCCGGTCTGGGAAAACAGCTGTTGTCAGAAACATTACCAGTCACATAACATCTTGGAAGGGTCTCATACTCATAATTCAATGCTTGAGCCCAGCCATTGTACTTCTGCTACCACTAAGAACGTCTAAGAAGGAGAACATGACGAGGGCAAACTTTGTAGCAGGTTATGTAAAAAGACAAAAAAAAAAAAAAAAAGCCTGCATTCTCCCCAGCTCCAGCCCAAAACCTCTGAATGTCTCAGGAACTGGGATTCAAAAGGAAAATACCATGTTCTAAATGTGCCAAAGTTTGAGAAAGCAGAATTTCCAGAGGGCTGGATCCAGCAGGCTGAGAGACATAGGTTCAAAGTCATCTGCATTGAGCTGAGAACCAAGCCAGGAAGAATGAGGGGAAAATGTCAAGGACAAATGCCAATGGCCTCAGACAATGAAAAGAGACATCAAGATGTCAGAGGACCAGGAGGGCACGTCCAGGACAAGGGTATGAAGAGGAGGGCAGCCATATGGATTTGGTCCCGGGGTTAAAGGGTATGTCCAGGCAGAGGGAATACATGAGCATGCCAGAGGGTCTCAGCTTAGACATGGCACCCTGAGAAACCCTCCCTGGCTTCTCTCCATTGCACCTTCAGCCCTCTTGAAGTCTGCCTCTGCACACCCCCATCCCTCTCCTTGGACCAGGGCTCCTTGGCGCCTGAAACAGTGTTTTGTTCACTGTAACACTGTCTCCTCTGCACCCCCCCAGTGCCTAGCCCAGTGCCTGACACTTAGAAGGTACAAGATTAAATGCTCAACAAATGAAGAGGTAGAAGAGGAGAAAGAGAAGGTATATCCAGGAACTAGTGACGACTGAAGCTAAGGTTTCAAATGGAGGAAAAAAATAGAAAACAGGAAAACAAAGATAGATGCAATTTGGCTTAATTCAACAAATAATGTACTCAGCCTTCTGGGGGAGGAGATGGGGGTTGCGATACAGGATGTGAGAGGACACGGGTCCTGTTTGCAGGGTGCACACAGCAGCCCAGTGGGGAGAGACCGCAGGCCACACAGAACCCCAGTATCAGAGTCAGGGAAGCGCTACAAGAGACTCACAGAGTGCTATGGGTGTTTAAAGTAGGGAGAGATGGAAAACCAACCTGAAAAAGACGGTGTCTGAGATGTGCAGTTGAAACAGGGAGTGGATTTTCCAGGAAGATGAAACAGAATGACAAAAGGCACCAGCCCAGGTAAACACAGCCTCCTGAAACATGGGTCATTGGCATCTAGAGTTGGAAGAAGGAATCACTAGTGTGTTAATGAGGAATGTGCGAATTCTTCTTCATAGAAATTACTCTGTGTAAACACCAAAATGTGAGCACAGATGTACGACTCAGATCACAGGCAGTATCTCTGCTCTTTTGTGTGGTCACTGAGCTGCTGTCACCAGGAACAAAAGTGCTCAAAAGGACAGATGCAAATAGAAGGTGTCAGAGCCACCCTCCCCTTCTCACCCACTTAAGACCTACATGAGGAAAGCAGAAAACCACTTTTATCATTGACATCACTGGCCCCCTAAAAAAAAAAAAAACTTTCTGGCTCGTAGTCTTTCAAAGTCTGGAAGGAATTTTAATTTTTTTATTTATTTGTTTTTTTTTTTTTTTTAAATCATGTCTCATGGCTTATGGGATCTTAGTTCCCTAACCAGGGATTGAACCTGGGCCCTCGGCAGTGAGAGCATGGATTCCTAACCACTGGACTTCTGGGGGATTCCCTGGATGGAATGTTTAGATTTTATATTTCATGATTAGTGACTGTTTTATTTGCCATAGTCACTTGACAGTTTGGGACACTGGCAGAGTAACCAGACACTTTGATTGGCCAGAGGCCCTGTCCCTCTCACAAAGACCTCAGAGATTTTCCAAACAAATTATGCAAGAGGCGAGAACTAATGATGCTGTGGCCATTCCATGCCAGAACTGAACTATGGTGACCGGGGCCAGGGAGTGGGGACAGAATGAAGGGCAGGACCCCAGGTAGAGGACACAGTTACAGGCAGGCTTCATCTCTTCCCTGGCAGAGCACAGGAGAACAGGTGCTAAGCTCCCTGTGGCCCAGCAGTTCTGCTCCTCTGCATCCCAGAAGGAGGAGGGCCTTCCAGTGTTCAGCATTACTTATTCCTGTGGATGAACGCAAACCTCCTGAGTTTCTCTTTGTAAAACAGCCTTCTATAACTGTCAGAAGTGGAGAGATCAAAAAGTGTCTGTACCCTCTCCAAAAACAGATCAAAATCTCTCCTTGATCTAAATAAAGTGACTTAACAAGTTTTCACTTAATATAGAGATAGGATTTGCATCCAATTCAACAATCCACCTGCCAAAAAGGCACTTTATGGAAACTAAAGCAGAGTTATGAACCTCTCAGCAAACTTGTGCATAATGGAAATTATAAATCAGCAGCAATGATATAATTATGAAGGATATTTTACAAGAAAAAATTCTCTTAGCATGTTTAGAGATACTTTATGTTCCATAACATAAAACACAAATCCAGGGCTAATTGGAAACAATGGCATGGTACATAATAATGAATGTTCCCCCCAGTGAGCCCAAGTATTCATCTGAGTCCTTATCTTGATCTTTTTGGGTAATCAGATTTAGAAATCTTAAAAATCTCATGTGCTCAGAGGCAGGTCATGGCAACTTCACCCAGGGGTGAGCAACAGAGGAGTGCAGTGAAATAAGAACAATCAAGGGCCAAGCCCCCAAGGGCAGCAGAATGCGTATCTGGCAGCAAAGCCTGGTGGCTCCACTGTACCATCCTGAGTTGACCCCAATAAATTCAAATTAGGTGAAATGAAAAAAAACGTCATTTTTCATAGGATATAGCATTTCAACCCTGGGGAAGGAGGACAGGAAAAAATCAGAAATTCTCATATGTCATGTAAATGGCCAGTGTGTTGGATGTGGAAAAATGCTTCATGAAAAGTAATATTTCCCAAAATATGGTACCCAAGATCACTTTAGGGGATACAGAAAGGAATCTGTTTTTAGGGGGGTTGTTTTATTTGTTTGAAATAGTTCTTTAAGAATTTCTTTTTTTTTTTTACTTTGGAACAATTCAAATGTGTATGTTAATGAACAAAGACAAGTGATACTGGCTTTTCAGCTTATGATATTGGCATAAAAGTTTCCTTTTGGCTACATTTCAGTAAAGCAGCAAGTTCATTTAAATTAAACTTCTAGTAAATAATAGCATAGTCAGCCCTTAGCTAATAGTAAAACAGAGACACTGATGCCCCATTGTGAGGTCTGGGAAACAAGAACAAAAACAGAAATCCTGGACCTTCTGGATATGTCCTTTTGTCCCAGAGTGGGAAGAGTTTCTTTCATTCATTCATTTGGCTTTTAGCAAGTGTTTTTTAGGTGCTTTTCATGTCTGGACACTGTTCACTGGCATCTGATGGTGAACAACAAATGGTCTGTCCTGAAGGAGCTCCACATTAGAGGGGATACAAACAGAGAGACAGTGGGGGGCTTCCCTGGTGGTCCAAAGGCTAAGACTCATGCTCCCAACATAAGGGGCTCTGGTTCAATGCCTGGTCAGGGAACTGGATCCCACATGCCACAACTAAAAGATCCCATATGCCTAAATGATACCTGTGCAGCCAAGTAAATATAAATATTTTTTAAAATAAATTAAAAATAAAGAGACAGGGACCATATGCCATTAAGTGAGAAAAAAGGATCAAGGCTAAGTAACAGAAGAATTAGATGCTTTAAAACAATGGATAGTAAATTATACAAATATCTAACAGTGAGAAAAAAGAACGATAATATATTCATAGCAAAAATAATGGTGTATTATATTAATGAACAAAGATAATGTTTCAATATAGAGCCTTTAGCATGTAATACTCTTTGCATATATTATTTCATTTATTCCTTACCACAACACTGCTAGTTCCTTGTTATTAAATTTATCTTGCTGCTGCTGCTGCTGCTGCTGCTAAGTCACTTCAGTCATGTCCAACTCTGTGCGACCCCATAGACGGCAGCCCGCCAGGCTCCCCCGTCCCTGGGATTCTCCAGGCAAGAACACTGGAATGGGTTGCCATTTCCTTCTCCAATGCATGAAAGTGAAAAGTGAAAGTGAAGTCGCTCAGCTGTGTCCGACTCTTATCGACCCCATGGACTGCAGCCTACCAGGCTCCTCTGTCCATGGGATTTTCCAGACAAGAGTACTGGAGTGGGGTGCCATTGCCTTCTCCGAAATTCATCTTACAGGTGAGCAAATAGTCATCTTCAAACTCACACAGCAGTGCTGGGATTCAAACTTAGATCTTCTTGCTGCCAGAACCTGAGCGTATTCACTAAGTCATGTTGCCTCACTAGAGCAGATGTGGGAGGAGCAAGGGAGAGAGTAGGGAAGTGGAATTAAAGTGTGGAGCAAAGAGGAGGAATAAGAGAGGAGAAGCAAAGAGGAAAAAGAAGTCAAGGAATGGATGAGAAGAATAGGAAAGCAGATAAAGGAAGAGGAAAAGGAAGGGGCAGAAAACCTGTATCTCTGTGATGGGGGAATTAAGGAAAACTCGAATCAACTCAGGCAGGGGGTGGGCTGGGTATGGTGACAATGCCAAATCCATTGTTCAAAATCCTTTAAATTGAAGACATGGAATGTTCACAGTACGAAAATATACAGAGAAAGACAATAGATTTGTGGTTGCCCATGGCTGGAGGCTTTGGAGTAAATGACAGGTGACTGCTAATGTGTACAGGATTTATTTTTCAGTGATAAAAAAGACTCTAAAATTAATTATGGTAATTGTTGTAGAACTCTGTGAATATACTAAAAACCACTGAATTGTATACTTTGGGTTAACTGTGTGATATGTAAATTATATCTCAATAAAGTTGTTATTAAAAAAAAAAAAAGAATCAGAGAACTTGAAGATAGGTCAATTGAAATTATCCAACCTAAGGAACAGAAAGAAAAATGATGGAGAAAAAGAACAGAATCTCAGAGACCTGTAGGAAACCTTCAATTATATCAACATATGCATAAGGATATTCCAAGAAGAGAGAGAGAAATGGGCAGAAAGAATATTTGAAGAAATAGTGGCTCAAAAGTTCCAAAATTTGAGAAAAAATTCAATAATCTACATAACCAAGAGCTCTACAAAATCAAAATAGGATAAATTCAAGGAGGTTCAAATCTAGACTCATAATAAACAGTTGAAAACAAAAAATAAAGAGCGAACCTGGAAAATAGCATGATAGAAAATACACAGTCACATACAAAAGGCCCTCAATAAAATCAACAGTTAACATCTCTTCAGAAACCATGGAGGCCAAAGGGTAGTGGGAACACATAGTCAATGTTCTAAAAGAAAAAACTGTCAGTCAAGAATTGCATATCCAGCAAAATTATCCTTCAAACATTAGAGAGAACTCAAGATATGTGTATACCAATGTTCAAGTAGTATTAATCATAAGAGCCAGAAGGTGGAAACAAACCAGATGTCTGTCAACAGCTGTGAAAGTCGCTCAGTCGTGTCTGACGCTTTTCGACCCCATGAACTTCTCTAGGCCAGAATACTGGAGTGGATAGCCTATCCCTTCTCTAGGGGATCTTCCCAACCTAGGGATCGAATGCAGGTCTCCCGCATTGCAGGCGGATTCTTTACCATCTGAACCACAAGGAAAGCCCCTATCAACAGATAAATGGACAACAAAATGTAGTATACAGACAGATGAAATTCTGACACACACTGTGGAAGAACCTTGAAGGCATTATGCTGAGATAAACTGGACACAGAAGAACACTGTATGATTTTACTTATATGAGGTACATACAGTAGGCAAATTCATAGACAGAGTTGAATGGTGGTGCTCTCTAGGGGCTGGGTAAGAAGGATTGAGGAGTTAGTGTTTAAAGGACACAGAGTTTCAACTGGGGAAGATGAAAAAGTTCTGGAGATGGATGGTGGTTATAGTTGCACAATAATGTAAAGATACTTAATGCCACAGAATGTACACTTTAAAATGGTTAAAATAATAAATTTTATGTTCTGTATATTTTGCCCCAGTAAGAAAAAATACAATGTTAGATTAAAATAGCAAAAAAAAATTAAGGTGAAATTATGACATTCTCGGAGAAGGCAATGGCACCCCACTCCAGTGCTCTTGCCTGGGAAATCCCATGGACAGAGGAGCCTGGAAGGCACAGTCCATGGGGTCTCTGAGGGTCGGACACAACTGAGGAACTTCACTTTCACTTTTCACTTTCATGAATTGGAGAAGGAAATGGCAACCCACTCCAGTCTCCTTGCCTGGAGAATCCCAGGGACGGGGGAGGCTGGTGGGCTGCCATCTCTGGGGTTGCACAGAGTCGGACAAGACTGACGCAACTTAGCAGTAGCATGACATTCTCAGATAAACAAAAACTGATAGAATCTGTCAGTAGCACACCTATCTAATGGAAAATACTAATAGGAGTTCTTCAGGCTGAAATGAAAGAACACCAGAGGATACTTTGAATCCACATGAAGAAATAAAGAGCATTGGAAGAGGTAACTAAATAAGTATGTATGAAAGACAGTATATATGTATCATTTGTTTGTAACCATTTTTCTCTCCAATCTGATTTAAAAGACAACTACATAAGCACTAATTATAAACTAATTGTGAAAGATTCAAAATATATGTTGACGGTCATATATTATAGAAAGATGTATTTGCTTGACAATGATAGCACAAAGGAAGGGGAGGAATTGGAGCTATGTAGAAACAAAGTTTTGTATAATTTTGAAATTAACTTGGAACAGTTCCAAACTGGATTGTTTCAAGATGTGAAACATCTTCAGTCTTCAGGAAACCACTAAGAAAATAATTCAAAAAAAATAGTAGAAGAAATGAAATTAAAATGGAACATTAGAAAATGTCTACTGAACAGAAAAGAAGACTGTAATGGAGAAATAGAGAAATAAAAAATAATGATAATAAGACATATAGTCAAGAAATAGCAATGACTGGTGTAAATCTTACCTGTGTGGGATTGTGCTCATTTAGTTGTTCAGTCATGTCAAACTCTTTGCAAATCCATGGACTGCCAGGATCCTCTGTCCATGGAATTTTCCAGGTAAGAATACTGGAGTGGATTGCCAGTTCCTCCTCCAGGGGATCTTCCCAACCCAGGGATCGAACCTGCATCTCCTGAGTCTCCTACATTGGCGGGTGGATTCTTTACCACTGAGCCACCTGGGAAGCCCAAGGCTTACCTTATAAGGTAGTTGAATGTAGATGGACTAGATACTCCACTCAGTAGGCCAAGATTTTCCAAAAGAGTAAAGAACTAACTATGTACTGTCTACCAGAGATACACTTTAGATTCAAAGGTGCAGATAAGTTAAAAGAAAAAGGATGGAAAAAGACATACCATGCAAACAGTAACCAAAAGAGAGCTGAAATGTCCATATAGTTGTCAGACAAAGTGGACTTTATAATAAAAATTGTTACTAAAGTCAAAGCAGATTACATAATTAAAAAATGACCAATATATAAAGGAGACATAATAATTATAAATATACACCTATCAGAGCCCCAAAACTCATGAAGCAAAATAGTCATAATTGAAAAATAGACAATTCAGTCATTACAGTTGATGAATTTAATATCCTATTTTCTATAATGAAAAGAGTAGGTAGAAGATCAAGTAAAATGAAGACCTGAACAACACTATAAATGAACTTGCACACATCTATAAAATACTTTAACAATAGCAGAATACACTTTCTTCTCAAGTGCTCATGGAATATTTTCCAGTATTAGATCATATGTTAGGCCATAAAATTTTTTTCAATAAATTTGAAAGGCTTGAAATCATACAAATATGCTTCTGATCATATTTTCATTTCACAATGAAATGAAAGTACAAATCCATAGCGGAAGGAAATTTAGGAAATTCACAAATATGTGGAAAATATAAATATTCTCTTGAACAACAAGTAGGTCAAGGAAGTCACAGGGGAAATTACAAAATACTTTGAGATGAATAAAAATGAAAGCCCAATATACCAAAACTTATGGAATGCAATGAAAGCAGTGCTTTGGAGGAAATGTACGGCTTTAAGTTCCTATATTAATAAGAAGAAAGATCTCAAATTAATAACCTAACCTTTCACCTTAAGAAATGAGAAAAATACCAAAACCAAAGACAAGAAAGGAAAACTACAGATCACTATCTCTGGTGAATATAGAATGGAAGAATTCTCAACAGAATATCAATAAGCCAAATTCAACAATAATTAAAAGGATCAAATTAATTTGAAAATAAATAAAATGAAGACTTTTTAAAAAGAGAATTCCCTGGTGGTCCAGTGGTTAGGACTCCATACTTCCATTTCAGGGGGCACAAGTTTGTTCCTTTGTCTAAGAACTAAGATCCCACATGCCACCCAGCACAGTCAAAGAAATTTTTTTTAATAAGGAAAAAAAATACTTTTAAAGAAGATCATATACCATGATAAGTGCCATTTATTCCAAGGGTTTAAGGATGATTTGACATCCATAAATCAATCAATATGGCACACCACATTAACAAAATGAAGGATAAAAATCATATGATCATATCAATAGATGAACAGAAAGCATTTAACAAAATTCAACATCCATTCATGATAAAAACTGTCAACACAGTGAGTATAGAGGGAGCATAGCTCAACATAGGCAAAGCCATATATGACAAACCCATATCTTACATTATACTCAGTGGTAAAAAGCTGAATGCTTTTTCTCTAATATCAAGAACAAGCCAAGGATGCCCATCCTCACTACTTTTATTCAACATGGCATTGGAAGTCCTAGCCACAGAAATCAGGCAAGAAAAAGAAATAAAAGTCTTCCAAATTGGAAAGGAAGAAGTAAAACTGTCACTATTTACAGATGACATAAGGCTACAAATAGAAAACCCCAAGGACTCCACCAAAAAAAGTTAAAACTAATAAATGAATTCAGTAAAGTTGCAAGATACAAAATCAATATACAGAAATCAGGAGTTCCCTAGTGGTCCAGGGGTTGAGACTCTGCACTTCCACTGTCAAGGGCCTGGTTAGGGAACTAACATCCCAAAAGCTGTGTGGTGTGGCCAAAGAAACCCAAAAAACAGAAACAGGTTGCATTTCTGTGCACTGATAACAAGTAATCAGGGGACTTTCCTCAGCCCCAGTGGTTAGACTTCATGCTTCCAGTGCAGGGGGTGTAGGTTCAATCCCTGGCAAGGGAACTAAGATCCCACATGCTCCATGGGGGCAGTCAAAAACAACAATAATAATAAGCAATTAGAGAAATTAAGAAAATAATCCCACTTACAATTGCTTCAAAAAAGAATAAAATACCTAGCAATAAATATACGTAAGGAGGTAAAAGTCTTGTAAACTATAAACTATAAGACACTGAGAAAAGAAATTGAAGACACAAATAAATGGAAAGATGTTCCATGGTCATGGATTGAAACAATTAATAGTTAAATTATCCTTATTACCAAAGCAATCTACAGATTCAGTACAATCCCTATCAAAATTTCAATGGCATTTTTCATGGAGCCAGAACAATTCTAAAATTGTATGGAAACACATAAGACCCCAAATAGCCAAAACAACCTTGAGAAAGAAGAACGAAGCTGAAGGTATCATATTCCCTGATTTCAAACTGTATTTACAACGCTATAGCAATCAAAACAGTATAGTATTGGCATTAAAAACAACAACACATAGATCAATGTAACATAATACCTAGAAATAAGCCCATACATATTACAGTCGGTTAATTTACAAGAAAGGAGACAAGAATATACAATGGGGAAAGGACGATCTCTTTTAAGAACTGAAAACCAGACAGCCACATGAAAAGAATGAAACTAGACCACTACCTTACACCATCCACAAGAATTAACTCAAAATGGATTAAAGGCTTAAATATAAACCTGAAAGCATAAAACTACTAGAAAACAGGCTCGTTGCTATTGTCTTAGTGATTTATTTTTTGATTTGATACTAAAAGCAAAAACCAACAAAAGCAGAAATCAAAAAGTGAGACCACATCAAAATAAAAAGCTGCTGAGCAGCGAAGGAAACCACCAGCAAAATGAAAAGGTCACCTATTGAGTGGAAGAAAATATTTGCAAATCATGTCTCTCATAAGCAGCTAATATCCAAAATATATAGAGAATTCATACAACTCAATAGCAAGAAAAACAAACAATATAATTTTTTAAATGGGCAGAGGCTCTGAACAGGCATTTTTACAAAGAAGATAAACAGATGGCCAAAAGATACAGGAAAAAGTGTTCAATATCCCTTGTCATCAGGGAAATGCAAACCAAAGCCACAATACAATATCATCTCACACCTGTTAGAATGGCTTTTGTGAAAAAGATAAGAAGTGTTAGCAAGGATGTAGAGAAAAGGGAATTCTTGTGCAGTGTTGATGTGAATGTAAATTGATGCAGTTACAATAGAAAACAGTATGGAATTTCCTCAAAAAAATAAAAAAATAGAACTACCATATTACCCACGTGGGTATTTATCGGGTCAGGAGGTCAGGAAGAGGACCTCTCACACACGTATCACTCAAGTCAACACAAATCCCATCAGGGAGAAATACACCTTGTGTCTCCAGCAGAAAGCATGACTTTACTAGTGCCAGCTGGAAAATCCCATGGATGGAGGAGCCTGGGAGGCTGCAGTCCATGGGGTCGCTAAGAGTCGGACACGATTGAGCAACTTCACTTTCACTTTCCACTTTCATGCATTGGAGAAGGAAATGGCAACCCACTCCAATGTTCTTGCCTGGAGAATCCCATGGACGGAGAAGCCTGGTAGGCTGCAGTCCATGGGGTCGCACAGAGTCGGACACGACTGAAGCGACAGCAGCAGCAGCAGCAGCAGGAAGAATAAAGATTTTCTCCTTGCCTGGCAACAGCTCAGCCAATGAGAGACTGTCATAACTCAGCCAATGAAAAGCCACCCTCCCTCAAACTTGTTTCCTCCAATTAACTTGTTGTTTCCTCCAATTAACTTGTTTTTAACATCCCCTCCCAACTTTTCCTTCTCCTCTGTAAGTTTCCTCTCCTTAGCCTTACTGGACTTGCATATAGTTCCCCATAGTTGTATGTCCTGAATTGCAGTTCTTAGCTGCTCCTGAATAAACCCATTTTGCTGGTAAAAAATAATTGGCTATTTTTTTGTTTTAGGTTAACAATGAACATTTAAACTGTCTCTGTTTTTCTCTCTCCCCCCGACCCCCGCCCCCACTGCCCTTTTTTTTTTTTTGGACTGCACTGCATGGCTTCTGGGTTTTTTAGCTTCCCAACCAGGGATTGAACCCAGGGCCTCAGCAGTGAGAGCATGGAGTCCTAACTACTATACCACCAGGGAATTCTCTACCTCCTTTTTTGTTATACAAAATGCCACAGTGGAAATTTAAAAATCTGTCCCTTAGAGCACATGTGGGAGGATTTTTCTAGGAAGGGAATTACTGGATTGCGGGGGTATTTTCTTCTTAAATATTATTAGCTATTGCCAGTCTGCTCTGCAAAGAGCACATCCCATTTTACACTGGCTCCCAGTGTATGTAGAAATTTCAGTTGCTGCACAGCCTAACCAGTCCGTGAAATATCTCTCTGTGGTTTTAATTTGCATTTCCCTATCCCTGGTAAAATTGAACACCTTTTCACATGTTTATTTGTGGTTTAGGCTTTTCTTCTAATTGCCTGTTCATGTCCTTTGATCATTATTCTACAGAGATATTTCTCCCTCTTTTTAAATTGATTTTTTAAAGTTTTTTTATATGTTCTAGATACTAATCTTTTGTTGATTATACACAATCTGTTGTTGATTATATGTAATGCAAATATCTTCTCCCCTTCTCTGACTTGTCTTTACTTTTTTTTATGATATCTTTTGTTGTACAGAAGTTTTTAATTTTTAGACAGTTGAATATCTGAGTTCTTTTCTTTCAAGGCTCATGTTTTTTGCATCTTGTTTAAGAAGTGCTTCTCTATGCCGAGGTCATGATATTTTCTCCTGTTCATTATTCCTTTATATTTGTTAATACAGTCAGTCTGGTTGGTGTTAAGAGGGAAAGGGAAGATTGATATGTCCCCTCAGAGGTGACTTGGCATATCTTGCCTGGATTCTTAAATGCTGATTTCATGGTTTAACTCTCTGTGGGCAATTGTATTCTTATTTCCAGGCTCCAGGGAAAGCTTTACTGAAACTTCCAAATCCTAGGCAGAGTTTTATTTGATTGGCCTGGAGTGGGGCCCAGGGATATGCATTTTTGATATGTAGTCCAGGTGATTTTGATGCAGAAAGTCTCTTTTTGAACACCTCTGGCAGTGCTTAGCCACCCTTCCAGGTATCTGAAAACTTTGCAGTGAACCCAGTTTTTGCTAACCAATGACTTAGCCACTCTCTGCCTCAGATTCCTCTTTATAAAAATATCTCCCTGGAAGAATTCTTCCATGAATGGTGAGTCTCATGATGAGTCTCATGTATGAAGACTTGAACTGGACCTGGCATGTGGAAGGGCTAAGTAAAAGATGAATCTTCATTAGCCCTGGAGGTCTCAAGCTCTGGGATGAACTGGCCCTGCCTCCCTGCTAGACTCAGCTCCCACCATGCTCCCCATCATGGTGGCAAGTCACTTAACCTCTCAGAGCCTTAATTTCATTATATATAAACTGGTACTAATAATCCCTACTTTATGAAGTTGTTGGAAAAATTAGAAATGGCATAGAAAATGCCCAGGACAGTACCCAGAATGTGGTGGGCAAACTGAGCTGTTGTGTGTTTAATTCTGGAGAAGCTGAAACTTGAAGTTCAGAAACTGTTCTTACTGAGTAGCCACAGGCCTAGGGAGTCCTGGGGCATCTCCCATGTCCCTTCCCAGTGGCCAGAACAATCCTAGACACAGGCTTTCGGTAAAGGCTTGGTCAGTTCATGTTTCTTTCCAGTGTAATAGACAGCACCTCCAAAGGATCCACAAAACTGGAAAACTTTTTATTATTTTATTTAATAGGTGTTTGTACAGAGCTTACAATATGTCAAATCCTGTTTTAAATGCTTTATATTAATTAACTCATTGCCTCTTCATAATAACTCCATGAGGTGGATACTTTTATTATTCCTGTTATATAGATGAGGGAACTAAGCTGAAGGACAGCCCTGTACTGAGTGAATTGAACCTTCCAGCTGTCTTGCTTTCAGAATAGCAGAATTAGACCCCCGGAAAAAAGGTTCTACAACTGCTGGTCCTTCTCAGAGTTTTCTATCTCTGATTAAGGTGGCTTAATAGGAGAGGAAAATAACCTTTGACTTGAAAATAATATGCTTGAGCAATATTAGTTTAAAAAAATTTTTTGTATTTTAAAACCCTTTCTACCACTTCATACCTATTAGGATGGCTACTAAAAACAAACAAGAAAATGACATGACAAGTGTGGGTAAAAATGTGAGAAACTGGAACTCTTGTGCTGGCCTGTTGGTGAGAATGGTGTAGTTGCTATGGAAAACAATATGGCAGTCCCTCAAAAAATTAAAAAATAGAATTACCATTTGATCCAGCAATTCCTCTTCTAGGTATATATCCAAAAACTTGAAAGCAGGGATTTAAAGAAATGTTTGTATACCCATGTTCATAGCAGCATTTTCACTACAGTCAAAAGGTGGAAGCAGTTCAAGAAATTGTGGTATATATGTACAATGGAATGTTAATTCAGCCTTTAGAAGGAGGGAGTTTCTGATACATGCTGTAGTGTGGTTGAAACTTAAGGACAGTATGCTAAGTGAAATAAGCCAGACATAAAAAGACAAATGTTGTTTAATTCCACTTATACGAGGTACCTCCCATAATCAAATTTTTTGATTCAGAAAGTAGAACAGTGGTTGCTGGGGGCTGGGGGGAGGGGTAGAATAAAAAGTTACTATTTAATAGGTATAGAATATCAGTCTTGAAAGATATGAATGTAATTAATGCCACAAAGCTGTATGCTCAAAAGTGGTTAGAATAGTAAAATTTATGTTATATGTATTTTACTGCAATAATAATAAATAGTTAAAGGAGAGAGCAAACAAGCTACTTATGTGATGGTGGAAGAATGAACTGTAGGCACCAGGAGACCAGTGACGTCTTCTCTGTTCATTACTGTGTGTGCTCCGCTCTTGGTCTCGTTGCTGCTTAAAGATGTATGTTCGTGCTAAGTCACTTCAGTCATGTCTGACTGTGTGTGACCCTATGGACTGTAGCCTGCCAGACTCCTCTCTCCATGGAATTCTCCAGGCAAGAATACTAGAGTGGGTTGCCATTTCCTCCTCCAGGGGATCTTCCTGACCCAGGGATCGAACCTGCATCTCTAAGTCTCCTGCATTGGCAGGCAGTTTCTTTACCATTAGTGCCACCTGGGAAGCCCCCTACTTAAAGATAGTGGATAAATGAACATTAGATGAATAAATGAACATTAGAAAACAAATCCTTCAGCTAACTCCTATAGCCCATTAGGGGCTTCTCAGATGGCCCTAGTGATAAAGAACCTGAAGCGACTTAGCCCACACATGCATGCATAGCCCATTGCTGCTGCTGCTGCTAAGTCACTTCAGTCGTGTCCGACTCTGTGCAACCCCATAGACGGCAGCCCACCAGGCTCCCCCGTCCCTGGGATTCTCCAGGCAAGAACACTGGAGTGGGTTGCCATTTCCTTCTCCAGTGCATGAAAGTGAAAAGTGAAAGTGAAGTCGCTTAGTCATGTCCGACCCTCAGCGACCCCATGGACTGCAGCCCACCAGGTTCCTCCATCCATGGGATTTTCCAGGCAAGAGAACTGGAGTGGGGTGCCATTGCCTTCTCCATTAGGGAGCCCTATAAGAAGTGGAAGGTGGTGTTGGGAGAAATGGAGAGGAAATAGTGGAATCAAGTTCAAGGCCAGTTGTTCCAGTCACGCTTGAGCCAGGCAAGAGCTGGCTAAAACGCCCCTGCAGAGGTTGGGCAGTTTCCCTGATGGGGAAGTGGATGAAAGCTGGCGCTTAGGAAATTGATCTCTGTCTGGGTCTGTTGGCCCCAGCAGCATCCCAGGGGCTCTGAAGAAGGACGGAGATGTTACATGGCACTCCTCTCTCACCTCCCCACTCCTCAGCAGTCACCATGACTTTTCATGCAGCCTCCATCGCACCTCTAACAGACCCTTCCTTTCTACCTTATTGCTGTAGCAAAGTGAACTGTAGCAAAGTGATTTCTATGACTAGTCTGTCTCCTTACCTGTAATGCTTCTCTCCTCCAACCAAATTATACCAAGTAATCTATCTAAAATCAGTTTTCATACTTTAAAAAAGTTAACAATATCTCATTCTCTACCTACTGAAATGTAAACACAGGTGTTGAATGAACTCTGTGGAACTCTATCCTTTTCCAACTGACACAGGCTGTGCTTCCTCTTCACCTGCCTGTCCTAGGATTTGGGGTGTTTATTTTCCTTTTTTTCTTTTTATTATGGAATATTCTAACACATGCAAAAGTACAAGGAACCCCTATAGACCTGCCTCAGTTGTCAGCAAATGATCAGTTTTGTTGCATCTGGACCTCCTCCAGCTCCCCACACACTACCTTTTTTTTTTTGGTTTGTGAGGTTTTCAATTCTTTATTTTCTTTCCTGATTTTCAAATAATATTTCTTATAAAAATGTGAAACATCACAAATGTACAAAGAATGTGACAGCCTTCCAAAATCCCACATTCCTCAGATAATAATCATTGTTCACAGTTTGGTGAACGTTTTCAGATTTTTTTTTTTTTGCTGTGAATATATTATACAATATAAATAACCATATTTAATCTGCTTTGCAAATTGTTTTTCCATTCAACAATATATTTTTGACAGGTTCCATATTAGATCATGTAGATCCATCTTATTCTTTCTAACAATCAGATTATATTATACTATATGCTTTGCTGTAATCTATTTAACCAGCCCCTATGGGTGGACAGTTGAGAGAGCAGTTTCCATCTTTTCATTGTTACAAAAAGGTTACAGTGAGCATGCTTTTACATATTTATTTCTGCACTTGTGCAAGTATGTTTATAGGAAAGAATCCCAGAAGTTGAGTTGCTTAAGTTTAAACAGATGCTGTAAAATATGAAAAGTATATAAAAGTACTTATTTTGTCATTTTCTTACATATAATTAATCTGTCTTGTCTTTGCCAAATTGATAAATTTAAACTATTTCATTATGATATAAATTTATAGGATTCTAAGTTGAGCCTCTTTCCTTCTATTAACCAAGTATCAAAACTCCAGGGAGGAGGTGGAGACAGCATGTTACTGACAGAGGAACGTGGCAGAGGGAGAGCCTGAGCCTGGAGAAGTGGGCAGATTCTCAATGGCAGGTGTGTTGAACTTCAGGTTAAGGTAGCTGGACCATAGTACAAGTTATAAGGTTCAGACCAAGGAGTAACTAAGTCGAATTCTCTACATTCAAGATTTGGTGCCCTTGAGGAGAGCCTGAAAGCCTCCAGCCTGCCTCTGCATTCATTTCTATAAAGAGGCTTTTCCCCAGAGCCTGCCTTCAGACCACGAGTACTCTCATCCCACCCTCCCTCCTCAAATGTACCAGGACTCAAGCAGAATTTCAGCCAAAGATGGTGGACTTTGGGCTCATACTAAGATTGAGACACTTAAATCATTAGTAGAAGACATTTTTGTTAAACTGTAATACTTGAATTCCTGTACTTCTCAATGTGTACAGTAATTAATAGAAACCAAAATTATTTTTTGTATAGGACTTGGATTCAGAAAATTCAGTATGTAGCCACTAAATTCATCCAACCAGTGTTTCCCAGAGGTTTCCTGAGTGGTACCAGGTATTATTGCTAGATAAAGGGATACAAAGGAGAATAAGAGAGACTTATGGTGTGGTATGGGCTTCCCAGATGGTGCTAGTGGTAAAGAACCCACCTCCCAATGCAGGAGACAGAAGAGACGCTGGTTTGATCCCTGGGTTGGGGAGATACCCTGGAGGAAGGCATGGTAACCTACTCCAGTATTCCTGTCTGGAGAATCCCAGGACAGGGAGCCTGGTGGGCCATGGTCCATAGGCTCACAAAGAGTCAGACACAACTGAAGCGACTTAGCACACACGTATGCATGCGTGCATGGTATGGTATGGGAGGAATGACTTCTATTTCAAAATAAAATGTCAGTATCCCTACTATAAACAGATATAAAAAACAAAACTGACAGAGAATGAACCAGCAAGAGAGACTCTCTGATCTGTGTTCAAAAGAACAAATACTAAATGCAAACAACAAAAAAAAAATTACCATGTTTAAAATTACCAAAAGGAGATAGTTCAAAAATATAAGAAATAATGTTTTAAGAAGTTAGCCACAAGTGAATATGAACTATAATGAAAAAACTTGCTTCAAAATATGACTCATTTGATAATTTGGTTATAATATACAAGAATCATGAGCAATTAAAAATATTTTTATAAAAAATGTATAAACTGAAATTAACCATAGAGAAACATCAGAAAACCCAAACTAAAGGAAATTCTACAAAGCAGCTGGCCAGCAATCTTTGAAAACATCAAGATCATAAAATCTAGGTGGAGGAACTCATCTATATTAAAAGAAATTAAGAGAGAAAAACTAAATGCAATCAAGATTGGATCCTGGTCTGGTAAAGAAGGAGCTGTTGGAGGCTTTATGTGGACAATTAGCAAAATTTGAGGGACTTCTTTGCTGGTTCAGTGGTAAAGAATTCGCCTGCCATGCAGGAGACTCAGGAGACACGGGTTCAATCCCTGGGTTAGGAACATCCCCTGGAGGAGGCAGTAGCAGCCCACTCCAGTACTTTTGCCTGGAAAATTCCATGGACAGAGGGGCCTGGTGGGCTACAGTCCATGAGATCACAAAGAGTCAGACGTTGCTGAGTAAAATCTGAGTGTGGACTACAGATTCCGGTCAGTTCAGTTCAGTCGTTCAGTCGTGTCCTACTCCTTGCAACCCCATGGACTGCAGCACGCCAGGCCTCCCTGTCCATCACCAACTCCTGGAGCTTACTCAAACTCATGACCATTGAGTCGGTGATGCCATCCAACCATCTCATCCTCTGTCGTCCCCTTCTCCTCCTTCCTTCAATCTTTTCCAGCATCAGGGTCTTTTCCAATGAATCAGTTCTTTGCATCAAGTGGCCAAAGTATTGGAGTTTCACTGCAGATTAGATATCAGTAATTTAACAATGTTAAGTTTTCTGAATTTAATAACTGTATTGTGATTATAAGAGGATGTCTTCACTGTTAACAGCAAAGATGAAAATGTTTAGGGGTAAAAGTCTACAATTTGCTTTCAAATAGTTCATTTAAAAGATAATTTTAAAAAAGATAATAATGGTATATAGTGTATAGTGAATAGTGAAAGTCGCTCAGTCGTGTCTGACTCTTTGCAGCCCCATGGACTGAATTCTCCAGGCCAGAATACTAGAGTGGGTAGCTTTTCCCATCTCCAGGGGATCTTCCTAACCCAGGGATTGAGCCCAGGTCTCCCACATTGCAGGCAGGTTCTTTACCAGATGAACCACAAGGGAAAACCCCCTAATATATTGCATCAAGAATGGTAAAGCAAATGTAGCAAAAATAAGAACAATTGGTGAAAATAGATAAGGAGGGTTTGGGAGCTCACTGAAATGTTTTTGCAACATTTCTGTAAATTTTACTTTTTTTTTTCCAAAATAAGAAGTTAAAAATTAAAAAGTCTTGGGAATTCCCTGGCTGTCCAGTAGTTAGTGCTCTTTGCTGTCACTGTTCAGGGTCTGGGTTCAATCCCCGATTGGGGAACTAAGATCCCGTAAGCTGTGCCATATGGCCAAAAAAATAAAAATAAAAAAGCCTTCTTTTTTTTTTTTTTTCCACACAAGTTTACTCTTAAGTATACAATAGATTCCAAGACAACACTTCATTCTAGCTATAGATGGCAATAGATGTTATGGCAGGCAATCCAGATATTTAAACAGGAATGGAACTAAGAATCATCATTGCCTCAGGCATAAGGAACAGCTTACTTTCTGCCAGATTTCTTGATTCCACCTGTGGCCAGGGGGCCTTTCTCTGAGACTTTGGCTTTTAGCTCCTTTAGTTTGGAGAAGGCAATGGCACCCCACTCCAGTACTCTTGCCTGGAAAATCCCATGGACGGAGGAGACTGATGGGCTGCAGTCCATGGGGTCACAAAGAGTCCGACACGACTGAGCGACTTCACTTTCACTTTTCACTTTCATGCATTGGAGAAGGAAATGGCAACCCACTCCAGTGTTCTTGCCTGGAGAATCCCAGGGACGGGGGAGCCTGGTGGGCTGCCGTCTATGGGGTCGCACAGAGTTGGACATGACTGAAGCAACTTAGCAGCAGCAGCAGTAGCTGCTCCTCCTGTTTCTGCTTGCATGCCTCATCTCGTCCATCTCTTGGCTTGCTTTTTGGGCTGCTTCAGGTGCTTCTTCTTGCCACCTTTGCACCCGACACGCCACCTGCCCAAAAAAGCCTTTAGGGTATATAAAGATAGAAAGATATTTCCAATATTTCTGGTATGGTAGAGATCATTATTTAGAGTGGCTCCATCAGGCTTTCTGGGAAGAAGAGGCTAACCATTTGAGTAAAGCAGAATTGGATGCCTGAACACAGCCCTTCGATGCCCCTTGCTCTTGGATTATAGCTGTTAGAAAAAAACAATACCAGTGGCTGAGCTGCAAAATAAAATCAGTGGGGCCAAGGTGCAACTTTCTGCCTCTGCCCAATATTGCCCCTGAACAGCAAGCAGTGAATGAAACCCTGACAGCAACCTGACCCACCTCTGCCAAAGGTGGACAGTTGTTCTGTACACTCTTCTTTTTCCTTTTTTTTTTTTTTTTTTATGTTGAATTTTCTTGATTCTTCCTTGTCAGCCCAGGAATGCTCTGAATTTTCTATGGATTGGAGTCAATCATTTGCATAGCACAGTCTGGGCGGTCCTGTTCTTTGCTGTTGGAAAGGAATTCTGCTTTTCCTCCTAGGTCCCTGAGAAGAGTAGAGAGTCTTCTGAAGCTGCCTCAGGCCCTGTAGGGGAGCACTTGCCTCCACCCCCAGCCCCAGCCCACTCATCTGGGAGCCACAGCACAGTGAGTCCCTGAGGGGCTGTGTCCCACTTGGATGGTGGGCTGGGGCTGGGCCAGGTGGGAGGCTGGGTGGACTGGTCAACTCTCAGTGTGACCTTGAATATTGAGGCCGCCAACATCTGAGGCTGAGGTGAAGTAAAGTGTTAATTGCTCAGTTGTGTCCCACTCTTTGGGACCCCTTGGACTAGAGCTCGTCAGGCTCTTCTGTCCATGGGATTTTCTAGGCAAGAATGCTGGAGTGGCTTGCAATTTCCTTCTCCGGGGGATCTTCCCGATGCAGGGATTGAACCCTGATCTCCTGCATTGCAGGCAGGCTCTTGACCGTCTGAGCCACCAGAGAGGCTGGGGTAATACCTTGAAATTCACACATTTTGTTACAAGTTGACCATGACTGTTTTGTGGCAGAAGTGGATAGGGCAGGAGAATATTTTTCCCTTGTGTACTATGCAGATTTACCTAGGAGGCACAGCTGTTTGGCACTTACTCACTAAGTGTAACCACAATCACTGAACAGGTTCTTTTGGGTGCTTATCAGGGGTTCAAGTGATGAAGCAGATATTCGCAGTCCCAGCCCTCAAGGAGCTCAAAAAGAGCAAGAAGAGTCAATGGATTAGGACAATACAGCGTGTCACAGCACAGAAAGAGCAATTTCCTAGAACCTTGACAATATGTTTTTTATTTTAAAGCTGAATGGCAAAAACCACACAAAAAATTAAAAGCTAAGTGATAAACCGGAGGAGAAAATTTGCATATGTTTCAACTGAAGGGCTAAATGAAGAAAAAAAAAGAGACCTACTACTCAATAGAAAGTGAGGCCAAAAGCAGACAATTCAGTGAAAAGGAAACACAAATGGCTGTTAAACATATGAAAAGGTGCTCAACCTCACTCACAATAAAAGAAATGCAAATTGAAATTTCAATAGAATACCACTTTCACCTTGGCCAAGAACGCAGGTTGACAACACTGATGAGAGCTTCAGAAACAGCCCTTCTGATATCTTTGTCCAAGAGTGCGTTGGAACCTCTGTGCGGCAAGTTGGCCATAAGTGTACATTTTTATTTATTTATTTATTTTTTCTTTTATTTATTATTATTTTTTTTATTTTTAAACCTTACATAATTGTATTAGTTTTGCCAAATATCAAAATGAATCCACCACAGGTATACATGTGTTCCCCATCCTGAACCCTCCTCCCTCCTCCCTCCCCATACCATCCCTCTGGGTTGTCCCAGTGCACCAGCCCCAAGCATCCAGCATCGTGCATTGAACCTGGACTGGCATCTCGTTTCATACATGACATTTCACATGTTTCAATGCCATTCTCCCAAATCTTCCCACCCTCTCCCTCTCCCACAGAGTCCATAAGACTGTTCTATACATCAGTGTCTCTTTTGCTGTCTCGTATACAGGGTTATCGTTACCATCTTTCTAAATTCCATATATATGCGTTAGTATACTGTATTGGTGTTTTTCCTTCTGGCTTACTTCACTCTGTATAATAGGCTCCAGTTTCATCCACCTCATTAGAACTGATTCAAATGTATTCTTTTTAATGGCTGATGAATGGATAAGAAAGCTGTGGTACATATACACAATGGAGTATTACTCAGCCATTAAAAAGAATACATTTGAATAAGTGTACATTTTTAAATACACATCTTTTGATTCAATAATCCCAATGCTAGGCACTTACCCTACAGACACAGAATTTGCGGAATGTTAACAGTTGAGTGAAAAAAAGCAAGGTACAGAGCCAGGCGTATCATACGCTATCAGCTGAGTTTCTATCTGAAGCCACATGTCTGGACCATAACTTTCTTAACGTTTCCCCTAATGCTGGATGCATTGTGTCCCTGTTTTTATGATCATAAACAATCCTGGAGGGACTTCCCTGACAATCCAGTGGTTAAGACTGTGCCCTTCCTCTGCATGGGGGCATGGATTTGATCCTGGTCGGGGAACCCCACATGCTGGGGTTGCAAGGAAGGGCAAAAAAAAAATAATACTGGATAGACATGTTTTGTACATGAATCTTTGCCTACATGTCAGATTATTTCTTTGGGACAGTCTGGATTACTGGCTCAAAGAGAATTTAGAATAACAGCCACTGCGGCATCCCTGTGTATTAAGCCCTCTGTTTTTTCCCTTCGGCCTCACAACAGCCCTGTGAGGCAGGGAGAAGCGCCCGTTGTTCTCATACTGGAAAAAACAAGTGTAAAGTAGGCAAAGTGGCTTGTCCGCGGGCACACAGCTGGAATGGTGGGATCAGGACTCACACTTGCTTGGCTCCCACGGCCCTGCTTTAGAGTCCGCTCATCTGCACGGAGCATTGTTAAGGCTCTTGATAAACGCTGTCAGATATTTTCCAGAAACTTCACGTCAGTTTATGCTCCCAGAGAGAGTGTCACACTTAACCACACCCAGGCCAGTGTCGGGGGACTCCATGCTTTCATTTTGCTTATTTGGAAAGGGAAAAATAGGGTCTCACACATCTTCAATAACTAGGAGGTCTGGACATTTTCCATATGCTTATTAGCTATTTATACTTTTCCTCATTAAAACAGGTTTGTTTATTTATTTTTGGCTCTGCCGGGTTTACCTTGCTGTGCGAGCTTTTCTCTATCCGTGCTGAGCAGGAGCTACTCTCCAGTTGCGGTGGTTTCTTGTTGCAGTGGTTTCTCTAGTTGCACAGCGTGGGCTCTAGGGCACAGGCTTAGTGGTTGCAGTACATGGGCTTAGTTGCTCCTGGCATGTGGGATCTTCCTGGACCCGGGATTGAACCTGTGTCCCCCTGCATGGGCAGGTGAATTTTTTTACCACTGAGCCACCAGGGAAGCCCTTTGTCATTTGTTAAAGTGTTCTTGTTGGACTATATATTCTTTAAAATATATCAAACTTTCTTTAAAAATGTATCACATCAATTCCTATCTAGTCTCCGTAAGAACACTGGCTCATTTTGGCTAAAGCAGCCGCCCAGGCAACCGGATGGGTTATGCCTGCTCCCGTGTCCTTGGCTTTACACTGGAGATCCAAGTCCAGGAGGATGGGATGACCATGGCAGAAACTGAGTACATTCATACTGAGAAAGGTGGCAGCAAGGAGTTGGATGTGATGCTTAAACAAACCCATAGGACGTAGGATAATGTCCCATCCACATGTTAATTGCTTTCTGCTAGAGTAACAGTTATCTGGGATCATCCTCCCTGAAATGACCCTTTCTGCATGATGGCTGATGCCAGGCTGGTGATGACGCTCAGGCTGGACCCCGCCAGAGGCAGGCACATTTTCAGAACGGAGCAGAGGTTGTCCGGGAGGGAGCCTGCCAGTTTCCAGAACCTTCTGGCTGATTTCCCTGCTTCCATCTGTACAGGCCACTGGGGTCATGTCCACCAGGGAGGGTCAGGAGGGAAGTCTGGGCTCAGGATCCTGGACTGCAGAGGCCATGCCAGCCCCAGGCCCTGCCTGGCTGGCTCTTCTGGGGTAGGTGGGGGCATGTGGTGTGGGAGGCAACCGAGCAGGGAAGGGAAGGCTCCTGTCAAAGCCAGCTGAGCCCTGTGAGTTTTCTCTGCCAGACATCAGCCCTTCAGCAAGGTGAATTCTTTCAGAAAGAGACTCGCTCACATGCTGCAGAGGCATCCACAACCTGTTGGTGAATTCACACTAAAAGACAAAACAACCACCGGGCTAGTTTAGCAACTTTAGTTAGTTTAGCAGCTGATGCTCCATCCCTTTGAGCCCAGCCCCTGCTCAGGGAGGTCTCTCCGGAGTTACTTTGTATCCAGCCACCCCAGGCTTGGCTGTGACAGCGGAGTGACGTAGATGGCACTGTGGGATGTGGAATGATGAAGGTGCAGAGTGTCTCCTGGTAGCTGGTGGGGGACAGCGCCACAGACACGGGTTTGCGCCCCGGAGTCCCTGCCTCAGCACCCACCTGTTAGGAGCTTAGTATCCTCACTCATTTCTCCTCTCTCTAAAAAATATTTTTGTTGAAATTAAGTGAGAGGCTTTGGCATACCAGAAAGTGGTATTCCTATGTTCTCACAGCCTGGAAGTGGTTCGGCCTCTGGACTCCTGGAGACCTAATCTGGAGGTTCTTCTCTGTCACTTTCTCCTCTCCATCGAGTGCCAGGAATCCTTCTTTCTGCCCCAGAGGCTGCTTCGCCTTCCTGGCCTGCAGCCTTCCCGTGCCTTCCCTTTCTTGGTGGAGCCAGCTTCCTCTCTGGCCAAGAGCCTTGGGCCTGGGTGCCTGGGTGAGGTCGTGTGCACCTCAGGGGTTGCCTCTGTTGCACAGGCGCTGAGCTGGCAGTGCTAGGAGGGCAGGTTGCTCAGTGGCTGCCTGGACTCCTAGACAGCCCCACAGGGCCACTCCTATGGAGCAGTGGCTGGAGGCCCGGCTTTGAGTTCATACTCCATCAAGGGACAGGTAAAGGGATTTCTGACCTCCACACAGCCACTCAGCACCTCAAGGCCACAGTTTCCTAGTCTGTAAAATGGGGGATAATAGCAGTATTTAAAGAGGATTTTTGTGAGGATCAAATGAGCCAATTCAGGGAAATCACTTAGCCCTGTAAGTACTCTGTAAGTGGTAGCTGTTATTAATAATATTGTTAGGCCAAGCACTTAAAAGCCATGCTCAGCCAACATGTTCCCGCAGTCCACTTCAGCATCCCGTGTTCCCACGCTGTTTATCCTAAGAGGTTTTGAGTGGAGCCACAGAATTACACAATACCATGCCCAACATGAGTCCCCCTTCTTTAACTGACAGGAACAAAATGCACTTCTCCTAGCCACCTTGCAAATCAGCTCCTGTATCATTTGTCATTTCTTAGAGCTCAAGACTAGGCTGAGAGACTGCAAAAAAGGACGTGGAGTGGACTGGGGCAGAATGTCTTTCTCTTAAGAAGCAGCAGTTTTTCCAAGAAACACCCATATTTAAAAAAATTCAACTTACAGTGGTGACAAAATTAGTTATTTGGTAGCCAACAAAGCCATGCTAAAGTAGTAAAGTGATTCCAACTTAGTGTTTCTACTGTGTTCAGAAATACAGTAGATTCTAGCCTGAGAACGACACGACCACCCCAGACTTTCCATAGTTTTTATTTACATGGAGAAACACATCCTTTAAAAAAAAAAAAAAAAAGCATTGTATCTTTAAGATTTAAATAAATATATCCATTTATTGATTTGGCTGCCCTGGGTCTTAGTTGCAGCATGCGGCACCTAGTTCCCTGATCAGGGAAGGTACTTGGGGCTCTTGCATTGAGAGCCCAAAGTCTTAGCCACTGGAGCACCAGGGAAGTCCTGGATCCACTGTTTAAGTCCCTTCATCTCATCGACAGTTTCACTAAAGCATTCTGGGGGAAATCCAACATAATATGATATATCTGAATATCCATCACAACCCTGGTCAATGGGCAGTCAGCTGGGGTGCTTGGAGAAAAAGGATAATTAGTGAGGAGGGAAGTGTTTTTACCTCAATGACACTAAGATTTTTAAAAAGGTATTTGTAAAGTACTGCACTTAGGAAATACATTAATTTAGGTTCTGCAACTCTACTGCTTGCTGTAATAGACACACTTCAACACATATCTCTTTGGCTTAACACAACAAAATTTATTTCTCTTGTTACACACTAAACCCAATTGTGGGATCTGGGGAGTCTTCTCCATTTAGTTACTCAGGGGTCCAGGCTGATAGTGGCTCTGCCAACTTGTAGCTTCTTGTCTGTAACACATGGCTTCTGAGATGCTTCAGCAAGGAAAGATTGGCAATGGAGAACCACTACCCTGGTTCTTAACTTCCTTGACCCAGAAGTAATACATACCACTTCTGCTCAGAGTCCATTGGCTGAAACTAGCCACATGATCTAACCAAATTGAAAGGAAGGCTATGAAATATAGGGGAACGTAGGGAATACTTGGTGAACAGTCATCTCTCTGCCTTGCCATAGATTAGATACTACAAACTACAAATAAACTGAACTTGGAGTTGTTATTTTAGATCATCAATTAAGATTTAGGAAGCAGAGTCAGGAGCCATTATAGACTCTTTACTAAAGATTATCATTAGATGTGTGGCGCAATGGAAAAAAAGGAAGATATCAGTCCCAGCTAGTAGATATGCCAAGTCACATGGGCTACTGAAGTGAGCCGCATGGAGCACTATAATAGGTCACAAACTGCAGAAGTGGGTAGCTAAAGTAGTTGTGGGAATAGGAGGATTTCCTCAAAGTATGGTCTTCTTGGTCTTAGAAACTGAGATGGGTGTGGTTTCAAGTCTGTGTGTATATGTATGTATATATATATAAGTATATATATACCTGTGTGTATGTATGTGTATGTCTGTGTGTGTGTACGTATATATGTATATACTGCAGCCATGAAATTAAAAGACGCTTACTCCTTGGAACGAAAGTTATGACCAACCTAGATAGCATATTCAAAAGCAGAGACATTACTTTGCCAACAAAGGTTCATCTAGTCAAGGCTATGGTTTTTCCTGTGGTCATGTATGGATGTGAGAGTTGGACTGTGAAGAAGGCTGAGCGCCGAAGAATTGATGCTTTTGAACTGTGGTGTTGAAGAAGACTCTTGAGTGTCCCTTGGACTGCAAGGAGATCCAACCAGTCCATTCTGAAGATCAGCCCTGGGATTTCTTTGGAAGGAATGATGCTAAAGCTGAAACTCCAGTACTTTGGCCACCTCATGCAAAGAGTTGACTCATTGGAAAAGACTCTGATGCTGGGAGAGATTGGGGGCAAGAGGAGAAGGAGACGACAGAGGATGAGATGGCTGGATGGCATCACTGACTCGATGGACATGAGTCTGAGTGAACTCTGGGAGTTGGTGATGGACAGGGAGGCCTGGTGTGCTGCAATTCATGGGGTCGCAGAGAGTCGGACACGACTGAGCGACTGATCTGATCTGATCTGACATATATATATATATGTCGTAAGTCATGTCTGACTCTTTGCAACCTTATGGACTGTATGTAACCCACCAGGCTCCTCTGTCTATGGATTTTTCTAGGTAAGAATACTGGAGCGGGTTGCCATTTCCTACTCCAGGGGATCTTCCCGACACAGGGGTTGAACCCACGTCTCTTGAGCCTCCTGCATTGGCAGGCAGATTCTTTACCACTGAGCCACCTGGGAAGCCCGTGTGTGTGTGTGTGTGTGTGTGTATATATATATATATATATATATAACCAAATGTAGTATATAATAAATAAAACATACCCATTGATCAAACGCTGAAATGTTAAATGTTTAAAAACATTAATGTTAATGTTTAAAAAATGTTAATGTTTAAAAACTCTCCAACAAACATACATAATTTAGAAAAAATGGTTTTAGAAAACTCAGTTTTACAGTGGTTAGGGAATGTATTCATCCAACCTTCATATGTTGAATGAATGCCTGTGAAGAAGTATATGGGACTTCCCAGGTGGCTCAGTGGGTAAAGAATCTGCCTGCATTGCAGGAGATGCATGTTTAATTCCTGGGTTGGGAAGATCCTCTGGAGGAGGGCATGGGCAACCTACTCCAGTATCCTTGCCTGGAGAATCCCATAGACTGAGGAGCCTGGTGGGCTACAGTCCATAGGGTCACAAAGAGCCAGACACGACTGAAACAATGGAGCGTGCACACATGATGTATATGACCGTATACAGAAAATATTTAAGCTTAGGAAGTTTACAGTCTGCTAAATGAATTTTATAAGATAAGCAAATAGATAACAGATCCTTAACTTTTTATTTTACTCAACATCATTTATTAATACCATGTACAGGGCAATTTGGGAACTATACAAATGAACCCAATCCCAACCCTGAAGTTTCTGGCCAAGGTTGTTATGAACAAGCAAGCTCTCAACCATGGTCTCCCACAAGCAGTTTTGTTACTAATCCTGGGAAAGGTGTAAAGCAGATTAAACTGCTCACCAGGCTGACCTTCTCGACTGCCTTTAAGATGTTTTTGACTTGCTAACTTGAATGATGGGATGTGGACTGCATTGAGAACCTTATAGTTGGAAAGGCTCACTCAGGCCCTCTGTCTGCAATTCTATCAAAAAATTGGAGTGATTATCACACAGATATCATACACACAAACTGTCTGAGAAGTTGGAATATTCTGGTTAGTCCTAGTAAGTTACTTTTCAGTTTCCTTAGCTGAAAAATTTATCCCAAACTTCAGCCACAATAGAAATATTGATTGAAGTAAAAAGTTAGAATACTTGCCAACATATTATCTTTCGGTGTCAGGACTTACAACTAATTTCTGTTTACTTTTCTCCCCTTTTTCTTTATTATCCACACTTTCTATGACAATATGTATAAATATGTTATAATTAAAAGATGCGGTAAGAAAAAACATATTCAGAAGTTTCACTCTTTCATCAGTTCTTTAGAAACTTTATTTACAAAAACAATGACCTTTTGGGAATCAGGTAAGCCAATAATAAATTAGTAAGAGCAGAGATGAATTTCAAGATGTTGCCACTCTGGATTTGTCCAAGGACACACATTAGTTGCTGACAGAGATGGATACAAATCTGGTACCTACTTTTATTTTGGTGCTCTCTTCCATATTCCTTTGCCACTATCTCTCTGAGCTGTATATTTTCTTTCTGTATTAAATATAGAATAAGAGAAAACCATCTTCAGTTAGTTGAGCACATTGAGTTGGGCATGTTGGAGAAAATTGTTGATGATTAGATCAAATATGATCTATACTTTTTGCCCCTGGTAAAGTGTAAAATAGTCCAGTGATTCCTGAATGCACTCTGGTCAGGTAGCCAGATTCAGAAGTAAAGTTTCAAAGTCTGCATTGAAATGGAGAAAAAGAGGAAGAAAGAAAATGTACATGTTGATATAGTCATCCACTTTCATTTCATGGGTGGGACTATCCTGTATTCAGAAAGTTCTTTCTTTTTTGTAATAATGCAGATGCATCAGTTCAGTCGCTCAGTTGTGTCCAACTCTTTGTGACCCCATGGACTGCAGCACGCCAGGCCTCCCTGTCCGTCACCAACTCCTGGAGTTTACTCAAACTCATGTCCACTGAGCTGGTGATGCCATCCAACTATCTCATCCTCTGTTGTCCCTTTCTCTTGCCTTCAATCTCTCCCAGCATCAGGGTCTTTTCAAATGAGTCAGTTCTTCGCATCAGGTGGCCAAAGTATTGGAGTTTCAGCTTCAGCATCAGTCCTTCCAATGAATATTCAGGACTGATTTCCTTTAGGATGGACTGGTTGGATATCCTTGCTGTACAAGGGACTCTCAAGAGTCTTCTCCAACACCAGAGTTCAAAAGCATCAATTCTTCAGCGCTCAGCTTTCTTTATAGTCCAACTCTCATATCCATACATGAGTACTGGAAAAACCATAGCTTTGACTAGCTGGACCTTTGTTGACAAAGTAATATCTCTGCTTTTGAATATGCTGTCTAGATTGGTCATAGCTTTTCTTCCAAGGAGCAAGTGTCTTTTAATTTCACGGTTGCAGTCACTATCTGCAGTAATTTTGGAGCCCCCAAAATAAAGTCTGTCACTGTTTCCACTGTTTCCCCATCTATTTGCCATGAAGTGATGGGACCAGATGCCATGATCTTATTTTTCTGAATGTTGAGTTTTAAGCCAACTTTTTCACTCTCCTCTTTCACTTTCATCAAGAGGCTCTTTAGTTCTTCTTCACTTTCTGCCATAAGGGTGGTGTCACCTACATATCTGAGGTTATTGATATTTCTCCTGGCAATCTTGATTCCAGCTTGTGCTTCATCCAGTCCAGCATTTCTCATGATGGACTCTGCGTATAAGTTAAATAAGCAGGGTAACAATATACAGCTTTGATGTACTCCTTTCCCGATTTGGAACCAGTCTGTTGTTCCATGTCGAGTTCTAACTGTTGCGTTTTGACCTGCATACAGATTTCTCAGGAGGCAGGTCAGGTGGTCTGGTATTCCCATCTCTTGAAGAATTTTCCACAGTTTGTTGTGATGCAGATGCGTACATGCATGCTAAGTCAATTCAGTTGTGTCCGACTCTTTGTGACCTTATGGACTGTAGCCCAGCAGGCTCCTCTGTCCAAGGGATTGTCCAGGCAAGAATACTGGAGTGGGTTGCCATTTTATTCTCCAGGGGATCTTCCCGACCCAGGGATCAAAGCCTAGTCTCCTTATGCCACATGGGTTCGTTACCACTAGTTCTGTCTGGGAAGCCCCAGTAATGCAGACAGTGTATGGCCATTAGGTCTTTTAAAAAATGTCCTTATTATCAAAATTATAAGTTTGCAGCTTTGTCATTTTCCCCAAATTTAAAATTCAAAGGACTGGGAATCATTAAATGAAATCTTGGTATTGTTTCATTTTTCTTTTTTATAGCCTGGTGCTAAAAACTGAGTCTTCATTAATACTCTCTTAAGTCTCAAAACAAAACCAAAAAGATCCTGAGTCCTCTGTCCTCTCATCAACATTTAGCTAATTTTATAATCTTTCACCATCCTCTTGTCTTCAGAATTTCTCACTTGATGCTGAGGCATCCTCCTGATAAATATAAAACAATGGTTCTGAACTGTTGACTGCACAGGGTGCTTAAATACTAATGCTAATAAACAGGCCCACCCCAAACAGTCTTAGGTGTCCTCAGGTGGGACTTGGTGCTAGGCTGATTCAAAAGTTCCTTCGGCTGATTCTAATGTGCAGCCAGGGATGGGAACCACAGGTGTGTGTGGTGGTTGTTAAGTAGCTTCTATGGGTCAGGCTCTAGGGCAGTTTTACAGATGAAAAATCCGGACCATGTAATAGAAAAGCTCATTAGGACAACAAACTGGCAAAATGTGACAACAGAGTGTAAGTGCTTTTATTCCGTAATTTGACAAACAATAACAGAGCACTCAAAAGCGCCACAGCTGGATTGCTCCCGGTTAGCTTCAAGTCCTGTGGGCTACCTACAAAGACCAGGGAAACTTCACAGAAGAGGCAGCAGCCAAGCGGGGATTTGGAGGTATCTTTTTTTCAAGGTCTTCATCAGATAAGGTAGAGAGGGCAGGCATGACTGCGGAGGGAACAGTGTGTGCTGGGCACGGAGGAGTGTGTGGGGCTGGGAGAAGCCGGAGATGAGATAATGGTTGGGTGCAGATGTGCATAGCCTTAGAGGTAGACTAAGGAGTGTAGACTTGGTTCAGAATGCTTTTAAATGACACTAAAAGTTTTTAAGCTGGAACTAATGGGGTAAGAGTACAAAATATTGGTATTTAAAACAATGCAGACTTTTCATACACACCTATAGCTTGAATTTGCTAGCCTATTTAAAACTAATGGTTTGACTGATTGCCCTTCACCCCCTTTGCCCTTGACTGACATAACCAGACACTGTGACCTTGTGGGGATACAGTTTCCAGTCCCAGTGGCAGGTGGAAGGACAGTGGAGACTGTTGTTTTTTTAAGTGACTAATTGAGTGTAAATAGACTTCATCCTGAGCTTTGGCCCAGACAGATCAGCTCAGGGTCTCTGCCTGCTGCCTCCCTTCCTCTGTTTCTTTCATAAGGCTTTGTTGGTGCATCTGTGGATATGATCCCTTATCAGAGTGTTTGTTTGACTTGCTTCAGAGCAAGTAAACAAACCCCAAAGATCAAGCCCTTCAGTTCCCTTCAGCTCCTGAAGCTATTCTGCATTCTTTTTCACTCTTACTCAGGACTGAAGGACAGATAGGTCAGACCATGGAATCATCTCAGTATACTAGGGACTATAACCTTCTGGCTAAGAAGCTCACAAAAGATACATTACTTTGCAGAAAGACAAGGATTCAGCCTAGGCCAGTGGTTGTCAAATCAGGGATCATAAGCTTCAAGCCAAGTCATGGGCTAAAAATGTAGATTTGGGAGACTCACTGTAGACCTACTGAATCAGAATCTGGGGTTAGGCCAAACAATCTGTGTTTTAAGCACTCATTCCCAGATCATTCTGATGCTGCTGATCTGTGGACCACATTGAGCAGTTCTGGTCAGTGGTGCCCACTAGCAACTCTTTTGGGGAAGGGGGAGGACTCATCAGATGGGCCCCTGGATTCATAATCCTTCAGTCCAGTCAGCTTGCAAATTTTGCGCTGGGCTTGGTTTTCAAGTTATTTCTAGATTAAGTTATTAATTGAGCTGTTTAGCTCAGCTGAGGCTTTGAGATACTATAGATAAAGAGAGGTTTAGAGGAAGCATTAAGTATGTATCTCTGGCTGTGACTCTGTTATCCTTTCCAGTCCCACTTACCTGAAGAGCCAGGATTTCTCAAAAAGGACCAGTAAGCTTAGAGGGGAGTATCATTGGGAAAGCAACACAGTCCCTTTCCTTGCCATGCCCTGTTAGAGAACTGTATTAAGAAAAGAAGCTCAAAAAAAAAAACACATCAATTTGTTGGATAAAGATAGTTCCATCTTCTGCGTTTGCCAGGTCCTGGGGTTACGGGAGCACAAGTTTAGGCAAATGAGACCCTTTTCTGTCTAAAGTGTCTGTTCAGGTCTTGATGCACTGGAAATCCATCTGGCTAACTCATTAGTGATAACAAGTGTTAGATGCTCATAAATCTCCCACGATTCATTGGCTGAAGACATCTTAAATGCGGACTTTTGGCTTTAATTGTCTTTGGTTGCTTCTTTAGCATACTTTAGTTTGTATAGATATGGAGTTTTGAAACTTGTTTTTAATTAAGACATGGTTTATTTTTATTGCTTGAGATAAAATGCAGGCTGGGAGGCTCAAATCTAAGTTACAAAATAAAGTGCATCTGGGCAGACCACGGGAAAAAAAACAACAACAAAACAGAACATAAAGGCCGAAGTGTGTGCCAGGATTCTTAGATTTACTTAGTAATTTCTTGGAGAATAAAAATCCCAACACCTGCATTATAAAAAAAAAAAAAAGCATACCTTATAAATGTCCTTCTCTTTGAAATACCTAAATGAACTAGACTGAATTATAAACTAATGGCTTGTAAAAATTCACCTTGAGCCAGCTACTGAAGATATTAAATAAAAGAGGTAGGAGAGGCTACAAGGAAACCCAACCTGCTGTTTGTTTGTTTTATCAGTAATGTAACTCAAAAGTAGCCAAGCCCAGAGCTTTCCCTGTGTTTTGTTTCCCCAAGCTGAGCCGGTGAATGCCAAGATTTAATCTAAAGAGGTTTGTGTTTTAAAAACTAACAACCAAGTAATAAAACACCTATAAAAGGGATTTATAATGGAACGGGTGACAGTTTTGAGGGTAGTATTACAACTCTTCTGCTCCCCCTCTCCCCTCTTCTGTCCTTTCATCCAATTCTGCACCCTTTGTCTTAGTTCTTTTCTCACCTTGCTGCCAAGAAGCATGTAAGTAGGGGCTGCTCACACCCTAGAGAAGCAAACCATCTTAAAAAGTGAAGTGTGTTTTAGCTCTGCAATCGATGACTGCGCTGTGCTGCTGCTTTTGTTTGTTTGAGAGAAGTTGCTCTAACAAAGTACCCACCTAGCTTACACAGTGGTTGCTATGTGAAGTTGAAGATGCTGCTGCTGCAGTGTCACTGCCATGAGGATGCTAGAGTCAACCAGGGCAGGAAGCCTGGGGATTCCTCTCCCTGGTACCATGTGTCACCCTGTCAGGGCCCAAGATCGCCCTGGGGCAGACTTGAGTCAACAGGTGGTTTGCCATCTAGGCCACCATGCCTGAAACTTGGTTCTTTTACAAAGTCATAGTTCTCCTCCCCTCACGAAGCAATGGCGCCTCGGAAGGGAAACTTCGTACTCAAACTCTGTAGGAGCCATTTCTCAAGGCTACTTTTGACTATTTTCTGAAGTCTCCCCTGTCAGCATCCCACCGGTCTCCGGGAAGAACGAGGGAGTCTCTCTTCAGAGTCTGGACGGCGCTGGGAGGCATGTGGGCAGCGTCAAAGTGGCCTCGCCTGGGCGGCCAGATGAGCCCCCAGCCTCCCTCTTGTGGGCCTCAGGAACTCGGGGGGCCCAGGGGAAGCCTGGAAAACCGAACTTCGCCATCAGCCTTCCTTCGAGCGCTGGCTAGAAGAGAGGGGGAAGGGCCCCCCCTCCAGCCGTCTCCCCCCGCCCCTAGCCCCTCTGCCACCCGGCTGCATCGCCCAAGAAAGCACTGGGAACGCAGCTCAGAGCTCTCCAGCTCCTCGCAGACCGGGAGAGGGCATCGAGGGGCAGCTTCCCCCTCCAGCGGCGTCTGACATCCCCACTCCCACCCAAGGATGCCGCCGCCGTGCCCTGTCCGCAGTCGCTGAATGTCACTGCTCCCTCTTCCTCCTGATCAGAGTAGACACAGCTCCCGAAGCATCCCCCACCCCAAAACTGCCGCGACCGCCCAGGGTACAAGACCCAGCAGAGGACGAAGTTTGGGGCCCACGGCGGCGGGGCGGGGAGGGGGGGCGCTTTGGCGAGGACCGCACCTCTCAGTCCCAGCCCAGGCGGGCACACTCCCCGCCCCAAACGGCCCAGGCGTCCCCATCCTCCCGCGGACACCGGCATCCCCGCCCTCCCCCGAGGGCGGCAAGCGGAGCCCCCCAGGGCGGAGGCAGGTACCCCCGGGGCGGGGACTGGGGCGGGCGGGGTCCAGGCTGCGCCCCCGGCCGGGCCGGGCGGGCTAGCTGGCGGCGCGGGGGGAGCGGGGCTGGGCGGCGCTGCCTCGGGCTCTGTGCGCTGCAGCCCGGAGCCGAGGAGGAGGAGGAGGCGGAGGAGGAGAAGGAGGCGGCGGCGGTGGGTCCCGGGCGGGGGGAGCGCGGCGCTGCGGACCCGGGCGGCTGGCAAAGGACGAGGCGGAGGCTGAGGAAGACAGCGGGGAGACCCGGGCTGCAGCAACAAAGGGCAGCAAACGATTGGCCGGGCTGCAGGCGAGGTTAGCCCGGGACCGGGGTGGCTGGAGGCAGCGGCGAACGGTGCACGTGCTTGCAGACACGGGCGAGTGTGGAGCCGGGGGGTGCACGCCCGGCGGGTAAGGGCTTGCTCCCCCTCGGCATGGGATGGCGAGGAGGCTGCAGCGACATCATACTGCCTGCACCCGGCCTCGGCTTGCAGGGTAGGGGTGCGTGGGGGGTAAGGATGCAAGCCAGGGGGCGGGCGAGTAGTCGCCCGGGACAGGACGGGAGAAGGTGGAGGAGGGGGCGGGATGGAACGCTCCAGGCGGCGCGCCCGTCCGCGCGCTCCACCGCAGGAGCTGGCGACTGAGAACCTCGAATTTTAACTTCGCGTGCCCGCCCGCGCGCGCCCGCCCGCTCCCACCCCTAAATCCTGCGGCCGCCGCCAGCGATCAGCTCTCACACAAACTTTAGCTGCGGGCTAGGGGGGTTCGGGGTTGAGTGGGGGAGGGGAAAGGGAAAAGGCCCTCTGATTGGCGTCGTCTGCAGCCAATAAGGCCAAGTACCTCTCCTGCGAGTAGACCCAATCCCTTTCTAGAGGTAGAGGGGGCGGGTAGATGGAAGTAGAGGTTGCGTGGTGTCTGGCGAGAGAAAAAGGGCTGGACCAATAGGTGCCCAGAAGGGGCGGGCCAGGCGGTCTGTTGATTGGTACTGGCAGTGGGCCCTCCCCCGGGGTGGTACCGGAGGGGGGGCTGATGGGTCGAGGGGTGTGCCTATGCGGAGGCGAGATGACCGGCAGGATCCTGCCCCAATGGGCTGCAGAGTGGTTAGTGTGTGGGTGATGGACAGACTCCTAGGCCAACGGGTGGCCCTAAGTGTCTGCGGTCTAGTCCAATGGAGCAGCACTAGGGCGGGACCGTGGCTCGGGTTTAATGAGACTCCATTGGGCTGTAATCAGTGTCATGTCGGATTCATGTCAACGACAACAACAGGGGGACACAAAATGGCGGCGGCTTAGCTCCTACCCCTGGCGGCGGCGGCAGCGGTGGCGGAGGCAACGGCACCTCCTCCTGGCGGCAGCCGCGGCTTTTTTCTCAGGCAGCGGCAGCGCCCCCGGCAGGCGCTGTGGCGGTGGCGCGCGGCCAGGTCTGTCACCCACCCCGCGCGTTCCCAGGGGGAGGAGACTGGGCGGGAGGGGGGCGGGAGGGGGGAAATAGGGGGCTTGTGACGCCCCTCCCATAGGCCTCTGCGCGAGGGTCACCGCGGGGCCGTTCGGGGTCAGGCTGCCCCTGAGCGTGACGGTAGGGGGCGGGGGAAAGGGGAGGAGGGACAGGCCCCGCCCCTCAGCGGGACCTCCAGGGCAAGGGGCGGGGCTCGAGGGTAGAGGGGCGGAGCGATATCGGGATGGGGGCGGGGTTCGGGTGGTCGGAAGGCGAGGGCTTGTAGGGGTTTTCTGAGTGGGAGGGACCTACTAGGAACGGTAGGGGGCCAGTGAGTGTCTGGGAAGTGCAGTCCCAGGGAGGGGGTGGGTGTGAGGGGAAACGAGGTGTGCAAGCAGGTGCATCAGGGAGGGTGAGGAGAGTGCAGAATTGGGAGATGTGGAAGGAGGACCGAGGGGCAAGTGAAACGGTGCAGAAGGGTGAACTTGTAGATATGGGGGTTGGGGGGAGGCAGAGTAAGAATGGATTTGGGTGTGGTGGATATGGAGTAGTGTTGAGAAAGCGGTGCAGAGTAGATACTGGTTTGGAGGAAGTATTGAGGAAACGGGGGTTAGGTACATTTACTATGGGGGGAAGGAGGTATCTGGGTGAATCGGCATGAATAGAAAGGTTTGCTAGCTTTGGGGTATAGAAGCTTGGAAAAAACATGGAGGGGTGGGAAACGGATATTCTTTAGAGAGTCTCCGGAAGACAGAAGAGCAAACTTAAATTCCAAGGGAGCCTACTTAGAATTTAGATATATTCTAAATTATTAGATATATTTTGCCCCGAGGTGACCCTTGCGCAAAATATATCTAACAGAAAGTCTCTTAGGAGTCAGGGGGTTCAGGAGGTGGGAAAAGGTGACAGGTGTGAAGAAAGGTAGGTGGGACTGGGCGAATGTGATTTGGATTGAGTCGGGAAGGCATATGGGCAGAGATGTTAGTGTGGGAGACAGGGTTGTTAGAGGCTTCCCAGGTGGCTCAGTGGTAAAGAATTCACCTGTCAGTGCAGGAGGGTGGGGGACAGGTTTAATCCCTGGGTCTGAAAGATCCCTTGGAGTAGGAAATGGCATCCCACTCCAGTATTCTTGCCTGGAAGGGAAATTCCATGGACAGAGGAGTTGGTGGCCTACAACCCATGGGTACGCAACTTGGCACACACTTTGGATTTCTTGGGTGTAACTTGAGCTGGAGTCAGCAAAGGGGGAACTGGGTGTCTGTCTCAGAAAGAGGCTCCTTGTGTTTGCATATTTTTGAATTTTTAAGTACTTTGGTCTGAGTGCAGGGAGTGGTAGGAGACAAAGGGCAAAGGCAGAGGAGGGGCTAGGTGACAAATGTGCAAAATAGGAAAAGAGAACCAGTGAACCAAGATTTGGGTGGAGGTACCTGGAAATTCAAAGTGAAGAAGAGCATATGAACACTCCTCCATATATGGACAGGAGGTGGGAGTAGCTAATGGGAATAACTTACACCAAGATAGTGTTCTAGTTCTGTGGTACTCCAAAAAAGGTGTGTGTGTGTGTGTGTGTGTGTGTGTGGTATGACTGTGAGTAAAGTACATTGATTTTCTCGGATAATCTTGAAGTGAAACACTCCATTCTTTTTTATTCATAAATTCTTCACACATTTATCAAAATGAATTTGGGCAGGATTTTTTTTTTTCCCCAGAAGGAAAGGATAATGCATTTTTCAATAAAGGATAAGATTCTTACCTGAGAACTTGAACTTAGGGTCAAAGATTGAGATGGTGAAGTGATAGTTAAAAAGAGAAGATAAAGACAGAGGGAGGGTTTAACATTAAAGGAGGAACTTAGGAGAATGACTGGCTGGTGGTGATGACAGGGTCAGTTGAAATTTTGCCTACCAGTCAAGCCCAGGCCTCTTGAGTAGAGTGAATGTTACATCATAGCTGTTACACCAAATGTTTCTCTCTCTCACTGCTTGTGCACATAAGGTGGAAACTGTCAGATATAAGGCATCAGGGGAGGGAAAGTTAAAATAAGGTGAATATTGGAAGGTAGTTTAGGAAGTTGGATAAATACTGTACTTCAGAAACTTTCATGGACTGTTGAATACCAGTCAGAAGAAGGCTTAGCCAACTGGTACAGTTTTTAAATGCCAGGGTTCCTAACGAGTGACTTTTCATCTCTTAGTTCTCTACACAGTAGTTTCAGTGTTCTTGTATACAGATCCCTGTATTTGTATCAAGTGAGAGAAAAGGAATTGTTTTATGGAAGCAGGTATGTGTGAGCTACAGTGATCAGTCTTCGCCTATAAAATAGTGAATGACTAGTGAACGGGAGAAGTGTGAGCAACGGAGATTTCTTCTTGGTAGTGCTTTAATTTGCTTTTCCAGAACGCCGTTAAGCAGCTTTTCATGGGACTCCCGTAATCTTCCACGATTTTTCTATCATTGGTTCCACTCTTTTTTTTGAAAGGCTGTAATATGTCCAAGTGGCCATTTTAAAAATAATTTTATTTCTTTATTTTTATTTTTGGCTCCTCGTGGGTTTTCTGTAGTTTGTGGTTAATGGTGGCTTTTGTACGTGGGCTTCTCACCACAGTTACTTTTCTTGTTGCAGAGCACAGACTGCAGGCTGCAGGGGCTCAGCAGTTGTGGTTCCCGGGCTCTAGAGCACAGGCTGCATGGTTGCCGCGTGTGAGTGTAGTTGCTGTCTGGCATGTGGGGTCTGCCAGGACCAGGGATCGAACCTGTGTTTCCTGCATTGGCAGGCAGACTCTCTACCACGGCCAGGAGCCACCGGGGAAGCCTCATCAGTTCCACTCTTGCTGGATATTTGAGTTGTTTCTGGTGTGGGGAAGTTGTGAACTAATGTTCCCTGCCAGCGTTCCCATGCTCATCACCTGGTATGAGTGTGCACAGTCTCCGACTGAGGTGTGCATCTGCGAATAAACTGCTTCATAGGCAGCGTGAATGTTAATGCTGCTTATTCCTATTGTCCTGGTGTTAGTTGTATAATGCTCAGTCGTGTCCTACTCTGCGACCCCAGGCTCTTCTGTCTAAGAATACTGGAGTGGGTTGCCATTTCCTCCTCCTGGAATTAGTATAACACCTTTAATTCTCAGAAGTCTCTGAATTTGGATGATGATCTGTATGTTTGCCCTAGTCATGGGGTATACTTGTCTGCAACTTTACTAGGTACCAGTTTGACTATTTTCCAGAGTTGTACCGGGTTATACTTCCTCCAGTATATCTGTGTATCTGTATGTATATCTGAGCTCCCTGGCTTCTTACTCTTCACCAACTTGACTTACTCTTGTTAGTTTTTCAGCTCAGCCAATCTGGTACACTTTGCCTCTCCCTTATTAGTAAGGAGGTTGAACAGCTTTTCATTTATTTATTGGCTACTTGGATTTCCTCATTTGTAAAGTTCCTGTTCAAGTCTGTCCCTGCACCCCTTCCCCCTTTTGTAAATTGGTCCTTGTGTCTTTTTATAGCTATGTAGTAGTTCTTGCTCTAAATATGAAACTCTGTCCTTTGTGTGTGTTGCAAATGCCTTCCTTCATTCTCTGGCTTGCCTTTTCACTCTTTGTGGTGTCTTTTAATGAACAGAACTTCTTAATTTTAATGGAGTCAAATTTAATGGTATTTTCTTTATGGTTAGTGCTTTTTGTGTCTTGTTTTAAGACTTTTCCTGCCCTCAGGTTAAGTAGATATTCTCCTATCAATTTTATCTTCTAAATCTTTACTGACCTTAAAAGATGTATGATCATGAGGAAAATACACGTTTCTTGACCCCGTCCTCACCATTTCAAATCTCTTTTTGCTCTTCTTCACTTTTTTCTATTCTCTGTCTTGAATTTTTCTTGGCTGTAACTATAACTAAGGCAGGTGCTGACTTTCCCTATCGCATAGGAGAAAATGGTCATATAGACAGAAGTTCAGCTAGATGAGATTTTACAGGTCTCTAGCTGACTGCATTGCCCTTTTTCCTTTTATGAGCTAGTATTTTATTGTGTTCCTGCTATGTGTCCTCCGCCTCGGTTCTTTCATATTTGTTATCTCAGTTATTCCTCTTTACAGGTCTACAAAACTACATTTTTCTCATTTTTACAGGTGAGAAAACTGAGACTTAGATTGACTCAGTAACGTGCCCTATATCCCACAGCTTAGGTAGCTGACAAAGTGGGGACTTGATTCCTGAACTCTCTAGATCCATCCCATCATAGCACATTGCCTTGTTGAATAAGATTTCATGAGCCTGTTTGACAGTATCCAAAACCGATGATAATAACTTTCTTTTTTTCCAATATAACATGTTTTATTTTAAGCACATATAGAGATAATTATTGTGAAACTGGACAAAACTATCAACCTCTCTGTGTGTTAAAGTAAGTTAAGTTAGTGAGTGGACCTTTAGAGGTCCTTGGATGAGCAGTAGAGATTCTGGAAGCCCTTGAAATTGTATGCAAATGTCTGTATGTACTTGTATTCCTATTTAAAAATAGATCTGTAATTTTCTTGAGATTCTCAGAGAGCAGCTTTAATTTGTTTTAAGGAACTGTGTGATAAAGTTAATGCAGAATTCTGAAATGATGTGTATTTTCAAAATAATCTTTTAAATTTAAGATGTCAGATTTTTTTCCCAAATACATTGTTTTTTGCCTTTGTCATTAAAACCCAACTAAAGCTAACTTGAGGTTAGAATTGAATAGGAATTTTTAAATGTCAGGAAAAAAAGTCACTCTAAATTCAGTTGATTATTTCTTAAGTGAAAGTGCTTGGTTATGATATCATTATTACTTACTAATCAGTGTACCCTGGCTCCAAAGGCCTGATGACTTCGAATGACTTTTCATCTTGTCTCTAAAATCCTGTTTTAGAGACGGGGATCAAATTTCCTGTGAGGTTCCTGACAGTGTAATTAAAGTTTAGAGACTGAAACTATTGAGCACTTAAATTTAGGGATGACTATGCAAACAGAATTCATAGGCTTCACCAGGAGATTTGGGACGAGTCTCTACTAATTTATGATGATGATGTTGAAACTAATCTTTGCTAGGGATTATGGAAGACATAATAGTTTATTGATGGTTCAGTTATTGTTTGTTGAAGCAGATTTACACAATTATAGTTTAATGACATAACAAGGATACTGTCAACTAGGAGAGCATGACATGAAAAATTAAACTTCCAATTAATATAATATGTATTAGTTGAAATTATAATTTTCATGGTGATTTAGCCTCTTAGAAATCCTTGGAAAACATTATTAGCTTTTGAATTGAAAACTCTATGCTAATGAGTAGTGAGAAAGGACTTAGTATTATTCTAAAAAGATGGGAATTAAATATTCAATTCAACTAACATTTATGGAATGCCTACTCTGGGCTTGCTGCTGAGTTAAGCTCATAAATATAAGTTGAACAAGATTGATATTTGGGGAGATGACATACTGATTACTTTTGTTTGTTCCTTCAGTCATCCTTCCCTTCAAAGTACACTGGATGAATACCATAGCCAGAATTATTCACACGTTCAGCACATTTGTGTGTGTGGGGGTGTGTGTGTGTGCGTGCACACACGCGCTTGCATTCCACTCTACCTTGTGTTGCTACTCCTGTTCTGGCTTTCTGTTACTTCATCTGTCGTGTTCGCATGCCTCAGCCTGGTTTTCGTCACGTCCAACTTTATTTCTTCCTCCTAGTCAAAACGTCCCTTCTCCAGTCATGCACATGGACTCAGTGTCCCTCTATTCTGACAGCTCGTTCTTGTTCTCTGCCTTCTCCTAGATTTCCCTTCATTCATTCACTGGTGCATCCATTTCACAAATAGGCATTGAACCCCTCTTACGTTCAAGTTGTGGTCCTTGGAAATCTTGGGGCATGCCACGATGAATCAAACATGAGTCCTGTTCTTCAGAATTTTGCAGTCTAGTAGGGGAGATGAGGTAAGCAAAATACGGATTAGAAATATCAAGTGATAAGAAAGCTAAAAGTTTCCTGTTAGACAAAGTGATGTAGGGCTTCTGAGGAGGTATCTGTGGAGAGAACAGGCAGTTCATCTAAGTTCTGCCTTTCAGGGTCCAGTTTAAGTCCCATCCATCCAAGGGATGTTCTCCCGTCCATACTACTGAGGAATAGTCACTAGTCACGGTTGTTTTCAGACTTTGTTCCTTCTGTATTTAGAGGAGCCCTTTCTTTGAAGTGAATATTATAGAGAAGACCATTAAATATAGAATAGTTAAGGCAGAGATGCTTTGTTTGGTGCAGGGATTATGGTGGCCCTAGTGTGTAACCCACAAGGGCATCTGCAGGTGGTTCTGAAAGCCCAGGCACTTTCTCACAAGAGCGCCAAGGAGCCTAGTTTGAAAGCCAATGGAGAGACAGGAAAGCGTTTAGCATCTGAATTAAAATCTTTCATGACTTACTGGTCTGAGGTCTTGACAGTCAGGAATCTGTTTTTCTTGTGCAAAATGTGGGCAACAATGCTACCTTACAGGGTGGTTTTGAGGTTTACTTGATAATTATGTAATCTATGGCTTGCCCCGGTGGCTCAGCGGTAAAGAATCCACCTGTGGTGCATGAGCTGCAGGAGATAGGGGTTCAACCCCTGGGTTGGGAAGATCCTTTGGAGGAGGGCATGGCAACCCACTCCAGTATTCTTGCCTGGAGAATCCCCATGGGCAGAGGAGCCTGGCAGACTATAGTCCATGGGGTCTCAAAGAGTCGACACGACTGAAGCGACCTGACATACGTATGCACGTGATAATCTATGTAAAGAGCCTGGCTCACAGTAGGTGTCAGACAGTGGTTGCTATTATTATAGTTTATTGCTCTATTTCTTAAAAAAAAAAAAAATTGGTGAAATTCATATAACATAAAAGCATTTTAAAGTGAACAAGTCAGTGACATTTAGTATAGTCACAGTGTTATGTGACCATGACCTCTATGCAGTTTTCAAAACATTGTCATCACTCCAAAATAAAGTCTCTTACCCCTTAAGCCTGGAGAAGGCAATGGCAGCCCACTCCAGTACTCTTGCCTGCAAAGTCCCATGGACAGAGGAGCCTGGTAGTCTACAGTCCATGGGGTCGCAAAGAGTTGGACACGACTGAGCAACTTTACTTTACTTAGCCCTTATGCCAGGCTTCCCTGGTGGCTCAGATGGTAAAGAATTTGCCTACAGTGTGGGAGACCCGGGTTTGACACCTGGTTGGGAAGATCCCCTGGAGAAGGAGTAGCTACCCAATTCAGTATTCTTGCCTGGAGAATTCCATGGACAGAGGAGCCTGGCAGGCTACAGCCTATGGGGGTCGTAAAGAATCTGACACAACTGAGTGACTTTCACTACTTTTCACTTTTACCCATTAATTAGTTTCTCCTCACCATCTCCCCCATCCCTGCCCAGGTCCCACCAATCTATGTTCTGTTTCTAGCTTTATCTATTCTAGGAGTTTCTTATTAATGGGGTTAAATGATATGTAACCTTTTGTGTCTGGCTTCTTTCACAACATATTTTTGAGGTTTGTCTATGTTGTAGCATGTATCACTACTTCATCACTTTTTCTTTTTTTAAAGGTTTGTTTAATTTTATTTTTGGTTCTGCTACTTTTCTTCGTTGTTTCACACAGGCTTTCTCTAGTTGCAGTGAGTCGGGGCTCCTCTTGGTTGCAGTGCTCAGGCTTCTCATTGCCATGGCTTCTCTTGTTGCAGAGCAGGGGCTCAAGGTCTGAGGGCTTCAGTAGTTGTGGCTCAGGGGCTCTCCAGTGTAGGTTCAGTAGTTATGGTACCTGGGCGTAGTTGCCCCTCAGCCTGTGGGATCATCCCAGACCAGGGATCGAACCTATGTCCCCTGCATTGGAAGGCAGACTGTCAACCACTGGATCACCAGGGAAGCCCCCACTGCATCATTTCTTATTATGATTGCATACTATTCTAGTGTATGGATATACCATATTTTTTCACCCATTTATCTGTTGATGGACATTGACCTGTTTCCACTTTTTTTGGCTGTCGGGAATAGTGCTGTCGTGAACATGAGTGTACTTGTGCTTATCTAAGTCCCTGTTTTCAGTTCCTTGGGGTGTGTATCTGGAAGTGAAATTGTGACCTCATACAGTAATTTTATGTTTAATTTTTTTGAAGAACTACCAAGTTGTGCTGAATTGCTTCTTATCCCCACAGCATCTACCATAGGGCTGCACATGCAGAACAGTATCTCACTAAATTTGCTGGTTGTTCTTTGGTAGTGTTTATAACCTCACCTCCCAGTTCACATGTTTTGGGTCTTGAGCATTAATTTTGAGAAGTAATTGCACACAGGATTTGAACGTTAAACCAGTATTACTGTATGGATGAGGTCTGATGTCCCAGAAGTGTGTTCACTGAGTGCTCTTTGGAGCAACTGTGCTAGTAGTCTGTGCTGGGTGGTTATAGAAGAAAAGAAGTTAAGTTCCCTTCCCTTAAACAGTCTATATTCTTTTTCAGACGATATTGTTAAGATTTGTGGATCCTTACTCAGTTACATAATAGGCTATGAAAAAATCCAGGAGCCTATAAAAGTGCGAGAGCTAAAAATAACTTGTCAGTATGACAGAAGAGTAAACTCTACTATTAATCTTTATTTTTTTCTACCACTGCTTTTGGCTCATCCGCAATCTCATGACTCGAGTGTTATGACATTGATTTTGAAACAACACACAGCCTTAGTAAAAGCTTAGAGGAGGCTTCACGTAGACTTTATGATGCAGGGTATTTTGACTCTTCTTATGCTGACATGAGTATTTCTGAATAGTGTTGATATTTTTATAATACTAATGAAGCCAAAAGCTCAGTGTTGGACGAAGCATTTCTCTAGATTTGTTTAGAATAGTTTGTAATGAATGATGTAAATAGTGTTTTATTAAAAACTGTATGATACAACCATATAATTTACTCATGTTACTTTGTAGTTAAAAATAGTGATTCAAAACCTTAGAAAATAGAGTAATTTAATTTTGATGTAGCATGAGTCCCCAGAATTAATTTGGAATGACTCATTCTTGGTTTTGATAGCCTTTTAGTCCAACTTTCAAGCTTTTATAGAAAAAAATGAAAACAGCATAACAGTTTTTAGGGTTATACTTGTGATAGCATGAGCTGTCTACCTGTGGGACCAATCCTAGGGCTTTGGAAGAAATGGTGTGGATAATTCTGAATCAGGGGAGGCAGGGGGTGGAAAGCATTTCTAACTGGCTTTTTAATGAATTATGCATTTTTTTTGGCCTTGGATTTGTCTTTCTAGTTAAATATTGCTTAGACTAAAATTAAATTGGTTTTCAATCTATTCTCTTAACATATACCAATTTACAGTGGGGCCATTGGGATGTCAGAAACAAACCAGCCTAAGATTAAAAAATTTGCAGTGGATAATATACAAAGTGGATAATATACATGTGTTTAGTTGAGAATTGGCTACAGATAAGAGACTTATGATTTTGTTCCTTTCTTAGCTGTGTGTGTATGTTTTTAACACTGATTCAGCTTGTAGCAAAGAGCTGTGGGGTTATATCTGCTTCTGCCTAATTAACTCTGTTGGTTGGTGTCAGAGGAGAGCTAATTTTGAGATTAAATTGAGGAGTAAGGTGTGTGTCTGTGGCTAGGGGAGGGGAGAAGGAGGCTCTAAGGTTGCTTGGTTGGTCTGCACGGTATCCAAGTACAGCCTGTCATAGGTTGTTTCACATTTATTTTTTGCCTCCCTCGTGGCGATGAAAGAGACCACCTGTGGCGCAGGAGACTCGGTTTTGATCCCTGGGTTGGGAAGATCCCCTGGAGAAGGAAGTGGCAATCCACTCCAGTATTCTTGCCTAGAGAATTCCATGGACGGAGGAGCCTGGCGGTCTGTGGTCCCTGGGTTTGCAAGATTCAGACACAACTTAGCGACTAACCACCACCACCTGAAATGTGTCCTGTGCTGACATACTGTGGAAACTGGTGTACCTTTCTCTTAGTTGCAGCTGTTGGCCGTATCGTGATAGCTCCCAGTACTTAGATACCAGATGACCCTTGGGGTAAATAGCGAATGTTGCCTGGAAAGTTAATATTGACCTTTAAACAATGTTTGACTATTTTTTTTTCCCATCCAGACAAAATGTTATACCTGCCTGACTACTTGAGTAATAGCAAGTTGTTTGTTTTTTTTTTTTAAATGATGAAATACTTTCTTAGTCTCTATCGCAAACCTGATTTTTTTTTTAATTTTTAAAAAATCCAAATTTTTTAAAATTTGGAGGTCAGGTCTAGCTTTGAAGAAGCCTGAAAGTTTACTTCCTGAGGTACTTGTCGTGGGGCTTCTTGTCAAAGAGAGCTAACTTATCACCAAATAGGGTGTATCAATAAACTCACTGTGTCTGTCTGGATTGAGTAGCCTGGAGATCCAGAGATGGTTGCTGAATTTAAGGGGTGTCCTAATGCCCGAATTAACATTTACATTTTTTTCTTTTGGCAGATTTGCCTGACGATCTGGACAATCTTCTTTTTTGTCATGGACTGTTGAAACACTTGGAGTTCCAATTCTGGTATTTTGCCTTTTTTTTCATTGTATTTTTCAAATGTAAAAGTGTCAGTCTGGTTGAAATGTGTTGGTCATGGAGATGAACAGTTCTTTTGATTGTGGGTTAGGATTGTGGTAATAGCTTGTCATGAAGGTGTATTTTGAGTATTAGTTATGAAATGTATTTTGTTTTAATGTATGTTCATTGGCCTGTGTAACCAAAATGCCTGAAAGCAACTTTGCAATATTAGATACTTTTCTGTGACCTCTTTTCCTGCTTCCTGCAGTTGTATTTTGTGCAATCAAATTAAATTAGTTGATTCATCCTGAATAAATGATGAAAGATGAAATAATTACTTGGACACGGTGAAATGTCTTCTAATGAAATTTTGCCCTGAACCATTTTACTTTGGAAAGATCAGCTTCCTGTTCTAAACTTGCTAAAGCAGAATGATTCCTGTGTTCTGTCCTGAAAGTGGTTGCAGGATGAAAGCCAGTGATTTCATTCTTAAACACACTGTGTTCCAAGTCTAACATTTTTGTCAATGATTTATGTAATGACACAAAGGGGAGTGCTTATTAGATTTGCAGATGACATAGATGACAGAATCAGGATTCAAAACAGTTTTTAACAAGTTGGAAGATAGACTCAAACCAATAAGATGAACTGTGATAAGTGTAAAAATCTGAGCATGTATTAAATTTGTATGGGGTAGAGAATGAAAATCCTCAGCTTAACAGTTTTTTTAAAAGAATATCTGAGATTTTTAGTTGGACTGCATGCTTGGCATGAACCAGTTGTGTGGCAGTGCTGGTAAGAAAGTTTATGTAACCCTGGTATAATTGGATAATGCCTGGACTGCCAGATTTTAAGATGAGCATTAGCCTAAGTAATGAGTGAGCATGAGAAGGAGGTGCTTGGAAACCTGTAATGTGTGGGCATGTTAAGGAATCGGGATATGAGTGGTCCAAGGTGGGAGTGGAAGTATAATGGGGTTTGATTGTAGTGGTTTTCAAAAGATACTTGTTTTCAAATATATGAAGGCTCATTGTGTTTTCAAATATATGAAGGAGTGTAGTATTAAAGAATTTCTTGAGTTTGTTCCAGGGGAACTAGAACTAGTGGGTGGAAGTTATGGGAAGAAAGATTTTGGCTTCTGTGAGCAAGAGATATATTACAGTTAGAGCTGCCCAACAGTGGCATGAGCTGTCTTAAGAAGTGACAAATCCTCAGTCACTGAAAGTATTTTGAGACTTTATGGCCCGTCTGTTGGGGAATTGAACAAGGGATCTTTTACTGTTTAACTAGAAGTTGGATTGGATGACCTATAAGATCTCTTTAGTCTGAAGTTGCTAAATCTGAATGGAGAAGAACAGAGTGAAACTATAATATACTAATTGCAAAAAGGACAAATCCTTTTTGAAACTGCCACTTTCAAGCTAGTATAGTTCAGTGGTCCAGTTTTTTAGCAACAGAATCTTTGAAAGCAAATGTTAAATTCTTCAGTGTATCTGCTTAAATTTTTTGGAAAAACATTATTTTACCCTTTTTAAAATGTTTATTTTATTTCATTTTTATTTTGTTTTTATTGTTTTACCAACTCTTTGCACCCCCATGGACTATACAGTCCATGGAATTCTCCAGGCCAGAATACTGGCGTGGGTAGCCTTTCCCTTCTCCAGGGGATCTTCCTAACGCAGGGATTGAACCCAGGTCTCCTGCATTGCAGGCAGATTCTTTACCAGCTGAGCCACAAGGGAAGCTCATTGTACTCTTTGAGGTACATTAAATATAAATAAACAATCAGAGATAACTTTATAATTTTATGAGTCGTTTTTCAGAGTGTGTAGGCATTGTATTAAGTGGAAATGATGATAGCGGTTCTGTGCTGTGTATTAGATAATGTGTTCACTTAATTCTCTCAACAGTCCTGGAGGGATATACTATTATTGCTCTACAGGTAAAGTGACAGAAACTTAAGTCGTTTACCCAGGGTTTTTCTGCTTGACATGGGTAGGGCCAGCATGTGAACTACTAGTCTTAGTTGCAGAGGAAGAATAGCTGGAACAAGCAGTTGAGGCTCAGGTGAAGGCGGAACGGACTTCAGTATAGAATAAGGGCCTGTGAGCCTGGAGTCTACCACTGACTATTATCCTGTGTTCCACCTTTCCCCCAGCATCAGGTTATCCATACAGTCATCCTGCAGATTACAAGTTATATGTGAGCACACTCTGAAAACTTCAAGCTGTTTGAAAGAGTTTTAAGATGTGGATTTTATCTGTGAAGAGCAAGATTAGAGCCCAGTTCTGACTCAACTCTCAGACCAGGGTGCTTTGGCTGGTGCTCTTGGCAGGTGTTCTCAATCCCAGATTGGAGATCTAGGGGATTTTTGTGTATATCAGGAGGGTCTCAGAAAGCAGTGTCAGTGTCTACCTGGAATAGGATGTGTACAAATCTTGCTTGAATTGAGCAGTTTAATGAGCTAAGCGGGTAGAGACACCTAGAGGGCTCCATTATTCAAAAGGTGACGGGTTATGTTACCACATTAATTTCAGTTTTCTTGCAACCTGTGGATGAGAGAGTGTTACAGAACCTCTTCAAAGGGCTGGGGGAACATGGTTCTGTAGCAGAGGCTTAGTGGGAAATTTTCTTATGTGTGAGACTTGAGAAATATGTAGAATGTTTAGCTGAAATAGAAGAGTCAGGACTATTGCTTCTTTTTTTTAAGTTTAAGATTCTTTTTACGTTTAATGTACTCCCATCAGAGTTTTTTCCTTTTTTAGAAAAAAATATTTAGTTTTTTGGCTGTGATGGGTCTTAGCTGTGGCATTTGGGATCTTTAGTTGCAGCGTGTGGTATCTAGTTCGCTGACCCGGCATCAAACCCCGGCCACCTGCATTGGGAGCACAGAGTCTTAGCCACTGAACCACCAGGAAGATCCCCACCATCAGATTTTTTGCACCATAGATTTATTTTGGTGTTGATTTTATGTTTATGGTAGATACATATCTTGAACCACTAACATGTAATTTTATTAGTTTCAGTGAAGGTTATCCATTAAATATATATTGATAACTTAGATATGATCTCTTAAATGCCCCATAAACTACTCATATAAATCACAAATGAAAAATCCTAAAAGAAATTCCTTTTCAGACTGTGACCCAATTTCTGGTTGGAAAATATAATCATTGTGGCTTTGTTACATAATACCTGCTTGTCATTATTTCTGTGGACATTTTGCATCTGAAAAAGTCTTTTACTTTATTTTTAGAAGTTTCATTATTAAGAGTTTTTCCTTCTTTTTTATCTTTTAAGGTTTTGATTTCCTGGTTAAAGATGTTCTTCACCTGAATGCAGTTTTTCCTATTGGTCAAATAAGACAACTATCAACTTTGCCTGTTCATCCTCTTTTAAATCTCTAAAGGATGGATATTTGTGAGATGTTGCTTAATATGGTCTGGAATAGTCTGCCCATTTGTTGAATTGTAAGTGACTTTTAAATGTGCAAGTTCTGTTAAATACAAGGAGAACCTCTATGGGTAACTTTTGTACTGAAGTCATTTGTCAACCATGGTAAAACTTGCAAACCCACTTTATACAGAGTGGATTCTTGAAGCTATACAGAAAATAAAAAAGCAAAAGCAAAGGCCCTCTGAAGAGAGAATCTGCCATGCCGTCAGCACTTCCCATGGGTTGGATAAGAAGACAGTCTCTGAACAGCTGGAACTCAGCGTTCAGGATGGCTCAGTTCTCAAAGTCACCAACAAAGGCCTTGCCTCCTACAAGGACCCAGACAACCCTGGGCGCTTTTCATCAGTTAAACCAGGCACTTTTCCTAAGTCAACCAAGGGGTCTAGAGGATCATGCAATGATCTGCGCAACGTGGATTGGAATAAACTTCTAAGGAGAGCAATTGAAGGACTGGAGGAGCCAAATGGCTCCTCCCTGAAGAACATTGAGAAGTATCTCAGAAGTCAAAGTGATCTCACAAGCACCACCACCAACCCAGCCTTTCAGCAGCGGCTGCGACTGGGGGCCAAACGCGCAGTGAACAATGGGAGGTTACTGAAAGACGGACCGCAGTACAGGGTCAATTACGGAGGCTTAGATGGCAAAGGGGCTCCCAAGTACCCCAGTGCTTTCCCATCTTCGCTCCCACCTGTCAGCCTTCTACCCCACGAGAAAGATCAGGTAAGTGCAGACGAAATGTCAGTACTTTCTAAGTATTGCCCATTTGACTTGTACGGTTTCAGTTAAGTTTTACACAGACGCAAGTTCTGACTTAAGTGTGATAAAATCAAATGTTTTGCCTCTGCGCAGTCTTTTATATTTTAAGAGATATACTTATTTTACAATAGAAATCGCTCTCTATTGTTCTACAAGGTGTTGAGGGCTTCCTCATTGGTTGACTAAGAATTTAATATGATGATTATGTGATTTGTTTTTTAAACTCTTAATTGCTAATCCGTGGGGGCTTAAAGGGCCCAGGATAGATAACTTCGCTCTTTACTCAAGGCAGGATCGTATATTTATTTCAAAAATCCAAGAAAGGCCATTGCATGGTTTTCTCTCTTTAAATTATTACTTATTTTTTTTTTAGCTTTATGAGGTATAATTGATTTATCTTCCTCTTTATTGTTGTTTCCGAGAAGAAGAATCTTTAAGATTAATTATTTTAATACAGATAGCTTGTGCATTACTGGAACTGTTACAATATGTGACCTAAATCCTGCCTGTTTCAATTTAAAGTCATTTATTACTTGTTCACTTTTCTCATCTGGTGAAAGTGAATGTTTATTTTATCTCATCTGTATCTTTCTTATAATCTTTGGTTTCTCTGGGCTTTCTGTTATTTCTAGGATAGTTATACATTTATGGCAGATTTCTCCTAAAATTTACTGCTGCAATTTAAAGTCTGGTTATGTAGGGTTATCCTTTATTTTATTTCAAAGCTATTGAAGTTACCACCCAAAGTAAACCCAAAATAGAGCAGCAACAAATTGTTTATAATGGTTTCAGCCCTCCAGTTTATCTGTCTATCCCTTGAGGGAGTGGATGTATTGATGCCAGTTATTAATAACTTTATGTCTTGTAAACTGTTAGCCATTGTTGATAGACAGGGTGGTGGTTGTATGAGCAAACTGCATTTTCAGAAGTGATAGAAGCAGTGTCAGGAAAAGCTGTTCTCCTGAGGACTTGTTTTTCCTCTTTGGATACTGTTGCCCTTGAGATAGCCCCTGCTTCCCTCATTGCGTTAAGCTGATAGAGGCTCAGCTCTTGCAAACTAAGTGGGACCAGGTGATTTGCTTTTCCATGGACTAATCTAAACCCTAGCATTTATTTTTTAACTGTATTTTTATTTTATTAATTTTCCTCAACATTTATTTTATCCTTGGGTGGTATTTGTGTTTGTGTAACCAACCCCCAGTTCTTTGTGAGAGAATGTGGGCATAAAGAAAGAAATAAGTAAACCTATGAAATTTTCTTTTTAATAACAATTGTTTCAAGAAAATACAGCAAGTGACTTAAATCCTAATTTCTGTTTCTGACACAGCCACATTGAGCACTTCTGTTTCTCATTAAATATTTTTATAAAAGCTTACGCCATAAGGAAATTCCTTAAGGGAATGTAGAGCCATTTCTTGATGGTTTTGGATGTCTTTGTTTTAAAAATATATGCATTACTCTAAGGCATTAATATATTAAAGCTTTATAATTATCAGGTACATGGACTAATTCAGGCAGCTTTAGGCAATTTAACAGCATGTTTTAATAATTTTGTGATCCAGGGGAATATCTTAACTTGTGGTAGAGGAATCATTACAGGTTTTCCACAGTCCCTTTCCTCTCCTTCTCTTTAACCTTGCTCATCGTTATTTTTGCCATTCTTATCATATTTTTTTCATACAGCATCTATACAAAAGTATTTTTAGTCTAAGACTCCTGTCCAGAGGTGTCTAGAATTGAGAACAGAGTGATTTATTGCTTAGCATGCAAATTGTTCCTGCTCTTTCTGTGATGCTATTCTTTAAATTGTCCAGTTAGCATCATCCTATAACAAGGAATGCTGAGAAAATGTGTCCTGTAATTTTTATTTGATGAAATTGGGGATTGTATTGAGTAATCATAATCTAATTCTTAAAAGAGGACAAATAAACATAAATGAAAATCAGATCAAGTCACTTTGGCCAGAACGTACTGTATTGCTTCCATTGTATATTACAATGGCATTTTTCCTTGAAAAATGTAATAAGAACTACATTAGAATATATTGCCCTTTGAGATTACAAGGGGTAAATAGTTTAAAACCCTGTAAACTTTCCAAGTCAGTGTAATAGAAATTCTTATCCTGGGTCCATGAATGAGTTTGGGGTAGGTAAGCTAACAAATCCCCTTAAATAGAACAGTCGTTTGTATCCACATGTTTTCCTAGGGTCAGGGTCTGTAATTTTTATCAGATTCTCAAAGGGATCTAAAGTGTCAAAGAGCCAATGTGAACATTTTTATACTGTAGAAAATATTTTTGAGTTTGTTATACAAAAACCTATATATGTGTATGTGTGTATATATATATATTAATTGTTACCTTTCGATTGTTTTTGCTTCAGCTGTTGAACTTGGATCTGTATGTAGACTAGTTCTCCTATAGCTTCATGTATATAGGACTTGCTCTAATATATTTGAAAGGCAAATTATCATTGTTCTTCTGCTAGAAGTCTGAAGAATTCACAGTGTGGGAGGACATTTATGATATAAATGGCCACTATACAGAGATGAAGTCATTCAATCACAATTTAGCCGACCAGTATCTTTTAAGAAGCTGTTACTCTAGTTACTCTAGTTTCATTTAATTGTAAAAAAGAAAATAAAAATAGTGAAAGTAATAACATTTCTTAAGTGTTAAATGCTGGCACTATTCCAGGTGCTTTACATTTATTGCCTCATTATCACAATAACTGTGAGGGCCATAGATTATTATCCTTTTATAGATGAAAAACTGAGGCTCAAAACCTAAGCAGTTTATCCAAAGTCACTTACAGAGCTGGTGAACGGTGCAGCCAAGATTCTGAGACAATCTGACTCTAGACTTCTTTACCACTGGGCTGTATACTGGTCAACAGGTGTGGCTTTCATTAACAATAAAAGTATCTCTTTCAATTCCTCAAATGCTTTGAAGCAGTTTTCCCCCCAACTAATAGATTTTTGGCATTTTAAATTTGGTAACCGCAATGAGCTTATTACAGTTTTTAAAGCAGGTACTGTTTATAATATTAGCAGTATGAAAAAGCAGTAGGGAAAATAGTAAATCTGTGTCTAATTAGATTTAACATCATCATCATTCCTATGCATGACTGCTAGGAGGAATATAATGCAAGTTAAAATAGAAGGGCTCCTTCCTTTCTAAAATGTAATTGCACATCTTCTGATAGTCTAGAATTCAAATTGGATATTACCATACTGGCTTCTTAGCATAACTTCTTTGTATTTATTTAAGAAAGCTCTCTTTGGTGAGGTGATATGGAAACGAATTAAACCACTGAAGATAAAAGTTTATCTTTGACTTGATGAGGGAACTCCTAAAGGATAATGTTAGAGTTTCTCATTAAAAATGGTAAAGCTCAATTAGGTCAGATTATGAGGACTTTGGAAAAGTCAAATATGCTAAGAGAGACTTTAGTTATCAGTATGCATTCTGTAGCATTAAGATTCTATTTGAACATTTGGGCTTTAGCATTTTTTTTTTTAACTTTACCATATTGTATTGGTTTTGCCATATATCAACATAAATCCGCCGCAGGTATACACGTGTTCCCCATCCTGAACCCTCCTCCCTCTTGCCTCCCCTTACCATTCCTCTGGGTCGTCCCAGTGCACCAGCCCCAAGCATCCAGTATCGTGCATCGAACCTGGACTGGCGACTCGTTTCATATATGATATTATACATGTTTCAATGCCATTCTCTCAAATCATCCCACCCTCTCCCTCTCCCACAGAGTCCAAAAGACTGTTCTATACGTCAGTGTCTCTTTTGCTGTCTCGTATACAGGGTTATTGTCACCATCTTTCTAAATTCCATATATATGCGGTAGTATACTGTATTGGTGTTTTTCTTTCTGGCTTACTTCACTCTGTATAATAGGCTCCAGTTTCATCCACCTCATTAGAACTGATTCAAATGTATTCTTTTTGGGCTTTAGCATTTTAATAAAATCAGTTTGGTTCAGTTTTAAACAGATTCCTCAGTATTTCACTTTATTGGTAATATCTTCCTAAAATTTATTAAGTGTCAAATCTTGGTATGTTTCTAGTGCAGTACATATTATTATAATAGGAGCTCTCATTTTTGGCAGCTGTAGTTGGAAAGGGAGACACTTCTAATATCAAGTAGGGCTTTTGATGTTTTTTTCTTGAAGAAATGAAATACCTGTATTATAATACTATGAAAAAGCTTCAAACATAATTACCACACCAGTGATACTGTCAAAAAGAAAAAAAAAAGAATGAGTTTCAGAAGGAGCACAGATGATCAGAAATGGGGCTGAGAGATAAAACTATATTAAAAAATCACTGTTTGTGCTCTTGGCCTGTTCAGTTGTTTATTCTATTTGTCCCTCACTCCTTTTAGGGAGATATTTTATTTATGGTTATTGGTTATTACTATGAAATAGTTCCTTAAATAGAATAATTTTTTTTTTAAAGGAAGTGTAATAGGGAAGAACAAATCTGACTCCATATTAGATCTGTTTCCTTTTTTTTTGAGTTTTCATAAACAGAAGGTTAATGTATATCCTACATCAATTTCCTGTGTTGTGTAAATGCCATAATTTAAATAACTTAATTTTTTCTTTTCTTCAGTTTTCTCCCTGCCCCCCTCCTCCCTCTCTGGGATTTTTTCAATCGCCTGTACTTTGTGAAGGACCATTCACTAGTCCATATTGTTCTTTGATGTGGCAGGCTTCCAGAAGTTTTTCAGCTGTAGAATTGTCCATGGCTGCAGACAACTCTGGATCTTTTTGACGGAAATGTGCGTATCTTTTATCTGCTAATCATGGAGTCCAAACGTCCTCTCTGTTGTCCTTCTCAGTCCTTCTTTGAATTGGTGTGCTTTGTACTGCAGATGTCACATTTCTCAGAGTGCTTAGCTGTGTGCATTCAACTGAAAGTTGGAAAAAGCCCTAAATACACCAAAATATACTCTTCCATGTAACCTGAATTTTGGAATTGGAATGGATCAAAGTCAGTTTTGGAATGACTGAAAGCAGACAGAGAGCTGTTCTGTCGTGTGAACGACTAGGGGAATCCATATGTTCTTTCCCAGGTCAGGGAGGGAAGAGGATTGCTATGCTGTTCCTGTGTTTAAGCTTCAGAAGTTCTGCGGAATAACATGAGCTGCTTTTGTGAGCAGATAGTACTGGTTACTGTGGGGACGTTGAGCGCCCAGGAATTGTCTGAGACTAGTTAGCCAGGTCAAGGGAAGGACGGAATGAAGAACACCTGTGTCTTTCTTACTCGCAGGGGTGACAGTGTGTTCCACTTTTGAGCTTGTATCTAGGTGGGACTTGTGTACACTTCTAATGAAATACATTTCAGGTAAAATAGAAACTTTAGAGGATTTTGGACTCTTAAAATGAGTGTGAAATACTCCTTTTAACTCTTTGGATCTTAGATATGTTTGATATTGTAGCTGCCTTTTCCTGACCTTGACATGATACAGAGAAGAGTATTTTCTGATTTCCTAATGATATTTTCTTTCAAGCATTGAGGATGCTAAGGGTGTAGTTTTGTAGTTTCTTGACTAATTTTGGATGTTTTGAACAGCTTTCAGGAATTTACTGTTGTATTCCTTATACCTATTTGGATTATAACAGCTATATTTCTTTCAGTGCTAAGAAAAATCTAGATTTTTATAGCTTTGACATTGTTTAACAGTTAAGTGCTGTTTGCTGATTTATTCTGACTGTATCTTGGATGGCAGAGATATTTATTCATCCTTTCCTTTCAAACTTTATTTAATAAATAGTACACTTTAATGTATCTCAGAACAAAAGTTTACATTCTTTTTATGTATTTTATCTTTGTACATGGTAATATAAAAAGAATACATGTGATTGTTTTATCACTGTAATAGCAAATTTTGATTGGAAAATTCATGACTTCGGGTATTGTTTATAAACTTATAAACTTAATTTTTCTGGCCTATACATTAAACTACAGTTTAATGAAACTACAGTTTAATAGTTCTCTGGTTACACCAGCATTTCAAATGTGAATCAGCATACTTAAGTACTTTGATTTCTCCAATCTATTAATGTTTCTAAGTACATAAACATCAATTACTGGAGTGGGTTGCCATTGCCTTCTGCGAAACATCAATTAGCTCACTGAATTAAAGTTCACAAATGAGTCATCCATGTAATTTGTGACGTTTTGAGTTAGCAGGGCCATGAGGAAAGTGTGTTTTTGTTTGTGTGTGGGTTCCCTTATCTCACTGTCTTCAGGTGGTGATGGGGAGTTTATATAAGTAAAAGGAGGAGGCCTGGCGGTGAGCCTTGTGAAATGCTAGTCACTGTTACCAGGCTTATACTCTGGACTAGACTGCTTTCCCAGAGAAGTCTCTAGGAGTTGCAGACGGTATACTGTTGTTTTTCCTTTTATAAATGAACCTTTTAATTAGCAGAGTATTAATTAGAGTGTAACTTTTTTTTCGTTGGTGAAATATAATATATTGAAAACTCTGCAAAATGGACTATACACGCAAAATTTTAGAGTGAAGGATACTAAACTGTGAGGCTGGTTTCTTCAAAGATACAAAATAAATACTAATCAGTGGTCTAAGCAAAATCCAGGAAGGATTTGTGTTAATTTGACAAGTGGGTTTAGAATTCTTTAGCCATTATTTTTTAGAAACCAGCTTTGTTCATACATCCTTTCTGTAATTTGCTTCACTTTTGATCTTTGATAAAACCAGCTGCAATTTTGTTTCATTAACAAACTTAACTGGTTAACAGATGTTTGTTTTGGCTTGATTGTGTCCTTTCTATTAAAACCAGTGTAAGCATACATAGAAACCATGCTGGGCCTTTTCCTGTCTGTAGTTAGACAGGCGTTTCAGAAGAGCAACTTAATTTTATTTACAAGTTCAATTTTTGTCCCTCTGTGCTATTACAGTAGGTGTACAAACATTTTAGCTCTTGTTCCTCCTGTCAGGGAGGTCTGAGGTCTTTTGTTCTTAATCCTCCATCTGTTAGTCCAGGACACCCTCCCCCGCTCTTCTGTTTTAGCATTACGGAATCTTAGCATGCCGGAAAAAGGTATCGCAGAATTGGTAATTGAGATATCAGTGACTCTTCCACAGTTCAAGGGATGGAAAGGGACTAGCCTGGTAAATTTAGATAATGTCTTGCATCTTCTTTGATGTTGGTAAGCTGCCATATGGAAAGCAGTGAGGCCTGCAGGAAGGAGGTGAGCCTTGTCTGGGCTGTCTGTGATGCTCACAGCAATGTGGGCTGCGAGCCAGAGGCGACACTTGAATGTGTCTGTAGTACTTTCTGATGTCACCAGTCCTGAGTTTTGTCCATGGTTGACTGCCATGCCTGTGACCGTCTTGGATCATAAATGAGAATATGAATTTCAAGAAACGGAGAGTAAGGGTAATACTGGGTAAGAGAAACAGTAGTAAGAGAAGCAGAGAATTCGCAAACTAAAATCCAGTTTTAAGGACCTGCAGTGGTGATTCCAGTTTGATATTTGATCAACTTGTTTCCCAAACTGGTATTCTAATACCATGTAGGAGCTTCTACCTTATATCGAAATCCAGCTGCAGCTGTTGAGCCTTGGGATGTGAGTGAAGCAGCAGAATGCAAAATGTGCTAGTGGAAGAGTCTGCAGTTTGAAGAATATGAGCTATTCCAGCTACAGTGCTGGCCAGGCATGAGGAGGCTGGGGAAAGGTAGGCAGTGTAGGCAGCCTGCTGCTTCTCAGGTGGCTCAATGATAAAAAACCTGCCTGCCAAGTTGGGAGAAGCAAGAGACCCAGTTCAGTCCCTGGGGCAGGAAGATCCCCTGGAGGAGGAAATGGCAGCCCACTCCAGTATTCTTGCCTGGAGAATCCCATGGGCAGAGGAGCCTGGCGGGCTGCAGTCCATGGGGTCACACAGAGTAAGGACATGCCTGAGCACGCATCACTCGCACTCAGTGGGAGCCAGGAAGACGTCTCCCCCTTAACTTTGTAATTTATGAAATTGCAATACTGTAGATAAGTTGCAAGAGTAATACAATAAGTGCTGTATTTCTTTCCTCTAGACTCACCACTTGTTAACATTTTCCCACACTTGTTCTTTCTCTCTTTCCCCTATTGTGTGTGTGTGTGTGTATACACATATATTCATACTTATGGCTGAACTATTTGAAAATAGTAGCAAATATGATGTTAAATTATAATTACAATTATATATCAAGGAACATTCTCCAGTGTATCCACAATGGTATTATCTCATGTAGAAATTCAACAGTGAAACAAGAGTATTACATTTAATAGACAGTCACAGCTTCAGTTCAGTTCAGTTCAGTCGCTCAGTCGTATCTGACTCTTTGCGACCCCATGTATTGCTTCAGATGGCCCCAAAGTGTCGTTTATAGCTTTTGTTTTTGAGTTGGAATCCAGTTAAGCATCTTGCATCACACTTGGTTATCATGTCTCCTTTAATAGGGACCCGTTTTCCATCTTTATTTACTTCTCCTGTCAGTGACATTTTTCAACAGTTTCGCCCAGTTATTTTTGTAGAATGTCCCACAATTACTGTTAATTAGTCTGATTATGTCCTTATGATTAAGTTCAGAGTCAGTATTTTTGGTAAGAATACTACGTGGGTCATGTTGTATATTTCCTGTTTCTGGTCACATCTTTTAAGGTGGTCTTATTACTGGCAGTGCTTATTTGATTAGTTGCTTAAGGTGGTGTCTGCCAGACCTCTCTTTATCAAGGCACCTTTTTCCTTTTGTAATGAATAATTTGTACAGTATCTCGTGATCCTCTGAGACCATGTGAATAACCTTTCATCCAGTGTATATTAGTTTTCTGTTACTTGCTGTGACAGATCACCACAAATTTAGTATTTTGAAACACTGCAAATTTATTGACTTACAGTTCTTTTGGTTGGAAGCCCAACATGGGTCCCATAGGATTGCAGTCAGGGTGTCAGTGGTTCTGTGTTCCTTTCTTGGGGCTCTGGGGGAGAATCCGTTCCTTCACCATTTCCCGCTTCTACAGGCTGCTTGCATTTCCTGACTAATGGCCTCTCCCTTCACCTTCAGAGTCAGCAGCATCTCATCACTCTGACCATTTCACCATAGTCACATCTTTCCTCGACCAGCAGCCTGGGCAGCTTTTCAGGGATTCATGTGGTTAGATTGGGGCCACTTAGATAATCCAGGATAATCTCCCCATCTCAAAGTCTTTAACTTAATCACAGCCATAAAGGTCATTTTGCCGTGTAAGGTGACAGATTGACAAGTTCTTGGCATTAGGAAATGGCTCTTGGGAGAGGGGGTGGCATTATTCTGCCTGCCACACAGTGGATTCAATATCCTCACCTAAATCAACTTTTGCATAAGAGGTTGTGGATCTTTGAAGATTGTGGTGCTCTAGGGTAATAGCATGGTTTAAGTCTGCTTAGAGAGGAGTGAAGGCTGGGAGGCAGACGGCTTGAGTTCTAGGTCTGATGGTACATCCTGAATCATTTCCATGAGGGCAGGAACAGGGGCTGCCCCCGCTAAGTACCCCCACTTCCACTTAGCGTCTCTTTATTTCTGAGTCGAAGAACTGAAGAATGGGTTTGGCAGTAATAGCTTGGGAGTTTTTACCAATAGGAGTCTGGATATCCAAAATGTTTTCTAACACAGTACATTTAAAGTTGTAGATAAGGCTCTTTCATTTAAATACAGAGTGCAGGAAAATATATTGCGTATATAATGTGGGGGACTCTTTGGTGATATTTTGAAGACTAAGTAACATCTGAAGAGTTTTATGTCTATTATTTAAATCTGAATCCTCATAGAACTCTTAAATAGGCTGATAAAGAAACTGACTTATTTAAAAAAGAATAATATCTTGGTCACAATGTTATATGTCAGTTATACCTCAATAAAGTTGGGGGAAAAAAAGAAAAATATTCAGGTGAATGTCTATTATGTTCTTTCAGTTCTTAGTAAAAACTGAGGAGGAAAAAAAATCACATCAAGATTGACAAAGGCATTGAACCTTCCTTTCCTTTCATTCCATAGTGTTTCAGTAGAATCTTCTGCAGTAGCTGCAATTAGTTGGCATGCCCTGGTAATACTGACCTTTTCGGTTGTTAAAGAAAAACTGTTTGTTATCCGCCTGTAAATGTGCTTCCTAGAGCTGATAAAAAAAGATAATCTCATCTGATGGGCTCTGGCCCTCTGTAAACCTCCTTTCCAACTTATTTTCCACCAGCTACTGAAATACAACAAGATGCCAACAAGTACTTCCTCACAGAGCATTTATACCAACTTATATAAAATCATCTCTTTATTGGAAAATTGTGTAATGTCTTGCTTTCAATTTAGCATAGCATGTTGGTTAGCAATAAATCTTGTTAGGGTAGGAACACAAGCTATAGGCAGTTTGCAGAACACTGATCAGGGGCAAATTATGTGTGTTTTTCCAGCTTCTAAAAATTTCAGAGCAAGATGAAATAAATAGTTATCATCAAGACCACCACTTTCTAGGTTGTTTTACAATCTGACATAGTAGAATGTCACCGTGTATCTTGCAGTTAAGTGCCTTGACTCTCCTAAAATACGTTGTTTGTGCCTTGACTATTTCAGTTCCAAGTTCTGTCTGTGATACACAACAAAAGCAAAAGAATGTGGTTAAAACTTGGTACTTGTGCCTTGTAAAATAGCATAATAAACAGCTCAGATTTGAAGGCTGTACAGAAAACATGCAAGAAGATATTAGTATGAAATATTGATACTCAGTACTTGCTAGGTACCAGGTAAATTTCTAAGTATTTAATATACAAAATAACTTTACATGAACCCTGAGAGATAAGTCCTGTTATTGATGGAATTTTACAAATGAAGAAACACAGTCCAGAGATGTTTCCTTGCCCAAGAGGACACAGGAAGTGTCAGAGCTAGTGTTTCAGCCTGGCATACGACTTGGAGTATAGCCACTTCACACCTTCTAGTCTTCTCACTTACTTGGATGGAACCAGCAGATGCCTATTGAATTCTTATAACGTATAAAGCTTTGTACTAAGTGCTATACAACTTACATAGTATAAGCTGTATTCAAATTGTAGTTAGAATTACCAGTTGAAACATTCATAAACATACAGCTGTGCGGTACCTTTTCAAACAACCAGTGTGGTGATCTTCATTTTCACAGTGATTGAAAATTTATTTTCTTCAGGAATGAGTAATAGCAGCCAACGTTTATATACTGCTTACTGTGAGTCAGACACTACTTAAAGTGCTTTACGTACTTGCCTGTGATGTAGTACTTCTTTGCCTTCTTATAAGGGAGGGGACTGAAGCACGTGAGGTTAAAGGACTTGCCCAAAGTCTCATGTCTGTTGTGTGGCGAAGTGGAGCCAGGATTCAGGTCCAGGCGTCTTGGCTCCACAGTCTGTACACTTAATTGTTATGCTGCTGCTGCTAAGTCGTTTCAGTCGTGTCCCACTCTGTGCGACCCCATAGACGGCAGCCCACCAGGCTCCCCCATCCCTGGGATTCTCCAGGCAAGAACACTGGAGTGGGTTGCCATTTCCTTCTCCAATGCATGAAAGTGAAAAGTGAAAGTGAAGTCGCTCAGTCTTGTCTGACTCTTAGCAACCCCATGGACTGCAGCCTACCAGGCTCCTCCATCCATGGGATTTTCCAGGCAAGGGTACCAGAGTGGGGTGCCATTGCCTTCTCCGAATCCTTATGCTATATTCCCTTATATTTTCCTCTAGAAGAAAACTTCTTTTAAAGAAAGGGTATTGAAACGAGTATGCATTAAGTTCTTATAAACCTGGACCTCTAAATGCCTTTTAAGTGTTTATAATAGGAGTCACTGAAAAGACTTAAAATTTGTAGTGTGACCTCATCTAATGTAGCTTTTCCCAAACATCCTGAGGTAGAAGGAAATGGTACTCTGTAAGATGATAAAGATACTAATAATGTTCTGAGTTTTAAAGTTCCTGAGAGATTCTGGAATTTGACTCGCTTAGCCTACGGTTTCTCAAGATGGTTTGATAATGGGCCGTCCTCTTTCTCCTCACTCCTTACAGTAGCTGTTCACTTGTCTAGAAATCTTTACATTTGGTTAAACACAGCTTGGATAGTGCTAATGTCGGGTTATACTGCTAAGTCCTTTCCTCATGTCTCCCAAATACTCATCCCAAGGGAAGCCATTGACTAATTGACTTTGGGTTTGTGCTTCAGAACAGAAAGCCTCAAATCATCATTTTCATTCCTTGTCTGAGTTATGAATTAGTAAAGTGTTAGTCGCTGAGTCATGTCTCACTCTTCGTGACTCCATGGACTGGAGTCCACTGGGCTCTTTTGTCCATGGGATTTTCCAGGCAAGATTACAGGAGTGGCTAGCTATTCACTTCTCCAGGGAATCTTCCTGACCCAGGAATCAAACCTGAGTCTCCTACATTGCAAGCAGATTCTTTACTGTCTGAGCCACCAGGGAAGCCCTAATTTATTAAAACCATTGTGTAGTTCTTCAACTAGAGAATAACATTTTAGAGTAGCAGGTGGCCTTCGAGGTCGCCAAGTTCAGAGGTTTTAAGTTGATGTCCCAGTATTCCTTTTAGGGGGTTGTGAACTTCTGAAATTGTATACAGAATGTTAGGCTTACATGTTTTATGAGTATTTTTTGAAGCCTCTCATCTCTCCCCTCCTTCAGCAGGTCACTTGACTTTAGACCAGTGGTTTCCCAACTTTGCTGCATGTTTGAATCATTGGAAGAACTTTTAAAAATTCCATGCCCAGACCTCATCCCACCTGTTAACACACCATGTCTGGGTGGGAGGCAGGCACGAGAACTTTTTAACAATCTCTGGAGGGATGCCAGTGTGCAGGAAAAGTTTAGAAATCACTGCCTGGGGCTAACTTTCTTCTTTTATAGATGAGCAAACAGGGACTACTTTGTGGTTGAGGAAACAATCTAAATATGTTAATTGGACAGGGCCCCCACTGTTGCTAAAAGAGATCTTAGACATGTGAGAAAGAAGTCTTAGGAAAAAGAAGCTCTGGGGGCAGAATGCTTTGGTTCAAATCCCGACTTTTCCACTGGGCGAGTAGCCTTTGTCTTGGTTTTCCCAGCTGACAAATGGGGACGATAAAAGCATAGACTGCATAGGGGTAGTTTTGCTGCACTAGAAAGGGCAGCTGAACAGAGTCTAGCGCTACGGGAGGCACAGTTGCCCGTGGCCTCGCTGCTTTGAAGCAGAAGTGATGCCCTTATCACCTCATAAGGAAGGCCTCCTTTCCTACTGGAGACTCGCTGTAGTCACGCAGGCCACCAGTGGCTACAATTTACGTTTCTTTGTTGTTTTTCCCCTAATTTCTTGTTATTTAAATAATAAGAAAAAGAGTATATTTTCTAGGGTAATGTACATGTACAATAAACCTGTACATGTTTATTGTACAGGTTTTGAGAATACAGAAAAGTTCAGGGATGATAAATACTATGTAAATTTCACTCCAAAGATAACTAGCATTAAAAGTTTGTATTTCCTTCCAGTCTTTTTTCCCCTACCTGTGTATTTGTTCTATTTAAATAAAAAGATGTTAGCTGTATAATTTTGTATCTTGCTTTCTACATTTAAAATATGTTGTGAACCTTTCCCCATATTAATTCTTTGAAGTGTGACCTTAAAAGACTGGTAGTATTTCGTATGTCTTTGTTGCTTAACATTTAAGATGTTCGTAACTTTTTTACTATTACAACTAATCCTGCTACTAAAAATTTGTGTACGCATGGGTAATTATTTCTCATGGGATAGATTATTAGAGGAGTATACTGGGGCATAAACATTAATTCTTCTTCTATGACTTGTGAAATATATGGTAAAAAACGTTTCAAAAGGTAGTACCAGTTTACACTCTTGGGCAGAGTAGAGAGTCCCTGGGCATCCACTTGCTTCTTTAGTTCAGTTCAGGGGCTCAGTTGTGTCCGACTCTTTGCAGACACTGCACACACTGCACCCATGGACTGCAGCACGCCAGGCTTCCCTGTCCATCCCCAACTCCCAGAGCTTGCTCAGACTTGCTTCTTCACCCTTATTTATTTATTTGGCTGCACCGAGTCTTACTTGTGGCATGTGGGATTTAGTTACCGGACCAGGGATCAAACCCCGGCCCCCTGCATTGGGAGTTGCAGAATCCCAGCCACTGGACCACCAGGGAAGTCGCGGCCTCATCCTTACTTTTTATCTTGCCCATGTGGTAGACGGAAGAGTGGATCTCTCTTACTTTACTTTGTATTTCTGTGATTACGAATGACTTGCACGTTTCTGTTTAGCGGTCATTGCTCAGTAGCTGTAGTGTTGTGGTCATCCATCCTTCATTCCTGTGCCTGGAGGCAACCATCTTCAACTCTTCAACCATATTTAGTCATTTCTTCTGGAAGTTAGAGTTCTTTGTTTTTAAACAGCATTCTTATAATGCTGTTTCTTGAATTTCAGTTTTAGACATTTTCTCTTGACTTCTTGCCAGGGGAAATAAGGATAAAGTTCTCATACACCCTTCCCTTTCCCATTGCCCTTCTCATCTCAGTATGATTAGGTCATCATTTTTGCTTAAGTAATTGTATTCAGTGTGCAAATATTATTTAGTTGTGCCTTGAAGTATACTGTTATCAATTTTGGTGATTTTTGTTGTCTTTTTTAAATAAGTAAAGATTTGTTTATTCATGACCGTGCTGGGTCTTGGTTGCTCTGCGGGCTTTTCTCTAGTTGCCGTGAGCGGGGCCGCTGTCTGGCTGGGTGCACGGGCTTCTCACTGCGGTGGCTTCTGTTGCAGAGCGTAGGCTCCAGGGCAGGCGGGCTTCAGGAGCTGCAGCTCCCAGGCTTTAGAGCACAGGCTCAGTAGTCGTAGCGCATGCGCTTAGATGCTCCTCAGCATGTGGGACCTTCCAGGACCAGATATCGAACCCGTGTCCCCTGCACTGGCTGGTGGTTCTTTACCACTGAGTCACTAGGGAAGCCCTGTTTTGTTTTGTTTTGTTTAGAAAATTCTCCATCCTGAGTTCAGAGAGACATTTACTGTTTTTTCCTTCTAATTTTTTGTCTTTATACTTAAATCCTTAAAATCATGTGCAGTTTTAATTTTGGTAAATGGTGTAAGAGTCTCTAGTTGTTGTGTTGTTTTTAATAGCTGACATTGTTCCAGGATCATATAATAAAATTCTTACTTTCCCCACTAATTTATGATACCTTAAAAAAATCACATCATAACTTTTTATCTGTCAGAAAGCTAGATCTCTCTTAATACTCAGCTTCATTTTTACCTTTGACAATTTTGATTCAGTTAACTTTGTAACATTTATTTCACTTAACCTCATTTAGCCGAATTGTCTTCCAGTTTTGCTTTGGAATGTAGGGGAGGACAGAGGAGGCAAAAGGCAAGTGGCCTCTACAGTACAGTATTCCCATTTTCAAAGACTTATGGAGTGCATATCCCTGGAAATCATTTGCTGTCTAAATTCTGCACATCTCTAGAGCGCCTTAGCTAGCCTATTATGTCAGCCTGTATTTCACTAATTGCTTATGATTATTTTGTGAAACTGAGGGGTCAGAAAAGAATGTATTTTACCCAATTAGCTATTGTTTTTAATGACATGAAGTGCATTTGTCAGAGACCCTTGCTGTGTTCAACCTGCCACGGTTGGAAGAGAGTGAGTTTGCTCTTGGGCATGCCTGAGCTGGCGCCCATCAGACTGTCTCCTGGCCTGGCATTGGATCTTCCCAACTATCCCACTGCCATTCAGTATCGCCCAAACGTTTATACTTGGCTGTGAATTTCCTAAATTTACCTCTGTTGTTAAGATTTCTGTTTTGTTCCATTGTGATCAGAGAATACAATTTATATGATTTCAGTCCTTTTATATTTATGCCTAACATATGATCTGTCCTGAAAAATGTTCTGTATGCTCTTGAGAGGAATGTGTATTCCGCTATTGTTGTGTGATGACATCTGTAGATTATCTGTTAGGTCTGCTTGGTTTGTAGTTCTGTTCAAGACTTGTTTCCTTGCTGATCTTCTGCTTGATTATTTTATTATTGAAAGTATAATATTGAGGACTCCAACTGTTACTGTTGAATTGTCTGCTTCTTTCATTATTACCAGTTTTACCTACTACTGAGTGTATTGTCAGGCTCTGTTGTCAGGTGTGTGTATATACATGTTTAAAATTGTTATATTTTCTTGATACATTGACCCTTTCATCATTATACAGTATCCTTATTTTCTTTCAGTAACAATATTTATGTTAAAACATTTTTTTCTGATAGTAATATAACCACTTCACCTTTGTCTGGTTATTATTTTCGTGGTTTATCATCTTCCTTTCTTTTACTTTCTAATTATTTATATCTTTGAATCTAAGGTGTACCTCTTGTATAGCATAAACAGTCCTGCCATGAAGACTTGAATAAAAGTATTTGAATCTGTGTTCTGTCTTCTTTTGGATATATACCTAGGTGTGGAATTGTTGAGTCATACCGGAAAAGGCGATGGCACCCCACTCCAGTACTCTTGCCTGGAAAATCCCATGGACAGAGGAGCCTGGTAGGCTGCAGTCCATGGGGTCGCTAAGAGTTGGACACGACTGAGCGACTTCACTTTCACTTTTCACTTTCATGCATTGGAGAAGGAAATGGCAACCCACTCCAGTGTTCTTGCCTGGAGAATCGCAGGGACAGGGGAGCCTGGTGGGCTGCTGTCTATGGGGTCGCACAGAGTCGGACACGACTGAAGCGACTTAGCAGCAGCAGCAGCACGATAATACTGTGTTTAATTTTTTGAGGAACTCCCTAGTTGCTTTCCACAGTGGCTGCATCATTTTACATTTCTACCAGCAATGTTTTGAGAGTTCCAGTTTCTCCACATTCTGACCAACACTTGTTCTTTCTCTCTTTCTTAACTAGTGCTCCCTTATTCTCCTTTTCAGAATTTTCACAGTTAGTTGTGCTTATTTTTCCACATAGACTTTATTTATTATTATTGTTTTCTATTTGGTTGTGCCACACGGCTTGTGGGCCCTTAGTTCCCCAACCAGGGATCGAACCTGCACCCCCTGCATTGAAAATGTAGATTCTTAACTACAGGACTGCCAGGAAGTTCTCCACGTATAATTTAGAATGAGCTGTTTAGTTTTCAAAAGCTCTTGTAATTTTATTGGAGCTTTTAGGGTATAGAATGGCATTCTTACAATAATACTAAAGCTTCTACCAAAGAACAGATGTATCTTCCATTTTTTGATATGTTTTATTACTTCAAGTTTTCTTTATTGTGGAAAATTTAAAGCATATGAAAAATCAAGAGCAATGCTCACGCATTACCATGACACTAATTCCTCATGACTACTCAGGTTTCATTTATATTCCTACACATTGTCCCTAGCCCCTCCACGGCTGAATTATTTTGAAGCAAATCCAAACACATTTTGTTTATAAATATTTTTGTAATATAACCATTATCATCCATTTAAGGTCCTGTATGTGAATGTAAGTGTGTAGACTGAGTATGAGCAATGTGTACTGAAGGATTTTAAGTTTCTGTTAAATTAATTCCTGGATATGCTATTTTTAGGGTGCTATTGTAAATAGAAACTTGTTACCCTTTCTAATTGACTCTTTTTAAAATACAAGATAGTTTTTTATTTTTTAAATACAAGATAGCTATTGATTTTTATGTATTAATTTTGTATTTAGCCACCTTACTGAGTTCTCTTTTTGTTCATAATAGTTTTTAGTTATTATCTTGGGTTTTCTGGCCAAGTAATGCTGTATTGGCAAATAATGATCATTTAAATTATATTTCCTCCTTGCTAATTTCTATATCTGAAATTTTTCTATAGTCTGTTTTTATCAGCTTTATTTATTTATTTTTTTTATCAGCTTTAGTACTTCCTTAATGATGTTAAAAAATACTGGTGACAGTGGATATGTTTTGGGGGAGTACTTCATTATCTCTCAAGTATGATACTGTCTTATGTATTTATCTTGTTGATAAAGAAATTTATCAGGTATAGATTTTTTTATTTTATTCAGTATCTTCTCAGCATTTATGGAGAGAGTGATTTTTCTTTGATCTTTAATATGATGAATTATAATAACTGATTTTCTAATATTGACCATTCTTGCTTTCTGAGTATGAATTGCAAATGTTCATAGTGTGTTATTTGTTTAAAGATTTTAATATTTTAATAGCAAAATTTCCTGGCATGTTTAAAATTTTCAGTCTTAGTAAGTTCACTCACACATTTTAGAAACATGTCTGTTCCGTAAAGAAGCATTCTTATTAGTAAGGTATTTCCTTGTGCCTTTTTGTTAAGCTTGTATTAGAGGACAGTATTCAATATTGTGTGTGAGAGAGAGAGAGAAAGAGAGAGAGAGGGAGAGGGAGTGCACATGGGGGCTTGAGGAAGAGTTATAACACAATATTGGGTTTTAGAAGCTATGATATAATAAATTGTAATGCATGATATAGCCACATCTTTGTTGTAACAAACCATAATGTAATAGTTTTTACTAAAACAATTTAAATATTTTTACCACTAAATTGGAATCAACATGTCTATTTTTTTTTGTAGAAATGTTGATTATGATTTAATGAGATAATGCATTGGAGCACCTGACTTGGTGCCTATTCAGTAAAAGAGATGAGCTAGTTATTTTGGACATGTATAAACTCTGAGAAAAATTTTTTAATTATTTTATTTGTAGCTTTGAAATTTTTAATGAAGCACATTCTGGCATATACCTCTCTCTTCTGACAGTGATCTTTTGACTGTCCTTTTTCAAGGCCTAATCAAAAAAGAGTAGGTATTAAGTGTTTTCCTTATAGCTTTGCATTCTGTAAGTTTAGTTTAATAGCAGAGGTTAAGTTTTTTTTTCTTTATTAATTATTTAGATTACCTATCCTCTATTCTCAGGGTTTTGGTTAGTTCAGTGTTTTCACAAATCCAAGTTGTGTCTCCATTACAATTTTTGCCAGTTTCATATACCATCTATTAATTATTTTCTTAATATTTTCTTTCTTATTGCCCTACTAAAGGGATAACAACCAAATGCCATGCATGAATTCTGTACCAGAAATTGGGGGATAATTAGTTATGTTTGAATTTGGGCCAGATTTTATGGGAAATTTCCTGGAGAAAGAAATAGCAACCCACTCCAGTATTCTTGCCTAGAGAATCCCATGGACTAGAGGAGCCTGGTGGGCTATAGTCAATGGGGAAGCAAAGAGTCGGACACAACTGAGTGTCTAACACGTACACTTAAGGGAAATTAAGGCATTACTGGTAATGTTCTTCATGTGATAATGGTATTTTGGTCATCTAAGATTATCTCCTTATGAGTTAGGTAATACCTTCTGTAGTATTTAATGATAAAGTGTCATGCTGGTGCAGCTGACTTTCAAGTGGTTCATCAACAACCATAACAAAAGTATGTGTGGTTCCCCGGTGGCTCAGACAGTACAGAATCTGCCTGCAATGCAGGAGCCCCGGCCTTGATCCCTGGGTGGTGAAGATCCCCTGGCAAAGGGAATGGCTCCACACTTCAGTATTCTTGCGGGGAGAATTCCATGGACAGAGGAGCCTGGTGGCCTGCAGTCCGTGGTTTGCAAAGAGTCTGACACGACTGAGCGACTGACATTTACACACACATGTGTATGTTTAGATAGATAGAAGATGTAGATAGAGCTATGAGGCAAAATCTTAACAATTGGTGAGTTTAGGTGAAGGGCATACAAGCATTCATTGTACTTATACTCTTCTATAGGCTTGAAATTTAAAAAAAATGTAAATTTGGAAAAATAAATATAATTACAGTACTCGCTGTCTGTGGGGTTGCAGATTCGGACAAGACTAAGTGACTGAACTGAATAGTACTTGTTAAAAATTAAATGGCCTTATTTTCTTTACTTTGATCTACTGCAAAAGGAAACTTTTCATTACTGTAAGTGGAAAATATGTATTCTATATCATAAACAGAAGATAGTTGTGAAAGTTATTATTTAAAAAATTTTAATTAAAAATATATTTGTATACTGTTATCTGCCGGGAGCCCAGGCTGGCCTCTCAAAGATTTAGCAAATGTTAGAGAGGTGTTAAATATGTATTAGCACCAAACTGAGACTTTCTTCTTGGCTTAATAAGAAGGTATGAGAGAAAATTGCAAAGGGAACAACGGTTTTCTTATTCTGGGTGATGTAGATTGCTTCAAATTATCTTGAATCTCACCTCAAAGCATCTTGAATCCTACACTTTGAGAAATGCTGCATCCATTGATTTTAGTGTAGTGTGTTAGAAAGAAAATAAACTTGTATACTGTTTATAGTTCCTATTATGTCTTTGTTTTTAAACCTTCTGTGTTGAATCATCATCAACATCATTATTATTGGGTAGTTTTGATCACTACAGATGCATGTCTAGCTGAATGGCATCTTGGCCTAAAGGCAGATGTCAGATTCTGCAGTCTAAATAGTTAGTGGTTTCTTGCTCTGAAGTTGCTCTTGTCCTTGGGGTTTTCCTGGGGTTTTGATCTTTTTGTTTTCCTTTCTCTCTTTATTTTTTTCTTTCCTGCTACATTGTCCCTGCTGTTATTTGGAAGCCACTAGGTCGCTTTGCCTCTTGAACAGTGAAAGGACCCAGATCGTGTCTGTCTCACATTTTGTTATCCCAGCACAAGACTCAATTGAATAAAACATATTACCCATCTGGCCTGGAAATCTCAGTGGCACTCAAAATAACTTACTAACAAGTTGTTGGATCATGAAATCTTGAAATTTTTCTGAAAGTTCAGCTTCTTTGTAGCTGTTGCTAAGAGAGAAACGTCGTTGACATGAGGGACATGAGGACATGTCTGCATACGGCCAGTTGTTTTATAGGCATTTGGCTCTGCCGCCTTGCAGATGGTTAGACTCTGGGTGGTGGGTAAATGTGTGCCGATTATCTTATTGAATTAAGGTAACCTTTTGTCATTCATTGAATTCTGCAGACCAGTTGGTCAGTGAGCAGCTGCTCTGTGTGGCTTGGTTTGGGTTTGGAAGCACACAAAGGCTATCTTAAAGGGTGGTCAGTCTAATCCAGGTATTCAACAAAGCAGGAGCGAAAGCCTTCTTCCTCCTTTGACACTGTTTTCTATTCTGACGGAAGCAAATGAACAAAAACGTTTTTGCTTCTTGCTCAGTTAACTAAATGATTTAAAGCAGTGATTTATTGAGTGTTTGGATGAGTGCATTTTTGTAACCTAATGTTTTAAGTTGGAAAAATTATCCTATCATAATATTTGATGTTAGAAGCATTCTAGTTTTAGGGCAGAGTCTGTGTTTGAAAATGCTTGGTAGACTAATGGAGTTGTTGTCTTTTTAGTTTATTTTCACAGATATCCTGGAAACCAAAAGCATGCCTTCGTGATATCATCTTTTGGCAGATTCCGGCTGTATAATTTTTGTAGGGCTCTTTTGTTTTGAATCTGCCATATTTTTATATGAATTCTAGTCTCAGTTTCTGGAAACTGTTTCAGGAGGCTTTATTTTTAATAAAGGGGTTCTAAATTGTTTTTAGTAAATTGCCAAAATTGTGTGGCTCATTTCATCTTTAGGAAAGTTTTTCTTGGACTCATCTTTTTGGCTTTACTCAGAGTACAGCGTAGGGGGCCTCAGAGAAAGTGACTGGCCACTAGTTGATTTCCTTGTTGTCAGAGAGAAGTCATTTAACAATGATTGATGAGTCATCTGATTTCTCTAGTTTGGTCATCTGTTAGGCCTGGGAGACTTTTGATTCAAAGCCCACTTTTTCATTTGGATTTATATGCTAGTAATGATCATGATGTCTATCAACATTTATTAAACACATACTGTGTGCTAGGCTTTGGACTTGGTCCTTTACATATGCTCTTTTCTTTTATCCGCTCAACAGCTTTATGAGGTAGATCTCATTAGTTCCATCTCAAGAGATGATGAAACAGCCTCCCAGGAAGGGTAGCTCGTCCAGTGTCACGCAGCTTATTAGTGCCTGGGCCTTAGTGGTCCAGGGCTCTCAGCCTCCAGGGTTTGTCCTCTCTCTTGCCATGCTGCTATTTTAATGAAGATCTAAGCCACAGATTTTTGGTCAAGCCTTAGAGTAGGCAGAAACTTCTTTAGGGCTTTAGATTCTGTCTGTGCTTATCTTAATTATGGTGAAAATAATAAAGCAACATTAAAGGAAAATTTTGAAATGTGAACACTGTCCTTAACATTGCCACCCTCACATAACCATTTTATTTTGTATTTCTCTTTCAGATTTGTCTCTATGCATGCCCTTTTATATAACTATAGTCAAATCATATCCATAGCTGTATATTCTGCTTTTTTTAAAAAAATACTATTAATTCATAAATATTTTCCATTTTAAATGTGATTCTTTTAAAACATTTTTCCTAATCTCTTTGAACCTCCCATCCAAATGAAGTCCCTTAAGTAATTCCAGCGAAGTACCCGATACTTTATCTTATCAGCACTTATTACAGCCTACAACTGCATATTTATTTGTCTGGTTATTATTTAACTTCAGTTGTCCCCCTAGGTGGAAGAGCTCCATGAAGATGGAGGCCTTTTTTCTTTGTTCACCTCTGTTGAGTGAGCGCAAGGAGTTATATTATTTATTAGCTAATATTAAATTTTTGTTTGTCTTTTACTCCATTGCAGGAACACAGAGTCTGTCCAAAAACAGTTGGACAGATTTTCACCAGACTTGGAGAGTTGTGGCAGAGTGTGTTTAGGATGATCAGGAGATGTGTCGTATGTTTTCTGATCCTGTCTGTGTCTGAGATAGCATACAGAGACTTAAGAAATGAGACCTAAAAGCAGAAGTCCTCAGGGTGGGTCATTGGAATTGCAGCCTATGGTTTACATTTTAGAGTTGAGTAGCTTCTCACTTGGGCTATTCCATATCTTAATCTAGAATGAGGGGCAAGCAGCAGTCTATTTATTGATGACCACTGAATCTCACAGTTACATATCAGCTCATTTCAAATAGATCCATTTGATCTTTTCATTTTCACTTTGCTTCTTTAAACATGAATTGTCTTTTGAAAGCGATGATTTTAATCGCCACTTCTCTTCTGTGAAACACTTGTGAGCTAATGGAACAAATTAAACAGTGCAGGTGTTTATAGTACAAAAGACATGATCTATCGACGTCTGAGGCTAGAATTTTGTTAGAAGAGACTCTGCTACTGTATAGCACAGGGAACTATATTCAGTATCCTGTGATGAACCATAATGGAAAAGGATATGAAAAGAATATATGTGTATAATGAATCACTTTGCTATACAGTAGAAGTTAACACAACATTGTAAGCCAACTATACTTCAATAAAATAATTTTTTTTAAAAAAAGAAGAGACTCTGTATGTTATACATAACTCTGTGGGATATATAGTGATTATTAGGATGGTCAAAAATAAATCAGATACTCGAAATGTGTAAGCAAGCCAACTGCTTGGTAATTTAAAAATCTTGGCAAAGTAATCCGTAGACTCCTGCAACTGGAAAAAAGTTGAAAGAGTCAAATAAAAACAGTTCATTTTCAATCTCTGACATTTTAAAAACCAGTTTTGAGTTTAGGGTAGAAGGTTGCCCTTTAGAGTGTCTGGACAACAGACAGACTGGAATCCATCTCCCAGCCACCACCCTCCCTGGTTCTGGGGGCTGTGTTCCGGGCACAGCCTGCTACCAGGGCCCTCTTGTTTCTCCTGCAGGCTCAACCTGCTCTTTAGGTCCCATAGAGGATGCTTCAGCCCTTCCTGTCTTCTTCCCACCACCCTATGCCACCTCACCCCACATAGCCGAATATTTGCCAAATAGCCACATGCTCTGGTACCTGTGCTGGATGTTAAACCAACAATCAGATGTACATGCGTCCTGTCCTGGACGTGTCGGTACACGGCTACACGTGTCAAGCTAAGGCCAGAGCCAGCACCACAAGAGGAAAACTACCACTGAATTCATTAACGGAGAATACACCCCTTAAATAGCCTTACGTTATGCACCGGCCTTCGCATCCTAGCAGACTTTTCACCTCTTCACGGACAGTCTCCTGGTCTCCTCTGGGCCACTGTAGCACTGTGGTCCTTATTGTCCATCCTGCTCCTTGGCACTGTCTGTAACTCGTCAGTTCTGTGGGCGCTGACATTCTAGGCTGATTGTCAATTCCTTGGAGAGTGAGACTAAAGCTTAAATTGATAACATCCATGCTGCCTACCACAGGGGCATACTTAATTCAATTAAGAAATCACAGACTCTTGAGGTTGAAAAAGACCTTGTGGGTCATGGGGCTGAGCCCGCGCTTGAGTCTCTTCTGCAGAATCCTCCCAAGTGGTCATGCAGCCTCTGCTCCCGCCACAGGGAGGATGGGGCCCCTGTGCCCAGAAGCAGCTTTTGTTCTAGGTTCTGTTGGTATCTGAATGCTCGCATATTTTGAGCTGCTCTCTCCTCTGGGTCCAAATAGGGCTGAACAAGAGCGAGAAGGGAACTATTGAGAGCCTACTCTGCCAGATACGGTGCTGGCATTTCACTTAGGCTGCGGTTCAGAAGTGAGCACTCACTGTTGCTCAGCTGTGCGCCCTGGTTCACTGCTCCTCACCTCTATTCAGGAGCCTGTTTCCCTTTGTTTCAAAGGACCTGCAGGACCCTCTGCTCCCACGTGGGCTAAGAGCGAGGCATTATCCTTAATAAACATTTGAGGAAATTGAGGCCCAGAGAGAGTTACGGCCACACAGATGGGAAGCTAACCCCGTCTTCTGACTCCAGAGCCAGCCCTGTCTCTAAAATATTGTGGCCTTCCCCTTTCAAGCTGAAGACGTGGATCTTTCTCACACTCGAAACCACCTTGTGCTGGCCCGCTAACCCCTCTTGTCACCATTGATCTTAGAAACCTTCACAGTGCTTCCCTGAGGGTGTGCATTCACGCTGACTGCCCCCGGCTGGGCCCACAAGCGACTGCTGTCCCTTCAGAGGGGAAGTGGTCTCACTGAGTTGTCCCTTCCTGTGTGCGATCTTACACAGTGAGGTCTTGACAAGGCCACTCTTTTTAAAGAGCCGTTTGTTTATTCTTTCATTTATTCACTCAAAAATATTTATTGAGTGTCTACTCTGAGCCAAACACTGTTCTCTTTTCACAGAATTAGGTGCTGATAAGCAAATAAGCCAACAAGGTATATACGGACTGTTAAGTGACAGGAAGGTAATCAAGAGTGAAGTGAGACAGAGGAAAACCAAGGATGTGTCTGTAGACACTGTGCCCTGGAAGTCCCTGGGTAGAGATGAAAAGATGAGGAGGGGTCGGCTGTGGAAAGAGCTGAGGGGCTCCAGGAGGGAAGGGAAAGAAAAGGGCAGCTTGTGTGGCTGTAACCGAGAGAAACAGATCAGCAGGGAGTTTAAAGTTGGGGAACAACAGAATCTGACTTATGTTTTTAAAATTATCCAGAGACCTGACACCTACATGAAATGTGCAATCCTGGATTGAGGTGGGGGAGGTAGGAAATGTTAACTCTAAAGGACAGTGCTGGGATAAATGGCAGAATTTGAATACAAACTGCATATTAGATAATAGTATTGTATCAATATTAAGTTTCCTAAATTTGGTAACTCCTTGTGGTTATGAAAAGAGTGTCCTTGTTCTTAAGAAGAGTGAAGAGTCTTGGTCTTTGCAGCTTATTCTCAAATAGTTCAGGGAGGAATAGAAGGTGACAAATATGTTAGAGGACGTATGGCTGTTTATTGTAATATCCTTGCAACTTTTCTGTGGGTTTGAAGTTTTTTTTTTTTCCCGAAACAAAACTTTAAAGGTCTCTGAGGCTGCTGTGTATGAGAGGAATTACAGGGGATCACCTACTCCAGTGTTCTTGCCTGGAAAATCCCAGGGGTGGGGAGCCTGGTGGGCTGCCGACTATGGGGTCGCACAGAGTCGAACACGACTGAAGTGACTTAGCAGCAGAGTAGGGGTAGACAAGTCCAGAAGGAGGCTGTTGGGATGATGGAGACGTGGATTGCGGTGTCACAGTGGGATGGAGAGAAGAGGACAGATTTGAAATGTGAATTGGAGCTAGAATTATTGGAACTTGCTGATGGAGTGGATGTGGTGGCCTGGGGAAGAGCAGGAGGTTGAAATTGTCTCCTTAGGGGAACAGATTGAGTTCCAAAAGAATCTTCTTCCCAGAGTACTCTCACCCCAATCCATTCTACTGAAGGCAGCCACTTTATGAGTAGTTAACATAGTGATTTATTTTACAGGTGAGGTGAGGCTCAGGGCTGTGAAGTGGCTCATTTGAAGTTGCCAGATGTAGGCAGAAATTTTACTCTCTTTACCCAGAAGAAACAAAATATAGGCATGAGTTAAAAATGTTCTTCAAACTGAATCCTATCCCATCCATTGGTTGTGAAATTGATGTTGTAGTTGTTAGCAGCTTTAGAACACATGTATACCTGTGGTGGATTCATTTTGATATTTGGCAAAACTAATACAATTATGTAAAGTTTAAAAATAAAATAAAATTAAAAAAATAAAAAAATAAAAATAAAAAACAGTAAAAAAGAAACGTTGTAGCATGTCCTGTGTGGAAAGGATACGTAATGTTTCATGAAACTTCAGTTTTAGTTAAATATGTACATATGTGTATTCTCATCATGATATAAAATGTGTTATTTACTTTGAGTTACCGTTGAAAATTGAAGCACCATGCACAGGATCATTGTAAACAGGTCTTACAATCCCCGTGGCAATAAGAAAGCAGAAGATAAACTCACTTGGGTGGCTACTGTTGGCTGTCCTGTGTTTATTTTCTTAATGATTGATGGGCTTTAAGTCAGTGTGTTTTTTGTGGACTTCATAGTCATCCTCCCCTTCCAGTCTTGGAGTCTGCAAATATTGAGTGCCTGCCGTGTGCCAGGCTGTTGTTCTAGGCAACAGCAATGAGCAGAACAGCTCTGGCCCTCAAGGAGCTTATCTTTAAACACGTTACCAAGTGAAACTTTAAGATTCCTTCAGTTTTGTGAGTGATCGGTGCTCTAAAGGTTTAGGAGGACTGATCTAGGAAGGCCTCTCTGAGAAGGTGACATTTGAGTTCAAACCCAAGTGAAACTGAAGGTGCAGCTTTGCTTCAGGGAAGAGTGACCCAAGCAGAAGCAATAGCCCAGGCCAAGGTCCTGAGCTGGAAACAAGCCAAGGGTGTTGGCGGGACAGAGCAGTGGCGAGGGCATCAAGGGAGAGTGGAAAGGGAGGAAGTGAGATTTAGGATATTTTTTTTGGAGACGAAGCTAACAGGACCTGTTCGCTGTATAGCACAGGCATCTGTATTCAGTATCCTGTGATAAACCATAATGGAAAGGAAATATATAACACGTATATAATGGTGGTGGTGGTTTACTCACTAAGTCATGTCCAACTTTCGGCCCCATAGACTGTAGCCCGCCAGGTTCGTCTGTCCGTGGGATTTCCCAGGCAAGATTACTGGAGTAGTTTGCCATTTCCCTCTCCAGGGGATCTTCCCAATCCAGGGATAATTGAACTAGGGTCTCCTGCATTGCAAACAGATTCTTTACGGTCTGAGCCACCAGGGAAGCCCTAGCGTAGTAAAACCATTGAGTAGTTCTTCAACTAGAAAATAACATTTTAAAGTAGCAGGTGGCCTTTGAGGTCACCAAGTTCAGGGGTTTTTAAGTTGAGGTCCCAGTACTCCTTTAAGGGTGTGTGTGTATATGTGTGTGTGTGTGTGTGTGTGTGTGTGTGTGTGTGTGTGTATAGAGAGAATAGCAGTTCACTCCAGTATCCTTGCCTGGAAAATCCCAAGGACAGAGGAGACTGGCGCACTTTGGTCCATAGGGTGGCAAAGAGTCAGATATGACCGAAGTGACTTAGCACATATATATATATATGGGTGTATATATACACATACACACACATATATATGTATAATTGAATCACTTTGTGGTCCAACAGAAATTAATACAACATTGTAAATCAGCTATACCTCAATAAAATTTAAAAAAAAAAAAGCTAACAGGACCAAATAATGGATTGGATATAGGATGTAGAGGGAAGGGATACAGGGATAAATCTAGGTGGATGATGGAGCCATTTACTGGTAAGGAAGACTAGAGGCTGATGTAGAAATATGATTGTAGAGGAAAGTAATTCAGTAGTTCTGTTCCTGGCCATGAGTTTCAGAGGCCTGTTGGACAAACAAGTGGAGACCCAGGGTGGTCAGTTGGATGGTCAAAGTCTTAGGTCAGAGTCTGAACTGGAGAATTTGAGAGCCATTAGTATATAGCTGATATTAAAAGGACTGAGATTGGATGAGCTTCCCGGGGTCAGGCTGCGGGGTTGGGTAGGCCTGGGGTGGGTGAGCTGGGAGTGTGGATCAGAAGAGCAGAGGCCTGGGGACAGAGCCCAAGGGCAGTTAAGAGAAAGGTGGAGGAAAAGCTCTGTGAGCACCTGGAGAAGATGTTTTATGGAGGGAGGGGGAAGGGCCCAATATCAATTTATGTAACAGCTGATTCCCTGCTTTTTTGAGCCCTGGACTTACTAGCAGTAAGTGAATTTATTTATTCTGAGACGTTACTTCTCTGTGTGAGATACATGTTTTTAATTTTTTTATTTGATAAATTAGAATAGTACTCATTTCACAGATCTGTTTGGTAAATTAAATTAGGAAATGCACACAGTGTTTCAAACAGTCCCTGCCACACAATAAGAACTCAGTAACTCCTAGTTTTTTGTTGGAGTGGTGCTTATTGCAAGAAATCAGTTTTAAGGTCTATATTCCAGGTTAGCATAGAGGTAAGTAGTAGCAGAAATGGCTGTGTGTGCTGTGCGATAATCAATTTGGTTTAGCTAGTTCTCTGAGATATTTAAGGAGTCTTGCACAATGAGGGAACCTTCTTACTCGATTAAGTAATAGAAAATTGTCTTTTTCTCAGACATTTAATTTGCTGTTTCTTCACCACACATTATCCTTCCTTTGTTTTTTGTTTTTTGGCTGTGTCATGCAGTATCTTAGTGGGATCTTAGTTCCCTGGTACTGCTACTGCTAAGTCACTTTAGTCGTATCCAACTCTGTGAGACCCCATAGACGGCAGCCCACCAGACTCCCCCATCCCTGGGATTCTCCAGGCAAGAACACTGGAGTGGGTTGCCATTTCCTTCTCCAAAGCATGAAAGTGAAAAGTGAAAGTGAAGTCTCTCAGTCGTATGGGAATCTTAGCGACCCCATGGACTGCAGCCTACCAGGCTCCTCCATCCATGGGATTTTCCCTGACCAGGAATCAAACCTGAGCTCCCTGCCTTGGAAGCACAGTCTTAACCACTGAACTGCCAGGGAAGTCTCTGTCCTTCTTTACTTTCAAGGTCAGGGGAGATATTAATTTATACCATACTGCTACCTTGTCGAACAAATTATTGTGTAAAGGAGCTTCTTAGATTTGACAAATGAAATCTCAGGAGGAACTCGTTAAACCAATAAAATTAAAAATTCTAATTCCCATTGCTTTCTAGTGTGTACCATTTTATTCATCTCAAATAAACATACAAATTCAAGCATCCTATAAGACAAATAGATGCCTTTTTAATTAGTGGCTCTTTATACAGAGTTTTTATCATCATGAAAGTTTTAAACCAAGAAAAGAACAAATATTTGCAGTTGCAACTTCATGTCAACTTTGCCCACTCTTTGAACAGCTCTGAAAATGTAAATGTATCTCCCATTTTTTCACTATGGCAGTAAAAAAATATGCTTTGACTTCTTAGGATCATGTCCCCTCTGTTATGTATGGAATGTGGGAGATACATAGAAGTGTTCTTTTTGGTGACCGATGTTACTGTTTCTCATGCAAAGACTTGTTTATCAAAAGCTGATCTTTGCTTGTGTGTGTGTGCTTTTCATGGTACTATTTCTTAGGCATCTCCAAATACTAAGGCAGAGTTTTATTTTGAGGAGTTATTGCTTTGTTAAATATTGTAGAGAATTATTTCTCATTTAAGGAGGCCTTGTAGTCCATGGCAAAAGTAAGCCAACTACAAGGGTTTCTGGGAGCAGAAAGAATAATGTAGTGCTAAGGTTTTATGTGTCAATGTGGGCAGTGTAATACTTTACACTAGATTTTTAATGATGCTTAAATATGTGGTGGTTTTAAGATCCCATTTGAAGTGAATAAGCTCTTTAGAATTCATTGAAATAATTTAGAAAAGGGGGGAATTATTTTGCCAAGATTTGAGAGATATGTACTTTTTTCCAAAGCTTTACTATGGCTTTGATGCTGCTGAAAGTGGCTCTGCCAAATTTCACCTTTATATATGGTGGTTATACTATGCCTGGAACCAAAAAATGATTTTAGGTGACTTAGGTGATTAAAATATATTTAATATATGAATCTTCTTTTCTAAAGTAACAGAAATAAGATGAAAGACTAGATAAATCCTATGTCTAGATTGAAATAGTTAGTTCTAAACATTCTGAACGCTAAGGGGAAAGAGAAGCATGGTTTTTAAGATTCTCACTGTCAAAAGCATAGAGCTATGAAGAGAGAACATTTCTCCAGCCTTTTCTGAACTTAAGGATAATATGTTTTTGGATTCTAATTCTATATAATCAACAGTGAGTAATAACATTGACAGTCTCTCTGCCCACTGTTTCCTCTCCCCTCAAAGGTAAATACCCAATTATAAAAATAATGCATGCTGGTTGTACAAAAGTGTAAAACAAATAAAAAATACATCTGTCAAAATGAAGTTTCTCTGAATGACACCTCTGTCTGAGTAGACATTTCTCAGTTCACAGAAAGGGATGGCTTTAAATCACAACTCAGTGGCGTTATTTGTAAGGAGCCATGATGGCGAGTTCAGCACATAGTTATTGGGCATCTCAGATTTGCCAGTGTTAGGGATACAGAAATGATTAAGACACTACTCTTTTCCTTAAGAAACTCAAGGATAAATGGGCTTCACTCTTTGTCAGTGACCCATGAAATATTTCTGTCTGTTTCCTGGCTACCTATTATGGGTATAGTATGTACTGGCCAACCAGGGAGACTCTAGTTGGGTGCATTGGTTACTCAATAAAGAACTAGTTATGAACTAACGTTCATGCTGATGCTGTGTTCTAAGTAAGTGGGCTGGGCATGAAGAAGGAGAGAAACTTGTTTTTCTAGGCAAGGGTTTGCAGAGGAAGGAAATTTTAGGTTGAGATTTAGTGTCAGAGTGCCCCAGACAGCCCCGAAGTGGGGATGGCATTCTAGGCACAGGGCATAGTGAACCCAGAACTTTGGAGGTGTAATCCAGAATGCACGTTTGGGAGACGGATAAACAGCAGATGGCCGAACAGAGTGTATGGCTTGGAGGAGGGGGAGTGTGAGGGAGGATGAGGCTGAGAGGATGGTAGAGCTGTGTCCAGTGAAGAAACTTGGATTTTATTCTGTCAGTAGGCTTTTAAGCGGAGGAGGAGAGATTTGTATTTCAGATACATGACCGGTGAAGTGTGACAGGTTGATTGTCGGGCAGAGAGAGTGGAGGCAGAGAATAGTGTGCAACTGAGGTCAAGGAGAAGCGTGGTCTCGGGTGTGGAGCAGTGTCCGAGAGGACACACCAAAGTACTGAGACGTCTCTAGTCTATTGTGTGGGATGAGTGAGAAGAGTGGGGAGCAGTGGTTGCTGAGGAGAGGGCGGGTCTCTGGGAATACTGACATTCAAGGATCAGTCCAGGAAGGGGGCCTGGTCTTCATTTTATTAGGTATTTTGAGCAATTTTACTTTTCGTTTTCTCCCTGATCAGCAAATTTTTTTTTCATTTTATTTTTAATAATTGTATTATAGATATCTCGACTACTTTGATCCACAAGATACTTTATTATCTAATACACACACATATACGTTAATATATAAATCTTTATATAGAGAGTAAAGCCTCTTTATAATAAACTTAGACTTGTTTATACCCCCCTTTTTTTTTTTTTTTTAAAGAAACTGTGGTGAAGTTATATGTGCCACCATGTGGAGCTTCATCTTGTCCTCTCCTCATTTAGGCAAACTGGTGCATCTTTCAAAGCACCCTCTCCAGCCCTGACAGCCCTGGGTCAGAGGCTGGAAGTCTTTGGGCTGGTGCTAGGTCCTGGCTCCTCTGCCTCCTAACTGTGAATGTGGGCCTTTCACTTTTTATCTCTGAGCCTTAGTCTGCTCATCCATGAAGCAGAAAGATTAAGTATCTATTGAAGCTTTAAAAGTTAAAAAACATTTGTTGATTCAAAATGGAATATTTCCAAGAAAACTATATGACATTTTGAAGAGGCCATTTTGATATTGTAGATTTGACCTTCATGCCTCTTTCCTGACTATGAAACAAACTATTAACCTTTCAGCTTTAAAACATTTCCTAGTTGTATACACAGCAAACCAGCAAATACCCCTATCCCAGGTCTGATCCATGCTGTACTCCATCCCTGAGTTTGTTTTTTTTTTTTAATAAAATATATATACCTGGTATAAAAATGAGAACAATTCACTTTTTAATATTGTTTCTCATGATTTCCTTTAAACCTGGAGTAGCCTGATGACTCTTTCTCAAGAAGTTTCACAGATACTGTAGGTAAGGGACATTGGATAGTAGAGAGTCAAGAGCTTCAGTGGAGGTTGAACAGGCAGGGGGTTTTTGTCTCCTGCAGCGGCCAAGGTGGGCACTCCAAGGCTGCCAAGAAGCCGTGATTCCACCTTTGCATCTTTCTGCTTTCCATCCTTAGCACTGAGGCCTTCCTCACACTCGTCTCGTTCTCACAGTGTAGCTTCTTTATGTGTAGTCACCACTGCTGTGTTCCACCAGGGAGAAGAGGGAAAGGGCCAGGTGCAGCAGCACAAGCTTTCTCCTGGGGAGGCTTTTCCTTTCTGTTCAGGAAATGGGGCATCTTGTCCACCACAGGGGCCTGTGCTTGTACTTCGTTGCCTCAAGCTAAGTCGCATGGTCGTCACAAGCTGCAAGTGCTCTGGGAGGTCACGAGTTTAACTTTGCAGTCTCTCTGGTTTGAAGGTAAAGAAAAAGGTGGTGAGAATGAGTTTGTGTCAGTCATTCTGTTTAGTATCTGCCCTTGATAGGGTGACATTGTCTTGGTGTAGTTACTCACTTCAGAGTCTTATTTAGGGTGACCAACTATCCTGGTTTGCCTGGGACTGAGAAATTTCCTGGGATGCAGAGCTTTCAGTACTATATAGCCTGGACAGTCCTAGGAAAACCAGGGTGGTTGTCGCCCTAGTCTTACCATATTCTCTTGGGCCTAAAAATACAGAAGTGAGTTATCTCTTGAAGATAAAATCACCTTGGCTGGGCTTACAAAGATTGAAAGGCAGCTTAATAATTTAATTTTAGTACTAATTTAATAGTATCAAATATTTAATTGTAAATTATACAAAATAATTATCAGATTATTAAATAATAATGATGTACAGCAAGAAATAAGTGATATTGGATCCATGGAGCATACTGGAAGCAGAAGCTGCTTAGTACATCTGAGCTTTTGACAAAGGGTCTTTGGGCTGCAGTGTTGCTCAACTCCAGGGGGGCTTTGTTCACTCCAGCCTGGGGTGAATTCTGTAGTGCTAATGCTGTTCAGAAAAGCCTTTCTAAGGAATTCCCTGATGAAAGTGAAAGAGGACAGTGAAAAAGTTGGCTTAAAACTCAACATTCAGAAAACAAAGATCATGGCATCCGGTCCCATCACTTCATGGCAAATTGATGGGAAAACATTGGAAACAGTGACAGATTTTATTTTCTTGGACTCCAAAATCACTGCAGATGGTGACTGCAGCCATGAAATTAAAGACACTTGCTCCTTGGAAGAAAAGCTATGACCAATCTAGACAGCATATTAAAAAGCAGAGACATTACTCTGCCAACAAAGGTCCATCAAGTCGAAGCTATGGTTTTTCCAGTAGTCATGTATGGATGTGAGAGTTGGACTATAAAGAAAGCTGAGCGCTGAAGAATTGATGCTTTTGAACTGTGGTGTTGGAGAAGACTCTGGAGAGTCCCTTGGACTGCAGGGAGATCCAACCAGTCAATCCTAATGGAAATCAGCCCTAAATGTTCATTGGAAGGATTGATGCTGAAGCTGAAGCTCCAGTACTTTGGCCACCTAATGCAAAGAGCTAACTCATTTGAAAAGACCCTGATGCTGGGAAAGATTGAAGGCGGGAGGAGAAGGGGATGACAGAGGATGAGATAGTTGGATGGCATCACCAACTCGATGGACATGCATTTGAGCAAGCTCTGGGAGTTGGTGATGGATGGGGAAGCCTGGCATGCTCTAGTCCATGCAGTCACAAAGAGTTGGACATGACTGAGTAACTGAACTGAACTGAAGGAATTCCCTGTGGTCTCGTGGTTAGGACTGTGCACTTTCACTGCTGAGGGCCCAGATTAGATCCCTGGTCAGGGAATTAAGATCCCACAAGCCACAAGTGGCAAAAAAAAAAAAGCCTTTTTAACGGGAACAGACCAAGTTCCTGGTCTCTCTGCAGGTGAAGCTTCTTCTCTGGACACGGCAATTTTGTTTCTTCACCCTTTCTGAGCTTCTGTTGCTGACAAGTCTCCCCTTCTGATAGACAGTCTTTGGATATTTTATTGTCTTCAAGCAAATATTTTTTTGAAAAATTGAGATATAATTCATATATCCTAAAATTCACCCTTTTAAAAGTATACTGTTCAGTGGTTTATTAGTATATTCACAAAGCCATGCAACCTTTACCACTACCTAATTTCAGAACATTTTCATTACAAAAGGAAACCTGTACCCACTTGCAGTCACCTCAGCCCCTGGCAGCTTCTAGTCTGTGTACTGGCTGTTTGGAATTTGTCTGTTTTGGACCCTGCATTTGAATGGAATCATACAGTTTGTGGCCTCTTTTGTGTCTGGCCTCTTTCACTTAGCGTAATGTTTTCAAGTTCATTCATGTTGTAGCATGAAGCAGTGATTCATTCCTTTTAATTGCTGAATAACATTCCACTATATGGATATGTCATATTTTGTTTATCCATTTATAAGTTGGTAGATATTTAGGCTGTTTCTACTTTCTGGCTATTTACCGCTACGAACATTTGTGTACAAGTTTTTGGGTGGACACATGTTTTCAGATCTTTCAAAATAGATCTATCTATGTGCATGTGTGCTAAGTCGCGTCAGTCGTGTCCGACTCTTTGAGACCCTGTGGACTATATATAGCCCTCCAGGGTCCTCTGTCCACAGAATTCTCCAGGCGAGAATACTAGAGTGGGTTGCCACGCCCTCCTTTAGGGGATCTTCCCTATCCAGGGATTGAACCTGCATCTCTTATGTCTCCTACTTTGGCAGGCAGATTCTTCACTGCTGAGCCTCCAGGGAAGCCTGAAACACACCTATATTCTCTTAGAATAAACCTAGGAGTAGAATTGTTGGGTCTTCAGGCAAATCTTACTCTGATTCTTTAAGGATACTGTGTATAACTTATTGTTTGACTCTCATTAGATAGCATTAGTTTTCCAAGATTGGGGGTAGATTAGAATTCCCCTCATTGGCTCTCTCCACTTCATCTGTAGGCTTATCGTGAGGCTTTCCTGAGATCAACTTGTGTAAAGTGAAGTGCTGGCCTGTAGCTGCACGTCCCTCACTCTTCTGGCATTTCCACTGCCCTTAGCTCCCTGCCTTCCCTTCTGGCCAGCTTCAGACATCCCAGACTCCATCTTCTGTCCTTCTGTCAAAACATAATAATTTGATATCTTTCACTGATACTTTTGATTGACTGATTATACTGAAAACAAGTATATGTTATTTCAGGCATCATTTACATGTTCAACTCTATGCTGCAGGCCAACACACTGTAGGGGTGGAGCTTTAGATGCCAAAAGCCCTCCTAGGCTTCCTGCTGAGGTTGACCTTGAAGGCAGTCTTAATGTAGACAGGCCCTTGGTGGGTGGTCTACAGGGGGAAGGGTATGATTGGAAAGACCCTCCCCTCTCCTTTCCCTGATGCTGAGACCCAGATCTGGATGTGGATGGGCTTCCAGAATCCTCCCCTTCACCTCACTTAGGGCCTGGAGCCCTGCCCCTCCTTCAAGATTTCCTCTGCTGTCATCCCTTTCCTGTTCAAATAGAAATTCCTCATATTTCTCCTCTTGCTGTTAAAGTAATCTGGCTTACTCTCTTTTTTCCTCAACCTCTTCCTCAAACTGTCTGATGCATATTTTATATTTTCTTGCATGTTTGACTTTTAGTTAATATTTAATGATAATTTCATTCTGCAGCCATCTTCTTATCTGACATCCTGGAACTCATCCCTGGGCTCTCAATTCTAGCCGCTGATAATTACGTTTTATAAAAAAGAAGTGTGATATTTGGATATATTCTCTTATTAGTAAAGGTATTACTGAACGTGAGGCTAATGCCATGCATCTGTAACAAGCTGTTCCGCTCTGTGAATACTAATGTAATTTAGAGAGAAACCTTTCTTTGTTAAACACTTTTTCTCCATGGGCCACATGTTTCCAGACCAATTTCATAGTAATTTGTGGTTTTTTAGGTATGTCAATAGAGATGCTGTAGCCAGAATGCCAGGATTTGGTTAGATAAACATTTTATAAGATTGCTTACTTTAAAAAATTATCTTTGTTTAAAAAAGTTAATTTCTTCCCTAATATCTGGTAAATCGAGGTTAAAACATTAGTTTTTTTTAATGTTTTAAACATTTTAAACCTGGTTTCTGAGAGTTGATATATTAGTGCTTTCTTTTATTTACCTCCTTCTGAATTTTAAGAAATCAGTACCAGAATCTTATGGATTTTCTTTATTAAAAACAGCTAACTAAAAATTTCAGTGAATGATAGTGTGCATATAGTAACATATTCCTCATCATTTATACACTATTGGGAGAGTGACTCATGCACTGTTTTTGCTTGAGTTTCTAAGAGTTTGTAAAAAGTTTACAGACAGTCAGCAATGGAATTGAAATAATGGATGTATAAAATGGGAGATTAAGTTGTTTCTCATCTGTTTCTCTCTTACCTGGGTGAAATTTTAACCTCTTAAAAATTTCCAGTAAAGTCAAGATCAGTACTGTGAGCCCAGTATGGTTCTACCCATCACGGTCTTAAGTGTTTCCTGTCCCGTCACAGAACATGTATATTTCCAAAGGAAAAAATACAGTTTTGTTTCATGATGATAAACAGCTCTTTAAGGGCAAAGGAGTCAGGCGTAAAAAGATGGTCCCCATTTTAGGACTGTGAGGTGCGGCAGCAGGAAAAGGGAGATGCAAGTTAAAAGCTCCCCGTCCGTTGCCTGCCCATCATGCCTCCTGCTGCCCTCCTGGCAGAATTTTAGGGATGTATTTCAGTTAGTTGGAAATCATTGGCCTTAGCAGAAAACTGACCTGAAGACAGTCAAATTGTTTGTGACCCACTTGACTGGTCCTTAAGGTAGAGTACATCTCAGTAAGAAGTGGTAAATGAATGACCTTGGGTAGTAGGTAAGGCTCAATTTCTTAGACAGGGTGGTGGACAGCCCAGTAAGAATGTCACAAATATACACTCAAAATGTGTAAAATTCAGACTCTAATGTGCCGTTTTATACCTTGACTGTCCTTGGTAAGTTGTTATCTTGTCTTTACCTTCAGGCCTCTTTTGTCTGTCCACTGTCCACCGTGGTTTTGATTTTTTTTTTTTTCCGTTGTTTATTTATTGTCCCTCTTACTGATTTCACCGTGGGAAAAACTTTTCTGTCAAAGTGATGTAACTTGCTTTCTGGATCTTTTACCTTGAAGTCTCAGTGTTCCTAGAAGTCTGCAGAAGATCACTTTTCTCTCACTCCCCATGTGTGTATTTTATCTGTTAAGGAAAGTGACATTTAGTGGGAAGGGGTGGGAGATTGGCCACATAGAAGAGGCTTCCTTTGTTCTAATTTACATACTTAACATATTCATGGCAACCTTTCTCCTAGTTGCAGATTCTGAACTCTTAGAGATTTTGTATGTACACGTAGTAAAATCCCTGGGTTGAAAAAATTTCTAAGTGTTTTCATACTTGGCCCAAGACATTAAGGGTTATATAAAAATTAGTTCCTTAAACGACCATTAACCAGAAATTTTATCTGGCCAGACAGAGGAGACATGTAACTTAAAGTATGCATTGCCCTCTGCCTAGCAAACTACTTTTGGCAACCAGAGATAGATGAGAACTATGCTGTGTTTAAATTTTTCATTGTCATGAGACAAATCTATTATTATAAAAGCTCTGCTGATCAGTGAGTGTTTCCTTCTGTTGATTTAATTAAAGGAGCAGTATATTTTTAATTTAATCATGGCAGTTTGATGATCTGATACTTATTGGATGCAAGCTAAGAATTGTTCAGTTTTTCAAGATTTATATTGCATCTAGAGTGGTGCTGCAGAGAAGGCAATGGCACCCCACTCCAGTACTCTTGCCTGGAAAATCCCATGGGCGGAGGAGCCTGTTAGGCTGAAGTCCATGGGGTCACTAAGAGTCGGACACGACTGAGCGACTGAACTGAACTGAAACAGCGCTGCTGTTAGCCATAGGGAAAGTCTTATTTAACAAAGGAGTAAGTTTATCAGACCTAAATATATTAGAAATGAACTTCTTTGAGAAAGCAAATGAGTCCAAAAATAACTCCAATGTAATTAATTGAACAAATATTTAGAAAATATTTCCTGTGTGTAAAGAACTATACTAAACGTGGAGGCCTTAGGAGTGAATTAAACTTAGGTGGTCCCCTCAAGGAGCTTTCTATTTGAGTCTTGCTGGGGAGGTTTTGATAAGCTGAGGGGGTGAGCTCTGTCCAAAGGAGCCCAGAATGCCAAGCCAAGTAGGGTGTTATCATCAGACTATTGAAGTCAGGATTCGACTTCAGGGCTTTGCAGCCTGGCTGGGGCTATAACAGCCCAAGAAGGAACTGTTTACATTTGGGAGCATTAAGATCCCAACATCCAAGATTAATCTGGAATGAGAGAGGGTTGAGGTGGGACTGGGATTTCTCCAGGTGTACACTGTGAGAACCTCTGCTGAGTTCCAGATGTGTTTGAGCAGGCCCCTCAGGTCTTCAGCGTTTCTGAAAGATGGACTTTCCCAAGACTCTGGAAAGCTGGAGGGAGAGATACTGGGCATGAATCCCCCCACACCCCCACCCCACCTCTGCACACGCATTTCTCCTCACCTCTTTGAGGAGGGATTCTTAATAAATGCCAAGTTCGGCTCAACAGCCAGGATTATTTAATGTATATAAATATTCCCTTAAACAGAAGTATAGAGAGTGTAAGTAAGCCAGATTTTTAAAAAACTTGCAGCAAGAACTCAGCTTTTTTCCCTTTCAACTGACAAGATCCTGAGTTCAGTTGGCTGTACTCCTAGTTGGAAACCCAGGGGCAAAGGAAAAGCCACAGGAAAACAGGCTGCATCTGCTCCTGCTCTGTGTAGCCACCTCACTTGTCCATTAAGTTCTGTGATTTTAGCTAAATTAATCATGAATTTAGAGCAGAGAGGTGTGTGTTCCCACCGATCTGTGGCCCTCCGCAACCCTGCGTCTTCCCAGTGAGCCACTAGGCACTGCTCGGGAGGCAGGGAGCTCGGAACCTAACTGTCCTGGGCCCTCTTTCTGGCAGTTGGGTGAGTCATGAGGGCCTGAAGGGTAACGCTCAGGCAGGCGGGGAGCAGTAGGTCATAGGCTGAGAGGGAGGCCGTGTAAACAGTGGCGAGCTGGAGTTAGTGATCTGATCTCATGGTGCAGATGTGGAGGGAGAAGGGCCAGGTTTTTCCCCTGGGGACAGGAGCCCCTGTCACACAGACTGTGTCTTGGCAGCTGGGCCTGTCAGGATCCAGTCACCAGAGCTACCTGCTGTGGGCACACACTCACTCTGGGTTTGTTTTTGCCAGGTCAGGGATGCAGTGCCACGTCCCTGTCACAGTCGGTTACCTCTGAGGCTGTGGTGGGTGTGGGTGTGTGTGTGTGGGCTTGGGTTGGCAGTCTCCACGTAAGGTGTCCAGACACTCGTGGTTCAGAAACTCAGCCACAGAGAGTGGGATGCTCGCCTCTGTGTGTCTGGGCCTTGGTCTCTGGCCTTGGGTCAGGAGTCAGGCTGACTGGTTTGGCACACAAGCCTGGAATAGGTTAGGCTTCTGCCTCAGACATTAAGGAAGGGAGCTGGCTGGTCCTTCCTGGTGCCCACTGGCTGGCACCTGCCCATTTCAGAGGTGGGCTCAGGATAGCTGTGGAAATTTTCCAGTGTTTGGGTCGTGGGAGTGTACGCCTTCTCCCCGTAAGCACTGCCAGGCCAGAACCCAGCAGAATTGCAAAGAATGAGTTACTGTTAGAAGAAAATATTTCCTATATGTAAGTAAACTCAGGTACAGATGGGAAATGATGAGTAAATTGGATTTGCAAAGATTTGAAACCTCTGTATCACCAAAGACAAAATCACAAGTATAATTAAAGGACAAGTAGGAGACTAGGAGAAAATAGACCATGTGTAATAGACAAAGGATAAATGTAGAGCGTATGAGAAACCTTCTGCAGAACAATCAGATATTTTTTTTCCTGTTATATTGACAGAAGTTAAAAAGATTAATAATGTTCTGTTTTGGTGACAGAAAAAAATGGATGTACTTTATATATAGTGAGTATATAAATTGTTCAGGTGTTTTTGGAAGGCAGTTTGACAGTGTCTATGAAAATAAAGTCATATACCTTTGATTCAGTAATTTTGTGTCTAGTACTGTATACAAGGGCACACACTTATTCTCTCTGTGTGAGCAGTGGTGAAATACTGGAAAAGCTAAATGCACAGTGGTATAGCCAGCGTATAGAATATTATGCCACGCCTAGTAACAGTGTGGTAGTGCATCTGTATGCAGCTGGTATGGTAAGCTCTCCCAAATACATTCTTAGTGAGAAAAATAAATTACAAAATTATCACATTATGTTAAAAAAAAACCTCAGAACTAGATCTATATGTATTGTATTTCATAGATTCTTTATGTATTATGCATATGAAATCTATGTACAAAATAAATCCATTTCTGTTCTAAATGTATTTCATGGATTCCAAAGCATGTTTTTCACATTTTAACATTTTTTAAATCAGTGCGTCTATATATATGGGGAGATAGAGCTGCCTAGTTATCTGTGTCATCTGAGTCATTTTTCCCTATCTTATATTTGATACTCAGCTCATCCGAGACTGTAAGGCTTGCATGGCTGAGAGATTGTTCAGCCTCATTAAGAAGGTAAGGAGCTGTGAAGAGGCAGCGGGAGAGAATTGAGTACTGAGGTCCAAGAGAAGCGTGGAGCAGGCGCTCGGCCCAGGGCCAGCCGGCATTGTCGCCTTTCCTGTCAGTGTGAAAGGTTGAAGGGCTCAGTCTACAAGGTGGTACCAGGTTAGCCAGGGCTAAGAACCGTGGGGTTATTCATCTGCTAACTAGGGGTTCCGTGGGACAGGCCTTGTCAGTGGTGTCCCTTCCACTGTTTGATTAAGGTAATGGTACGGTGAAGCAGGAAACAGGTCAAACGACAAAGCGTTAAACTCAGTGCTTCTGAAAGAAAGTGCATTGTCTGGGTGGAGAACCAAGTCCTGGTGATGAAGAGCCAGAGGAGTAAATGAGCTTTAATACCTGAGGCGGTTAACAAGGCAGACAGGAACCGTAGGTTGGGGGTGGGGTCTGCCCTGTTCTGGAGGCCTGAGCAGGAGATCTTTGTACGCAGCGCATAGTGTGGGTGTCTCCCCATAAAGTTAGAGCTACGTTGTGAAGGTAAACACAGACTGTAGTGCTAATGCTGTAAACTAAGTGAAGGTCGCTCAGTCATGTCCGACTTTTTGCGACCCCGTGGACTGTATGGTCCCTGGAATTCTCCAGGCCAGAATACTGGAGTGGGTAGCCTTTCCCTTCTTCAGGGGATCTTCCCAACCCAGGGATCGAACCCAGGTCTTCCACATTACAGGCGGATTCTTTACCAGCTGAGCCACAAGGGAAGCCCCCTGTAAACTAAATGACTGTTAAAAAGGTACAGAGTGTAGTTTCTTGTAAGAGGTCAGCTGGGGCTCTGGGAGCCAGAGGAAGGGAAGAGCACTCCCTGGGAAACCCAGGAAGATTTCTTGGCCAAGATGTCATTGGGGTAGTCACTGGAGGAAGAGTGGAATTTGAACCCCTTGACTTTTAAGGAGTGATGCAGGAGGAAGGGGAGAAGGGCTCATTGCTGTGAACAAGGGCACAGAGGAGAATATGAGGAACTGGGAGCAGTACCGCTTGCTGGTACAGGCATGTAAATAGGTAGATGGAAAAGGTAGATAAAAGGGACGCAGGAGGAAGTAAGATTTTAAAAGGTAGGTTACAGCTGGGCCATGAGGAGCTAAGAAGGCCAAGTTTAGAAGTTTAACTTTGATTCAGTAGGCACATATTTTACATTGAATCCTTTGGTTACAGAGTATTAAATATTTTTGTATCATCATTGGTTAATTTTTTTTAAAGTGGTCATTTCCGATTTAGTTTTTGAGGTTTTTTTTTTTTTTTTTTAATATAAATATTCAGATCTTGTGTGTAGAGCACAGGGGTTTTGGGGTTTTTTCCCCTCGTGCACATGGTTGAATTTTAAAATTACATGTGTTCTATAAACTTTGTTTTTACTCTCTGCCTTCCAGCATTTGCAAATAACCACATCTCTTTCCCAGGAGATCATAAGAGATCCTAGCATTTATCTCCATTCAGTGAAAGTGAAGAACCGAGCCCTGTATGAAGAGGTGGAATTGAACATGAAAGATTTACTGGGAACATTGTTTAGGGAAAGCTGTGATCCCTGTCCCTTTGCTGTGACGTGATTCCGAACAGCTCTTCCGGTCCTGGCAATTCTTTACAGCCTTTCTTTTGAACTCAGCCCTGCTTCCGTTGCCAGCTTAACCTCGACGTTAGCTGGTACTGCTGCTTCGAGGGCTGTCTTTGGCAGGAAGCCTCCAGGCATTTTTCTGGTTTTGGCTCCCCAGGTACCTTGCTGAGCTGAATTGATCGTATCTGCAATGTGGAGGACCTAGTCTGAAATGTGGAGGGTCAGTTTGGAGTAGGAAAATACAGTAACAATTCTTGCTTTTTCTGCCACAGTATATAACTTATCAAATCCTCTTGTTTTCCCCTTGATGGTACAAGGAGTTGCACTGAAATGGTTATTCATCTGTGTCTGTGATGTTTTTAAAAATAATAATTTCACTGATATGTCACAACATGCATTATTTATTACTTTAGTAAATGGATAGTTTAACAAGCAGCAATTTACAAATTTAAACATGACAATTAACATGATCTGACATAAAAAATTAAATAATCTCCTGGCATCTTTGTCATCAGTGTTGCATTAATGATTTTAGCCCTTCTGGGAGCTTTCATTTTTGGTTGACTCTGACTGATGATGGCAGACTGCGGTAGTGATATGCTTTTATAAATTATTTTTTAGTCGGAATGCTATTAGCATGTAATGTGGACTTGCAGAAATAAAATTGTTTGTCATTGTCAGTGTTGTTTTGACCTATATTCTGGTTCTTTAAGGAAGAAGATAAGGAGTGTCTATAACAGACACTTGGCGTCCACTGTGGTTTGCCCACTGGTGTGCCATGGGGAGGGCCTGCCTTCTGCTATGGAAGCTGGTGCAGGTCAAATGCGCGTTTCCTGGTCTTGCCTCTTAGAAGTTACAGGAGTGGGCTCACTCCTTAGGCTCAGCCTGCTGACTGCTTTCACCCTGGAGCTTGAAACTGGAAAGAATGGTGTAAAATGCAGGGACCTTAGTAATGGCAGCAGAGCTACTAACATGGCCAGGATTTCATCTTCGTGTTTAGTCCTCATTGTACACATCAGTGTTGATACAGGTGGGCTTAGCTTTTACTGTTGTATGTTTCGCACTGATACCTCAACCCTGCTTATGTGCACACGATCGAAAGTTAAATGACAATGAGCACTGGGTGACAGACCGTTCAAGCTATTGTGTCATGACACTGCCTGCCTGCCAATATTTTGGGTTCAGCAGGGTTGATTTCTTTTTCTGTGCAGCAGTGCTTATCGGTGCAGTTATTTGAATATTTAATAGAGTTGAATTTTAAACTCTTCTTGGAGGAATTTTCGACTTCATGGAAGTACCTTGAATACCTGATAAATGAGTACCTCAATTTGATATAGCCCTTCTCATTTTTTATCCTATTAGTAAGGAAATATATATGGTAGTGTATTAAATGGGAGTTTTTCTTTTGCTTAAAATTCTGGCCAAGGTCCAGAGCTATAACCGATAGGTGGTAGGCACCCATATAGTCTCAAGAGAGATTCTAGAAGCATCTATCATGGGACTTGTAAAGGGGTGTCTAAATAGGTCTAGCAACTGTTACACCCTCCATCCTGCAACCCAGCCTCTGTCAGTAAAACTGGAAATGAGTTACATGCACGGAACTCCTAGGAGGAGAGAATGCTTTTCCTTGAGGGAAAGGAAGATTTCGCTCTGGGTGTCATTCTCTCAAGAGAATAACAGAAAGACTGGGATGATGGCTAAAGGAGATTGACATTTTATTGAATCACAGTCACCAGCCAGGTGCTGCTGTGGATTTAGGATGAAGTCCTAAGGAAGAACTCCTGAGGGAGTGTGGCATGCCTCTCCTGGAGTTTGGAGGTGTCTGTGAACAGAGGCTGGGGTCTTCCTCTCACCTGGAACTAGCTGTGTGGCTGGAGCTGCCTTGGGTGGGGAGTTGGGGGAGCAGTGTGTGGAGAGGGGGCAGCAAATGCCAGACACTTCCTGCCAGCTAGGAGGTCTGCTTGGAGGCCACCACTGAGTCTTCGTGAAAGAACTTCCCTGCATGTGCTGACTGGTGTGGGACCCCAGCAGAAAGAGGCTGTGGATGAATCATGGGCAGGAGCTGGGAGAGACGAGCCAGAGGGCCCCTTGCCTGCCTCAGCGGGAAGGAGGATCCAGAGACGGGGTCTCACTGGAGAGATCTGGCATTTGGGCTCTAGCAGTTGGCAGGTGTTTTACAGGCCAGAGGACCACAGACAAATAGATGGGCATTTCCTTTTCCTTTTTCTGCCATTTGCCTCTTTTCATTCTCTGGCTCCCCACACTTTCCTCTCTGCTGGTCTTAGGGGAAGAGCTTCACATTAGATGAAATTAGCTTTGATATGGATTAGACTGGACTTTTTAGTACCCGAAAGTTTGACTGTATTTAAGATAATTTCTTTTTTAAACTCGTAACTACAAATATATAGTTCTAAGTTACTGAACTTGGAAAAAATCCTTTCGTGATGATACAGTCAACATTCTCAGCACCAGTAGATTAGAGCTGGGCTTTATAATTAAGTGCACTTTCACTTATTTTGTGTCCTGCAGATTTCAGGTGTACAGCTTGCCAACAGTTACTTTGTCAACTGAGAAAGGTGAAATTTCACTATAAACTGAGCATTGTAAACTTGCTAACTAATTTTATAGCTAGTACAAGTCATGGCCCTGTGATGGCATTTGGGACCCCTTATGAAGTAGCCTGAAACTCTGCAACTTTTCATTGCTTTTTTGGAGTGTTTTTGCTATTATTTATTTTTAAAGTGTGTGAAAAACATTAAAATTTACCATCCCAACCATTTTTAAGTGTAAAGTACACAGTACAGTATATTTTTAAAGTGCATAGTTCAGTAGTGTTAATATGTGCACGTTGTCATGTAACAGATCTCTAGAACTTTTTCATCTTGTAAAACTGCAAGTCTATACTATTAAACACTATTCCCCTGCCCCTTTTCCCCCTTCCTCAAAACCCACGGCAGCCACCTTTGTGCTTTCTAAGAGCTTATTTTAGATACCTCATGTAAGTGGAATAATCATGTAATATTTATCTTTTTGTGACTGACTGTTTTCACTTAGCATAATATCCTCAAGGTTCATCTGTATTGATGCATACGACAAGATTTCCTTCCTTTTTAAAGACAATGATATTCCGTTTGATGTATACACCACCTTTTCTTGACTCATTCATCCGCTGATGGTCATTTGGGTTGGTTCCGCCTCCTGACTGTTGTGACTAGTGCTGTGGCGAACATGGGTATGCAGGTGTCTCTTTGAGATCCTGTTTTGAATTCTTTTGACTATGTTCCCAGGAGTGGAATTGCTAGATCACATGGAAGTTCTATTTTTAATTTTTTGAGGAACTTTGTACCATTTTTCCTAGTGGCTGCACCATTTTAGATTCCCACCACAGGTCACTGGAGTTCCGATTTATCCACGTCTTCATCAGCACTGGTTATTTCCTTTTCTTTTGATAGTGCCCGTCCTGATGGACATGACGTGCTCGTGGCATTTCTTTTATGATTAGTGACGCTGAGTATCTTTTCTTACACTTGTTGGCCGTTTGCATATCTTCTTTGAAGAAATGTTTGTTCAAGTTTTTTGTCCAGTTTTGAATCTGAATATTCGCTTTGGATCATTGAGTTGTAGCAGTTCTTAATATATTCTGGATGTGGCCCTCTCATCAGATATAAGATTTGAAGATGTTTTCTCCTATCTCATAGGTTGCCTTTTCACTGTGACTGTCCTTTAACTGTATTTTTTTTTTTTTTTGCAGTTAAAACATTGATCATAATGATTAAATATTTTGAAATACTGAAAAGTTTAGGAAATAATATGACAGACTTTGATCAGATCTTCAGCATTTTCCCAGTAGGCCTATTGAGTAGTGCACGAAACTTGAATTAATTCCGTCATTTGACTAAAATGCTCTTCTCCCATAATCCGGTTGGCATCAGCCGTTCCAGCTTTGCGCACTCCCTCATCATTCCTCCTTATTCTCTCCACTCCTCTCTGTCCAAAGACGCCTCAAAAATACCGTCTCATCCTTTCGTCTGTGCCCTTCACACACACGGGTTTCTTTTGTATGGTGTAAGGCGAGCCTTATTTTACCTCGTGTTCTACCTTTTCATGCTCCTTTAAGACTCAGCCAGTCAACCAGCAGCTTCTCCGATGTGCTAAGTTGCTTCAGTCCTGTCTGACTCTCTGCGGCCCTGTGGACTGTAGCCGCCAGGTCCCTCTGTCCATGGGGATTCTCCCATGGCAAGAATACTGGTGTGGGTTGCCAAGCCCTCTTCCAGCGGTCTTCCCAACCCAGGGATCACACCCGAGTCTCTTATACAGTCTAGGTTATCTGGAGGTATTATGAGGGTTTTTATACTTTGCCCGCTCCAATCAAGCAGTGTAAACTTCTAAAGCGCCCAGCTTGTCCTTGTCTCTTTAGTCCTCATTCCCGTGGACCTGCCACAATATCTAGCCCATAGTGTTTGGCGTGTTTAATGATTATGGCTAGAGAGAACAAATGCCTTTTTAGAAGTAGCAGAACTTTTTGCCAATTTTGTGTCTAAGTATCCTTTCTCTTCTAATTTTATCTGGTAAAATTTTGGCAGCTAATTGTAGATTTTATGAACTTACATTGGATTGCTTTTGTCTTCTGTTATAAAAGCAATAATTAGAGGAAATGATCCTTTTGAGAGGTTGCTTAATGAATTCTGCTTCTTTCAAATGTGCTGCTTTAAATCTTATTTCAAGTAAACTGAACTAATGCCCAAATTATTTCACTGTAGATTCCAGAGTATTATGATTAATTTCCTTCCATTAAATTCCTTTGCGTCTTTTCTTTGGTGGTAGTGGTGGGGGTAGGGGCTCAACAATCGAAAAAGTCTTTATTGATTTTACATTTAGTGTGGTTTACTCTGCTCAATTATATCGTTCAAATGTGAGTTTGTGTGTGGTATAAGATTGTGTATATTGGAATTCTATTTTCTCTTAAATTACTTTGTGTTTTATTCACGACTGGTGTTTAATGGTTTAAGATTTCAAAAAGCCTTTTCTTTGTAAGTCCTCAAATGCTTTTATTGTAATCCTGCAACCTAACCTTCTGGTTTCGCTGCCTCCTTCTCCACCCTTGAAACAAGCCCAGGCACAGACACACACTCTGGCATGCACCCCTGTGAGCCCGTCCGCTCCCCTGCCCCTCACCCCCACCTGTCAGAACCGAGAGCAGTAGCCGTGGTATCGCAACTCCCCTCCCCACTGTGGTGGCCCATGGACAGAGGTCTCTCATCTTCAGCTGCAATAAGCTGGTCAGTTCCTTTTACTTCCAATAAGCTCATGGGCAATGAAAATCCATTAGGTCATCACTACTTGGAGACTTTCTTTTTTCTTTTACCTTTTCGCAAGGCATGCTGCTTACATCCTCCAGAATGTAAGAGATGAGACCAACATCTATTTTTGTGTCTTAGCAGTGAACTTCATCCAAGACGGTCTTGATTTTGAAATGATTTTAGCTTGCATCATGATTTAAATTACTAGTCAAAAAATTTCAGCTTTTCTATAAAACATTCTATTAAAAATTTAAGATGTATTCCTCATGGCTTACACTCAGTAAATGAACACTATAAGCAGGGATCTGTGTTGTTTTTTTGGCTTTGAAAATTGAAAATTTGGGAGCTATTATGTTTTAGAACTTGAAAACTCCATAGGAAATTAAGTATAATTCAGTTGTAGATATTTTTGCCATATTAAATTAGAATTTTAACTATACCAAGACAGACACTTTTAAATTACTTTGTTCAGCAAAATGCAATAGATGCTTATGTGTATTTGTTAGACCTTTTCTTTGTCAATAATAAACTGCATGTTTGTTTAGTAAAAAAGAACAAAGTGCTTCTTACAAAATGTTCATCCTCTCAAAACATATGAAATGCATTTGTAAACTAGGCAAAATCACCTAGAATTTGGGTCCTTTCCAGTCTAGGTATGTAGCTTTCCTGTTCTTAGTAACTGGAGGCAGGGTTGTGATGGAAAGAACGGGGCCTGGGCTGTGGACAGACCTGTTTCTTCTTCCCGCTCCATAACTTTTCGCAAGTTAGGATTAACCTCTCTGAGCTTTGTTTTCTCATTTATAAGTTGGAAGAGGATTAGCATCATGTTTGCACATAGCACATGATACTAAGTAATTTATTTTCTCTAGACAGCAGCTTACATTTGTGAATTCCTTTCAGGTGATACTATTTATTTTTTAAATTTCATCTCATTGGATTTTTACTGCCCATTTAGATGGTGGGTAAGGCAGATATCATTCTCCTCGTGCAACTAAGAAAACAGGTTCAAGAGAAGTTTTATGCTGTATCTGTCTTATCTTTTAAAAAAATTATATTTCTTGATGGCTGTGCTGGATCTTCGTTGCTGCGTGCGGGCTTTCTTTAGTTGGGGCGAGTGGGGTCCACCCCCCCGTTGTGGTGCGTGCACTTACTGTGGTGGCTTCTCTTTTGGGGAGCATGGGCTCCAGGCATGCAGGCTTCAGTAGTCATGGCACACGGGCTTAGTTGCCCCGTGGCATGTGGGATCTTCCTGGACCCCAGGGATTGAGCCCCTGTCTCCTGCATTGGCAGGTGGAGTCTTAACCACTGGACCACCAGGGAAGTTCTATCTGTTTTATCTTTACATGGCCAGTCAGTGACAGAGCAAGAACTCCAGCTTGTGTCTCCTGGCCCCTGTCCCATGGTTTTCCCACAGAAATGCTATTTAATACTGTGAAATGGCAGGAAAAAAGAAGCATTAAGCAGGTCTCTGCTGATAGTCACTTTATTTTTCCAATGTAATTATATCTTTGGGGAAAAAAATGATTTTTTTTGATTTTTCATCTCCCAATAATTCCTTTATTTATAGTCAGTTAGTCCAAAGAAAGAAAATATTTTTTCATATATTTATGGAAGCAGCCACTATTTCTATGAAAGACTAGATAATATATCACCTTTCTAAATGGATTTTTTAAAACTCTGTAATCCAATGAATGGTTCTTGAATGCCTCTTAGCCTGAAGCACGTAAGGTGGATTGTGAAGATTTTATCGCTCGGGGTTTGTTCATTGTCACCACTCTCCTTTAGATGTGAAGTTGACCTCCACTGCTGTGTAAATGAGTGATCATCTGTTCTCTTGGAAAAAAGAAAACAAAAAAACCCCTGAGTATATGAGGTGTGACAGTGTTGCAATGAAACAGACTCACCAAGTCACACATCAATACCAGCGTCGTTATTTTTGGTCAAATGCATATCACATAGCTAGAATTTATCATCCTTATCCTAGTCTAACTTCAAATATCTTAGACCTAAGCAGCCTTTGTATTCTTTTCAATATGTAGCAACAAGAGATTTAAAACTTTAAATTAATTACACAGGTGGGACAGTAAGAAACAGTTCAAGATAAAAATCTCAAGGTAATGTTGTAGAAATTGAAGTTGTATAGAACTTCAGAAAAAAGAAGGATCAGTAGGATGGCCTTGCGGAAATGTGAGCTTAGCTGCATTTTGGTTAGAATGTTTTTCCTGTTATCTTATTGCTAATATCTAAACACAGATAAATCTGGCATTAACCTAACGTTAATGTTATCTAGAGACATCTAATGTTCAAAACAGAAAGTGGAGGTGGATTAGGCTCAGTTGGCGGCCCTCGCTCGGAGGATGTGGTCAGGGCTGTTTGTGTGCATCCGTAGCTCTGCCCCCTGCGTATGGGCTCACTGTGCCTATAGGCCCTCCCCTTGGCGACGGGGAAATGGCCGCCCGTACCTCCTGCCAGGTAAGTGGTTCCAGCCTCCAGAGACTTCTCTCTCCCAACACATATATAGAAACGGCCTTCCTAAGGCATGTGTCCACCCCTTAGACCAGCTGTTGTCACCAGATGCCTGGGCACTATGGTTTTGAGAATCATCCCTGTGAGTTGGGGGTGAGGACACTATGATTGGCAGTTCTCCAGGACCAGAAGTGGAAGTGGGTTCGCCAGAAGAAAGGGGGTGATGCACTAGAGGAAGAGGAGAGAGTGGGGAATGTGTGCACAGCAGCACGAATATCAATAATAACCCATCGTCTGTGACATAGGACTGTAAAACAGTTCTTAAATTGTTCTCTGGGTTCAGGTCGGTATTAAACACAGAGGAGTACTCTGAGTAATTCTAGACGGTTGGTCCGGGTGTCCCTGTTACAGTGGTTTCTAAAGCTTTCAAATCCTCAACTACTCTTTTAGCTAATACCCCATGGAAACATGTATTCTGAGTGTCCCAAGTGTTTGTGCTTTGAAATATCTATATGTACCTTTTATATTTGTGCTTTTATAAGTTGAAAAAGGTAATCACCATGGCCATCTATTTGGATGTGACAGCCTTCCATTTTATAAAATAATTACTATGGAATCAGAATTTTTGTTCAACCTGTGCTATTAGGTTACCTATCAAAGCCAACTGAATGAATGACTAAAAGGTTCAGATCAAAAGCAACTGGCTTAACTTCATGGAGATTTTCATCCTTTAATTTAAAATGTGTCTGTGTCTAACTGATTATCTCTCACATTTTATAAAGAAATATTGACGTCTTGTAAAGTATATGGTGACCTCACTTCTGGCTGTGTGGGCAGGCTTCACTGCAGGCCTCTGAAGCATTGATATTCCTGTAACCTTTGAGGCAAGATGTGTGTATAGTGTATTAATGAGCTGGTGGAAGTGATGTACAGTAATTTCATCCTTGGGTAAAAACAGATGTGAAAGATTCTGTTTTAATATTTAATCAGGCTCCAAGCCTCTGTTGGCTTGTTTAAGTTGACCTGACAGCATTATACCTGGAAACACTTTGAATTAAACTCTGAGTGCTTGACCTTGTTCAAACAGTTGTAATTTAATAAGGCTGCTGTCTTGGTGGAGATAGCGGGGCTAATAGGCAAATCCTTTTCTGGCTGGGATTGTTCTGTTTGTGAGTGCTGAGGGTGGGGAGGGTCAGAGATTACCAGGTTCTCACCAGCTTTGGGGAGGAGTTAGATTTGAAGAAACAAAATGTCTGAATTAAGAAATTGCCTTTTAGAAGGCAATTTAAGGCTTCGTCTTTTGTTTTAATTTTTAGCCTTACAGAGTAATGTTTTTAATGTAATTTTAGTCGGGCTCATTTTGGTTGAAAACAATGAAAAATCATTTGTTAAGAATGATTCCAACCAAGGGGGCTGGAAAATTCTCAGAAATCACAGGAGCCCTAGGAGAAGCACATGCCAGCTCTGGCTCTTTGTCTGTCTGTTTGTCCTTCCATCTCCTGTCTTCCCTGCCCAGCCATTCATTCATTCTCTTTTCCCTCTGGTCTCTGTCTCTGCCTTCCACAGCAAGTCTCTAGCTCCTCTCTCCACTCTCCTCTGCTGGTTCCCTCACTCTCCTTCCACCTTGTCCTCTACCTCATAGCTTCTGTTTACTTAGCGTTTCTTTTCTCTCACGCCACCGGTTTGTAGTGGTCCTTAGTAGTTTTACCTTTTTGTATCCTTACTGATGTGGTTTCTGTCATTAACAAGTTTGTTTCCTTATTCAGATTCCACATAGTGGGATGCTATGTCAAAGCTACTGTGTTATCTGGAACATGTACAGCAAATGGTTTTGGCTTGAAAGAATGTTTGGACCAAATACCATGAGTTTCCCAATATAAATGTGTGTGTGTGTGTGTGTGTGTGTGTGTGTGTGTGTGTATGCTGGTTATAAGAGTGTTCTTACATGCTTATTGGGAAAAAAATGAGAAAAATTAAAATTAATCAAAATGCAATTAAAATCTCCTGTGATTCCTGCTATTCGAATAGCTAATCACTTTGGTATATTTCCTCTCGTATGTTTTCTTATTTGTGCATAAAAATTATATACACATTAAACACCCTCACCAAACTTGGAACCATATTGGTAATATTTTAAAAGCCTTCGTATGTACTGCTGTCACCAGTGACGTTTGTAGGTATACTCGGGCTGTGAGACTTGTATTAAAAGCCATGCAGTTTGGTATGACTTTGTTATTCTTGGACATCTGACTAATATTAAGTGTGGCATCCTTAATCATTTCATACTATCTTTTCTTTGACTTGTGTTATTTATCAGTCCCTTCGAGAGGAGTTAACTTTTATGTATTTCCAGCTTTCACTGTGTTTAACATAATGACTCATATAAAATAAATGTCCAGTATTTGGTGTCTTTTGCTTTGTTTTATGAAATAATTTCTGTATATGCTCTAAATACATTGATAAGTTTCCAGCTCAGAGAAATAAAAAATATGTGTGTGTATATATGCTAATATGCTGAGTTTATAGAAAAGGAACAGGGAAATACTAATTGCTTTAAAACTAGTGGAAATTTTGACAGTCCTTGTAGTATATGTGTCTTCTGTAGAAAGCTAGCTGGTTCTTTTTCAGGATGCCTTCCAGGATGGCATTCATTGTCTTGTTGGGTTTGCTGTGGTCCAGTATGGTAGGCAGAGTGCTAAGAATGCCCCCCGATGACCTTTGGCCTTTGAACAAGCCCCTCCGCTTTGAGCGTGGGTGTAACCTGTGAATGTGTTGAGCTGGCACGCCCACAATTATATTGCCTTGGACGATGAAAGTGGGCCGTGTCCATGTGGGCTAATGTAATCAGAGGAGCCTGTTAATAGCAGAGCTTGCTCTCTGGATAATGGGAAGAGAGAGAGATTTGAGGCTTGAGTAGGATTTGATTGTGTTTTGCTGGCTTTGAAGATGGAAGGGAATATATGCCTCAGAATGTGCATTGCTTCTAGAGGCTGAGTGTGGCTCCCAGCTGACAGCCAGCAAAGAAACGGGGACCTCAGTTCTACAACCAATAGGGACTGAATTCCACCAGCAATCTAAGTTAGCTTGGAAGTGGGTTATTCCCTAGAGGCTCAAGATAAGAGCCTGATCAACGCCTTCGTTTTGACTCTGTGATACCTTAAGCAGAGAACCCAGTCCAGTCAGCCTGCTTGGACTTTTGACCTACAGAACCATGAACTAATAAATGGGTGTTGCTTACTCCACTGTTTGTAGCAATAGAGAACTAATATAACCCAGAGTCTTGCTAATTCTTAGCTTAGTCAGATTTTATTTTTATTTTCTCTGGATATCAAGGACAGAGCTCTCTGTCACACAGACTCACATTTGCCTAGCTGAAGAACTGATGTATAAAGTTTGGGGGCCAGTATATATGTTTATTTGCCTAAGAAGTAATTATCCTGGGGGTAGTTGGTTTCTGTTATCTCCCTGAAAGCAGACCTGTGTAGGAAGCCAAGCTTGTATCAGTGGGCATGACATCTAGCCTGAAGAGCTAGATGATTTTAGTTTTTCTGTCTCATAGCAGGGATGCCAGTGTCCTGGACAGTGTTTGAATGAATGCTGCCAGCTTATCTGGAGACTCACTCTATTAGTTTTCAATTACTCTGTTAACAAATCACTGTAATTTAACAGCTTAAAACAACATTTGTTATCTCACAGTTTCTAGGGTCAGGAGTCCAGGCATGGATTAGTTGGGTCCTTGGCTCAGGGTCTCACCAGGCCACAATAAAGATGTTGGCTGGGGCCGTGATCTCTTCTGAAAGTTGAGTTCCTCATCTAAGCTCACTGGATGTGGGCGGAGTTCAGGTCTTTATGGTCCTAGGGTTGAGGGCCTTTGCTTCTAGAGGCTGCTCTTCCATATGACCCTTCTCCACAACATAGTTTTGTGCTTTTTCAAGATCCTTTGAGAATCTCTTATAGACTTCCAATCTCTGATTATTTGAAAAAACTCAGTCTAATTAAGTCAGGCTCACCTTAGATGATCTCTATCTTGATGGACTTGAGGATCAGTGGATTTGGGACCTTAATTATATCTCCAGAATTTCCTTACCTTGGTCACATAACTTAACCTAATCTTTGGGGGCTGGGGAGAACCCATAATATCCATGGTCCTGCCAAGGGGAGGGAATTACAGAGGTTGTATACACCCAGAGGCCGTCCTAGAATCCCGCCTACCACTGCTTTAGTCTCAGTGTCCACTGCTGACTGGCTTCTTGTTTCCCTCACCTTCTTTCAGTTCAGTTGCTCAGTCGTGTCCGACTGTTTGCAACTCCATGGATTGCAGCACGCCAGGCCTCCTTGTCCATCACCAACTCCTGGAGTTTACTCAGACTCACGCTCATTGAGTCAGTGATGCCATCCAACCATCTCATCCCTCTGTTGTCCCCATATCCTCCTGCCTTCAATCTTTGCCAGCATCAAGGACTTTTCAAATGAGTCAGCTCGTCACATCAGATGGCCAGAGTATTGGAGTTTCAGCTTCAACATCAGTCCTTCTAATGAACATTCAGGACTGATCTCCTTTAGGATTGACTGGTTGGATCTCCTTGCAGTCCAAGGGATGCTCAAGAGTCTTCTCCAAGACCACAGTTCAAAAGCATCAACTCTTAAGCGCTCAGCTTTCTTTATAAGTCCAGCTCTCACATCCATACATGACTACTGGGAAAACCATAGCCTTAACTAGACTGGCCTTGGTTGGCAAACTCATGTCTCTGCTTTTGAATATGCTATCTAGGTTGGTCATAACTTTTCTTCTGAGGAGCAAGCGTCTTTTAATTTCATGACTGCAGTCACCATCTGCAGTGATTTTGGAGCCCCCCAAAAATAAAGTCTGACACTGTTTCTACTGTTTCTCCATCTATTTGCCATGAAGTGATGGCACCGGATGCCTTGATCTTTGTTTTCTGAATGTTGAGCTTTAAGCCAACTTTTTCACTCTCGTCTTTCACTTTCATCAAGAGGCTCTTTAGTTCTTCTTCACTTTCTGTCATAAGGGTGGTGTCATCTGCATATCTGAGGTTATTAATGTTTCTCCCAGCAGTCTTGATTCCAGCTTGTGCTTCATCCAGCCCAGCGTTTCTCATGATGTACTCTGCATATAAGTTAAATAAGCAGGGTGACAGTATGTAGCCTTGATGTACTCCTTTTCCTATTTGGAACCAGTCTGTTGTTCCATGTCTAGTTCTAATTGTTGCTTCCTGACCTGCATACAGATTTCTTAGGAGGCAGGTCAGGTGATCTGGTATTCCCATCTCTCAAAGAATTTTCTAATTTGTTGTGATCCACACAGTCAAAGGCTTTGGCATAGTCAATAAAGCAGAAATTGATGTTTTTCTGGGACTTTATTGCTTTTTCAGTGATCCAGCGGATGTTGGCAGTTTGATCTCTGGTTCCTTCTTCTTTAGCTGTGTTAATACATCCAGTGTTTGGAAGTCTTGGCTTGGAAGCTGTTTTGCATAAAGCTGCTACATAGTTCTACTCATATTCAGTATGTATTGATTTTTAAGTTTAAATTTATAAAGCAGATTAATTAATATTTTCCCTTCAGTAATTGAGGAATGGAATGAAGGGAAATGTCTTCACTATAATTGCCAAGATCCTGACAACAGTGACGTCTCTTTGTAGTTTTATGACCTGAAGATTTTATATTATTAGGGGAATTCTGCCCTCATCAAACAGTTTTGTTTTGTGGCCACGTTCTCGGGATCTTAGTTCTCCAACCAGGGATTGAACCCAGGCCACGACAGTGAAAAAACACCAAATCCTAACCACTGGACCACCAAGGAAGTCCCCTCATCAAACTTTTGAGGACTATAACTTAACATTCTACGTAACAGATGGAGAAACTGGGGAGAGGAAATGAGTTGTTTGCACAATTAAATTATTAACCATTGAAGAAATGCCAGAGTACTGTTTGTTATTTCTATTCTACATTCTCTCACTATGAAGACTCCTGGTAAAAGGCAGAGTCTAAAATTAAAGCAATTAAGATAAAATTGTATTATGAGGATTTTGACAGTACCTAAACATAGATGTCTTTGTTCATTAAAATGAATGCTAAGGAGTCCAGAATGTGTTTTCATGAGGCAGGTTTTTACCACTGCCCATCTGTTCTGAGAGATATTTGCCTCAGGCCACAGTGGCCAGGAATATGGCAGTTAACCTACCTTGCTCTCTGGGGAAAAGTCCAGAAATGGGCAATGAATTAGTAAGTAAGAAGTGTTCTCTGAGCTATAGGCAGTCAGTTGTTGATTCACTGATGAAAAGGTAGGCGGCAGGCTAATGAAACACGACATTGAGACTCGGCTATTGACTCTCAGCTGAGCTGAACTGGGGATTTCTGCTGTTTTGCTCATTTTTCCCTGAGTGGAGTAGATTGTAGGTTAAACATGCAGCCCTGGGAATCAGGCTGCCTGGGGTAAACCCTCATTCTCTATTTACCTCTGTCTCCCGAGCCTCTCTTTCCCTGTCTGTAAAATGAGGGGTAAAAGAGAGTTCATGTAAAACACTTCCTATGATGCTGAGCGCTAGTACTGGTGGTGGGCCCAGGAGAGATGGCTGAGATGGGAGCCATCAGTCCCAGCAGGGAGGGCTAGAATGGTTTAGAATTGCCAGTGCAGAGTGATAATAAAAAGCAGACTGACTTTCGTCAGTTTATTACTGTTTTTAAATTCTCTGCAGACAAGATACCCCATTATTGCCTGCACCCTGGGTGGAGTACTCCTTCCATCCAGCCCCTTGAAATGCCACCACTGCCTAGCCAGTAAATGCCCCCAAAATGTTTACTGCTTTTCTCACATTTGAGCCAAGGTAGGTGTTTTCATTAGAGAGGAATTGCTAGGTGAACATGGACTAATAACATTTGTGATCGTAGAGTGTAAAAAAATTGTTGTAATAAAAATAATAAGGCATTTTGAATACAGTTTATAAACCATTAAGAACAAAATGTAGCAGAATCTGACCTGAATAACGGAAAAATGAAGCAGTACTGAAATCAAAACATAGCTTTGCTTTTTTCTTTGTCTGAGTCCCTAACATTATAATACTTACAACTTGTGCATGAAGACATGAACTGTCCCTTCACTTATGACTTCAGTCTTACGTTTTGTCTGTAAACCATACTTAGACTTACAGTGCCAGCCTGAGCTTGGCAATCAAGATGGTCCGTGTCCCTAGTCTTGGCCGCACCACCCTTTCTCTAACTCATCACCCCAGACTCTCTGCTCACTTACATACGTTCTGTCCAGCTCTGCTGGACTGCTTCTTGGGCTTCAGCCCCTGGTGTGCTCTCTGCTCTGTGTCCCAAGCTACCTAAGTCACAGTTCTGCAGGTCAAGTCTCTTTGCATCAGTGAAGCCTTCCTTTCCAGATCTCTTTATTGCTTTTTCCTGGTCCTAAACCTTCTTTTAAATTTATAGCATTTGTTTATAGGACTCATTTTTTCCCCTGCCTGAAGATCTCACTGTGGTCAGAGCAGGATGATCCCTGGGTTCTGCAGAGAGGGGGCTGAATGGGTTGGAAATGGTCACTGTTGCCTTCCTGAACTTCTCTTGTCCCATTTTCTTTTCAGGATACATTTGTTTCATAGTCACCTGTCTTCTCGACTCTTACTACAGATGGAAATGAATCCACCAGAAATTGCTTAGACTAAGTGGGCAAGAGAAGGGATCTTAGAAGCAACTTAACACAGAAACCTCTTGAGAGGGGATTACCCTGTTCTGTTTGCACACTGGTTGCTCTGTTTGTCAGAGGTGCTTCCTTAATATTGGGTCTGAAATTCCTCTTCATTCTGGTGCTCTCCAGTGCAGTTTCCGTGAATTTTTCGATGCAAAGTACATGCGAACCTTATAAAATTGCTGACACTGCACTTTTTTGGATCTGTGAAAATAGCGATTTTATATGGATCAACCCAGTGTATTCCTCCTGACTCTGTTTGGTTTTGTTTATATATTCTTCTAGTTTAAATAACTTTCTGTCACTTAAATCCTTAATATAAGTTCGTAGTTCCTTTTTACATATTTTTTGTGATTTATGTATATCCTTCCTCTGGTAGACCTCAGGGTTTTAACCCACAGCAACTCAGATTCTGCTTTGTATCGTCTTCCCCAAATCAACTGCAAATTCTCCCCCAACTGCTCTCGTTTTTTGGACTCTGAACCAAGGTTTTTAAATCACAATATCCACAGTATGCATACGATGAGGTTAGGGGGTGGTAGTCATTTGTGCTGGGCTCAGTCACTCAGTCATGTTCGACTTTGTAACCTAATGGACTGTAGCTCGCCAGGGTCCTCTGTCCACGGAATTTTCCAGGTGAGAATACTGGAGCAGGTTGTCATTTCCTTCTCTGGGGGATCTTCCCCACCCAGGGAACAAACCCATGTCTCTTGCGTGTCCCACACTGGCAGGCAGATTCCTTACCACTAGTGCTCCCTGGGAAGCCCAGTAGTCAGTAGTGGGGACACAAGAAACCTGAAAAGTGAAATAAGAGGTGGCCATCTTGGCCTTGTTAGTATGTAAATGAGGCCAGGCCTGTTCCCTCAAATCAGTTTTGGAGTTTATCCTCTTGATTGTGCAGAATTATTCCCTGTTTAGTTCTTTATTGGCTAGATACCAGGCTGCACTTCTCAGATTTGGGTTAGCGTTAAGCCAGAACTGGACTCCCACATCCTTCCTGGATAATCTCCTCACGTTGTGCATAAAGCCGTGGCTCAACTCCTCCCCACCGTGGCCGCATGTCTTTCCCCTCAGTTCTCTAGGGCTCTGGGTGGATACTGGCCTTCTGAGGAAAGAGTTCTGTGGCCAGAGATGCTTTCTGATTTGCTTGGACTAGCTTGAGTTCTACAGCAGTCTTAAATTTCTTTCCCCAAGTTTTTGGTGCACATTTTGTGAATGCTTGTTGTTCTTTACCTGTTCTTGTTTCAGAGGAGTAGAGCAGTTGTCATACTTAAAAGATGAGCAGATTGCCTGGCTTCCAAGCCCCACCCTGAAGCACTTAGATCCCAAACTGCTTGAAGGGAGGAGGTTATTGTGCTGTTGTGTTCAGCTGTCTCTTCTTTCCCCTAACGTTCTGTTTTACTGCTATTTTCTTCTTTGTCATTCAGTCCCTCAGTCGTGTCCGACTCTGCTCCATGAACTGCAGCACACTAGGCTTCCCTGCTGTCCTTTCTCTATCTCCTCGAGTTTGCTCATGTCCATTAAGTCGGTGATGCCATCCATCCATCTCATTCTCTGTCTCCCCCTTCTCCTCCTGCCCTCAGCCTTTCTCACTATCGGGGTCTTTTTCAATGTGTCGGCTCCCCACATTAGGTGGCCAAAGTATTGGAGCTTCAGCTTCAGGATCAGTCCTTCCAATGAATACTCAGCATTGATTTCCTTTGGATGGACTGGTTGGATCTCCTAGCTGTCCAAGGGACTCTCAAGAGTCTTCTCCAGCACCACAGTTCGAAAGCATCCATTCTTCGGCACTCAGCCTTCTTTATGGTTCAACTCTCACATTCATACATGACTATTAGAAAAACCATAGCCTTGACTGTACAGACCTTTGTCAGCAAAGTGAAGTCTCTGCTTTTTAATACATTGTCTAACTTTGTTACAGCTTTTCTTCCAAGGAGCAAATGTCTTTTAATTTCATGGCTGCAGTCACTGTCCACAGTGATTTTGATCGAGCCTGAAGAGAATGAAAACGCTGGCTTAAAACTCAGCATTCAAAAAACTGCTTTCGTGAGGTCATATATTTATTGAGTAAGATGAGGTAAAGGGATACATCCCATTGTTGTTGCTTTAGTAATCTGTCTACTTTGGTTAAACTCGAGTTTTTCAGTAAATTAGTGAATTCGCCTAACTACCTTACCTTGTTTTTCTCTCTGTCCGTAGTTATAACATGAAAAGAATTTATTACCTGCCTTTTGTTTTGTTTTGGTTTTGGGTCTGTGGCATTTTCCTCTGACTAAGTGTCCAGCAGCCTTATTAACGGATGAATTGGGGGCTTCCCTGGTGGCTCAGTGGTAAAGAATCCGCCTGCCAGCGCAGGAGACACTGGCTCCATCCTGGTGTAGCAAGATCCCACATGCCTCCAAGCAACGAAGCCCGTGCGTCACAACTATTGAGCCTGGGCTTCAGAGCCTGGGAACCACAATTACTGAGTCCATGTGCTGCAGCTGCTGATGCCTGCATGCCCTTGAGCCTGTGCTCAGCAACGAGAGAAGCTGTCCACAGTGAGAAGCCTGCATGCTGCAACTAGAGAGTATCCCCTCTCTCTGCAACTAGAGAAAGGCCCTTGCAGCCATGAAGACCCAGCACAGCCAAAAACTAAATAAATAAATAAATATTTTAAAAACAGGAGACATGAACTTAGTTTTTGAGGTTTAGTGCCCAAGTGACTCCACCTTGGAGTCTAAAAATACTTCATTTCTGGGTACTTAGAAATAAGCTGTTTAATTTTTTCTAAAGTTTTTGCTCAGGGGGAGTATAGTATCTGCTTGCCTGTTACTTTCTGAATTTTCTTCCTTAACTTTATTGTTGTTGTTGGCGTTTGCTCATATTCAGACTTCTGGCATCTCAGCCGTTCTCCCTGACTTTAAAAACTTAATGGACAGTAGGTCTGCTGCCTCACTAGTAAGTCATCTCAGCTTTAAGAGGAAGTTTACTGAAGGTTGGAAACTTGAACTTGTATAAAACAGATATCCAGACTTACATTTTATGGATGAAGGCAGGGAGTAAATACACGTACATACAGAAGCTAGGTCCTCTCTTACCATTTCTTCCCTAATCTTGGGCTTGAGCCGACAATCGTGTCTAGCGTATTCCTTGCCATTTTCAAGATCCTCTTCTTTGATTCTTGCTAGAGAATCTTGGGTATTTGTCTTCATTCCTGAAAGAATATGTTTTTTAAAAAATATTTTGAGAATAGGCACTTTATTATGTAGAACATCCTTCCTCTAAAATCTTCAAAGCAACTTTATTTTTATTTGATTACTCTGAATAGCCTAGCAGAGTATAATGTGTGAAGATAGTTGATAAACACTGTTTGCATTCCTCCGGGATTCAAGCTCTTACATGGCAGCCTATATGTGTGTGTGTGTGACTTGTGTGTATGTATGAACGTATTTTTTAAAGTTGATTGAATGTAATTTTTAACTGTCTTCACTCACTTTAGAATTTAGTCCCCCTGCTGTTCTGTGCCATTTTTATAGAACCATGTCATTTTCCCTTGATGCCTTCCCTGTCTTTCTTCTCATCATGATTTTTAAATCATTATTTTGTAGTATTTGTGATTCTTATATCCATTCCAAATTACCTTTCCTTTAAAAATATTTTGATACATTTTCTTGAATGACTGTGTATGTCTGTAATCTGGGGAAAAAACAGTAAGTGTTTGTGATTACTTTTTAAAAAGCAGATTCCATTTTCTAAAATTATATCCCCTTTGGGTTTCTAAACTGGTTTCCTTCTAATTGTGTCTTCAGTAGCTAATGAGTTCAGCCTTTAAATATCCTAATTTCTAAGCTGTTTGGGCAAGTTACTCAACTGTTTTGCATATATTTATGTGATAGTTAAAGGTTGAAGGGGATAGATAGAGTTGGAGGACGAATCCTAACTTTCAGTAGATTTTCTATTAAGTAGCCATTCAGATGTATAATTTCCTATATTGTAAGTCTGTTAACATTGCTCAGTCATGTATCTTGTATTTAGCACTGCCTGTATTATAGAAAGGTTATATATTATATGACCATTTGCTTTCTCTTATTTTTCCCTCTTTAATTTCAGTTATAACCACTATGGGTGCAGTTTATAATATGGACAGCCGTGTCTAGTTTTTAGGCTTTCAGAATTACAAAAGAGGCTATAAATATTGGTTTATAACATTGCCTAATTACAGTCAAATTCATTAATGACCTATATGAGTTAGTGCTCTACCTGATGTCTGTGTCTGTGTGGTGGAGCAGAGTGATCATGGCACATGGGGCCAGTCTGGCAGGGCTTTCCAAACATGGTACCCCAGCATCAGCCCCAGGGGAGCCAGCAGCTGGAGCAGCATCTGCTTTTGACAACAGAGTGTTCTTGTTGCTATTGATTGGGTTGTTCAGTCAAGTGCAAAAAAAAGAATCTAACCATAAATGGTAGTTATATGATAATCCTAGAGATAAGTATCATGTGAAGTGTTACTTGCATTTGGGGATGTGAAGAGAGGGAAGGGGTAGGCAAGTAATCAGTGGGAGAAGTTTGGTGTCACAAGCTATTCAGTGGGAACTCTGCAGATAACTTTTGTTAGTGAAATCTGAAATCAAGCACCCCATACATAAACTTCAAACTAGATTTCAAAATATTCTCATAATGTTAATTGCTTCTGGAATTTCACAAGGATTGAATTAGACTTGGATCTTGCTACAGAAGCACATTATTCAACATTAGTCAAGCAAGAACTTGTATTTTAGAAATTTGCTCCTTTGAGAAAGTGCACATAGACGAAGAAAACATGTATGCTCGAGGCCAGCGGATAGATCTACATTTGGAGACAGAAAGCAAGCTGACCTGTGGGGGTCACCCAGGCCTTCCCCAGCAGAGACCCACACCCGGTGCCTGAGTCACCTGCTACTTAAACCAATACAGTAGACCTGCCCTCAAGCCCAACGTGAGCTTTAAGTGTTATTTTATTAGCAAGTCTGTAGCATTTTCTTCATGTAGTATGTCACTGCGCTTTCTCAACATATAATTAGTTAATCCAGAAATTAAAAGACCTGTGACAGAAAACAGATGCTGTTCTCACCAAAAAATGAGAAATAAAATTCAATCAGGTTTATTATTTAAATGAGTTCTTCTTAAATTGAAGAATTGTTATGTGGGTAGCTTTCAACATAATTTTCTTGGTATTAGATGTGTAGAACTAATTTGAATTTGGTTAATTTCATATTTATCACATTTAGTTATTGTTTACTGCCAAGGTTAAAGCAATTTATTTCTTCTAGAAAATTTTAGGATCTTCTGAATAAGGAACTTCAGCCAAACTTGGTAACTTTTTCAAAGTAACTGGCTCAAGAAATTAGGAATTTCTTTAATAATGAGCCATTTTTATTTTGAATTCAGCAATTTAAAAGGCCTGCATAGTTAGGTTATGATTCCAGTATACCCTGAATGCAAATGGATTTTTTTTTCCCCCCTGATATAGTCTGCTTTGTTTTCAAGCTTGTCCAGTTCCCTTAGAAGCAAAGAATGTATCTTTTGAGATAAAGCTTTTTATTAAAACCTGTTCTTTGGCAAAAGTAGTGATAATCATAATAATAAACCATTACTATATGTAGCTTTGAAAAGCATCCTTATAAGTTTCTCTGTGATCTTGAGAATCATGCTATACAGGCTGATAAATGCATATACTACCCCATCCTGCCGTGTACTCTAGCATTGTTCATTTTCCTCACTTCCCTCATCTGCCATGCTCCATGTGTTTTCTAGACTTTTCCCATAAGGTGCCTCATCCACCAAGAACCCCACTTCCTGCCTTCACTTCCTTTGTCCAGCTGGCTCTCACTCATCCTTTAGTCTTCAGTGTCAGTGTAACTGGAATGTGTCTGGGAGGCCTTCCTTGACTAGGCTCTGAGCGTCCAGTGCTTCCTCGTTCTCACTAATATAACATCATCACATTTATTAGTGGTCTCATTGTAAACCCCAATAAGGCAGGGACTGGATCTTTCTGTGTCTCCAATACTACCCCAGTGCCTGGCACATACTAAGTTGCAATGAATTATCTATAGAATGAAAGACTGTTTCTGTTCTTTATCACCAGTCTTTCAGATAAAGAATTAACTGGTTACCTTTGTCTTAAATTGAAACAATTTAAAGGTTACAAGTGCTGGTAGATCAATTCAAATCCGCCACTTCAATATTGCTGCTTGTTGCCACTGTTGTCAATATTCCGAAGACGATTTAAAATTCACTTACATTGCTTGCAATGGTTGTTTTTAAAAAATCTATATTTTTTATAGTGGTGTTGCCGTTGTTGTGACCCTGAGAGGTATCATAATGCCTTGATGGTAATCTGTCTCGTAGATCTGTTTGCATTTTCACTTACATCTATAGTTCTACGTGTTTTATTGAATTGGTGCTTCTTTGATAATTCGCTTTTTTCTCTACGTTAAACTGACCTCTCAGACTCGTATTTCTACCATCTCAGCAGTTTTTATTCAGGACATATTCTTCTGTTGTATTCTGTAGCATGGCACAGTGCTTTATGTAGAGCTTCGTTTCTTGTGCAGTGATGAATCAGAATGAAACATCTGCACAGTAGTACTGGATTTCATGTATAATGATTTCCATATTCTGTGTATCACTACGTTACATCTTACCCGGAGAGCGCTTATAGAGGCTGTATCTTTATTGACTGTGCTGCTGCTAAGCTGCTGCTAAGTCACTTCAGTAGTGTCCGACTCTGTGTGACCCCATAGATGGCAGCCCACCAGGCTCCCCCGTCCCTGGGATTCTCCAGGCAAGAGCACTGGAGTGGGTTGCCATTTCCTCCTCCAATGCATGAAAATGAAAAGTGAAAGTGAAGTCGCTCAGTCGTGTCCAACTCTGTGCGACCCCATGGCCTGCCACCTACCAGGCTCCTCCATCCGTGGGATTTTCCAGGCAAGAGTACTGGAGTGGGGTGCCATTGTCCATAGACAAATTTCAGGTCTATTAAATTTGCTTTGTAGTTCTCATATACTTTATTTGCTTGGGTTTTTTTTTTTAGTTATACTTGACACACTGTTTATGAATTTATTTTGGGTAAAAATTCAGATAGTATATATCTGGTTAATGGTTCCTTTGACCTATTTCATTATTTTTATTTACATTGTATGGCTGAACACTTTGTATAAAACTGAACATTTCTTTGTGACATTTCTATCATTTGAGAAAACAACTCAATCCAGCAAGCACTTTAAAAAATTATTTTGAATAAATAATACAGAAAAATTATGAAAATAGTGTAGTTTATATATACTCTTTAGCCCCCCTAATGTTTACCAATTACATTGCTGTAATATGATTATCAAAGCCAGAAATGTATTAATACAACACTATTAAACTACCCTATAGACCTTATTAAAAAGCAGAGACATTACTTTGCCAAAAAAGGTCTGTCTAATCAAGGCTATGGTTTTTCCTGTGGTCATGTATGGATGTGAGAGTTGGACTGTGAAGAGGGCTGAGTGCCGAATAATTGATGCTTTTGAACTGTGGTGTTGGAGAAGACTCTTGAGAGTCCCTTGGACTGCAGGGAGACCCAACCAGTCCATTCTGAAGGAGATCAGCCCTGGGATTTCTTTGGAAGGAATGATGCTAAAGCTGAAACTCCAGTACTTTGGCCACCTCATGCGAAGAGTTTTCTCATTGGAAAAGACTCTGATGCTGGGAGGGATTGGGGGCAGGGAGAAAAGGGGACGACAAAGGATGAGACAGCTGGATGGCATCACCGACTCGATGGACGTGTCTGAGTGAACTCCGGGAGTTGGTGATGGACAGGGAGGCCTGGCGTGCTGCGATTCATGGGGTTGCAAAGAGTCAGACACGACTGAGTGACTGAACTAAACTGAATAGACCTTATTTTAATTTTACCAGTTTTCCACCTACTGAATTTCCTTGTCTCAGATCCAGTGCAGGATCCTACGTTGCCTTTAGCTGTTGTTTCTTCTTTGTCTTCTCCAGTCTGTTATACTTTCCTGTTCTTTCTTTCAGTCTCCTTAGCAAACAGTTTTGGATACTCACTGTGTCCTAGACACTAAGGTTGGTGCTTGGGGCTAGAAAGATAAAAGAATGGAGAAGACATGGCCCTTCCCTTCTAGCTCTCAAGGTAGACAGTGTATACGCAAGTGCTGAGCACAATGTAGCATATAATACCTTCTGTAAAAAGCCTTTGTTTCGTCTGAATGGAGGGGGGAGAGTTCATACTGGCTCATTGGGTGACAGTGTTGAGGCGGCCTTTTCTGAAGAAATGACATTTGATCTGGTTGTTAAAGAATGAGAGAATTTTTCTTTTTGGAGAACTGGCATGGAAGAGAAGGACATTATGGACAGAGACAACATTATTGGCGTGAATGCATAACAGACAAAATGGTGACTGCATAGACTGGCACATCACTTAATTGAAATATGGAGCGTAAGGTATGTAGAGAACATAGTGAGAGATGAAACTAGTAACAGTTAAGAACTATCTTTTTTCATTGCTTTTTAATTATGTAGATATAGTCTCATATTTATGAGGTAAGTTTGGCTTTTTAAAAAAAGTTTCAAGTTAACCATACTTATAAGCTTTTAATTTGTAATCAGTGTTTCTAATTTTAGAATATATAGCATTAAGATTGTATTGTCTGAACAAAGGAAACATTTTCAACTCTTACAATGGAATCTAAAGTCTTCTAAAAATTCTGTCAATATTATGAATTTATTTTATAACATCTTTAAGCACCTGTTACATGACAGACATTCTTTTAGGTGAGGGATATAACAGCAGAGAAAACAGGAGAATTCCTGTCCTTGTTTCAGTGCATCTTAGTGGGTTTTGTTGTAATACATGAACTGACACGGCAGTGCCGTTCGTCAAGCGGTCTCCTGCCTCCCGTGTGTAATGCAGCGGGTTAAAGCATCGAATAACCATGTGACTGGGTCATGTAAGAGAAAAAGAGTTTTGTTGAGTTCAAGTTTGCCGGCACAAATAATTTTATCTTTATTTTGCATTCTTTCTTGATTATTTTTGCTACGTGTAGAATTCTGGGTTGTTGTTTTCTTTGACATGGTGAAGGACAGGGAAGCCTAGGGTGCTGCAGTCCGTGGAGTCACAAAGAATCAGACGCGACTTAGCAACTGAACACCAACAATGATTTTCTTTGAACGTGTGGAAGATAGTCCATTGTCTTATGACTTCATTTGTTAAACCAAGGAATCTGCATTTTAATCTATTTTCTTCAAATTTTATCTGTGAAGTTTTGCTGTGGTATGTCTAGATACTCATATCTTTTTATGTGGTCTACTAGGTATCTTTAGCAGCAGCAGTAACTTCTCCCCTGGAGAAGGAAATGGCAACCCACTCCAGTATCCTTACCTGGAGAATCCCATGGACGGAGGAGCCTGATAGGCTCTAGTCCACGGGGTCGCAAAGAGTCGGACACGACTGAGCGACTTTTTACTTTACTTTTACTTTACTAGGTATCTCAGTTCATATAAATTCTCAGCCATTATTTTTTTACTGTTCCTGCTTCATCCTCCTTATTCTCGCGTGTCAGCTTTCTTTTTTTTTCTTTAGTCCTAGAACATTCTGTTTAAGATCTTTTTCTTTTTTAAAAAAAAGTTTATTTTTAATTGGAAGATAATGGCAATATTGTGATGGTTTCTGCCGTACATCAACATGAATCAACTGTAGCTATACGTGTGGCCCCTCCCTCTTGAATCTTCCTCCCTCTTGAACCTTCCTCCCTCTTTTCAGGTTTTTAATAAAATACATGTTATAATTTCTCACTGTATGCCCTATGCATACAGGACATACAGTATTTTTCTATGTTTTTCATCTTTTGAAAAATAAAAGATTTTTCTTTTATTTCTCTTCTTTATTTTTCATCTTTTTTTCTGAGCCATGCTTGAATTTTCTTCTCAATTGCAGTTTACTAGTTCTCTCTTCAACTGTATCTAATCTACCAATAAACTTATTCACTGAATTCCTGATTTCAGTTACTGTCTTTCAGTTATAGAATTTTTTAGTTATTTTTCACATTTGTCACATTTTTTAGTTGATGGTCCCCTGCCAAATCTTTAAGCTTGGTTTTTGTCTCTTTGACTATAATAATGTAATTGTTTTTTAATCTTAGCTTGTATTTTCAGCATCGGCAGACCTCAGAGGTATTGCAGGTTCGGTTCTGTAATATTGAAATAAAGGAGTCACACAAATTATTTGGTTTCCTAGTGCTTATAAGAGTTAGGTTTACACTATACAGTGGTCTTTTAAGTGTACCTTAGCATTGTGTATATAAAAAACTGATGCACATATCTTGAATAAAAATATTTTATTGCCAAAAAATGCTAACCATTCATCTGAGCCTTCAGCAAGCATATTAGTAACCTCAAAGATCACCAGTCACCTTAATATAACAATAGTAATGAAAAAGTCAGAAATATTACAAGAATTATCAAAATGTGACATAGAAACACAAGGTGGGGAAATGCTATCGGAAAATTGGTTATGATAGACTTGCTTAGTGCAAGTCTGCCCCAAATCTTCAATTTGTAGAAAAGGCAATATCTGTGAAGTACAATAAAGCAAAGTGTGCCTATATCTGGTATTTCTGCAGGTCTGATCCTGTCCTTTAATGTTTCAGGTAGTTCTGACGTACGGTGTCTTATCTCTCCATGTGCTTGATTATATGTTGGATACTGTTTTTGAAAAAACATTTTTATAGAAATAATTTGAGGCCTAGAATTTTCATGTGCCCTGCCTTAATGCCTTAGGCTGAGGCCTCCTCAACCCAGGGTCACAGTTCAGACGTTGTAATGTGTGTGTTCAGTTCTTCACTTGTATCTGACTCTTTGTGACCCCATGGACTGTAGCCTGGCAGCCTCCTCTGTCCATGGAATTCTTTAGGCAAGAATACTGGAATAGGTTGTTGTTCATTCTTTAAGGGGATCTTCCCAACCCAGGGATCGATCCTGAGTTTCCTGTATTAGCAGGTGTATTCTTTACCACTGAGCCACTGTAAATTGGACTGCAGATCCGTATGTAGGCTGGTTACTTATGTTTCCCTTCCCCACTTACGCGTGGCCCAACTTACAGTAAGGGTCGGACTACTAAAGACCCCAACTTCTTAGGCCCCAGAGGCCACCACAGTATTTCACCTCAGCCTCTCTTCCTGAATAGGTTTAAAAAAAAAAAAAATGGAGGACAAATGCAGCTCTTGAGTGTTGGGCTTCTCTCTCTGGCATCCAGTTCTCACCAAATCTAACCCTGTCTGGTTAGCTCTTTGGTGCTTCTATGAAGATGTATTTGTTATCCAGCTTTTTACATTATCTTTACAGAAAGTTTGATATGAACTGCCTATTCGCCCATCACCAGAAGAGTGCCTCCAGCATTTACTGCCTCAACTATGCAGTTCAGGATTTTAGTTGGATTGTTCGTTTTTTTAATATTTATTTATCCTGGATTTTTAACCAGATCGTAAGCTTTGTGGATAAGACTTTGCCTAATATTTCTTATCTATCTCACATAGCATTTACTATAATGGTAAGTAGATAGATAGTTCTTTACAACTTGGTTGATTGGCTTATTAAAGGGCAGTTTTCCAACCTCCTATGTTTTCTCCTTTTTGTTCATAAGACTGCTTTTGTTCCTCAAAGAGTGATTTATTATAATTTAAAAATAGCTTTGATTTTTCTCTTCTCCCCTGCTTTTCCATCCCAAGGTGGGATAACCCCAATTAAACCAGCTGATAAAACCCTGGCACAAACTGGTGCCCAGGGAGCATTCTTTAGTTTTAATTTGTATGTCTTATCAAAGGAAAGATTGTTTAGATGTTTTAGAAATCCAAAATTTGGTAATGAAAATATTTATGTAATGATTTCTTTTGAGCTTGATTTGCTGTGGATTTTTGTTTCTTTCATTTTTCCTTAAGATAAATGGTTTCCTAATGTAAATGGATTACTGTAATCTAAGTATTTTTTGAGTATAGATTTTTTAGGTGTGCAGTTCTCAAGTACAAACTGTCTTTTGCTCTTTTTTGTGCATCTTTCAAGTATGTCCTAACCACTAAGAAGGGGCATAACCTAGGAAGTTGTAGATGTGCTTTTCTTCTTTTATTATCTTTTATTAACATGCACTGAATACCTAGTGTATGACAAATGGACTTGCCTATTATATTCTCACTTCCCTTCCAAATTTATCCTTCCTTTGGAAGGTGGAGGGCAAAAGCAGGACAGCAAGACCCTTTTAATTCCCCCTCACCGTTGGTTCTTCTGTACTTTTGGCAATTCTCTAGTGGCTGCTTGAACTACTGGTTGTCAGACTGACCTGATTTGTTTCACTTGTAAACAAAATGGCTTAAGCCACTGTTGATTTTTGTGGCAGCTCAGTTGCTTGGAGCAAGGTGCTAATGAGACCCGGGTCATAGGTCCGGGCTCTGAGTGGGTTGGTAAGCTTTGCCCTGGCCCATGGCCACAGACCCCGACTCCCGTTGCCAGCTGTCGTGCACATGTGTGCCGTGGCTCATTATGGGGACAGAGCAGGGGGTGTAGATAAGACAAGGCAAATCTATCATCTCTGCCAGAAAAGACAACTCCTACTGATGGGTCAGTAACCTTTTTGTTGGAAGAACAGCACATTCGTATTAGCTTCCGTGGATATGTCCATCTAAGTCTTTTTCTTAAAATAAACCCTTGTGATTGTATGGGCTGTCTGAAGCAAGTTTAGACTACTACTGGCATTTTAAAATGTGTTCGAATATAAGAATGGCCTTTCAGTTTGTTAAAGATCATTGTTCTCAATCAGAAATTTCTTACCATCAATCTCTAAAGTAGAAAAGTAATCTTTAGAAGTCAAATTTGATAAAGCACTAGAAATAAACTGTGAAATTGCTGGTAGGAAGAAATCATCAAGTTTAGGAAATGTCTCCCAGGTCTTTTACCCCAACCACCCACTTCTAAAAGAAAACAAGGAAGGAAGTTAGGTAGGAAGGAAAAAGACAGACAGGCATGCAGGCAGACTGGGTGTTCAAAAAAAAAAAAAACAACTTAACTAGAAAAACATACAAGTTTGCTCTTTACCGGAGCATTTTAGCAGATACCATCTTAGAAAAGGACCCAACAGATAGTTGAATAGATTTCCCTTTAGGAGCTTAGCTTTGATGGTCTGAATCAATCTGACTAGGAATTTAGACATTTCTTCATGATACATTTGGAATCTATAGATAATCTGATTCTTTTGGGACTTGAATTCTTAACTTAGATGGTGTAAAGCAAAGGGGAGCATGTGGGTGTGTGTGTGGGTGTGTGTGTGTGGGTGTGTGTGTGTGTGTCTGTTTCTTCCTAAAGATATTGCCTCGGTATAAAGTTTTTGGCTTGTATCAGTGAATCCTGGAGTATGGTTTGTACCACTGGTGGTGAACCGTGGACAAACCCTTCATTCCTATAGTCGTTACTTTTATTTTTATACATATTAGTGGGACAGAACCTGCTTCAGACTTCTCTTTTCATAGTTGTTACTGCTTAAGATGAGATTCTTCTTACATTCGTTTTGTTTAAAGAATAAGTGAGCCAAGTTAAAAACATTGTTAAGAAAATAATAGCACAGTTGATGTGTAGATGAAGCAGAATTGCTGAGGATGGTCTGGGAGTGACTAAAGATTGGAAAACACGTCTAAATTGTACTCTGCCACAGAAGAAGTGTAGACTTTTAGAAGCAGGCAGAGGTTATTGGAAAGATTGGAGTCTCCAATGTTTAGCTAGAAGGTGAATAAGCTGGTTGCTTAAGTTCCTGTTTATTTATTGGGTATATCCTCAGGTAGGTTAATAAGAGTTATATTTAAAACGGATCTTTGAGAAATGAACTCAGAACAATTTTAATGCTAAATCATGGGCAAATAATTGTATTACTAGAAGTAGCATGGAGAAGGAGAAGGCGTGGAAGAAGGAGAAGTCTGGCATTTTAATTTATCCATTAAATCAACCAGTATTTCCTGAGCACCTGCTGTATGTCAGGCTCTGTTGTAGGCGTTGAGGATACAGCAAGGAACAAAACAGACAGTCCTCTGCCCTCATGAAATTCATTTTACATTCTAATGGGAAGAGACAGATAATAAACAAGTAGATATATAGCACGTCACCTGGTGATGAGTACTGTGGAGATAAATAAAGCAGAGTTAGTGAGTGACAGGAATGGGAGGCAAGATTGCTATTTTAATTAGTTTGATTAGGAAAGACCTCCCTGAGAAAGTGACATTTGATTCTGAAGGATGTGCAGAGCATGCCGTGCATGGAGACGGAGTGTTCTAGACAAAGGCAATAGCAAGTACAAAGACCCTGCTCTTGGGAGTGTGTTCTGACCTATTTGGGAAACAGAAGGGAGGCCAGTGTGACTGGAGTGGAGGAGGAGAGTAGTTAGGGATGACAGAGGGGAAGAAAGACCCCAGCTTATGCCAGGCCTCAGGAACCAATGTAAGCCTCTGGCTTTTCTGAGAGGGGAGTCCTTGCAAGGTTTTAAGCAAAGAAGGCCATGATCTGAGCGATTTAGTTTTAACCAGATGTTCTGGCAGCTGTGCTGAGAAGAAACTTTGGGACGGCCCTAGGGAGACCGGCTAGGAAGGCAGGGCTGCAAACCAAGCAGGAGCTGTGATGGCTTAGACTGGAGTGATGGTGGAGAGTAGTGATAAGCAGCTGGATATAGTTTGAAGCAGAGCCAACAGAATTTGTAGATGGACTTCGATATACAGTGTTAGGAAAAAAGGAGACCTCAAAATTATTGGCCTGAGTAACTAGAAAGATGAAGTTTTCTTTTACTGAGATGCAGAGAGACAGTGGCAGGAGAGGAAAGGGGAAAAACAACGAAAGTACAGAGTGCACTGTACCTTCACATTTTAAATTTATTTTTGTTTAAAATAGCCACAACTCCCTGCCCTGTTGCACACAAAGGACCTGTGCTTGCCTTTATTCCGGATTTGTTACTGTAGATTTCCTGGAATACTTCTTAAAAACTATAAATAAAGTAGTCATAATATAGCTCATTTTGCAGATTTTTTTAAACTTCCTTCATAAGCTATTGGTTTCCAAATAGCAGTGTATTCTGCCAATTTGGTGACTAATTGGGTCAGAGGTTAATAGCAAGACATTCTTATAAACATCAATGGGAGTGGTGTCTCCAAACGTAAGCTTGTTTTAGGCAGAGATTCAAAGAATGGGAATGACTAAAAAACATGTTCCAAGCTGAGTAAATATTAAGAGTTTTAACTTTGAAAGGAAGAGACGTTATCCTTGGAAATAAGTGTCTTAGTTGGATGTTCTCATAGTCAGGTTTTAAAAATGAAAAGGTATTCATTACCATCAAACCATTACTTCTTAACCATGAAATTGCCTTTTTAAAATTAGAAATTCTGTGACTTGCTCTCTACTATGATGATTGGACATTTTTCCTTTTGCCAAAAAAAAAGGAGGAGGAAAGAAAAACAGTGTTGGATTCAGTGCCTTCCAGCCAAGAGAACTGCTCTTCTATCTCTGCATAGGCCAGTTAAATGCTTCTCACTGCTCTGTGATGAAATCAGATGATGAAATCTGTCAGTTTGCTCTATTGAATTTTTTTTTTTCCAACTTTGTTTTAATTGAGCCTTTGGGGCATAAACTATGTTTTAACATCTGAAAGCTAAAGGCCTAATATTGTGAGATAATCATTCTATACCTCCTCTCTCCCCAAGCCGCCCCCTCTCTCCCACTGAAAATTTTCAATGAAGAGGATTTCCTCGGTAGGTCTAGAGGTTAGTCTTGTTCCAGTCTTTCTGTATAATAACATTTCTTTTTCATAATCTTCACGAAGGCACTGGTAATCACAGTGGTTGGCAGAGAATAAAGCATTTTGTGAAACCTATACCTGGAAATTGAGTCACTTTTATTGCTTAAATTTCCTTCACAGAATAACATAGTTTCTGTTGGATGAGTATTTGTTATAAAAGCAAATTATTAAGGGTAGAAGCTGTTTATACAGGGTGACGTGTAGGAGGATATATGAACTCGATTATTTGCTCCTTTGTCTGTGTTTTCAAAGCTCTTTAATAATACCTCTTAACACTCATTGCATAGTGTTGCCATTAATTTTTAGGTGTCTGTATTCTGTGGGGTGGGAATTCTTTTATAACACAGTGCCCAGTATACATCATTCATTCATTGGGAGAATGTTCTGAGTGCTCACTGGCTGCCAGACATGTAATGGCGTGTGTGCTGGAGGCACATAGTAAGCAGAAGAGATGCAGTTGTGCCATGTGGGGTTCACAGCCCATGGCGGGGTCCAGGGATGGGAGACAGCAAACCAGTGATTGTGTAGATAACCATGCAGTTGTGATGGCAAGCACGAGGCACAGTGAGCGTGGAACTGGGCACCTAATATGTATATTGTGAAGACTCAATAAATGAATGTTGAATTTGGTTTTGACATTGAATGAATACCAGTAAGTCTCCTACATATAAACAAGTTCCAATCTGAGATCATGTTCTTAAGTCCAATTTGTTCATACATCCTACAGAGTTAGCCCAGGTACCCAACTAGCACAGTTGGTTATGTATTGATGGTACTATAGTATCATAGGTTTATAATATTTTTCATACAATTCATACACAAAAATCAAAACATTTTTAATCTTACAGTACAGTACCTTGAAAAGCATAATAGTACAGTGCAACAGCTGGCATCCGGGGGCTGGTAACAGTACCGGCCACATCAGTGCTGCTTTTATGCTTGCTTCCAGGCATCCTGGGCTTGACATGAGGCTACTGTACGACTATACACTATACAGTACTGTGCAGTAAAGTACTCACAGCACAGCCGCTTATGGAGGGTCATGCACGTGACGGTGTATGTCAGACAGGTGAACTGGCTGACATGACTGGACATGTGAACGCATGTTTGTATCTTTGAAAGTTTGCAAGTTGAAGGTTTGTATGTAAGGGACTCACTGTACTTGAGGTTTTAGACTAGTGGAAATAAAATGTGTTTTTGAAAAAAAAACATTGGGGGGAAATACCATTGTATGTAAGAGAAAATGTAAACTACTTATTTATTTTATGATGGCTTTTTTTTTTTTTAATCTTTACTTGGCTGTACTGAGTCTTAGTTACAGTCTGAGTTGCAGCGTATGGGATCTAGTTCCCTGACCAGGGATCGAATCCAGTTACCCTGCATTGCAAGCCACTGGACCACCAAGAAAGTCCCTTTTGAAAAAAAAAAAAAAGGGGGGTTAACTTGACCCAAGTTCTTTCTTGGGTCCATGCCTCTGAACATCTTCACATGTGTGTTCCAGTCTTCTTCAGTAATGGCAGGCACTTACCCTTCCAGACCCAGCCTAAATGCCACCTTATTCCTTCCCTGTCATCTCACAACTCCTTTAAGACCGTGCAATATTTATCTGAAATCCTAGAGCTTGGCCCGCTGCTTCCCACAGAGGCGTCGGGCAGAGGTTTGTTTAACTAATGACTCTGCTTCCGCACCTTCCTCACTGAACCCTAAGACCTTGTTTTGGTTCAGGAAGGAGTGACCTCTAGTCCGGTCCGCTCCGTGCCTCGCTCCTTCATTTTGAGCTGTTTGTTCTTGCTTTTCTCACACAAGGTTGTGAGGATTAAATGTAGTAATGAGGAAGGAGGCAGGCATGTTGAGTGAATGTAAGGCAGTGGAATCATCATCATCAACAGTAATTATCACTACACTGCTGTTGTTCCTTAGAATACGCATTCCAGAAATGTAATTACAACATCTTACTGAGGACGCCAGTGTTCTAGGTTTGACCTAGATGTTAACGTAATAAACTATTCTCTACCAATTAGTGTGTTGGCCGAGCAGAGGTCCTTGACAAGGCCCCTTTCAGGCTCCTGTACGTCGCTTCAACCCCCACCCCCACCCCCACTCCACTAGTACTGACTGCTAATGAATCAGGCGTCGTATCTGTCAAGCGGCAAGGGGCTGCCTGAAGCAGATCCCCGTGGAGTGAGACCTCGCTGTTTCTGTGGGTATAAAGAAGCCTCTCAGGAGAGCCTGAATGATTCAGGAAATCTGAACTGGGGAGCCAGCAGCTCAGCAGGAGACACCCCTCCTTGCCTGACTAAAGTCTGCCATAAGAAACCTTTTTTTTTTGGCTCTGACAGACTTGCTAGGGAAATTGAAAATCTCCTTTTTAAGAAACAGATAATTTAAGATCCTTTCTGATTCTGAATGTCAGCAAGTGGTGATAGGCTGGATTACTCACTGGTGGGGTTAGGAGGAGGGGGACGCCGCAGAGAGCTCTGGGTTCTCTCAAAGCCCATCTCCCCATCTCCCCAGCTCCTCACCCCTCACCCTGATTCAGAAGGTGTCTGTCTCCTGCTGGCATGGGATGGATGTTGTTTTTCCTACCCAGTCACCTTTGTTGGTGTCCTTCGCTGTTCACAGCAGTGCTGCCAGGAGACTGTTTGGTGGCTTCCACAGCCATCTTTGCCCTTGAACGCTGTGCTCTCCAGCCACGAAGTATGCAGACCAAGTTGTCATGCACTGCTTTTCAGTGCTGGCAGGTAGAGAGACCCTCCAAGCCACCCTTAATTCAGGAGGACGCCACAGGCTTACGCAAGCTAACCCAGATCATGAGTCAGGCATCTGAATTCATCAACAAAGAATGCTCTAGGAAAAACAGTTGGTCTACCTGGCATTTTATTATTTGGACGTTTCTTTTAGCTGGCAGTTCTGTTTCATCAAGGGTAATGTAATAATGCAAGAGTATACAAGGCAAAACTCAAAGAAAGATAATTGTGTGGCTGTAATATCAAATTTTTTACTCTGCTCAAAATTTGTGAAATTGTTAATCCTACTTTATGAATCAGGATATTTGAATAAAGCAAATGTCCATTGTTTATGTCAGAAGCAAGAGTTTGCTTTCTCTTTCCCTGATTAGATTGTCACTTACTTGATAGATAAGTAATTTTTAAAAAGTCTTATATGCTGATGGTGCATTAGGCCCCAAAGAGGATATAAAACTATAAGACCTTCTCCCAAGAAACTAGTGGTATGATTGAATGGATAAGATTATGCATGTGAAGCAGAATACTTGATATTTTGAGTAGTAATCAAGTGTAATAGTGTATGGTTGATTTCAGCTTTAAGTGCAATGTGTGCAAGAAGAGATGAAAATAGATATTATTTAGTAAAATTCACTACTTTAGAAGAAATAAATATTAGTAATATTTTTAATTCTGTCAGGAAGAACATTTTGAATCACTGATTTAGAGAGCCTAGGTTTTATCCTGAACCTTGAGTTTTTAGCTCCTTTATGTCATTTGACGTATGAACATGTCTTTTTGGAGACAGGAATCTTTAGTTTTTATACATAATTTTTAAAATTTCCATAGTCTTTTTCTTGAAAAATTAAGACGTCAAGTCAACAAGTATTTGTTGAACACTGACCTTGGGCCAATGCATGTACATTTTTCAGTTTTTAAACAGCCGTAGTGTAACCCTGGAATAATGCCTCTTAAGATGACTTTGATAAGTACAAGATGGTGAGTTGAGCTTTTAGCCAAGAACCTTTGTTTTCCCTTGCTGAATACATTTCTCTTTTCTTGTGTGGTAGAACTTGAGTTAGAAATGTTCAGACTGTTTCTGTCCAAGCCACATTCTCATTATTGTCAGGGTTTGTTTAGTGATTTATAATTGATGAAATAAAAATTTGCAAAGCTTGTGAGGCTCTGCAATGGGAAAATGCTGTGCCGTACGAGGGGTGGTGGTGCTTTGGGCCTCATCTAATGTATCTGGATGTGTGTCTTTCATGATTTTATGCCTATCTCTCCCAAACAGAGATTCTTCCTCTTAATGGAATTTGAAAAAAGATCATTTATCTTGAATGAAATTGGTTTCTTCTGTCTATTGCTGGGGGATTTAGTTTTCAACCAGAATGTCTGATCTGTTTTATGCGCCTGCCAAAAAAAAATCCCAAAATACTGGCCGCCTGAGTTCTGGCTAATGTTTCCAGGCGCTCTGTTTTGAAAACATTCCGTTTCTACCCTGTGTTACAGATGCTCTTGCATACAGTGAAATCCTGTGATAAATATTTTTCAGTGAACATAAAGTATTTGAAAAATAAACGAATGGCAGTGTTATCATTAGTCATACATTGACTGAGCGCCACCAGTGTATTCATCATTGTGTACAGGACGTAGTCCAAGACACAATCCCTATTTAGTGGTTTTATGGTCTAATTATCTGTGAAATGGTCATGTCAGAAAAAACCAAGGAGCTATCAGTTGGGCAAATTCTTTGCAATCATGATTAATATGCTCTGAGTAATTAATGGGGAAGTATATGTGGCTCCTCCTGGCCTGCTAGTTTCAGATCTATTGGTGGTAATTGTGTATTCAAAATAATTCACAGTAAATTAAATAATTCTTTTTAATAATCCTAGGCTGGTTCTTACCTGTATTTTAACCCACTGAAGAAGAAAATGAGTGCAAGCAGGAGGTATCTACCATTCTTTATATTATTTAGATCTTAACATCAGTCAATAGCACATTATATTATTTGAAAAATGATTGCTTTGCAGAGACTGATGATCCTTGCAGCATTTATCCTTACTAGATTACTTTAAGGTACTTTGAGAATACTTAATATCTATTTAGACTTCTTTTGTATTAGAAATAAAGTATTTTACATTAAATAAAGTTAAAATGTATTAAGGTCAGATTTACAAATGCAAATATATATTTAAATTCAATATTCAGATTGAAGTTTTGTAGGCAAAATATTTAACGATATTTGTACTTCATTTGGGGAATCCCAGGGACGGGGGAGCCTGGTGGGCTGCCGTCTATGGGGTTGCACAGAGTCGGACACGACTGAAGCAACTTAGCAGTAGTAGCAGCAGTACTTCATTTACCTGTTCTTTTGACTCACACAGATGCGATATAGTGAGTATAGATACAAAAACTTATGTATTTGAATAGGATTTTTCCCATCTATTTGCAGGTGCAGTTTTTTGATAACTTTAATTCAAGTGTGATTGTGTGGTCCACTTGACTTCATTATAGTAGAAGCTTTCTTATTTGATGTGATAAGAATTGACCAATTAACCCAAAAAGGTAGTTAAAAGTAGGAAACAAAAAACTGTATCAGTATATATGTGGCAACATTTTATTAATATTTTAACTTACAATAAAGTATGTATCGTATATATACTTGCCATTTGTTTTGTGGAGCTCCCAGTCTTGTCTTTGGGGATAGGTTGGAGTTTCCCATCTTTTTTCTCCACAAGTTTCAGTCTCAGTTTCCCTAGATGCACTTGTGAAGTAATTAGAATGCAGAGTTCTTCTCGTTGTAATTTCCTCTAAGTCTTGTAATAATTTTTTTCACTATTAGTCAGATCTGTCTAAAAACATTCAACAAAGTGTCCATAGAGACTACAGCTCTCTTTGTATAGCTAGTTTATTGGGTATTGGATAACTGTTTAATTAAGGTGCTTAATTATAGTAACAGGCATAACTGACATAAACAAATTTGAAAACAAACACAATTAAGCACAGACCTCAACAGGTGGAAGCAGAAGGGCATGGGTGTCCTAGAAAATAGCTTATTAGCCACTGGTGTTGAGCATTTTGTGGGGAAATCAAGAGCTCTGGACTGGGGAGGCTGTGATGTGGTGGTCAGTGAGGGAGAGCTTTGTTTCTTTTTAATTTGAGGCTCTTGCCAAATTGGATCTCCATCTAAAGGACATTCTTTTTTTTTCCTGTCATTCATTCCTGCATGAATCCTTGTGTATTTTCATCATTACAGCTGCCACCTCTCTCCTTTCCACCCAAGTCTGCTGCCATTAGCCTCTACTATTTGTGTCTATCTCCCACCCCCCATTTGAAATTTTGCATCAAAATTCAGCCCCCTGTAGAAGCCCTGTGGATTGACTCTACCCAACTTTTATGCTTTTGTTGATAATTTGTATATTATCTATATAGCTTCAGTGAGATAAAACTTTGAACACTTTGAATTTTGGTATCAAATACAGTATTCTGTATATATACTAAGTGCTCAAATATTTCTTTAGCCATATGAACCAATAAAATAGGACAGTTCTTCCCCTGGACATCCTCTCTGCAGTTTTATTGAGAAATAATTGATGTGACAGTTGTTGAGATGTTTGATTTTAAAGTGTTCACCATACCTTTCCTTTAAAGGCGGTGGAGGAAGTGGCCTTTTAGAATGTGACTTGCCAACCTTCCACAGAACATACTGTTGAAGAAAGCAAGAAACACATGTGTCTGTGGGATTATGTTGTCTGAACCATGTTCTTGAATCGTGCGTGTATGCTTTTTTCCCTGTAATTTGTAAACCTTCCAAAAGCACAGGTCATATGTTCTCCTTCTTTGAATTTTCTATGGCACAGTGGATAGAGACTCTGTGCTCTTGTACAACTGAAATAAGAAGCAGGTGCTGAAAAAATGTTGAGTGGCCAAAATGCCTATACCAAATACAACAGCAACTCAGTGTCTTCCAAGCAGTCACTACATGCTGTAGTACTTTATATATGTGGTCTCGTTAATTCATGCAACTTTTGTTATTCCCATTTTACAGATGTAGAACCTAAAGGAGGAGTCAAATTCTTGGCTACGTTCACACAACCAGAAAACGGGAGAGCTGGGGCTCAAACGCAGGGAGTCCATTCCAGATTCTAGGCCTTCAATTTCTTTACTACAGTGCGTGTCAACAGGCTTTCAGAAATCTTCTGTAACAAGTTTTGAGAATTTAATGAAATATGATTATTTTCTTAACCAAACCAAATGGAGAACTAATTCTTAGGGGAAGCCAATTTATGCTAAGAAGGAAGGCCTTGGGAAGGCCTGGTCAGAAAATGAGAGAATGGGAGATCAAGCATGGTGCTGTCCACTACCCAGTGAAAAAATATCTACTTAATGTTGTGAGCCCTTTCACTTTATACACGTAACACCTGAGTGAGGATGGGAGCGTTATCAGGCTCTCACGTCTCATTGCTGGGTGACATCAGGAGCTCTTTTTTAGGATAGCTGTCCATCTGTCCTTCTCCAGGACTCCTGGACCTGTGCCACTGCCACTTGGCTGCTGGCTTCAGGAGAGCCTGGATCAGAGTTGCTCACACCAGGGAGAACAAACAGGCTCTTCTCCTTAAAGTGTCTGCAATTATATGACCATAATTAGAAATAAAACCTTTAGGTAATTTGCAGCTTACAAGGGGAGACTTTCTGCTTACACACCATTTTATCCTCTATTGTTTCACATGCTGATCAGGGAAACAGGTTTCTTGGCCTAACAATAGATCATTAAATCCAACTGAGAGATGCAGATTCCCCACACTCCCTAATTTTGCTGCGTGGTGTGGGGTTTATCAGGTGCTTTCTCAGCTTTTGGTTTGTAGTATTACATGATGTGGCGGCAAATACATATAGGAAGTGTTTCATGGGACAACCTGAATTCCTGCTATTAATTCTCTGGAAAAAGAGATACCCTACAAATAAATAACTCATGAGTAGAGACACTAGTTTTGGTGCTTGTGGTTAGGGTTCAAGTTTGTTGTCATGATAGTAAATGATAACATTGTTTGGGTGTTCAAAGAGATGGAGGTCACTGCTGTTTTTGTCTGGCGGTTTGAGTTGGAGTAGATTCTGATTAATTCATGAGCCCCAACTGCAAGGTAGATGTTCAGTATTGATTAGACATATGCCCCTGGTTGTATGCTGTTAAAAAGGACTCAGTTGTGAAAATACTCCTAGAGCTAAATCAATAAGCTACTAAAGTTGTTTTTCTCCCATAAATGTTTGTATTTTATCCTTTAACTAAATGAGAAGGACTGTGAGGAATGTCTATGATCTGGGCTGTTAAAGAAACCAGCTGTATCTTTGGAACAGTACGCTCATATGTTAACCATTCCAGGTGAGTATAAATTATTCATATGTACATCTTAGCTGAGGATAACTCTGGCTTAATGGAGGAGACAGCATAACAATTTTCTCTGGGAAATTATCTTTTTTTTTTCTGGTGACATGGGTAGAGAATTTGCTCAGAGGACACCCAAATACTAATGAAAATTTCAAGGGCTTTGAGACATAGTTCCTCATAGCGTAAGGGTTTAAAAATGTCTACAGTTTCTGTGATGCTCATAGCCAGTAATTGCTAAGCAATTAGCTGTACTGGCAGAATCACTGGGAAGTTTTCTGCCTTGGCAGTTTTTTTCTGAAAACTTTATTAAATTTAGAGAGCAATTTCTGGCTGACTTTCCTTCCTCAACATACAGACTTGTCCAGAATAACACCCGTCTTTATGAAATCATCATGAAATCCACTGAACTCAGGAGCTTCTAGGCCTGTCATTCTCTCCTGGCCTTCTCCTCCAAGTTCCTAGAATGGACTGTTACCTCCCGCCGGGTGAATTTCCTGACCACGCCAGCCCCTTCCTTAAATCTTTACAGGGGCTTCTCATTTCCTTTTGCATCTCCTCTGGCTGTTTGCCCCATGCATCAAAGCCAGTCTCGAGCAAGCTCTGGATTATCTCATTTCCCTCATCTGCTGCTCAGGTCCCTAGCCTTCTCTCTCCATTCGTTTCAGTTCCTCTAGGTAGCACCTTCTCTGTGAACTCATTACTAGTCTTCTGAACAGTCTCCCAAGCACGATCATTTTCTTAGATTGTCTCCTCAACAAACTGTCCTTTTTCCTTCAGTTCTAAATAACTCCTGAAAGCCAATCTTCTGTAAAAGTCATTTTGAATTAAGTAGAGAATTGCCAATGGTCTCCTCTTCATCTCCTCTGACAATAAAAGACCTTGAGTGGCTTCTTCCTCTAATATCCATCCCTGTTATAAACTTACCTCTTGCTTCCCACTTCCAGAATGACCCTTGCCCTTGACTTATGTGTGTATCCCATCCTGCTCTAGTTACTGTTCCTAATTTAGAGACTCACTCGGGAGAAGAAGGCAGGCTCTGAGGTCGGCCTCCTAACACGGAATCTGAGCTCTGCCGCTTGCAGCTGTGGACTCCTTGGGGTCCATTATTTAACCTTTCTGGGCTGCAGTTTCCTCCTTAATAAGTTTGGAACCATAAGAACACCTTGCTGAGTTTGTTGAAATAATGTAAATACCTCACACAGTATCTGGCAGGTTTGCATGCAATAAATATTAGCTTTTATTTTTTTAACAGGGGAAGAGAATGAAGAACACACCCTATTAATATATCTGTATATCTACACAGTATGTATATATATGTGTATATACATATATGCATATGTGTGCACACATCTGCATTCACTTGCATAGTTACATAGTTTAGAAAAACATTCAGAATATCATTTCTCTTTTAGAAAATGAAAATTACGTATTATAAAATACGAAACACATTAAGTTGAACAAAATCTTGGCTGGTGAGGCAAGGGTTTCAATAGAGGTGGGGAAGTGCACTACAGCATTTGTTTCTGCACACCTCCTGAAGGCGTTAGTGGTTTGGTCTTTGTTTAAAAGCACCAGAGTTCCATACGCAACAGAGTCCCACATGCATGTGTAGGCACTTGTTTGCTTTTGAGTGATAATGATTAAGGCAACTGATTTTTCTTAGGGAAGTTTCAAAAGCTAGTCCACCCCAACCTTAAGTAAATGAAAGAGAAATTAGTTTTTTTAAAAAAGAATAGTGTGAAGGAGAGCATTCTTTTTAAAAATGACTGTGGAAGGAAATGCTTCAGATAAGCCTGTCATGAGATTACACATATCCCTTTAAAGTCTGATGCATCTTCGGTACAGCAATCATTTAGCATGAGGATAATTAATTGCTTTTGTTTTCCTAGTTTTCCTACTTGTAATATTCTGTTAATGAATTTTATAAACATATTGAAACTAATCCTGGGCTGATGGGTATATTTTCCAAATAGAATAATTACCAGGCTTATGTTGATTGTTTATATTTGAAAATATTGAATGTAGATATTGTTGGATTGCTGTCAGATTAGTCATTTATTCCTAATTTACCAGAGATGTATCAGTGAAACATTTGTTTAGAAAATAGAAATCATTTTAGATATGAAACTTAAATTTCTTAAAACTAATAGTAAATGATTTAATATACCAGTGTTTTTTTGTATAATATTGAAGGACCCAGAAGTATGCAGTGGGCACATGACTTTGCATAGTGCTATTAATATTTATCATATCTTCGAGGTTGCTACTCTTGTAGATGTAAAAATTACTTGAATTTCTCTATTTTCATTTATGTAATTTTAAAGCTTACATCATTTTAGGTTGTCTTTTAATGCCAGTTTTATAAAATAAAATAATTGAGAACTTATAAGGAAGGGTAGCATGAAAGAGGCGACCAGAGTTACACAGTTTAATATTTGTAACTTTCATTTCTTTTCAAATGTAGATTTATTCCTGGTGATACAAATTGCTGTTTTCCTTGGCAGGCATTAGGAGCAAGTCTATGTGAAATTATGTAATGTCTGAAAAGTTATATTCATGATTAATTGGCCTATCCTAGAACGGTATTTGTGTGTGGAATAAGGCGATCATGCTTTTTTATTTGGCAGTGAGTTAAAGTGCCCCTGCTCAGATCGGGTTACTCTACAGAGCTTTTTTGACTGAGAACTGTATATTTAGCTTGATCTCTTTTTAAAAAGCGTAAAATGTAGCTTCGAAGCCAAATATGCTGGAATTCATATTGTAACCAGTGTTAGTCTTTGGATAACTTCAAAAGCAAGCTGTTCCACTCTGTCACACCTTAGTTAGCAAATGAAGCCAGAAGATTTAAAACAACAACATTATCGTCTCTTTGGCCTCTGAACTCACAGCCAGTCTTGATTATCTAAGGGTAGATTGTCTGTAGTGTCAAATCAGTTTTAAATTCTTCCTGACCTTGACCCAGGCTGATCAGTTACAATGATCTGTTTGTTTATCTAAGCTGGACTTTACAGGAGCTAGAAAATAAGGCCTTTAAACAATTGCCCTTTCCCATGTGTCAGCTTGAGAAATGATGACATTCATTACTAAGAACACAGTGATGGTGAACTTGATAACTGGAGACTGCAGTGATCCTGGAGCCCAACTGTAGGGAAAGTTAACTTCTGTTTTCTGATCTGTAGTGTAGAGATAATAGTGCCTACCTTCTGGTATTTTAATGATTGATTAAGCGCTTACCTGAATATCTGTTATTAGTGCTTTTCAAATGCTTGCTGCTGCTAATTACTGTTATTCCTGCTCCTGCTGCTACAACTGCTACCACGCCAAAGACTGTGTTACTATGCCTAATAAAATAGTTCCTCTGGCAGGGCATTAACTCCAGGGTTCTGCTCTTCAGTGAATCCTCATATTGAAATGGTAAAACATATCCCAAAGTTGAATATGACTAACGTGGGGGTTACTCTTTAAAAGTATCTATATTCTTATTGCTCAAAGGTGTGGACCACAGATCAGCAGCTTAGTGTCGCAGGAGAGCTTCTTTGAAATTTAGACTCTGACCCCACTCCAGAATTAATGAATCAGAACCTGCATTTTAACAAGATCTCCAGGTGTTTTATGCGTGCGTGCTCAGTTGTGTCTGACTCTTTGCGACCCCATGAACTGTAGCCTGCCAGACTCCTCTGTCCATGAAATTTTCCAGGCAAGAATACTGGAGTGGGTTGCCATTTCCTGCTCCAGGGGATCTTCCCAACCCTGAGGTCAAACCTGCGTCTCTTGAGTCTCCAGCATTGGCAGGCAGATTCTTTACCGCTGCACTACCTAGGAAGACTGTCTATTAAAGATTGGAAAGTATTTATCTCCATCATTTCCCAGCCTCTCCCCAACATTCTCAAAATCATCTGAATGACTTAGAGATGACTACCAGCAGTGCACCACCAAGCAGCATCACGTGAGCCAGGCCCTCAAAACAGACAGGCTGTTCATTAGAAAGAAGGGAAGAAGGGAGGAAGAAAAACCATGCCTGCCAGTACTGATACTGTACTTCCGTAGTTGAGTCTGTGCTCACTGATTTTAGATTGTTTTTTGTTGTGACATGGACCATGGAAAGAAGCACTGAAATTTTATGGGCTGGTAGCAAATTTCTTTGGCTCTGTAAGTTCCAGTGATCTGTCAAACTTACTTGGCAAAGTCTCCTTTTAACTCATGGTCTCAAAAATTAGTATGCATCCCTTATTTTCTTAAATATATACATACACAGTGCAGTCATCTTATAATCATGCTTCATTTACCTTTTTAATGTGAAGACGGTGTTCTTACTGTGCCGATCCTAAAAGACCAGTGGGTAGGAGAGTAGAGTTCCACGTGTTGTCCTTACTGTCCTTTGGCCAGTACGTCTCCCTCTGGTTTGTTTCCTCTGTGTAAATGTTGTGAAGATATATAAGAACATTGGTCTTTAATTAACTATGAATCATGGATGGTTGTGGAGGAACAGCTCTGTATTATCACATACTAGGGAGTAAAAGAAATTGCTAGTTTTTTTACTTAAAATATGACCTTTCAATCTATTGTTTAAAGTTAATTTGAAGAACAAATTTAAGTTAAAATATGGTATGGTTTTCAACTATTGTCAAGGAAAAATGTTGCTAAAGTGTTAGGTAGGAGTGATAGAGTGGCACAACTTTATGCTGTTAAAAATGCCTGCATTCTGTGACCCAGCAGTGTCACATCTAGGCGTTTATTCCACAGGTATATTTGCACACGCAAATGCACATATGTACATTTTTGTGGAAGCAAAAGAATAATAACCTCTATATCTATTGGAATGAAACGGGTTTCATGTACCTCAACTTTTAATTTTTGTAAGATGAAGGTATCTCACTTTACCTTGTGAAAGGGGATTTGAGTGTCCAGAGATTAAATGTAGGATGGAGACTTATTTCCCATTCGATATGTCTTTCTACTGTTTAAATTTAAAAAATACACACACACACACACAACTTTAAATCGACAAAATGGCCCTTGTATTGAAGAAACTGAAGCCATTCAACACTTACAATTTTTTTTACTTCACTTTTAAAGCATCTTCATGTCCATAAACTCAGTCATCTTCCCTCAGACACACAGGAATTAAGAGTAGCCAGTGAATTCTTAGTAGCCTCTCAGTTCTGTGTATACTCTTGTACTTCTCAGACTCTTCCTAGCATAAACTGCCTGATGTCCTAATCATTCAGAGCTATGATTCTCGACCTGGGGTATCAACAGAATCTCTTTGAAGTTTTTAAAAAATCAAAATGTCTGAGTTGCCTATTTAATCAAAATCCATGTGTGTGGCTTAGGCATGTACATTTTTTTTAAAACTACATAGGTGATCCCAATGTTCACACCTGTTTAAGAACCCCTGAATAGAGAGCAGTTATTGATAGGATTCCTCTTCTGCCAAAGCATTAGCTGTTACCTCCTCCCTCCCCCCTGCCTCTCAGAGTAGAATGGGCTCTCTGCTCTACATCCCAAGGAAAAGGGACTGGCACTCTGAATAACCGCATGACTCTATATGTTGTATTAGAATAAAAATGATAGTGATAATAACAAATCAGGTTTCTGCATAAGAATCAACATCTTCCTGCATATAAAGAACATTGAAAGTAAATAGGGGAGATCAAAAGCTGATTCTTTGAAAACATCAATACAATTCAGAAACCTCTAGGTAGAACAATCAAAAAATAAAGGGAAAACAAATTATTGGTAGCAGGAATGGAAGAGAGGATATCACTTGAAGATGTAAAAAGAATAATAACGGAACATTATGAGCAATTTTATGCCAATAAATTGGGCAGCTTAGATTACATGAGAAAATTCCTTGAATGCCCACATCACCACAGCTGATACATTCAGACAAAACGGCAACTCTGAATAGCTCTCTATCTGTTGAAGAAACTGAAATCAAAACTTAAAACTGTGGCACAAAGGAAACTCTGTAGATGTCAGACAACAGACAACTTTAATGGTGAAGCCTATAAAATATTTAACAATACAAATGTTAGATTAATTCTTTCAGAAAGTAGGAGGTAACACAATTTTATTTCTCTTTGGTAGCAGTGAACATTCAGAAATTGAAGTACCATTTATAATAGCATCAAACCATATGAAAGTATATAGGGATGAATTTAGCAAAATATGCACCCTGTAAAGTATAACCATTATTGAAAGAAAGGAAAGAAGACCTAAATAAGTGGAGAAATATACCTGCTCATGGATTGGAGGACTCAGTAATGTTACAGAGTCAGCACTCCCCAAACTAGTCTACCTAGTCAACACAATCACGATAAAGCAAGCTTTGTTCTAGAATTTGACAAGTTGGTTGAAAAACTGAAATGGTGATACAAGGAACTTAGAATAACCAAAACAAATTTTGAAAAAGAAGACCAAAGTTGAAGGACTAATTCAATGGGAAGAAGAAAATCTCTACAAATTATCCTGGAATCGCTGGATATACATATGGAAAAAAGTGAATCTTGACCCTTACTTCACTCCATACACAGAAATTAAGTAAAAATGTATCATAGACGTAATTTATAAATGAATGCCATGCAACTAGATGAAAATATATGATAAAGGCTTTGTAACTTTGGATTAGGCAAAGATTTTTTAGAGTGGACATGAAAAGTAGAAAAAATGGTAAATAGGACCTCATAAAAATGAAAAACTGCTGTTTCTCAAAAAAAAAAAAAATTGTTAGGAAAATGAAGAGATAAGCCACAGAATTAGAGAAAATATTCAAAGTACATGTATTTTTTATATATAAGTAAGCGTTAGCCCCTTCAGTTGTGTCCAGCTCTTTGTGACCCCTTGGACTGTAGCCCGCTAGGCTCAGGCTCTTCTATCCATGGAATTCTCCAGCAAGAGTACTGGAGTGGGTTGCTCTTTCCTTCTCCAGGGGATCTTCCCCACCCAAGGATCAAACCCAGTCTCCTGCATTGCTGGCAGATTCATTACCATCTGAGCCACCAGGGAAGCCCTTTATATAAAGGAGTTGTATCTAGAACATATATCTTGCAACTCAGTAATGAGACAAACAACCCATTTTAAAAACAGATGTTATAGGGTGTGTTCCTTAGGAATCAGACACTGAGATAAAGTTTTATGGTAGGATATTTATTAAGGGAAGCCTTTAGTAATACCTATGCTTGTGGGAGGAATTGCAGTGAAGCAGCATTGGGCAGAGGAGAGGATTGAGCAGCGATGCAGCTCAATAACAGCCATGGCTGACTTTTTGTGTAGTTCTTGGATGTGGGCCACTGCAGGAAGGAGGGTATCCTTTGGTGACGTGACTCTGCAACTGAAGCAGTCCCTGAAGGGAGTGACAGCTGACAGCTGCCTGCTGGTAGCATTTCAATAGCTGGGGCAACAGGTTTTTAATTGGGAGAAGGTTTGGCAATATATTGCAGTAGACCATGATGACAGGTAGACAGTCTGATAGAAATTGTACAAAGGAAGATGTGTGAATGGCCATTGAGCACAAGCCATCAGGTTTATGCAAATTAAAACCACAATGAGATACTCTTACACACTCTCTAAAATGGTTAAAATTAAAAAGACTGGCAAAACCAAAGTGCAACCAGGAGTGTAAAATGGGGCAATTCACTTCAGAAACCACTCTTGACAGTTTCTTATAAAGGTAAACATATACTTACCATTTTACCCAGCAGTTTAACTCCTAAAAAGACATGAAAACATGTAACTCCAAAGAGAAATGAAAACATGTTGAATAGAGCATAGCATTTCAGCTGCCACATAAATCTTTGTGGAGGCAGAACATTGTTGGAGTTGGTGGTATGATAATATTATTGAGAAGGTGACCAGCTACCATGTTAATATCCATCTACCTGTGCCTCATCTTTTTACTCTGCTTCCCTGTTTGTACCTGATTACAGTCAGTTCAGTTGCCTATATTAGGACTTCCCTGGTGGCTCAGATGGTAAAGCGTCTGTCTACAATGTGGGAGACTCGGGTTCAATCCCTGGGTTGGGAAGATGCCCTGGAGAAGGAAATGGCAATCCACTCCAGTACTATTGCCTGGAAAATCCCATGGACAGAGGAGCCTGTTAGGCTACAGTCCGTGGGGTCGCAGAGAGTCGGACACGACTGAGCGACTTCACTTTCACTTTCTGTTGCCTATATTTCTGAGCAGATGATGCAGGTTTCTGTTGGTGAAACTGGTAATGAGAATGTTTACCTTCACATCATGCCTAGGTGGCCTTGGATGTAGGCACCAGATTAAAATGGGTTCCTTGGGGCAACTGAGGAAACCAATCCTATGATTCCAACTATGTGATATAGTAAAGAAAAGATTAGTGGTTAACAGGATTAGAGGAGGGTGGGAAAGATGAATAGGCAGAACAGGAGGATTTTTTTTAGGCAGTGAAAAATACTCTACAGATACTATTAATATAAGGGTAGATACATGTCATCTTAAATTTGTCCAACTCCATAGAATGTACAGCACCAAGAAAGAACCCTTATGTAAACTGTGGGCTCTGGGTGCTAATAATGCGTGAATGTAGGGTCATCAGTTGTAACAAATGTATGAGCCTGGTGGGGGATGCTGATAATGGGGGACACTATGCATATGTGGGGGCAAGGGGATATATGGGAAATTTCTGTACCTTCCTCTGAATTTTGCTGTGAACTTAAAACTGCTCCAGAAAAAAAAAAAAAAAGAAAGGAAAGAAAAGAAATCTGAAAGATTTGTGACACTTGACTATGAATTGATTTTAAAATTCCATTTTTCAAAATCTAGGGTAGGGTTTATATTATATTGCTAATATTGTGACATACTCACTGAAAATAGTAGTTTGTAAATCCTAAGCTGACTTCCTATAACCATGTGTTGAATTTCCAGCTGTGTTGAGTCAGACTTTGATCCCTCTTGAGAAGATAAATGGAGTATCTGCAGTTTTTAATGGTAGAGGTGTAGGAGGGACGTTCAGATGAAATCTTAAAAACCAAGTCCCTGTCCAGATAAGAAATTAAAAACCCTGGGAAAGGCAGTTGTTTCTTTATCCTACCCCTCCCCCATTTGTAGGCCTCATTACACCCCCCACCCACTCCCACCCCGGCTGCTGCTGCTAAGTCGCTTCAGTCGTGTCCGACTCTGTGCAACCCCAGAGACGGCAGCCCACCAGGCTCCCCCGTCCCTAGGATTCTCCAGGCAAGCCCACCCCTGGCTAGGGGGGGAAAAAAAGAACAAATGAGATGCTATTGTTAAATGCTGTGTTCAGGATCAGATTTGTTTCCTTCCAATAGAATCACTTTCCTTAATCAGCACTCTTATAAATGGCACACCTGCCTAATTAGAACAAGTTCTAGACTGCAGGATATGGTGTGAGCATTTCAGTTACCTCCACACAATTGATAGCTATTGTGACTGATATTCTTAGAAAGTCTTCCCCTCTCTCCTCTTTTTATTCCTCTGTGGCTAAGCTTTTTATTATTTTATACTTATGACTCTGCCTTTGATTGTGGAAATTTCATGGTATGTGGTCATTGATGTTTCTGTTTCTACGTTATTCCTTAAGTGAAAAAAGAGGTGATGTATTTATGGATATGTGTAGGGATGCTTTTAAATATTTTTATTTTATTAGATTTAATTTGCTTGTTGTCACTCTTAAAATACAGAGAACTCCCTTGACTGTGACAAGGAGGTGAAATACAGCAGTCACATTCAAGATCTCCATACATTAGCCATAATAAATCCTTTTGCCCTGAGTAATACAGAAACTCAATCCAGAGCCAGTGAGGATGATGTAGTGCTCCCTCACAGAACCAATCACCCACAGAGAAGCATAATGAGCAAGGGAGGTGATATAATAAAACCTCTATGGCCAGAGGAAAATTATGGGAAAAACTGTTGCCTATGAAAAGTCTTGTAATAAGTATATCTCCAATTATCTTCCGAAAGAAATTATTTAGGCATCTGCTCAGGTTAAGATTCATGACGGAAATGCAAGAATGGCCTTAGAATAAAGCAAAAGGTTATGTGAGCGTAGAGAAGATGGCGCTGGACATGTGAACAGAGCTCTGTTGTGCCCCAAGGATCTGCAGTAGCCCCGGTGCCACTCTGAGGATGCGTGGTCACCAAACCTTCTTCTTGCAGAGGGGTGGCTGCACTGACCACTGAGGGGGACAAAATAACACTCTTAAAAAATAAGATGATTTCAATGATCACGGAAAAACTGTCAGAGTTATACTCTGAAATATGCTGTTTCCCAAGACCACGACTTAAGCCGATCACTATAAAGGAAAAAATCCTGAATGTGCATGATCTGTATCCTCATTAGGAGTGGGCTTGATCTGTTCAGACAGATATCAGTTGAGTAAGTGTGTTAAGTGGTGAGAAATGAAGTCTAGTTCTTTATTAGATAAGCGGCAAGTAGAGTGCTGAAGCAGCCAAAAAATAAAAAAAGAGGAAGTATGTTACCCAAAAACATGAACAATGTCATCCTCCGTTGTCCCAGTGCTGTCACTTGTACGTTTTGTGGGAAGTAATTCATTACCAATAATAAAACACCAAGGCTTGTAAAATACTTTTTTTAAATAGATTGAACAGATTAATGCTTTTTTATAATTCTGTTACTCTGACCACGGTGTATTCATCTTTCTTGACTTCTTTTTTGTGTGTTAGGTAGTAGCACCTGAGTGTGGCCCCAGATCTATCTTGCATACAATCTATAGTGAGTGAGCCCCAATAGTTAATATTTGTGGGAGTGATGAGGCAGTTTTCCTCCCAGCTGATTTTTAAAATTTTCTCTCTTGTCAGATTAGACCCACGGAAGTATTATGTCCAAACATAAGTATCAGTCACTGTAGAAGATCAGAATAGAAAAAAAGCAGTCAGATTAGACCTTATGGCACTCACTTTGCCACCAGTCGTTGCTTCATATTAAAGTCATTAAAAATATACATTAAAATAAAGAACAGTAGTCAGTACATAGGGCCTGTTAAATCAGAGAAGTCAGTCTGAACCAAAAAGCAGTCTTTTCGTTTGTTCTTTCATTTATTCCATAAATGTATTTTGAGGCTGGAGCAATAGCAACAAATCTCTGCTCTTTTAATGTTTACTAAGTGAAACGAAACAGACAGACGATCCAGCATATGTCAGATAGTGATGTACACTGGGCAGAAAAATAAAGCAAAGCACGGAGGATCCAGAGGCGCTGCTGGAGCGCCCTTTGGAGAGAGTTGTCAGGGACAGCCCTTCTGATAAGGTGGTACCTAAATCCACCTCCAAAGGAAATGAAGGACCAGCCATGGGAAGCAGAAAGAGCGAAGAGCTTAGAGTCAGCAAGACGCCATGTCTTAATAGCTTTGTAACCAGAGGGAGCATTTAACTCACCTGTGACACAGAGACAGACAGGAGTCACCAGGCCTGTTTCACAGGGTTCGTGTTCGGCACAAGTGAGACACTTGAGAAAACCAGGAAACAGGAAAGCAGTACCTTGACTTCAGATTTCAGCGTGAAACGATAAGAGGGTACAAATTAAAGAGATAAATACAGCAGCCTTAAAACAGCCCTTTCATACGGCTTGTTGTGAAATTTTGAATTGAGTTGTCTGAGCTGAAGTGTAGAGAACTTTCTCCAAAGATGAACCATTTGATACTGGGGTGCACAAGATTTATATTCATCTTTGTTTGCCTTCATGGTATTATTTGTTTAAGATTTTATGTTTGTTTGTGCTTTTCTTCCTTTGATGTCTTTTTCTTTCCTTTCCCTCTGAGCTTTCCTTTTATTAAATCAGCTCCAGGCCTCTTCACTCTCAGTTGAGGCGATTTCTACCCTGTTCCTGTACTCTCTGATTAACTCATTAAAAACAAAACCCAGAAAACCCTTTAAGATGAATACTTATCATGGGGCTCAGAGCCTCCCAACATCCACCTTTTATAGAGTAATTCTAGACTCCAGATCAAATTATTTGCACTGATGTTTATTAAGGACTTGAAGTTGTTTGTTTACCCTGTTTGTTTTTATAGCCTGAGTGAATTTTGCAATAATTGTAACAATGTTTGAACAGAACTTTGTAGCCTACAAAGTACTTCACACACTCACTCACATGGGAACTTTAGCAATCCTGGATCAAGACAACATGGACTCTATTGTGCTCTTTTTAAAATGGGGGAAGCTGAGACTCAGAGAACAGAAAATAAATTCAGGTCTTTTCATGATACAAGTGTGAATATATGAATGAGAAGTGCAGAATTGTTTCCAGCACTTGGCATTACTAAAATGATGTTTTATAAGTGAAAGTGAAAGTCGCTCGGTTGTGTCCGACTCTGCCACCCTGTGGAATCGTCCATGGAATTCTCCATGCCAGAATACTGGAGTTGGTTGCCGTTCCCTTCTCCAGGGCATCTTCCCAACCCAGGGATCGAACCCAGGTCTCCTGAATTGCAGGAGAATTCTTTGCCAGCTGAACTACCAGGGAAGCCCTGTTTTAGAAGTAGATTCAAGAAATTTTGTAGATGACTCCAGGAGAAGAATCCATAAGGGATTATGGAAAGAGAGGACTATGTCCCTGATCACTGTGAATGGTGACTGTGGAGACAAAACCCCCTTCGGTGTCATTGTCAGAACGAGGAGGTAAGCCTGGGTGCTTTTGCCTCCATCTGTGCATGACCTTTTTTTTTTTGACAGTTACTTTGACTAACAAGACTAGCAAGCATCTTTTTTTTTTTTCCCCCTTCAGGGCAGAAATAAAAGTAACCATAAACAAATATAAAACTTACCTAAAATGAGTTGTCTTGAATTTAAAAATGTTTCCTCAGAAAATACTATTTTATTTTTATATTGAGGGTTCCTGAAGACTCTTAAAATGTCTTTTAAAGTATAATAGAATCAATAAAAAAATTAGAGCTCAGCTGGGAAGGGCCTTTGAAATTATCTAGCTACGGAACCATTTAACTATTTGATCTGGAAAGGATCTTTGAAAAGGTCCCAGATCCCAACTTGTGGGAGACTCCTTTTTTCACCCTGGTGTCCTTGACATCCTGATAGAGTCCACCCAGCCTCTCATGGCCTCTTCTGATTATGAAGACCGTATGGTTCCATTTATATGAGGTCCTTAGATTACTCAAACTCATGGAGACAGAAAGCAGAACGGCATTTGCCTGGGGCTAGAGGAGAAAGGCAATGGCACCCCACTCCAGTATTCCTGCCTGGAAAATCCCATGGACAGAGGAGCCTGGTAGGCTGCAGTCCATGGGGTCGCTGAGGGTCGGACACGACTGAGCGACTTCACTTTCACTTTTCACTTTCATGCATCGGAGAAGGAAATGGCAACCCACTCCAGTGTTCTTGCCTGGAGAATCCCAGGGACGGGGGAACCTGGTGGGCTGCCGTCTATGGGGTCACCCAGAGTCGGACACGACTGAAGTGACTTAGCAGCAGCAGAGGAGAATAGGGAGTTAGTATTTAATGGGAACAGAGTGTCAGCTTGGGAAAATGGAAAAGTCCTAGAGATCAGTATGTTGGTGGTACAACATACTTAATGCCACTGAACTGTATACTTTAAAATGGTTAAGATGATAAATTGTATGTTATATGTATTTTATATATATATATATATTTTACCACAATGTGAAAAATAAAGAAGCAAGGAAAAAAAATCATTTTGTTGCTGGAGGGTTGGGGCATGGGAAGCATGGAGAACAAACCTAACCCCTCCCCCAGAAAGATCACACGCACTGTCCCCTCCCAACAGCCTCTTCCCAGCGAACTAGCCCCAGTTCCTTCAATAGGCCATTGCATTTTGTTTTACAATATATTTGATTCATGATCAAGATAAGGACTATACATTATAATTGGCTGATAAGCCTTTTAAATTTCTGTTAGTCTATTGTTTCTTCTTTCAAATCTGTTTCTCTGTCTCTTCCTCTCTCACTCATTCTGTCTCCCTTTTAATTTATTTGTTGAAGAAACTGGGTCATTTGTCCTCAAGAGTTTTGGTACTCGCATCCCTCTGCTATGTAGACTGATACCTTCCTCTGTCCTCTGCATTTCCTATGAAGCAGTAATTGGATTGAGTTATTTTATTTTATAAATGCTGTAATCCAACTATATAATAACTCATTTTAGGTCTTTTTTTTTTTTTTTAAATAAGTGCCTTCCTAGCCTTTTGCTTGGAAAACTGTAAACATTGAATGGATAATTGAAAAAATTGAAAGAATCATGTCATGGACACCCTCCTACCTTTATGAAGATTCACCAACCATTAACATTTGCCGCATTAGCTCTCTCCCTCTCTGCACACAAACACACTAATACACATAGGGTTTTTCCCCTGCATCTTTTGAGCTCAAGTGGTAGACATCATGACACTTTACTCCAAAATATTTCAGCACATAACTCCTAAGAACAGCTCCTGTATAATCAGTCAGAGTCTGGTTTGTGTATTGTCTATTAGCATATTACCCTACTAATCCAAATAATGTTCTTTATGGTCATGGCTATTTTTGAAAATTTTGAAAACCAAGTGAAGATCACAAATTATATATTTCATTTTCCTGACACTTTAGTTGCCTAAATTGGTTCTGCCCTTTTTTGGGGTCTTACCTGACATTGGCATTTTTTGAAGTGTCCCAGGCTAGTTGTTTTACATCATGTCCCTGACTTTGGATTTGCCTGATGATCTCCTTATGATGAGTCAGACTAAATGTTCCCAGCAAGAATACTGCACAAGCAGTGCTGAGTCCTTCAGCGCCACGCTTGGAAGGCACCGGATGTCAGTTTGTCCCATAATGGCTGCTAGGTTTGATTGCTTGATTAAGGGGGTGTCTACCATATTTTTCCATTGTAAATGTACCATTTTCCCAGGTTTTCTGTTTCCCCATAATAAATAATCTGTAGCATATTAAACGTTGCTTTTTAAATAATTTTAAAAGCATGCTATTTGGTCATGGGAGAAATTGGATGGCAGAGATTATGAGCACATGAGAATTATTACCATCAATGGAAAAAATAATTTTTAAACATTTGTTTTTCTTGATAGAGGAGAGACAAGGAGGGGAGGTAATAAAGGGGAGAAAATGGGCTTTACTGAAGGCAGATTTGTGTCTGAATCCCAGCTCCACACTTGAACCCGTGTGACTTTAGGAGAGTTACCTCACTCCTTAGAGCCTCAAGTTCTTTCCTATGATGGGCATAATAATATACATTCCTGGCAGGATTGTTAAAGTGATTAAATGAGCTAGTGTATGAGTGGCCTCTGGCCTAGCAGCTGCCCCAGGACCATCATGTGGGAAGTGAGGAAGAAATGGTCCCCAGCAGCTTGCAGAGTTTATACCTCTCCATGAGTGTTTGCTCTTCCGATGAGATTGAAATATTCATGCATGTTGATAAGAAAATATGATCAACAGGTAAGATGCCTTTTTGAAATTTCAAAGAAAGGAATTCAGAACTGGAAGATGTTTGGTTCCATTTTCAGACCTCTTAAACATGATTTGTCTGTAGTGGAATTGAGCTGCCATTTATTCAGACCTGTTTCTGATTGCAATCCATTTTAATCTATTACCAGGGATTATTTTTTGAAACAGTTTATATGTAGTCAGATTGAGAATAGTGAATCATAATAATCCCATGACCCAATTTACATGCCTTACTGTAAAAGTTTCATTTCATACAAGTGACAATTTTTTAAAGTTAATTAGACTCGGCTATACTGAGGTTAGCAAAAAGTGCTTTGAATTATCAATAATTCAGCAGAGCAGACATTTCTGTATAATGCAGTGGTTTTATAGAGTATTGTGAGATAGTTATCCCTAAAATGAATGGTTGTGAGCATACATCAGCATGGTGGGGCTTGCTTGAATGTGGCGTGAAGTGATATCATCTGTGCTTTCTATTATTGAGCAGAGTGTGAACCATCGGTCTTTCTGGCCATGAACTACTAGCAACCTTTGTCCTTTGTGTTACCTTTAGTTAAAGACGAAAATGAACATGAATGCTGGCTGATGGCCATGTCTTCTTACAGTGAAAAATTCATCTGGAAAAGAAAAATAGGATTGCAGATTTGGATTTGTTTCATTGCATGAATGATATGTGACATTTTGTAAATTATTTATCACTGCAAGGATGGCAGCAATGGCTCGAGCATTGTTATATCAAATGAAAGTAGGAATCCCATTAGTACAAGGACTGGGTTTTAGCTGGAATCTATCAGGGGAATGTTGTCACTTGAAAACCAGATTGTTCTTTTAATTGCTATTTAAAGGAACAAAAGTGTTCCCAAGGTACTGCAGTTGAGCATTTGCAAGTAATAACTGTGGATCCATAATTATGCAGTGCTGATTATCTGGCATTTAAAAAATGGTGGCAGGAGTCAGTGACCAATTTGTTGTAGCTTGTCTTTTTTGGTTTTTCTAGAACAGAGTTTTATTCTCTGCTTTTGAACTGGGGCTACAAAAATATATTTGCATAGTTACCTCAGAAAGTAAAGCCTGTGCATATTAAAAGAACAAATTAAACTGAAAATAAGGGCAAGATAATGAAAGTTTATATTGTAAGATGAAATTAACAGTCGTATTGAACAGTTTGCAAATGCTTGGTCATGAGATGATTTCTGGTTTTTGATGACATGCCACATTGAACCAAGATGTTTGTTGGAATCACTGTTACTATTTGAAATATTATTTTAGAATAAGGTTTTTTAAACTAGCATATATTTCTTTCATTTATTCACATATATTTTTATATAGTTAGCAAAAAACATTTTGAGTGCCTATGTGCATCAGGCTTTTGGAATAGAGTGGCTGAACAAATGAGGTTTATTCTACACTGATGTATATTTGGAAAGTTAGGCCTAGCAAAATCTTGTTTTTAATTTACATTTAAATAAAAAAAATTTGTGATTATACTAAGCTTTCTTGCCTTAAATTTTTGATTCACGAGATTCAAATATAAATGCGTTAGAGTTACATTCTGATGGCTAGCAGACAACGTGTGACGCTTGGAATATGCAGTAAAATTTTAGTTCTCATACCGTTTGGCTGTGCAAAATAATGTGACCAGACCTGTAGGCACAGTCAGCTCTTCGTATGGATGGGAACACTAGCGTTGCTGGTAGTCATAAATAACAATGAAGGCACTAAAATGTATGCAGATTTATACATTGTTAAAAGCAGTTTCCTTTGTGAGAGTTAAAGGGGTGCTAGGGATTAGACAAATGTTTTGTTTCTTTTATTGAAGGGGAATGTCAGAGATTGAGAGTTTATCCATTTTGTGTGGCATGGTGTGGTTTACTTTTGAAGACGTTGGTGTCAGAAAAGCCTTGTTAATGGTCTTTTGATCATCTTAAACGATCCTACAGAATTTTAAAGTTCTTAACATTTTTTTGGCCATGCCACGGAGCATGCAAAATATTAGTTCCCAGACCAGGGATCCAACCCATGCCCCCTGCAGTGGAAATGCAGAGTCCTAATCACTGAATCACCATGGAAAACCCCTTCTTTAGTTCTAAGGCTGTTATTATGTCACCTTTTAACATGCCAGTATTTTATGTCATATGTTTAATTGATGGATAATAGTAACCTGTACTAAAACACTTGATGAAATTTAAGCAATCTGGTCTGACTAGATGATATTCATAGACTGTAATACTGAATAGATGAATCAATTTATTGTAGGCATATAGATTATGGAAACGATTTGAGACTTCAAATGAATTCTTAATGTTCATTTCAGGAAGGTAATACATAATATATATAAAGGTTTTAAATTTCATTGGCTTAATAAAAATTATTTCTGAGTCTTATGCATTACACTTAAATGTATTATTCAGGCAGTACTTCACTATCAAATAATTTGAGGGTTTTTTTAATTATCAGAAAATATTGATATGAATACCCTATTCTTTCTTTGGTAAAGAAATATGTAAGACGCTTTTAATACTTTGTTTTTAATTTTGAAGTGGAAAGCTAAGTGTTTTTTCATTTTAATTTTTTCATAGCCCCGTGCCGATCCCATTCCAATATGTAGCTTCTGTCTGGGGACAAAGGAATCAAATCGTGAAAAGAAACCAGAAGAACTTCTCTCTTGTGCAGATTGTGGCAGTAGTGGTAAGTTGTTATTTTTTGTGTGTGTGTAAAGTGACTCCCTATTATAGCTACGTGCAATTTCTCTATCCAAAAATACTTGTTATTTAAAGCAATTATTTGATAATAGTGTAAGCTTTAAATTTAAAAAGTAAATACAGGTTGGGGGGAAGTGAGTATATTCTCACTGATATAAACAGTGTTATATACATTTATAAAATATTATGTATTCATATTTTAAATTAACCTTAGATTTCATGCCAGCATTGGTAATTCAACGTGGAATATTCTACCTTGAAGGTAAATTCAGGGTAGAAAATTCTAAATTTTCAAGTTGATTGCAGCTAGAATCACTTGTTTTTATAACCTGAAGTCTCAATTTAATACATTTGAGTAGAAATATATAGTGTTTCGGAGAAGGCAATGGCACCCCACTCCGGTACTCTTGCCTGGAAAATCCCACGGACGGAGGAGCCTGGAAGGCTGCAGTCCATGGGGTCGCTGAGGGTCGGACACAACTGAGCGACTTCACTTTCACTTTTCACTTTCATTCGTTGGAAAAGGGAATGGCAACCCACTCCAGTGTTCTTGCCTGGAGAATCCCAGGGACGGGGGAGCCTGGTGGGCTGCCGTCTATGGGGTCGCACAGAGTCGGACACGACTGAAGCAACTTAGCAGGAGCAACAGCATATAGTGTTTCAGGTCCTGACACCTACTGGTGAAATATAATATTACAGCCCAGCTCTGTGTGACAAACTGAAGGGGATGCACAGGATTCTGGCAACTGCACTGATAACAATCCAGAAATCATCAGGCATAAAAGAAACTCAAATTGCCCAGAGTAAGCTAGGAAAAGAGTGGTCTACTCAGAAAGTGATACTGAAATCAAGGAGCTACTGGGTAGGGATATTGTTAGTTGCTCAGTTGTATCGGACTTTTTGCAACCCCGCCCGCCAGGCTACTCTGTCCATGGAACTCTCCAGGCAAGAATACTGGAGAGGACTGGGTCATTGGTACATTGCAATATCCAAAAAGCTTTCAAGATTGCTGTCACCTCTTTTTCTCAGCATAGGACTTTAAGCGCACATTTCCACTTTTGTAATGGAAATTAAGTCACATTATGCTTATACTAAAAGAATTTGTCTTGGAATTTACTTGGTGGTGCAGTGGTTAAGACTGCACTTCACTGCGGAGGCAGGGTTCAGACTCAAGATCCCACAGGCTGCAAGGCTTGGCAAGAAAGATAATTAAAAAGAATGTGTCTTACCAGCCAGCCTTCCTTCTTAAGTTGCCTAGAGATATATATGGTTATATGTATGTGTGTATACACACACATACACAACTCAGCAGAGTGGCAGTTACTGAACTTTTAAAAGTCAACCTCTGTATTAATCTTTAAATTTTCTTCTCCTAGCCTACTGAAACTTTTCCCTGAAAAAATGTTATTTTAAAATTAACACCCAAGTATTGCTCTAGTTATAGTTAATTCTTTAAAAACATCAACAAATCTGCAAAACACAATAGCATTCTCTTGTTTAGCAAGTCAATAATATAGTATAGTGGTTAAGACCAAACTAGAAAGCTGGCCATAGCCCCTTTACTTCGAATGAGTTAACCATCCTTAGCCTCAGTTCCCTTATTGGAAACATAGAGATAATGATAGCATCTTATATCTTGGGTTGTGTGGAAGCTAAAGAAGAGAACACAAGTAAATAACCTAACACATGGTCTGCACTCTGGTAAGTGTACTCTACACATCAGCAGTTGTTGGTCTTTTTTTATTTTTGGCGGATCAAATTGTTTTCCTTGATTGCTGCAGGAAATTTAAGATCTTATTGTTTATGACAGCTGCGTGATGGTTGGATGGAGGAAATGTTTCACACTGAAGAATGACACTGCTGTGTAATGATTCTTCCTCCTCCTATGAAGGTTTAACTTGATAGATCCTAAATGGTTCTCCAGCTCTCAGGACTTGACTTGGAGAAATAAGACATTTCAAACTCTGCTTGAGAAATGCTTTCTGACAGTCTTTTTGATGGGCTTTACAGATTCATTAAAACTCTTCCACCTGCCATCATATCGTGGCTGGTGGCAAAAGGGCATGGAAACATTATCTGTATGTTCGGATTAATAAATCTCAATCCTTCACTCTCCTTGTTTTATCCTGGTGAGCTAGTGCCTCACTCATCAGTTCTGACTCTGCAGTTATCTTTTGGGTTTTCTCACGAGGCTCATTCTGAATGAATTATTGTTTTGTGTAACCGCCTGATCAATTTAGTAGTAGTGTTTAGTAGTAGTAGTGTTCTCTTGTCTAAGGTTTACCCTTTGTGATTTTTAAGGTGGTACTTTAAAAACACTCTTAACTGTTTTATTTCTTCAGTGTCTATTTGTCTGGGCACCTAGACAGATTAAAGTCGTACTTAAATCTGGAAAGAAAAGTTCCCTTCATATATTTCCTTACCTCTAGTGATACACTTACTTAAGTTGATAAGAGATCATTATCTTCCAGATCATATCGTCAAGGCTTCTTTCACAGGGTATAAAGGCGTAATTCTAAACAAGTACATCTTAGATTTTCTGATGTAACCAATCTCCCTTCATCTTTCCCAGATTGAAGCCTGCCAAAAGAGAGGTTTGAGTTCCTTTATAGTTAGAGGTGACTGAAATATTTTTACTCCTAAAGTGTCTTACTTTTCCAGAGTATATAGGTGTAGTGTTGGGTTTTCTTTTTTCAAAAATGGTCTCGTTTTCTCTTTTAACACATGGGGAAGAATGGATTGAGGATGCTGTCTAAAAGACTTATATCCAGAGTCATTTTGTGAGCACCCCGCCACACACACACACAGCATGAGCTAGAAGCTTTGGAGTTGAGATGTGGGTCATGGTAGAAATTCAAGACCTGGGATCGTCAGGTCCCTTTTTTTAGGATAGAGGATGTATGGTTCAGTGTGCTTCTCTGGACTCCCCTATGTGATCTGGCTCTAGTGTTAGGTTCACTTAATCTTCCCTTGTAATGCTCAAAATTCTCCAAGCCAGGCCTCAACGGTACGTGAACCGTGAACTTCCAGATGTTCAAGCTGGATTTAGAAAAGGCAGAGGAACCAGAGATCAAATTGCCAACATCTGTTGGATCACTGAAAAAGCAAGAGAGTTCCAGAAAAACATCTACTTCTGCTTTATTGACTACACCAAAGCCTTTGACTGTGTGGATCACAACAAACTGGAAAATTCTTCAGGAGATGGGAATACCAGACCACCTGACCTGCCTCCTGAGAAATCTGTATGCAGGTCAAGAGGCAACAGTTAGAACTAGACGTGGAACAACAGACTGGTTCCAAATTGGGAAAGGAGTACATCAAGTCTGTATATTGTCACCCTGCTTATTTAACTTCTATGCAGAGTGTATCATGAAAAACTCTGGGCTGGAAGAAGCACAAGCTGGAATCAAGATTGCCAGGAGAAATATCAGTAACCTCAGATATGAAGATAACACCACCCTTATGGCAGAAAGTGAAGAGGAACTCAAAAGCCTCTTGATGAAAGTGAAAGAGGACAGTGAAAAAGTTGGCTTAAAACTCAACATTCAGAAAACTAAGATCATGGCTTCTGGGCCCATTCCTTCATGGCAAATAGATGGGGAAACAATGGAAACAGTGACAGACTTTATTTTCTTGGTCTCCAAAATTACTGCAGATGGTGACTGCAGCCATGAAATTAAAAGATACTTGCTCCTTGGAAGAAAACTTATGACCAACCTAGACAGCATATTAAAAAGCAGAGACATTACTTTTCCAACAGAGGTCCATCTAGTCAAGGCTATGGTTTTTCCAGTAGTCATGTATGGATGTGAGAGTTGGACTATAAAGAAAGCTGAGCACTGAAGAATTGATACTTTTGAACTGTGATGTTGGAGAAGACTCTTGAGAGTCCCTCGGACTGCAGGGAGATCCAACCAGTCCATCCTAAAGGAAATCAATCCTGAATATTCATTGGAAAGACTGATGTTGAAGCTGAAACTCCGATACTTTGGCCCCCTGATGCAAAGAACTGACTCATTTAAAAAGACCCTGGAGAAGGCAATGGCAACCCACTCCAGTGTTCTTGCCTGGAGAATCCCAGGGACGGGGGAGCCTGGTGGGCTGCCGTCCATAGGGTCACACAGAGTTGGACACGACTGAAGCAACTTAGCAGCAGCAGCAGTCTTTAAATAGAAGGACTAAAAGAAAAATATGGTTCTTCTTAGAAAGCTTGGGGAGATTTTGTAGTTACAGTGCTCTGTTGTGACATGTCAGTGATTATAGGGAAAAAAGAATCAAATAGCTTGGCCTGGCTCAGCAGTGGCCCCCAGTAATGGTGGGAGCCCTGGTGTCATGGTCCAGTTCAGTTTCAGAAGTGAGAATTACAGAGTGGCTGGTAGCCCTGGTTGGCCTTACAGAAATGACCACTATCTCATACTCTAGAGTCCATTGGTTCTGGGATCGGATTGAGACTGCTTGTAATGATCAAAGGAATCCCTAATGTAAGACGTTTCTGTGAAAAAACAAAACAAAACAAAACAAAACCATAGCCTTGTAAAACAAAATAAAAAAAGGAAATATAGATAACAGCCCATAAAGAGCTTTTAAATGTGTTTCCCACATGTGCCTGTTGGTTTTTAGTCACCTCTTTCTATCTGAAGTATCATTTATATGATGTCACATTTAGACTGCTTAGACTTCACAGACCTGGGTAATAAGTGTTTCCTTCTGCTTACATCATAAAGTAAAGCCAATTAGAAATTTCTGTATTTTTAAGATGGCTCAGTGCTGCAAATGGGCAGTATTTTCTTTAACTGTGTTTTTTCTGCTAAAACTTTTGAAAAAAAATTATTCAAGTTTGCAGGTAGTAAAACTGTGAAGGGAGGTATTCAAGTTTGCAGGTAGTAAAACTGTGAAGGGAGGTAAATAGTGCAAGGAGCCCCAGATGCAGCGCTGCAGTCCTCTTTACTTGCTGGCCATGGAACCGTACGTAGCTGTACACATCTGTGAGGTTTGGAGGGTGATGTCTGTATCCTGCATCCACAGGGCTGTTGTGAGGATCCAGTGAGATAATGCTATGAAGATCATCACTATCTATAAATCATCACACAAAAACACCAAAGGGCTGTTCGAAGCACTAATAGGAATGTGGGACTCATCACATAGTCTTCAGGTCTATGGAAATGCTGAGACTAAGAAGTGATTTTACTTGACTTTCATGGATCAGCCTACTTTGAAATTAACACTGTTATATTCTCTTTGCCTCATTAAGACCAAATTATCTTTAATTAGCTTCACATAAGTATTAGATATTATACCAAATGAAATTTTGTGTCTGCTGCTCAGATTGCTGGGTGGTTAAATCTTACTTACAGATGAGTTCTGTGCATGTGTGTTTTCAAATTAGCAAATCTAAGATAAGTGCACAGTTCAAAATTACAGCATCATTCTAAGTGGAAGCTCATTGACACTGGAGACAGCATGGCTGCTGAGATGCAGCTGGAGAGCAGGAAGATTACCTTTGTACAGTGAAGGAAGCCGGAGACGTGGAGTCGCGTACCAGTCTGTCCTCAGGAGCCCTGAAGTCTATCCTGGGTTTGTTTTATTAGTGTTAACCCTGAGTAAAACTTGCCTGCCTTCTGCTCCCAGGGAGCTGGTTGGTGCAATATACACATATATGTAGTCACTAGCTTCTTGATGTTACTGTGAGAAAATACCCCAGGGATTGGTTAGTTAGTTGTCCAGTTTCACACCGACTATACACAGATTGAAAACTGGGTTTGGAAGAAGCCCCTTAACTAGGAAGAAACCTAGAGATGGACTCCAAGAAGAAGGAGGGATGGAGGAGGAAGCCCCCCTCTCCACAAGCCCACAGCTGGATTGGCAGTCCATGCAGAGTAACAGGAAGCAGAAGCCTTGCTTCCGACCTGTTATTTCACTAAAATTCTGCTGGTATGATTAACAGTGACCTCCATGTAGCGAACTCTAAAGGTGCCTTCTAAGTTTTTTTAAAACTCTAGGGACTTCCCTGGCAGAAAAGTAGCTAAGTCTCTGAGTTTCCACTGCAGGGGGCACAAGTTAATCTCTTTTGGAGGAACTAAGATATCCTGCATGCTGTCCAGAGGCCTGGCAAAAAAAAAAAAAAGTCTAGTGGACATCTTTCAATCTACACCAAATACTCCTCTCAGTCATATTTGAGTTGTTGAGAATCTTTTTCCATGAAACGTTCTCATCTTTTGACTTCTGTGATTTCATATTCTCTGTGCTTTCTCTCTATCAGTTCAGTTCTTCCAGATCTTTTGTGAGCTCCCTGGCCTCTCTTCATCACCTCCGAGTTTCTTCAGCCTTTCGTCCTTGGCCCTGTGTTTCCTCACTTTGGTTCATAGCTTCTCCTGGGTTCCAGACCCTTAGATATAAGCACCTCCAGGACTCCTCTCCTTGACACTTAATGGGCTCCTCAGAGATAATATCCAAAACAGCTTATGAACCTTACACTGCTCCCTCCTCCCAAAACAACCACCACCACTCTAGCAAAGACAGAAATCTTAGCAAACAAACGACATCCTGCTTCTCCTCGGGGATTTCCCATTTCAGCAAACGACACACCACCAGCTACGCATTCAGTTCTAGAAGCCCTCCTCTGTCCTATTCTCTCACAGCAAGAAATTACCAAAAATGCATTGATTGTACATCCCAGTATTTATTCTACGTCCTCAGTATATCCACAGCCTTCACCAGACCCGCTCAGAGCTGCTATGATAATAAGCTAGCTTTCCTCTTCATATTCTTTCTCCTCATCCATTTTGCATACTTCAGCATAAATTACTTTTTTTTTTTAATATAAATTACTTTTTAAAACCATAAATCTAATCACAGAATTTTTAGTGTCCACCAGTTAACCTTAGGAAAAATCCAAGCCCAAAACACTCTTCTGGATTGGGCTCCTGTTGACCCCTTTGCACATCACCATCCCTGTCATATAACCTATAACTATATGAGGTTATGTAGAGGTTGTATCAAACTTCTTTCCTCTTCTTAAATGTCCCCATGTTCGTCCCCGTGTTCTCCTGTCACTCTGCACATGCTGCTCTCTCCCACCCTGCCCGCCTCTGCTCCCCTCTGATCTCACTCATCCTTTTGGTGTCTTTTTAGGAAGGCCTTCCTCTAATCTCTTGCTAGACTTGCCCACATCTCCAAGCCAGCCTACCTCCAGGACTCCTCTCCTTGACACTTCATGGGCTCCTCAGAGATAATATCCAAAACAGCTTATGAACCTTACACTGCTCCCTCCTCCCAAAACAACCACCTGCTGGACCATGTGATCTGAAATGTCTGTCCTTTCCCTCATCGGGTCTTCAGTGGACAGGTAGTTGGTCAGATAACTGATGTGAGGGACCCAATGTCTTGAGTCTTTCATAGTTTTTCCATTGCTGCTATAACAAATCACCATACAGCTGTGAACAGAATTCAGTTCCTTGCATATGCAGGGCCAGTGTCCCCCTTTCTTGCTGTCACATAACCGGATTCCCTGCTTCTAGTGGGCACCTGCACTCCTCGGCTTGTGTGCCTCCCACTCCCCGCTGGGTGCAGTCCTTCTCCTGTGTTGAACCTCTCCTCCTCCTCTTGTCTCATGTTACTAACCAAGCTGGAGGGTTCTCTGCTTTTAAGTACTTGTGATTAGATTGGAATACTTACACAGATAATTCAGGATGATCTCCCATCTCAAGGCCTGTACCGTTGGTCACATCTGCAAAGCCCCTTTTGCCATGTCGGTTAATATATTTGTACGTTTTAGGGATTACAAATAGACATATTTGGAGGGCATTGTTCAGTCTACTACAGAGCCCATGGTTTTTTACTCCCATAATACTTGACTCAAAAATCACTTCTACCGACTTGTGGTCTCATTGGTACTTGTTTAATTTTAAACAGTACTCCTTTGGTTTCGCTGGATAAAACTGTTGTAAGTTATCAGTGCTTAAAATCTACTGGTATAAGAATGAGTGTGTGTGTGTGTGTGTGTGTGTGTGTGTGTGTAAACCACCATGAATTGTGTCAGCAGAGAGAACCCAAATTTTAGAGGGGATTGTTGAGTTTACAGAATGGCTAGAATGGGAGGTAAGGAATTGAATTATCAATAGCATGGTTGTCCTTTTTGTAATTACTATAGATTGTGTACTAGCGTATCAAGACTCAGTTACAGTCTTTTGTGTAAAGTTGGCAGTAAGAAAATAAAATGGAAATATTTCTTCATCCCTCAGCATCCTTTACAGAATCATAGAAATTTAGAGCTGGAAGGGATCTATGGCCAGTTCTCTTGAGCTAAATAAAGGTAAGATTGTTGCCTAAAGGAAAGATAGACTGAAGATTTTAGAATTTGATAGGGTAGCTTAAATGGTAGTAGTTGCAATATAATATTATTTAAAGTGAGAGGAAGCAATAAGAAGAAGAATATTCCTTGCTCTTGATTGAAAGTGGCTGAAATCCATTAACTTTCAAAAGTATAATTAATTATTAAAAATTATTTTTATAGGATATCTGTGAGAAAAAAATAGTAAGCTATAATATGATGTGAATTACCTTAGTTGCTGGATATTAAGCTACAAAGTACAAAAGCAGATTTTAATGTAGAGAAAAATTTAGTGCATGAAATTGAGGTCATATGTGCTAGTGATGTATGACTTACAGGAAGTAATAAAAAGGGAGAAAAAAGAGAAGTAAATGGTATACTTTTAAGCTGATGGGACCCATTTTAAGGGTGGAATTTAAATTGCTGTTCTTTAAAACTTGAGTTTTTACCCCTCACTATATAAGTGGGGGCGGGAAAACCCTGATCAAAGTAGACCTTCCCCTCCCTCTTCAGAGTATACTTCTTAAAGTCGAAAAGCGAGCTGTCTTTGTTTGCTGTTCCTGAGCAGAAAGAGGTGATTGATACATGTATATATACATAAACGCCCTCCCCCCACATTCATTTGAATGAGAGAAGCCCTTGTAAAAGAAAAGTGTCATAGGTTAAATGCATCTGCTGGGTGTCTACTGCCTGAGGTCATAATCCTATGACAACATTTTATTTGCTCAACATCTTAAATACAGATGTTTAGGTTTTTGTTGTTGTTGTGTTTTTTTTAGCTCAGGAATAGTGTGCTTTTATTAACAGTATTGATGATTGCTTTTGAATGTTTTTACTTCAAAAAGCCAAATCTCCTGGTGGGTAGAATTTTATGAAGCACCTGTTAAGCTTTAGGAAGGAGGACCTTTTTGGCTGCAACCCAAAATACATATTTAAACAATGAGCCTGCCAAAGTCAGGAAATTATAAAACAGTTTTGAAATTGCAGAATCTGCTTTTTTTTTTTTTTTTACCCCTCAGGTTTCTTTTGCAGCTTGGTTATAAGTTCTTTCACATGGGACTTACTAACATCTGTACTATTTTAAGACCAGATTTAGAAAACTAAAATCAAATTTGGAGGTCTCAGGTTTATGTGATAAAAGACCATCAGATTTTAAACTTCCAGAGTCTGGACTCACACTCCTCAAACCTTTCAGAGAGATCTATTACTCAGTGTAGCCTGGCTGACTTTCTTAAGTGGTGCTATCCCTTGGGGTCTCCAGTTTTCCTGTGTGAGGTGAGAGCTGCTAGATGAAAAGTGTGTCCAAAACAGGGTGGAAAAGCCGAACTCTCAGAAAAATGTGGGACACTTGCTAAGGGTGTGCTTCTTGGCGTGTTCTGTGTAGCCTGGACTTTGCAACTTCTTAACTCCCAAATTCACTGTTTCTATTCCTGCTTCCAGAGCTTCCCAGATGACTCAGTGGTAAAGAATCTGCCTGCCAAGCAGGACACCCAGGTTCGATCCCTGGGTTGGAAAGATCCCCTGGAGAAGGAAATGGCAACCCACTCCAGTATTCTTGCCTGGAAAATCCCATAGACAGAGGAGACTGGTGAGCTACAGTCAGTGGGGTCGCAAAGAGTCAGACGTGACTTAGCGACTTAAACAACAACTCCCACTTACAGATTTTAAATTCAGGAACCCGGGGCAAGATGGCAGTGGTGCCTTCTTTGTATATCCCAGCAATGGGGTAGTCTTTGTATACTCCTGAGTTTTTTTCTTTCTTTGCATTTGTTCATTGTATTATGTTAAGCAGCGTCAGGTTTTTATTTAGTTAACTGTTGTTTTATGTTTTATGATTTCATTACACACAGAAAGTAGGAATCATTTGAACTTCAGCACTCTGCTCACAGGCCAGCAGGCCAGAAAGCTTTGGGGTAGATGGTGGTTGATGAAGAGGGCAAGGGCAAGAGATTTAACAGAAGGCACAGGTATGAGAACATGATCTGAGCATACATTATCTTCAAGTTCTCCAAGACTTGTGATTAGAATTGGTATACATTTTCCAAGTTTCTCTTCGGGAAAACATTTGTACAGTTACTCTGTCACATATCGGTGCTAGGGGGAAGGGCAGAAGGGAAAATATAATTTGGAATCTTTGATTTTTTTCATATTTTCAAGTTCCTAAGGTTCTTTGGCTGACATCGTCACTGTCTATTAAATATTAGTGAGTTTAAAAAATCGACGGCACCATTCCCATAAAGCAGTTTATTTTTTTTATTCTTATAGGGCACCCATCCTGTTTGAAATTTTGTCCTGAATTAACAACAAATGTAAAGGCCTTAAGGTGGCAGTGCATCGAATGCAAGACGTGCAGTGCATGCAGAATCCAAGGCAAAAATGCAGTAAGTATGGCTCTCAATATCCATCTCCAGGTAAATTGTTAGCTTTCAGTGTTAAGGCCTTTCATTTTTGTAGATCGCTGCTATTTTCTTTTTAAGTGTTTAGGTGCGTGTGATACCAAATTTCAGTAGGGATCGTGGTGCCGCTTTATCTTATTTTATTATTGTTAACCAGATAACAAAAGAATTTGTGGCCTTTTACAGTTGATTTCAGTCTCAATTAGTCTCTAATATGCTACATTACAGGATAATATGCTTTTCTGTGACTCCTGTGATAGAGGATTCCATATGGAGTGCTGTGATCCCCCACTTTCCAGAATGCCAAAAGGTGAACCTTTAAACCTATTAAAAAATGTGCTTTATTAGGTACACATTAGCCTAGTCCTAATGTCTGACAGCTCAGGAGTATATAGGTTCTTTAAGCATTTTTTCATCCCTCCCACCTTCCTTATACTTGTGGGTTTAGTACAGGTTGTGAGCAGAGAAGTGTAAAAGTTTATAATTTGGGGGTAATGTATATAATAAATACTGTAATTCGGACACCCGACTAAAAAGATGATTCTTCTCTTAAAACCACTCCCCATTAGAATAAATTTAGACTAGGTCGGTTAAAAGTTTAGAGTTTTCTCCATGTTGTTCAGTAGAGTGTTCAGAGGTAAAACATTACTTGTTCTCGATGATGGTGATAATGATGACCCCAAAAAAGTCCTATAACAGGAGCCATTACCATTTTCTTGGCCATTCGTTGATAATCTTGAACATGAAGATCTGAACCATCTTACATGGGTATATCCATATAGAATATGGATTTTCTTCTCTGTTTATTGAGTAGTCAGCCAAGTTTAGCCTTCTTTTTCTCATATGATAGTATATTGAACGTTATAAATAACTCTGCCTTCTTATTACAAACTTTATACATTTTCATTGTGAAAAATTTGGAAAATACCGATTGACAAAAAGGAATGGAAAGAATAATCAATTAGAAATTCCTTCCCTGCCCCACCCACCCTTTTAAAAAGAAATGGAAAATTCTGTACATGTTTATGGTTTTTCCCTCTTAACAATAGATTCTCATATTCCCACATCATTAAATATTCTCCCAAAGATAGTTTTTAATGAATGTGTAGAATTCCGTAGTATATAGAGCCGAGATTATAAACATGATGACTGTGGGCCACAGAAATGTTTTATTGAGACTTCTCTTAACTGTGTAACAGAAGATCTGGTACTATATTTAAAGATTTTTGAATTTGAATTTGCCAGCACTCCATTCTGCCTCAGTCTCACTGCTACCTGTTGCTTTACATTCCAGCTTGCTTCAGTCACATATATTATACCTGGGTGGTTCCTGAACATAACTGATTTTGCAACCCCATATTTAAAAAAAAAAAATTTAACCAATTTCATCTAGTGAATATTACAAATATTTCCAATTTTTTCATCAACAATTATTGCCTTAAGATAAATTCCTCAGGGAGGAATTTCTGGATTGAAGGCTATGTCCATGAAAGGTCATGTTAGTTTTCAGGCCAGCCAGCAGTGTATGAGAATACCTGTTTCCCTGTATGATCATCAACACTCACCATTACTATATTTCATTGAATCTAAGACACACATTTTTAAAAAACATTTTAACATCTTTGAAATCAGATGCATCTTGTAGTCATAAATAGCTTAGATTCAATGTAATACAGTGTTACTGTTTAAAGTTTTTACCAGTTAGAGAATAGAAAAAATATGTCTGATAATTATTTTCTTTAGTGAAATTGAACATTTTTTTGTGTTTGGTTATTGGCTGTTTGTATATCATCTTGTAAAGCACCTGTTTTTATCCATTAATCATTTTTCTATTAGGGGTTTTCACCTTTTTCTTACTGACTTGCAGAAGCTCTTTATATTTTCATGTAGTCAAATCCATGAATCTTTTCTTTATGGCTTCAGTCTTAAGTGTCAGTCGTGCTTAAATTATGTAAAATAGCCATGTATTTTTCCTGGTGCTTATAACATTTAATTTTGTCACATAATGTTCATCTGCCTAGAATTTGTGTTTATAAAAGATAGGAAGTAATTATTTTCCTTCCAGATAGACTTCTATTTGTTCTAGCACCCCTTTCTGAATCATTTCATCCTTTCCCCACTGATTTGAAATATGACTGTTATGATATGCTAAACCTCTCCGTTGTTCTGGCCTTTTAGTTCTTATCCGTTGACCTGCTTCCATATGCCACACTTCAAATTATTGTAGCTCCACAGTACTTAAACGTTTTAAGTTTTCACTTTAAAAACTATATGTTAGAATTATAACTTATTTAGTATAGAAAATTCCCAAAAAGAGATGATAAAACAAGTATTTTTTTCCTAGAAGTTCCAGTTGACTTAAAAATGTTCCGATTGACTTAAAAATGTCTCCCTTAAATCCAAAAATATATAATATCTGACAAGACTGGGTTTTCACGTGTGTGTACGTGGTGGAGGGAGGCTTGGTGACATGTTGGGCAAAACCTTATTGGAAGACTTCTCAGATGGGTCAGCCCTCTGCTCTCATCACCTTGACCCTGGGAAAACTGACCTTTAGTGACAGCTTCCTGAGCAGAATGACAAAAGGGAACGATCCACCTTCTAGGGTAAAGTTCTGCGTACAGGCATCCTTGGGCAGCTTATTACAGCTGCACTTTATATTTCATCTCTCTCCTAAAATGAAACATTAAAATATTTTTCTCATATATATATTAATTCAGGGATGTGGATTTGCCAAGTCTGCAGACCAAAGAAAAAGGGAAGAAAACTACTTCATGAGAAAGCTGCACAAATAAAACGACGATATGCAAAACCCATTGGACGACCGAAAAATAAATTAAAGCAACGATTGTTGTAGGTTGAGATCTTATCAAAAAAAATCTTTTATGTTGTGCTTTAAAATACAGTTGATTGTAACCCCCTTAGATCCCATTAACTTTTTAGCATCATTTTTACAAACTCAAGGGATGAGGAATATTTCTTCTTTTGCATAAGCTGTAGAAATCTTTTTGAAAATAACATTTAAAATTACAGTTGGCATTTTGAGGTCTTCTGTTGCCAGTATCTGTGATGCTTAGTGACATTTTTCAAGCAGCAGGACAGAAGCAGAATATAAGAATTGGAAACACTCATTGTGCCTACTTTATTACTGGCTGAGCATTAAAAGAGCTTAATTATATAAATATTTTTATAGGAATTTTTAAAACAAGAGAGGGATTTGTTCACATCTATAATGACTCTCTTTTGTTACCCCAGATAACATTTTAGAAAAATACTCGTTTCTGGTGCTAATGTAGTATTACAACTTTTTAAGATCCCTTTTATGAAATAGAAGCTTCTGAGAAATCTGCAAATGACTGTCCTAATGTTTGCCTCCAGAGAGTTAGACAGGACCATTTGGTATGTGCACATGTATACAAACATATAGACAAAATAATATATTTGCAGTAGCATGCAGTCCTATTGTATTGGCCAAAAAATTCATTCGGGTTATTGCATACCATCTTAGGGAAGATCCAAACGATATACTTTTTGGCCAACCCAATGCTATGTTAGCCCCATTTCCTCTAGCCTGTGGCCATGTGGTTGCCATTAAAGCCAAATAGAACATTTAGCTGGAATTACTGGAGAAGTAGAGAAAAGAGTTGTAATGAGTGTGTTTGTTTTTTTAACCCATGTAGAATATAGAACTGAATATCAGCATTAGGTAAGGTGTTTAGAAATGAAATCTGTAGACTTGCATATCTGAAGCAGCTGTCTGTAAGACCATTGCCTTTCTCTTTGGGCGTAGTGAAAGGGTCATTGCAATGTAGAAATGAACAGGAACTCTACACACAGTGAACAAACACCAGGTGTCTTACTTGCTTACTCTCCCCTCTCCCTTAGTTTTATCTGGAGCAATTCATTTTATTATTACCTGGTCTCAGGAAAACAGGATCCTCCTGCACTTCTATCTCCCAAAGGAGAAGTAGAAAATGCATGCTCCTTTCTAGAGTGTTTTGTGAAACTTTATGAAAATCTTCTAACTGGTGGCCATTCTAATGTGGAATTTGTGTTAATTTGTAGAGGCAAACATGAAACATATTCATGAATAAAATCTTTCATATTAGCATCACTTGAAGTAGGAATTACGTGTTTTTGCGTTCATCCAGTGTTAAGCATTGTTCTTGAAATGGGACTGTATCCTCAGGGCCCAATTTAAAAAACTGAATTAGGATATAAACTTTCTAAACAAAGGACACAGCTGAAAATTACATCTGGCACCAATCCTAACTTTTTGTTTGTCCAAAATTGTCCTTTGAGCTTAGGAATTTTTAAGACAGTCTGGGGAGTTTTCCTTTTTACATGCTTTATAAGCATATTATCCTTTCTGGGCAATCGATTCCAGATACAGTCCAAATGTAACATTCTGATGCAAAACGTTTTATCCTGGATGAGTTGTTTACTGGTGACTCTCAGTGTGACACTCGAGATCTCCAGCTCTAACCTGATTTGGCTGACTCGGTGGCGTTGGGCGAAGCTCTTGGCGGTTGAGCTGCTTCAGATGGGCCTTAGTAGCTTGCTCCATAGACCTACGCCAGCCTCCCCTTTAGGGCGACCGCTGGAATTGTTCATCAAATCTCTGTGTACAGGATAACCACTAAACTATGCTCTTCTTTTTGTAATTACTTAAGATATTTTTATAATTTAAGATCATATCATTTTCAGGCTTCCATTTCTTCATTACTAGCCGTCAGCTCAACTGATAATTTTTAAGGTCCGTTCTCGGGCCCCAGCACTGCCATAATTCACATGCACATGTTTCTGTTGTATAAAATTCTGCTGCAAAACGGGTGGCTTTCCAAGCCCTAGCCTGAGGCGAAGGCAGGCAGCTGCCGTTCCTGTAGGCAGCTGTGCTAGCAGAGTGACCTCCAGTCTCCATTGAGCACACAGCTGTATGAGCAGAACCAGCATCACAGGAACTGAAATAGCAGTCAGAACCAGTGTGTAAAGATTCTGATGCCAGGTGTCTGATAATGACCATGGTAAATGTGCTGCTTCTCCACCAGACTTTCCATGTCATGTCTGACCCGCTGTAGCTTTTCTTTAACCATTTCTTCAGTTTTTTGCTATTGTTGTCCTTTTTTCAGCAATATTTTATGCTGCAATTAATTGTCTCCTCTACTTAGAGAGTATTATTGGTTATCTTATCATCCTAAGCATAAAATTCTAAGAGGAAGAGGGTATTTTTTTAATGTTTACTTTAAAAAAAAAAAACTAATTTATAGTTAATAACTAAATTCTGTTTCTATAAATTTTCCATTGGAGTTAAAATTGCTTCTAACTAGAGATTATATAAGTTTCTTCTTGCACTTCTAGATAATACTTATGACTTCTTTCCTTTAATACTTTTTTTTTTAAGGCATTTCAGAAAATCACAATTATGTATCATGACACAAGGGGTAACATTTTTTTATTTAATTATAATGAAACCATTGGGTGATCTTTTAATCTCCTCAAAAATTTTCTTACTTATAATCCCCTTGGGTCCACATGATTCTTCCAGTACCTGTTGGACAGGCCCTGGGAGAATCATGACTTGCTAGCGTAGTGGCTGCAACAGAGAAAAGCACCTCAGTGAAGGCACACACACAAGCAGGGCTTTAGGGTCACGATTCAGTTTTTTAAGTTTAAGCCCGTTGACTGCATCTAGTTGCTATAAACTTGTGTTAGATACCTTTATAATTTTATTATTAAATGCTGATACTATTCTCTAAATTTTTGCCTAGGTCTGTAACCAGTGATGAAGGATCCATGAATGCATTCACAGGAAGGGGGTCACCTGGTAGGGGTCAAAAGACTAAAGTCTGTACCACACCTTCATCCGGTCATGCTGCATCTGGGAAGGACTCAAGCAGCAGATTGGCTGTTACAGACCCCACTCGGCCTGGTGCCACCACCAAAATCACCACCACCTCCACCTACATTTCTGCCTCTACACTTAAAGTTAACAAGAAAACCAAAGGGCTCATTGATGGCCTTACTAAGTTTTTTACACCATCACCTGATGGTCGCAGATCACGAGGTGAAATAATAGACTTTTCAAAGCACTATCGTCCAAGGAAAAAGGTCTCTCAGAAACAGCCATGCACTTCTCATGTGTTGGCTCCAGGTACCACACAAAAGCTAAAACCTCCACTTTCTTCACTCCCACCCCCGACCCCCATCTCTGGTCAGAGCCCCAGCTCACAAAAGTCCAGCACTTCTGTTTCTTCTACCTCTCCTCAGAGTTCCTCCAGCCAGTCCAGCGTGCCCTCCTTTAGCAGTCTTACTAATAACAGCCAGCTGAAGGCACTCTTTGACGGACTCTCTCATATCTATACCACTCAGGGACAGTCTCGCCAAAAGGGACACCCAAGTTATGCACCGCCTAAACGTATGCGTCGTAAAACCGAATTCCCTCTCACAGCAAAGTCTAAAGCCCATTTCTTTGGAAAAAGAGATGTTAGAAGTAGGTTTATTTCTCACTCCTCCTCCTCTAGCTGGGGGATGGCTAGAGGGCGTATTTTTAAAGCAATTGCTCACTTCAAGCGAACAACTTTCCTTAAAAAGCACAGGATGCTAGGCAGGTTAAAATATAAAGTGACCCCTCAGATGGGGACCCCCTCACCAGGGAAGGGGAGCTTGACAGACGGAAGGATTAAACCTGATCAGGATGATGGTAAGCAAAAGGTCAAAGCTCCAACCAAACCTGCGTCCCGTCCCTTTCTCCCCAACCCCCGGAAAAAAAAGAATCAATCAATTCCTATTTGTCACATAGGTCTTAGCTATTTCTCTTGTTCTCAACTTCACTTTCATACAGAAGCAGTGAAACTTTGACCTTTTTCTAATGCTGACTAAACCTCCAAAACATTGTTTTTTCAACTAATACTCTCCCACTCTGGTGATTTCCTTCCATTTGTAGTGACACTAGGGCCCCCCCAGATGCCGTCATAGCGTTGCTTATGGCGCTGTGGTCCCGCATGAGCAGCCCCTGTCGCGCTTCCGCCACGCTCCTCCCCGCGCCACCTCTCCAGCCACAGCGCTGTGTGGCCTCGTGCTGTCCGCGCTTCCGGCAGGGCGGACGTCGGCTCCTCGTTTCCCTCTGTCCATTGCTTTCTCATGACAAAGTTCATCCTGCTTCCTTCTCAACAGAGCCTGATCTGTGATTCTGTGATGTGTGCTTTTTTGGATGTGAGTGTGTCTGTGTGTGTATTCACCTCAGGGAGAAAACTGATTTCATGATTTCATTTAACAAATTGGCCCGTTACATTTGGTATCCTTTATATAAAACAAAAGCCAAACTGTGTCATTGGGACAGAATGATAGATTTTATTGTCTCAAACATGATCATGGGAATTCTATACCTAGACATTGATATGCCTTCTAATCTTGGTTGAAAACTGTGATTTTGCTTTGTATTGCTCTTACTTTCCTGCGTTTGTTTACTGAAGCTATAAGAAGATGACAGTGATAATTCAAATAATTTGGGTACGGCAGGGAAAAGGTACTGCTGGATCTATGAGTAGCGCTTAGACGTAAAAGCTTATAAAGCTTTAAAAAAAATAAAATTCCCTATTTGCCCACTGTGCTAATTTGGTACCATTTTGGTAATTATATGGTGGTTATTCATGATGCAAGTCAGTAAATACACTTTCTGCTGGTTTTAAATGACAGATACGGAAATCAAAATAAGCATCAAACAGGAAAGTACAGATATAAATGTGATTGGAAACAAGGATACCGTTACTGAAGAGGATTTGGATGTTTTCAAGCAGGCCCAGGAACTGTCTTGGGAGGTAAGGCCAGGACACTGCATTCCAGAAACTAAGATAATATATGACTTTTGTATCTGACTGTTGTGAAATTAACTGCCTTGATTTTATAAAGAATCCCCTTCAAAATCCTTTGTGGTTCTTTAACTGCTACTATCATTTCTGTTAACTGTACATTCAAAAGTTCTGTCTTTGAGTTGTCTTCACTCTCACAAGTTGGTAATGGCTCAGCTAGTCTCACAAAATAGGCCAGAGTAGCAGTTGTTGAGGCAGATTTTGAAAAATGCTCCTGGTGGCTCAGCGGATAAAGCATCTGCCTGCAGTGCAGGAGACCCAGGTTCGATCCCTGGGTTGGGAAGATCCCCTGGAGAAGGAAATGGCAACCCACTCCCGTATTCTTGCCTGGAGAATCACATGGACAGAGGAGCCTGGCAGGCTACAGTCCATGGGGTCCCAAAGAGTCAGACACGACTGAGCAACTTCACTTTCACTTTCTAGGGGTAAAGGAATAGATTTCTGATTATTCTTGCTCAAATTAAGAAAATAGCCCTTTTAAATAGCTCAGTGAAAGAAGAAATCACTTTTAAATTGACCGGTGCTTCTTCCAGCTCAGACGGCCAACAATACGAAAAACGTCTCCTGATTTTAACTCCTGGGCATTGGTGAAGACAATATTATGTTGCATGATCAGTTGTAATTACTTTTATTTTCAATATCCAGTAATTTCTTTTAAATGATTTCCCTAAGATAGTAACTCTACTTAGCTTATTTTCACCAAAACGTTGAAAGGAAGGGCTATTGGACTTGTCAGAAACAAATTTATTATGGATTGTGAGTTTTTCTGTTAGTAGACCACATTTAGCAGCCGACTCATTGGAAAAGACTGATGCTGAGAAAAATTGAAGGTAAAAGTAGATGAGGGCGGCCTAAGATGAGATGGTTAGATAGCATCACTGACTCAGTGGACATAAATTTGAGCAAACTCCAGGAGATAGTGAAAGACAGGAAACCCTTGCATGCTGCAGTCCATTGGGTCACAAAGAGTCAGACACGATTTAGCAGCTGAACAAGATCACATTCTCAGGGCACGATATTTATGGATCGATTACCTGCTCTACCTCACTTCGTTTTGTGGGGAGTAGGGGTCTGTCTGAAGGTTCTTTGAACTTTGAACTAAAACTTGAAGTTTTAGTAGAAACCACTTGGACTAAATATTTGTGCTTATTTCTCCTTGAGGGGCCATTGGATATTTCCATTCCTCATTCTGCATTCTTTGTAGTGTTTTTCCCTTTGGCTAAGATAAAATATATCCCATACCCTCACCACCACCCACCCAGCCACCCCCGCCCCCCAGTCACTGAGATTTGAAGTCCTTAAATATTACCACTTTGGGAGATTGTATCTGGCATTCATATTTAAACATGATGAACAGCAAGAAATTACCTGAAAGTTACTGCTAAACCTAAAGCCTGTTCTATCCAACCCAGTAACCCTGGCTTTTCCATTCAAGAACATGTCTTGGCTGTGTCAGGCACTGGGCTAGATCCTGGGAATGTCCCGATGAATCAGGCAGGCAAAGTTCTAACCTCCTGCATGAGTGTAAAAGGAGATGGGTGTCAGACTGCAGACTTCAAATTGGTTATTTAATTACAGTTGGGGTAAATGTTACTTGGTGGAGAAATAGGAACTGTTAACAGTGTGACAGTGTGTAATAGCTGCATCATCTTAGAATTTCCTCAGATTTAATACACTGTAGCAGATTATTGACTGTTCATAGACATTTGTATGTTTTAACAGGTACTCACTTTTTTCCTATATTGGTAATACTGTTTCTTAAGAGTGTTTATATATGAATATGATACAAAGTTGACTGTTGTTTCACAAGGGCCTATAATGTTTTTTTCAACAACATGAAAATTCACAATTATGGTTAGCGTTGGTAGATTTTCATATCCATTGGTGAAAGAACCAAAGTGTAAGTGAAGAAATCCTCTTCTGAGACTTCTATTTTGTTTTCTTTCTGACAGAAGATAGAGTGTGAAAGTGGAGTAGAAGACTGTGGCCGGTACCCTTCTGTAATAGAATTTGGGAAATATGAAATCCAAACCTGGTACTCCTCGCCTTACCCACAGGAATATGCAAGGTAATGGAATAAGCCTGGCGGGTGTGCAGCCTTGACGTCTCACACGTAGGAAGGAGCCCTCTAAAACTGAAATTAGGTGATTTTTTAAGACGTAAATTTTGAGTGTCAATTTCAGGTGTTTCCAAAACTATTACGTTTGTCAGCACCTTATAGCAGTCATTGTTCTCGATAAACACCGTATGCTCCTTAGTTACACCATTGTTGTAAATTTCGTCTTTAAACTTCCAGTCCATTTTTTTTTTCGCTCTTGATTAACTGGGGAAATATTGTTTGTGTAAGAAACCAAATCAAGAAAAAAAAATGTAGCCATTGTAAAGTATTTGGTAGTTTCTTCTTGGTTGCCTTTTGCATTTTCCTAATTAGGCCTGTTAGTTTTATCTCGTGATTTCTGGCATTTTATTGTCAAGTATTCTTTTTTTTTTTAACGTAAATTAGAACAAAAGACCTGGAGGAGGAATTGGCAACCCACTCCAGTATTCTTGTCTGGAGAATCCCATGGACAGAGGAGCTTGGCGGGCTACAGTCCACAGGGTCGCGAGAGTCAGACACAACTAAAGCGGCTTAGCTCTTAGCATGGGTAGCAAGAGAAGGGAATGTGGAAGAAAATAGGTGGGAGTGGGTAGCCTTCAGAGGCTTGACTTTTAGAGCCATCTGTGACTAACTTGCTAAAAATGAAGACAAAATAATGGTACTAGGATTTTCTTTTGTCCTGAACTAAGATTAGCTGTGAAATTGTCTTGAATTAATGTATCTAAAAATGGGTGTTTTGTGAACAGATTTTTTTTTTCCTTCAGGTATGTCAGGGCATACTTCATTAGTATCTTCTCAAATGCTTTAGCCTGCAAAGTTTGGTAATCACAAATTTACTTTTCTTCTAGAATAGATATCACCCTTTTCTCTTTCTCATGGGCATCTGCCCAGTCATCTAACTGGAGAAAATGGGGAGGATTTCTAGAAGTTAAGTGGGAGACTAAGAGTCAGGGGTTTTGGTTTCTGCTCCCAGTTTATATTGCTCAGCTCCGTGTTCCTAAACAGTTTTTGAAAAACACCAAACACCAATGAGCTTTTATATGTATGGATAATCATAAGTCATGTTGTTCTGAGAGCTTTGGATACATTTTGTATATGAATCCAAGATTTGAGATTTCCATGATGAGTCTGTCTAGTTCTCCCCAAAACCCTTCTCCCCATGTTTATATCCCAAAGCCCTTGAGAATGCTTCCAGGCATTCTCTTTTAAATACAAGTAGTGTCCACCTAAGCACAGCAGGGCACTGGTTAACAAAATGGTATCATTTCTAAGGAGGAGAAAAACTCAGCAGACGTGAGAAAGCTGATTGTCTAATGTTACTCAGAGTCAGTGGAATTGGTAGGAACAGATAAGGTCATTTGACTTGACTGCATTTAGTGCTTTAGATTGTGTATAACTGATAGTAACCTTAAAGTTACCTCATCCATAAGAAATGGAGACAGCTAAATTCTAGGACTTCCCTGTCTTATAAGTACACAGATCACTTTAAAAATAATGAGTTCACTTCTCTCTGAAAAGATTTGTTATCATTACACACCACTGATTATATGTAATATTGAAATCATGACATTAAGTGTGAAATTTGAAAAATATACATGGATGACAGGATGCCATTGTTTTTAGAGTCATAGTTCCAAGTCTGAAAACCTTTTTTCTGTAGGACATTTCTAAGGAAAGAAATGATTTTTTGCACAGTAAAGACAGCAAATACTATCAGATTGAAAAATAATGTGAAGTTTGTACGTTCTGTCTACTACTGGCTTTCTTTTTCCTTTTTAAACTATTTCTTTCAGATACTATTATACCGCCTTTGTGTGGCTTAGAGAGAATTGAACAATGTTTAATATTTCCCCCTGAAAGGAATAACCAATCAGATTATATTCTTTGGTTTTAAAATTTCAACAGATTACCAAAGCTTTACCTGTGTGAATTCTGTCTTAAATATATGAAAAGTAAAAATATTTTATTAAGACACTCAAAGAAATGTGGATGGTTTCATCCTCCAGCAAATGAAATTTACCGAAGGAAAGACCTTTCAGTATTTGAGGTAAGCATGTGTAAATAAAAAACTCAGCATTAGAAACCTAGTGCTTCTAATTGTTGACTATGTACTGATTTGTTCATAGAAGGTACAATGTTTATTCAATTTTGGCACTGAAATTCAGACTGCTTTTTCAAATATCTCCATATTTTGAAGTGTTTTTCTAACCATGTTAAGCAACCTTTGAGATTGATGATGAATTCCTACTTCATCACATTAACTTTTTTGTCTTCTCCCAAATCCCTGTCTGCACCAGATATATTCACCAGTGAATTTATGATCTCCATAGCTCTTTGTAAATTCTACTCTCTTTGGCAGGAGAAATTAGCTTTGTTCAGCAGCTCCAGCCAGTGTCTGGCAGGTGCTCACTCTTCCAGGGAATTGAGCAGCTGTACATATCTCCTCAATACACAACCACCTGTGTTTCCATCCACTTCTTGGCAGGGTGGATAATCCTTTTGGTGAGACCTCAGCAGATGTTGGGACTCCCTCCCTTCCCAGTCTGGGTAGGTGGCCACCCCTGGAGAACTCTGCTGTTCACAGGAAGCCCGTGTGGCCATGTGTCTGTTATTGTGTGTTCTTGAAGACATGTTGTGTTTTCAGAAGTGATTTAGTAGCAGAAGATCTTTGCCGGTATATCGTTTCATTGTTTGATCATGTTTTGTTGTCAGTTTCAGGGATCCAGCTTAGCTGAGTCACTTGTTCCTTGAAGAGTCCAGGCCTTTGTTTGCTATTATTGCCTATTCACAGGCCTTCTCAGTTCTCTTACTCTGGTTGACCACTTCCATCACCCTGCCTTATTATCCTTTCTGTTACACATCTCAGTCATTGAGTTCATTCCTGAGTGCTCAGAACAAGCCTTCCCTGCACAGCAGATATGAGCTCCTCTTTCTCCGAAATAGTTTTACTTTAGGGTTCTCTTTTTCGGAGTTGTTCAGATTAGAAATTTATTATTCTACCCCCACATTTCTCTATAATTCTGGTCTGTAATGTCTTGCATTGAATTTAATGTAGGGGAGGGTCATGCCTAGGTTTCTCTCTTGGATCAGGCTCCCTGTCTCAGACAGTCTTGGGCCCATTGCTTTTTCCCAAGACTCACCAGAGAAACACGTGTATTGTGTCTTATGATCTTTCTGAAGCCCCTCCTCCTGGTTAAATCAGGCTCTCTTGGCAAGCTTGAAGGGAGAAGGGTTTTGTTGCTGGGAAGATTTGATGTGTTAGTCCTTACTAAACGGGAGGCACAAGGTTTCTCACCCTGGGGGCTGTTTACGTTTTGGGCTGGATGATTCTTTGGTATAGCGGGCATTGTAGGATGTTTAGCAGCATCCCTGGCCTGTACCCACTAAATGCCAGTAGCACCAAACCCCCTCTAGTCAGAATATCCAGACAGCCAATGTCTCTTGAAGGACAAAATCACCCACAGTGAGAACCACTGGGCTAAAGGGAGAGGCAGATGCCCGTTGCTGTCCTGTTGTTCATCCTGGGATGCTAACAGGCCAGCCCCAACCAGTTGAGACAACAGAGCTGTTCTCAGTTGAAGCTTAATTAATGAATGTCACAAGTTCAACTTAACTGTTGGCTCCTTCCTTGATGCCTTGGAAGCTTTCTTCTAACCAAAATAAAATGAAAATCAGTGTCTCATTGTTTCTCAAAGGACAGAACACATTGTTGGCTTTAAGTAATTGTTAAATAAATCAGCATAACTCTGCCAGAGGGGGTGAACCTCTCATAAATTCAGGAAAAGTCTTCTCGGGGTAGGAGAATCAATCTTGTTAGGCTAATGAGAATGCTCTAATTCAGGGTAGGTACTTTGGGACCATACATAGATAAGAAGGGAAAAATCAGAAGCAGATCTGTAAATTTTTTATTCATAAAAATAATTGAAGGAATTGGATTGGATAAGTGCCAAGGTCCCTATTTTAGAATCTGAGTTAATACTAAGAGTATAGCATGTGGGAAACTTTTGTCTTTGCAGTATCCTTAGTAACTTATAAAATAAATGAATAATAATCACAGATTACTACTTTCCTATCTTTTCTATATCCCTCTTGAAAGCATGTCATTTTAGACCTTTCACAACTGGTAAGACTTTTCAGCGTTGTCATCTCTCTATTTTTCTGGTTCAGGGATACATACATCTCTGTCTTTCTTTTTTGTAATATACTACCATTTCCAAAAGGACCATACTCCCAAAAACTTACTTTAATTAAAGAGAGAATTGTATCCTCTGTGCCTGTTGCCCATATTTGATCATGTTGCCATGTGTGGGACCTAGGTATCATCCAAGGGAAATGGTTATATGAAGTCTAAAAATAATCTGTGCATTATGAGAACTGGTGTGGTCCACAGGAGACTCAAGAACGATCAAGTTCATTGTCCAAGAGCTCTGGTTAGCAAATATCCATTTCCCGTAAGAAAAGTGCTAGGGAAATTCTTCTTGAATCTGCTGTGCTTTCTGTTTTCAACAAGTAACTACATTTGATCAACGAAATTGGCATCTATGCCTCGCCTCCTGTCTGTAACCATCAGTGTCACAGCTTGATTCTTTTATTTTGAAGAGAAGTAGACTGTAATCATGGTACTCACTGTAGGTTAAAATTCATCTCACTTTCTCTGTAAGTATTCCCAACATAGAAATTTTATCTTTTCCAATTATATTTAAAATGATGCTTGGGATAAAACCAAAATGGAAGCCTCTTTTGTGCATCCACGTCTCTGAGGAATCAGAATAATATAGTTTGTTTTATTTTTATGTGAAGCCCTTTGGAAACAACATAAAGTTTAACCGACTCAAGCAGCATTTTGATTGGTTTACGTTTCTTTAATTCAGGTTTACTTGGTTCAAATAGAGAAGGCATGCCTACTCATTTTTTTAGTTGTAATAAATAGTAAATAAAAATTACTCCTTTGTTAGCAATGTGTGGCCTTTCTTCAGGAAGTGTAAAGAGAAATTTAAGCTGCCTTAAATTTACCCCAATTTAAGAGAAAAGGTGGAATTCTGATTTGCCAAATGACAGCTATTTTCTGGTGAACTTTCTTGGTTAATGGAGTGTGTTAATTGTTTAGTTTGGGATTTGAAAAAATAAGTATATGCTTTCCAAAATACCATATAAAAGAAACAGTTTTATATTGAGTGGTATTTTGATGTTAAATAATGTTGTCTGTTTCTCTTTGCTAGGTTGATGGGAATATGAGCAAAATTTATTGCCAAAACCTTTGCCTGTTAGCCAAGCTCTTCCTGGACCACAAAACATTGTATTATGATGTCGAGCCATTCCTTTTTTATGTCCTTACAAAAAATGATGAAAAGGGCTGTCATCTGGTTGGATACTTCTCTAAGGTAAAACAAGAGCCAGTATGACCTTCATTTTCTTTTTCAGAATGTTTTTGGTAGAGTCCAATTCTTCAAACAGGGCCTTTTTATGACTCTAATTTGAATAAATGACATGTTTCTGAAAAGCTCAGATTCTTATTCAGAGCTCATGAAGAAAAACACACACACAAAAACCATGAGCATTGTGCCTAGGAAGTGTGTAAAAGACCTCAGCACTGTTAGCTGTGTTGACTGTCAGCATTCATGTAATGTTATAATTGCTGCCTTGCAGACCACCTAGCATCTTTCATTTTCTAAATTTTAAGCTTAGTGCCCTTTTCCTCCTAAGTGGTATCAACATGAAGGTTTCAGTATAATGTAGCATTTAAAAGATAATTCTCTTTTCTCCTTGTTGCATTCCCTCTGTGGTCTTCAGTATCTCAGTGAGTTGGAACATTGGCATTTGGACAGTTAAGCTGATATAATGGCTGGTTTTACTCTTTCGTCTGTTACTCTCTTTGCTATTGTTTTAAGATCTGAAGTAGCCTCCTCTTTAGAAAGCCTAAGGATCTCCAGCTATTAATATAGGGGAGCCCTTGACATATTGAGTGGCCATAGTTTGTCTTTTTCACGTGGTTCAGAGCAATTATCTCACATTCTTCTGTTCAAAGGCTTCTGAGATACATTAACTTGTATGCAATAAAAGGAATCTGAGTTTGGAGATATTTATCAGGCTAACCTTAAATTTTCTTAGGTACTTAGGAAATAGTTTAATATGCCAGAATGGTAATTATAAGATTTCTAGGGCAGAATATAAATGCTCCAAATCCTATAGCTTATTTATTTTAGGATATATGTTTACATATTAGGTGATAAGTGAACTTTAATTAATCTACTATTGCATAATGGAACACCTAATGGAATTGTCGTTTTCATGGAAGGTCAAAACTTTGCATACAGAAGTTTTTCTAAATTTAAGAAACAACCCAGAGACCATAAACAGAAACAGGAATAAGTGACAGCACTCATGGGAAACGGCCTCACCATTTTAATCCATGTATTTGGTAAAGCTCTAAAATGAAAAAGAAGACTGTTAAATTTAATAGGTTACAGATGATAGAGAATTAATACAAAGGAAAGCAATAGCTAGGAAATTTATATAATTTATAGAACATTTTACCTTCTGTATAGATGTGTCCAAAGAATTTAAAAGAATTTTTAATTTTTTCTCCAAAGAATTAAAAAGAATAATGGTCATGACTGTCCTTTCTGTTTGAAAATGGTGTTTCTTTAAATCTATCTGCATTTTAAAACAAATAGTGATGCCCATTGACATTGTTCTGCCTTATGTTGAATTGACCTCTAGGTCTTTGGTTCACAGTAACTCTTGGGGTTTGAGTCCTCTTTGTCACAGGGCACCCAACATTTTTATTTGCGTGCATGGTCAGTCTGACTCTTTTCAACCCCATGAACTATAGGGTGCCAGGCTCTGCTGTCCATGGAATTTTCTAGGCAACAATACTGGAGTGGGTTGCCATTTTCTTCGCCAAACATTTTACTTAGAACAAGCTAAACTTTTTTCATTTTGTCACTGTTTCTTTTATAGTATGGCAGCAACTGCTGTCATTTCTTACCATACTTGGAATATTAAAATATCCTTTGCAAGTGCAGTAAAAGAAAATCTAAAAAACAGCCATGCTAAAAGACTAGATACAAATTAAGCCATATTCTAACATCTCGGTTGGAGTTTAAAGGACTGTGGCCCTTTGAGATTAAACCAAATTCTAGATGTTATAGCCAAAGGATGGCTGAGATGACCTAGAAAAGTTTAGTGTAAATCATTACATGCATATATCTTTCTAAGCATGATGACTCAAAACAGGAAGGAAAGAGGGAGCAGTTGTTTAGAGTTTAGCTGTGGTAACATGTGTTTAAAGGCAAGGGGCAAGGATGAGGGGAAAGGACCACTTTGGGGTTAGATTTCCAAAAATGCCATACAGGTAAAAATAGTTTGGAATAGAGAAAAGACTTGTGTCAAGGATGAATCCTTTAGCTCAGAGTACCCCTCATTTTAGATACAGTGACCCATTTGTCTGACTTTGCAAAACAGACTAATTATGTGAATCCTTGCCGTGGGTGCACACATCCAGTGATGGGACCGTCCGGTTTCTTAGGAAAATTGACATACAGGATTTCTTACTTGTCATTTCTTGGAGACTCCACAGACAGCTCCAAATGTGCAAAAGTTGGGAGCACATCTTTTTCACAAAGAAATCTTTAATGCTGCCCTGTAGTGTTTTTTCCTCCACCATTTCCTGTGATCTTTCAAATAGGTTCATTAAAGATCTGGGTGTTCCAAAGTAATTCTTTGATGTGGTTAGTACCATTTGTGGTTAATCTAATTTGTGGTTTATAGTTGGCCAGAGCATTCACAACCTCAAAAGCCTTTTCCAGGTCTTCTCTGTGTAGGTTTTGGCGGCTTCTATGTACTGTGAAGAAAATGTTGCTGCTCTGATGCCATAGCCCATGAACATTACAAATTTTCCCTGAACTACAAGAACCATTTCCACTATATTCTCTCCAGTCTTCCTCCTGGTTTCAGACTGTTGGTAATCTGTTGGCCTCACTTTGGTTTGGAGGCTTGGGGATTTCTTCTTCTTGTTGTCTTTTTTGTTTTGTTGTCCTTCTTTGAAATATAGATTATTTCTCCAGCGTTTTACTTTGACTGTTTATTCATAAGAGAAATGTATTGTGCAAGTCTTCCCACACAGACACTGTTTTAGTTTCACTGTGGCCTTTAGCAAGGTGTTCTTAACTGATCCCGCTGGGTGACTCTCTGGATCTTCCCCCACCCCCTCTGCCCGTCTCCCAGGTTGCTTGAGCATAGAAAACCTTTCTTCCATACTGTGCTGTTTCATTTGACTCACATTTCCTTGGATTCTTTATTCATATTTCATGGTGCTGACTTTCAAGAATAAAGACGTAATTGAGAGGCATGCCTGGAGCGCGTAGTTTGTTTTTGGCTGATAGTTTGATTGATTAAGATGGTCGCATTCTTCTGCTTGATCCTGACCCAACACGTCGGCTCACCTCAGTGGACCGTGGTATATGGACAGCGGCAGGTGCAGGGAATTGCCCGCTTTAGCAGCACTCTGACATACTTGATCTGTTTCTCCTCCCCTCAGGAAAAACTTTGCCAGCAGAAGTATAATGTCTCCTGCATAATGATCATGCCCCAGCACCAAAGGCAAGGATTTGGACGGTTTCTCATTGATTTCAGTAAGTGAAGTACTGTATTTACTTTCATGATCCAGGGAGCTGATGGCTATTAAAGGAGAGCAGTACTTAAAACTTTATTTAACCTACTTTGTTGTTTTTATCAACAGATAATGGGTTTTCTACTTATATTTACATAGGTTAGAAAATCTTCCTCAAGTGAAAAATGTATTGCTGCTCACTATTGTACTCTAGGAAATTGAGACCCCATCTCTAGCAGTGTCACCAGCTCACAAAGCCATTACCCTGAATGAACCGGCAGAATTACATTCCATTCTGTGAGGCTCATGCTCATTAGCACCAAAAGAGGCAATTATTTGTGATTAAAGCCAGAGGAAGTGTTATTTAAAAGGATTTTCAGCTTTCTGAAATTCTGCCTATAATCTTGTGCAGTACAGAGCAGAAACAGGGATTTTTCTGTTTAGAAAAACAATTCTATAGGTAGCCTATCCTTGGAGCCTCTCTAGTAGAAATAAATATCTTGTTTTGTTTATTTCCCTTGTCTGTTAGGGAAATTACTATGGAAATGTTTGTATTTAGAGGTTGCCCAAGTAATACTTTTTATACACATTGTATCTGCTGAGTCTCCTCGATGAAAATCGGAATACTACTTTAAAGTATGCATAAAATAATGTTTAAAGAAAGTTGGTTGTTTATTTCCTCCTTTGTTTATATTAGATTGGATGTGTAAATACAGTATTAAGGCTGCATTTGGAGATTTTATTCAAACTATCCAGGTAACAGGAAGACCAGGTATCTTATGATAGTAATCACTTCTGACCATGTGAAAATCTGTTGCTAGGAACTGTGTGCTTCTTCATTACCAGAGTTAAACTGAAAGAAGGAAAACACAGCAAATCATGTAATCTTCATAAGGTACATCAGATGCAAAACCAAAATGTAAATATACTCAAGGAAAACCACGAAGTGACATGTTGAGTCTAAATCTATATTATTAGATGTTGAAATATGAAATTTTGGGTGTAAAAAATAACTATATAGCAGTGTTGGGCTGATTTGTATAATTTATTGACATTGAAAGATGGTATTCTTCTTTGAAGTATTTTAATTGATTATTTTTATATTTTCAGATGATATTTCTAGTCATTAATTCATTACCTTAGTCTTACTCTTCTTTCTTGATCTAGTTATCCCACGAAAGGTCGTCTTACCAGAAGTTCACCATTTTATTTTACAGCCCCAGTTGTAATGTGTTCTACAGGCAAATCCAGTTGTTTTATTTTGGAGCTTTTTGTGGCCACTGTTCACAAGTTGTCCCTAATAATTTTGGGTATGCCTCGCAGCCGTTTGAGCCTTGAATTTTGGATAGCATTTGCATGCTTACAGAGTAAGGCAGGCTACTTAGTTCAGTATTCGTGATCTTCCAACAGCTAGTTCCAGCCTCTCTTTGGGGCTTTTTCATGTATTATGTTGTATATTAACCTCCATTTCCTCAAATACTTTGAGCAGGTTCCCATATTTCCATTGTCTCTGCTGGGCCTTCCTTAAATGACCACTTCCTCCTTTTCTAGCCTCAGTCTATTCAAAATCCTACCCATTGTTAAGAACTGGCTCAAGAACCTCCTTTTTATTTTTTTCTTAATTGGAGGATAATTGCTTTACAATGTTGTGTTAGTTTCTTCTACACAACCACTAAATCAGCTGTAAGTATACACACATATCTACTCCCTTTTGAGCCTCCAGCCTCTTCTTTTTGATCCCATCTCCCAGAATTACATCCTGTTTTTTTCTTGGCTTTATATCTCCGCAGTGTAGCACTTAGATTCAATTCATTCTTTTGTAGTAATTATTTGATACAAGTGTCATGCTTCCAGCTTGCTGTAAGCTCCTTGGATACCTTCTTTATATTCAGCAGGGCAGAGCACTCAGTATTCTGCATTAGATGTATTTTTGCTCATTTGAATGGAGTCTCCAAAGTGATATGGTCACTGCCCATGATGATTGTCTACCTAAAGTTTAAAAGGGACTGGTACTTACCAGGTAAAAATGCAGGTCTCTAAATATAGTAGCCACTTATTTGTTCAGCATGGTCTGGTACAGAGGCCTTCTGCATAAAATAACAACCCAGGAACACATGCCAAATCTGTATGTTAACCATTTTAGTGAAAACTGTATTAGAGTCTACTCTGTTCTTTAAAACAACTAGGGAACACAGTGGAATCTATCTGGATGGCTCAAAGCCATCATGATGAATGCCATCCATTAGGGTGCAGCCAGGCAATGCAGTGCTAAAAGGTGTCATTTTAGATTTTCTCTTTCATGTACCCTTGGCATCACTGCACTGGAGTGGGTTAAGAAGTATGGTGAGTGATTTGAATAAAGCTGAAAGGGGATTGGTGCTGTTTCTTCAGAGAAGAGATCAGGGGAAGAATTTTATAGCGCTCAAAGAAAATGGGGACTAGTATAAACCAAACAAATTCAATTTAAAACCAAAAAATAATTCCTTGGCTGCACACGTTTTAAAGAAGATAGAGTAGGCTGCTGCCAAAATTGATAGCCTCTCCTCGTTTGGAGTTACTTAAAATAATAGTAGATAAATATCTTTCTGTGATGATTAGATCCAGTCTTTTGCAGAAGGAGGAGATAAACCCCATGACCTCGCATAATCCTTATCGACCTTATAATTCAGAACTCAGGGCAAAACAGATAACCGGAGTTACAGATTTTCTAAAATCTGCTCTGTTTTTTTTTAAGGAACCTTTTAAGGGTTAAATTTATTTTATCTCTACTTGTACATGAGCCTGAGGGTCTTGTGGTCTGGGCAGGTATTTTCAGTAATTTAAAGAAGGTTGTAAGGCATGAAATCTCTATTTGGTTTATAATAACTACTGGTTCAGGAAGCTAAAACAAGACACCAGTAGAAAGAAAGCTGTTCACTGCCCAGCTGCCCACTGGCACACAGAATTATAGACATGGGCACAAAATGATGAGTGAATATAAAGAACTGTGACTCTAAAGCTCTGAACACTGCTCTCAACAGATGGCATGGTCATCCCAGGACCAAATGCTGTCCTTGGAATAACGTTACTGTGTGTGTCTTCCTAGGACAGCTTGTCTGGGATGTGTCAGAGCAGGGCTTCCCCAGAGGTCATCTGCAGATTGGCCCAAGTGACTAAGGGCACCTACTCCCAGTCTGCTCAAAGCCAACTTATAGGTTTGTAACTCTGCCCAAAACTTCAGTCAGAAGTGGATAGCAGAAGGAGTGACTTGTCATGGGTTGAAGCTGATACTCTATTTCTCTCTCTCTCCTGCTTTCTAAGATTTCCCTCTCTCCCTCAGTTAGAGAATTTCAAAGTCCTCCCCTTCTCTGTGTCCACACACATATACATACAACTCTCCATCCACACCAGGCATCTCACAACTCCAGAGAAGCCCCCTTCCCTCAAAACTTCTGTGATTCCTGCTTCCAGGTCTCCCAGGGTGAGGCAGTAGCATGTCTCTGCCAGGCCGTGCCCTGTCCCTGCTGCCAGAGCCCCCCAGCCGTGCCTTGCCAGCTTACTGCTCTCCCTTCAATTTTGAAGTACTCTCAGACTCAGAGGAAAGTTCCCATCTACTCCACCCCAGACCCCCAGATACTGACATTCTGTCACGTTTGCTTTATTGTTCTCAGTCTTCCTCTTGCTCCCTCCATCCCCTCTGTCATTCTGTATTTCTTTTCCAGAATCATTTGAGAGTAAATTACAGACCTGTTGCACTTTTACCCTTACCATTTCAGTGTGTTCTTTAAAAAAAGAAAAAAATGCTCTCATACAAAACCATAAATTATCAAAACCAAGAAATTAATGTTGATTCAGCATTATCTGTTATCTAATCTACCTATCTTGTTCAAATTTCAAATGTTGCCAGTTTTCACTTATGTCCTTTCCAGGGGGGAAAAAAATTTTTTTCCCCAGTCCAGGATCGCATGTTGAGTTATTATATCTCTTGAGTTATTTGGAATAACACCTTAGTCATTTTTTGTTTTGTTTTGTTCTTACCTTGACATTTTTGAAGTATACAAACCATTTTTTTACACATTGTCCCTCAGTTTGGGCTCGTTTGAAATGTTTCCTCATGAGTAGATTGGAGTTCTCGATGTTTTGGCGGGAAGACACAGAAGTGACGCTGGGTCCTCCCGAGCACCTCCCAGCAGGATCACATGATCATTTCTTTGTCCCGTTACTGGTGTAGGATGATGCCTTTCAGATTTCTTCACTATAGAATAACACTTTTCCCTTTGTAATCAGTAATATCCTAGTAAGAAATACTTTGGAATTAAGTAAATATCATGTTTCTCATCCAATTTTTACCTACTACTTTTAGTGTTTATTTATGATTCTTATCTAAAACAGTTATTACTTTTGTAGTTACCAGATAATGATTTTTAAAGTCCCAATGTATCATCTAGTTACTTGTTGATATTTGCTGTAAGGAAAGTGAGTGAAAGTGAAAGTTGCTCAGTTGTGTCTGACTCTTTGTGGCCCTTCCTTTGTGACTCTTCCATGGACTATATGGTCCATGGAATTCTCCAGGTCAGAATACTGGAATGGGTAGCTGTTCCCTTCTTCCCAACCCAGGGATCAAACCCAGGTCTCCTGCACTGCGAGCAGATTCTTTACCAGCTGAGCAGCCAGGGAAGCCCAGAGCTTCCTTTATTAATTTTTTTAGTTAAATAATCACTTCATTTATCTCATTATCCTTTAATTTATATAATTATGGATTACTTAATGAATTTTTATTTTATTCTATGGATTATAACCTGTAGCTGCCATTATTTATTTTGATATTCAGATTGCCCCAGATTTATTCTGTGCGAACTGCTTCAGACTGGCGCCTGTGTCCTTCTGACACGTCTGATCCTTCCTTACTTTCTGGTACAACAAACATGATGTGCCAAATTCATCTTACTCTCTCTCTGACCCAGCCCTGGAATCACACATTTCTATTTAAAAAGTCTTTAACTCTTTATGGTGAAAAACAGTGTAAAAACCAAGATCTGAGCACTTAGGTGTCCATACTGCTACTGGGTGTCATTACTTCTAAGGCCTCTCAAGGAGGAAGAACCAGGAAAGAAGAGAGATATGTTTATGTGTGTGTATGTATACACACACACATCCCTGTTATGAGTTCACTGAGCTTTGCATTCAGATCAACACCTCTGCAGAGTTTTCGTCTATCCTTCCGTATTATTGTGTTTGCAGCTCTCTCGTAGTGAGAAACCTGATTTCCATTACCTACAATATATTTATTAATGTGCTTAGTCCTAGAATACACATTAAATCATTTTAGGATTGCTAATCACATCACTGTATAAAACAGACCTTCTAATGAGAGGTCAGTAACTGTATATAGTTCTTCATGGCTTTACCTGAGTACAACTGTTTTCAAATGTTAAGAATATAGAAGAACATGATTTTCAAAGTTGAAACTGAATGAAAGGGTATACTCAAAGAAGTGTTACTCCTTCCTCAGCCCCATTCCTGAGCCTTTCCTTCAGGTCACCAATCTTATTAGTTTCTGTTTATCCTTTCATTGTTTCTTTTGGTACAGATACTTATGGAGCAGTGATAATCTGCTGTATACACTTTCAGTTGTCAGGACTGTGCTTGGTGGGGCAATGGGTGGGCAGTGACGCACTGTCTTTTACTTAGGCCCGCAGAGCCAACACCCTTCCTGGGGAGCAGGATGCAAAACCCAGGCTCCTGTGCTGACCCAGGAGAGACCCAGGGAAAACAGCTGATTCAGCAGTAGGTTGCAGAACATTGTGCCAGGGAGTGGTGAAACAGGCTGGCGAAAGCACGTACTTGTGTGTTTGTGTAAACGCATTTATCTGATTCTAAACTGGATGATGAAGAAGGATGAGAGAAGATTCATTTCTTACCTCTTCATTCAACCTTGTTGATTGGGAAACCCTACATTCAGCTAAATACAAGCAAGAGAAATGAAGACACAGCTCTTGCTGGGTGGTTAATTAAGTTCACTGAGGAGACATCAGTTGTTGGACAGTATGTTTCTACAATAGATATTGAGAGCTCGTGGCATGAGAAGTTAAAGTGAAAACATTCAGGGTGAGGAAAGAGCATATTCAAAAGTGTGAGCATGTACAGAATCCTGTTAGATATTTAGGGTACAACAAAAGAAACTCCAGGTAGATTAAAGACTTAGAGATTAACAACAGAAAGAACATTTAGAAAGTAAAAGAAAGGATATCTAATTATTTATCTGGTCTTTAGATGGTCATGGACATCCTAAGCATTAAGAGAATGAAAGAAATCACACACAAAAAATAGACAGACTTCACTGTATAGTAAAGTAAAACTTCTATGTGGGAAAATATTAATATTTAAAAGCAAACATAATAGGAAAGATGTTTGCAACAAATATACCAGGTGAAGTTTTGTTATCTGTATTTAAACAAATATAAAAGTAAAGGTTTTGATAGTGTTAAAACATAAACCCTAATGGGAAAGTGAGCAGAAGTCATGAACACAAAATGTGCAGAAGAGGAAAAATCATTGATGGCAGCAACAGCGCTGACATTAAATGTCTAATATGTGTCAGTCACCATCATAGGAGTCTGTCCTCACATCACATGTTGAGATGTGTGCTTTTAGCCTCATTGTCAAGGGTCCAGAAGTAGGAAAAGTAAGCCAAAAGAGGTCAGCATTTCAACAACAGCATCCATCGTCATAGCTGACATTTCTAAAGCACTTACTGTGTGTCGGGCGCATACTGAGTCGCCTCAGTTGTATCCGACTCTCTGTGACCCCATGGACTGTAGCCCGCCAGGCTCCTCTGTCCATGGGATTCTCCAGGCAAGAACACTGAAGTGGGCTGCCATGCCCTCCTGCACGGGCTCTTCCCGGCCAGGATTGAACCTGCATCTCTTAAGTCTCCTGAATTGGCAGGTGGGTTCTTTACCACTAGCACCACCTGGAAAGCCATATATGAGGTACTGTAACCCAAATTACACAGACTCACTTAATCCTTGCAGATACCCTCAGAAGGTGGTCACAGTTCTCTCTCTTTTGATGGCACAGAGACACTAGGAAACTTGTCTAAGATCACTCCTGAGGTACCCCATAGAAGAAGGCTAAGATAAGGTGTAAAAAGTATACTTTTGAGGACTGTGGTATAAGTGAAATTTAAAGAAGTAAATTAAAAAAGCTTAATTATCAAGGGCTGTAGGTTTTTTTTGTTTTTAAGCTTAGAGAGACTGGAGCACTGGTGGAGAAAAACCAATGAGAAAACAAAGGATAACCAGAGGGGTTGTTCAGTACAAACGAGAAAAGGCATTTGATGAAATTCAGTATTCTTTCCTAATTTAAAATAATCAAGCATACTCATTTGAATCATAAGAATTCTAAATCTTATATTAACTTTTTCTTCTTTGTTTCAGACTTGACTTACTCTTAGGGGAGGGAGCTATAAAGAGTAGATGACAGTTGGGTCCAGGAGTCTACAAACTTAAATCTACAGTTTTCTTGAGACTAGTATACAGATGACAAGCTTTTCAGTTACATAAATTATCAGTTAACTTTACCTTCAGTCAGTCATTTTAAAAACAACTGTTTATTTGTAGGCTAATCACAAAAGTTTGTAAGCAACTTCGATTCTTGGCTTTCTCCACTGAGTATTAAAATACTGTATGATGTATCAGGGTTGTCCTTCATGGAACAGAACTTGCTCTGTTCTGAATATGAATGAAATTAATATTGAATGAATTCCATAATGAATTTCAAATTCATTATGAAATTCATAATGAAATATGCAAGGAAATATGAATGATGGAATGAGTTAGGTACTTATTTCCAGAAATCACCTTTGCTGATCTTTTCTATGATCTTGTGTGTCGAGAGGTTTCCCCTCAACTTTCATGAGGAATGTATACTATTTACAAACTCAATCTGTCTTTAGTGTGTGCTGCTAGAAGATGTGTGCAAATGACCCAGTTTTGTGCCTACAGGTTATGGACTTGGTCGTGTCACCAGTGTGGTTAGCAGTGTCCTTATACTTGTTCACTTTTCCTAAGAATGAGATGTGGATTTAAGTCTCATTCTTAAGGAGTCCACACACCTGGATTTAAGGAAAATAAGAAATACAGTAAACTTTTAAGAAAGGATGCTTCTGGACACCATTTAATATCTAGTTTCATCCTCACTGAGAATTAACAGATTAACTTCCATGCCTCTTTCTTTCCCTGATCTGGTTCTATGACAGAGATCTCGTAGGTAGTTCAGAGAGTCCAGTCCCAGTCTTGTCTTTCCTTTAGCCTCTTTATAGCTCTTGGCTGATTTCTTGAGGAAGCACCACCTAGACAGAAAGCACCTTCTCTCCCTACTACTCTGCCTTTCTAGGTCCATCAGGCAGAATTAGAAAGTCACATGCTGCATCTCTACCTACAATATTGTGATGTTGAAAGTTCATATGATGTTGGTGATGTTAACCATGTTACCTCTCTCAAAGAGACAACGTCTTCCCCTGTATCTTAGATGCTAGCCACTAGCTTAAATGTTATATATCTAAATACCGGGATACATCTGATAGTATTTCTGGTTACCAGCTAGCAACTTTCAGTTTGAACAGTCAGCCTTCAATAGATTACTTTAAAAGAGCTACCACTTACAAACTTTTCAGAACACAATTTAAGTAAAACTTAAGAAAACTATTAAACAAAAATTTAGAGTAACTTCATCCTACCTGAAAATTGCATGCTTTTTTTAGAACAAAATTTCTGATACTGAGTGGCCTGTCTCCTGTAGAAAATAGGAGTTTTAAGTTAGGAATCTAGTTGGTTGGGTTCCAATGTGCCACATTTTACCTGTTAGTAAATTCTAAAGAACCAGGACTGGACGGGAGTCACTAGCTTCTCTCTGAAGCCAAGTTGAGTACCATATCAGGACAAACAGGTTCTCCCCAAGAGCTGGATACTTAGCGTGGCAGGCCCTGGGGAGACACCACTGCTCTAGTGAGGGTCTCTGGGCATCTCTGCGCCATTGTGGTCAACTTAGGACTACACTTTCCAACGAGTGACCCAGGAACTGGTCCAGCTAGCCAGAGATGTTGCAGGCTCCATAGCTCTAGTGCTAGTCACCTCACCCTGAGCAGCCTCATCCTTTCACCCTGGCAGGCATGTGAGTATTATCTTCTCCCTGTTGGCTGGAGGCCATGCAGCACTCCCTGGGGGCATAAACTCTGTTGGGTAGGCTACAGGATAAATATTTCACTTTCCCCTATTTGTGAGCCCCACAAGCCAAGCATCAAAGATGTTTTAAGAGACCATGGCAGTGTGTCTTAGGTACATGATCTGATGAAACACTCTGACCGCCTGTGAGGAGTTAAGCAAATTGAATGAAGGAGCTGTATGTTTGACATGTGCTATTTACCTACTTTTGTGATTTTTATTTAATCGTTTTTCTTTTTTTTCAATGGCACTGACTATTAAAAAAAAAAGTGCTCTAGGCTGAGTAAGTGCAAAGTCATTTAGAAAGTTGCATATGTCTTTTATATATTCATGGTTTATTGTCCATCATGGAGGTAGAGCCTTTGTTCTCTTCTGTCATCTCACCCCTAGAAGAGCCTGGCACTGCTCAGTCATGTCCAAGTCTTTTGCATCCCCATGGACTACAGCCCACCAGGCTCCTCTGTCCATGGAACTTTCCAGGAAAGAATACTGGAGTGGGTTGCCATGCCCTCCTCCAGGGGCTCTTCCTAACCCAGGGATCGAACTCATATCTCCTGCATTGGGAGGTGTTCTTTACTGCTGAGCCATCAGAGAAGCCCCTGGCACTGATCAGGTCTTTATTATTTATTGAATAAATGTTAAATGAATTACCTCAGGAAGAACTTTCTTAATATACTTTCTCTTCTCACATGTGATTCTTAGGACGAAGAATTTTATCTTATTAGAACATAATTAATTAGGTGTGGTTTGCTCTCTTCCAGATGATTGTACACCCTGCCTTCTGCTGAGGTCTGGTATTTTTGTTCAAGGGCAGCCTCTGTCTTAGGATCATATAAGTTGCATCAGAAAGGAAGCTGTCCATTATCTATATAAACCTTGAGCAGAGAATTGAGAGCTGTGACAAAATGCACATTTACACACAGTTGGTCAAAGAGATATTTATCTTTTCCTGCCTTCATCAGATAATTCGTTTCTTCATGCATTTATTTTGGAAGGAGAATTCCAACTTTAGTCCTAAGAAACTGTCACGGAAGTTTCTTTCGTTGCAGAGCTTTCCCAGCAGCTCTCCTCCCATGGTGAGCGCAGGCTGAGCAACCATTAAGGAATAATAAATTATGCTTTTGAAATGGTGCTCAAGTCCTTTATGGCCTTTTCTAAGATAGGAGCTGCTCCCCCCACCTCCACCATGACACTTGTTGGAAGATAGAACCAGCAGCTGTATCCTCAGACTTTGGCTGGGTTTTGGAAGACATGTTTTGACCTGTGTAATCAAATATAATGATGACATATCTTTTAATAGGATTCTAGTTTATAATATAATAAGGGAAATGGCTATTTTTCCTTATTTTCTCATTATAATATGTTGTACTAGAAGCCTTTGTCATGACTGCTTTATTACGCTGGGCTGAAGTACAGTATATTTTAATATGCTAAAGATAACATCAAGGTTGAAAATTGAGCTCTTCAGTGATTTATTCAGAGTGACTGTTGCTGAATGTATTGAAATGAGTTGCATGAGGCAGTGCAGCTAACGATTTATTTATGTATCTTTTTTTTAACTAAGCTTGTCATAAATAAGAGCAAATAAATAGCTCTTATAGAATAGTTTGTATTCATGCATCAATGAAAACTTTGTAAATATGAAACATACAACCTGCAGCTACCATTTTGCCTTACATAGCTGAGAATGTTTCAAGTTTTGGCATGCAGGTGGATTTTTTTTTAACAAGTCTTTTGCCCGTTTCAATTGTTTACACTGACCAGCATTTGCAGCAAGTAGGTTTGAATCCCATTAGTGGGCAAGCTCCATTCCAGGTGTTCATATGAGAAAAACCTAGCCTTCAAGAATAAAGGGAACTTGGCAACACCGTCAGGGCTTCCCTGATAGCTTAGTTGGTAAAAATCTGCCTACAATGCAGGAGACCCTAGTTCAATTCCTGGGTCAGGAAGATCTACTGGAGAACGGATAGGCTACCCACTCCAGCATTCTTGGGCTTCTCTTGTGACTCAGCTGGTAAAGAATCCTCCTCCAATGCGGGAGACCTGGGTTCGATCCCTGGGTTGGGAAGATCCCCTGGAGAAGGGAAAGGCTACCCACTCCAGTATCCTGGTCTGGAGAATTCCATTGACTGTATAGTCCATGGGGTTGCAAAGAGTGGGACATGACTGAGCGACTTTCACTTCACTGGCAGCACCATCACGGGGGCCAGGACTTGTTTACTGCTTTACCCCAACCCACGAGCACAGTGTCACACTCATAGGTGAGCCCACAAAAAGTTTGCTGAGGGAGAGAAATAATGAATGCCCAAATGTAGTGTGTCCTCTTCTCTGTGTCAGTGACAGCACCTGTCCGACTGACCCAGCCAGATCTCAGATCTCCTCTCCATCTTTGGTTTTTTGCTTTTTTTAAATTTTTCATTCGTTGATCCCTTCATCCTTTCCTTCAGCCAGCACGCTTTGCACAGACTCTGCCGGGGTTGGCCTTGGTGATGAAAACATTAGGATAAATGATCTAGTTCTTGCTCACAGGAAATGGGCTCACTAAGGATGCTCCCCACCCACCCACCCAGTGTATGCTGTGTGTGCAAAGCACACTTGGGCTGCATCACTGCAGAGGAGGAAATGCTTCCAACTTCCGTTTCCATTTTCCCAGCTAAGATATATGCAGGGGAAGCATTTTTTCATTATTAAACCAAGAGCAAGAAAGATTTTGTTCCAGTTGGTTGAAATTAGTGCTATACCTGGTTTTGGTTTCAAGGAAACTATTCTTTGTAAACATGTTCTGCAGCTTGTAGTAGTATGTTTGAAGTAGAATATTGTAAACATCCTCTCTCCAGGAAATTTCGAAATAATATATTTAAAATTTCAGTTGATTGTTAAGCAGAAATTTTTTTTTATATCAATTTGGTTTGGGTTAAGCAATTTTCTTACATTTGTTTAGAATTCTGTTAGGAAAATACTAGTTAGAAACCTGATTTTTTTTCTCCCTCATGGATTTGTGTTCCATGTGGTTCTACTCTAATATTAGTGCTGCATTTTCATGTTTACCAATATAAAAACCTTGTTTAATACTTATTCACATTGAGTCCTGCTTTGAGCTAACACCATAGAGGAGCTCCTTTTTTCCAACAAAATTGTTTTACATTAATGTTTATAAAGTGCTTTAAAATAGTTTGGTGGATTAAGAATAATTCAGTTATGCATTTGTCCACATTGAAAAAAATATGCAGTGTGATTATATAGTAGAAGGTATTGAAAAAAGTTGCTGAAATCTTGAGGAAAATATAATGCAAGTTGACCTCACTATACACAATATATTTGCATATGTCCTTGAGGGGGATGTTTTGGTGATAAAAGTATAAGAAACACAAGAGATTACTATTAGTCATGATTGCGGTTACTTATGAAGAAGAAAAGAAGGGTAAATAGGACGGGACAGGCGGGAGGTTTGTAGGGGGCTAGCTGGCAAGCTTCTACTTCTTGATCCAGGGAGACGGTTATAAGGGCAGTTGCCTTATGATAATCTATTAAGCTGTATATATTTATTTAATATGTCTCTGTGTTTAATTTTTGCTTTTTTTTGTTTTTGTTTCTTTTTTAAAGAAAGTGATGTTCTTGAAATAGGAGATCACGTCCTGTGTTATCTGTTTTAGAGCTTAGACTTTTACATGAACATAAGGGGATTCCCAGGTGGCGCCCCTGTAAAGAACCTGCCAGTGCGAGAGACATAAGAGATGTGGGTTCAATCCCTGGGTCAGGAAGGTCCCCTGGATAAGGGCACGGCAACCCACTTCTGTATTCTTGCCTGGAGAATCTCCATGACAGAGGAGCCTGACGGGCTGCAGTCAGTGGGGTTACAAAAAGTCGGACATGACTGAAGCAACTTAGCACACACAAGTGTATTTGGTATACTGGCATCACCTTTATGTCAGACTTTGCAGGATCATTTATTTTTTATTTTTAATTGGAGGATAATTGCTTTGCAGTGTTGTGATGGTTTCTACTGTACAGCGATGTGAACCAGCCGTAAGTCTACCATATCCCCTCCTCCTGTGTTTCCCTCCCATCCCACCTCTCTAGGTTGTCACGGAGCACCAGACTGAGCTCCCTGTGTTATACGGCGCCTTCCCACTAGCTATCTATTTTACACATTGTAATGTATATATTTCAGTGCTATGCAGAATCATTTTTATGTGAAGGAAGTATCCTGAAATTTACTAGAATCATAGCCTCTCAAATGTTAAGTCCGTTAGAAAACCAGCATTCCTGTAAATTATGCTTCTGCTCTTAAAACTAGAGAAACATAAATGAAGGGCTATATGTTAACCCAGGTGATAAAATAGAGGATGCAGGCAAGGAACGTCTGTGCAGAATAGGGGTGAACTAAGGAGAGAATATGGAATGGAAAGACCAAAGAGATAAAGAAGAGACACTGCAGCATCGGGATTGTTTTTCCTTTTCTCTTCCCTCCCTTCCTTCCTTCTTTCTTTCCTCCATCCCCCCACCTTCCCTCTCTTCTTTTCTTGTTCTTTTTTTCTTTTAATAACTTATTTGTTTATTTTATTTACTTTTTTGTGTTTGATCTTTGGCTGCACTGGGTCTTCGTTGCTACACGCAGGCTTTCTCCAGTTGGGGTGCAGTGGCTTCTCTTGCAGAGCACAGGCTCAGTCATTGTGCCACACGGGCTTAGGGACCACAGCATGTGGGATCTTCCAGGATCAGGGAACAAACTTGGGTCTCCTGCACTGATGGGCAGGCAGATTCTTTACCACTGAGCCACTAGGGAAGCCCCCCACCCTTTTTTTCTTTTTTTGATCCAAAATGAGGGAAAGCAATACTGGCAGACATTGTAAGTGTAGGAAATTGCCCTTCCACCAAGAATGCTGAGTGTTCAGCATTCTGATATTTGGGGCAGATTTTTAGGCACTAGAAACAGTGCTTACAGAAGAGAAAAGATGTTTAAAAGTTAGATTTATAAGAAAGGTAAGGAAAAAGGCTAGAATGTCTTAAAATGAGAATAGATTCTGCTGATTATTTGTTGCAAAAGCAGGCGTCCTCCTTCTAAAGAAACAGCTGATTCTCTGTAGATTAGAAGTCCTTCCCTGTGGTTTGCCCAGTATTGGCGCTTTTCCCCATGAATTTAAGGAAGCTAATGAGATTTTTTTTTTTCCCTACCAAAGCAGAAGAGCCGTATGAGGACTCTGACAGCCTTCTACCCCTGCAAGTTTCAGTTGCATCCAATTAAGAATTTACAGACCATAATGAATGTTTTTAGAGAGGAAATAAATTGAATGACACCTGTGAATTTGTTTTAAATGTTGTTTATTTTACCAGATAATTTAGATAAATCTCTCTTGAAGAGGAAGAGAAATCATGAGTTTTCATGAATAATCTGGAGCTTTTCAGAGGATTACTTTGAAATACCTCCCTGCCGACTTTTCATAAATTAAGCATAAACTTTCTTTGACCTCATCACACATAATTAAATAGCTGTTGAAGGGTTAAAACCAGCTAAAAAGCAATTCTGTATCTCGATCCCCATTCTCCAGCAAAATTATACAGGAAGTTTCTTTTGGTTCTCAAGCAGAGTAATTACAAGAGACAGTTACATAATTTACAGTTTCGGCCTGTTCATCCATAATCACACACTTCCACCTAGTTGCATATACCCCCATGAGTATCCGCATTATACTTTGATTTGTAAATGATGATGGCAGTGTAATTGATTGCTTGCATGTAGCATATTGAATTGATTCTTAAAAATGAACTTTAGCTGTTAACATATCTATTTGAATTCCTATTTACGTAGTTTGTGGTTCTTGTGTTCAACCATTACATACTGGTTAACAAATTAAATTCCCAGAGCTTTTTTCCTTATTAAATTTGGAAAATGTAGTGTTTGTCCACAACCTAACTAGAAAAGTGCCTAGAACACAGTGGGCATTCCACTGCTGAACGCACTGTTAAACAATCCCAACCTTTTGAAAGTTGGATGGACATTCTTTGATTACCAGAGACCACAGAATATAAAGGCTTACAGGTTTAATACTAGTAATACTGTGGCAAAAACTGTGCTAATATTAATATATTGTTAGCACAGCATTTGCTACAGTATTAACTAGTATTAAACCTGTAAGCCTGTATGTATATAATAACAGTATAATAATATTAGCACAGTTCCCTCATAGCTCAGTCAGTAAAGAATCTGGCTGCAATGCATGAGACCTGGGTTCAGTTCCTGGGTTGGAAGATCCCCTGGAGAAGAAAATGGCAACCCACTCCAGTATTCTTGCCTGGAGAATCCCATGGACAAAAGAGCCTGGCAGGCTATAGTTCATGGGATCACAAGAGTCACACACGACTTAGCAACTAAACCACCAATATTAATATATTGTTACTGGAGTCTCAGCTGTTAAGTACTTCTTGAATTAGGGAGCCAGTCTAAAAAGTAGACTTTGAGAGATAATCACCTACTAACTGAAGGGGTAGTCACTGATGTCTTTTCATACCGCTAGTGATGATGCTTCATAGTTTTTTGTTTTTCCAGCAGCTAACATCTAACTGTAGCCAGTTGGACTTTAAGATCCCTATAGGATTAAAGGCTAGAAACTTCCAAGTCCACCGGCAAAGCAGCCAGTGACTTGACTGAATACCTCATCCCAGCCTAGCTTCCTGCCCCATCCAGCCTGCAGGTGCAGGAAGCTGCACTTCTGTCAAAATGGGCTCATCTGTAACCCGCTGGGGAGACCACCTTTTATTGCCAGAGGCTTTTTACTTCCAATCCTGTTTGAAAGCTTAGAGGAGATAAATAACAAGTGAAAAGAGAAGTTTCCGACTTCTATAGACCAGTGAAATAGCACTGTTTGTCTAAGTCAGCTGGGGTGATAGGCCATGCTTTGGTTTTAGAAAGTTGTCTCAAAGACAGACCCTTTTTGAAATGTACTTTAAAAACAAAGAGAAATTTTAGATTTTGCTTCCCACTTTTTCCTTTTTTCAGTCTTGCTATATTCTTACATCTGCTGTGCGGAAAGCTCGTCCGTCACTCATGATTGGAATTACAACATACTTTGTTCGGTTTTTTAAAATTATAACTGGGAAACACACACACACACACACAAAGTATTGTGGGGCAGTTGTGGGAGAGGAAACAATGGAAAGGCAAGTTGCTCTTCTGTCTGTCTTGTCTCCCAAATGTGGTTTGAGATCAGTGGCCAGTGTCCATGCTGGTTTAAATGCTCTCCCTTGGTTGGCCGGGTAGGATTAGACCAGACTATTAGAATAACTTTGTCAGCCACCCTCCACTGAAGCTCAGTGGTCAAAAGAAGCTCCCGTTTTTAAAGAAGAGTTCAGATGTAATGTTTTACAGAGAACGGTCACCCAGGTGCAGCATTGTGGATATATACTCTTACATGCTCTGAGCAGATGCTTTATTTGAAATGTGTATGGGTTTAATGCAGTGATTAAAATGTTGTAACTGTTCAAAGTTAAATTTTTGTTACCAGGATTTTGCAAGTTTGATATAAAAATTGTATCCAAGTTTCAACTTGGAAGAAATTTAGTTTTTGAAATAGTTTTTCAGATTGAATCTCTTGTGTGGACTTTTGCCTATTTACAAGAAAGGGCATAGTTTTTAAATGTCAGATTACTTCATCTTTAAATTTTTTTTGGTAAATTTGTTTTTCCCAAAACTTTCCAGAATTTAAAAGTGGTTTGAACTGTGGAAACCCACAAAAGGTCCCAAAGGAGGGCATTCTTCTGACATGTTTTTCTAATTTCTGTCACCTCAGATGTCATGGCACCAGTACTGTATTACTATTATCTAACCAAGGGTGCCTCTGAGTGATGAGTCAGAGCTTAACTTAATTTGCAATAGGCGAGGGCCTCATAAAAAAAACTAGTTACTTCCCAGATATATTTAAGGAAAGTTGTTTTTTTTTTAATTCTTGCCTTCCGCAAATGATTTTAGTTTGGGAGTAAGTGATAGTGACAAATTGATCATTTTGTTCTTTGTCAGAGGTGCCTCATCTTCCTAATAAGAAATTTGGGAGACTGAATCTATTTCATACATGATCACCTTCCTAGAAAAATTATATTTTTCTAATACACCAGACCAGGACCTTGATGGTGTGGTAACGTGGCATACGTAAACAAGTATTTCTCAGTTAAATGTTTAAATCGGTGAAGCTTCTGTGAAGTCTGTCACAGAGTTCTCTGCCAACTGACCCTTTTCTCCTCTCTGCCGTTAACTCTCAGGTGTCTCTGTTTCCCCCAGGATTCATCTTCTTCTTGGATCTCTCATTAGGCACCACTGCTACCACCACAGCCCTTTGTGGGGTAAGACAGAAATAGAGAAGTGGGATTGGTATACCACCTCTAACATTCTGGCCGAGGAGTAGTCCCCAAGATCCTTTGCCTAATATAAACCCTAACACTTCTGAGACCAGCCTAGCTTGAGAGGCAAGAGTTGTGATTGGATGAAATATGGACATCTGGAGCTTTTAAAAGGTTGAGTGATTCTAATGTGCAACCAGGGTTGATAACCTTTGGGCAAGACCACAAGATAGAAAAAGGAGAAATAAAGAGACAGTGTCACTCAATTAAATCAGTTATTAAAAAACCATTGACTCATTTTTACCCTGTGGCTGTCTCACAAGGGTCTGGCCCTGGTCATCCCCAACTTGGTAACTCATTCACAGATGTGCACCTTCTCCAACACAAGGGTGCCACAGAGGGAGGAGAGTTCCTGCCTCCTGATGTCCTATTTATGAGTTTGTGAGTTTGTATATGCAGAGAATGACCACCCACTTTGAGAGGCCACGCCCACTCACAGACTCATGGAACTCATCTGGTAAATTCCAGTACGGTCTGTATGGTTATACACACGCACACCCCCGAAGCAGCAGGGGTGTCAGGCCCCACATACACATTCCCCAGGGTGGCGGTGGGGGTGGGGGCATGGCATGAAGGAATACCACTCCTCTTCCATGTAGTCTTGAAAGCAAGACAGGGGTGTTCAGTAAAAAAGACCAGTGGCCCCACCACGTGACTGAGGAAGAGCCCAGCATCAGCGCAGTCTGCGGAAGAGCCTGTGGGATCTTTGAAAAGGGAGATCATAAGGGGCACCTTAGAGAAACAGACTGGCGTGTGACCCAGGGCAGCCAGCCTTCCCTCTCCAAAGACTTGCTGTCTCCATTCTCTGGGTTTCACTGGCTCAACCCATGTCCCCAGGGACACACTTGAGTCTTCTGGAACATTTGGGTTTTGTTTCATCTGTCTTGGGACCATCTCCGGGTTCTTGCTGAAGCCCTCCAGCCATCATTGTTACTGTGGTTTGATGCGCTTGCTGTTTCCTAAGGGTAGTCCTTGAAGTTAAAGACTTGAGGACCAAAGGGAATTTGGAGGCACAGAAATGTGCTTGCTGGGAGCTTTTAGTCGCCAGTTTCTTGAGATCGTTCCTGAGGCAGAATATGTTTGCCTTTTTTTTTTTTTTTTTTAATCATAGCTTCTTCCTCTAATTTAATTTATGTTTGGGTGGTTAGATGGGGATGGGGCAATGGAGTGAATGGAATGGTTTTCAGCTGCCTCAAGCAAAAGTAGGAAAAAGGAAAGGGAGCTGTTCGCTGCCTCCTTCTGTCCCAATTTTCTTTCTCTCCCCTACAATAAGGATAAGCAGTCATCAAATGACCAGGTTGAGATTTCTTTCATTCACTATGTTGAATAATAATGATAATAACACTTATTTTCTGTAATATGCCAAGCACAGTTCTACGTGCTTTGTATCCATTCATTTAATTATTATGACAACCCTAGGTGACAGGTATGATTGATTACTCTCCACACTTTATGGATGAGGGACCTGAAGCACAGAGGGATTAAATAACTTGCCCAAGGCCACACAGCTGTTACACGCGGACTCTGGATTCCATCACAGGCAGTCTTGCTCTAGAACCCTTGCCCTTAACCAACCTGTAGTGCCTCTTATAATCTGTCATACTGTGTTCAGTAAGTGTCGTATCGACTTATCATACTTGTGGCCTTGTTGCCCATCTTTACACATTCTTCTCATTTTTTATTTAATGCAGATGGTTTCAAAGTATGGTCCAGGGACTGCTGGGGATCTCGGAAGCCCTTTTTAGGGAGTCCGCAAGGTCATAAGTGTTTTCAAAGTTATACTAAGACACTGTTTGTCCTTCTCACTCTCATTCCCCCATGAGTGGACAGTGGAGTTGTCGAGAATTTCATGACCTGTGATACCACAACAGATTGAATACCAAAACAGATAGGAGAATCTAGCTGTTTTCTCTTAAGCTAGTTGTAGAAGAGTTTTGCAAAAATGTTAAACAGTGCTGCTACTCTTCTCACTTTTTATTTTATTTTATTTTTGTATTTTAGAAAATGATGTCAGCACATAATGGGTTTATGGGGTTTAAATAAATATTTGTCAATTTTTTTTTCTAAAATTAATATATGTAGCCCTTATAAACAGAAGCTCTTAAACCATTTGTTTTTAATGTAAAGAGGTCCTGAGACCCAAACCTTTGAGAATCACTGACTTCATGTATAAACCCTTGCTATTCAAGCATGGTTCATGGTATAGGAACTTGTTAGAAATGCAGACTTTCAAGCCCCACTCCAGACGTACTGAATCAGAATCCAGTTGTAACAAGAAGGGGATTGTTTGCACAGTGAAGGTTGGGAAGCATAGGCATAGAAGCTACAGACAAAGCCACTCTCCAACTCAGTAACCCTGGCTGAATTTCCGTCTGATGGGGCTTTCGAGATTCACCACCACCGAGGAGCTGGGTGAGGTCTTCTCACCGACATTCTTCAGCCACTGTCTTTTCATTGGCCCTCCTACTGCACAGGGCCATTGTAACATCCTCATCAAAGCCAGCAGCCTTATAGCAGAGTTTATTCCAGTGCTCCTCAAACGTCTGTGCATCAGAATCACCTGGAGGGCCTGTTAAAGCACAGGTGCTGGGTCCTGCCGCCAAAAGTTCTGACGAATAGGCTGAGGATTTACAGCCCTAACAAGTTGCCAGGTGATTGCTGATACTGTTGGTCTGGGGGACCACACTCTGAAAACCACTGGTCTTTAGGCTGTAGACTGAGAGGTCAAGCAGTGTTTATTCAAGCCATAAAATTATGGGAATATTGCCGTAAACTTCCATGTCTTCAAAACCAATCTCTTAAAATACAGAATATCTTTAAAATTAAAAATTTCCAATTTCGCCAAGGACACATCTGCGCAGTTAAGGATTCAGGCAGATCCAGATCACAGGCCATTTAGAATACTCCTCTTCAAACAGTGAGAAGGCTAAGGTTCAGCCTCCTTCTTTACTAATTGCAGAATCACCACAAAATTTCACTGAGGAGACAAGTAGCCTGTCAAACTGATTTATCTCTACTGTTCAAACTGATAACATGCCATTTGTCCATTTGGTCACAGAGCTGCTTAACCCCAGAAACCAGTAATAGATGAGTGTGGACCAGTAAATTTCCGAGTGTGGACCAGTGAATTTCTGTCCACAATCATGAGATCCATGGTTAGAGCCACTGGATTTCCTCTGATCCAGAGCAGCCATAAATCCCTGGCCTGGTGTCAGTTCCCAGGTTTGCAAACCCAATGCTCTCTATTGATAGGAACCCTTTAGTGGGGTTTGCTGAGCTAAACAGGTGTCTGATGAAAACTTTGTAATCCTTAAAGATTATTTTCCCCTAAAAGCAACTGGTTACTCCAGACCCATATAATCCAAATAGATGGGAGTTGGAAATACTTTGCCAAAGTCTGCCCTTTTGTCTTTGAGGAAGTGCATATGGTTTGGCTCCAGGTGGTAGAACATAACGATGTGCAAGGGTGAGCGTGGCTGCCTTGGAGAGGAACAGCCTTACCCGCGCCCACCCCCTTGCTGGAAAACATTACTCCACTCTGGTTTAGTCTACATTCTTATTAACTTCATTACTGATTTAAAAGAAAAGGAGTGTGTCATACTAATCAGGGTTAACCTTGCGCTTAATATGCTGGGAGTGCAGTTAATTTGGGAATTTAGGCTGCAGAAACAAATCTTGACCTTAGATTGTTCCCTCCTTATCCTAATGTGGTAACTCTCTACCTACAGGAAGGCAACTCTCTACCACTTTTTTTCCCCTGCCCTTAGGAGAGAATTAACCTCTTCAAACACTGGGGATCAGAGCTAGTTAACATGAGGATTGCTTATCTTACTACAGGTAGGTCAGCCTCAACAGAGGTGAGGTGGATTTGGGTCCCATGCAATACAGCTTAGAAACACTTACTTCTTTGCAGACCTCGCCTTATTTTTCCTTTCCCTTTAAGCAAATACCTTGATAATCTTTTGAATTTAGTGCATGGTTCATACACTAAAACTTAGACCTCACTTTCTCTTGGGTAAGTAGTTCCAGTGAAGCAAATAAGAAGCTAGCTTCCTCAAGATAGTTGATGTGGGTGAGGGGTGTTGGCCAGTCAGCTTTAAAGTACAAGTCTCCTGCTCACAGAGTTAAGCTCTTTTCACCAGCACCTCTGGCTCACAATTTACAGGGAATAATTTCACCAGCGATTAATTATACTGCAGCTACTGGGATTTGTCCTCCAAACATCACTTTGTTTCCAGTCTGAACAGCCAGGTTTCCCCAGGGGTAGTTCAGGTTTTCTGACTCAAAGTATCCTGAGTTGAGGAAAGGCATTAGAGCACCACAGGAATCTATTCACCAGGGGTGTATTGTACTTGTTTCAGATGCTTCAGGATAATATACCGGCTTCCAAGATAAGTGCTTTTTATTTCCCTGCATCTTAGATCAATTATTTGGAATCTTTTTGGTAAGTTAAACTTAAGAGCTGTAACTTCACCACCACATCGCCATAATCACTTAATAAGTAACTGTTCTTACTAAAAATTATTGTCATTGGGCTCTATAGTGATGCTAATTTGAGGAGCCTAGAAAAAGTAGAAGGAAACACAAGACGGCAAGAAATTCATGATTTAAACCATTCCATGTTATGAAGGTCAGAGTCATAAAGTGCCACCAGCTACAGCTTTTTTGAGGGGAAGTGCCTGCTGCAGGTAAAATTTAAATATGTATTACTTCAACCTTGTGCACAAATGGAGTGGAAAAGACACGGCAATTTTTCCTGCTAAACTGTTGTGTATATTTTAACATATTACCAATGACTTGACTTTACTACCAAGGAATCAGAAATTTGTCCTTGGTCATTTGTTTGTTGAAATGGATTCCGTTTAAACCAAAATTTCTCCTTCAGGAGAAAAGACTTTGTGAACTTACAGATGGCTCTTAGCACAAGTATAAGTTCCTTCCACGGCTGTAAGCTCCTTGAGGGGCTCATGAGTCAGAGAGGAGAAGGGAAGACTGCAGGCAGTGCTGCGATGTCTTTGGACAGTGGCATTGTGTGGTCTGCAGTGTGGTGGGGCCATCATCCTTGGAAACCTGCTTGGTGTGTTCTGGTTGGAGTTTGGGCTTGCAGTTTTTTCTCTCCCACACCGGGGAAAGTAGCACTTGCTGGCAGGTGTGGGTAGCCTTTGCAGCCTTTGCTAGCACGGCACAGAGGTGTTCTCTATGAACGTCCAGTGGGCTTGGTATACACGTTCTTGGCGGGGCTCAGTCACAGATCACAGACTATGTCCAAGGGAGCGTCCCGGGGAGACAGCCACTGAACACAGTGGGAGCAGCGAGTGCTGAAAGGCCTGTGCCTGGATGTTCTCCAAGGCCCCAGGTTGCCTAACCCGTCTGGTCTGAGGCCCTGAGAAGGTGTGTGCTACTCTCTCAGGGTGTGAAAGCATGAACAGTTGTGTCAGCTGTCTTTGGGGGGAATTCTGGCTGCTTCCCTTTAGCCCAACAAAGCACTCATGGGAAGAGAAGACAGAACAAAGAAATATATGTGCTTCCTGGATAAGGTTGCTCGTCGCAGAGGGGACATAAGGTTGGGAGGGCGCAACTTTGGTGGTACGGAAATCTGTCTGCTGGGCTTCGGGGTGGGGGTGCTTACTGTTCCCAACTGTGGGGTTCAGATGAGAGCCAGTGAGGCGCTAGGGAACTTCACAGTCACTGCCTCAGACTTAATTGTGGGATCCTGTGGACAAAAATGGATCGTTCCATGTGCACGATACTATGGTTCTTTTCCCCCACCCTCCCTGACTCCCATCCACCCCGGAGGTACAGAGCTGGGACCTCCAGCTGACCCAGTAAATTTCTCAGCATGTACCAGCACTTAGGAGGCAGGTGACAGATGTGCCAGTAATCTGTGTCCTGAGGTTCGGGTACCCTTTGTATTCTGGTGACAGCGCTTCTGCACACTGACAGGGCATAATCCGGGCTGGGTTCAGCACAGTGGCCATCCCTGTTAGCATTCCTGGCACACCGCTGTAGAAAGCCTCTGTGTGCAGCCAACTGACATGTCGGCAGTGCTTTGACCGTCAGATTTCATGGTGCTTGTTTGCATTCAGTCAAATACTTTGCACTTAAACATGAGTTAAAGAGACAAGTCAAAAGACTTCAGCAAAACCTAAAGTTAAATATGTGCCTGATCTTCATAATGGCGTTCAGATTAAAACCATCAAAATGCAAAATGCTGTGGTTATACCCTTCTAGGGTAAGGCTGGATTTCTTGTTGTATATTTCTGCATTATTTACAGTGATTCTGAGAGGCAGGAAAATGCACCAGAGACATTGCTTTCTCCTTTTAACAAAAAATCCAAAATTGAGAAAATTCTTGAAAATGCAGCCATTTTGGAAATGTAGATAAAGAAGAAAAACGCTGAAGATTTGGGTGGTTTACAAAGCAGCATGATTTTGTAATTGCTGCCACCTACTGTATGTAGTTGATGTTTGTTTAAATTTAGGAAGTTCATGAAGGTGAGGCTGTTGCAATAGATAATTAGAGCAAGGTAGACATCATTAGTTTATAACATTTCTTCTCTACTCAGTAAGTGGCTCTTAATTACCGAGACAGCCGCCAGCTTTCATTCATTACCTTCAAGTGGGTTTAAAGTTTTTTCTCATTTTAAAGTTCCTTTGCCAAGGAACCTTCACGGTAGTGCTGTCGGGTACGTGTTCAAAAGCCTACCAAGCTCAAGGCTTTTCTGGGTGTACATGAAACAGTTTGTTTTAAGGAGGTTGTTTTGTTTTAATTTGTAGGAGCAACGGTTGGATTATAAATTAATTTCCATGAAAGAGGTGAAAATAGAGCTAGTGGAGCTGATAGGAGTTGCAGCAGTTGACTTGAAAGACGTTCTTTTATTAGTCCTGAAACAAAGCTTTAGATCCGCCGCTCGTTAAATGTAACAAGCAATACAGAATCTCAGTCAACAGAGGCCCTTGTCTTTTATTAAGACCCAGCTGTTAAAGGGTCATTTGGTTCTTCCTGTGGAAAATAACCCCCCCATTAATGTTCGGGGTGGTCTCTTGACAGGATTTCTGAGTAAGTGCCTGACATTTAGTTTTTGAAAGGATCTGAAGCCAGGGGACTTGGACGTTGAGACTTATCAGAAGTAATGTGTTCAACTTTAAATTCGTTAAGTATGCCACAACGTATGCCTGAAACGCTGCCATCAGCTAAATGAACTGACTTACAGGGCTACTGTAAAGGATTCGGGGGCATAAGCCTCGTGGATGTCAGATCCACGGTAATATAACTGGGAAGAGACTATACATGAAATGAATGCACTTCTCCGATGTGATGTTCCTGTGTGATATGTTGTGATGTGATGTACCCTGTTGCTACTTACAGTGTAAGTCTTACATTATTTTGAGTGGCCCCTGCTCCAGTGTCTGAGAACACCACAGTGAGGTCGACTTTTGCTTTGTCTGCCCTAGGCTATTTGCTTTCTCGAAGAGAAGGCCAAGCAGGGTCTCCTGAAAAGCCACTCTCCGATCTAGGCCGTCTCTCCTACCTGGCCTACTGGAAGAGTGTCATCTTAGAATATCTCTACCACCACCACGAGCGGCACATCAGCATCAAAGCCATCAGCAGAGCTACGGGCATGTGCCCCCATGACATCGCCACCACTCTGCAGCACCTCCACATGATTGACAAGAGAGATGGCCGGTGAGCACCCGTGTCCTGGGCGACCCAGCTGCCTCGTAACCATCTTACCCCAGAAAGGGTCCCTAAAGTTAGGCAGATTCATTCTAGTTAAATATTAGAGGTTCCCCAACAATATTACAAAAACTTTTCTCCTAAAAAGAAAACAGGCAGTGACACTTCTTTGCTAGTCAAATTTCAGTTTGCTCCACATTTTCATTGATGAGCTTTCTGGTTTTTTGTAACCCAGGTAATGTTCGTGCTAGCAGATATCAGTATCGGAAGGTGAAATGAAATTTCAGCTTTTGATTGCACTTTTTTCTGCCTCCTCACATTACAGATTTGTCATCATTAGACGGGAAAAGTTGATATTGGGCCACATGGAAAAGTTGAAAACCTGTTCCCGGACCAATGAACTTGATCCAGAGAGTCTGAGGTGGACCCCAATCTTAATTTCTAATGCTGCAGTTTCTGAAGAAGAACGAGAAGCCGAAAAAGAGGTAATTTGGGTTCATCAACCTAAGTTGTGTAATTTCAATCTTGTAGCATTTTTAAGCTAAGGTCATTAACATCATTGTCAAAAGCTTGGTTATGTAGAGAGAGCTTGTGAAATGATATGGCACTAATTTATCCTAAGTGAGGTTGCATGGTAAGACATGATAATTTTATTGAGTATGAAAAATGAAACGTTTATCATTGATCACAAAGCAGCATTTTTCACTACTGACAGCATGTAATCAGATCAAATTTGGTGCTGAGCTCCAAGACTGCAGTGTCAATCGATTCATTGTGTTTATGAATTTGCTTAAAGTGCTCCATGCCAGTGAGCATGTAATGTAGTGATAAGGACTCAAATCAATTCGCTGCATCATTAATACTGCTAAATATCCCATGAAACCCAATCTTCTTTGATTTGTTATCCTAACTGATGCAAAAGAGTTCTGAGATGATGCAGCTGGAATGCTGCTTGACTGGCTGATTATCCTGATCAGAAACGACTTAGAGATCCTTTGCCTTTGATCCTTAAAGGCTCTGACTGTATAACTGCCCTCACACTGACCCGCCATTTTTACCTCCCCTTTAGGCCGAGCGGCTAATGGAACAAGCTAGCTGCTGGGAAAAAGAGGAGCAAGAAATCCTGTCATCTAGAGCTAACAGTAGGCAATCACCTGCAAAAGTACAATCGAAAAATAAATATTTGCATTCCCCGGAGAGCCGGCCAGTGGCAGGGGAGCGAGGGCAGCTGATGGAGCTGTCTAAAGAGAGCAGTGAAGAAGAGGAGGAGGAAGAAGAGGAAGAGGAAGAGGAGGAGGAGGAAGAAGAGGAGGAGGAGGAAGAGGAAGAAGAGGAAGAGGAAGAAAATATCCAAAGCTCTCCTCCAAGATTGACTAAACCACAGTCAGTTGCCATAAAGAGAAAGGTATGTGTCTGTTTAGATTTTCTGTCTTGTGAGTCAGTTTCAATCAAATCTTATTTGTCATCGCAAATATTCTATTTGTTTCACTCTCCATTCTTTAGATGTAGTTTACTTGTATCCAGTCCCACCGATCATATATCCTCAGCCTTTATCTTACAGTCATGATTGTGTTTACTCTTTGTGGTTTGATGGTGCTGTGACAGGAAACCAGGGACAGGCGGCTTGCTAGTCTGGTAGTTACTGCCACCTGCTGGTTTGCGGGACTGGAGTAAATCAGGTTGTGGGAACAGGAAAGGGCCCAGGGGAGCACTTAACCACTCTCCAGTCAATTTTGATGAAAACCTCAAGGCCTAGAGAGGATAGGAGACTTGTCCAAGGTCGCACAAATCATTAGAGATGGAGCCAGAACCAGACAAATGCTCAGACTCCAAGCCCAGTGCTCCTGATGCTATTTCCTTCTCTTGTCCTTGGCATAGAATTGTCAGAAGGTATTTTAAGCCCATAAGTTTAATGCTGGTATTTTGGATTTGTGCAAGTACAGATTCTTGACAAGTCTCCAGTCGTAGTAGCCTGGTGGTTTCTATAGGTACACATTCCCGGTGCAGAAGTTAGAAAATTGATTTTGTCTTTAGGTAACTGCTCAACCCAGATCTGCTGTCTTTGTCTTCAGTGTCTCTCTGCGACACGCAAAGGGGCCAGATAGTGTAGGATATTCTAATAGTGAGAATGCAAGTTAAGGCTCTGCCCCAAGGCCCCGCTGTGTGGCTTCTGTCAAAGCCCCTGCTGTTCTGACTCCCAGGGTGGTTGGTGCTCCATCGTCTGAACCTGACTGTGTTTAAGTGGAAGGGCAGCTGGGGCAGGCACAAGAAGAGCATCCCACAGAGTGGACTTTAGGCTTCTGAATCTTATTTTGGTTTCTACAAGGAACGTGTATCCATGTATTATGTATATAACAAAAGAAGTTTGCTTCAAAAATAACAAAACCCAGAATTATCCATGGCGTGTTAAGTGCCTACCATCACACAAAAGGACTCAACCTAAAGAAAACCAGTTCTGCATATTGGCTAAACCCACATTTGGGAAAATTCTAATGGATTAGAGAGTGCAGGCTGACTGAAGGGATTAATAATCATAAATACTAAAATACAGAATATGACTATCAAAATTTATATGTGCACTTCAGTGAACATCCGGACAGTTAAAAATGTGAGACTCAGTAATTCTTGGATATAGTTTACCTAGAGTTTGAGTTTTAATCAAGCATTTTGTACTCGTCTTTGCAATGTACTTTCAGTAATTTTTCAGACCCATTATTGACAGATTACATCTTAGCAGCAAATCTACCTGTTATTCTTATACTTGGATTTTGTATCATTGAGTACATCTTTCTTGGAAAAAATATTTTATGTTTTCAATTATGGAAAGTCATTTGTGCCAACCTCTAATGCAATTAGAAAAAATTGTTATATCTTACATAAGTAAGATACATTCCACATGTCTTTACATTTTCTTTAGATGCCGTCCATGTTAAAATATTTTGTAAAATTATCAGCTGCCCTCATCCTTGCAGGCCACCAGTACATGACTCTAATGTTGTCTGCAGAGTAATTCTTTCTTCAAGTACTCTTTCTTCTTTCCTTTTCATTGTTCCTGAATTCCTGTGAGATGGGGAATGAGGGGCTAGTCTTGTGTACCGTCGTGTGTCTTACAGTGCCATGCTCATAGTAGGTGCTCCTTGAACAGTTATCCAATGTTACAATGAGTGACCCAGTGGCTAGTTGACTGTTGAAACACTCATAGAGACGCTGATGTCCATGATGATTTAATCACTATAACGTATAGGATTTTGAAGCCAGCAGGTACTACTCGAAAATAATATGCCAGGAAAGCAAACCTTAGCTTTTAAAAATCCACAGTGCAGCTGCTAGGATGTTCCCTCTCAAAGCATCTGTTTGAGTAAACAACTGTTTTATTTGGAAAACACTTGTCTGTGTAGTAGGCGCCCGAGAGGGATGTTAAACATCAAATGGAAGGTTAAGTACAAAGGCATTACAGAAGTCTTTACGTGTAAGTCTCAGACACGCATTCAGTACATGTTTGCCGCATATCGACTCAGCAGTGTAATTTCTCATGAGCTCTGATGTATTATGTTTGGAATTAATTTCAGAGGCCTTTTGTACTAAAGAAGAAAAGGGGTCGTAAACGCAGGAGGATCAACAGCAGTGTAACAACTGAGACCATTTCTGAGACGACAGAAGTACTGAATGAGCCCTTTGACAACTCAGATGAAGAGAGGCCAATGCCACAGCTGGAGCCTACCTGTGAGATTGAAGTGGAGGAGGATGGCAGGAAGCCAGTGCTGAGAAAAGCATTCCAACATCAGCCTGGGAAGAAAAGACAGACAGAGGAAGAGGAAGGAAAAGACAATCATTGCTTTAAGAATACTGACCCTTGTAGAAGTAAGTGGAGGAATTATAAAAACTTTACCCTTGTGAATTTCTGTCTGTTATTGCCAAAAACCAGGCACCTGAATTCTACCCAAAGGCATCTCTGAGGTGATACCGACCCACCAGAAATAAGTGCTCATCTGTCCTTTCTCATTCATAAAAGGTTCTATCCCTTCTTCCTGGAATTGGATTTTATGTTAAACAACTTCTAAGGCCAGAACATCCCTCTAGGTGGGTTCATCTTACTTTCCAGAAATTGGCTTATCCTCAAAAACTTAGAAGTCTGTCAATAAGAAACACATTGCACTTCCTTGATTCTAATATGTACTTTTTTTGACATTTAATACTTCTGAAATCAGAGTATATATTATTATTATTATTGATGTGAGCACTGAATGTTTTTCCCTGGAAAACAAATGTTAGTAAATTGATGATGAATCATAATCAGTGGTGTCTTCGGAGATGTTCTTATCAAGAATCATCTAAACCTACCCACACCATCACCATTAGCTTTGATAATATAGGATAATGTGTAAATCAGGAAATTATCTTTCCTTTCAAATTACTGTTTAACAGTTGCTGTTACAGAGACATCCCACCCCATCTTCTAAAAAAAAGAAACATTATTGACTCTTCTTTGATGCCCTATTTAAAAGAAACCATCCCTTGCCTGTTGGGCTGGGAACTTGAGCTCCCAGCTGAATGATGAGGATTTGTGGGACATTCCTTCTACTCTCCAGTTGAAATGACTCTATTCAAAACCTTACTTTATTTTAGTCTAGAGAACAGGCCATCTCACTTTCCTGGAAACCACAGGTTATCACTCTTGCCTTTGAAAAGCCACAATTTTAAGAACATGAGCAGGCAGCTCCTTGACTTTCTGAATTAACAACAATGCTATTGCTACATACCTGTTTTGCGGAGGCAATGACATCTCACTCTGGGTATGGAGGAACCAAGCCTGTTCATTAGTCATTTTTTGGCATGGAATTTGAACCTTATTCCACTTTTTAGCTGTGTTCTCAGGAGTCTACACATGAATCATCACTGTCTTCATTCTCTCCTTTGTGCCACTTGCCTTAACAAATTCCAAGTGGCTGTATTGTACCTGATTCCTTTCAGGATCTTCTTTCTTAAAAAATAGTTATTAGAAATTTCATCTTCTGATTAGCAGAGTTTTCCTAAAAAGGCTAGTAGATCTAGTAGCATGTGGAGTGAGAATTGGAGTCCAGAGTCACTGGTGTGCCTGTTCCCTGTTTGTGCGAATAGAAGTGAAGCCATTTGAACATCATGAGAGGTCTGTTAACTGGGTATTGTACTTTGCACTTCTGAAGGATCAGTCTATAGTACACGTCTTTTCAGTTAGCCAGCTTGAATGTAATACAGACAGGTAAGTTTACGTGTAATCCTTTTATTAATAGGTGAGCCCAGTGTTTACCCTCCTCTGCGCTGATTGGATTAGAAACCACTCCATTCTGGCAAAAGGGATCTCTGTTCCTCACTGGTTATTAATTAGATCTTGTTTTATTCTCCAAAACAGTGTTTCTAATAAGACTGTTTCTCTTTATGAAGCTTTTTCTTTAAAGTGAACCCTCCAGGAGATCAGTGGGGCTTCCCATGTAGCGCTAGTGGTAAAGAACCCGCCTGCCAACGCAGGGGATGTAAGAGACACGGGTTCGATCCCTGGGTTGGGAAGATCCCCTGGAGGGGGCCATGGCAGCCCACTCCAGTATTCTCGTCTGGAGAGTCCCATGGACAGAGGAGCCTGGTGGGCTACAGTCTAAGGGGTCACGAAGAGTCAGACACGACTGAAGCAGCTGAGCATGCATGCAGGAGATCGATATGATCATTAATTTTATAAAGATATTAAGACTTGTGTGTTTTATGTTTGTATTTATTCATATATTTACTTGTTTGCTTGCTTATGTTTATATAAATATATATATTTATTTTATAGAAATATATTTATATTCATACATACATACAACTAACAGTAAAAATAAGATTAGCTGAGCTAAAATGAACCTGACAGTTATGGTTTGTTTCTTATTTAATATTCAAACCATACACATTTGCACATGGATCCAAAATGCAGTGTGGATAGAATTAGTGATAAAAAGAATACTTGTATTTTAAATGTTCAATAATTTCACGGTAATTACATTATAGTGTGTGTCAGGCAGAAATGATCCTGGAGTAGATTAGAAATGTGTTTATGTTTTGGTTATTTAGTTATTCATTTGTTTCAGAGGTACATAGTTTATTTTTATGCCAGAGAGAATATTCAAATCAAAGAAAATAATGTCATCTGAGATCATTTCAAACCAGTAAATGTCCACAAGCAGAAGTTCACTTTCTCAGGATAAATATGCGAGCCAGGCTTCTATTCCTTTCTCCAGTTTAGTGGTGATTGGGATATGAGCTAACTTTAACCTCTTTCACCTGCATTTCCTAATTTGCAAATATTCAAAATGATTCTTTTCACATTGTGGAATTCCAGGCTTTTGTGTTAGAGAATATTTTGTTTGTTAAACTGAAATAAACTTATTATAGTTGCTTATATAATAATATAAGCACATTATTATTCATGTGCTTCCTATAAAAAAGCACAACCTTCTGTAAAGAATGGGTTATGTCGGGGGGGTGGGTAGGTATACGGTGTGTGCAGCATGTATTATTTTCCAGGCCTAGGTTATTCCCTCAGTTGTTTTTTTTTTAACCACAATATTATTCTGTATCAGGTTTTATTATATCTTTAGCATCAAAGCTTAAAGTGCTAAATCGAAAATCAGTATTTGATAAATTATTTAGAAGAATGAATTCAAATTGTTTATGGTGATGCTTTCTAAGATTTTATTCTCCTTCCTCCCCCTTTCTGTCTCCTCGCTAAGACAATATGGATGATGGTGCAAATAACTTGAAAGAAGCCAGTAGAGACAATCCCGAACCTCTGAAGTGCAAACAGTGGCCAAAAGGAACAAAGCGTGGTCTGTCTAAGTGGAGGCCAAACAAAGAGAGGAAGACTGGATTTAAACTGAACTTGTACACCCCGCCAGAAACACCCATGGAGCCTGATGACCAGGTAACAGTGGAAGAACAGAAGGAGACTCCAGCAGACAAATCCAGCCCCTCTTCCACCAGGATTGAGGAGGGGGTCAAGGAAGCCGTGGAACCCCTGCTGCCTCAGGACGAAAACGGAAGGGAGGAGACGTGTGCACCTGTAAGTCCAAATAAATCACCGGCTGGAAAACCTGAAGACGATGTAATCAAACCTGAGGAGGAAGAGGAGGAGGAAGAAGAAGAGGAAGAGGAAGGAAATGTAGAAAAAGACCCCAGTGGTGCCAAGAGTCAGGAAAAAGAGGAGCCAGAAGTCTGCATGGACAAAGAAGACCCTGTGCGTTTGGATGATCATGAAGAGGAGGAGGAAGAGGAGGAAGAGCCATCTCACAACGAGGGGCATGATGCCGATGATGAGGATGACAGTCACATGGAGTCTGCTGAAGTGGAGAAGGAAGAACACCCAAGAGAAGCCTTCAAAGAAGTACTGGAAAACCAGGAGGCTTTTTTAGACCTTAGTGTCCAGCCTAGTCATTCAAACCCAGAGGTCCTAATGGACTGTGGTGTTGACCTCCCAGCTTCGTGTAATAGTGAACCTAAGGAGCTTGCTGGAGCCACTGAAACTGCCCCTGAATCTGATGAGGAACCCCCAGGAGAGCAGGCACAGAAGCAGGACCAAAAGAACAGTGAAGAAGTAGATTCTGAGTTCAAAGAGGGAAACACAGCCACCTTGGAAATAGACTCTGAGACCGTCCAGGCGGTTCAGTCCTTGACCCAGGAGAACAGTGAACAGGACGACACCTTTCAGGATTGCGCCGAGACTCAAGAGGCCTGTAGAAGCCTACAGAACTACACCCATGCAGACCAAAGCCCACAGATCTCCGCCACTCTAGATGACTGCCAGCAGTCAGACCACAGCAGCCCAGTTTCATCCGTCCATTCCCACCCTGGCCAGTCAGTACGTTCTGTCAGTAGCCCAAGCGTCCCTGCCCTGGAAAACAGCTATGCCCAAATCAGCCCAGATCAAAGTGCCATCTCAGTGCCGTCTCTGCAGAACATGGAGACCAGTCCAATGATGGACGTCCCGTCCGTTTCGGATCATTCGCAGCAAGTTGTGGACAGCGGGTTTAGTGACCTGGGCAGTATCGAGAGCACAACCGAGAACTACGAAAACCCGAGCAGCTATGATTCTACCATGGGCGGCAGCATTTGTGGAAATGGCTCTTCACAGAACAGCTGCTCCTACAGCAACCTCACCTCCAGCAGTCTGACACAGAGCAGCTGTGCTGTCACCCAGCAGATGTCCAACATCAGCGGGAGCTGCAGCATGCTGCAGCAGAGCAGCATCAGCTCCCCCCCGACCTGCAGCGTCAAGTCTCCTCAAGGCTGTGTGGTGGAGAGGCCCCCAAGCAGCAGCCAGCAGCTGGCACAGTGCAGCATGGCTGCTAACTTCACGCCACCCATGCAGCTGGCTGAGATCCCCGAGACTGGCAATGCCAACCTTGGCTTATATGAACGGATGGGTCAGAGTGATTTTGGGGCTGGGCATTACCCACAGCCGTCAGCCACCTTCAGCCTTGCCAAACTACAGCAGTTAACTAATACACTTATTGATCATTCATTGCCTTACAGCCATTCCGCTGCTGTAACTTCCTATGCAAACAGTGCCTCTTTGTCCACACCATTAAGTAACACAGGGCTTGTTCAGCTTTCTCAGTCTCCACACTCCGTCCCTGGGGGACCCCAAGCACAAGCTACCATGACCCCACCCCCCAACCTGACTCCTCCTCCAATGAATCTGCCACCACCTCTGTTGCAACGGAACATGGCTGCATCAAATATTGGCATCTCCCACAGCCAAAGACTGCAAACCCAGATTGCCAGCAAGGGCCACGTCTCCATGAGAACCAAATCAGCGTCTCTGTCACCAGCCGCTGCCACCCATCAGTCGCAAATCTATGGGCGCTCCCAGACTGTAGCCATGCAAGGTCCTGCACGGACTTTAACGATGCAGAGGGGCATGAACATGAGTGTGAACCTGATGCCATCCCCAGCCTACAATGTCAACTCTGTGAACATGAACATGAACACCCTCAATGCCATGAACGGGTACAGCATGTCCCAGCCGATGATGAATAGTGGCTACCACAGCAATCATGGCTACATGAATCAGACGCCCCAGTACCCTATGCAGATGCAGATGGGCATGATGGGGACCCAGCCATATGCCCAGCAGCCAATGCAGACCCCGCCCCACAGTAACATGATGTACACGGCCCCCGGACACCATGGCTACATGAACACAGGCATGTCCAAACAGTCTCTCAATGGGTCCTACATGAGACGGTAGGCAACATGGGCTGTCACAAAACCCCTGGGCATCTCTCGGATTGATCTGCACAAATACCTTCTAAGAGTACGATTTCAAAACCAGCAATTGGTGTGAATGCAAAAACATTTGTTGGCACCATTTATTATTAAAAAAAAAAAAAAAGCTGTATGCAGCAGAAAGCCTTATAAAGTTGTTTTTCTTTTTATCTTTTTTTTTTTCCTTTTTCTTTTTTGGTACCTTTGTTTCTGTTACTTTTATATGAAATTCTCTGCAAAGGAAGGCCTCTCTTTGGACTACATATGGAGGCAGCCACTCGCTGTGACTGCTTCCATTAAACAATGTGGATATCAAGCCCCGCCCCACCCCAAATTATCTGTTTTAATACTGAACCTAGAGCGTTTTTTTTTCTCCCCTGTCCACTCCATGTAAATGCCTTGACCGTTTTCAGTTCTTGTATATTTCGTTGAGGTGACACTTCAGCATGCCGCTAATGTCTTTGTTAGTGACAGTGCATTTGGTAGTACTGTACGAGTGTTGTGCTAACAGTAAGCCATTTCTTAAGTTTTTTGCCTTGATTAGGGTGCCCTAATTTGAGGGTTTAAAAAAAAAACTATATTTTTGTTAATTATAAAACTGTAAAGAGCTATAAAAGCTATTCCCATTTGGTTAGTCAAAAGGGTTTTATTGCTAAATGTTTGGTGTAAAGTTGAGACCCTTTTCCATTTTGGTGACAGATTTCTTTGGGGAAAAAAAGGCAGCTTTCTGTTTTATAAATGCAGACTTCTGTTTATTGAATGAAGCATATCTCAGTGTTTATCTGTCAGGTTTTGAAACATTTCATATATGTCCAAATACTTGGCAGGATTTAAAAAAATAGTGAATTTGGTGTAAAGTTGCTATTTTATGGAAATGCCTCTAACTTTACATTTTCATTCCATCTGTAGATTTTTCTATCTTTATAAAATATTGGAGTTATTTTTTAAGGAAAAATAGAGAAGTAGCTTGTGAATAGCTCAAACTAAGCTTACAAATCGCATGTAAAAAAAGCAAAAAAAAGTTATTTGTGTCTGTTTATATCGCTTCCTTTTTTGTAGCCTTTGTACCTGTACAGGGTGACTGTAAGGGCCAAGCAGGAGAGGCGTAATCCTTGTATAAAATAGGAGCCAGCGACACTCTTGTATTTATCTGTTCTCTTTTTAGTCGGTCACTTCAAAAAAAAAAACAAAAAACAAAAAAAGCTGTACATTTTAACATAAAATAAATTATGATGAGCCATTTTTAGCCTCTTGTGTCCTGTCATATTATGATTGATAGAGAATGACCAATTGAACTGTATATCATGTGTCACATCTCAGATCACATTCACATTTTGGGAAAATAAATTATTTAGTGTAAATCGGAGTTAAGAGATTTTCTGATTTGTTTTGACTTTGTGGGAGGGGTTGGCAATAAATAAGAGTAATATCTAATAAAACCATCACATATACCAAATACCTATTTAATAAATTAATTTATAATGGATTTTAATGCTTTTCATGAAAGTTTATTTTATGCTAGTGCATACCTTCTGTATGCCAATCATTGTCTTTAAAATAAAGTGAATTTGTTTTTTTCTTTTTGACTTTGATCTTCATTTGCAAAGGGATCCTGCCCAAATATCCAGCTGCCTCGTTTGTACAGTCTGTATAAAATCCCCTTAGGGCCTAGTCCATTGGTAGCAAACTTCATTTTTATAAACAGTAATAACAACAACAACAAAAGCACCCAATTTGGACTTGAATGTTTGAAATATCATTTTCTTGAATAAGCATGCAAGTTTTGCTCTGTCATGAATGAGTGATTGGATGTTATTTTTAGAATCTAAAGTTTAGGGGGGAAAACGTCATTATTCACAAACATTATGGCATTCAGAGAAAGCCCTGTCTGACTGTTAAAACATTTGGTGATTAAGTGACAAGCCTAGAAATGAATGCTTGACTCGGCCCCGTGTGGGAAGGAGGACAGTGCACACAGCCCGGGGTCCCGGGCCCCGATGGAGGGCTTTGCCTCGTGCACTCACTCACCCTTACCGTTTTTCTCCCACAGTTATGAAGCAGTCTGGGCTTAGTGTCAAGATTTTATCTTTTGATTCCTCCTCCCCAAAACTGTATAGCAAGTGGGGGAACATCTGTAGTAGCTGGAGGGAGGGCTTCCAAGAAGACACTTCTGCAAAGGCTGTTGTCACCAAGGGGAGAAGAGAACGTTTAAGGTGCTTTTCTGGTAGGAAAGGAAACTTCTCCTCCTCCTTCAGAGCAGGAAGTGATGGTGTGCTGTTGTTGGAATCAACTGTTGGCATCGGTTCTAGAGCTGCCGAGGATCTTAGCAACCCGGTGGATCCACACCTCAGGCAAGAGTCTGCCCCTAGGAGGGGTAGAGGGCTTGGGGGGATTTGCTAACCAGCTGACGCGGAACTCTGCAGAACCTTCCACAGGCCCCACCTGGAAACCATCTCATATTTAGTCTCTTCTCTTGTGTTAAATAAGGTTCTTTGGGGACTGAGATTGTCCTCTGTTCCACGTATTGCAATGGCTTGTAACCGCACCCTATGGTTTGTGTGGCGCCTGGGCTTACCACACTCTGCCTGCCTCACAGTCCTCCAGGGAGCTTGAGAAGTCCCAGTCACTGCCTCAGACCTGCCGCACCAGAATTTAAGAACGGTACTGGGGACTCCTGGTGTCCTACAGGCTCCCCAGGGACTGCAGCACAGCCAGGAGTGGGAGCCCCTCTGCGGGCCCCAAGTCCTAACATTCATCACAGATGGAAAGGGTTGGTGGGAGAGAAGCTGCTGATCTGAGCCTGCTCTGCACTTGCCTACTCTCACTTAGAGAAATCAGCTCAGCCTTAAATGTGACACCAGGGAGCCCAGAAAACAGGAACTTGGATTCATCAGGAGAAACAGAGTCATTATTAGGTTGAGACCCATGAACAGGTCATACCTTCTAGACCCAGTAATGTGTTCTTTCATTTAGAAGAATTTTTTAACAAGTGATTGTCAATTGCCAGCCTGGCCTTTTTACTGGCGCAGGTGGTGCCTACCCAGGTGTGAAGGCATTGGCTTTCCTTGCCAACATTCCATTTTAGAAAAAATGACTCACAATATCACAAGAAAAAAATGTCACAAATATCCATCCTTTGCAGGAAACGGGGCAAACAAGCTAACTAATTGTCCAAACACACTGAACTGAAATCTGTGAGCAGAAACGAATTTGATTCTCTCCAAATCATAGTCTTTTTTTCTAGAACACTTTACTCTGAGAGAAGGCCGTAACTTGTCAGCTCTCTGATTTAAAGGCTTAGCTAACTAATACGTAATGCTTTTAAAACTGTTGGGTGCTATACAAATATAGGTTACTTTGTTGTTATAAGCAATACTGGTTTACAGTACAAGTAGTTACATTATGAAGCAGGAGCTTCAGTTTCTTTGCAGCGCACTCCTGGTTTTCTCCCTTCTCCTGGTTTTCTCCCTTCTCCATCTTCCCTATTCTCCCTCCTCCAACACCCAGGCATTCGGGCACTAGGGCTTCCTCTGTTTTCTCTCATTATCTCACCCAGTACAATGACTTCAAACACCACCTCTATGCAGATAGCACCCAGGATTATATTGCTAACAGTGGATGTTCCTCTGAGCTCTCTCTGTAGATTGAAGGTGAAATCATGGGTCATCTTTTGTATGTCTTAGACATGATGTAACTGGTGATCTCTAGCCCCTCCTTCCCCCATTTCTGCCCTGGTCAACCCCATCTCAGTATTAAGGCACCACCAAGAAACCAAATCACTACTTTCCAGTCCTGTCCCTTAAAGCAGGCTTTGTCTGTTCGCCAGGATAATTCTAAAATAATCTTGAATGCTAGTCGCCTGGTGCTGTCTTAGTCCAGACCATCTTCCTCTTTCCTGTCAACAGTTCAACACCCTCTTACTGGTTGCCTCACCTCCCTACAATCGATTCTCTATATTTCAGCCAGGGTGATTTTTTCTTTCCAAAGTGATCTTCTTAAAACATAGATCAAACCATTCCCCTGCTTAAAAACTGATTGTGGTTATTCTTCGCACTTGGAATAAAATACAGTGTCTCTACTGTTCTGTATCCATCTTCTGTCTCACCCACAAGCCCCAGCTTCACTGATGGGCAGTTACTGAAACACACTCCCACTGGGTAGAAACATACTTCTTTGCCACCTCGGTGCCACTTCACCTGTGCTGTTCCTCAGCCTAGAATGTTCCCTCCTCATTTGGAAAGTGCTGTCCTTGAAGTCTCATCTCACCCCATCTTCTCAGGTCTAAAGCGGGTTTTCCCCTGCCTCATCCCCACTGCATCTCTCCCTCAGTACCTGCTTCCCTCATCCCATGTCGTTACAGCCGACATTTCTGCACTGGCCTCCTAACCCAACTTTTAGCATGCGGTAGGTTCTCAAATACTTGTTGACCAAATGAATATATCATTTCTGAAGAACTTAAACGCTTTTGCAAAAACTTCTGTTCTTCCTTTCCTCTACCCCTGGCTCCTATCTTAAAGAGGCCAGGCTTTAACTTCAAAGTGATCTACTTCTGCTTTGCTCGACAGGACTCATAGCCCCACAAAGGTGGGAACATGTGGGAAGGTGGAGAGAAAACACCACAAGAACCCTCTGAGGGACACCAGCAGCCAATGGACCTATCCTTCCCACATACGGCTTCATAAATACTTCACGATGATGTATAAAAGTAACATCTCATTAAAATGGAAATATTTCTTTCTGGACCAGAAATGGTCAGACCTAGGAGATAAGAACTGAATGTAGAAGAGCTATTGTGATCTTGTAATGGGAAAGTTTAAGTAGGGGCCACTGGAATCGCTTTTGGTCCACATCTCTTTTCCAAGAGCCTGTGTATAGGGCTTCCCTCACCCAAATCTGAGTCATTATGAGGATCCACTATGGGCCAAGGTGACCCCAGAGCAGATCACGGGCAATCCCAGGGAGCCCTACGAGGGCTCACAAAAGCAGGGCAGCACCCCTAAAGTCACGGGGTGACCCTCGGGTGGCTTTACAAAGCTGCTGAGCTCCCAGTGGGTTCATTTTCCTGTTTTCCCCGTAGGCCATTATCATTTCAGGTTTTCTGTTCTTTGACTACTGGCATCAGCATCATTCTCTGGGTTCTGTCTGGTATCCAGTTTCTAGTTCTAGAAGACATCTCCCCCAGCTTTGTTCCTGCTGCTGCTTTCTCCTCAAGAATGGAATCGTGATCGTGGTGATTGGATTAGTGGGGCATGGGGGTGGGGAGCAGGCTCACAAGGCTGCCTGGTTCGAGCATTCCAGGGCAAACACAGTTGTGAATATTTTATACGGGGACTGAAAACAAGCTCGTGTTGCTTGGACTAGAATCAAAATGAAAGATTTCCAGTCCCCCAAAGTCTCTTTTCAAAATTATTGGTTTCCCTGGTGGCTCAGTCGATAAAAGAATCTGCCTGAAATGCAGGAGAACCAGGTTCGATCCCTGGGTCGGTAAGATCCCCTGGACAAGAGAATGGCAACCCACTCCAGCATTCTTGCCTGGAGAATTCCATGGACAGAGGAGCCTGGCGGGCTACAGTCCATGGGGTCACAAAGAGTCCGACACGACTGACAAACTTTCTGAACTGCCCTGGCTCCCTGAGGAAGGCGGGGAAGCCAAGAGGGGTCCTCTGTGCAGGGTCTCAGGACCCCCACTCCCCACCCCTCCCAGATAAATTGCTGTCTACAACTTGCAGAGAGCAGCGTCTCCGGATGGTGACCTGAGCATGTGGAGTCTATCGAAAAGAAGACGCAGCAGCGGCCGTTAGGGAAATCCCTGTCGCCCGCACGTCCCCACCCCAGGAGCAGACCGTTTAACACAGCTCTCCCAGGCACTTTTTCTGTGGTTAGAAAATAAAGTTATATTTTAAAATTATATTTTTAAGAATGTGACTTTCAGACAAAGCCAAATGTTTAATCACAGCACAATGTCAACAGATTTTTAAGTACTCTTCTCTGCTTCCATCTTACAAAAAAAAAAAAACAAGAACGGCGCCTGCGCGCTCACCTGTAACCAATTGTGACGGGAAGCCGGTCCGCGCCATTTTGCAGTGAAGCCAGGCGCCGGGCTCGTCCCGGAGCCCACTGTGAATGCCCCCCTGTTCACCAGCCCCCGGGAAGTTTAAGATTGTTTGGAAGGAGTCAAGCTTTGGTTTCATGTCCCTTCTCTGCGACAAAAGAAGTCATGGGGCAGAGCTGTTTCCAGCCTTCCCTCTCCGTTCCCAAACGTCCAGCTGGCCCCGCGAGGGGGCCCTACGGCTCCTGCTCACACTTCTCGGCGTCCTCACCCTGCTGGGCCTGTCGCCTCTGCTGCACCAGCTGCCTGTCCAGTTCCCGGAGCTGCTTCAGAAAGCCCCGGTTGGGTAGGACGCAGCGGTTCTTGGCCACTTGTTGGATGGCGTCCACCAGGGTCATGTTCCTGTGGATCATCAGGTAGGCCAGGACCAGAGTCGCCGACCGGCTGCGGCCCATGACGCAGTGAACCAGGATCTTATCTGAAATGGAGACGGGAGAAGAAAGACCCACATTGGAGAGGCAGGGTGGCCTGGAGGTTGGAGCGTACGTGTGGGGCTCAGGTGGAACCCGCTCAAATCCTGATCCCTCTCCCATATTGTAGGACCCTGGGCAACTTACTGAGTGTCTGGGAGCCCCAGCTTCCCCATTTGTAGAGTGGGAATACCATCAGTATCTTCATTAGTGTCCTTGTAAAGGCATTTGCTTAAAGCACTTGGTATACTGCTTGGCGCAAATCAAAGGCCCACAGATGTTATCGTTGCCTCGGTGAGGAGGAGGAGGGGTTGAAGTTGATGCTTCCTACCTGCCAAAGCGCCTCCAAGTGAAAGCTCCATCAGCGTGCAGAAGTAAAAATTTTATGATTTTTTTTTTTTTTAGTGCTCACTTGAAATTTCTTCATGTTTATAATATATTCATATTATTTATTTTCTTAGTGCTTATTTTGAATAGGGCAGCCAGTAGAGTTCAGATTTCAAAATGTATAATACGGTGCCCATTGAAAAGTCTCCCTCCCAACCCAGCTCCTCAGTTCCCCAAAGTGACATGTATTACCACTTCTTCTTATGGAGAAGTATCTGTGCCTATACATAGCAAAAACATACTTTTTTCTCGTCTTTCCTTGCCCAGAAGGTAGCCAATTTTACACACTTTTCCGTACCTTGCTTCTTCCATTTAACAGTGTGTCTTGGAGATCTTTGTATATCAGCCTCTGAAGAGTTCTCTCTTTGTTATTTTTTCTTGTGGCTGCACAGAGTTCCTCTGTATGGATGAACCATAATCCACTTTAAGCAGATGCACTCCATCCCTTCCATGACTGCAGGTGGATTGTGGAGAAAGTCAGGCTTTCTGCACCATTTGCAGTCCTGATGCACTTAACCTCAGTAAGGAGAAAGTTACCCACAGTCCTACGAGACAGAGGGCATGGTCTGCTTGCCATGGTATCTGTGAGCATCCACATGACCCAGTCTGCCTACAGAACCCTAGCCTATTCTCCTGCAGGCCTGGGTTCCAGACTCAGTTCTGCTCCTAACTACTTGGGTTTGGGGTTAGCCACTCAGCCTGTGGAGCCTCAGCTTCCTCAACTGTCAAAAGAGGCCACAACCTCAGGTCAGCTGTGAGCAAAATCAAGTCAGTAAAATTCACAAGATAAGATTTTTCAAAAATAATTTTACCGTGTCATGTAGTACAACCACAGGATGACTATTCTTACAGTCTAGATGATGAACTCGTCATCTAGATCAGTGGTTCTTTAAGCATGATTTAAGACCCTGGGGGTTCCTAGGATACTCTGCGGAGATCTATAGAGTTAACGCTATTTTCACAATAGTACTATAGTGATATTTGCCCCGTTCACTGCTTTGACTTTTGCAATGATGGTGCAAAGGCAGGGAGGAGGAATTGCTGGTCCCTTAGTGTGAATCACAGCAGAGGCACCGAACTAGACTAGTAATCGTTGTGTTCACCACCAGGCACTCGTGGGGGAAAAACAAGCCAACTTCCCTTAAGAATATCCTTGATGAAGCAGTAAAAATTAATTTTATCAAATTTCAGCCCTTGGTTACACTTCTTAATATTCTGTGTGATGAAATGGGATATACATATAAAGCACTTAGGCTGCAAACCAAAGTACAGTTGTTATCGCAAGGAAAAGCTTATGAGATTGAGTTGCAAGCTGAATTTTGCTAATTCAGCTTATGGTGTTTGATGAAATACCATTTTTACTTAAAAGAATGAATGACAGAAAAACTATGGTAATTCAAACTTGGGCGTTTGGCAGACTTTTTATCAGAAGTGAACGAAGTGAGCCTGTCACATCAAAAAAAAACAATTGACAGTATCTGTTGCCAGTGATAAAAAGCAAGCTTTCAAGCAAAAAGTAGAATTTGGGGAACACTTGTATCTACCACTGTGAGATTGACAGTTTCACAATACTCTTAGGATTTTTCTGTTAAGATCAGCAGTGATATTAACAAATGTGTCTTTAGACAATGTACAATGAAAAATGTCAACATTTCGAAGATCTGCCTAACTCAGTGAACAAGACTTTCTGTGGGACCAGTGAGAGATTACAGAATCATGATGGGTAAAAAAATTCATTCAGAGTTCAAGACAGACCAATGGATTCTCATGTAACAGAGTATGACATTTATAGATATGGTTTCAAATCCCAGATCACAACTCGCCTTTTAAGAAGCTATCATTTGTCAAGTTTTGGTGTAATATCAAAGAAGAAAATCCACAGTTTTCTGAAAAGGCTATTAAGGTATCCCTTCTTTCTCCAACTACATATCTCAGTGAGGCTGGGTTTTCTTCATATACTTCCATCAAGACACTGTATCACAACAGATTGTGTGCAGAAGCAGATGTAAGAACCCACTTGGATTCTCTCAAGTCTGACATCAAAAAGATCTGCAAAAATGTAAAATAATCCCACAAGTCTCCCTAACTTTATTTTGGAAAATGTAATTTTTTCATAAATTGTTTTATGCAGTTGGTTTACTTTATTATTTTTTAATGAATATTCTCAAAATTTTCAGTTTTTATTTCTAATAAAGATTGATAGATCTAACCTACATAAATGACAGCTCTTTGAGGCCTTCAGTAATTTTTAGGAGTGTGGAAGAGATCTGAGACTGTAAAATTTGAAAACTGGAGATCTAGAAGAATTTCCACTAGAAAAAAGCTCCCTTTGGTCACCATCAATGGCAACAGCTGGGCCTGATGAGAAGCCACCATGAGAAGCTGCGTTCCATCCTTCAGGCCTCCGTTTGGCAGTGCTCTAGAGTAGAGCCCACAGAGCGCATCAACATGCTTTATCTCATTTCATCCTTAATACAACCTTCAAGGTTTCATTATTCTCATCCCTGCTTTACAGATGGGGAAACAGCCTCAGGGAGGCAAAATGGCTGCCAGAGGTCACCCAGAAAGATGGTGCCACTGCTGGAAACAGTTCAAAGCAATTTGTTCTTGAGACCCTCCTGTGTGGTGGCTCCTTGCTACTGTGCCCTGGCGACAGAGAAAGCAATGCGATTAGCATCTCTGGCTGTCCCCTGCACGGCCATACCACCATCCCAGTGCAGTGGTGGCCCTCTCCTGCGGTTCTAGGATCTGTTTGCTGGGGCCAAGCTTAAGCTGTGTGACCCCAAAGTTGTTCCTAAGTCTCAGGCCCCAGGCCTGGAAGGATGACCAAGGAGAAAGATGTTCACAGATGTCACTGGGTTTGTGGAGCACCGTCAGGAGATACAAAGAGCTTGGCAAAGAACACTTCTGAGGGGACGCGGCTCTGTGTCCCTCTCATCCTCATGGAATACACACACTCACACACACAAAAGTGCTGATTCGGAAGGAGCCTCATAGAGAACTTAATTTTATCGTGATTCATTTCCAAGAGTGTGCACAAGCTAAGCAAGCAGGCCTCCAGTCCCGGTAGCTGAGCTGCAAGTGTGGCCGCCTTTTCCTTGTGCACCTTGGTTAGAAAGGCCAGAGGGCCAGAGCAGCGCTGGCTTCTTCAGCACTGGGTAGGGTTTGGGGGCGCTGGCCCTGCCCAGGGGCATGACTGTGCTTCTGGAGTGGAATGACTACCTCTGGCATTCTAATCCCCACAGACCGTTCCAGAGGCTGCCTGGCCTCTTGCCAGCTCTGCTGATAACTAAAGCATTTCTTCCTTTCCTGGCAAAAAGGGTAATTCTTTCTGTCATGACTAAAGACTTGAAACAGACGAAAGCTGTAGTTCATTAAGTCTTCAGGGAGCCTGAAGTCTGTTAAGTGGGAGGAGGGGAAGGGCCAAAGAGTTTGCTTTTACGATGGCAGTGCTAGTGCCGTCAGCCTCGTGAGCTTGGTGGGTCTCCTCGGGTAGAGGAGCTGTTCCCAGTGTCTCAGGGCACTGCTCCCTCTGTTCTGTGTCTCTTGCTAAGCAGCACCCTTGTGGGCCCAATGTTGGATGGTGAGAACCTGCTCTCGGGAGAGTTGGGGAAACGAGGGGAGGAAGGCTGCCTTTGGCCTTTTCACAGCATGGCCCACACCAGAGAAAGCCGGCGGCTCTCTGTGAGGTAGATGCCAGCCAGGGTTAGGACCCTGAGGGAAGGGATCATTGTCAGGGTTGGCATTTTCTAGATCGGTGATTTTCTACTTCTGTGTTACATCGCGTTGCCCCCTGGCATAAAATTCACAGCTAACGCGTACATGGGCTTAGCCCACCCCGGATCTTCCAAGCACTTTGCACATTTTAGTCAGTCCTCACAACAACCTGATGAGGTAGATAGAATCAGTGCCCCTGTTTTACAAAGGAGGCAGCTGAAGTGCACAGAAGTGCTGTGTCTTAGTCACACAGCTGGCAGGACCTGATTCAAGCCCAGGCCACTGCCACTAGAGACATTAAAGGCTATAAAGGGGCCTCACAGGTATGTGTATATCAGACAAGAGTTTTACAAAATAATTAGCACTTCTGCCACATGCCAGGCATGCTGATGGCTTCTGTTCTTTCCTAATCTTTTGAAATTTTCAGGAAATACTAGTCACAGCCTCTAAATTGATTTCTCAGTCCACTGATAGGCCACAATTTATGTTTGAGAAATGATTTCAATTAAGCATTCCTCCTTTGACCTTTTACGAAAAAGGTGAATTCCCACAGTTTTATGAGGAAAAGTCAAATCCAGAATCTCTCGTTGTTCAGTCACCTAGTCATGTCTGACTCATTGTGACCCCATGGATTGCAGCATGCCAGGCCTCCCTGCCCCTTAACATCTCCCAGAGTTTGCCCAAGTTCGTATTCATTGCATTGTTGATGCTGTTCAGCTGTCTCGTCTCTACTGTTTACCTAGTGGCACGTTTTCACTGGTGACAGAAGGTAGGCCTTGGTCACTCCAATCAGTCATACAGGCCAAGCCTGTTAATCACCAGCTCATCCCATCCCATTCCCTCGGTTTGAGGGGTATGCCCTTTGTCTCCCACTAACTACCTTGGAACCTGCAAAGGCAGAGTTCGTTCTCCTCCCAAAATGGTCTGCACCCATGGAAGTCCTCAGAAAAAGGATATGTGGCATGTTTTAGAACTGCCAGGCATCAGGCCTGTTCTTGCTGCAGTGGGTTAGGAGACTCTTAAACACCCTGAAAATCTTGGTCTGGTTAAAGTCAGAAGCACCAGAGAATCAGCCTCCTCCTCAAATGCAGACTTCATTTATTTATTCATACCTTCCTTATTCATAATAGATTTTAAGATGGCTTCAAAAGCAGCCTATGGACTGTTGGTTTAAGACAAAGAAAGGAGAGTGGTGACACTCAAATCTGATCTTTAGAACCTCGTGGTATCTGCCCTGGGATTTCTCAGAAGATTTCATTAAATGAAAACTACAGTAACTTAGCTCTGAGGATGCCATGCCAAGAGCAGAGAAGGCAGTCCCAATGGGGCTCCGGTGGCAGTATTTTGTCCTTCTTTTTCTGATGAAGCATGATAATTCAGTTCAGATCCTGCAATCAGCTGGAATGTCTCACCTTTCATGATATTTGGTGACTCCTTATACTGCAGTCACCAGATGCTGAAAATAGGGACGAAGGACTCTTCCGTGAGGCCTGAGTGACAGAAGGGATGCCCATTGGCCTCTGATTAACTCTGTGACCCTCACTGTGTCATGTGACTTCTCTGGGTCTCTGTTTCCCTAGCTCTCAGGGCAAGACACTGTTATCTCCCAAGATTTTTCAGGAGTGACTGATGTTGCTTGGTGAGTTATTTCAGCACGGTCAGATCAAGGTAGGGTAGACATGGGGTGGGCCCCGTGAGGCTGACTACAGACCACAAGTACAGCTCCGCAGCACCACGAGGGATGCTTTTCTGCTTTTCAAAAAGAGACTGACTGTGAGGGGCAGTGTGGGAAACTATGCAGCAAGCTGGAACTAGCCAAGGAAGAACAGGAAAGACGGAAAAAGACACGCCTTTCTTTGCCTTTTGGCCAGACTGTCCGTCAACACCTCTTACAGCAAGAGTATAATAAGAAACATACGAGTGCATCTGGCTCTAAATGCTACAGGAGCATCCTGTGGTTTTCCAGGGTGTGACAAGGCCCATCCAGGCAGCCTGCGCATGTGCCATACAAGCGAGCACATACTGTCTCCACTAATGGAGGCTCTGCTGATGCTAACTAGCATTTTATTTTGTTACTCTGACTACTCAGGGCACAGGTTACAAACTGACAGCCATTGGGTTTCTTTTGTTTGGTCTTTGCAGCATTTTAAGAAATTTTCAACGTGTTGCCAACACTTAAAATTTGAGCAATTTTATGTTAAAATCCAGGTTGGAAACTTTTCCTGTAAAGTCAGATCTACCACATCAGCACTGATTCTCACAAGATGATTGCTGGCTGGGACTGAGTAGCAGCTGTCCCCTGTGGAGGGAATACGGGGCTCTTGGCTTAACCATAAGAACCCCTCCCTGCACCCCATGGCCTCCGGCACAGCCAGCGTCATTCATTTATGGCATCTGCCTGGGTCCTGAAGGGTTGGTGTCTGAGCCCTCAGCTTGAGGAAGTCTTTAGATATGCAGATACAAAGGGCACAGAGAAAGGAATCAGCCCTCCCACCTGGTAACAGGGTCCTGTCCAGTCCTGCTCCCCACCCCCAGCCAGCTGGTGTAGGCTCACACTCCCTGCATGTCCTCTAACCTGTGGATATGCTTTTCTCTCTTGATGCTTTCTTGGCTAGCATGATGCTTTTGGCCGCACCGTCTGCCTGTCACAAGCCACAGCGATGCTCTGAGATCTGCCCAGGCATAAGCATATGACCCCACAGCCCATTCTTTCCTAATTCAGCCGTGAGTGGGGGCGGACTCTAAAATGGCATGTCAGGAACTGGGCAAGCTGTCCTATGCGTGTATTATGCCACCGAAGTTCAAAGTTGGAATGTCTTTTTTCCTTTTTTTTTTTTTAACCCCTTTGGGGATTGGAAACTTTATTATGATGATATGCACGTGCTGGTGTGGTTATGTGCTTCGCAGTGCGCAACCTTTCTTTATCAAACACATCTGAGAGCCTGCTGTGTGCCAGGTTCTAGGCTAAGTGCTTTTTGTGGGTTACTGCTGATCCTCATTATAACCTTTCAAGGTAAATATTTTCATCACCGGATGGAGAAACCAAGGCTTAGAAATCACATTGTTAGTAAGTTGTGCAGCATGAATTTGAAAGCAGCCCTGTCTTCTCCGAAGCCAGGCCCCTTCCATTAAGGGGATGGTTGAAGATATAGTAACGGCAAGTTGAGCACATTAAAGAGAATCGGAAGGATCGGGTGGTTGAATCTTTTTGTTTTTTAATGTCAAATATGTTTTCAGTTAACTTCAAATAGTGTAAGGCAAATTTCACCTTATGGTGATGAGTCAGAGTCCAGTTGCTTTTTGATCCTGCTTGGGACCCAGAATGTGCCTAACACAGAAAGATGATCCATAAATAGACTCATAAAAAGGATGACTTTGAAATGAGGCATCCCCCAAGACGAGCACTGCAGCTCCGTGTGTTGTTTTGTTGTTTCCCCTTCACTCTGACATTGCTTTCTGAACCAAAATAAAAAACAAGGTCTGAGACTCTCCAGCAGATGTGGCCTTGGCCCAGCTGCAAGTTGCAGCTTCTGCAGCAGGCTAGTTGGTCAGTCAGTGAGCCTCTTTATTGTAACTACTTGTGGCCAGAAAGACTTAGTAACTGTATATCCTGAATTATGTGATGACTCCATAATTCAGTGTGTGACACATGGGGCTGAAGCCAGAGCACAGGTCAAGGACTTGAAGCCCCTCTGACCTCTATGGAATGCCACTGAAATGCAACCTGCAGTCATCATGGAATATTATCTCACCCGGATACATACCTACACTGTGCCCTTCTCTCGAAAATAGCCTTGCAGCCTTTACCTGGATTAGGGCAGCTAAAACTGCATTTGGAGCACAAGGACTAGCACCGTGATTTTTAAAGATGGTTATTAATTAACCTTGAAAAACTTGGACATTATGAGCGTAAAACTCAGATTCTCATAGTTTGGCACTTACAAAGAATAAGTTGTCAGCTTTCTTTTTATTTTTTTCTTGAAAGCCTCATCCTTTAGTTTTAAAAATTGAAATACAGTTGATTTACAGTGTTGCATTCATTTCTGCTGTACAGCAAAGTGATTCAGTTATACATGTATATATAGTCTTTTTAAATATTCTTTTCCATTATGGTTTCTCATAGGATATTGAATATAGTTCGTTGTGCTATACAGTAGGGCCTGGTTGTTTATCCATTCTGTATATAAAAGCTTCCTTCTGCTAATCCCGACTTCCCACTCCATCCCTCCACCAAGCCCCTCCCCTCCCCCTTGGCAACCATCAGTCTGTTCTCTATGTCCAAGAGTTTGTTTTGTAGATAGGTTCATTTTTTGTCATATTTTAGATTCCACATGTAAGTGATATATGGTATTTGTCTTTCTGAGGTTGTCAGCTTTCCACAGGACAGTTCACTAGACTGAATATGACTGGGGTGAGAGGATGGGAGAGGCGGGTATGAGCTAGGCTCGAGAGCAGGAGAATTTGAAGTCTCTATACTTCCACTCAGATTAGCTTCCTAAGGTTTTTCTAGCATCGAGGCCCTTGGCTATTAGTCTGGTTTGGACCCAGGCACAGTTAGCATCTTGGCAGCACCCCAGCTTTGAGGGCTCCCAACCACCCCTGGCGTTCAAAGGATGGCTGCTGTGCCTTAGGGAAGAGACTCAGGCCTAAGACCTCTCCTCTGAGCCCTCCCGACTTCCCATTAGTGGCAACCGAGGCCGAACCCCAGCAACAACAGCACCGTTCAGTGAGGCTTAGAGACTCCAGGGAATCCGACATTTCCAGCTACCCTGGCAGGGCAGAATTTGAGAAGGGAGCTTACTTTAAGCGTTCTTATGCCTCTTCCCACCAGGGTGAGGGGCGGGGCCGTGGACTGGGGGCGGGGCCTCGAGGTGGCCGCGGGCGGGGGTGGGACCTCAGGCGGACAAAGGTCTCTTACTGTGATCATAGCGGAGGGCAGCGTCAATGAAAGCGGCAGCTGGGTAGAAGAAAACGCTGAGGTCAAAGCTGGGCAGGTCATCAGCCTCGACGCCATGGTACTCGATGGCCATGTCGCGGTAGTAGTCGGGCCCCGTGTCCACGTTCCAGCGGCCGTGGGCAGCGTTCAGCACGTGGGTGAAGCCTGCCTTCTGCAGCCCATAGCGGTCCAGCGCGGTTGTCCTAGGTGCGCGAGAGAGAGGCTTGTAGGCAGAGCCCTGGCCAAAATCTGGGGAAAACTCGAGCTCAGTCCGCGGGTTTTTGCCATCAATTGTAGCTTCTAAATAGGCCTGGCCACTGAAATGAAGGACTTCCCTTGTGTAAGCCCTGCTCTTGCTGACCCCCTGGCCGCTTTGCCTTTTTTATATTTCTGGTTCAGCAGTTTAGAGAAGTTGGAGAGTGGGCAACCTATTCATTTGTCCATTCACTCTTTCATTCACCAAATACGGAAGAACTTGGTGCTGGACACTCCAGGGGTGGCAGGAGTGGACCGTCAGCTGCCAGGTCTCCTCTGAGGCCATCAGATAACCAGTTCATTAGGCCAAGCTGAAGAAGTGCGAGGGAGAGGGCCACCTCCACAGAGTCTCAGGAGACCCCTTAAAGCAGCCCCTCCTCTGATCCCTTGGATATTTCTGGGGTTTGAAGGGTGAGGGTCAAATGAATGGTTGAGAATGGGTCATCGAGTGTGAGGATATGGCAAAATTCTTGATCATGATGTTCAGGAGATTGGTGAACACTATACGAACTCTTTGCTTTGATAAGTAAATCATTGCCTCATCGGGCGAAGCACTGTTCTGAGAGAGTTGTTTAAGCAGCCTGTTGGAACTGATTTTAGGAAGTTCCTGAAGCCAACAGTGAGATTATTTTCTCGTTTATAGCCTTATCTTTCTAGGCAAGATTTTTCAGGAACAAAGAGTAAAGTCTTGTTAAAGTAGGTGGCCTTGGAACATGGACAGAGGAAGCAGGAGTTATCATTCCTTGAAGGGCTAGGAAACACTTTATTGGAAAGAGGGTTTTGAGCCTGCCTTACTGTAGGTATCAACCAACACTTGGTGATGGAGGAGAAGAGGGAGGCAAGGACATGCCAAGCCAAAGAAATAGTACAACCTAAGGGATGGAGGCTGGAGATAATTAAAGCCGTTCAGGAAATGAATCTCCTGTGTGCCAAGCACTGTCCTGGGTACTGATGCTGCAGCAATGAGCAGGTAGTCAAGGTCCCTCTGGAAAGCAAATAAATGAATGGTCCATTTCAGATAGCAGTAAGCTGTGCAGAATCACTGTGGTCCTGCTTTAGGTAAGGTGGTCAGGGAAGGTCCCTGCCGGGAGATGGCATTGAAACTAAGACAACCAGGTGATAGGGGCCTGGGCAAGGGAAGAGGGGGAAGGAACGTGTTTTCTTCAGGCAGAGGCAACAGCAAGTGCCAAGAACAGAAGGGAGACTTGCGTGGCTGTAATCGCGAGGGTGGTAGTGGCACAAGAGGAAACCGAAAGCGGGGGCTGGGTCACGGTGGACCCTGGAGGTCATGGGGAGAGTCTGGATTTTATGCTCGGTATGGTAGGATGCCACATGCTACAGAGGCGTTTAAGGAAGGGGTGAGTGTTGTTTACTTTTTAAAGATCGGTGTGGCTGATGCATGGAGATGGATTGAAAGGAAGCAAAAAATAGAAGTGGGGATCTCTTTTGGAGGTGTCACAGTCATGTGGTCAAGGGAGGAAGGTGGTTGGACTGAGGCACAGCAGACTTGTTGATGGATTGGAAATAGGGGCAGGAAGGAAGGGACTGGTTTGGGCAGAGCATAAGATGTGAGAGGAGAGGAGAGAAAGGTCTGGAGAGGGAGTGTGGGATCTGACCATGGAGTGCTTACAAGTCAGAATGTGCCTTTGGGGGTTAAGAAGAGCTTTTTGCGTTTGAAAGAGGTTTTTCTGTTTGAGGCGGGTGGGTCCCATCTGAGATTTGAGATGACATCTCCCTCAACAGTGCAAAGTCCAGTTCTGCAGCTTAGGGAAGAGGTGACAAGGTCTGGAACCGTAACAATAAGAGACCAAAAAGTGGCAGTGTGCTCCAGCTGAGGGCTCATCTCAAGGCCATTGGTAAGAGGATCTGGACAGAAGTGAGCATATTGAATGCCAGCATGGACCAACACCCTGCACCTCCATGCAGCAGAAACACATGCCAAGGGCCCCGCATCTATCACTGGTTTCCTGGGGCTTTTTGTTGGTCTTGAGAGGAGCCACAGTGAGCTTTTAGAAACGTGCAAACAGCCCATGGGGACAGAGGCATAGGGAGGTGTGGGGTTCCACTGAGCCCCCCAGCTGGCTTTTGGGGCTGCCATGCTGACTATGAAACACATTATGCTTTCAATTTTTCCTCAGAAAAGTCTGTTTTTCATTTTTCTCCTCGCCCCAAAGTATGTATACAACAAACATTATGCTTTTGGGATGTAGATCTGTGCTCAATTAAAGCCTCCACTAATGCAGTCCATCTTGCCGAGTAGCAATCAACCTCACTTTGAGGTTGAGCTCAGTGGAAAAATTAAAATTAACTGTCCTTGACAGGAAGTTCCTACCCACCATAAAGACTGGTCTCTCTGGGTTCTGCAGCTGGGTTTCAACATAATCAAATGGCAGTTTGAATAAATAGCAATTTGCACTTTGCTCCTTTGGGGGTCAAGGATCAAGGTAGATATGCAACAAGACTTATTTCGTGACACATCCACATTCACCCCTCCCTCCCAGAGCTGGTTTTTGACTGTGTCTGAAAGAGAGAAGGGGGTTCATGGGGAGCATTAGACCTGGTGGGTATCCTGAGGCATGTTGCAGGTCTTTGGGCTCTGTGGCTCTCTGGGCCCAGAATGGGGGGTGGTGTCCTCTGAAGACTTCCCCCAGCTTGACTTACTCAGAGTCTAGGTGAGGGCTCAACGGCAGCAAGGGGATTTGCAGATACATAAAGTGACTCTTAGTAGACAGCAACTGTTTGGAGGCAGGTCCCCAGTTGGCCCAGACACCCAGCCCATCTGTCGCTGGGATGATTGGAGGGTGCCGCTTGCCACTGTGTTGTTTTATTTTCTTAACTTTCAGGGCCATCTACTCAGATATGTGGGAAAGACTAAGAAATGTGCCTCCGTTGAAGGAGAAAAGCTCAAAAAAAAAAAAAAAAACCCACCAGGGTTAAGAAATTACTCCTAGAATCTAGGTGATGCAGCAGCCTTAGTTGCTGGTTGTTTAAGAAAAGTCCTAGATGTTGGTAATCTGTTCATTTTAAAAGTGTCAGCTAACTGCAAAACTAGCACATGTTCTCTGTAGAACATGGAAGACAAATATGCTCCCCCCAACACAAAAACACATGTATTTCTACTCCTTAGAGATAAGGACTATTTGCCTTTTGAAATAAGGTCTTCCAGTTGTTTTTCCATGAATATATTTGTATATTCTATTTAATGGTTGGGGGTAATATGGTAATATTATGATAATGGTAATACCACACATACAGTTTAAAAACTTTGCATGGTGATAGACTGTAGACATCATATTATGTCAGCATACAGCCTGCAGTAGCTGCACACTATTCCCTCCCATAGATGAACCTCAGTTTTCCCTCAAGTCCTTAGCTTTGGAGGTTTGTGTTCTCTCTCTCTGGTCTGTCTCTCTGTCTCTATCCTGGAGAGAGAGTAGTGGTTATTATAATAAGTAACTATAAACAAACAACTTGCTGTATCTTTGAACACATCTCTGTGTCCTTGGGAGACAGTTTTTTTGAAGTGGAGTTGCTGGGTCACTGGGCATGAGTGTTTTGAACACAACTGATACTTGCTACTAAATTATCTTCTAGAAAGCATGTTCAAATTTACATTCTGATTTTTGCTCATTGCTAATTTCATAGACAAGAAAAGGTGTCTTGTTTTTGTTTATTTTAGTGATGCCATTGGACACGTTCTCTTACATTTGTTGGACTTGTACAGTTTTATTTATTTATTTTTTAAATTTTTTTAGCTATGCAGTGTGGGATCTTCGTTCCCCTATCAGGAAGCAAACCAGCACCCCCTTCATTGGAAGGGCAGTGTTTTAAGCACTGGGTCACCAGGGAGGTCCCCTGTACAGTTTCACTTTTGAAGAACATTGTTATATCCCTGTTTTTGACCCAGTTCTCTTTGGCACTTCTCCCTGCCTTGTGAACCTCTGGCCTCAAATGTGGATTCTGAATCTGGTTTGGAGGCTTAAGGAAGGGACTCTCTTCTCCTGAGGTCCAGTTTCCTCAGAGACCTTCCCTCCCTTTCTCCTTCCAGCCCCTCGCAGTTTCTCCAGGAAACTTGCTTTACCCAGCACCCCTTCCACCTTGAGGGGTGACAGGAACAGTCTCCTTGGACAGAGCTCCTGGCATCCAGCCTTTTCAGACCCCCAGGCCCTATGATTCCCGTCCTGCATACCTCAGCACCCGCCCAGAAGCCCATTTCCCACAGGTGTGTGTTCTCAGAAGGGAGGAGGGACATCACATGCATGTACACGTCTGCCCCAGCCACCCACCAGCTGCTCCCGTGTTGCCAGGATTCTGCCCCGGGCGTTGATGAGCGTCCACTGCTGATGGGGAGGTTCTCCACACCCTCACCTGTGAGGACCTGCCGACTCCCCACACCTACCTGTGGGTGCCTGTTCACCATGGCCCACATCCTGCCATTTTTTGATGCCTGTGACACACACTGGCTTCCCTGGTGGCTCAGTTGGTAAAGAATCTGCCTGCAATGTGGGAGACCTGGGTTCGATCCCTGGGTTGGGAAAATCCCCTGGAGGAGGTCACGGCAGCCCACTCCAGTATTCTTGCCTGGAGAATCTCCATGGACAGAGGAGCCCGGCGGGCTACAGTCCATGGGGTCGCAGAGAGTCAGACACGACTGAGCCACTAAGCACAGCACAGACACACTGGTGAGTGTGACACTGCTAGTTGTGGTGGCACGTCATTTTGAGAGCATGACCCTGATGGTGACCTTCTTCTCTGGAGTCTTGGCCACGCCTACTCCTCGCAGGTGAATTTTAAAACAGGCACAATTCTAGTTTTTGGTCTCCTTCAATTCATCTGATATGAAGGCAGAACTCACTAGCGGTCTGTCTTCTGGGTGTTCTGTTACTTGCCGATGATGAAGCTGTTGGGCTACGAGACCCTGCGGAAAGCACAGGGCACGCAGGTGTAGTTTGTAAGCTTAAACTGCGGCATGAACCAGAACAACGAACCTTTGGGACCCTCAGATTTCTTTATTTGTTAAAGAGGACCAATTACATTGGCAGTACTTTCCTTGCAAGGTTCTTGAAGAGTTGAGTGATGTTGATGATATTCAAGTTTCTTTGAAAGGTTAAAAGATAAATTCTGAACAAGGAGGAGGTGGCAAGCAACAGGAAGATGTACAACGAAATTTATTGGTGGTTAGCTCTGGGTAATGGGGTTATAGGGAATTTTACTGTTCTTCCTTTTGTCTGTGTTGTGTAAATTTTCAGTAATGAATGTGTCATATATTCACTTAGTGTTTAAATATATGCCAGGATTTTTATTGACATTCTATCCTTAGTTCTCAGGAGAGATTGACTGTCGCAAAAACCTAAGGTGGTCTCCGTGTTTTTAACTCCTTAGGAATCTCTCCATCATCTTCCCCACCCCACTAGGCTCTAGGCCTCCAAGGATTGAGGCTAAGTGGGAAAAGACAATGTGTAGAAGGCCTGGTTTCAAGACATCCCGTTGTATTAATGATTAGACAAGTCATTCGGCTAACCGTGAAAGGAAATGGTTGGCATTGCCGGGGGCCTTCGCTAAAATACTGCCACCCAGTGTGAGAAGGCCCAGTGGGGGCAGGACCTGTGGCACCTCTCCCCTAGCACCTTGCCCATGGCTGGTGCCCAGCTGTGCTTAGTCGCCTTTGGTACTTGGAGGCTCGGAGTCCAGATTTTCTGGCTCTTGCAGGTGACATTCAGCATGTTAAATTGTCAACCTTGGCTGTGCTTTCACTGCATCCTAGTCAAGCCGTGGCCCACCCTAAAAAAAGACAGTCAAATTTTAGCTCTACTTGGTGCCTCAAGGCTGAATTGCTTCTTTCTTTTTGAGGGGAAAGGTTGCAGCTGTCCGGGACCAGTGAGAGGTCCTGTCTCCATCTGAGGACTGTCTCAGCCACTGCTTTGCTTTCACCTCAGACCCTGATGCTGGGAAAGATTGAGGGCAAGAGGAGAAGGGGGTGACAGAGGTTGAGATGGTTGGATGGCATCATTGACTCAATGGATGTGAGTTTGAGCAAACTCCAGGAGATAGTGTAGGACAGGGGAGCCTGGTGTGCGGTAGTTCATGGGGTCACAAAGAGTCGGATACAACTTAGCGACTTAACAGCCCTCTCCAGCATCTTTGACCAACCAACCTTCGAGATGCCTCTGGCTTCAAAGGCTGATGGTCTCCTTGGGAGCAAAAAGGAGGAGAAAGAGTGACCCCTTGGCAAGCGAGCGCAGGCTGAGTGGGGCAGGTGCAGGCATTTGAAGAGTCAGGCTTGATGGGGAGAAGCTGCTGGCTGTCGATGGCCCTAAAAGGCAGACCTTGGAGGCGACTGTAATTTTAATAAAAATAGAGTCCTCGCCATTCAAGCAGCAGAGCAACTTCACAGAGCCCTGGCACTGGCTCACAGGACTGCCTCTGTTGTGAGAGGGAGGAGAGATTTCTCAATGATGCCTTGCTGTGGGGAGCCTGTCCTGCCTGGGAATTTGCAGTCACTTTGACTGTAGCCAGGATACTTGCCCTCCTGCTGACTGTCAGGGAGAAAAAAGAAAAAAAGATTTTGCTAAGCAAATGAAAGATGTGAATGAGATTAAAGTGAGAATATTTAAATTACAGAAATTTAGTGCTTTCAAGCGTCCTGAAGCACTTGTGAAGCACCCATTTAGGGACTGCTGATTGATAAGAGGTGATGAATTATTCTTATCTCATCATTGATGCCAGTCCCTGGTTCTCTGGAGGGCAACACTTGGTTAACCTAATTTGAATCTAATTTGAATGACTTAAAAGTAATAAAACAAGTATGTGCTTGAGCCTAATAAAGCCTAATTTATTTAATAAGACATTTCTTAAAGAATTTTACTTCAGAGCTGGAAGGGACCTTTGAAATTATCCCTTTATTTTACAAATAAAGAAACTGAGTCCCAGAACAATAAGTTGTTTTGCCAAAGGCCACACAGAGTGGCCACCCACACTGGGGCTTGAACTCTCTGCCTCAATCCCCGCTGGACTGGACAGCTTTTGCTGTACTCCACACTGTTCCTCCAGTTCCTACTTGGGGATTCAGACCCCCTACCAAGGCATGGGAGAGGGTGGCTATGCCTTGAGCCCTTGAGGGAGGAAAACTTCCCCATGAGGACATCCAAAAGGTGGCTGCCTAGGGGGGCCTACTGACCCCCAGCGCTGAGCCAGCGCACTTCACATCAACCACATCACTCTCCCATCTGTGACCTCTTCTTGCCAGGCTGTGGTGGTATTGGGCGGGGTGGGGGGGGGCATCTCTGCCCTCCCCAGGCTGGTAAGCAGTGGGAGCTTGGAGTCACCAGGCATCCCATTTGGTGATCCCCTTGGGATAAGCTAGGCATGAGAAAAGCTTTAGAAATTCTAGAACCCACAGGCTTGTAGGGCTTTGATGTGGCACTGCCCCCCCCCCCCACCCCGGCCTTTGGCCACCTGGGTCCCTGGAAGGCCGGGCCGGTGTCTGTGGAGGGAGCTGTCTGGAGGAGGCCCATTAGGAGGGACCTTCCTTCCAACCTGGCCTTGGGTTTATGATAGCATCTCATGGGAGAAATGTGACTGGGGGTGTTTTCTATCCCAGGGCTGCCCTTGACACACAGGGACCCTTAGTGGCAAAGTGTGATGACTGTTTTTTACCTTCTCTCACACTGTGAGGTGAGTTTCCAAAACCTGCCTGAACTCTAATAGTTCACACTCAGTGCTGGAAACTGCGCTCAGCATCCAATGTATTAAACCATCAAACCCACATCTTATAGGTAAAGAAATCGAAGCTCAGAAAGTGTGAGTGACATGCCTGAGGCCACATAGGAGTCAGTATTTGACCCAAACATTGTGCAAATGCCCAGCCATTCTGTTCTTGAGGTGAGAGGAGGGCAAAAGAGTGAGGTGCTTCTTGGGGATCAATCTGGTCCTTCCCCCATTTATGCCATGTTTTAGGATCAAATCTAAGGAAATAATCTTAAATATTAAAAATATATTTATACTTAAAGATGTCCACTGCAGCATTATTTATAAAAGCAAGAACATGAAAATGACTGCTATATCTAACAGTAGGAAAAGTGGTTAAATAAATGATAATTATGTCCATCTGATATATATAATTATAGTTATTATAATTAAGTATATGAGAAGTATATAATAAGGGGAAAGCTTTTGAATGATGCTGTGTGGAATAAAGACAAAGATAAGATGAATAATCCATATGATTGCAACTATTTTAAACCAAAAATAGCATATAGAAAGTCTAAGAGGAAATTACTCCAGTATTAACAGGAATGGCTTTGGCGTGGTGGACTTCAGTGATTGTTTTGGGAGATTCAAAAGTTTTCTTTAACATTAATCACTGTCTTATTATTAAAGCTAGTCTTTTTTAGCGCTTACTCTGTACTTGACAGCACACTAGTATTTGACGTTGTTGCTGTTGCTCAGTCACTCAGTCGTGTCTGACTCTGCGCCCTGCAGCACACCAGGGTTGCCTGTCCTTCACTGTCTCCCAGAGTTTGCTCAGACTCATGTCCATATATTATCTCAATCCATACACCCTTATGAAGAAAGTTCACTTGTCAACATATTATACCTAGGGAAATAAAGATGTCTATAACTTTATACAGTGAGTTTATATTACCTTTAAAATAGGAAAACAGTATATTTACTATACTTATTTAATAATATTAGAAGATATTCAGATCCCCCACACACACCTTTTATTGCTACTTCAGTATTAAACATTGTTGTCCATATATCCTTATGTATTGGTACTCTTATTTCTGTATGTTTCATTTCTTAAAGTGATATTTGGAGTCACAGTGTGTGCATACATTTTTTATTTTGAACTAATTCTAGACTCCCATAAAAGTTGCAGAAATAGGGACTTCCCTGGTGGTCCAGTGGTTAGGATTCCATTCTTAACTGCTAAGGCCTCAGATTCAGTCCCTGATTGGGGAACTAAGATCCCACAAGCCATGCAGTGAAAAAAAGTTGCAAAAGTAGTACAGAGATTATTTGGCAGGAAAAAAAAAAATACTAATACATGCTTCAACTTGGATGAACCTTGACAACAGGACGCTAAGCGTAAGAAGCCAGTCGTGAAAGGCCGTTCACGTGAAGTTCCCGGTTAGGTAGACTCATAGAAAGGGAGAGCAGGCTGGGGGTTTCTCAGGCTGGGGGGATATGGGGAATGGAGTGTGATTACTTAATGGGTTTGGGGTTTCCTTTTGAGGTGAGGAAAATGCTTTGAAATTAGATAGTGGTTGCACAGCTCTGTGAAATAATAAAACCACTGAACTGTATACTTTAAGAGGGCGAGTTTTACGGACTGTAAGTTATATCTCAATAATGCTATTATTTTCTAAAAAGTAAACAATGGAGACCCTATTTAGGACAGCCCAGGTTCCCCTAATGTTCACAACTGAGAGATGATGTGATAAATTATGGCACACCTATACTAAGGAACACTGAAAGTACAGAATCATTTAATTCCTTTTTTCCTGCTAAAATTATTTAAAAGAAATAAAAATCCTTTAAGTGTTTGCGTATGTTTCCTTATGTTTGCCATGATATACATAAAGTGAGCTTAATACTGGTTACTCAGGGCAGAATTAAGAGAGGACAAAGGGAGATTATGCAATTTGTGTTTAAAACTCTCTGTTTAGTTTAATTTAGTGTAAAAGGGCATAACATTTTTTTGTAACTTTTTCCATTTAAAATTAGTAAGAAAAAAAGAGGGATGCTGCCTCTGGATATCCCATGACTAGACATTTTTAAGCAGCAGTTATTGAAAATCACACATGAATGGGTCCTATGCCATCTGACTCCTTGGAGAGGTGAGTTGTAAACTGGAATCCTGGGGGTGGAGGGAGGAGCAGGAGCGCTAATCCGGATGAAAGCTTATGAGTTAGGCAAGACTGCTTTTGAATCCAGCTCTCAGCCACTTAACAAGCTGTGGACCTTGGGCCCATTATTTAGCTGCTCTGTGCCTCGGTTTCCTTATCTTTAAAATGGGAGTAATGAGATGACCTCTCACTGGGCTGTAGTGAAAATAAAGTCAGATCACTCATGCAAGATGCGTAGCCCAGTGCCTGGCGCAGAACAGTCAGTAAATGATAGGTCTTACTATTTTTATTTTCCTTCTGGCTCAGTGGTAAAGAATCTTCCTGCCAGTGCAGGAGACACAGATTTGATCCCTGGGTTGGGAATATCCCCTGGAGAAGGAAATGGCAACCCACTCCGGCAGTATTCTTGCCTAGGAAATCCCATCAACAGAGGAGCCTGGCATGGGGTCGCAAAAAGTCAGACATGACTTTTAATGACCACCACCACCACCAACATTACTGTTATCACTATTATTATTTACAGTAGGCACTTCCCATTTTTTTGAAGAGTGGGGCATGGTGGCTATAAAAATCTAAAGCAAGGGAAGTAACCTCAACTTTGCTAGGTCTATCACACTTCCTGATACAGAGGGTGATGTGCTCTTATGCCACCCACCTGAGAACTGACTTTATTCTTGCTTGTCTTATCCCCAGCTAAAAAAAGACTACATTTCTTAGCCTCTCTTGCAGCGAGGAGCAGGGGAAGTCTTTGGTGGACTTCCCTTCGGGAAGATGTCCTTTTCCTCTACCTTCGCATGGTCTGGATCCTACAGTTGGTGACAGGAGCCCTACTAGCAATGTCAGGTCATGAAGCAACCTTGAAGAAGGAAGCCACACCTGGGGGATGGTGGGGCCCAGGCGTGGGAGCCTGAGCTGCTGATGGCCCTGGAGTTGCCATGCCAGCTCTCCTTCCTCTCCACATCTTTTATGTGAGACACACCAACCGCTATCTTACTTAAGCCCCTTTTCTGAGTTTTCTGTAATAGGAAAATAAACCTAGCCCTAACTGATAAAGAGTTCTCTCAGAACCAACCTGGAAAGCAAGAGCTCTTGGTGGGAAGGTAGCAAGGGCTGTGACCTGGGAAGGGCTGGCTACCAAACGTGAGGCTGAATCTGGGCACTTACTCATCGCCGATGTAGAGCTTGGGCCAGACCTCGTTGACGTGGGTGTACTGGGGACTGCCTTTCCAGAAGAGACGCTCCAGCTCGAAGGCTCCAGGAGTACAGTAATCCTCAGCCTCCCCCTCCTCCACCTTCGGCAGCAGCTTCTTGGCAGATGGGTAGACGTTCTTGAGGCCTGTCTTCGATTCTCCGGATGTCATTTTGGAGCCAAGGGATTTTCTTTCCTTTCTGCAGCTGGTCATGAGAGAGGATCAGGGTTGGGGTTAGCAGGGACAGAGTTGGGTAAAAGCTAATCTGAAGATGTGGCAGGAATCTCCCCGCTTGCTCTGATCCTCCTTCCTTTTCCTAGGTTATGGAGGTCAACAAGGAAGGTCATGATGGCAGTTAACACTTCCCTGACATTCCAGTCCCCTGCAGAGCAAGCATGCTACATGCCCTCTGACATGGGCATATGGTACAGACCCAGGACAGACTTTGGGTCTAAGAAATCCCTGCAGGCAGCCTGTTCTTTGCCATCTTTCTTTTAGATTTTTCCCCTTTGTTGGTGCCTACTCTTTCCTTTATGTGACTTGAGTCTGCAGGCTGAGGCCATTTTGAGCATGAACAAGAAGGCCCAGAAGGTCCCTGGCCTTCCAGACCCATGGTATTCAGTGTCTGCAGAGAGCTGTCGTCCAGTGGAAAGGGCACATCTGGGGATCCAGAACCTGTGAGGTCTGGGCAGCCAGGCATTTCCAGGGTTTCAGAAGCCTTGGGGTGGGAGGAAACTTGGCTGTGTGAGGGTTTGTCAACTTGTTAGAAGGTTGAACACAACATTGGCCACTCTCAAACTAGGAGGCTGGCAGTTGTGTTAATTTAGTGGTCATCCAGAAGAGACATTCCAAGCTAGAAAGCTGTGTCTGCAGATCAGGATGTTTGTAGAGCTTGTCAGCCTCTGTGAATAGAATGTGTGTGAACAGTTTCCATTGTCCCCAAGGAAGTGAATCTCCGTGGAATTGGGCACCGTGTGTTCTGTGGGCTGGGTGACCAATACACTCAGGCAGCCTGGGAAGGGAGGTTGTACTCACAGTGCTGGGAAACTGTAGGGAAAGAAGAAGGGGTGGAGTCACTGAGAAACTCATGGACGAGAAATGGGGAGGGAATGCTATTCATATATTTAACAGATCCTTATGTAGCACTTAATGTGTGCCAGGCACTATTCCAAGTGCTTTACAATTATTAACTCATTTAATCTTAACAACCCGAATTAATAGGTGCTGTGATTATCTTCATTTTGGAGATGAGGAACACTGTAAATTGAGGATGTTTGTAATAGGTGATCTTAGTCTTCTGAGAAAAAAATAATTGCCATGGGCTCACCCGGTGGTCTAGCAGTTAAGAATCCACCTGCCAATACAGGGGACACAGGTTTGATCCCTGGTCTCAGAAGATCCCACATGCAGCGAGCAACTGAGCCCGTACACCACAACTACTGAACCTGTACTGAGCCCACGAGCCCCAACTACTGAAGCCTGAGTACCCTAGAGCCCATGGTCTGCAACAAGAGAAGCCACCACAATGAGAAACCCATGCACTGCCACGAAGAATAGCCCCCACTCACCACAACTAGTTAAAGTTCACACGTAGCAATGAGGACCCAGCGCTGCCAAAAATAAATAAATGAAGGAATAAATATATATTTTTTTAATTGCCGAGAGGGCAGGGGTCAGAGTGGAGGATACAGCATGAGGAGGGGCAGGCCCCAGGGACTTAAAAATGTAAAAAATCCCTGGGAACGTCAAAGACCAGTAGCATCCTATTGAAAGGACCCAGAGCACATCTCGGAGAGGCTCCCACTTATCAAAAATGGGACAGTTTGAACATGAATAACAAAAACAACTGCAGCTGATAGAAACATGTCAAGCACTTAAGTCGTGATGATACGTAAAATAATCATTCACTGTTAGAAGATGCTAGGGAACCAGCTCATTGTGAAGACAGGTCAATAAACAGAATCTAGCATTTGTTGTTCCTTTCTGATACAAACGCTACTACTGGGTAGATGAGGGGAATTTTCTTTTATAGAAGAACTTGAATAGAGAAGGAAGAAAGCACCATTTTACATCACCTGAGGAGCTAATGGATGCAGGAGCTGAGCACTGACAGCTGTGACCTAAGAAGTGACAATCAGACGCTACGGGCCTTCTGATGGAGAAACACACCGCCACCACCACAGAAGGCGTTTCACCAAAGGAAGAGCTGGATCTTTGATCAGAGTCCTCAGAGGCTAGATCTAGCAACTGCTTTGCAGGAGATTCAGAGGACAGTTAAATTATACCTCGGGGTCTGATCTTCTGGAAATATGTAGTGAAATGTTCACGGATGAAATGATATAATGTCTGGGATTTGCTTCAAAAATAATACCACTGGAAAATGTAATATATTGTGTATGGGGTGAGGGGAATGGATAGAGGTGTGATGAGGAAGGATTTGCCAAGGATGAGGGCTGCAGGTAGTCACTGTTACTCTCTGTATGCATGAAAGTTTACATTAATTTTTTTTTTTTTTAGAAGAAAGGGGCTGAAACTACTGCTCTGGGAAGTTTGATTCAGCCAAGTTGACAGTAGATGAATTAAAGGATCACTGGCTAGCAGTCTTTGGTGATCATGGGAGGTCAGGATCTGTGACTTTTTCCTGCAGGACCCTGAGTGGAGGGGTGGGGGCAGTGGGCTGCAGAGGCCTCTCTTTGGAGTCTGTGGAAGTGTGATCTAAAGGCTACCTCCCACAGAATCATCTGGCTCTTGCAGATTCATGAGTTGTACCCTGAACCAGGGTGGTGTCTAGGAGTCTGTATTTTAACAAACTCCCAAGTGAGTCTCATGCTAACTAAAGTTTGATAATAATTGCCCAAGTATGTGGTTCAAGAGTCAAGGAGCTGTTGAGTCAATAGAAGGGTAGGAAGGGTGCTCAGTATGCTTTTCCTTGTTCTCATTGAAGTGCAGACCCAAGTCTTTAGCCCCGAATAAGGATGTGGGACTGGGACAAGAGAGGGGCTAGATAGCCTTTTGCCGAGGTTCCCTGAAGATGCTCCTTTGTGTTGTTTGCAGCCTCAGTGTCTGACGTGTAAGAGGGGATCAGAAAGTATTTATTGAATGAGGGAATGGCCTAGGGAGTGAATGGAAGGAGTGAATGGATGACCGAGGGCAGTGAATAAGACTGGGGGCTTGTGCTAGGGGCTTAGTGGAGTTGATGGGGCAGGAAGGAGCCTTGGGCTAATTTGGAGGAGGACGGAAGGTGAGTGAGGAGCAGAACACAGGATGGACAGTCCCCTGCAGCAGGGAGTTGCTCAGACCCGATCTCTGCTCTGGGGCATGGCTGCTGGCATTTGCAGTCACCAGGAAGGCGTTATTTCAAGGAATGGATGGAAACGTCTGTGGAGGAACCAGCACAGGCACCCAGTCTCCTGAGAGTGTAAGCATACTCTGCCTGCTGCAGGCCTGAGGTGCTTTAATTTTGAGAGGTCTGGAGCTCAGCTTGTCCATGGCACCAGCTCTTCCTGTTTAACAGTGAGTCACAGCTGGGAACTGAAATGTGAAGGTTTGAGCCATTTTGAACCCTGACTGCTACCAAAGTAGGCTTCAGAAGATGGGATTTTAGGGAGATGCTGAAGTAACTGCATTCTGAACCCTCTGCCTGCCTCCTTTGATCACTGAAGCTGACCTCACCCTTGCTGAGGCTTGTCCTCCTTCATTATACTGTGGAGGGAGCCATCCCCATCCCTGTGCTGAAAGCCTCGGCTGGATTTCCAGACAGAAGCGGAAGTGGTGTGGTCTACCCAGAGCAGCTTGGCACGCAGAGGGAGCTCTGGGATCTATTATCCTCCAGCATGTAGATTGAATGGGGGGGAGAGAACAAAGCACAGAGCCGTCCAGAAACCACAGACCTGTAATCTTTCCAAATCCTGAAGGCGGCTTGTGTGCATCTCTCTGCATGGCTCCCAAATCTCTGGATCTCATAGAGGCCAGGAGCGTCTGTTTCCCAGATCACAGCCAAAGTGGAAGGGAAAGACAAACCTGCTCTGTTTGGTTTCCATAGATTTGACCTAAAGATTAACTGCCAAGGTCTCAATGACACATACAATATCAATCACAGGCTAAATGTCATAATGAGAGCTGGGCAGGTTGTCAAGAGAGGCCTCCAGGTTCCTGTTACAGCTTCATATTGAAAGGTTTGGTCCCAGGAAATCAAATGTCAACTTGATGGCTACTTGGCCTTTATTTGCAGCATCAGCTTGCCTCTTCTCAAAGGATGATAGACTCAGGCTCCTTCCTGGAGGGGCCAGGCAGATAACAGAGGAGTTAAGTGCATTGGGTGTTAAAGAATAAAACAAGCAAAAGTCCAACTATTGGCCTCAGGTAGGAGCACTGGAAAAGACTCTGATGCTGGGAAGGATTGGGGGCAGGAGGAGAAGGGGACGGCAGAGGATGAGATGGCTGGATGGCATCACTGACTCGATGGACGTGAGTCTGAGTGAACTCCGGGAGATGGTGATGGACAGGGAGGCCTGGCGTGCTGCGATTCATGGGGTCGCAAAGAGTCGGACACGACTGAGCGACTGAACTGGACTGAACTGAGGAGGCATCAGGGAGTGGTGCAGACTGTGGCACAGTACGAGCAAACGGCCCCACTGAAGGGGGCAGCAGCTTGCCATTCCATGTGGGAATGCAAGCCCATATTGTCATTTTTATGAAAAGTCAGAAAGCCAGAGTTTTGTGCAAAATCAGCTGATGTAAAAAATTTAAGTCAGTAGGCAGCTGCACTAGAGACTGGTCTTGTCCTGTTCCATTCCTCAGTTTGGATCACTGCAGTGGACAGCTCCGTTATACACAAAAGACTTCGTCCCTCAAGCCCCTTTATTTCCCTGATTGAGGGTATTTTCTGGTCTTTGCACTGATCCTGTTTATTGAAGCACCTCACAACAACTTGTTCTCAAACCCTGGTTTTAGGGTCGGCCTTGGAGGGAACCCAACTAAGATACCTGATCTTAAAACATTCTTAAGACACTGTGATCTTAAAACATTCAAAGACACTGTGATAACAGAGAACGCAGAGACTGAGTGGTACTTGACCTATGAGGCCCAAGCGCCGCTTCCCTCTGTGAAACAGTAGCCTTGCTTTGAGAAACTATTTCCAGGAATAATCAAAATTGGGATCCCTCGTTAATCCTGACTCCATGTCAGATTTTTCAGTGGTACAGCTTGTGTTTGATTAAAGGTTTCCCTTGCCAGTGAAGAAGGGCTAAAGCTGAATTTAGAAATATAATTTTGACACCATGATTTGACTTTATGTAAAAAAAAATTTTTATGGAATTTAGGATTAACATAAGCACATGACTCTATACAAAGTAGATAACCAGGGACCTACCATATAGCACAGGAAACTATGCTCTATGTCTTATAATAATCTATAAGGGAAAGAATCTGAAAAAAAATGTATATATGTATATTCTTTTATATAACTGAATCACGGTACTGTACACCTAAAACTAACAATATTGTAAATCAAGTATACTTCAATTAAAAAAACTTTATATTTTATATATATATATATATATATATATATATATATTTTTTTTTTTTTTTTTTTTAACTAGGGAAAAAATCACCAAATACTGTAAACAAGTAGCAGGACTCAGAAAGATATTTTTGTGTGTCTTCTATTTTGGGATTCTTTATAAATAATCATATTTTATAAGAAATAACCACATCTGTATTTTTTCACTGTGCTGGCCAAATAGAACAGTCTGGGCTGGAAGCTACTTGTGACTTTTGATTTATGATTTCCACTTCATCTGACTTGCCTCCAGGGCCTGGCTGTTTCCTGGGGCTCCTCTACCTCTCTGTCCCTCTCTCCCCACATTCACTGGCTGGTGGCCCTCCTGTACTCTCACAGCCTCAGCAGTCACTGAGGACTCGAATCTACATGTCTCATCCTTCCTGAGCTTTGCCTTCTTTGATAAAATGGAACTGTAACAAGAGGGTGAAGATGCTTCAAAAACAAACACTTAACCTGGATTCTTTTGCTTTCTAAGGTGGAGGATGGAAGGAGCATCATTCATTTCAGCAGGAAACTTGAGTATCTAAGTGGACCCCCTTGAGCCTGCAGAGATTGGCCAGGTAGCCATGTCCAGGAGTGAGAGCCACAGAATAGGCCTCCCGATTAACCAAAAAACACCATTGAAGGATCCTTTTGATGGGGAAAAGGTGAGTCCTAAAGCATATTTCAGAAAGTGATGGAGTGAACAAAAAGCTAAATTATTCTGTACAAGAAAGCAAGGGGAGTTCTGAGCCTCTAGAACATCCCCAGAGCGGGTGTGAGGGGACTGCTGTAGGCTGTGGGAGGCAGGGCTTGGGAGCCAGGTGAGGAGCATCCAGGGCACACAGCCACAGGATTCCTCAGAACAGGGATCCCCATGCTAAACTCTGTGGTTGCAGAGTCGGACATGGCTGAGTGACTGAATAGCAACTGACTATATCAGTCTTCCCAGTGGCTCAGTGCTAAAGAGTCCTCCTCCAATGCTGGAGACGTGGGTTTCATCCATGGGTCAGGAAGACCCCCTGGAGAAGGAAATGGCACCTCACTCCAGTATTCTTGCCTGGGAGATGCCAGGGGCAGAGGAACCTGGCAGGCTACAGTCTATGGGATCGCAAAAGAGTTGGACATGACTCAGCGACTAAACAACCACTGGCTCTGTCAGCCCTCTCGTTGTCACCCTGAAACTTCAGTGAACCTGTTAGATGGTACAGACTGCTGTGTTTGCTGTGGTTTTGAGAAATCAAAGGGGAAGAGGCTTGTGTTGGTGGAGAGAAGAGACCAAAGTGTGTGAAGCAGCATGTATAGTCTGATTCTGTTCTTGTACAAAAATACATTTCACCAAAACATTAACACTAAGCATATGCTTATTTTGAATGATGAAATTATATGAGCTTATTCTTTTTTCTAAGGAGCCATCTTTTCTAAGGTCTCTTGTGATGAACATAGAATACTTGAGAGTGTATGGCGCGGGGGAAAGCCTGTGAAGGTTCTGTTTGAGAACTGTTCTGGGTGTTGTACATGCACTTTCTAAACCTGTGGACTGAAGGTACAGACAGGTGGCCTCAGGACAAGGCCTGACCAGGAGTTCCTGCCATGACACACAGCACCGAGCACCTTCCAGGCTATGTGAATTTCCCAGTGGCAGGGCTGTAGCCTTCGTGAGCCCTCTGGTGGCAGAGCCAGGCCTAGGTCACGTCACCGAGTCATTCTGGTCCTTCAGTGCTTCCCGGAAAACCAGAAGTGAGTCAAGTTTTGTGGGTTCTGAAGTGTATACAGTTTCTTTAAGAAAAAGAAAACCCAATAGGTGCAGGGACTTAGAAGAGGCCAGTGCAAGTGTGGGGTGTTGACTCTTTGGGGGTAACTCTACCTCTGAAGGAAGCTTGCTTCCCAAGCTTCCCTTGGACTGGAGACAGACCTCAGGTGGAGAGGGCAGCATCCATCCCCGTCCCTTGGGACTCTCTGACTCTGCTGAGCCTGGTCTTGGTTAGGCTGATTCGGCCAGCATCAGGGCTGCTTTTTGACTTCACCTCAGAAGTTAGGCCTGGCCCTGCTCACCCCCACAATCCACCATATTCCTCTGTTAAGTGCCAGGCCTGGGCTGGGCCAGAGAGGTCTCTGCCTTCTACAAGTTTCTGGTCTAGTAGAACAGTTTATAATTTAATCTTCTAAAAATGAATCCTCTTCCTTTGAAGGTATCCTGTATTTATGGACATAACATATTTACCTTCCTAAATGCGTTGGGCTCTTGGGGAAAGTTAGTCATGACACCACCCAAGTTGGGCTTGGAATATGCCTTGAAAGAAGGGGTAGAGTAAAAATGTTATTGTGGTTGGGAAAATTACTCTATTAGGAGAGTAATACCTACCACCAGGGTACGTGGAAGGGCAGAATTTGGCAGCAGTATATGTATATGAATATACATGTTTTTAATTTACCGCAAGTCATGCTTGTCTTTATGCATCTTAAATCTGCGAAAATGATCCCAACTAGGAAATAAAAGTTGTGGGATTTTTAAAATATTAAAACCTGGACGTGAAAACCCTAGGAATTTTTTGTTGCCTATAATTTAATTCCTCATATATCAGACACAACCCAAGTTTAACAGATTTTTCTTTTCCTTTTGGATTCTGGCAAATATGTTAATAGGAGGCAATTATGTGAATTAATGTAAAATCCTTTTATTAAAAAAAACAGAGAAGGCTTCATTTAAAGAGGTAATTTAATATTCCTTCTAAGATGGGGTTGATGTCATTAACTTGTTTGATTAACTCTTCAAATGGTTTCAAAGTGCTTCAGGGTGGTAATTTATGAACTCCTAATTGATTTTTTTCAGTCTTGGTTTGGCAGAGTTGGGCCTCCCGGAAACCGTGAGGAGGCTGGAGGGCCACATGCAGCTTCCTTCCCAGACAAGGGGGCCGGCCGGGGTTGCCTTGACCTCCACGACCAGCCCCACAGGGGAGAGGAGGCTGTGGTACAGGGACCGCAAGAGCCTCTGACCGAGCAGTGGTGGTGTAAACGCTGCAGGCGGTTACACAGCTCATGAATTCAGGAATAGCTGGCCTTTTAGCCCCTCTCTTTCAAGGGTCACTTCCCATTATGTGCCACCTCAAAATGTGAGGCTTCCTCGTGATGGGGGAAGATGTGGGGGTAGACTGTGGGGGTGCAGCTCTCACCATGGTCTCACCCCACCCACTTGCCATCCGCACCACTCTCACTCACTGGGTCCACCTCTCTGTGCTGTGCAGAGGAGGCTTTAGGCCGTGTGAAGGCTGTAGGCCAAGCTCCCACCTCTTACAGTTGCTAACACTGTGTTAGGAGCTAAGTTCTGAGCCCAGAACGCGTTAGGAATAGGGGTAGAGCTGGGGGCCAAAGGTCTCTTGGGGGGTAGTCGTGGCAGACAGGATGGGGCATTAATACGTCTGAACATCCTCCTCTGGGTGATGGGGCTCCTTTGCTCATGGGTGAGCAAAAAAAAGCTCACATAAAAGCAGAGCTTTGGGGAGGAGGAGAAAGGTCTCTCTCCAATTTGTTAATATCTGGTGCCCATGCCAGGCTGCGATGAGACTTGATCCCCTATTTGCTGTGGAAGTGGTGGGTCCAGAACCATGGAGGGTCACCTGCCCTGGAGTCAGGCTGGAGGGGACGCACAGAGCTCTGCCTCCTGACACCAGGACCTGGAGTGGCCTTGTGCAGGCGGGAGTTCAGGCAACGAGGGAAGTGGGTGAGGTGTCCCCCACCCCCACCTCACGGAGGGCCACCTGAGCACAGTGGCTACGTGGCCAGGCTCTGAGGCACACTGGCCTCGCTGTGGTCTGGGCTGTGTGATTCTGGAAAAGCTACTCCAAGGCTTTGTGTCTCAGTGTGCTTATCTGAAGTGAAGGTGACAAGGCACATCCCTCCCCGGGCTGCTGCGGTCCAAGTAGTAGGTACATGGCCATGTGACTACCTAGAAGACAGGCTCTCTGAGCTGCGCCTCACATGTGGCCAGCCAGGACCCCTTGCCAACTCACAGGGTTGCAGTGTCTGGAGAAGGCCAGCCCTGGCTCCAGGGAGTGCAAGCTGCCCCCTCCCCAAGTGGACTCAGCTGGGCGTCACCAGGGTGACAGGAAACACAACTAAGCCCCCGGCCTCAGGGTCCCCTCTGCCCCTTGTCCCCTGTGAGGCTGTCAGCAGCCACTGGAAATCCACCCTCAGTTAGGACTCAGGGTCCCCTCCAGTCCAGTGCCACCCTAGGACCGACATGCCCCCAGCAAGGGCTTCCAGCTCGTCAGATAGTGGAGGGCCATCGCCCCAACCCCCCAGCATGGATCTGTTTTTGCCCCTGAAGAGTCCCTGACCTCCCCCTGACTCCTCAGACCCTCTCCCACGTCCCACCTCCCCCTCCAGGCCCAAGCTTGTTCCCCTGTACAGGATTCAGCTCAGAAGCCCTTTACGTGCTGTTGGCAAATGTCATTTGGTGGGAACAAAATGCTTCTGTTGTGAAGAAGACAAAGACGAGGTCACGATGGAAGGTTCAGGGCATAAGAACACAGACCGAGTACAGAGCCCCTCAGATGCTGGGCCTTTAGTGGGGCGGCTTCTCCACACACACACCTTGCACCTTCCCCCATCTTACTTGAAGTGTTTCCCCTTGGAATGTTCTCAGATTTCCTCAACACTCAGAGTCCCCCACTCCCAACTCTTGGGTCCAGGCCCGTGAGGGGCCACTAGGGCCACAGAACAAGGGCCCAGGGTCTAATGGGAGAGCCTTGGTCTGAGATACAGGACATGGTCCCACCTTCCTGCCTATAGGCGCTGGTGTCTTGGTCCAGAGGCCAAGTCCCTCAGTGACCCAGTCTCCTCGTCTCTACCAGAGCAATCATCCCCAACCCCACCCTCCCACCAGGACAAGAAAAAGCTTCAAAAATAACCACTCTGTCCAAATGATGTTTAGGATTACCGAGGACACAGGAAGCGTTCTCATCCACAGGGTTTGAGGACTTAGTTGTAATTTGTGCTGCCCCACGCTTGATGTGAGTCACCATGGGTGTCTCCATTTCCCTCCCCCCCACCTCCTGCTGAGGTTTTTTTCCCCTCTACTGGCTAAATGGATAAATGCAGAACCTTGCTGGAATATGATATGTGAGGCAATGCATCCAGTGCCTCAGAAGGGCCCGATGAGATTTAACCCACCCTATTATCCTTTAGAAATGGTCATTCAACTGGAAGCTTAGATTTAGAGGAAGAGAAGTGGAGAAAATTTCTTGGGAGTCTTTAGGGAAAGACGGAGCAAGAAGCCTGTCAAACTGAGAAGATGTCAGCTGGTGTCTGCTGTTCCAGAGACCAGGTGGAAAGGGGTCCTCTGATCCCCACACCCGGGACCCCAAAGAACACTCGACTGAACCCAAGAGATGCCAGTCTCCCCACCAGAGGGCCTTACCTGTGCGTACTGGGTCCTGGCCGGGTCAGGAGGCGCTGGTCCGTGGGGCGTGTGGCGGCCGCACACCCAGCCACTCTGGCATCCAAGAGCCTATTTTTAGGGTCAGATCTGCTGACGCTGACCTTGTGTTCTGCCCAGTCTGTGAGGAGACCTGTGGCATCTGCTTGCAAAATGATTTGCCAGTGTGACCTGAAACCCTTGACTTTGGGAGTCCTGTACCTGGAGCATACACGCTTGTCCCCAGCCCAGCCACGGAGGCGGGACACATGGCCACTAACGCGGGGACAGGCAGGGGGATTTCCTGGCTTTGTTTTCTTGGGATGGATGAGGCCAGGTGCCTGCGGGGCCCTGCCTGGGGCTCTGTCCTGGAGCAGCTGGAATGGGGGTGTTTTGCAAGCTGGCACAGTGCCTGTGCAAGGGCAGGGGGCCTCCAGCCTGGAGAACTCTTCACTCCAGTATTTTCTGGGAGTTTGTGGAGCTGTCTCTGAGGAGTGAATGGAATGGTTGCCACATCATGCAGGGTGATCAGTGAACCACATCCATCTTCCAGAGAAACTGGGAGCTTGGGTTCATTTGCATTGTATCCCTTCTTGTGAGACCTTCTGCAGGTGTCCAACCCGCGTCTGGGCTTCAGTGGGGAAAATAATCATAATGCCACCCTCTTATGTTGTAATGAGAGTTACATGAAATACAGTGTGGAAAGTATATAGCCAGTGCCTGATACATGCTAAACATTTTAAAAATACTGGATGGTATTAGGAGGCCAAAAATATTCCCAATTCAACAGTCATTCCCAGATCTCTCTTCTTAGCGATTCCTTCTCTCAGCCTCCCATCTCTTTGGCCCAGCCTTCTTTGCTCCTGGGACCCCACCACCACCCCTACTGCTATGGTCCTCTTTTTTAGGGCTGCAGGGGTCGGGGAATAGTCCTGTCCAGGCTCCTCTATTTTTTTGGTAAAATCATTCCGAGGCTTCCTATAGTTCCTTTTAATGAGTGACTTGATTTTCCATCCTTTCCCATCCTGTCACCCTTTTTTGTGCATCCTTCAGTGTGTGACGGAGAAGGCAATGGCACCCCACTCCAGTACTCCTGCCTGGAAAATCCCAGGGATGGAGGAGCCTGGAAGGCTGCAGTCCATGGGGTTGCTAGAGTCGGACACGACTGAGCGACTTCACTTTCACTTTTCACTTTCACTCACTGGAGAAGGAAATGGCAACCCACTCCAGTGTTCTTGCCTTGAGAATCCCAGGGACGGGGGAGTCTGGTGGGCTGCCATCTATGGGCTCATACAGAGTCGGACACGACTGAAGTGACTTAGCAGCAGCAGCAGTGTGTGAAGGATTAGGGGGAGTGGGTAGGGGGTCCCCAGTCTCTCTACATCCTTCACTTAGTAGGGTCTTCTTATGTTGGGGTCATTATATTGCCCTCTACAACTTTGTATTCAGCAAACCAAAACACAATTCGCATGTTTAATGACTGCCAATTTCATTTAGAGCGATTATCTCTTCTAGTATTTTTCATTGCGAAACTGCTAAGAAAGATTTTGCTTTTATTGATTTCTTGGTGCAGAGAATATGCACAAGGCAGAGTACTCAGGATCTAAGCGTACAGGGTGTATTAAGGAGGTCCAGCTGTCAGGGTCCACATGTCCCTGCTGTCACGTGCTGGAGGCAGAGGCCCTTCTGCAATTGCACTAAGAACTGGAGAAGTCAGAGATGCTGAAACTAACTGAAGCTGAAGAAAGGTTTCCATCTAGCTGGGAGCCTGGGGGGCCAGTCCCAGCCTCAGTCCCAAACCCAGCCCAAGTTAAGGGCTGAGCTGAGCGGGCAAAAATCAAATAGCTAAAGACATCTGGGATGGATAGAGAGATAGGTAACCATCAACAGGGCAAGGTAGTATTTCACACTGTCTAGAAGGATGGCCAAGGAAAGATTGATATGTGTTGCTGGATTATCACCTCCACTAGACTAGCCCCTAAATGCTGTGATCAGAAGACTGGTGACTCTCTCCCCACACCCTACCTGTTGCCAATCCTTCACACATTAAAGGATGCCCAAAGGAGAGTGACAAGGGTGGGGAAGAGTGGAAACCACGTAATTAATTATGAGAAACTATAGGAAGCCCTGGGAAAAGTTTATTAGAAAAGAGTAGTGGTAGTAGGGGACACCTGCTCCATCTTTTAGTTAGCTGAAGGGCTCACCTGTGAGAAAAGACCGCCTTCTCTGCACAGCTCTCAGGGCAGAATTCAGGCTGTGGGTGAATGCTCCAGGATCTGCCTAGTGTGGACACAGCACACATACCATTATGCCAGGATGGGAACAAGCCAGGTGACCATCGGCTGGACTCAGAGATGTCTCTAACTGTTTAAGATTCCGAGGCTAATCCACCAGGATTCTGTGCAACAGCATGCCGCCCTAGTGCAGGCAAAGTGTGATCTGTAGAAACAGCTGTTGTTTTCATTGTAGCTTCTTAGGAACTTAACGTACATATGGCAGCACTTGACATAGGTTTCCTCCCAAAGCCACTGCCTTCTCTGACTCAAGTGATTTTATTAGCAAATTCCTTTCCCCCAGAATCTCCCTCTACTTTCTCCATTTTCACATACAGGTAGACACTACTCTGGATCAGAATTTCACTTATGCGCAGTGGCAAGGTATGGTAGGCAGAATACACACACAGTCACACTCATGCACACACCCACAAAGGTGTCCACATCCTAATGCCTGGAACCTGTGAATATGTTACAAGGCAGAGGGGAATAAAGGTTGCAGGTGGAATTAAGAGTGCCAATCACGAGATCTTTGAATAGGGAGAGTACTCTGTATCACCCAGGTGGGCCTGATGTAATCAGAGTGTCTCTTCAAAGTGGGAGAGAGAGGCTGAAAAAGGGAGTTGAGTCCTTGTGAGAAGGACTCAGCTTCCTGTTACCAGCTTTGGAGATGGAGGAAGGGGCCACAAACTAAAGAACAGCCTCTGGAAGCTGGAAAAGGCAATGGATTCTCCCTTAGAATCTGCCCAAGGAATGTAGTTCTGCCCATGCCTTGAGGTAGCCCAGTGAGACCCACATCAGGCTTCTGACTCCAGGACTGTATGAAGATCAGTGTTGCTTTGAGCCACTCAGTTTGAGGTGGCTTGCTATAGCAGCAGCAGCAGGAAAACTAGTATGTGATATTTGACTACTACCTGACTTTTCTGGGTTGAAAAGATCCAGAGGGTTCTGTGCTCTGTGGACACCAGAGTTTATGCGGATGCTGAATCCAGCCAGAGCCCAGGGAGAGGGTGCCCTCCCAGATGGAGCCCAGAGGGCCAAGGCCATATCTCAGCAGCACACGGGTGTAGTCTGATGGCTCGAGGTCCTCTGCTGTCCACAGTGGTCTTTCTTCTTTTGTGTTAAGAAGAAAGGCAAACGGACTGAGGCCTGTGTTCTGCAGCCCGCCCAGAGCCCTCCACGGCATCTCCAAGGACCGCTGTCCTCTGGAAGGAGTCCAGGTAGGACAGCTCTCGTTTCTCTGGGGCAGTGTCCCCGCAGCCTTTTTGCCTCTCCACCTCACTGGCACGTGTCGCCTTCCTCTCCTCCAGCCTCACCCCAAGCTCGACTCCATGCTCTTCTGTTCTTCCTCCAAAGCACCACCCACCCAGCTCCACTGCGTGTGGCAGAGGGGGCCACAGCACAGAGCAGGAGACAATTCCAGATTCCATGTCTGAGCTCCTCAGTCTTAGGAAGTTGTTGGCTGGGCCCCACTCCCAGGGAATGTCTCCCTCTTGAGACATCCGTCCCTGTGCCTGCCATGTTCACGAGGCTCCTCGCTGTGTGCACAGTTGTCGCAGCTTTCCTTTCCTTCCCTCCTGGGCCTCTCCCTCTCTCCTCCAGAGCTCCCTCAGGAACCTCCCAGATTCCTGCTCTCCAGTGATTATGCTGAGCACATCAGCTCCCTCTTAGTCTCAGCCTTCCAAGCAGAATAAGCTAGGGGCCTCCCTTTCTTATCAAAAAGCCCACCATGGCATTTTCCCGGATAAGTCACTGTCACCCATCTGAGAGAGGAGTTTTTTTTTTGACTCCCCTAGACAGTATCATCCACAGACCCTGGAAGAAGGAGCCCTTCGCTGAGCTTCTTTCTTAGAGATCCCCACCTCTGTCTCTCTCTCTGTGTCACACACACACACGCACACGCACACGCACACGTATTGAGATGCTGCTGAGCACTCATTTGAATGGCTAAAAACAAGCAAGAAGCTGCCAGTGCCAAACCTGGGTAGGAATGTTGGGGATCGCAGTGACCGTTCTGTGTGTTGGTCATAGTGGTGATGACGCAACCGTACGAATTTGTCAGTAAAAAGGCAGAGTGAACTTTGCTGCATGTAAGTTTAAAAATTAAAAAGGATGTGGGCAACTCATTCACCCAGGGTCTGGCTCTTCTCACAGGCACCTAGTGACCCGTAACTCCATCCGCTTTTGCGATTAACACCATTTAGGCCACAGAGAATGTGCTTGCCCTTCCCTTACTCAGTGTCCTCGGAATGAGAAGTGACTGAGTCTGAATTCCTTGAAGGTTGGTGGGTTGTGTCACTGCTAGCTCGGGGTCCCAGAGAGGACTGGAGCCGGGAAAGCGGGACGGCTTATCCTGCTGAATCAGGCGTCGGCTCAGCAAGCACACGGACCTGGAGGTGCTGAGCACCCGTGGTGTCTGCGTTCTGCTCCAGGGCTCTGGAGGTGACCTGGCATTAGTGTGGTATTCCCAACAGTCACACAACAGCTGAGGGATATTTTGGTGTGTTAAACAATTCATAGACTTCTTTAAAGCATATATATTATATGCAGGTCTAGATGTACTGTGAAGCGAAATGCCACTTCTTTACATTGACTACTAGAATCATCCGTCATTTTGTTTTTGTAACAGTTGTTTATATAAGATTTAACAAAGCTTTCAGAGAATTGAGTTAAGATTTGGGGGTTTATTTAGATTGTTTTGATTTAAAACTTTGATATCCAACAATTATATATTCCTTTTTACTTTTAATAGAAACTTTGAATGTTTTTTTAAAAAGAACTCTTTTAAAAATACACGTGGAGATGTTTCCCATGTTTTATTTTCATTTAATTTGCATTTTGATAAAAATTTCTTCGTTCACTTTGAATTGTCCCTTTTATTTTATTCTTCAGATCAGCACTGTTTAAAAGATATATAATGCAAAGCCATGTTTGCAACTTAAAATTTTCTAGGGGGAGTTCCCCATGGTCCAGTGATTAGTATTTGGTTCTTTTACTGTCACGGCCCTGGGTTCAATCCCTATTCGCAACTCAGCCAAAAAAAATTTTTTTCTAGTAGCCACATTAAGGAGTAGAAAGAAACAGGTGAAATTAATTTTAATAATGTATTTTATTTAACCACACCTCAAATATTACAGTGTCGATATGTAATTGGTATGAAAATTATTGAGATATTTGACATGCTTTTTTCTATATGAAATCTTTGAAATCTGAGTATCTTACACTTATAACACATCTCATCTTGGACCAGTCACATTTCAAGTGCTCAACAGCCCAAGGGGCCGGGGGCTCCCATACAGGGCAGCCCGGGCCACTGAGAGTGAGACAAGACCTTGTGCTGACGGGAATCACAATGGGGGTTTCCATCCATCCAGGCCTGACCCACCTCCTTCCAGCCCAGGTTGTCCCCGGTGTGTGGTGCCTTGAAGGCTTCTGTGACTCTCCGGGGAGCTTGCTGGCAGCCAGCAGGGCCATGTGTACTGTGGCGTTATCACTCTTGACTTTGATGACCTAGCGATGTGAAGACTTGGTGTTTGGAGAGAAGACCTAAGAGCTGAGGATGTTTCTCTGAAATTGATACCTCTGTTTATCTGCCTGGCTGTCAAAATACTGGGAGTGCCTGCTGCCAGCCTCCTCCTGGGGGGCTCTGGAGCCCTGAGGACCCAGGGCATGGGCTGTAGGTCAGGGTCCCCCCCAACCCCCCCTTTTCCAGACGACTGCTGTTTGAGCCCTGCTTGAGTCTGTCAGTGATCTCAGCAAATGGGTAAATTGCGTCTCTATTAGCACCTCTGTCTGCATGCCAGGACTTGTTTATTTTACAGATAGATGACTGTTTCCTCTTCACGGCCTGTTAGTGTGTCAAAGTAACATTGATGAGGCTTGACAGTGTGATTATTCATGTGTGGGAGGCAGGAGAGTGGAGGAGGAAAGGGCATGTGCTTGTGAAACAGGACTTGGATTCAAATCCTGTCTCGGCCACAACTCTGAGCTGGTACAAGTCCCTTTGCTTCCTTGAGCCTGTACATTGTATCTAATAACACGGTTTACCTATGGGGTTACCATGCAGATTAAATAAAATGATGCATATGAAGCCCTTGGCTTGGATGAAGCAAACATTATACACTAGCCATTGCTGTTCTCATTCTCCCTCAACTCTGGTTAATTGTTTTTATCTCCCACTGGATAGGTTAAGAAGCCCCTCAGTTCAGTTCAGTCGCTAAGTTGTGTCCGACTCTTTGCGACCCTGTGAATCGCAGCACGCCAGGCCTCCTTGTCCATCACCAACTCCCGGAGTTCACTCAGATTCACATCCATTGAGTCAGTGATGCCATCCAACCATCTCATCCTCTGTCGTCCCCTTCTCCTCCTGTCCCCAGTCCCTCCCAGCATCAGAGGCTTTTCCAATGAGTCAACTCTTCGCATGAGGTGGCCAAAGTACTGGAGTTTCAGCTTTAGCATCATTCCTTCCAAAGAAATCCCAGGGCTGATCTCCTTCAGAATGGACTGGTTGGATCTCCTTACAGTCCAAGGGACTCTCAAGAGTCTTCTCCAACACCACAGTTCAAAAGCATCAATTCTTTGGCACTCAGCCTTCTTCACAGTCCAACTCTCCCATCCATACATGACCACTGGAAAAACCATAGCTTTGACTAGATGGACCTTTGTTGACAAAGTAATGTCTCTGCTTTTCAACATGCTGTCTAGGTTGGTCATAACTTTCCTTCCAAGGAGTAAGCGTCTTTTAATTTCATGGCTGCAGTCATCCTCTGCAGTGATTTTGGAGCCCCAAGAAATAAAATCCGACACTGTTTCCACTGTTTCCCCATCTATTTCCCGTGAAGTGATGGGACCAGATGCCATGATCTTCGTTTTCTGAATGTTGAGCTTTAAGCCAACTTTTTCACTCTCCACTTTCACTTTCATCAAGAGGCTTTTGAGTTCCTCTTCACTTTCTGCCATAAGGGTGGTGTCATCTGCATATCTGAGGCTATTGATATTTCTCCTGGCAATCTTGATTCCAGCTTGTGCTTCTTCCATTCCAGCGTTTCTCCTGATATACTCTGCATATAAGTTAAATAAGCAGGGTGACAATATTCAGCCTTGACATACTCCTTTTCCTATTTGGAGCCAGTTCTGTTGCTCCATGTCCAGTTCTAACTGTTGCTTCCTGACCTGCATATAGGTTTCTCAAGAGGCCCCTGCTGCTGCTACCGCTAAGTCGCTTCAGTCATGTCCGACTTTGTGGGACCCCAGAGACAGCAGCCCCTAGAGAGGATTAAATGAACATTTAATCCTAATAAACCATTAGGTTGGGAGCTGAAACGCCCCCTGTGTGCTTCACTTATTTATTGAAGTGATGCCCTACTCTGAGTCCAGGCCCTGTCCTTGGAGCAGGAAACCAGGGCCTGCCCTGGATGAGCTCATTGCCCAGCGGAAAAACAGAAACCTCTGAACACACACCAGCAGCAGGAGAGGCGAGGGCTGTGATGGGGGTGCACAAGGGACTGAGGTTGCCCAGAAGAGCTGAGAAACTCAGTACAGATGCTCCGAGAAGGCCAGCCTTGGCACTGGGGGAAGAAGGCTAGGTGGGAGCATCTGTGGTAATGTACCGGTCATCCGTGAACCCAGTAGGCACTCAACAAACACTCGCTGCACAGAGAGTGCTATTACTCCAGACTGTCATCGACGTTTTCAGTTCAGTGCCAACCCACGAAAGTGTAGTTATGACAGGTATCTTGTGCCAATTCCAGTTAGATTCGGGGCCATTGTCTGGGATAGGAAAATACACACAGACACCCATGTATCAATATATAAACATATGCACACACATGTATATACAAGTATAAATACGCACACCCGTATATATACACATAGATACACATGTAGACATATGTTAATATATGGGGGCTCCCCCGCTGGCTCAGTGAGTAAAGAATCCGCCTGCAATGCAGGAGATGCAAGTTTGACCCCTGGGTTGGGAAGATGCCCTGGAGAAGGAAATGGCAACCCACTCCAGTATTCCTGACTTGGAAATTCCATGGGTGAAGGAGCCTAGTGGGCCTACAAAGTCCATGGGGTCACAAAGATTCGGACAAGTTTAGCGACTAAACCACCACCACCACATATATCTATAAGCTGAACTGAGCTGAGTTTTAGGGAGGGGTTGACTCTGACACATTGTGTGCAGTGGACCTTTAGTCACAGGCTGAAAAGGGGCAGAATTCACCAGGGAGAGTTTAGAGAAAGAGATATCAATGAAGGGACTGCATACAGAGTGTGAGTAGGGTTAAGGGAACAAGCCAGGGATGCTGAAGCAGCCAGGCAGTAGAAAGCCATGGGCTACAGATGTGCCCGTGACCCAGCTTCCACCAGGCAGACGAGAACAACACTCTCAGGGCTGGCAGAGCAGTGAGGTGGAAGGCACCGGGGTCCCTGCATGACCCCTTGGAGCTGAGTCCCCTAACCAATCTGGACTGCCCACCTACCTTTGAACAGTGACACCAGAGAGAAATAAACAGTTACTTAAGTCACTGTGCTTTGGACTCTCTCACAGTAACCTAGCCTGGACCCTAATGCTTTGAACAGCTAGTGTGGTTACACCAGAGTGAAGAAGAATGAGAATGTTGGCATACGAGCGCCTGTAACCATGGGCCTTGTGGTCATGGTAAGGAGTTTGGGTTTTATGCCAGGGAGGATGCATACATGATTTGATGTGCATTTTAAGAACATTTTGACCGGTATGTGGGGAATAGAATGTGGTGAACAAGTATTATACCCGGGAGGGGTCTGCTCTGGTGGTTCAGGGAAGAGATGCTGGTGCCTTACGGGCTCAAGGATGGTAGTGACAGGGTTCCTGAAAAGTTAGAGTCCTGGTATGTTTTGAGGGCTGATTGTAAAGAACTACCTGGTGATTTTGACTTTGAGGTATTTGTTGTGAAATGAAATGATATGAAGTACTTAATTAACACAGGCCTTAGCACATAGTGGGGCTGTTGTTTTAATAAAGGTTCTCTGACTGTGATGGTGTAACTTTTCCCTGCACAAGTTGCTGATGAATCTTAGGAAAGAAGCTCGTGTTTTCATAAGCAACTTCACTACTTTGGTGTCTGGTCACACAGTCTCAAACTTGTCCTTGAGGCCAGTTCTCGAGGGGCATCAGGTGTGCCCAGGGCCTGAAGAGACCCTCACTGCCACAGTCAGTCTGGCTTAGAGCGGGTGGAAAATTCACACACACTCCCTTCCCAGAGCACCTCTCACGTGCTGGGCAGAGTTCTACAAGTGGAGGGAAAGGTAACAGCAGGAGAGGCTGCGCCACCGTCGTCATGTTGCTGTTCTTCTTTCCTCTGGGATGTGCAAAGGAACTGAGGCCACTCTATTTATCTTTAGCTCTTCTAACCTTCCCTGCAAGCCCCCTCCCCACCTGCTGGGAATTTCAGACACTTAAATTTGCTAAATAATAACATCCCAGATTTCCAGTTAAAAGCTCAAACTCAGAATCCTCTTCTACTGTGCAAGCCAAACTGTGGATATATTGTAATATGGATTGTGGAGGTAGTACATCAGGGTTTGCTGCAAGAGCCATAAAGGTGGGGAGGGAGCCTTGATGCTGTGGGGCCCTTTGAGCCTGGCTGCTGCTCATGTCAGGCAAAATGTCCGCCTTCCAGAAAAAATAAGTAAAGAGCAAGGCACTCTCTATACCTTTCACTTCGTCCCCGGGACCCTGTCTTAGAGAATGGAGGTCACCGCTCCTGCCCCTCCTCTAGTACTTGTTCTCTCCAGTCACTCACTGCCTTTTTCTTTCTCACCGGAAAATCCTCTGGGCCTCCTCTTACTGGATTTGGCCTCTTTTTCCCATTTGTCAGGGGCTATAAAAGTGAAGTGACTTCCAGGTAGGGTTGACTGATTTACAAATACATTTTTATTTTAAGCATCTCCTCTGTGGGCTTCCCTAGTGGCCCAGTGGTAAAGAATCCACTGCCAATGCAGAAGACTTGGGTTCGATCCCTGGATTGGGAAAATCATCTGGAGAAGGAAATGGCAACCCATTCCAGTATTCTTGCCCGGGAAATCCCATGTACAGAGGAACCTGGCGGGCTGCAGTCCACAGGGGTCATAGAAGAGTCAGACATGACTTAAGAGACTAAACAATGAGAACAAATGTCCTCTACAATATTTGGGACATATTTATAATAAAAAATTATTTGTTGTTTATCTGAAATTCAGATTTAACTGGTGTCCTATATTTTATCTGGCAACCCTACTTCTAAGCAACTTGTTCATGGGGGAGATGATATAAAAGCACAGCCATTGAATATTTTCAAAATATTATGCCTGATATAAGGCTTTACTCCTGCTGGTCTCTTGGCTGGACAGACTGGCCTCTCATAAAGAGGGAGGCTGCCCCCCACCTCCTCTATAGCACGGGCTGTTCCCAGTTCCTCAGAGGAGCCCATTGTGTGTGTGCTGTATGGAGAAGGCAGGGGAGACCATAAAGCAACCAACTTTGGCTTCCTGCCCTCCCTCAGTCCCCTGCCCATCACACCAGGCAGGCTTCCCTGGGAAGTGGGTAGCCCCATCCTGCTGGCAAAGCTGTTGCTTATCTAGAACTTTTACGAGCGCATTTTTATTGAGTTGTAATTGGAAAAAAAAAAAAAACTCCAAGACATTCCAGATTTTTCTCATAAGCCTGCTTCAGGCATCTGTGTGTGTGTGTGTGTGTGTGTGTGTGTGTGTGTGTGTGTGTGAGACTGTGGGAAGCATTTAACTTTTCTCTCTTTTTCCCTAAGTTAAGGACCAGAATAAAGATGAACTGGGGGTCTGGAGAGCCTGTAAAACTCTTTTCATTAAGCAAAAATTCTAGTGTTTGGATAATGAGGGCTTTAGCTAAGAGGGCTGCATTTATCATTACAGTCTAATATCCTAATGTAAGTTTACAACAATATCTAAGAAACTTATATGTAATAGAATGCAGAGTCTCTTATATGTGTAAAACTCCTTGGCAAAAGTGTATAAATCATATACATTACTTAAAAGAATGAGAAAGTAAATCCAGATGATGGCCTCTTAGAAATGGGCTGGTGGTGACCACCTCACTGGGCCCCATCACTGTTCTGAGAAGCTAATGGAAAAAAAACTGCATCTCTCTTGGGGCCTGTGTGACCAGGCCTCCCTTCCCCAGCCAGGAAGGATGGAGATCCAGATATTCCTTCCCAAGGCCCCTGCCTTTCTCAGCAGGAAGGAAAGAAACACCAGCTTTTGTGGAGGACTTACTGTGTGCCAGGCACTGGGCTGCTCCCCTGTTTCCATCATCACAAGAGCCCTGTGCAGTGTGGCATCTGTCCTGCTTTTGCCCTTGAGGAATGTGAGGTTCAGAGCAGCTGACTGTCAGTCCAGGCTCACATAGCTGGTTAAAGGATGGAGTCTGAATGGAAACCCGTGTCCAAGGCTCCTGTTCTTCCTGCCGCCCCATTCCCACCCTGGGCCACTCAGCTCAGCAGTGGCAGTGTCTGTTATAATCTCCTTGTCTGGAGATGTATTGCTGCTTCTTGGGAGGCACAAAACCAGACGGAGAGTGAGAGGGGTAAGGCTAGCTCCTCCTGTGCAGTGGCTGTTTCTGCGACAGACCTGCCTCCACTGACCCATTGTCCTGCCCAACTCATTTTTTTCAGGGGATACCAAGGATCTGATGGAAATTCAGGAAGGAAATAGTTGAGGTTCTTTCAAGGACCCAAGGATAAACTCACTCTCCAGTGACCTCAGGGGTTCATTGTAAGAACACACTGGAAAACAAGGAATCTCCTGGAGAATGGGAGTATCTCCCAGAATACACCATAACTCCAGTGACCAGGTTTACGTGGGATCTCATCAACTGTCAGCTGCTCTTCATCAATGGCAGCCTCTTACATCAGACCAGTCCACAGGCCTCTGACTACCTGAGGGTCAGGAGAATAACAGTTAAGACCAGCTTGGCTGCAAGTAACAGAGCCTTGAAAAACAGGGGCTTAACCAAGACAAACATTTCTTTCTCTCTCATGTAAAGGGGGTGTGGAGGCAGTGGAGTCCAGGACTAGGAGGGATCCAGGCCAATCCCATTCTCACCCTTAAGTGGAACACACATTGCCCTTCAGGGAGACTTATCAGAAGTTCCACACAGTAATTCACTACATCTTATTGAATAGAACATAGTCACTTGGCCAAAGTTACCTACTAGGGAGGTTGAAAAACATTCTACTTTGGCTGGGTGCCACAGTAGAGCTTACTTGGTGGCTCAGATGGTAAAGTGTCTGTCTGCAATGCAGGAGACCCGGGTTTGATCCCTGGGTTGGGAAGATCTCCTGGAGAGGGAAATAGCAACCAACTCCAGAATTCTTGCCTGGAGAATCCCACAGACGGAGGAGCCTGGTGGGCTACATACAGTCCATGGGATGGCAAAGAGTCGGACATGACTGAGTGACTTCACTTTCACTTCAGTGGGTACATTGCCACCCAGCTAACAATTGAGGTTCTTCACCAAAATAAAAGGGGAGGATGGACATGGGGAACAAATTGAAGGCTGTGCCCAGGTGCCCATCCTGGTGCAACCGTCTACGGCTAGGACAGCAGAGCCGTAGAGTCATATGGTACAGAGTGTGTGACACCAGGAGTCCCTCGGAACGAGGCACTGAAGTGAGGGGATCTTTCATGGGCTGTACAGAGTGCTGTCTGTGTGGGATGGTCTATGAGGGGCCGTGAGAGCCCCTCCACCTCACCCCAAGTTTCCGCTTTGTAGTCCTGCCTGCAAGTTCAACAGTCAAGTGAAGATGTGCCTCGCTAGCACCCTTGTGATCCTGGGGAAATTAACCTGCCCTCAGTTCTTTATACACACGTGTATTTTCTCATGTCTGCTTAACGTGCAACCCTCTGCCGTAGTTGCTTCCAGAATCAGGAGGCTCTAGCAGTCAACAGCACTAAGCTAGATCCCTGGGAGGCTTGAAAACTAGTCTGATGGAGTCCTAGTTATGGGTCCCAGGAACCCCAGTGTGGCTCTAGAGGGTGTAGGAGACAGAGTCATACCTGCCCAGGGCTGTAAAAGGGTAAGTGTTTCAAGGGATGGGCTGATGGAAGGCTCTGAAGTAGGGGCTGGGATGCAGGAAATCTCAGAGGAGGGGAGATTCTAGCAACTCCCCAGGAGAGAGGGCCAGGTTAACCAGACATCAGCGAGCTCAAGGAACATGGATAAAGAGATTAGTGCAGAAACCTGAGGGCATAACCTGAGAAGAACTGAGTGATCTGAGAAGAACTGAGTGATCTGGGGAAAGGGACAACACTGGTAGCCCATTCCTCCTGCCTGCCAGGGACGGGGGAGCAGGGCAGCTAGCGGTAGGGTGGGGTATTTCCCTTTGAGTTTTCTTCAAACCAGGTTTCCCTGAGGCCCCAGGACTACAGAGTTCATACTGTAGCTGCCCTGGGGAGGAAGTGGAGGAAGCAGGTGTCAAGGCCAGGCTGTGAACCAGAAGCCAGCAGACCCACAGGGGCCTCCTGGGGGCCAGGAAGTCAGCAGGAGTGCGTTTGCCTGGAAGTTAGGTAGCTGTAGCTTAGAACAGAGCTTGAGAGAGGAGGGGGATGTTCTATTCCTGGCAGCCTCCCCACTTTGTCCACCCCAAAGCCTTTACCAACAGCATTCCCCCGGGCCTCTAACCATCCTCTGCTCTCCAGTGGGGCTCTTGGCAGAGAGAAGCCAGGGCTTCACTGTCATCTGTCCTCCCTGTACTGTGACGCTGCCTTCATGCACCCAGCACCTGGGTGGATTGATGTGACTGCTCTGTCCTTTTTCCATTCACCCGTTCCTCCGGAGGCTGATTTAGCGCTTAACAGCTGGGATTTCTGGTCAGACTGGCTCTGCTGCTGTTGACCTGTTGACGAGTAAGAAACTACCCCAAGCATTTGTGGCTTGAGAGCATTTTGTTTTATCTCATGATTTTGCGGGTCCTTAATTCAGGCAGGGTCAAGTGGACTGTTCTTCTGTTCCACGTGGCACTGACACCTATTCCAAATGGTATCCAGTTGGCAAGTGTGCTGATCTGAAGGGTCCAAGAGGAGGTCACTGTAAGGTCTGGGGTCTCGGCTGGAAGGCTGGACTCAGCAGGGCCGGTCAACCAGTTCCCCTATACATGGCTGCTCCAGCCTCATGGCCTTGGGGGAGTCAGACGTCTTGTGGGGTAGCTTGGGGCTCCCAAAGAGAGTGTTCCTAGAGCTCCGGGCAGAAGTTTGTGAGGCACCTTACGACCCAGCCTTAGAAGTCCCAGAACATACCACTTCTGCCCCAAATTCCATTGGCAAGCAAGTCACTAAAGACCAACGCAGAACGAAGGCTCAGAAAGTGTTTAAGAAAATAGCTTGCTGACTGAGTTTGTAGTATGATTCTACCACTGCTAGCTAAGTGACCTTGAGAAAGTTTGCTTAAACTCTCTTTGAACCTCAGTTTTCACATCTGTAATATGGGAATATTAAAAATAGTATCTACTGCTATGGCTTATAAGAATTAACTGATTATATATATCTCACAGGGGGCTTCCCTGGTGGTTCAGATGGTAAAGCATCTGCCTGCAATGCAGGAGACCCGGGTTCGATTCCTGGGTTGGGAAGGTCCCCTGGAGAAGGAAATGGCAATCCACTCCAGCACCCTTGCCTAGAAAATCCCATGGACGGAGGAGCCTGATAGGCTACAGTCCATGGGGTCACAAAGAGTCGGACACGACTGAGCGACTTCACCGTATCTCATATCAGTGCCTGCTCTGGGAACGCCTACTCATGATCACCAGTATCTGCAGTTTCCTTTTGTTCTTGGGCACCCTGCTAGACCACGTTTCCCAGCCGCTTCTGCACCCAGGTGTGACGTGACTGGGTTCTGGCCCTGGGAACTAGAGGGGAAGTGATCTACATCCTCCCTTCTTGCTGCCGCTTCCACCCATCAACTTGTGTTCTGAGAGATAAACTTTGTTGGTCAGAGCCACAAGCCTGCTTAATGCTCAGGTTAAGCTGCTCAAAGTTAGCTGCTATCTGTCTTAACCTCTCTGCATTGATGTTCTTGTCTGTAAAATGGGGTGATAATTGGACTTACCTCATAGGGTTGTGAGGATTAAATGAAATGTATAGTTGACCTTTGAACAAGGGGGTTAGGGCCACAGACCCTCCCACAGAGTTGAAAATTCATGTATATAACTTATTACAGTTGGCTCTCCTAATACACAGTTCCTCTGTTTCCATGGTTCCTCCAGATCTGTATCACTGATTTACATTGGTGGATTCAACCAACCATATATCGTGTGGTACTAAAGTATTTACTCTTGGAAACAACCTGTCTATAAATGGACTTAAGCAGTTCAAACCTGTGTTCCTCAAGAGTCCGTTGTATAGTTTGACTGACGGGCCTAGCTTCCCTTTGATCATAGTTATTTCATCTAAACCCTATAAACTGGTCATGATTACCTTTTTTCTTGATGCAAGATAAGCCATAATCAAGCCTCTTGAAGGTTTTCAAAAGATAACATGAATTTGCAGTATTTTAGGCCTAAAACAAATAATGGGCTTCCCTAATAGTCCAGTTGGTAACGAATCTGCCTGCAGTGCAGGATACCCCGGTTTGACTCCTGGGTTGGGAAGATCTGCTGGAGAAGGGATAGGCTATCCACTCGAGTGTTTTGGCCTTTCCTTATGGCTCAGCTGGTAAAGAATCCGCCTGCAATGTGTTCGATTCCTGGGTTGGGAAGATCCCCTGGAGAAGGGAAAGGCTACCCACTCCAATATTCTGGCCTAAAGAATTCCATGGACTGAGTGACTTTCACTTTTTTCAAAGCAAATAATAACAGCATCATTTAAATACAGAATATTTCCTAAAACCCATTTGCTGGTGGGTTTTAAATATAGAGAATCGGTTGTTTCTCATTTTAAAAGTTTAGTCAATTTATATTTTTTAACTAGGAAATAGTTTAAAAATACCAAAAAAAGGAAAACCAGATATCTGTACTCCCACAACTCAATATTGTCAAATTTTAACATTTTGCCATATTTAATTTCTGTTTTTTTCCTAAAGAAATAAAACATGATGATGAAACTGAAAAAAAAAGATAGGTAATGTATCTAATATACTCAGCATAGTACCTGGCATACACAAAGCATTCAGTACTTGTCAACAAATTGTAAAAACTTTTTATTTCTTAGCTACCCTTCAAGCAGCTTCCTCTAATGTTAACTTCTTATATAACCACAGTCCAAGTTCATGGTCTTAACAACACCTCACTTCTTTCACGAGCCTGCTCCATAGAACAGGAGGAGCAGATGCTTTATCACAGACTTTCTGGGCCAAGTGTGGCAGCAGGAAGGCTTCCTGGTGGAGCTGCCAATCTGGAGCTCAACCTCTGTTTCCTCGGGTGCTCTGGGGCATGTTTTTCTTTCCCTGCCTTCTTCACCCCATATGCCCAGAATCTGAGTCCAACCCTTAGAGCCCCAAGAAGGTAACCTGCAGAAACAAACGCCCCAGGCCCAGGCTACGGCTCTGTTCCAGATTCAAGGTACTCCACCCAGCCAGCAAGGGCCAGCTGCCCACAGTTATAGACCCGGATGTTGATTTAGAGACTAGTTTCTGGAGCCACTATTTTGGATCCTGCTGACCATGCACGAGCAGGAAATAGCAACAAGGGCTGAGCTGTCAGGCAGAGCAAGGGGATCCAAGGGAATTGGGGGTGGGCAGGCTGGGCTATGGGGCAAGGATTAGCTTTGTCTGCTCTGGAGAATTATAGGCCTCACTAACCCAAGGGAAAAGCCGAGAGGTTCTCCATCCTGCCTGGTTGGGCGCAGACTTCTGCTGGGACATGTGTTTACCTTTTGGAAGAGGCCCAGAGAGCACCTGAGGCAGCCAGCTGGGACTAGGAACCACTGCTGCGGGGAGGAGAACGGGAGCTGCTGGGCAGCACCTGTCCTTCGCGGCTAGAACCCAGAGATCCTGGATCCGGCAGGCAACATCCAGCCTCATTTTAGCTTCTCTGAGCCTAAGTTTGTTCATCTGTAAAATGGGGATATTAAGTCTCTATGACCCAGAGAGGGTGGTACATGTTTGTACGGTTCATAAATTGCAGGAGTGAGTGGGTCCTAAAACACATCCTGTGCTCGGCTCCCTGAGTTGAGCACCATGACTTGGAAATAGGTCTACTGGTTTGTTCAGAGGTGACTCTCTTTTTTGATTTGCAACAAAGGAAAAGGACTTGCCCTCTGAAAATAGAGCAGATGGCAGCGAAGGATACAGACTCCTTAAGCCCCCAGGAGAGGGTCGGGCTGTCCCCAGAAAGCCTTGGCAGGGGAGCAAAGAGAGATGTCATGGGTGGCCCAAGGAGACAAGATGAGCTGGGAAGAGGGTGTCAGGGTGACCAAATGGTGAGATGCCGTGGCAGGTGGGGCTGGGAGGAGAGGAGGTCCCCTATGGAGGCAGGCCCAGTCCTGGGGCCAGGTGGGGAGCCACTCCCCCTGGTGGCCCCCGTAGAGAGGGCACAGTAACACAGAACCCTCCCTGAAGGTAGGGTTACAGCCAGAGAGGGTGGGAGTCTTGGGGTCCTTGAGCCCAGAGAAAGCCTGCTGAGAGGCTGCCAGCTGGAAAAGAATGACAGAGTTCCGGGCACTTACAATTCAGATGACGGGTGATACACAAGGGGTAGATGGACATTTTGGTAGCTTGAGAGAGAACACTTCACTGAGGTTTGCAGGGTCCAGGGGGCTCCCCAGAAGTGACATCTAAACTGAGACATCTCAAAGAGACCCCAGTGAAAACGTGTGAGGATGTGCTTTCAGGCGGTGTAACCTGAAGCATGTATAAAGCACCAAGAGGTAAGAGAGTGGAACATTTCTGGAAAGTGCAGGTGGATTTAGCATTTCTTAATTACACAGCATGTATGGGAACAGAATTAGAGAAATGTCTGGAGACGTGAGAAATTCTCAGAAAATGAAGAATCTTTATACTTTGTCAAGTTGTCTGTCTTTGAGGGGCTGTAAGTGTTAGAGTGATCTGATCAGATTTTCATTTTAGTAAGATGTCCGGGGCCTGCGTGGAGATTGGGAGGGGCAAGGCTAGAGGCAGAGAGACCGTCGGGCTGAGCAGGAAGCCAGGTGAGAGGTGAGGTGGCTTGAATTTGGGTAGTCGGCAAAGATGAAGCTAAATGAGCAGATCCGAGCTCGCTTGAGGAGATAGAGTTGGTAGGCCAACTGGAAGAAAGGCAGGAGTCCAGGGTGACACCCACCATTGGCTTGGGCGATAATGTCCATCAGAACCCTTCACTAAAGTGGGAACTAGGAAGAGGAATGGGTCCAGGTGGGAGGTGATGAAAAGTTCAGTTTGAAATTCAAGTGCAGTATTCAAATGAAGGTGGCCAGTAGTATACTGAGGTTTTTGAGCTCAGAAAAGAAAACTGGGCCACCACGGGGGTCTGAGAGTCATCCACCTAGAGATGTGAACTGAGGCTGTGGGAGCAAGAGGACCTCCCCCTCCCCCAAGGAGTGAAAACACAGAGGGAGAGAAGATGCAGAGGCCAGAACTCTCAAAGAGACCTTGCCATTCAGCAGGGGTCAGCTGGAGGAGGCAAGGGCTCCATAGGAACCGGCAGAGAGGTCAAAGGAAGGCCAGCCCATCTAGTCCTCATAAACACCTCACGTACAGTGAGGAATTGGGGGCTTTTTGCACTGTTTTATTTTATTAGGGCACAAGAAGAAACGCAAAGCCAGTGTTGCGCTATCATAACCATCCTTCACCAAGAATTTTGGCATGTCTCCTACCCTCTTGTTTAATGCTTCTGTTAGGCTTCTGTGATTTCAGTCAGTGCTTTTGAAAGCAGACTGAAGATGAAAAGCCTGACTGGATTCAGGAGATACCAGCATGTGTGTGCACAGCACGTTTTGACAGTCGGTTTTGATACAGGGCAGGCATGTGAAGGATGGTGATGCCTCAAACTTTGGTCTTTATTCAGACAGTGGACTCAGACTCTGTCTCTAGACTGCCATCATAGGTTGTCTAGCCTTCTGGAACCTCCTGACCATCCTAGGAGTGAGCCACTGCCCCACAAACCACCAGAAGATGAACCTTCACCAGCAGATGAACTCACCAGAAGATGAAGTCTTTATTATGATGAACCTTTTATTATAGAGACAGACTGAACTCTCTTTTGCATAAAGAATCTTTGGATTGGGTCAGGGAAAATCCACCTGCTAAAGGTCATCACCAGCTCTCCCTGCCTCTGCCTCAGCTAAGCCCCCACTTGCTATTTACATCTCAAGGTCACCGGAAACAAGGCCCCCAGGTGCAGGCTGGTTAGGTGGGCCGTGCCGGCCAGAGGGTCAGGATTCCAGGCTGCCCACCAGGTCAGAGCCGCCCTGTCTCCCGCCCCAGTCGGTTGTCCAGGACCTGGAGCTGCCGGAGGAAGCCCGAGTTGGGGCAGATATCGCGGTGGGCCTGCACTGTCTGGATGGCCTCCACCAGCGTCATGTTCTCGCAGATCATGAGGAAGGCCAGGACAACTGTGGCAGAGCGGCTCACCCCCATGGCACAGTGTACCAGCACGCGGCCTGTGGGGAGACCCAGCCGGGCATCAGGCACCCATCCCCGAGGGAGTAGGAGATGCTTCTGCCCAGCTGTCACAGCATCCCTTACTGCTCAGGCCCGAAAAGAAAGGGACTCGCTCGAGGTCATATAGCATGTTAGTGGCAGGGCTAAGGGTAGCAGCTGGAATCCCCTTCTCCTGCTCCAGGGTGCTTCCTTTGCCACAGGCATCGTTTGCAACTCTAGCATGGTGAGGGTCAGTACTCCTGGAGTCCCCTGGGTTTGCATCAGATTTCGCGGGTGTCCACCCACCTCCCTGTCCTCCATCCTTCCCTCTCCCCTGCCCCTGCAGCTCCACACCAAGGCCTCAGCATAGAGGAACCCACTCCAGAGCCCTTGCTAGGTCTTGGACCTTCTGCCAACACCTGGCCTCTTACTGAGGGATATGGTTACCCTGATGACCACACTGGACCTTAGTTATATCTATGATTGTTAGTCTCAAGGGTGAGGTTCCCCCCAAAGGGACTGCTCACTAAATGCTAGTAGTGAGCCCCCTGGGGTGGGAGGGTTGCTAAAGGATCCCACCATCCACGTATTGGAAAAGTAGATAACCCCAGATCCCGCCTGCACCCCTCTCCATTCCCATTCTTTCCCCAGCAGCTGACCTTGGGGAACACTGAGGGCACTTCGGATGTATCGAGCAACGGGCAGAAAGTAGACACTGAGGTCAAAGAAGGGGTTGTCATCAGCCTCGATGCCATAGTACTCCAAGGGCATTCCGCGGTAGAACTTGGCACCTGTGTCCACCTGAAACTTGCCTGCGGCAACATTCACAACATGTGTGATGCCCAGCTGGGTCAACTTTTTCTTGTCCCGGGCTGCGTACCTGGAGGGACACAGGAGGAGGTGGGGTAGAGCTCACTGAGTCTGCCCTGGCTGTGCTGGAATTCACCCCTTGGCCTCCTCTGCTGACCTCTTCCAAGGGTAGAACCTGGAATCAGTGAACTGGTCTGATTCAGAAATGAAGGGGCTCCATTTCACTCAGGCCAACTTTTCTGGAGGGCAGTTCAGCCACATGCATTAGAAGCCTCAAAAACGCGCACTTGCCCCAGCCTCCTAGGAACTTAAAGAATTCCAAATGTGCTCACAGACAAATGTAAACTGTATCTAGTGACATTTAAGATAGAGAAAATTGGGGGGCAGGGAGAATCACTAAATAGCCTGTAAGAGGAGACTATTGATACAGCTGAATGAAATACCGCACACCCACTAAAATGTGGCAGATAGATGCAGGGGAGCAAGAAAAGGTGTTGGTACTATCCTGAGAACCTATGAAAAGAACAGGATAACAAAATAGAATGTCGCTTAAAAGTGCATTTAAAGTATGTTGTGTGGTTCCATTTAAAAAGTTTCCTATATAAAGCAGATTACAAAATGAGATTATAAAATGATACCATTTTTGTAAAAAAAAGAACTGTGAAAAAGCATTTATGTATGTATGTGTGTATGCATTTTTTTTTTAAGTCAAGGATTTTATAACTGGTTATCTGTGCATGTAGGGGAGATACATATTTGTCATATTGTTAATAAGATATTGATCTATATTTTCTAAATATTAAAGAAAACTTATAACATCCACATATATTCATCCATATGTTCTAGATTTTAAGACAACTTTTAGGGAAAATGACTCATATTGCACACTGTGTCTATATATATATCCTAGAGAAACATGTGTGGTTCCCAGGGTACATGTACTAGAATGCTTTTAGAATTTCTGTTTATAATAGCCCCAAAGTGGAAACAATTCAAACAGAGTGGATAAACTGTGGTATTTACATGCAAATGAATAATATATAGCAATGAACTGTATGCTACACATACTGCTGGCATCTCCCAATTTTGAGCAGACGACGCCAGGTACAAAATACCCAACATGCCTCGATTCCTATCACTTTAAAAGCTGGGCAAAACTAACACAAGTGGTGAAACTGTAAAGAAAAGCAAGGAAATAACTATTTCAGTACTCAGTGGTTATCTACAGGGGAAAAGGTTATGCCGAGAAGGGTTCAGTGGAGGCTTCCGGGGCACAAGTAATGTCTTATTTCTTGACCTGGGGTCTGAAACTGAGGCTTTGTGCACTTTCTTGGATATGTTCTAGTTCCCCAAAGTAGTAACAGTGTAAAAGGAAATAAATATGTGAAAAGAGATGGTCGGAGGCAAAGAGGGTGCCAACTCTGCTCCTCACAGGCTCCGGGCAAGGGTCCCCTTCTGCTCCCCCCAGCCCCCACCATGGCTCGTACTTACGCGTCTCCCAGGAAGAGGTTGGGCCAGACTTCATTGATGTGGTTCAACATGGCAGCCCGACGGACCCACAGTAAGCGCTGCAGCGAGGCCAGCGTGGGTGGCTGGTAGGGGGACACCCGGACTGACCCATGGATCTTGGGCCTCCGGAGGTCCTGCTTCTGCAGCGAGTCCATCCTAGAACAGAGTGGACACTGCAGTGGCAAGGGGCAGGCTCCCCACAGGTGGGTCCAGCTGACATGGAGGCCCAGGCATGTGCATTGCCCAGGTGCCACTGGGATGCTTCAGAAGGGCCTCAGTTATCTCAGATGAGGTTATTAACCAGCTTGACTGGGGCTGAGGCCTAGACCCTTTCCACAGGAAATCAGGAGCCAACCCCTTGTCATCGCTGTGGAGCCAGGAAGCCCTCTCCCCTACCCTCTCCAGAGGCCCCTGGTGTTGGAAACTTTGTTCAAGGGCCCCTCAAAGCTCCCTGTCGGAGAAGGCAATGGCACCCCACTCCAGTACTCTTGCCTGGAGAATCCCAGGGACGGGGGAGCCTGGTGGGCTGCCGTCTATGGGGTTGCACAGAGTCAGACACAACTGAAGTGACTTAGCAGCAATCCAGTGCAGACCCCACCCCTTATGTCTCTGGTTACTTGGGAGTTTGTAAGGATGAGAACTCCAGATGGCTGTGGCCCACAGAAGGCACTTAGACCCCGACAACCGGGCAGCTCATCTCAAGCCCCGTTTTTCTGCTGCTTACAGGGCTGGTCCTCAGGCTCCCATCCCTTCCCACCTTCAGGTGCTTGAAGGTCAGAGCCCAGCTCTGGAGTTAAGGAGCCTGGGCTATGAACTGACCCTTGTTGGCACTTCCCTGCTGAATGCACTGATGCCTCTTGGGCGCTGGGGCCTCATTCATGGAAAGTCCCTATTTTACATAGGAGGAAGCTGAAGGTCAGAGAGAATAATTGGTTAAGTGATGCTCAAAGTTGTATGGTCGCTAAGGAACAAGGCTAGGGTTTCAGTCCCATTCTTATGCCTTCAGGTCCACCCCCAGCCTTCGCATTACCCACTTTGAGGACTCCAGAGTGGTTGCTAACCCATCTTTCTCTACAGGGGAGCCTGCTGTAGCTGTTCCATGTCTGCCTATAGGCCCTGGGATTTTCCTCCTTACCCCTGTGACTCAGGCCAGTGCTGCAGGTCAGGCCTCACCGCGGTGGGGTGGCTCGTATCAGGAGTCAGCTGGCTGAGGGAATCCGAGACCCTGCAGAGCTGGGATGTCAGTGGCACCAGAACCTGGGCCTGGTGCTGGGCTGGGAAGGAGTGCCTCTCTTGGCTAACTGGCCCTGGCCCCTTCAACCAGTAACTAGGGAAGGTACAAACTGGGAAGAACTTCTTTGTTCTGTGGTTGGCGGTGCCAGGACCAGGAAGAGAAATGGGCACCCAGGAGGCCACTGGCTTGGCCAGGCTCACCCAGCGGGCAGTGGGAGGGCAGGGCGGAAGCGAAGACCCGGCTTTCCCTTTCATCCCACTGTGACCTCTCAGGGCAGGCAGAGTGGCCTGCCACCTACCTACGGCATGGTCTGGGGCCAGGAGTGGGGGAGTGGGTGCAGGGACAGGACCCAGCACGTGAGCAGAACGAGGCAGGGGCAGGTTCCGCCTGGAACACAAACGCTGTGAAGCGGCTAGAATTCCAGGTCCTCCCCTTGGAACCGGTGGGGGTGGGGCCTGAGAGCAGACGCAGGCCCCTGCGGACTGAAGTGCAGTCCTTCCACACCTCCGGATCCCTCTCTGCTTGGTGTCTCTTTGGGGTTAAAGGCTCTTGGCCCTGGGAGATGGGAGGCTACGTGAAGTGGTAGGAAACGAACTTTAGAAAGCGTGCAGAGAGCCTAACCACAGCTCATTCTGAGGTCAAGAGCAAGTCTTAGCTCCTGTCTGGGACATGAGTTCTCTTTCTTATCTTAAAGATACTGGCCTTGCCTGCTTTAAGAAGTATCTGGAAGGTCTGATCTGAGAATGAGAGAGGAGTGGCTGGGTTTGCAGAAACTACAGGGAAGAGCAAAGTGTATATTGTTGGCGTGCGGAGAGGTCGACAGCCACATGGGTCTGGAGCTACCAGCTGGGGCCGCAGGAGTCCCAGGTGGGGTGAGATGGGGCTTTGGGAAGCCTTGCGGGCGCAGCTGCAGGCCTCTGAGCTTGGTGTGGGGTAAGGCCGCCACCCAGTGTCCAGTGGGTGTCTTGCAGCTCAGCTGTGCCTGGGACCGGCAAACTCCTGCTGAGACAGAATTTGTCCCTGATCCTCCTGGAGGCTCCTGGGAGATGGAGGAGCCAGCAGAGGGGTCGGGGATGAGAGCTGCTAGGCCACAGCCCAGCCTCAGCCTCCTCAGGGTCTAGGCCCAGGTCTGGAGAAGGGGGCCTTTTCCTTGAACATAGGAGTACTCGTTGTTAGGCCTCACCTTGGACCTCACACCCAATGCTCATGGATATACCCGCTACGTGTCTGCTCTATCCTGCGAGGGCCCAGCCCCCACCCAGCGACTCATCCGTAGAGCTCTGGGCACACCCACAGAAGGGAAGTTGGTGGCTGCAGCAGGCCCTGGTTTCTGCCATCCCCAGATCTAGACTGAGAGTCCTGCCTGACCCCTCCTCCTGCATCTTCTTGGCCACAGCTGGGTGAAACCTGGGCCCGATGTCCAGACAAGATCGGGTGCGTCCAGGGTGACGTGGCTGTAGACATGGGCCCCACGTCCAGCAAGGATAGGCTCTGCACCCCGCTCCCTCCGATGCCCCTTCTGCCTCCTTCCTGAGTCTCCCCCTAAGCTGAGCAGCTGCCCCTGTGGGCGGTGCTCTTCCCGCTCTTGAGTTGCTGCTGTTTACAAGTTCAGACACCTGTTTTCTGCCTTTGTGCCCCTCCTCCCCTCTATGTTGCTGTCGCCGGTGCCTCTGTCTCCACCCCCTCACAGGAGCTCATGCTTCCACACAGCCCCCCAGCACACCACCTGACATGCCACAGCCTCAGACCAAGGCTCAGGCCTCTGCAGGGCAGGGGAGCAGCTGTCTGCCATCCACCCCCTCCCGGTCTTCCCTCCTGCTCATTCTCTCCTCCCCCTCCAGGCAGACCACATGGGACTGTGGCCACAGGAGAAGTGGGGCCAGAGAGCTCAGGGCAGGACAAGTGAAAAGTCTGGCGAAGGAAGCCTTGGGGAGGGTGGCAGGCAGGCGGCCAGTGGGGAGCTGCCTGTGACCCTGCGCCCTGCATGCTGGCCTTGGAGGAGGGCAGACCTGGGCCAAGTTCTCGGGTCTGGAGCTGGGATCTGAGTGGCCTTCTCAGCCAGTTTTCTCAGTGGAGCTGCTGTGAGAATGCCATGAGACAAGGAAGTGTTAAGGGCACCTCCCCCAGTGTCCACCTCCTGGTAGATGCCGAATAAATGGTGCATCTTACTCTTATTATCATCACTCTTACCCTTTGAAGCCTCAGTCATATCCCATGGGACAGTGAGGCTTGGTCTCTCTTTGTGTTCCTTAATTTGTCTTTCTCTATCCAGTAATGGTTATTGTATTTACCACTAACTAAGGATATGCTTTGTATCAGACAGAGCTAAAGGCTTAAATTTTTCTCACTGAATTCTCACAGCACCCTTATGAGGCAGATAACATTTACTATCCCCATTTTTACAGATGAGGAAACTAAGGCTCAGAAAGATTAAGCTCTATGCCCAAGGTCACACAGCCAGTAAGCACAGGAGCCAGGATTCAAGCCCAGGTTGATCTGATTACTAGGCTTCATCTGTGCCTCTATCTCCGACCCAATCTCTCCGCTAATCCAGTGCAGCTGCCTCTCCCACCCCCGACATGCACAGGCACAGGTGTCCTGGCCCTCTTTACCCAGCATGCTCTGCAGCCCCCAGAGTAGGGGCACTTACCCACCTGTGGGGGTATTTGGCCCAGGCTGTGGTCTTCTCTGACGGGCACTTTTTGCTCCCAGCTTTCAGACGCCTGTCTCTGCACACTTGATGCTGTTTCTATTTTTTGATTGGAGTTTAATTATAAAGCATGATGTGCTGCTCCCCTCCTCTGGCCTCCCCCTGCCACTCCCCACTCCCCCACGGGTCTCCTGGCACGGTCATTGCCAAGCCCAGCCAGGCACCTGGCCCCGCTGGGAGCAGAGGCAGTCTAGCAAGGGGGTCTGCCTGTGGCGTGTGTGGATGTGGTCATGGATTGTGGGGCAGGAGTTAGGGAGATGGAATAAGCCTATTGGGAAGGTTCTTTGGTCTTCATGGGGAGCACGTGGAGTATGGGCAGCAAGTTAAAGCGAGAAGGCGTCTCCAAGGGGGAGAGCGGGGAAGAGAACAGCCAAATCATGTCCCAGCTGGCAGCGCTGACACCAGAACCCAGGCCCAGGGGCCCCTCGCTGGGAGCCAAAGGTTATAGGACTGGCCCCAGACTAAGATCCAGATCAGGCTGAGGGAAATATGGGCAGAAAAACAGACAAAGATCTAAGTGGCATTCAGAGCAGGTCTTTGGAACAGGCCCGGCCTACAGTCAGAAACCGTGCGTCTGGAAACCAGCCTGTTCTCTGTGAACCCCTTCCCTCCCCCAGAAGACACTCCTGGAGCAGACCTCACCATCCCTTTAAAGTCCCTTCCAAGGCTGACAGCTCAGTTAGACACCTTGGGTTTGGGTCTGTTAAGAATTCTCACTCTTCAGAGACCCTCCTCATATACCCATGCTTCAGTATTCTTCTCCACTCACACCCCCAGATGACCGCAACACAGATGATTACCTGCAGCCACGCCTCCTCTGGGTCTCTGAAGCCCGAGCTCCAGCAAGCTGGGCTCAGCCCTTACTGTGGCTACCTGAGCCCTGGCGAGGGCTGATGGAGGCAGCTGTGGCCACAGGCTATCAGGAGCACTTAGAACCGCCCCTCCACTCCCATGTCCCCCCACTCCTAGGGGAACTTAAAGCCCCTGGGAGAGGAGTCCTCAGGGCCTGGCTGAGAGGGCAGCCCCTTCCCACCTGTGAGAACTGGAGGCCATGGCTGAGAGGGAGTGCAGGCAGCAGGAGGAAGTGGATGGAGTTGCAGGCTCTAGGGCGGGCCCCGCACTGGGCTCTTACCATCTTCTGGGTATCCACGTGGGCCACAACCTCCAGCAGCACCAGCAGGGCCAGGGCAAAGTGGCAGAGCCCCATAGCAGGGAGTAAGGCCCAGCTCTGGAGGAGAAATGAACTCCATGTTACAGGCAGGTAAACCGAGGCTCAGGTTGGCCGGGACTCACCAGGGCAGGGACAAGAGTTGCCAGCTAAACCTGCTTCTGCCTTGAGCCCCTGTGTAAGATCAAGTGGGTTATGGGTGCCAAAAGAGATAAAGAGGCAAGTTTGAGGCCCAAGGCTCTTGAAGAGAGATGACCTGTCCCCAAAGCCCCCTCACTGCTGAGTCTTCAGCCCTAGGACTACTGTGTACAGTCACACAGGTTGCTCACTGCACAACTCTTGGGGACCCCAGCTTCACAGACTATTTTGTGGATGTAGCCCCAGGAATTGTGCAAGGCTATAGCCCAAGTGACTCCCCCAAAGCCAGCTGCCTGAAAAGAAGAATGCAGAGGTCTGAGGTCAGAGGATTTAAGGCCCCAGGCTGAGGAAGTGGGGTGACTGCGCATGATCAGAGATGTGCTGTTGTCCCAGTTCCCACAACCTGCCTAAAATGAGCAAGATGGGAAGATGCTCTTCCCATCCCCCTCTCGGCTGCCACACCTGCAGAACCCACACAACAGTTTCCCACCCAGCTTTGCCTTAGGCCTAATCCCAACCCCAGCTATAACCCCTATTTTCTTTCCTGGCATTCACCCTCGAACTAACCGAGACCTCCTTCCTGCCCCAATTCCCAACCCCAAGATGCTCATCCTCCTAACAGCACATGGGAAAGGGTTGATATTGCTCACGTGCTCCCCATGCATAGGCTGGTTATGCATTCGGAGACAAAAGCAGCTCTTATCCGTGGTGGGCAGGGGGGAGATTTGTTCATGTCCCAGGGAGGCTCTGGCAGGAGGAGAAAGCTGCTACTCTCCTAACTCCCAGAAGAGCCCAGGACAGTGTCCCACTTCCAGCTGGCAGCCCTTCTGATCCACTGGGTGGTGGGGCACAGCCAAAGTCAGGGTTGAGGAGAGATGAAGGAAGGAACAGTATGGGTAGCAGGAGCTGGAGTTGGGATAGGGGAAGTGGAGAGCATTTCTGGAGGCTTAACCTTCCCTCAGATGGCCCTCAGTGGGGATGGAATATAAGGAAGATGAGCTGTTGGAGCCAGACAGGAACAGCCCCAACATGGGCATGGTGGGAGAAGAAGGGCAGTGGGCATTCTGCAGCTGCCTCACAATCTGGGGGCCCCACAGCCTCTCCATCCCCAGGAAGAGACACCCCTGCCTCCTCTCAGTTGAGCAGGAAGAAAACACAGAGCTGATGCCAAAGAAATTACAGCAGCACCTTGGCAACCATCTGTGGGCTGGGAGCCTGAGATGCACCATTGCTGCTGCGTAGGGAGAGCCAAGCTCCTTCTACTGGGCAGCTGGGGAGACTGGGGCCTCTAGCAGGAGGGAGGTGGCTTGGGCAGAGGACATACAGAGATACAGGGGATTTGTCCCTTTTCTGCAGCCTAAGGCCTGAGGGCTTTTGCTCCAGATGCACTGAACACGCAACAGGAGGAGGCAGAAGGTAAATGGATAGACTTCAGGAAGGCTTTATGTCCTCTGGGGTCCCCAGAATCAGAGAGGGAGGGAGGTTAGGGAGGGTCCTTCTGCAGATCTGAGATCACACTGGGTGGGGTATGAAGGTAGAGAGCTGGGTGCTGAGTCCAAGGCAAAGAACTGAAGGGCGTGACGACAGGAGAACTTTGTATCAAGCAGGGCTTGTGTGAGGAGGTTGTGGCCAGCGGCAGGAGCACGTTCTCTTTCTCCATTGTGGGAATGGATGCGCGGGGCTGACATGATTAACTAAACCTGGAGCAACAGCTGCAGCCACACGTTTCACCAAGGACTGGGATCCAGACCTGAGGGGAGGGCGTGCAGGGGTGTGGGAAGGGCCAGACAGCCCTCAGGTACAGGACCAGCTGTGCTCCTATCTTGGTGGGGTTCAGGTGAACCCCACAGGCTTTTGGCCAAGGAGGTAGGGCAGGTCAGCACCAGGACCAGTTTGGAAGGCCTCACCTCTTCCATTTTATGCTTCCCACCCCTTTCTTTCCCAGCCTTTCCATCTTCTCTGGCTCTGGAGAATCTGTGGGTGGGCTGGGAGTAGGGGGAGGGACTGGCGATCAAGCTGCCTGAGCCAGGCCTAGGATGGGAATGGGCCAAGCCCCTTTCAACCCTCTCTTCCAGCCCCACTCAACCCTGAAACACAACCTCTGAACTGCTCTCATTCACGTCCTCTGCCAGGCCTCACCCAACCCCTTATTCTAGTTGCACCCTTGCCCTCTGCCCAGCCCTCACCTAACCTGTCACTTGTCACTGCACCCAGCCTTGGCCCCTCACACCCTGCCCAACCCTCACCTGGCCCCTCAGCTCCGGCCTGCACCCCGCAGCTGCTGGTCCAGCCGGCAGAGCTGGTGAAGGAAACCTCTGTTGGGGAAGACCCATCGGCGCTCCCTCACGGTGATCACCGCCTGGCGCAGGGAGAGCTGCTGGCGCAGCATGAGGTAGGCCAGGACCAGTGTGGCGGAGCGGCTCACCCCGACCACGCAGTGCACCAGGACCTTGGCTGAGGAAGACATCCTGCTGAAAGACCCTTTCCCACCAGCCAGCCCACCCAGTGGCTGAGGTGGGGACCCAAGTTCCTTCCCTTGCTCTGCTTTGGGTGTATTCTGTGACCCTCTGCAAATCACTCAACATGTCTGGGCCTCCATTTCCCAATCTGTCAAGTGGGTATATCAGCACCTCTTATGCCTACCCTTGGGATGGGGTACACACACCCCAACACGGCTTCTAGGACTCTCTGTGGGCTGGCCCTGCTGACCTTGCAGCTTCACTGCAGGCTGTCTCACCCCAGCTCTCAGCTCTGGAAACACTGGGTAACTTGCAGTCCCTTGAAGCTGTCGCGGTCCCTGGCCTCCAGCCTTCCCACATGCTCTTTCAACTACTTGTAAAAGTCTTTCCCTTCTCTCAGTCTGACTAACATCTACTACTCATTTGTCAGGATTCCACTGAGATACGGCTTCCTGACTACTCATGGTATCACTTGGATCACAAAGCAGCTCATCCTTTTTGCATGGGGCCCAATGAATACTGTTGTAGAGGGAATTCCCCCCAACTTCCTGATCCTCTGAATCCAGGACCCTGTCCTGTGCTCCCATCGCTCTTCACTTTTACTCACTCACCTGAGTAGTGCTCAGATGTAATACTTAACATTTTGAATGTCTTTCCACCAGGGACCCTGCTTTGCTTAAGGCAAGTATCTAGTGTCCCCTTATCTAGCTCCATGCCTGTCACAGAGAAGATAATAAATAGTTGATGAATGAATGGGTGAAGAAAAATGAAGGTCAGGATGCTTTGGATTGAAAAGTGCTATGAGCCACAGTCTTGTCTTTCCCATGACTCAGATGAGAAACCGAGGTATAGAGAGGAACACTGGCTCATCCGGGGTCGTGTAGCAAGGGGCACAGCTCTCACCCAGGATGAACACGAGGCAGCTTCCCCAGGCTCCTTTGTTGCAACCCAGGTATTAGAAGACTTTTTTTTCCATTTGAAAGTACTTTGGGGCAGAAACCAGACATCTAGATACCAGATGGCAATCTCCCAAGGCTGAGAGATGCAGAGAAAGAACTGTTTTATTGTTTGGGAGACCTGGCTTCCAGCCCCAGGGCTGCTCCTAACTTGGGGCATGACCTTGTACTTCAAAAGGCCTTCAAAAGGCCTCCCTTTCCCTGTCTGTGGAGCAATGCTACTGGATAAAGTGCTGGGACACTGAGCAGAGGATTTTAAAAACATGATGACTTTTTACAAACTAGGGATGGGAGGGCACTGATGTTAAAGGGGAAACTGGACATCCCCCCATGACTGAGCTGGGTAGAGCATGGGTTCAGATGCCAGGTCCTACCCCCAGGCGTGCTAAGGGCACGGTGGATGAAGTCAGCTGCAGAGGAGAAGTAGACACTGATGTCGAACTCAGGAAGGTCGTGGGCTGGCACCCCCAGGTAGCTCACACTGCTGCCATAGAAGTCAGGGCTGCCCTGACAGTAGAGGCCCCCGTGGGCGGCATTCAGCACGTGGGTAATGCCCAGCTTCCATAGCTCAAAGCGGTTATTTGCTGTGGCCCTAGGGAGGGGAGGAAGGGAAGCCATAAGGTCTGGGAAGGAGGCGTTGTCTGGTCCCCTGCTTCAGAGCGATGAATCCATTAGGGTCCAGAAGGAGCCAGAGGAACTTGTGGGGTTCACGGCTCACAGCCTCACCCAGGAGCTTTCTAGTAGGGGAGCTGGTAGTACAGGGATGTAGCTTTAGCCTCTCTTTGCTTCCTGAGGCAATCCACCCCTGCCATGGCCAAGACAGGAAGGAAAGGATTGCTTCAGCCCTAGGACCCAGCTGCACCTCCATTCTTGCCCCATGCCCGGCCCTGCACATCGGCTCTTCCTGGCCACTACCTCATACCTGCTTCTAATCTGCAAATATTTAAAGGTGACACCTTCCTTGATTCACGTCCAGTCAGCCTTCCTCACCCAGTCTGTGGCCAGAGGAGGAAGGCTGGAACCGGAAAGGGGAGCTCTCTGCCCACCCCATCTCTCACCCCAAATCACCACGATTCCCGGTCCTTTGCCCCACCCCATCCCCAAGACCCACCAGTTCTTCCTGATGTGCCAGAAGACTCTGGGAACCTTTGGGAGCTCCCTTCTTTCAGGCAGGCAAAAGTCCCTGCTCCCCCTGGTGGCTGCACCTGATCACTGCACTGTTCCTAGCACGAAGGGGTCCTGGAGAAAGTCCCTGGCTTGGGAAACTCAGAGCAGAACCAGTTGCCCTTTCTTTCACCCCAACACCCCATCTCTGGTAAAGATCCCAAGAACTGTCTCTCCTTGTCCTCACCCCCACGTCCCTTCAGCCAACTACCACTCACGCATCTCCTATGTAAAGGTTGGGCCAAACTTCATCCACGTGGCTGGAAGAAACCTTCCCTGCCCTCAGGAGCTCCTCCAGTTCCAGGACGCTGGGGCAAGGCGTGGCTTCGGCATCTCCCCTCAGCTGTGGGAGCGAGGCTTCCGCCATGGGCCAGCCCACCCACCCCTCTGTCTCTGTGGTCACTCCTCTCTGCCTCTCCAGTGTCATTCCTCCTTCCTAGAGACTGGCAGGGACAGGTGAGACAGCAGCAAGTGACTCAGCAAATTACAGGGGCCTCCAGAGAAAACAGGACGTTTTCCTCCCCAAGTCACCTCCTAGCCTAAAACTGCCTGACAATAGAGAATCAGATATGTCTCTGCAAGTCACTTTACCTCTCAGCCTCAGTTTCTTCATCTCTCAAGTAAGAATTATAAGGATTAGCTGAAACAAAAGATACTCTGAGTCCAACACATAGTAGATGTTAATAGATTTAGAGTTCTGTATAAGGCTATTTGGTTCTGAGGACTGCATTAAGGTAGAGATCCAGGTGCAGGAGGTGGTTGGCTCCAAGGATGCATGATGGGAAAAGTTCTTCAGGTCTGGGTGGGTCACATACTAAGTGGAAACTGTATGACTGTTGGATGAGCTTCTGGATTATGGGACTCAGGGGAAGTTTCTTGAGGTACAGAGTCTGAGAAATGTGGAGAGGAGGCCTGGAGGACCTCATCTAAAGGGTGCCCACAGGGTTTGTGGGGGAAAGTTTGAACAATAGTTCTGTTATGAAGATGGCTGATTTCTCAAAAGAGAAGGCTAAAATGTGTGCCAGAGAGGCAGAAGGGAGAGTTGAATGTTTCCCTCGACCTTCTGAAGAGCCAAAGAAAGGGCTGTCATCAAAAATATTTTTGGGTGGGAGGGAGATTCCTCTGCCTATAAGGGCTTTTGTCCTCACAGCAAAAACAGAGAAAGATCTGTATTTGTCCTTATGCCAGAGGTCCTTGTAGGCTGAAGTGAGATGTCTTGCCCACTCTCAAATACCTTCATGAAGGCTTTGTGGTGGGGCACGAGCTGTAGTGGGGAGGCTCCCAGTTGCACCTGGCTTTGAGTTTGGTTTGAGGGTAAAGGCCATACCAGGGCATTCCATGGAAGCAGGCTGCACTCATGTCCACCCCAAAATCTATCCCCACTCCCATCAGAGCCACTGAAACCTGCCTTGCACCGCCCGAGGAAGCAAGGTGAAGAGGGGGCTGGAGCCCAGGTCGAAGGCGGTTTTACACTTGGTTTATGCCACTGCTAAGCCTGAGGTGGGGGCTTCCTTCAGGGTGGGGCAGTACAGTAAAGCGAGAAGAGCACAGGTTCTTAAGTTAGACTTCAGTAGGAATACTGGCTTCGGCACATATTAACTGCCTAACCTGAGGCAAAGTTGCTTGGCCCTTCTCTGTTGTGATACCCTGCAGAGGTGGAACAAGGATTAAGCGATATATTTATATGGCATTTGGCATAGGGACAGTAAGAGAGTAAAGGGGCAATAAACGGTAATAATGATGACTGGAGGTTGGCTCTTGGAGAGGAGCTGGCTCCCTGCCAAGGGATTGGGGAAAAGCCCCTCTTGCCCCCAATTTACTAATCCCATAGGCCCCGCCCCGCCTGTACTAGCGCCTCATCTCTCATCTCGTTAGCTTTGGACCAAATGCATCTCTCTCGAGTTTCCTTGCAGCCGTTTCAGATCGCAATCCTCCCCTCACGCCCATCTTGAACCCCGAGCCTCTTCCGGTTTTGGCTCCACCCCCTAGGGCTCCGCCTCCCGTCGATTTTCCCCGCCTCGCGAAGCATTTCCGGTTCGGATTTGAGCAGCTGCCGGCGCGGATGAGACCGCGGCCGGAGCCGGGCTGCGGCGATGCCTGCGCGCAGCCGCCACCGCCCCAGCCTCCACTCCGGCTCGCCTACCCGGGCTCCGCCCCCACCGCTTGAGGCGTCTCTCTCCAGGGAGGCCCGGAGGGCACCGGACTCCGGCAGCGGCTCGGACGCCGACCCGGAGACGGGTCCGGGGACCCCGATTCGGAACAAGGAGGTGAGCGGCAGCTGGGGTGGAGGAGAGGGGAGTTCGGGGTGGGCGCGTGCAGCAAGGGTGAGTGGGGGAGTCGGGGATGGAGGCGGGTGGGGGTGCCATGGACAGAATTCGCAGGGGCCGTGGGAGACGGTTGAGGGAGCGTGGAGAGTCCCCTTTAGAACGGAATCTGAGGGAAATGGAGGTTGTTGAGCCGAGGCCCTGAGGCGGGTGACGATGGCCCCAGACTAAGGAGTAAGTAGAGGCCGAGGGGCGAGGGAGAGGGTGTGGAGGCTGAGGGAGATGTGGCCTTGAAGAGGCAGGGCATGGAGGTTTTGGAAAGCCGGGTGGAGGTGAGGGGGAAAAGACCGAAGGGTCCCAAGGGAATGTAGGACTGGAGGGGCAGATGCTCTGCGATTTGGCAGTGGGAAGAGAGCCGATCCAGGGTCGATGTTCCCACTTGGCGAGAGAGAAGGAACTGGGGTGGGACTGACGAGATTGCTGACCTAAGGGGTTGGTACTAATTAGGGGAAGGATTTAGGTTTGAAGAGGAAGGGGCTCTAAGGTGGCAAGTCGTCTGGCCTTAAAGACCAGAAAGAGAGAAATGGGGTCACGACAGAAAAGGAGCCCTTGGGGGCTCTAATTTAGGGCTTTGGCGTTTTCACAGGTGTCTTTCATAGCATGGAAGATCTCTGGGGTAATATACTTGGATTATGGAGCTTTCTCGTTTGTGGACAGTGAGTCCTTATAAGAATCTGGGGTGAGAAGGGTGTTCTTTAACACTGATTTGCCCAAAAGACTAGGAGAAGTAGTGAAAACGAAGTGATGTTTGGAAAAGATAGTGAAAGGAGTGATTCTGAATATAAAGATAAATCCTTTGAATTTATTCTAACAGTGATAGCGTGTTTCTTTTTTCGTTTGTATTTTATTTAAATTTGTTTTGTCTTAAATACCTGACAAGTTTAGGTAATCTTAAAAAATTTTTTAATACTTTATTAAAAAAAAAAAACTAAAAAACGAGTTTGGACACTTAGATTTTGCAGATACTCAGTACTCACTGATTTCACTGTTGACAATTTGAGTTGACACATACTGGTCACAAGGTAAAAATACGATCACTGCAAGTATCTGGGTTAAAAGTATCTGGTTTTATCTACCTAAAAAAGTAGATAAAACTGTGTGAAAACATCACAGTCCAGGAGACTGCCAGACCTTTCTCTCTCCCATGACTCCAGAATTGGAGTTATCTCTTGAAAACTGGAAGGGTACCCTTGACAGATTTGCAGGACCAATACTTTGCAGATATTGTAGAAATAATATTTTTAGTAGAGTTATCTAGAGTAAGAATAGAGGATGCTTGTAGCTGGCAGTTAACAGCACTGAGATAGGTGGGTACACAGACGCCTTTTACTGTATGGAAGACATAGTACCAAAACCATGATTGTGCCAGAAACCATATCTATATTTGGTTGAAATAGGTTTGTTTTTGTTTTGTTTTTTGTAATTGTTAAATAACATGGTTTGGTGAAGTGTTTGACTAGCCACGTCTCATATGTTGTTTTATAACTTTTTATGCAGTTACAGGTTTACAAAGTTGTTGGCTTTTCAAAACAAAGTTTTAATCAGGTATTTCTAGTCTAAATGGGTATCTTAACAGTTTAATCTTAATGAGATGATAATTTACTTATTGCAGCTAGTTACTAAATTAGTGTATGTGTATACACTATATGTCATATTTTCAAATGCTCAGTGGACTGATAATTATTTCTTCAAAGGAGAGATGAATTCTTAGCCTTGCTTTTAGCTATTGTTAAAAAATTAGCTCCTTTTTCTTTAAATTAATATAGTTGAGAAAGTGTATATACTGTTGTTTATTTGTTTGTTTACCCTCACTAAACTGAGATTCTCTAGAGATCTTATCTTCATACTTAGCTCTAAATAAAAGTCTTGGCATGTAAAAATTTGCTGCACTGAATTGAAGTATAAGAACTCTTGAGATTACATCTTAATGTTAGTGCAGAATTAAAGGAACTTTTAGATGAAGTTGTACAGTTAATATATTAACGTGCCTAATAGTTATTTTGTCTTTGTTTAGCCTTGGCAATTTTCACAGCCACTTAGTTGTAAATAAAATCGTTTTTATGGTAGAGCAGTTACTCTTAGGCAAGACAATATGTATTACTCCCAAATAAGTCATTATGATTGCAATGGCAGAACATGCAGATATATTTAGATAATCATTTTTGATTTCAGTAGCATCTTGGCCATTCTGCAAAGACTCTTCACACTTCACAGTTCCTCGTAAGCATTTTTATTTTGTTAATCACTGGATCCTCAGTGCTTTTTCAAAACTTTGCCATAGATGATTTAGAGACATTTTCATGATTTTTCTTAGAATTGAAATTTGAACATTGTTTTGAGGAAACTGTTGAATCACAGATGTTCTAGTGAATATTATTATTTTGTCTTGTAACAGTAACCATATTAACTAGTTATTCTTAAAAAATTCTATAGGCCTTATACAATACTGTGGTGTTAATAGTAGGATGTACTTAGCATGGTCATTATCATGACAGTGGTTCTTATTTACGTGTTTGTGCTTCTCTTGGCTTTGAGAAATCAGGAGGTTAACTTAGGCACCCTTTGAGAACATTTCAGTGTTTATATGCTGCCTTTTTCATTGTCTGGTAATTTACCATCTGCAGATGTGGATATAGATTTCTGATGTACCTTTACCCTCTCCTACCATACACATAGCACCATCATTAGTGGATCTTAATCTCCCTGACTTCAGGCTTCTATATTTGAAATGTTTTGTTACTTCACTAAATTCTGCACCCTATTAGTAGTAAAGTCACCGCACTGCAGAATGTAACATAATGTAAGTGTATCTTGGCTTTTGCTTGGGATAGTAGAAACCAAGAAAACTTGGTCATAGTAGTTGCAGCATAGAGTTTCACCATTAAATAGTGCTTTATGATATGAGCCCTAGAAGAATGTTGTGGAGGCAGAAACCTATTTTTATATTTGTCTTGAATATTTATTGTGAGTTTTTGTATAGCTTTTGAATTGTGGCTGAGACAAGAGAGGTGGTAATATGTCTATTATCTTGACCCTCTTTCTGTTCTCTTAAAGTTCTTGATAGGTAAGAAATTCTAGTATGAAGTGAGAACCATGAATTTAGGTTCTTCCTGTAAGTTAAACTGTGTTACTGAGTTTCTGGAGATGCCTGCAAGCTGGTTTTAGTGTGGAACTTTGAGAATAAATTAAATTGATGTCAGTTGCATCAATGTAAATTGGTATGAAAGTCAAAGATTCCCAGAATCATACATTGAATTTTGGAGCCAAATCCATTGTATTTGCACAATATTGTAATGGAGCGTGAAGTCTTGAGCCAGTTTTTCATTTTCCATTATGCTGATTTGATTTAGAGGTGTAGCATATTTAAAAATCTTTACCAGTCTGTCAAACCACTACTAGCCTGCTCAAATATTATTTTAGTGAGTAGAATAAGAATCTGAATTTTATATACTTCTTTACTGGTGTGCTCTGGCACGCAGCCAGGTTAAGTATTCTTCATCAAACTTACCAGTAAATTTTAGCCGTTGTGTAAAAACTTTTACTATAACTGAGGATGTAACCTACACAGTGTTGTCTATAAGATTCTTATTCATTGAACTGAGACAGTTCTGACTGTGATACAGAATTAGGTGCAACCTAACAGTGGAAATCTTAATTTAAATGCAAGTTGGAGCCAGAAAACTTTTGTGTTCTGACAAAAACATGACAACTTTTTTAATAACGGTAGATAACAGTGCATGGTCTGGGGCTGAAGTGCAGCCAAGAGAGTGATGATGTAACTGAAGAGGCAATTTAACATATTTCAGACGTGCTGCCCCAGACTCTACTGCCCAGGAGTGGGATATAGCAGAAGGGTAAAAAAAAAAAAAATCACTGCTAGTACAGAGTGAAGTAAGTCAGAAAGAGAAAAACAGTTATCATGTATCAGCGTATATATATGGAATCTGGAAAGACGGCACTGATGAACCTGTATGGAGGGCGGCAGTGGGAGCATCAACATGGTGAACAGACTTGTGGACACAGTGGGGAAAGGAGAGAAATCGGGAGGGTAGCACTGAGACATCAATATCACCATATGTAAAATAGATAGCCAGTGGGAATTTGCTGTATGACGCAGAGAGCCCAAATTCAGTGCTCTGTGACACCGTAGTGGGGAGATGAGGAAAGAGGTTCAAGAGGGAGAGGACGTATGTACACCTGTGGCTGATACATGATGCATGGCAGAACCGGACACAACATTGTAAAGCAATTATCCTCCAATTAAGAATAAATAAATTTTTAAAAATTACTGCTAGTGTTTCAAATATGGTAGTAAGTGGTTCTGGGTCTTTGAAACTGTTTTGTAATTATAGCAGATTTATAGATACTTGGAAATGGTGCTTACTAAGAAACAAACCATCTTTTGATAACTGTAAAGAGAAAATAATAGTTTTTTGTTTGCTCAATGAAAGTCTTTTAATTTAAGATTAAACAATTTTAATGAGATTTTTAAAAAGCTGCATAGTCCCAAATACTATAAACTGAGAGCTAAATGACCAAAGTAAATCTTGTCCTCTTACATTTTGGTTTGCTTTCATAAAAATTACTTTTATGCTCTGATTTATGGATCTGCACACTGGTATAATTTGTCTCTATTACGCATATTAAATAAACTTTATTAGATAAAGTTGGATTTAAGCTTATTTTAGTGTGAGTGCAACTGTAATGTACAATTGCTTTAAGGAGAATAGATTAACATTAACTTCATAAAATTAAAAAAAAAAAATCTCTTCCCCATTTTTTGTCTTGGGACCCTTATGGCAGAAAGTGAAGAGGAACTCAAAAGCCTCTTGATGAAAGTGAAAGAGGAGAGTGAAAAAGTTGGCTTAAAGCTCAACATTCAGAAAACGAACATCATGGCATCCGGTCCCACCACTTCATGGGAAATAGATGGAGAAACAGTGGAAACAGTGTCAGACTTTATTTTTCTGGGCTCCAAAATCACTACAGATGGTGACTGCAGCCATGAAATTAAAAGACGCTTACTCCTTGGAAGGAAAGTTATGACCAACGTTGATAGCACGTTCAAAAGCAGAGACATTACTTTGCCAACAAAGGTCCGTCTAGTCAAGGCTATGGTTTTTCCAGTGGTCATGTATGGATGTGAGAGTTGGACTGTGAAGAAGGCTGAGCGCCGAAGAATTGATGCTTTTGAACTGTGGTGTTGGAGAAGATTCTTGAGAGTCCCTTGGACTGCAAGGAGATCCAACCAGTCCATTCTGAAGGAGATCAGCCCTGGGATTTCTTTGGAAGGAGCGATGCTAAAGCTGAAACTCCAGTACTTTGGCCACCTCATGCGAAGAGTTGACTCATTGGAAAAGACTCTGATTCTGGGAGGCATTGGGGTCAGGAGGAGAAGGGGACATCGGAGGATGAGATGGCTGGATGACATCAGTGACTCGATGGACGTGAGTCTGAGTGAACTCCGGGAGTTGGTGATGGACAGGGAGGCCTGGCGTGCTGCGATTCATGGGGTTGCAAAGAGTCGAACACGACTAAGCGACTGATCTGATCTGATCTGATGGGTATTATATTTTAGATTTTATACATCACTTGGAAATGGTAATTTTTAAAAAAATTTACTGGATACCAAATCATGAATAACTTCCTAAAACAGCACATATATTTATGAACCAAATTTCACCAATTGTTTTAAATTCCTTTCAGTTCAGTTCAGTTCACTGGCTCAGTCATGTCCAGCTCTCTGCGACCCCATGAATCGCAGCACGCCAGGCCTCCCTGTCCATCACCAACTCCCGGAGTTCACTCAGACTCATGTCCGTCGAGTCAGTGATGCCATCCAGCCATCTCATCCTCCGATGTCCCCTTCTCCTCCTGCCCCCAATCCCTCCCAGCATCAGAGTCTTTTCCAATGAGTCAACTCTTCGCATGAGGTGGCCAAAGTACTGGAGTTTCAGCTTTAGCATCATTCCTTCCAAAGAAATCCCAGGGCTGATCTCCTTAAAAATGGACTGGCTGGATCTCCTTGCAGTCCAAGGGACTCTCAAGAGTCTTCTCCAACACCACAGTTCAAAAGCATCAATTCTTCGGCGCTCAGCCTTCTTCACAGTCCAACTCTCACATCCATACATGGCCACTGGAAAAACCATAGCCTTGACTAGACGGACCTTTGTTGGCAAAGTAATGTCTCTGCTTTTGAATATGCTATCTAGGTTGGTCATAACTTTCCTTCCAAGGAGTAAGCGTCTTTTAATTTCATGGCTGCAGTCACCATCTGCACTGATTTTGGAGCCCCCAAAAATAAAGTCTGACACTGTTTCCACTGTTTCTCCATCTATTTCCCATGAAGTGATGGGACCGGACGCCATGATGTTCGTTTTCTGAATGTTGAGCTTTAAGCCAACTTTTTCACTCTCTTCTTTCACTTTCATCAAGAGGGTTTTTAGTTCCTCTTCACTTTCTGCCATAAGGGTGGTGTCATCTGCATATCTGAGGTTATTGATATTTCTCCTGGCAGTCTTGACTCCAGCTTGTGTTTCTTCCAGTCCAGTGTTTCTCATGATGTACTCTGCATATAAGTTAAATAAGCAGGGTGACAATATACAGCCTTGACGTACTCCTTTTCCTACTTGGAACCAGTCTGTTGTTCTATGTCCTGTTGCTTCCTGACCTGCATACAGATTTCTCAAGAGGCAGGTCAGGTGGTCTGGTATTCCCATCTCTTGAAGAATTTTCCAGTTTATTGTGATCCACACAGTCAGAGGCTTTTTTCTGGATGTTTTTCTGGAACTCCCTTGCTTTTTCCATGATCCAGCGGATGTTGGCCATTTGATCTCTGGTTCCTCTGCTTTTTCTAAAACCAGCTTAAACATCTGGAAGTTCACGGTTGACATATTGCTGAAGCCTGGCTTGGAGAATTTTGAGCATTACTTTACTAGTGTGTGAGATGAGTGCAATTGTGCGGTAGTTTGAGCATTCTTTGGCATTGCCCTTCTTTGGGATTAGAATGAAAACTGACTTTTTCCAGTCCTGTGGCCACTGCTGAGTTTTCCAAATTTGCTGGCATATTGAGTGCAGCACTTTCACAGCATCATCTTCCAGGATTTGGAATAGCTCAACTGGAATTCCATCACCTCCACTAGCTTTGTTCATAGTGTTGCTTTCTAAGGCCCACTTGACTTCACATTCCAGGATGTCTGGCTCTAGGTCAGTGATCACACCATCGTGATTATCTGGGTTGTGAAGATCTTTTTTGTACAGTTCTTCTGTGTATTCTTGCCACTCTTCTTAATATCTTCTGCTTCTGTTAGGTCCATACCATTTCTGTCCTTTATCGAGCCCATCTTTGCATGAAATATTCCCTTAGTATCTCAATGTGTGGTTTTTGAAGACAGTGTATGATATTTAAAGTGGACAGTTATTTCAGACAGCTGTACTCCAGTATTTTAGAATATTTATGCACACACACGCAGGCACACAGACACACACAATCTAGTGAAACTACAATAAAAACCCAGCCTGCTTATTTATTTATATATTTATGTATTCCATTGCGGTTTATTACAGGATATTGAATATAGTTTCCTATGCTGTACAGTAGGACCTTTTTGTTTATCCCTTCCATATGTAATTGTCTGCTATTTGCAAACTCCCAATCCGCTGCTCCCTCCTCCACCTTGGCAACCACAGTCTGTTCTCTGTCTGACTCTGTTTCTGTTTCGTAGATTAAGTTCATTTGTTTCATATTTTATGTTACATATATAAGTGGCATCATGTGACATTTATATATCTGACTTACTTTGGTATAATAATCTCTAGGTCTGCCCGTGTAACTTCAGATGGCATTTCATTCTGTAAGAAAAATTCAGTATATTTAAATCACTATAATCACCATCTGGACAAAGACTTTGGTTCTGTAGAACACATGACAAGTAAAGGTTTTATTTTGTTGATAATGTCTTCATTATGTCTAAAAAACTGCATAATGATAAATTAGAAGCCATTTAGGTCTCTTGTGTGTTTGTGTAATTAAGACCAGGGGAGTGGTTTGTGTCTTTCCACTTATTGGTGCCTGTCACTTTAGGAAATTTTCCCAGTGAATTCCCAAATTGTCATAGTATAGCAGTTCTTTTGGTGTCAGCAATAATCAATTACATCAACCTATGACATACTTTTAAAATACGTTGGTGAGTGGTATGTTCTTGTTGAAATATTTTTGTTTAGTTAAATTTGATATTAAATAAATGATTGAGACACTCATGTTGACATAGAATTCTGCATTGGTTAGCTGGAATCACTATTCCAGCTTTGTGTTTCAGTTTTTGTTGCTTAATTGCACTATTGTTTCCCTTAAATATAATTCCACCTTGAGTAAAACCTTTATAAAATTTTAACGGTTGTTTTCAAATACTCATTTCTTTTGTATTAACAAAAGATTTCAAGATTTTGTATTAACAAAAAGATTTCAAGAGTTAAGAGTGGGTTTGATTATTAGTTGATAGATGACTGATGCTAATTTAATTTCAGGTGTAGGGCAACACCAGCAAACGGCGGAGTTGATGGGGGCAATACCAGCTTACATTTACTGAGAATTTCTCTTTGTCACACATGACTACAAATGCATTACTTGTATTAGTCCTTGTATTCTTTACAACAAGCCTGTGGAGTAAAGAACTAGTATTCTCATTTTACGTATGAAAATAGTGACTCCCAAAAATGTTAAGTAACTTCTGTAAGATCACATAGCATTTAGCTTGTGAATGGTAAATCCACAGTTTGAACCCAGGCAGTTTGATTCCAGAGCCAGTACATTTTTTTCTTTTCGGGGAGAAAAAAAAAGGACCCCACTTACCTGACCAGGGACTGATCCTGGGCCACAGTAGTGAAAGCCTGGAGTCCTAACCAGTAGACAACCAGGAAACTCCCATGACCCCCTACTCTTAACTACTATGCTTTGTGGTTTTTATATCAGATTCTGTGGTGGAATAGCTGTCTGAAATATTTAACTCTCTAGCTCTGGTTTCTTAAGCTGTAAATTAAGAAATTGTACTAAATCTTGCAGGTCACTTCCAATTCTAACATTGTAAGAATTCTTTCATCCTGACACAAAACATGATTTTAATATTTCTCATTATTCTTTTTGAAATATCTTGATCTGTTGAAACACAAAGGTTCAGTCATCTTCCAAAGTCACACTGTTAATGGATAATGGAGCTCAGTTTGTACTCAGATCTCTTATTATCTTGGTCTTCTTGCTATTTCTTTTATTTAGTATGTGTGTGTGTGGTTGCATTAATAATTGAGTTGAATTTATTTTCTTAATTTTCAGGTCATATCTGTTTGTGTGATATGCTTCAAACAAATGAGAAATGATATTGCTTTTTATTTTCTTAAAAGAACTTTTCCCCCCTGATTATCAAGTATTGCAACATGCTTATTGTATAAAATTTAGAAATATTTGATATAGAGAAAGAAAGAGTCCACCAAGCTATTGATAGCTTGGTATTTTATTTATTTTTAAATATATGCATATGCTACAAATGCTGTGTGCTTTTTAGGACACTTTCTCCTTTAAAATTTTTAAAAATTTTTTATTTTGAAATAATTATAGATTCATAGGAAGCTGTAAACAGTGCAGAGGAATCCCCATGTACTTTCAGTGGCCACATCTTGCATAATTATAGCACTATATTAAGACTAGGAAATTGACATTGACTCAGTGTGTGTATATGTATGTCATTTTTTCCTGAGCAGATTTCTGTAACCATTAATCTACTCAAGATATGGGAATACTTCATCACTGTGAAGATCTTCCTTGGGTTAGCCCCATCCCTCAACAAACTCTCTCTAACCTCTGACAGATAACATTTAACCTCTGTACTGTTTTATACCAGTATAATTTTGTCATTTTGAGGACAAATGAAATCATACAGAATGTGAGGTTTTAAGATTGACTTTTTTCGCTCAGCATGATGCCCTTGAGACCCCTTCTAGTGTGTGTATTCAAGGTTTTATTGCTGTGTTTTCCATAGTATGGATGCATCACAGTTTGACTATTCATATATTGTAGTATATTTTGTTTTTATATATAAAAATAATTTATAAAAACTCAGCAATTACAAGTAATGAAGCTAGGGACACTTGTGTATAGGTTTTTGTGTAGACATAAGTTTTCATTTGCCTGGGATAAGTGCCCAAGAGTACAATTGCTAGGTCATATGATGAAGTTATGTTCAGCTCTGTAAGAAATTGCCAAACTATTTTCCAGCATGGCTATATAAGTTTACTTTGTCACCAGCAGTGTGTGAGAGATCCAGTTTCTCTGCATTCCTGCCAGAATTTTTTTCAAAATTTATTTTAGCTATTCTAGTAGGTATATAGTGATATCTCATCATAGTCTTAATTTTCATTTCCCCAGTAGCTAGTGATGCTGAACGTCTTTTCATGTGCTTATCTGCCATTCCTATATCCTCTTTAATAACATGCCTCTTCATATCTTTTGCTCATTTTTGTTTCTTTTCATCCTAACTTCAACCCTCATAACCATTTTACACTCTTCTGACAAGTATTCTTTCTAAAGCACACTCTGATTATATCATCCTCTTTTCCAACAATCTCTAGTGGTTCTGCATTATCTGTGGAGTAGTCTCAATTTGACCAAAGTTTCCATTATCTGGCCCTAGTATATATTTTCAACTTACTATACTACTATTCCCTGTGCCCTAAGAATACTAACAGTTCTCAATTGTTTTCTGTCTTAATACCTTTGCTCCTGTAGTTTTCTCTGCTGGTGCACGTTTTCTCCATCTCTGCCCAGTTTTTAAAATCTCAGCTCAAATGTTACTCCTAAGAACTTTTCTGTGATCTCACCAACAGGAAATAGTTCAGTTCAGTTCAGTCGCTCAGTCGTGTCCAACTCTCTGCGACCCCATGAATCGCAGCACGCCAGGCCTCCCTGTCCATCACCAACTCCCGGTGTTCACCCAGACCCACGTCCATCAAGTCAGTGATGCCATCCAGCCATCTCATCCTCTGTCGTCCCCTTCTCCTCCTGCCCCCAATCCCTCCCAGCATCAGAGTCTTTTCCATTGAGTCAGCTCTTCGCATGAGGTGGCCAAAGTACTGGAGTTTCAGCTTTAGCATCATTTCTTCCAAAGAAATCCCAGGGCTGATCTCCTTCAGAATGGACTGGTTGGATCTCCTTGCAGTCCAAGGGACTCTCAAGAATCTTCTCCAACACCACAGTTCAAAAGCATCAATTCTTCGGCGCTCAGCCTTCTTCACAGTCCAACTCTCACATCCATACATGACCACTGGAAAAACCATAGCCTTGACTAGATGGACCTTTGTTGGCAAAGTCATGTCTCTGCTTTTGAATATACTATCTAGGTTGGTCATAACTTTCCTTCCAAGGAGTAAGCGTCTTTTAATTTCATGGCTGCAGTCACCATCTGCACTGATTTTGGAGCCCCCAAAAATAAAGTCTGACACTGTTTCCACTGTTTCTCCATCTATTTCCCATGAAGTGATGGGACCGGACGCCATGATCTTCGTTTTCTGAATGTTGAGCTTTAAGCCAACTTTTTCACTCTCCTCTTTCACTTTCATCAAGAGGGTTTTTAGTTCCTCTTCACTTTCTGCCATAAGGGTGGTGTCATCTGCATATCTGAGGTTATTGATATTTCTCCTGGCAATCTTGACTCCAGCTTGTGTTTCGTCCAGTCCAGTGTTTCTCATGATGTACTCTGCATATAAGTTAAATAAGCAGGGTGACAATATACAGCCTTGACGTACTCCTGTTCCTACTTGGAACCAGTCTGTTGTTCTATGTCCTGTTGCTTCCTGACCTGCATACAGATTTCTCAAGAGGCAGGTCAGGTGGTCTGGTATTCCCATCTCTTGAAGAATTTTCCAGTTTATTGTGATCCACACAGTCAAAGGCTTTGGCATAGTCAGTAAAGCAGAAATAGATGTTTTTCTGGAACTCCCTTGCTTTTTCCATGATCCAGCGGATGTTGGCAATTTGATCTCTGGTTCCTCTGCCTTTCCTAAAACCAGCTTGAACATCAGGAAGTTCATGGTTCACATATTGCTGAATCCTGGCTCGGAGAATTTTGAGCATTACTTAACCAGTGTGTGAGATGAGTGCAATTGTGTCGTAGTTTGAGCATTCTTTGGCATTGCCCTTCTTTGGGATTGGAATGAAAACTGACCTTTTCCAGTCCTGTGGCCACTGCTGAGTTTTCCAAATTTGCTGGCATATTGAGTGCAGCACTTTCACAGCATCATCTTTCAGGATTTGAAATAGCTCATCTGGAATTCCATCACCTGCACTAGCTTTGTTCGTAGTGATGCTTTCTAAGGCCCACTTGACTTCACATTCCAGGATGTCTGGCTCTAGGTGAGTGATCACACCATCGTGATTATCTGGGTTGTGAAGATCTTTTTTGTACAGTTCTTCTGTGTATTCTTGCCACCTCTCCTTAATATCTTCTGCTTCTGTTAGGTCCATACCATTTCTGTCCTGTATCGAGCCCATCTTTGCATGAAATGTTCCCTTGGTATCTCTAATTTTCTTGAAGAGATCTCTAGTCTCTCCCATTCTGTTGTTTTCCTCTATTTCTTGGCATTGATCGCTGAAGAAGGCTTTCTTATCTCTTCTTGCTGTTCTTTGGAACTCTGCATTCAGATGCTTATATCTTTCCTTTTCTCCTTTGCTTTTCGCTTCTCTTCTTTTCACAGCTATTTGTAAGGCTTCCCCAGACAGCTGTTTTGCCTTTTTGAATTTCTGTTCCATGGGGATGGTCTTGATCCCTGTCTCCTGTACAATGTCACGAACCTCAGTCCATCCGGCACTCTATCTATCAGATCTAGGCCCTTAAATCTATTTCTCACTTCCACTGTATAATCATAAGGGATTTGATTTAGGTCATACCTGAATGGTCTAGTGGTTTTCCCTACTTTCTTCAATTTCAGTCTGAGTTTGGCAATAAGGAGTTCATGATCTGAGCCACAGTCAGCTCCTGGTCTTGTTTTTGCTGACTGTATAGAGCTTCTCCATCTTTGGCTGCAAATAATATAATCAGTCTGATTCAGTGTTGACCATCTGGTGATGTCCATGTGTAGAGTCTTCTCTTGTGTTGTTGGAAGAGGGTGTTTGTTATGACCAGTGCATTTTCTTGGCAAAACTCTATTAGTCTTTGCCCTGCTTCATTCCGTATTCCAAGGCCAAATTTTCCTGTTACTGCAGGTGTTTCTTGACTTCCTACTTTTGCATTCCAGTCCCCTATAATGAAAAGGACATCTTTTTTGGGTGTTAGTTCTAAGAGGTCTTGTAGGTCTTCAACTTTAGCTTCTTCAGCATTACTTGTTGGGGCAATTCTCTTTTTTATTTTTAGCAAGTTACTTAAGTAAGCACTTTATTAGCATTCTTCAGAGGGTTAAATGAGATAATAGATATAAAGAACTAGCAGCTGTAATTCCTTTTATCTTTTTAAGAAATGACTTTCTTCAATACCCACCTGTAAAATCTTTCAGGGTAGGATCTGCTTCAGATTTGTCTAGGTCAATGCCACATTGCCTAGTATGCCTTCAGATAGCAGGTGCACAGTGAATATCCAGTTGATGAACAAATGTAACAAGAGGGCATCTTAAGACTGTCCCCAGTGCCGTCCTAGCTGACAGCTCTATGCAGCAGGCAGTAAATGTTTGGGAGTGAACAGTGCAAAATTTGTGATTCACAGAAAGCCGTCATCATCAGGCAGTCTCATTACTGTAATCATTTTTTTAAGTTTTTTTTTTTTATGTGGGCCATTTTTTATTTTTAATTTATTGCAAAATTGCTTCTGTTTCCGTTTTGGTTTTTTAGCCATGAGGCCTGTGGGATCTTAGCTCACTGACTAGGTATAGAACCTGCACCCCCTGAATTGGAAGGCAAAGTATTAAGCACTGGACCGCCAGGGAAGTGCCTCATTAATGTAATCTTTGATGTAACTGAAGACCTTTGATAAATTCTTCTGCTGATAACTAGAAAATATTCAGTATTTATAAGCATCAAGCTCTGCAAAACTACATGCACCCTTAGCTCTTGTGAGATGGTGTGGTGTAATGAATAAGCAGATGGACTTTGAAATCAGATTGTCTAGGTTGGAGTCTTGTTTGTACTAGTTACTAGTACAAGTTTCTCTGTTTCAGTTATCTGTAAGATGAGAAAGATAATATCTATCTATATGGTTGTTGAGAGGGTTATTTGAGCATATTAGTAACATATTTAGAACATGCTGGCACTTTGTAACTGCCTTAAATGTTAGCTGATCTATTTAACAGATATGTTATTACTTCCTGAAAATACACTGAAAAGAGTTTAGAATTAAAGGGAGTGAGTTAGGTATATAGTTAGTTGACCCTTGAGCAACAAGGGTTTGAATTGTACAGGGGCACTTATTTGTCAATTTTTTTCAATAGTAAATAACTGCAGTTGATCAAATCCCTGGATGCAGAACCATGGGTATGAAGGAACTGCCCATTTGGAGGGCTGGCTAGAGGTTATATGCAGATTTTTGACAGAACAGAGGGTGGGCATGTTATTTTTAAGGATTAACACTGCTGCTGCTGCTGCTGCTAAGTCACTTCAGTCGTGTCCGACTCTGTGCGACCCCATAGATGGCAGCCCACCAGGCTCCCCTGTCCCTGGGATTCTCCAGGCAAGAACACTGGAGTGGGTTGCCATTTCCTTCTCCAGTGCATGAAAGTGCAGATGTCAAATACCTTGTACTTGAATATCTTGCCCACCATATCCCTGTACCACTGATTGGATGCCTCATTGTGCTATGCTTAGTCACTCAGTCGTGTCCAACTCTTTGCAACCCCATGGACTGCATTGCAGCCCGCCAGGCTCCTCTGTCCATCGGGGTTCTCTAGGCAAGAACACTGGAGTGGGTTGCCATGCCTTCCTCCAGGGATTCTTCCCAATCCAGTGATTGAACCCAGGTCTCCCACATTGCAGGTGGATTCTTTATCGGCTCAGCTACCAGGGAAGCTCGTGTATATGTTTATATTTTATTCAGTTGTATCATGCAGATTATAAGAGAGACAACAACTCAACATAAAATCAGCCAGTGTATAATAGGTGTGCACAGTCACCTCAAAGTGTATAAGAGGTGTGCACAGTCACCTCAAAGATTAGTTATCCAAGCCAGAAGTAGAAGAACAAACAGAATTAGATTGAGTGATGTAACATAGTGCTTTGAAACTCTTGGTATGTATCAGAATCACTTGCAGAACTTTTAAAAATGTATAGGTGTAAAGCTCCTCTATCCTGAGAGATTCCGACTCACTTGTCCTGTAGGGGGGCATGGGGATTGTTGGGACAGACATGTTTTTAAAATTTAGATTATTCTCATATACAGCCAGGGTTGAAAGCCATCATATATGTAGTTTACTTAGAGCATAGGCAGAGGAGGAGTCAGAGAGAGTTGGCTTTTTATATCCTGCACTGTGCAGAAGAGAGACAAACAAACTGGGAGATAGAAACAGCCTTTTCTAGATAGGTACTCTCTGTGTGGCACAGATGGTACTTTAGGTCTCATAAGAGTCTGGATTAAATTTTGCTTAATAGCATCTGTTTTTCCTTGTTCTGATTACTTACTCTACAAGTAACATTCTGCGTACTAAATCAGCCTTCTAGATATATCCAAATTATAACGTTGTGTCTGAGACAAGGTGTTTGAGCATTCGCTCTAGACACTTATCTAGTGTCGGCATTCTGGTTGTGATTTTGCTGTTAGTCTCCCTTGGTTTTGATGAACTTTAGAGGTACTGACAAGGTCATATTTTGAAGCTTCAAGACTGGATACCAGATCCTGGTTCCTTGTGAATTTACCAAGTTAGTGACCAGGGGTTGTCTCTGGGGAATTAGACATTCTAAATTTCTTGATTTAAAACTATTCTGAAGTCCTGAAGAATTTTTAATAAAATTTTGTAATTAAAATAGGCATAAATAAAAGGAAAATTTTTAATCTTTTTAAGAGTGTGTACTTTCAACAATGAAATAACCAATCTAAAAGCAGGATTTTGTTTTATTTTTTTTAATGATCTTGTTCAAAAAGGCTTTGGGAATTGAGTTCAGTTATTTTGATTACTGCTACTTTTTTGCACATTCATTTAATAATACTTATTGAGAACCTATTATGCGCTAATCACACAGACCTTAATAGTGTTCTTGGTAATCCATACTATCTTCTGTAAAAATAAAACAAAAATAACCTAACAAAAGCCCACTAAACTTTCTTGCTGTCCTAGGTATTAGATATTTTTTTGTTGTTTACTAAATACATTCTTATTTTCCTTTTTCTCCCCCTTTCTTTAATTTTTACTGTGGTATTTGTGTATTTTTCTTATTCTTGATATTGTTGAACCTAACTAATAGATGAAATGGCCAGATATGAATATTTGCTTTATTTACATTTTTAATGGGACATTTTATTACTCTAAAGTCCTTTTCTACTGACATAGTGTTCTTGGTTGAGGAAAAGATAGTTGAATAGCCTATTGTAATAAAACATGTCATTCATTCCAAGGATAATGGTATATAAATTTAATAAGAAGAGCAGATAAAACCATATCGTTCTTAATTAATTTACCAGGAAATTAAAGGAAACAGCATAAAGTTATTTGCCTTACCTAGAATTTTACCAGATTGTGGACCTTATGAGTTAGTTTGAAGCCTTTAACTTTGGGTACTTTACTTGCTTTGAAAGATGACAACTTGAAAGACTGAAGGGCTAAAATGATTATATTCAGTCAGGGTTCAGTTATAAGAGACAAACTAGTCTGTGGACTGGGCTGCTGAGAATGACTTCTATTGTTTTGTTTTGTTTTTCGTTTTGTCTGTGCCAGATCTTAATTGCTCAATGTAGGATCTTTTAGTTGTGGCATGCAGACCCTTTAATTGTAGCTTGTGGGATCTAGTTCCCTGACCCGGGATCAAACCTGGACCCCTACACTGGGAGCGCAGAGTCTTAGCCACTGGACCACCAGGAATGACTTCTAGAACAAGATTTGAACAAGCCTGCTAGCGGAGTGCTACCTTTGCCGCAGTTAGCAAAGGTAAATATTAGGGTATCAGAAGGCCAGTATGGAACTGTTAAAGAACACACCATTTGAACAACAACCATAACAGACCAATTCAAAAACGAGCAAAAGACTTGAATAGACATTTGTCTAAAGAATATATACAATTGCCCAGAAAGCAAATAAAAAGATGCTTAACATCCCTAGTCATTAATGGGACTCAGATCAAAATTACAGGAGATACCACTTCATACCCATTAGGAGGACCATTATTAAAACCAAAAATCAAAAAAAAACAAGTGTTAGTAAGGGGTGTGGAAAATTAAAACACTTGTGTGTTGCTCTTGGGAATGTAAAATGATGCAACTGCTTTGAAAATGGTATGATGATTCCTGAAAAAATTAAGCAATTACTCAAATGACCCAGCAATTCCACATCTGGGTGTATACTCAAAAGAGGTGAAAGCAAGACTTGAACAGATATTTGTATACACTCATGTTTATAGCAGCGTTATTCACAATAGCCAAGAACTAAAGGCCACCCAAGTGTCCATTGATGGATGAATGAATAAACAAAATGTGATATATACATACAATGGAATATTATTTAGCCTTAGAAATGAGAAAGGTTCTGACATATGCTAAAACATGGTGAACCTTGAAGATACTCTGCAAAGGAGAATAAGGCAGACACGAAAGGACAAACACTGTAGGATTCCACTGGTTGTGTCTCAATTCAGTGCAGCTCAGTCTCTCAGTCGTGTCCAACTCTTTGCAATCCCATGGACTGTAGCACACCAGGCTTCCCTGTCCATCCACCAACTCCCGGAGCTTGCTCAAACTCATGTCCATCGAGTCAGTGATGCCATCCAACCATCTCATCCTCTGTCGTCCCCTTCTCCTCCCGCCTTCAGTCTCTCCCAGCATCAGAGTCTTTTCCATTGAGTCAGTTCTTTGCATCAGGTCGCCAAAGTATTGGAGCTTCAGCTTCAGCATCCGTGCTTCCAAGGAATATTCAGGACTGATTTCCTTTCGAATGGATTGGTTTGACCTCCTTGCAGTCCAAGGGACTCTCAAGAGTTTTCTCCCAACACCACAGTTCAAGAGCATCAATTCTCAGTGCTCAGCTTTCTTTACAGTCCAATTCTCACATCCATACATGACTACTGGAAAAACCATAGCTTTGACTAGATGGACCTTTGTTGGTAAAGTAATGTCTCTGCTTTTTAATATGCTGTCCAGGTTTGTTGTACTTTTTCTTTCAAGGAGCAAGAGTCTTTTCATTTCAAGGCTGCAGTCACCATCTGCAGTGATTTTGGAGCCCCCCAAAAATAAAGTGTGTCACTGTTTCAATTGTTTCCCCATCTGTTTGCCATGAAGTGATGGAACTGGATGCCATGTTCTTAGTTTTCTGAATGTTGAGCTTTAAGCCAACTTTTTCACTCTCCTCTTTCACTTTCATCAAGAGGCTCTTTAGTTCTTCACTTTCTGCCATAAGGGTGTTGTCATCTGCATATCTGAGGTTATTGATATTTCTCTCAGCAATCTTGATTCCAGCTTCTGCTTCATCCAGCCCAGCATTTCTCATGATGTACTCTGCATGGAAGTTACATAAGCAGGGTGTATATACAGCCTTGATGTACTCCTTTCCCAATTTGGAACCAGTCCATTGTTCCCATGTCTGATTCTAACTGTTGCTTCTTGAAATGCATACAGGTTTCTCAGGGGGCAGATAAGGTGGTCTGGTATTCCCATCTCTTTAGGAATTTTCTTAAAATTTAAGGATTTTAAGTTTATTGTGACCCACACAGTCAAAGGCTTTGACGTAGTCAATAAAGCAGAAGTAGACGTTTTTCTGGATACTGGTTGTATCTAGAATAATAGAGACAGAAAATAGAATGGTGTTTGGCAGGAGCATGAGGGAAGAAACAGTGGAGAGTTTTCATTTTGCATGATGGAAAAGTTTTAAAAATAAGTGGTGGTTAATGATTGAACAACAATATAGATGTACTTAAATGCACTGAAGATTTAAGCGCTACGCGCTTAAAAATGATTGAAACAATAAAATTTCAGGTATGTATAGTTTAACACACACAGAAGAAACGTATCATCATATATGTGATGCAGGCATTGGAAAGTCAGTACTGCTGCTCTACAACTGCAGCTGCTTCCAGACAAAAAGTGAGTGAGTGTAAACTGGAGAATTACATACACACTCACACCCAACATTTCCATAATCTTTCTTGCAGATACCAAACTTTAGAAAAATGTGGCTCCTACTTCACTTTCTGCTTTTGATACTGTGCAGGGGTCCCTGTGGGGTTCCTGGGCACAAAGCCCTTCTGTGTCTCGCATTTCTTTGATTATAGGAAACAACCTTCATTCATCCTCCGTCACCTTCCCTGAGTCCCAGTGGGCAGATTCAAGCAGTTGTTAATTAGGAAAGGGATGGGAGACCAGGGAGAAACAAACAGCCCAGAGCAGCCTTGGGGCAAGGTCCTATTTCCCTATCAGAGGATACACACGACACCATCTTTGAGCTGTTTTGCAGATACTGAAACCCCCTCCAGGTGGGAGAAGTTAATGATTAACAATGATATTCTGTCCACTAGCATGTAGACCCCAGACCAGTTGGACCTGAAGGTTCGTGATGCTGACTCCTACTTACCTCACCATCAACCTATCAAAAGAATGTCTAGGAGCTGATCACACCCTCTTGGACAATTACTGTAAAATTTCTCCCTGTCTTCCCCAAGTTGGGACAGATGGTTTTGAGGGCATTTGCCTGCTGTTTCCCATTTTGCCTGGGAAAGCAGTAAAGCTGTTCTTTTCTACTTCAGCCAAAACTTTCTCTGAGATTTGATTCAACACTGGTGTACAGAGAAGCTCAGCTTTCAACATCACTTTTCCACATCTCATGTCAGAGGATATAGTTGGCTAAACTTAATTCACATTTAGAACCTTAGTGGCAAGGGATCCTGGAGGATAATTTTTAGTTTTTTAACCTCTGTAGTACAAAAAACAACTGGAGGGAGATTGAAAAGGATGCTGAGTGCCATTTCACCGTATTTGTCACAGACACTGAGTCAGTGGTGATTCACAGATAGTAATACTCCTTGCGTCAAGTCATCATTTCCAGTGGCCAGATTGTCCTGTAGCTCATCAGTCACAGAGATAGGGAAGGGCAAAACACAGAGCTTTAGTGAGGCAGAATAGGGAGAGTTTGTTGATAGACATTGTCTCTTTTTGTAGTTCTGGACTGATTGTGCTTGGTTTGTTACACCTAATATACAGTACAGTATTTACAGTTTTAATATAGTATTCATAACTGAGTTATTTATATTATTGTGAAGATAATAATTTAGTGCTTATCACTCCAGTGAATGCATACCACTCATTGATTAATGAATAGCTGTGCTTCTGTTAAGAAATACCAGATTTGGGGAGGACTTCCCTGGTGGTCCAGTGGTTAAGACTTAGTCTTCCGAAGCACTGGGTGCAGGTTTGATCCCTGGTGGGGAAGCTAAGGTCCCACATGCCTCATGGCCAAAAAAGCAAAAACATAAGCAAGATTGTAACAAATTTAATAAAGACTTAAAAAAAAAAAAGAAATACCAGATTTAAAGTTCTTGTGTTTATGAAAGCTGTTTTCATTGTGTTAAGTATGGAGATAAGATCATAGGAAATAATGAATTATTTTGCTGTCAAGCTGTTGAAATCTCTAATCAATGTGAACTAAATTTGGAGAGAAATATTAATTTGCTAGTAAATGAACAAGTTGATATGCTGAAAATTGAATTTTTGAATAGGTTTCAAAAATTTGTCAGAGTCCATCCAAAAGATAAGATATCTGTACAGAACAGTCAGATACTTTAGTTTATGTATTATCTATGAGTTGGAACTAAGTTTGAGTAATGCCTGTTGGTACGATTCTGCATGAGTGGACTGTGTTCTCAGTGCCTTGTATTGACCTTTGATGACTAATTTCTTAATTGCTCATGATTTCAAAATAAACTGCTTTTAAGTTGTCTCTCAAGTTGAGATCTTTCCTTTATGTACCCATTAACATTTTGGACAGGCACCGTCATGCTTTTTGATGTGGGTCAAGCTTTTTGATGTGGATCAGGCTTTAATGACTACCTAGGAGTTAGTGTCCAAATAACATGTCAGAATTTTTTGATTCTGTTATTCTACTTCTAGAAATCTAACCGAAGACACTGCAGTACTGTTTGTAATAGTAATAAAATTGTGAACAGTTGCCAACATTGGGAAATCGGCAGATTATTGTATGGACATACAATGGAATGTCCTTTTCAAAGGATAGTTTGATGACATTAGACAGAACTCATGCAACAATGTTAAGTAAAAATGTATTACATGTGGCATGATTTCTCTGTAGAAATTTTATGTATAGAAAATACTATGTATGAAAGATAAATTAAAAAATTAAAAGTAGTAGTTCTTGAGGCAGGTGTAATTTTGAAATTATAATTTCAGTGTTCTTCAACAGATACATTGTTCTTCTGTATATTTTTCTGTCTTTATTATAGAAGTATATACTTTAAAAGATCAAAACAATGCAGAAATTTGTAGAGTAAAAACCATAAAATTATGTCCTTAAGTCACCTAGCTAGGCAAATGAAGTCCAGTTTATCAACTTGTTCTCTTAAGGATTTTGTTTTTGTTGTCATATCTAAGAAATCTTTACTTAACCTAAATTCAAAAAGATTTTCTCATATATTATCTTTTAGAAGTTTTCTAGTTTTAGATTTTACCTTAGGTCTATAATCTATTGAAGTTAATTTTTATATGTGGTGAGAGGTATGGATTACTGTTTTTGCATATACATATTCATTTGATCTAGCATTTGATGAAAAGACTATTCTTTCTCCACTGAATTGCCTGTGCACAACTGTATAAAATTATATATCCATAAATATGTAGGTCCGTTTCTCAATTCTCTGTTCTGTTCCATTGATTTATTTTTATGCCAGTACTCAGTTCAGTTCAGTGGCTCAGTCATGTCTGACTCTCTGCAATCCCATGGACTGCAGCACGCCGGGCCTCCCTGTCCATCACCAACTCCCGGAGCTTACTCAAACTCATGTCCATGGAGTCGGTGACGCCATCCAACCATCTCATCCTCTGTTGTCCCCTTCTCCTCCTGCTTTCAATCTTTCCCAGCATCAGGGTCTTTTCCAATGAGTCAGTCTTGTAATTAGTTATCTAATCTTATTCTTTTTCAAGCTTGTTTTGGTTATTCTGTGTCCTTTGCATTTCCATATCAGCTTTTGAAATCAAGTTTATCAGTATCTACAAAGAAACTTGTTGGGATTTTGATTGGGACTGCATGGAATTTATAGACCAAATTTGGTAAGAATTGATGCATGTCAATGAAAATCAGTCGATCTAAGAAAGAAATAGAAAATTTTATTTGAGCCAAACTGGAGACTATAACCCAAGAACAGCATGTCAGAAAACTCTCAGAGCTGTTCTACCAATTAGAAGTGTAGGCATAGTTATGTGAGTTTTTGTGTTTGTTTGTTTGTTTTTTTGAGACAGAGGGCTGTGCATTAAATGACATATTATTGACAGTTTAAGACTCCATATCTAAAAGTCTTGTGGCCTCTTAACAAGATCAAGAAGGAATGTTATCTTTTAAGGAGTTGTCTTGTTGATGCTAGAAGAATGTTGCACTTTATGGCTGAGCAGGTGTTTCTGCCAATGGGGGAGGTTTGTTTGATGCATAATGCAGATATGCAGTTCTTGGTGGTGAAGGAAGAGGCCAAAGGCAGAGAAAAAAATTTTTTTTTAATTTTATGTTTAAATTTGTCTTGTCTTGCTGTAGAATATCAATGTTTTTGTATATAAAATATGAATCCTTGTAAAATACTACTGAATTTGATTTGCTGAGATATGTTTCAGATTTTTCCTTCTATGTTCTTAAGGCTTGTCAGGCTATAGTTTTATTTTTTTGTAATGTCATGTCTGGTTTTGGTATCAGGATAATACTGGCCTCATGGAATGAATTCAGAAATATTCCCTGCTTTTCTGGAAGAATTTTATTTTAGTAGTCTGTTTCTCCCAACTTCTGTGCCATTGTTGACATGTATTTTACTTAGGTATTTACCCCATGTATCTACCATTTCTGATATTCTTCCATGCTTTGCGTAGATTCTTATTTTCATATGATGGCATTTTTGTCCTGTGTGAAGGACTTCCTTTTCACATTTCTGGTGGTTCAGGTTTGCTGGAGATGAAATTATTTAGCTTTTGTGTGTCTGAAAAAGTGTTTATTTTACCTTTGTTTTTTAACAACATTTTACTGGTCATAGAATTATTGGTTGATTTTTTTTTTTTTTTTCCCTTTTGGTGTTTTAAAGACATTATTTCACTGTCTTCTAACTTCCATTGTTTCCTGTGAGGAATCTGCTATCATTATCTTTGTTCCTGTGTATGTAATGTATATATCTTCTCTTTTTACTTTTAAGATTTTCTCATTATCACTGATTTTGAGTAATTTGATTATGTTATGGTGTGGTATAGTTTTTTGTGTGGTTCTAATGTTTGAAGTTTATTGAGCTTTTTGGGTGTGAGTTTATAGTTTTCACCAGATTTTGAAAAATGCTGGCCATTGGTACTTCAAAATGTTTCTTCCTGTCCTCTCCTGTCTCCTCCCTTCAGGCCACATAAATGCATCTATTAGATGGTTTGAAGTTGTCCCACCTCTCACTGATGTTCTTTTCGTTTTGTTTCTTTTTCTTTTTTTTTAATCATGGTACAATATACATAGCGAAATATTGTAATCATTTTGAAGTCCATAATTCAGTGGCATTAAGTACATTTACTTTGTGGTGCACCCATTACTGTCATCCATTTCCAGAACTTTTTCATCATCCCAAATGGAAACTTTGTACCCATCAAACAGTAATTCCCCTTTGTCTCCTATTGCTCAGTCCCTGGAAACTACTATCTGCTTTCTGTCTCTCTGAATTTGACCTCATCTAAAGTGAATCATACAACATTCGTCCTTTTGTGTCTGACTTACTTCATTTAGCGCAAGGTCTTCAAGATTCCTTTGAAAGACTGAATAATGTTCTCTTCATTTTAAAAAGCTCTCTCCTGTGTTTGATTTTGAATAATTCATATTATGTCTTCAAATTTACTGTGCCTCAGTAGTATCTAATCAGCTATTAATCCCATCCAATGTGTTTTTTATTACATATCTTTGCAATTTCATTTCTAGAAGTTTGAGTTGGATCTTATGTGTCCATATCTCTATTTCACTTTTTGAACATATGTAATACAGTTATCATATCTGTGTTAACATCCTTGTCTGATAATTTTATTATCTGTCTGTTCTGGGTCAATTTCAATTGATTTTCTACATGTTGTAGGTGAGTTTTCCTACTTCTGTGCATGCCTGGTCATCTTTGATTGGTTCCCAGACATAGTGATTTTACCCGTTGGGTGCTGAATACTTTTGTATTCCTATTAATATTCTCCCGCTTTGTTGAGGGATATAATTAAATTACTTGAAAACAACTCTGATCCTTTTGATTCTGCTTTTAAGATATGTTTGGCTGAACCAGAGACATGTTTAGGTTTAGGGCAGGATTTCTGCATATCAGCACCAATTCTTTGTTGTGAGGGACTGTCCTATGCATTGCAGAGTGTTTTAACAGTATCCCTAGTCTCTAGTCTTTAGATGAGCCCCTAGCTGTGACAACCAAAAATATCTCCAGAAATTGCCAAATGTTTTGGGGTGCCAGTTGCCCCCACTTGAGAGCTCCTGTTTTAGGGTTAATTTTGCCTTTCTACTATGGAAAGATCTTGCTGTGTACTCTGCCCAGTGCCCCATGAATCATGAGATTTTTTTTTTCCAGCCTGCTTATTTGCAGTAGGTGCTTTTAGTGATCTTGGGTGAGTACTAGGCATTATTATCACCTCTAATCTTTCTGGGTGGTTCTTTTTTCAGTCTTGTTTGGTTTCCTCACATACAAGTGTTGATCAGCATTCAGCTGCCTGTTCAAGGGAGATTCTTTGCAAATCTCTGGAGTTCCATCTTAGTCTACGTATAGTGTTATAACAAAATTACTGTAGGCTGAGTGCCTTAACACATCTATTTCTCATGGATCTGGAGGCCAAGGAATCCAAGATCAAACTGCCAGCAGATTTGGTGTCTATGAGGTCTGCTTCATAGGTGGTCTTCTTTTATCTGTGTCTTTACAGGGCAGAACAGCTGAGAGAACTCTCTGGGGTATATAAGGGCATTAATTCTGTTCATGAGGATTCTGCCTTAATGACCTAATCACCTTCTAATACTATCCCACTAGGAGTCAGAACTTCAATACAAGAATATAAGCATTCAGTCTATATCAAGTTCTCTGTCTGTCTCCCCTCTATTATTCTATCCCGTGTACACTAACCACCTTGATTCCCCTAGACTTTCACTTCCATCGCCACTCACGTAGTCTGCTGGGCCTCACCCAGATTATATCCTACACCGCTCACTCATGGCAGGGGCAGTGGGGCTCACCTTGTTTCCTCCTCTCAAGGGTCTCCTTGCTGTCTTGTGCCCACTGTTTTGAAACTGGTTTTCTCTCCATATATTTTGTCTATATTTTGGCTGTTTCAGGTGGAAAAGTAAATCTGGTTTCTCTTACTGCATCTTGGTCAGAAACAGAAGTCCCTTTAACTGATAGTTGATTCATATTAATTATTGATTAAAGCTGAAAGTATTCTGAAATGTTTACTAATTTCTTCATTCTGTATATTTGTATGAAATCTATAGCTGTCATATTCTTCATTAAAAGTTTCCTGTTCCCTGTAGGTCCTGTGGTACAACAAAAATACTATGTTGTCCTGAAGCCTTTTATCATCTTCTAATATACCTCTTTAGTGCAGGTGTTCATAGTGTTAACTAAATATGGGCCTCTAACTGTATGTAGCAGTAGAGAATTAAAGGGCATGCCCTGACCTGATGAAGTACAGCAGGGCAATGTGTCATGCTTTTAGGGCATTGCCACAGCAGGTTCAAAGACTTCTAGGGAGCTTTCTTGTACGACAACTCATATTTTCTAGCAGCTGAAACACCGGCATCAAAGCCTGTTTGTTAGTTAAATTGAGGATATAAAGAACAGATTGTTAGCCAGATTGGAGGTGATACAAGACAGAAAAAAAAAAAAATATGAGAGAGATCATTTTGAGCAGTGTATGAAATGAAACTCTACTGAAGAACAAGGCTAAAAGGATGGGAGTGACTTGGAACCCACTGGTGGTAAGCTGTTAGAAAAATGAGAAAGTGAAATAGAAATAAAATGACAGAAGGAATCTGGCCTTATTTTGTATGAGATGAGCCTCTCATACTTTTTACATTGTAATTGTTGCAGAGTTCATAGCATGTACTTGTTGGATATTCAGGGTTGAAGTAATTTAGTCAGAGAATACCTTGGGGAAAAGATATGTATGTAGTATGTAGGATGAAGCCATCTGGCTGTCTATATGTATTAAAATATAGAAAAATCATTTTAAATGGAGCTATATATATGTAATAAGTGATATAAAATTATATACATCAATGTGTGTAAACTCCATGAGTTGAAGTGAATAAATCATAATTCCCTGTCCTTTGGGGTGGTGATGCTATATTGTAGGTAAAAAGACTAAGACTGGAAAGCTGTTGTGGCTTTATACTGTTAAAAGCTTTGTTTGGAAACACTGATGTAAGGTTTCCAAAAACTAGGTTTGCTTTGTAGTAATCAAAATATAAACATTTAATGAGCATGTTTCTTGTTGGCTGAATATTTTTGATGGTGTAAAAAGTACTTATGTAGCTGAGTATTTGCCTTTTTCAGGTAATTATAAGTATTTGTGGCAATAGTTTGTGTTGGCTAGAAGAATGCAGAAATGGCAGCTTTTTACTTTTCCTCCACATAAGGAAGCATAGAAAGTTTTCATAGCCAAAAATGCTTATGAGGGAATGATAAGCACTAAAACCAGGAGTTACTACATCTGGGAGGAGAGAAGGGTATTGATGTTTTGTTTTAGTTTTTAAAACTTTTAAAATCAAGTTTAACACATGTAAAGTATAGCTCATAAGTGTACGGATTGATGAATATTCAGTGTATAACTACTATTCAAATTAAGAAACGGAACATATGTATTGGAACTGTTTAATTTTTTTTTTTTTTTCCCCAAGCTGGGTAGTGGGCATGTGAGTATTTGTTGTGTCATTCTTTCTTCTTCTTTTTTAATGCTTTAAAGTTTACCTACTGTGTTTTTTAAAAATCATCTCAGCAGAAAATGTGGTCTTTAGTAATTTGGAAAATGTCAGAAAACCCACTGACTTTAGTTGTTGAGAAAGTACTTTAGGTTTTTCCATGTAAGCCTTTGTCTCCCATGTATCTGATAAAAGTTTAGAAGCCTGATACAGGCCCAAGTTACTGAACACTTTAAAATAGAAAAAGAACATAAACAGAACTGTGTGGGATCAAAGTAGTAAAAATTATTGGTATTTTTTGAAATGGTACATTCCTTTTATAATTGAAGTATAGGGAATTCCTTGGAGGTCCAGTGGTTAGGACACAGCACTTTCACTGCTGAGGACTCAGATTCAGCCCCTGGTCAGGAACTAAGATCCCACAAGCTGTGTGGTGTGGCCACAAAAAAAAGAAAGAAAAAATTACTATAATTGCAGTATAAAATATAGCCCCTCAAATTTGTGGGCATTGAAGTGTTTTATCACTAAATCACAATGATATTTTAAGAAGGAAATTCCTTATAAGTTCTGTAATGGAATATTCAAGGTATAGGAAGAAATGAGCTATTAAGATATTTATAGATATTTATATCTGGTAAAGATTTTATATCTATTGTAGAAATTATTTGTATAGTAGATAGAAATATGTCTCATCTTAAGGGGTTTCCTGAAATTAGTTTTCCATCTACCTTTGTGGGTTTTTGGTTTTGTTTTGTTTCTTTTTGGAATCAGTTGCTGTTCAGTTCAATCAGTTGCCAAGTTGTGTCCAACTGTTTGTGACCCCATAGTGCGCCAGGCCTCCCTGTCCCTCACCATCTCTCAGAGTTTGCCCAAGTTCATGTCGATTGAATCAGTGATGCCATCCAATCATTCCATCCTGTCGCCCTCTTCTGCTCCTGCCTTCAGTCCTTCCCAGCATCAGGGTCTTTCCATTGAGCCGGCTGTTCAGAGCTGTTAGTGATTGCCTTCCGCTCTTCCTTCTGAGCTGGGAGCTCATCTTTTGGTGTCATATCTTTTTGCCTTTTTATACAGTTTATGGGGTTCTCATGGCAAGAATCCTGGAGTGGTTTGCCGTTGCCTCCTCCAGTGGACCACGTTTTATCAGAATTCTTCACTGTGACCATCTGTCTCGGGTGGCCCTGCATTGCATGACTCATAGCTTCACTGAGTTATTCACGCTGCTTCACCACGACAAGGCAGTTTAGAGGCAGGAGAGATATTTATCCCTCAAACGTGAAGATTTCTAAAATTTGATTTATTTTCACATATGACACATCTTTCTGTATATTTCATTTTATGAAAGTGTTGAGTTATTTTTCTCAATTGTTCTCACCAGTAGTCTTTTTCTAATTAAGTTATGGCCTGCTATGGTATGGGAAAGCCACTTGTAAAATATTACCAAAAAAACATTTTATAAAACTGTTTGGTTATTAGCTTTTCCTCTGCTACTGAATTTATGTGTATAAACTTATTAGAATGTAAATCTATTGAAAACTACTCATTAATGAATAATTTTATTTCTTTTTTCTTGTCCAGAAGCCAATATAGCAGTGTGGATGAATAACTGTTTCTGGTGTATTTATGTGTTTAATCCTCAAAGAAGTTGTTAGGGCATGTTGAGTTTTTGTTTATTTTCCTATTTTCCCTTGACAGACAGTTGAAGAAGAAATGGCTGTTCCTAATCAACTCTGCATTCGCCGCTGGACTACCAAGCATGTAGCTGTTTGGCTGAAGGATGAAGGCTTTTTTGAGTATGTGGATGTTTTATGCAACAAGCACCGACTTGATGGAATCACATTGCTTACATTGACTGAATATGATCTCCGATCTCCTCCTCTGGAAATCAAAGTCTTAGGGGACATTAAAAGGTTAATGCTCTCAGTTCGAAAATTGCAGAAAATACATATTGATGTTTTAGAAGAGATGGGCTACAACAGTGACAGTCCCATGAGTCCCATGACTCCATTTATCAGTGCTCTTCAGAGTGCAGAGTGGCTCTGTAATGGGGAGCCTTCACATGACTGTGATGGACCCATCACTGATTTGAATTCTGATCAGTACCAGTATGTGAATGGTAAAAACAAACATTCTATTCGAAGACTGGACCCAGAGTATTGGAAGACCATACTGAGTTGTATATATGTTTTCATAGTATTTGGATTTACATCTTTCATAATGGTTATTGTCCACGAGCGAGTGCCTGACATGCAGACCTATCCACCACTCCCAGATATATTCTTAGACAGGTAAGTTTTCTTTCTAGTTACCAAATTTGTAGAAGATAGTTATAATAGCAGTGATAATATATTCATGACAATTAGGTTATTACTGTTGCTTTGGTTGATATATACTTTCCATTTACTTTATCTGGTAATAGTAAAGATAGTCTTTGGAATTGCCTTTTTCCCTTAAACTAGACCTTAAGTCTAGATGAGTAGAAAGAACCACTCCTTATTTTATTTTTCCATGTTATATTTCTATTTTTCTATGTTATAGCTGTAATATTTTCTATATTTACGTTATAGCTCCTTGGGCACTTCATATTTTAAAAGGGTTTCCTGGAATGTTATTTGTAATAGATGGAATTAGGTTATTATTTTTTTTTTTTTTTAAAGATGAACAGGGTTTTGCTTTTCTAAAAATGTGGGGAAGTCTCCTGTGTCATCAAATAAATTAGAATTATCACAGATGCTACAAACTGATTGTTTATAGTATTCTGTTGGTTTATAAATACTGAGTGCATAAAAAAGAATACAGTATATTAAATGAAAAATAGGAATAGAACAAAACTTGAAACTATAGTTTTTTATATTTGTGATTTTAAAACGTCTTTTTAGTTTGTATTGCTATCTTATTTGTTTTTATAAAATATTGTACCCTTCTGAAAGTGCCTTATAGTATATGGGTTTTTTTTTTAATGAAGTGAATTACAGTGTCCACGTTAAGGTGGCAGAATGACATATATATCATGTTTTATTCTCTCTCAAGCCCTGACAAAAAGCATAGTGAAGAAGTTATGTTTGTTTGTTGGTCATAAATTATAAACACAAGGAAAGGGCAGATAAGAGAGGAGAAAAGAGCCGTACATTTTTGAATGTTTGAAAGCAGATGGGTGAGTAGCAACAAGCAGAGCTAAAGTAACCTAATTCTAAAGCAGCCATCAGGAAAACTGAGAAACAACCCAATCTAAGTTGCAGATTTCTCAAAGCTCTGGATACTATGAGCTTTGAGAAAGGGTGATGCTAAAAGAAAAAAAAAAAGAATTGAATGAAAGCTGTTTAAGAAACTGTTAGATCCTTGTATCTCCTTCCCTGTTTTATCGTACACATTTTTTCCAACAGAAGACCCTAAGGAAGTAAAGAAGATAGCATGTGGATAAGAGTACTCTAGGCAGAAGAAACAGCAGGGTGCAAAAGTCCTGAATTGTTAGTAGGCTTAGCATGTTTAAGGAACACCAATTGAGAGATGGGGAGAACAGTTGGAGATGAGATCTAAGAGCAGACAGGAATCCAGACTGTCTGTGTACTTGTTGACAATTGTAAGGACTTTAGCTTTCATTCTAAGTGAAGAGGGAAGCCATTGAAAAGCATTTAGGATAAGAGCAGAGTGATCTAATGCCCATTTTAAAAGGGCACTCTAATGGTTGTTGCATTGAGAACAGCATGAGGATGGGGATGGGAAAGCAGAGGTTAGTTCAGTTATTGGAATTCATCTAGACAAAGATGAGGTGAGTTGGATTAGGATAGTAGTGGTACACACATATATGTGTGTGTGTTTGCAACAAGATTTGCTGATGGATTTGCATGTAAGGTGTAGGAAAAAGAGAGAATTCAAGGATTATTCCAAGATTTTTGACTTGAGCATCTGGAAGGATGAAGTTGCCCTTTATAGAGGTGGGAAGACTGTGGAAAGACTTCCAACTTCTTGGAGAAAAAAGTGAGGGTTTGGTTTTAGACATGTCATGTTTGAGGTATGTTTTACACCAAATCAGATGTCAAGTAAGAGATGGGAAGATGAGTTAGAGTTCAGAGAGTCTGGGCTGAAATTTGGGAGTTACGAGCATAAGTAAAACTGTGATAATTGGTTAATGTCTCCTAGGTAGTGAGTTTAGAAGGGAAAGGAAGAAGATTGAAGATTGATCCCAAGAATAAGTATAATATCTAGAGGTCAGAAGAGTAAGTCAAAATCAGTAAAGAAGACTGAGGAAGTCAGGGCAGAGAGAGCAAGAGAGTATTCTGGAAGCCAAGTTTGTTTGTTTTTTAAGTATTTTTAGAAGACAGGAATAATTTATAATTAACTGTGTCAGATGCTACAGAGGGGTCAAGTAAGATGAGGTTAAATGACTGTTGACCCTGACCAGGGCAAAAGCCTGATTGTAGTGGATTCAAGAGAGAATGTGAGACTGGAATATACCCAAAGGTGTATCTCCACACATATGAAGCAGCATATGTACAAAGTTATTCATTGTGACATTATGTGTAAAAATTATAAATATTGGAAATACTGTAAATGCTTATCCACAGAAAACTGGCTGAATACACTGTGGTATACTTACACAACAGAGTATTATCTAATCATAGAAAAGAATGAGGAAGATTTCTGTGAACTGATGAAATGGTTTGTAAGAAAAACTCAGTAGCAATGAAGCACCATGAGCATCCAGATCATGGTTCCTAAATCCCAACCTCTACTAAAGGAACAGACCAGGACTCCTTAGAGAAATGGCTGATTTTAAGTTTGGAGCATGGTAAGCATAAAATGAGCATGAAATAGATCTTATGCCATAAAGCAAGGAAGTGGAAACCAATGGAAACCTATCAAAATAACATATGATCTGGTTTTAAGGGGCTCCCACTAATCAAATTAGGACAGTCAGAACATCAAGAAGCATAATGATGGTAATGAATTATAATATACTAAGAATCTATGAACCCATAGTGATAAACAAAACCAAGAAGAAGTTCCTCAAGGGAATTATAAGAGAAGTTGAAGAGCCAAACCCAAACACAGTACATGAACTTTAATTGGATCCTTGATCAAGAAAAAAAAACTGCTGGAAGAACATTTTAGGGATAATTAGGAAAATTTGAATATAGATTGCATATCAAATGATACAATATAACACTAAGTATTACAGTTTCCTGGGTATAATAGTGTATTGGGTTATAAAGAAGGTACCCTTGATCTTAGGACATATATGTTGAAGTGTTTAGAGAAGAAGTGTCACAATGTTTGCAACTTTTCAGGAAAGATTTAGTCTTGGAGAGAAAGTATGTGTGTGTGTGTAGGTATGTAAAGAAAGAGAGAAATAAAGCAAATGTGGGCAAATGTTATTGTAAACAATGAATAAATTTAAATAAAAAATATAAAATGTTTATTCTTTAAAGTTTTTTTTTTGTTGTTGTTATCAGAATTTTTCAAAGTTAAAAAAAGAGGAAGGGCAAAGAAATGATGTGAGAGAGAGAAGGAAAATGGGAGGAGAGAAACTGGAAACAATCAAGTCTTACAGGCCCCTAAAAGTTTTCCTGTAAGGGCAGCAGAGAAATGGAGCTGTAGCTTGGAGAGGAGTCACCAGGGTTTTATTTTGGATGGACCATATTGTATAGCGTGGCTGTTGTATTGATGATGGGAATGACCCAATTTAAGGGAGAGAATATGAGAGGGTATAATTGATGGAGTAATGTCCTTAAGTAGATAACAAGGGGTTGGATCTTGTAGGTGGGTGAGGCAGGTCTTTCTTAGTGACATGATCTATTCATTCATAACAGGGGAGGATAGAAAATATGGAAACAGATATAAGATTGCCAGTTGTGTTGGTAGAGCATGAGGAAGTACTCTGCTGATTGTCTTTATCTTCTCTGAAAACAGATTTAGAAGAGAGAGAAGGTCAGAGGTTTGAGGAGAAAGGATAAGTGTGAAATGGCCGTCTATGAATGAATAGACTTGTGTGATGTAGCAGCAGCACTAAGGGCCTGCTTGAAGTTAATAGGTTGACTTCGTGTTTTTTCACCACTCAACTGCACAGATACAGGTATAGAATAGGTAGATAGTTGGATTTTGGTGGGGTCAAAACTTTGCTAGGCAGTACAATAAAGGAAGAAGAAGAAAGAGAGTGAGTATAATGACTGACTTAGGTGGATAAGGAGGTATGGGAGGATATGAAGTAGGTGAAGGACAGAAGAAGTGTTATTAAGATCTATGGATTTTGGGTCTCAGAATTATTAAAGTTGGAGAACTAGGAGGAGTAAGATGGAAAAACAAGAAATGTTGGTTAGTATAGGATTCTTGACCTTGAGCTGTGAAGAATAATCTTGGTGATGACAAGATCCAATTTATAACAGTGGGTGTAGGTCACTGAAGTAGAGTCAAAGAAGAAGTTGGAGGAAAAGTAAAAAGAGGAGTGAGAAGAACAAATATCACAACAGAAGAAGCTTTGGAGTGATATTGAACCAAAAACTCAAATCTCAAATCAGAGAATGAATGCTGAGGTTCTGTAGATGACTATAACAAGGCATAATGAGAAAAAAGAGGGGAAGTGATCATGAGGATTTTATTTTAAAGTGTACAATCGAGTGGGTTTTAGTATATTTATAAAGTTGTGCAGCCATCACCACTACTTCCAGAACATTTTCAACACTCTAAATAAAGTCATATTATCAGTCCCACCCCATTTCCCTTCTCCCTCTAGGCTCTGGCAAGCAGATCTACTTTCTATGGATTTCTTGTGGACATTTCATATAATGGCCATACACAACATGTGGCCTTACTTTGTGTCTGGCTTCTTTAATTTAGCATACTGTTTCTAAGATTCTTCCATATGAGTAGTATGCATCTGTACACCATTCCTTTTTATTACAGAATATTATTTCATTGTATGGATATACTGCATTTAACTTATCCATTCATTAATTGATGAATGTTTGAGTTGGGTTCACTTTTTGGCTACTATTGATACTTCTGCTATGAACATTCATATACAGAGTTGTGTATGGACATATGTTTTCAGTTTGCAGTGGGGATTTGAAACCAAATTTTGCCTAACATGCTACAGTGCCACCAGCTACAAAGCCTCATGCTCCTGAATATCAGCTTCATTCACAGGAGAATAGTAGCAGGAGCTGTCAGCATTCCTTCCATATCCTCTTGGATTGCTTTTCCATTTTCTTGCACATTTATACTCCCAGCATCCAGCAGTTGTGTGTCTTTGTTAGAGGACTGCTCTTGGGCTGCTGGGATACACTTTGCCTGCTTAAAAAGAGAACCAGACATGCTTGGAACTTTCCATCCTTAGCAGCAGCTCTTAACCGATGATGTGAGGTTGGGTATATGTATTTCATTTCTCTTTGCCCAAGTTAGGAACAGCTTTTAGGTTGGACCTGCACTGTCTCCCAGGTTCCCCACAGAACTGAGCCAAAGTTGCCCTTGCCTGAGTTTACCACAGAGGTTTGCTTGATGTTTCACCCTTGCCTTGCTTCCTTGCCTTCCTGATCTCATTTCCCCATTACTCTATGGTTTTCCCTTGGGAACATTCCTAATCACTTTCACAGTGATCTTTGTTGTGTCAAGCTTACTTGACACAATTCCAAGAGCTTCAGCACATCATAAACAAAAAATTAGGAAACAGATGCTTTTAGAGGCAGGCCTACTTACATGTGAGGAGAGATAGCTAATAACCATAATAACAAGGGAGGAAACAGAAGCACTGTAAAAAGCACACATAAATTATGGAAAAGCCACATCAATCTCAGGCTTAACTGCCTTTAATTTCTCAGTAGTCCCTGAGGTCATTACCTTGTCCAGTGTAATAGTCTGTGTTCATAGTAATGACTCTGAATTATGAAGGAAAATTAAATTATATCCCGAAAAAAAAGGAAAAACATGTATACTGCACTTTAGAAAACATTGCATCAAAATAAATTTGAGATATTGAAAACACATTTGACAATTTCCTTACAATGCTTCACTAAAAAACAAACAGGAAAAAGCAGAGATGGTGGTTCCCAATAATCCAATGAAGGCAGAAGCAGTGATAATAATGAAAATTTGTAAAGTAGAAAGCTAAGTGCCTATTGTGAGATTAAGGACTAGCAGCGCCTAAGAGGTGAGTTTATTGGTACTGCGGTGCTCCAGAAAAACTTTCAAAACAAGAGGCATTAAGCATCTCTCAAGACAGGGTATAGATAGAAGCTAAATATGGGAGAACTGGTTAAAAATCTATTTAAGACCTGTTCTACTGCAACTGAAGACAGGTAGTTGGTTCTCGAACATAGTTGATGGGAGGGTCTCTGGACTCGGGGACACCATTCCCAGATGAGAACAAAGGGGCGTGTTTCATTGTATTTTCAAGGTGATTAACTATAAATCTATGGACTGATCACAAGACTTCAAGCTCCCTTCCTTAAGTAGCCAGACTAACTTCCCATCCCCAGTCATACCAGCCCCAATCCTCCAAGCAAGGGAACAAATTCCTCTCCGTGGAAAACCTGCAGAAGAGAAAAGGACTGTAGATACTGGAGGGTGCACTGACTTCAGTATTAATAGGTTGTGGCACATGGGCTCAGTAGTTGGGGGTCCCCGCTCCAGAGCATAGGCTCGGTAGTTGTGGCACATGAACTTAGTAGCTCCACAGCGTGTGGGATCTTCCCAGATCAGGGATTGAACCCGTCTCCTGCACTGGCAGGCAGATTCTCTACCACTGAGCCACCAGGGAAGCTCTTGATAGTTTCTTAAGAAGTTAAACATATTCTTAACATAGAACTCAATGATGTCATTCCTAGGTATTTGCCCAAGAAAAATGAAAACATATGTCCATGCAAAGACCTGTTCATAATCACCCAAACCTGGAAATAGCCAAGAATACCCATAGCTTGTGAATGGATAAGGAAATTGTGGACAAAGAATTGTACACACAGTTACATGGATGAATCTGATATATATTACATGAAAATAGCCAGATACAAAAGGTGTTTGGACAAACATTGTTTGATTGCCTTTATATGCCATTCTAGAAGAGGCAAACCTGTAGGCATCAGAAGTCAGATCAGTGATGGCCGCACAGCTGAAAGTAAAGGAGGAGACTGATGACAGTGAAGGGACACGAGAAGCTTTTGGAGTGATGAAAGTGTTCCGTATCTTTATTGTAGTGGTGATTCATGACCGAATGTTTGTCAAGGCTCATGGAACTCTATAGCTAAAAATGGTGAATTTTTAAATTAAACCTCAGTAGATTTGACATTAAAAACAAGTTCATCTTGTAGTCCCTCATCTGAGAAAATAATTCAAGGATACACTACATCAAAACTAAGAAGTAAATTGAGAAAGAGGAGGACATGCTGCTGCTATTGCTGCTAAGTCACTTCAGTCGAGTCCGCCTCTGTGCGACCCCAGAGACGGCCGCCCACCGGGCTTCCCCGTCCCTGGGACTCTCCAGGCAAGAACACTGGAGTGGGTTGCCATTTCCTTCTCCAGTGCATGAAAGTGAAAGTGAAGTCACTCAGTCGTGTCCGACTCTAGCGACCCCATGGACTGCAGCCCACCAGGCTCCTCCGTCCACGGGATTTTCCAGGCAAAAGTACTGGAGTTGGGGTGCCATTGCCTTCTCCAGAGGAGGACATGGGATTCAGGAAATAGTGTATCCAATATAGAAAAGAATTCCCAAGATGAGGGTTAAGTTTTACTCTAAGAAACACCATGCAGAAGGAGTAGAAAATGCAGGCGTTCTAAAGAAGGAGCTCTTGGATAGATTTCTCTATCTCAATTCTCAATTTCTTGATATTCATAGAATAGTCTGGAGGTGAATTGGTGATAGGCACCCAAGAAACAGAACAGGAAGTTCCTAGCTCCAGAGAATTGTAAAAAGTTTTACAAGAGATTGTATTCCATTATCTTAACTATGAACTACACTTAAAATTTTACATTAAGTAAAAGCCAAAAATTATTTGAAACAGAATTATGAAATAATATTGAGAGCATGGGGGAGAGAGAGAATGTGTGTGTGTATTTGTATGTGCTTTTGTGTGTGTTATCAGAAGATACAATGTCAAATAAAACACAAGAATGAAAGTGATTGCCTTTGGGGAGCAAGAATTACATTTAGGCTGAGGGTGAGGCAGTAAAAGTTTTTACTTTTACCATAAAAACTGTGTGCTTTGTTGCTCGGTTGTGTCTGACTCTTTGGGACTCCATGAACTATAGCCCCAGGCTACTCTGTCCATGGGGATTCTCCAGCCAAGAATACTGGAGTGGGTTGCCATGCCCTCCTCCAGGGGATCTTCCCTACCCTGGGATCGAGCCCAGGTCTCCTACATTTCAGGTGGATTCTTTACTATCTGAGCCACCAAGGAAGCCCATTTACATATATACCTTTTTAAAAATTGTTTTAAAAGTTTTAAGTTTTTAGAAGTCATTTAAAGGAATCTTTTATCTGAAAATTTGTATTATGTGAAATAACCTTTTTCCCCATAATGCTAGATAAATAAGGCAACAACAGATTAAAAATACACAAGAGGAATTTTTTTTGAGGTAATAGGTAAAAGATGAGTCCCTGAATGAAGATGATTGTCTCTCTTCAGTTACTCTGAATAAGGTTTGAGTAGAATGTTAATATCTTCCAGATTTCATGTTTTCTTTTTTAAAATACCTTTAGTTCCTTAGTTATAAAATTAATGTGCCATAGTATGGAAAATTTTAGTGTAAATTAACAAAGAATAAAAATACAACTCAATAATCTTATCATTCAGTGATGACCTATTTGGAGTAATTCATTTCCGTCTTCTTCCACCACACTTCTCATTCCTCCTCCTTTATTTTTCTTCCTTGTTCTTTTTCTTCCTCTTCTCCCCACCCCCTTCTTTCTTTTTAATTGAGAAAAGTGACACGTCTTTTACTGGTGGGTAATCACAGGCGCTGCAGATTTAGTACGGAAAGAGAGATCAATGGAAAAGACAGAAGAAACAGAAATATAAAACAAAGGAGGGCAGAGAGAGACAAGAAAAGAAGTAAAACGAAACAAAAATTCTATTTACTTTGAAAACAAAATACACTAAACAACCAACCAAAAAAAAGAGTAGTTGAGTTCAAGTCCTGACAGTGTGGATTCTGAAATGCATATCACTTAAGAAGTGAGCCTTTTCCCCCCTTCCCTTTTGGGAGCAGTCCTGTATCTGGGTCTGTCATGCTATGGGGAAGGAGAAAAGAGTTGTTACTTCTCTGCAGAGAACCATAACTGGGAATCACAGACAAAAGAGGTTCAAATAGTTTCATAAAACTATTTTATGAAATAGTTTTTTTTTCCTCAGGTTTTCCATATACCATCTTCTAAAAGAAGTAACAGATAAAGAAAATACTTTTTTTTTTTTTTCTTTTAATATTTCTTTATTTGGCTGAGCCAGGTCTTAGTTGCAGCATGTGGGATCTAGTTTCCTGACCAGGAACCGAACCCTGGTCCTCAGCCTCAGGAGCACGGAGTCTTAGCCACTGGACCACCAGGGAAGTCCCAAGAAAATACTTTTAAGGTCATTATTAGAAGAGTATCTTATTGAAAAGGGTGGCACCATTTGCATACATGTACTTCATGTCAGTCCAAAAATGTAACTTTCTTCCTTTCCAGCGTTCCTAGAATTCCATGGGCCTTTGCCATGACAGAAGTATGTGGCATGATTCTGTGCTATATTTGGCTCCTGGTTCTTCTTCTTCACAAGCACAGGTACCTCTCTTATTTAAAATTACAAGACTGAAAATGTTTTGACTGTCTTATGTAAAGGTCATCAAACCTTGTTTCTTCCTTTGCTGTTTCCTTATTAATTTCCTTCTCTAGTTATTATAACATTACAGTTATTGGTACAGAAAAATATTTTGGGTTTGATCGGCAAAAGAGTCAACCTGAGGTAGTACCTATATATTTAGTAATATTCCAAATATACTTTGCAGGGAAAGATGGTGATATATAGCCATGGGCTAACTACTAACGGTCTAAGTCTAGCCTTCCCTTTCTCTGTAAGCAAATTGGAAATGTCACCGTCTATAGAAGGGTTGGGACCCCTCCAGGGAACAGTCTTCTGTCAGATGTTGGGGTGGAAGAAACTATTCTCTGCTTGAAGGAGGCCCAGTAAAAAGAGAGATCATTTTGCACATCATGCACATCTAGCAAGTGTAGTTTACTATAGATAATATAGGAAATTGCTGAATAGGAAAGGTGCTTCTTTTGTACTTTCACAAGAAATATAAAGGGAAGAATTTTTTCATTAAAAAAGAAAGAGAAGCATAAGAGAAGGCTCCTTTCTTATATAATTAAAAAGGGGAAATTATTTAAAAAATAAGACATAGTGTGAACTCTAAAAAGCAATATAAATTGATTTATTTACAACAGAAAAACAGACTCACAGACATAGAAAACAAACTTATGGTTAGCAAAGGGGAAGTATGTGTGTGAGAAAGGAAGGGTGAGAATAAATTAAGAGTATGGAATTAACAGATACACACCACAGTACTGTAATATAAAATATATAAGCAACAAGGATTAAGGCATAGTAAAGAAAAAATTAAAGAACTGACAAAGTTTGTGGATCTTCTGTCTGTTGTCTTTGGATACTGAAGAAGAATAGGGACATTTGCTTGATTTTTTATTCTTTCTCCTCACCAGGAGGTGCTTAAGGTAAACCACAGCGATGGGCTTTTGCTCCTAAGCAGCAGTTATTTCATTGCTTTGAAGGTGAAAAGAAAGTTTGACGATTGCTGTTGTCACACTTTTAGGCCATATTGCACTTCATTCTCTTTTACTCTGCAGGAATATTTATAACTAGATTGCTTAAAACCAGAAGTGGTTTAAAAACACGTGTATCACTGCTGCTTTCTGATTTAACTTTGCCTCACAAGACCCTGTAGATCTGAATTGATCCACTCTTTCAAAACAAGAGTTGAGTTTATATAGGAAACCTTGGTAGGTTTGGCAAAGTGCAGCAACTAAATGCAAGTTTTGATGTTTACTTAGTCAAACAAAGTGTTTCTCAAAGTGGTCTTTGTGCCACTTTCATTAGAATCACCTGGGCTCTCGTTAAAACCCAGGTTCTTTGTTATCTTCTTTAAAAACCTCACAAAATGATAACTTGGAAGAAAGAAGGCAGAAACCTTTGCTCTGGACTTTCCACCATATGATAAGAAAATTCTCCATAAATCTTGTGTTAAGATATTTTTATTGCATCACTGAGCTTGCAGGAAGACAGAAAAATCCCAAAGATCCCCAAACACACATACACGTGAAGAAGAAAACAAAGAAAAAATAACCTATGATGTAAAATCAGAGGAATGAATACACATCTTTGAAAAAAGCAGGGCTACACTGGTTGTATTGCCAAAGCTGAGATAAGGAGACCAAGCCTTAGGTATGTAACCAAGTTGAGTGGCTGATAGGAGAACTCCCAGATTAAGCTGTGGATCTTGGAATGGGCTAGACTGTTCTCAAGTCAGTAGTGCTAACTGACTCTCAACAAATTTAATTCTTCTCTGGATGATAGTGTATTCAATTTAGGCTCCTGTGGTTTCTCAAAATGTTGGAGAGCAGGGCCTATTAAGAAAAGTAAGAAATGGTAGAATCCTTCTGCTTTGAGTTGGGACCCTCTCCATTCAGTGTTAGTTCTTCTCTTTCTTATCTTCTTTTCTTCTTTATTATAGTACCACAGCTTCAGTAGTGAACCAGAAATGAAGCAGATCCTGCAGAGACGGAAACCTAATCTGAAATAATTTCAGTTTCTAAAATTGTATTAAAGTGACCCCAGATTGTTAAATCCCTTAACAACTTGCCAAAAGAGATATCAGATCTCTCTTTGGGAAGACAGTATAGACTTATCAATAAATTTAACTCTAAAAAATTTTATATACAATATCTGGCACTCAAGTAAATAATAAAAAAAAAGCACACAAGTATGTAAGAGAATATGATTAAAATTTAAGAGATACAATAAATAATGGAATAGACCCACAGTGGATCCAGAAAATGGAGGTACCAGACACAGATTTTAAAGTAATTCTGCTGACTAGTATAAGTAGCTCACTAGTCGCCAACTCTTTGCGACCCCATGGACTGTAGCCTGCCAAGTTCCTCTGACCATGGGATGTCCCAGGCAAGAATACTGGAGTAGGTTGCCATTCGCTTCTCCAGGGGATCTTCCCAACCCAGGGACCAAACAGTGTCCTGCATTGCAGGCAGATTCTGTACCGTCTGAGCCAGCAGGGAAGCCACCAGGAAAGCCCCTGCTGACTATGTTCAAGATAATTTTAACAGAATAAAATGGAAACTCTAGAAGCAAACACACTTTTTAAAATCCATGAAATTGAAAATTCAGTAATGAGTATGACATCTGGTTGAATCCAGCAGAAGAGGGGATTAATGAATCAGAAGATAATTTGAAGAAAATATATTTTTAAAGATAGAAAATAGATTAAATTTTTTGGAATACTGAGGGGATAGCCTGAAAAAGGTGTAACTTATGGATAATTAGTTCCTTGAGGAGAGGAGAAAGACAATAAAGCACAAGTATATTTGAAGTGAAAAAAATTAAATCCAGATTTCTGGTCTCCATCCCAGGTGTACACACTGCAGTTTGAAACTTACCTAACCTTGTGTTCAGTACTTTTTTGAGGGTGGGTGGGAGGAGCATTTAAAAAATGTATAAGCAAAGTCTCTGTACTTAAGAATCTTCTAATCTGTTTTCGCTTAAGACATTAAAAAAAATTAACAGTACAAGTGATTTCATGCAGTTTAAAGTTTCTGTTAGAGATGTGCTTAATGTAAAACTTAGTATTAAAAAACAGTATTTTATGGCTTAAATTTAAGAGAAATTAGAGAGTTTATTATATAATTAGTTATTAACCAATTTACAGTGTCATTAATGAGCAAAAAAATTCCCTAGAATCACATATTTAACTTTACTTCTCATTAAGTAAATAAGTTATGACAATATATGAGTACTGTTAACTAACACTAAGCTAAGTGTCAGGCGAGGGACTATCTTCTTTCTTGTGTAACTTTTGCTTTTTCTTAGTCATATTTTCTTAAAGTAAAATGACGCTCTTAGGTCTGCAGTGTCCAACATGGTGGGTGCGAGCTGCATGTGGCTGTTCAAATTTAATTTAGTGAAAATGAAATAAAATTAAGTTCCTCGCTTGTACGTTTCAGATACTCAAGAGCCACATATAGATGGTTTATTAGTGCAGAAATAGTGCATTTCTATCATTGTGGAAGGTCCTGTTGGACACTTCTCTTACATGGTCTCTAAGATTTCTGTCTTCAAAGAATCTAATGGTTTTCCTGCTTGTTCTCCCTCGAAGTAAACATTAGTTGCCTGGGGATATTTTGGTTTGTTTTCTTCTGATCTTTCTTCCTTTTTGGTCACTCTGTTCACAGGTCCATACTTCTGCGAAGGCTTTGTAGTCTGATGGGCACTGTCTTCTTGCTTCGCTGCTTTACCATGTTTGTGACCTCCCTCTCCGTGCCAGGACAGCACCTTCAGTGTACTGGAAAGGTAGCCGCTATCTTCTTTGTCATTCTTCCCTCTTACTCTTAGTGTGTTGATGGCTTAGATGTGTGTATGAACTAAGGCGTAGATTTTGCTTTAAATATTATTAATAAAATGTGCTTTTTAGCATTTTTGGTATCGGTAATAAACATGTAGAAATAATTTGGTAAAAGTCTTAAGCCAGAATCTGCTTCCCTGTTACTTCTATCCATCGATCCTATCTAGTTCAATGCTGTAGAGCTGAAAAAAAGTACAGAAAAAAAGTAGCTTTCAATTATCGTTTTTCCTTTCCCACCATCCTCAGCGTCTTTAGGTGCTCATATTACATGACTCCGGACCTTTCACTGTCTTCATCACTCCTCTTTACAAAGTGTTGTGGGACTGGGGCTCAAGGTCTGCCCCAGCCGCTTCACCCCACATCGTCCCCATGCTAGATCTGGGGAGCTGGGAGGAGTCTTGTGTCTCGTCTTCTGTCTCCATGTAGTTTCGGGTGTTTTTCTGGTCGTGTCCTGGATTCCGATAAAATTAAAGAAACTGCTTCAACTCTCAAAAAAAAAAAAAAAGTGTTGTGGGGACTTCCCTTGGTGGTGCAGTGTTTAAGCCTCTGCTTCCACTGCAGGGGGCACGAATTTGATCCCTGGTCAGGGAACTGGATCCCACCATGCCACAGCTAAGATCTGGTGCAGCCAAATAAAATAAAGTATTTTTTTTTAAAAAGCAATGCAGTTCAACCATATTCCATTTAAAATATAGTACCCACTACTCTAAACTTTGCTCTTTCAGAGATGTATTTAAATAATGGCTGATTTGTTTTTGTTTTTGTTTTATACTTTATAGGTTGTTTTGGTATACTGTAGACATACCTTCTCTTCTGGCTAAATTGAGAGAGGATAGCTTATACAGATGGGAACAAAAAAAAAAACAAAGTAATGAATTATTAAAGAAAATTTGTTTAAATCCTGAAGATCATTTGTGCTTTGTATACAAAATTGGCTGTTGTGACTCATTAAATTTGGACAAAAGGATTTGTTAGCCCTCTTTTTTAAGCCTCCATGCTTTAGTTATGTGTTCCCAAATATTTTAATAATATACTAACACGTTTCTTGTTATTTTAATGTTGTTTGTAAAGTGTAAAACAAATTAAGTGTCAGTTCTGCCACTGCAATATAAATAGCTGAAATGCCAAGGAAGGAAGACTAAGCAGCTAAAGGAGATCAAGAACTAAAAATATAGCCCTGAGCTGAATGGTATATAAACTTTCTCAAGGTATAAAGAGACTGACCAGTAAGAAAGGAGGAAGGGGTAATGACATTTAGGATTTAGTGTAAAGGAAATCTTTTATTTTTTTAAGGTAAAAGATGCTTTTGTTTCTTCTTCACCCACCTCCCCCCGCAAAAAGGGAAAGTACTTCTAGTTACCAAGTTACATAAACTTATTGTAAAATTTCAAATTTTATAAAAATACGTAAATTAAAAATTCCCTCTTCTTTCACCCCACCCCATAAATAATACTGTTAAAAGTTTATATAGCCACACAGACTATTTTTAACCATGCTTGCACATTGCACATTGTATAGATAGTGTTTTTTAAACAAAAGATAGGATTATATTGCTGACATTGTACTTCAGCTTATGTTTTACTTAACAATGTGTTGTTTACTTTTTTTCTGAAAAAATACATATAACTGTACCTCATCTTTTTAATAGCTGCAGAGTATTCCATTGTACAATTTACCACTGTCCAAGTGGCATGCATTTAGGTTATTTTCAAATCTTACTCTTTATAAATAATGCTGTCATAAACATGCTATTTCACTTATTTAATAGTCTTAAGATAAATTCCTGGAAGTGGAGTTATGAAATTAAAGGACATAGCAATTGTGATACATATTGCTGACATTTTCACTAGGAAAGACCACTTTTTACTGCTGTCACCACACCGTGCATGTCACTTTTCCCATCACACTGCCAGTACTACATTTTATCAATTTTTGAAGTCACTGTCATTCTGATTAATGAAAGATGATGTCTGAGACTTTTATGGTCTTATATTTTAAATTTCAATCTTTAATCTCTTGACTGAAATAAAAATGCACAGTGTGAGAGCTTTGAGTTTGAGACCAGCCTCTTAGGAACTATGCTAAAGAAGTAAGGGAAGCAGGTAGCATATATGTGATCTTGGAGAAAGTGATCGAGCCACACATCTTGGTAGAAAGTTGCTGCTAGGCATGAGGAACAGGTGTCTTAGTCAGTGATTTTAGTGCTTTTTTAAGTATGGGTGCAAGAAATTGTGTTCATAAAATTTTCTCCTTGGGGGGGCGGGGAGAAACTGTCCTGAAGGCCTGCTGCTGCTGCTAAGTCACTTCAGTCGTGTCCGACTCTGTGCGACCCCATAGACGGCAGCCCACCAGGCTCCCCCGTCCCTGGAATTCTCCAGGCAAGAACACTGGAGTGGGTTGCCATTTCCTTCTCCAATGCATGAAAGGGAAAAGTGAAAGTGAAGTTGCTCAGTCGTGTCCGACTCTTAGTGACCCCATGGACTGCAGCCCACGAGGCTCCTCCGTCCATGGGATTTTCCGGGCAAGAGAACTGGAGTGGGTTGTCATTGCCTTCTCCGGTACTGAAGGCCTATTCTGTCTGTTTTCGCAGAACACAGAGTACCTCATTCCTGGTCTCTGTCCTGATGTCCTTTCAGGGTATGTTGAGGGTCAGGGACTACAGTGGCTAATGACTTAATTCTTGTACAACTGGATAGCAAGTGACATTCTTTAGCTAGAAAATCTGCTGAATTTCTGTGCACAGTGTGAAGGAGAGATAGAACAGTTTCCCCCAAATCGATTAGAAGAGATTTTAAAAAAAAATAAGTAAGCTTGTTACAGTGAAAGGAGAATTCCCTGTAGCTGAGGAATTTAATTGCGGGTCAGCCACTAAAGAAAAGGATATATATGCATAGGGCTGCAACATGTGTTACAAAAATAAATTAGATACCATCCCTCTACAGTATGGACAGCCCTTTTTCTGTCTCTAATGACAGTTTTTCATTATCAGTTAGCTTAATGTGGGTATACCTATTCAGATCTGCCCTAAATACTATTAATTGCTTTGAATTATAATATAACCTATTTATTGACCTGTATTTGCAGCAGTCATTAAAATTAGAAAGTTAAGATAATATTATCTATCAGTCAAATCCCTTACAATGAACTCCATAGGGCTTTTACATTGTAATAAAGTAATTGCTTGAAATCTCATTCCCAAAAGTAGTGGGTTTGGAGACAGAACCAAGAACATGCCTGTTTTTTTTTTCTAATTTAGTGATGGAAAGGAAAGAAACAGTTAAAGCAAATTTCTCGTCAAAATATCTCAATTCATTCTATTGTGTTTCAGTTTTTATTTTTCTGGAAAGATATTTGGGGCATTTCATGATTGGAAAGGATAGGGAGACAAGTAATTGGGCAATAATTGCTTTTCTTTTTTGTACTATAGTATTTTTAATTTATTGCAGTATAGTTGATTTACAGTATTGTGTAATAATTTCTTTTTTTTTTTTTTTAACTGGCATCACTTGTTTCCTGTCTTTGGCTGAGATATCTTCCTAGCAATCTGTTCTTCACTGCTTGATTTTTTTACTCTCACTTGCATAACATCTCTAACCCTATTCTCACTAGAGGTCATGGAAATAAGCAAACCATGTATATTTTAGTATCTCCTTTCCTTTTCTCTGATAATAAATTTCTCTCCCTCTCCTGCCATCAACTGAGACAGAAGGGGGAAACTGGTTAGTGTATAATCAGGTGAGATTTCTAATGAATTGGCGATTCTAATGAGATTGTTCCTCTTGTTCATTGGCCATAGAATCTTTAAGATGTAGGGCTCTAGAACTGGACTCCCTCTGTTCATGTCTTTTTACTTATTAGCCGTGTGACCTCTCTGAAGCCAGTTTCCTAATCTACACAGTTATCAGTTCATACAATTTTTGTGGAAATTAAATGCAATAACATAAGGGCATATAGTAGCATGCTGCACATAGAAATGCAAATAAAATTACAGCAGTTTTTTATATTGTTATTATGTGTCGTTTCCAAGGCAAACCATTCAATATCACAGTAATCCAAGTCTATGCCCCAACCGGTAACGCTGAAGAAGCTGAAGTTGAACGGTTCTATGAAGACCTACAAGACCTTTTAGAACTAACACCCCAAAAAGATGTCCTTTTCATTATAGGGGACTGGAATGCAAAAGTAGGAAGTCAAGAAACACCTGCAGTAACAGGCAAATTTGGCCTTGGAATACGGAATGAAGCAGGGCAAAGACTAATAGAGTTTTGCCAAGAAAATGCACTGGTCATAACAAACACCCTCTTCCAACAACACAAGAGAAGACTCTACACATGGACATCACCAGATGGTCAACACTGAAATCAGATTGATTATATTATTTGCAGCCAAAGATGGAGAAGCTCTATACAGTCAGCAAAAACAAGACCAGGAGCTGACTGTGGCTCAGATCATGAACTCCTTATTGCCAAATTCAGACTGAAATTGAAGAAAGTAGGGAAAACCACTAGACCATTCAGATATGACCTAAATCAAATCCCTTATGATTATACAGTGGAAGTGAGAAATAGATTTAAGGGCCGAGCTCTGATAGATAGAGTGCCGGATGGACTGAGGTTCGTGACATTGTACAGGAGACAGGGATCAAGACCATCCCCATGGAACAGAAATGCAAAAAAGCAAAATGGCTGTCTGGGGAGGCCTTACAAATAGCTGTGAAAAGAAGAGAAGCAAAAAGCAAAGGAGAAAAGGAAAGATATAAACATCTGAATGCAGAATTCCAAAGAATAGCAAGAAGAGATAAGAAAGCCTTCTTCAGCGATCAGTGCAAAGAAATAGAGGAAAACAACAGAATGGGAAAGACTAGGGATCTCTTCAAGAAAATCAGACATACCAAAGGAACATTTCATGCAAAGATGGGCTTGATAAAGGACAGAAATGGTATGGACCTAACAGAAGCAGAAGATATTAAGAAGAGGTGGCAAGAATACACAGAAGAACTGTACAAAAAAGATCTTCACGACCCAGATAATCATGATGGTGTGATCACTGACCTAGAGCCAGACATCCTGGAATGTGAAGTCAAGTGGGCCTTAGAAAGCATCACTACGAACAAAGCTAGTGGAGGTGATGGAATTCCAGTTGAGCTATTCCAAATCCTGAAAGATGATGCTGTGAAAGTGCTGCACTCAATATGCCAGCAAATTTGGAAAACTCAGCAGTGGCCACAGGCCTGGAAAAGGTCAGTTTTCATTCCAGTCCCAAAGAAAGGCAGTGCCAAAGAATGCTCAAACTACTGCACAGTTGCACTCATCTCACACGCTAGTAAAGTAATGCTCAAAATTCTCCAAGCCAGGCTTCAGCAATACGTGAACCATGAACTTCCTGATGTTCAAGCTGATTTTAGGAAAGGCAGAGGAACCAGAGATCAAATTGCCAACATCCGCTGGATCATCGAAAAAGCAAGAGAGTTCCAGAAAAACATCTATTTCTGCTTTATTGACTATGCCAAAGCCTTTGACTGTGTGGATCACAATAAAGTGTGGAAAATTCTGAAAGAGATGAGAATACCAGACCACCTGATCCGCCTCTTGAGAAATTTGTATGCAAGTCAGGAAGCAACAGTTAGAACTGGACATGGAACAACAGACTGGTTCCAAATAGGAAAAGGAGTTCGTCAAGGCTGTATATTGTCACCCTGTTTATTTAACTTATATGCAGAGTACATCATGGGAAACGCTGGACTGGAAGAAGCACAAGCTGGAATCAAGATTGCCGGGAGAAATGTCAATAACCTCAGATATGCAGATGACACCACCCTTATGGCAGAAAGTGAAGAGGAACTCAAAAGCCTCTTGATGAAAGTGAAAGTGGAGAGTGAAAAAGTTGGCTTAAAGCTCAACATTCAGAAAATGAAGATAATGGCATCTGGTCCCATCACTTCATGGGAAATAGATGGGCAAACAGTGGAAACAGTGTCAGACTTTATTTTTCTGGGCTCCAAAATCACTACAGATCTTGACTGCAGCCATGAAATTAAAAGATGCTTACTCCTTGGAAGGAAAGTTATGACCAACCTAGATAGCATATTCAAAAGCAGAGACATTACTTTGCCAACAAAGGTCCATCTACTCAAGGCTATGGTTTTTCCTGTGGTCATGTATGGATGTGAGAGTTAGACTGTGAAGAAGGCTGAGTGCCGAAGAATTGATGCTTTTGAACTGTGGTGTTGGGGAAGACTTGAGAGTCCCTTGGACTGCAAGAAGATCCAACCAGTCCATTCTGAACGAGATCAGCCCTGGGATTTCTTTGGAAGGAATGATGCTAAAGCTGAAACTCCAGTACTTTGGCCACCTCATGCAAAGAGTTGACTCATTGGAAAAGACTCTGATGCTGGGAGGGATTGGGGGCAGGAGGAGAAGGGGACGACAGAGGATGAGATGGCTGGATGACATCACTGACTCAATGAACGTGAGTCTGAGTGAACTCCGGGAGTTGGTGATGGAAAGGGAGGCCTGGCATGCTGCGATTCATGGGGTCACAAAGAGTCGGACGCGACTGAGCGACTGATCTGATCTGATGTGTTAAATGCCTTTTAAAAAAAGTGACCATTGCTCAAACTCTTCCTCAAAATGGATTGCTCTTTTAAGTTTTATGTGTGGGGGTTGGGATTAGATTTGGCTACTAATAACAGGAACTTTATGGTGGCTATAGTTTAATAAACAAGCAATGATTTATTCTCTGTCGTAAGAGAAGTCTGAAAATAGGTACTTCACGTCAGGTGTTTATAATTTTATGGAGTTATCAAAAATCCATGATTCTTCTGGCTTTCTGCTCTCTTGTCCTAACACTTGGCTTGCATCCTCAAGGACACTTTGTAGTCATGGTGACTGCCAGAGCTTTAACTGTCATGTCTGAGTTGTAGGCTGGAAGAAGGAAAGGTAAAGAAGACTTCCTCCAAGCTGTTGTCTCTTTCATTGATAAGTAGCCTTCCCAGAAATCTTCTAGACTTCCACTTTCCATCTTACTGTACAAAACTTAGTCTCTTAGCCACTCCTAGCTGCAAGGAATGATGAGAAATGCAGTGTTATAGTTGAATTCATCACCTCTTCTAATTGATTTTAGAACTGTTACTACTGAAGAAGGGAAAGTGGATATTGAATGGTAGCCATTATCTCTGTCATAGCCTGTTTCTTATTGGCAAGAACAGGCAAGCAAATACTACTGTGTTATAGGGTATAAAACTTGGCAATGCTTTTGTGCTGTAGTAAGCTTTTAATTTCCATTGGATCATAGAAAAAGCAACTGAATTCCAGAAAAACACCTACTTCTGCTTTATTGACTACTCCAAAGCCTTTGACTGTGTGGATCATAACAAACTGGAAAATTCTTAAAGAGATGGAATACCAGACCACCTTACCTGCTTCCTGAGAAACTTGTATGCAGATCAAGAAGCAACAATTAGAACTGGACATGGAACAACGGATTGGTTCCAAATAAGGAAAGGAGTACATCAGGGCTATGTATTGTCACCCTGTTTATTTAACTTCTATGCAGAGTACATCATGTGAAATGCCGGACTGGATGAAGCACAGCTGGAATCAAGATTGCCGGGAGAAATATCAGTAACCTCAGATATGCAGATGACACCACCCTAATGGCAGAAAATGAAAAGGGACTAACGAGCCTCTTGATGAATGTGAAAGAGTGAAAAAGCTGGCTTAAAACCCAACATTCAGAAAACTAAGATCATGGCATCCCATCCCATCACTTCATGGCAAATAGATGGGGAGACAGTGAAACAGTGGCATATTTTATTTTCTTGGCCTCTAAAATCACTGCAGATGGTGCCTGCAGCCATGAAATTAAAAGACACTTACTTCTTGAAAGAAAAGCTATAACAAATCTAGGCAGCATATTAAAAAGCAGATATGTTACTTTGCCAACCAGAGTCAAATCTATGGTTTTTCCAATAGTCATGTATGGATGTGAGAGTTGGACTATAAAGAAAGCTGAGCTCTGAAGAACTGATGCTTTTGAACTGTGATGCTGGAGAAGACTTGAGTGTCCCTTGGACTTCAAGATCAAACCAGTGAATCCTCAAGGAAATCAGTCCTGAATATTCATTGGAGGGACTGGTCAAAGCTGAAGCTCCAATACTTTGGCCACCTGATGCGAAGAGCTGACTCATTGGAAAAGACCCTGATTCTGGAAAAGATTGAAGGCAAAAGGAGAAGGGAAGGTGAGATGGTTGGATAGCATCATTAACTCAATGGACATGAGCTTGAGCAACCTCTGGGAGATAGTGTAGGACAGGGAAGCCTGGTGTGCTGCAGTTCATGGGGTTACAGAGAGTCAGACACGACTGCGCGACTAAACAACAACAACCTTTTCATAGTAAAGGAAGTCCTAGTAGAGAAGTTTGAATTGCATTGATTTCACTGTATGTGTGCTCAGTTGCTTGGTCATATCTGACTCTGCGACCCCATGGACTATAGCCTTCCAGGCTCCTCTGTCCGTGGGATTCTACTGGCAAGAATACTGGAGGAATGGGTTGCATTTCCTACTTCAGGGGATCTTTCCAGCCCCAGAATCAAACCTGCGTTTCTTGCATTTCCTGCATTGGCAGGCAGATTCTTCACCACTACACCACCTGGGAGGCTATTGATTTCATTAAATTACCAGAATATTTCTGAGTATAGCCAAGCTTTGACCACCCATTATTGGTGTCTGCAGTTAATTACAGTGGGAGTCTGTTTGATTTTGCTTAGCTCTGTCATTCAGTCTTTGAATTTCAGTGGGAGTTGTAAGAGCCTCTATTGCCCTAAGCATTTGAAACACTAATTCTTAGCTTTCTTTATAGGTATATGGCAGTGTATGGGAGAAATTACACCGGGCCTTTGCCATTTGGAGTGGCTTTGGTATGACCCTAACTGGCGTTCACACTTGTGGAGATTACATGTTCAGTGGCCACACAGTCGTCCTAACTATGCTGAATTTCTTTGTCACTGAATGTAAGTATTTCTTTAGTGCTTCTCTACATAGCAAATGACTGGCTGGCTATACAGGAGGCTGTGGGAAGGGTGTTAAATTCTATGAAGAATGGGAAAAACAGATCTAGGAAACGCATGACGGAGAAACATTGGAAGAAATGTTGGAAGAAATGATTTTAAAATGATCTTTCTGTCCTTTTCTCAGATACACCAAGAAGCTGGAATTTCTTGCACACTTTATCCTGGGTTCTCAACCTCTTTGGAATCTTCTTCATTTTGGCTGCCCATGAACATTATTCCATTGATGTGTTTATTGCCTTTTATATCACAACGAGACTCTTTTTGTACTACCATACTCTAGCCAATACGAGAGCATATCAGCAGAGTAGGAGAGCAAGAATTTGGTTTCCTATGTTTTCTTTTTTTGAGTGCAATGTTAATGGTACAGTCCCAAATGAATATTGCTGGCCATTTTCAAAACCAGCAATAATGAAAAGACTAATTGGATGAAGACTATCTTTGTAATGGGCTCATGACTAAAGATGCAGTCATTGTTGAAAGTAACTTTGTGTTCTCCCCCAGGTTGTTCCTGAATGGTTTTTTGCCTATATGTTGACAAAGTTCTCTGTCCTGAGCAAGGCTGTGACCATAGCAAGCCAACAAGAACAATCAAGAGTCCTTACCTGTCTGTCAACAGAAGTTTAAGTAGATGTTTTCTGCCCCTTCTCTTTAGGCAGACTTAATATTATGATTGAAGTCAGGCTCTTAGCTTTACGTTTTGACTATTTGCCTATTGAACTTAAGCTAATCAACTTAAAGCAGTTTGCTGGTTGAAAGATGTAAAAAGAAAAAAAAAAAATTCCCCAGTAGGACTCTAGGCAAGAAATATTGAGAAGAATACTAATAATTTGTTAGGTTCCTTATTTTCTTCAGAGGAAAAACCCCTACCCAATGAGCAGTACTTGTTCTTTGAACGAATCTCTGTGTCTTTCTAAAAAAAAAATGCAACTCTGGTAAGTGATCCATTTTACTGACAAATTAATTTTTGCCTTCTGAACTGTCTGTAAGAAAAGTATACTGAAGATACCAGGATCCTTGAAACGAGAATGAAAGAGGCCGTATATAAGATGACAAAGTACAAATATAATGCTGGCATTTTTTTCACCAAAATTAACAAAAGATTTAGTTCTGTTTTTGTTCTAAGGGTTTAGTATGATCATCAGTAAGTATTCATGAGGGAAAAAATGTCTGCATCCATAAAAATAAAATTGGCTTAATTTTAGTGATGAAAGTCCCTGGAATAACTGTGCTGTGACTGTTAGCCGGATAGATGACAGGCCAATTTTATGCTTTTTAATGATGTTATTTAATGAGCAAAATGAGAGTTTTTATCAGATGTTAGATAAAGTTCTTATGTCCTTAAATGGGGATGTTTGCATGCAAATTTTTGTCTGAAATTTATAACAGGTTGCAGGCATAATATAACTATTTGGTTTTTGAAATTTCTCATCTTGACCATCAGACAGCCTCAGACATATTTGGATATGAAAAGGTTTTGTTGTTTTTTATTTTTAAATACAATTGTGTACATACATTCTTTCTATTTAGCTTTAATTTGGCAGTCAGGAGTAATATAACTTAGTTGCTGTTTACAACACTAGAAATTTAGTACCTTAAGTAATTTGACCTCTGTGATAACCTCTGTCACTTTAACTTTTAATGATTTTGTACAGTAGTTCTGATAGTAGGATGGTTGTAGAATTAGAAGTTGAACCCCAACTCATGAGCTTAGCCACTTGGAATATTAATTGTGTAGTTTTGCATTCAGTTTTAAAACAAGGAGTTAGAAAAGGTGCTGGCATATTGAGGTCTAAAATTAGGCCACTTAGCAGAAACATGCTGTTTATATAGTGAAATATTTTATTTTTGCACTTTGAGTCATACTCCCACCCCCTGTAAGTTACAAAGGAGCCTGAGTGGATTGGGCGGGAAACAGATATAATGCAAGCAAGTTTCAGCTAGTGCTGAGTGACCCCAGTTTGGGTATTCTCTGAATATTGTTTTTTTATTTTTCACTTGAGAAAATGTCATGAGATAATTTAGTTTTATTATGCTTTTAAATCTCATACTTTAGAATCTGATAATACCTTAAATTGTTGATTCTGTTACATTCTGGGGATGAAAATGTCAACATTTCATCCAAGGAAAGTGCATTATCATGAAAGTTGAAGGATGTTTCCTATGCAGAGTAGTTTGACCCTTGAATTCAAAAGATACATAACATCCACTTTTTCCAAATGACAGAAGAAGCCTGAATTTAGCTAGGAAGGGACTGATTTTGGTTTTTGGAAAAATGTTTGGAAAAAATCCGTGGCACCATTAATTCAAGAATGTTGAATAACTACTTAATGGTAAATTTCCTAACAGCAGTCTTCTTTCCTTCATATGGATTTTATTCTAGAACAAAATAGGAAAAAAAAAATTACAACTAACTTTGCAGAGCTATTGATACTGAGAGTGCCTAACAGCAGACTGCAATGAGGAGTATAAAATAACTTCCCAACCTTCCTTTTACCATATCCATTTTGAGGAAAAGGTAAGCTAGATTTATAATTTATTGTTATAACTATTACAAGGCAGTGTTTACATACATTAATCATCTCCAGGTCTCTTCCTTGGAAAACTTTGAGACAACATTTTTTTCCATTTCTTTTTTTAATATAAAACTTATATTTTTGTTACTTATTGTTTTGTCTGGAAATTTCCAGATTTTGTCTTTGTATCTTTTTTTCTTGTAACAATTTTGTTAAAACCATAATGAAAGTAGAATTTACATTTTGACTGTGACTGTGGCTAGGTAGAGAAACTGCATGCCTTAGATCTACAGATTTTTCACCTTGTATGCGGTTTCAAACATGTAAGAGGTTTACCTCATTAAACACTGAGACTTCGGTATAGAGGGAACCAAGGCAATTTTTTGTTCAGGGATGCAAACTGGAGGTTATACTGAAAGTCTTCCATGCAATTTCTGTCTTCTTAGGGGCAGCATTACCTTCTTTTCTTTTTTTAAAATTCCTTGCAGGACAGTGTTACTGAAGGTTAGTTGAAGTTTGTAGAGAATATCAGGTTTAGAAGAAGGCAAGTTTGCTATTATCACCACATAATTTGGGAGAAACCTTTTTTGGCTGTGCTGCAGAATTTTCAACATGCCTGTCTTCTCCATAATCCTCTGTAGCCAGAATTGCTTAGGTAAAAATACACTTTCCATATGCTAGGTCTGTTTATTAGTATCACTTTAAATCAGAATGTAGTGAACTCGGCCACAGAGCCAATCAGTTAAAGGAGTGTGGACTGTTCACAGAACTCCACGCTAGAGACCTGCTGATGATGTAACTCTGGCACTGCAAGTGGCATTCTTCCCTACCCTGTACCTGCTTAAAATTCTTACTTAATAAGGACAGAGGTGCCAAATCCTTTTATAGCTAATATGAGACCCTATGTTTTGAGGACACCTGTTTGGAAAGTGTTATTTATATATTCAAAGTGATATTCATAACACTAACCTGCTTTGACTGTATTCCGTAAAAAAGCAATTTCATTGTCAGTTTCATAGTAAACTTTTTTTAGAGGATTCTTGTTCCATAATGTTTTAGAACATTAACCATATTCTTGTTTTAAACTCTTTAATAAATTTAATTCTTTGATTGTCTTCTTGTAGACTTAAATTATCCCTTACTAAAAGTAATTATAGTAACAATCATTTGCCAGTTCTTTGCAGGCATTTGAGATAGGCTAACTCTTTTATAGAATAGTCCCATGGCTTTCTTAAACAGTATTGGTTTCATTTAGAGAGTTTCAGAGCCAACAAAGCATGTCAACTGTAATGCCGTCTTTACTTGGCTGTGACAGTTTGCATTTGTGAAATGTTTAATCTGAATTACCCTGTACTGCTGTAGAGGAAATTGTTAGTAACATCAAAAGTCAGACTGTTGCTACAAGTGACCAGTGAGAAAGGAAAGAGGTTGAGGGATTTTTCCTTCTCTTTTAATAGCTTTGAATGACTGAAATTACTATGGAAATAGGTTTTGGTGCCCCTCTCACTTATTCCTCACCCCCAGCAAAGACCACCAACTTCAAGTAACTAAAATGTGGCCTATTATTTTGCATTAAGTTGAATTAAAACATCTGTGCAATCTATAAGCCATAATTCAGCTTCCCCCAAAGTTAATTTTTTAGACTATGGTTCTACCTTATATTAGCCAAGGACTTTTTCTCTGTGTACTCCATGTTTATGCATAAAGAAGTTTTGTACCTAATATGGAAGGAGAGGGAGTACTATGTTAATTTTGCTGTTATTTCAGCTCTGTTTCAATCTGAACTACTAGGTTGTCTGAACTAGTGAAGCATTGTTACCGGTTAGTAATACCATCTTTAAAATGTTCAATTTTAATAATTTTTTATTCAAAGAATCTATGACTTGTTAGGACAATTGAAGTATTTCTGATATGAAACAAAAGAAGTGGAGACTGGTACTTAATGGGGGAAGCAAAATTAGCTTGGGCTAAGATGGGCATGTTTTGTTCTATGAATTCTACCTAAATGTCACCCAATGTGCAGAGAAACTAGTATTACTTGAAGATGTGAAAGTTCCTGTGGTAGCCATACCTTGAAGCACAGTATTGTATATAAGTAAATATCTCAATTCTAAATTAAATCCAGATTTAACTAATATATATTATTTTATATCTTTGTTGTATTAAAATGTTTAAAAACACTAAAAATAAAACATTTGAAAATTGGATTGTAGTCTCTTCTTTAAATGTCTTTGCATTATTAATGCAGCTGCTTTATGTTTTATAAAGTGAATTTTTTGTTTTTGCAAATGATTGGGTCCTGCAACTTTAAATACTAATGTATTGTCTAGTCCCTGGCATGCACTACTTCTTAGTTGTCTATTAGATAATCTAAGCCATTTGCCCTTTCTCCTTTCTTTTCCGCAAACTAGGGAAAGAAAAGTGATATTACTGATGGTTTAAGAATAATTGTAGATTAAGTTGAGAAGGAGGAAAGGGAAGCAAACAGCTGTTTCTTCCTGGGCACATTAAAGTTTGTGTTTGTCGGTTTAGGGTTTATTTTAATTGTAGATTTTATAGGAAGGTACCATCATCTTGTTGGATCAGCTTTGGAGATAATGATAAATAGGAAAAGAAGAGAAAATAGTTGTTAGGGGTAGCTCAGCAACTCAGAGCCGTGGAAACACCAAACAAATGAGCTGCCCACTGCTGTTGCTGGTGTAATGTGAATGTAGGATATAATATACTTTGTATCCAAAATGGTCTGTCTGGTGCCGATGCACCTAACCTATTGAAATGCTGAACTGCCCAGCATTAAGTGGTGTGTGAGCCAACTCTGGGAATACTAAGTATTGTCAGAAGACCATGTGAGTTTATTAATTCATGACTGAATTTGTCTTCATGATCGCTACTAATTGTAGCCTCTCTGATGCTGGCACCAGCTTGTATCTTGGGGACTCTGGAAAAGAATTGTCCAAAACAGACTGAGAGGCAGCTTGGTAGAATGGAAGATGTGGTGGATTTAGACTCTGAGGACCTAGGTATGGGTTGAAGCTCTGCTGCAGATTAAATTGGGCCTTTTCTTCCAGCTTCACTTAACCTTATGTGTAAAATGTAGGGGGACGTGCCTACCTCATAGGCTGTGTTAAGAGCCACATTATGAAAGTATTAAAGCCTTTATGACTCAGTACCTGGTATATCATACTGAACTATTACTTGAATTTAGGTCAGTAACACAGGGCCTGTACTCTAGGGAGTTAATAATCTTAGGTTAGGATGACCTAAAAATGGAACTAACAACATTCATTGGCAGAATAGAGCAGTAGTTTTAAAACTGTCTGGGTGAACATCTCGGGTACTGGAAGGGAGTTGAAGCCTGTACCATTTTCATCCAGAGTTGGTGTTTTACATATATGGCTTTCCTAGTTGGCTTTCCCTTGAAAAAAGGGTTGAGAATAAGGGAAGTAAATGTTTGGAAACCACTGAGGCAGACGAGTTTACTGTCTTCATTTAATAGTAGCTTGAAAGAGGAAGGGCTCACTGGGCACTGAGGATCCAAGAAAAAATCACTAAACCTGTGAACTGAACTGAACCCTCCTTGAAGGATAAATCCACTAGGTGTGATAAAAGGTTTAGAGGGCTCTAACTGTGATGCAAAAAATTGGATTTATTTGAGAATAAGTTTGGAAATTATTGACAGGGTATATGATTTTATTTTAAATGGAAGCATTAGGAATGCCTGTTGCCAGGGTCTAAATTGTTTGGACAGGTATGAATAATTCTTTGAAGCAGGAGTTGGTAAAGAGCAGAAGTATAAGTCTAAAAGAGAGAGGAAGGATGATGGAAAGTACACAGAAGATCACTGGAGACAAAAGGCCAGAGGGACCCCAAGGTAGGTCGGGGAACCAGGACTGGGCATAGCTTGTAGGAGGCCTTTGTACCCAGTCAGGGAAGATCAAGACACCAAACAAATGAGCTGCCCGCTGCTGTGGCTGGTGTAATGTGAATGTAGGATATGATATACCTAGTATCCAAAATGGTCTGTCTTGTGCCGATGCACCTAACCTATTGAAATGCTGAACTGCCCGGCATTAAGTGGTGTGGGAGCCAACTCTGGAAACTTGAGGATGGTGCTGTCATAAGAGAATGCCTCAGAGGAGCTCAGTGATCACCCTCAGCTGTAACTTAGAAATAAGACCAGATGATAGTTGAAAGGCCTCTGCTGGAGTAGCATGATATTTAAATGCTAATATGTACTCAGTTCACAGGGCTCCCCAAGAGAGCCAGAGATACAAAACCACCTTGACCTACCTGTTCATATTTCAATTGTAAGAGCCTTGTATCCCAATCTAAAGAGAATACTTGTACCTAGTTTTTTTTTAGTTGGAGTATCAGTTCAGTTCAGTCACTCAGTCACATCCAACTCTTTGCAACCCCATGAATCGCAGCACACCAGGCCTCCCTGTCCATCACCAACTCCCAGAGTTCACTCAAACTCATGTGCATTGAGTCGGTGATGCCATCCAGCCATCTCATCCTCTGTCGTCCCCTTCTCCTCCTGCCCCCAATCCCTCCCAGCATCAGAGTCTTTTCCAATGAGTCAGCTCTTCGTATGAGGTGGCCAAAATATTGGAGTTTCAGCTTTAGCATCAGTCCTTCCAATGAACATCTAAGACTGATCTCCTTTAGGATGGACTGGTTGGGTCTCCTTGCAGTCCAAGGGACTCTCAAGAATCTTCTCCAACACCACAGTTCAAAAGCATCAATTCATTGGTGCTCAGCTTTCTTCACAGTCCAACTCTCACATCCATACATGACCACTGGAAAAACCATAGCCTTAACTAGACGGACCTTTGTTGGCAAACTAATGTCTCTGCTTTTGAATATCCTATCTAGGTTGGTCATAACTTTCCTTCCAAGGAGTAAGCATCTTTTAATTTCATGGTTGCAATCACCATCTGCAGTGATTTTGGAGCCCCAAAAAATAAAGTCTGACACTGTTTCCACTGTTTCCCCATCTATTTCCCATGAAGTGATAGGACCAGATGCCATGATCTTGGTTTTCTGAATGTTGAGCTTTAAGCCAACTTTTTCACTCTCCTCTTTCACTTTCATCAAGAGGCTTTTTAGTTCCTCTTTACTTTCTTCACTTTCTGCCATAAGAGTGGTGTCATCTGCATAATTATATTTCTCCCAGCAATCTTGCAGGATTATATGGTAGTTCTATTTTTTGTTTTTTAAGGAACCTCCATACTGTTCTTCATAGTGGCTATACCAATTTACATTCCCACCAACAGTGTAGAAGGGTTTCCTTTTGTCCACATCTTCAGCATTTATTATTTGTGGACTTTCTGATGATAGCCATTCTGAACAGTGCAAGGTGGTACCTCATTGAAGCTTTGATTTGCATTTCTCTGATAACTAGTGATGTTGAGCATCTTTGCATGTGTTTTTTGGCCATCTGTATGTCTTTGGAGAAAATCCTATTTATTTCTTCCGCTTATTTCTTTATTGGGTTGTTTGTGTTTTTGCCATCAAGCTGCATGAGCTGTTTATATATTTTGGAGATTAAATCCTTGTTGGTCACTTGGTTTGCAGATATTTTCTCCCATTCTGTGGGTTGTCTTTTCATTTTGTTTATGGTTTCCTTTGCTGTGCAAAAGATTTTTAAGTTTAATTAGGACCTATTTGATCATTTTTATTTTCATTACTCCAGGAGATGAATCCAAAAAGATATTGTTGCAATTTATTTTATTTATTTATTTTAAGTACCAAGGATCTTTATTCTTAGGTCTGATATTTAATCTGTGGCTAAAGATAATATGTCACTATTTAGAGAATAAAAGGTCCCATTATTTTCATTCAGGTCTTCAACACACCTTATTCTCATACAAGATAAGGGTTGGTAGGGGATTAAGGAGGTACACAGAGGATAAAAAGCAAAAGGGAACAAACACTTTTACAAGCATATCGTTCCAGTTACCGTGAAGGTTACATTTCAGGTTAATTTACAAAAGTAGTGACACAACCATGATTTCAGTGAAAATCAACACATTATACCTTTTAAAAAACCAATTCAGAAATACTAAGGCAAGCATGCAAAATTCAAAGTATAAAAAAATGCAAGGGCTGGCTGCCCAAACAGGTATTTCCCTCAGAAAGAGGGATTTGAAAATGCTGCACAGAACCAAAGGAATTAGAAGCTGAATTAGCAGACCCATTTCCTCAGTTTATATATGAGGCAAGGGGGCAGACTGGTAAAGCTTACTCAGCCAGATTAAGAATGTATAGACATCTAATTCCTGGTGCTATTTGCAACTACACATATCTAAAATACAAGGAGATAAATATCCAGAATACATCAAACCCACTGATTTAAAGAAAACATTTCAAGGGAGGGGGTGAAGTTATTATAGCATAGCAGCACATTACACATATTTAAGAGATTAAATGGAAAGAAATGATCTCTTATTTTAATGCTCAGTTTTGATCAACACAAGTTTCCAGCCAACTTTCTGATGTAGAGCAAAACAAGTATATTCTTCAGTTTTCTTCTACATTTTTTGGGGCCTATCTTTCAAAACTGAGCACCAGGTATTTTTAATGTAAGTAATGGGATGTTATATGTACATTCTAATTACACATTTTAGGAATAAACAAAATGCGTATTTCAGTAATTCATAGTGTATTTATAAAACTGACCCACACCATTGCCAAAATAAAACACTACTGAACTTTTGTATTTTTGCCGAATGGTACCTCAATTCCCTTTCTGTGTAAACAAGCTGCAAAATTATTTTTAAATTACAGTATAATAAGGAAATGGTAGAATGGTGACAACTTTATTAACATGCAAATCTTTCTGGAAGATTAAATCACAGATTCTGTCCTATATTTTGTTAAAGTATTGGACATATGGCTATAAGGTGTTGGATGGGAAAATGAAGATGATCATTAAGTTGAGTGTTTCTCCCGTTTTATTTGTAGCATAGTATTTAACTTGGCATCTTTTATCATTGGCGAGTTTTTTCATGGTAATGATCTTCCCTGAGAACTGATGGAAGGTAAGTCCTATCTGGTCTGAGGGACAGTCCAGAGGACCCAGTTGGTCTCCTTGTCTTAAATTTCTATAAAATATAACTTATTACTTGTCTGCTCACCAGCGGCTGTTGTTGGCTGTACCATCACTTATGAGATATTCCAAGGACTCAAATTTACCTGTCCCAGATATAGGGCTGCATTGTAGGTGTGTTGGGCCTGACGTATGGAAAATGTTTTGAAAGAATATTTGTCTAACATTTATTGAACATCTACTATATGCCAAATAATGTTTAAGCACTGTGCTTCAGTGCTGAGCAAAACAAAGTCCTTGCCTTCAGGACACATACTTTCCAGACCATGAAATATATGAGAAAGAAAAAAGCACCCCTATTAGCTGTCAATTAGCTTAGTTACAACGGTATTCCCTGGTGGCTCAGGCAGTAAAGAATCTGCCTGCAATGCAGGAGACCCGGCTTCGATCCCTGGGTCAGGAAGAGCCCCTGGAGAAGGGAATCGCAACCCACTCCAGCTCTGCCTAGAGAATTCCACAGACAGAGGAGCTTGGTGGGCTACAGTCCATGGGGTCGTAAAGAGTCGGACATGGCTGAACGACTAACACTTTCACTGAATATAATGTTACAGAACATCAACAGCAGATGAGGACTCTGCATGAGCATGAAGGGCCTTCAGTCATAATTCAGCCTGAATGAACACTGTGCACCACAAAATAGTAATACACCCCTCCTTCCTGATGAATACTAGTAACTACGAGGGACCTCCCTAGTGGTGCAGTGGTTAAGAGACCACACTCCTACTGTAGGGGGTATGGGTTCAATCCCTGGTTAGAAACTAAGATCCCCACAAGGGGAAACTAAGAGTCCCCTTGGTGTAGGGGAAAAAGAAAACTAGTTACTAAGATGCTGAATTGCTCCAGCTTTCTGCAAACACTCAATCTGACCTAGCACCCTTCTTGTTTTCTTGAACCCTCTGTAACATCACCTAACACAAGCCCAAATCCTGTACAAGTCCCTCCTAAAACCCTTTCACTGAGATTCCCCACTCTTCTGCATGCTGTTCAGTCTCTGTTGCTACAGGGAGTTTAATTTAGAAAATTAACTTTGACTAACGTGTATTCCTGGTGGTCTTCGGCTGGTGGGAATTGACTTTCTAGGTAGCCGAAAGTAGTGTTGTCTTTCTGTCACTCTCCCACACATACGCACACACACACGCACACACACACCCAAACACGATGAAAGAAACGAAGCATTTGTTGTCTGACGGCATTAAAAGGCCTGCAGAGGTGACTTGCACAGAGGCATGAAGAAAATGAGGAAGGACCATATGGATATCTAGGAGGGAGGGAACAGCAACTGCGCCGGCCTCTGGGGCAGGCTTGGCATGTTCTCCAAGCAATAAGGCCAGTTTGGCTTAAGAGTGAGAAGTGAAAGGGTGATTGGAAATGAACTTAGAGAAGTAGCCAGGGCTCTAATCATGAAGGCTTCAAAGGCCCTGGTGCAAACTAGATTTTTGCGTCCAGTGTTATAGGAAGCCATTGAGAGGTTTTGGTTTTGTTTAGGGGAGAGACTTATATCTGTCTCCCACTCAGCCATTGTAGTGAGTGTGACATTGCCTTTGGGCTAAGGCAGGGAAGTCCTCATCCACCCACCTTTTTCTTTATGGGGTGACTTGCCTGGCCTTGGGGACAGTTTCACCAAGTTCTGGGATCCTTTATCTGGAGCACAGAAGAATGAAGGGTGCAGAAGGGAATGAAAACTTCAGCAGAGCCATAGGAGAATGCACTCTGAGCTCAGAAATGCTACAGTGGGATGAAGCCACAGCGGATGTAATAGGAAACAGGATTTTTCTTTTCGCGTGAATAAAAAACTTCACAAGCTGTCAAACTAGAGTTACAAGCGCCTTGTTTTTACTTCAGAGGTCGGCCTTTGCAGATGGGCACCAGCAGAGGGCGCTACAAACTTCAGCAGCCTGTGTGCTTTTGTCGCAGGCACAGAATGAACTACGGAAGTTGCGGTCTGGAACAAAGAACAATAGATTGTTAAAACACAGTAGATCCTACCTTCTGAGTTTGATTCCACTGATCGGGGGAATGTGCATTTCTGGCAGGTTCCCAGGCAATGCAAATTGGTTTTGGAGTCAATCACCTAAAAAGCCTATTTTCAAAGCTGGGTGCCCTTCCCTAAGAGCATTTCATGATTGGATGGGGTGAGAATACAGGTATTCACAAAGCTCCCTCATTCCCTCCTCTTAGGTGGATGTGAAAGTTCACTGAACATTGTAAGCATTATCTCTGTGCTTGGTTGCTTAGGTGTCCGACTCTTGGCAACTCCATGGAATGCAGCCTGTCAGGCTCCTCTCTCCATGGGATTTTTCAGGCAAGAATACTGGAGTGGGTTGCCATTTCCTCCTCCAGGGGATCTTCCCAACCCAGGGGTCACGTCCTGTGTCTCCTGCATTGCAGGCAGATTCTTTACCTGCTGAGCCACTGGGGAAGCACCAAGTATCATATTTAGCTTTTTATCCCCCCATTTCATCTTTTAATTTTGGTTTCTGATTGTATATTACTAATATATATAAAACACATTTAATTCAGGGATGTTGATCTTGTATCTTGTGACTTTGCCAAACTCACGTATTAGTTCTAGAAGTTCTTTTGTAGATTGCTTAGGATTTTTTACATAGGTAGTCTTGTCATCCATGAACAGGGACAGTTTTATCCCTCCCCCTTTCCATCTTGAACTCTTGTTTCCCTGGTGGCCAGAAAAAGATCTTCTAACCCAATTATGTCATGATATTCAGGAGCAGATAATGTACCAGTTCACAAAGCAATTGACAATATTCTGAATCCTAAGTGTCCATGGAGGACACTTGGGGGGAAAATATCTGCAGTGATGATAAGACTTGGAGATGAGAGAGACCTAGTCTTGATAAAATAGTTTGTTTTCAGTGGCCAGAGCTAGAGAGTCCAGCCTTACCACAACCCTGCCACTCTAAGCCAGGAGTTTCTGAGTTGCAGCATCCCAGGGGATGGGATGGGTTAAGTTGGCTTAAGCCTTGGAGTGGACCAGGGCTTGGTAGAGGGGGATAGCCCATTTGATAGGTTCTGGAAATTGGTAACTGCATTCTCAGGGAGGCCTTGAAAGGGAAAGCAACAGACTGGGCTTCTAATGTAGGCACTGGGGATAGGAAGTGTCTTTTCCTGGGCAGTAGTTGAGTGGGGGTGAATGACATCTGAGAGCAAAGTCATGTGTTTGTATCCTCGCTCCCTGCACACTGCCTGGAGCCTTCGTACCTTGGCACTGGAAGCATAACTCCCTGGGCTCTCCCTTTGCCAAACCCCTTTTCCTGGGAACTAGTTTCTAGGGTCAGTGTACTAAGAGTTCCCATTTTCACAGCTTCATCCTTCCTCTACTATACGTAAGGGTAGCCATTGTCTTCTCGAGGAAAATATCAACGTGTATAAAATGCATTACACTTTCATTTCCCTAGCCATAGGGTAGCATGTTTTAGAGTAGATTCAGAATTAGTACTGCCTTTGGCCTCCCACTCTGGGCTCCACCTCTCATCCTTTATATTCCTTGCCATTGGGAAAATTATTTAAAATAGAAATGGCTGATAAGCTCAGCTATCACACTGTAATAGGTCTTGACTTAGAAGGGAAGGAACTTTGTTCACACAGTTTTCTAGTTTTGATGTAGTGGGACTGTGGGTGAGTTCAGGCAAGTCACCAAACCACTTTCAAAGTCAGTTTCCTCCTTTGATATAATGGAAGGCAGAATAGTACAGTGGTTTAAGGGCATGGGCTCTGACTCAAGTCTTGGCTCCTCTAATTATTAGCCGTGTTAACCTTGGGAAGTTCCTAAGCCTCTTTGTCTCTCAGTTTTCAGTTGATGACAGTACTTACCCTCTAGGGTTATTATGAGTATTTATGAGTTAATACATGCAAAAGATATAAAACAGTACTTGGAACGTCGTGAGTGTAAGATAGCTTCATCATCATGATTATAAGGATCCAGGGAGTTGATATTGTGAAAGTACTTTGAAACTGGAAAATGATACCCACCTTTGACATTTACCTTATCAAAGGTATTTAACTAGATGCTGTCTAGGTTGATCATAACTTTTCTTCCAAGGAGCAAGCGTCTTTTAATTTCATGGCTTTCTCTGATTGCAGAGAGTGGAGGCTACTCTCTAGCTGCGGTGCACTGACCTCTGATTCCGGTGGCCTTTTCTGTTGCAGAGCACAGGCTCTAGGTTCTCAGGCTTCAGTAGTTGTGGCACACAGGCTCAGTAGTTGCGGCTCATGGGTCTTAGCACACACAAGCTCAGTGTTTATGGCACACTGGCTTAGTTACTCTGTGACATGTGAAATCTCCCCAGACTAGGGATCGAACCCATGTCCCCTGTATTGGCAGGCAGATTCCTATCCACTGCACCATCAGGGATGTCCTGAGGTTATACTATTACTAGGCGAATTACCACTCTTGAACCAAACCTCCCTAAAAGTGAGTTCTACTGGAGAGTTAGGGTCTGTGGGTGAGCAGTAAGCCCTATTGATACAGGGCTCTCTTGCTGGCCCTATTTGGCCATTCTGTTAGATTATGCTGTCAACCGCACCCTCTGAAGGCTTTGGTTGAATCTGCAGAAGTTTGTCCACTCAGCCACTCAGTTTTTCCAATGTTCTGTCTCTGCATGGTCCAGAGTCTGGGGAAGGTTTTCTTTGCTTTTCAGCCCTCTGCACTCACCCCACATCATACAGGTGTTTTTGCCATGTCACCAAGTCCTCTATGGTAGAATGCATAAGCTTTTGTACTGTGACTTCACTGTTTCATCCATCGAGAAACAAAGTCTGTTTCCCTAGCCCTTGAAGGTGCTCTGTCTGTGACTTGCTTTCACTAATAAAATGTGGTAGATTTGCTATGTGACTGTGGAAGCTACTACTTTCACCTTCTTGGGATGCTGACTTGAAACTGCCATGCCACGAAGGAGCCTGGGATGAAAGATCTTGTGAGGTGAGAGAGGCCCCTCCGGCCAAGATGTCCCAGCTGAGTTCACTCCCCGCCTCACCCATGCAGCTGCGTAAGTAAGCCCAAGGGAGACCGGAAGAACTGACCAGTCAGTGCCCAGGGTCATAGACATAAACTGTTTTAAGCCACTAAGTTTTCGTATGGTTTGTTCTGTGGCAGTTGATAACCCATATACTTTACATTTTATTTCTAAAGCCCCTTCCCATTGGTCTTCTATGTCTTGAAAGCCCTTGCTTTACATCTTTAACAGCTCAGAGTGTGTTTTTCCAGGCTTCTTGGCCAATACCCAGTTCCATACTGTCCTGAAGTCTGTTTTCACGAAGCTGGTCTTGGCTCTGAGGCTGTTGTATTTTAAGTGCAAATCTCACTGGTGAGTCACTGGTGCACTGTTGCTTGGTTTTGCCTGGAATTAAAAGGACCCATTTGAATGCAGAGTTCCAAAGAATAGCAAGGAGAGATAAGAAAGCCTTCCTCAGCGATCAATGCAAAGAAATAGAGGAAAACAACAGAATGGGAAAGACTAGAGATCTTTTCAAGAAAATTAGAGATACCAAGGGAACATTTCATGCAAAGATGGGCTTGATAAAGGACAGAAATGGTATGGACCTAACAGAAGCAGAAGATATTAAGAAGAGGTGGCAAGAATACACAGAAGAACTGTACAAAAAAGATCTTCACAACCCAGATAATCAAGAAGGTGTGATCACTCACCTAGAGTCAGACATCCTGGAATATAAAGTCAGGTGGGCCTTAGGAAGCATCACGAGGAACAAAGCTGGTGGAGGCAATGGAATTCCAGTTGAGCTATTTCAAATTCTAAAAGATGATGCTGTAAAAGTGCTACACTCAATATGTCAGAAAATTTGGAAAACTCAGCAGTGGCCACAGGACTAGAAAAGGTCAGTTTTCATTCCAATCCCAAAGGTAATGCCAAAGAATGCTCAAGCTACTACACAATTGCACTTATCTCACACGCTAGTAAAGTAATGCTCAAAATTCTCCAAGCCAGGCTTCAGCAATATGTGAACCGTGAACTTCCTGATGTTCAAGCTGATTTTAGAAAAGGCAGAGGAACCAGAGATCAAATTACCAACATCTGCTGGATCATGGAAAAAGCAAGAGAGTTCCAGAAAAGCATCTATTTCTGCTTTATTGACTATGCCAAAGCCTTTGACTGTGTGGATCACAATAAACTGTGGAAAATTCTGAAAGAGATGGGAATACCAGACCACCTGACCTGCCTCTTGAGAAGCCTGTATACAGGTCAGGAAGCAACAGTTAGAATTGGACATGGAACAACAGACTGGTTCCAAATAGGAAAAGGAGTATATCAAGGCTGTATATTGTCACCTGCTTATTTAACTTATATGCACAATACATCATGAGAAACACTGGGCTGGAGGAAGCACAAGCTGGAATCAAGATTGCCAGGAGAAATATCAATAACCTCAGATATGCAGATGACACCACCCTTATGGCAGAAAGTGAAGAGGAACTAAAGAGCCTCTTGATGAAAGTGAAAGAGTGAAAAAGTTTGCTTAAAGCTCAACATTCAGAAAACGGAGATCATGGCATCCGGTCCCATCATTTCATGGCAGATAGATGGGGAAACAGTGGCGGACTTTATTTTTCTGGGCTCCAAAATCAGTGCAGATGGTGACTGCAGCCATGAAATTAAAAGACGCTTGCTCCTTGGAAGGAAAGTTATGACCAAACTAGACAGCATATTAAAAAGTAGAGACATTACTTTGCCAACAAAGGTCCGTCTAGTCAAGGCTATAGTTTTTCCAGTGGTCATGTATGGATGTGAGAGTTGGACTATAAAGAAAGCTGAGCACCAAAGAATTGATGCTTTTGAACTGTGGTGTTGTAGCAGATTCTTGAGAGTACCTTGGACTGCAAGGAGATCCAACCAGTCCATTCTAAAGGAGATCAGTCCTGGGTGTTCATTGGAGGGACTGATGCTGAAGCTGAAACTCCAGTACTTTGGCCACCTCATGCAGAGAGCTGACTCATTTGAAAAGACCCTGATGCTGGCAAAGACTGAAGGCCGGAGAAGAAGGGGACGACAGAGGACAGGATGGTTGGATGGCATCACTGACTCAATGGACATGGGTTTGGGTGGACTCTGGGAGTTGGTAATGAACAGGGAGGCCTGGCGTACTGCGGTTCGTGGGGTTGCAAAGAGTCGGACACGACTGAGCGACTGAACTGAAAAGAACCAACACATATGCTGTCAAAATTTTTTAATTAAGAAATCACAAGTTTAAATTTCTGCCTGTGACAGGGTGAAGCAATAGGGTCCAGATTTACCCTTCCATTTCATTGGTGCCCCCCATCATCCTAAATATGATATTCCAGTTGTGATATGGACCTAATACTGAGCCAGCCCATGCCCCTCCCTTGATCTGGACTGTCTATGTCCGTCGTTTCTCGCTTGTATTTTCATGAAGGAGGTAGAGCCTGAGCAAGCAGTGTCTGGTAGCTTGTGATCTGGCCTCAGCTGACCTCTCCAGCCTGGCCTTGCTAGGAAAGCCCTCTTGCTGCTGCCTCCTCCCCTAACATCCCATCTGTGGTAATTTCCATCCTTGTCATATTATTTGCAGTTTGCTGCACATGCCATGTTGCATGGTCATGCCTGGGCATTCCTTCCCTATGCAGAGCCCTTCCCCTCCTTATCTGCCGCACACACACACCTTCGACTGTTCCTGATGCTTGCAGGATGGTCCCTTCTTAACCCCACCGTCCTCTGTTCATAGAGGAATTCTTGCGCAGGCAGCACTTTACAACATTAGTTCATGTTGTCTTTCTTTCTAGACTGTGAGATTGTTGATTTCTAATTAGTCTTTGGCACAGTGTCTCACAGATACTGGTTGCTTAATAAACATTTGAGGAAGGAGGGGGGAGAAGAAGGAATGTGTGTTACAAAATCTGAAAGAATAGAGATCCCCACCACCCCCACCCCACCACCTACCCTAGCCAGAGGAATATGGAGGAATATCTGATACGAAAACTGAGTGTTCCTTCTGAGTGTTGAGTACAGTAGCTTTGTTTCATTGCTTTGTTAATTGGGACTGCACTAATTTGTGAAGGAATACCAATGTGTGTAGTTCATTTTATACCACTTATAAACACGGGATCTGTTCAACTGAAATCCTGCCATATAAGCAAGAGCAAGCATTTCAAATATTTCCATATACACAATTGATGGACTGAATGAGAAAATATTCTCATTTGTTCATTAAAACAGATTTCCCTTAAGACCTATACTGAGGAGCAACTTATTAGCATAATCCCACTAGATTCCTAAAGGTAATAAAACTGAATTTCCTTTAATATGCTTTATGAATCAGTCAAACCAACTCTTGTCAGCTGGACCTAGTGAATCTGAATTAACTATACATGAAATCCTTGACACTGCAGAGGGCAGAGTGATTCATTCAAATGGTGTTTGGTAAAAAAGAAAAAAAAGTTTCATTGTAGCTTGTCTCATAAAATTGCTGGAAGCTTAAAGAAAATGGGTGCTGTTTTGAAGGCAGTGAAGGAGATGTCCTTGGTACACTTTGGCTTCTAGATTTGAAATGCATGAGCTTGATAGTTTTCTTCTTGTGAGGGAACTGTATAAAGCAGCAGCCCTCACTCTTTTAACAGGCACCCCTCCTGGTGACTCCCCTTCCTGCCAGTTGCTTACTTCTATATACATATCATGTGTAGAACTTTCCTGGGGCACTGGGGGGCCTTAGATGGGCCATAGAGGTCATCCTGTTTGAAGGGAAGAACCCTTGCTACACATTAACACACTTGCCTCCTGGGGGAGGAAAGAGGCGACTAGCGCTGGCCTGTACCCCTTAGGCTGCTACCTACAGCTTTTCTACTGTTGGCTCAAGTATACTAGAGTCGGGTTTCAAGAATTAATGAGGTTTGGGGCTTCCCTGGTGGCTCAAATGGTAGAGAATCTCCCTGCAATGCGGGAGACCTGGGTTCGATCCCTGGGTTGGGAAGATTCCCTGGAGGAGGGCATGGCAACCCACTCCAGTATTCTCGCCTAGAGAATCCCCATGGGCAGAGATGCCTGGCAGGCTACAGTCCATGGGGTCACAAAGAGTCGGACACTACTGAGGGACTAAGCACAGCACAGCACAATGAGGTTTTAGGAAGAGCTGAGGCCAGTGTGAAGGCCTCCCCTCCCATCAAAGAGCAACAGTGAGCTCGTGGGACAGATTATGCCCTTTCCTGACCCTCCTCAGATGCAGAACCACAGTTGGGCACACAGGCAGAAGATCTAAGAATTTCAGTAACTTCCTCCCACACCAACCCCATAACAGGTTACTTTGAGGGGCTACCACTGCTATGCTGTGCGAAATTTCCCCTACCAAGTCAGGGTCTAACACCAACATGACCTGACACCATGTACTGAATGAGAAGGCAGTACTCTGAACTAGGCAGGAAAGCCCACCCTGGTTCTCTATGTTCTAACTGTGTCCATGCATTGACATGGTGTTTATTATTATCGATCTTTGCAATTTCCTTCTTTCACTTTTCTTCCGTTTCTTCCTGGTTGCACTAAGCTTGGGTATGAGGCTTTTACTGCTAAAATAGCTCTTCCTGATTGTGTTTACAGGGCTCAGAGTGCTAACCTATGCACAAGAGCCTGGGAGCACACCTTTGGACTTCCTGGCTCTCTTGTAGGCAGTTATTTCTGAAAGCATGATTCTTTTATATATTTGAATATCATATGTATATTTTTATAAAATTATATACACATGTCCTATCTTATACCTGTACTATGTATTGTGAATATTTACATTTCTTGTACCATTGGTTGACTTTCCTAATTGGCTCTTCTGTCCCTTTTCCCTGAGATGCCCCTTTCTTTCTGCAAGGAATCATTTTCTTTCCACTCAATTTAACAGCTTATTTTTTAGTTCACTGTGAATAAGGCTCTTAAGGGGAGTTAAAGATTACACTGTCCACCCTCAAGACTTTATAAACCTGATAAGGAAAGTAGAAAAAACACAAATGACTATAAACCCTTATTATCATTCAGTCTGTTGAGTACCTGCTATATGCTCAGTGGTTGGAGTGGAATTTTTCATTTAATTCTTACAAGCCTTGCGAAATAGTGGCGTAATAGTGGCAGCTTGTTGGAGAAATCCCTCGAGGCTATACCACTAGCAAGTGGCAGAGTTGGGATTTGAACCTGGGATGCTGTCTTCTAGAGGCTGTGAGCCTCCTTTCTGTATCACGAGGCCTCTCAGTGCAGACCATAAAAAGCAGATGCCATGAAAGTGATGTGAGGTTCCAAGGAGGAGCTGAATCTGGAAGGGCTTTAGAAACACGTTTGAAATAGGTTTGCCAGTTTACATTCTCTGAGCAGCAGATTCCAAGTTGGAATTAAAAGTACAAGAGTTTTGCTGAGGGATATGCCGGAGACAGACAAAGAACAAAAAGCAGAAGCAGCTTCAGATTTTGATACAGGAAGAAGACAGGGTAGGAAGAATTCCAGGTGGCAATACACCTCTAAGGAAGTTTCGGCAAGGCCAAAGGGGCATCTTGTTAGAGGAGTCCCGTGTCTTGCAGGGATGGACCTGCATGAATACCCCTGTCATGCTTGGTCAGCAGCAGCAGCTTGTGTGGCTTCACTGGAGCCAGAGCAGTGACTCTGCCATGCTCCTCACAGCAGCAGATGTGAACAGTTGCATTTCCATGGCTGCCATGATAGCCTTAGAAAAACTGGTTAAGTTTCAGGGGTAGCTATGTTGAGAATGGCATTTGAGATAGCACACTTTCAATGGAACACTAGGTTTTCAAGATCCTTGTTGGAAAAAAAAACTGGAACATATTCTTTTCTCCTTTCAGAGACTCATCATGCACAATAATTGAAAGCTCTGTGAAGGTCCACTTGAAGAAACGAGTTAACCTTGGTTTAATACAGCAGTTCCCAAACCTATTTGACTACAGAGCTCTGTGTATGTAAATTCTATTAATGCTCTGTGTAATTAGTATTCAACAAAACTCTGCGATTTCTTAGATACTTAGGTATGGGCCATATGGTGAAGGACTTCAACCTGTATCTAACCTGGGCTGCTTTAGAGAGGGGTCTGAAGAAGGGAATCTGCACTCAAGTTGTATTATCTGGCAGTGGTGACTAGAGCACAAGAGTGACCATCAAAGTTCATCCCTGATTACTTACAGCCATAACCCGTCCTGGGATTGCCCCATCTCCAGAAACAGCATGTGAATCATTTGGAATCTAATTGCTTTACTTCTAATCCAAGGTCTAGGAGAACTGAAATTGGTGGAAGGGGTGGTGGGTTCACCCAGTATCAAACTGACCAGCCTCCTACAGCCAGAAATAATGGCCTATTGTCTGGTTTCCCTCTGTACTGAGTGTCCAGGAGGCAGCCAGTCAAGCTGCCCTTGTGACTTTCCTAGGCCTCCGAACTCTCCCTCACCCTCCTTTCACTGCCTCCCACACCAGCCCCAGAGACACAGGGCAGCCACACAGTAGATACAGACAGCCGTGGGATGTGTCATGAGACATTCTCGGTGACCCAGTGACAAGCTAGCTTTCCTCTCCCCTTTTACCTTCATTATGGAGCTCACGCCAGGGAAAATTTTTGAAGGCAGCTATCTCTGTTAATGGGCCATGACAAGGCCGGTCCAAAGCAGTGGGCTCTATGAACATTCCATGTATATGGTTAATCTCCTGCAAGGGGTAAGGTTTTGACAATGGGGACGGAATGTGAATGGTTAAGAGCATGTGCCCTGATTCACAGCTGGGTTTAAATTTTGTCTCCAGCACTTAAAGCTATCTGTGTGTACTGGGCTAGTTACCTAACCTCTGTAGGCTTTTCTCATTTGTAACAGGTATACAGGCCTCTTTATAGTACCTGTGTTCATAGGGTTGTTTTAAGAATTAAATAAAGCATATGAAGTGTTTAGTACATACCTGGCACAAAGGAAGTGCTTGATATATGTTAGCTGTGTTTATCTTGATTGTGTTTATCCTTTCTAGGGACCCCCTGGTGGCTCAGACAGTAAAGAGTCTGCCCACAATGCAGGAGACCCTGGTTTGATCCTGGGTCGGGGAAATTCCCCTGGAGAAGAAAATGGCAACCCACTCCAGTAGGCTTGCCTGGAAAATCCCATGGATGGAGGAGTCTGGCAGGCTACAGTCCATGGGGTCACAGAGTCAGACACGACTGAGCGACTACACTTTCACTTTCTTTTTGCATCCTTTCTAGTGTCACTATTAGATACTGGGTGGGCGGATAAAGTAAGAAATGGTTCCCACCATTAAAGAGTTTGATAGGAAAGGTAGGAGGCAGAATATTTTTTAAAAAACATGATATGTAGGTAAATTTTACTTTAAAGAAAAACACAAATATTGTAGGTATGCTACAGGATTTAGGAGTGAAGTATACTAATGTCTGCAACTGACTTTGCAATGCATCAAAAAGGTAAGATGGATTGGTGAATGGACAGATGGAAAGATATAGGATAAAGCAAATATAGCACAGTGATAATTATAGAATCTAAGTAGTGGATATGTTGGGGTTCACTGAACAATCTTTCATCTTTCCTGCATGTATGAACATTTTCATAATAAAATATTGGGGAATATGTAATATGTTATGCCATAATATAAACAATGCCATAGAATTTCAGACGGAAGAAAATGAATGTGTAACAGGTAGGTCAAGAAAAACTGGTGGGAATACATTTGAGTTGGGCTTTAAAAGGATTCAGAGGGTTTAACTCAAAAATGGTGAGGACAGGAAGCATTCCCGGTGGCTGAAGAGCAAAGGCCATATTACTAAAAGCACTGTGATTTAGGAATATGTGACTTGAATTAGTACAGGCAGCAGGAGGGAAACATGACTGCGATGAAGAGTAGAATCATGGTCCATGTTCCTTATATGGGGGACCTTATCCAACAGATAAATGGGAGCCACTGAAGTTTCTTGACCAGGAGTCTGCATTTTTCCTGTCACTTTGGGCTAAACTTTCTTATAGAGGAAGGTGTGAACTTTTTCAAGAAACTAAACTGTTTAATCAGGGCTCTAATTAGAACTCTGGTCAAGACCAGATTGCTGACTGGATGACAAATAGCAAAGTTCTTTTATATCAGTCTCTATACCAACTCAACAGAGAAGGCAATGGCACCCCACTCCAGCACTCTTGCCTGAAAAATCCCATGGGCAGAGGAGCCTGGTAGGCTGCAGTCCATGGGGTTGCGAAGAGTCTGCCACGACTGAGCTACTTCACTTTCACTTTTCACTTTCCTGCATTGGAGAAGGAAATGGCAACCCACTCCAGTGTTCTTGCTTGGAGAATCCCAGGGATGGGGGAGCCTGGTGGGCTGCCATCTGTGGGGTCGCACAGAGTCGGACACGACTGAAGTGGCTTAGCAGGAGCATACCAACCCAGAACCCAGAACACTGGGATATCAGTTGAGAGGAACAGCATGAAATTTGCACTTAATTGTGTCCTGACTGTTAAGCTATGACTCTACTACCTGTTTTAATCATCACATTTTATACTATACACTAAATCAGAATGGGATCCACAGGGCATGTGTCTGGAGAGCTTTAGAATGCTCCTCTTTTCCCCTCAGGGTTTCCCTGGTGGCTCAGATGGTAAAGAATCTTGCCTGCAATCCAGGAGACCTGAGATCAGTCCCTAGGTTGGGAAGATCCCCTGGAGAAGGAAATGGCTACCCATTGCAATATTCTTGCCTGGAGAATGTCATGGACAGAGGAGCCTGGTGAGCTACGGTCCATGGGGTTGGAAAGAGTCGGATGTGACTGAGCAACTAACCCTTTTTTTCTTTTCCCTAGGGACTGCTGGGACTTGATGGACAGTGTAGATCAGAGGTTTTCACATTTCAGTGTGCCTGAGAATGGCAGCCCCAGTGTTGCATGCACAAAACCAGGCACACTGTCCTTTATGTGCAACAGGTCCTGGCTTGACTTTTGAGACCCAGTTGATCCTAAGATGACCCTTGCCCCCAGCTGTGGGTCCCCCAAGCATTTTAAGTCCCTCTGTTCATCTGTGCTCTCCTTAGCTTTCATCTCAGTCCTGTCTGTGCTTCCTACTTCCTGGTGTGTCCTCCCGCTGCTACCTTTCCTGCCTCCCCATGACCCAGTTCAGTTCAGTCACTCAGTCATGTCCGACTCTTTGCGACCCCATGAATCGCAGCATGCCAGGCCTCCCTGTCCATCACCAACTCCTGGAGTTCACTCAGACTCATGTCCATCGAGTCAGTGATGCCATCCAGCCATCTCATCCTCTGTCGTCCCCTTCTCCTCCTGCCCCCAATCCCTTCCAGCATCAGAGGCTTTTCCAATGAGTCAGTTCTTCGCATGAGGTGGCCAAAGTACTGGAGTTTCAGCTTCAGCATCATTCCCTCCAAAGAAATCCCAGGGCTGATCTCCTTTAGAATGGACTGGTTGGATCTCCTTGCAGTCCAAGGGACTCTCAAGAGTCTTCTCCAACACCACAGTTCAAAAGCATCAATTCTTTGGCGCTCAGCCTTCTTCACAGTCCAACTCTCACATCCATGCATGACCACAGGAAAAACCATAGCCTTGACTAGACGGACCTTTGTTGGCAAAGTAATGTCTCTGCTTTTGAATATGCTATCTAGGTTGGTCATAACTTTCCTTCCAAGGAGGAAGCGTCTTTTAATTTCATGGCTGCAGTCACCATCTGCACTGATTTTGGAGCCCCCAAAAATAAAGTCTGACACTGCTTCCACTGTTTCCCCATCTATTTGCCATGAAGTGATGGGACCGGATACCATGATCTTTGTTTTCTGAATGTTGAGTTTTAAGCCAACTTTTTCACTCTTCTCTTTCACTTTCATCAAGAGGCTTTTGAGTTCCTCTTCACTTTCTGCCATAAGGGTGGTGTCATCTGCATATCTGAGGTTATTGATATTTCTCCCGGCAATCTTGACTCGAGCTTGTGTTTCTTCCAGTCCAGCGCTTCTCATGATGTACTCTGCATATAAATTAAATAAGCAGGGTGACAATATACAACCTTGATGTACTCTTTTTCCTATTTGGAACCAGTCTGTTGTTCCATGTCCAGTTCTAACTGTTGCTTCCTGACCTGCATACAGATTTCTCAAGAGGGGGTCAGGTGGTCTGGTATTCCCACTTCTTGAAGAATTTTCCACAGTTTATTGTGATCCACATAGTCAAAGGTTTGGCATAGTCAATAAAGCAGAAATAGATGTTTTTCTGGAACTCTCTTGCTTTTTCCATGATCCAGCGGATGTTGGCAATTTGATCTCTGGTTCCTCTGCCTTTTCTAAAATCAGCTTGAACATCAGGAAGTTCACGGTTCACATATTGCTGAAGCATGGCTTGGAGAATTTTGAGCATTACTTTACTAGCGTGTGAGATGAGTACAATTGTGCGGTAGTTTGAGCATTCTTTGGCACTGCCTTTCTTTGGGATTGGAATGAAAACTGACCTTTTCCAGTCCTGTGGCCACTGCTGAGTTTTCCAAATTTGCTGGCATATTGAGTGCAGCACTTTCACAGCATCATCTTTCAGGATTTGAAATAGCTCAACTGGAATTCCATCACCTCCACTAGCTTTGTTCATAGTGATGCTTTCTAAGGCCCACTTGACTTCACATTCCAGGATGTCTGGCTCTAGATGAGTGATCACACCATCGTGATTATCTGGGTCATGAAGATCTTTTTTGTACAGTTCTTCTGTGTATTCTTGCCACCTCTTCTTAATATCTTCTGCTTGTGTTAGGTCCATACCATTTCTGTCCTTTATCAAGCCCATCTTTGCATGAAATGTTCCCTTGGTATCTCTAATTTTCTTGAAGAGATCTCTAGTCTTTCCCATTCTGTTGTTTTCCTCTATTTATTTGCATTGATCGCTGAGGAAGGCTTTCTTATCTCTCCTTGCTATTCTTTGGAATTCTGCATTCAGATGCTTATATCTTTCCTTTTCTCCTTTGCTTTTCACTTCTCTTCTTTTCACAGCTATTTGTAAGGCCTCCCCAGACAGCCATTTTGCTTTTTTGCATTTCTTTTCCATGGGGATGGTCTTGATCCCTATCTCTTGTACAATGTCATGAACCTCATTCCATAGTTCATCAGGCACTCTATCTATCAGAGCTCGGCCCTTAAATCTATTTCTCACTTTCACTGTATAGTCATAAGGGATTTGATTTAGGTCATACCTGAATGGTCTAGTGGTTTTCCCTACTTTCTTCAATTTCAGTCTGAATTTGGCAATAAGGAGTTCATGATCTGAGCCACAGTCAGGTCCTGGTCTTGTTTTTGTTTACTGTATAGAGCTTCTCCATCTTTGGCTGCAAAGAATATAATCAGTCTGATTTCAGTGTTGACCATCTGGTGATGTCCATGTGTAGAGTCTTCAAGAGAGTGCTTGCTATGACCAGTGCATTTTCTTGGCAAAACTCTATTAATCTTTGTCCTGCTTCATTCCGTATTCCAAGGCCAAATTTGCCTATTACTCCAGGTGTTCCTTGACTTCCTACTTTTGCATTCCAGTCCCCTAAAATGAAAAGGACATCTTTTTTGGGTGTTCTAAAAGGTCTTGTAGGTCTTCATAGAACCGTTCAACTTCAGCTTCTTCAGCATTACTGGTTGGGGCATAGACTTGGATTACTATGATATTGAATGGTTTGCCTTGGAAACGAAGAGATCATTCTGTCGTTTTTGAGACTGCATCCAAGTACTACATTTCAGACTCTTTTGTTGACCATGATGGCTACTCGATTTCTTCTGAGGGATTCCTGCCCACAGTAGTAGATATAAGAGTCATCTGAGTTAAATTCACCCATTCCAGTCCATTTTAGTTCACTGATTCCTAGAATGTTGACATTCACTCTTGCCATCTCTTGTTTGAACACTTCCAATTTGCCTTGATTCATGGACCTGACATTCCAGGTTCCTATGCAATATTGCTCTTTACAGCATTGGACCTTGCTTCTATCACCAGTCACATCCACAGCTGGGTATTCTTTTTGCTTTGGCTCCATCCCTTCATTCTTTCTGGAGTTATTTCTCCACTGATCTCCAGTAGCATATTGGGCACCTACTGACCTGGGGAGTTCCTCTTTTAGTGTCCTATCATTTTGCCTTTTCATACTGTTCATGGGGTTCTCAAGGCAAGAATACTGAAGTGTTTTGCCATTCCCTTCTCCAGTGGACCACATTCTGTCAGATCTCTCTACCATGACCCGCCCATCTTAGGTTGCCCCACGGGCATGGCTTAGTTTCACTGAGTTAGACAAGGCTGTGGTCCTAGTGTGGTTAGATTGGCTAGTTTTCTGTGAGTATGGTTTCAGTGTGTCTGCCCTCTGATGCCCTCTTGCAACACCTACCATCTTACTTGGGTTTCTCTTGCCTTGGGCGTGGGGTATCTCTTCACGGCTGCTCCAGCAAAGCGCAGCCGCTGCTCCTTACCTTGGACGAAGGGTATCTCCTCACCGCCGCCCTTCCTGACCTTCAACGTGGAATAGCTTCTCTAGGCCCTCTTGCGCCCACATCGCCCAGAGCCCTCTAGAACCTTGTTCCCATTGTAAACAAACTACCCTAAGTCCTCAGGTTCACTCTGCTCACCATAGCAAAAACCACCATTTCCCACTGATATACTGTATCCCACGAAGAACTACTCATTTCCCTACGTTGTCCAACATCCTAGGGCTGCGCCTGCGGACCGGAAGCGTGGCCACAGTCTTAATTCCTCCTCCCTATTATAAAATCACCTCCTTTGAGATTCGTGCTGACGGTTCTACCATTCTTCACTGTGGTCGTCCTTTATGACCAGCTTCCTGTGTTCCCTGAGGACTTTGGGACCTGACTCAGTTTTCCTCTCTACTACTTATCCTTGCAACATCCTGGTAACTTCTGTATCCCTGCCAGCAACTTGGACCTCTTCCACCATTGCATATTGGGTGTGTGGGGAGCGGGCGGCTCCAACAACCAAGCCTCACCTGTCCTTCACCACCTTCAACTCCAGGGAACTTCACTTCCACTTCATCCTTCCATGGCTGCTCACCACCCAGGCCAGTCCACTGCTAAATCTTATATTCCAACATCCCATATTCTAACCATAATCACAGCTTAGGGTTCTTTCTGTCTCTTTCACTTGTCTCACCTCAATAAATGTGTGTTTCAATTGCATAAAGATTCCCAGTGCCTATCCCTTAAACCTGAGCAAGAGGATCCCCCAACCTGAGCCTCATACTTGAGGGGTCTCCACTCTAACCCAAACCAGTCAATCCTAAAGGAAACTAACCCTGAATATTCATTGGAAGGACTGATGCTAAAGCTGAAGCTCCAATACTTTGGCTACTGGATGCGAAGAGCCAATTCTTTGGAAAAGACCCGAAAAGGAAAAGACCCTTCAAAAGATTGAAGGCAAAAGGAAAAGAGGGTGGCAGAGGATGAGATGGTTAGATAGCATCACGGACTCAATGGACATGAGTTTGAACAAACTCCAGGAGATGGTGGAGGACAGGGAAGCCTAGCATGCTGCAGTCCATGGGGTCAGAAAGAGTCCGACATGACTTAGCAACTGAACAACAACACTCTAACCTTCTCAGATTGTGCCTATTCCTCCAGGGTGAGGAGTCTGCAGGCCCAAGGAAACATGCTCATCAAAGCCATGCTCACCCTCTTCATATCTGGACCAAACTCTGAATACAGATCTCAATTTTCCCTGTTGAAACAGCCCTAGGACTGCTTCTGGGGCCTGCATGGGCTTTGTCCTCAGAGTTGTTTCTCCTGAGCATGGACTAAACTGCCAGTGACACACTGCTATGAGATGGTCAAGGAGTGAGCTATGTGTGGGAGGATGGAGCTTGCATGTATAGGCTAGGGTATACCCTCACACTGTGGGGCAGAAAGACAAAGTGCATATCTAGGGCTGGCTCTCCCCATGTGACGTCATCTGGCACGGTCAGGAACAGGACTGAGTCATAATAAAGGAACGTTGAAGATTGGCCTGGTGGGATTTCAGAACTGCTGTGGACTCCACTGTATGTCCTGTTTCCCCGCTTTGACCAGGGATTTCTTTAGCAGTTTCTGTGTGCCTTACCTACTCTGTGTGTGTTGGATATGTGTATTTATGGGAGTAGGCAGCTTCTCTTTAGTTCATACATCTTCAGATTAAGGGAAACTGTACTGGAACCGCTGTACTTAAAGAAACGATACCAGAGAAGCCTCTTGCTGATGTGAATGTGGAGATCTGAGGGAGGTTTTAGGACGGAGTTAGTGTATTTTCTGTGTAGAAGAAATGTAATGTGACCAGAGTGTTGACTATGATAGTTTAAAATATATCCACAAATGCTTTGACACTCCTTTCAAAAGGAAGAGACTAATTTCTCTTGCCTTAAGGGTGGACTGGTATTAGTTAACTCACTTCTAACAAATAGAATAAGGCAGAAGTGACAATGTGATTTCTGAGGTGGGATCATGTAACAAATTGTGGTTTTTGTCTCTCTTTGGGATCACCGGCTCTGAGAGGAACCAGGGGCTTTGTCAGGAAGACACTCAAGCAGTCCCTCTATGGAAGGAGCCATGTGGCGAGGAATGGAGGCTTCTTACCAAGAGCTACATGAGGGAGCCACCTTGGAAGCCAATCCTTTAGCACAATCAGCCCTTCATATGACTAGGCCCAGCTAGAACCTCACGGGAGACTCTGAGCCAGAACTACTCAGCTAAGCTTAATTTTTAACCCATGGGAAGTTTCAGATACTAAAATGCTTGTTGTTTGAAGCTATTAAGTTTTGGGGTGATTGGTTACACAGTAATAGTAACTAATGGTCAGTCATTCTTGACCTCACTTGACCACTCCTCAGGATGTGACACTACTCAGCACTCCCTCTCCCATTGAGGCTTCCAAGAAAGTATTTCCCCTCGAGTTTTTTTTTAACCAGGCCAGTCTTTGTCAGTTTTCTTCATTAGCTTTTCCCTGAAACAACCAATTATCCTAAGATTTCTACTAGCTTTATTCCTATCACATTGCTTACTGATTTTAGTCACACCTATAATTCAGTCAGTCAGTTCATACCTACAATGGAATATTATTTAGCCTTAGAAATGAGAAAGGTTCTGACATATGCTAAAACATGGTGAACCTTGAAGATACTCTGCAAAGGAGAATAAGGCAGACACGAAAGGACAAACACTGTAGGATTCCACTGGTTTTGTCTCAATTCAGTGCAGCTCAGTCACTCATGTCCAACTCTTTGCAACTCCATGGACTGCAGAACGCCAGGCTTCCCTGTCCATCCACCAACTCCCAGAGCTTGGTTCAAACTCCTATCCATCCAATTGGATGATGCCATCCAACCATCTCATCCTCTGTTGTCCCCTTCTCCTCCCACCTTCAACCTTTCCCAGCATCAGGGTCTTTTCAAATGAGTCAGTTCTTCACATCAGGTGGCCAAAGTATTGGAGTTTCAGCTTCAGCATCAGTCCTTCCAATGAATATTTAGGACTGATTTCCTTTAGAATTGACTGGTTGGATCTCCTTGTTGTCCAAGGGACTCTCAAGTCTTCTCCCAACATCACAGTTCAAAAGCATCGATTCTTTGGCATTCATCCTTCTTTATGGTCCAACTGTCATGTCCATACATGACCACTGGAAAAACCATAGCTTTGACTAGACAGACCTTTGTTGCAAGGTAACGTCTCTGCTTTTTAATATGCTGTCTAGGTTGGTCATAGCTTTTCTTCTAAGGAGCAAGTGTCTTTTAATTTCATGGTTGCAGTCACCGTCTGCAGTGATTTTGGGGCCCCCCCAAAACAAAGTCCCTCACTGCTTCCATTGTTTCCCCATCTATTTGCATAAACCGATGCAACTGGATGCCATGATCTTAGTTTTTTGAATGTTGAGTTTTAAGCCAACTTTTTCAGTCTTCTCTTTCACGTTCATCAAAAGACTCTTTAGTTCCTCTTCACTTTCTGCCATAAGGGTGGTGTCATCTGCATATCTGAATCATAATTAAAGCTAAATTTTCATGCCAATGCCTTCTACCAAGACCTTTCTCCTGGGCTTTGTAACTGCTTATAAGGGAAATAAACTGTGGAAAATTCTGAAAGAGATGGGAATACCAGACCACTTGACCTGCCTCTTGAGAAACCTATACGTAGGTCAGGAAGCAACAGTTAGAACTGGACATGGAACAACAGACTGGTTCCAAATAGGAAAAGGAGTATGTCAAGGCTGTATATTGTCCCCCTGCTTATTTAACTTATATGCAGAGTACATCATGAGAAATGCTGGGCTGGAAGAAGCACAAGCTGGAATCAAGATTGCCGGGAAAAATATCAATAACCTCAGATATGCAGATGACACCACCCTTATGGCAGAAAGTGAAGAAGAACAAAAAAGCCTCTTGATGAACGTGAAAGAGGAGAGTGAAAAAGTTGGCTTAAAGCTCAACGTTCAGAAAACTAAGATCATGGCATCTGGTCCCATCACTTCATGGGAAATAGATGGGCAAACAGTGGAAACAGTGTCAGAGTTTATTTTTTGGGGCTCCAAAATCACTGCAGATGGTGACTGCAGTCATGAAATTAAAAGACGCTTACTCCTTGGAAGAAAAGTTATGACCAACATAGCATATTCAAAAGCAGAGACATTACTTTGCCAACAAAGGTCCATCTAGTTAAGGCTATGGTTTTTCCTGTGGTCACGTATGGATGTGAGAGTTGGACCGTGAAGAAAGCTGAGCGCCAAAGAATTGATGCTTTTGAGCTGTGGTGTTGGATAAGACTCGTGAGAGTCCCTTGGACTGCAAGGAGATCCAACCACTCCATTCTAAAGGAGATCAGTCCTGGGTGTTCTTTGGAAGGACTGATGCTAAAGCTGAAACTCCAATACTTTGGCCACCTCATGCGAAGAGTTGACTCATTGGAAAAGACTCTGATGCTGGGAGGGATTGGGGGCAGGAGAAGAAGGGGACGACAGAGGATGAGATGGCTGGATGGCATCACCCACTTGATGGACACAAGTTTGGGTGAACTCCTGGAGTTGGTAATGGACAGGGAGGCCTGGCGTGCTGCGATTTATGGGGTCGCAAAGAGTTGGACACGACTGAGCAACTGAAGTGAACTGATAGGAAAACTCTAGAGTTGCTGGTCCCTGGCTCCTCATACTTACTTGAAATGGAATCATCCTCTTGATCCTCACACCTGTCCCTCTTTCCCACAGTCCTTCCAGCAGTGCGTGGCTCCACTGTCCTCACAACTGCTCAAGTCAAAGTTGTTGCTCCCAGGCACCCCAGGCTCCTCCTCAATTGCTGCTTTCAGGACCTTAGGCATTCGCCTCCAGCCAGTATCTTTAGACTAATCCTGCAACTTTTTCTACAGGTTTTTCCAGCTTTACTTAATTACTTGTGGTTTCCAAACAGTTCTTGCCATTTCAAACTCCTGTATGGCTTTGCATAAGCCTCTTTCTAGAATTTGTTTTTCTTTCCTTGATTTGTTGGCTTTCCACTTTTGATAAGTCCTACTTTCAAACTTTAGTGCTAGAGTCTCCTCAGCCTGACTGTGCCCATAGTTCTCTTGGCTTGTGTTTAGCATCATGCTTGCAACTTTTGAATTCTCCATCCTAATTTGTAGGACAATTTTCCATGTTATTTCTGTGTGTCTTATGAGTGACAGCTTTTATCTCAAACTATCTTCTCAAGAATGTTTGCATAGCAAACAATCTTGGGGGAGAGGGGTAACTTCTGGGACAAGAGGCAGATTTTATTTCCATTGAAGTATAATAATGTAATGTATGTGTCTTGGACAAAGGTTGGGCAGGTTAGCAGCTCCTTACCTAGATAGCATATTCAAAAGCAGAGACATTACTTTGCCAACAAAGGTCCATCTAGTCAAGGCTATGGTTTTTCCTGTGGTCATGTATGGATGTGAGAGTTGGACTGTGAAGAAGGCTGAGCGCCGAAGAATTGATGCTTTTGAACTGTGGTGTTGGAGAAGACTCTTGAGAGTCCCTTGGACTGCAAGGAGATCCAACCAGTCCATCTTGAAGATGCTTAGCCCTGGGATTTCTTTGGAAGGAATGATGCTAAAGCTGAAACTCCAGTACTTTGGCCACCTCATGTGAAGAGTTGACTCACTGGAAAAGACTCTAATGCTGGGAGGGATTAGGGGCAGGAAGAGAAGGGGACGACAGAGGATGAGATGGCTGGATGGCATCACTGATGCGATGGACATGAGTCTGGGTGAACTCCAGGAGTTGGTGATGGACAGGGACACCTGGTGTGCTGCAATTCATGGGGTCGCAAAGAGTCAGACACGACTGAGCGACTGAACTAAACTGATAAAGCAGGAGGTTTTCTAAGCTTAGAATTCCTCAACTGTGACACAAACACATGGTATGCAGTTTCTACCTAGGGTGCTTTGCAACACCTCTGTGGAAGGGGAACTGATGTGAACCCAGACCTTATGCTGCATGCTGAGCCATAAGTAATAAAGTCCTTTGTCTGATCTTCGAGTTTCATGTCTTTCACCAGCATCTATGAACCTGTGAAACTATGGCAGGCTAACCTGCTAGCTTACACCCAGAGAAAATCTTGAACTCTTCCCAGTTCTTGACACCTTGCCACATGAGGGACTGTAAGTACCTTGAGAGAAGGAGCTGTGTCTGAATGGACTTTGCTTCCCTTGTGAGTGACACAAGGTAGTTGCTCTGTAAGTGGTGGCTGCTCCTGATGCTTTGGTCCAAAAGGCTTTGGATGTAAGCACTCAGACATATTTACTGAATACAACTTTGAAATAAATTTTCATGATTCTGCTCCTGGTTATTAGGTACTATGTACGTTCGTTCCTTGGAGTTGTAGAGGGTGAAGCCTCAGATCTATGTTCTGTGGCACAGTGAAATTATTTCAGTCAGTTCAGTTCAGTCGCTCAGTGAAATTCTTTGGGGGTTATAAATGCTAGACAGTTCACAGAGTGAATAAGCCCTACTGCAAGTAACGAAGGTACCTGAGCAGAGTCTAGGTTTTTCTGGGAGGTGGTGTATTATGCTGCAGTTGTGACGGGATGGCATTCTCTGCCAGGAGCCTCACAGTAGCATCAAACATGGCCCGAGCAGACCAATTCCTTGTGGAACCAGGCTGATTTCAGACCAACCTGTTTGTGCTTGAATGAAGGAATTAACCAGTGCTTCTGGTGCTTGGGCTTCCCTTATGGCTCAGCTGGTAAAGAATCCACCTGCAATGTGGGAGACCTGGGTTCAATCCCTGGGTTGAGAAGATCCCCTGGAGAAGGAAAAGGCTACCCACTCCAGTATTCTGGCCTGGGGAATTCCATGCAGTATACAGTCCAAGGGCTGTAAAGAGTTGGACACGACTGAACAACTTTCACTTCACTTCACTTCTTCTAGTGCTTCAACTCTTACCAGCAAAGACTCTTACCTTCTTCTAACACTTTACAATGAGTAATCCCAACCACGACGAAGCAAGATTGCTGGCTGGGGTTGCTCTGGGAGGGAAATCACAGCCTGCAGCTTTTTATTCAGGTTTGCATTGTGGAAGCCTATCTAATTATCCTTTTTTCCTGGTTTAGGAGGATATGGAACCTTGGCAGCATTTGAGCAGAGGTGACTCTCAGAGCCAGAGTCCGGGAAGGAAAAAACGGTTTGCTCATAGTCTATGGTTGTTAATGGCTATTAAAGGCCACTTCATCTCATTTAAACTTAAAAGAAGCTGGGGTACAGAGGGGATAAATTGCTGATATTGGCAATAGATTCCGAAGCTTAAGCTGACTCTACTTACATCGCATTAGACGGCTCATTTTCTTATTCCCTTGGTTCTCTTCTTGCACACCCAGTGAACTTGTGTGCAGCGTTCTAATGCTTGGTCAACGTGTTTCCTAAAATTTCCAGCAGGATTGACTCATTAAAACCTCTTCAGTGCTCTGAGCGTGTAAGGCAATCTTACCTCTAACCCGGACAGAGGCGGCAGAAAAGGAACCCTAGGGCCTTAGCCCGGGTGGGGGCGGGGGATCGAGGCAAGGCGGGGCACCCCGAGACATGCTCAAGTTTGTTCAGGGAGGGGCAGCCCAAGAGAGCTCCTCAGGCCGAGTCCTGCTCAGCAGGGCAATTACACCGTGGTGGGAGGCAGGACGAAGTAGGGAGTGCCCGAGGAGCAGGAGGTGCGCCTGTGCTCCACTCCTTTCTCCCTGGGCCAGGAGACATACAGGGTTTTTCAGAAGCGCACGCTGCACACGCACAGTGTAAAAGAGGTAGTGCTCAGCTGACTCCTTCCTAGACTAGGGATTGGCTCTGCAGGGTGTGCGATCTACAGGGGAGAAAGGGAGTTGGAGAGATGTACGTGACCGGGGGCTATGCAGCCGCGCCCAGTCGCGCCGAGCCCAGCGCAGGCACGCGCCTGACGCCCCGCCCTGCCCGTGACGTGCGCGCGCGGGGCCTCCACCCCATCCCCCGCCGCGCGTTACCCCCCGCGCTGCCTCCGCCGTTCCCCGCCCCCTCGACTCTGGGGCTGCCCTCGTCGCTGCCTGACCCAAGGTCCGGCAGCTTTTACTTTTCCGGCCCCCGCTGAGGGACCGAGGCGGCCCACCCCAGGGGAACGGGTGCGCTCGGGACGCGTGGTCGTTTCGGAGCAGGTTGGAGTGAGCAGGGGGCGGCGCTGCGGGGACAGGCGCGGCGGGCAGCCCCAGGGGCAGCGGCAGGGTCCTGGCGGGGGGAGGACAGGGTTGCGGCGGGCGGAACGGTGTCTCCTTCACTTCGCCCTCCAGCCGCGGCAGCTGCAGCCCGACGCCGAGCGAACTGAACGGCCTCAGCTGCTAGCGGAGCGGCAGCGGCGCCTTCCCTTCCCCCCCGGAGACCACCAGGTACCACCACGCCCGCCTCACTCGGACCCTGGGCCTAGGCCCTGGCGGCCAAGCAAGACGCCTGAGTCGGACTCGGGGTCGGCCCTGACTCCCTAAGATGGCCGCGCTGCCCCGCGGCCCCTTTTCCCGATATCTGAGACCCCCTTCTGGCCCCTTGATTCGCTTTTGACCCCCGCTGACCGCACTTCTTGTCCCTCCCTCAGATCACCTCTCCCCACGGCCTCGCCATGGCGACCTACGGACAGAACTGCGCGCGGCGTAAGTCGAGCGGGGTTCTCTGCGGGGTGGGGCGCCGGTGTCCCGGCAGCCGAAGCCTGTTGACCAGAAAACCGCAGCTTCTTTCCTTGTATGCTTTCCAAGGGCTTGTAAACTCACCCCTTTCGGTAGCCAGTCCACTGTCTGACTTCCCTGGCTCTGCGGAGGAGGGTGTGAGTGGCACGTATTTTGGGTAGGGGGACTAGGCCTGGGGAGTTGGTCTGTGGCCCCATTCACCTTCAGTTTTTGGACGTGCATTTGATGAACTCAGAAGCAAAAAGTTATTTGTCAGATTCAGCCTTTGGAGGATTGGGCCGGTCACTTTTTTAGAGGAAGTAGTAACCACCCTTCTGAGAGCGCAAGGTCATTACATGTGCTCCTAAGGGCGTGGACGCGCTGTGTAGAATGAATGAGCTGGTGTGGCGAGCTCAGATTGCTTGCCCTTAAGCCTCATAGCATTGGCCGAGGACTTGAGTGTCATATTAATATGTTTAAAGTGTATTGGATGTTTAGTTGATGCAGAAGCTTGAGTTAAACATATATAGCTGCATTTTTTTAAGTTCCAGTGTTTAGGTTGCCCAAATGTGAATTACTTTTCTCTTTCCATTCTAGAATATTGCTTTGGCCTCAGTGTGGATACTAAAGGATAAATGGGGGAGGGAAGGGGACATGTGTTAGTATTTTATTTTAACTCATTTGGTTAAATTGGCCCATTCCAGTGAATTTGGGCAGATACATCTTTACGTATAGGTATATATGTGTATGTGTTCGATTTTTTGTACTAGTCCCTTCCTAGGAAGTGAGGTTATAAACACTGAAAATTTAGGAATAGAAAGTCTGGAGGGAGTTTCTCAAGTTTGTATAGTTACTTAACTGTTATTATCCATTTTAGAAATAAGCCTTTGGTGCTGATATCTCGCTTATGGAGTTTTATTGTCGTTTTATTGTAGCTTCTAGTGATTTCAAAAACCAAGTTGGCCTGCTTGGATTTAATGATAGCAGTGGGTCCTAAGCTAGTTTTTGGGCAGACTGGGAGAACAAGGACATTAACACAGGAATGTTTCTTTCCACCAGCAATGTGTATTCCTCCATCATATGCTGACCTTGGCAAAGCTGCCAGAGATATATTCAACAAAGGATTTGGTAAGAACTGTTTAAAAAATTCTAGAAAATGTGTAAGTTTGTACTGCTTGGTGAAATGAATAATTTCTTCAGATAACTTTCCTGGTGAAAGAGTACCATAAGAGTCTACATTCCCCCTCCATCCCAGTTTTCTCCATTTTTTCATTCTTTAGTTCAAGAAATTTACCTTTAAGGGAAAAAAAAAAAATTATGCTTTTATTTACTTTGAATGATACAGTTTAGGCCTTGGTTGACTAGAATTATGTGTTTGTTTTTTTTTTTTTTTTTTTTTACTGTTTTTGGCTTTTATGGTGGTGACTTCTGAAGGATTATGGGGTTTTTCAAATAAATTTGGATTTTCTTGAAGATTTTGTTTCATACCCCACCCTCCCTATCCTTTTAGCTCTTTTTGAAGTTGTTTAGATTATTAATCCCAAAATGCAGTATGCCTTTAGGACAAATGTTGTAAATGCCTGTATTATAAGTTGTTGACAATTCTCGTATTTAAATTGAATCGATTGTCTGATCTGATATTTAGGTTTGAAAAGCTTTCTTTAGTACATGCTTTGTTAAAAATGATTTGAAAGCCTTTTTGAGGATGGGTGCCAAATACACATTGACACACTAGGCAGAGCTTCCTGGAGATGTTCTGTCCTTTGCATGTTAGTTTATAGAATAATAAAAATTGTTTTCATTTAGATACTGTGTATTAACACACATTTATCTTCCTGTAAATATGTGAACTTTTTCTTTTTTAATGTAGAGTCAGCCATTGGTATGCATCTTTTTGTACAAAAGAATCATTTTGTTCTTCTTTGCTTTCTACTTGAAGGTTTTGGGTTGGTGAAACTGGATGTGAAAACAAAGTCGTGCAGCGGCGTGGTGAGTGTTGGGCATTTGATAAGTTCTGACAAACTTTTATGTAACTTCAACACATAAAATAGTCATAACTGAAAGATGTCTACCCATTTTATTTTAAAGAAGAGGCAAAAGATAATTTCATTTTAAGAGAATTTTATCTTGATTTATTTTGGCTTTAGATATGATTTCTGATTTTCATGTGTTTAGCCATGCACAAGAAATTCAGAAAAGACACTTAGTCTTGTGGTATTCTGTTTACTCAGTAAGATTGCAAGCTTGAAGGTAGGAAACTTGTTAAACTTTTTTGTAGCCCATTTAATACCTTTGAAAAGCCTTCAGGGGGACTTCATGATGGTCCAATGGCTGAAACTTCATGTCTGCAGTGCAGGGGGCCTGGGTTTGATCCCTGGTCAGGGAACTAGATCCCACATGGTACAATTAAAGGATTCTGCATGCTGTAACCAAAAAGAGGATGTTGTATGCTGCAGCTGAGACGCAACACAGGCAAATGAATAGATAAATAAATATCTTTTGAAAAAAGGAAAAATACTTAAGAGTCCTGGGCATAAAAATATTCAATAACTCTTAATTTGGGTGTACTGATTATTTATATAATGGTCATAATCTAGCAGCCCTCCTTGGGGGGAAATTTCCAGTTGTATTTTGTGAATTTAGAGAGTCTTAAATTTGAGTATTTTTAAAGAGGTTAATATTTTGATATTTGTATGTCTTAATTCTGCTTAACAAACTCCCTCAAAGAGAGTAAAGTAAAATTAAATTTTATGCAATTTTTTTTTCTCCTAAAATTTTTTGAGATTCTTTAGGGGATGGGTATAGTGTGTGCATATTGAATGTTATTTATTTAGATAAATTCTTTCTGTAGTTAACTCCCTTAATGTATGCAATTGGTATTTACGTAAATTAATAATTTTGTAGTTTCTTAATGCCTAGATTTGGATTTCTGGGGTTTTATATTGGCCACATCTGTTTGGTTTCTTTGGTCAGAAAGGAAGCCTGAGTATTCAGTGTGGGTGAGTGACTTACTAGCCCAGGGGAACAGGTTACAGAAAGCAGTGACTTGGTGTTTGTGTGTGTTCACTCTTCTAACTTGTTGGCCCCTTTTAAACAAGTTACTGAAACACAAAAGCCCTTCTTAAAAAAAGTAGAAGATTCAGTTCTAGTGTTTAAAATTTTACTTGCTGGCTGAAGGGACAAAATCAACTTTAAACTGGGGAATAATCAGAGCAGTATATCTAGTACTAGATTGTTTAATAAATCAAAATCTTTGTTTGAAAAGAAAGGCTTATTGTGGACAGGAATTTTATGAAATTAGACTTAAGAACATGAAGGGTTTAGAGAAGCCTGATGAGATACAGTATGTTTTAATTTACATTTAATGTATGTAATTCAAAAACATACTGATCTTAAAATAGGTACCTGGCCCCAAGTAGTCCCATTAATGCCTGGTTCTGTTTTCTCACCTGCATTGCAAAGATGTCTAGGTTACCCCAGAATGTAGACGCCTAAGTGTCTTCATGAGGAGTGAAAGATATAAGCTCTACTGGTGGTGTCATCTGACCCAATTCTGGTCCCAGATCATAGTGTGATCTTCATTTTATGTCTTGAGCACTCCTAGACATGTACTCAGCATGAATATACATATAGACATAGCTCAGTCTATGGGCTATTGGGTGGGACCTCAAGAATCATTAATCATTGTCACTCAGGGTTAAGAATAGATATTTCATACATACTTACATTTCAAGTATCTGTTAGAACACAGCTCCATATATTTTATATTGTTTTAATCATTCCTTTTGTGTTCAGTTCAGTCGTGTCCGACTCTTTGCGACCCCATGAACTGCAGCACACCAGGCCTCCCTGTCCATCACCAACTCCCGGAGTCCACCCAAACCCATGTCAGTTGAGTCAATGATGCCCTCCAACCATCTCATCCTCTGTCGTCCCCTTTTCCTCCTGCCCTCACTCTTTCCCAGCATCAGGGTCTTTTCAAATGAGTCAGCTCATTACATCAGGTGGCCAAACTATTGGGAGTTTCAGCTTCAACATCAGTCCTTCCAGTGAACACCCAGGACTGATCTTTAGGATGGACTGGTTGGATCTCCTGCAATCCAAGGGGCTCTCAAGAGTCTTCTCCAACACCACAGTTCAAAAGGATCAATTCTTCTGCACTCAGCTTTCTTTAGCGTCCAACTCTCACATCCATACATGAGCACTGGAAAAACCATAGCCTTGACCAGACGGACCTTTGTTGACAAAGTAATGTCTCTGCTTTTTAATATCCTTTTGTGTAGAGCACATGAAAATATGCAAAACTTTGACAAAATCAGACCCATTTAATCCTCCAGAGGTAGGAGGTTTAAACTTTTTAAAGTTGTGGTAACTGAGACCCGGAAAAGTGTCTTCCGTAGTGTTACTCATTTAGTAAATGCCAGCCAGAACTTGATATCAGGACTCCTAATTTTATATCCAGTGTTCTTGCTAACACAATCTGGTGCATTTTACTATGGGCATTGAGTGCCAAGCTTTAACTCAGTTTCTATTGACGAAAGCATGTAATTTCAGGAGATAGTATGTAAGACTCTTATGTAGTATATATGACCTAAGGAATTGAGTCTGTGTCACTGCAGAGCAGCAGTTACACAATTGATGTTTTGTAAGTGAAAGATGATTGGTCTTTTCTCCTATGGATATAGTTTTGGATATTTCCGCATTCTGCAAGTATCACAATTTCAGGTTGAAATTCTCTTCTTATCTCTAAAAAGTTTATTATCAGCCATTTTTAAATTTGGCTTTCCCATATAGAGTATAACATTGGTAGTCAAATTAGAACCCTCAAGGCATTTTAATATTTTATCTTGGAAGAGTTCAACTGCTTGCCTGTATACTGAGCTCATAAAGATTAGATTTCTGGATTATCTGTAGCAGATTTTAAATTTCAGATAAGCTCTTTCCATTTTATACCTTCCTTTTCAGTTGGTATACAGTTAGGGATTGGCAAGTTATTTATATTTGCTACAAACAGAAGATTATGTGATATATTTTAAATCAGTCACTGCACAGATTTTTCTTTACTGATTATCTGTTCTACAGAGTATAGTTCATATTATGGATGATATGAACCAGTTACAAGGAATTTCCTGCCACCAATTTTTTTTTTATTGAAAATGTGAAAGATGATTGGAAAGACGTAGAACCTGAAGAAGACTATGTCAGAAAAACCGAATATTGAGGTTACCAAAGAATTAAAAACTTTGTGTCATAGATTCTTTCAGTGGAGTGCTTTTCCTTTTAGGGGTTTTCAGGGACCATTTCATAGTAAATTGTGTGTAAACTGATTTTAATGGAGGGAGTCTATGATTAGCCATACTGACCTATTTAGTGTTTCATTGAATATTGGGTAGATTGGAAGCAGTTCTAAAATACCCATTCACTATCCCTCTCCCCGCACTGATTTTTTTTTTTTTTTGAAACTCAGAATCACTTAAGCAGAAATTTCCTTAAAAACTTTATAGTTTGTTGTTCACTTGAGAATCATATTCCAGTAACTTTTGATTCGTTGGTTGAAAATGTCAGCAGTAACAAGATGGTAGTCAGTAATTAACAGGCTAGTTTGTCATTCTTGTATTTACTCAGTAGCAGAGGGTTAGGAGTGTTTGGGAAGCTAGAAAAAGGTATTAGTGAATTACTAAGGGTTTCAGTGGATTTGTGTAAGTTAGAAAGTATATTATTGTAGGCTTACAAGAAAGTTTCTGAACTTTTTTATTGTCTTGTTAGGAATTCTCAACATCTGGTTCATCTAATACAGACACTGGTAAAGTTACTGGGACCTTGGAGACCAAATATAAATGGTGTGAGTATGGTCTGACTTTCACAGAAAAGTGGAACACTGATAACACTCTGGGAACAGAAATCGCTATTGAAGACCAGGTAACATTTTGAAAATGTGCTTTAGTATTAATTATTTTATTTTTGTGTTTCAAAAAGGAAATAAACTGAAAAAAAATTGTTTTTCTCTTGAAATAGATTTGCCAAGGTTTGAAACTGACATTTGATACCACCTTTTCACCAAACACAGGGTAAGCATGGGCATTTTTATCTGCTTTAAGTTTAAAGCTTTCTTTGGTGTATTTAAGGAAGGTACACATTCAGGTGCCGTGTGTTGGCAAGTTTCTGTTTTTGCCTTTGGAGCATGAGCAGTATGGTTCTTGGCTTGCCTTCAGCTATTTGCCTTTTATCACTGTGGCGCTAACTTGGAATGAACATTTTTTTTTAATAGGTTTTTGTGACTGATAGCAGCTCTGCAAAGCATTCTTCCTATAGTGGTGGCAGTCTAGTCACCCCAAGTGCCTTTGGCTTTTAGTTCATTGAGCTGTGGGTTTTTTTTTTCTTTTTTTAGCCTCTTATGATTATCTTGCTACCTGTTTGGAGGCATACCTTAGAGATATTGGAAGTTTGGTTCCAGATCATCGTAGTAAAGTGAATATTGTGAAAAAGCAAGTCTTCCAGATTTTCTAGTTTCCCAGTGCATATAAAACTTGCATTTACACTAGAATATTGACTAGTAAGTGTAAAATAGCATTATGTTGGGGGAAAAACAATATACATACCTTAATTTGGATGGCATCACTGACTTGATGGACTTGAGTTTGAAGAAAGCCTGGCATGCTGCAGTCCATGGGGTCGCAAAGAGTCAGACGTGACTGAGTGACTGAACTGATACCTTAATTAAAAAATACTTAAAATGCCAACCTTCGTCTGAGCCTTCAGTAGTAACATCAAAAGATCAGTGACCACAGATCACTGTTACAAAGATAGTAATAATAAAAATGTTTGAAATGTGAGAATTACCAAAACGTGACACAGAGGCACAAAGCGAACAGATGCTGTTGGAAAAAACACCAACAGATTTGCTTGATGCAGGGTTGCTGTAAACCCTTAATTTTCGTGTGTGTGGGGAAGTACTATAAAGTGAACTTCAATAAAACAATGAAGTATGTCTCTACTCCCCATTATAGTGAGATTGATTTAAATCTATTTTGTACCCTCTGTCTATAAATCTGTTTTTACTGGCATCAGTTTTAAGTCAGTTTGTTCTTTTTCTAGAAAGAAAAGTGGTAAAATCAAGTCTTCTTACAAGAGGGAATGTATAAACCTCGGTTGTGATGTTGACTTTGATTTTGCTGGGCCTGCAATCCATGGTTCGGCTGTCTTCGGTTATGAGGGCTGGCTTGCTGGGTACCAGATGACCTTTGACAGTGCCAAATCAAAGCTGACAAGGAATAACTTTGCAGTGGGCTACAGGACTGGGGACTTCCAGCTACACACTAATGTGTGAGTATTTCTTTTTTGGGATATTATGATGTGGGACCTCAGAGTGGTGTTGATGTCCAAAAAAGATCATCTTTGGGCATTTCTTGAGTGCCCTCTCAGAAGTGTATAGAAATGTTACTTTGTATAAAAATGTTACTCTGAATTTTTTTGCTGAGAGAGTAAAGTAAATGTTCATTTCACATGAGGCTTGATGTGCTTGGGAGTTTTGGAAGAGGCTAAGACGGGTTCTCCTTGGTGGTCTACTGGTTAGAATTTGGCGCTTTCAGTGCCATGGCCTGAGTTCAGTCCCTGGGCGGGGAACTGAGATGCCACGAGCTGCACAGTGTGGCCAGGGAAAAAAGCTAAGATTCTGCCGATTGTACTGGTGCTTCCATGTGATTGTCTGTGATGCGTAAGGTGCTCGTTTGACAGGATTGCCTAAAGTGTATAGAGTTTTTTCTTAACCCAAAGTAAATGGATATGTGGAAAGGACTTAAAGAATTCTTTCCCTTACAAAAATGATGCATTGGTATGTAACAGAAGTAAAAGAAGAAAACCAGAATTGTCCATAATCCCACCACCTAGATATATAATTTTTGTTAACTATTAATGCTTTGATGTTTCACCTTTTTATATGTGTGTATATAAAATACATGCCAGAAAGACTGTTTCATAACCTTCTGCACTACGTTCATGTATCACGATCATTTTCCTGTAGCGTTATGTATTCTTAGTGATTGTTCGTGTTATGTATTCTTAGTGATTGTTCGTGGCTGCGTGGTAATTCTGCTGAATGGATATACCATGATTTATTTGACCAATTCATGTTTTTAAAACTTGAAAGTTTTTAGTGAAACACTAGAGACCCATGTAAGCAATGGCTTCTATTTAAATGTAATGCTATAGTGTCAGCCATGTGCCTTAGACATTATTACGTCGTCTGGTCTAGATTGACTAATTTAAAATATCTCATAGCAATGATGGTACAGAATTTGGAGGATCAATTTATCAGAAAGTATGTGAAGATCTTGACACTTCAGTAAACCTTGCTTGGACATCAGGAACCAACTGCACTCGCTTTGGAATTGCAGCTAAATATCAACTGGATCCCACTGCTTCCATTTCTGTAAGTACTCTTGTGGGCTTAGAATGGGATTTTCATTGTGGGACTTAATCTTTGGGTCTATTAGATTGTGTTGAAAATTGTAACTGTGGTTGGAAATTGTAATTGTGAACCACAGTTTATACACAGATTGAGATTAGAGCTTGGAATGCTGGTGTTCTGTGGAGATAGTGTTAGATGTTTGCTATCCAGGCCACAGGAGTGTGTTTTAATTAACCTCCAAGCTACTGAAGTAGTACGAAAAGTGAAACTGTTGGTCGCTCATTCGTGTCTGACCCTCTTCGACCCCGTGGACTGTAGCCCGTCAGGCCCTTTGTCCATGGGATTCTCCAGGCAAGAATACTGTTGCCGTTCCTTTCTCGAGGGCATCTTCCCGACCCAGGAATTAAACCCAGAACTCCTGCATTGCAGGCAGATTCTTTACCGTCTGAGCCACCTGGGAAGCCCACTGAAATACTATAGATGATAACTGTGAGCCCCAATCCTGTCCAGGCCCAGGGAAGCCAATGTTTTGGGCCCTGGGCAGTTCTCATTCTTGCTGGGAACTAATAGTATTATGTTACTTTGTGTCTGACTTTAATGGTTTACAAAATATCTTCTGATTTGATCTCAGCAGCCAGTAGTACACATGCTGTTTTGCAGGTGAAAAAGCTAAAGCTTGGAGAGGAGAAGGACTTAGTCCACTGCTAGGGAGGGAAGGAAGTAAGGATAGTCCAGGACTGGACATGCAAGTCTTTCAGTTTCCCTCCTGTCTAGGGTGTCCAGGTAGCTCATTTTGCTTTGCCTGGGACTATCCCAGCGTTAGCACTGGAAGTCCTACAGAAACTTCCTCCCCTTTCCCTCAGGTTAATTGAGTTGCATGGCCACCCTAGTCCTGTCCTTGGACATTTTCTGCTGTTTCTTCCTTCAGTCATAGTGGATTGTGGTAGGAGGGAGTGCAGTGTCTGAGGGTATGCAGCACCGGCTCCAATGTCAGGCAGATCAGTAACTATTCTGTGTGTTGGTTGGTTACAGGTCAGGCACTGTTTTTGCTGGAATGAGAATTAAACCTTCATGAGAGTTACTTCTGTTACATAAAATGATCTTCATTCCTGGGGACAATATGTTTTAATAGTTTAGGTAATTAAGTTTTAACCCCATTCTTGTTTCTTAGCAGAGTTGTTATCAGAGAGAATGAGAAGCACCCAGAATGCTTTTCCCATTGGCAAAACAGTGATTCATTTATTTTCCCCTTCTCTGTTTCTAACTACACCTTAGCAGTAAAACCCTCAGGATCCACACTATACTGTGGTAGCTGCATTGCTGTTCTTTTCAAATGTATGTTTCTGGCACCCTCACAGGTTCAATACCAGCAGAAGATGCAACTTTCAGTCTAAAATGGGAAGAATGCAGCTTGGGACTTGTGTTTCAGTGAATGACTTCTGAGGATTAATTTGGAAATGTATTTAGCATATCCCACCTAAGTTGTGCTGCTGTTACTATAATCAAGCATCACCCTTGAAGCCTTGCATAATGCTCCATCAGTTTTGTGGTTGATTCCTGAAATAGTAGGAGCTGTTTTATTGTCTGGGCTCTTGATTTGTTTGGCAGGCTTCCCAAGAGGCGCAGTGGTAAAGAATCGCCTGCTAATGCAGGAGACGCAAGTTTGACCCCTGGGTTGTGAAGACCCTCTGAAGAAGGGAAGGGCAACCCACTCCAGTATTCTTACCTAGAAAAATTCCGTGGACTGAGGAGCTGGGCGGGCTGCAGTTCACAGGGTCACAAACAGTTGGACGTGACTGAACTACTCAGCACCCTTGATTCGTTTGGTGCAAGATGGTTACTTGTGCGCATCTCTGCCTTAGATAACTAACTCACGTGGTCATCGGAGGCTCGTGAAGACTTGGCTATAGCGCCAAGTGAGCACAAGTGTCGTTTATGTGATTTTTGCCTGTATGTCAAGCTCTGCTTGTTGCTACCTTTTTGTTTCCATAGCGCTCAAAATGCTGAAGAGCAAAGGTACCTGCCTAGGCAGCCTAGGCCATGGAGATTGGGATGAGATGATCCCATTACAGCCATAGGCCTCTGGTGTGGCTTAATGGTCTTAGAAATGGGAAAGAATGGAGCTAGAAGCTTCTGACCATGTCTTGCTCTCCAGAATTCCTCGTAGCCTTTGAAAGTCTGTGACTAAAATCCTAAAATAGTGGAATTGTACAGGGAGGGTAGGGATCTGGACTGGTCAGCAGTGCTCCGTCAGAATATCTTCTGAAGCACAGTCTAGTTACATGCAGCCAGGACCCAGGTTTGTTCATGAGAGGTGTAGGAAAGTGAGGTAAAGAAGTTGTAGTCAGTCTGTTTCTTCAGAGGAAGTGCTTATCATTCGGAGATTTAGAACATGCATGGTTTAGATTCTTAAGGAAGACCCTTAAAAGTGGTGTGTGTCATAGTCACAAATTTATACACACGCCATATCGTGAAGGTGATGTGTATGTCATGTTGTGTAGTTAGCCTGGTAAACTTCCATTACTCACATTCTGGTGTGGTTTTGTTGTGTTAGATTCAGCAAGAACAATTTTTATGCAAGTACTTAGGATTTTGAGCTCTGTAGACAATTTAGGGTCCTCAAAGATAGCAAGAGTTTTGTGTCCTGCTGACAATTTGAGTTTAGTAGATAAGAATTAAGTGGGGCCTGATTTTTGCTTCAGTTCAGTTCAGTTCAATTGCTTTGTTGTGTCCGGCTTTGCAACCCCATGGACTGCAGCACGCCAGGCTTCCCTCTCCATCACCAACTCCTGGAGCCTACTGAAACTCATGTCCATCACGTTGGTGATGCCATCCAACCATCTCGTCCTGTGTTGTCCTCTTCTCCCGACTTCAGTCTTTCCCAGCATCAGGGTCTTTCCCTATGAGTCAGTTCTTCACATCGGTGGCTGAAGTATTGGAGCTTCAGCATCAGTCCTTCCAATGAATATTCAGGACTGATTTCCTTTAGGATGGACTGGTTGGATCTCCTTGCAGTCCTTAGGACGCTCAAGAGTCTTCTCCAGCACCACAGTTCAAAAGCATCAATTCTTCGGCACTCAGCTTTCTTTAGAGTCCAACTCTCACATCATCACCTCCACCATAGTTTGGCCTAGGTCAAGCAACAGGGAGGGAACGCAGCCCCGCCCATCAGTAGAAAATTGGATTAAAGATTTACTGAACATGGCCCACCCATCAGAACAAAACCCAGTTTCCCCCCTCAGTCAGTCTCCTATCAGGAAGCTTCCATAAGCCTCTTATCCTTATCCATCAGAGGGCAGACAGAATGAAAACCACAATCACAGAAAACTAGTCAAACTGATCACATGGACCACAACAGCCTTGTCTAGCTCAAGAAAACTATGAGCCATGCCATGTAGGGCCACCCAAGATGGACAGGTTATGGCAGAGTTTTGACAAAATGTAGTCCACTGGAGAAGGGAACGGCAAACCAGTTCGGTATTCTTGCCTTGAACAGTATGAAAAGGTTTTTGCTTAACTTAATACAATATTAAACTATTATCTCACATGGAAAAGTGAACATGTCATGATTGCATGATAGGAAAATACCTAGGGCCTTTGTCTCTCCATTCAAAAATTTGTCTTACGTTTGTTTTTGCATTTTATCTTAGGCAAAAGTCAACAACTCTAGTTTAATTGGAGTGGGCTATACTCAGACTCTGAGGCCTGGTAAGTTTTAAGGATTGTTCTGATAGTATTTTCAAAATCACTTTTCATTTCTTAGCTTCTTTTGTAAACCTTGCAGACATACTGAAGAATTGACAGAAGTACAATGAACACATGTTTACCTTTTGCTATAATATTTTATTCTTTTTTTTGTTTAATGCTGGGCTATTTGGAAGTTGTAGCTATGACGACATTTCCCTAAATGGTTTAGCATGCCAACATTGTCCTTCATAGCACAAGACTGGTTACTTACTTTCTTGACTTGTGCCTGAAATGCCTTGTAGTAATTTTTATTTCTCCAGTCATTGTTCACTCATTGCTTTGGTTGTTTGATCTCTAGAGTCTCATTTACTTTACATAATAATTGGAGCCTTGCTTGTTTTCCAGAGCAGTACTTCTCTAATAAGGTGCCTGAATCACTTTGGGAATCTTACTAGAATCCATAGATCTGGGGCATGGGGTTCTGTCTTTCTAACACGCTCTTAGGTGATGCCGGTGTCACTGGCTCTTGAACCAGCATTTGATTAGCAAGGTTCTGAAGCACTTGCAGCCTTTCCCCCATACTTTGACTACTCTGAAACCTGAAGAAAAGAATGGTGCCATGAACACTCATCTTCCCTACACTGACCAGTTACTAACATTTACTGTGTGTTCTCTCTCCTTGTCTGTATACATAATCCTTGTCTCTTTTTTTTACCCACATATTCTTACAAATTAAATGTATATTTTGCAAACATACAGACACACCAGCCCTAGCATACATATGAGAGTAAGACATTTTTAACTGCATCGCTTTAAAGACATCATAACTACAGCACTGTTTTCATAGGTAAAGAAATGAACAGTTTAAAATAATACCTAATATATAGTCAATGTGCACATCTCCCTACTTGTCCCAGAATGTGTCTTAATTGTAGCTTTTCCTTTCCTGGGGTCCAAATTGTCTTTTAGTCTGGATAGTGCATTGAACATGATTGTGTTTTCTAGAGCTATTTTGAGTTGGTTTTTTTTTTTCCTGTTTGAGCTTTATTAACATTTTTATGCTCTGTGACTTGATGCTTTCCTTGCTCAGGATCGTGCCAAATGAATTGCCTGGTCTATCAGGTATCCCAAGTGCCCTCTGGTGGTTGGCACTGTAGGTCAGCTGACAAGCTGAGAAAAAGTGACAGGCTGTGAGGTGACTGCTGACTCCCATGAGGTGTTGCAGGTACATGATGGTTGTCTGCTTTTGTTTACAGGTGTGAAGCTTACACTGTCTGCCCTGGTAGACGGGAAGAGCATTAATGCTGGAGGCCACAAACTTGGGCTTGCCCTGGAATTGGAGGCTTAATTCAGCTGAAAGAAACCTCTGGAAATGGGTATCAGAAGATTTGGCCTTAATATATTTCCAGTGTGACCAGCAGGCTTCCCCCACCCCACCCCCCGAAGGTGATCAAAACAAAGGATGATCTAAACAAGAGCTGTATTTTAAATATTTAGACAGTTACTTGTTAGCTGGTTTCTAGTTCAATTGGTTGTCTATCTAGTTACCAATACTGCAGTCATGCAGTCACCTATACATTATTTAAATGTATTTAACTGTTAAATGCGCTACCCACCAATAATGAAATAGACATTTATGAAAACTGTGCAGCTGTGTGCATGTTTGTTTTTATGCTCCTTTTAACGTTGAATATTGCCGTTGAATGAGATGGATCAGTGGATGTCTTAAGGTTAAAATTTTTTGTTATATTCAACCATCATTAGAACTACTTTTGGTATCCTGAAACATTACAAATTATGAATAAAATGAGTATACGTTATTAATGACTCCAAGTATTTGCAGAGTTAAAAACTTGGCAGCTAGGGTCAAATATTCCTGGTAGGATATCTAGCTAGTACTTTATTTTTCCAGTGAGCATTTATTTTGCTCTTTTTATAAATATGTGCCACAGAGTCCTCTGACCCGAGAATAACTCCATAAAATGTTTAGACTACAGTAAAATAAGAATATAGATGACTTCATGTCTTCAGTTTGTAAATTTGTATAAAATTACATTGGATCCTTAATAACTCCAGGAAGGATTAGTGAGTAAGTGATGAAGAGAAATGAAGGGATGGTGCTGAAGGTTGTATATACACACCATACCCCTTTGGGCTACTGCTATGGAAATGATCCAGGCCCTCATTAGGTGGGATGGGACTGGGTATAGGGAAGTGGAATAGGGAGTAGACAGTGTCAGTACCCAGACAGTCTGTATGGGCCCCAGTGAGAGGTCTAACTCATTTCTTTCCAGGTAGACACTGAAAAGCTTGGGCCTAAGTTTGTGAGCAGAGTGGCTTCAAGCTAGGTGGCCATTGGCCTTAATCTGAACTTGAACTGAATGATAGCAATTAATAGATGATTCTGGTTGGAAAAGTAGGAAGGGGGAGTTTTGATGGGAGGAGAGTTGGAACAGTATCATTGAAGGTTAGAGAAGAGTTTTGTTCAACACATTCATAATACTAGATCTGTGGCATAGTTTGTAGACAGAGAACAAATAAGAAAATGTAGTACTTGGACTCATTATCCAAAAGTGATACATGCTGAAAATTTCTAGGTCAAGAAGAATCGGTAAGAGAAACCCAGATAAGCTGTCCACACAGATGGAATGTGGGGCACAAAGATCCCTCTGATTTTACTGTTTGTCCTAAGGGACTGGCTGGAGTGCCCCACTGTATAAGACACACTTAATGGTAGTAAGTTGGGATTTGAACCAGTCTATTTTGAGTCATGCAGGACCTGTAGCTAGGAAGGAAGGAAAACAAGAAAAGATGTCTGCAAGCTAGGTGTGAAAGTGTCTGTACTTAAGAGTAGAATGGACCTGTTCACTCATGTGCATCCTAGTATGCTTTTATGATCGGGAGAGAGGGAAACAGGTTTTCAACCAGGTTCCTGAGGGTTGTCTGAAATGCAGGGTATATCCGAGACGCCAAAGGGTTATGAAAGTTGTCAGCTGTGAGCTCATGGGGCTCCTGTGGCCTTGGTTCTGGCCTCTTCCAGGTTTCCTTCTACTTCAGGGCTACTGTGGTGGCAAAACCTAATTGTATTCTAGGCTGATGCTATTTCTGCCTGAAGCCTGAGGCAGTTTTAGTGGAAAGAACACTTCATATATGAGCCTGATCTTCATTTCTGGTGTAGAGGTAAGATCTTCCTACAGACTGGGGAGGTGTAAACAGGTTTAAACCAGAAGAATGAAGCACCTCCCCTCCCCTCCCCACCCTCAGCTTACATAGGCTTAAAGAAAACCTAACATTCTCTTTGTCTCCCTCTGGGGAACTTGTTAAAAATTGCTTCCTACCTGTTGGACTGTCTGCTTCACACCTCTGGCCACTGATCCCATGTCTCATGTTCCCAGGACTTCTGGGGAGGACAGAATGTATATACTCCAGTCAACACTGAGGTCCTCAGTCAAGGGGCCTGGTCCCAGGTGGTGGTGACTATGGCCTCCACTGCACAGGTGAAGCCAGATGGTTTTGTGAGGACGTGGGCCCGTGGCCAGCAGAATTGGTGTAGCCTACAACAGTACCCAGTGCGAGGCCCCTTTCCTGCCGCCAGATGCCAGTTTGTTCTCCACTAGTGTCCTAGCTTCAGTGAACAGTAACTTCACTCGTTTGCTTCTCTTAGGAAGAGATGTAAAGAGGGAGTCCAAGAGGCCTCTACCAATCTTCCAGCCCTTCGGTCCCCTGGAGGTAAATCTCCACAGGGATCTGGGGTTTCTAACCAGTTAGTTACATGTGGGTGGGTCAGTTAAAACTTAGTATCTTGCCTCCAGTCAGCTGGAAGCTCCTGTGGTCAGGCCACAGCCCCCTAGTGCCAGCGGGTCCTCTGGAGTATGCCAGGGAGGGGATGAATGTCTGGCCAAAGGTTCCCTTTTGGCGAAGAAGTGGCTTTCCCTCCCTGCACCACTGAAGCACAAGAAGATCGTGTCCCAGGCCTCACTTTATTGTCAGATTCAAAGCAGGCGTGTAATGGCTGGGTTCTCAGGGCCCCTCCCTTGATGCCACTCACTAGGGACCAGCCCTAGATCTTGAAGGCTAAGGTGAGGCCGTCGCCCAGGGGCAGGAGGCTGATGTGGACCCTGGCATCCCGCAGAATGCGCTCGTTCAGGTTTCGTACACACTGGGCCGCCTTGTCCTGTGGTTTAGGCTGCAACACCTCTCCTTGACACAGGACCTGCGGAGGGACGGGGCATCGTGGGGGCGGGGCCTGGGGAGCCTGAGCAGGAGGCGGGGCGAGAGCTGGAGACCTCGGACCTGAGCAGGGCAGAATGGAAAGCCCGGGAACTCAGCTGGAATCCCTGGGGGAGGAGCTTAAGTGACTGTTCTGGGCAGGGCTTTGGAGCAACGGCGAGGAGAAGCCTGAGGAAAAGATGGACCCAGGCCAAGAGGGTCTCTTCTACCCCCCGGGGGCTGCCCCTTACACTGAGCACAGCGAGGACACCTCCGGGTCGCAGCAGCTGCAGACACCGCTCATAGTAGGCGGTACAGTTTTCCTTATCGGCGTCCACCACAGCGACGTCAAAGGTGCCGGCCTCACCTGCGGCCAGGAGCTCGTCTTGCGGGGGAGGAGGGGCAGAGGTGGCTGAGTCCGCAGGCCCCAGCAGCCAGCAGCCCCCGCCCAGGCCGGCCCAGGCGCTGTGGCCATTCAGGTACTCGAGGGCGCTGGCCTGCCACCCTGCGTGTGGCCGCGGACTGGGTGGCGGGGGGCTGTCACGCCCAAGCCCGCCTGGCGGACCGGGTCACTGGCTCACGCCGAGTGGTCCCATTAGGGAAATGGCGCCCAGGCCCTTTCCACTCCGTTGCTCACCCAGGGTCTCCAGGGCGGGCTTCAACCGAAGGTCGATTTTGTGCTCCTCTTCAGCCTGCAGGAGTGGGGTCAGAGTCAGCATGTCCCTTCTCCTGGAGCTGGGAGTGGTTGGGCTCCAGGGACCTGACGAGGGTTCAGGTGTGGGACACTTACCTGCCTCCACAGGGGACGCCCCAGCTCGGGGGGCCCTGCGTCCACCTCGCAGGTCACCACGCACCCAGCCGGGGGAAGGGCCAAGGCCAACGCTAGGGCTGAGTAGCCTGTGAAAGTGCCTGGGAAAATGGACACGGACAGGCTCAGACCAGAGTAGGATGACAGCCCGGTGACTCCAGTCCCCGGTGTCCCCGGCCGTGTGCCTACCCAGGTCCAGTGCCTTCTTAGCCTTGATGAGGCGAGCCAGGTTGGCCAAGAGCTGGGCCTGTTCGCGGGTCATCATGGAATCCCCCTGTGGCTGCTCCAGGGTCAGCTGCGTCGAGGAAGGAGAAGGTCGCACTAGCTCTGCTAGTCACCCCTCTGCGCCCCAAGTTTATAGTCCCAGGGGCGTGGCTGTGGGCGTGGCTCAAGGGCGGACCCTCCGAACGCTCACTGTGCCCGGCCTAGGGAGCCCGGAAGCCCAGAAAGGGACATTGCCGCAGCCCAAGGTCACACGGCCACGTGGGTGCCTCCCAGCCCAAGCTGGGCGCCCAGTCCCACTCTCGGCCCTGCTAACCAGCCGCAGGCTCCGCAGCGCCGGGTGCTCCCGTATGGAACGGCTCAGCAGATACTGCCACAGGGGGCTGTCCTCAGGCGGCAGCAGGCGCTTCTCTTGCCGGGATCGCCAAGGAGGGAACCATCTCCCTGCCGGGGAGGGGTGGTGCCGGGTCAGGGCCTGGGTCTCGAGTGCCAGGGGTTAGTTAGCCTCAGCCGCAGTCAGCCTCGCTTCTGCGCCCGCCCGCCTCCCCTCGAGGCCTTTGCCTAGGATACCGAAAGCCGGCGCTACTCACCCAGAAAGAGGCCGCTGGCGAAAGCAGCGCCCAGTGCGGCCGAGCCCAGGGCCAGCGCAGCGGGCACAGAGATTCGGGGCACTGGCTGGGTCATGGTGCGGGCCGGAGGCAGCTGGCGTCCAGGTTACTTGCGCTGGGGCTACTGGGACCGCCGCAAGACCCGCGGACCCTCGGGGCTCCGCCTTGCCGGGGCAGTGTCCTCGGAGCCGCGGTCTCGACCACCATCTGGCGGCCACATGGCCTTACTGCAAGCCCCCGCCCGAGGGGTTCTGGTGTCATCTGGTGGCCGTTTCAGCAACTGCGCCGGGCAGGGAGGAAGCACTACATCGGGTGTTTGGGTTTCTTCCTCCGACGCCAGAGGTCTAGAGGCCTAAGTCCCAGAGGAAAATTTGAAGTGGCTCAGATAGTAAAGAGTGTGCCTGCAATGCAGGAGACCCAGTTTCGATCCCTGGGTTGGGAAGATCCCCTGGAGAAGGAAATGGCAACCCACTCCAGTAATCTTGCCTGGAAAATCCCATGGATGTAGGAGCCTGGCAGGTACAGTTCATGAGGTCTCAGGGAGTCGGATTGAGCGACTCACTTTCACTTTCTGGCTATGCTTTTTCCTCATCGCTACCGTTTTTTTCTGAGAACCCCTTGGGGCATATGTGAGTGGGTGAGTAGACTGTCGGTATAATAGGATAGTAACAGGTACAAAATAATAGAAATTAAAGGAGCCCTGGGAGTGACTGAGAGAATCAAAGGAGGCCTCTTGGGGGAGGTCACCAAGGATGTCAGGTTGGAGGAGTGTGTGTCTGGGGGGTACACAACCATAGGAGGGGTTCAGGAGCCCTGGGGCAGGTCTGGTTGATGGGGTGCTGAGACAATATCCTTAGCTAGAATCCTGGGTGCCAGCTGGACTTGGGTGTGAGATCTCGGACCCATCAGTCTCTCTGAATCTCTGTTTTTCCTTGTGTAAAACTGGGACCATCATCTTAACATTAATGACACTAGAGCACACAGCCTGGCACACAGTAGGTGCTCCAGAAACGGCAGCCGTGGTTATGGTCACAGGTTGGAGGGAAGACATCTTGAAGAGGGGACATCAGAGGGCAGGTGAGTCTCCCTTGCAGGTCTGTTCAGCAGGGATGCAGGGATACTGGCCTCTGAATAGCGAGGAGAGCACCGGCTGTGTGCCGAACGGGGTGGGCGAATGAGAGAAGCTGTCCTGGCTTGTGTTCATGACGCTGAGCTCAGAGACCACAGGACACAGGGAACTGGTGAGCAATCCCAGCTTCACAATTTCCTCTTCTGTAAAGTGGGGTTCTTAATAGTCCCAACCTCTCTGGGGTGGGGGTGGGGGAATGAAGTGAAAAAATCCAGGTGAAGGATTCACACAGAGCCTGGCACTTAGTGGGCTATAAGTGTTACAATTTGAATGAGTCAAATTCCATCGGCCGCTGCTCCAAGGCTGTCCCCTGACACCAGCCCTTCAGAAAACGCACTGGGCAGACTGAAGCTCCGCTGCAGGGAGCTTCCCAGGCGAGGCTCGGCCCAGCAAGGCTCAGAGACCTGCTTGCTCGGGGGCTGGTGCGGGGGCGGCTTGGCTGAGGCTGAAGACCGGGGCGAACTGAAGAGGCCCGGAGCCCAGAACTGACCCGAGCTGTGGGAGCCCGGGCACGCGGGTAGACCACGAGGAGTGGGGGGCGGGATCGCCTTGCAGACCCAAGGGCTGATCCTTTAACCAATCAGCCCGCGGCCCCCCAGGAGGGGTTACGGGAGGAGCCTGTTGTCTGGGTGCTGGGTGGGTTCCAGTCAGACCTCCTAGTTCCTCCCAGTTCCCCCCAGTTCCCCATCGCCAGGCAAGCGGCCTGCTGGGAAGGGTAGTGCGTTTCCCCTTGCCTTTTGATCTTTTGCATTCTACTTGTCCCCATAAATGTTTCTCTGACCTGACTATTCTCCAGGGTAAGGACTGCGGCCACTGTTCTCTCCCCACCACCCGCTCCCAGCTGAGCACACAGCAAGTGCTAAATAAATGCTCTCTGAACACCGAGCTGGGGAAGCCTCTGGCTCCTGGCTGCCGGAACTGCCTGTCAGGACAGCGAGGGGCGTTTCACTGAGCATCAGACACTATCATCCAGCCTCCTTGTGGGTTCAGTTCAGTTCAGTCGCTCAGTCGTGTCCGGCTCTTTGCGACCCCATAAACCGCAGCACGCCAGGCCTCCCTGTCCATCATCAACTCCCGGAGTCCACCCAATCCCATGTCCATCGAGTCGGTGATGCCATCAAACCATCTCATCCTCTGTCATTCCCTTCTCCTCCTGCCTCACTCTTTCCCAGCATCAGGGTCTTTTCAAGTGAGTCAGCTCTTCGCATCAGGTGGCCAAAGTATTATTCCCATTTTCTGGAGGAGAAAACCAAAGCTCAGAGAGACTACTTCACACTTACTCCCCCAGCCCTGATTTGTTAACCCCTCTGACCCCCTGGTGGGAGGGGGGTCCCACAGTGAGCTCTTTTGACCCAGAGGAAACCAGACTCCCAAGAAGTGCTTTCCTGGCACCTCCACCGAGACCCTTCCACCAAACCAGGTGGTACTGGGGCTGTGGGCTCGGCCTGGCCTGCAAACCCTCACTCTCCTTCCTGTCTGGGGGTCTGGGTTTGGGCAACCCCCCAGCTCACACCAGAGCCTCCATCCCCGAGCCTGGCTTCAGACTGGAGCCTGTGGAGGTGGGGGGCAGCCGGGGAGGGGAGGCATGTCACCATATATCCCCGTCAGATTAAAAAACTAATTTGAAAAGATTAATGTATTCCATTCTTGTTACGCTGGCTCTGATACCTCTGGGCCTGCGGCTGCTCTGCCTCCTGATTATTGAATTTTTATGGCCTGGTAATTAATTGCAGATTCCCTGTTTTGTTCTATTTCTTTTTCTCTGACATTTTAATTTCAACAAAAAGCAGTGGTCTCCATGCAGGTTCTCTCTGGAGATCCTAATGGTCTATAAAACAGAATGACTTATAGACGTGGCACCCACTTCAGTTGGCGAGCGATTGTTTGAAACCTTGCTGATCACGCAAAATTTAATTTTTCCACCTCCCTCCCCTAGTCGCTACTCATTTCTTGTCTCTTCCATTACAGTGCCCGTATCTCAGCTCACAATGAGGGGAGCAAAAAATGAGTCGCCTCGGAAACTGTTACAGTGCCTTTCCCTCGAAGGCCGGGGGCTAAAGACAAGGCAGGTTTCGATTACTTTCCTTGGAGGTGGCCCCAGTGGTGGCGGTGGGAGCTGGGCCTCCCCAGAGGGCCACACGGATGTGGGCAGCTGCCCCCAGGGGTGAGGGAGGGCGAGGGTCTTTTCTGCCTCTCTCAGTTGCCCTTTTGGCCAAGTGCAACTGCCACATTAAGCACCAAGGTGCCCATGGGCTCATGAGGGCAGGGAGGATGGGTGCCCATATGTGCTGTCAGTCCACACCAGGAAATCAAGGGGTTTGACCCCTGCCAAATTCTTAGCCAGACTGGGTCGCTGGAAACAGTTGTTCACAAAGACAGATCTGGAAGAGGCTCCTGCACTCCATCTCCCAGCCTTGCTGACATCACAGAGGCTGGGCACCTTCCCCTAGGGACCTGCAGGACTGGGCAGGGCAGGGGCAGAGGAGTAAGGTCACGGGACCAAGTTGGGCCTAAAGGATTGGAAATTCAGGTACCTTCAGGCGGCAGACAGGCAGGCGAGCGGAGGGCGGCAGGGGGCAGTAGGGACTGTGGCGCTCCAGAACTCACGCCCCGTCAGAAGGTGTGGTGGCCACTCAGCTCCAGCCAGCACGGCCATGTGGGAAGCAGTGTGTGTTGTGGCCGGAGCTTCTGATTTTTCAAGAGAGGTTGGAAATCTGGCTTTTAATGCGAAACCTCACAATCTGAAACATTTGGGTTAGATTTTTTTTTTTTTCTGAAGCTCCGTGTCAGCTGAACTGAATACATCTTTGATCTTCATGTCTGATCTGGCCCACAGGACAACTGTTTCCTCTGATTTGGAACACAGATCGGAGACATGAAGACACAGAAGTGGATTCTGTTGGGGCCGCAAAGGCCTCCCTGCCCGGCTGATGGCCCCCAGTCCCATGACCCTGCCCCAGGAATCCTCCTTCCACCCATGGGCCCTTCAGTCCTCTTCCTGCCCTCGTGGGCCTCTTCCCCAGCAGCTGTGGTCTCCCGGAGGTGGTGCCTGTGGGCCTCTGTCTGGGGCTTGCTGTCTTTAGGCCTCCTCTTCACAGAGAAGCTTGTGGCCTGGAGTCCAACCGCAGCTGGCTGAGTGATGCTGAGATTTTCACCTAAGACTTTGAGGGGCAGTGACTCCAAAAGCCCCCAGAGTCTGTGTGAGTCCATGGACTCTGGGGGCTGTGGTGGGTGGGATGGGCTGATGCAGACAGACCATGAGTCAAGGGCCTCTGGGGCCCCATGTTCTATTCCTACCTCCTCTGTGTTGAAATGCTGTAGAGCCAGTGCTGGGAGTGCCCTGGCTTCTTATGCCTGTTTCCTCACCTGGACAGGCCAAATGGGAAGTGAGAGCATGGGCTCTGGAGTCAGAGGGACTTGGGTTCAAACATTGATTGGTCCACCACTCACTTTGTGTCTGAGCTCAGAGTTTCTCAGCTAGAAAATTGAGCTTGACTCTTCTGTCTTAGTGTTCTGTGCTGTGTAATGAACTATCACACGCTGAGTGACTTTAAAAAAGCATGCCATTTTTAATCTCGTGGTTCTGTAGGTCAGGAGTCAGGCTAGGCCAGGCTGATCCTCTGCTCAGGGTCTCACCATGTGGAAGGCAAGGTGGCATCTGTGGGTACAGCTCTGCTTGGGCTCTGGGCCCTCCTTCAAGGTCTCCAGTTCTTGGCCAAATTTAGTCCCTTTTCACAAAACCCCTCCGTCGCAAGGCCAGCAAAGGCACCTTGAATACTTCTGGTGCTTCAGCTCATTCTGCCTTCCTTTACTACTTTTCAGGGTTCACGTGATTCCTGGGACCCATCCAGCTCATCCAGGACAATCTCTCCATTTCAAGGTGAGCTTGTTAGTGACTCTAGTTCCATCTGCAAAGTCCTCCTTGCCGCGGAAGATGACGACCGTGAGAGTGATGGTGGTGGTGGAGATGAGAGGGTGGCAAAATTCAGCACACCCTCGAGCCTCTCAGAGTTGCTGTAACAATTAAAATACCCTACTTAGCGCTCTTCCCTCCTTCCTTGAGAACCACGGTGTTAGGTATTTAAATACCAAGGATTCCCTGCTACTGCATGGACAGGATGGGCAGTAGGCATGTTTCTCACAGCCACCCTCTCAAGTGGTTAGCATTGTCCCCATTTTCCAGATGTGCAAACTGAGGGTCCCAGAAGTCAGGTGACATATAAATGGCAGAGCCAGGATATGAACCTGTCTCCATCTCAGCTGCACATAAGGGTTTGTCATCTCACCACTGGGCCCAAGTCCAGAGCTCATGTGTCTCTGGTAAGTTCACTGAGCTCTCTTGAGAGGCTTCCACCACGTGCCAGGGGTTGACCTGTGATATGATGTCACGGGTTCAGCCCAGGTCCTGGCATTTGGGTGTCTCTGGGAGTCCCCAGTAGATGACAGGTGTGTGTTTCATGGCGTTACCTGCTTCTTTCTCTTTGAGGGATGGCTGGGGTGCCACTATCACAGCCATTCCTGGGCATCACGGCTTTTGCCGGACACCTCAGCGGATCCTCAGGAGCCGCCCAGTGGTGAAGACTTCATGCGGTCCTTTTGAGAAACAGCAAAGAAAAGTCCCCCTGCAGCTCTTCTCTCTCCACCTTGAAATGGTGGCCTATGTTGTGAGTCCTTTCTTCCCTAAATTAAGACAAATACACATGTCCCAGACTCCCCTGCAGGCATGGGACCTGGTGCCCACAATCAAATGTACTGCACAGGACTTTCATGCAAACGTAGCTTGTGAGTCTGTGGTTGGAAGGAGAGTGATGCTGTGACAGTAAGTGTGACGGAGGTGGAGGTGTCTGTTCCTGCCCAGGGTGGCTGTGGTGGAGCCTCTGCTCAGAGGGGTTTTCATGAGAATGGTCCCATGCTGTGTAAAGATGAAATGCTTGGAACTGTAGCAGCTATCTTGTGACCATGAGGCAACAGAGTTAAAGATTAAAATAAATAAATAAAAACAATGAGGTTGCTGAATGGTCCTCAAAGACATTGCCCAGACATTGAACCACCACGCAGCAGCTGCTTACCTCCAGCCTCCTTGTTATGTGAGAAAATGGAGCCCTTTGTGCTTAAGCAATGATTTAGCTATATATTCTTTTATTTGACTTTCAAAGTCTTCCTAACTAATACAGACACTCTAGCAGGATGGTCTGTGCCCAGGGGTGGTTGACAGTTGGTGCTGAGATAACCGTTTGCTTTTTTTTTTCAGGATAGATTTACAGATTCCGCACTGAACTCGAAATCATGCTCTGCAAAGGTAAGGCCTCGTTTTCCTCAGGGGGAGTTTTCTCACAGGGATTGCCCCATCCCTCTCTCACCTGACAAGTGCAAGTGCGAGTACCAGGCATCCCTTCCTTAATCCCCCCGCGAGGTAGGCGTGATCACCCACCCTCTATAGACGGGGGCCGTGTGGGGTCTCACACCTAGGATGTGGGGATTGGTTCCAGTTCTGTATGGCCTGGGGTCTCCCATGCCAAAGTGAGTCTCTTTGTGTCACGGCCATAGGTGCCAGCGCATCCCCGGTGGTGATGGTGGTAAAGAACCCCCCTGCCAGTGCAGGAGACACAGGATGCTGGTTCCATCCCTGGGTCGGGAAGCTTCCTTGGGGAAGGAAATGGCAACCCACTCTAGTATTCTTGCCTGGAGAATCCCATGGACAGAAGGAGCTTGGCGGGCACAGTCCATAGGGTCGTGAAGAGTTGGACACGATTGAGCAACTTAGCACACATGCAGGGGTGCAGGGGCTTCTAGGAGAGTGGAGGACCAGGGGAGAGCCAGGGTCAGGCTTGGGGAAGCCCACGACCTCCCAGCATAGCGGTCAGGTTTCTGCTGCAGCAGGGCTGTGCACCAGCCCCAAGTCTCAGCAACTTCCAAAATGACCACCTGCTTTTCTAGCTCCTGGGTTGGAGGGTCATCTGGACTGCTTCTGCTTCAGGTTTTGGGTCCACATCTTTCTGCAACAGGGCTTCTCTGATAGCTCAGTTGGTAAAGAATCCACCTGCAAAGCAGGAGACCCCGGTTCAATTCCTGGGTCGGGAAGATCCGCTGGAGAAGGGATAGGCTACCCGTTCCAGAATTCTTGGGCTTCCCTTGTGGTTCAGCTGGTAAAGAATCCGCCTGCAATACAGGAGACCTGGGTTCCAAACCTGAGTTGGGAATATTCCCTGGAGAATGGAAAGGCTACCCACTCCAGTATTCTGGCCTGGAGAATTCCATGGACTGTGTAGTCCATGGGGTTGCAAAGAGTCGGACACAACTGAGTGACTTTCACTTCACTTCTTTCTGCAACAAGCAGCTACCTGAAGATGCTCTTTCCCAGAGGATAGCACAGGTGCAAGAGGCCAACCACACGGGTGCTTTGAAAGCCTATGCCTCAGTCGGCTGTGCTGATGCTCCCACAGCCCCAGCAAGTCACTTGGCCAAGCTCCTCATGGGGGGCAAGTGTGTGTACTCCACGCCCTCCATGGGGCAGCCCCTGTGAGGTCACGTGGCAAAGGGTGAGGGAGGAAAGAGTCAGGGTCAGCAGTCCAAGCCACACACAGATCCCAAGGACCCCCAGGCATCCCCAAAGCCATGAATGCAGAGACCCCCAAGGGGCAGGACCTCAGCAGGGGCAGGTGGACCAGGGTCACTGCCTCATGCCTGAGCTTCAGACTTCCCAGTCTGTTTCTCAGAGGAGGGACCTGGAGCTGTGGGAGTCAGAGTATTACCTGAGGTCACAGGGCAACCTCCCACCTCTGCCCACCCCCACTGCCATCATCCTAAACCCAGATGGGGAGGGGGCAAGGGGTCAGGGCACCTGCCTCCCTGGGGATGACGAGCCCCTTTCTTCCACCCCCATGCTCAAGCATATACCCACTTCCCCCAAGACACCCGGACACAGAGCTTGGGACTCAAGTATTCCAACTGCATTGCATGGAGACCTCTCAGTGCTCGTTGACTTCTGGTGGCCCCTGAGCTGGCCTGGAGACATATCCTGTTTGCCTTGATCAGTATTTTGTTTCTGTGAATGGAGCCAACATGAAACAATCAGAAACTTCACATAGAATTCAGATTTGATTTCCGTTTCTTTGGAAAGAGCAGCAGATTTGACAACACTGGGCCGGTGTTGCTGCAGGGCAGTGGCAGGTGCTGTGTGGTGCCTGTCCCCATCCCCCACGGGTCCTGTGCCCTTGCCCCAGTCCTCACCACTCCCTGCTGCCTCAGGTCCTGAGAGCTTCCCCCATATTCCACACTGGTCTTTGTGCTGCTGGCACATGATGCTGGTTTAATCCACTCCCCAGAAGCTCACAGAGGAGAGACACCTGTTCAGGGTACACAGCCCATAATGGGCTTTTGTTTTTCTTCCTCTCTTCCTGAATAAGAATTTCATCTGGATTTCAAACAGAAGTTCCTCTTGTGGGCTCCAAATCAGGACCTCAGACTCTGCTGCCCAGCCCAAGGTCAAACCGTTTATGTCATGGTTGAATCTCAGAATATTTCTGGCATTGCTTCCCTGAGAACACAGTCACCTTGACTGGAAAATCTACACTGAGATGAAGCTTTGGGAGATGTTTTGGGGACCCAGGTCCCTGAGTTATGCAGGGAATCCCCTTGGATGTATAAAAAAAGATCCTAATTGCTGATACTTACATAGCAATCCCTGTATGCCAGTCACTTCTCCTAACTTCATATTAACTTGCTTAATCCTCGCATAAACTTTGTAAGGGGGAAGGTACCATTTTTATCCCCATCTTGCAGATAAGAAAGATGAAGCACAGGGAGGTTAAGCAACGTCCCCAAATTTGCACAGCTTGTAAGAGGTAGAGTTGAGATTTGAACCCAGGTTCTCTGGTTTCAGGGCTTATCGTTTTTAACCACTGAAGTATCCTAGACGAAAATACCTATTGTGCCTAGTCACTCAGTTGTGTCTGGCTTTTTGCAACCCCATGGGCTATAGCCCACCAGGCTCCTCTGTCCATGAGGAGTCTCCAAGCAGAATATTGGAGTGTGTTGCCATGCCCTCCTCCAGGGGATCTTCCCAACGCAGAGACTGAACCCAGGTTTCCCACGTTGCAGGCAGATTCTTCACCATCTGAGCCACCAGGGAAGCCCAAATACCTATTGAGGTGGCCAAGTTTCCTATAATGTCTCATTTCACCCCTGAACTTGCCCAACAAAGTAGGGTTGGATTTGGCTGTGAGAGACAGAAAAATCTAAAAGAGAAGTTAATCTCTGTTTTGTGTAGATGCAACTTAGAGGTGGCAAGGAGGTTCCAGGGTCAACTGGGACTCGGGCTTCTCCTCCGCCGCGCTGTCTTCCTCATCTTGTGGTGTCTTCTCACTGAACAGGATGACTGCCTGAACTCCAGCCATCACACCTTCCATCCAGTTTTCAGGAAAAAGGAAGGGACAAAATGTAACCTCCTTCCTTTAAGGAAACTTCTTCAAAGTTTCATAGGCTATTGTACTCGCATCCTTCTGATCAACACTTAGTCACACGGCCACACTTGAGCCTGGAAGTAGTCTATATTCCAGAGGATAATATGTTTACTGAGAAATCAGTTCTATCATTAAACTTAAAAGAGAGACTGGATATTGACTCAGCACCATCACTGTGTTGTTTACAGATAAAGAAACTAAAACTCAACGAGATGAATGACCTGCTGGAGGTAACACAGCCAGGAAGAGGTGGAGCTTGGATCTTCTGTCCCTGGGCCCTGTGGAGCAGGTAGGGCTCTGAAGATACACTCTGCCGGTTTCCTAGGTGGTGAGGAGGACTATGGGTATGTACATGATTCCCTTCCCAGGCCCCAGGAACACCCAGCGCCCAGGTCCTGCCAGCCAAGCAGCTTTGTGCCTGCAAGCCCTGGCAGCCTCTCTGGGTGCAGATCCATCACCCCGGCACCAACCATGCCCTGGGCCTGACTCCATCCATCCCTCTAATACTGCATCGACTGTGCTCGGGCACGTTCCTCAGGCAGCCTCAAGAGCGCTGAATAATTCAGGTCTGTGTAATGGGATAATGAATTCACTGACAACTCAGTGTGGTCTTGGTACTTACATTTCAAGAAATACTGACTCCCCAGGCCCGCTCTGCAGGCTGGAGACGTACACACGCCAAGAAACTGTTGCCTTTACCTGCCTCGTGGGGTTCAGGCCTGATTGAGTGGATGCCCTACTTTGGTCTCACTCACTGTTCAACTGCTTGGGCGAGTGGGGAATCTGGGGGGCAGGGGGCCTGTCTGGTTGGAACTGTGGGGCGAGGTGGAAGTGGAATCACAGAAGCTCAGACATGCAGAGCCGGAAAGGACCCTTTGGTTCTGCACACCCATCTTATGAACCGGGAAAATGAGGTTATGACAGGGACAGGCCTCTGCTCCTGCACGCTGCGCTCTGTGGCTGGGAACGCCAGGAATGGATCAGGAATCTGGGGAGGAGATCTGCTTTTTTTCCTTCCTAACTCTCTGGTTTCCTCGTCCCTCAGCTGTAGAGAGTTGTTGTTAATGACTCCCAGCTGCCCCTTCTGTGGAGATGGGACCTCAGCCTAACAAGAGCCGTTTCTGGAAGGCCCGGCCTCTCTGCACGACCTGGACAGACTGTGGCCATGACCGGCTGATGTGGTGCCAAAGGCCACCCCGAGCCTCAAGGTAGGATGAACGCTGATGCTTTTAAGGGTCCAGAACCCTTGGAGGGCCGGGCTGTGGCTCAGCCCCAGCTGAGACCCTGTTCTGGCCTAGCTTTTACTGCTCCCCTGTCCGGCTTCCCTCACTCCCCTGTTCCTCAGAGCCTCTTCCCGTCCCCACCAACTCCCACCCTACATGCCCCCCATTGCTATAAATCATCTGAATGGGAATGCCAGACTCAGGCTCTGCTTCTGAAGAACCCTCCTGAGACAGTTGCGTTTCTGGTTCTGAATCCTCCTTTCTTATTTGTTTAAAAAAAAATTTTTTTTATCAGAGTATAGTTTGCTTTACAGTGTTGTTAGTTTCCACTATACAGAAAAGTGAATCAGCTATATGTATATGTATATCCCCCCTTTTTTGGATTTCCTTTCCATTTAGGTTACCGCAGAGCACTGAGTCAAGTTTCCAGAGCTCTAGAGTGGTGAGGGACAGGGAGGCCTGGTGTGCTGAAGTCCATAGGGTTGCAAAGAGTCAGACGTGACTTAGCAGCTAAACAACAATAGGAGGTTCTCATTAGTTATCCGTTTTATACGGAGTATCAACAATGAATTGGAGAAGGGAATGGCTACCCAGTCCAGTATTCTTGCCTGGAGAACTCCATGGACAGAGGAGCCCGGTGGGCTACAGTTCATGGGGCTGGACTGATGGACAGAGGAGCCTGGTGGGCTACAGTTCATGGGGCTGGACTGAGTGACTAACGCACATCAACAGTGTGTGTATCAATCCCCATGTCCCAGCCATCCGACCCCTACTCTCCCCCTTGGTGTCCATGTGTATTTTCTATGTCTGTGTCTCTATTTCTGCTTTGTAAATAAGATTGTCTATACCAGTTTTTTTTCAGATTCCACATATATGCATTAATATACGATACTTGTTTTTCTCTTTCTGACTTACTTCACTCTGTGATGACGAGGTCTCTCCACATCTCCACGGGTGACCCAATTTCATTTCTTTCTATGGCTGAGCAATATTCCATGGCATATATCGTTATCCATTCTTCTGTTGATGGACGTTTGTTCCCATGGCCTGGCTATTGTAAATAGTGCTGCTATGGACATTGGGGTACGTGTATCATTTTGAATCACACTTTGCTCTGGGTATATGCCCATTAGTGGGATGGCTGGGTCACATGATAGTTCTGTTTTTGGTTTTTTAAGGAACCTACGTAACTGTTCTCCATAGAGGCTGTATCAATTTACATTTCCACCAGCAGTACCAGAGGGTTCCCTTTCCTCCACACCCTCTCCAGCATTTACTCTTTGCAGATTTTGTGATGATGGCTCTTCTGACTGGTGTGAGGTATCTCGTTTTAGTTTTGATTTGCATTTCTCTAATAATTAGTGACGTTGAGCATCTTTTTGTATGTTTGTTGGCCATTTGTATATTTTCTTTGGAGAAGTGTCTATTTACATCTTTCACCCATTTTTTGATGGGGTTGTTTTTTGATTTTGAGCTGCAGGAGCTGTTTGTATATTTTGGAGATTAATCTTTTGTCGGTCGCTTCATTTGCAAATATTTTCTCCCATTATGAGGGTTGTCTTTTTGTCTTGTTTATGGTTTCCTGTGCTGTACCAAAGCTTTTAAATTTAATTAGGTCCTATTTATTTATTTTTGGTTTTATTCTCATTATTCTAGGAGGTGGGTCAGAAAAGATCTTACTGCGATTTATGTCAAAGAGTGTCCTGCCTATGTTTTCCTCTAAGAGTTTTATAGTGTTCGGCCTTACATTTAGGTCTTGAATCCATTTGAGGGTTAGGGTAAGAGAATAAGATTAGAACACCATACACAAAAAAGAACCTTCCATTCTGGGGACTCCTCCTGCAGTGCTAAGAGGCTCAGGGCCAAGAATGCTTGGCCCTGGCTCTGCTGTGCGACGGTGAGGAAATCACTTCTCCACCCTGGGCCTCAGTTTCCCCGCTGGTACGGCTGGAGTTGGGGGAGCCTCTCTCATGTTCCTTCCAGCTCTGAAGGTCTGTGATATGACTTGAAGCGCCAGGAAGCCAGTGCCACATGTCCATGGAGTCCTACCATTGAGACTTTTCTCTGAAGGCTTCTTCAAAATGTAAAAGCATTTGCAATGAGAATGAGTTTCCTTATTTTTTTTTATTTGTAGTTATTTATTTATTGGCTGCACTGGGTCTTCGTTGCTGCTCAAGGGCTTTTCTGTAATTGTGGAAGGTGGGGGCTAGTTGTAGTGTGCAGACTCCTCACTGTGATGGCTTCTCTCGTTGTGGAGTGTGGGCTCTAGAGTGCAGACTCAGTAGTCATGGCACACAGGCTTACTTGCCCCGCAGCATGAGGGATTCTCCTGGACCAGGGATTGAACTCATTTCCCCTACACTAGCAGGCGGATTCTTATCCACCGGACCACCAGGGAAGCCTTGAGAATGAGTTTCATGTAGGTGACCATGCTGCAGGCAGATTCTCTCAAGGTGGGATCCTTGGGTCACCTGAATCCGTCACTGGAAGGGGACTGCCTTGTTGGAACTGTGGGGTGAGGCGGAAGTAGAATCACAGAAGCTTGGACATGCAGAGCTGGAAAGGACCCTTTGGTCCTGCACACCCAGTTTATGAACCAGGAAAGTAAGGTTGTGGCAGGGGTGGGCCTCTGCTCCTGCACACTGAGCTCTGTGGCTGAGGATGTTGGGGATGGCTCGGGAATCTGGGCAGGAGACTGCTTGTTTTCGTTCTAACCCACTGGTTTCCCCATCCCCCAGCTACTGGAGGTTGGTGCTAATGACTCCCAGCTGCCCCTTTGCTGGAGACGAGTCTTCAGCCGAAAGAGAGCCTTAAGGCCAGCCCACCCAGCATGACCTGGGCAGGCTGCAGCTGATGACTGGTTGGTATGGTGTAAAATGGGCACCACTGGGGGCTCCCACTGAGTCCTACTATTGGGGACTTTTCTCTGAAGGCTTTTTCAAAAGGCAAAAGCATCTGAGATGAGAATGAGTTTCATATTAAGTGATGATGCTGTAGGGCAGACTGTTTCAAGGTGGGACTTGGGTCACTTTAATCCATTTCCTGAAGGGGTGTATATTATTATTGTTATTTAAAAATACTCACTTACTTGGCTGTCCTGAGTCTTCGTTGGGGCATGTGGCATCTTTAGTTGTGGCATGTGGGAATCTAGCTCCCTAACCAGGGACTGAACGCGAGGAGCATGGACTCTCAGCCTCTGGACCACCAGAGAAGTCCCAGGAGTGCTTATTATTATTCCCCTTCCCTTCTTCCCTTTTTTGAATATGGTATGTGATGTCTGGAGCTGCAACAGCTATCTTTCAGTCATGAGGAAACAACATGAAATGTAAACAATAAGCTAAGGAAGGATGTCCCTGATGGTCCGGTGGTTAAGAATCGACCTTCCAGGGCAAGGGATGCAGGCTTGATCCCTGGTCAGGAACTAAGATTCCACATTCTCTAGGGCAACTAAGCCCGTGTGCCACGATGAAGATCCCACATATTGAAACTAAGACGCAATGCAGCCAAATAAATACTTTTTTTTTTTTAAAGCTAATGATAGTGAAGCAGAAATATAGAAAGAAACTCATTTTCAGTGGCATTTCTGAATCATTGCACAAAACCTGACAACTGCCTCTAGAATCTCAGTATATGAAATGATTATCTTTATTGCTGAAACAAGTCCTGCTTGAATTTTCTTTTATTTGCAGCCCAAAGTTTTCCAAACAAACCAACAGTCTTTATCTCATTGAATCATAACAGCAATCTTCTAAAGTAGGGATTATTATTATTGGCTCAGATAAGTGACATAGCTAAGGCCACACAGCTGGCAAAGGGCAGCTGGAGCTTTCAGGTTGGGAGGAATTTTGATAATTGATGAAAATGTAACTCCTGTCTCCACTGTGTGTGTCCCGCTATAGTCTGGCCACTGGGAATAATCTCCCTTGTCATTCTGGTCTTTGGTCATTCTCTCTCTATGCATCCACCCTAGGGCTCAGCTTAGAGATTCGGGAAAGGTCCCTTGTCGGGTGGGGAGAAGGAGGTGGCAGGTAGCCACTGTCCTTGCCAAATGGAGTGTGGCCAGATTCTGGTACCAAGGACAAGGGGAAGACTGAACCCATTCTGGAGATGATTCTGGCCTCTAAACAGTTCTAGTCTCTTGGATGTGGGGTTACAGTGAAAGGAAGAAAGCTCAGACACAGAAATAGACAGAGGGGTGGAAGGAGAGGGAGACAGAGGCAGAAGTTGAGGAGGAGGAGGGGGAGAGGAAGAAAGAAGGATGACAGGTTTCAGAGATAAACTTTGAGACAAACATAGCCGTGAACCTCAGCTCAGACACAGGCTAGCTCATCCCCCCGCCCCACCCCCCACCGGCTTCAGCCTCTTCACTGTGTGATGGAGAGGACTGGGACACCTCCCTCGCTGGGACAAATGGCTCAGCACTGACCTGTAATGGACACTTAGTCAGTGGGCCCTTCTGTCCCCACACAGACCAGTCTGATGCTTTGGAGGGTGCTCTGAGGGTGGAGGCAGGACTGGAGGCAGGGTGATGCAACCTTAGGTAAACCTTTGTTTTGCCTTTTCTGGGGAGCAGAGGCCTCTTGAAGAAAGGCAGGTAGCATTTATGCATGTGTGTGTGTGTGTGTGTGTGTGTGTGTGTGTGTGCGCGCGCGCGTTTCAGACCAAGTACTTTAAGTGGTCAGAAAGCTGGATATTTCCCTTGACAGAAAAGAAGCCTTCTTGATTAGCAGTAATACCAGAAATGCCTTTGTCTCCTGAACAAGAAGGTAGGTGGGGTAGGGGGAAGAATTTAAAGAGTCATCAGAACACAAGGAATTGGAGAGCCACTGCTGGGGTTAGCTGGGGGAAGAACCACTGCTCCAGACTCTGAGACTGAGCCCTCAAACCTTGGGGGTTGATGTGTGTGTGTGTTGAGGGGAGCCCTCTGTGAGGGGCCTCCTGTCTACCCTGGATTAGTGGGGAAGCAGGAACAGAAATGGCCCCAGACTGAGCAGTAAAAGAAGGTTCTCTGTCAGGAACATAGAGCACCTGGGGGTGTGGGCAGTGAGGAGCCTGGGGTCACCTTTGCCCTGGGTGCTCTCTGGGCAGAGTGTGTTCTCCAGAAGCTGGTGCAGAGCCTTGACTGAATGAGTGAGCCCTGGGCTCTGCCAAGCCTGGAGGCTGTGAGTGAGGATGAAGGAGGTGGTGCTGCGGCATCAGCTGGGGGCTCAGGGCCTGGGCAGGAGACAGTGGCCCCTCTCCCTGCCTCACACCCTGCTCATGTGGCTAACTCCTCGTTCCTGGGGGTTCAGGGAAGCAGACTGTGCTGTCTCCCTCAGGTTGGATGTGCCCGTGACTGAGTTGGTGCAGAGGCTTCAAAATGGGTCTATGAGTCCTTAGACCCTCTTCTCATAAAGAAGTGGGGTCTGGTCCCCTCACCCTGAGCCTGCGTGACCCTCCTTGAAGAGAGTGTGATGGAGGCGATGTTCTCTGACTTCTGAGGCCAGGTAGCATCTCCCAGATTCTCTTGGGAACTTGCTCTGGGAGCTGACAGCTGCCCTGTAAGAAGTCCATCTCTACAGAGGCTGCCATGTGCAGAGACCACGTAGCCTGAGAGAGGTGCCTCAAGGCCCCCAACTCATCCATCCCCAGCTGTTTGAGTCTCCCTTGCCCAAGTGTGAGACATGTGCTTGAGGAAGCCTTTGAGATGACCCCAGTCTCAGCCATCCTGCCTGTGATGCATGATGGACCCAGAGTGAGAACTGCCTGCAGTGCAGGCAACCTCCAGATCCATGAGTAGAAGAAATGATCATATATGAGGTTCCTACAGCTGCGTAGGTTACAAATGACCACAAACTGGAGGAGAGGGTCTAAAATCAAGGTGTTGGCTTGTTCCTTCCGAGGGCTCTGAGGGCAAATCGTTCCTGCCTTCCTCCTAGCTTCTGGGGGTTGTAGGCAGTGCTTCCTTTTCTTGGCCTGTGGATGCATCACTCTGGCCGCTGCTTCCATCTTCACACTGTGTTCTCGCTGTGCCTCTGTGTCCACATAAAGGACACTGTCACATTTGATTAGGGGTCCCTGGCACAGACATACAGGATCTGTGCCATGTAGGAAACCCAGGTTCCATCCTTGGGTCAGGAGGGTCCCCTGAGAAGGGAATGGCTACCCACCCCAGTATTTATTCCTGGAGAATTCCATAGACAGAGGAACCTGGAGGGCTATAGTCCGTGGGGTTGCAAAGAGTCAGACATGACGGCATGACTAACACTTTAACTTTTTTAACTCTTCCATGTATTCCAGTATTACTTCATCTTGACTAATTACATCTGTAATGACTCTGTTTCTCAAATAAGATGACTTTCTGAAGTAGGTTGAGAATTTAATATATCTCTTTGGGGGGGGCATAATTCAACCATGACATATAGTTATCATTTTAAGCCATTATTATTTTTTAAAATTAATTTATGTATTTCTGGCTGTGCTGGGTCTTTGGAGCTGTGTGTGGGCTTCCACTAGTTTTGGCAAGCTGGGGCTGCTCTCTGTTGCGGTGTGCAGGCTTCTCATCGTGGCGGCTTCCCCTGTTGCTGAGCACAGGCTCTAGGGCATGTGGGTTCAGTAGCTGGAGCTCACAGGCTCCAGAGCAAGGGCTCAGTAGTTGTGGTCCATGAGCTTAGTTTCCCTGGCAGCATGTGAAATCTTCCCAGACCAGGGATTGAACTCATGTCCCTTGCATTGACAGGCAGATTCTTTACCACTGGAATACCAGTAAAGTCCAAACCCACTATTTTGAACCTATTCATTATGTAGCAGTATTTACTCAGAACATGAGAATGAAGGGATGGCTAGGAAAGCAACTAAAACATCAGTGGAAATGTAATTTACCAGAACATCCCTCTAGAAGGCTACTGTATGTGGCTGAGATAATCAGTTTCCTAATTAGCTTGCAGGAAGTGCTGAAACCTCCTCACAAAAGACGGATGTTCCAGCAACATCATGTGCTTGAATAATAACAGACAGCTTCTCTAATGCCTTCTTTTCTTTTTTTAAAGTTAAAGTGTTGATTTTTTCTTCCTTTGAGTATTTATTTATTTGGCTGTGCTGGGTCTTAGTTGTAGCATGTTTGATCCTTGTCGCTTGCTGAGACGTGCAGAATCTTTTTTAGTTGCAGCATGCAAACTCTTAGTTGTGCCATGCAGAATCTAATTCCCTGACCAGGGATTGGACCCGGGTCCCTGCATGGGGAGCTTGGAGTCTTAGCCAGTGGACCAGCAGGCAGGTCACCTTAATGCCTTCTAATGTAGGAAAATAACTTGAGTTTTGCTTTGTAAGGTATTCCTCCCCCTTAAATAAATGTTGAATATTAATTTAAAGAGAATCAGTGTGATTATTAGAGTGTTCCTGGCCTCCATGTCTATCAGCATGGCCTTGTCTACTAACACCTCCCCCATCAGAGGTCTGATTAGCTGTGGGCTACAGTTGCCTGGTTAAGTGTCTAGTTTCTCCATAGACCAGAAGCAACCGTGAGAGCAGAGTCGGGCCTTGTCTTGCTCTCTCTTGAATTCCCAGCACACTTTTTGGCACATAGTAGGTGCTTAATAGTCTCTGAAAGCATGGATGTTGGAAAAGGGACAAAGGGACTTAAAATCTATACGATGATGAAAGGCATATATATATAAATATATCAGCTACAAATCATCTAAGGATGCTAGAAAAATATTTTTGAAAATTGAAATTCTTTTTTGTTAATGGAAGAACCTTTAAGAAAATAAGGGAACTGAGAGGCCAGGAACAAAATGGAAACCTCAGTCCAGGGAAATAAGACTGCTCACACCTTGAGGACTTCTACCTAATTTCTACTAATTATCTACCTTATTGGCAGTGTATAGCTTGAGCTTCTGTGGCACAAGAAAGACAAGGAAGAATCAAGGGATGATAAACATGACTGGGAAAAATTGAAAAAGAACCAAACAAAGATTCTGGGAATTTAAATATATCACATATGAAATTAAAAACCCAGTGGAACAGCTAGATAGAATAGACACTGCTGGAGAGGGAATTAGGAAACTGGAAGATAGATCATAATGTAGCACAGAAATAAAAAATGAAAGAGGTTAGGAAGGTTAAGAGACATGGAGGATGAAATGAAAGGATGTAATATATGTCTAATAAGATTTTTAGAAAGTGATTAGAGGAATAATGGGAGAGAGGTGATATTCAAAGAGGTAGTAGCTGAGAATTTTCTATGATTATTGAAAAGCATGAATCTTCAGATTCAGCAATTCCAGAGACTATCAAGGTAAATAAACGGAAGTCCATATACAAATACATCATAAACTAATTAAAGAATATGAAAAGCAAGTAGAGATCTTAAAAATATCCAACAGAAAAAAAAAATTGTACCATAAGAAAGTGGTACAGTGGGAATGTGCTGGGCCCAAAATCCAGAGGCCAATGGATTCAAAAAAAAATTGTGTCATTCACAGCTTCTGTAATTAAAAGAAATTAGGCTAAAAGTCTATTAGTTAAAATAGTATAAATAGTAACGATGAAAGACAGAATAATAATGACTTTAAAGGACTTTGAAAATTCACACCAACCAAGGACTGTATACCCCAGTCTCTAATAAGACTGAAATAATTTCTTAAAAGATAATTTATCTTTTAAGAATAAATCCAGATCCTAGGTATGTACTAAAGAGAATTGACATATATGTCCATATAAAAACTTGTACACAAATGTTCATAGCAGTGTTATTTATAAGAGTGAAAAAGTAGAAACAATCTGCTGCTGCTACTGCTGCTGCTAAGTCACTTCAGTCGTGTTTGACTCTGTGCGACCCCATAGACAGCAGCCCACCAGGCTCCACCGTCCCTGGGATTCTCCAGGCAAGAACACTGGAGCGGGTTGCCATTTCCTTCTCCAGAAACAACCTAAACAATCTAAATACACAGCAGTTTATGAATGGATAAGGGCTTACCTGGTGGCGCAGACAGTAAGAATCTGCTTGCAATACGTGAGTCTCAGGTTTGATCCCTGGATCAGGAAGATCCCCTGGAGAAGCAAATGGCTACGCACTCCAGTATTCTTGCCTGGAGGATGCTATGGAGAGAGGAGCCTGGCAGGCTACAGTTCATGGGGTCACAAAGAGTCAGACACAACTGACTAACACTTTCACTTTTTCATAAGTGGATAAGCAAAACATGATATATCCATGCAATAGGGTATTACTTGCCATAAAAAGGAATGAAATTCTGATCCATGCAATAGCATGGTGAAACTTGAAAACATTATGCTAAGCAAGAAGCCAGACGCAAAAGGTCACTAATTGTATGATTTCATTTGTATAAAATGTCCAGAATAGGCACATTCATAGAGACAGAAGGTAGATCTGTGGTTGCCAGAGGCTGGAAGGGAATATGGAGCAACAGCTAATGAGCATGGGCTTTCTTTTTGGGTGATGACATGTTCTAGAATTAGATAGTAGTGATTTTTTGTTTGTTTTGTTTTTTGGCTGTGGGTACTTTTTAGCGTGATGCATGGGCTCCTCTAGTTGTGGCGCTTGGGTTTAGTTGCTCCATGGCATGTGGGATCTTAGTTCCCTGACCAGGGATTGAACTTGAATCCCTTGCACTGGAAGATGGATTCTCAACCACAGGACCACTAGGGAAGTCCCAGGGGTGAGGTTTGTTAAACCTTACAAATACACTAAAGCCACTTAATTGTACACTTTCAAAGGGTGAATTTTATAGCATGTGAATCAACAAAAATGCAAAAAATAGTAATAAGGGTAGAAATAAGGACATTTTCACTTACACGCATACCTTGAAGAAGTTGCAGTTTCAGTTCAGACCATGAAGATAAAGCAAATATCTTAATAAAGCAAGTCATACAAACTTTTTGGTTTCCTAGTGCATATAAAAGTTATGCTTTGGGAATTCCCTCGTGGTCCAGTGGTTAGGATTTGGCACTTTCACTGTGGAAGGCCTGGGCTCCTTCCCTGGTCAGGGAACTAAGATCCCACAAGCAGCACAGAGCAGCTAAAAAAATTTTTTTGTTTGTTTAAACTATAGTCTGTTAAGTGTACATTAGCTTTATGTCAAAAAAATGTACATACCTTAATTAAAACATATTTATGGCTCAGAGGGTAAAGCGTCTGCCTGCAATATGGGAGACTGGGGTTTGATCCATGGGAGAAGGAAATGGCAACCCACTCCAGTACTCTTGCCTGGAAAATTCCATGGACAGAGTAGCCTGGTAAGCTATAGTCCATGGGATCGCAAAGAGTTGCACATGAGTGAATATGAGTTCAGTCCAAAAAATGCCAACCATCTTCTGAACCTTCAGTGAGTTGTAGTAGTAACATCAAAGATCCCTGGTCACAGATCACCACAGCAAATATAATAGTGGAAAATATTTAAAATATTGTGAGAATTACCAAAATGCGATGCAGAGTGATGAAGTGAGCAAATGAAGTCAGAGAAAACAGTACTAATGGACTTGCTTGATTCAGAATTGCTACAAATCTTCAATTTCTAATAAACACGTGTGTGTGTGCACGTGTGCGTGTGCATGCTCAGTCACCGAGTCATGTCTCACTCTTTGCAATCCCATGGACTGTAGCCTGCCAGGCGCCTCTGTCCATGGAATTTTCCAGGAAAGAATACTGGAGTGAGTTGCCATTTCCTACTCCAGGGGATCTCCCTGGCCCAAGGATCGAACCCACATCTCTTGCATCTCCTGTATTGACAGGTGGATTCTTTACCACTGCGCCCCCTGGGAAGTCCCACTGCACAAAAAGACACAGTAAAACTTAAAACTGTTCACTTAAAACTGAGACAGTTTATAACCAACAGATCCCTACTCAAGGAGTTTCTGAAGGATGAACCCAAGAAGAAAAGTGATCTGAGGAAAAAAGTCTCAGATACCAGAAATAACGATGAATTGAAAAAATAGTAAAAATAGGGGTAAATACAGACAAACACACTGACTGTCCAAAACAGTGTCTGTTCCATGGGGTTAAACAGGAGATGGAGCTAAATGCCTGGACTTTTAAGTAAAAGGAATTAAAGGTTTTGAAGCACTTTGTATTGTTTCAGAGAAGAGTAAGATATTGATTAACTTTAGACTAAGTTAAGTTAGGTAATAATTTCAAAATGCTGAGTCACCAATAATAAAATAGTAGAATGCCCATCCTCTATACAGTAGAAGGGGGGAAAATGGAATGAGTAAAAAACCTCAATTAATTCAAAATAATGCAACAAAGAAGATGAAAATAAATTCTTAGGAAGCAGGACAAATTAAAAACAAAACAAGATCGTAGAAATAAGGTCAAGTATATTTGTAAGCTCAGTAAGTATAAATAGACTGAACTCTCCAGTTAAAATTCATGTGCTATCAGATTAAAGAACAGAATAACCAAATGCTGCTCACATGAAACATGTCTAAGACATATAAAAAATTATAAGTAAAACTATCAGAAAAATGCTAACCAGAGACATGTGTAAAACATGAGGACAGATAAAAAAATTGTAAGTGAAAGAGTGAAAAACTATTAGAAAAATTAAAACCAAAACCAAAAGAAAATTGTCATAGTTACGTTACTATCAGACAAAATATTAATTGACTTTGAGGCAAAAAGTCATCTTTTCAGATATAGAGGGTCAATGCATGCAATTTAAATTTACAAGGAGAAATCAGTAGTTTTAAATTCATGAATACCAAATAATGTAAATCCCTTACCAGATATATTATTTGGAAATATTTTTTACCATTCTATGGGTTGCATTTTCTCTTTATTGATAGTGTCCATTGAAGCACAAAAGTTTTTAAATTTTATTAATAAGTTCAGTCTATCTTTTTCTTTTTCTTATTTTGCTCATGCTTTTGGGGTCATATCTAAGAATACTTTGCCAAATCCAATATCATGGAGATTTGCCCCTGTGTTATCTTGTAAGAGTTTTAAAGTTTTAGCACCTACATTTAGGTCTTTGATCCATTTTGGGTTAATTTTTGTTTATGGTGTGAGGTAAGGGTTCAACTTCATTCTTTTGCATGTGGATATCAAGTTGTCCTGGCATCATTGTTGAAAAGACTATGCTTTTTCCACTGAATGACCTTTACACTGTTGTCAAAAGTCAGTCGACCATAGATACATGGGTGTATCTGTACTTTCGGTTTTAGGTCCTTGATCCACACATCTAGCCCTGTGCAGTACCACACTGTCTTGATTACTGTTACTTTGTAGCGAATTTTGAATTCAGCAAGTATGAGTCCTCCTACTTTGTTGTTCTTTTTCAAGATTGTTTTGGCTATCCCTGATCCTTTATAAGCCTTCCCTGGTGGCTCAGGCGGTAAAGTGTCTGCCTGCAATGAATCAGCCTGCCAATTTCTACAAAGAAGTCAGCTGGGTTTCTGACAGAGATTGTGCTGAATCAGTATTCAAGTCTTCCATTTCTTTACAAGGGGAGCATATCTCCAATCAGTTGGTACACAGGAGTAGGGCCAAAGGACATTACTGACCAAGCTGGTCTGGTGTGCCCCGATGTGTGTGTCCTCAAGAAGTCACATTCAGCATGGGTGTCACTGGGACTGGATGTGTGTATTGAGTGTGTAAATAGCTGAAATAGAAACCCAAGTCTTCAAGACCCTTCCACGCTTGTCCTCAGGACTGTAGTAATGGATGATCTTAAGTTGGGTGCCCCAAGCAGCAGACCTCGTGCTGAGGATTTGAGTGAAAGCAGTTGTGTGGGAGGTGGTCTCAGGAAGTCCTGGAAGGGGAGTGGGAAAGGGTCCAGGGAGGGGAGACAAGTCAGCAGAGTGTGTCTAAAGGAGCCCGTCATTGCTGTGGGCATCTGGGACTCAATTCCACTGGATACCTTTATGAGAGAGCAGAGAACAAGGGTTCTCAACTTCAGCACTACTGACATGTGCGTGCATGCATGCTAAGTCACTTCAGTCATGTCCGGCTCTGTGGGACCTTATAGACTGTTGGGCTGGATAATTCTTGATTATAGGGAGCTTTCCTGGGCATTGTTGGATGTTCAGCAGCATCCTGGCCTCTACCCACTAGATACCAGTGGCAACTATCCAACCAAAATGTTTCCAACCATCCAACCAAGATGTTGCCAAATGTCCTCTGGGAGGCAAATGGTTGAGAATCACTGGTATAGACTCCTTTCAGAATTGTCACATCCAAGAGGGAAGGAAGCTGGGGTAGATACACACCAATTGCCCTTCATCATTGTTAAGGCTGCTCCTGAAGGTGTCAAATCCCTGAACCTTTGTCCTGTCCTGGGGATCTACTGACCATGATCCCAGCCCAGAGAAAGGTCTCAGGCAATGTTGCAGGCGCCCATAGTAAGAAGCCACCAGCATCCATGGAGATAATGAGGCCTGCAGGGATTGTGGACACTCACAGTGCACCTACCTGGATTGTGCCCCATGAGGCTTTCAGTTCCGTTCAGTCACTCAGTCATGTCTGACTCTTTGCCACCCCATGGACTGCAGCACGCCAGGCTTCCCTGTCCATCACCAACTCCCAGGACTTATTCAACCTCATGTCCATTGAGTCCAACCATCTCATCCTCTGTTGTCCCCTTCTCCTCCTGCCCTCAATCTTTCCCAGCACTGGGGTCTTTGCCAGTGAGTCGGCCAAAGCATTGGAGTTTCAGCACAGCATCAGTCCTGCCAATGAACATTCAGTACTGATTTCCTTTAGGATAAACTGGTTGGATCTCCTTGCAGTTCAAGGGACTCTCAAGAGTCTTCTCCAACACCACAGTTCAAAAGCATCAATTCTTCGGTGCTGAGCCTTCCTCATGGTACAAATCCCACATCCATACGTGACTACTGGAAAAACCATAGCTTTGACTAGATGGACCCCTGTCAGCAAAGTAATTTCTCTGCTTTTTAATATGCTGTCTAGGTTTGTCATAGCCTTTCCTCTAAGGAGTAAGTGCCTACCAGCCTCATGGCTGCAGTCTCTATCCACAGTGATTTTGGAGTCCAAGAAAATAGAGTCTCTCACTGTTTCCATTGTTGCCCCATCTATCTGACAAGAAGTGATGGGACCAGATGCCATGATTCCAGTTTTCTGCTATGTTGAGTTTTAAGCCCAAATCCTCCCCATGTCTGTAGCGTGGCCTGAACATCCATGTTCCTGGGGCTTGTGGGTTCTACTGCATCACTGTGTTGAAACCAACCTCCCCCCATTCCCTCCTGCCCCAACAAGGCTTTGGCCCCTCAGCTTGCTTCCTAGTTTTCCCATCTGTTATCGTAGGCCTGGCCCAGCTCCTTCAGATTAAGGAAAGATGACTTGCAAAGACTTATAGACAGAAAAGACCCTAAATGATGTTTCTCCAGGTGGAAGGCACTGGTGGAAAAGGTGCTCACAGAATTCTGCCTCTCTCCCCGTCTCAGCTCCCCGTACCCACTAGAGCCTCTAAGGATTTTTTTCTTTTTCAGTATGCTCTGTGATTTGAGCAGTCTTACCTCTTCTCTGGGCCTCAGGCTTCTATAAAAAACATGGATCTGGTCGGGGTGACGCAGATGACCTTGAAATGTCTTTCCATTTCGAGTGGCCTCTGAGAGCCCTGGGAGGCGGTTGGGAGACACCAGGCAACCAGAGTCCAGGGGCCAGCTGGAAACTGTGACAGCTCAGCCCCCAGTGGTGTCGCTGGCCTCTGATCTCCACTGTGTGCCCGACACTCAGCCTGGTCACAGCCCAGCATGGCCTCTCACTCACTCAGGAACATCTGCTACAGCATTTACCACGTTAATAGATTAGCTTTGAGAATCGGGCAGGTGTTTTCCACCCAAGCCAGAAAACATCAAAATCAGATTGCTCTCCAAGCCTTTCCGCACAAGCAATCGAGTTAGAATGACTCATACGGTCTAACAGATAATAAAACACACATAACATTTGCTTTAAGGTACAGGCGGGGGTATTTTGTCCCGCGCTTAGGAGAAACAAAAACTCACTCTATTTGGGAATAGGGTAATTGAATACAGATGGGAGGAGGTAAATGAAAGAATTTAGCAAATATCTCAGTGGAATAGCTAATGGGAATGAGACAGAATAGGAAATTAAAAATTATTCGAAGCAGATGGACCATTCTTTGAGTTTTTAAAAATTTATTAGGGCCGCGAAAAAATGTGTCTGTTTATTTTCTACGGCCATGAAATTAATGACTTGGTGAGTTTTGCTTGTGCAATTTTATGACTGCCATGTCATCTGTCATAATTTGGGGGCTGTTTGATATGGATTTATGAATTTCCCTACCGCCCCACCCCTCCCTGATTTATTGGTGTGGGTCATATGTGAACTAGGCTGTCCCCTATCAAGGGAGCAACACCAATGGCAGCATAACCCCATGGGCCCTGGGTGGGGGCCTTGGGGGATTCTTGGCCTGGAGGTGAGTGAAAAGCTATGGAGGGTGACTCTGGGGCTGTGGGAAAGGGGCAGGCCTGACCTGGCTGAACTTCCTCTGTAGGGATGACCCCAGCCTACCCAGGCTGGGGAGGAGGTGTTGGGAAGGGGTTTCCTGCAACCCACTGGAAGCAGGAAGCCAATGGGCTGCTTGTGCTTGGCTGAGAGTGAGGTAGGGGCTATTGCTGTTGCTTCAGCCCAGCTAAGAGCCACATGGCTTCCTGCCCCTTCAGTCCGCACAGCTGGGCTCACCTGCCTCCAGATTGGAGGCTCAAGGGAGAAGAAAACTCACATTTATTGGGAATCTGTGTGCCTGGCCACGTGCTGGGGGCTCAAGTGCCTCTTCTAGATTGGTGGTTTTTGGCACAGGGGACTGGTTTCATGGAGGACAGTTTCTCCATGGATGGGGAGTGGGCGGATAGTTTGGGGAGGACAGTTTCTCCATGGATGGGGAGTGGGCGGATAGTTTGGGGAGGACAGTAGGAGTAGAAATGCCTAAAGAAAGGGCTGTTTTGAGGCTCAAAGGCTATGATGTAACACCCCAGCACATAGCAAAGTGCTGGCAAATGATTGATAACCATTATTATTATTAAGCATCTTGATGTGGATATGATTATTTCTACTTGACAGATGGGGACACTGAGGCTCAGAGAGGTTACATGAGTCACATGTTTAAAGAGATGGAGCTGGGATTTCCACACAGATCTGCTGTTTTTTTCCATGACTCTGAGGCCCAGCCTGTTCTGAACTGGGAAACTCCAGACCCTGGGGGGCACAGTTCAGGGCTACAGACTCATGACCCTGTCCACTGGTTCCTTTGCCTGGGCCTGGCCTGGTCCCCATCTGGTCTGGGTGTCCACCACACACTCAGTCCTGGTGACCAGTCCCTTCTGCTGCTTGGGTTGCCTATGGGGACAGGGCCTCATCTCCACCGCATCACTAGGGCTAGCTGGCCACCTTGTCCAGGTGTGGGTGGGAGGGGCTGTCCATCCTCAGGACCAGGCCCATCCTAATCCCCTACCTCCCCTGACCCAGCTCCCAGAAGACGCTGGAGGCAGTGGGTGTGGCTCAAGGGCCTCTCAGGCCAAGGAGTTCTTTGGGGACCAATATCTGCCTTGGCCAGATGTCATGGTGTGTGGAGTGTGACTTCCAGACAGGCTGCAGGTAGCTTGAGTCACATCTGAGCTGTCCTCCCTTTAGGTCCACCTCTTCCCAAATGTTCAGGCCCTTCATGCCTCTCTCAGCACCTCCAAATAACAACAGTAATAACTCCTATTTCCCCTGCATCTGAGATGAGCACTGGTTCATGCACTCAGCCATTTATTCCTCCATTGGTTCAGTGTTTATTGAGTGATTTTTAGGAGCCTGGCACTGTTCCAGCACTGGAGATACAGTGGAGACTAAAACAGACATGGTCCCTGCTCTCACTGAACTTACATTCCAGTGGGGCGGAGAGGCAACACATTACTCTCTAATATGTTAGGTAGACTTAAGGACTTTGAAGAAAATTAAAGTAGGCTTCCCAGGTGATGCTAGTGGTAAGGAACCTGCCTGCCAATGCAGGAGACATAAGAGACATGGGTTTGGTCCCTGGGAAGATCCCCTGGAGGAGGGCATGACAACCATATGTTATTAACCATAATTTTACTGATGAGGATACTGAGACTCAGAGAGATCAGACCACTTTGCCAAGGTCACACAGCAGACAAAGAAAGGTTCCAGCCCAGAGCCTCTGTGAATTCTTCCCATTGTACCATATCACTTCTCTGCATATTACAATTGGGTGACACAGCAGAGTGAGACCTACGGTCCAGAGGGAGGGTGAGAGCTGGATACAACTGCAAAGTAGTTTACAGTTTCACGTGTCTGGAAGGTGTGGCTCTGAGTGCAGGCAGGGCTTGCTTCTGTGGCCAGGAGGCCCGTGGCGGCCCCAGCTGTAAGAATTCTTTAAGACTGAAATGCTGGGCTCTGACAGGGCAAGATGGATGAGAGCACTGGGCTTAGTACCCGACTGAATTTCCTGAGCAGTTTTCATCCAGATGGTCTCTGGGAGGATAAAGTTTAAGAAGATTGATTCCCTGGGAAGGGAGGACAGGAAGGAGAAAGGGCTCCTGGCCTGTCTGCCCACAGTGGAAACGTCTCTTGTCTTCGAATAAAGGAAACTACGGCTTTGAAAGCTGTGACTGGATAGGCTTAGTGGCTCGTGTGATTTGCAGGCCTCAGGTGAGGGGCAGGAGGACAGGAGAAGGGTGGCGATGACTTTCCTGTCTGGGAGGGGGGCGGAGGGAGAGGCGCCCATCCTTCTGGATGGGGGCATCTGCAGCCGCTTCAGTGTTAGGGGCCCCCTCAGGTCCAGTTTCCTCAGCACCCCCTGGATTTCTCACTTCCTCTTTTAACTCTGGATGACTTAAGGTTCCTTGTTGACCCCAGGTGCTCACAGCTTCATGCCTCCGGGTCTCCTGTCTTGCTGAGCCTGGGCTTGGAAGACCACCATTCTGTGATGGGGTGGTACTGTGTGTGTGTATGTGTGTGTGTGTGTGTAAATGATAAATGATACGGGAACTTGTATCATGGCAGGAAAGCTGGCATGAAAGTTGCAGAAACCTTCTGGGAGAGACAGAACAGAGACTTGAGGGTATTAAGCACTTCGGGGATCCGTATGTTACAAGCTGTGAATGTTCTGAAATGACTTGGTGATAGCTGCACATTTTTGTGACTCGACCCAAAACCAATGAATTGAATACTTTCAATGAGTATTCTCATGGGCTTTGTGAATTTTATCTCAATAAAGTGATTACTAAAGCAACAACAAAAAGACACAGTGGTAGGGAAGGCTACTGAGATCCTTGAGATAAAGTCATCGTGGGACAGGCTTGGGCCTGGTGGGTCGGTTGGTGGCAGGCAAGGTGGCTCTGGGTGAGGCAGAGAATATAGCAGAGACTACAGTCTGCCTCAGTCCAGCTGTTTTAGTTTATGCTCTGAGATTTTGTGTGTAGCAAATTGTTTTTAAAATATATACTTCTAGAAAATTTCAAACAGATGAAGATACCAAAGGATTAAGAAAATGTCAATCAGAACACTTTAAATATCCAAAAAGAGAAAAGTATAATGAATTCCTGTGTACCCATCATCCAACTTAAACACTTATCAACTCATGACCATTTTTTTTTTCATTCACCTCCCCATTCACTTCTGCCTTTTCTAGATTATAGAGTAGCAAATCCCACACATCACGTAATTTCATCGGAAAATAACATTATCATATGTAAAAAAAAAAAAAAAAAGTAGTAATTCTTCAGGATCATCAAATATGCAGCCACTATCCAAATTTCCAAATGCTTCATTAATGTCTTTTTTTTTTTTTTTAATTAGAGTCAGGATCTAAATAAGCTGCACATTGTGATGAATTGATATATCTGAATCTTTTTTAATCCATAAGTTTCTCCTTCTGTTTTTGTTTTTCTTGAAATTGGCTTGTTGAAGAAACTGGAAGAGATTCTTACAGCATGGATTTTCCAATTGTATGTTTAATAAGCTCCTCTGGACCCTGAATTTTCTGTAAATTGAAAGTTGAGGTCTGATCAGATTCACATTGTGTTTTTTATTTCTGGTTTTGGCGAGGCTGCGTCAGTGGTGGTGGTGTATTATCCCATCAGGAGACACATCGTGTCTGGTTGTCTGTCTTTGTATGATGCTCAGTGTCTGTGTTCATAAATTTGTAAGGGCCGCGCAAGCTGTCATATTCCTTCTGCATTTGTTAGCAGGGAGAAGCTTCTCACCTACTGTCTGCTTTCCCAGTGCTACAGCTCATCTAGGAAAAGCAGGGTGAAGCTGGATTTGTCCTTTTATCTACTGGTCTTTAAAAGAATGAGTCAGTTTCCCGTCATCCTCTTGAGTTTATTTGCTTTTAGCATCGTTATGAACCTGGAGATTGAGACATATTTGGTGAATTTCAATCCATTGCAGTTAGTTTTGTTATTGATGCCTTGCTTGTCTCATCTTTGTCCGGTGTGAACACTTCACTTGGCTTCCAAATCCTTTTGGCACCACTCTAGTGGTCTTGGGGCTTCCTAGGTGGTGCTGGGAGGGTAAAGAACCCTCCTGCCAATGCAGGAGAAATAAGAGACACTAGTTCGATCCCTGGGTTGGGAAGAACCCCTGGAGGAGGGCGTGGCAACCCACTCCAGTATTCTTGCCTGGAGAATCCCATGGACAGAGGAGCCTGGCGGGCTATAGTCCATAGGGTCGCAAAGAGTCAGACACGACTGAAGCAACTTAGCGCAGTGTGCTAGTGGTATTTGAAGGGTCCTTGCTGGTTGATACGATGTGGCTCATCTTGTCCATTCCCTGCCTCAGAATTAGGATCAGCTGTTTCCTGTGGATGAATAAACCTAGATTTTGGGGCTCTTATATCCTGTGTACTGTTTTGGTTTGGGCACCGTGTGACTCAGAGAGCTCAACCTGGTCCCACTGCTGTGGACAGAGCATGTGGCCAAGGTCTCAATGTAAACAGCACTTGCTCAAGAAAGCCTTTGCTACTCCCCCCGACCATATCAGCAACCCCTCTTTTACATCATATTTTTATTTTATTTTTTTATTTTCGGCTGTGCTGGGTCTCCCTTGCTATGCTGGCTACTCTCTCACTGCAGTATGCTCCTGTTGCACTAGGCTTCTCATTGTGGTGGCTTCTCTTGTGGAGCATGGGCTCTAGGGAATGTGGGCTTCAGTAGCTGTGGCACAGGAGCTCAGTATTTGCGTCTCCTGGGCTCTAGATCACAAGCTCAGTGGTTGTAGCACACGAGCTTAGTTGCTCTGTGGCATGTGGGATCTTCCTGGACCAGGGATTGAACCCATATCTCCTGCATTGGCAGGCTGATTCTTCACCACTGAGCATCAGGGAACTCGCTACATTTCTTGTTTTGCTCATTTTGGTAACAGTCATTCTTAGTCACAAGCAATAGAAATTACCTCTGCTAACTTAAATGGAAAAGGGGTTGATTTTTTTTTTTAAGTATGTATCAGGATATTGGTTTGGCTGTACTGACAGATCAAGATAGAGGACTTATTTCTCTCTTGTAAAAATGTGAAAACGATAGGCAGCAGGGCAGGGGGGCTATAGGGTGACTCTGCTCCTCAGGATTGTCCAAGACTCAGGTTCCTTCTGTCGTGTTGCTCTCCATCCCCTGTGACAGCACTGTCCAGTAGAATTTTTGGTGATGATGGAGATGTTCTCTACCTGTGCTGTCCAATACAGTAGCCACTGGCCACATGTGTCTATTGTGGTTATAGTGACTGAGGAACTGAGTCTTAAATTTTATTTCACCTTAATTAAATTCATTTAGGCTCATGTGACCAGTGGCTCCAGTGTTGGGGTGTGCCTTTAGAAGTTGTCCTCCTCTGCCTGGCTGTGAAAGGGACTCCGCCAATTTACCTTGTAGATTTCAGGATGGAGTGGAGGAAGAGGGGTGAGAAGCTTCTGAGGACGCACACGGTTCTTGTTGTATCCCGTCGGTCAAGACTGGAGGGACAAGCCTCGCTGAAAGGGAGTCTGGGAAGTGAAGTCTCTAGCTGGACAGCTGTGTGTCCAGCTGACACTCAACCGTTGCTGTTACTAAAAGGAAGAGGTGGTGGGGAATAGATATTGGTAGACAGTGAGAGACAAGGAAACTGGGTAGCTTTAAACTGTTGCCAGGAGTCAGGAGGTAAGGAAGACTGAGAACCACACCTTGAGGCCTCTAAGGCAGACATGAAGCTCAGAGTTCTCACTGTGTTGCTGATCCTGTATCTTTGTCACTCTGTGACTTCTGGGTCACAACTGTGGGGTTCATATTATCACCCCAAATCTTACAGCAGGATCCCCAAGTTCCATAACTAGCTGTATGTTCATCATTTCACCCTCAAATTCTTGGAGAAAAGAACTATCACTATTCTCCCTCCAATCTCAGCTTCCACCTTCACATCACCTTCTTCTCTTTGTGTCTGTCTTGAATCTCCCTGTGCCTCTCTCTCATGAGGACACTTGGCCTTGGATTTAGGGCCCACCTAGATAATACAGGGAATGCTCCTTTTCTAAAGATCCTTAACTTATTCACATCTTTTGCCATATAAGGAAATAGCAGTTCTCAGAAAGGACATAGACATATCCTTTTGGGGGTCACCCTTCACCTCTGCTGCTGCTGCTAAGTCGCTTCAGTCATGTCCGACTCTGTGACCCCATAGACAGCAGCCCACCAGGCTCCCCCGTCCCTGGGATTCTCCAGGCAAGAACACTGGAGTGGGTTGCCATTTCCTTCTCCAATGTGTGAAAGTGAAAAGTGAAAGTGAAGTCGCTCAGTCACGTCAAACTCTTCGCAACCCTATGGACTGCAGCCTACCAGGCTCCTCCGTCCATGGGATTTTCCAGGCAAGAATACTGGAGTGGGGTGCCATCGCCTTCTCTGACCCTTCACCTCACTATAGCCCAACTCACAAACCTGGTAAAGAAGGTCGCTGGGTTTCACAGTTCCAGGGACATGGCGTTTAACCTGGTGGCCCTATTGGTGACAGTAGAGCTAGGATCTGAATCCAGGCCAGCCTGATTCCAAAGCCCACTGTTTCCATCTAGAATTTAACCTCTAGAGCTTTGAAAGTTAGGGCAGTTCAAGAACAGAGAGATGTAGTTGGTGGCACACTTTTCTCATCGTTGAAGAAGTTCTCATCCTGGATGAACTCTCAGCTCTGCCATTGTGGGTTTTCTTCCCTCTCTCTCTTCCCTCTCTTACTACTTAGTCCCTCCCCTGCTCTGGTGGGGTGTGCTGTGCCTCTAGAAGAGAAGAATTCTTCACATCTGTAAAGTGCTTTACCCTTTATGAACAGTTTCATATAATATAAAGTTGAGGACATTTTTTTAAAGAATTGGCACCACTTATTATTCTTGATTTGAAAAGCAGAAGAGTTGAGATCCTTTGGTATTTTTCAAGGAAAAATAGCCTCCAGATTAAGTTGATTTTGTAGCTGACCCTTGCTTGATTTCTTCTTGAGGTCAGTTGCCTTTGATAGGAAAAAAACCCAAAAACTCCCCACGCCTGCAGCCTGAGGAAATGAACAGACGAAGGAGGCATGAACAGCCCAAGGCAGCCTGTTGTGGGGGCTGCTGTCCAGGGCAGGGGGCTGTGGAGAAGGAGCTGCCCATAGGCCTTGCTTGCCTCTGTGCGGATGCTGGTTCTGGGCTCTTCAGGGCTGGGTGCCAGGTGGGGAAGCAGTACCCAGGGCACCAGCCTCTGACTGGTTGTGGCTGCTTTTCCCTGAATCCTGGTATGTACACCCTCGAGAGTACTCATGCCTGCTCACTGCAAGACTGCTCACATATCCATATTCAAAACTCACATCAACACACGCTGGTATATATGTGTGCATACACACACACACACACACACACACACACACACGTGTCTATGCTAGCACTTTTTAGCCACTTACTGTGTACGAGGCTTCCCAGGCGGCTCAGTGGGTAAAGGGTCCTTTTGCAGTGCAGGGCACGCAGGAGATGTGAGTTCGACCCCTGGGTTGGGAAAACCTCCTGGAGAAGGGCATGGCTGCCCACTCCAGTATTCTTACCTGGAGAATCTCATGGACAAAGAAGCCTGGAGGGCTACAGTCCATGGGGTCGCAGAGAGTCAGACACCACTGAGTGAGTGATCACACATCTTACTTTACTGGCACCATTTGATCAAGTGCTTTTCATTCATGAATTTGTTTCAGTCATTACCACAACCTTGTAAGATAGGTAATATTATTTGCTCTATTTAACAGATGTTGAAACTGAGGCACAAAGAGGCTCAGTCACTTGCGTGAGTTGGATTTGAACCCTGCCCATCTGGGCCTAGGGCTTCCCAGGTGGCGCTAGTGGTAAAGAATTTGTCTGCCAATGCAGGAGACACAGGAGACATTGGTTTGATCCCTGGGTTGGGAAGATCTCCTGGAGGAGGAAATGGCAGCCCCCTCCAGTATTCTTGCCTAGAGAATCTCATGGGCAGAGGAGCCTGGTGGCTATCGTCCATGGGACTTCAGAGAGTTGGATAAAACTGGGCACACGCACGTGCGTGCATGCACGCACACACACACACACACACACACACACACATCTGGGCCTAGAGTTTCCACACTGCTTCACCCTGGCCCCCATCTATTCTGCTGTGACACATATGGTTACACACATACACATGTTGCACCACTCACAATGCTACCAATTCGTGTGCAAATGCACTCTGACATACACACTCACTGCTGACCCTACATGTGCACTCTTGCTGCCCCTCTGGCCTTCCTTCCCCTCCCAAGGACCTGTTTTCTTCCGAAGCCAGTGACTGAGGCCAGGCCAGCTGGGTGTCAGGGTCAGGATGTGGGTAGGGTGGCTGCTGACAGGGTGATGGAAAGCAGGAAAGTCACAAATAAGCAAACAGCCCCGCCTGGACACAGCTTCGCAGAGTGTTTCCTGAATGTCCAGGGACTTGTTTATTTTTCGACGACTGTCCAGAGCCGACCCCATGTCTTTTCCTTCCGAATGGCCGTCTTGATGGAGCCACGGTGCTGTGGGTCTGGCTGGCTCAGAGCTGATGTTTACAAATGTCTCTCTTCTCTAACAGAGGCTGGGAGGCCCTCGTGGGGTGGGTCCCGTCTTACTTTTCAGCCTTGTCCTTCCAACCCTGGATTCCAGCTGCTGGCTGGCTTTGTGATCCCTCACCCTTTGGCCTACTCCAGCCCCTCTGCCTTTGTTTGAGCTGTCCTCTGTGTGGGGTGGCCAATTCCTGTTCTCTAGGTAAATCCCACTCTCCTTCCTGGATCCAACTCAAATGACACTTCCTGCAAGAAGCCGTCTAGGATTCTTTCAAGGTATAAGGAATCTCTTCATTTTCCTGGCACTTAAAAAAATTAAATTTTAATCATGGCAAAGTACACATAACATAAAATTTGCCATCTCTAAGTGTACAATTCAGGAGTGTTAAGTACATCCACATTATTGTGCAACCATCACTACCATGCATTGACAGATTTCTTTATATTGCAAAACTGAAACTCAGTTCCCATTAAACAGTAACTCTCCATTCACCCCTCTCTAGCCCCTGCAACTACCATTCTATACTCTGTCTCTATGAATTTGACAACTCTTGGTACCTCATATCAATGGAGTCATATAGTAATTTTTAATGGGACTGATTTATGTTACTTAGCATAATATTCTCAGTGTTTATCCATGTTTCAGCGTGCATCAGAATTTCCTTCCTTTATAAAGGCTGCATGTACATACCACATTTTCTTTAATCATCCATCAATGGACATTTGGATTGCTTCGACTTTTTTGCTATTGTGAATACTGCTATGAACATGCGTGTATATCCCTTTGGTACTTTGTTCTTTCACAGCCCTTGTTTGTCCATTCATTTGCTGATGGATATTTGACTGTTTTCCAGGTTTTGACTATTACAAATAAAGCTGCTATAAATATTTGTCTACAAGTCTTTCTGTGGACCTATGCTTTCATTTCTCTTGGATAGATATCTGGGAGTGGGGTGGAAACGCTAGGTGTATATTTAACTATCTAAAGAGACTGTCAAACTGTTTTCCAAGTGGTCATACCATTCTACATTCCTAGCAGCAATATGTGAGAGTTCCTGTTCCTTCATATCCTCACCAACACTTGACAAATCTTTTTAATTTAAACTAATAGGTTTGTAGTAGTGTCTCATTGTGTTTTTGATTTATATTTCCCTATTGACCAACCTAGATAGCATATTCAAAAGCAGAGACGTTACTTTGCCAACAAAGGTCCGTCTAGTCAAGGCTATGGTTTTTCCTGTGGTCATGTATGGATGTGAGAGTTGGACTGTGAAGAAGGCTGAGTGCCAAAGAATTGATGCTTTTGAACTGTGGTGTTGGAGAAGACTCTTGAGAGTCCCTTGGACTGCAAGGAGATCCAACCAGTCCATTCTGAAGGAGATCAGCCCTGGGATTTCTTTGGAAGGAATGATGCTAAAGCTGAAACTCTAGTACTTTGACCACCTGATGTGAAGAGTTGACTCATTGGAAAAGACTCTGATGCTGGGAGGGATTGGAGGCAGGAGGAGAAGGAGACAACAGAGGATGAGATGGCTGGATGGCATCACTGACTCGATGGACGTGAGTCTGAGTGAACTCCGGGAGTTGGTGATGGACAGGGAGGCCTGGCGTGCTGCGATTCATGGGGTCGCAAAGAGTCGGACACGACTGAGCGACTGATCTGATCTCATCTGATTGACCATTGTGGAGAAGGAAATGGCAACCCACTCCAGTATTCTTGCCTGGAGAATCCCAGGGACAGAGGAGCCTGGTGGGCTGCCGCCTATGGGGTCGCACAGAGTTGGACACGACTGAAGTGACTTAGCATGCATGCATGCATGCATGAGTGCATTGGAGAAGGAAATGGCAACCCACTCCAGTATTCTTGCCTGTAGAATCCCAGGGACGGGGGAGCTTGGTGGGCTTCCATCTAGGAGGTTGCACAGAGTCGGACACGACTGATGCGACTTGGCAGCATTGACCATTGTTTCTCATTTATATATGTATGTTTTTCTTTGGGAAACTGTTCAGATCTTTTGCTGATTTTTTTCATATTGGGTTGTTTGTTTTCTTATTACTGAGTTTTCAGAGTTCTTTATATATTCTAGATTTAATACCTCTATCAGATATGTGATTTCAAAACATTTTTCACAGTCTATGACTTGTCTTTTTTATTATCCTGATAGTGTCTTTAAAGAGTAGAAAAATTGAACTTTGAAGTCCAAGTTATTATTTTTTCCTTTATGTCTTATGTTTTCAATGTCATATCTAAAAAATTTTTCCCCAACCCAAGGTCAAAAAAATTTCTGAAATTTCTACAGTTTTAGATTTTGCATGTAAGTCATGATCTATTTTGATTTTTTTTACATATATATATTTAATATCCTCTTCCATTATAGGTCATTATATGATAGTATAGTTCCCTGTGCTATATAGTAGGTCCTTGTTGGTTATCTATTTTATATGTAGTAGTGTGTATTATTTTAATCCCAAACTCCTCTAATTTATCCCTCTTGCCCCTTCATTTTCTTTCTGTATTTTTTTTTAATATTTTTAATTGGAGGATAATTGTTTGACAATGCTGCATTGGTTTCTGCTGTACAACAATGTCAATCAGCTATAAGTATATATATGTCCCCTCCCTCCCATTACCACTGCCATAAGTTTGTTTTCTATGTCTGTGAGTCTGTTTCTGTTTTGTAAATAGGTTTTTATTTGTATCCTTTTTTTTTTAGATTCCATATATAAGCAATATTATATGATATGTCTTTCTCTGTCTGGCTTACTTAGTGTGATTGTCTCTAGGTGACGTTATTTCATTTTCTTTTTATTCAGTTCAGTTGCTCAGTCGTGTCTGGCTTTCTTTGACCCCATGGACTGCAGCACACCAGGCCTCCCTGTCCATCACCATCTCCCAGAACTTGCTCAAACTCATGTCCATTGAGTTGGTGATGCCATCCAACCATCTCATCCTTTGTTGTTATCTTCTTCTCCTGCCTTCAATCTTTTCCAGCATCAGGATCTTTTCTAATGAATAGCCCTTTGCATCAGGTGGCCAAAGTATTGGAGCTTCAGCTTCAGCATCTGTCCTTCCAATGAATATTCAGGATTGATTTCCTTTAGGATTGACTGGTTGGATCTCCTTGCAGTCCAAGGGACTCTCAAAAGTCTTCTCCAACACCACAGTTCAGAAGTGTCAATTCCTTGGTTCTCAGCCTTCTTTGTGGTCCAACTCGCACATCCATACGTGACTACTGGAAAAAACTTTCTGTAGCTGAATAATATTCCATTGTATACATGTACCACATCTTCTTTATCCATTCATCTGTTGATGAACATTTAGGTTGCTTTCATGTCTTGGCTATTATAAATAGTGCTGCAATAAACATTAGGGTGCTTCTTTTTGAACTATTTGTTTTTCTCCAGATATAAGCCCAGGAATGGGATTGCTGGCTCATATGGTAACTGTATAGTTTAAGAAACCTCCATACTGTTCTCCATAATGGCTGCAATTTATATTACCACCAACAGTGTAGGAGAGTTCCTTTTACTTCCCTAGCATTTATTATTTATAGACCTCCTGATGATGACTATTCTGAACTGTGTGAGGTGGCACCTCATTGTAGGTTTGGTTTGCATTTCTCTATAATTAATGATGTTGAGCATTTTTTCATGTGCCTTTTGGCCACATATATGTTTTCTTTGGAGAGATGTCTTTAGATTTTCTGCCTATTTCTTGATTTTTTTTTTAATATTGAGCTTATGAGTTGTTTGTATATTTTGGAGATTAATTCCTTGTCAGTGGCATTGTTTGCAAATATTTTCTACCATTGGAGAAAATATTGGTATTTTGGGTTGTCTTTTTGTTTTGTTTATGGTTTCCTTTGCTCTGCAAAAGCTTTTAAGTTTAATTAGGTCCCATTTGTTTATTTTTGTTTTCATTTCCATTACTCTAGGAAGTGGATCCAAAAAAATCTTGCTGAAGTTTATATCAAAGAGTGTTCTGCCCATATTTTCCTCTAGGAAATTTTTAGTATCTGGTCTTACATTTAGGTCTTTAATCTATTTGAGTTTATTTCTGTGTATGATGTTAGAGAATGTTCTAATTTCATTATTTTATCTGTAACTGTCTAGTTTTCCCAGCATAATTTATTGAAGAAAGCCTTTTTTTCATTGTATATTCTTGCCTCCTTTGTTTCATATTAATTGACTGTATGTGCATGGGTTTGTTTCTGGGCTTTCTGTGCTGTTCCTTTGATCTATATTTCTGTTTTTGTTCTATACTGTTTTGATGACTGTGGTTTTGTAGTATAGTCTGAAGTCAGGGATCCTGATTCATCCATCCTCTGTCTTTCTTTCTCAAGATTGCTTTGGCTACTCACAGTCTTCTGTGTTTCCGTACAAGGTTAAACTTTTTTTTTTTTTTGCTCTAGTTCTATGAAAAATGTAGTTGGTAATTTGATAGGAATTGGATTGAATCTTTAGATTGCCTTGGGTAGTATAGTCATTTTGACACTATTGATTCTTTCAATACAAGAACATGGTATATCTTTCCATTTGTGTCACTGTTGATTTGTTTCATCAGCATCTTATAGTTTTTGGAGTACTGGTCTTTTGCCTCCTTAGGTAGGCTTATTCCTAGATGTTTTATTATTTTTGATGCAATGGTAAATGGGGTTGTTTCCTTAATTTTTCTTTCTGACCTTTCATTGTTAGTATATAGAGATACAACAGATTTATGTATATTAATTTTGTATCCTGCAACTTTACCAAATTCATTGTTGAGCTCTAGTAGTTTTCTGGTAACATCTTTAGGATTTTTAATGTAGAGTCACATGTCATCTGCAAACAGTGAAGTTTTACTTCTTTTTAAATTTGTATTCCTTTTGTTTCTTCTCTGATTGCTATGGCTAGGACTTCTAAAACTATGTTGAATGATAATGGTGAGAGTGAACATCCTTGTCTTGCTCCTGAACTTAGAGGAAATACTTTCAGATTTTTACCACTGAGTTTGATCTTAGCTGGGGCTTCCCTAGTGGCTCGACGGTAAAGAATCTGCCTGCAATGCAGGAGACCCAGTTTTGGTCCCTGGGTCAGGAAGATCCCCTGGAGAAGGGCATGGCTACACAATCTAATATTCTTGCCTGGAGAATTCCACAGACAGAGGACCCTGGAGGACTACAGTCCATGGGATTGCAAAGAGTTGGATACAGCGATCCAAGGAGTCGCAAGGAGTCAGACACGACTGAGCGACTGAACTGAACTGAACTGAACTGAAGCAACTTAGCACTCATGATCTTAGCTATGAGTTTGTCATATATATCCTGTATTATGTTGAGGTAGGTTCCCTCTATGTCCACTTTCTGGAAAGTTTTTATCATAAATGAATGTTAAATTTTGTCAAAAGCCTTTTCTGAATCTATAGAGATGATCATATGGTTTTTATCCTTCAGTTTGTTAATGTGGTATATATCATACTGATTGATTTGCAGATATTAAAAAATCCTTGCATCTCTGGGATAAATCCCACTTGATCATAGTGAATGATCCTTTTAATGTACTGTTATATTCAGTTTGCTTGGAGAAGAAAATGGCAACCCACTCCAGTACTCTTGCCTGGAGAATCCCATGGACGGAGGAGCCTGGTGGGCTACAGTCCATGGAGTCGCCAAGAGTCGGACACAACTGAGCGACTTCCCTTCCCTTTACATTCAGTTTGCTAGTATTTTGATGAGGATTTTGTGTCTATGTTCATCAGTGATGTTGGCCTATATTTTTCTTTCTGTGTGTGTGGTATTTTTGTCTGGGTTTGGTATCAGGGTGATGGTGGCTTCATGAAATGAGTTGGGAAGTGGTCCTTCCTCTGCAATTTTTTGGAATAGTTTCAGAAGGATAGGTGTTAATTAACCCAATTTTTTTAGATGGTATGAGGTCTAGATTGAACGTGATTTACGTATTCAGTTGTTTCAGCATCATTTGTTGAAAAGACTATTTTTATTCACTAAATTGCCATTTCATCATTGTTGAAAATTAATTCATATCTGTTTATGTGTAGGTCTTTTTCTGTTCCATTGATCTATTTGTCCATCTCAATGTCACTATCACACTATCTTGATCACTGTGGCTTTATAATAGGTCTTGAAATCAAGTAGTAATAGAGTTCCAGCTTTGTTCTTTTTCTAAGTTGTTTGGGCTACTCTAAGTCTTTTGTATTCCACATGGATTTTAGAATCAGCTTGTCAATTTTTTTTTAAATCTGCTAGGATCTTGATTGGGATGGCTTTGATCCTGTACATCAATTTTTGGAGAAGTGATATCCTAACCATATCCTGACCTATGAACATATGATATGTCTCTCTATTTAGGCCTTATTTTTCCCTCAGCAATGGACATGAGTTTGGATAAACTCCGGGAGTTGGTGATGGACAGGGAGGCCTGCTGTGCTGTGGTTCATGGGGTTGCAAAGAGTCAGACATGACTGAGCAACTGAACTGAATGGTTTGTAGTTTCTAGTACACAGGCCTTACACATCTTTTGTTAGATTTATCCCTAGGTAGTTCATATTTTTGCTATTGTAAATGAGATATTTTTTCATTTTGATTTCCAATTGTTAATTATAAGTGTATAGAAGCATAATTGTTTTTGAAATTAATCTTGTGTCCTGTAATCTTTTAAACTAATGTATTAGTTTTAGTAAGTTTTTGTAAATTCCAATGGATTTTCTATATAAATCATCTTGTCATATACAAATAAAGACAGTTTGCTTTTTTGGCCTTATTGGATTGTCTAGAACCTCTAGCACAGTGTTGAATTAGAGTGACAAAATCTAACAGCTTTATTTTGTTTCTGATCTTAAGGGAAAACCATTCAGTCTCTCACCATTAATTATGACGCTGGCTGTGAACTTTTGATAGTGTCCTTTATTAGGTCAAAGATGTTTCCTTTTATTTATGGTGCCTGAAAATTTTCATCTTGAATGGGTGTTGGATTTTGTCGGATTCTTTTTCTGCATCTGTTGAGATAAGCAATTAGCTTTTAGCCCCTTCATTCTTTTAATATGATGTATCACATTAATTGATTTTTGGATGTTAAATCAACCTTGCATCTTTGGGGTATAAACCCTTCCTGGTCATGATATGTTACTCTTTATTTACCAGTGGATCCGATTTACTAAAATTTTGTTGATAATTTTTGTATCAAGTTTTATAAGTTGTATTGGTCAATCGTTTTCTTTTTTTTATAAAGTCTTTGGTATCAGAGTCATGCTAGTTTCATAAAATGAGTTCAGAAGTATTCTATGCTCTTCAGTTTTCTGGAAGAGTGTGTAAAATTAGAATTGGTATTCTTTCTTACTTAAATGTTTGATAAAATGCACCAGTGAAGTCTCTGGACCTGGGAAGTTTGTAACTACAAATTCCAATTCAATATCTATAATAAATACAGGAATAGTCAGGAAATCTATTTCTTCTTGAGTAAACTTTACTAGGTTGGTGAAATTTTTTGGCCATTATTTCTTCTTTCCCCTCACCTTTTCTTTGGGGATATATGAGGTATAACATCCACGTATATAGTAGTCCGCTGGAGTTTTTCCACACTTTGCCGATGACAAGCTAATTTTATCGGGTCTTTTTTGTGTCTTCCATGTCTCTCCTTAACATGTTTGCTGTTTATTCTAGCTTTTAAATATGGATACAGTTATAATAACTGTTTTGGTTTTCTTGTCTGCTAATTCTAATATTTATATCAGTTCCAGATTTTTACTGATTGATTTTTCTCCTTTTTATTGGTTGTACTTTATTATTTTTTTTCTTTTTGCATATCTGGTGACTTTTGATGAATGCCAGGCATTTTGAATATTACTTTGTTGGTGCTTTGTATTCTTGTAAGTCTTCTTGGGCTTTGTTCTGGATGCTTGGAAACAATTTGATCTTTTTGTGTCTTGCTTTTAAGATTTGTTAGATAGAAACAGAATCATATTAATCTAGGATTAATCTTGTCTCACTACTGAGGCAAGACCCTTGTAAGTGTTTGACCCAATGCCTGTTGGAAACAGAAGATATCCTTGTTCTTCTAATCTTTTTGGGTAGTTCTTCCCCTGGCCTTTGGTATATACATCCTTATATACCATTCACTACTCAGTACTCTGCTGGGAATCAAAGTGAGAGCCACCTATCCCTGGGGTTGTCTCTCTGTGCAGCCCTTCCCTCTCCAGAACTCTATCCTGCAAATGTCAGATGCTCTGGTTTCCTCAGAGACCATCATAGCTCCATCTCCTTAACTCATTAACTAAGCTCTGCCTGGGGCACCCCCTCCCTTTGCGGCACCCTGGAAAATCTCTCAAGGCAGTAAGTTGGGGAAAGTGCATGGCTCACCTCATTGATTTCCCATCTCTGTTGGATATTCAGTGGCACAAAATTTGTCTCGTATACTCTGTACCGTGCTTTAGTTGTCTCAGGAGGGAGGGTAAATCCAGTCCTTGTTGTTTTACTGTGGCTGGAAGCGGAGGGTGTTGGTGCCCTTTGGCTTTTAGCAATAGTGCCATCAGACTGGCAGGCAGCAGTTCTGGGGGAGACTGAGGTGGCTCATGGGGTTGACTGGAAGAAGGGTCAGTTATAGAAAGGGCGAGCATCTCTGAGCCTGTGGTTGCATATCTGTTATCTGTAACTGCACATCCATCTGTACATCCATCTGCACATCTGACATGCATCCTGTTGGAGTCTGGGAAGCTGTCTATGGCTGGCCTCTGGAACAGAGTCCCTCCTTTTGTCTGCTCAGGTGAAACTCCAGGCTTTTCAAACAATCACTCTGCCAAATTTCTGGATGTCCCACACCAGAGTCCATGAGACCTGGGCTGGCCTGAGGACAGGCTGCAGATGAAGCAAACAGATGTTGCCTTTTGTAGTGTGGTTGGGAAGTAGAGTGGTTTTCCTATTTTGAATCAGCTGGGGCTCATTTAGGGCCCTGTCTCTCTTTCCCTGTCCACAGCAGCCCAGTAGGCCCCAGGCTGAACCTTCTGTAGTTTCTGGCTCAAATGCTGGGCTTTCTGAGCATAGAATGGGCCTGGTTTTTGCTATCAGCCCAGCCCAGGCCTTGGAGGGGCACGACTTGATGTTTTGCTCTTTGGATTTTTCCATGGGCCTCCAGCAGAGCCTGTACCATCACACTTCCAGGAGATCCAGTCTTTTCCAGGACTGTCTCCTATTCCTCTCCTGCTCGTGTCGCCTGTGTCAGGAGGTAAACAAGGGCTAACACTGCCCAGGCCAGCTCCAGAGCATCCAGCTCATTCTGTGGCCTTCTATCTAAGGGTGGACAGTAGTACATGAAACTGTGTCTATGGCAGGTAGCAACATTCCCATGACACTTGGAATAGAAGAAAGGTGTGCTTTTTCCATTTTGTTAACATATATATTTTATTGACGTATAGTTGACTTCCAGTGTTTCAGGTACACAGGGAGGTGGTTCAGTTATATGTATACACATGTTATTTTTGAAATTATTTTCCATTATAGGTTACTACAAGATATTGACTGTAGCTCACTATGCTGTACAGTAAACCTTCATTGCTTGTTGCCTATCTACTTTTTAAAATTAGAAATCTAGCATTCTATTTACACTAAGTTGAACAAGTGGAATCAAAATGTCATAAATTTTTAAATTAGGCAAAAGTTCGTAAGTTTTCTAAAGTATATATTATATATTATTTATATATATGCATACAAAACCTTTTTTATTATGCTTGATAAAGCCTTGAGAAAGGACATCAAAAAAAAAAAAGGAGATGGAGATGTTGGAAAAGATAAGCTAAATGAAATGGGAGCACTGAATATGAAATCGAAAAAGTGAAACAAACCAGATAACAGTGAAAGATCAGCATACAGTCCAGTTGTTTTTAAACATGACTGCTCACTAGAGGAAGGTGTATTTTTTAAAAATCAAATTAAAATTGGTTCAGAGCCCTGCTTATCAAGACGGATAATCAGTCCTAAAATTCTAGAACTTGTTCAGACCAAAAGAAGAGTGGGGGATTTAATGCAATCTTAATTGGATTAGGTATCAGATCAGATCAAATCAATTGCTCAGTTGTGTCCGACTCTTTGCGACCCCATGAATCGCAGCACACCAGGCCTCCCTGTCCATCACCAACTCCCGGAGTTCACTCAGACTCATGACCATCGAGTCAGTGATGCCATCCAGCCATCTCATCCTCTGTCGTCCCCCTCTCCTCCTGCCCCCAGTCCCTTCCAGCATCAGAGTCTTTTCCAATGAGTCAACTCTTCGCATGAGGTGGCCAAAGTACTGGAGTTTCAGCTTTAGCATCATTCCTTCCAAAGAAATCCCAGGGCTGGTCTCCTTCAGAATGGACTGGTTGGATCTCCTTGCAGTCCAAGGGACTCTCAAGAGTCTTCTCCAACACCACAGTTCAAAAGCATCAATTCTTTGGTGCTCAGCCTTCTTCACAGTCCAACTCTCACATCCATACATGACCACAGGAAAAACCATAGCCTTGACCAGATGAACCTTTGTTGGCAAAGTAATGTCTCTGCTTTTGAATATGCTATCTAGGTTGGTCATAACTTTCCTCCCAAGGAGTAAGCGTCTTTTAATTTCATGGCTGCAGTCACCATCTGCGGTGATTTTGGAGCCCAGAAAAATAAAGTCTGACAACTGTTTCCACTGTTTCCCCATCTATTTGCCATGAAGTGATGGGACCGGATGCCATGATCTCCGTTTTCTGAATGTTGAGCTTTAAGCCAACTTTTTCACTCTCCACTTTCACTGTCATCAAGAGGCTTTTGAGTTCCTCTTCACTTTCTGCCATAAGGGTGGTGTCATCTGCATATCTGAGGTTATTGATATTTCTCCCGGTAATCTTCATTCCAGCTTGTGTTTCTTCCAGTCCAGCGTTTCTCACGATGTACTCTGCATATAAGTTAAATAAACAGGGTGACAATATACAGCCTTGACAAACTCCTTTTCCTATTTGGAACCAGTCTGTTGTTCCATGTCCAGGTCTAACTGTTGCTTCCTGACCTGCATACAAATTTCTCAAGAGGCAGATCAGGTGTTCTGGTATTCCCATCTCTTTCAGAATTTTCCACAGTTTATTGTGATCCACACAGTCAAAGGCTTTGGCATAGTCAATAAAGCAGAAATAGATGCTTTTCTGGAACTCTCTTGCTTTTTCCATGATCCAGCGGATGTTGGCAATTTGATCTCTGGTTCCTCCCTGATGACCTGAGAAATCTATATTCTAGGGAAATTTTCTCACAGGTCCATAAGGGGACATCGAGATGTTCACAGAAACATTGTAGGTCGTGGTGTGGGTTTGGCGGCAGTCTGGCTGATATCCTGCCGGAGGTGGAATACCAAGCGCAGGGAAAGCCTTACAGTGCAGTCTCTCTCACTCTACCATGGCCTTTGTTTAAATTCCTCCTGTGACGAGCAGCTCAGAGTGACGTGTTATGTTGCTGCAAAGCTCAAATTGTGCCAGATTACTTCTCACTGCAGATGATCACAGTGAACTTGGTGGAGGTATGCATTTGGAAGAAACATTGTATATTCATTCATTCATTCATTTGACAGCTGTGGGTCTACAGCCTCTGCTAGGTTTGGGAGGTGCAAGGGTCTCCACTTACAGTCTAGTGGAGAACCAAATATTAAACAAACATGTCGTCAAATCTGTGATTCTAGCAATAAAGAAAAATAACAGCACTGGTGTGATAGAATTAAAGTCCCTGGGGGGATAGATAAAGGAAGACCCCTCTGAACAAGGAACACTCAAATGAGGCCTGAGAGCTGAGTAGAACTGAGAGGGGAAGGGAGTGGAGCAGTGTGTTCCCGGTGGGGTCCTAAGGCATTGGCCCCTTCAAGGAATCCTCTGTCTGGTTGGAGGGAGGTATGTGAACCAGAAGGAGCAGAGGAGAGGAGTCTGGGGACAGAGATAGGGAACATGCAGAGCCTGCTGCTTGATAAGGTGACCACGTAATTTATCATCCAGACTAGGACACATTGGAGACCGAAAGGGTGCTATTTATAATAACGATGGGATCACAGGTCACCCTACTGCAGGTCAACGTAAAGAGTTTGAGCTTTATTCTCAAGGATATGAGAAGCCTCTGGGGTCTGGAGGAAAGGGAGATATGACCTGATTTGTACCTGGAGGGCCTGAGATGGGGCCACAGGACTCAGAAACCTCCCACCTTTCTTCCCATCCATGTGGAGGAGCCTCTTGAGAAAGGTTTGGGAGATATCAGAAATCTTCAGGTGACAGCAGCAGCCAGGAGCCCAGAAATGGCCTTGGAGTCCAGTGGGAAGGGCAGGGAGCTAGTTACTGTGAGCGTAGCAACCCCACCCCACCTCCCACCCCCGTGGCCTTGGTTTAGGTGCTGCCTGTCTCTTGCCTGCTTCCTGACAGAGGCAGCTCCCAGCAAGTGAATCTGCCCCTGGTTGGATAAGGAAACAGTGATGAGAATTTTCCCATGGGTGCCACAGATTTGGGGCAGTGTCGGGGTGAGGCCCTGTCCTGCCCCAGCTGCAGGTGGAGGTGAAAAGGGAACAACCTTTGTATAATAGCCTAGATCAATTCAACTGTCAAAGATAATATCGAACAAGAGTGTGACATATATGAATAAGATGATAAGGCTTCCATTTTGGTGCCCTTGGTCTCCAGCATGCTGGTCTCCACCTTCCTGTGGGCGAAGTCTGCTAGGAAGGGCTCTTCTTCCCAAATGAGCAGACAAAGACTTGACTAGATAACTCCTTTTTCCCTCTCTCTAACCCTTTACCCTAAAACTAAACTAAGAGGAACTAAAAAGCCTCTTGATGAAGATGAAAGAGGAGAGTGAAAAAGTTGGCTTAAAACTCAACATTCAGAAAATGAAGATCATGGCATCTGGTCCCATCACTTCATGGGAAATAGATGGGGAAACAGGGAAACAGTGTCAGACTTTATTTTTCTGGGCTCCAAAATCACTGCAGATGGTGACTGCAGCCATAAAATTAAAAGATGCTTACTCCTTGGAAGGAAAGTTATGACCAACCTAGATCAGATCAGATCAGATCAGTCACTCATTCATGTCCGACTCTTTGTGAACCCATGAATTGCAGCATTGGCCAGGCCTCCCTGTCCGTCACCAACTCCTGGAGTTCACTCAGACTCACGACCATTGAGTCAGTGATGCCATCCAGCCATCTCATCCTCTGTCGTCCCCTTCTCCTCCTGCCCCCAATCCCTCCCAGCATCAGGGTCTTTTCCAGTGAGTCAACTCTTCGCATGAGGTGGCCAAAGTACTGGAGTTTCAGCTTCAGCATCATTCCTTCCAAAGAAATCCCAGGGCTGATCTCCTTCAGGATGGACTGGTTGGATCTCCTTGCAGTCCAAGGGACTCTCAAAAGTCTTCTCCAACACCACAGTTCAAAAGCATCAATTCTTCAGCGCTCAGCCTTCTTCACAGTCCAACTCTCACATCCATACATGACCACAGGAAAACCCATAGCCTTGACCAGATGAACCTTTGTTGGCAAAGTAATGTCTCTGCTTTTGAATATGCTATCTAGGTTGGTCATAACTTTCCTCCCAAGGAGTAAGCGTCTTTTAATTTCATGGCTGCAGTCACCATCTGCAGTGATTTTGGAGCCCAGAAAAATAAAGTCTGACAACTGTTTCCACTGTTTCCCTATCTATTTGCCATGAAGTGATGGGACCGGATGCCATGATCTCCGTTTTCTGAATGTTGAGCTTTAAGCCAACTTTTTCACTCTCCACTTTCACTGTCATCAAGAGGCTTTTGAGTTCCTCTTCACTTTCTGCCATAAGGGTGGTGTCATCTGCATATCTGAGGTTATTGATATTTCTCCCGGCAATCTTGATTCCAGCTTGTGTTTCTTCCAGTCCAGCGTTTCTCATGATGTACTCTGCATATAAGTTAAATAAACAGGGTGACAATATACAGCCTTGACGTACTCTTTTTCCTATTTGGAACCAGTCTGTTGTTCCATGTCCAGTATTGAAAAGCAGAGACATTACTTTGCCAACAAAGGTCCGTCTAGTCAAAGCTATGGTTTTTCCAGTGGTCATGTATGGATGTGAGAGTTGGACTATGAAGAAAGCTGAGCGCCAAAGAATTGATGCTTTTGAACTGTGGTATTGGAGAAGACTCTTGAGAGTCCCTTGGACTGCAAGGAGATCCAACCAGTCCATTCTGAAGGAGATCAGCCCTGGGATTTCTTTGGAAGGACTGATGCTGAAGCTGAAACTCCAGTACTTTGGCTGCCTCATGCCAAGAGTTCACTCATTGGAAAAGACTCTGATGCTGGAAGGGATTGGGGGCAGGAGGAGAAGGGGATGACAGAGGATGAGATGGCTGGATGGCATCACTGACTCGATGGACGTGAGTCTGAGTGAACTCCGGGAGTTGGTGATGGACAGGGAAGCTTGGCGTACTGCGATTCATGGGATTGCAAAGAGTTGGACACAACTGAGTGACTGAACTGAACTGAACTGAACCCTTTACCCTACCTGAACTGAAGACATGATGCTTTCTGGTACAGCAGCCAGTTTGTAACCAGAAGGTGAGAAGCTATCAATAGAATGCAAGGATGGTGGGACAGGAAGATAGAAAGAGTCTCTGGGCTCTTGAAGTCATTGTTGAGCTGCACCAGTCCTGGATGACCTGTCTTGGCCTTCCTGTTATGAGAGACAATTAACCCATATTTGTGTAAGCTGCTATAGCCCAGCATTCAGTGTCATGCCTCCAATGTCTGGCCTTGACTTCCACCCCTGTGAAGCAGCTGAGGCTTCCAGTTTTGGGAAGCCCAAACTGGTCATAAACACCCTCTTCCAACAACACAAGAGAAGACTCTACACATGGACATCACCAGATGGTCAACACCGAAATCAGATTGATTATATTCTTTGCAGCCAAAGATGGAGAAGCTGTCTACAGTCAGCAAAAACAAGACTGGGAGCTGACTGTGGCTCAGATCATGAACTCCTTATTGCCAAATTCAGACTTAAATTGAAGAAAGTGGGGAAAACCACTAGACCATTCAGGTATGACCTAAATCAAATCCCTTATGATTATACAGTGGAAGTGAGAAATAGATTTAAGGGACTAGATCTGAGAGACAGAATGCCTGATGAACTATAGACGGAGGTTCATGACATTGTACAGGCGACAGGGATCAAGACCATCTCCAAGAAAAAGAAATACAAAAAAGCAAAATGGCTGTCTGAGGAGGCCTTACAAATAGCTGTGAAAAGAAGAGAAGTGAAAAGCAAAGGAGAAAAGGAAAGATATACCCATTTGAATGCAGAGTTCCCAAGAATAGCAAGGAGAGATAAGAAAGCATTTCTCAGTGATCAATGCAAAGAAATAGAGAAAAACAATAGAATGGGAAAGACTAGAGATCTCTTCAAGAAAATTAGAGATACCAAGGGAACATTTCATGCAAAGATGGGCTCAATAAAGGACAGAAATGGTATGGACCTAACAGAAGCAAAAGATATTAAGAAGAGGTGGCAAGAATACACAGAAGACCTATACAAAAAAGATCTTTGCGACCCAGATAATCACGATGGTGTGATCACTTACCTAGAGTCAGACATCCTGGAATGTGAAGTCAAGTGGGCCTTAGGAAGTATCACTACGAACAAAGCTAGTGGAGGTGATGGAATTCCAGTTGAGCTATTTCAAATAGCTAAAAGATGCTGCTGTTAAAGTGCTGCACTCAATATGTGAGCAAATTTGGAAAACTCAGCAGTAGCCACAGGACTGGAAAAGGTCAGTTTTCATTCCAGTTCCAAAGAAAGGCAGTGCCAAAGAATGCTCAAACTACCGCACAACTGCACTCGTCTCTGATGCTAGTAAAGTAATGCTCAAAGTTCTCCAAGCCAGGCTTCAGCAATACATGAACTGTGAACTTCCAGATGTTCAAGCTGGTTTTAGAAAAGGCAGAGGAACCAGAGATCAAATTGCCAACATCCACTGGATCATCGAAAAAGCCAGAGAGTTCCAGAAAAACATCTATTTCTGCTTTATTGACTATGCCAAAGCCTTTGACTCTGTGGATCACAATAAACTATGGAAAACTCTCAAAGAGATGGGAATACCAAACCACCTGACCTGCCTCTTCAGAAACCTGTATGCAGGTCAGGAAGCAATAGTTAGAACTGGACATGGAACAACATACTGGTTCCAAATAGGAAAAGAAGTACGTCAAGGCTATATATTGTCACCCTCCTTATTTAACTTATATGCAGAGTGTATCATAAGAAACGCTGGGCTGGATGAAGCACAAGCTGGAATCAAGATTGCCAGCAGAAATATCAATAACCTTAGATAGGAAGATGATACCACCCTTATGGCAGAAAGTGAAGAAGAACTAAAGAGCCTCTTGATGAAAGTGAAAGAGGAGAGTGAAAAAGTTGGCTTAAAACTCAACATTCAGAAAACGAAGATCATGGCATCAGGTCCCATCACTTCATGGGAAATAGATGGGGAAATAGTGGAAAGAGTGTCAGACTTTATTTTTGGGGGCTCCAAAATCACTGCAGATGGTGACTGCAGCCATGAAATTAAAAGATGGTTACTCCTTGGAAGGAAAGTTATGACTAAACTAGACAGCATATTCAAAAGCAGAGACATTACTTTGTCAACAAAGGTCTGTCTAGTCAAAGTTATGGTTTTTCCAGTAGTCATGTGTGGATGTGAGAGTTGGACTATAAAGAAAGTTGAGCCCCAAAGAATTGATGCTTTTGAACTGTGGTGTTGGAAAAGACTCTTGAGAATCTCTTGGACTGAAAGGAGATCCAACCAGTCCATCCTAAAGGAAATCAGTCCTGGGTGTTCATTGGAAGGACTGATGTTGAAGATGAAACTCCAATATTTTGTCCACCTGATGCGAAGAGCTGACTCATTGGAAAAGACTCTGATGCTGGGAAAGATTGAAGGCAGGAGGAGAAGGGGATGACAGAGGTTGAGATGGTTAGATGGCATCACTGACTCAATGGACATGAGTTTGGGTAAACTCCGGGAGTTGGTGATGGACAGGGAGGCCTGGCGTGCTGCGGTTCGTGGGGTTGCAAAGAGTCGGACACGACTGACCGACTGAACTGAGTTGAACTGAAACAGGTGGTACAATGGTAAAGAACATGCCTGCCAGTGCAGGAGACGTAAGAGACGCAGGTTTGATCCCTGGGTCGGGAAGATCCTCCAGAGGAGGGTGTGGCAACCTACTCCAGTATTTTGCCTGTAAAATCCCACGGACAGAGGAGCCTGGCGGACTACAGTCCATAGCGTTGCAGAGTCAGACATGACTGAGTGACTCAGCAGGTCCCTGTCCTTAAAGGAGGAAATGAATGGCAGAAAGAAGTGAAAGCTTCTCAAGATCATGAACCCGAGCCTGGCCTCTCTTCTAAAAGGATGACCTTGGGTGAATTAACCTTGCTGGATCTCGGTTTACTTATCTGTACTTTGGAGACAATAAGGAGCACTTGCCTCACAGGGTTGTTGTGAAAAGAATGAGGAAATAAATGGAATAATGAGAAGAAAAGAAAGACAGAAATCCTGGAATCCCTGGATGTAAAGTAGCTGATCAATAAAAGTCAGCCTCCTCCCCTGTCTGAGTTACAGGGAACCACTCCTCCAGCCCCGGCTGTCAATTCGTGCACACACTCACTGCGTATGTCACCCTTCCTGCCAGGAGAGGGTTTTGCATTATGGAACCCTGAGTTTTAAATTAAGTGTCAAATATAATTTGGCCACACTAAGAATTAATTATGTGACTGCCCTAGAAAAGCCAGGGAGCTCCACTCCACTCTGACTGTGAAATCGGTGTCCACCCACAAGGGAGGGACCCCCCCCCCCCCACCCCACCGCCTCCCCCCCCCCCCGCCCCGTTCCCTCTCCCCCAGGAAAGTGAACGGAGGGGAACAGGCCTTGTGCTTTGCCCGCTCAGCATCTTCCACCTGGACCCTCAGCAGCAGGGCTCCTTGAGGAGCTACCAAGGGGTGGGACTGAGGGCTGGAGCAGAAAGTATTTCTAGGAGGTGTGCCCCCTGTCACCGCGGGCCCCACCTCGGCTCCCTCCACCCTCAGTGGCTTGTGCACATCTGTCAGCTGCAGAGGCACGTGTGGCTGTGTCCATCCTTCCCCTTTAAGGGAAGGGAAGCATTTCCTGAAAGGGTGGTGGGGGAGAGGGAGACAAGCGGCCAAAAGGGAGGCCACATTTGTCTCCATGACAAACCAAGGACAAAAGCTCAGCCTGGAGCATTGCGGGAGGGGCCTGCCTCCTCTGGAGGATGGACAGAGCCCTCCTCCTCTGGCCTGGGGTCCAGGGCACCTTAGGAGAAGGGAGAGACGGTGTGCGGGGAGTGAGCAGCTGGGCCTGGGCATCCAGAACCCTCACCAAGTCAGCAGCCGCCACCCCTCACCCAGGCCTCCCCTCGCTGAGGAGTCTGGGTTTAATTTTCTGGTCAGGCCAGAGAGGAGGAGGAAGTGGACGAGGAGGAGGAGAAGAAAGGAGCGAGCTGAAGTTCTAATGCAGTCGGCTGGGATCTGTCACTCAGCGCACAGCCCGCTGACGACTCAGGGCAGCCCCAGCTGTAAGCAGCCCATGATTTATGGACACTGAGTGAACTCCTGCGGCAGAAACCAGCCTTGAGATCAGAGCGGCAATAGGGCCCTTTTTTTGGCAGGAGACAGGGCCTGCATTTTTCTCATTCATGCCAAACTGCTTTGCACGGCAATTAGCTCTGTCCTCATTTACTCTCCAGTCCCAAAGGGTAATGAAAGTCATATATCATCTTCAAGACTGCTAATTATTGAGCTCGCTTACAGGTAGGCTTTGTAACTGTGAGAAGGGCCTGTCGGCCCAATATTTATTACTCTTCCAATAAGTAAGCAAAGAGGGGAGGGTGCTGAGGGAGAGGGGGGAGGGAGGGAAAGAAGAGGGGGAAAAACAACTTTCTTGAGAGGCCGCCCAACCCCAGCCCCAGGATCTCTGACATACCTTCTGCAAATGTGCTCATCAGAGGGGAAACATCTTTATTCCACAGAGCCATTTTTCATGTCCTAACAAACGAACCTGCGAGAGAAAGCTGAGAGTGGTGAGGAGGGAGGCCTGCGGAGGGGGAGGCTGGGGTCTGCTCAGGAGAGTGGGGAAGGGACAGAGTGTGGGCATGGGGGAGGAGAGCACAGTAGAGAGCAGAGCAGAAGTGAAAGACAGAATCCATCCCGCCGCCACCCAGGTCCTGAACATTCTCCCATCATCCTTGGGCCTGCCAGATGGATGGTGGGGGCAAGGGTCAGGACCCAGGCAGGGATTAGCTGTGTCTGTCACTTCAGGACCTGGCGTGTGGAAGGGCTGACGCTGGAAAGGGTTTCACCTGAGCCCTTTGCCTTTATTTAGTTGTCCTGCAACCAAATGGATTTGCGTCTGGATGGTAATCCAAACCAACAGATTTCTGTAGGTGTGGTTAATGGAGGGGAAGGTGGGCCCTTATTTCCACTCTTAAATATAATGACTTTTTAGAAAAACTAAACATAAACATTAACCGAGTTACTGATGGTTGTTTTAAAACAGTGTGATTCACTGAGGAAACCAGAATTGAAAGAAACACGTGTACCCCAATGTTCATTGCAGCACTGTTTATAATAGCCAGGATATGGAAGCAACCTAGATGTCCATCAGCAGATGAATGGATAAGAAAGCTATGGTACATATACACAATGGAGTATTACTCAGCCATTAAAAAGAATACATTTGAATCAGTTCTAATGAGGTGGATGAAATTGGAGCCTATTATACAGAGTGAAGTAAGCCAGAAAGAAAAACACCAATACAGTATACTAACGCATATATATGGAATTTAGAAAGATGGTAACAATAACCCTGTATATGAGACAGCAAAAGAGACACTGAAAAAAAAAAAAAAAAAACAACCAATGTGATTAAAATCAGAGCTAAAGAAATACAAATATTTAAGGACCGTTAGATGCTATACTCAATGTGCAATTAATATTTATTAAGTGCATCCTCAGTAAACATGTCAGGTGTTGTTCTATGTCCGAGGTTACAGCAGAGATCATGATGGACCAGGTCCTTGCCCTCATGGAGCTTCTAGTCCAACTAGATCAATCCATTCTCATTGACTGTGGTTTATTTTCTACCAGATGTAAATGATAATAGCAGCTGACTTGAGTCATAAAGTAACATCTCTTTAGTGTTTACTATGCACCAGGCACTGCACTGAGATGTTTCTGTCCACATTTCTCATTGAGTCCCCACAACCTTATGTGGTTGGCTCTGTTGCGATCCTGGTTTTATGGATAGATTCAGTTACCTATCCAAGGTCATACAGCTAGTTAGGACTGAACAGAACCCATCTGGTTCCAGATTCCATTCCCTAAACCATGGCGACGTATTTTCCTTAATTCATTCTGGACAATTTACATTTCTAGTTAATGACTTTGGTGCATTGGTCTGTTTGGGCATTAGAAGTCCTTATGGACAGATTTTCCTCTTCTGTCATCAGCAACCCTTTCACTCTGGGCCTCCATGGATGTCAGACACACTGATTTCAGGCTAAATTGGAGGAAGACTGTAAGGTTGACTGGAAAGTCCTTGCAGTTAGCACCAGATGCTCTGGAACCGTTCCTTGACGGTGCTGTGTTAGAGTCCTCCCAGCGCTATTCAGGGACATCACAATGGAACCTTGAAATTGACCATGGTAGGAGTGTTTGCAGTATGGAAAATGGCAATTGCTACAAGCCAAGTTTTGGTTGGTTTCTTTGTTTCCTGAAGAGATGATGTAACAGCACACCACAGGGAAGGACCCAGGAAAAAGGGGAAGATATGATGCTGTAGCTCATGGTAAATTCCTAGTAATTTCTCTGCATTCAACTGAAGTGCAGAGAACGCTAGAGAGAGAGTCTAGTGACCTGAGTTCTAGACCTGGTTTTTGCCTCTGAAGGATCCTGACTTGCGCTCTTTGTCCTCATTTGCATAGGGTGGCCTCTTGGGTGCTACCACAGTCATAGGATTAGGTATAAAAATACTTTCATAAAGAGCCTAGAGCTATAAAATTAAACTTTTAAAGGTTTTTCTCATAAATATAAGGCAGTTCCCATCAAATATATACAGTGGGCTAGGGCTGTAGATATACGTGCAAAACATATTGCTCTGTGAACCATGTGAGTATGGAGGACCTTCGTCTACTTCCTCTTTCTTTCTTCACCATTTCTGGAGCTAGACAAACAGAGTCAGAAAGCTACTTCTTCCCACCTCTGTCACCCTAGACAAGTTGCTTAGCATCTCTGTGCCTTAGTTTTCTTCTGTTTGAGATGAGGGTACTCAGTGGTGTCCACTCACAGGATGTATGAGGATTGAAAAGGATGCTGCGCATTGAATGCTGGGCACTGGCTTGACACAGAGGAAGTCCCAATACCTCCTCAGTGTTGCTGCCATCTTTCCCCTGCATTTTCTCTTTCTCTTGCAGGGAAGAGTGCTCTCTACCCACCTCCCAGCTGCCAGGGCCCCTGTATAGAGGGCCAGGGCTGAGACAGAGGGGCTGCCCTCACCTTCCTGGGAGCTGACCTTCCTAGGAGCTGGCCTCCCCTGCTGGAGCCTCCCAGCCCGTAGCAGCTCTGCAAACCTTGCTTTTCATTCCTTAAGCTCCCACCACTGAGAGTGAGGTGTGCTCCTGGAATCTCCTGTTCTCAGGTGTGGAGGCTCCAGCTGAAGGGGTGTGGCCTGGACTCTGGGTGGGTCAGCTGGGAGGACACCAAAGAGGCCACAGGGTTCTCCAGTCCAAGCATCCTTGATGCAGTCTATCTTCTGCCCAAGCGATTCAGAAATGCCCTTATGCACAGCCAGCTTCTGGTCCTTGCAGGAGGGGCTCATGGTCCTCTCCTTGTGTGGTGACCATCTGTGGGGTAGCTGCCCCCCTGCCTGCTGCCTCCCATGCTGCTGCTCCCTGGCCCTGGTGCCTGGAGACTCTGGTTCTCTGATGCCATGCTGCTCCCTACTCCAGGTGACGTCCCCACAGTCTATGAACACGTGAACAGGATGTTCTCTTTTTCTGTCCGTCCCCTGCCTCTGTCCCCTGATCGTGGGGGACAGATGGATCTACCAGTTTGGCTGCATGCCCTGCCCCTCCCATCCTTGCCCCTCATCCTCTGTCCTGCCTTCTCTCCAGACCACCCTGGCACCCACTTTCTACTCCTCCCCACCCTGGGTTTGCCTCCATTTCCTTTCTCAGTCTCCCATTCTTGTTTCTTACCATCCTGTTCCCCACTTACCAGGGTCTGGCCTTGTGATAGCTTCTGGGCTTTTGACTTGAGGCTTCTCCAGAGTAGGTTGAACCCACCAAGTCTGGAGCAGGGCAGTGATGAGGGGAACGGGGGTCCCCAGCAAAGTCAGGCCTCAAGGTCCCTCCCTGGTCCTGCTGCTCTCTGTGGTGATGTCATCATCTGTACCCAGCTTCTCCTCTTAGCAGGGGCATGGCTGCCAAAGCTGTGGTCTCACATTAGTGCCCCTGGAGGATGAAGGCTATCTGTATGTGGTCTAGTTAAAAAATCCTTAGAAGGATCCTGTTGTCCAGGCTCAGGACCTGGACTCAACTCTGGAGCCATCACCATGCTGAGCAGATAGGATTCTAGGATGGGCCAGGCATTGGCCCCCTGCCCACTCTTGTTCATGGTCGGATAGAAGTGTTGTCCAGAACAAAGCAGAAGCTATGCTAGTATGGAGGCATGCCTGTCCGGCAGGTGGACGTGGACTGCCCAACATTCCACAGCGTTAGGGCAGAGCCAATCCTGATGGGTTCAGAAGTGCAAGTTGCTTGAGCCTGGCCTGAAAATGAGCTGTCTGCCTGGCATGAGGGCTGAGGTCAGAGGGAGGACTTGGGGGGAGGAAAAAAATCAGAAAAGACTCACTGCAGCCCGTCCTTGTTCTGGGCCTCAGCAGATTTTTATTCATGGACGAATATGTTAAAAAAGAAAAGAGTGAAGTGAAGTGAAATGAAGCCGCTCAGTTGTGTCCGACTCTTTGCGACCCCATGGACTGTAGCCTACCAGGCTCCTCAGTCTATGGGATTTTTCAGGCAAGGGTACTGGAGTGGGGTGCCATTTCCTTCTCCAGGGGATCTTCCCAACCCAGGGATCGAACCCAGGTCTCCTGCATTGTTGGCAGATGCTTTACCCTCTGAGCCTGAATCCTCTTGAACTGACACATCCCCTGAACACCAGCATGAGAATTCTGGATTGCAAATGACAAAAACATATCTAAACCTAGTAAAAGCGAGAAAGGGAATGTGTTGACTTCCCTGCTGTGAAGGTCAGTGGTAGAGTGGGCTTCAGGCTTAACTAGATCCAGGGACCTGAAGAAGTCATCAGACTTGTCTTTTGGGCCCTACTCCTCTGATTCGCTCCTGCAGTCAGCTGGTTTCCTCTTCCAGGCAGTGGCAGCCTAGTCTTGGCAGCTCTGGGGTCCTAGTCTCACTATTTTCAATCCAAAGGAATGGAGAACATCTCTCTTTCAGAATTTACCTATGAAGAGCCAGGGAAGGACTCTGATTGGCCTGACATAGGCCTCATGCCTATCCCTGGGCCAATCTTTATAGGCAGAATAATAGGATAGAATGACTGGCCAGGCCTGGATCACACGTCTTTCCCAGAGGTCAGATATCTCACAGGTATCCAAGGGCAAGAAGCAGTGCAACCAGGACTCATGGGCCAGGGATGGGCCAGTCAAAAACTGAAGCTATGCCATCTTCTGGATCTACCTGGGATTTCTCATCTGCTTCTTTTTGCCCACCTCCTAATTCTCTTACTTCACTTTGAAGATCAGCATTTCCCCCACTTCTCCCAGCATGTCCATGGCTCATCATGGTTGCTCCAGCCCCAAACACTACCTGAATTCATATTTTCAAGGAAAAGAGAATCTGATTGGTTGCAGGGATAAGCATTCACTACTGGAATGATCATCTGTGGCAGACGGTAGGCTTATATGGTGCAGACATGCCTGCAAGGTTTTCCTCTTGAGCAGACCTAGTTGTAGCCGTGCCTTAGAGAAGAGGGCTATGGGTGAGTGGGCACTTCAGAACAAGACCTCATCCTGGTCCCAGGTGACCCAGAGAAGAGCAGAGCATGGCACCACCATTCTAGCCCTCAAGTAGCTTAAAGCCTAGTTGAGCAGACAAGATGCTCATCTGAGCCAGGGGTTATAGGAAGTCGAGGAGGGCACGGTCACTGTACGCCAGGTAAGCAGAACAAGCAGAAAGGTGGGGGGAACAGAGCTGGCCTTTCCAGGTGGGCAGAGAAGAAAGGACAAGCTTCTCTAGAGTGTGGAGCAGACGTTTCCCCAACAGATGCTCTCTTCTTCACACCTGAACTGACTCACTTGACTTAATATGCAAATGTATTTGAATTATTACAGGCCTTCTTGCCTCCACACCCAAATCCCTGCCAGACTCCTCATAACACCCTTGATCCTTGGCTGACTATAAAGTGACCCATCCTCTCTGTTGCTCACCGTCTCTGGATATGTGTGTGGAGGTTGTAGGGAGTTTTTCATGACTTTTTGGAAGGTCAAGAATGTCTTCTCTCCCCAAAAGCCAAAATGAAAACAAAAAAGCCCTCTAAGAATAAAAGGAGGAAAATAACTTTGCACCTGGAGAAGGTAAAGAGCCCTGCAGCAGAGACTTCGCCCATGTTCGGATGAAGAAATAGAGGTCTGGGAAAATTTGAGACTTGTCCATGTTCTCATGGTGGGACTGGGAACCTGACTTCTCATCATGCGCCCCTGCTGGCCAGTGGGGAGTGGGCCTGGCTAGGGGTAATCTGCGTGTGTGGGCTGAGGTGATGCCCCACCTTCGCACAGAGAGAGTAGGGGCTTGGCCCAGGAAATGTGACTCAAACCAAGTTCTGTTGGGAATCCTGGAGGGTCCAGAGAGTGGCTGAGAGGTTGGGCAGCTCTGTCAGGTGGCGGGGTGAAGGTTCATCCAATATGCTTTATCTGGGGAGATTTCACTTCCTGCCAGGGAAAAAGGAAGAGATCTTTGTGTTTCTCTGCTGGGTTTTTTTTTTTTTTTTTTTTTTAACTTTTCAGACAGATCAGAAATCAGATCCTGTCAGATAAGCCCAGTTGAAAGGAAAGAGGCAGAGGCCAGCACAAAGAGGTTTCCTGGCCAAAATCACACAGGAAGAACCCAGAGAGACCCTCCCCCTGCAAAGGAGGGAGCTCCGGCTTCATGTGGGCCTCACACCTCGCTTTCTCTAAGGATCTTGCTTTAGACTTTTAATATTTCCAAATGAGGTTTTATTTATAGTGATTATTTTATTATTGTTATTTGTATGTGGCTAAAAGCCACGGATTGTAAATATAAACTTGAAGATCTCACACTTCTCACCAGGATGTGGCATCTCTGCCTAATTTCAGGCAGGGGCGACCTAACCAAATGGAAGTAACTCAAACCTCACTTGACCTCTGAGAGGCCCAGAAGGCAGTCACCCGAGGGCAGAGGACTGTGAGGAAAAGGAGGGAGGGTGGAGAGGCTCCGAGAGAGTCTGGAAAAGAGGGGTGGGGGAGCCAGGAAGGAAAGAAAGAGGAAAACCAGAGGGAGGAAGAAGGGAGAGGGCCAGGGCGAGCCGGGGAGAGGGCAAGGTGACCGCGGGTATCAGTGAGGGGCCAATTGTCAAGGTTCTATCTGCGCGATGATTGATGGGAGCCTGGGTTTTTCTGTCAGCCTGTCACGGCGCAGGAATGTTTAATGTTCTCATTATTGGTTACGCTGTTGTGTATATTTCTCTGTCAGCACCGCGGACCCAGCTGAACTGGCAGAGCACTTCAAAGGCCTGCGGGTCATTCATCATCCCCATGACGCTCCGGCAAATGCTCAGCTTCAGCTCTGCGCCAGGGATTTGTTATGACTTGCGAGCCGGCTGACAGACAGGGCTGTGGCGGCCGTGGGAGGGGACAGAGGGGGGAGGCAGCCGCGCAGCCCTTTTTGTCACTCTGGGTCCATGGCAGCGCCCAGCGCCCGGGCTCTGCGGCTCCCGGGGCCATAGGTGCAGACCCGCACAACGCCCCCTCCCCTGGCGGTCACAGGAAGGGGGCCGAGGAGCACCCCGACTAGGGGCCCAGGTCCCGCCCCGCTCGCCTCCTGCTCTCCGGTCAAGTCCAGCCGGCGGCGCCCTCTCCCTTCAGTCCCACCCTTCTCTCCGCTGGCGGTGGGTCTCCAAAAGTTGTGCTGAAAACCCAGGGGTTGGGGGAAAAAAAGGGAAACTTGCAACCGTCCGGGGGCCCGGGGAGCGGCGGGTGGGGAGGGGTGAGGGGAGAGCTGAATATCGGAGCTTTGTTTCCTTTCCCAGGCCGTGACATGATTAATCGTTTTCTTCTGATCTAATTTTGGAACATGAAAAACAGCACATTTGTCTTGAAGAAAAATGATGTGCCGAACTGCGCAGATGGAAATTTCGAGCAATGAGAAAGATTAAAGTGAAACCCCACTCCTTAGACCTAATCATGAGTTGTAGATTATTCTGTCGGCCCAGCCAGATGGTAGCTCTGATTCCACAGCCCCTTCTTATATTAATGAATACTAGACTGTTATATTTGACTTAGGTAAGTGAAATGTCTATCAGAGCTAATGGACTGCCAGCCAGCATAACACATGTTGTACCGCTAAGGGTCCTTGCTGCATTTTTCATGTTTTATACTAATGTAGAACATTTTGTTTCCTACTGTTTTTCATCATTGTCACTGTTTGCTAAATATTTTCACATGGAAGTGGGGAGAGGGAGACAAAGTCAGGAGGAAAAAGAACCCCCTCCAAACTTGTGTCCAAAGCTAATTTCCTCCCGTTGGGCTTGGCTATAACTCTACAAGTAAAACAGTCACCCGGAGCAATGCGTACAGGAACTCAATAGTAACGTGATTAAGTTCCTAGTCAACAAGACTACACTCGACTGTATGTTAACAAACCTAATTATAGCCCCGTGGTGATAGATTGGGCCTGGGCCCTTGCTGCACATCTCTGAGGTCATGTCTCCAAGAGCAGCTTGACCCTCTTGTCCCAGGGAAGGGGACTGTCCCAGAGAGGAGTCCCAGGCTCAGCTTGGGAGAGGGGCTGTTCCCCCCAACCCCTTGGTCCAGCCCCTGAGGAAGGTGGGCAGATGCCAGGAAGCACTGCAGAGCAGGAGGTCAGAGGTCTGAGCATCTGGGCGGTAGGCTTTCATGATGGAGGCTGGGTGGGCGCTGGGAGCTATTGGCCCCATCCCCAACGTGAGCAGTATCAGAATGTCTGAGATGAGAGTGTAGTGATCCCAGATCGTTGGTTCCGTGCCGGCATGGGGACTTCCCCACTCTGGACCCAGTAGAGGGTGGCTCAGGCCCTTGCCCTTCTTCTAGATGCCTTGCTGGTACATTGGGAAGGCCCTGAAGAGCTTGTTTGTGAAGGACCTCAGCCTGGGGTAGGGGGTGGTGTTCTGGAGAAAATGAATCCCAGAGATGGACTCTGAAAGGTGTCTGGGTACAGATAAGATGGAGACAGTTGAAGGACATCTTCAAGGGGTGATGTGTTGAGAAAAAAAATGGAAAGAAATACTCAGATGGAGCAGAAACATGAAAATGCCTGGAGAGAGAGAGAAGGAAGAGAAGAATGCAGAGAGGCATAGACGCAAATATGCAAAGAAATGTACATACCAACCGAGTAGATGGCTCCTGAACTCAGAGGAACTCTTCTTGCTCCAGCCAACATGAGTTCTCTGAAAAGCAAGTCTGACCCCTGCTTAGAATTCTCTCTTGGCTGTGACTCCCACAGGAGTTATTTCAAGTGCCTTGTCTGGGAATTGATGACCCTTTTCCCTCTGCACCTAGCTTACCTCTCTCGCCTCTTCTCTCACCTGTCCTCAACTCTGAACCCCACTTTTGGGTATGAACCTTCATTTGAGCCTTCTCTAGGTCTGCAAGAATGCCAGACTTTTTCAGAGCAATTTGCTTTTGTTTGGGTTTATCTCTGTCTACCCCTCTTCCTTGCATTCTTTCTCTGGCAAACTCCTACTCATCCTTTAAGATCCAGTTCCCATGTGTTCTTGATTTTCCCCAGGAGGCAGAAACTCATTTAGGTTAGCTCTAGTAATGGGGATTAGTGTTAGAAGGTGGCAATAAGGACACAAAAATCTAGGGATCCAAGAACAGCTGTATAGCTGAGCCTCTCAACTTTTCTGATAACTGGCTCATCGATGACCTCTCCCATTTTTTAAACCTTTTTATTATGGTATAATACATGCACAGAAATGTGCACATATCATTAGAATATAGCTCGATGAACTTTCACAAACTGTAACCCACAAAGAGCTCAGAAAATAGAACATGCTGTACTCTAGTACCTACCCACTGCCTCCCACTGGTTCCCCTTCTTTGTTTAATTTTTAAGTGCAATTTTCACCCCAACTTTTGTCCACTGTTTACTCTGACATTTTGTGGGTTTTCACTGGGTATGGGGTTTTTTGAACAGCTTTATTGAGTTAAAATTTACATACCATAAAATCACCCATTATTAGTGAACAATGTAATGATTTTTAGTAAACTTTAATAATAGAATTGTGCAATTATGATCGCAATCCAGTTTTAGAACATTTCCATCATCCCCTCCCCAATCCATTCTCTTGGGCCATTTTCAGTCAATACTGGGTTCCAGCCCTAGTCCTAGGCAGATTTAGGTCCATGATTCATTTTAAAAAATATGTTACAAGTCTTTTGAGGCATTACTCACATGCCATACCTTTCATTCTTTAAAAAGGTAAAATTCAGTGGTTTTTACATATATTAACAAAGTTGTGTAAATATCATCACTGCCTAATATTCCAGAACATTTCACCACCTGAAAAACAAAAACAAAAACACACCCATTAGCAGCCACTCCCCAGTCCTCCTTCCGCCTGGTCTCTGGAAATCACTAATCTACATTTTGTCTCTCTGGATTTGCCTACTATAGACATTCAATATAAATGGAATCATATGATATGAGGCCTTTTGTGTCTGGTTTCTTCCACTCAGGAAAATGTTTTTAAAGATTCATCCATGTTCCAGCATGTATGAAAACTTCTTTCCTTTTTATGACCAAACAGTATTCCGCTTACATGGATTTGCACCGTTTTGTCTTTTCATTTCTCACTGATGGACATTTGGGCTATCTCCACTTTTTGGCAGTTATGAATAATGCTGCTATCAACATTTATGTACACGTTTTTGTGTGCACATATGTTTTCAGTTTTCTTGGATGTGTATTGTAAGTAGGATCGCTAGGTCATATGCTAACTCTGTGTTTAACTTTTTGACTGTGATTCATTTGAAGTTAATTTTTGTCTATGGTATGAGGTAAGAGTCTAAGTTCATTTGTTTTGCGTGTGGATATCCAGTTGTCCCAGCGTAACTTAAAAAAATCTTGAACTAGCCCTGAATTTTATCAAATGCTTTTTCTACATCTACTGAGTGAGGTATTGAAATTTCCAATTATTACTGTTAGATTGTCTGTTTCTCCTTGAAATTATTATATGAGGTTTGTCCTTTATTCTTTTAATATGATATACTGTATTAATCTTTAAATATTAAACCAACCTTACATTCCCATGATAAATACCACTTAGTAATGGTGTTTAATCCTTTTGATACATTGCTGAATTTGGTTTGCTAGTATTTTGTTAAGGATTCTATTGTCTCTGTTCATGAGGGATATTAATTTTCTTTTTTGTGATATCTTTAGCTTTGCTTTCTGGGTAAATCTAGCCTCATAGAATGAACTAGGAAGTAATATTCCCTCCTCCACTGTTTCCTGAATTTGTAAAAGACTGGTTTTATTTCTCCTTTAAATATTTAATATTTGATTACCAATAATTCCATCTGTGATTATGGTTTGTGTGTCTGCCCTCTGAGGCCTCTCGCAACACCTACCGTCTTACTTGGGTTTCTCTTACCTTGGACGTGGGGTGTCTCTTCACAGCTGCTCCAGCAAAGTGCAGCCACTGCTCCTTACCTTGGGGGAGGGGTATCTCCTTACAGCCTCCCTTCCTGACCTTGAACGTGGAGTAGCTCCTCTCGGCCCTCCTGCGCCTGCGCAGCCACCGCTCCTTGGACGTGGGGTTGTTCCTCTCGGCGCCACCCCTGACCTCGGGCCTGGGGTAGCTCCTCCTGGCCGGCTGCCGCCCCTGACTTTGGGTGAGGAGTAGCTCCTCTCGGCCACGCTTTTCCTATTTGGAACCAGTCTGCAGTTCCATGTCCAGTTCTAACTGTTGCTTCCTGACCTGCATATAGGTTTCTCAAGGGGCAGGTCAGGTAGTCTGGTATTCCCATCTCTTTCAGAATTTTCCACAGTTTATTGTGATCCACACAGTCAAAGGCTTTGGCATAGTCAATAAAGTGGAAATAGATGTTTTCTGGAACTCTCTTCCTTTTTCCATGATCCAGCGGATGTTGGCAATTCGATCTCTGGTTCTTCTGCCTTTTTTAAAACCAGCAGAGTACATCATGAGAAACGCTGGGCTGGAAGAAGCACAAGCTGGAATCAAGATTGCCGGGAGGAATATCAATAACCTCAGATATTCAGGTGACACCACCCTTATGGCAGAAAGTGAAGAGGAACTCAAAAGCCTCTTGATGAAAGTGAAAGAGGAGAGTGAAAAAGTTGGCTTAAAGCTCAACATTCGGAAAACTAAGATCGTGGCATCTGGTCCCATCACTTCATGGCAAATAGATGGGGAAACAGTGGAAACAGTGTCAGACTTTATTTTTGGGGGGCTCCAAAATCACTGCAGATGGTGACTGCTGCCATGAAATTAAAAGATGCTTACTCCTTGGAAGGAAAGTTATGAGACATTACTTTGCCAACAAAGGTCAGTCTAGTCAAGGCTATGCTTTTTCCAGCGGTCATGTATGGATGTGAGAGTTGGACTGTAAAGAAAGCTGAGTGCCGAAGAATTGATGCTTTTGAACTGTGGTGTTGGAGAAGACTCTTGAGAGTCCCTTGGACTGCAAGGAGATGCAACCAGTCCATTCTAAAGGAGATCAGTCCTGGGTGTTCTTTGGAAGGACTGATGCTAAAGCTGAAACTCCAGTACTTTGGCCACCTCATGCGAAGAGTTGACTCATTGGAAAAGACTCTGATGCTGGGAGGGATTGGGGGCAGGAGGAGAAGGGGACGACAGAGGATGAGATGGCTGGATGGTATCACTGACTCAATGGACGTGAGTCTGAGTGAACTCCAGGAGTTGGTGATGGACAGGGAGGCCTTGACGTGCTGCAATTCATGGGGTCGCAAAGAGTCGGACATGACTGAGCGACTGAACTGAACCGAATTCCATCTGGGTATAGACTTTTCTTTGTGGGAACATTTTTAATTACTCTCAGTTTCATTTTTCATCGTAACTTTATTCAGATTTTCAATTCTTTTTGAGTCAGTTTTGGTAATTTGTGTACTTCTAGAAATGTGTCCATTTTATCTTAATTGTCTAACCTAATGACGTAAAAGTTGTTTATGTTTTCTCTTATAAACTTTTAATTTTTATAGTATCAGTAAGTATATAACTTCTTTTTTCTTGATTTGAGTATTTTCTGTTTTCTCTCTCACCTTCTAGATAATTTGGCTAGGGGTTTGCCAATTTAGTTAACTTTTTCAAAGAACCAATTTTTGGCTTCATTGATTTTCTCTACTTTTCCTTTCACTGATTTTTTTCTCTGTTGCTGCTGCTAAGTCGCTTCAGTCGTGTCCGACTCTGTGCGACCCCATAGACTACAACCCACCAGGCTCCCCTGTCCCTGGGATTCTCAAGGCAATCACACTGGAGTGGGTTGCCATTTCCTTCTCCAATGCATGAAAGTGAAAAGTGAAAGTGAAGTCCCTCAGTTGTGTCCGACCCTCAGCGACCCCATGGACTGCAGCCTTCCAGGCTCCTCCGTCCATGCGTTTTTCCAGGCAAGAGTACTGGAGTGGGGTACCATTGCCTTCTCCGGATTTTTTTCTCTAAGGATGTTGTTTAATATACTTTTTTTTTTTTTTTTTGCATTTTTCCCTATTTCTTTCTGTTAGGTTTCTGATTTAGTCTTGTTCTGATTACAGAACATACTTTATATGATTGCAATCTTTTATAAGTTATAGAGAACTGTTTTGTGGCCATGCATATGGTTTATGCTGAAGAATATGCCATATCCTGTTGAAAAGAATGTTTATTCTGCAGTCTTTGGGTGGGGCTGTTATATAAAATGTCAATTGGGTCGAGTTGATTGATAGTTATTCAATTATTATATATCCTTTTATCTGGTTGTTCTATCAATTATTAAGAGTGAGATGTTGAAATCTCTGTTTATTATTATTGAAATATCTGTTTCTCCTTTCACTTCCATCAGTTTCTGATTTATGTATTTTGGAGCTCTCTTGTTAGGGGCACATACATTTATAATCATTACTTCTTCATATTAACTTATCATAATAAAATTTCCCCATTTTATCTCTAGTGATAGTTCTTGTCTTAAAGTCTATTTTGTCGGATATTAATATAACTACTCCTGCTCTTTTATGATTATTATTTTCCTGAAATATATTTTCCCATCTTTTAACTTTAACCTATTTATGTCTTTGAATCTGTGGTCTTGTTTACTGCACTTGGTTTGTCCTGGCTTTTTCCTTTTAAATCCAGTTTGATAATCTCTGCCTTTGAATGGGGTTCCTAATTCATTCCCTTTTAATGTAATAATTGATATGGCTGGATTTATACCTCTCATTTTTCTATTTGTTTCATATCTTTTTTGTTTTATTGTTCCTCCTTTACTGCCCTATTTTATGTTAAATAATTATATATTTAGTTAAAAAATATTTTAATTTCTATCTTGTTTTCTTACTGTATTACTTCAAGTTATTTTCTCAGTGGTTGCTCTAGAGATGATAGTATTCATTTTAACTTACTTCAGTCTATTTCAGAATATTACTGTCTTAATTCTGGTAAAATATAGAAACTTTTTCTAACACATCTTTTATTCTCCTGTTTGTGCTATGATTGTTATATGTATTATTACATCTGTGTGTTAATAAAGTAAACAGTACTGAGTTATTTATTGTTACAATCTTGTATTTTCTGAAAGAAATTAAGAAAAAATAGAAAATATATATACAGGGTTTTCTTATATATACTCATGCATTTATCATTTTTGGCAGTCTTTGTTTCTGTGGATTTATGTTATTAATTCGGGTCACCTTCTTTTATCCTGGTTAGTATTTCTTGCAGACAGACATGGTAGCAACAAATATTCTATACGTTTATCTAGAAATGCTTTTATTTTACCTTTATGGTTGCAGGATTATTTTAGCAGGATACAGAATTCTTGATTAAACAGTTTTCTTTTCTTCCAGTATTTTGCATATGTTGATCCACTGCTTTCTAACCTTCATTTTTTGTGATGAAAAATCAGCTGTTAAGTGTATTTTTATTCTTTTGTACATGATGAGTTGATTTTTGCCTGCTGCTTTCAAGCTTTTCTCTTTGTCTTAGGCTTTTAACAATTTGACTATGTGGATCCAACTTTGAACCTCTTGTATTGATCCTGGTTAGGATTTATTGAGCTTCTTGGATATGCAAATTAATATTTTAAATACATTTAGAAAGGTTTTGTCTATTATATCTTTACTTTTTATACCCCTTTCATTTTCTACTTTCTTTCTAAGATAACCTTTACAAATTTGTTGGCACCCTTAATATTGCCTCACATCTCTGCGTGTGTGCACAGGCTTTGTTGACCATTGACGTATGGGTATCTTTGGCCCTCTTTAGTCTCTGCTGTACATGCACAGTCTCTGGTCAACCCAGGATATATGAGAAGATTGTCAAGTCCCTTATGGCTATCTTAACTCCTGAAACTTCTTGATAAATTCCTGGCTAGCCCACTAGTCATTTGTTTGTCTGCACCAACCCTAAAACCTCAGCTTAATGAAGATGATGGGCCTCCCTGTTTGCTTGCTGCTGGGATTATCTCGTAAACTGACAATGCTATAAATAAAATGTGCCCCCTCTAGCATCTAGTGAAGCTACTGGTTGTCAGGTCACTGATAGAACTGAGGGAAGGGGAATGGGGTGTGAACAGCCCTAGACTCGTGGTATTCTTATGCATGGATTGATAGTTTTAATAAATAATTTTTTCTTAGTTGTTGTGTGCTTTTGGTTGAGTTCCAAAGTGTGAAACATTTTGGTTTGCTTGCTTTTTTGGCTTGGTTTGTTTTTTGTTTCTGCTGATTGATCTCCATTTAAATATTTCTGTTTTCTCTGTAACAAAAAAAGGAAATAAATGGTGTGCTGATTAGAAAACAAGTCATTACTAATGAGAAATGAAAAGTTATGTGTACACAGAAACCCTTGCATAAGTGTTTTATAGCACTTTATGTACAATAGGTAATAAGAGGACACAACTCAGATGTCCTTCAGTGGGAGAAGGATTCAACTGTGACACATCAATACCATGGAGCACCACTCAGTGATTAAAAGGAACAAGCTGTTGATAGAGCAACCTGGACGAAGCTTCAGAGAATTGAGCTAAGTGAAAAAAAAAGCCAAACCCTAAAGGCTCTATACTAAATGATTGCATCTATGTACTGCTCTTGAAATGAGAAAATTATAGAATGGAGAACAGATTAGAGATTACCAGGGGCTAAGGTGGGGGTAGGAGCTTGAAGGAAGTGGGTATGACTATGACAGTGTAGCATAAGGGATGGAAATGGTCTATATCCTGGCTGTATCTCTGTGAATATCCTGGTTATGGTACAGTTTTGCAAGATGTTACTATTTAGAGAAACTGGGTAAAGGGTATGCAGGATCACTCTGTATTACATAAAAATAAGGAGTTTAAAGAAAAACTGGCCTCTCTTAATCATCTGTATAGGTATATGTGTCAGCTGTGATACTTAGAGTAATTAAAAAATATTCTTTTAAAAATCTATATCTTCTTTGATATATGCTGTGAATTATTAAGGGAGGTATGTTAAAATAATCCATTATGATTGAGAAATGTCTGTTTCTTCTTTTAGGTCTGTCAATTTCAGTTTTACATATTTTGAGGCTTTGTTATTGCATGCATATACATTTAGAATTACTCAATCCTCTTGGTTGATTGTGCTTTTAATCACTGTGGATATCACTCTTAATATCTTGTGATGCTTTTTTCCTTTAAGTCTATTTTGTCTGATTTTAGCTTAGTGACACCATCTCTCTTTTTGTTAGTATTTGCATAGGATTCCCTCCTAGTCTTTTACTTAAAATTTTTTCTGTATCTTTATTTTTTTATGAACTCAGCTTAAAGTTTTCTTTATTAATGACATTAAAATTTTTGAAAATTAATCATGCTTGTTATAAAAATATTATAACATACTAATAGAATGAAGCTCAACAACTCAGAAATAACCATGAAAAATATCTGGATGAATTTCCTTCCAGAATTTTTTATACACATAATTTTACATGATTTATACTCATCAGTATTTTTAAAATTCATGTCGTAATAGTTATGAAAATATTTTCACTTTGGCAAGTATTCATCTGTAACATTTTAAGTTGCTGGAGAGTATTTTATAATATGGATATACTACAGCTTATGAGAAATATGTTATTAATAAAATATATCTTTATTTTTAAAGGATCTCTCTTATAAACAGGGGCTTCCCTGGTGGCTCCATGGTAAAGAATCTGCAATTCAGGAGTCGTGAGTTTGACCCCTGGGTCAAGAAGGTACCCTGGAGAAGGGAACAGCAACCCACTCCAGTTTTCTTGCCTGGGAAATTCCCTGGACAGAGGAGCCTCATGAGCTATAGTACATGAGATCACAAAAAAGTAGGACACGACTTAGCAACTAAACAACAACTCTGATGAACAACATCTGCAATTGTTTTATTTAACATAATATGAAAATTTTGCTTTTTAATTGGGCTATCTTGCTTAGTTATATTTATTTATTTATTTTTTGTGTATTGTTATTTTTTTAATAAATAGAAACCACACCACTTCATTTGTTACAGAGAAGAATGAGAGGCAATAATTCGAGGGCCCCAGGAAGCTTTTTCATCCATAAGATAACAGAAAGGATTATCACCTTCACCGCCCAAGCCATTTATTAACATTTTCTTTTGATCTCTGATCTCCCACCCACATCAGTGCGCCACTTCCAGAATGGAACCCTGCCTTCAAATCTTTTTTTTTTTTTTTTTTATTTTTAAACTTTACAATATTGTATTAGTTTTGCCAAATATCGAAATGAATCCGCCACAGGTATACCCGCGTTCCCCATCCTGAACCCTCCTCCCTCCTCCCTCCCCTCCCCTCCCTCTGGGTTGTCCCAGTGCACCAGCCCCAAGCATCCAGTACCGTGCATCAAACCTGGACTGGCGACTCGTTTCATACATGATATTATACATGTTTCAAATCTTCTACTAGTTGGAAGGCTGGTCTATCAGTTTGTCTTAGTAACGGAATGGAGGTCCCCAACTCAGCTGAGGAACCTGGACAAACCTTCTTTGATTTCAGCCTCATCCCAAGGCCCATAAATGTTTTCTTTAAAAAGCTGCAAGTGAATGAGGTAGAAAGGGCAGAGACATGAGATGGATACCAGCAGAAGGGCAAAGAGTATGGCTCCCACAGCACTGAGGGACAGCAGGCCTCCTAAGGCTGAGAATGCAAAGAGCAGTGTGACCCCCACATAGCTGCGGGGCGTACATGCCTTCAGTTTCTTCTGTAATATGGGCCACAGGGCAAAAATCTGGATGGCAGACATCGCCATGATGAAGGCATGGAGGGATCGGGGCAGGCGGGAGGCAAGGCAGACAGAAGCAAAGACGGCCACATTCAAGGACAGAGTGCAGGATGCAATGGCAGCATTGGTGCCGTAGTCAAAGAAGATGAGGTGACCTAACAGCATGAAGACTGCCATGGCATAGACGGTGTCAGTGCTGACAGACTCTGTCAGGGTCTTCAGCACTGGTGAAAAGCCATATGTGAAAGTAATGAAGACTTGGGCACCCTTCAAGTCAGCCCTCCGGGTCCGCTCACTCTTCTTCCGTCCTTCATCTCCATCAGTGAGATAAAACAAAACATAGCCAATCAGTGAAGAAGCCAGGCCGGTCCCAAAAAGCCACTGAGGGGCCAGAAGACCCTCATCCATATACCACCAGATAACCACAAAAACACAGACACTGCTCAGCTGCTGTATCACCACGCTGGACTCAAACACCACAGCCCAGTATTGGTATTTCTGGGCATAGATGTTTTTCCAGAGCTCTTCGAGGAACCTCCGATCCACGTAGTTATCAGGAAAGGGCTGTAGCTCATACAAGACCTAATGCCACCTGGCCTCTTTGGTGTTAGCTACAGGCTGGGCACACACTATCCTTTCGCTCAAACTCAGGCGACTTCAATCTCCCTTGCAGAAGTCCATATTGTTCTTGTTCTTTGTAAAGTTGAAGTAAGACTTCTCTGGAAAGTCCACGCTGAGTTGTGCTTGATATTGTACTGACCTTCCCTTGCTTTCAAAGGCAGCAACCCAGGCCAGGCCTACAGTAGATGAGTTTGTTCTCTGAGGCAGGACAATGCAGCTAAGTTCCTGCCCGCGAGTTCCTAGGGGTGTGCGGCCGGGGAAGGGCGGCCGCCTGCTGCTTAGTTATAGTTAATGTAACTATAAGTGTATTAGGGTTTACATCTATCATTTTATTTATTCAGTATTTATCCCACGAATTCTGTATTTCTTTTTTCTCTCATTTCTTGCCTTCCTTTAGATTAAACAAATATTTTTATTATTCCATTTCTTCCCTCTACTATTTGAAAATTCTTTTATTATTATTTTTAATAGTTTCCTTAGAGCACTGTACATACGTCTTTGATTTATTAAAGTTGAATATAAAATAAAAGTTGAATATAAAGTAGTACTTTTAGCACTTTCCATATCATGCAAAAGCTTTAGAATGCTTTAATTCTATTTTCCACCTCCAACTTTTATGCTTTTATTTTCATATGTTTCAATTGTACATATATTTTACACCTTACATGATACTATCATTTTTCTGTAGAAACAATATTCATTTTTTCATTTCTTACAGTTTGCCTTTCACTTGGGGTTCTCTCCATATCTTGATTTTTTAAAAACGTTTACATATAGTAAGCTTTATTTTTTGTGTGTACTGTTTTATGGATTTTGTCCATAAAATTCACAGAGTCATTTGGTGACTCTCAGAATGGCACAGGGCCACCACCAAAAACTCTTGGTATAGAGCAGTTAATCACCCTTAAATTCCCCTGTGGTCAACTCTGTTCCCAACTCCAACCCCTGAAGATATATGTAGCCTTCCAGGTCTGACTTCTTTCCTAGGACTATACATTTAAGATTCATACATGGTATCGTGTGAATCAATAAATTGTTTCTTTTTACTGCTGAGTAGTATTCTATTGTATAGGTGTCCTGTACTTTGTTTATCCATTTGCTAGCTGAAAGATATCTGGGTTGTGTCCAGTTTGGGATAATTATGAATAAAACTTGTATAAACATTCATTTATCATAAGCATACATTTTTATTTCTCTTGGATAAATACCTAGGAGTAGGATTGCTGGGTCATACGGTATGTGTATGTTTAATTTTTTAAGAAACTGCCAAATTTTCAAATTTGGCTGCCAAATTATTCAAACAAGTCAGTCAGTCTTTTTAGTTTTAGCCTGTCTAAAAGGTATGTAGTGTATCTCATGGTGGTTTTAATTTGGTTATCCCTAGTGACTAGTTCGGAGAAGGCAATGGCAAGCCACTCCAGTACTCTTGCCTAGAAAATCCCATGGATGGAGGAGCCTGGTAGGCTGCAGTCCGTGGGGTCGCTACTAGTCGGACACGACTGAACGACTTCACTTTCACTTTCCCCTTTCATGCATTGGAGAAGGAAATGGCAACCCACTCCAGTGTTCTTGCCTGAAGAATCCCAGGGACGGGGGAGCCTGGTGGGCTGCCGTCTATGGGGCCGCACAGAGGCGGACACGACTGAATCGACTTAGCAGCAGCAGCAGCAGCAGTGACTAGTTATGCTGAACATCTATTAATGTGCTTGTTAGCCACCCATATATCTTCTTTGGTGAAGTGTGTATTTGGGACTTCTGACAAGTTAGCTATTAGGTTGCTTGTTTTTTCTTTTTATTGTTGGGTTTTTAAGAGTTATTCATATATTCTGTATACAACTCTTTGTCAGAAATATAATTTGCAAATATTTATTTTGAGCCTATGGCTTGCTTTTGAATTCTCTTAACAGTGTATTTTGGAAAGCAAGAGTTTTTTGTGTTGTTTTTTTTTAATTGGAGGATAATTGCTTTACAATATTGTGTTGGCTTCTGCCATACAACAGTGTGAATCAGCCATAAGTACACATAAGTCCCTTCCCTCCTGAACCTCTCCCTCACTCCCCCACCCCATCTCACCCCTCTGGGTTGTCACAAACCACCAGGTTGAGCTCCCTGTGCCCATACAACAGCTTCCCAGTGGCTATCTATTTTACATATGGTAGTGTAAATATGTCAGTGCTAGTCTCTTAATTCATCCCACCCTCTCCTTCCCCTACTGTATCCAAAGTCTGTTCTTTATGTTTCTGCCTCTGTTGCTGCCCTGCAAATAGGTTTATCAGTACCATTTTTCTAGATTCCATATATATGTTAATATACAAAATTTGTTTTTCTCTTTCTGACATATTTCACTCTGTATAACAGGCTCTAGGTTCATCTAATTGTGTCCAACTCTTTGTGACCCCATGGACTATAGCCCATCAGGTTCCTCTGTCCGTGGGGTTTCTCCAGGCAAGAGTACCGGAGTGGGTTGCCATGCCCTCCTCCAGGGGATCTTCCCACCCAGGGATTGCACCCAGGTCTCCTGCATTGCAGGTGGATTCTTTTATCATCTGAGCCACCAGGGAAACCCCATGCAACACGCACAGGTTCTTCTACCTCACTCAGTTCAGTTCAGTCGCTCAGTCATGTCCGACTCTTTGCGACCCCATGAATCGCAGCATGCCAGACCTCCCTGTCCATCACCAACTCCCGGAGTTCACTGAGACTCACGTCCATCGAGTCAGTGATGCCATCCAGCCATCTCATCCTCTGTCGTCCCCTTCTCCTCCTGCCCCAAATCCCTCCCAGCATCAGAGTCTTTTCCAATCAGTCAACTCTTCACTTCAGGTGGCCAAAGTACTGGAGTTTCAGCTTTAGCATCAGTCTTTCCAAAGAAATCCCAGGGCTGATCTCCCTCAGAATGGACTGGTTGGATCTCCTTACGGTCCAAGGGACTCTCAAGAGTCTTCTCCAACACCACAGTTCAAAAGCATCAATTCTTTGGCGCTCAGCTTTCTTCACAGTCCAACTCTCACATCCATACATGACCACTGGAAAAACCATAGCCTTGACTAGACGGACCTTTGTGGGCAAAGTAATGTCTCTGCTTTTCAATATTCTATCTAGGTTGGTCATAATTTTTCTTCCAAGGAGTAAGCGTCTTTTAATTTCATGGCTGCAGTCACCATCTGCAGTGATTTTGGAGCCTCCCAAAAATAAAGTCTGACACTGTTTCCACTGTTTCCCCATCTATTTGCCATGAAGTGATGGGACCAGATAGCATGGTCTTAGTTTTCTGAATGTTTTAAGTTTAATGGTTTAATGTTTTCTGAGTTTTAAGCCAACTTTTTCACTCTCCTCTTTCACTTTCATCGAAAGGCTTTTTAGTTCCTCTTCACTTTCTGCCATAAGGGTGGTGTCATCTGCACAGATATCTAAGGTTATTGATATTTCTCCCAGCAATCTTGATTCCAGCTTGTGTTTCTTCTAGCCAAGTGTTTCTCATGATGTACTCTGCATAGAAGTTAAATAAGCAGGGTGACAATATACCTCACTAGAACTGACTCAAATATGTTCCTTTTTATGGCTTAATCATATACCATTGTGTATATGTACCACAGCTTCTTTATCCATTTATCTGCCTATGGACATCTGTGTTGCTTCCATATCCTAGCTTTGTAAATAGTGGTGCTATGAACTCTGGGGCTTCCCTGATGGCTCAGACAGTAAAGAATCTGCCTTCAATGCAGGAGACCCAGGTTTGATCCCTTGGTTGGGAAGATTGCCTGGAGAAGGAAATGGCAATCCACTGTAGTAGTCTTGCGTGGAGAACTCCGTGGACAGAGGAGCCTTGTGGGTTACAGTCCATGGGGTCGCAGAGAGTCGGACACAACTGACTGCTAACACATTCATGATCACTGGGGTACATTTGTAGTTTTCAGTTATGGTTTTCTCAAGGTATATGCCCAGTAGCAGGATTTCTGGGTCATATGGTAGTTTTAATCCTAGTTTAAAATTTTTTAATTTATTTTTAATTGAAGGATAATTGCTTTACAGTATTGTGTTGGTTTCTGCCAAATATCAACATGAATCATCCATAGGTATAAATATGTCCCCTCCCTCTTGAACCTCCCTTCCTATCCCATCCCTCTAGGTTGTTCCAGAGCCCCAACTTGAGTACCCTGAGTCGTACAGCAAATTCTCTATTTTACATATGATTATTGTATGTTTCCATGTTACCGTCTCCATATGTCCCACCCTCTCGTTCCTCCCCACCGCCCCCATGTCTGTAAGTCTGTTCTCTATGTCTGTGTCTCCATTACTGCCCTGCAAATAATTTCATCAGTACCATCTTTCTAGACTCCATATATAGGTGTTAGTATACAATATTTGTTGTTCTCTTTCTGACTTAGTTCAGTCTGTATAACAGGCTCCAGGTTCATCTACCTCACTAGAACTGACTCAAATGCATTCCTTTTAATGACTGAGTAATATACCATTGTATATATGTACTTCTTTATACATTCATCTGCTGATGAACATCTAGGTTACTTCCATGTCCTAGCTGTTGTAAATAGTGCTGCTATTAACATTGGGGTGCACTCGTCTTTTTCAGTTATGGTTTGCTCAGGGTACATGCCAAGCAGTAGAATTGCTGGGTCATATGGTAGTTTTCAGAGAAGGCAATGGTACCCCACTCCAGTACTTTTGCCTAGAAAATCCCATGGATGGAGGAGCCTGGTGGGCTGCAGTCCATGGGGTCGCTAGAGTCAGACATGACTGAGCGACTTCACTTTCACTTTTCACTTTCATGCATTGGAGAAGGAAATGGCAACCCACTCTGGTGTTCTTGCCTGGAGAATCCCAGGGACGGGGGAGCCTGGTGGGCTACCGTCTATGGGGTCGCACAGAGTCGGACACGACTGAAGCGACTTAGCAGCAGTAGCAGCATGATAGTTTTATTCCTAGTTTTTTAAGGACTCTAAATACTATTCTTCATAGTGGCTCTACCAATTTACATTCCTACCAACAGTGCAACAGAGTTTCCTTTTCTCCGCACCCTCTCCAGCATTTATTGTCTGTAGATATTTTGATGATGGCCATTCTGACTGGTGTGAGATGATATCTCATTGTAGTTTTGATTTACATTTCTCTAATAATGAGCGATGATGGGTATCTTTTCATGTATTTGTTGGGCATTTGTGTCTCTTCTTTGGAGAAATGTCTGTTTAAGTCCTCCTTTCACTTTTTAATTGGGTATGTTGTTTTTCTAGTTTTGAGCTGCACAAGTTGCTTGTATATTTTGGAGATTAATCATTTGTCAGTTGTTTCATTGGCAATTATTTTCTCCCATTCTGAGGCTGTCTTTTCATCTTTTTACAGTTTCCTTTGCTGTGCCAAAGCAAATCAAGTTTAATTAGGTCCCACTTGTTTATTTTTATTTTAATTTCCATTACTTTTGGAGGTGGGTCAGAGAAGATATTTCTGTGATTTATGTTAAAGAGTGTTTTGCCTATATTTTTCTCTGAGAGTTTTATAGTTTCTGGCTTTACATTTAGGTCTTTAATCCATTTTGAGTTTATTTTCACGTATGGTGTTAGGAAGTGTTCTAATTTTATTCTGTCCAATTTTCCTAGCACTACTTATTGAAAGGGCTGTCTTTTCTCCATTGTATATTCTTGCCTCTTTTGTCAAAGATAAGAAGCCCATAGGTATGTGGGTTTTTCTCTGGGTTTTCTGTCTTGTTCTATTGATCTGTGTTGCTGTTTTTGTGCCGTTACTGTACTGTCTGATTACTGTAGCTTTGTAGTGTAGTCTGAGTCAGGAATGTTGATTTCTCCAGCTCCATTTTTCTTTCTCAAGATCGTGCAAAGCAAGAGCTTATTTATTTATTTTATTTATTTTTTATTTCTTTTTTTTGTGGATCATGCTTTTGTGGATTGTGCTTCTAGCGCCTAATGTAGGATTATGCAGATTTTCTCATGTATTTCTAGATATGAGAAGTTCTGTAGTTTCATGTTATACATTTAGGTTTATGACCCGTTTTGAGTTAATTAAAAAAAATTTTATTTTATTGAGATATAATTTGCATACCATAAAATTCACCCTTTGGAAATGTACAATTCAGTGGTTTATAGTGTATTCACAAGGTTATGCAACCATCACCACTATCTAATTCCAGAGCATTTCATCATCTTAAAAAGGAAACCCCAGTAGTCACTGCCAAAGGCCCTCCCCCAGCCTTCGGCAGCTACTAATCTACTTTTCGCCTGTATAGATTCTTTCACTTAGCCTGTTGTTCTCAAGTTTCATCCATTTTGTAGCAAGTATTGGTATGTCATTCCTTTTTATTGCTGAATAATGTTGCATTGTATGAATACATAGATTTATTTATCCATCATTCAGCAAATATTTGGATTGTTTTTGGCTATTATGAATAATGTTGCCATGAATATTCATATAGAAATTTTTATGTAAGCACATACTTTCAATTATCTTGCATATATACTTAAGAGTGTTTGAGTTAATTTTTATATAAGGTGTGAGGCATGAGTTGAGGTTCTTTCTTTTTTTTTTTTTTTCATAAGGACATATAGTTATTCCAGCACCACTTTTGGAGATAACTATACTTTCTCCGGGCTTCCTCCATTAAATTGCCTTTGACCTTTGTCAAAAATCAGTTGAATCTGTCTTTAGATTGTTTTGTTCTATTGATCTATATGTCTGTCTCTTTGCTAATATCACATTGTCTTGATTACTATAGCTTCATTGTTTACGCTAAAGCCTTAGACTGTGTGGATCACAACAAACTGTGGAATATTCTTAAAGAGTTGGTAATATCAGACCACCTTACCTGCCTCCTGAGAAACCTGAAGCAACAGTTAGAACTGGACATGGAACAATAGACTGATTCAAAATTGGGAAAGGGGTACATCAAGGCTGTATGTTGTCACCCTGCTTATTTAACTTATATGTAGAGCACATCATGTGAAATGCCAGCCTGGATGAAGCACAAGCTGTAATCAAAACTGTGGGGAGAAATATTAATAACCTCAGATATGCAGATGACACCATCCTTATGGCAGAAAGCGAAGAAAAACTAAAGAACCTACTGATGAAAATGAAAGAGGAGAGTTTAAAAGCTGGCTTAAAACTCAGCATTCAAAAAACAGAGATTATGGCACCTGGTCCCATCACGTCATGGAAAATAGATGGGGAAACAATGGAAAGAGTGAGAGACTTTATTTTCTTGGGCTCCAAAATCACTGCAGACGGTGACTGCAGCCATGAAATTAAAAGACATTTGCTTCTTGGAAGAAAATCAGTGACAAACCTAGACAGCACATTAAAAAGCAGAGACATTACTTTACAAACAAAGGTCCATCTAGTCACAGCTATAGTTTTTCCAGTAGTCATATATGGATGCCAGAGCTGGACAGCAAAAAAGGCTGAGTGCCAAAGAATTGATGCCTTCAAACTGTGGTGCTGGAGAAAACTCTTGAGAGTCCCTTGAACTCTAAGGGGATCAAATCAGTCAATTAAAGGAAATCAACTCTGGATATTCATTGGGAGGACTGGTGCTGAATTTGAAGCTCTAATACTTTGGTCACCTGAAGTGAACAGCTGACTCGTTGGAAAAGACCCTGATGCTGGGAAAGATTGAGGGCAAGAGAAGAAGGGGGCAACAGAGGATGAGATGGTTGGATGGCATCACTGACTTGATGGGCATGAGTTTGAGCAAACTGAGGGAAATGCTAAAGGACAGGGAAGCCTGGCATGCTGCAGTGCATGGGGTCACAAAGAATTGGACATGACTTAGCGACTGAACAACAACATTGCTTTTTTTTAAAGCTTTGCAATTAGGTAGTTTTATACCTTCAACATTGTTCTTCCTTTTCAAAATTGTTTTGGTCATTCTAAAGCCTTTGCCATATATATTTCAGAATCAACTGGTCAGTCATGATTCAAAAGAGTATACAGAGATTTTGATTGGGATTTCATTGAATCTATAGGTCAATGGAAGGTATTGTTATCTTATTAATTTGATTCTTCTAATCCATAAATACAGATTATCTTTTTATTTATCTAGGTCTTTGCTTTCTTTCATCAATATTTTGCAGTTTTCAACACAGAGATCCTGCACATATTTGTTAGATTTATAACAGTCTTTCATTTTGGGGGTGGTATTTAAATGGTTGAATTGTGGTGCTGGAGAAGACTCTTGAGAGTCCCTTGGAATCAAGGAGATCAAACCAGTCAACCCTAAAGAAAATAAACCCTGAATATCATTGGAAATGAAATGGGAATCTGAGTTCTTGTTTGCAGAGCCGAACAATGAACTTCACGAACACACAGACACTCATGGTAGTAAGTGAATAGGATTTATTGAAGAGAAGGAAGGTATAAAGCTCTCAGCATAGGCACTGAGAGAAGATAAAGAGTTCCCCAAAGGCAGGACTTACAGTAGTTTATATCCTTACCAGTATTCTGTACATTTTTGGTTGGCTCCTGTCCTTAAACTATGTCATTTCTAACTAATCCGTTTAAAGGTCAAAATGTTTAACTTAACATCTTTATGGCTTCTCTTGCTCCTTGGATTAAGTCATCACCCTTTTTCATGACCCCTGGCCATTTTACAATGGACCAGATGTATGAGCTAAAGATTAATGATAACCGTTTTTTTCCTTTTGGGCATATGAAATAGAAGTTAATTACTACCCTTCCCTGGATAATATCAGACCAAGGACACATTCCAGAAATTTGGGACAAAGGGTATAGCGTTAGGTTAATGGAGCGAGATGTTTATTGAAAACAACACCGAGGTCTCACAGTCCTACACTGACTGCCTAGCAATTTCTACCTCAGAAAGATGGATGTTGAAGCTGATGCTCCAGTACTTCGGCCACCTGATGCAAAGAGCTGACTCATTGGAAAAGACCCTGATGCTGGGAAAGAATGAGGGCAGGAGGAGCAGGGGGTGACAGAAGATGAGATGGTTGGATGGCATCACCAACTTAGTGGACAAGAGTTTGAGCAAACCCTGGGAGATAGTAATGGACAGGGATGCTTGGTGTGCTAGAGTCCATGGCGTCACAAAGAATTGGACATGACGGAGTGACTGAACAACAACAGCCTTCTTTATGGTCCAGCTCTCACATCCATACATGACTACTGGAAAATCATAACTTTGACTATATGGACCTTTGTCAGCAAAGTAACGTCTCTGCTTTTTAATATGCTGTCTAAACTTGTCATAGCTTTTCTTCTAAGTAGCAAGCATCTTTTAATTTCGTAGCTGCAGTCACTGTCTGCAGTGATTTTGGAGCCCAAGAAAATAAAATCTGTCACTGTTTACACTTTTTCCCCATCTGTCTTCCATGAAGTGATGGGATAGGATGCCGTGATCTTAGTTTTTGAATGTTGAGTTTTAAGCCAGCTTTTTCACTCTCCTCTTTCACCTTCATCAAGAGGCTCTTTAGTTCCTCTTCACTTTCTGCCATTAGAGTGTTGTCATCTGCGTATCTGAGGTTATTGATATTTCTCCCTGCAATCTTGATTCCAGTTTGCGATTCGTCCAGTCCAGCATTTCACATGATGTACTCTGTGTTGACGTTAAATAAGCAGGGTGACAATATACAGCCTTGTTGTACTCCCATCCCAGTTTTGACCCAGTCCATGGTTCCGTGTCCAGCTCTAACTGTTGTTTCTTGACCCGCATACAGGTTTCTCAGGAGACAGGTCAGGTGATCTGGCACTCTCATCTCTTTAAGAATATTCTACAGTTTGTTGTGCTTCACACAGTCAAAGGCTTTAGTGTAGTCAATGAAACAGATCTTTTTCTGGGATTCCCTTGCTTTCTCTATGACCCAACAGATGTTGGCAATTTGACCTTTGGTTCCTCTGCCTTTTCTAAATCCATCTTGTGCATCTGGAAGTTCTTGGTTCATGTACTGCTAAAGCTTAGCTTGAAGGATTTTGAGCATAACCTTACTAGCATGTGAAATGAGTACAACTGTGCATTAATTTGAACATTCTTTGGCATTGCCCTTCTTTGGGACTGGAATGAATCCCAAAGACCTTTTCCTTTCCTGTGGCCACTGCTGAGTTTTCCAAATTTGCTGACATATTGAATGCAGCACCTTATTTAATAGTATGATCTTTTAGGATTTTAAATAACTCAGCTGGAATCCCATCAGCTCCACTAACTCTGTTCGCAGTAATGCTTCCTAAGGCCCACTTGTGGGTTGAACTAGTTTAAATCTGGTTTTCAGCTTTTCTGATGGCTTATCTCTTTATGTAATCTAGAAGTAAGGTTAGCTCTTACTTTTTGGCTATAACTTGTTACATGTCCCAACTGAAAGCTGGAGATGTTTTCTAAGTTAGCCATTTTTGGCATCCCAGAATTCATTTTTTAAATTAGTCCAAGGAGACTGCCGAATATCTACTCAGCTTCTGGGACCCTCACATTTGTCTACAAATTTGCAGATGCTTGCAGGGGAAAATGTTCCCAAATATTCAGGTTCACACATTTGTCTTCGTTTATCTTTGCTATCTCGGACTCTCAAGTCTTTAGTGCCCTGGTAATTTTTCTTTTTGTTCAAACTTGCTTTCCTAGTTGCTTTTGGTGAAGAGGTTGGTCTGAATAAGCTAATCCACCATATCCAGAAGCAAAACAAAGATCATGGATTTTGGAGCCAGACCTCCGGGATTCAAATCTCAGTTCTTTAGTTGACTTGTCCTCTGATCATGAACAAGGTGTTAACGTTTTTTAAGCCTCACTTTTCTCATTACTTAAAATGGTGATAGTAACAGTAGCTCCCTTCTAGGGTTATTGTGATGATTTAACAAGTATACATAAAGTAGTTTGTATACACATAAGTGTACTTTCCTACTCACCTTCTTGTTCTGGCCTCCACTGTTCTTATAGAGAAGCCAGTTATTGTTATTATTACTACTTTGAAGGTAATATTTCTTTTTCCCTCTGTTTTTTAAGGTTTTTCTTTGCCTTTGTATTTTGGTAGCTTTACTCTTATATGCTGGTGTGAGTATGGTTTTATTTATTTATTTATCCTGTCTGAGCTTCTTAGCATTTCTTATATCATATATACTTTTAAAATATGTAGTATATGTCTAAGAAAAGAGCCTGGAATCCAAAAGCTGCTCTATTGTTATTCACTTATTATTTTTACTTGACATGGTCTTCTTTCCAATCAGTGTTGTTTCCCACTGTGCTATGTGATTTACAAATCTTTAATAGGCTCCACTGGCTAGTAGATGAAGTCCAAACTCATCTTTGTTTAAGTCTTTATTGAATTTGTTACAATATTGTTTCTGTTTTATGTTTTGATTTTTTTGACCATGAGTCACGTGGGATCTTAGCTCCCCGACCAGGGATTAAACCCACACTTTCTGTATTGGAAGGTGAAATCTTAAACCACTAGATCACCAGGGAAGCCCCAACCTGTGATATATTTAAAACTCTGAGGCCCAAATCAAACCAGGCCAACTGTATCAGAATTTTTGAGGTGGGATACAGATATTAATCAGTATTTTTGAAAGAGCCCTGGGTGATTCCAATGTTCAGCCAATGCTGGGGGCTTTTCACACCTTAGCTTTCCTTCCTTTGAGCAACTTTTGAGGGCCTGGAGAAGTACCTGGAACGTGATATGTTCTAGGGAGAGAGAGGAAACGGATGCAAAAAATAGAGGGAAATAATTCATGGTGGCACCATGGTGATATGCCTGTGGGAACTCTCCACTCTTTGGAGTGTATGCTCCATTTTGTGGTTTGGTTTTGGGAGGGGGCAATGTTGGTGACCCCCCTTTTATCTCTGTATCGATCCTTCTCTCAGTTCATGCTCACCTTTCCCTCCTGAATTTGCCTCCCTCCTTTATTCAAAGAGTTGTTGAAATATCTCCAAAAGAAGATTTCTGGGTTTATTTGAAGGAGGTTGCATCTCACACATACTAAAAAAAAATTTTCAAGGTGGGACTGTCTGAGGAGGGAGATAGGGTTAAGGATGGGAGCTTGGGATGGCCAGAGGCACCGTGTGACTTGGCAGCAAGTGAGAGGAGCATTGGAGAAGAGATGGGAGAGCCTCTGGAAAACTTATTGGAACATAAATTGTCACCCGGGATAACCTCTGAATGTTTAGGGAGCTGCTTAGTGTGTGCCACTGATGGTAGAGTTTTAGGCACTGACTTTGGTGGGCAGATATTTTTTCAAGAGATAAAGGGAGAAGTCCTATTCTGTGGGCATCTGCCAGCAGTGAGGCAAGCCCTTTGTGCCACATCTGCTGATGGCTTCAGGGAAGGGAAGTCCTGGGTGGAAAGGAGGAGACTGGGGGAGAGGGGATGGCGTGGTAGGGAGTGATTTTAAACATTTTGGTGCTACTTAAGCTATGATGACATAGCGTGCAGGTCTTCATGAGAAGACCTTAACCAACTGTGTTTCTCCTGAGCCAATGGAATAGCAGTTTGTGAGGTGCTGAGATTCAGAATGCTTTCTTGGGCTACCTCTCTGCTTAGAGCAAGAAGAAGTGACATGAGATTTAGAATAATAATAATTGCATATAATGCAGGGAAAGGTCTTTCAGCTGTACTGATGGGAGTATAAATTGTTCAGTTTTTCTTGAGGCGTGTGGGCAGCATGAATCAAAAGCCTTAAAAATGTTCCTACAATTTGACCCATCAATTCCACTCCTAGGAATATGGTTCTAAAGAAATAGTTGACAAGCGCACACAGATCTGTGTATATTGTCATTCATTTATAAGCTTATTTACGATAGTAGTGGACTTCCCTGGTGGCTCAGACAGTAAAGAATCTGCTTGCAATGCAGGAGTCTCAGGATATACACAGTTTGAACTCAACTAGGTTACCTGAGTTATAATGAATCGAGTGTAGTGATTTTTAACTACAGTCTTAAAGTAATATATCTTATTAAGTATAGATTTGTGTGTTTGTGAATCTGTGCTGGAGCTTCCCTGGTGGCTCAGGTGGTAAAGAATCTGTCTGTAATGAAGGAGACCCAGGTTCAATCCCTGGGTCAAGAAGATCCCCTGGAGAAGGGAAGGGCTACCCAGCCTAGTACTCTTGCCTAGAGAACTCCATGGACAGAAGCAGGCTACAGTCCATGCGGTGGCAAAGAGTCAGACACGACTAAGTGGCTAACACTTTATAGTAGTAAACTGAAAATAGCCAAAATTTCCAGCAATTAGGCATTAAATAATTAAATAATAACTGGGGACATGGAATACTATACAACTAGGAAAACAGATATTACTGCTCCTCTGTATTTATTGAAATGGAAAACTGTTTATGATAATCAAGCAAGAAAAGCAGATCCCAGAACTACACTCACCATGAGCTTGTTTCATTTATTTTGTTTTTTTTTCCTTTCAGACCATTATTTTATTAAGGATGACTTCATGCTAAGACTGTATCACATGGGGAGCTCAATTTTACACTGACTACTGCCACAAAGTAGTTTATTACTACCAATAATAGGCTGCGGTCCATGGGGTCGCGAAGAGTCAGACACGACTGAGTGACTTCACTTTCACTTTTCACTTTCATGCACTGGAGAAGGAAATGGCAACCCACTCCAGTGTTCTTGCCTGGAGAATCCCAGGGACGGCAGAGCTTGGTGGGCTTCCGTCTATGGGGTTGCACAGAGTCGGACACGACTGAAGTGACTTAGCAGCAGCAGTGTATAAATTACTTTGCATAGTATTTGACATATAGTAGGTTGTATAGAGGTAGAAAAAGTAAATATCATTTTCAGAAAGTCTTTTTAATTGTTAGAGACTTTAACTCTTTGGAATGGTTTAGTTCTTTAGTTGAATAGTAAGTAGGATACAAAATTTGAAGTTTGGTGGCAAAAAATCATGTAGTTGGTATAGCCTCAATTTTGAAAAGCACGGAACATGTGCCTGTAAGGAAAGTCTGCAAAGACATGTTTATCTTATTAATGGTGTTTGAGTAATGTTGCATTATAAGTGATTTTTATGTCTCCCCCTTTTTTGCTTTAATATGCCTAACTTCCTTGATAGAACAAACTGTATTTATTACTCTTTCTCTTCACTCAAAGTCCTAAAAAAGAAAAAAAAACCCAGACTTTAATTACTGATATAAAGTAAAACAATAACTTGTTGGTTGGCTGAGAATTGCTAGAAATTAATAAATAGTTTGGAAATTATTTAGTAAATTCTAATTACTTAGCAAAAGTAATTAAAATATTTATAAGCGAACACCCATAAAACACCGCCAAGCAAATACATTACTCAATAAATGGTTTAATTAGTATTTCATTACCAGAAATTAATCTCAGTAACCAAACATTACTACAAATTACATGTAGGGTGGACAACTTATTTTACTGCTATTAATGATTTCAATTATGAAGTTTGTGCAAGTCTAATTCCTTCCCGCTTCTCCCGCCCTCCTCCCACACCCACCTGGGTGAGTTCCCACACACTGGGCCTGAGTTAGGGTGCTTGGGACTGGTCTGACATCTTCCACATTGTTGAAAATCCCGGGTTAACAGTTTCCCTCAGCTTATTTCCCAGCTGTCTTGCAGAAATACTTGCCCTGGGTGCCTCTTAATCAGCTGGAATCAGACTCCAGGAGCTGGTGGGCTTCTTACCACAGATATACTCTCCTCCAGAGTCTTCTAAATCACTTGGCAGCAAGGCCCAATTCCCTCCCCAGGACTGTGCCAAGGCCCTCCAGCACTGGTTTGCACTCCTGGTTCAGCTCTCAGGCTGGGCTGGGCTGCTGCTAAGTCATGCCAGGAGCATCTTCGTGCAGTTGAGAAAAAAATGAGTCCTTTCCACCAGACGCAGTCACACATGAAGGTGGATTTTTGCCCAAACATGTTTCTTTCTCACGTTCCCATGGAACAGACTCTGAGACTTGAGATTTGCATGCAGGCATCTTCCTGGGGAGTGGTCTCAGGAACAGTCCCTGAGTGAGTGGCGAGGGAAGTAGGATTGGGTCGTAAGGAATACAGCCCCACTGGAAACTCCTGGATTGAGGCAAGGAAGGGGGCAGGCCTTTGTTATTTCAAATGAGCAGACAGCAGAGCAGATGTCACTCTGGGGAATGACATGCCTCTCTTTGGCTGAGGACAAATCCTGGAGAGGGGCTCAGTTGCCAACCATTACTGGGCAACACTCTTGGCAGCTGGAGGAGTGAGTGCCTAGGCTCTGAAGGAGGAATATGAGCAGCACACGTTGCAGAGAGACCTAGTTTGATCCCTGGGTTGGGAAGATCCCCTGGAGAAGGGAAAGGCTACCCACTCCAGTATTCAGGCTTGGAGAATTTCATGAACTGTATCGCAAAGAGTTGGACACGACCGAGCAACTTTCATATTCACATTCACATACCAGCATCCACTCCAGCCCCCTTGTGTCATGGACAGCCTGAGCAACCACACGTGAAGGTCCTCATGGGAGGGGCCTGAGGCCATGAGTAGAATGAGCTTGAGTTGTCGCATTGTCTTATTTGGGTTGGGAGGAGTCTGACTTCTGGAGTTAGGATCCCCACTTAGGTACCAGCTGAGACTTACGCCGAGACCACAAGCTCCGCGAGGGCAGGTCTGTATTTCATCGTATCTCCAGAACTTAGCACAGTTCATGGCTCAGTAAATATTTGCTGATTGAATCTATAGTAGTAAAGACAGTCACCCCAATGCATTAATATCCAAATGCATTAATGTCCTGTATTACACTTGATGATGGGAGATACATAAAATCTGATCCTGGAGGGGTCAGGGGAAGAAATGAACTTGAGTTGAGACTCAAAGAATGGGTAAGAGTGAGCCAGACAGAGTAGGGTGGGAGTAGGGTGCTTCCCAAGCCTCTGAAGATAGGGGTTTGCCTTGGCCACCTCTTGAAGGATGTCTCCACCTGGGGAAACAGAAGGGACTTGAGAAATCACACTCACTGACTTTCTCTTGTTATCTGTTGGTGAAATGTATCCTTTGTTCTTATCACAGCCTTATCTGGTAGAAGACTCACATGTCAGAGAGCTTTTCCACTGTGGTTTGGCTGGGCAATGGCGGCATGAAGGTAGCCTACAGGTGCTTTCTGAAGTGAAAGGTACAGGCCAGGATCAGGATCACACCCAGAGGTGGGGACGCAGATCCCCTGGGGCTCCCCTTCCGGGCATCAGGCACGAGGACATCACGTGTTGTGGAGGAGCTGAGACTGGAAGAGCTGGGCTGCACTGTATCTAATCTCTTCCTCCCTCCGTGTACTCATCTCCCTCCTGCCTCTGGCTTTGTTCTGCTCCGGGCCTGTTTCCAGATTCCTCGCTGCCCCAGGAGCGCATTCTGCTCATTTCACCTCCACTCCTGTGCATGTGTCCTCCCCTTTCTCCAGGACCGCTCCACTCAGAAAACCTATCCAAAGCCCCTCCATGGAGCCCTGACCCATGACTCCAGGTCATAGTGAACTCACCCTTTCTGCCTTTCTACAGCCCTCAGTTGTGGATTCTTTAGAACGGAGGCTGGTTTAGAAATCCTCGGCCTGGTACCATACCTGGTCGAGAGCAAGGAGGTGGGGAAAAGCTGGAGGTGAGCAGGAGACCTGAAGGAAGACCCAGTGTTGCCTGGTCGGCACTGGGCAGTGTGAGCAGTGGCTGGATATCTGCTGGCCTCCCACCCAGGTGTGCCATGAGGGGTACCGTGGGCCTGGCTTCTGCTGTTGATAGTGGTGGCAACAAGGAAGGGAGGGAGGAAGATGGAAAGTTCCTGTTTATCATGTCTGGGACTTTGCCTGCCTTGTCCTTAATCAGTCTACAGCTAATTAGCCGCCTCCCCCACCCCACTCCCTGCCCCGCCGCCGCAGAGCTGAACACCATTAATCACCAAGGAGAAGGCTGAAGTCAGCAGGCCTCCTGCTCAGGAGAATCCCGGCTCCTTGGGTGGGCCCTTCTTGCCTGGGGCATTGAGAGGACCGTGGGATGCAGGAGCTCCTTTGGTAGGAATTTGGGGCTTTTGAGAAGGTGCCGTGGAGCCCTGTGCCACCTAGAACGACCGTAGGGGGAAGATGCGGCATCTTCCTCTTTGCTGCGACATTCCAGTTTTGCTTGTGGTGACAGTGTCTTAGCCCCAGACAAATGGCTCACTTTCCCAGACTCCCTTGTAGCCAGGAAAGGCATGGGACACAACTCAGATCAATGGGGCGTTGAGCTGAAACCTGTGGGCTCTTAGGAAGGCTTTTCCTTTCTTGCTGCTGGTGCTGCCCTTCTTGCCCTTTCTCCTTTTTGCCTTGAATGCAGACTTAAGGGCTGGAGCTGCAGCAGCCATCAGCCTCTATGAGGGAAGGATCAAGAGAAGTGTTTTGACACCACCATGAGCTGATAACCAGTGCCAGTAACTTGCCTACCTCCAGATTTCTGTCAGATGAAAATAATCTCAGTTTAGTCCACTATTGGTTGATATTCTGTCACCTGTAGCTGAATCCACTTCTAATACAGAGGGGAACTCTGGATGGTGCAGGCTTAACTACAGAGATACCCATGGTACCCAGAGTAATCCAGATGTTCCTGGACTCACTAGCCAGTGTTCATGAGGGAGGTTATAGTCCTCACAGGCCATCTGCTCTGCCCTCTCTCCTATCCTTCAGCCTTTAAAGTCTCATTTTCCAATGGTTTTTAGACACCCATGTTATTAAGAAAGTATCTGGGTGTGACACTGATGCACCAGTCATGTTAAACTCTGTATAGTGGAGTGCCTGGGAAGACAAAACTAGATTTTCTGGCAAATGAGTAGTGCTCTTTGCTTGTTATGCAGTGCTTTGTAAAGTAGGCAAGCACATTGCTCTGGGAAAAGGCTGAAGAAAGGAATTATGTGATTCTGAGAAGGTTTTGCTGAGCTGATCACAGAGGCAGGATATTTGCATTTGGGAGGACTAAGGTTGAGACCCTGACTGACCTTTCCCTTTTGAGGTTTAAGATTACTGGAGCCTTTCTGATGAACGGAATTGGGCCTCTCTGAGATCCTTTGGCAAGAAAGGATGGAAGGGGTCCCACAGGAGAACCTCGGGATCAGGAAATGGAAAATCTGGATAGGTGAACCAAGCTAATAGCAGGCTTAGGTGCTTGTTAGGGAGGCTGGTACCCACCCAGCAGTTGACAAGGCAGAGACTCCCAGGCATTCTGGTTGAGGTCGTGCAGTGGGAGCAGTGGATGCACTTAAGAGTGTGAGATAAAAGAGCTGTAGCCTGAAGTTCAAATGTGGAGCCCTGCTGTATCCAGGGCTGGGTCAGGACTGAGCTGTGGATGTGGAGATGGCGAACTGCGCGGGACCAGTTTTCAACAGCGACCCCTTGTGGCAGCAGGCCGGGCAGACTGTTCTGTTCCATCTAAGCCCGGCTTTCAGACATTGGACACATCCTGGTGCACGGAGTACATGGCTCCAGTTCCTGGGCAGCTTGTGGAAGGTAAGGGGAGAAGGACCCTAAGGGCAGAGGGGTAGTATATCACAGTGGTTAGGAGGGTGGACTCTGGAGTCAGACTGTTGGGTTCAAGTTCCTGCTCTGCTACTTCCCTGGCCTGACCTCATGGGTTGCAGACCTGTACGATCTCACAGGGGCCTTCCTTAAACAGGCCCCGTGCTGGGCTTAATGCTTGCTATCTTGACTGTCTTAATAAATTAAAAAAAATCTATGAACCATATTTTAGTTTTTGGCTTCTTTTTCAAAACTGAGGTATAGTTGATTTACAATGTTGTGTTAGTTTCAAATGTATAGCAAAGGGATTCAGTTACATGTATATATATATATATATATATATATATAGGAGAAGGCAATGGCACCCCACTCCAGTATTCTTGCCTGGAGAATCCCATGGACGGAGGAGCCTGGTAGGCTGCAATCCATGGGGTCGCTAAGAGTTGGACACGACTGAGTTACATCACTTTCACTTTTCACTTTCATGCATTGGAGAAGGAAATGGCAACCCACTCCAGTGTTCTTGCCTGGAGAATCCTAGGGACGGGGGAGCCTGGTGGGCTGCCGTCTATGGGGTCGGACAGAGTCGGGCACGACTGAAGTGACTTAGCAGCAGCATATACATATATATATATTTGTTGTTGTTTAATTGCTAAGTTGTTTCTGACTCTTTGGGATCTCGTGGACTGTCACCTGCTGGGTCCATCTTTCCATAGGATTTCCCAGGCAAGAATACTGGAGTGAGTTGCTATTTCCTATATATATACATTCTTTTTTAGGTTCTTTTCTCTTGTAAATTATTACAAATATTGATTATAGTTTCTTGTGCTATACAGTAGGTCCTATTGCTTATCTATTTTATATATAGTGCTGTGTATATGTTAATCCCAAACTCCCCCCTACTTTGGTAATGTAAGTTTTTTTCCTGTGTCTCTGAGTCTATTTCTGTTTTGTAAATAAGTTCATTTGTATCATTTTTTAAAGATTCCACATATCATATGATATTTGTCTTTATCTGGTCTACTTCCCTTAGTATGATAATGTATGCTGCTGCTGCTGCTGCTAAGTTGCTTCAGTCGTGTCCGACTCTGTGCAACCCCATAGACAGCAGCCCACCAGGCTCCGCCGTCCCTGGGATTCTCCAGGCAAGAACACTGGAGTGGGTTGCCATTGCCTTCTCCGATGATAATGTATAGGTCCATCCATATTGTGCATTGTTTCATTCTTTTTTTTTATATTGAATAATTTTTGAACAAGTACTCTCTTCCATTTTCATTTTGCACTTGGCCCTGCTAATTATGCAGTCAGTCCTTCTTGGCAAATGTATTCTCTGTGCCACAATTTCCCCATCTATAAGATGGATTAAGAGAAAACAGCAATGACTCTGCCTATCAGAGAGTTGTTGTAAGATTAAATAAGTTATATACATAAAGTAGTTAGAATCTGGCATGTAGTGAGCTCCATGTAAGTGTTAGCCGTTGTTCTTGTTTCTGTTAATTTAGGGCGATGAAGACTCCAGCAATTAATCTGCAAAGCACAGAGACATGACTACATTTGCATCTCCAGCTAGTGAAGCAGATCATGTCAAGCACATGGGGAACAATGCAAGGAGAGGAAAATGTGACCCCTGGACTCGCTTCTCACACAAGATGAGATGCCTCATTAAGCCCACATCCTTCTGGGCCCACAGGGCTGACAAGAGAGGGGAACACGGGGCCTGAGAAGTGTGGAGTCAAGGCCACCTTCCTGCGACAGGGGCTGGCAGCAGAAGTGGGCATGGCCCAGAGGGGCAGGCTGGGGCACCTCCGGAAGCAGCCTGCCCCCTCCCCGCAGGGTCAGGCTGTCATTGGACTCACGTCCTTCCTCTCAAGGAAGAATGGCCCCGCCCCAGCCTTCCCTCCAGCCTGGACCCATCTTGCATTTACAGACCCAGAGCAGAGGATAGGATGCTGGGAAGGATGCTCTATTAGGATGATGATTCTAAATAAACTGTATCTATTGGCACATTACCTACTCACAAAAAGAGGAGAAATCGTAGGTGCCCAGCCCAGTGAATCCTCTAAATGTGAACTCACTCAGTTCAAGAAATAGGACATTCACAGAAGTCAGGAAGCTCCCAGCCATGCTCCCCAACTAGTCCCTGCCTCCTTCCCCAGTCAGCCACTAGCCAGAATATCATTTTCTAAAACCACTAGATTTCACTTTTCCAAATTGTTTACTTTGGAAAATGTAAAATCTACATTCCAAAGTAAGTTGGAGTAATAGAATAGGATCACCCATATACTCATCTAGATACACCAATTGTTAACATTTTGCTACATATTCTCCACTTTCTCTTTCTGTCTTCCTTTCTGTGTCTTGTTTTTTCTCCCCCATCTCTACACGTAAGATTTTCTGAACCATTTGAGAGTTATTTGCAGATAGCACAACGTATTTCAGTATACATCCTGAGAATGAGATCATTTACATGGTGCAATTATCACAATAAAGAAATTTAACATTGCTGCTGCTGCTAAGTCACTTCAGTTGTGTTCGACTGTGTGTGACCCCATAGACGGCAGCCCACCAGGCTCCCCCGTCCCTGGGATTCTCCAGGCAAGAACACTGGAGTGGGCTGCCATTTCCTTCTCCAGTACATGAAAGTGAAAAGTGAAAGTGAAGTTGCTCAGTCATGTCCGACTGTAGCGACCCCATGGACTGGAGCCTACCAGGCTCCTCCGTCAATGGGATTTGCCAGGCAAGAGTACTGGAGTGGGGTGCCATTGCCTTATCCTATAATATCATTATATAGTATACAGTTGATTTTCATATCTTCCAATTATCCCAGTGATATTATACACACACATGTGTGTGTATATAACCCAAGCATGGATCAGAATTTGCATTTAGTTGTATGTCTCTTTCATCTTCTTTCATCTAAAACAGATTCTCTCTCTGTTTTCATGACACTGACATTTTTGGAGAATATAGGCAAGTTTTCTAGAATATTTCTGAGTTCAGATTATCAGATTGTTTCCTCATAATTTAGTTTAAACATTCTTGGCAAGAATGCTATAGGAATTTTATTATATATAGATATATATTCTTTATAATTAATTTAATGAATGATAGTAGCTTCAACTTATCAAGTGCCCATCATGTGATTTGGGGATTATGATGTCCATTTTACAGACCAGATGACTGAGGCAAAGATTGGCTTAAGTAGTTTTCCCAAGGTCACATGGTCAGAAAGAGGAAGTACCAGGATTGGGTTTGTCTGACCCCACGGCCCATGCTCATAGCCAGTTCAACCCACTGTTGGTGATGACTAATCTCACCTGAAGCAGGCCTGAGACTGCACCCTGGAGGGCAAGGATGTGTTATGTTTTCTGATGAATTCCAAGCTTAGTCAGGGCCAAATCCAGAGTGAGGTTCCATGATTGTTTATTGAGTGAATGGATGAATGATTGTTTAATGGACAAAGATTAGCCTGGAGTCCATGGACCATTGGTATCAAAATCATGCAGAAAGTTTGTCAAATACACATCCATGGCCACCACTGTCAACCCATGGAACCTGAAGCTCTGTTGGTGGGACCTGAGAATCTAATGATAGTTTTCCTCAATATCCTGATTGAGTGAAAAAAGCATGTTTCAGAACAGAGTGTGCTGCATAATTCTGTATGTCTTTTTCTCTGTGGTTTAAGCTTGTGCATGAGTGCTCAGTCATGTCCAACTCTTTGTAACCCCGTGGATTTTAGCCCGCCCGGCTCCTCCATCCCTAAGATTTTCCAGGCAAGAATACCAGAGTGGGTTGCCATTTCCTCCTCTAGGGGATTTTCCCAACCCAGGAATCAAACTCTTGTCTCTTGAATCTCCTGCATTGGCGGGTGGATTCTTTACCACTGGCTCCCAAGGTTATGTGGTTAGATATAGAGTTACAGTTTCGAGAAGGATGTGAGAACTGTTAACAGTATTTACCTCTGAGGAGTAGGGCTGGGGCTCTGGAGAAGGAGAGGAAGACTTGACCTTCTCCTGATGCACTGTTAGAAATGACACAAGTGATTACTTCATACATTCTTTTTGTAAAAAATTAAGCCTTACAGATAAGTAGATTAATTAACTTATCACCCAAACTGAACATCTTTGAGAGTGAAAGGAAGTGCTGTTATAAGTTAAACCAGCAACAGAGGAAACAGAGGTCATTCTGGGCAAACCTGGGCAAGCGGTCCCCCTGTGCAGGCCAGCATCCCCTTAGATCACCTACCCTCCTGGTTACAGCCACCCTCTTAATCCGTGATAACCACTGTTTACCAGCCTGATGTGTATTTTACAGACCCTTTAGAATGGTATGTAGCCACTGAAGGCACCTTGTTTGAGACTTCTCTTTTAATGCAAGTGATATCACAGTAAATATATCAACATGTGAGTTGTTTTTTCTCACTCAACAATATATGTCTTGGAGATTTGGCCATGTCAAGCCCATATGGGGGGTCTGCTTCATTCCTTTTAACTTTGCCGTGTGTTCCATACATGGACTTTTTTCCATTCTCTGGTGGCTGGATATTTGAGTTCTTTCCAGCCCCTTAGAATGACTAACCACACTGATGATTATGCCGAGTGCGATACTGTCCAGACAGCGGAACCACCTCATGTCCATCAGAGGTCAGTCTAACGTTAAAATAGTCTCAGGAGATGACATTTTTGAGGAATAACTGGACTTATGAGCAAGGTTCCTCACCAGGCTTGAGGCTCCTCCACATGCCCTCTTCAGGGAAGGTAGGGGTTTAAGAGATGGGACTGCCCCCAGCTTGACCCTCAGAGACTCTCCCAGTGGCCTTGGCCTCTCCAGGCCGTTCCTGCAGTTGAGGTCCACCAGAAGCTCCTGTCCCCAGGCCTGGCTCCTCCAGTCCCGCTGCTCTTCCTCTTCTCCCCTTGCCGCTCCTGCTCACCAGGTTCTTGCACTCATCTGGGGTGACGCTGGCTGTGGTGGAAAGAGACAGAGTGTTTGATTCCCAGTTCTACCTCTGATGGGCTATGTGACCTTGAGTGAATCCCTTTCCCTTTCTCGGTCTTCGGTTCTTAATTTGTGGGATGGGGAAAATGGTGCCCACCTCCTGGGCTTGTGAGCTCTTATGTGGGATAACACAATAGGTCACACGTGTGCCCCGTGACTACCATGAGAGTGCTCCATAAGTGGTCACTTCAGTCCCCTTCCCCTGTCTCCCCGTTTGTATGGATTAGTGTCCACACAAACGGAAAAGCTGGTGGGTGCTCCTGAGGATAGAGGTTGTGTCATCTCTCGCTTTGGCACCATCCCCACCCCTTCAAGTCCTGGCACAAGTTCAGGACACATTTGGGGGTCCCAGGAGGGAGGGAGTGATATAAGGAGGCTGTATTTATTCACAGTCCTGAGAGGCTAGAGTGAGAATGACAGGGAGACAATCCCTGCTCTTGGACAGATCCTTCGCTCATGGGAGTTTTTAATCTGATGGGGCAATGGTTCCTAATTCTAGGATCTCCTGTTTGGTGGAAGAGACCGTTTCTGCCTCTTGAGGATTTTTACTCCCCTGTTGGGAGGGGAAGTGGTCAGTATACCCTGAAGTACCTCGCCTGTTGATGGAGACATGTTATCAATTCCCAGGGAAGTTTCCAGACTGATTGAGGAGACATACATCTGGGGTGTCTCCCTAACTTCCACTGACGATTTCCATTTTGTGTGAACTTTCCTTCCAGCATCCGTTCCTTAATATATACATGTGTGCTGGCTGCTCTGTCTGTAGGACTGTGAGTTTCATGAGGGCAGAATTGATGTCTCATCTTTGGGATTTCTGGTCCCAGCCTGTTGTTGGGCATCCTAAGGAGTGCTTGAAGACTGGCCACATTCTCAGGGGCTCCCAAGAGTCAGCATTCTCAAGCTACTCAAGGGCAGACGAATCAATCAAGAGAATGAGTGAGGCCTCAGAGGGGACAGCAAGGGGTGGCCTGGGGTCTGCCCTCACGGCCTCTCTCTGCTCCCTTCTGGAAGCCACCGTAGCTGCGTCTATGGCATCTCACAGGAGCGCCCCCGCAGTCTCTCCCCTCACGGGAGCTGGGTGCTGAGGTGGGCCCCTCCGTCTGCGTAGGAGAGGAGACACATCAGACCCAGGGCTGACGGGCATTTATGAATTAATGAAAGAGAAAATAGGCACATTATACATACAGATTTGTCCTTAATGAGGGGAAAAGGCATTGTTTACTGACGTTCGGTTCTAATTATCCACACACAGGGCCAGCTTTTCTCCAGCAGCACCATGTGCCCCCATTCTCCTGTCTTCCATCATGTTCCTTTAGCCTCGTCAGTGTCCACCTGGGCACCCAGTCATCCCTCGAAGCATCAGCTCCCTGTGCTGCCCGAGTAGCCAGCTCCTGGGTGAGTCTGCAGGACCTTTGACCCTGAGACTCCCAGCTTGTATCGTCTCCTCTGCTCAGCGGGCAGGCAGATATGAGGACAGTGTTGCTAAGGCTGTCAGGGCAGCACCCTTGGAGAACTCAGGAATGGCTGCTTTTCTGGGGGAAGGGGCTGCATGGTAGCAGGCAGGACCCAACGGCGAGGACAGATGGAGGCTGGCGGCTACAAGCTGGGGACTCCCCAGGAGGCAAGGGCTCGGGAACACTACCCAGCAGTCCCATCCTTTGTGGGTTCTCTGAAACTATCAAGAGGGAAGGGGGCCCCACTGGGAAAGGTGAATAGCAGCGTCCGTCACGCCTCCCTGAAGCCATGGCTGAGGCGACACCTGTCCATTTTCTACTTTAGCAGCAGCACAGATGAGGTCACTCTGGGATAAACAGATAACTCCTTGCTGCCCCATGAGCTCCTCTTTCCTCCCCAGGTCCCAGCCCGCTACCTGCTGCTTGTCCTCCGTGCGAAAACAAACTTGCAACTGAGATGGGAGTTGCGACATGTGTGACTATTGCCAAGGTGAGGTCACGGATGTCCCTGCCCAGCTGAGGACATCAGTGAGGAGAGGGGAAGCTGAAGGAGTGATGCACTGGAAGGCGTGGGGGAGGTGGCTCAGTCAACCCCAAGCCCTTATCATCAGGGGCACGCTTGATCTGTCTTCTGGAGCCTAGGCTGGGAGGGGATGTGGTTTTCCCTTGAACTTTCTGGGTGGGTTACAGGTAGGAGTTCTAACTTGTTGATGCTCAGAGTGCCTTCACCACTCTGGCAGTAGGGTGTGGGGAAGGGGAAAGTTGGGGAGGTGAGAGAGGTCCAGGAAAGTGTGGCTCAAGTTTACACACAGGCCGTTACACTGAAGGCAAAAACATTATCTCCATGACCCCTGAACAGGAGCACATGCAGTGACCCCACAGCACAATTCTGAGGGCTTGACAGAAGGGAGGACTCAGTGGCTGATTCAATAGGCAGCTGAACAACTTCTGTTTGAAAGTACATTTGAAAATTTAGATAAAATGGACAAAGTCCTAGCAAAACACAAATGACCAAAGCTGACGATGTTGCTGTGTGTCGTGTGTGAGTTGCTCAGTTGTGTCTGACTCTTTGCAACCCCCATGGACTGTAGCCCACCAGGCTCCTCTGTCCATGGGATTCTCCAGGCAAGAATACTGGGGTGGGTTGCCATTTCCTCCTCCAGGGGGATCGAACCCAGGTCTCCTGCATTGCAAGCAGATTCTTTACCATCTGAGCCACCAGGGAAGCCCCAAACTGACAATAGAAGGCCTAAATCATCCTATAACTATGAAAGAATATGAACCCTTTAAAAAAATTGAAGTATAGTTGATTTACAGTATTACACTGTGTTAGTTTCTGGTGCATAGCAAAATGATTCAGTCTCACACACACACACACACACACACACACACATTCTTTTTCATATGCTTTTCCATTATGCTTTATCACAGGATATGGAGTATAGTTCCCTGAGCTCTACAATCGGGCCTTGGTGTTGACCTGTTTAATCTATAGTGGTGTGTATCTGTTAATCCCAAACTCCTATTTTCTCCCTCCCTCACCCCCTTTCCCCTTTGGTAACCATATGTTTGTTTTCTGTCTGTGCATCTGTTTCATAAATAGATTCATTCATGTCATATTCTAGATTCTGTATATAAGTGACATCCTATGGTATTTGTCTTTCTATTTTTGGCTTACTTCACTTAGTATGATAATCTCTAGGCTTGCTCATGTTGTTGCGAATGTTATTATTTCATTCTTCTTTATGGCTAAATAATATTCCATGATACATACACATATACCATGTCTTTTTTATCCATTCTCCTTTGTTGCACCTTTGGTTGCTTTCATGTCTCGGGTGTTGTAAACGGTGCTGCTCCGAGCTCGGGGTGCATGTATCTTTCTGAATGACAGCTTTCGCCAAACAGATGCCCAGGAGTGGAAATGCGGATCATGTTGCAGCTCTATCTTGAGTGTTTTCAGGAACCCCACACTTTTCGACAGTGCTGCACCGATTTACATTCCCACCACAGTGTAGGAGAGTTCCCTTTTCTCCACCCTTTCCAGTATCTGATATTTATAGATTTCTTAAATTCTGACTGGTGTGAGGCAGTACCTTGTTGTAGTTTTGAGTTGCATTTCTCTAATAATTAGTGATACTGAGCATCTTTTCATGTGCCTGTTGGCCATTTGTGTGTCTTCTTTGGAGAAATGTCTGTTTAGGTCTCCTGCCCTTATTTTGGTTGTTTTCTTTTTGTTGTTGTTGTTATTGACTTGTATGAGCTGTTTATATATTTTGGAAATTAAACCCTTGTCAGTGCCTCATTTGCAAATATTTGCTCCCAGTCTGTAGTTGTCTTTTTGTGTGTCTTTGTGTGTGTTTCCTTATTGTGCAAAGGCTTATACATTTGATTAGGTCCCATTTGTTTGTTTTTGCTTTTATTTATATTGCTTTGGGAGATTAACCTAAGAAAAGATGAGTATGTTTTATGTCAGAGAATGTTTTGCCTGTGTTTTCTTCTAGGTGTTTTATGATATTACATCTTGTCTGTAAGCCATTTGAGTTTATTTTTTTGTACAGTGTGAGCGTGTGTTCTAATTTCATGGACCTATATGCAGCTGTCCAACTTTCCCAACACCATATGCTGAAGAGACTGTCTTTTTTCCATTGTATATTCTTGCCTCCTTTGTTGAAGATAAATTGACCGTAGGTGTTTGTTTATTTGGGGGCCTCTGTATTCTGTTCCACTGATCCGTGTGTTTGTTTTTGTGCCAGTACCATGCTGAGTTTTTTGTTTAGTTTTTCTAAAAAAAATATTTATCTGTTTTGGCCATGCTTTGTGGCTTCTGGGATCTTAGTTCCCTGAACAGGCATTGAACCCCAGGCCATGGCAGTGAAAGCACTGAGTCTTAACCACTGGGCCACCAGGGAATTACCTACCACACTCTTTTGGTTACTGTAGGTTTGTAGTATTATCTGAAGCTGAGAGGGTTATGCCTCCAGCTTTGTTCTTTTCCCTCAGGATTGCTTTGATAATTCTGGGTCTTTCATGGTTCCATATAAATTTTAGGATTATTTATTATTATTCATCCTAGTCCAATGAAAAATGTCATGGCTAATTTGATAGGGGTCACAATAAATCTGCAAATTGCTTTGGGTGGTGTGGTCATTTTAACAGTAATAATTCTTCCAATCCAAGAGGATGGAATATCTTTTCATTTCTTTGAATCATATTCAGTTTTCACTGTTGAGTATTTTATTGGCTGTGGGTTTGTCATAAATAGCATTTATTATGTTGAGAGATGTTCCCTCTATATCCACTTTGGTAAGAGTTTTTATCATGAATGGATGTTGACTTTTATCAAATGCTTTTTATGCTTCTATTGAGATGATCATGTGTTTTTTTCTTTTGTTGATATGATGTATTGCATTGATTGATTTGCACTTATTAAACCATCCCTGTGACCCTGGGATGAGACCAACTTGATTATGGTGTATGATCTTTTTCACATGTCATTAGATTTGGTTTGCTAACATTTTGTTGAGAATGTTTGCATCTGTGTTTGTCAAAGTTATTGGTCTGTGGTTTTCTTTTTTGGTAGTGTCTTTGGTTTTGGTGACAGGGTGAGGGTGGCTTCATAGAATGACTTTGGGAATATTCTCTTCTCTTCAGTCTTTTGGAAGAGTTTGGGAAGGATTTGTTTGTTTGGTAGAATTCCCCAGTGAAGCCATCTGGTCTTGGACTTTTGTTTGCAAAGAATCTGAATCCTTAATTGAAGATTTTCTCACAGAGAAAACACCAGGCTCCAACTGCAGCCCTTCCTGTGGCAATTATTGGGCATTTGCTGCTATTAATAAAGCTGGGACTTCAATCCACATTCACTTTCCTATACCTGTTTTCTATACATTAAAACCCTGAGAGAAGTGAGTTATGAGTAAGGATTAAACTTACTCAACCCAGAAGAAATGTCCTGCAGCATCTTTTCATAAGCACCTCCTATTTATTTGCAGATTTGAGGGCAACCAAAGGGCCTTTCCAGAGAAGGAAATGGCAACCCACTCCAGTACCCTTGCCTGGAGAACCCCATAGACAGAGGAGCCTGATAGGCTGCAGTCCATGGGGTCGCTAAGAGTCGGACAGGACTGAGTGACTTCCCTTTCACTTTTCACTTTCATGCATTGGAGAAGGAAATGGCAACCCACTCCAGTGTTCTTACCTGGAGAATCCCAGGGATGGGGGAGCCTGGTGGGCTGCCATCTATGGGGTTGCACAGAGTTGAACATGACTGAAGCGACTTAGCAGCAGCAGCAGCAGCAAAGGACCTTTCATGAGAATATTTTTTAAGGGTCTGTGTGCCAAGCAAGTCAGCTCTATTGATCTTATTTAATCCACACAAGCATACTGCAAGAGAGACATTATCATCTTCATCTGAGGTTCAGAGAAGTGGACTGACCTGTCCAAGCCATAGAGTTAGTGGGGGCCATCTGACTCCAAAGTCCCCTCCTTTCCCACTGGGCCGCCATGCTGCCAGGACAAGCCTGCCCCTTCCTCAGGGAAAGGAAGGTCATGACTAAGTCCTCTCCCCTCCCCACATACCAGCTCCCATCTCCAGCTTTCAACATCTGGGTTAGAGTTCCAAGTCCCTCCCACTGTGACTGCAGTGCATGGAAATTTCTTCAGTGGGTCAATGACCCTCTTACATAATAGCCCCCAGAACTAAACCTGGCATCGAAAGGCATAGATGGATATTCTGGTTATCTATTGCTAGGTTAAAAATTACTCCAAACGTAGTGGTGTGAAACAACTGTTGGTTACGCTTTTAGACTCTGTGGAGCAGAAGTTCAGATAGCATACAGCAAGGGTGCTTGATCTCTGCTCAGTGATGTGGGATCCTCAGGTGGGAGTTTCAAAGGCCGAAGGTGACTCAGCCACCGGCGCTGGAGTCATCTGAAGGCTTGCTCACACATGTGTCTGGTGGCTGGTGCTGGCTGTTGTCTGGGACCTTAGCTGGGACTCTCAGCCAGAATATCTTCATGAGGCCTCTGCAGATAGCTTTGGCTTCCTCACATTATGGTAGCTAGATTCCCATGAAACAACCAAGTGTAAGCATATTGGCTTTTTTGACTAGCTCTGCTAGTTATACAATATCATGACTGCAACATTTTGTTAAGTAACCATGAAGCCCAGCCCAGTTTCAAGGGGAGGAGAAATAGATTCCACTTCTTGATAAGAGAATGTCAAAGTTCTAGAAAGACAGGTGGGACTGGAAATGTTACTGTGGCCATTTTGGGAGAATACACTGTACTTCACCGGCCCAGCTTAAGAGGAACCTCTCCACACAGGAGGAGCTGAGAGGTGCGCATGATTTACTTCATTCATTCAGTGCACACATGGTGTTCACCGCACGCCAGGCATTGCCTCCCCTCATGGTCCCTGGCTGCCCAGCTGTTCCGCCCCAGCCCCACCCCCACCCAGGTGCATCCCGTAAGGCCCCAAGAGATTTGATCGAGAGGAGAGAACTTTGGGCTTAACTTTCTCCAGCCTTCCGGGAAACATTGCTCTGGGTCACTGTGGCTACAGCCCAGAGAATAATTTCTCCCTCTGGGGACTGCTGTTGAATTGAGATTTTATACTCCTGTTTCTGCAAGAGCAGACATATTGAACAGTTTCTGTTTTCTGAAGAAAATAATATGTTGTTTTTTACTTATATATATAGCTCTTATTTTGTGGCCCTTGTGAAACAAGTGGTTTCTTAATAGGAAAGAGGTTCCTGCCCTTTGGTGAGACTCAGAAGTTGCAGAATCTTTTTGGTCCCTGTGGTGTAAAGCAAGAAGCTAAGAGAGCTCCTTAACCCTTTTCTTTAGCATGTGAATGTGGCTAGTATAACTGGTTCACTAACTATCACTCTGAAAAATATAATGAGCTGGTCAAGACAAGTTCGGGCTTAGCTCGTATAATGATAATCACAATAATAACCAATATGTGTCATACTCCAAGCTCTGGGTTGAACATTTTATACATTGTTCATTTAATACTATTAATAATGCTGTGAAGAAGGTACTAAAATTGTTTTCACAGATGAGGAAACTCCTTACTAAGGTTCGGAGAAGTTAAGTGATTTGCCCAAGGACACACAGCTAGGCAGTGGTCGGACTGAGATTTGAATCTAGATCCACGAACTGCAGAGACTGTTCTTTTAACATTGCACCATGCGGTACAGATAGAAGTCCTGGTAGCTTACAGGGAGAGTCAGGAATCAGAGTACCATAGGCTGGGTGTTGGGCCTGTCTTGGGTACCAAGGGGTTACTTTGATGCCTCAGTCTGCTTCTCTGTAAATGGGGATAATACCTACCTGAGTTAGTTACATAAAGCACCAGCATTGTCCTCCAGACCCAGTGGACATTCAGTGCTGATTGGGGCATCCCCTTCCCTCCCTCCTTCCTCTGTAATTTACTTGAGCTTCTCCTTAGGGTGGGGGGGCCTCCCTGCCCAGAAGTAGAGGGATGGACAAGATGACTTACCCTTGACTGTTCTAAAATCCCTGGTTCCCTGACCTCCTTCTGGATTTCGAGATTCCGATCCCTCTCACTGTGCTTTTCATTGGGAGAACTTGAAATGATTTTTATAAAAACTGCAAATGTACAAGGTAATTGAGTCTTCTGTTTTATTACCCTGAGCTGCCTGGACCTTGCCTGGCCTCCTCCTCACTCACTAAGCTGCTGGAATAAAGTTGGAAGTGTTTGCACTGGTAATATATAGGACTTAATTAACCTGGCCTTTTATAGCATTTCCAATGGAGGGTTGGAACGAACTTCGAGGCAGCTTGAGAAAAGGGAAGGGGGGCCGGGGTGGGAGTGTGTATGTATGTACAACGCTCGATATTGTTTTTTTTTTTTTTCTTTCCTGTTCTTTTCTCCAGTACTTTAATCAGCATTTAATGGCCCAGTTGAAAATCCATCATTCGGACCCAGGCACTGGTGGGAAGGGCTGGAAGGGAAGCCTGCCTTCTTCCTTCCATCCCAAGCCCTGCAGCAGGCCATGGAGTGGTCAGTGAATCTGGCTACACCAGCCTCATTCCCAGAAACTTCCAGCAGCAGCCAACTCAGCTCATCTCAGATAGGAGATGATGAATGGACATTAACACGTGGACTCTCTAGTTGGCCACCACCACTCCCTACTCAAATGCACACCAACCTAAGAAGGCTCCGTGGGGTCGTATTCTCATTCCAGGGAGCCTGATTCAATCTCCTGTCCTCTCTACCGCCCCCCACCCCCGCCCCGCTCCCCTTCTCAACATTCCCGCTCCTTTCCCCTCCTAGTCCAAAGCCATCCCTGAGCCGGATACTCTCCTAAACCAGCCTAGGAAAAAGTGACTCAACTCAGATCCACCCTGGGCACAGGGGCATGGGTTTATAACAGCAAACGTATGCTGTCATGCCTTCCAACCATCATTTAGGGAGGTTTCCAAGAAAGGGCAGTCAGGGTAAGAGCCTCTCAGCAGCTGCCTGCTCCAACCATCGCTCCACATACCATAGCTCATAAATCCTGTCCTGACGCTGCCGAGTGGTTACATCATCCCAAACCTCATGCAACAATTCGATTTGGAAATAAAAAGGCAGGTGTTAATTGACTCACTCCCTCTGCACCTTTGCGGTGCCCCTGACCCTCGATAGCTTTTAACCTCGCAGTTAATAAAAGTTTGGGGCCCAGCCCCAGCACAGTTCCTCATTCATTCTTTCATAACGTCAGCACATTCCTGCTGAGTGACTGTAATGCACATGTCATTGACCAGTCCCTTCAGGGAGAGGGTTAGGTGGCCGAAGATGAGCAAGAAGCATTTCATGCCTAAAGAAAGCTTCTAGCAGATACTCACAAATGACACTGATTTGGGCAGCAGGTGTTCCGGGCTGCCCAGAGAAGGCCTGGGTGTGGCTGGGGTTTTAGAAGAGTCTCCAGCTCTTGAGTTGATCGCTCTTAAGTTTGTCTGCTTAGCATTCATCCCTCCTCTGAGAGCAGCCAGATTCTCCTTTGGGGAACCCATATCACTTCCACTAAGTCTCCATGGTTTCAAATGGGCTTGGATGTCTGGGGTCCTCTGGGCTCAGCCCACGAGTAGAACTAGATCCTCAGAGCAGATCAACCCCCTGGCCACAGTGGTTGGTTCCGTTATGGACATGGTACGGGAGCCATGCTAATAAAATCTCTTGACACAACTACCAGGAAGGAGAAACTACTTTTTTCCATTGGGTTGGCCAGCCGTCACCTTGCTCTTGCACAGTAGATGCTTCCTGAGCCTCAGAGTGAAGCCATCCCTTTACTCCTTCCTGTAGGAGCATGTTTAGCTTCAGGTCACACTGCCCCCTGCACCACCATGAGCAGCTTCAGTTCTCATGTGTGTGTATTATCCTCGGTCCAAGTGACCCTCCGTGTGCCTCCAGCTAGACTGTGCCCAGGAAGAATTTCAAGGAAAGCAGAGCTGAGAGATAGAAAGAAAAAGATTGTTGATGGGTAACTGGATCCAGCCTCATCTAAGGCTTAACCCTTGAACTTTCAGTTAAGTGAGCATGTGAGTGGCTGAAATTCTATCTCTGCTTACATTTTGTGTAAGTCAGTTTCCTTAGAATTTCCGTTGCTGGTTCAGTCCTCGAGTCCCAGGCTTTTTAGATACTGGGGCCAATTGGAAGTCAGCCTGTCCATCCCCCAGCTCAGTGGTTAGGAGACCTAGGCTCCTTTGCACATCTGCATTTGTGATAGCACTGCAGGGCCAAGCCCGGCAATAGAGTGGGTGGAGCAGATAACCATACGGCACTTTTTAAAAAGGCCTGCGCTCAGGAATTCCATGATGGGTCAGTGGTTAGGACTCTGCACTGTCACTGCTGGGGGCCTAGGTGTGATCCTTGGTCAGGGAAATGAGATCCCACAAGCCGTGTGGCACGGCCAAAAAAAAGGCCTGCGCTACTGTGACTCTGACAGTGAATGCTTCCTTCATTTGGCAGCCTGGACTCCTCTCATCTCCTCCCCAGTCCTGGCCCTGTTGAGGTTGCTGAGCATCCACACCTGTCTCGAGACCCATGAAGAATTCAGAGCTGAATACTACTGTCCTTCTCCCCCGCCAGAGGTGGGCATGGTCCCTTTTCTAGGCCTTGGAGGATAATATTCCACAAAGGCCTGTTCTGGGGCGTTGGTAGGCCAGACCAGGACAGGACCAAGAACAGGCTCATCCCAGCCTGAGTATCCTGCCAAAGGGCTATTCACATATGGCATCCATATTTGAGAAGAGGCTCAGGCACAGAGAAGTCAATGGAGAATTTTCAAATCATGGGTGGGCTCAGATCCTCGTGGACACCTGATTTACTGTTATCTTTATTTTGTCACGTTTATCCATGATTTGACTTATCCTAGGATGCGACAGTGCATCCTAAGGGGACACAGACTGATTGGAGGTAGACAGAGGGTTGGGCAGTAGACCTGGGGAGACAACTCCTGGGATAAAACACACACACACGGAAATCAAGAGCTGCTCACGGGAGTGCAGAAGGCAGCATGGCCTGAAGCCAGAGGCCCTCCCTCGATCACACCAATTGCTGTGTGTCCTTCAGTATGGTTCCTAATTCCTCTGACCTCTGCTTCCTAGATCTGGAGGGGCAGACTGTATAGGATGAACTATGGAGGCAGAGAGATCTGGTTACATCCCAGCCCTCACTCCCTCGGGCAAGTCCCACTCTGAGACTCGCTTCCTCATTATTATTCCTCGAAAGGAATCATAAAGGTACTTCCCTTTTTGAGTCATTTTAAGATTCAGTGAGATAATTAAGTGCTTAGCACAGGGCCTGATATAATTTCTCAATTAATTGTTATTAGTGTTAATATTATTCTATAAAACAAAGGGCATATTAGAAGATCAAAAGTACTTGCCAAGAATTGAAGCGCTAATGAGAACAATCGTTGTTTTCAGGGTATTCAAAAGCCAATGTGAATTGAACACCTACTATGAGCTTTTTGGGCTTCCAGGTGGCACAGTGGTAAAGAACCCACCTGCTGGTGCAGGAGACCTAAGAGAATCAGGTGCGATCCCTGGGTCGGGAAGATCCCCTGTAGTAGGAAATGGCAATCTGCTCCAGTGTTCTTGCCTAAAAAATCCTATGGGCAGAGGAGCTGGCTGGGCTATAGTCCATGGAGTCGCAAAGACATGACTGAGTGAACACACACGTGTTCACGTGCACGCATGCACACACACACTCGCGCTTTTTGCAGTAAAGACCCAAGTCCTGTTTTTTCCACTTTGAGAGGTCCTTACCACTTCTGAAAGTGAAAGGTGCTCAGTTGTATCTGACCCCATGGACTGTCACCAGCCAGGCTCCTCTGTCCATCAGTTACCACCTCTAGCACACAGCAGATCTCCATCAGGATTCCTCTCGGGCAGGGGTTTTTACTTCCCTCCCCTTCTTCTTAATGGTGGTATCTTTTCCTTTTCCTGAGAAAACTTATAAGGGAACTTGTATCCCTCACATATGTCACTCAGGGGACTCTTAAACCCTATGCATCCTGACTGCTAATTTCTTTTCAGACATGTGTCCTTTTCCCTAGTTAGATCATCAGTACCTTGAAGGCAGGGACAGGTCTTAAACTTCTTGGTGTCCCCATAAATCTAGGTACAGAGCAGGCCCTTACTTATCAGTATTAGGCCCATGAGCCCTTGTCCAGCCGGGGACTGTGTGTACTATTTGCGTACAGACTGGACATGAGAGAGCACTAAGGAGATTCTTAGGAATGAAGAGGCCCTCTGCCTGACTGCAGAAGGGATGCTATATTCTTTCTGGTCAAGCTGACTATTCAGAATGTTCTTTCAGAAACAGTAGCAGTCAGAAAGACCTGGGGACTCACTCGCCTGAAGCCCTGCCCAAGGCCACAGCTACCCTGGGTAGCCAGCCTGGCCTCCCCACCAACCTCAGGGCTGTAGCTGAATAGTGTTGGCCTCCTAATAAACACAGTACCAGTGCCAAGTCCTAACTCCACTGGAGAAATAGCCCTGCACCCCTCGATCCCATGAACATTTCACACCTTAATGCGGCCATATTTTTGGAAAGCCAATATGAGCTGAATAGCTTATTGGTATGCAGCTCCGGGTGGGGGTAGGGGCTCCAGGGAGGTGAGGGGCTCACTGCAGAGGGGAGGTAATTAAGCCTCAGAATGTTCGATGTATTCCCCAAAAGGAGGGTGTCTGGGGGTGTGAGTTTAAGAGCAATGGGCTTGTCTAGGTGGTCTGTGTGCACAAAAGCTTGACCACTGTTGGGAAGTCCTAGCACGGCTCCCACCCTTCCTCGGCCCAAGCCCCCACCCCAGCAGAGCCACCCACTCACCCTTTGGGTCGGTAACTTTACATTTCCCAAGCAGACCCTATCAGCAGCTCTTCTCAGATAAAATACATCATCATTTGCTCCATTAGAAAATAAATGTATGGCTATATTATGGGATTTGCATTCCATTACCTTGGTTTGCATGCCATAAAACATTTATTACACCCTTGGGCTAAAGTCTTAATAATGACTGGGTGCGAGGCTCTAATGTGGCGCCGGTCCTGCTCGGGAACCAGAGATTAATGCCTTTTGATGTCACCCAGCTAATAATTGTGTTCACCAATTTGTCCCATCAGAAGACATTAGAGTCAGGCCCTGTGCGGGGATTGTTGGGGACCACTGTTCAGCTTTAACTGGGAGTTGGGGCTCCTTTTTCCTGCCCCCTGCAATCTAGTCTTACTCAAAATGACCAGAATAAAATCTCAGAGCCCTCCCTGTACAATCCCCCCACTTTCCAGCCCTATGCCATGGGCAAGTCCCCACCCCTGGGTTCGATGAAGCTACAATGAGGGTTTAAATAGTCTGCTTTCCTGCCAGACACAGCAGCAGCAACAGTGGCAGCAGCTAGTCCACACACACACACACACACACACACACACACCACACAAACTCATACAAACCCATGGATACCTTTCCTTCACCCCAGGGAATGATGGAGTTCACCCCTGAAATCACCCTAGATGGAGTGAATTCAGGGCTTCCTATCATTTCCTCTTCCTCCCAGGAGACCACACCATCATCCTTCCTTGTTCTAATGACAGCCGTCTTCACTGCCCCAATACGATGGGGCCCACCTCATCATTGAAAAATTCACTGAAACCACCATTCTTCAAGTCAGCTGCCACTTAGGAGACCAAAGGCCCCCAGCAGCCTGTTGGTTAAATCTATGTCCGTCCTAGGCCAGCCCTGCCCTACACCCAACCAACCTCAAGTCCCTTGGATCTCTAGTGCAGAGGTCCCAAGAGAGATAAGCCTATGCCCTGGGGGAGATTCTGGTTGTGACAGAGGAAGAAGAACACTCTACAAGGGTGTGATGGGTCTGCAAAAGTCACAGATGAAACGCCTGAGAGCACATTGCTTCTGATTCTGCACTTCTGGGAAGGCTAATGAATCAGTTGGGGCCTAAGGGCAGAGATGGAGAGGAGGTGATATGGAGGATGGGGTTGCCCAAGAAGGGGAATGGTGGGAGCAAAGTATGGAGGGGAGAATGCTTGGAGAATGGGAGCGGGTAGAGGAAAGATTACTATGAAAAGATGGAATCAGAGCAAGAAGCACTGTCACTGTGGGGCTGAACTCTGAGGGCAGGGGGGTGAGAGAGAGAGGGGTCTTTGTTCTGTAGTGCTGGGCAGGTTCCCTGGCTGGAGTGGCTGAGCTCAGAAACAGGGAGCCCAGGCGGATGTCTCTGCTGGTCCAGAAGTGAGGCCATAAAGGCTGGACTGGGGCAGGGGTGGGAAAAAAGGGATGAAGAAAGGAAGCAGTAAAGAGAAATCAAGATGAGGCTGGGAACCACCAGCTGTGGGAGAGTCTGGAGCCGCCGATGCCTCTAAGGTAGTGGTTCTTAGTGGGGCAGTGCTGCCCAGGGGCTAGTTTGGGCATTTGTGGGGGTTATTTGTGATAATAATGTTGGCATTTAGTATGTGGGGAGGGAACCAGGAGTGCTTTCTGTATACCACAATGTTCAGGACAGTTTCACGCAGTGAAGAATTCACCCTCATCCCATGTAACTTCAAAAATTCCTTTTGCACAACAAAGGAAACTATAAGCAAGGTGAAAAGACAAACTTCAGGATGGGAGAAAATAATAGCAAATGAAGCAACTGACAGAGAATTAATCTCAAAAATATACAAGGAGCTCATGCAGCTCAATACAAGAAAAATAAACGACTCAATCAAAAAATGGGCCAAAGAACTAAACAGACATTTCTCCAAAGAAAACATACAGATGGCTAACAAGCACATGAAAAGATGCTCAACATCACTCTTTATCAGAGAAATGCAAATCAAAACTACAATGAGGTACCATCTCACACCAGTCAGAATGGCTGCTATCAAAAAGTCTACAAACAATAAATGCTGGAGAGGGTGTGGAGAAAAGGGAACCCTCTTACACTGTTGGTGGGAATGCAAACTAGTACAGCCTCTATGGAGAACAGTGTGGAGATTCCTTAAAAAAATGGAAATAGAACTGCCATACAACCCAGCAATCCCACTGCTGGGCATACATTCCAAGGAAACCAGAATTGAAAGAGACACATGTACCCCAGTGTTCATCACAGCACTGTTTACAATAGCAAGGACGTGGAAGCAACCTAGATGTCCATCGGCAGATGAATGGATAAGAAAGCTGTGGTACATATACACAATGGAGTATTACTCAGCCATTAAAAAGAATACACTTGAATCAGTTCTAATGAGGTGGATGAAACTGGAGCCTATTGTACAGAGTGAAGTAAGTCAGAAAGAAAAACACCAATATAGTATATTAATGCATATATATGGAATTTAGAAAGATGGTAATGATGACCCTATATATGAGACAGCAGAAGAGACACAGACATAAAGAACAGACTTTTGGACTCTGGGAGAGAAGGCGAGGGTGGGATGGGTTGAGAGAATAGCATTGAATCATGTATATTACCATATGTGAAATAGATTACCAGTCCAGGTTCGATGCATGAGACAGGGCACTCAGGGCTGGTGCACCGGGACGGCCCTGAGAGATGGGATGGGGAGGGTCAGGATGGGGGACACATGTACACGTATGGCTGATTCATGTCAATGTACGGCAAAAACCACTACAGTATTGTGAAGTAATTAGCCTCCAATTAAAATAAATGAATTAAAAAAAAAGAATTCACGAGAACTAAACATTATCATTAGAGTGAATAAATATCATATTTTTCTGTTAAAAAAAAAAGAAAATATTCCAAGCAAGTACCTGTGGACCCTGCAACCCTAGGGGCCACTACAGTAAGTCCCCAACTTACCAACTTTCAAGTTGTGAACTTTCAAATACATGAACATGCGTTCGCGTGGACAATTCCGTAAGTTGGTTCATGTAGTTAGTTCTGGCGTACATGGTCACACGCGTGCCTCCCTATAAGTGGTTGTGCTTTTCGGCACTTTATGGTACCGTGGCTGTGCATCCCAAGGAGCTTACTGGTGAAGGCCTGATAGAATTGGAGGGCCAGAGAAGGAACAAGGAGAGACAAGAGGAGGAAGACGTCACTGAAGAACCAAAGAGGTTCCCAATGCAGGGAAGGGCAAGGGGGTTTCTTTACTTGAGGAGGCACTGTTAGGACCCAGACGCAGGACCCAGACGTGGAATGGTGCATGGAAGTGCCACAGGCATTCAGAGTGCAGTCCAGTGCCACTGAGTCATCAATGAGGAGGAAAAAAAAAGCTACTACCCAGACATCACCGGATCATCGTTTCAAGAGGGTAGATGGAATTGAATCCAGTAAGGAACCAGAACCTGTGCCGTTAATGTCGGGCATGAGAGAAATTGCAGATTGCCCTCCATCTCCTGTTGTTGATGACCTTTTTTCAGCTCTACCGTCTCCCTCCGTTTTCCCCTCCTCCAGTCGGTAACTCTTCTTGCTTGTTCTCTAGATGCCAGCCCCTGTATGCCAGCTGTTGTCCTGTCCAACTATACCTTTCAAGATACTGTACTGTAAGATTAAATGTGTTTTTATTTTTTTGTGCTTTTTAAAAATATTTGTGTGAAAAGTATCATAAACCTATTTCAGTACAGTAATATAGAGACCGTTGTGTTAGTTAGGGTACCTAGGCTAATTTTGTTGGACTTACAGACAAATTAGACTTACAAATGTGCCCTTGGAACAGAATTCATTCATATGTAGGGGACTAACTGTATTCACTTGTGTGATGAAGTAAATGATTGTGCAGTGCGTAACCTGTCCAAGTGGCAGTTGGTCCTAGGTGTGACATTGATCCTGGTGGAAAAATTTGTGTACAATGCTGCTGCTGCTGCGTCGCTTCAGTCGTGTCCGACTCTGTGTGACCCCATAGACAGCAGCCCACCAGGCTCCCCCGTCCCTGGGATTCTCCAGGCAAGAACACGTTGTTTACAATGACGTGAGTCTAAATCCAGCTTTGTTTTACATATATACACAGAATATCTTTGCATGGTTTTAATATACTCTGAATTTTATAGGAATGGAACTCCCATGACAACTGAGGGGACAATTTGTCTTCTGTTCTGAATCTCTGTACTGAACTTTACCAAGCATTGGTCACCATTTCAGAAACTGTTGTTCATGTGGGCACAGTACTCGTGGCCCTTAAGTCACCAGCACACCCCTCTCCATGGCCAGAGGCACTGACAGCCATCCCCTCGTGTGGTTTCACGTTTAGGTGTAAGTATTTGACTTCCTTATTGTTGCTGAGCATTTACATATTGAAATACGTATTCTTTTATTGTAACTTACTTTGATTTCTCCTTTATATTATAGTTGGGTCAATATGTTGATTTTTTTGAAATTATGTGGATAGATTGGTTATATTATCTCTGCTCTCCATCCTGGGGTAGTAAATGAGGTGCAACAAACCCAATAATAAAAGGAGGCTGTGGGTCTGATCGGCTGGGAGCTACAGTTGGGAGAATTCTAGCCTTGACAACTTCTCCAAGAAGCCTGTCTGGTCACTTTAATCCCACAGTCCCACTGAAGCCTGCTTTTCTGCCTTTCTAAATGAAGTTCTTTGTTAGATCTATTTTCCACTTCTTTCCATGATTGTCATCTCCTGAACAATCTTGTCAACTGTATTCCTATAAACATGTAAGCTCCCTAGATACAACCTTGAAGGGATCACTCTTTATGGCCCTACCCAGGCTCTGAAGAGAAGAGCCTTGCTGACTGAAGTGCTCAACTCAGGTGGAGACAAGGCGCCTGTGGGTCAACACAAGAAAGGGGCATCCGCTGCAAGTAACGAAAAATCCAGAAAACCCTGTCACGCAGCGTGAGAGACCCTTGACTCTAGAATAGAAAAGTCACAGGTCTCGTCAGTGTAAAGACTGATTTGTGTGTGTGCTAAGTTGCTTTAAGTTGCTTCTGGAGAAGGCAATGGCACCCCACTCCAGTATTCTTGCCTGGAAAATCCCATGGACAGAGGAGCCTGGTGGGCTGCAGTCCATGGGGTTGCTAAGAGTCAGGCACAACTGAGCGACTTCACTTTCACTTTTCACTTTCATGCATTGGAGAAGGAAATGGCAACCCACTCCAGTGTTCTTGCCTGGAGAATCCCAGGGACGGTGGAGCCTGGTGGGCTGCCATCTATGGCGTCACACAGAGTTGGACACGACTGAAGTGACTTAGCAGCAGCAGCAGTTGCTTCAGTCGTGTCCGACTCTTTGCGACCCTGTGTGCTGTAGCCTGCCAGATTCCTCTGTTCATCACATTCTCCAGGCAAGAATACTGAACTGGGTTGCCATTTCCTCCTCCAGGGGATCTTCCTGATCCAGGGATCAAACCCATGCCTCTTATGTCACCTGCACTGAAAGGCAGGTTCTTTATGACTAACACCACCAAAGGCTGATTAGGGTAAAAAAAATTAGTGTGAAATCACTGAATAAACAAACAAGCCACCCCAGTTCTGGGACCATTGGAAAACAATGTATTGGGAGTTCAAAGAGTGGACATGTTGAGGACTTGAAAAAAATATCTGACGTGGTGAGATAGTAGCTTCAAAGCGACTTATGCAGGTAAAGAGGCTTCCTTTGTAGATGGGAAGATTGGTCAAGCACAGAGACAGGGTTTAGATAAGTTAATGGATGACAGGGTCGTCAAGGGTGATTAAGGGGAACTTGGCTCCTCTGGAGGTAAGCGGTGTCCTGGAGTCCTCACCCGAGGTGGACAATGAACCCGGGCCCTGGAAGGAAGGAGGCAATGCCGGAGTCTCTAGTTATTTCTAGGGGTCCCCTGAATGGATGCAACAACCCACTTCCATTTTTTTTTTTAAAGAGAAAAGAATAAAAAGAGAAGTGGTTAGATCACACACAGTCTGAGTCTTTAGAGAGAGGGTTTTTTTTTGTGGGTATTTCAGTTCAGGGGAAGCATGAGACAGAACTCAGTGGGAGTGCAGAGGGTGTCCAGAATTCCTAATGTAGTTGATGTCATCACTGAAGTTCTAGGACTCAGACTGCCTGAGTTCACATCCTGGCTCCATCGTTGAGTAGCTGGGTGACCTTAGGCAAGTTACCTAACCTCCCTGTGCCCCAGTTTTATTGCCCATAAAATGGACATAATGGTATTGTTACCAAACTCAACTGCTCACCACTTGAAAGCCAACACTCAAGAGACTAGAGTTCATAGGAAAGGAAAGTTTGCTTTATTCAGGAGGCTGGCAACCTGGGGAGAAGGTAGATTTGTGTCCAAAGGTCAACACCCCATTACTGATCAGGGGTCAAGAGCTTTTAAAGAAGAGTTTCAGGGGTGCAGCAAAGTGAATCAGTTATACATATATACACATCCACTCTTTTTTAGATTATTTTCCCATATAGACCATTAGGGGAGAAGGCAATGGCACCCCACTCCAGTACTCTTGCCTGGAAAAATCCCATGGACAGAGGAGCCTGGTGGGCTGCAATCCATGGGGTCGCTAAGAGTTGGACACAACTGATCGACTTCACTTTCACTTTTCACTTTCACGCATTGGAGAAGGAAATGGCAACCCACTCCAGTGTTCTTGCCTGGAGAATCCTAGGGACGGGGGAGCCTGGTAGGCTGCCATCTATGGGGTTGCACAGAGTCAGACACAACTGAAGTGACTTAGCAGCAGCAGCAACATAGACCATTAGAGTATTGAGTAGGGTTTCCTGTGCTATACAGTAGGTCCTTATTAATTAATCTGTCTTATATATGAAAGTGAAAGTTGCTCAGTCGTGTCTGACTCTTTGTGACCCCATGGATGGATAGTTCATGGAATTCTCTAGGCCAGAATACTGAAGTGGGTAGCTGTTCCCTTCTCCAAGGGATCTTCCCAACCCAGGGATCGAACCCAGGTCCCCCAGTTCTCTCTCTTATATATAGTAGTGTGTATACATCAGTCTCAACCTTCCAGTTTGTCCTTCCCTCCACCCTTAGCCTCCAGTAGCCATAAGTTTGTTTCCTACATCTGTGACTATTTCTGCTTTGTAGGTAAGTTCATTTGTATCCTTTTTTTAAGATTCTTCGTACAAACTGTCTTTCTCTAACTTCAAACTAACATTGTAAATCAACTGCTGCTGCTACTGCTGCTAAGTCGCTTCAGTCGTGTCCGACTCTGTGCGACCTCATAGACAGCAGCCCACCAGGCTCTGCTGTCCCTGGGATTCTCCAGGCAAGAACACTGGAGTGATCAACTATACTCCAATAAAAGAGTTTTCTCTCTTTTTTACATTCTCTCAATGTAATTAATCATCCTAGTAAACTAAAAAATAAAAACAAACTATGGTGTAAAAAGAAAAAAGAGGAGCTTAAGGGTGTGGAATGACACAGTTCCGACAATCATCTTGAAACCAGTCATGCAGTAGATCTGCATTATCTTGCCTGTTTTGGGTACAGTTAATCTTCAGTTCCAGGGTCAGTTTGTTCCCATTTCCTTGGGGCCCGTTCTTGGAATGGTTTACGATGGAGCAGCTTATGTCATGGCTGCAGCCCAGTCACCATGTAGTTAACTTCTTCCACCTGGTGGGAGTTTCCGTATCTGCAAAACAGCTTAAAGGATATGGCTCAGAATATTATCCACAGCCCTTGAGGGGAAATGAGAAGTCCTTGACTTTGTTTAGTGGTTAACTATTATTATTTTGTCTTGTTTGACTGTTTTCCTTTATTTCTGCATTTTCTCACTTCTCTGATTAAATTTATTCTTTGGCTAAAGTTTCTCTACAGACAGGAGGCATGGCGGGGGTGGGAGGATGGGGGTGGAGCAGGAATCTGTCCTGGGAAGGCCCGTTAAGGTCCTGTTGCATTACAGGATTACTTTACTGAGTTGTGAAGATAAAAGTAGTTAACATGATATATGAAAATGTTTAGAACAGCATATGGTGTATGTAGTGTTTGACACACGTGTGTGATAGTTGTTCTTATTACTCCTGAGAGCAGGGCCAAGCATCATTAGCCCCACCTCCCTCCCTACTGATGAACCAATGAAGTATGGCTCTGGGGAGCCAAGGGAGGAGCTGGAAGTCAGAGAAGTCAAGGCATGGAGGTCAAGTGCCTTGGCCTTGGTTCTCTAACCACTGTCTAGAGTAGCAACGGCATTAGAGGTGGAGGTTAGCCCCTTGGCCCCAAAGCTTCAGTTCAGTAGGGGGCAAAGAGTGACTGTGTGCCCCCAAAACATTGGATTGGAGAATGTGGCACTCAGGAGGGGGTACTCTCTCTGGTTTCATCTCTTATGTATGAGCCATTGCTTAGAAGCAGTCCTATTGAGAGAGTTGCTGAATCCTAGATTCAGGGGAGAAAGTACCAGGATGGCTGGAGGGAATGAAACCCAGGCAGCTCACAAGAGCCTGGGTCCCTCAATGCGGCAGGGTGGGGAAAGGCAGGCATCGTGACTTCTCATTCCTTCTCTGCCAGGCTCAATGGCCCACTTACCCTACTTACCCTCTCTGCCTGTTTCTCCCTGTATAAATGCTGTAGAGGGCATTGTTTCCGAGGGGTACTAGGGAACTGTGACTTTAGACCTGCAAGGGGTCCTAGAGGGTACAGCAGACACTGCCAGGGCCCACCCCACCCCCTTGTCCTTACCACGTGGGTGCTCTGAGCCCGACTTCTGGCTCCAGCATCTGCAGTTCTTTGTCTGAGAGTTTTCTCCAGCCACTGACGCACCTTTTGTGTGCAGCAGCTCAGAAGCAGCCCTCCACCAGAGACCAACAGGATCATTGTATAAATATCCTAGCTCCTCCAGCCCATGAATGGCAACAGCTCTGAGATGTAGTTCTAGGTTGTCCCCCAGAATGTCCCCAGTGGGAGTGAGCTCCAGGTACCCACAGGACTAACTTGCTTTATAAGTCACCCCTTATCCTTTTCTTCCCCTTCCTGATTCACTTCCCTACTCCTGGGGTCACCTCCCAAATAAGCTACCTGCCCAAAGCTTCATCTCAGCATCTGCTCCTGCTGCACTAAGGCAGAAGTTATCTGGCTGAACGACTTGGGGTTACCGAAGTAAGATAATCACCAGAACATGCTTGCCTGTGTGTGCAGGGAGTAATAAATGCCCACCTAGCAGGGCCCCCACATGGGCCAGAAAGCATCAGAATATTTGCATCATTAGGAAGACGTCCCTCCCTCTGCTCAGGAAACGATCATCCCTCCATCCCCAATCTGGGGAATCTTGTTGGGGGTAAAAGCTCTATAGTGAGACCTCCTTCTGGCTTCCCTCTTACCAGCTGTCTGTTCCTAATAACCCCACCCACGTGCTGGAACCTCTCTGACTTGGTAGTGCAGGACGCTGTCACTTGAAATTAATTGCAACTAATTAAAAATGATCCGGTTAGGACAATTGCACAATGGCGCTCCGGAGACCGCTTCATTCCCAGAGGTTCAGTGGCGTTTGCGACTGCCGCAGCCCCAGCGGGCCGTACGGAGCCATACATCATCGTGTCATTTTACATTGTTATTTCTCTGAAAGCAGCAATTTAAAAGAGTCTCAGATGAACCTTGAGCAACTTCGCACTAAAAAGAAAAATGTTACTGTCCAAGATCTGTAAAATATAACATATAGGCTCAAAGAGGCTGCTTGACATGAAAAGCGGCCTTAAGTTTGTGCTGTGATTTGCATATAATATATAATGTTGTAGTAAAAGGAACCCACAAAGCAGACAGTGGCTGTAGAGCATCGATCCTCAGCCTCTTTGTTCAAACTGGGTCACCTACTGTTCCCGGTTATTATTTTATCATGGCCATTCCTCATGTGAGGAGACGGGATGGCACCTAATCCATTGGGTTCTAGGCACTGCCGTCTCTCCGCCATACTAGTGGGAGACCCTGGGTCCTCCTGGAGTCCGATTCTGGGAGCACTGCAAGTCCCAAGTTGCCCTGTCGCTTTCCAAGCTGATGCCGCTAGGACAAGAGGCAGTTCCGAGACTTGGAAGTCCTGCTGAGCAACGTAGCAGACCCCCACATCTTATTTCAAGGGAACCTAGACAGCCCAGTAGTGAATTGTGAGCCTATGTATCTGGGCTACAAATCTCTCCTTTCAAGCCCACAGCTGCCTCACCTCACTTTTGTGGTCTCCATGGCACCCTCCAAACCTCTCCACATCTACATGGCAGGGGAAAAGAAGGCATTTGAACAGAAAGGGGTATGTCAGAAAAAAGCATCTTCCAAAATTGTTTTTCTAATGCTCTGGTTTATTCTGCAATTAAAAAAAAAATGAGGTGACTTTCTAGGGTACTAACAAAAATAAACCTCTGCAAAAGAGAAAAAGAAGTTAAAAAATTAAAAATCAAGATTTTTAAAATTAAAGGGCTCGGAGAAATGTAAGAGACTACACAGATGAGAGGGGAAAAAATGGCAAGCGGGTATGCATACCCAGTTTTATGTAATTACTAAAATTGGGCTCTGGGCTTTGTGGACACCAGAGCAAAAATGGAAAATAAGAAACATGATTAATTATCAATGTCAAGTGGTCCTAAAAGCAAAAGCAAACCAGCTCCTCAGAAGAAACAAGACATTTTTTTGCATGGATCTTGTGTGGGTCATCCAGTGGTCAATGTCCTCATGGCATCCTGGTGGTCGAGGCAGGGGTAAGGCTTGTGAAGACCTCCGCGTTGGAAACTGGGGCCATAATCTGGTGACGTCACCTCTCTGGGAGATCCAGGAGAGGAGGATTAAATGTGCAGTTCACCATTGGCTGCCTTTATTCAGGGATAAGACGTAGGTACTACAGGAATGCAGGGACTAACCCCAGCCTCAAGTATTATATGACACACTCATATGTGGAATCTAATTTTAAAAAATGATACAAATGAACTTATTTACAAAACAAAAATAGACCCACAGACATAGAAAACAAATTTACTGTTACCAAAGCGGAAAGTGGGGAGGGGATGGGGATAAATTAGGAATTAGGGATTAACATATACACACATCCCCAAATTACTCTCCATGAATAGTGTTTCTTTATAGCAGCTCTGCTTTTTTCCCTTTAGCACCTTCTTTTTTTTTTTTAACTTAAGTATAGTTGGTTTACAGTGTTGTGTTTAAGGTGTATAGCACAAAGAATCAATTAAACATAAATATATATATATACACACATATATATATAGTATATATACATATTCTTTTTCAGATTCTCTTCCCTTATAGGTTATTAAAAACATTTATTATAGTTTCTGATGCTATATAGTAGGTCCTTGTTGTTTATTTTATAAATGGTAATGTGTATATGTTAATCCCAAATTCCTAATTTGTCCCTATCCCCTCCTCACTTTCCGCTTTGGTGACTGTAAATTTGTTTTCTATGTCTGTGGGTCTATTTTTGTTTTGTAAATAAGTTTATTTGTATCATTTAAAAAAAATTAGATTCCACATATGAGTGTGTCATACAATATTTGTCTTCCTCTGTCTGACTTACTTCAATTAGTATCATAATCTCAAGGTTCATCCATGTTGCTGCGAGTGGCATTATTTTGTTCTTTTTAATGGCTGAATAATATTCCATTGTTTATATGTACCACCTCTTCTTTATCCATTCCTCTGTCAAGGGACATTTAGGTTGCGTCTATATCTTGGTTATTGTATATAATGATGCAGTGAACACTGGGGTACATGTATCTTTTTGAATTATAATTTTCTCCTTACTATCATCGTGTATTATTTGGGGGTTTTAAAAATAATTTTTTAAAAGTCGAGAAAACAATGCAATTTTGTTAAGAAGAATGAAGCAGATCAGTGTTACTGAAAAAGTAAGAAGGGAAGAGAAAATCTGGGTAAATGTAGATCAGATGTCTAAAAGTGGTTATCTTGGGGAGCTAAGATTATAGAAGACTTTTACTTTTAAGTTAATCCTTTCTGTAACATTTTTATAATAGATATTTCTTTAAAAATTTTAGTAGTTGTGGCTCTCAGGCTTAGTTGCCCCCACAGTATGTGGGCATCTTCCTGGACTAGGGATCGAACCCATGTCCTCTGCATTGGCAGGCAGATTCCCAACCACTGAACCACTAGGGAAATACCGGTATTTATATATATTTTAAGTTATTATAATAATAATAATTTAAAAAGCAACATTTTAAGTCAACCTGAGGGATTGTCAAATTGACTACCTTTTATGAAAATTAAGAAACCTAATCAAGACTTATCAGAATGAATGGCTACCCTACTTCTGTTGGGCAGTGAGCCAGAAGAGAATCTGTAAGAAAGATAAGAATTTTTCTCAAGGAAACAGTGGCTGTCTGTTCTGGCACGCAAGATGAATGACCCCGACTCTGGCCTCTCAGAGCACTGATGCTTACCTGGGTTGGAGCTTATGGCAAAATCCAGAGGCTGGTGTGGTTCTGAAAAAAAATCACATTTAAAAATTGTTGTTGTTTCATGGTAAAATAACATATTTGAACTATTACTTAATTTTTAACAGTTCTGGCTATTTCCTTCTCTTTGTCTCTCCCTGACCCCCTCTCTTTTCAAGGTAGCTTGTTCTGTACTGGGTGCCTCAGGGAAGAGATGGGGCAGCAGAAAGAGAGAAAAAAAAAAAAGGCTCATCCTTGCTTTTGACTTTCAAAGACTTAGGGACAAAGACCCAGGGAAAGGAAAAATAATAATCAGAGAGACTATCTTACTCTCAAGAGTAGAAAATGGGGAAATGGGAGGATTAGAGGGGAGGATGCTGGGAGGATCAAGGCCGATGCTGGTGGTGCAGAGACAGCCTCCAGGGAGCTCAGAGCTTCCTCTCAGAGAAGATGAATCAACATTCTGGTCCACAGCCTCTGTCTAAGGGCTGGGAGGGGCATCAGGAAAGTCCTGGAGTCCTGCAGGGCTTCAGGAGAGGGTAGCTCCCTCTTCTCTCTCTAGGCAACTGCTTTAGTCTTTTCTCTCACTGCCAAACATCTTTTTTTTTGTTCCTCTGTCTGGTTGGCTGAATATGGCTGCTTCCAGGTTTCATGCCTTGATTTAACACCCAGAGCCAGACTGACTTCTCTCTTGCTTCTCTCCCTTGCTCCCGGAGCCATCTGTGATTGGCCTAGCTTGGATCAGGTGCCCAACAGGCATCCCCAGGAGCCCCTGGACCATTCTGCTGTGTTTGGGGGCTGAGGTCTCTGTTGCAGTCACATTTGGTGTCAGCTTTCCCTTCATCCCAGAGACATTACTTTGCCAACAAAGGTCCCTCTAGTCAAGGCTATGGTTTTTCCAGTGGTCATGTATGGATGCGAGAGTTGGACTGTGAAGAAGGCTGAGCGCTGAAGAATTGATGCTTTTGAACTGTGGTGTTGGAGAAGACTCTTGAGAGTCCCTTGGACTGCAAGGAGATCCAACCAGTCCATTCTGAAGGAGATCAGCCCTGGCATTTCTTTGGAAGGACTGATGCTAAAGCTGAAACTCCAGTACTTTGGCCACCTCATGCGAAGAGTTGACTGATTGGAAAAGACTCTGATGCTGGGAGGGATGGGGAGCAGGAGGAGAAGGGGACGACAGAGGATGAGATGGCTGGATGGCATCACTGACTCAATGGACATGAGTCTGAGTGAACTCCAGGAGTTGGTGATGGACAGAGGCCTGGCGTGCTGCGATTCATGGGGTCGCAGAGAGTCGGACACGACTGAGCAACTGAACTGACTGAACTTCCCTTCATCCCAGTCCTGTCTTCCTAGTTTCCCTACAGGTGGCACTTCCCCATAAACCTGCTGTGTGCAGCTCTCCCTCATCTCAGCATCTGTCTCCAATCTAAGATACTCGCCTTGCAGACTTTGTCCCTATAGGATGTCTGGGGTCAACACTAAGGTCTGTGGTCACTTACCTGTCTGGAAAGTGCTTCCTTAGAAAGCAAAGGGGCTCCAAACACCATTCCACATCAGCAGACAGTGGGAGACTGAGGGAAGAGCACTGGGATGAGAGAATTTGGGAGCCCTGGGTTCTGCCACTGGTGAACTGTGTGACTTCGCTAGTCAGTCACTCCTCTGACTCACAAGTTTCTCAAATGCAAAACAAGGATAGGAATTTCCCACCTCACAGGGTTAATTCAGAGTTCATTTAGAGGATCTAAGTAACTGGGTCTCTAACAGGGCTTGGCACAAAGTAGAAATATTATACATATGTGAAAAGGTTGGCTTTCAGAGCTTCCTGCCCATCTCCATACCTTCCTCCCTCTGTCCCCATGCCCATCCTACTCTTTCATACCAGGACAGGTGTGGCCATCAGCAGAAGGACCACATGACCCTCACCAGGAACCTCTAGCTTCATGACCTGTCATCACTTTCTTTGGCACTCTGCAGAGACTTTGCATACACTGTATGCATGTTAAGTTATTTTAAAAAGACAAGCCCTAGTGTGTCATATTCTCTGATCAAAAGGCTTCCCATCCCACTTAGGATCTAGCACGCTGGCCCCATCATCATTCTGACCCTTTTCTGCTCTTCATCCTCTCTTACTTTCTCCAGCCATGTTTGTCTCCTAGCTATGTGTCAAACACACTAGGCATATTCCCACCCCAGGGCCTTTGCACATACCACACTCCCTCTCTCTGGAATGCTCTTTCCCCTGGCTCAGTCTCTCATACCTTCAGGTTCTTACATAAAGTCAGTGAGACCTTTCCTGACACCCCCATCCCCATTTAAAATAGCAAAACTCCCTTCATATTGCCTCTCCCCTCTCCACTTTAGCACTTGTTACCATCTGATGTGCCTTGTATTTTATTTATTCATTGCTTATCTTTATTAGAGTGTAGACTCCATGAGGACGGGGCGTTTTGCCCGTTTCATTCTCTACTATAGCCCATGATGGTATCTGGCATTCTATGAGTGCTCAGTATAATTCTGTTGAATGAATGAATGAATGAATGAATGAATGTGTTTACAGGCACTTGAAACTGAAAAGCACAAACATACTGGTGAAAGCAATGGTACCTCAATGTCAGCCCATGGGAAATGAGGGACAGAAGACCCAAGCTTAGCTAGAATCTCTAAGGTTTCTTGCCAGGCCAAAGCAGGACCCAGGCTTTCCCCTGCTGCACCATCTAGAGAGTGTTGAGGGCAGGAGCCACCTGTCTATTAGCTGAGTGTCCACCTTAGTCCCTAGCAGGTAGCAGATACTCCGTGAATGTTTGCTGGTTATGCTAATGCATCAAGGTGCTGGGAGCCAAGGGGCAGTAGCTGTGCCTTTGGTCACAGGGGAAAAGATGCTGATCATCCGCCTCTTATCTCAGCCCTCAGCATTGGCCAGTGTTTCCCAAAGTGTGTTCTGTAGAACCCCAGTGCTAATACGTGTTATGGATGCTAATAGGTGTTAAGTGAGAAAAGGGTTTTGTGGTCAAACAAACTTGAGAAATGCTGGATTAAATAAAGTAAAACTTGTTTCCTGACTTCTGGACTCTTAAGAGTCTTTAATATGTCAATATAAATTTATAAATCCAAGAGGGGGCTTATATTTTGAAAACGTTTCCATACTTATCTGACCACAAAGCACGTTTTTCAAAGAGAGTGGGGTTCCACTGAGTTTTCTTTGGGAAACACTGACCTGGCTCACACCTATCAGACACAAAAGAGATTTGGAAGGAAATCTAGTGCATCACTCCCTCTTCACAGGGAAGGCAAGAAAGGCGAAGACCAGAGAGGTTTAAAGGGATGGATTGCAGGAAACACAGCAAGTTGGGTCCTGAGCTAAAATTCAACCCTGGTCTCCAGGACACTTGCTGCCTTTGGTCTTAACTGCTGTGGTCCTGAACTCTGGCTTGTCAGGCCCACTTTGTCACTTGCACTCTCAGAGTCACAGAGACCTGGAACAGGAAGGCCCTCAGAGACATGGAAGTTCCACTCCCAACCTCACTTCCTGTTTGTGACCCCAGCTTCCCGGCCATGACCCGCCTCTGGGCTTGCAACCTGTACCTGGCTATCCAGTGCTCCTCACCAACACCCCCCCTCTGCCCATCCCTGGTGTGGGTGTTCCTGCCCACAAACCCTGGTTTTCAAAGTGTGGTCCCAGGGCCAGCAACGTCAGTAGCACCTGAGAACTTGCTAGAAATGCAAATTCTTTGACTTAACTTAGGACTTACTGGATAAGAAACTCAGGAGGCAGAGGCCAGCAATCTGTGTTTTAAAAAGCCCCCAGATGGTGCTTCTTTTTAGTTTTATTGGATTATAGTTGACTTACAATTTTGTGTGAGTTCAGGTGTACAGCTAATTGATTCAGTTATACATACACATATTCATTCTTTTTCGGCTTCTTTCTCCATATAGGTTATCGAAGAATATTGAGTAGAGTTCCCTGTGCTGTACAGCAGGTCCTTGTTAGTTACCTGTTATATACATGTGTGTGTATATATAATATATATAAAACATGCACACTACACACATATGTATACTCTATGTATGTAGTGTGTATGTTGATCCCAAGCTCCTAGTTTATCTTTCCCCCCAGCCCATGTTCCCTCTTTGGTAAACATAAGTTTGTTTTCATTATGTATATTTATAAAACAGAACTTATTTTCTGCTTTGTAAATAAGTTCATTTGTATCATTTTCCAAAATTAGATCCATGGATGAATGATGTCCTGTGATATCTGTCTTTCTCTCGCCTGAGTTCACTTTATGATAATCTCTAGGGCCATCCATGTTGTTGCAAATGGCATCATTCCATGCTTTTTCGTGGCTGAGTAGTACTCCGTTGTGGGCATGCACCACACCTTCTTTATCCGCTCTTCTGTTGATGGACGTTTGGGTTGTGTCCACTCTTGGCTACTGTAAACAGTGCTGCCATGAACTTAGGGGCGCACATGTCTTTTTGAATTATGGTTTTCTCTGGATATATGCCCAGGATTGGGATTGTTGGATCACATGGGAGTTCTATTTTTAGTTTTTGTTTTCCAGGCACCTTCGTACTATTCTGTACAGCGGTTGAACCCATCTGCCCCTAGATGCTTTGACTCACACTAAGGTTTACCGACCGCTGCTCTCAGCTGACTGACTCTGTTCAAGCAGCTGAGGGAAAGGCCTTTTCTTAACCTCCAGGCCCCCTAGTAAGCAGAGCAGGCACCTTCTCTTTTCTCGGTAAGAGTCATGGAAAACCCCGGACACAAAAGCCTTTTAGAGATTCTTACAGCTCAGTGGGTTCCAGCCACTTGAACTTGGTGCCACCTAAGCCCTGAAGTTAATTTCTACTCAGCCCCATTTTATTAGTTGGTCTAATTGATAGATACAATTTTATAAAACAGCCCTGGGTTGGGGGTGGTTCAGGGTTGAATTACCCACTCCAGTGTTCTTGCCTGGAGAATCCCAGGGATGGGATAGCCTGGTGGCTGCCATCTATGTGGTAGCACAGAGTCGGACATGACTGAAGCGACTTAGCAGCAGCAGCAGCAGCAGCAGGGTTGAGTTGCATCTGTCAATACAGTCAGCACCACCTCTGAAAGAAATCATGGTGGGAGGAAGGCTGTGCAAAGCCCACTTTGAGGGATCTGGACATGTCTGAGGCTTACCTCAGTCCACTCAAGCCGAGGTGGGACCCTTTCAGTGCCTCAGGAGAAGTGCTTCAGCTGGGTTTAGTAGCTCGATTCTGGGACATTTTCCTCTCAAATCCATCTGCTTCCTATATTTCCCTCCAGGCTGTTGTGGGCTTGACTCAGTGGTGACCTCAGGGTTGCTGCACTGAACAGTTCTCAGGAATGCCGTTGTGTGCAATGCAAAGTCTATGTGGCCAGAGGTGGTGGTCCTCGGACCTCTACTCTCTTCCCTCAGAGACAGGAGAAGCCCTTTTCCTGCTCTCTACCCACTCCTGGTTCTTCCGGTGAACAGGAAGCCCTTCAGAAGGGCCCACTGGAAGGTTGGCTGGAAGAAGGGGGGAGGTGCTATCTGCTGGCTTCTGAGAGATGCAGCCGTGAAAGTCTCCATGTTGTATCTCCTGTCATGGAGAGGGTATTGGTCACCCACTCACTCACTCACCCGCTCACCCACTCACTCATTCACTCACTGACTCACTCACTCAGCCCGGGCGGCAGTGCCAGCTGCTGTGGCAGCCCTCCATCCATCCTTGTCATTCAGGGGCCTCTGAAAGTACGCCTGTCAATATAATGCACGGCCTGTTGAGGGGAAGTGACATTTTGAATAGTGGACACTTTTCCAGGAGCATTCATCCTGGGTCAGCCTCATGATAAATAAACACGTGTGGCGTCTGGAGTCAGCAGGCAGGATACAATGCCCGAGACGCCAGCACAGATGCACATACCATAAGGCTGCGTTGACGGGATAGAGGTGGGATGTGAGAGCAGGGGGAGAGGGAAGGCTCTGGGAGCAGACTTGGGAAAGAATTTATCTCCCTTCTTCCTCCGGGGAAAACAGAAAGCAAAGGGAGCTTCAATTTCCCTTTATCCCTGAACCACCAGAGGGGGCTTCCCATCACCCCCTTTGCTCCTCACCTGTCCCCACCCCCCGGCAAAAAGAACCCCAGTCCTTATCTTAATTACCCCTAACAGTGTCCTAAACAAAGTATTTATAAGGCTTACTGCATTTGTCTTCCCGTTCCTATTAATAAAGTCTGGGAATGGAGGGAAGAAATATGGGTGGGTGACAGGGTTTTTAATGGTGCCTCACCTTAAATGCATTTTAAAATATGTAAATCAATAAAAAAATTATTTGTAATAGCAGCCTAAGAGTGCTGGTTAGCCTGGCGCAGAGTGAAATGCATGCTACAAGCCCTATTACCATACATCCTGGGAGCTGTAGTTAGGATTAATCTGTCAAAGGGGATGGTTTAGTGTTGATGAATATGACATGTGACCATTAACGATGTTGATTTTATCTCCCGAGATTAGCATGATTTACTTCGGATGGATAATAATGTCATTTGCTTGATGCAGTAGATCTGTTTACGAGCTGATTAAATTGTAAGGCCTTGCCTCATTTCATGCTATTTGGTTTACAGCTTCATTACCACAATCACAAAAGCTGGGGAAATGTCCCACATTCCATGTCACAATAAATCACTGCTTCCCGTGGCTGGGATGGATTTTAGCAGTTCTGCCCAGCACGGACCATTCTTGGCTTCCCACTAATCTGTGATCCAGAATACATTAGGGGGATCTTCAGGAACACTGGGATGAGAGGGGGAAGGAATCCTCTTGGATCTTTTAATTGAGATTAAAGAAGTCCTTGAGTAATTAGCTGTAACAAATTAGCTTATCATTTAGACAGTGAAGTCACTGTTTTTGTTGCAGGGGTGATTACCGTAAATACACAGAAAAGTGACGCTCAATGAATCGGAGGGATGCTCCTAAGCAAATTTCATTTTCACCCTGTTATCCTTTGCTCTGGGAGAGGGGTGGCCTGGATGCAAGGTGTGTGTGGGGGGTCTGTGCGTTAGATTCTCAACCCTGCCATGCTTCTTCAGAGTGGACAGGGTGGGCCTGTGCACCACACACCCACAGCAGAGCCCTGGCCACCTCAGCACTTTGGGGTGGGGTGTGCTGAAGCAGAGGGAAGAGTGGAGGGCATCTGGGTCGGAAGAGAATCACAGACCTGTTCACACCAGCTCTGCATCCAGAGTGGCCTGGTAGCGGGATTCTCTACTCTGTGCATGTAGGAGAAGGAGGGGGCACGCGAAATGGAAAAGACACCCCTCAAGAAGCTGGGGAGGCAGAAAACAGGCTGGAATGACTGTATTTCTCATAACACTTGAGAGTTTTTGAGTTCTTAGTAAATGCCAGGTCCTATTCTCACCACAGAGACCACTCTGTGGGGTTGGGATTATTATTCTCATCCCATGTTACGGATGAAGAACTGAGCCTCTGTGGGAGGTTAAACAATGTGCCTAAGGTCACAGAGCTGGTCAGAGCAGAGGCGGAATTTGAACCCCGGGCCCTGGAGCTTGGCACACTGCCTGTAGGCCGATGTCGTCTTTTGTTCAGAATGAGGCCATTGGGGCAAGGGCGGAGACTTTTTAGGACTTTTGCTTCTTACTCCTGAACTGAAGCTTGTGACCTTGAATGGGTCCTGTCTGCAATTAATTAGGATCAACAGTAATCAGGAGTGCTGAGATCAGGTCTTAAATAGGAACTTTAGTCAGATTTTGTGATGAGCGGTCACAAAAGATGTAAAACTATACTTTCTGAAGGTCAGGTCTTTGGGAATAAAAGCAATCATTTCAATGGGCACAGGTAGCTTCTCTCTGCTTTTTGGCTGAGTACCTCCCTAGGATGCTATGGGCCGAAGGGAAAGATTGTGAACCCCTGAAAGTTCTGCAGAAGAGGTGGTCCTATTCCAAAGCTCCATGCAGATTCACTTCTGAACTTGAGATGTGGTCCTCAGATGCCTGCATCCCTTAACCAGAGCTCATCACTGTCCCCTTACAGTAGATGACACATGGCCCTCCAGTCTTCATTCTCCTTTTGTCCTGTCCTAGAACCCTAATGTATAATTGATTTTAACAAAATGCATTTCCAAGCCTCTTTTGCAGCTAGATGAGCCATAGGACTAATACGGCTGCCATTTATTAAGCATTTATTCTGAGCCAAACCCTGTACTAAGTGTTGGTTGAGACAAAGATACATAAGGTTCGAACATAGTCCTCAGACAACCTGGCTGCCACCTGTCTGTCATTCATTGATTTGGCAACCTGCCAAGTGTTTAATTGATCTATCAGTCAATCAGCATTTCAGCTACTCGATCAATGGCTGGACCTTTGGTCTGTTAGGAATTAGTCCTAGTATTGAACCCTCCAGGTGCATAGAGAACAGACTCTGGCCACAGATGTGGGATGTGTAGAATTTGATGCAAGGCACAAGGATAAATGCCCAAGAAATCAACATGCTCTTATCTTCAGTTCAGTTCACTTCAGTCACTCAGTCGTGTCTGACTCTGCGACCCCATGAACTGCAGCATGCCAGGCCTCCCTGTCCATCACCAACACCCGGAGTTCACCCTGACTCACGTCCATCGAGTCAGTGATGCCATCCAGCCATCTCATCCTCTGTCGTCCTCTTCTCCTCCTGCCCCAAATCCCTCCCAGCATCAGAGTCTTTTCCAATGAGTCAACTCTTCACATCAGGTGGCCAAAGTATTGGAGTTTCAGCTTTAGCATCATTCCTTCCGAAGAACACCCAGGGCTGATCTCCTTTAGGATGGACTGGTTGGATCTCCTTGCAGTCCAAGGGACTCTCAAGAGTCTTCTCCAACACCACAGTTCAAAAGCATCAATTCTTCAGTGCTCAGCTTTCTTCACAGTCCAATTCTCACATCCATACATGACCACAGGAAAAACCATAGCCTTGACTAGATGGACCTTTGTGGGCAAAGTAATGTCTCTGCTTTTGAATATGCTATCTAGGTTGGTCATAACTTTCCTTCCAAGGAGGAAGCGTCTTTTAATTTCATGGCTGCAGTCACCATCTGCAGTGATTTTGCAGCCCCCCAAAATAAAGTCTGACACTGTTTCCACTGTTTCCCCATCTATTTGCCATGAAGTGATGGGATCAGATGCCATGATCTTCGTTTTCTGAATGTTGAGCTTTAAGCCAACTTTTTCACTCTTATCTTACACATATGCAAAAATTAACTAAAGACTTAAATGTAAGACTTTTATGTTGCCATGAAACTCCTAAAGGAAAACGTAAGGACACACACATAGGCACAGTAACTATGTGAGCTGATGAATGGGTTAACTAACTGGATTGTGGTGAGCATTTCACAAGGTGCCCCAATAACGCTCTGGCTGTGAAACCGTGCTCACCTCCTTCCCAAGCCCCACCCAGCCACGGCTGCCTAGTTGGGGATCCTGGCTCTGGAGCCAAGTCCCCCTGAGGTCTCTCATCCCCCCAGAACGTGGGACTTCTAACCACCTTCTTATCCCTGATCCCCCGGGTCTAACTCTTGGCCACAGAGGTTTTCCCTGTGACCCTCATCCGTCTGTCTCTCCAAGTTCGACATTTGTTCCTTATGCAGATATTCTAAGGGGAAGTGAATACATTAAAGGGAACACAGCGACTTTCCCATCCCTTGTGTTTGAAGACCTCCTGCTCCCCTACCATTTCTCTGCCACCGACTGTCTTCTTGGCCCTCTGGGGATGGAGAGAAAAAAGGTGCAGCCTGGAAGTGTCCTTTGTAGGGAGGACAGTGGGACCCAGCCTAAAGGGGACAGAGAGGCGGCCATGCTGGGGGTCCCGAGGCTGGTCAAAGCAGCAGGCTGGGGGCTAGATAGACAGACATGTCATGGCAGGAGAAGGGTCAAGCAGAAGACAAACAGAGAAGTGTGAGGATGGGCAAGGTCAACCCAGGGTTATTCCTTTTCTGTGAGGTTTGGGGTAGTCTCCTAGGGTGGGAAAAGAGAGTCTGACATGTATCAGTTATCTATTGTTACAAGAAAAAGACTCCAAAATGTAGTGGCTTAAAACAATAACATTTATTCGGTTCATCGGCAGCTTGAGTGGAGCTTTGTGGGGAGGACTTGTCTCTGCTCCAGTCGGGATCACCTGAGGTGGCCTGAAGGCTGGGGGCTGGAATCATCTGAGTCTTATCACTCCATGCTGGTGGTTGACGCTCCTGTGGGCTGAGACCTCAGCTGGGCTGTTGCCGCAACACCTACATGTAGTCTGTCCATGTGGACGTTTGGTTGAGCATCCCTAGAGGAAGTGGTATCACCTGTCCTGACAGCCCCAGTCACAAGGTATCACTTCTGCTCCCATCACAGGCCTGCCCAGGTTCAAGGGGAGGAAACTCGAGCCCCACCGCTTGAAGGAGGAGTGACAACTTCATAGCATAAGAAAAATGCATGGGGCGGCATGTGTGGCCACCGTCTTTGGAAAATACTGTTGGCAAAAGATGTGGAAGCATCCTAAGCGCTCATCAGCAGATGAATGGATGAAGAAGATGGTACATACACACAATGAAACATCACTCAGTCCACGAAAGAGCGGAAGTCTGCCATTTGCAGCAATGTGGATGGGCTTAGGGAGTATTTTGCTTAGTGGAACGCGTCAAAGACAAATACTCTGTGCTACTACTTGTATGTGAAGTCTTAAAAAAAATAAAATGAATGTACAGGACAAAACAGAAACAGACTCACAGATACAGAGAATAAACTAGTGGTTATCATGAGAAACGCTGGGCTGGAAGAAACACAAGCTGGAATCAAGGTTATGCAGATGACACCACCCTTATGGCAGAAAGTGAAGAGGAACTCAAAAGCCTCTTGATGAAAGTGAAAGTGGAGAGTGAAAAAGTTGGCTTAAAGCTCAACATTCAGAAAATGAAGATCATGGCATCTGGTCCCATCACTTCATGGGAAATAGATGGGGAAACAGTGGAAACAGTGTCAGACTTTATTTTTGGGGGCTCCAAAATCACTGCAGATGGTGACTGCAGCCATGAAATTAAAAGACGCTTCCTCCTTGGAAGGAAAGTTATGACCAACCTAGATAGCATATTCAAAAGCAGAGACATTACTTTGCCAACAAAGGTCCATCTAGTCAAGGCTATGGTTTTTCCTGTGGTCATGTATGGATGTGAGAGTTGGACTGTGAAGAAAGCTGAGTGCTGAAGAATTGATGCTTTTGAACTGTGGTGTTGGAGAAGACTCTTGAGAGTCCCTTGGACCGTAAGGAGATCCAACCAGTCCATTCTGAAGGAGACCAGCCCTGGGATTTCTTTGGAAGGAATGATGCTAAAGCTGAAACTCCAGTACTTTGGCCACCTGAAGTGAAGAGTTGACTCATTGGAAAAGACTCTGATGCTGGGAGGGATTTGGGGCAGGAGGAGAAGGGGACGACAGAGGATGAGATGGCTGGATGGCATCACTGACTCGATGGACGTGAGTCTGGGTGAACTCTGGGAGTTGGTGATGGACAGGGAGGCCTGGCGTGCTGTGATTCATGGGGTCGCAAAGAGTCGGACATGACTGAGCGACTGAACTGAACTGAACTGAACCCCTGAGGAGAGGGGAGTTCGGAGGGGTGAGATAAAGGTATGGAATTAAGAGACACAAATTACTATGGATAAAATAAATAAGCAACAAGGGTATGTTATAGAGCACAGGGAAATATAGACATTATTTTGTAATAGCTTTAAATGGAGTATAGTCTATAAAACTGTGAATCAAAATGTAGTACACCTGAAACTAATATAATATTAAACATCAACTACACTTCAATTAAAAAAAAATTTTAAAGGAAAAATAAAAGCAACTATTGGGTTGGCCAAAATATGTGTTTGGGGTTTTTGTAACATTTTATGGAAAGCCCCGAATGAATTTTTGGCTAACCCAATGCTATTGGCAACAGGACTGTTCCTCACAGGACTTCCTCAAGAGTCTCAGGCTCCATGCTTAGTCCAATTTTCTTCTTCTTGCCTTGCACCTCAGATTTCAGTTCTCTCTTCTGCTAACTACTCACAAACTTACATTTCCACCCCCTGCAGGCATGAGAAACTTCACCTACACAAGTCTACACTGTGTATTCTCTGCTAAAGCCTGCTGCCCCTTGGAATTTTTTCCAGGTACCCAGACGTGGTGACTCCTGGTGAGCCCTCTGACCCCAGGTCTGTTCTCCTCTTCTTCCTTGCACATGGTCACAGGGCAGAAATAACATTGCACAGCCTCCCTTTGCAGCTGGCCAGGTGACTATGAGCAACGTCTTCCTCACTTGTTCAGAAGGACACTGCTTGCCCCAGACTTCCCCGCTCTCCCCTTCCCCTGGGTCGGAATAGCACCCATATCTAATCACACCAGTGAGCACAGCTGAGGGGATGAAGGAACACCAAGATGGAAGGCACTTGGGCCCCTGAATGACGTCACGGAGCGAAGCAGCCTCACAAGCATAGATGACGGAGGCCCGAGAGAAACCTCCATCTGATTTAAGTCACTGTATTTGGGGGAGGGGCTTTCTCTCTTCTTTTTTTTTTACAGCGGTGTAGCCCAATACCATAGGCTAAGACCTCAGGATCACATGTGCCTTTCCTCTCTCTTTTCCAACCCCTGCCCTTCACTGAGCCCAGTCCATCCTGCCTCCTTGCCATGCCCTGGGATGGTCCTGGCTTCACCTGTCCTGCAGCCGCCCCCCAGCTCTCATCTCTCACCTTCTTCTGTCTGAACCACCTGATGTCTTAGTCTCCATACCTCCAGTCTCATTGTTCTATCCTGTAACAGTACTCCTCTGCACAAAGACCTCTGATGTCTCCCCATTGCTTACTGAAGCACAGGACACCATCTGTTCCCACCACGTTCCCACCCACTCCCCTTGCCACCACCACATCCCTGCCAACACCCTTATGGGCAGTCCTGCCTCCATGCCTTTGATCTCGCTCATCCGTTCTCCTGATTCCCAAGATCCCCCATTTTCCACCCATTGAACGCCTAGTCATTGTCCAAACCCAGATCAAGTGCTGCCTTCTCCCTGAAGATTTCTGCATCCTCCTGTAGAACTTAACCCCATGCCTCCAGTGAGATAGCCCTTGTCACAGCTCACCTTAAGGCAGCAAAATCTTCTGTGAATCACTAGACTGGACAGGAAGCTATCTGAGGGCAGACCTGGCGTATCCTAGTCATCTTCCCTCTGCTTCCACGCCTGAGAGAAGGCCGTGTGTGCAGCGGGGACTCCCGATGTGCTTGCCAGTGAATACTCGCTTTCTATGTCTGGTGGACCACACCTTGGACTGGGCAGTGGTTTTGCTACAGGTGACCAAGGTTGCCTTCCCTCTGCCCTTGGGGATGTCCCCAGGGAACCCCAAGGGAGGCCAGAGGGGCTGCCCTTCCCACATTTCCTTGGGGGCTGGGGAAGGAAGCAGAACCTGTCAGTTGAAGTACACAGGTTTTAAGCCATGGGCTTTGGAGTGAGACAGCTTTGGCCTTGAATTTTCATTCACCACTTGTTGGCTGTGTGACTTCAGGCATGTTAACTAACCTTTCTGAATCTCAGTTTTCCAACAGGGGATTAATATAGCACTATCTCCTAGGGATCTTGTAGGGATTAAAAAAAGATAATATAAAGAAATATAAAGCTCTTGGCATGAGGAAAATGCTCACTAAATGATAATAATCATAATAATCCATTTCCTTCCTGTGGCCTGAGACTCTGCTCAGTGAGAGGGCACCAGGGAAGGCTCCACCCTATGCCTGGCCCACTGGAATCCTTGTTGTTTCTCTATGGACCAAAGTTAGAGAGTGCGCATTGTCACAGCTGTCTTGGGTAGTTTGCTGGGTGCTCCCAGAAGGTAGAGGAAGGAGCAGAGCTGGTTTCTAGTGAGGCTGGAGGGAGGGTCCAGCTGCCTGTGGCTCATCCCAAAGGGAAAGGGTTAAACCAGAGCTGGCTGGTGGTAGTCACTAAGGGTCCAGTGGCAGGGAAGGCCACTGAAGCTTCTGGGCAGCCAAGCACCACCCCCCACCTGCCATATCAGGTGGGCTGCCAGATGCTGTAAAGGATCTGGACTCCAGCTGACCAGGCCCAGGTTCTAGGACAGGGAAGGGCAACTGGAAGATAGCCTGCCCTACTCTGGGGTCAAAGAGGAGGCTGCATTCTCCCTAACTACCCCCTGCACTAAGCCTGGGGGAAGCAGACCCCATCCAAATCGTCCTCACTGGGAGGAGGATCCTTGCTTCCCATGGACTGGGGAATGAGTGGTTGGATGTACAGGTTGCAGCAGTTGGAGTGGGACTAGAATGTGTGGGTCCAGTGATGTGCTAATAAATGCTTAATAATCAGGTCTCTCGGGAAAGAAAAAGCCTTCACTTACAGTGTTTGTGAATTGCTATGGTGTAAATATTCCCACCATGGCCAATTTCAAGCTATCAACATACCACCACAGAACGGGGATTTGGGAAGAGATGTGCACAGCTGGCTCTTGTGAGCCCGTATCAGCTGATTCCGGCATGCTGCTGGGTGGGGCCTGATACCTGCATCAGGGTCAGGCGAGTTTGTGTGGCTTCAGCGTACAGAGGAGTAAAGGCCACCCCACAGTGGGGATCAGCATGAAACTAACGGCCCTGGAGTCTAACAGCCTAGAACACAGTCTCAGCTCTGCTGCTGTCTGGCTGTGCGGTCTTGGGCAAGTCACTTTAACCTCTCTGTGCCTCCGTTTCCTCACCATAAAGTGCGGCCAATGATGGTGCCCACTTCATAGAATTATTGTGAAGGTTGCAAAGGTTAACACTGGCCTGTGGTAGGTTGACATAAGTTGTTAATCACCACAGAGCATTTAGAATATAGCCTTGTTGAGAAAAATTTAGAAAGGAAGGCCCAGAGTCCCTCAGGGTGTTTCCCAAGGGCATGTTTCTTTTTTTTTTTATATTTAAATCTTGGATTTCCTTTAAGATCAAGGATTGAAAATCTTCAGGTCCATGAGCCCCCTGAAATTATTTTTCCAATGTTGAGTATGTGTACTTATTTCTATAGAGAGGGGCCATTGCTTTTATCGAATTTTCAAAAAAGGTTGTGGTTTCTGCATCCTTCCCTCAACCCACAAAGGGCTTAAGAACGAGTGATGTGGAGGGTATAGAATTCCCATACCAAAGGAATCACCCTTGGAGAATGCTGGGGAGAGGTGTTTATGAAGCATGGGAAAGAAAAATGGCAGACAGAGAGAGACACGCAAAGTCAGCCCAGAACCCTGAAATGTCTCCCTTTTTGAGACCTAAGGCCGAGGAAGCTTCCAGCAGCAGGGCAACCAATCTGCTCACATGCACAGATACCTGTTCCTGCTTTTTCCTTACCCTTTCCAGCCCTAGGAGTCTCCTCTTGCCTTCCCTACTCCGCCCCCCTCTCCTGACTCCCCAGGACCCTGTCCCAAGGGCCACCGCTGTCTGGGTGTATGGAGGCAGGATTAGAACTCACTTGGGTGTCACTATGATTCAGCAATAACGTTTGCTTGTTTGTGTCTTGTTTCTTTTACCTTTCTGTAGTTACACTATAATTAGTTAAGGTAAAGTTAGTGCAAAGTTGCGTGAGCACTGGACTGCCTCTGCTCTGAGTTGGAGACTGTATTTTTGCAAATAACGTGGAAGGAGGTGGGGGGTAAGTTTACAATGCTACTCCCTTTCATCCTGTGGGATTTTTGTTTTCCTTGATGTTTTTTTTTTTTTTTTTTTTTTAACAAATATGATCCCTCCTTCTTGGCTTGGTATTGTGTGTGGGGTGAAGGACCAAAATGATCAGGTCTCTAACCGAAGATCTTTATAGGAATAAAAATTACTTTTTTGACAAATCCCACTCTAAATCATTGCAGTATACAACTCCAAACACCTAGAGGGAACAAGAATGACAACTTCTGAGAGCTTATAAGTACCACCCCTGCCCACTTTATCAATAAGGATCTGTGGTTTAAAGAAGCAAGTCATCAAATAGTGACCCCTGGAAGGCCACCACCAAGAAAGCTGTCTCCTGATTCCAGTGCTAGGTTACCCCATCTGTGGATTGCAGGGGAGTCTAATGTCCTGTCCCTGTTCCCACCCTTTTCGCTCCCTTGAGTATCAGAACCCTGACTTTATTTGAGGCAGCAGCGTGCCCAGGTAAACATTACATTCCCCAGCATCCTTTGCAGCTAAGCATGGCCACGTGACTAGGTTCTTCCTAATGGGGTATAAGCTGAGGGGTTGTCTGTGGATTCCAGAAAGACCCATTAAAAAGGGGTGGACCCTTTTTAACCTCTTCTCACTCCTCCTTCCAGCTGACTGTAATAAGGTGATAATGGCTGAGCTCCAGCAACCATCCTGAACTCAGAGACCACGTGAGGATGAAGTTTTCCTGATTGAGCTGGCATTGAGGAAGGCAGAGGATCCTGGGTCCCTGATGACTGAGGGCCATTCTTAGTTTGGACCACCCACCTCCAGACTCGGAGAAGAGAGTATTTATCTCCTTCAAGCCACTCTTTAAGGGTCTTCACTATTGTCAGCAAATGCAGTTTCTAATTGACATGTGGAAGCTTGCCGGGCCTCATTTTGTGCCACGGGCAAAGACAGCAGAAGTTTCCCTCTAGCCCACTGCTGCTGCTTCTCCTCCTCTCTTTGGAAGAGTCATCCTGCCCAAGTGAGCCCAGTTCTTTTGCATCTTTCCTCCATTCTGTCTTTTTGTTTTCCTCTGTCTCCCTCTGTCTCTTCTTTCCCTCCCTTTCCTTCCTTCCCTCTAACATTTATTGAGCATCTACTAGGCTCCAGGTACCAAGCCAGCTGGCGCGACTAGAAACCAGAAGAGGAGACAGTCCCTCCTCTCCAGTGCCTCAGAGTTCAGGCTGGGAGCAAAATGTAAAGAAAGTATGATGGGATGGGCAGGTGCTACAGGAGCAAAGAGAGCAAAGGGCACTGAATCCAGTGGAGGGACCTGGGGGACTTCCCAGAGGAGGTGACACTGCCTGAGATTTGAAATAGGAGTGTTGAGTTACTGGCAATTAGAAAAAGAAGGCCGAGGACAAAGATTCCAGGCCCAGGAACTAGCCCAGTGCAGCACAGTGGTTAAGGACCCAGTGCTGGAGCACAGACATGTGACGTCTCTCTAATCCTCAATTTCCTCTCCTGTAAAAGGAGGATAGTAGTAGTAATAGGGCTAGATGAGTGCCTGGAAGTAGACATGCAATGCATGCTGCTTATTAAATTATTGTTGTTGGTAAATGTGCATAGACAAGTATCAGTTTCGGAGACTAGTTTCACAGAGACCATAAGTGACTTGTCCATGGTCATACAACCACGAAGAGGCACCAGTCAAACCCAAGTGTCCTCATCCCTAGTCTGGTGGCCTTTATTCGTCCACCCTCTGCCATTGCATTAAGTGCTGAGGGAGAGATCAGTGTGTGGTCAGGGGGAAACACGGAGGGCTTCCTGGAAGAGATGGGTCTTGAGAAAGTTTGGAAGGATGGGGAGGGAGAAAGGCATTCCAGGGAAGTAGTGTATGATGAGCACCATCATCAAAGGGGTTTGGGGGCTAGCTGGCTGGCAGAGGGTCTAGACTGTGAAGACTGGTGAGATACAGGTAGAACAGGCAAAGAGAGGCCAGGTCAGAAGATGAACCATGGCCAGATGGCCAGATAGTAGAGTGAGAATTCGAACCAGTGAACCACAAGGAGCCACAGTTAATTCTTGAACGAGGGGGCTGATCATAATGAAACTATACTTTGGGAAGAGAAGAAGGAAAGAAATCTATCTTTACTAAAAGCCAGTACGGGCCAGACAGAAGATTGGGAATTTTCATATTAATTATTTCATTTAAGCCTCACAACAACCCTATAAAGTTGGCATCAGTTGGTAGCTCAGACAGTAAAGAATCTGCCTGCAATGCAGGAAACCCAGATTCGATCCCTGGGTTGGGAAGATCCCCTGGAGAAGGAAATGGCAAGCCACTCCAGTATCCTTGCCTAGAAAATCCCATGCACAGAGACAAGCCTGCCAGGCTGCAGTCCATGGCGTTGCAGAGTCAGACATGACTGAGCAACTAATACTTTCATCCCCACTTTACAGAGGAGACAACTGAGGCTCAAATAAATTGAGTCATAGAGTTTGAGCCAGGGGTGGGTGGAGCGAAAAGTTCAATTTTAGACCAGCCTGACCCCAAATTTGTGCTCTTCACACTGTACCATGTGGCTTTAAGCTGTTCCCACTCTCTGGACGCCCTTTGCACTGTGAGTATCCCACAGTGCTGCTGCTTCACCAGGGGCTCAGCAGTCTTTCTACAGCCCAGACAACCCCTGGGTGAGCCCTGGGTTCACATTGAGGAGAGAGATATCAGTAGCCCCAGGACTTTGGGGGATGCCCCAGCACAGGGTAGGTGAAGTGCTAGGGCCCTGGGTCTGATAGAAATGGTCATTAACTGAATTGAAGCCTCAGCTGAGAGGGGGATGAGCCCTAGCTTGGGAGCCTGGCAGGAAGTGACAAACACCTGAGAATGTGAAATGATAAGATGTCTGTATTCACTTCCAATTAATGGTGTGGGACAGGCAAATAGGAGAAGTAGAGAGGAGATGAGATTGGTCATGAGCTGATACCTGTTGAGGCTGGGTGATGGGTTTGTGGGGCTCTAGTATACCATTCCTTTTACCTTTGTGGATGGTCCAAAGCCTCCATAGTAAAAAGTAAAATAAGGGTCTGCCCTGGCAGTCCAGCAGTTAAGACTACATGCTTCCACTGCAGGGGGCATAGGTTTGATTCCTGGTCAGAGAACTAATATCCCACGTGCCGGGTGGCCAAAAAGTTCAGGGGAAAAAAAGAAAAATAACAACAACAAAATGCTAAGAACTTAAAAAGAAAAACAATTCTGTCTACCACACTCTCTCCCAGGTGAATCAGAGTCTCTGCCTCCCAGGCATTGTTATACTTTAAAATCGCCTCAGGTGACAGCAGTCAAGGTGAGAACCTCTGCCTAGACTCCATCACTCACTAGCTGGTATCCTTTGCCTGCTGAGCCTCTGTTTCCTCGTCTGTAAAATGGGGGTAAACCTTCTGTCAACCTCATGGAATTGCTGTGAAGTTTAAATGGGATAATACAGGATAGTATGGGCTGGACATAAGCGTGAGCAGGTCAGTCTGCATTTTACAGTCACTCTGAGCATCACCAGGCCTCTAGGCATGGGAGGTGAGGAGCCCTAAGCCAATACGTGCAGAGGAAGCTGGCCATCAGGTAGCCCCACAGGGACAGGCCTTGCCTTCTGGGCAATTTTTATACCTTTTCCAAAGCACAAGGGCTTTTTTTTTTTTTTTTTAATTTGCCTTTCCTCACTGCTTAAAGACCACCCAGCACAAAGACATCAGGGCCACTCAGTGCCACTGCCAGAGGTACAGATGGGTGCAGGGGTTGAATGGAGAGAAAGACTTGGGCTTTCTCTGCTGGCCTTGCCATTGGCTTCCAGGATTTAGCCTTAGTTTCTCCATCTGTGTCAGGGGTGAATAAAGAGATGGGAAGCCCTTGGCGAGGGGTTAGGTCATAGGAAATAATCAGAGAATGGAATTGAATGGATGCATGAATGGGTGAGATTCACTTCACTATGACAAAGTGACCTGTCAGAGCCTTGATGGTGGCGATGGGAGCTCCCCGGCTTGGAGAGGGGCCCTGGACACCTGGGCAACTCCTCTGGGGTAGAGAAAGAGCACGGGGAACACAAAAGCAGAAGCTAGAGCATGTGGAGAAGCGCAGAGGACATGGTTCGTAGCGGGAGAGGAGCGAGGAACTAGCAGGAGGGAGCTACCAGACACCGCTCGGAAAACCGTGCTAACGTGGAGGCGCGGGGTCTCTGTCTGACACCCAGCCTGTGTCCCGCGCGCTGGCCAGGGTTCCGTGTCTCTCGCCCGCTCCGCCGGGCTCCGCAGCGCCGCCTGGCGGACACACTGCGCTCCGCTCTGGCTTTGGCGGTAGCCGCCGGGCGCATCCCGCCGCAGTTCAGCAGACAGGGGGAGAGAGCCAGGGGCGCGCAGTGAGGATGGGGCGTCTTTTTCCTGAGGGGGTCGCGCCTGGATTGGACCTGCAGTACATACTGGCACCCTCTCCTTACTAACCCTGTGCCTGGGATGACTCAGCTCCGTCGCACACGTCGGGGGACCATCCCCGATCCCCGGCCCCAGCTCCGGAATTTTGCTGCCTCTAAGTAACTTCTCCGGGAAGGAGGTCTCATTAAAATTTTAAGGCGTTTGGGGTTTGCTTTTTGTTACTATACTAAAATACCAAGAGAGGGCGTGAAGGCACGAGAGGGCCTAGTTTGTCTCCCTGACGGTCCCAGGCCTGAAATTCCAGGGCTAGGGAGTTTCTAGGCCCTTCCCGCCCAAGTGGGTCCCTGCTGGCGAGGCGTGGTGGCCCTGTCGGAAGATGCGAGGCCAAGAAAGGCAAAGCGTGTGGGTCGGAATGACCAAGGGCTTGGGGCTGGTGCTGGTGATGGGTGAACAAGGGCCTGGCTTTTACGTCGCGACCGTGGGCACTTGAGTCCCCGGGACTCGGGCCGCACCACCTCCTCGAAGGTCCTCCTATCCTGAGTGTGAGTGTGTGTGTCCGAGAGCCTGGAGGTGACAAGCAGCCCCATCGGCCGGGGTTCTCGATAAGCCGGGCCCAGCCAGGCCCAGCCCAGCTTCTCTTAGCCGGACCAGAGTGGGAGCTGGGCTGCAGCGTCCCGGACTTGCTGCGGGCAGACGGCTCGGAGGCGCTGGAGGCTGCCCCCTCCGGGTAGGCGGCACGGAGCCCGAGTCTTCCCCTACGAAGTCTTCTCCAGGCGGAGGCCTGAGAGGCGTCCCGGAGGTCGCCGGGCCCGCTTTGCGTACAACCCGGGAAAAGGCCCCTCAGGCGTGAGGCTGATGCTGGGAGGAGGGTGGAAAAATCTGAGTCACCAACCCCCGAACAAATGGCGGCGGGGGCCGTGCGGTTGACTGACCGAGGCCCGAGGCCGAGGGCGGCCTTTGAGCGGCGGTGAGCTTCCCGAGGCAGCAGGGGGAGCCTGACGCCGAGGGAGGCCGGTGGCTGGGAGAACCCAGAACGGCCTGACCCTGGGGAGAGGAGAGTTCGGGGTCCGCGCTCAGCGCCGCGACTCCGAAGTCCCAGGATCCCAGAAAAGGTGCGCTCTGGACCAAACTGCGGACCCGCCGGGGAGAGCGCCCCAACAAGCAGAGAGCAGGACTGGCGCCCTGGTGTAGGGGTATGAGTGTGTGATCGCGGTCGGGGTGGGGGCTGGGCCTTGGACCCCTCACTCCCACCCCGCCCCAACACACACGCGCACACACACACGAAGATTAGACCTCTTTTCTGCCTGGTTCCAGGGGCTCTTCAGGCAGCTCAGTCCCGCCGCGCAAGCTGGGGAGAAGGTAGCGGTGCGCGCTGCGGAAATCGCGCCGGGACCGAGGGTCGCGCCGCGACTTTGCCGAGCGGAGCTCGCGACCCAGAACGGCGCTCCGCGTCCACCAGGTCGCCCCAGCGAGGCTGACAATGGGCGCCAGGACCCTTGCGGGGTCGAACTGGAAGGGGCTTCCGGGCCCCGGGCCCCGGCGCTTTCTCCTGCGGCGCAGACTGGGATAGAGCGTAGACTGCAGAGAAATCGGGTTTCGGAAAAGCAGCATCGGCGCCGGCCTGACGCAGGTCCCGACTCGGGAGAGAGGAAGGAGCCCCGGGGGGAGGGGGTTGGCTGGAGGGGTCGGCTGGTGGCCGCCTCTAGCCCTCGGCAGCCGGATGAAGAAAAGGATAAGCGAACTCATTTTCCTCGGAGGGACAAGAGGGCTCCAGCGCGCTCTCCTCCCCAGGCCTAGGAAACAGGTTCCCAAGCGTCCTCCGACCGCCAATCGATCCCGGCTGCCCGCCCGTAACCGATGATGGTAGGAAAGCAGAGAGGAACTGCGGGCAGCGGCACCTCCCCCGGGCCGAGGCTGGGCGGGCGAGTCCGGACCTGCGCCGCTCTCTGCACAAAACGAAACCCAAACTCCTCAAAATCTTAAGAGGGAAATTTTTTAAAATCCCCTTTCCCCTCTTTCACTTTTAACAAACCAGCTACTGGGAGAAAAAAACGAAATGAGCGCTAGCTGAGGACACTTATCTTTTCAAATTGTGAAATCCCGTTTAAAAATATTTCCTCCAAGGCCAGCCCTTCTGAAGCCTTTGCCTCTTCCTGAAAATTCCAACTAAACAATCGGAATTTCGACCACGGTCCTGGGAAGAAGGAATAGCCGTGAGGCCCAGGGAACCCACTGTGGCCAAATTGCCATGCTCTTGTTTCTCTTTAACCAAGGGAAAAAAAAAAAAAGATAAGAAGTAAAACCTTTTAATACATCAAATATACGGAATTTTAATCTTTAAAGCGATACATTGTCTATTATTTTAGTACATGACGTAAACCTTGTCCCCTTTTCAGCGGGTGGACTTAAAAATTAAAAATAGTTAAGTGTTCCTTTTAAAGAACAAAATAAGGCAAATGAGGTTTTGGAATAGAATTGTTTTTCCTTTTTTTTTTTTTTGTTTTCTTCCAGAATACATACAAAAAAATACCCATTCTCTTTTGATGGTATACACCTTAAAAATAATTGCAATTTGAAATCAGAGTTGACAAATTGTGACTTGTTTTGTTTTTTTTTTTTCATTTTTGTAACAAACATGCATGTAAATTTGTGTTTCAATCAGACATTAAATAAGAACGTACAATATACAATCATAGCAATTTTAAAGTAACATTAAAGAGAAGACCTCTAGTTCTGTGGCGGTTTTGTATTTATTTATAATCTACAAGGGATGGGAGGGTTTGTTTTCCACATTTTTAACCCTCAAGTTTTAATTTTTCCCCCTTCTTCCTTTTTACCTACAGAGCTCAAACTAAGTAATGCACTTTTGAACCACGGGTCCGCTTGGAGCTAACATAAATAAATACCAGTGTCCACCGATGCAGTCCTCAGATGAACACTTTTCAATTATTTTTCCTTCTTTTTCTATAAAAAGTCAAACGATATTTTTTTTTTTCAACTTTTATAAAGTTTGGGTGGGGAGATGAGAGGTGGGGGAAAGGGGACTTTCCCACCGGGTCTCGGTCGCTGTTTCGGGTAGATAGATACAGTATATATATTTTTTCCTTTCCTGGCCCCGGTCATCCCACGCGCGGGTGACAGTCGCCTCGGCCCTGTTGCCGCCCCTCCCTCGGCTCCTCCCCACCCCTCAGTTCTTTTCTTTCCCTCGATAGCCCTCGAGACCGCCCTCACTGGTACCCCAGCGCCGAGGCCGTGGTCAGTCTCTGTCCGTAGAGGGCATAGGGGGAGTAGTACGGTCCGGTGGCGGCGGGCACGGGCACGGGGGCACCGGGCGTGGGGAGCGGGCTCTTGGAGTAGGGGTGGTAGCGGCTGCTGAGTCCCAGCGCGTGGTGGGGGCTGCGCAGCGCCAGCGTCCCGGGGCTGCCCGGAGCGCCCGACGTGGGGATGTGCATGTGGCAAGCCATGGCGGCCGCTGCGGCGCTGGCCAGAGACGAAGAGCTGGGGTAGCCCGACAGCAGTTTGTCTGTCCCGGGGAAGGCCGTGTGGGTCCGCAAGTGGCTCAGCAGCTCTTCAGACGTAGCGAAGCGCTTGTCGCAAGGCCCGTTGGCCGACACCCAGTTGCAGATGTGGGGGAGTGGGTCGTTAGGGAGCATGAAGCCGTAGGGGTAGAGGGGGTGGCCGGCCAGAGAGGGCGGTGTGGCGCCGGCGGCCGCGGCCGCGGTGAGCGATGAGTGCACGCCGTGCAGCGGGTGCGTGGGGTACACCAGCGGGTATCCGGACTTGAGAGCCGCGGCCGCCGCGGCCGGATCGTGAGCGCACGATGCGCTGGCTGCCGCCGCCCCAGCCAGGTGACTGGCGCAGTGGTAGCTGAGGCAGTACGGGTCCCGGCACAAACTGGCTGTCATCACGGACGGCGGTGACGCTCCGGCCAAGGGGCTTGAGCCGGCGGGCTTGCTGCAGCCCAGAGAGCCCGCTGCAGCCGCCGCCAGCTGAGCCCCAACTAGGCTGCCAGGCTTGGTGGGGTCGAGCGCCACGCCGTGTGGCAGGAACTGGGGCGGGTAGCCGGCGTAGGCCCCAGCCAGGCTCCCTGGGTAGGTCATGCCCGCGGGAGGCAGAGGGAACACTGTTTGGCCCGGCTTGTAGGGCGACACGGGCGCCACTAGCCCAGAGCCCAACACAGAGGAGGAGGTGGGCGCACTGGGGCCGGAGCCGGAGCCGGAGCCTGATGAGCCGCCGCAGTCCGAACCTAGAGCCTTGCCCCCGGGGCCCCCATCTGGGTGCTGGTTCACGTCCACATTGATGCCGCCGCCACAGCTAATCCGGCCGTGCGCCAGCCCCGTGGGTCCCCCTTCGGCCGAGGAGCCCCCGGAGCCCTTGGTGCCGCCACCGCCGCCGCCCGCCTCGGGGTCCTTCTTGTCGTCCTTGCCATCCGGGCCGCCCCCGGCCGAAGGCAGCATGCCTCCTGGCGAGCAGGCCGAGGCGCTGGAGCTTGGGCTGCCTGTCCTGGGCGTGAATGGCTGGCAGGTGGCGCTCGGTACCCGGAATCCGGACTTCTCCGCCGAAACCCCCCCGCCGCCGCCCCCGCCGCCCCCTCCTCCTCCGCCGCCGCCGCCTCCCGGCTCTTTCTTATCCGAGCCGGGTTTGGAGTACGGCTTGAAACTCGACTTGTCTTCCACGCCGATGTCGCTCAGCTTGAGGGGGCCCGACTTGGCGTCCTTGTCGCCCCCGGCGCCGCCGCCGGCACCGCCCGTGCCACCCCCATTGGAGGCCACTGAGGAGAGTTTGGACGAGGGCGAGGGGTCGGGCTTCCCGATCTGCGAGCATGTTTGGGCCAACAGCGCCAGCGGGCTCTTCTTGGCATCGAGCTGCAGGGTCAGAGTGGGGGTGGGGGGGGCACAAAGAAAGAAGGGGAAACCCTTTAGAATTCTGCCTTCTAGGTTTCGAGCGCACCTCCGCCACGACCCGTAAAGATCCTTCCAGCCCCGAGGCGCAAGTCTAGGCGACACCCCTTCTACACACACATTCTCTTTCTTGAGAAAGGCCACAGCACCCCCACCCCACCCCCAGCCCCGCCACCAGGATCTTTCCTGTCCTCTCTAAGCGATAACTGGATTAAAAAAACCCAACAAACTCTAAAAATGTTTTGGTTTCTGACTCTTTGACCCAGAACTGTACTCCCCACCCCCACCCCTAATGCTTCAGAGTAAGGGCTCGGGTCGTTGGCGCCTTAGAGGCTGTGTACAAATACGAGCTTCTGGGGAACCAGAGGACCGGGACTTTGGAACCGCATTTTGGACTCCCGTCTGTCTTCTGACCTGAGAGTGAGGGGGCCTGGGTCGAGGTAGGTGCTTTAACACCAATGGGAGAAACAAGTTTTGATTGCCTTGGTTCCTAGCATTCACACCCCATTCTACCTCCTCCCCTCTTTCCGCCCTAGTTTTAAGGTGCGGGAGCACGATCCTCTCCCCTCATCCCAGAGCTGAATCACTCCGATCCCCCAACCTTCACCCCCTGCAGATCACAAGAGAAAGAAATCCCGTGGAGGGGCAGCCAGGGTGGTGGTCCCAGCGCGATCCGTGGATAGGGTCCTTACCTCTATGGGGCTGACGGGAGTGGAAGGCAGGGGCTGCAGGTACTCAGGGTGCAAAATGTGGCCAGTCCGTGCCGTCAGCATCTTCAGCACCTTGATGGGCAGGCGGTTAGCCTGGCGGAGAGGGTCAGAGGGGGGCACGGCGTGCACAAAAGGCTTGGTGCTGCCGGCCGGGGACGAGCCTGGGCCGGGGCCGGAGCTATTTCCAGAGAGCGCGCTGGTCCAGGCAGGGTCCGCACTGCCGCCGCCGCCGCCGCTGTGCTTACTGCTTCTTAAGGCAGAAAGCGAGGGCGCTGTGCTCATGACCCACCCGCGCGCATGGGAGCAGCGGGGGGAGGGCTCCAGGAGGCGCGGGGCGGGCTCCGGGCTGTGCTCTCGCCGGGGGAGCAGGAGCAGCAGGAGGAGGTGGAGCTGGCGCGGCGGTCACCGGCGCCCAGCGCGCCTTCTTGGCGCCTGGAGCCACAAGCGAATAATCCTGGGTGGCCCGCAGCGGAGCCGTGGCCGAGCGGGAGGAGCCGGCCCGACTGCGGGAGTGCCGGGTGGATAGCCGTGTCGGCCTCGGGCTGTGCCCCTGCGCTGCGCACTCGCGGCCCGGCGCTGGCGCTGCTCTCCGCGATGTGAGCCTCTGCCTGTCCAGCCGGGGCTCTGGCGAGGAAACTCACTTCAAAAGCAGCTGCACCGAGGGGGAGATTAAAGCCTTTGCCGCCTTCCAATCAAATGGGAGCCCGAGGTGATTGGAGGGTCAAGGGGATGTGACGCGTCCCGCGCCGCCGCCGCCGCCGCCGCCAGGACTCTCAGCGCTGGTTTTAATGGGCAGCTCCCTCTGCGCCGCTCCCCCTGCGTGTCCCCTCCCTTGATTTCGCTCGGAGGACGAGCTGGACATTTATTCTACGTTTGCTATCTGCCGCCTCCCTATCTTTTCTTCCTGGTCGTCCTTCCTTTTCCCCAGCTGGAGAATAAACTGAAACCAAAAGAAGGGTGCTTGCAAGGAACAGTTTGAGGGTGTTCAGAAGGAGCACCAGCAGGAGTCTGGACAACGGCCGCACTGTCAACTCCAGGGCCGCAAAGGAGGTTCGCACCCCCAAGTATTCTCTCCCCTGCCTCAGTAATTGAAATCTGCGGTGCAGCCGCCTGGGTAAGGAAAGGTGGGGAGCGAGTGTTGGAGGAAGTCCGCCCGCCCGCTTTGATTTCCCGGGATTCGGCGGCGGAGAAACCAGAAGCTAGGTGGGCAGCGGAGGCGGTGGAGGCAAGTCTCGGCTCTAAGCTAGGTTCCCCGCCCTTCCCGGCCACGTGACTCCCGGAGATGCGCAGATTGGGGCAGGAGGGGGGTCACATGTTTCCTCTGTTTCACACTCAGCGCCCCCCCCCCCCAATTCTTACTCTCCTCTACCATCCTCTCTTCTTCTACCCGCGCCCCCCCTCCCGAGTTCTTTGGGCATCTCCACCCCTCCATCAATTGTCAATGTTCCCCGACCGCAATCAATCAGTTATTTGTCAGCTCTTGTCAATCCGCCGGTGATTTATGTCAGCTTTTGTTGCTGATTACAAGGCGGGTGCGACTTGAAGGGAAAAAGGGAGAGGGAGAGAGAGACGCAGAGGAAGGAAGAGACTGAGGGGGAACTGAAGGAGGGGGAAAGAGGGGCAGCCTCCTGGGATGAGAGGCGGGGGCTCTAAGAAAAAGAATGAAAGAAGAGAAAGAGGCGCTCAGTGTCAGGAAAATGAATAGTGAGAGTAAAGTGCGCAGGTGCGCCAAGGGCGCTGAGAAGGGTGCGCTGGCCTGGGGTGTGCGCAATCCTCTAGGTACTGGAGAGAGAGATAACACCCTTCCACCTCTGGGGATTCCGTTCCTTTGCGGCCACGCGCAGAGTCCCGAGCGCTCTCGGTATCCGAGACAGGCGGTGGCGACGTCCAACACGGGAGATTTTTTTACCCCCCAAGCCATGGTAGTCCCTTCGGGGTACGTTGAGTGCAGTCGTCAGGCTGCCAGCTGGCCCTCTCTCCCTCCTCCCTAGTGCCCTGACTCCAAACTCGGAGGCTTCTTTCTAAGAGCCACATTACCAACGTAGCCTTGAGTTCTGGAGGTCAGAGGTGGGGTACCCCCGCCTCAGTTCTTTGACACCCGTCCCCCATCGTGGCTAGGGCTGAGAGGCTGCGAAGAAGAGGCCTGGCGTGTGTGTTTGGGGCAGATACGTTCCAGGCTCAATCAGGCCCCCTCTCCAGCCCTCCCTCACCCCTGTCATCCCCGCAGTCTTGGTAGCCAGGGTTACTCTGGGCTGCTCGCTCGAATTTATTGAAATGCCGAGCCAGGACTGACCAGCGCGGGGAGAGCAGAGGGAAGAATCAAGACAGAGAGGGTGGGTGGGGTGGGGAGGGGATGCGGCGGCTGCCTGTGGGAACAACCGGCTCTTCCAGGGAAGCGGAGCCGGACCGCCGCGTTCCCCTCGATTTGCACCGTCACTCGGGCTGTTGGGAAGGCAGAGGGGAGGCGCTCTGCGTGCCTCCGTGTACCTGGATCTGAGTGCAGAAGTGTGTGTGAATGCCTGTGCCTCTGTGTGAGTTTTCAGGGCTTTGGTAGCGTCCGGAGCGAATTCGAGGGGGTGGGGTGACCTCCAGAAACTCGCAGAAACTGGAAGGGGGCGAGAGAAGGGTACATCCCTTTCCTCGGAAGGACTTGGAAGACTTTGACTCTCCCCTCCCCACCCCCCCTTTCCGCCCCGGCTCTTCTTTTGTTGTCAAGTCCTTTGATAAATGGTGGGGCTGGGAGCGCTGGGGAGCCGGGAGCCAGTCTGTACCCGCGCGGGGGGGCGGGGGGGGGGGCCGGGCCTTGAGACCCGGTTTCCACCCTCGCTCACCGGGTCGGTGCCCCGTCGGCGCCGAAGTCGGGTCTGGGACCTGCCCTTGGCGTGCTCGCGGTCTCCACTCTCACCACCCCATCCCTCCCTCCCTCATTTCTGTCTCTGTCTCCCACTCCGCACAGGTACCGAGAACTTTCTAGGGGTGAGTTTTAGAATTTCTCGTAGGCATTCTTTTTTTGCGTTTTAATTTTATCCCTTGATTCTTTAGATTGGTAAACTTCATGAGATGGTAACTTGACTAAAGATACTTGGGAGAAGCGGGGAGTGAGGCGGTGTGTATAAAAGGAGTTTGTCGGTGTATGTGTTTAGGTGTAAGAACACACCTCCGTTCAAGGGGCTTTGGAGAGTCTGCCGGTGCGACAACGGAGGAAGGTGAGTCCATGAGACTGTGGCGCGGCCACACGCGAAGTTGTGAAGGCTGTCTGAAATAACCTTTGGGGAGCGAGTCCCAGGTGCCGGTTTCTGACAACCGGACGGTTCTGTGTCTGCAGAGCAGAGCTTTTGAGGGTGCCTGTATCCTGCTGCTCTGTTAGTGTCTGAGTCACTGGGTTAGTGGTTGTCGAAATGTCGCCCAGATCTCCCAGCCCCGCGAGCCCAGCCATGGGCCCCGCGTCGCCGCAGCCTCTCGGCGAGGCCCGGACACAGAATGCTGGGGGCGGCGTCCAGAGATGGAGGTGAGGTGACCGCGGGGGAACCTCCCTTCCCCCCTCCCCCCAGCTCTCCAGCCAGCCGTCTCCAGACTCAGTCCTTTCCCTCTCCTGGAATTGCAGCAGCTTTCTTTTTACCCCCGGCAGCTGGGGGAACCAGAGAGTGGCCCCTGTGTCCCTTGGAATAGGCGTGCCACGGTGTGGTCGCACATGCTCTCAGATCTGCAAGATGCAGCGCGCGCGCGCGGGTCTTGGTCTTCGCGCATTCGCTCTTCGAAAAATCGAACTCCGAAGGTCCGAGCGCACGGGGGCGCCTGGGGGTCTGCACTCCCAGGGTTTTCGGGAGGCTGCAGCAGCCGAACCTGCGCACCTCCAAGGGGAGGTCAAATGCCCGAAGGCCGTGAGGCCGTGGGGGTAAGGGGAGTTATTAATGACTCCGCGCTGGGCCTAATGCCTCCAACCCCCAGCGGCGATTGGCGTGGATGTCCTGTGGATTTTATTTGCACACAATGGAAATGATTTGTTTTCTCTAAAAAAGGAGTGGGCTTGGCAGATATTTGAGGAGGGGGTGGGAGGAGAAGGAAAGAGAGAGAGCTGAGGAAAAAAGTTTGAAAATGCCTTGAACTATTCACTGTCGAGATGGCTAATCAGTATTGAGGCCGGAGGGCAGGCGGGCCGCCTTTCACCGCCGCTTCCCTTTCATCTCGGGCTCGGCGGAGGCGCTCAATTAAAAGCCTATCAGTTTGTAAGTAAATCAACGCCTATCAGAGTTGTCACATCAAACAAAACGATTATTATTGCAGCCCGCCTCCCCTATTAATCTCCCTCGAAGATAATCCGCCTGACAGGTCAGGCCCGGCGAGCTGGAAAGCCTGGCCCAGAGCGTCCAAACAGTCCTGGACTGGCGCGCGCCCCTTGGGGCACCCCCTGTTCCCCGTCCCGCCCCGCCTCGTGGTCCCCCGGGAGTGGGGAGAGAAAGGGCGCGCGGAGGCCACTGGACCCAGGCCCGCCCCTCCGGACTGGGAGCCGAGCCGAGATTCGCTGGGCTGGTGGGGGACGGTCCTCGGCGGCACTAGCCTCCTCTGGGGCCAGGGAGGTACCAGGCTTGCCGTTGCCAGCGCCTGGCCTGGTCCCTGGGCCTCACCAAGGCCTGCACTCCTTCTTGGCTCACCTCCTCTGATTCTTCCCCCACCCCCTTGTCTTTTTTGTTTCCTCTTTTGCCTCTTTCTTGGCTCTCAGCCTTTTCTTCCTTTCCCCCTCTTCATTTGTACTTGTTCTACTAGCCAGGGAATGTCTCCTGTTCTCTCTCCCTCCTCTCAGTATACGGTATATACCACTTCAGCGCAACCACACTCTCTGAAGCAGGGCATTCTCAGGGCCCGGGTTACTTCTCTGCGGCAGGGTTGCCTCAGGAGTGTGTGCAATTCCCAGGAATTCAGTACCAAGTCCTTCTAATTTCTCCTCAAGCAGGGATTGTCAGAAGCTCTGCGCCTGTTTAAGGGTTGGGTGTATTTGGAGGGGTGAGGGAAAAAAAAAAAAAAAAAAGACCAGGTGGTGAGATGGGTGGAGGGTGGCAAGCTCCCTATTCTGGAATTAGCATTTGGTGTTGGAATTTAACAGCTGCAATGTCTCTGACCTAGCTGGTGGCGTTGCTTGGGCTTTGCAAACATGCAGGGGAGACCTATGGGGCATCTGGGCCTCTGTACTGAGTATGTGAGGGGGTGCCTAACATTTCATAAGTAAATACGCCCAGATAACTGCTTCTATAGCCTCAGCTGGCCTTTCAAGGGCCGGGCGCGGCTTGGATTCCGTAAGGGTGTGAAATCTTGGCCTTCTTCCGTTTGGCCTCTGACTTCGAGTTTTGAGGTGCTTCGGAACCAAGCGAGACTCGCCCTATTCTTCGCTTTTACTCCAAACCGATAGGCCTAAATGCGCACTGTTCGAGCCTGGTGGAGCCAGAATTAAGGTGTGCTTGAAGTGTCCGAGGGGGAGGAGCTGCCCGCAGGACCTGAGGCCCTGGTACCGGGAGTGCTGGCTTCAGTGCTTCGGAATCTTCACGCGTTATCTGGGAGAACCCCCAAGGTGCGGCATTGTTGCCTGTTCCGGCGGAGACTCTCCCAGTAGTCGCCCCAAGGTCCGAGGCAGCGGGTATCCCAATAGAGCCCACCTCAGCTTGCTGAGCGCCCGTAGCTGCAGAACCTGTGGCCCCTACCACGGGTTCCCGAAAGCCCCCCCCCCCATTTGTGCACACTTTCCACAGCCAACCTAGTAGTAATATTTATTTCCTTACCTAGAAATATTGTATCCGTGCAGTGGCTCAATTATCTGCGCGCCTGCTTTTTAAAAATGTATTTATATCACTTCTGCCACGCCGCAGATATTTAAATAAAGAGGTACACATACCGCGGCACACCTCGACGATGCGGAACTCGCTCTGTCTGTAGAATATATTCACTGGGTGGTTATTTGGACGTAAGCGCTATCTCGAGTCCAGATTACACCCAAGCAGAGGCTGTAAAATGACACTTGCTCCAGAATTTTCCCAATTCAACTATATGTGCACACACCGAGAATTTAATACTATTTTATATCCCTCTACATATCTAAATATTCAGATGTTATGTTACATGCCCTTGAAGCCGGAAGCAATCCTGCAGTTCACACTGGACTTGGAGCTGTTTGTATAATTTTCATCACCCTGCACTTACAGATGAACCTTAATCTAATAAATTCAACCTTGTCATTTTTAGAATCGACGTAATTTCTCTGGCTGCGGGTGCGCTGCGTCTATCAGAATAAATCCAGCTCTCAGGCATCCAGCAGGAAACGGCTCCCGGTTCCCGGGTGTGGAGACGCCCCATCCGCCCAGCTCAGGACGCGAGGTGGCTCCTCGTGCCCAGAAGGCTGCAGGTCTGGCCTCCGAGGGAGGCTGGACTATCAGCGACCTCGGCCTTAGCAGTCTCTCCCGGTGGGCAGTGCCCGGCAGCCCCCACCTTCTGCCGGTGCTTCGGAAACCCGCCGGGGCCGAGTCCGCCCGGGGCGAAAATTGAAAGCAAATTCCACAGCAGACGGAGCTCGAACTTTCTTCAAAGCAAGTTTGCAGCAGAGATTCGGTGGTCGCTTTGAGACGACAGCGCGCTTTAGGGGTGTGTCCGAGCGCAAAGTGGGGAGGTGGGCAAAGAGGGTACCTGGTGGCCAAGCTTGGTCCCCGGCGAAACGCGAAGGAAGGCGCCTCCCTTTCCTTATTTCTCGCCAACTTCTCGGGCCCTGCCCCGAAAGAAATAGTTTCCAAGGTGCCGCGGACGCTCAGGATGCGTTTAGGGGAATCGCACCAGGGAGAAGGCGACTTTGTAAAAGTTGCCGAAAGCTTTGCCCACAAGCGTCCGCCCAGCGGGGCTCAAGAAAGCTTGGGACCAACTCGCCTTCTCCCGGGCAGAATGAGCCCCCCTGGATAGTCCCCTGCCCAGCGCTTTCCCCTCACCTCGAAACCGCACGTAAATAACCTCCTGCTGCCTGCATTGCAAACTTCCCCCCGCGCTGCCGCGGTTGGCGGGCGAGGCCCGGAGGCAGAGCCAGCCCGCAAGGCCGCTCGTCTGCCCGCTCATCCCAGCCTTGAGATAGGCTTGCGCGGAGATGAGAGGATGAGTGTGGTTCTGTCTCCCACTGGGCTGCCCACTTGGCTGCCCAGACCATCAACTGTGGACCTCCCAGAGCAGCGCTTCCCCTGGGGAGAGGTAGTCTTGGGGGGCTGACGAGGGCGCAAACTGCGCGCGCGGGGGGAGAGGGGGCGGCCGCCGGTCTCTCCGCGGGGCCTGTCGCCCGGCCGGCCGCGGCGGGTGAGTGATGAGGGCAGAGAAGGGCGCCCATAAATCGCGGGTGTCAGGGCGAAAAACTCTCTTTATTGTCTGCGTGATGGATGGGCCCGGGGACGAGACACCAAATACTTCGTATCGCCTTTAAATGGGAACACATTTTCCGCGGCCATAATTCATGTTTTTTAAATAGAAAGTTTGAAATGTTGCCTATATTTCACCGGCCCTGACATATTTATGAATCGCTCCCTGCATGCAAATATCATTATTTAAAGCGCCGGGGAGAGCTCAGGGGAGGGGAGGAGGCGCGGCCCCCGGGGCGTGGGGGTGGTGAACCGGGGCGAAGCGAATGGATGGGGGGTGCACACCATCGCCCTAAAGTGCGGACAATGAGGCGCAGAGGAAAGCCGTATCCGGAAGCCCAGCGCCCTGGGGGGCTCCCCCACCGCCGCTGGATCCCTCACAGCAGCTCGGGGAAGTTTGCCCGGCTTGGGATCCCTCCCCCTGCCGGGAGCCCAGGGGGCATTTTGAGTCCGTCTCCGAGGCTCTGATCCTAGCCACCTTTTCCAAGAAGCAAGTTTTAAAAAAATACTTTTAACAAACGCAAATAATAACAACCAAAGTGTTTCATGTTCGTTGCCATTGCTTCAGTTTTTATTGGTTTTCATTCCGCAAACCTGAGACTGCGCGCCCGAGCGGGGCGACTGTCAGACCCCAGTCACCTCGGGGAGCGGGTGGGGGAATAACCGTCCTGTGCCGCGGCCTCGACCCGCCCCCACCCAACCAGCTCATCACTTCTGAGACACAACAGAGCCTGCGCAGGACGCGGGGACACGAATGATACGGCCCCCAAGCTCTGGGGGCTTCAGTCCCGCCCCCTCTGTCACCCCGGTGCTGTGTAGGGCTCCTGGGGTCTGCGTCCGCCCTCCCCGAGCCCCACAATCAATACAATCACTCTGATTAAAAAAAAAAAAAAAAGCTGGGCACGTGCTGTCAGCTCTCCCCTGCCCGTCCAGCCTGGGAGGGACCCACACCTGAGCCCTCGCTAGCCGGGTCTTTACCTGTGCGGTTCCCCGCGGCGCCTGCGGCCGCGCCGGTAACGCAGGAATGGAAGGGAGGGCGGGGCAGTGAGAGGGACAGAACGTACCACCCGGGACAGCCAGATACACAGCCCCGGGGGCCTCCTCTTCGGACTGGTGGTGGGGCCCCGGCCCTACACGCCCTAGGAGCCGAACTGCGCTGGGCAGAGCGGGTCGGGGGAAGGGCGAGGGGAATCAGCCTCCGGTGGGCGGGGCGGGCCCAGCAGCACTTCCGCCGGGGGCGGGGCCGCGGGCTGCAGTGCCGGTCCCACCCCTCCGCGTCGCCGGCCCGCCCCCGGCTCACCCGGGTCCACCCCCGCCGGCTGGGCAGCGGTTGTCGCGGCGCGATCCAGCGCCTTGGCGCACAACCCGAGACTCACAGGACAGTGGACAGGTCCTTTCCCCTGCCTAAGGTTGTATCTAAGCATTTTTAAATCAAAGGACTACAAGCACATACCCTGGCCCAAACTCTCAGGTAAAACTTTGTCAAACTTTGGTCTTTTGGTAGTCCCAAGACCTGACTGGGTCAGGGGTTCTCGAACATTCTCTGGTATCTGAAACCAGTCATACCTCAGACAGCAGGGAAAACATTTTCGTGCCCATAGGGTCCCATCTGTCTTTCAGGAAGGTTAAAAACAAAAGCTAACTCTGTTAGAACGTTTGTTTTCTATCGGACACTAATTAACATTAACTCTGAGGTAAGTACCATGAATGGCCTGTTTTATAGATAAAGAAATTGAGGCATGGAGAGAAGAAATTGGCCTTGCCTCGGGGCGTCTCATCTGTATCCTCATCCCTTCTTTCCATCAGACCCCCAGCAACTCAACTCATCACCCTAGAGGAATCTTGCTGGGCTTAGTTACCTTGTGGGGGAGTGTGTGCTGTGTTGTTAACTGCATCCACCTGCATCTGAGGCCTTGCTGAGCAGGAGGGGCCCACCCAGAGGAGGAGAAAGGAATAAATAAAGTGGGCTCAGCTCAACTCCTGGACAGCTCCCAGTCTGATGGGGAAACTGGACCTTTGAGCTCCCCTGCTTGTTTCTCTTCTAGCTCTTCAGCAGCCAGAGTGATCTTTAAGAATTGTTTTAAAAGGCAGACTAGGTTTCTCCTGTCTCCTACTGCCCCTCATTCTGAGTTTTTGCCACCCGTGGCTGCATTTTGGTTACTCAGAGGTGCCATACAGCATCTCACCTCAGGACCTTGCTAAGGCTTTCTCTTCCATCTAGAGTGAACTTCTGCCCGCCTCTTCACCTGGCTCACTGCACTTACCACATGGGATTTTCTGATGAGAGGCTCTCCTCTTCACTGGATGGTAACTTGACCGGGCAGGGACTGGAGCTGTCCTTTCAAGAAATGAATGAAGAAAAAGGCACTAATTTGTACCATCAGCTGTGCTGAATGAACGATAACTTTGGGGATTCACTTCACTTTTGGGGGTTACCAGTAAGCATTCTTTGTTGTCTCATATCTCAGGGTGTTTTTTCAGTTTAATAATGGAGATAGCACAAACTTATGGAAAAATAATGACTATTCTGAGTCTTTATATTGTAAATATAAACAAGTCAATGATCAAGGAGGTTGGGGAAGAAAATATACCAATATGTATGGTTTTCTAGTTATTTATTTTGGTTTTCAAAGTGCATGATGTGTTGGGTGACACAGTTTAATGGAGACATTCCTCCCCCATCACTGCTGCTCCCACCCTCCATGCATGTATGTCCTAAGGCTGTAGCCTGGGCTCCTTCTTTTTCTCATTTCACATATTATTGCTATGTGTTATTAGCCCTGTATTATTAGTCCATTATTATCTTCTGGCTGAGCTGCTACAGCACAAACCTTCTAATTCTGTGTATCCTTGGCCTCTCTTGCCCCTAATATATTATACATCATCCTACCAGCTTAATTTTCTTGCTCCCATCATTCCTTTGCCCCCAAATCTTCAGTGACTCTCCACTGTCCACATGTAACACTTGACACTTTGTAATTTAGTTCTAAACTTCTTTTAAACAGCTTTGATTAAGTTGCATTTCAAAGTTATAAACGAAATCTATGTTCACTTCAACCAGCAAAGCTCTCAAAGATACGTAAAGAAAAACATGATCTCACCCGTCTCCTCTCCATTTCCCACTCTGTCTCCTGAGATATGCAGTGTTAACAGCCTGGGGTGTAACTTCTGTCCCTGCACCATGCTCAGCACGCTCATATAAATTACACTCAAATGTATGGGGCTCTTATGTTATTGCTTGTTTATACAAAAATGATTATACTAGAGTTGTCTGCAATTTGTTCATTCTTTCTCAGTAAAAAATGAGTCTATAGATAGAGAGCTAATTTATTCCTTTTTTTAGCTGCATAGTACAAATCTTTGACTTATGATGGAGTTAGCTGATAAACCCATCCTAGCTTTCTGGGTAGTTCAGCTGGTAAAGTTGAACATATCATCCAGTTGAAAATGCATTTAATGTATCTTAATCTACCAACCTAGTAGTTGGTAGATTACCAACTACAATCTATCAACATAGTTCAGCCTAGCCTACCTTAAACATGCTCAGAAGACTTTCGTAAGTCTACAGTTGGGCAAAATCACCTAATACAGGTCTATTTTATAATAGAGTGTTGAGCATCTCATGTAATTTATTGAATTCTGTACTGAAAGTGGAAAGAAAGAAAGGTTGTACAGGTACAGAACAGTTGTATCAGGTGTTTCCCGTTGTGATCGTGGGGCTGACTGGGAGTGGCAGCTCACTGCTGCTATTCAGCATCAGGAAGCTATCATAGTGCATATCAGTAGCCCGGGAAAAAATCAAAACTGAAAATTCAAAGTATAGTTTCTACTGTTTGCCTGTCACTTTCATACCACTGTAAAGTTGAAAAAAATCTTAAGTCAAACTATTGAAGTCAAGGACCCCCTGTATTCCACAGAGTGGATATACCTCACTTAATCAGCCACTTCCCTGCTGATGGTCATGTAGGTTGTTAACAGAATTTTCCTCTAATATATTTTTTGTGTCTATATCCTTGAAATCCATTATTTTACTTCTGTAGGATAGATTATCAAAAGTACAGCTGTCTACACCCCAGTCAAGTCTGATGTTCTCTCTGCATGCTCTGTGTTTTTCAGCTCCTCTGTCCTCTATTCCTGGAAGGCCCTTGTTCTCTGTGCTCATGTGTCCAACTTCTGATCCTAAAATGCCCAAATCTGATACCAGAATTTAGTTATCTAATATCCACCTCCTTCCTTCTTCCTCAGCTTAACATTGTAGCAGTGTGCCTGGGCTAGGCAGTGGTGCAAAATTGGTGGGAGCCAATCATGACAATCTTGTTTCCATTTTGTCTGATGATTCTTACAGCCAGGGATGGTCATGTGACGCAGTCTGGGCAAATGACGCACAAGTAAAAGTAAGGCAGTGGCAAAGTAGGAGGGGGAGCTTTGGAAAACATTGTTTTCTTGATCAAAGGAAATGATGCAGTTGTTGTGACCCTTCCCTTTCCTTTCTTTCTCCTTCCTTCCTTCCATGGGCTTGGATACAATATCCAGAACCATAGCAGCCATCTTTGACCATGAGGAAAAGTCTGAGAGACTAGCAGAGAGAGACTTAATCCTGATGTCTCTGGGACACAACAATTTCTAGGAATCACCTGGTTCCAAAAAACTTTTGTTACATTAGAAAAATAAAATCACTATTTGTTTAAGTCAATGAAATTTTTAAAAAAAAATATTTGCAGCCAGGCATATCATTTACCTGTCCCATCTGACTAACCTTATTTCCATTTGGTGTTACCACCACTGGGGGCTTCCCAGGTGGGACTGGTGGTAAAGAACCTGTCTGCCAATGCAGGAGACTTCAGAGATGTGGGTTCAATCCCTGGGTTGGGAAGATCCTCTGGAGGAGGGCACAACAGCCCACTCCAGTATTCTTGCCTGGAGAGTCCCGTGAACGGAGGAGCCTGGCGGGCTATAGTCCTTGGGGTTGCGAAGAGTCAGACGCGACGCGACTGAAGCGACTTAGCGCAGCACAGCAGCACCACCTTTGGAATGTCACACAGTGGGCCAGAACAGTTTGAGAAGCCTGTTAGACACTTGCCTTCAAAGGTTCTTGAAGTATGGGTTTCCACAGTCACTTGGGAGTGAAGTTTGGTCACACCCCTCACCCTTAGTGTTATCTCCTTTTTATGCCTAGCATCTGAATCCTGCTTCCTGCTTGTTGGAATAAAGGACCTGTTTCCAACTACAGAAGCTGAAGTGGTCGCATCCTCCTCCCTGTCCCTGGCAGCTGAGGCTCCTCAAGAGGTGAGTGGAAATTTAGGGTGGATTATAAACCCTTCTCAGCAGCAGCATTGGACCCAATGCAATGGCATTAACCATTTAGGGAGGCAGTGAAGCAACTGGCCAGTCGCTGCTGTGTCCACTGTGATAGTGGCGGCTGCTCAGGCAGTGTCTAATCAGACTGTTGTAGTATGATCAGTGACATCCTCCGTTTCCGAGCCCCTGTCTCTACCATTTCCGAAGTCCGAGTCTCTAGACCTTTTACTGATTTTCTAAGCTTCCTGGTATCCTTTTGATAGGTTTCTTTTCTTGCTTAAATTAGCTAGACCCAGTTTATGTCACTCACAATCAATAATATATGTTGGTCTGCCCTAGCCTCCCTCTTGGATGGCTTCTAAACAGATCTGATGGTGACTACTTCTTTTCTCTCTTTCCATCTTTTTTTAAATTGAAGTGTAGTTGGTTTACAGTGGTGTGTTAATTTCTGCTGTACAGCTAAATCACTCAGTTATTCACATACATACATTACTTTTTAAAATATTCTTTTTCCATTTTGGTTTATCCCAGGAGATTGGCTATAGTTCCTTGTGCTGTACAGTAGGATCTTGTTTATCCATTTTGAATGTAACAGTTTGTATCTGCTAATCCCGAACTCCCAGTCCATCCCTGTCCCTCCCCTCCTCCTCCTTGGCAACCAAGTCTATTCTCTATTTTTGTGATTGTTTCATAGATAAATTCATTTATGTCATATTTTAGATTCCATATCTAAGTGACATCATATAATATTTGTTTTTCTCTCCCTGACTTTACTTAGTATGATAATCTCTAGTTGTACCTATATTGCTGCAAATGATTTAATTCCATTCTTTTTTATGGCCAAGTAGTATTCCATTGTGTGTGTGTGTGTGTGTGTGTATGTATATATATGTATATATATTTATGAAATCTTCTTTATTCATCTATCCTGTGATGGATATTTTGGTTTTTTCAATGCTTTGGCTATTGTGACTAGTGCTGCTGTGAGCCTAGAAACGTGTGTGTTTTTGTTTGTTTTGTTTTTTGCAAAAAAAACTCCGCACTTTACTTCAACCTTTATCCAAAAATGTAACAAATGTTAAAAATGTGTAGTCCTGAGCTTTAGATGCTGACCTCTGACCTCATAGGCAAGTGAAGAGAGAGATGCTAGAAGTTCAGAGTTCCTCCCATTCCTGGAGAAAAGGGAAGCCCGGGTGAGGTACATGATTAGAATACCAAGGCCCTATGGAGAATGGGACCCCCTGTCTTCTAGCACCAGACCAAGGCCGCACCCACCCCACCCCACCCCACCACCAGCCATCCTCTTCAATGGAGAAGTCACACAGTTCTTGAAACTTGTACAGGAACGTGGTGTGTGGTGCATGTGGCCGGCAGCTAGCTCACCAGAGAGGGTTAGAGCCTGCCCCTCTGCTTCACAGCAGGCAGGATGGGGCATAACTCAGCTGCCTCCTCCTCACTCCCCTTCTCTTTGCTCTCTTCTTTAGGAAGATCATTGCTTGTAGTGACAGTCTGGTGCCGCCCAGTGATCCACATGGGGCCAGAACCTGACATCAGGCAGAAGGTTATGGGTGGTTGGAGCTGGAAGTCATCCACACTGAACATAGGTTGGCAGGACGACTTGAGGTTGGCCACAGGGACTTTGATCTCCTCGTGGTCATGGTTCTGCACTATGGCTTCTACCACATTATTCTCTCAGTGAGGCAGAGCATGGTCAAAGCCAGCAGGAGCTCTGTACCATCCTCTTCTGCCTTGAAGCTGAAAGAGCAGGTGTGGCCCGAGAGCTCACAGCCAAAGAAAAAACAATCCGTAGTGACTGGACCAGGACTCAGAGACCGCCCGTCGACCCTCCCCTCCCCCCACCCCCCAACCCAGACCCGACTCTCCTGATTCAAAAACACCAGGGCGGCAGCAGCACCAATGGCCTTGCTGCAAGGGCTGTCTTTTTAAATTATTGTTTAGTCCAGATATATGTCCAGAGTGGGATTTCTGGGGCATATGAAGTTCTATTTTTAGTTTTTTGAGGAATCTCCACACTCTTTTTTTCATAGTGGCTGCACCAACTTAAATCCCCATGACGGTGATTACTTCTTAGAGGTGCCCATGGGCTCCTCGGGTGATACTGGTGAGGACCCCAACACTAAGCAGTCTGACTGAATGTCTACAACCTCGCCAGGCAACAATTTCAACAGAAAACTGGTAAGTTCAGTAATGAGAGCCAGTCAGGCCAGAATTGAGTGAGAAAACATAATGTTCAGATGATTTTATGAGATGCCTGCTTGGTCTTCTACCCTGTCCTATGGAGCCTCACAGTGTTTCGTTATTTACCTCTTACCAAAGCCCAGTGAGAATAAAATGATTATCCCCTCTGGTTTGAGAATGTGCAGAATTTCTCCCCTTCACTTCTAGTTTTCTCTCCCCACAAGCCTCAGTGGCACTCAGTGAGTTTGATTAAAGTTTCTAAGGCATCAGAGATACTATCAAATCAACCACCTTAGGTGACAATCAACTCTCATTCTTCTCAGCAGAGTTCAGTAGCCTAAGTGCCTAGCACTTCAGCGCTCAAAAGATGTTTGTGGAGTGCAGTCAATGGCCCAGTGGCATGGGAACACCTCTGGGCTACGTTTCCTTGGGCAAGTGGTGGCCTGAAACATTTGAGGTCTCGTGTTTGAGTACAGGGTAGACTCACGGAAGGTGTTGTTGTTCAGCCACTCAGTTGTCTCCGACTTTTTTCGACCCCATGGACTGCAGCATGCCAGGCTTTCCTGTCCTTCACCATGTCCTGCAGCTTGCTCAAACTCATGTCCATTGAGTCGGTGATGCCCTCCAACCACCTCATCCTCTGTCGTCCCCTTCTCCTCCTACCTTCAATCTTTCCCAGCATCAGTCTTTTCTAATGAGTTGGCTCTTTGCATCAGGTGGCCAAAGTAGTGGAGCTTCAACTTCAGCATCAGTCCTTCCGATAAATATTCAGGATTGATTTCCTTTAGGATTGACTGGTGTGATCTCCTTGCAGTCCAAGGGACTCTCAAGAGTCTTCTCCCAACACCACAGTTCAAAAGCATCAATTCTTTGGTGGTCAGCCTTCTTTATGGTCCAGTTTTCATATCCATACGTGACTACCGAAAAACCATGGCTTATTAGGAGGTTTTCCCTCCATCCTTTTCCCAATCCCTGACTTTGGCCAGGATGCTTCATGTCTCAGGGCTCAGTGTTTCTTCTTTTTCTGTTTCTATTTCTAACTTTACTTCTTCCGTTTCTTCTCCCTTACCTTTATTATTTAAAAGCACAAATGATGTCACCCTACTTGTGTTCTCTGCAGAGTCTGCCGTATACATCAACAATATTCAGTAAATATTGGCTACATTAACACATCTTCAGAGCTTTTTCTTTCACTGTCCCCAACTTTGCTACTGAGCCTTCTTTCTACCACGGGGCTCTTCTGCCACATTCTCCCAAGTTTTGCTTGTAGAGTCAAAGGCCTTGCCATGTCTTCAGTTTCCCTGCCCTGCTTCTTCAGAAGAAAAGGGAGCCTTTTTGCCATTTGCTGGTGGGGGACTGGCCTTTTCAGCAAGGATGGTGGGGTGTGGGGGTGAGAAGTGGAAGCAGTGGCCTGAGGAGCTGGCTGATGTGTGGAGACTTGTCCTCCACCAGGCTTGAGAGGTGGGGAAATTGGGGATTCTGGTGAGGATTAGCTTTGCTGGATCATCAGCAGCATCTTCAGCCTCTTTCCCTTTCTAACTAGCCACCAAGTTGTGCAGATTGATTTTCCCTTTGACATGGGGGCTTCACAAGCACTTCTGGAATGAATGAATGAGCTATCTCTTGCAGAACTGAAGTGTGAAATAAGTCAGTAAACATGCCAAAAGGAGGCCGGAGGCTATGGAAACCGATGTAGATTGGCTCAAAATGTCATGAAAATGAAAAAGTTGAGGGACAAGGCCTTTCTAGGGAGAATGCTGGTCCCCCTGCCCCTAGGTGCTTCTGCTTCAGTCCGCCTCACCTTCATCTAGTAGCCTCCTGAAGTGTCTCCTCTCAGGCCCACTTCCCCAAAACTGCTTTAATCGGACCTTCTGTTGCCTCAAGCCCTCCTGGGTGACCTGTGTTCTGCCAAAAAAAAAAAAAGAAAAAAGTTTCATATGCCTTAGCTCCTCCCCTTCCACCTTCTTACTGTGAGAGCATCTACTGCCCACGCAGACTGGCCATCCAGCCAGAGTGGGATCTTCTCCCTCATACCAGGACACCCTCCTTGGTCTCATCTTTGCTTCTGAGGCTCTGTTTTGTAGTATCTGGCTTCCCCTCCCCTACCTCCATCGGAGTAGATCATAGTGCTTGAGTGTGGTGGGTGCCCCGGGTCCACTGCTTGATTCCACACTGCCACACTTCCTAGATGTGTGACTTAGGGCAGGGTTCTTAACCTCTCTGAGGTTTCAGTTTCCTCCTGTGCAAAATGGATGTAATAATGGTACCTACCTCTTAAGTCACTGGGTAAATGAAATGCAACAATGCATGTGTGTGCCTGGCACACAGAAAGTGCTCAAAGTGGTTATTACTGTTATCCCCCGGGTTCTTTCTTACCTCTGAATTCCTGGAGTACTGTCTAGGCCACTCATCTGGCACTTAATTGTCTACTTATTGATGATATCTTTTATAAGCCATTCATATCGTTTATCTTTTGTATGTGTGTGTTCAACTTCCCAATTAGATTTTAAGCTCCTCTAGGGCTGAACCAGATGGCTTCCTTTCTGGAAGCACAGAGTCTTAACCACTGGACCACCAGGGAAGCTCCACAAATGAATCCTTACTAAGATGAGGGATAACATATCCAGTGCTTGCATCAGTTCAGTTCAGTCGCTCAGTCGTGTCCGACTCATAACCATGATTTCCCTTACCTCATCACAGTAATCTTATGAAGCACGCAGTGTTATTTTCATCTTCTAGATGAGGAAACTAAGGTTTGTAGAGAGGAAGTCGCTTGAGTTCCAAAGGTAAGAGCTCTTTCCTGCCTCACAGTGGCCTCCTTCAGCTTTCAGAAATTCTGGCACTGGCTTCCTCTTATGCTCTGATGCCCAAACACGTCTCTCTGGTAGCCTAGGTCAGTATCTCCAACAGCTTTCTTTTCACATGCCCCTTTTGAGAGAGCCTTTAGAGGTATTTCATGAAATGGAAAAAGCTGATTTATGAAAGAGCAGGGGCATACACACACCCATGGCTAATGTATGTTACCTAGGGACTTCTTGGCTGTCCAATTAAGGACAGTTAAGGCTCTACCCTTCCACTGCAGGGAGTGAGGGTTCAATCCCTGGTTTGGGAACTAAGATCCCACATGCTCTGTGGCCAAAAATAAGTAAATAAATAAAAAATTTAAAATGCATGTCATCTAGAAAGCAGGCTATAAGGTGTTTATGTGACCAATACCTTAGGGGGTGGAATTATGAGTCAGTTAGCTTTCTTCTTACCTGCTTACTGTAGTTTCTACCGCAGACACTTACCACTGTTATGCTGTGCTGTGCTGAGTCGCTCAGCTCTGTCTGACTCTTTGTGATCCCATGGACTGTAGCCCGTCAGGCTCCTCTGTCCATGGGGATTCTCCAGGCAAGAATACAGGAGTGTGTTGCCATGTCCTCCTCCAGGGAATCTTCCCAACCCAGGGATTGAACCCAGGTTTCCCACATTACAGGCAGATTCTTTACCGTCTGAACCACCAGGGAAGCTGAATAATACTGGAGTGGGTAGCCTATCCCTTCTTCAGGGGATCTTCCTGACCCAGGAATCGAACCGGAATCTCCTGCATTCCGGGTATATTCTTTACCAACTGATCTATGAGGGAAGCCCTTATCACCTTTATAAACAGAGGTAAAACGATACAAGTTCTGTTCGTTTAACGGAGAGGAGGCAGCGCTGTCAGAACTCTCTTTGCTCCCTTGCCCCTTCCAGTTTCCTTTTACTAAAACCTGCACCCCATCAGAGGCAACCTCTTTCCTCTCCTTCCTTCCTCCAGGCACAGAGCCAGGTGGGCAGAGGCCCATCCCTGGTACTTAATTAGTCACAGGTTTGAAATGCAGGGGCGGGTTGGAGACAGAGGAGTGATTGGTGTGGGGTGGGAATTTGGGGATTCTTTTATCCCCTGCATCTCAAAGGCTGACAGGCTCTTGAGGGGTGGAAATGACTGGTAATTAGTGAACCTTCTACGCACGCACTAAAGACGCACTTCACAGTCTGCATGACCTCTGCAGCCCGGTGAGGCTTTGTTATGTAGATGCTCTTAATTGGGTGAGTCACTTACTGCAAACAGCTTTGGGAGAGAGAACCGTGGGCTGTTTCTGGGAGGCTTCCTACCAGAGGTTCTGACTTAGGAGCTGGGGGCGCTGGCAGCAGTGGCCTCTTAGAGGCTTCACTCAGACCGGTAGAAGTGGTCCCCGTGTCTGGGAGTCAGCACGGTGAGCCGTTAGGGGGCATGTTAAGTGTTGGCCTTCATCGTCTTCTTGCCTCTGTTGTTCTCCTTCTCTATTTCCCAGTTTATAGATCACCTCTTCTGGGCAAGGCTGAGAGTATTTTGAAATATAACTGGGTTCCCTACAGTCAAGGAACTGACCACCTAGTTGGGAAGATAGTGGCAGAAATCAATGCACATAACAACGTCAAGTTGCAGGCATCAATGCCAAGCACACAGGAGAGCCTTTTAATGATGTTTCAGACCCCAAAGCAGTCATCGAGGGTTGGAACATTGGAGATCCTTGTCAACAAGGTGAGCAGCCCTTGGAAGTGGTTTGGGGAGAGGAATTCCCCAGGATGAGGAGACTTTATGAACAGAGGTACCGCCAGGTCACTGTCACACCATAGCACACCCCAGCACTCTGAGCTGGGCTCGGACGGCAGTGCATGGAGTGCAATGGGAGTGGCTCGCCAGGTCCTCAAGTGTGCTGTGCTCACATTACTGTCTTGTGCTGCTGTTGATTCTAGGATGTCCTGTCTCCTGCTTTCCTCAGAGGAGGGCACACTGTGTGTAGACTTTATCTTATTTTAAAAATTGAAGTATGATTGATATACAGTATTGTTATTACTGCTGTACAGTAAAGTGATTCAGTTATATATAATACATTCTTTTTTGATATGTTCTTTTCCAGATTTATCATATGATACTGAATATAGTTCTCTGTCTTATACAGTAGGACCTTGTTATTTTTCCATTCTATATGCAGAAGCTTTCATCTGCTAGCCTCAATCTTTTGTACCACCCCCCAGCCCCCACCGCCTTGGCAATCGCTGGTCTGTTCTCTATGTCTGTGAGTGTTTATGTTCCATAGATAGGTTCAGTTGTATCCTATTTTAGATTCCACATACAAGTGATATCATGAGATATTTGTCTTTCTCTCACCTACTTCACTTAGTATGATACCCTCTAGTTGCATCCATGTTGCTGCAGATAGCATCATTTCATTCATTTTCATGGCTGAGTAATATTCCACTGTGTATATACACCACATCTTCTTTATCCGTTCCTCTGGTGATGGACATTTCGGTTGTTTCCATGTCTTGTCTATTGTGAATAGTGCTGCTGTGAGCATTGGGGTGCCTGTATCTTTATGAATTTGTAGACTTTTAAATGCATCAGACCCCTCTGCCCCTTCTCAACCCATTATTTTGGTGAATGGCACCGTCTTGGCTCCCTCACCCCTGACTCCCAAACAGACATCAACTCTTGGCAATTGGGCTGCAGACTTTTTGCAGTCTCTCCTATCAGGCCCCCGCCATGCTCTGTGGGGGTGGGAGTGTCCTTTCAGAGCCTATGAGGACATTGTCCTGTCCCTGCTCGCCCCCTCCTGATCTGTCCTTCCCATTACTGTGAGACCAGTGGTCCTCCAGCACAAACATGACCACTTTTCTCCTGTTGTGTACACAGTGGGGTCTGTTTAGCTCTTTATGATTTGGCCTTTGCCTACTTCTTCTGCTCTCTTCCTGTCTGCAAGGTCACCAGTGACCTCCCTGTTGTTAAACCCAATGGTGAATTCTCTGTCCTCAATTTACTTGACCTTTAGTAGCACTGGACAGGTTAATCACTCCTTCTTTTATTCCAATATTTTATTTACCAAAAAATTGCAAACTTATGAAAAATTTAAGAACAGGATGATGAATGCCCAGTGCCTTCACCTAGACTCTTCAGCTCTTAATGTTACCATGTAACATGTATCGTTTTCTCTCTCTCGTACACACACACACGTTTCCCTCCAATCCCAAATCATATGCAAGCTGTAGGCATCTTGATGTTTATCTTAATTTCTTCAGCTCACATCTCTTAAGGAGAGAACATTCTTTTATGAAACTTCAGTACAATTAGCAAACCTGAGAAAAATGATGTTAATTTAATATAATCAGTTATGTCATTAAAAGGTTCCAATTAAAGCATTTCCAATTATCTGAGATGTCTTTTTAGTTTCCACCCCCAGTTCCAATAGCCAGTAAAAGATCATGCATTGCTCTTGGTTGTCATGTGCAACCAAGTACCTGTACAACCATGTACAACCATGTACAACTCCCTGTACTCCCAAGATTAGTGCATTTTAATCTAGAACACTCAGCCCCGCTTTTGGCCCCACGATATGACATTTTGGACAGTCTAGTCCAAAGGTCTTTTTTTTTTTTTTACTTTTTAAAATTGAGATATAGTTCATTTATAATATAATAAGTCCCAAGTGTACAATATAGTAATTCACAAATTTAAAGATTATGTTCCATTTGTAATTATTAAAAATTTGGCTGTATTCTCTATGCTATACATATATCCTTGTAGCTTACTTATTTTATACATAGTTGTTTGTTCCTCTGAATTCCCTACCTTGATCTTCCCCACCTCCCTGCTTCTCTCTCCCCACTGGTAACCACTAGTTTGTTCTTTTATATCTGTACTCTATTTCTTTTTTAAAAAATATTCACTAGTTTGTTTTATTTTTTAGATTCCATAGGTGAGTGATAAGGTACAATATTTGTGTTTCTCTGTCTGACTTATTTCACTAAGCATAATACCCTCCAAGTTAGAACCGTTGTCTTAAAGAATGTTCCACTTTTTGATTTGCCTGCTTCCTATGAGTAGATTCTGGCCAAACATTTTGGCAAGAACAGCATGTGGGTGGTGTGTACTTCCTCATGTATCACATCAGAGGTCTGTATCGTCAGGTTGTCTCCTCACTGGATGCCAACTTTGAACTCTTGGGTAGGTGGTGACTGCCAGATCTCTTCAGTGTAAAGGTACATTCTTCCCTTTGTAATTTATAGGCAATCTGTGGAATGATACTTTGAGACCATGTGAATTTCCTGTTTACCCGATGCTTTCAACAGCCTCTGGTGATCCTTGACTGAATTGGTCATTATGCTGGAACTCCGTCCCTTTGATCACTTTCTTTCTTTGGCTTCTGGGGTCTGACTTGCTTTTGGTTTGTCCTTACGTCTCCAGCTGCTCATTCTCAGTCTCTCTGTGGTTCCTCCCCTTTTCCTTGACTTCTAACTGTTAGTACTCTAGGGCCCAATCTTCAGATCTCTCTCCTCTCTTGTGGCTTTAAATGACATCTAAAAGCTGAGGACTCTGAAATTTCTAACTCTGGTACAGATCTGTTTCCTTCACTTTCATATGCTCAACTTTCTCCTTGACATTTCCACTTGTCTGTCTCAAAGTCGTATCAAACTTCTCAGGTCAAGTGATCCCGATTCCCTGCTTCCCTTAATTTGCTCATCCATTTCAGTGTGACAGCTCCATCCTTCTAGTTGCTCAGGTCAAAATCTTGGACTTACCCTTGACTCCTGTGTTTCTCATACCCTCCATGTCATATCCATCAGGAAATTCTGTTCATGCCATCTTCAAGATGTATTAGGGATTCTTGTCTCCTGGATTCTTGCCATAGCCTGCTGTTTGATTTCCCTGCTTCTGCCCTTCCCTTCCCTGGTCCGTTCTAAATACAGTAGCCAGAACAATACTTACAAAATGTGGGTCCTCCGCTCACGCCTCCTTATCCCCATCTTGGAGAGCAAGGCCAAGTCCCAGCTTCAGTCTGTCAGGTGATAGATGATCTGTCCCCCATCCCCACCCTAAACCCTGCCCTGCGATTTCATTTACTGTTATTTTTGCCCTTGCTCACTCCACTTCAGCCACTCTGACATGTTTGCTGTTTCCCAAACCTGCCAAGGCCTGCTTGGCAGGGACTTGGCACTTGCTGTTCTGGCTGCCTGGAACATTTTTCTCCTAGATGTCCACCTGGTTCTCCCTTACTTCCGGCAAGTCTTGGCCTACATACCACTTTCTTACTGGGGCCTTCTGATCACCCTATCTACCCCTAACACTTTTCTTTTTTGTTGTACCTTGTGGCACGTGGGATCTTAGTTCCCTGACCAGGGATTGAACCCATCCCCCTGCAGTGGAAGCGTGAAGTCTTAACCACTGGATCGCCTACCCCTGGTACTTGTTATCCCTTTTCTCTGCTGTATTGTTCTCTTACTTAGCACCACCTGACATATTCTGTATTTTCTTTTTTATATCTACCTCTTTAGGTCTTCCCCGTAGCTCAAATGGTAAACAATCTGCCTGTAACGTAGCAGGCCCCAGGTTCAATCCCTGGGTCAGGAAGATCCTCTGGAGAAGGGAATGACAATCCACTCCAGTATTCTTGCCTGGAGAATTCCATGGATAGAGGAGCCTGGCAGGCTACAGTCTATGAGATCGCAAAGAGTCGGACACAACTGAGTGACTAACGCTACCGCTACTACTACTGAAAGTAAGCTCTGCAAGAGTAGAAACTTTATCTTTTGTACTGCCTTGTCCCGACATTAGTGTCAAGCATACAGCCAGCACTCAATAAATATTTTTGAATAAATGAATTGAATGAATGAATTTCCATTACCTCAGGATAAGCTATAAACCCTCCGAGTTCAAGTACCAATAATTTGGGAATTCCCTGGTGGTCCAGTGGTTAGGACTCCATGCTTCTACTGCAGGGGGCACTGATTCGATCCCTGGTTGCGGAACCAAGATCCCGCATGCCATGCAGTATGGCCAAAAAGAAAAAAACAAAAACAAAAACAAAAAAACACTAAAACAAATAAGTACCAAAAATCTACAGTGTATTCTTTGCCTGCCAGTTTGCAGTAGATGGGCAACCAAGGTGTGTCTCAGATTGGGGTTCAGGGCTCAGATCGCAGCCACGAGCTGGAATCCATGAATGCAGCATTGGCGTGTGTCTCTTGTGAGTGCACTTACATCTGTGTGTGTGTGTGTGTGTGTGTGTGCTTTTGTGTGTCTGTGAGAGTCTGTGCTGGTGTAGTCATCTGTCAGGGTCAGTGATCCTTCTGCGTTCTCTTCTCCAGGAAGACCGCAGGTGCTCCACAGGGCTGTAGGGCTCTGTGTGCCTGTGCCTGTCTCTGCTTCTGGCTGCAGCATCCTGAAGCCTCAGCCCCCCTGTGCTCTGAAGCTGAGGAGCCATCCAGAGCCTTCAGCGGCTGTCTTGGGTACTCATCTTTCTGGTTGGGGTGACACTCTACCCTTGGAAGCACCCGAGTCCAGGTTCACCACGAAAGCACAGCAAAGTGAGAACACGACAACACGGCACTGGGAGAACATGCAGAGCTTCTGCATTTGCTATTCCCTCTGCCTGGAAAACCCTTCTACCAAGTCTTCTCATTGCTGGCCCCATCTTACTATTCAGGCTTCGGCTCCAATGTTGATCCCCTTAGAGAAGCCTCCCCAGAACACCCCACAGCCATCTGAAGCTGTGCAGTTTGTGTCCCCCCAAATTAGCACCCCGCCCCCACTCTTTATTGCATTGTCTACTTTTGTCTTTATAGCAGATATCAGTGCTACCTGAAATTATGTATTTCACATACGTGAAATTACATTATTTATCTGCTTGTTGCCTGTGTCTTTCATGTAAACCTCGTGGGAGTAAGGACTGTCTTTGTCTTGGTCCTTGTTCTGCTCCTGGTGCCTGTCATGTAGTAGGTGCTCAGGAAATTTGTTGACATTCTCTCTCCTTATTTTGGGGAGCTATACCTACTTACCTACTTATGTGTGTGATGTGTGCAGGTTGCTCAATTGTGTCTGACTCTTTGTGACCCTATGGACTATACAGTCCATGGAATTCTTCAGGCCAGAATACTGGAGAGGGGAGCCGTTCCCTTTTCTAGGGGATCTTCCCAACCCAGGGATTAAACCCAGGTCTCCTGCATTGCAGGCGAATTCTTTACCCACTGAGCCACCAAGGAAGTCCTACTTAACTTGTATTTTTATTTTACTAATAAATAGTTTCTTAGATTTGTTAGTTTACATTTAAGGAAACTGAGGTTATTAGGAGTGAAAGATTCTGCATGGGCTCCCAGCTGGCTGGTACAGAGCTAGGTCTTGAACCCAGGACTCCTAGGCCAGGGCATTGGCCACTCTAAGGCATGACCAGCCCTTCATCTGACCCTCAGCACCGGTGAGGTCAGGTGTAGCTGCCACCTCTCTGGCCCCTGGCTCAGAGCTGCAGAGAGAGCTGGGGTTCCTTTCAAAGAAGTGAGAAGAGACGCAGAATTAGTATTGGTAAATTATGCCAGAACCCTTGCATGTACATTATTATTATTGCCCCCATATATTCTAAAATAATCCCTGTAAATAATTATAAAAATAAATCTCAGTGACAAATTCTTTCTTTTCTTTTCTTTCCAGGAACACATTTATTCATCCTAATCTCTTCATGGGTAGGACAAATTGGAGCACTGGGTAGTGAATACAATTTGCAAATAGGCAATATAAGTAGAGAGAAAATTAATATGTATTCCTCAGCACTCTAAAAGGAGAGGAAGAACATTAATAGCCATTTCCTTGCAGATATAACTTTGAAAATGTTATTTCTGATCCATCAGCGTGGGGCTCCATATGAGGAAAATGGTTACAACGTGACAAGAAGTGATTAGATGTGAAATGGCATCTTCCTGGCGCTCCTCCCATCTCTTTATCCTGTTCTTACTGGGACTTAGGAGGAATTCTGTGTTATTTTGTTCAGCAGATCACAGCGCTGGCCTGGGGTCTGCTGCTCATTGGCTGGGTGACCTTGGGCTGTTTCCTTTCACTCTCCCAGCCGTGGTTTCCACAGCAGTAGCTGGAGCAGATGACGTCTGAAGCCACAGTGAGTTTGGATGATTACAAGTCCTCACTGCTTGAAGTACCTGAGAAACATAAGAGATGCTAGGGCACCACCTACTGAATCAGAATCTTAATTTTCTGAGTTCATATACTTTTTTTAAAGTGACATGCCTGACGTCTCATAATTTTTAAAAATTTTTTTACTGAGGTGTAATTGATTTACAGTGTCACGTTACCTTCAGGTGGTGTTTGTTGTTCAGTCGCTTAGACGTGTCCCAACTCTTGCTACCCTATGGACTGTAACCTGCCAGGCTCCTCTATCCATGGGATTTCCTAGGCAAGAATATTGGAATGGGTTGCCATTTCCTCCTGCAGGGGATCTTCCCGGCCCAGGGATCAAAACTGCATCTTCTGCATTCACAGGTGGATTCTTTACCACTGAGCGGCCAGGGAAGCCCAGTTTCAGGTATACAGCAAAGTGAATCTCATATGCAAATACATATGTTCACTCTTTTTAAGATTATTTTCCCATATAGGCCATTACAGAATGCTGAGTAGAATTGCCTGTGTTATACAGTAGGTCCTTATTAGTTATAATTTTATATATAGTAGTGTGAATGTATCCATCCCAATCTTCCAGTTTTTCCCTCCCCCTTCCTTACCTCCCAGTGACGGTAAGTTTATTTTCTATATCTGTAACTTTGTTTCAGTTTTGTAAATAAGTTCATTTTTATCCTTTCTAAAGATTCCCTATATAAGCAATATCGCATGATATTTGTCTTTCTCTGGTGAATTCTATATATATTAATTGAAGTTGGGAGAGGTTTTTCCTCTAAGTGGCAGAAACTCGTCAAGCCAAGCTGGGATTCTGGAAGGGTCACTGGGCCTTAGACCCTGCTCCCTTCTTCCCCACTGGCCAGTATAAAGTTGAAGAGTGTCGTCTGGTCAAGGATTCCTTTCCCTTTCCGAATCTGAACCCCTGTCGCCACATCAGGGATGACTCTCTTTTGCGCTCAGCTAAGGACCTGGAGTGTCTGGCAAGTTCCAGGCAAATTGGGGAATATGATTTGTTTTTCACTGCTGTCTTCAGGATTTGTGAAAATAATGCTAAGACATCAGCAGATAGCAGTCTCATTTGTAAATTCTTATTTTTTTCCCTGGTGGTCTCCTCCTATCTTGTCTTTAATTACAAAAGTAGTAAGTGCAGGTCGCAGAAATCACAGAAGAAAAGCAGAAGCTCCTTCCCACACCCCTTCCCCAAACCTGCTCCCTTCTCTGCTCCTGGTGGATATTTGCACTTCAGTAGAGAGACAACAACAGAACCTTTTAAGATCTAAAGAGAAGGGAAATCGGAGGTGCTGAGAATTAAATAATAGTAATTATAATTAGGATACTAGTAAATAATAATAAACTAATATCTGTGCAATGAATACTCATGCCAGGCATTATGATGACATTTAATACACATGAAACAAATGAATTGTTCAGAATGGAAAAGCAGAGAGGTGTTCTGAAGTATAGATCATCCTCAAGTCGCCTCACTAGTGTGCACAAACTGCCAAGAGGGCCCTGGAAAACTCCCCTCTCTCCTATACTTCCCCAACCCCTTTTAGACTGAAATGAGTCTGCTTCAGCAACAAAGAGCATTTTGTATGCAGACATTCTGCCTTTTTTTTTTTTTTAATTGAAATCTGAATGTGGTGAGTCTGAACTAGGGGCTGGGGTGTGATTAATTACAGCAGCCATCTTAACCTGCTCAGAGGCTGGGCCTGAAAGAAATGAGGCCAGGCCGAACAGAAATTCAGTTAAGGATAGGGAGGAATGTGAATAAAACTTTGTTAACTGGCCCCTGTCTTTCTTTCAGCTGCTGATGCATGGAGTTGGAAGATTTAAGGAATCAGTTCCTGTTTCTCTGGTTCTGGCCGACCCTAGAATCAACTCCCTTGATTGGAAATAAACAGGATTTTCCTTTCTGTCCCCAGGAATGTGACGGAGGAAGGACTCTAGGGGAAAAGGCCTCGTCTGCCAAAGAATAATAATAATAACAAAGATGACAGTAGGAATAAAATATCGCCCTCTTCATGGAGGGCAATAAGGAAGTATCCCGTTATATGTGTTGAGCCTTCTCACTCTCCATATACATATGTTAGAACTTCAGAATGTAGCTCAGGTTTGATTTGAACTTTCTGTCCTGTGGCTGTCTTGAGTGTACTGAACAAATTGGGCTACATGTCTCACCTTTGGTTTCAGAAAATAGGACCCCAATTACAGCACTTCGTGTTGACATAGTACCTTAAATGCCTGAGTATGAACCTCTTTCCTGGAGGGTGTGTCTGTGTCATGAGTGCCCCCAGTGCCCGGCATGGGGCCTAGCCTTTGGAAACTGGGGCAGAGGGGCTGTGATAATAAATGGGTGAGGCAGGGAGTCCTCCAGCTCCCTCTCTCTTGGCTGAGGAATGGGATGAACCCGGATGACTGCATGAACCTTCCCTTCCCCTTGGTGCTCCTGGGGCAGGGAAGGAAGAGCTTTATGCAGGGAGAAACCCCAAGAAGACTCAGCCTCTCTGTTGATTTCTGCAAACTCCTTGTGTTCTGAAGGAATCATTTGCCCACTTCTGGGCCAGCTGTATATGAGTTTGCTCTCTCCCCTCCCAAGGGGAGGTCCATGTTACCTGAAGAAACTTACCTTTTGCTATTTCTATTAAATTTCTCTTTTTCGTTAAGAAGGTGGTGAGGTAGAAGAATGTCCCTGCCCTGCTCACTCTTCTGATCTTCCTTGGTTCAAAGATATAGATAATTTTTCTCCTTCTCCTCTCCCTCCCGCTCCTTCTCCTTGTTCCTCTGTTCTGAAGACTGACTTCCCAAAGCTGAGGGGAGTAAGGAGAGGTGAATCCAGTCTGTTCCTAGAGGAGCCCTCCTCCACTACGTTAAACAGACTTTTACTCTGCTGAATAACTTTCAATAGCTCCCTATTGTCATCAGTTTACATTTCTAACATTAAAGCCCACTTTAACATGAGCTGTCTTGAACTTTGTGCTTTGTGATTTCCCAATGCTCTCTCCCCGAGTCAAATAGCCTTCCTAGTGTGTTCACTTAGTGGAGACGAGTGGTTGGAGAGGCATTTGAGGCAAAACCAACAGCCAAAAGGCAAGCAGAGGAAAGGAGGCCGGAGAGGCAAAGGTTGATGGGATATAAAAGGTCTTGAGGGACGTAAGTATGATGATTGGGGCTCAAGATTTGGGGCTGTATTATTAGACTGGGAGGAGGTCATTGAAAGATTTCAGGTAGGGTCAAATCCAGCTTTTAGAATGATAGCTGGGGCTATGTAGAGAAGGGAACTGCAGTGAGGGGGTTTGGAAAAGTGGCAAAGACCCCTGCTGACTTCGGTGTCATTGGTGGATAGGGTCTGCAGAACAGACTTTCTGTGCTCAGAAGACATAGCCATGTATGGAGGCAGGGGCATGGATGAAATGACCTTAGGCACCCTCCCCCTGGTGGGAGGCAAGAGTGGGGTTCCAGTTTCATTTCTGAGTAGGTTTCAGTTTATTTCCACATGTTGTCTCCTTTGGGTCAAAGCCCTTTTAGGAAGGCCAAGGGGAAAGGTCCCCGGGGAGGGCAGAGTATCACTTCCTCTTTTTTCAGGCAGGAAAGGCAGACAAAAGTGGACAATGGACCAGAGAGGGTGCGTCCAGCAGAGAAGGAGGGAGGAGCCGGAGGGACTGGCCCAGGGCAGGAGGCCTCGGAAGATTCCCTTTGATCCCTCTTATCTCTGGAGGGCAAGCTTGCTTATTTGGCCAGTGGGGCCTTTTGTTGCAGCATTTCCTGGAGCCCCCCAAAGTAAACACAACCAAGTCTGTGTTCTTACAGCTCTACTTTACTGTGTCTGCTCCTTCCAACAGAGAGAAAGAGCAGGCGGGTCAACCCTCTGAAGTCACCCCCACTCATCAGAGTGCTGACAATAAAGATGCATGTTTTAGTGCGTTAGCGCCACGCCGGAGAGAGAACTGTGATGGCCACAAAATGCTGAACCACCATCGCAATCATCATCATCAACTGCACAACTAGGGCTTTCTAAGACCTAAGGTTTAGATCTATGGAGTGATAAAACAGGAACAATGAAAAGGCCTGTGAACACCCTCTTTGATGGAGGTGGGAAGCTACAGTCATCAATAAGTCTACTGAACTGAGGTACTTGCAATGCTCATGAGACCTGGAGTCTGGTGTGTCAGGAGTCAGTTTTCCCTTCTCTGTTCAAATAGTGCTTATGCCCACTGGTATGAAAGGAGCAGGGTGGAAAGGCTAGTTACCGCTGGGCTGGCTCTCAGTTGCAATAGGGGATGGGTGATACATGAAATTGAACTGGAATCTGGTAATTTTTTTGCCAGCAAAAGTCTGTTCAAAGATACGGTTTTTCTAGTAGTCATGTATGGATGTGAGAGTTGGACCATAAAGAAAGCTGAGTGCCGAAGAATTGATGCTTTTGAACTGTGGTGTTGGAGAAGACTCTTGAGAGTCCCTTGGACTGCAAGGAGATCCAACCAGTCAATTGTAAAGGAAATCAGTCCTGAATATTCACTCAATATTCAGCTGAAGCTGAAACTCCAATACTTTGGCCACCTGATGCAAAGAACTGACTCATTTGAAAAGACTCTGATGCTGGGAAAGACTGAAGGTGGGAAGAGAAGGGGACCACAGAGGATGAGATGGTTGGGTGGCATCAATGCCTCGATGAACATGAGTTTGAGTAAGCTCCGGGAGTTGGTGATGGACAGGGAAGCCTGGCATACTGCAGTCCATGAAGTTACAAAGAGTTGGATGCGACTGAACTGAATAGCTTTGTGCATCCTGGTGATGAGGTGTGAAGGCAAAAACAGGCATGGAGAAAACTGGGGCCCTTTCAGTGGAGGACAGGCATGAACATCCATTTGCGTGCCCACAGGGCCTGACTTCATCCAGACAGAAGGCAGCAGAGGCCCCCCTTCACCTCCAGATGCGGGGAAGATGTGTGTGGGGAGCTGACTCCTCCGATGACTTGCAGCCTCACATTTAACATTTCCCTGTGAGATTAGAGAATAAATTTGGGAACAGCATTTGGCTCTTCTTCCTGGGGAGTATTCCTGTCAAGTAGGGTGCTACTAGCTGAGCCAGTGCTTTACTTACAGAAAAATTCAATTTCTTCCTGCTCCCCATGCAAACGGAAACTCCATCAAGTATCCTTTCAATCTCTTAACTATTCCCCTTCCCTCATACCCTCAAAGTTGGGGAGAGGAGTTTCGGCCCAGACGCCCCTCCTCCCTGCAGTTGAGGACAATTGTGTAATCCGGATTGTGACACAGAGGAAAGTCCTAGCTCTCCATGCTCCTGGCTAACGGCTCAGATGGGGAGCTCGTGATGGGAGGCCTCCCCACTCCACTATCCTCCAGTTCGCCCCCACCAACGCGGCAGGGCTCTGGGCGTGAAATGGGAGACTATCCCTGTTGTCTTGACCCCTCCTGAACGATAGGGTCCTGGGACGCCCGGGGTGGGGCGCCGAGAAGCCAGGCGGTTCGCCCGCGCCCCCGCCGAGGGTGGGGCGCAGGAGCGGCGGGCACCTGTTGCGGCGCGCGGGGCGGTAGCTGAGGCTCACCTGCGCGAGGCCCGGCCCCGGGCGGGCGGCGGGCGCACAGCGGAGCCGAGGTTCCGACGCTCGGTCCGCGCCTCGGGCTTCCGCCGGGTCAGCTGACCGCCCAGTGCGGAACTAAGCGCCGGCCGCGAGCTGCCGCCGCCACCGCGCTCCTGCTCGGCACTCGGTACCGCGCGCCCGCCCCGTCGCCATGGCCGGGCTTGTGGTCAGTGGAACTCAAGTAAGTCCGCTGGGGCCACCCCGCCCCCTCCTGGGCACGGTCGGTCTGAGGAGGGAGCTCTGGGGCGAGCGGCGTCCAGAGGTCAGACGGGTGCTCCGTGCCCCACCTCGGGGCCGCGTCTGCAGCAGCCGAGTGAGGCAGGCCTGAGGGGAGCACAGACGCGGGAGGAGAGGGCGGGAAGACCCTCAGGTCGCCCGGACCCCTCCAACCCCAGCGCTCAGTGACCAGAGACCAGCCTGCGGACCTCTCCGTCAGGTGGAGTGGGCACCTCTCACAACCCACGGTACTTTTTCGAGCCCACAAAAAAGTTGTAATTTCTTTCATAATCAGAAGGAAAAAAAGAACCTTGTTAAAAGAAACGTTTTAATACATTTGTCTTTACACCAATACGGTTATAGAATAGAAATGGTCGGTTTAGAGTTTTCTTTTTCTTCTTCCCAACGACGGAGGTAGGAGCCTCTGAAAGACACAGTGAGATTCACGATGCCACCGTGCAGGCGCTGGGTTGCAGGGCTTCGCTGCAGACTGGCTCCTGTTCCTAACCCTAAACCCCTTATCAAAGACCGGTAGAAGGCTACAGTGCTCCAGTTTTATTTCGCACCTGACTTCTTTAACGGGCGTCCTTGCGGATGGCAACACTCTAGTTTCCACGTGGGGTGATAGACACCCAGCTTTACTTGCTGTCAGCCCTGTAGTGACGCTTTAGTTGTTTTTAGTCATTGCTGGAGGGTTGGACTCGACTACTGGGGGGCCAGGTGCCTTTTACTTGCTGGAGAAGCCAGGTGTCCCTTATAAGCTCTGATTGAGCCGGCCCTCCTCCTCCCCTGCTTTTCCCGGATGCCCTAGAGAAATGGTTTTGAGGTTTTGCAGCTCTCCCCTTGGATTGCTTGAGGCAGGTAGTGTCAGGCACAATTAGATTTTGAGATTACTTTAGGCTTAGGGAAAGTTTCTCTCTTCTTAGAGTTCAGGAGTTAGCAGGCCAGGGAGGTACTAGCTTGGGAAAGATATTAAAATGAAGTGTCTTATTTACCTTGCAGAGAAAAGGGACTTTCTGGGAGTTAATAAGGCTGCAGTGGGAAGGGCTAGAGGAAAGGGCCTCTGCCCAAACTGGGTCCCTGACCCTCAGAACCTAGGTCTCTGCATTTCAGAGCCAGGAGTCTCTGGGTATAGCTGCTTCCAGCTTCACAGAAGACTTGACATGGGCCTGCCAACCTTCCCATGTTTCCCTTTCTCATCCTCTATTTCCAAAGCTCAATTTTTTTGTTTTCTCTTGAGCCCCTTGATTTTAGCCCATCCCAAACAGCCCAAGGGCAGTGACCTGTGAGGGAGGCATTTTGGGCCCTTGGGGAGCTGCCAGGGGAAGAGCTCAGCAGGCAAGTTGGGGGAAATGCCCTTGTGTCATAGGTGCCCTGTATTCTAAACCTGCAAGGTCAGTGAATCTGAGTGGTGGCTCAGGGCGTTAGGTCTTTTTAAAGTTCTGCCTTTTGCAGCCATTGTAAGATACAGCACCTTGAATGTGTATCACATGGTCCTTCTCAAACTTGGGATCCTTCTAAAGGGTGGGGGGAGGAAACCCACTCCCCATGGGCCCACACTGTTACTGTTTTTATTTCAATGTTGCTTAAGTATACGATCATAAAACCAGATAAAACTTTTTCTAAGTTCATATTTATAAGCCATAGACCCCCAAAAGGGATGGCTTCAGTGTAAAAATGAAAACCATAACACCCATAAAATTAAATGATGAAATGGATGATGTTTGCTGAAACTCAGTCACTGCTTTCGATGCTGCTGTGGCCTGGCGGCTCTGGCCCTGGGTTTTAGGAGTTGCACAAACCTGTAACACCACATGCTTGGGGATGTTGCTGTCCTCCCTCCACTTTTCTCTGTACAATGTTTCAACATGGATCTGACTCCATTTGGCTTTCTGTTGGCATGAATGCATCATTTATATTCAGCACGAAGGCTTCAGTCTTCCTTCTCCACCAGCTTAGGACAATTATAGTAATGGGATTAATACAATTGCAGACACAAATGCAGACTTGGAATTGGGATACTGAAATCTCATACCTGAGAGACATGGAGTAAAAAACCCCTTCCACAGGGACACTGGTGTGATTCACTACCTACCTAGTGGCCACTAGGTGCCAAGGACAAAGCTGTGGGCTTTAAATATGTTAACATTTCATCCCTGTAACATACATAAAATGAGGAAAATATGTGACTCATGGGCTTATTTAATGAGGATTGACTAGTTAAAGTATCAATAACCTCAGATATGCAGATGACACCACCCTTATGGCAGAAAGTGAAGAACTAAAGAGCCTCTTGATGAAAGTGAAAGAGGAGAGTGAAAAAGTTGGCCTAAACCTCAACATTCAGAAAACTAACAGCATGGCTTCTGGTCCCATCACTTCATGGCAGATAGATGGGAAAACAGTGGAAACAGTGGCTGAATTTATTTTTCAGGGCCCCAAAATCACTGCAGATGGTGATTGCAGCCATGAAATTAGAAGACGTTTACTCCTCGGAAGGAAAGTTATGACCAACCTAGACAGCATATTAAAAAGTAGAGACATTACTTTGTCAACAAAGGTCTGTCTAGTCCGGGCTGTGGTGTTTCCACTGGTCATGTATGGATGTGAGTTGGACTATAAAGAAAGCTGAGCGCCGAAGAATTGATGCTTTTGAACTGTGGTGTTGGAGAAGACTCTTGAGAGTCCCTTGGACTGCAAGGAGATCCAACCAGTCCATCCTAAAGGAGATCAGTCCTGGGTGTTCATTGGAAGGACTGATATTGAAGCTGAAACTCCAGTACTTTGGCCACCTGATGCGGAGAGCTGACTCATTTGAAAAGACCCTGATGCTGGGAAAGATTGAGGGCAGGAGGAGAAGGGGATGACAGAGGATGAGATGGTTGCATGGCATCACCAACTCAATGGACATGGGTTTGGGTGGACTGCGAGAGTTAGTGATGGACAGGGAGGCCTGGCGTGCTGTGGTTCACGGGGTCCCAAAAAGTCGGACACGACTGAGTGACTGAACTGATCTGAACTGACTAGTTAAGAGCCAGGTGGGAGGCTTTTAATAAATATGAGTTGTTACATTATTCTTAACACCTTTTGGAGGTGGTTAGTGTTTAGTGTATAGAAGAAGAAACAGAGTCTATGAGACTGTGGCCCATCCAAGGTAATGCAACTAGTTAAGTAGCAGCACGGGGATGCCGATTCATGACCAGAGTTCTTTCTATTCATGGAGCTTTCAGTACTGCAAATCTAAAATTAAGGATGGCTCACCTCCAAGTAGGGGCGGACATCCTGAAATAACCTCCTTTCAATCTGACTATTGACAACACTCCCCCCATCCTCAAAATCTGTGAGCCAGACTATCTCAACTGCAAAGACAAACCTTCCATGTCTTGCAGTTTGGTAATTTTCTGCAGCTTCTGCTCAGAGAGCTGAGTGTGTGTACATGTGGAGATCCTGCCAAGATATTATTTTTCTTTCTGGTATTCCTCTCTATAGGGGTCTTGAACTTGATATGTTTTCATTTCCCTGATAATGATGTCTTTTTCTGTTGTAATTCCACACGATCGAAGTCTTGGGGGCACATATTACATACGATAGGCAAACTAAAAGTATGAAACTTTGTTCTTCATTTCACTCAAAATCAAGATAATTGACTGAACGCAGTGCCTTCTCATTTTGGGTGGGCTCTTGCTTCCGTGGCCTTTAAATCTGTTAACCTCTACATCCCTTCTCTTGTTTAGTGAAGATGCAGACTATTTTTGGTCTGGCTCTTCTAGTTTCCTGTTTTATGTTAGGTGGTCCCATGCTTCAAGAAGTCTCCTGACATCCTGAGATGTAATGTCTTCCACTCAGGAGCACTTAAATAAGTCTCTCCTCTCATTATGGGTGTTGTTTGCCGTGTCTGGCAGTGACTGCTTGCTGCTTTTAAGCCTTTTCCAGCCAATTTGAACCCTTCAGCATGGTTGACTTAACTCCCATCTCAAAAAGCTTCCAGTTTACTGTAAGGGTGGTCCAAACATATACATGGCTTATCAAGTTGGTGTTCTTAGTAAATTTGGAGACTTGGTCTTCATCTCTCTGAAATAGGAGCAAGTTGTGCTTTGTTTAGTTCTCCTGGGATACAGTAATGTTGTTTAGTCTTTCAGTTATTTCCAACACTTCTGCGACCCCATGGATTGTAGCCTGACAGGCTCCTCAGATTTCCCAGGCAAGAATACTGGAGTGGGTTGCCATTTCCTTCTCCTCGACCCAGGGATTAAACCCATTTCTCCTGCTTGGCAGGCGGATTCTTTACCGCTGAGCCACCCGGGACGCTCTGTGATGTGAAGATCATGGAATAAAACAAGCTAATGGCAGTTTTGTCCGACATGCTGTGAGTGGTTGAATGCTTCATGGTGGTAACTCTCCTTAATGTTTGTTTGCTCTGAAGTGGAATTCTACAGAAAATAAAAGGGAACCAATATTCCTCTTTCTGCAGGCTCTAATGCTCTTCTGGGACCTTTGACATGGCATCATGAGGTAGTTCTAGATCTTTCAACTAGGAAGACTCATTTTGAGGCCAAAACATGATGATAGCTATCTGGCATTTGTTGATCAAGAATATCCACATTGTCATGTGCATATTTAAGAATTCCATGGCCTCCATGTTGGGTGTCCTTATTCCTGGTGCAGAATGTGGTCCAGACTGTCCTTAAGAAGAGGTTCTATTCAGGGCAGGCCTCTGGAGTCTTAGTTTCCTCATATAAAGCATGAGGGATTTTGACCGAGTCCCTGCTAAATTTAATCCTTTGTAACCTATGAGGAAAGAACTCAGTTTCCACACTGAAAGCTCAGCCTCTCTGCTGCATATATAATGGAGGTCTTGAATGATTTTGATATGTATAAGATGGGTAAAAGGGATAGGTTCTCAGGTGAGCACCATGGGCCTAGGGGTCAGTGTGAACATATAATGCAGAAGCAGCTGCTGATGGTGAGCAGCTGAGTGAAGTCCCTAGATTCTCCAGTCTCTCTGGAGAATCCTTAATCTCTGCTTGGAAGCAGGACTTAATTTGTTACATGAGAAGATAGGTGGCTCTTATGTACAGAAGGGAGAGGTTACCATATTGAACTTACAGCCCTTTAGTTTTTAGTCTGTATCTTCCTGAGTCAAAATTATTTTATTGGAATCAGCTATTTTTTTTCTGTCTTTTCTCCCCATTTTAATCTTCCAGTAATGAAGTTACTGAAGGATAGTGAACACAGGATATTATATTGTTGGCAATTGGTCCCCATTGGATAGGAAAGGGTTGAGAGATGACTTGAAAAATTGAGGGTGCCAGGGTGCAGTGTGACTTGTTTTATAGGTGGAGCCATATGAAAGTGCAGTTGTATAGTTCTACGATGGCAAGAGTAATTTTAACCGTTTTAACGTAATACTGAAGATGCAAGATGGCCACCATATTCTTATTCTCAATTAGGAATCACAACCCCTCCACCCCTACCTCCAACCCCTAGGACACCTCTCATTCCAGGATGTCTTGACTGTATGTGAAGAACGAAAGTTTGCAAGGCGAAAAGGATCAAGGCTGTAGCCTTGTAATGAGCTGGAATTTCTACTGAGCGGTTGAGGATGGGCTCCTTTTGTGGGAAAGCATCGTGTATTGTGGCCCACTGCTGACTGGTCACTGGTTTGTCTTACTGGTTTTGGAATTAGTTGCCAGTCCTGCCTTCACTGCTACCTGTAAAAATAGGTTTCAAAAACTCAGTGCTTGGAGCAGTGAGAAAGCCCTCTGACCTCCCAGTCAGAAATTTTGGGATCAAATTTCAGTTCAGCGTCCTAATATTGGGCATACACTAGGTAAATAATAATAATAAAAGTAAGTAAAAGAATGCTTACGGGAACACCTCTGCCAGCAGAATGGGGTTGATTGCCAGGGGCTCCCTGGAGGACAGAGTCTTGGAAGCTCCGGCCACCCATCATTGCCCGGTCGCCTTTGAGTCGGCTGTGTTCAGAGTTCGGAGGACATTTTATACATGGTGGTAATAGGATGGGGTTGGCGGTCTGGGGAGGTTTTGTTGTCCAGCCCTATTTGTTCCAGCACCCGGCAGGTTGAATGCTGGTGAGTGCATCTGCTGTGTCTTGTGAGGTAATGTGCATAACAGGGTATTTGGTGGGGGGGCAGCCAAGGAGAGGGAGCAGGAGAGCCAAGGGGCAGCTGTTGGGAAGGCCCCTGAGTGGGAGGCTGATTGCTGTGATTATATCAGCATGCTCTGACGTTGGGGTTTTTTTTTTTGGACATCTGAATCCGGCCAATTTCAGTCCAATTTCCCTTGTGCTGGGATTAGTCTCCATCATGCTAAGTGTACCAAGAAAGGGGAGCTGTTGGCAGAGTCCCTGAAGCCAAGTCCTGAAGCTGACTTGATCAGGGAAACAGCCGCAAATGGGGCCTTCTTGTGTGCAGAGCACGTGTTTCAAGTTGCGGAAGCAATCATCGGATCAGTGGCGCAGGGCTGTGAGCAGCTGGGTGATTTCCGTTGGCCACATTGTTTCTGTTCCATTTTGATTTCCAGGTGTCCTACATAGGCCAGGACTGCAGAGAGATCCCAGAGCACCTCGGCAGGGACTGTGGACACTTTGCAAAGAGGCTTGATCTGAGCTTTAACCTTCTGAGGTATGTAACCTTCATGAGACAGACCAGGCCTGGGAGACCCAGGCCCCAATGGTGAAGGCCTGCAGATAAAAGCCAGACAGCCCAGGTCTCCAAAGGGACCCCAAAGTTGTGACTCTGCTTCACGAGGTCTCTGGCTCCCCTCTTGCACCCACAAAACAGTGAGTGTCCTCTGGCTTACATGTGTCCCTACCAGGGGGCCGTCAGTGTCACTTTGTTCTTTTCCTTCCTCCCCGATGCCCATGCGTCATACTAGAAAACTCTTGGAGAGGAAGAGAGAGAGAACCGGCAGGTGAGTTGGGGGCATTTAGGGATGCTTTTGTGGATGACCCCATCGCGTAAAGATTTGCTGAATCCCAGGTAGAGTGTGTGTGTTCTTCTTCTTCTTTTTTTTTTTCTTCTTTGCCTTTTTATGAATTGAAACTTTAAATATTTGTGATGATGATTTCTCCCAGATGGTATTTCAAAGTAATTCCAATGCTGTTGGCATGGGGTAGGTGGGAGGGAAGCTCAAACAACTGATCCAGACTTGGCAGAGAAGGTAAGTGTGATTGTCTATATTATTCCAATGGAGAAAACAGTTATTTCTTCCTGAAAGGTTCTGAATTGTGACTGGTCTGGGGACTCGGGGGAAGGTGCTGGGAGGTTCTAGGAATATCAGTGAGATAAATGGGCAGGAATCTGGGTGGTGGCTTTTCCTAAGGAGGTGGCTCCGCTCACAGCTTTCTCCTAAGTGTCTCCTTGAGAGCCGTGCTATCCTTTGATGGAACAGACTGTCTCCAGGTGGAAGGAGAGATGAGGAGCTGGAGTCCCACCCCAGGGCTCCGGTACTTTACTTCCTCCACAGTGTGGAGTCTCTTCTCTCCAAGGCAGGACACTCGGGCATTACAGATTCCAGCGAAGATGGACAAAGCTTGGGGCTTGAAGGCACCAGAGGGTGGAAGGGACTTTAAGTGAAGCTAGCAGAGCTTCATGGGCTGGTGCTTAGGAGCTCACGGCTGTGCTGAGATGCATCGTCTCCACAGAAGGGGCATCCAAGGAATTGTGTTGGAAGGGAGTGGGCGCAGTGTGCTCCCTGACTCTCAAGGGGTTTGTGGGCTTCTGAGAAGATGTGGAAACAGAAAAGTCACAGAATAATACAGAGTGATAAGAGGGTGCCAAATAAACTCTGACTCTGAACAAATGAAAGATTTGGTCTGTCCCCCCTGCCCAAGAAGGGGACAGAATACAGTCTCAACTGATGGTGCCTGAGACACGTGTGCACCTTAAACAGCTCCCCAGAGTAGGCCTGGGCAGAGGCTTCTTCCCATGTGACTGGCCTCTGGGTGTTTGGGGCTCTTGACTCAGGCAGTGGCTGCCCTGCTGCTGGGAGCCCGGATGTGGGTTTGAGGAGGCTGGGCCCTGGGAGGGGGTATGAGCAGTCACAGGTCATGGGACTAGGCTGTCAGGTCTGAGGAAACAGAGCTGTCTTTGTCACATTATGGGGCCCTGCCTCTCTGATGAGAAGGGGTTCTTGGCTCTGAGAGGCTGGATCTTTAAGGATTTATCATAGGAAATGATGGGGCCTGGAGGCAGGAAAATTTTGTGAGAAGGAGATAGGTTAAAAAAAAGAGAGAGGAATTAAGACTTTTGTTAACTTTTTGTTGAGAGGAGAAGAGTTTTTATAAGTGTCGAGTTTGAGGAATGATCCCTCAAAAGATCTGGTCAGGAACCTGTTCTTGCTTGTGCTGTGGTCAATGTGTGAGTTGAAGCTGGGTTGGGGCAGGGGTGAGCCATGGAGGGGTGAGGTCTCATGGAAGTGTTTATATGAGGACTTGGGTAAGCTGGAAGCAGTTACAGACCAGAATGCGGAAGAGTAACTCTGACTTGATGTGGTTATCGTGAGATTGACTCATCTTTGATGGTTTTATTTACCTAACTTGGGGGTTAGGTAAATAAGGGGAGGTGGCATTGTTTCTCTTGGGTGTCAGAGGAAGATGTAAGTTTACGCAGGTCCTTTGCCTTCAGTTGGATAAAAATTCAAAGATGGTTTAGATGCTTGTCTAATTCCTCTTTGGGGAGAGAAAGGGAGAAGGGAAGAGAAAGATCATAAACTTACCTACCACACAAATGGGAATGTGATTCCTACCAGGCTGAAGGGATCATCATATCCAGAGGAAATACTGCAGATCCCTGTCCCACCTTTTGTAAAAGGTTTCTTCCCAGCCCCATCTTGTCATTTCCATGGGATTTGGTGGGGAGCATATCACCCTATATTTGCTCTGCACCTGGATTTACCATAGCTCGCAGTTCTAACTCTCTGCTCTGTCTTCTGTTCTCCGTCTTGGCAGCCTATCTGGTCCCACTCTTGACACCTGCTTCATCTCCCTTGAAGCTCAGTACAACATAACTGTGTATTATGCCAGTTCAAAGTGTACTGGGAGAGGTAGGGTGGTAATTTTCCGTGCAGCAGGAGACGCTGGGATAGTGTTGTTCCTGAAGTCTTCTGGGTACTCCCTTGCCCTTTCTCCCTGGCTGTTCCTCTCATCAGGATCAGGTCTCCTGCATGTGACCAGGTGCCCCTCTTTCCCAACCACTTTCTCTGCTTTCCATGTCCCTTATCTTCTTTCCAGGGCTACCCTCAGAAACACAAAATTCTTCTCACTTTGTTATGTTTGGAAGGATCACCCCCCTTCTTCTTACAGGACATCTCTGCAGGCTTCCTTATCTCATCCAGAGAGTCATGCCAGGGTGTTGCCTTAAATGGAGCCATAGCCGCTAATACAAATTTTGCTGCTCCCATAAATTACAGAATCAGCTGCAATCTGTTTGTGCTTTAGACTGAAGCTTGTTTTTAGGCAAGGAGTTCTGCTTATTCATTTACAAATATTTAATAGTACACATGGCACAATTTTTAGAAGGAACAAACCTGTAACCAATGAAAAGAAACTCTCCCTTACATATATGTCCTTTGCTTCCTGGTTCCTACCTGCACTGGTAACTATTGGTAGTTGATCTTTGTCATCCTCCAGAGTTAGTCCATGCATATACTAACATGAGAATTTCTCGTGGGGCTAGATTCGTATTACTTCTTGCCAAGATGTTAGTTAAAAGAGAGGCACTAGGCTTCAGTTAACCACTCATGATCAGGACATCCTTCTGTGTCGTCTTGCTGTTAATTCAAAGCCATTCACCATCATCATTGTTAATTTCGTTCATGAAAGTGATGTTTCTGCTGATTTGCTCTATGGCTACCCATTCATGCTGGAGGGGAGGGTGGTTATGGATTTATAAGCTCTGAAACATTATTTTTTTCTTCCCATTACACCTCAGGGTCTTCTCTCCTGCATTAGCTATGAATCCATCCCTCCCTCGATTGGGTTGTACAGTAGTAGACTGGTTACCTCTCTGTGCAAAAAGTCTTGGAAATTGAGGCTGTATTCCTTCTGTGACTCTGTCCTGGGAGGATGAAAGTCCCTGGACCAAGTATGTTCCCTGACAGGTTGGAAAGAGAAGCAAGACAAAGGTCCAAATAAAATTCCGGCTCCCTTAAAAGACTCAGACATACCTACTCTCTCAACTTGGATCTCATTCTTCCTGTTATGACTAGATGAGACCCAGGTGAGCCACAAAGACAACGAACTGGGACCAGCTCTCTGGACACGATTCCCAGGGGTAGGTAGGGTCCTGCCATCTCCCCTGTAATGGCCACAGAGGGTTTAGGAAGCTTATTAGGTAACAGCCAAGAGGAGTGAAGTTGTGTCCCTTGCACTTGGATGTGTTAATGATCACATATCCATCCAGTGTTTATATCTACATGAGAGTGTACTTTAGATTTTATTTTTTGAAGACAATCGGCTAAGTAATAAAGTTATGATCGGTATAGAAATCTTGGGAAAACCAGAAGGGTATGAGAAACTCGCTTTCAAATTTTTGCTGATAATCTTACCACCCAGGAAGCTCCACTGTTAACATTTTATTGTCTTGGGTGTTTCATGATGCCAAATATCTTTTAAATGATGCTATTGCTTACATTGTGTTGGAAGCATATTCCCATCTCAATAAATACTGCATTACATGTTTTAATGGTTTCTCATTTCTTCAGTTCAGTTGCTCAGTTGTGTCCGACTCTTTGTGACCCCATGGACTGCAGCTTACCAGGCTTCCCTGTCCATCACCAACTCCTGGAGCTTGCTCAAACTCATGTCCATTGAGTTGGTGATGCCATCCAACCATCTCATCCTCTGTCATCCCTTTCTCCTCCCACCTTTAATTTTTCCTGGCATCAGGGTCTTTTCCCATGAGTCAGTTCTTCACATCAGGTGGCCAAATTATTGGAGCTTCAATTTAAGCATCAGTCTTTCTAATACTTACTTCTTATTGTTGGACAGTTAAATTGTTTCCAGATTTTTACTGTTTAAATCTCTCTTATAAATTGCCTTGTGATACTCACTGATGAATATCTCTGATTAGTTGTTTGGAGCAAATTCCTGGGGATAGAATAGTCAGAAGGCCTTGATGGCAGATGGCAAGTTACCCCCGAGAGGTGATACCAATCTATGCTACCAGGAATATTTGAATATCCATTGTCCCAAACTCTTCCTTTAACTCTTTTTTTGCTTGCTTGTTTTTTCCTTTTGAGGTTTCATATTTTACTTCTCTGATCAATACAGAGAATCCTCTGCCGTCACCAGTGCTGGTTCCTTCATCAAGGAAAAGAGAACTTGGTAATAGCTTGTTGCAGCTTTCATTTTGCTTCTCCCTGGACTGGGAAAGGACAGTGTTCTCTCTGGTGGCCCGTTTCTCTCTCCCATGGGCCCTGAGTAGGTTGCCCGCTGAGCTTGTGAACACAGTGGGCAGAGCAGAGTTCCCACGGCACACAAACACACCTGTGTCAATATGACAATGAACTTGAGAGGGCTTAATTGATCTATGGAAACAGGAAGCTTACATTTTAAAAATTATTGGCAGTTGCATCTTACTTAGCATCACTCTGGTAAATGTACTAGATGGGAGAATTGCTTAGGAGATGTCTTAGGTGAGAGCTTGCTGCTTCTCTGACTTTGTCAAGGATGACAGTGATGACTGGGGAGTTGGGCAGCTCCAGTAAAATCGTGGCTCTGTTCTTCCCACCAGGCAGAGAGGTGGCCACTGGGTGCACTGGCAGATCTTTGAGGATGAACATACCACCACATCGATGCCTGTTTACTAACAGCGGGGCAGAACTGGGCCTATTAGCTTGCTTCCCAGTTGGGAGAATGGGCAGTGTAATGAAAAGAACCAAGGCTTCGTGGTCAGACCATCCTGTCTTGAAATCTTATGACTGTCACTAGTTGTTTAACTGCCCTTGGGCTAGTTAGAAAAATATTGAATGTGTAACTGTGTAAAGTGGCGGTTTAGTCACTCAGTCATGTCTGAGTCTTTGCGACCTATGGACTGTAGCCGCCTGGCTCCTCTGTCCATGGAATTCTCCAGGCAGGAATACTGGACTGGGTAGCCATTCCCTTCTCCAGGGGATCTCCCTGACCAAGCGATTGAACCTGGGTCTTCTGCACTGCAGGCAGATTATTTACCATCTGAGTTACCAGGGAAGCCAACTGTGTATAAAGTGCTTAACACGATTAATAGGTCTTAAGTAAGCATAGCCAGGGTTTGTTCTTAAATATGGCAGTAGTGAAGCTAAAAACCCACCCTTGACTCTCCATAAGGGTGATTTCATTCTCTGATAGTCATTGGGATTCCTCACAAACATTCAAGATTTCCTCTTTCTGCATGTGGTATGTTTGCACACCTTTGTATCCTTTGGTATGACCAATGGGCAGAAACTTTAAGAGCCAGCACATAATTTGCAACTTTCTCTTCTGCTTGCTATGATTGTCAGTCTTGGGTTCTGACCATAAATGGCCAGAATCCATTGCTGATCTATGTTGGACATAGATTGTAAATGAGAAATTTGTGTCATAAGACAGAATATTTAATACAGCATAGCCTAGCCTCTTCTAACTGGTACAAATACCTTGGTTTGCCAACTGTCTGACATTGCACAGGCTAAACCCACTTTATCTTACACACATTTATCATCATTCCCAACTAGAAGCATTCCTTTGTTCAAATTACAGTAGGAGTGAGTAAGGAAGAGTTCCCTGCCTAGACTCTTAGGAGAACAGCTCAAAGGGCATGTTCTGTTGGTATTGGGTCTTCATCAAAGACCCAATTTCTTTGCCATCAGGGGCCTTGTTCATATTTGTTTTCAAATCCCAAATATAGTGGTCTTACTTGGGAGCTCACTGATATTGGAGTGGGGGTGGCAACAGAGCTCTTGCTGGTGAGACTTGAGAGGAAGAGATGATGATGGGAAAGACGAGGTTTAGTAAGAGAAACTGTTGGTGAATTTTCACAGTAGTTCTAGGGTCTTGATAAGCCTTGAGTGATTAAAGGAGGCAGGGTCTACATATTAGAAGCCGTGTTCTCTCTGAGCTGGGCAATGCTATGAAAAGTAACCCACCCCACCCCACCCCTGCCTTTTTTTTTTTTGGTTCTAAAAATATCATTGGCCAGTCTAGTGTCTCTAACTGCCAGCTGAACATACAGTCAAAAGGTGAAGTGGAAAACGAGCTGGCAGGTAATATTTAATGTCTCAGTAGCAAGACTGCAAGACTTATATTTCTTGACTTATGCACTTTCTGAAGTGAGCTTTGTGACTGTGCACGCAAGCTTAGTTGCTCGGTTGTGTCCAGCTCTTTGTGACCCTTAGGACTTCAGCCTGCCAGGCACCTCTGTACATGGGGTTTTTCAGGCAAGAATCCTGGAGTGGGTTGCCATATCTTCCTCCAGGGGATCGTCCCAAACCAGGGATCAAACCTGCATCTCCTGTGTCTCTTGCAGGCAGATTGCTTACTCTCTGAGCCAGCAGGGAAGCCCTTTGTGACTGTGTTATTACCAAAACCAGCTTCAAGTCAAACAGGGAGGGAGGGAAGATGGTGAGGGGAGGGGTAGCAGGCCACTGCAAAAGAGGTTTATATGGTACTTTCCTGCCTCTCTCCCCACAAAATTTTCAGATTCCCACCCATTGGCCAGAAAATGGGGGTATTGAGCCATAGAGTATAAGACCAAGCTGGGGAAGTGGTGGGCAATTGGTGAGAGTTGTCTGAGAGGACATGGGGCTTTCCCGAGGTTCAGCTTTCTTAGACATGGTGCTCCTCTGTGCAAATATGACTTGCAGTGTGGTTTAGAAAGGGCTTTCATAAACCTTGTCTCCATACAGGGTTGCCTCCAGGATGAGAAATTCCTAGACATTTTAAGTGAAAGCCTTTTATTTCTCATTTCACCCATTTAACTCCTTCAGAATCTTGTGTTTATTTTTTTCTTATTTTTTTTAGCCTCACATTGTGGCATGTGGGATCTTAGTTCCCAGACCAGGGATCGAATCTGTACCCCCTGCTCTGAAAGTGTGGCATCTTAACCTCTGGATCAGAAACCCAAAATCTTGGGTTTCCTTTCTTGGTAAAGTTTCTCCCCCTAAGCTGTTTGGAGCTCGGGCCCCGCTGGCTGCTCCCCCTCTCCCTCTGCCCTGCCCTGCTCTGAGGTCATCATTATGCACATGGTGATGCTGCTCTGTGCCATCAGGGTGGCTGCTGGGGGCAGTGGTGATTTGAGGGAATAGGTGCCGGGAGAGACAGGTGAGCTTAACCCTTTCAGACTCTCTACTCACTGGTCTTGCATCTTCTAAACCATGAGGTTCTATCACATTGATGGGGTGAGCATTTAGTGGGTGAGGCCTGGAGTAAGGCCTCACCTTACTTTGGGTGAGGCCAAAGTAAGACAGCTTTGGACAAAAGAGCCTTCCCTCTGCCATGCCGGCTGCACTGTGTCGAGGAGGACCTTTGGGTCCTGTCAGAGAGAGCTTGGGAACAGCTTGCTTCATGAGAGAAAGCAGGCCCGTAGATAAGTACCCAGAGGTGACTTGCTAGGTTGTGCAAAGGAGTCCAGGGACAAGGGCTCAAATAAGTGATACCAGTCATTATGTTTATTTTCTTATTAACACAGGACCGGTGTCATGGAGTACTTGCTACATGCTACGTAAGGCTGGGCAGAACACCTACTGGGTGTCAGCTCATTCAGTCTTTGCACCGGCCTTTTACATATGGAGCCACTGAGGCCCAGATAAAGGAGGAAATCTCCCTCAGACCACACTGATGGTTAAATGGGAGAGCTGGGATTAAATGGCTCCTGTGGTTTGACTTCAGCTTTACAGTTATTCTAGATTGCTTCTCGTGATTTAAATCAGTGTTTTCTTTGAAGATGGGCAGTCATTTTTCCCCCCTGGAGGGGGGTTTGTTTTTTAAAATCACAAATGACCTGTAGAATTCACAATAGCAGGATCAGAGTGGCTCCTACAGCTCCAGGTTGGAGCCCAAAGAAGCCTTAGAGCTGTGTCTGTTACATTTCCTTCTCTCTCCAGTTTCTCCCAAGCCTTCCTGATATACAAAGACCTTGTGAGGCCTGGGTCGGCTGGGAATTGAGGGTTCCCAGAGACCTCATCCCTTTTATCGCCACCACCTCCCTCCCACCCTGGGTGTGCCTTAGATGGCCATGGCCACTGTCAGGGGAAGAAGTGGCTTAGCATTTGCCGTGGCTCTGCTGTCGCAGCCTAGGGATGAAGAACCTTGAGACGGATGACTGTGTACATGACTTTTGGTTCTGGAGGGAAAAGAAGGTGTGTGTGTGTGTGTGTGTGTGTGCACGCGCGTGTGCACGTGCGCTTGGACTTACACTCACTTGCATGCACACACCCACCTCGTGAAAAGCCTTGTTCCTCTTGTCTCCTCAGGGACTGCCGTGTTGGTGATTTCAGCTGTTCCTGCCCCTTTATGATGAAAGGGGAGCGATTTCGCTTTTTTTTGCTGGGTGTCTGTGTTTAGTTGCAGGGATGTGATAACTACAAATGCTCCCTGGCTGAGACTTCCCCCATAAAAGCCCTCTTCTGTCCCAGCTGCTTTCTCTTCGCCTTTGCACTCTCACCCTCATCAGTGCTGCAGCACAAGGTCGCTCAGGGTTTTAAACGAGGGAGAGACATACACACATGCTCAGGTTTCCTTTTAGAGTTTAAAGAAAAAGACACCTTCTCCTCCAGACCCATCATTATGGGGATCAGCTATGTGCCCCCCACCTTTGCACCACCTCCCTTAAGCTCCTCTCTGAGTTTATACAGAACCCAATTTTTCAGTCTCTTGGGTGTTTGCTTTTTCTCTGATTCTGAAGAAATAAGAGACGGGTAGAGCAGGGAAGACCGACAAAAGAGCTTTTTTTTTTTTTAAAATCCCTGAACCATTTTTGAGATAAAGCAAGACTTACTAAAAACAATTGGCGAGGAGGGTGGGGAGACGGGGTGTTAACCCCCCCGTACACGGCCTGTATTCTGCAGCTGGAGAAGTGGTTTAAGAAAATGCACCATTGTTAAAACTTTTTTTTTTTTCTCCTGATGGATTTATTTATAAGGTAGAGAAATATTTTCCCCATAATTGGGTAACTCTTAATAGTAGCAATTGCATATTTATCAGTGTGAGGGGCTGTTATTAATGTAACTGTCAGACCCAAACACATTTCTGCATTAAATCCATTTAGTATGTGCATTATTCGGGCTCGAATGTCACCGGGACATCAAAGCCCCGTAGGCATGGAGAGCTCAGTGCCCTGCTGTGGCTGAGGAACAGGCCCTTGATCAATAAATGTAACATGTTAATGCAGAGCAAATAGAATAAAAGATTTCTTTGACAAGACATGAAAAATCACCTTGTGGCAGCTGGCATGTGATGCCGTTTCTGGGGAGACTCTAGCAAAGTTGATCTGACAAGTAAAGAGGAGAGATGATGGTTGTAAGGTGCTTTTGTTTCAAACTTCTTTCTTGACCTGTCAGGTTTTGAAGGCGCCTCAATGGCTCTTTTTTGTCATGTGAAAATTGTAGTCCTAGGTAGTTATGAAGCAGTTATCTCTTCTCAAATTGTGAATGCTGCTGTTTAATTGATTCACTTAGCATTTGAAACTGTCACGCATTAATAATTGCGAAATCCTGTAGATACTGCGCGAGTGTGTCATGCTTAAATGTGTAGTTATCAGAAAATTAATATCCTTAATGAACCGGTGCTTTCAAACTAACATTGCATGAAATCTCTTTTGCCCTTTCATTTGCCAAAGCCACATCCGCCAGTTTGCCGAGAATCACCTCTCGACAGTTTGGTTTCTTGATGCCCGACAAATGCCAGCTTTGCTGTGGGTACATCACATGCTCAATGACAATAAATATAGTAATTATACTGGAGTTAGTAATTAACATAATTGTAGTCAATTACGACAAATACAGTGCAGAGCTAAATAAATGAGAGGGGAGAAATTAGCAAGCTAATTGATTTATCTGTACTTGGCTTTCTATTACAACTGGCAGGGCTGTTTTTCTTGGGGTGGGGGGAGAGGAGGGGCAGAAATCCCCACAAGGATTGTTTACAAATAACTGATTTTGTTTTGAAGTTGCTTTGTCTTTTGACGTATTATGCATCACCCACCCCCCAACTCTGCTTACAAGGAGAATAAAAGGAAAGAAAAAGAGAATTTAAATGCCAAGGGAACATTTTGTGAATTTAGCTACATCCAGCCGAATGCTGCAGCTAAGGGGAGACAGGATTTAGCTTTTGCTAAGTCTTGAGGGGTTGTGTTTTCTTCTCGGCTATTGTCCTGGTAAAAGAAAGTTTGAGTGTGTGTGTGTGTGTGTGTGTGTGTGTGTGTGTGTGTGTGTGTGTATGTGTATGTGTTGTGCATGCACGAAATCTTGTCTCAATCAATGATGTGGTACTTTCCTGGAGGATACATTTGGGGATTATATGTGTGTGTTAATTTGCTCGGTTTTGTGCTGCTGGCTTGGGGTAGGAGGAGGTGGACATATTTCACTTGGTTTAAACCCACTCGCTTTTGTTATGCTGTTTTCTTTGGGTACTCAGGGAAGGGACAGGGAAGGATCGGCCAGTGTTTCTGGAGAGGCTAGGGGAGGGGCTCCAGCAAGGACCCACTTTCTCCTTTCCACATTTCAGGGTTGGCAGGGATCCTGGGCTGTTGCACTCCTGAGGTTGCCTGGAAAGTTCTGGGGTTTCAGTGCGCGTGTGTTTCTAGCTGGTTTATTCTGTGCTGCCCGGAGCCCTGGGTAATGATGTTGATCATGCGTCTCTGTTCTTCGTTCACCTCTTTTAACAAGACTGCTGTTTGTGCCTCTCAGGGAAAACCTGTGCGTGTTGTAAGGCTTGGGGTCACATCTCAGCCCTGCTTTTTTTTTTTCCTTGCAACTTTTAGAAACAAGATTTTTTCCCTCTACTTTTTGATATAGGAAGGGGACTAGCAGCCAGAGATTTTTAAAGGTTGGTAGTGCTTAAAATCTCACTTTGGTCTCACCCAAGGTTAAAATTGAGTGTTGTCAGGACATGGCGGTTCAAGTATTCAGCATCAGTTGTAACCTTATCAAAGCCCTGTTAATCCCCTGAAAATGAAGCAGTTTAATAAATTAAAAATGTGTTTCAAAGCCTTTTACTTTGCTCTTTTTGAAGATTCCACTGGATACATTCTGAATCTGATAGGAATGGGACTCAGAGGCAGCAGTTTTATTTGTATGTAGATGGTACATGTAATCATGTGTGACTTTGTGTGGAATTCAGTCTTTCTGTTGCAGTAAGATGCTGCCTGTATTTTGGAACACCAGAATGTACTCGGACACTGCTTAGTGTGGTCATTCTTCATGTGCACTTCATTCGGAAATCAATATCTGATGTGAAATATTTATATACAAGGAATCATTTGAATTATTTAATGTTTGCCAGCATAATGGCCTTCCTGATGAAGTCTCAAATTATTTTAGTAAGTGCATGGACCTTTGGAGCAGAAAAGACTTTCACAGTTAGAGGTGGGGGGCGATACTTGGAATTTGAGCATGATTTAGTTTGGTATGTGTTCAAGAGAAATTGATGATTTCTCTGTGTGGCTTTGTTTACCAAAAATAGATAATTTCCAGATATTGTATACCTCCAGAGAGAGCTGTGAGCACCTCTGAGAAGCAGTGAGGTGAGAGAAAATTGGTGAAGAAAAACCCTTTTGCTGTTGACCACTGTCAAAATGGGGGCATCTGTAGGGTTGTTGCTGTCTGTAGTCTGTACTCAGCTGCTGGTTTTTATACTCCGTCTTTTCTCCTTTTCCAAACTCAGATGTACAGCAGATGTGAGTGGAGCAAGAACGTAGGATGGTGGCAAAGGAAGCCTCTTTCCATTTTTATTATTTTACAATTAAAGTTGCCCTAATTGGAACTAACTTTTTTTGCCCTTGTGCTGCTAAAAAATAACAGCACAGGGCATAATTTAGGTGAATTCTTTTCAAACAGAACACTGTTTGCAAAAGCTCCATTTTTCCAAGACACTCTTTAGTTTCACCGAGGCAGACTCCCATCTAGATGTTTAAACATGTGAGTTTTGAGGTGCCTTGTTCCTCAGAAATTCTAATTAGTTTTTATATTTGTTCTGCAGCAGCTCTGATGATTGGATCTGCTGAAAAGCATTTTTGTGGGGTTGATGGGGCAGGAAGCAAGAGGGGATGAAGTCAAGAGCCTTTCCTGTCAGTCCGCCTTGAGAAGCTGAAGGAGGGGGCACTTGCCTGCTTGGCCGTCAGTCTTCGGGGTGCGTTGGAATTGCCTGGTGGAGTGCAAATTTTATTTCAGGGACTTATTTTTCAGAATGAATTTCTTGTCCTTTCTAAGTATATCACCGTGGTAGCTCACCTCCTCTGGATTCGAAACCTCCCAAGAGCAGGCAGTGATGAAGACTCGGAGGGTGGGCCTGGGAAGGCAGGCTGTCTTCATCGGTGCTGACAGCTGAATCGTGAGTCTGTCCTGGTGGCTCTTGTGAATTCTCCCCAAATGCCTGAGCTGAAATCATATCATGGAAAGCTAACCTTCCTTCCAGTTGTAATTGGATGTAGCAAACCAGCACCCTGAATTCTGTTCTTGGAGGCTGGGCTCAGGTAGGGAAAGTCAGGCTGACCTGGGGTATAGAAAAACAGAGGCCACCAGTGACTCCTGAAGGTCATTCTGTCCGGTGTCCTGCCTCAGCGGGACACTGCATTTTTTCCAGCCCACTATGTGACACCCCGGAAGAATGACTGTAGAGGTAAATTTAACGATATAGTGGATGGTTTTTCTTATCTTCTTCCTCTTTAGCTGGTGGGTGGAAGTCAGGCCTGGGGTACATGTTCTGGAGACTGCCAGTACGGTTGCAGTGGCCTTTCTAGCTGCCATGTACGACTGGATTCCTCCATGGATGCACTTGAGGGCCAGGTGACTTCCAAGGTCTTTGAATGGCTCTGACAGCCATGACCTAGATGGTCATGTAGCTGAGTGGAGGTAGGGCCTACTCAGGATAGCAAGGGCTCCCCAGAGCTGTCTGGAGATGTTTGCAAGGGCTGAGGACTTGGGTCATTATTCTTAGGAAGTCCCTTCTGCTCATTACAGGTCTGTAAATATTCAGGGCATACCGGGTTCCCCAGCACCTGGAACTTACAGATGTGGTACTTCCCGTGGCAAATGCTCTCATGTTCAGTGTGGAGAGAAGACTAATTCAGGTGAAGTTATTAGAACAATGCAGGGCCACAGCCAAACCTTGAGAACCACAGCAACTTTGAGAACTTAAGCAGAGTTACTGCATCCACTGTTGGGAAGTTTGTTGACGGTGGGATAGAGAGCTGGTGGAGGGCAGCCCATTCCCTGGCTGAGTGGGCCCTGAGTGTCGGCCCTGACATGCATATGTGGCAGTTACCCTGTTAGGAGAGTAATGCTTAATGCAGTTCTTCTAGATGACGGCTACTGCTTCACACCCAGCGAGGTCCTGCAGCTTGTCCAGAAGGCTTGGAACCACAGCTTGAAACCTCATCTTTCAGAAATCATTATGTTTATTATTGTTTTTCCTTGTGTCATTGTTTATGAAGGGCTGGCACATGGGGGGCATTCTCCCCTGGGAGAGCTTGCAAGGTATTATTTCTGTGAATGCTTTGGGGCTTGTGTCGTAACTCTGCCGCCTCTCCATGGAGTGTGAGCTTTTCCAGAATGAGTTAGCAGCTTCTCATTCAGGGGTGCCCAGGGCAGGGTCCTGCACATGGCAGGTGCCCCTCTATTGGAAGACGCCTTCTGATCTGGGAATTCCTCACTTGTTACAGTGGACGTTTAAAAACATGATACTAGTCTAAAAAGATAGCAATAACTACCATTCATCTATGGCTTCATCTGATTACCTTTTTTTTTTCTTTTTAAAAATCTTATTGGGGTAGAGTTGCTTTACAATGCTGTGTTAGTTTCTGCTGTGCAGCAGAGTCAATCAGTCACACATATGCATACATCCCCTCATTTTTGGATTTCCTTCCCATGTAGGTCACCAAAGAGCATTGAGCAGAGTTCCCTGTGCTATACAATAGGTTCTGATTAGTTACCTGTTTTATATGTAGCAGTGTATACATTGGAGAAGGAAATGGCAACCCACTCCAGTGTTCTTGCCTGGAGAATCCCAGGGACGGGGGAGCCTGGTGGGCTGCTGTCTATGGGATCGCACAGAGTCGGACACGACTGAAGTGACTTAGCAGTGTATACATGTCAATCCCAATCTCCCAGTTCATCCCACTTCCCCTTCCCTTCTTTGGTGTCCTACATTTGTTCTCTGTGTCTGTCTCTCTTTCTACTTTACAAGTAAGTTCGCCTGGTTACTTCTTAAGTCCTCACGGCAAGCTAGGTGTTCTTCACCGTTTAAAGTCAGGAAATGTGAGTGTGCTGAATTTAAGGGACTTTCCCCACAGTACACAGCTGATTGGGGAGGAGCCAAGGTCTAAATGCAGTTTTGTACAACCACGAAGCCTACCTCCTTGGCTCCCACATTGTGTTGGATTCCACTGTGTTTCCCACAATTCCAATCGATTGTTGTCTTTGAGATCTTTGCCTGGTGAGCTGGTGTAGGTTGGTAACTAAATGGTAGAGAAGCGGAAAATTGTCTTCCAGGCCCATGAACAGGGGACAGCTCTCCCCGTGTTCTCGCTTCAAGATTGTTGCTGGTTTTTCTTCCCAAACTTATATTTGACCTTATCATATTTCATGGTAGGTTAACCTTTAGGCAGTGAATCTTTACATCAGATGCTAGTATTTTAGAAGTCTAGAAAATTGGGTTGGGTTAACTTGCCCTGTTCCTTTAGGAAGGTCAACAGCAACAAAAATAGAGCAAACCTCACTGTGCTCTAATAAGGGGGCTCTGAGGGTTCACAGTGGCACCCCACTCCAGTACTCTTGCCTAGAAAATCCCATGGATGGACAAGCCTGGTGGGCTGCAGTCCATGGGGTCACTAGGAGTTGGACACAACTGAGCGACTTCACTTTCACTTTTCACTTTCCACTTTCATGCACTGGAGAAGGAAATGGCAACCCACTCCAGTGTTCTTGCCTGGAGAGTCCCAGGGACGGGGGAGCCTGGTGGGCTGCCGTCTCTGGGGTTGCACAGAGTCGGACACGACTGAAGTGACTTAGCAGCTTAGCAGCTGAGGGTTGAGCCTCTGTAGTTTTTGGATCCCTCTCAGGTGTGAGTCCTACTGCTGCTGCTGTTCATCCAGACAACCTTTCAGGAAGCATGAGTCTCTGTTTTCTTCTCAGTCACAGGCAAAGCATACTGTTCACTTTTTTCCTCAGGAAATCTCTGAGTTGCACAGGAGATCGCTTATATGGATGCAAATGCTTTGTCGATTACTAAATACTACACAACTATGGTGCATTTTTTCCCCAGTTTTATTGACATATAATTGATATCACATTGCATTAGGTGACAGTCTACAACATAATGACTTGATACATGTGTATATTGCAAAATTATTACCACAACAAGTTAACATCATATAATGTATTGTATGATGCATTATTGTCATTGTAATTTTTAAATTTTGAATGAGAAACTGAAATTTTGCTAGTTTGAAGCTCAGCATCTTTGTTGGAGACCACAAAGTCAGGGGACTTCTGGCTGGAGCTGATTTGGTGGAAAAACAGTGAAATCGTGAGACAGGATACCTAACTATTAGTCTTCACTCCATCACAGATGATCTGTGACCTACTGAGCAAATCATTTAATCTGTGTTGTGACTTTCCAGACAGGGGCTAATGGTACTCACCTATCAGAGGTGTGAAGATCAAATGAAATACTGAATGTAAGAAGAGTTTTGCTCCTGTGGGTTGTGGACCAAGAGAGCAATTATCCCTGGAGTCGTTAATTTCATTTTTGATACTTCTGTTTTCTTCAGCCGAATCATCTCGGAGAGTATTTCGCTTGGGTTCATGTGCTATTTGTGACTCTTGTACAAATCAAAAGGGAGATCGTAGTCCTGTGGTGTATTTCCTTGCCAGGAGCATGTGACTATTTTCCATATCCCTAAGTTTATCCTATCTGATTTTCTTCTTTTAGTAAAAGTTTGCCTTGTCTGTTATTTCTGATCTGCATTGATCACTTCTATTGTAACTAACAGTTTCTGTGTTAGCTTTTTTTTTTTTTTTTTTACAAAAAGGGCTTCTTAGAAGCCTTGTCCCAGAAGTAATTGTAACATTAGATGGTGCATGTTTAGACAGTGCTGAGGGAGATAAAAAGTGGAGATCTGAGATTGATCTACTATTAAGAGAAGACTGTGCTTCCGAAGTATAAACTAGTCAGATGATAGAGAAGGTGAGGAAGTGAGGAAAGGAGCATGGGCCAGGCAATCTAGAGAGCAACTGCTCTGGATTTAGCAAAGAAATTTCTCTTGGCTGGACAAAAGCATTTTTGTCAGTTTTGTCTGCAAACTGTGTCACGTTGAGCTGTCCACTATTCAGCCATTCCTTCCTCCCACATACACAAGTACCAATGATGTAACATCAGCTAAGTTATTTAGTGCTGACTGTTCTATCTCACTGAACCTTCCCAACTTTATGATTAAAAAAACAACTGTTTACAAGTAAACCAAGGCTTAGACTGATCAAGTACCTCCCGCAGTGTCATACAGTAACAGTGGAAGCGGCATTGGCCTGGACTGCCTTTATAACAGTCCTCCTCTCATCCCGTGGTACCTGTGCTGTGCTTCATAGACCCACATACCATGACAGGGACAGAGAGAGGTTGGTTTAATCCAGTGGTTTTTAAGAATGATTTTTCTAGTGGCAGGATCCTTGTTCCACAAAAATTTATATAGACTATTATGAAGTAAAATGGTTTTAGTATTTTTTAAAGTGAGCTGCTCAGATGAACCCTGGGTTTGATATTGAGGTGAGAGACAGAATGCAATCTTATAGTTGCCACAGTGTTCAGATTATTCCTGCATTTGGTTCAGAGTATGCATGATCAAAATACTAATTCACTCAGTAAGTAGTTGCAAATGGTAACAATTTTCTTTCCCCCTTAAATTTCACCTTGCAAATAACAGGAAATTTTTTAACTAGACAATTGTAGGAAGAAACTTGGAGATCTGTATAAAATGAATTAATTTGTCAGCACAAGATAATATGCTGTTCTGCAGTGTGTTGAAATTTGGTATCAAACGTACTTGAGAGAACATACCGCTCTTAAATTAGAAAAAATTGTTAAAGTAATTTAAAAGTTGAATTCAAATTAGTCATTTGAAGTAACTCAGAAGCCCCTTGTGGTATGCTAGGGTTCTGTGGAACACAGTTTGAGAACCACTGGTCTAACACTTTCTTTGAACAGAGGAAATTGAGGTCCAGAAAGTGTAAATGGTGGGTTGGTTAGGGAACAGGAAATTGTGCCAAAGAAATGTTTACTTTCTAAAATTAGCTCTTCAAGTTTTATTTCTGGTTATAAAGTAATCATTTTATAAAAATACAGGGAAAATATACAGAAGGACAGTTTAAAAAGCCACAAGCTTACAGCTGAACGATGAACCAGTATCAGATCAGATCAGATCAGTCTCTCAGTTGTGTCCGACTCTTTGCGACCCCATGAATCGCAGCACGCCAGGCCTCCCTGTCCATCACCAACTCCCAGAGTTTACTGAGACTCATGTCCATCGAGTCAGTGATAACATCCAGCCATCTCATCCTCTGTCGTCCCCTTCTCCTCTTGCCCCCAATCCCTCCCAGCATCGGAGTCTTTTCCAATGAGTCAACTCTTGGCATGAGGTGGCCAAAGTACTGAAGTTTCAGCTTTAGCATCATTCCTTCCAAAGAAATCCCAGGGCTGCTCTCCTTCAGAATGGACTGATTGGATCTCCTTGCAGTCCAAGGGACTCTCAAGAGTCTTCTCCAACACCACAGTTCAAAAGCATCAATTCTTCGGCACTCAGCTTTCTTCACAGTCCAACTCTCACATCCATACATGACCACAGGAAAAACCATAGCCTTGACTAGACAGACTTTGTTGGCAAAGTAATGTCTCTGCTTTTGAATATGCTATCTAGGTTGGTCATAACTTTCCTTCCAAGGAGGAAGCGTCTTGTAATTTCATGGCTGCAGTCACCATCTGTAGTGATTTTGGAGCCCAGAAAAATAAAGTCTGACAGTGTGTCCACTGTTTCCCCATCTATTTCCCATGAAGTGGTGGGACCGGATGCCATGATCTTCGTTTTCTGAATGTTGAGCTTTAAGCCAACTTTTTCACTCTCCACTTTCACTTTCATCAAGAGGCTTTTGAGTTCCTCTTCACTTTCTGCCATAAGGGTGGTGTCATCTGCATATCTGAGGTGATTGATATTTCTCCCGGCAGTCTTGATTCCAGCTTGTGTTTCTTCCAGTCCAGCGTTTCTCATGATGTACTCTGCATATAAGTTAAATATAACACTGTTAACATTTGAGCATGTAAGACATTAAAAAAAAAAAAATTTTTTTTTTTTTTTCGAAATTGGGTTTCAGGCTGTTCATTCACATGACATTTGAACAATGTGAGGGTTCATCCATGTGTAACTTGTAGTTGACTCACTGTATCCAGAGTTCCTCTGCATCCTGGGATTCCGCCTGTGGTGTAGTGCTGTGTAGTGCTGTAGTTCTTGCTATTGAAAAAATACCCAAGTGTAAGTGGACTCTGTGCAGCTCAAACCTGCGTTGTGCCAGGGTCAGTTGTATAGACTTGTATCCTTTTTTTCTCAACATTATACCCTGTGATTCCATTTTCTTGAATAATGTGGTTTTCCAGAGATTACATAATATTTTTTCACAGATGCACTGTGATCGTGCCATTCTCTTTTTGGTTGACATATATTTATGTATTGTTTTCCACCATTTAATGTTAATAAGAAATGCTGGGATGAACTGCTTTGCCTATAAATCTTCTGTTTCATTGTCTTCACTATTTCCTTAATATAATTTCCAAAAGAGTAAAATTACTGAGCTGTACTAAAGGTCATTAAAAATAAGTTCTTCCCAGAAGCTCCTATCTGCCCCTTCATCCATCTCCCACAGGAGTGTCTGGGGTGTATTTCTCTCTCCATGTAGGAGGTGGAGGAGACATCAGATTGGGAGGGGGGCTCAATGGGAAAGAAGAGCATCTTGACCTAAGCTTGTCCATGCTTTGTCTTCACAGGCCGAATGCTTTTCGTGTGCTTAGACTGGCTCAGATGTGAGTAAATCTGGGATCTGCCTAGTGTCTGGGAAGTCCAGCTCACCTCTGAGTCCACATGTTGTTCCTGCCCGTGCAGGGAAGCTTCGCAGGCCCCCACGGGGCAGGTCTTTCTCAACTGGGTGTCAGGTGGCCCCCAGAGGTGGCCAGGCTTGTGAAGGAGGTGGAGACAGGAACCCAAACCGTTTTCAGCTTTTCCTTTGCAGATCCAACCTTTTAAGCATACCTACACTTACCTGCAACGGCAATCGTTTTGCATTTTAATGACAAATCAAGTACGCTAACTTGCATTTGAAACGAAAGTGCCTTAAATGTCTCTGGCTGTCAGAATGAGATGTTAGGAGCTTGATGAAAAGCGAACAAAGAAGACAAAGTATGAAGCCTAGATACAGTGCAAAATGAAATAAAACCTTGTATGGCCTGTCAGGGGTGTCAGTTGATATTCATATCTAAAGCACATTATAGCATTACTTTGCAGCTCATAGCTTACTCATCTGTCTTTTTTAATTCATCACATTCGAGCCCACATCTTTTAAGTCTCGTGTGTCAACAATGGGAGAAATCTGTTAATTGACAAATGAGTGTCACAAATGTGAATTGGTGCCTTTACATCAGCGGCAGGTGTAGTCTCTTTTGTTTTTTGTTGGATCTATTATTGGCATAAGCCAGTGTAAGACATCTGTCTTTGTCGGAATGAGAAATGACAGGCCTTCTTGGCTGTCATTGTCTTAGTGCGTGCTCATTCTGTGAGATACTGTATAAAGATAAAGTGTCAGTTAAAAGAATATGAAAAACTATCTGGAGGAAGTCCTTAAATTACTCAGAGAGGGGATCCGGGAATTGGGACTGGAATTGAAATCCGAGTGTTTCAGTTTGTATCTATCATACCTATTTAAAAATAATATTTCCTGAGTAACAGGATGAGGTTATCAGGCATTTAGGAGGATGTTATGTTGTGCTGGTATAATTAGCTTTATCAGGTGGGGAGAAAATCTACCTTTGCAAGATATGAATTTATTTATTATCAGGTCATCTCTCAGACAAGCACAGAATTGTCTCAATAAAAACACTCCAGGTAGGATTCTGGGCATTGATTTGCATGTGTTTTGAAATATTGAAATTGTTCCCCTCCAATTTCTTTTTCGGTTATATTCCTATCTGAGACTGATGAGAAGCATAATGAAATAAAAAGCAGCAGTTGTAGAGTGATGAGACAATTAGTGGGGAGAAAACTGTTAGTTTCACAGAGCTCCTGGTGGGTTTAGAGATGCAAGCGAGTCTGGACACCTGAGGCTGTGTTGTTAACGCAAGTTATTGCTGGTAAGAGGGTGAGAGAGGAGGTGCAAGGTCTGACGGTGGAGGAATGCTCCTGCTTGCTCTTCTGTCGGCAGGAGCTAGGGACCCCCTGGGCATTTAGGGCTGGTAAGGACTGGATGATCTCAGCCGAGCACGTCCTGGTTGTAGAAAGGCTGGACTCTTAAGGCATGTTTCCCAAACTTGGGTGTGTACACAAATCCTTGAGAGTCTTGTTACAACACAGTGTCTGATTTAGTAGGTCCGGCCTTGGGCCTGAGCCTCTGCATTTCTAACAGATTCCTAGGTGACACTAACCTGCTGTTTTGTAGACTCAGCTTGAATGTCAAAGAGTTCAGTTCATCTTTTCACAGACTATCTGGTGGGCTTCTGTAGACAGCGTGGAGTTCAGAGGAGAGGCAAGGCTTCAGGGCTGGGATGAACTGGACTGGTCTGAATAATTTCTACATGAAAAAGTTCTTTTTCTGTAGCAATGTTTCCAGCCCCTTCAGAGGAGGCCCAGACTCATTGGTTTTTCTCGAGCTGTATGCGACTGGGGGACAGGACTCTGAGGCCAAGGTACCCTGTCTCCTCTGAAGGGGTCAGCACTGTGTGTGTGGGGGCACACTTGTGTGCATGCGCTGTGCACATAGGCTCACTGTCGTGTGGTTGAGGAAGGGCATGCATTGAACCTTATGTGTGTGTTGACAGAACTTGTGTGTTTTTGTGTGCACCTGGTAGTGTTTTGGGGGCATGCAGCAGGCCTGAGTGTACACTTTTTGTGTGTGATATATAAACATACATGTAAGTTGTATGTTTACATATCAGGCCTGTACCAAACTATGGGAAGGGATGTGTGTATGAGAGTGAGTTTACTCTGTGGAGTGATGGGGCTCCTTAGCTGATAACTCATTTGAGTAATCAGATCGATGGGGTGTATGTAGGGAAAGAAATGGCGGGAGGATCTGCTGCTGGGCTGCAGCCTGGCCCTTTGGTGGTGGTAGTCTCTGGTGAACATTTGTCTCCCAGGTTCCTCCTGGCCCACTGCCGTGGATGCTGACTGCATTGTTTATTTTCAGATGGAATAGACTGCAGGCAAAGTCAGACAATCCTATTGGGATCTGGGGAAGTCCTCAAATTATCATTGGAGGATCAAAGAAGGGCAAATTACATAGGGCTGGAGGACCAGACATTTGCCTCCCTTTTCTTTTCATTTGAGCTACAGTCATGACTCAGAGCACAAAGCCGCTTCTTTTCTTTGCAAGTAAACTAATAACAAACTAATGGTAATTGGGAGGATGAGACAGCTGTTCTGAGGAACCTCAGAACCTTAGGAAAGCCGGCCACTCTTTTTCCAGTCTCTTCTCTCCTTTCCCCCAGGCCCCTGCCTTCTTCCTTTCAAATTCTATGTATTGCAGACCTCTTCCTGGCTGACCCTTAAATGCTCTGTTCTGGAGGAAATTTTAATTTTTTTTTTTTTTAAATTGAAACAAGGCTTACCTGAAGAGAGTGAGGCAAGCCAGAGAGAAAGGAAGGGAAATAACCCATCTGAATAAAAAGAAGGCCCATAAGTTGCACCCCAACCCCCTTCGCGATAAATGAGAATGTTTTCGTCACATGGAGAGAGGCCCATGCTGCTTTCCATGGAGGTGCATTAGCGAAAAAGAAGTTGCCTGAGCACCGAGAGTATATTTGTGTGTCTGTGCACATGTCTCCCCATTTGCCTTCTAAAAATGGGCAAGGCACGCACATGGATCTTGTGTTTATCCACACACACGTCTGTGCGCGCAGACACAGGCCAGATCCGCACAGACATCTTTTTGTCCGCGTGCTGGGGGACTAGGTACATAAGAAGACCGTTTTACGTGCCCGCTCTTGGTTTTTCATTGCTGGTTGTCACAGAGAATCTGAAACAGACAAAAATTTATTGGGTAGTATTTAGAAACATGTCGGTGGTAACGACTGCAGCTCTGATTTCAATTAACACCCACTAAATTTAGGCTAATGCAGTGCATTTGTAGACCTGTTGAATGTGCTTGGCATCACGTTGCAAAAATCTAAAGTGGCCACAGTTTAAAAAACATTTCAAACTGACCCCCACTCCTGTGCTTATTCCCCTCCCCCGCCACTCTGGTGCAGGGAGGTGAGCTCCTCTGTGAACCAGAGAGCCTTCGAAAATCTCTTTAGGTTTTTATAAAATCACCTTTCGATAGCAGAGAGCACAGTTAAAGTTTTAGCGTTCGATCTTGCTTAATGAAATACTACTTTGGAGTTCATAATTCATCATTTCTAACACCCTGCTCACCCCCTTTCATGGCTGTTTGGGTAAAAACAGCTGGTGAAGTGCTGCATTTTATGATTAAGGCACTAAAAGATTAGCCGTAGGCACTGCCCATCTACGGGGCTATGGAGTTCAGGCTGCTGACAGCAGATCTGTTTTGAATCGGAGTCAGATTAAAGTGAGTGAAAATCATTTGGGGGCTGAGGGCTCGAAAGGTCACACGTGTAATGAATTGTGGGTGCTTGCCTGGCTTCCCAGGCGAGAACCGTGAGCAATTATTAAATGCCATTGTGCATTGAGAAGGGTTGGTTGGTGGTGACTTTGAAACTTTCCAGAAGCAAGACTGCAAAAGGTAATAATAAGGCATTTGATGGGAGAGGATCTGGAGGGTGGTTGCCTTATATATTGGGCTTTATTTGGGGAGAGGTTTTTGTTCCCCTCTCGTCTTGCTCTGAGTCTGTAGTGATGCTCCTAGCAGTTACGGGAGGTGGGGTCCTGCTTGGGTATCTTTTTTCTTTGAGTAGTTAAGTTCCTTCAGCAGCTCCCTACATTTTCCAGGTGCCATGGGAACTGGTCGTTTGGCCTCAGCCCTCAACTGTTCTATAGTCATTACCGTGTCTTTATGGACAGTCTCATTTTCATCCGTTGAAGCCGTCCCAGACTGCCTTGGCCAGCCGTGTGGGCATCAGGGACTGATAAAGAGTCCGCAGCTCTTTCCTCCTGAAGGTGAGGGCAGTTGCAGTGCCGTGGTGAGGTGGGACTGGACCCTACCCTACCTCCTCCCCAGTATTTCCCATTTCAGGTGGTGTGGCCGAGCGTGGTGGACAGACTCCATAAAGGTCCTTTGTCAGAGACAGGGAATGCCCCTGACTCCTGTGGAATGAACCCTTCTCATACTGGGCCTGGGTCTTTCCCACTTCTAAACCATCCCGCCCTTCGTGCCTTCTCCTGTTCTAGCATTTTGGAAACCCAGACGTAGATCTCTCTGGAAACATCTGCTCTGAAATGGAAAGCAAGGTGAAAAACCAAACAGAAAACAAAATTTAAGTGACTAGGTTTACTGGGTGACTGTTTTTTCTTTCAATGGCTCAGTCAATTTGTTCAGTTACGAAATGCTTTCCCTGTGCCAATTAGAAGGCTAGGCATTAAAGGTATCAAGAGGACTGACAACCCTATAGAGGAGACAGTGTGGAATTGGTGATTACAACCCACTGAAGTGATGAAATACTGAAGGCTGTGCAGGGCACTGACCATGTGGAGGAGGGGCAGTTGAGCCATCCTGAGGGTAGTGGAGGAAGGGCTCCTGGACCGCTGTATGTCTGCGCTGTATCTGGAGAGATGAGCAGGATGAGCCATTTGGGAGGGCGAGGAAAGATATTCTTGGCAGAAGGGACAGTGTGAGTGACAGCAAGGAAGGGTGGAACAGCTGGAGCTGAGGTTTGGCTCACCAAGGTTGTTGACTTCCCCACTTGCCATTTCTTGGGTGTGTGCTGGATTCTGTGAACGTGTACTGAATGCTTATGTTATACAGTGTGCTATCCTGGGTGCTTGAGGTACATGAAGGGGTGAAGCAAAGACTTCTGCCTCTGTTTTTCCTTCTTTCTTTTCCCTCTAAGAGTTCCGCTACCTTTTGCCTTCTTCCTTCTTAATAGGGAAATGTGACTAGTCAGGGTAATGAGAAAGAGGAGGGGGAGACAGACAGTGGCTGCTCCATCAAGTCTATAATGTGATGGGCTCCTGGAAGACATCACATCTGTGTTTGGATAAATTATGGGGACCAGAGGCAACTCTATAGCAGCCATCAAGGTTGCAGGTTCGTTACCTCCGTGGATTCGATATGGCTGTCTGGCACCTCCGTTGTCTGTTCTCCTTTCTAAGGTGCCTGCCACTTACTCATACTTAGGTACAGATAGCTGATAGCAGGGTGAAAAATCCCCAGGGAGTATCACATGTTACCTGTGATGAATCCTGATGCATCAAGGAGTAACTGTAGAGCATCAGGCATGTTGGGCCAGGATGAGGATTTGTTTTTTAGGAAGGAATGGGAAGGTGCTTGGGGCATTCATAATAGCCCCAGAGAACTCTACATAGATGGTTGTTACTCTCCATCACACATAAATTCCATTTTTCCTAGTTGTCTTTAGGTAATTAGTTTTAGGGCAGAGATGGAGAGACAATTTATTGACTGTGGCTCAAGGATGTAAAAAAAGACCCGTAGGAATCCAGCACCACCTTCTTTCCTGTGTGATCATTACACATAGGTGGTAAGACAGCCTTGGTCTCTATCCACAGAGATCCTTCTGGAAGGAAGTCTTCCAGTAGGTAGATGAGCTTCAAAAGACACCCATTGTGACCAAACACACACCTGAACCAGCAGGAGACTCTCCCCTGCCATGGCCCTACAAGTTCTGTGGCTTTGAGTTGGGTTGAATGTTCCTTTTGCTTTTGAGGTTATGCAGTTAAAGTGATAATTATTTCTTTTTGGTCCAGTGAACTTGGAGGAAAGGAAAGTTCTCCTCCTGTGGGTGGAGGCTTTCACAGAAGGTCTTTGGGGGAATGTTGGGCCTGGGGTTTGGGAGGGGGTAGGGTAGGGAGGATGAATGCCAAGCCCCAATAGGGGTGGGGTGGGGTGCGGTGGGGTGGGGTGCGGTGCGGTGGGGTGTGGTGGGGTGGGTAGGTAGGGGCCAGCCTGCATTATCGGTCTGTGGCGCCCATCCAGCCTGTGGCCTCTCGCACACAAAGCCTTGGTTCTGATTAATGGCATCCGTGTCTGGGAGGCATGGATTGTATTAGACCTTGTTTAAAAGTGCTCGCTATACATTGACTTCCCCTGGAAGTGCACCAAAATAGGATGAGAGGGAAAAAAAGGGAGCAAGAGAAAGAGCCTGCGTTTGGAAAGGGTAGAAAGGAAAGCTTTTTTCATAAATGCTTTCTGTGACTTTTTGTACTCTTCAAGGCTTTATCTCTACAGGGCTCCTACGGGAGAGCAAGGGGAAAAAGTGAAGACAGACGTCTTGGGAAAGAAAACACGTTTCCCTGCCAAAACTGGGAGATGGTGCTGGCTCTCTGGGCTTTTTAGAAACTCCAAGAAATCTGCTGACATTTTAAAGGGGGGGGAAAGAGGGAGATGATTTATGATGACATCACATGTTGCCCAAGCAGATCCTGCAAGAAGAAAATGGCTTTTATAGAGAGCATGTTGCAATAAAGAAACCGTGAGTCACTGGGGGAACATCATCAATTGAAATGCCTTCAGTTATTTGCCTTAACTCTCCCGCTACCCCCACCGCCACCCCAACCAAAGGCCTTGGCAGCTCTTAGGGCCTTGCTGGAAATGGGTTGACAGAGCCTGAACCCAGAGTGCCTGCTGCCTTCTGTCTCCCCAGCTTTCCTTTCTGATGACTCTGATTATGTCTGGCCTTGTTCTTGGCTCCCTGTAGGGTAATGTGGGTGTGCAGATGTTGAACCGATTGCCTGTGTGTGTGTTGAGGGTGTGCTGACCCTACGTATCAAGTGGTGGGTGATGCAGAAGGATGGTGGGGTGAGAGAGCCAGTGACTGTCTCTTTTTAGGAGTAGCAGAACGATGCTGGACTTCGGTGGAGGGGTGAGGGTTGTCTCCATGCTTGTTCAAGGGAAGACCCTGGACACGGGCGCTGGAGTGAGGGGTCCAGCCTTGGGGGCCTGGGGATCATGGTAACGGCACTTGCACCCTCAGGCGAGGTTTGCAACCTGAGAGTTGTGTGCTATGGCTAGTCACCTGCAGGGCACCTATCCTGGACCTTGGCAACATGCCGGAGTCCAAAAGACTTGTAGTCACTCCCCCTCCTCACCCCCCCAACTCCTGGTTCTTCAGTACACTTCTCCCCTTGATGGACATTTTCTTCCAGTTCCCTCAAGATGCCAGTACTGTCTTCCTGCCTTTTTTTTAATTATTATTTTTATTCGTTTGATTGCACCAGGTCTTAGTTGTGGCACACAGGGTCCTTCGTTGCAGCTTTTCGTTGCGGAGTTTTTAGTTGTAGCATGCAAACTCTTAGCTGTGGCATGGGGGATCTAGTTCCCTGACCAGGGGTTGAACTCAGGGCCCCCGCATTGAAAATGCAGAGTCTTAACCCCTGGACCACCAGAGAAGTCCCTCCTGCCTTCCCTTTGCCACCATCAAAACATTCTGAGGACCAGCTTGGGAACCCTTTCATATTAAGGGCTGTTTGACAGAATGGGTTCTACTGCCGTGCATTTATTTGCATTTTAGTGAACATCAAAAGCTAAAGCTAAGGGACAGAGATGATCTTCAAGACATTCCAGCCTTCAGGAAGAGGGGCTGGGGGAGACCTTTGAGATGTCAGAGGTGGTGGGGTGTAGAGCAGGTAGTTGGCTGGGCTGGCTGTGGTGTAGGTGGTGCCCTTTCTCCCCTTAAATAGTCTGCCTCCAGAGCACATGACGTTGGGGAAATCCTTCCCAGGGGAAGGAGCAATCACTGCCTGGTGATGGTGAGGAGACTGGCAGGTCCAGGCCAGGCCCTGCCCTGCTTTTCCACACCGGGAGAGGATTCAGTCCAGGCCTGGGGGGATCTCTGAAGCCTGGGGTCTTCCCTGCTGAGCCACCCGCCCTGGCCCAGCGCGCATCAGTGGTACAAAGATGCTGCTTTTCTCCTGAGTAGGCTGGGTTGGTTTGTGAGCCCAGACACGCTCTCTGGCTTGAGCAGTGAAGTTGGCGCCATAGAGGAGAAGTGGCCTGATCATGGTCTTGTTCTTGGTGTCTGCTGGAGATGGGCATTTCCTAACTGCCTTTTTAACAACTGCAGATAGTGGTCGTAACAAATGATCCATCATCCCATTTCCTTCCTCCTGCCTTTATTGAGGTCTGGGGAACCAGCAGTGAGCAAGACACAGTCTCCACCTTCAAGAAGCTCATCGTAAGTCTCCAGGGTACTTTATTTCCTTCTGTTAAAGGTACCTAATTTCATCCAGAGACTTGCAGTTCACCCTGCATACATGGTGGGCGTTGGTGGGGGGAGTTGAACTTCTGCTCTGTGCCAGGCATTTGAAAACTTTTAGCTACCCTGTAGGGTCATTTTTATTATCTCCCTTTTATCTTAAATAAAAATAAAAACAGGTGAAACCTGCTTATGGTCTCACAGCTCCTGAGTTGCCGTCAGTGCTACAACTGGGTACCGTGTGTCCCAAGCCTGTGCTCCCTCTCACACCCAGCTCTAGATAATGGTACACATATTGCTTTGGGGTCTGCTGTTTTTCACTTAACATGTCAAAAGCATTTTTTTCCAGTGTTTCTATAGTATTCATGATAATCTTTTAAAATGACTACATGATTTTTCTCCCCATGGTGATGTACTCTAATGTAAACCAGTTCCTGGAATATTGAATGTTTATTTCTGATTTCTTTGATGTTGGAAATTGAGTGGGGAGTCCTGAGATTGCCCCTTCCACCCTTGGTTCCCCCAAAGGAGCAATAAGGCTGGCATAGATGGAGCCTGGGGTGGGGGTCTCCCCACAGGCTTGTTTGGGAGCCTGTTGCCCTCCCGCTAGTGAAGCTGCGTGGAAAGAGAACTTGGCTTCTTGTCCTGGATACTCTGGCTTCTGGCTCAAAGCCAGACTTCCTCGCTGGGCCTTTCAGAGATCCCTAACTTCACCCTTTTCCCCTAGAAGATCCAAGACCATCCTGCCAGATTGGTTCCCTCTCTCACACCCACTTGCCCACCTTATTCCCTAGGTTCAGATCCATTCTCTTTACCAAGAATGCTCCCTGCCTCCTCCTTCCCTGAGTCTTCTCTACGCAGCTCTGTCCAGCCTTTAGCCCTCAGCTCAACATCTGTAGCCTCTAGCTGGCCCCTCTGACAAAGTTGATTTTACCTCAAATCAACTTTCTGCAACCCCACCCTTTCCAACATGACACCAAATTATATGGTATCACATGAATTCCTGTCTCCTCAAAACTGGGTAAAGAAGGAGGCAAGCGGGTCTCATATTCATGTTCCTGAATTCCTTCTACTCTTGTCTCACTTAATCCTCCTAAGAGCACTATGAGATGGGGTTTGCTATCCCCACTTCACAGTGAGGATAGATTAACACTATCCTAGGCAGGGTGAGAGAAAATGAATGCCCTGTAAGTAACACAATTCCCAGATAGCAAGAGACCATTTCTTTAACTTCATCCTCCTCCCCTTTAGTGATCAGCATAGACACATAGTGGGTGCTCATTAAATGCCTGGTGAGTTGAATTGTTGGACAGTTTCCTTTGTGGGGATGAAAATTCCTACTGTACACTGCTGAATCAGGAGGGAAAAATTGAGTCAGCTGTGCATGTGGCGTGTACTTTTAATTTCAAACAGGGATCTCTGCAGTTTGGCAAGGGTCAGGCATTGACAAGAGGTGCTGAGGAGGGAAAAAACATCTTGAAGCTGCCTTCTGCCCTGAGTGAGAGCAAAGCCCCACATCTGTTCCTTGTCTGGGCCCCAGTTCCCTTCTCTAGCTGAGGTCCTAACGGTAGGCAGGGGGAGTGGGTGTGGCTAGACGTGAGAGTTGAATGATTTGAGCTGGGGCACTGAGGGCTCCGGGGGTATGATCTGCCATGTTGGTTGGGTGTCAGGTTGGGTGTAGCCAGCATGGGGTCTGGTCTGTGTGATAATTTTAGGGTTTGTACCTTCTGTTCTCCATGGTGGGCCAAAGGGGAGCTTTTTGACCATCTCACATTTTGGGAAGGTTTGGAAGTGCTACAGGTCTTTCCTCTTGCTGTGACTTTGTTCTTCAATGTAAAACCACATGAGAGAACCCAATGAGGGGTGTATACCAAGTGGGGGGCTATATAAATGGTACATACCAAGATGGAGGTGAACTGCGGTGAATGTCAAGGTGAGGGGAACCAGGATTGTATACCAAAGGGGGGCCAATGTGAAGTTTTTTTGCTGGGACTAGGATAACATGCTCTGATGGAATTATGGAGAATAGCTGCAGAGGCTGTCAGCACTGTGCCATGGGAGCAGGCAGTGCTAGAGAGCTGAAGGAGTCATAGCAAGGGGCATTCTACAAAGAGATGACAGGCAGTGCGTGTTTGGAAGTGCCAAGTATCCAAGGTTAAATGCTTTCTTCGTGTCAGGATTTCTCAGAGCCTCCCATGCCAGTCTTGCATTGGAATCTCTAGGCTGTGGATGAGCAGGCTGCCCTTGAAGGTGAAGTTCCAGAGAGGTTGGGTTCAAATCTCAGCCCTGCTTTGGCTTCTGTGACACTGAGTACACTGTTCATCATTCTGTGGTTCTGATCCATTTGTGGAAGGCTGGTTATAGGATTAAATGGGATGATGCTTGTAACTTAGTTTAGCATAGTGTCTGGCTTATGGTAATTGCTTGGTAAGTCTTGGCAACTGGTGTTATAATTGTGTCATCATGGTCATCTCACCAATGGCCAAGGAGAATTTTCCCCTAGAGCAGTGGTTCTCAACGTGCATTCCTGGACCATCAGCATCATCTGGGAGTTCATTAGAAGGGCAGATTCTTGGGCTGTATCCCATTGAGCTTCAGATTCAGTATGTCTGGGTGATGCTGATGCTCCTGGTCTGGGGACCACACTGAAGAGCATCCCTTAGCGCTTGCGTCCCATGTGATAGACTTTAGGATGTACAGTTATGTTGCCTGCTGCTTCCGCTGCACTGCCATCTCTCCTGGGTGGTTAGATGATGAATTCTTTTTGAAATTAAGGATTTTTGTGATCAGAGCAGGAAAAATCTGGTGGCAGGGTGAAGCCTTATTTAGAGGGAGTAAGGCAGTGACTGTTTTTGCTTTTAAAGCTAGCCGTGCTTGGCTGTGGAACAGACTGACCACGATAGCAGAGACCCTCTGTCAGGTAAGCATGGCACAAGGGCAGTTCGCTTTAGACCTTTTTGGAGAGTATGCAGAGTGGGACATAGCCCAAGCCCCTAGTGTGCTACCATTTCACTTTGTAAGGCATCTTATTTTCTGGGAGGCTGCTCCCTTCAGTTGGATTGCAAGACTCCTCTAAATGTGTGAGTATGTGTGACACAGTACTCAATTCATTGGATAAACGTGGTCTTGAGAAATGGCCCTGAGTGTAAGTACTGGTGTCATTTCCTATAAGAAATTGTTCCCGATTGTCTGTCGCTGGCCATGTGTGTCTCACTGCAGGACAGATGTTGCTTCACAATGCTGTCTGCCAACCAGACTTGTGCTCACTGAGTGTGGAAGCTCATTCCTTTATCTTGAGCATAGCACCTGGCACACAGTTGTGTTCAAAAATCTCTCTTAAGAGGCTGTAAAAGTCCTCTGGGGATATCAGGGTAAGATCCCCATGTGTTTGATGGGGTCCTTGATGCCTAAAGCTCAGCTTCTCTGTACGTTTGAGCCAAATCAAATCTTGGAGACAGAATTTGGGTGGATAGAAGAGGATAGCTTTATTTTTACTATGCTAGGCAAAGGGGGACCCAGTGGCCTTCTGCCTCAAAACTGTGTGTCCCTACTTGGAGAGGACAGTGGAAAGTTTTATGGTAATGGTTCAAAGAGGGAGTGATCAGCTTGTGGACATTCTTCTGACGGATTGGTGGACGGGTGGTAGGAGTCAGCATTATCGACCTTCAGGTTCCAACTGGCCCAGGGTCTGCATAGTTGTGGGCAGCACACCACTGTTCACAGCTAACTTCTCCCACCTGGAGTGAGGTTTCAGTATCTGTGAAACAGCTCAAAGATATTGCTGTGTATACCCTTGGATGGGGAATCAGGACCTTCCCTGAGGCTGCACTGCTGGTTCTCTTGATTGTTTGTTTCTCCCTGGTCTTGCATCTACTCCCTAATTAGCAACTGCCCATTGGAACTCAGGGAGGGTCATGAAGCCTGAATGAAGGCTGTTTCCTATAATCAATGAAATGGGGGACATGGAAGGGCTTTGTGCTCAGGAACCCCAAAGCGCCCTGCTCCATATTATCCTTGGACAGAAAGAAACCTTGTGGGAGGGTGAAGTGGGCAGTTCTGGTTGGTGCCTAGGGGGTGTGGGCCTGAAGATCCAGGAGGCTGTGCCTCTTAGGTTTTAAAATTCTGATCCTAAATGCTGTATTTTTGTGTTTTCTGGGGAGTTGATCCTCCTGCCAGCTTCAAGTGGTCTGGGAATGACCACGGAGTGGGGGTAGTCTGACCACTGTCTGTGGGAGCCAAGGCCTAGGGGGAATGGGAGGACCCTGGAAACTTGGCGAATTGGCCTAATGAGAGAATAGGGGCCATTCTGGGGTAAGCTGGGTCTTCTCTGTCTTCCAGTTTCCCTAAACAGTATAAATTTTGAGAAGCTGGGACTGCTTCTGAGAGAGAATTGGATCACCAAGTCCTGGTCATTAGGCAAGTAGGGTAGTCTTTTTTCTAAAGGAACAGGCAAAAAGCTGATCATAGAAGCCCATTGTTTCAGGTAATTCATGGTTTGGTATCTGGGCTCCTTTGAAGTAAAACGAATCCGAAATATAAACTTTCTTCTCATAATAGAATCCGCTTGTGTTATTTAAATCCCAGGGTTTTACATTACAATAGTCACCCATCAGGCTTGGAGAGAAATGGAACTTTCTTTGACAATACTGTGTGTGGTGTTCTTGCTGGCTTAAAATTAAACCTAATCGGGAGGTGTCACTGAAGCCTGTGCTGAGTAAATGATGGAGCATGAAATAAAATGATTTATACAACTTTCTTTTCCAATAGGCAGTGCTTTTTAATGTTTTTCTCCTTCTGAAAGAAGCCGTGGGTGTTGAAAGTGATTTTTGATGATGTTTTTCTTAAGTGGTCCAAGACCACAGCATTCTGAGAACTGCCCACCCCCACCCTGCTGCTTTCCCACGTGGTTGACTCTCGCTTGAACTTTCTCAATTTGCAAGCATTAGAATGTTCTGACAACCTCAGAATTCTCAAATCTGGCCCATCACAATGGAAATAGGAGCCCAGCCTTTTGGGAATTACTGGGGATCTGAATTTAAAGTGGTGTGAGTCAAGGCTTGTTCCTGCTTATTGGGTTTATGTTTCAAGACCATTGTGTTAGGGTTAAGTTGACTGGTTGTGATGTCCTCATGATAGATTAATTAAAAAAAAAAAAATCACTGCTTGTGAACGTGGTCCCCAGATAGGAATAGATGTGTTTGCACATGTGTGGACCCAAGCTCAGGGAGGGAATATGTGTCATCAGTGCAGGGCGAGGGTGAGGGGTGGAATGTGCTCTACCTTCCTACCTCAGTTCAGTTCAGTTCAGTTCAGTTGCTCAGTTGTGTCCAACTCTTTGCGACCCCATGAATCGCAGCATGCCAGGCCTCCCTGTCCATCACCAACTCCTGGAGTTCACTCAGACTCACGTCCATTGAGTCAGTGATGCCATCCAGCCATCTCATCCTCTGTCGTCCCCTTCTCCTCCTGCCCCCAATCCCTCCCAGCATCAGAGTCTTTTCCAATGAGTCAACTCTTCGCATGAGGTGGCCAAAGTATTGGAGTTTCAGCTTTAGCATCATTCCTTCCAAAGAAATCCCAGGACTGATCTCCTTTAGGATGGACTGGTTGGATCTCCTTGCAGTTCAAGGGACTCTCAAGAGTCTTCTCCAACACCACAGTTCAAAAGCATCAATTCTTCGGCGCTCAGCTTTCTTCACAGTCCAACTCTCACATCCGTACATGACCACTGAAAAAACCATAGCCTTGACTAGACGGGCCTTTGTTGGCAAAGTAATGTCTCTGCTTTTGAATATGCTATCTAGGTTGGTCATAACTTTTCTTCCAAGGAGTAAGCGTCTTTTAATTTCATGGCTGCAGTCACCATCTGCAGTGATTTTGGAGCCCTCCAAAGATAAAATCTGCCACTGTTTCTACTGTTTGCCCATTTATTTCCCATGAAGTCATGGGACAGGATGCCATGATCTTCGTTTTCTGAATTCAGCTTATCCAAAACGGATGGCATCCGCCTCCTTCTCACGTTTGTTCTTGTCTCCTTTATCTCAGTTACTGATGGGTCACTTTCCTCCCAGTATCCCGGGTTCAACTCTCAGTTCATATTCCCAAACCTTTTAAGAATTGCTGAAGTGTCTCAGTTGCTCTGCTGCCCGCGTTTCTTCTCCCCTCCAGATCTTGTCGACAGAGCAAGGATGGTCTGGAGGCACTGTCTGATCGAAGTCTTTCACTGCTTGAAATCCAGGCCAGCTTCCCGTCCTACAGGGGCTTTCCTAGCTTCATTGCTCGTTATCTAAGTTCTGGCCGGGGCCTGACAACCTTGTGTTTTCCCAGTTCTTGGTCTTTGTGTTGTCCTCTCTTGTATCAGTCTGTTACGGCTGCTGTAATGGAATACCACAGACTAAGTGGCTTATACAACGGATCTATTTTCTTACAGTTCTGGAGGCTAGAGGTCCAGAGTCAAGGTGTCGGCAGGGTTGATTTCTCCTGAGGCTCCTTGGCTGCTTTCTCTCTGTGTCTTTACATGGTCTTCCATCTGTGTGTGTCTGTGTCCTCTTTATCGGAGGACACCAATCATATAGGATTAGGGTCTGTCCTAAAGACCTCATTTTAACTTAAAGACCTTTAGTTAAAGGTCTTAAAGACCCCACCTCCAAATACAGTCCCATTCTGAAGTATCACACCAGGAGGTGGTTAGGATCTCAACGTAGGGATTTTGGGGACCACAACTCAGCCCACAGTACCGCTGTCCTGGGAAAGCAGTTTCCTCTACCTGTCAAACACCTACATTTTCAAGACTTATGATTTGAGTGTCTCATCTCTGCAAAGTTCTCCCTAACTCTGTGCATCATGGCTCTGCTATCTCATGTGTCTCTAGGAGCCTCCCACTTGAGCCAAGTCTTCGCATGCTGTGGCTGGCATGATGGCTGGATTTCTGCGTTCTCCTCTTGGGGACAGGAGGCCTGTGTAACTCCTGGGGTCTTGCTGTCCCCACTGCGAGCGGTCCCTTCTGATGGAGCAGTGCCCGGCGTGTACTACATGCAGCTACGTGTATAATTCACAAGAGAGGACTCATGTTACCCAGGGCGTGCTGCTCATTTGCAAGAATTATGAGCTTTGACAGAACTCCCTGTCATGCAGGCCTCCTTGTCACATTGGTGGTAATTACTATTCCTTTTCTAATTACTTATCTTATCCACAGTGGCCCCTTTCAGCTGCTGCAGAGGAGACGCCCCTGTCCTCTCATGCACGGGGAAGCTGGGTTACTGCCATCACTCTCCCGAGACCTTCTTTCCCTTTTCTCCTGTTTGTCTCCCTTTCCCCTTTCTCTGGTTTCTGAACCATGCTCCCTTTAAGAAACCAATTGATTTTTTTTTTTTTAAACCCTCAAATTATTTATTTGGCTATGCCGAGTCTTAGTTGTGGCACGCAGGATCGTCAGTCTTCGTTGAGGCATGTAGGACCTAGTTCCCCAAGCAGGGGTCGAACCTTCCCCCCCTGCGTTGGGAGTGCAGAGCCTCAGCCATTGGGCCACCAGGGCGGTCCCACCCCTTTGATTTTTAGAGCGTTGTTCTGAAGGGCCGGAGGACAGCACAGTTGGTCCTTCGGCCGCAGTATGCGGTACCTCCCTCAGAGCCGCCTGCCTTCACCTTGGGGAAGGCAGCCTTTCCCATGACAGCCTGCCCCGAGTCAGGTGGAGAAAAATAGCAAAGGGAACATCATATTTAAAGAATCTGAATGTGCTGAGTGGATGCTTTGGAAACCGAACCTCAGGCAAAAGGTCCTTGGTTCAGACTTGTGACTGATGTGGCTTTGTGTGCTGTTAACAACCAGTAGATTGAAGACCCAACCAGGCTGTACTTTTGCCTGTCACCAGAGGATCTCCAACCCTTTAACTATTTTAGTTTCAATATCTGATTTCACTTGGGTTCCCCTCTAGAGTTGCTTTTCTTTGTCCCGTATCGTGTTGTTGTTGTTTAGTCACACAGTAGTGTCCGACTCTTTTGCAACCCTGGGGACTGTAGCCTGCCAGGATTTCCCAGGCAAGCATACTGGAGTGGGTTACCATTTCCTCCTCCAGGGCATCTTCTCGACACAGGGATCAAACCTGTGTCTCCTGCAGTAGCAGGCAGATTCTTTATCCTTATCACATTCCTATATTTAATTGACTGAATTAAGGAAGGTTTCTGTTTCAACTGCGATACTTAGCATTTTACATTCAAATGGCTGTAATACCTTTAGAGGGACCTGACTGATTTTGATGAAATCCTATCCATTATGAGAGGTGTTAACGTACATGTCAGGTTTTATTTAAATGTAGTCTGTGCCCTTGAAACAAAATGACAGAAGTGTCCAAAAAGACCATTTTTTTTTTTCAGTAATGTATATGAGTTTCAGTGGAAATTGGTGCATTTTTATAAGGTATGGAGATCCTGTCCTGCCAGCATGGATTTCTGTGTAAAAAGAAGCTATTGCTGTGTGCCCAGTGTTGGGTGAAATAGATACAGGGCTGCTGGGCTTCAGTGACTGACATCAGCCCTCCTGATCATGGCAGTTCTCCACTGTTGCCCTCACTACCCCCGCCTCCTCCTATGCATGTCTCCTGTGTTCCCCTGAAGCTTGCACGTATTTTCATATCTAGGCTTTCACCTTCAGCCTCTTTTCTGGCTTCTTTTGCATCTCTCTTTGGTTGCATGCCTTCAGGGACCTCCTTCCAGGCATTTCTGGTTTACTTGAGTCCTGAGGGCTGCTTCCTGTAACAGATTGAGCTCTTCCTGAGTCCTTACTTGCTTGGAACTTACATTTCAGTTGGGGCAGGGGATGGAGGGTGTGGCCAAGTAAAGAGTTAACTGATGTCACCATGGGGAATGCTGAGGTCCCTCTGAGGACATCTAAAAGCATTCAGCCTTGGGAGGAGGCGGGGGTATCAGGAAAGGCACGCTGAAGGAGATGTTATCTAGGTGAACCTGAAGAATCCACTCATTCATTCACTTGCTTTATGGAACCCTTGATGGGGGTAGGCTCTGTGCTGATGGTTGGCAAACAGCAGTGAGCAAAGCAGGCAGAGGCCTTACCCTCATGAAGCTTATGTTTTAGTGAGTAGAGAAGCCAAGTAAGGTGCTGTTGGGAAGTGAAGGGTATTTTAGGCAGAGGGAACAGCATGGACCATGTCCAAATCCCAGGATAAATGAGTGTATTCAAGGCACACAAGGAAGGTAGGGGCCAGATCACAAAGGGGTCTGTGAACTCTGGAATTTGAGCTTTATTCTGAGGATGAGGGGTTGCCACTGAATGGTTTTAGGTAGGAGAGTTGCAAGGTCATGCTTGTATTTTATTTAACTTTAGTCTTTCTGATTATTATTATTATTTTTTATCGGCTGCCTTGGGTCTTCATTGCTGTGTGCAGGCTTTTGTCTGGTTGCAGTGAGCAGGGGGCTACTCTTTGTTGCGGTGTGTGGGCTTCTCACTGAGGTGGCTTCTCTTGCTGCAGAGCTTGGGCGCTGGGGCCCTGCTGGCTTGCGGGCTCTAGGGAGTGGACTCAGTAGTTGTGGTGCATAGGCTTAGTTGCTTTGGAGTATCTGGGATCTTCCTAGTCCAGGGATCAAACTGGTGTCCCCTGCATTGGTAGGTGGATCCTAACTACTGTACCACCAGGGAAATCCCATGGTTGTATTTTAGAAAGATCACTTGCATTGTCCTCGAGAGAGTAGGCTGGAGGTACAGTTTAGGAGAGAATTAGAAGGCTGTAAGACTTACCTTGGGGCAGTGATAGTTTGAAAGACAAGAAGATGCTTCTGAGAGATTTTGGGAGGCAGTTTTTGACAGTATTTGAGTGGATGTGGATGGTTGAGGCCTGGGAGACATATAACTCACTATGGGGTTTATTGATGGAATAACTGGGTAGATGGTGGTGGCAGGCTTGGAGATGGGGAAGTTGGAGGGGAACAGGGTTTTCAGGCTGGAGGAGATGAAGGGGAGAAGAAATTGGGACACATGGAGCTTGAGGTGCCTATGGAGACATCCAGGTCCAAGTGCTCAGGAGGCTGCTGAATACACAGGTCTAGAGTTGAGAGCACAGTCTGGGTTGGAGGCTCATAGAACAATTGAAATAGGAGGGACTGGTCAGCAGGATCAAATGCTGCAGAGGAGAAGTTGAGTGAGGCTTTGAAATAGTCATCAGGCTTAGCCATAGAGAGGTAGGTAGTGACCTCGGCAGCGATGATTTGAGAGAATAGTAGGCTTTTCCATCCACATGATGTCATTGGAGCACTTTCCAGTCTCTGTGTCTCCATCAGCACCATTCTAGTTCAAGGCATGTTTGTATCTTACCTAGGCTTTTGCTATAGCCTCCTGATTGTTCCACCAAAATAGTCTCTATGCTGCAGAGAGAGAGTGATCTTGTAAAGAGGAAAATCTGATTATGCCACTTCCTTGCTTAACATCTTTTAATGGTTTTATGCTGTAAGGATAAAGACAAATCCCTTGCCAAGCAGCACAGGCCTCCCGCCTCCTTGGTACCTCATCCTGTGTCCTTCCCTCTCCTCTTGGGCAAAGCAGTTCCCTAACGCCTTGAGTGGTTGTGTCTTCTTTGGCCATCAGGACTCTGCACATGCGCATTCTCTTGACTTGGAAGTCTCACTTCCCCCTTCATGTAGTTCATTTCTACTTGCAGATTTCGGTTCCGTCTGCACTTTCTTAGGGGAGTCTCCCCTGACCTCCCTCACAGGGTCAAATCTCTCGTTTGGGTGTTGTCATAGCATCTGTCTTTCTTGGAATGTGGTGACAAATTGCATTATGTTCCCAGTTCTTGCCCTCCCTATGTCCATGCTCTTTGGTATGTGGTTTTGCAATTTTTCCCTCAAGTATGTTCCCCTGATGCATTGAACTTAGGCGTGGCCATGTGTTACATAGGTGGAGTGAGAGTGTGCCTTAAAAGGCATTGCACATTCTGTCTGCATCTCTTGAGCTTTCACCATTGCCCATCCTGAGACAGCTTCACAACGTGGAGTGGACCTGAACCTGGAGTCCAGCCTAGCATAGCTAACTTATACTAGATTTGCAGATAGATGAGAATAATCGTGTTCTGGGGTAGTTTGTTAGGCAGATTTATCTTGGTGATAGATGACTGAAAAGATAGCAAGCACAGTTGCAATTATATATCTGTATATGCATATATCGGAGAAGGCAATGGCAACCCACTCCAGTACTCTTGCCTGGAGAATCCCATGGACGGAGGAGCCTGGTAGGCTGCAGTCCATGGGGTCGCTAAGGGTCGGACACGACTGAGCAACTTGACTTTCATTTTTCACTTTCATGCATTGGAGAAGGAAATGGCAACCCACTCCAGTGTTCTTGTCTGGAGAATCCCAGGGACGGGGGAGCCTGTTGGGCTGCCGTCTATGGGGTCGCAGAGTCAGACATGACTGATGCGACTTAGCAGCATATGCATATATGTTGTTTATATCTGTTTTCCCAGCTAAACACTAGTTTTCATAAGAGGGCAAATATTGAGTCTATTACCGTGTACTGTATGTCCCAGCAATCCTGCATGGTGCCTGACACATGGTATGTACCCAACACATATTTGTTAAGTGATTAAAGTCTGTTCAACTCAAATATGTGGTTTATGTCTTTATCTTCCATGATGATCTTAAGAGTTTATTGGTTCTGGCTAAATTGGCCCACTGCCAAAGGTATCAGGATACATTTTTACATTCAGTTACAGTACTTTGCTAACTTGAAACAAAATGACATCTTTTACAAATGTACGTTTCCTGTAATTAAAAAAAAAAAGTATAATGTTGGCTTAAGAGGTTATAGCATGGGACTTTCCTGGTGGCTCAGAGGTAAAGAATCTGCCTGCCAGGGCAGGAGACATAGGTTTGAGTCCTGATCCAGGAAGATCCCACATGCCTTCGAACAACTAAGCCTTCACACCACAACTACTGGGCCTGTGCCTTGGAGCGCGGGAGCTGGAACTACTGAAGCCTGAACACCCTAGAGCCTGTGCTCTGCAACAGATGAAGCCACTGCAATGAGAAGCCTGCACACTGCAAGTAGAAAGTAGCTCCCACTTGGTGCAACTAGAGAAAGCCCATGCAGCAATGAAGACCCAGGACAGCCAAGAATAAATGAAAGAAAAAGGGAAAATACATCATCTGCAGTCCCAAGGCAAAAGTGAGTATGTTAATCACATATTAAGATTTAATTTTTATCTAGATTGCTGTGTATAACCTTCATCATTCTACTACAGTTGCTCAGTCGTGTCCAACTCTTTGACTGCAGCACTCCAGGCTTCCCTGTTCATCACCAACTCCCAGAGCTTGCTCAGATTCATGTCCATTGAGTTGGTAATGCCATCCAACCATCTCATCCTCTGTTGTCCCCTTCTTCTCCTGCCTTAAATCTTTCCCAGCATCAGGGTCTTTTCCAATGAGTCAGGTCTTTGTATCAGGTAGCCAAAGTATTGGAGTTTCAGCTTCAGCATCAGTCCTTCCAATAAATATTCAGGACTGATTTCCTTTAGGATTGACTGGCTTGATCTCCTTGCAATCCAAGAGACTCTCAAGAGTCCTCTCCAAAACCACAGTTCAAAAGCATCAATTCTTAGGTGCCCAGCCTTCTTTATGGTCCAACTCTCACATCTGTACATGACTACTGGAAAAATCATAGCTTTGACTAGATGGACCTTTGTCAGCAATGTAATGTCTCTGCTCTTTAATATGCTGTCTAGGTTTGTCATAGCTTTTCTTCCAAGGAGCAAGCATCTTTTAATTTCATCACTGCAGTCACCCTCTGCAGTGATTCTGGAACCCGAAAAAATAAAGTCTGTCACTGTTTCCATTGTTTCCCCATCTATTTGCCATGAAGTGATGGGACCAGATCCAATGATCTTAGTTTTCTGAATCTTGAGTTTTAAGCCAGCTTTTTCACTCTCCTCTTTTGCTTTCATCAAGAGGCTCTTTAGTTCCTCTTCACTTTCTGCCATAATGGTGGTGTCATCTGTGAATCTGAGGTTATTGATATTTCTCCTGGAAATCTTGATTTCAGCTTATGCTTTATCCAGCCCAGCATTTCACATGATGTATTCTGCATATAAGTTAAATAAGCAGGGTGACAATATACAGCGTTGACATACTCCTTTCCGAATTTGGAACCAGTCTGTTGTTCCATGTCCGGTTCTAACTGTTGCTTCTTGACATGCATACAGATTTCTCAGGGGGCAGGTAAGGTGGTCTGGTATTCCCTCCTCTTTAAGAATTTTCCACAGTTTGTTTTTATCTACACAGTCAAAGGCTTTGGTGTAGTCAATAAAGCAGAAGTAAATGTTTTTCTGGAACTCTCTTGCTTTTTCTATGATCCAGTGGATGTTGGCAATTTGATCTCTGGTTCCTCTGCCTTTTCTAAATCCAGCTTAAACACCTGGAAGTTCTCGGTTCACATACTGTTGAAGTCTGGCTTGGAAAATTTTGAGCATTACTTTGCTAGCATGTGAGATGAGTGCAATTGTATGGTAGTTTGAGCATTCTTTGGCATTGCCTTTCTTTGGGATTGGAATGAAAACTGACCTTTTCCGGTCCTGTGGCCACTGCTGAGCTTTCCAAATTTGCTGGCATATTGAGTGTAGCACTTTCATAGCATCTTTTAGGATTTGGAATAGCTCAACTGGAATTCCATCACCTCCACCAACTTTGTTCAGGTGATGCTTCCTAAGGCCCACTTGACTTCACATTCTAGTAGGTCATTTTCATAGGTAAATTCTACATTAGAAACAGATTAAGTCTTTAAGATTTGTTGTTGATTTAAGAGCTTGTTTTGGCTGAGATAAGGTAAAACATCCATGGAATTTAATATCTAAGGAGGAAAAAGGCATCTTGTAATAGGGAATGAATACAGGGCTTGGATTCAGAGAGATGTAATTTACTAGCAATGATCATGAAAAATGGTTAATGTTTCTGAGTTTTTTTCCTCTATATTTTAATTTCATTTAAGTTTAGTTGATTAACAGTATGAAAAGGCAAAAAGATATGACACTGCAAGGTGAACTCCCCAGGTCAGAAGGTGCCCAATATGCTACTGGAGAAAAGTGAAGAAATAGCTCCAGAAGGAATGTAGAGGCTGAACCAAAGTGAAAACAGTGCCCAGATGTGGATGTGTCTGGTGGTGAAAGCAAACTCTGATGATATAAAGAACAGAATTGCATAGGAACCTAAAACATTAGGTCCATGACACAAGGTAAATCGGAAATTGTTAAACAGGAGATGTCAAGAGTGGACATTGACATTTTAGGAATCCATGAACTAAAATGGACTGGAATGGGCAAATTTAATTCAGATGACCATTATGTCTACTACTGTGGGCAAGAATCCGTTAGAAGAAATAGAGTAGCCCTTATAGTCAACAAAAGAGTCCAAAATGCAGTTCAGTTCAGTTGCTTGGTCATGTCTAACTCTTTGCGACCCCATGAACCACAGCACGCCAGGCTTTCCTATCCGTCACCAACTCCCAGAGTCCACGCAAACCCATGTCCATTGAGTTGGTGATGCCATTCAACCGTCTCATCTTCTGTCTTCCCCTTTTCCTCCTGCCCTCAATCGTTCCAGCATCAGGGTCTTTTCCAATGAGTCAGCTCTTCGCATCAGGTGGCCAAAGTATTGGAGTTTCAGCTTCAACATCAGTCCTTCCAATGAACACCCAGAAATGATCTCCTTTAGGATTGACTGGTTGGATCTCCTTGCAGTCCAAGGGAGTCTCAAATGCAGTAGTTGGGTGCAATCTCAAAAACAACAGAATGATCTCTGTTCTTTTCCAAGGCAAATCATTCATTATCACAGTAATCCAAGTCTGTGCCTCAGCTACCAATGCCAAAGAAGCTGAAGTTGAACTGTTCTATGAAGACCTACAAGACCTTCTAGAACTAACACCAAAAAAAAGATGTCCTCTCATCATAGGGGACTGGAACGCAAAAGGAGGAAATGAAGAGATACCTAGAGTAACAGGCAAGTTTGGCCTTGGAGTACAAAATGAAGTAGGGAAAAGGCTAACAGTTTTGCCAAGAGAATGCACTGGTCATAGCAAACACCCTCTTCCAACAACACAAGAGATGATTCTACACATGGACATCACCAGATGGTCAATACTGAAATCAGACTGAATATATTCTTTGCAGCCAAAGATGAAGTAGGTCTGTACAGTTAGCAAAAACAAGACTGAGAGCTGAATGTTGCTCATATCATGAATTCCTTATTGAAAAATTCAGACTTAAATTGAAGAAAGTAGAGAAAACTAGTAGGCCATTCAGGTATGACCTAAATCAAATCCCTTATGATTATACAGTGGAAATGAGAAATAGATTCAAGGGTTGGATCTGATAGACAGAGTGCCTGAAGAACTATGGATGGAGGTTCGTAACATTGTACAGGAGACAGTGATCAAAACCATTTCTTTCAAGTGAAAGAAATGCAAAAAAGCAAAATGGTTGAGGAGGCCTTACAAATAGTTGAGAAAAGAAGAGAATTGAAAGGCAAAGGAAAAAAAAAAAGAAAGGCAAAGGAGAAAAAGAAAGATATACCCATCTGAATGCAAAGTTACAAAGAATAGCAAGGAGAGATAAGAAAGTCTTTCTCAGTGATCAATCCAAAGAAATAGAGGAAAACAATAGAATGGGAAAGCCTAGAGATCTCTTGAAGAAAATTAGAGATACCAAGGGAACATTTCATGCAGATATAAGCACAATAAAGGACAGATATGGTATGGACCTAACAGAAGCAGAAGATATTAAGAAGAGATGGCAAGAATACACAGAAGAACTATACAAAAAAGATCTTCATGACCTAGATAACCATGATGGTGTGATCACTCACCTAGAGCCAGACATCCTGGAGTGCAAAGTCAAGTGGGCCTTAGGAAGCATCACTATGAACAAAGCTAGTGGAGGTGATGGAATTTCACTTGAGCTATTTTTAATCCTATGATGCTGTGAAAGTGCCACACTCAATATGCCAGCAAATTTGGAAAGCTCAGCAGTGGCCACAGGATTTTTCCAGGAGTCATGTATGGATTTAAGAGTTGGACCATAAAGAAGGCTGAGTGCTGAAGAATTGATGCTTTTGAACTGTGGTGTTGGAGAAGACTGTTGAGAGTCTCTTGGATTGCATGGAGATCAAACCAGTCAATCCTAAAGGAAATCAGTCCTGAATATTCATTGGAAGGACTGATGCTGAAGCTGAAACTCTAATACTTCGGCTACCTGATGCAAAGAACTGACTCATTGGAAAAGACCCTGATGCTGAAAAAGATTGAAGGCGGAAGGAGAAGGAGACAACAGAGGATGAGATGGTTGGATGGCATTACCAACTCAATGGACATGGGTTTGGGTAAACTTCTGGTGTTGGTGTTGGACAGGGAGGCCTGGCGTGCTGCAGTCCTTGGGGTTGCAAAGAGTCGGACATGACTGAGTGACTGAACTGAACTGAATTGTGAAGAGAAGCTTTTAATATTTCTGTACAATCTGAAATAATACTCAGTGTTTACCTTCTATTTGCTAATACTATGTTTAGAATTTTGTACTGATTTTCATGAGAAGCATTGACTGGAGTTTTATTGTGCCGTGTTTGTCAGGATAGTTTTCAGTGTTTTAGAGACCGAATTGTGTCTCCCTAAAATGTATATGGTGGTGGTGGTGGTTTAGTAACTCAGTCATATTCAACTCTTTGCGACCCCATGGACTGTAGCCCGCCAGGCTCCTCTGTCCATGGGATTCTCCAGGCAAGAATACTGGAGTGGGTTTCCATTTCCTTCTCCATAAAATGTATATATTGAACCCTACATGCCAATATGACTATATTTAGCATGAGGCCTTTCGGGAAACCATAATGGTAGGACCTTAATCCGTTAGGACTTATGTCCTTAAGAGGAAGAGATATCAGGGAGGGATAGGTACAGAGAAAAAGCGACTTGAGGACACAGGCAGAATGCAGTGTCTACAAGCTAGAAAGAGAACTCTTAGCAGAGACCAGCCCCATGGCGCGTTGATCATGGACTCCTGGCCTCTAGAACTGTGAGAAAATACATTTGTTTTGTTCGATACCCAACTGTGGCATTTAGTTATGGCAGACTAGTAAAGTGTTACACATACTGTAAAAATTGTTCAGAATGTTTCTGTCTATTCTGGAAGAAACCATTGGAATGGCATTGTAGTTACCTGTTCCTTGGAGGAATTGGTAAGTGATATCTGTGAAATATTTGCAGCCTGATATTTATTAGGTTTATCTCTGATAACTATAAATATCTTCCATTGTATTTGGTCTGTTTAGGTTTTATTTTCTGCACTAACTTTTTGGTGACTTACATTCCTAGATAGTAGCTAGTTTAACCAGGATGTCAAATGTATTAGAGTAAAGCTGCACAAAGGCACTGCTGTGTCTTTCAATTTATTCTGTGTCTGTGGTTATAGATACATTCACATTTTAACTAAATGTATTTTATCTTTTCTTCCCCTTGATTATTGGTTTAGTAGTTTATTATTTAATAACTCTTCGATTTATTAGTGCTACCATTTTTTTCTTGTTATTGTTTTATGTATACAAATTCTTTTGTTTTCCTTAAGTTATTATTTTGTTTTTGAGCTGCACATTTAACTGTTTGATCTTCTTTAGAACTGTGTGTATTTAAAGCTAGAGATCTTTCTCTGAGCACTGCTGTAATTATCCTGTAAATTGAACTACCTAACTGTTTTACGTTTTTATTTTGTAGGTATTCGTGAATTTTAATTTTTCTCTTGTTATAAAAATTGATGGAGAAGGTGTTTTAAAAATTTTTTTTAATTGGAGGAAAACTGCTTTACAATGTTGTGTTGGTTTCTGCCATCCAGAGAAGGTTTTTAAATTTAAAATTTCTGGAGTGTGGTCAGAGAGGGTAGTTGGTCTTGAAGACCTAGACTATGGTCATTTTGTAAGCTGGCACTTCAAAAAGTTGTATCTCAATTTTCAAGCCGTAGAATTAGAAATGTATGAATTTTGATTTCCTTATGATTGATAACAGGTTACTTGTATTCCTTATTTTTGACTCACTTGATTTATGACCTGAAACTTAGTCACTCTTATTCATTATTATACTATGAACTTCAAGAGAATACATAGATGATGTAGATTTTACCTTGAATTTACTAAGACAATTTGATTGCACTTTATAAATACTGGTAGTAGTAAGAGTTGAAAGACTGAAGAAAGCTTGAATAATGAGGAAAAGCTTTGTGCAGGAGGTGGATGTCGAAGGGTAAGTAGGTAGTGAGGAGGTAGTCAGTCTGTATGGACCTTCTGGGCTGGGGAAAGCATGGGCAGAGCTGGGCTGAGGGTGAGCCTGACATCTGAGGGAGAAGGTATACACCCTGTCGTCCAGGTTTTGCACTCTGACTTGCCCTAGCAGTTGAGTCAGGAGTGAGAGTCACAGGGGACCAGCCATCTCTGTTCAGCTGACTTATGCATAAGTGTATTTGTGAGTCCCTCCCAACCATGTGATAAGTCTACCTGGGAACAACAGAGACAGCCCATGATAATTTGCTTTTCAGGCTGCCCTACGGGTGAGCTCTCAGTTTTGCAGCTTCACCAGAGAGCTGAAATTGGTACATACTTCCCTTGGATAGCATTAGCTCAGTATTGGAACATTAATCAGGGAGAGATGGGTGTTTCAACCGAAGAATTACAGTGTCTGATATGTACTTGCTATATGGAGTTGTTTTGTCGGATGACCCCAGTAAATTACCTACTATTTAACAGTGAGAATATATCAAGTGATGTGTGGTCTGTAGGAAGTGAGGGTATTTAAATAATTAAGCAGTTCTTTCTAGAGCCTCTTTATATGATATTTTCTAGACTCCAAATCAGTTTTTCTCATCCAGCCTCTGTATAATATATAGTTATTTCAAATCAGCTTTACTTACTGAGCTTTTTCTAGTAATGGAGCTTTGTCAGCAAAAAACTGTGCGTACCAGCAAATGGTGAATGATGGCCTTGTGTCAGAAAGGAGCTTGAGAGGTGCTTTCTGTTGTTAGATGGATGGGTCTGGAGCAGGAGCTTGAAGCTCTCCGAATGTGATAGTTTCAGAGAAAAGGTGTGTCTGAAATAGGGGTGAGTACTCCATCATTTGGAAGCTGGTATTTCACACACCCAAGCCAAATATCACATGTGCTGCCGAAACCATGGTTTCATTTTAGGTTATGCGAAGTTATTTAATATAATCCTGGTGTGGTTTCTTTTTAAATTCTATTTATTTGTTTTTGGCTGTGTGGGTGTTCGTTGCTGTGCAGGCTTCTCTTTAGTTTCAGAGAGCAGGGGGCTCCTCTTCATTGCAGTGCAAGGACTTCTCATTGCTGTGGCTTCTCTGGTGGAGCGTGGGCTCTGCGATGCATGGACTCGGTGGTTGTGGCTCCCAGGCCCTAGAACTCAGGCTCAGCAGTTGTGGCACACAGGCTTAGTTGCTCTGGGGCACATAGGATCTTCCTAGATCAGGGATCAAACTCATGTCTCCTGCACTAGCAGGCTGATTCTTTACCACTGAGTCACCAGGGAAGCCCTTGGCTGTGATTTCTTCTCCACTCCCTCACTTTCATCCTCTTACAGCTGGTCAGGGCAGAATGGCAGGAAATACAGCAGTTACTGAAATTATAACAGGTCAGTTTATTCAATTCTGACCACAACTCTCCATAAGCAGTGCTTTCCCACATGAGGGCTTTGTTGGCAGAACATAATGTTGGTTGAACTCAGATGTCTGTTGATCTGATGCCACCCTGGACCTTGAGCCTTCCAAAGGGCTGTTTGAGGGAGAGACCTGTTTTGTGGCATTAAATGGGCTGCCTGAATTTGTGAGTCTGGGGATGCTGAGCTGTGTATGCTGTTGCCTCTATTTTATTGCTGAATTGTGTCTCTCAGTAGAGGTTCTTAGAGGCTATTCAACAAAGCTTACCCTGTCAGCTAAAAGGCTTTTAGGACTTCATAATCATGGCTTAGTATCTTTTCCTTTTTCTTATATATATAAAAAAAAAGAACTTTCCTTTCCCCACCTTTTTGAAATCGTTAGCCTTCATGTGAACTGAAAGGGACTTCAAAACATTGGAAGAAAATAGTCTGAAAGCTCAGAGTGTGCTTGGCTCCTGGTAGGTCTGAAGACTTGATAAAGAGGCATCTTTTGCAGTGACAGGTGTTTGTGTGCCAGTGTGGAGGAAGCTTTTGATGCCAAAGCCACTTAGTTTTCTGTAGCTTACTCTTCCCTTTGTGCAGAAGAGTTAGGGAAACTCTAATAAAGTAACTACATAATAGGGATAAGAAGTTAGAATTGGAGTCATCTTCATTTCTCTTCTCCCGCTCGTTGGTTTTTGAGACTCCCTTGCCAGGAATTAAGAAAGCGGCAGGAATGAGGTGGCCGCTGTCCTGCCACTGTCCCTGTGGTTCTCGCATGTGCTTCTATTTAAAGTTCCAGAGTCAGCAGCAGTGCCCTTCTTGAAGCCAAGGGGAAATTTAGGTGGGAGTCAGAACTGTGGGCTAGGATGTCTCTGGAAAGGAAGGACCTGGAGGACTTGCTAAACTGCCATCTGCCTTATCTTCTGGAAGCGTAATGCTTGCATCACCCTGGTTTATAGTCTGGAGCCTCCTTAACATACAGTTTACTTCCCTCTCTTAGGAACCAACTGAAACTGACAAACTGTGGCCGTGGTCACATACTGTCTTAGTTCTGACATGAGTCCTTCCATAAGTCCCCCTGAGGTCTTGCACACTTTCCCAGGAAGATGAATTGCATGAGTTACAGCCAAAGGAACATGTAACGCTTGTGGTATAACATGGCTCCTAGAGAGCGGAGCAGAGCCTGCATCTTGAAAAGCCTCAACCGTGGGGAAATGGGTTGGGACATCTTGGTTTGCAACTGCCATCCCATGGTGGGTAAAACTTGCTGTGTTGATCCCCTTGAACTCTTAGGGGGTAAAAAAAAACCCAGAGGAATTTTATTGGTAGAAGACTGGAATGAAATCTGAGTATTGTGGTATATTGTTCTCTGTGGAAACTAAAGGACTGGTAGAGAAACTTAGTGTCCAGAAACATCCATGCATGGTTTAATATGAAGAGCAAAATTAGGTCAAGCCCAGGTCAAGCTGTTCTTACGGATTTCAAGTTGTTTATTTGGGGTCATCAGGCCCTAAGACTTTGGGAGAGGAAGCTGGGCTCTGTGTGCCCCTGAATTGGTAATGGCTGTGGATGGGTAGGGTTGTACAAAGTCAAGAGTGTGTATGAGGGGGTGTCTATGAGCTTGTTGGCGCTTAGCTTCACACTTCTCAGAGGAGAATCCTAAGTCTCCCAGGCTGTACTCCGTGGCTCCTCTCACCAAGCCTTGTTAACTACCAAAATGTGTCAACTTGATTGGGATTTGTCATTTGAGTCTAAAGTGGTCTAAGTGCTGAAACTGTCCTATTGAAAATGGTCACTGTGGGAAAAGCAAGAAGTTTTGGACTAAAGAAAAATGCTGCAAGCTTATCTGATGATATAACAATACTGCATAGAGGAATATAAGGGTAAGGGTAACCTGTGTTAGCTTTCACTGTGTGTGTGGTACTGATGCTAAGTACTGACTATATGTTCTTATTTAACTCTTAGAACAACTCAGTGGGTTATAAATAGAGATAATAGTGGTAAGTAGTAATTATGGCAATTACTGTGTCTGCTTTATGTAGATTATCTTGAGTCTTGTAATAATTCTATGAGCAAGGTACTATTATCTTCCCATTTTCCAGATGAGTAAATAGAGGCTCAAAGAGGTTGTAGAAATTTGTCTAAGGAGGTAGAATATGAATCAGTCATCTGATTCCAAAGGTTGTGCATGTATCAACCATGTTTTGTTTAACTGTGTATCTATTTATTTATTTTTGGCTCCTTTGGGCCTGTGTTGCTGTGCACTGGCTTTCTCTAGTTGAGGAGAGTGGGAGCTGCTCTCTAATTGTGGTGTGTGGGCTTCTCACTGTGCTGGCTTCTCTTGTTGCAGGGTGAAGGCTCAGTAGTTGGCAGCTCTTGGGCTTCAGGGCACAGACAGGGTCAGTAGTTGTGGCACACAGGTTCACTTGCCCCGAGGCATGTGGAATCTTCCTCCGGCCAGAGATCCAACTGGTGTCCCTTCCCTTGCAAGGCAGATTCTTTCTTTTTTTTTTAACTTTAAACTTTTTATTTTGTACCAAGGAATAGCCAGTTAACAATGTTGTGTTAGTTTCAGGTGAACAGTGAAAGAACTCAGCCATGCATATACATGTATCCATTCTCCCTCAAACCCTGTGCCTTCCAGTCTGGCACATAACACTGAGTGAGTTCCATGTGCCGGGGACTTCCCTGACAGCTCAGTTTGTAAAGAATCCGCCTGTAGTACAGAGGACCCCAGTTCGATTCCTTGGTTGGGAAGACCTGCTGGAGAAGGGACAGGCTATCCACTCCAGTATTCTTGCGTTTCCCTTGTGGCTTAGCTGGTAAAGAATCCACCTGCAATGTAGGAGACCTGGTTTCGATCACTTGGTTGGGAAGATCCCCTGGAGAAGGGAACAGCTACCCACTCCAGTATTCTGGTCTGGAGAATTCCATGTGCTATACAATAGATCCTTGTTGGTTATCCATTTTGAATACAGCAGTGTGTGCATGACCTTCCCAACTCCCTAACCAGCACTAGCCCTTCCCCCCAGGAACCATAAGTTTGTTTTCTAAGTCTGTGAGTCTTCTGTTTTGTAAGTAAGTTCATTTGTATAATTTCTTTTATAATTTAGATTCCAAATATGAGATGCCGTATGCTGTTTCTCCTTCTCTGTCTGACTTACTTCACTAGTAATGACAGTCTTTAGATCCATCCATGTTGCTGTGAATGGCATTATTTCATTATTTTTAATGGCTGAGTAATAGTCCATTGTATTTATACATAGTCCATTTATACGTAGTCCATTTATCCTTTCCTCTGTCGATAACATTTAGGTTGCTTCCATGTCTTGGCTGTTTATTATAAACAGTGCTGCAGTGAACATTGGGATGCATGTATCCTTTTGGCTCATGTTTTTCTCTGAGTATGTGCCCATGAGTGGGATTGCAGGGTCATATGGTAGTTCTATTTTTAGTTTTTTAGGGAATCTCCATACTATTCTCCATAAGGACTGCACCAATTGACATCCCCACCAACAGTGTAGAAGGGTTCCCTTCTCTCTACACCCTCTCCAGCGTTTGTTGTTTGTGGATTTTTTTGATGCTAGTTATTCTGACTGGTATCTCATTGATATCTCATTGTAGTTTTGACTTGCACTTCTCTAATAACTAGTGATGTTGAATATCTTTTCATGTGCCTACTGGCCATCTATATGTCCTCTTTGGAGAAATGTCTATTCAGGTCTTCTGCCCATTTTCTGAGTGAGCTGTTAATTGATGCTGTTAAGTGTCATAAACTGTTTGTAAATTTTGGAGACTAATCTCTTATCAGTCACATCATTTGCAAATATTTTTTTCTAATCTGTGGGTTGTCTTTTCCTTTTGTTTATTGTTTCCTTTATTGTGCAAAAGTTTTTGAGCTTAAATAGGCCCCACTTGTTTATTTTTGTTTTTATTTCCATTATTCTGGGAGATGTATCAAAACAGATGTTGCTATGATTTATATCAGAGAGTGTTCTGCCTATGTTTTCCTCTAGGAATTTTATAATGTACAGTCTCACGTTTAGGTCTTTAATACATTTTGAGCTTGTTTTTGTGTATGGAGTTAAAGAATGATCTAATTTCTTTTTTTTTTTTTTAACACGTGGCTGACCAGTTTTCCCAGCACCATTTGTTGAAGAGACTGTCTTTCCAACATTGTGTAGTCTTGCCTCCTTTGTCATAGATTGATTGACCATAGGTACATGAGCTTATTTCTGGGTTTTCTATCCTGTTCTATTGATCTATATTTCTATTTTTGTGCCAGTCCATGCTGTTTTGATGACTGTAGCTTTGTTGTATAGCCTGAAGTTAGGGAGCCTGATTCCTCCAGTTCTGTTTTTCTTTTTCAGGATTGCTTTGACTGTTCATGGTCTTTAGTGTCTCCATACATATTTTGAGATTTTTGTTTTTTGTTGTTCTAGTTCTGTGAAAAATGCCATTGGTAATTTGGTAGGGATTACACTGAATCTGTAGATTGCCTTGGGTACCATAGTCATTTTGACAATATTGATTCTTCCAATCCACGAACATGGTATATGTTTCCATCAGTTTATATCTGCTTAGATTTCTTTCATCAGCACCTGCAAGGCAGAATCTTAACCACTGGACCACCAGGGGAGCCCTTAACCATGCTCTTATTGCCATTTCTCATCCCAGATAATTAGCTAAACAGAAGCATCCTCTCACGGGCACTTACTAACACTATACTGTGATGTAACACTGGATTGTGATGATGAAGTGAAGTATTCTGGCCAGGAAGGCACATGCTTTGTGTATGTCCACGTGGAACACACACACACAGAGTCAGCTTCCGACTTTCTACTTCGGGATAATCCTTTGACTGTGAATTGCAGAAGGACATCTTCTTTGTTAGCACATTCTCACTTTTGCCCAGCTGTTGAGGTCAAGGATTAGAAACTCACTTAAGTGTAATTCTAAGCAGAATCTTCTAGGGAGATTATAATAGCCACAGTTATGGAATATTGAAACTGAAAAAGAGTATGGAAGCATATTAAGTCAGCTCTTCTGTTTTAGAAAGAAGGAACCTCAGCCCTCCAGAGAGGCTGTAGTTGGTGCAGGGCCCCTGGTTGATGAATGCTAGAATTGGTACTTGATTTGGGATGTCTAGAATTTCCTGATGGCTCAGAGGGTAAAGAATCTGTCTACAATGCAGGAGACCCAGGTTCAATCTCTAGGTCAGGAAGATCCCCTGGAGAAGGGAATGGCTACCCACTCCAGTATTCTTGCCTTGGAGAATTCCATGGACTGAGGAGCCTGGCAAGCAACAGTCCATGGGATTGCTAAGACTCAAGTACAACTGAGTGACTAATACTTCTTGGGATATCTACCTCCTCACCCAGCACTTTCCCCTCAGTATCCCCCTACAACTCAATGGAATCGAATCTGAAGTGAAAAAGAAACTGTTTTGATTATCTGTTTTGAAATGTGGGTGTTGCTAATTCTCTGCTGGTGTGACTAATTCGTAGTGGACTGCAGTGATATTTTTAGATTCTTGTGGGTTTAGGTCACATTGGCTATGCAACTGTCTACTCTGCAGCAGGAGCACGTTAACACACTTGCCCCTAACACAGTGTATTTTTGTTGGTCGAATGGACCACGATAGTTAAGGAATTAAATGACTCCACTCCTACCTACCCCACATCACCAGGAGGGAAGGAGAATCAGCATTATTAATGAAAATGCATTTTTTCTGAAGTTTGAATTTATTTTTTAAAATAGTATTCTTTCCTGACCTGGAAGAATTATTATTTGTGTCACAAGCATTTTATTGTGTGGCATTGCGTCTTTATTGCATCGACTGTGTTGCTTGCTGTAGCTCCCACTGACTGTTTAACATGTTTTGAGACTGTGCTTCATATTATAAGGAAAGTATTTGTTACTTGGACTCTTAGAATTGAATTTTCCTGAATTAATTATGATTTCTACTGCAACCCCCTGAGCAGTATTATGGAGGAAAGGTAATCCTTTCTGATGTCGTATAGAAAATCAATTCTGGCCCACAGCACTGGCTACTTGCTTGAGTGGGGAACTTGTCACCCACTGTATGGTCTTCATTTCCCATTTTTCTTAGCCTTTTGTTATGTGTTCCTTTCTCTGGACTTGTTTAAGAAGCCGCCAGGGCCCAGGAGCAGTGCTTGAAGTGATGGACAAGGATACTCTCCCCATAAAGAAAATCACAAGGACCTCCAAGTTGGGTAATAAAAGGCCTTGACAGTGACTTTTCTTGTATAGTCTGCTTTGTTTATAGAGTATTTTCCACTGAGAAACACAGATACTCTTCTTTGGCCCAGGGGGTAAGACAGGTTGAGTAGCTCTTGAGTCGTATGTAGGGATTCAGTCTTGACTGGTTTGGGAGTTGGCTGTCTTCTCAGTTGTCTCCCTCTCTGTTCCTTAGAATACTTTGCTCCTTAATCTTAAGATGTAAAAGTCCATCATATAAAATCACATGAACAAACTCAAGAGGCAGAAACAATAAATGATAAATCTTTGAGCCATATATGACCAGGGATAGATACTCTTAGTATATAAACAGCTACTGCAAAAAGTAACTACTAACACCCTACTGCACATCCACTAAAACGGAGGCTATCAAGTTTTTGAATGCTTTAGGAGCATAGTCTCAAGACACAGCTGAGCCGAGTAGCAGGATAGGAAACTGAGTGCACAGATGTAAACGTTAATCTGTAAGTACTCAAAGAAAGGGCCGAAGCTGCCCCCTTTCTCTTACTTTCATCTGCCAGGAGACCCTCCCAGTTGCTTCTCCCTGGGCATGTGACCATGGTGCCTTGACTTTGCTATTCCAGCCAACTGACCCTTCTGCTGAAAGTTTAATAGGGGATAAATTCACATGTGAATTCATAATCCCCTTATCTGTGCTAAGAGCATTCAGTAATGAGCCTGCAACAAAGAGAGTCTTACATCTTGCGGTTTTGCTCTGACCCCACCTCTTGGCCTCCTTCCTAACCTCTCCACACCTCCTGGTTGGACGCTCCAGGCATCTGCTCCTTGCAGAGTCACCGCCTGCTTGCAGTATGTTCGATGACATTTTAAATAAACAGATGCATGTTTCCTGCCAGCCGTCACATTGAGGCCATTTAAGGAAGTATAGCACATGTGAGCAGGGAACGTCTTTGGGCTTACGAGAAGAGCAAACAAGAACTTGCGCTCCTCTTGTGTTTATTAATTTTGAGCCTTACTCTCTTTTATGTAGTGTGACTTTGACCATAAATCCACAAGCAAAGTCAGAGTCAAGCCATAGTTTGTTTTGAAGATTTATTGTTAAAATTTGCTCTCCCCCCACTAATGCTTTTATTACTTTCTCTTCTGTTCCCTACCCATGGTGTGGGTTACAGTTAATGTTATCTACATATGTCTATAAACACTGAAAATATTTTTGATACAATGTGCATTTAATCAACTTTTTGTTACTCTTATGCCTGTTTGTGTGGAGGAAAATTGTTTCTGTCTTAATGTTCTATTGAAGTGCCTTTGGAGTGATGATATCATAATCACTTTAATACATTTAAAAGCTTCAAGGCTTAGCATTTATTGAACAAAGCTCATTGAAGGAATATAACGGATGTCTCAAGGCTTTCCGCTGCTGTAAAAAGGACAGTATTGTTCATGGCCTCGGTAAAAGAAAATCTGAATTTTTATTTTACTTTGCACTGCGTTGCAATTATGTTTCAAAAGCTCTTCAAGCGCGACTAACAAAGGGGCTGTTTTTATGAATTGTTATAATTGCAGATCTCCAGGCTGACTGCTGTGAGTTTAATGTTAATAATGGACAGCAATTTAAAACTTTATCACCAACAGCGAACCTCTGAGATCCTAAGAGATGGCTTTCCCTTCTCACTTGGGATGTCCTTGCAGACTGAGTCCTCCAGGATTGGAAAGTGAGTGGAAAACTTGATTATTTCTGAGAATCTCAGAAGTCCTGGTCCTTGAGGAGCTCTGTGAAGAGACCCCGGGGTGTTACATGAGGACTGTGGGGTCCCATGGTTGGGGTGTGTTTGTGTGTTGAACACCTGAGGTCAGAATGGGTAGAAGGCAAGTGGGGAGCCAAAGGAGCCCCTGGAAATCCTCATGGGTTGACATGGTGTCCTCTCAGAGTCCTTGGACTGGTGCAGCAGGCAGGGCTGGCAGGCTCTGAAGCACGCAGTGAGGAAGCTGAGACTGCTGAAGATGCGATGCAGGACATTCCGCCATTCTCCTGGTTGAGATGGTTAAGTCATGTCCTTGAAATCCAGCCCTTGCTGGAACCTTGACCTCATCTACCCTGCTGTTGGGTAACGTCTTACTGATGACCTTGGAATCAAATATTGGACAAACGTCCCCAAGGGTTTAGGCTGGTCTCTGAAATTATTTCAAGAAATATTCATCCACTCAGTCATAACTGAGGAAGAACAGCATCTAGAAAGACCTGTCACCACTGCCTGTTTCTCATTCTGCATCATCTCATTCTGTAGCTTCTGGTCTTCAGGCACTTTGGCTGACTTGCTTGAAATTTACTTGTTTAAAGCATGCATTTCTTCCTGTAAATTTTTCTTAAGGGAATGTAGGAATCTTAGAGCTCACTGTGAGCTGGGACTTCTGAGGCCTAATTACTTACGAATTCACTTTTCTCTCTACCTTATCATATAAAGTTCAATGCCCTGAACAGGTAAGTTTGTTTGAAAGGGTGGATTTGATATAGTAGCATAAAAATAGTGGTTTGCTTTTGGCCTTTGCCAAGTGGAGAGGTATGCGGGCTACTTCTTCTAGTAACCAGCACTTCCTAATTGGGGTGATAGGGGCTAGTTAGAGACCAGAACTGTGACTAAGGTATCATACTTTTGCTAGTAGTTATCAAAAACAACTTCTTAAAGAGATTATCCAGCCACCCATCTATTTCTCTATCAGCTGAAATTAGGTTCAGTTGCTTAGGATAGATTATCCCAATTACCAGCAGCTTAAACAAGCTTCATGTTTACTTCTCACAAGTTAATGAAGTCTAGAGGCTGATGACCTAGGGCCGATGTCATGGCTTTCATGGTATCAATAGGGACCCAGGCTCCTTCCATCTTTCTACTCCACTCTCTCTAGGGAGTAGGCATTCTGGACTAAACCTCAAGGTCTAAGATGGACATGGTCCAGCCATCATATCCATATGTGATGCTGGTGGAGGGAGGAAAGGTAAAGGAGCACATTCCCTCCTCCCTTAAAAAAAAATATTTTTAAAAGATGCATGTAGCAACGTGGATGTAAGCTTACACCTAGCTGCAAGGGAGGCAGAGAATTACAGACTTGGCCTGGGTGGTGGTGTCCCCTGCTGAAGTTGGAGGCTCGATTCCTGAAGGAGAAGGGGAGAGTGGATGTTGGGACAGGCCACCTGCAAACTCTGCCGTACAGTGCATCAGTTCACTCATCGGTCATGCCCTTCCTCTCTCACACGTGCAAATGCTTTACCATCTTCCAAGCTGTAGTTAAAATGCCTCTCCCCTGTTCCATGCATTCCCCAGACTGGCCTTTTATGACTTCTTTTCCCTTTCAAGGTTTCCCTTGATGTTTATTTTAACCTGCTTTTATCGATATTAGGACGTCGGGGCTGGAGGAAGTCTTTTCTTGAGTGCCAAGTCTTCATTTCTCCTCCTTATAACATTTTTATGCAGCTGAAACATCAAGGCCTGCCTTACAGAGGAAGAGATGACCAAAGAGCTGCCAGAGTGGTTCCTGGAAGGCCCTGAGCTGTCTTTCTGCCCTTCACCGGATCATGACTGTCACTCTTTCCTAGACCCTGCAGGCATCTGGGCCAAAGGGCAGCCCCCTCGCGGTCCAGAGCCCTGAGGCATGCGGGATGAAGTGCTCTCTAGCCCATAGAAATTCCTGGAATCTGGAAGTCAAGGCCAGTGTCATACATTCACCTTCCCACTAACAGACGACTTTAAAGACTTCTCAGAAGATGAAGGCAGTGCCTCGGGGTAAGCCAGCTCTGCATAGCCTCAGCTGCTGCAAACCCAGGTCATGATGCTTATGGCGGTCCCCAAGCTCCAGGGAAGATGGCCTCCTTCCACCGAGCACAGAGGTGACACAGATGACATTGCTGTGTCCCTTCTAACACCCCAGCCCATCCATTCTCTGCTTTGGCAGTAGTGGAGTTTTTCAAACTAAGACTTGGATAATTCCATGTAGTATGATGAAAAAGACATTCTGCCTCTGAAGACAAAGAGTATTTAGGCAATACGTTTTGCGTTCTGAAGTGCTTGTGTTTCAGGGTCATTTTAGGACCTTTAAAAATAAATGGGCTGGAATATTTGAAGTGGAGGAGATTTCACCAGACTCTGGAACTCAGACTGTGGTATTCTGGAGTCCTTGCTTAGAGAGATTTGGAAGAGAATAGACTTGGGAACCTTGGAGCCCTGGGTTCAAATCCTCTTGCTGGGTGACTTTCAGGGCATAATTTATTTGACATTTAGTTTATAGGAAAACTGTAATACAAGGTTAGTGGGTATAACTCAATGGAGAATGCAATTAAATGAAAACGTATAGAAAGTGCCCGTTATCTAGTAGGTCCTCAGTAGAAGTTAATTTATTATTTATGCAATTCACCATGCTAAGTGTTCAGTAAATATTTGATTTATTATGTATGATCATAATCTTAAATTTTTGATCAGTAGAGTATGTCCTGATTTTAGTTGGATTTTGCATTGAATAACCCCGATCTTACTGTCCGTGGATGGAGATACCGTTCAGGGGCACCGGCTCTCCAATGACTGGTTCTCAAGCAGCCTCCTTTTCTCTCTACATGATATGAGTATTCCAAGAAAAACACAGGTGTTCCAAAATGCAGGTGTTTTCTAAATTGGATGCATTACCTGTCCTAGCATCTGTTTGGAGGTGCAGTTGAAGAGGGCTCTCAGACTGTGCCTGAGCCTTCCAGGCCACAGGCGTCCATGAGAATCTGCAAAGAGCTGTGGAACCTCTTCACAGAAATATGCACATATACATGCATAGAATCTTTCATACAGTTACAGTCGACACATGGACCTCACTCTTCCCCCTACTCTGATGCCCAGGAATCTCAGATTAAGAACCCTTGCATGAACTTTTTATTTCTCTTAAGGATATAGATAATTGACACTAAAAAAATGGAGACGGGGAAGAGAGGGTATAGCGCTGGGGGGCATGGTGAGGGGCCCGTATCTAGAATGAGAAGCAAGTGGTTGAGACAGTGACAGAGTAATAAACAGATTGCATGTCAGTGTGGCATTGATGGCTCCAGGGTCTACAAGGAGTCAAGAATGGAAAGGGTCACGTTTTTTTCTTTTTTTCCTGACATTTTATTATGAAACATTTCGGTCATACGGAAAAGTGGGAAGAATCGTATAGTGATCATGCATACACCCACCACCTGGGTGGTATCCAGTTCTTCCATTAATGTGATACTGCACTTGCTTCATCATCTCTCTGTCCGTCCCTCAACCCATCATTGTTTTGGTGCATTTCAATGTAAGTTGCAGACATCAGTACTCTTTACCGTAAACATTTGGTACTCTATCACTTACTTGAGTCCAATATTGCTTGATTTTTGTATTAACCTATTTATCTGTAGGCTGCACTGCCTGACCTGTAGGATCTTTAGTTCCCTGACCAGGTATCAAACCCAGACTGCTGGCAGTGAAGGCACGGAGCCCTAACTGCTGGACTGCCAGAGAAGTCCTGTTTTTTTTTTACTTTTGCCAAATATAGACTTTAATGTGTATTACACAGACTTTGATAAATGTGTACATCTGCATCGTCCAACCTCCTATAAACCTGTAAAACCTGACCTCAACCCAGAAGATTTCTTCATCGCCCTTCCCTGTCACTCGCTCTCTGTTGCCTGTTTCAGAGGCCGTCACTCTGCTGACTTTTTCAACCATGGCTTGCTTTGGACTGTTAGAGGACTTCTTACATTTGAAATCATACAGTATTAATATGTTTTCTTTGTGCTTCTTTCACTAGTACGATATGTTTGAGATTCGTCTATATTGTATATATTAGGAGTTTGTTTCCTTTTACTGTCAAGTAGTCTCTTATTGTCTGAATATGATAGCTGTCCGTTCTCCTGCTGAGTGTCATCTGATCTGCTTTCAGGTTCAGCTACTAAGCTTATGGTAAATATTTGTGTACAGACTGTGTGTACATATATTTTCGTTTTTCTTGAGTAAATAACCTGGGGGCAGAATTCCTGGGTCCTAGGATAGGTGTATGTTTGGTTTTATAAGAAGTTACTGGACTTTTCTCCAAAGTGGTGGTTCCATTTTCGCTTCCACCAACAATGAGGAGAGTTCTGGTTGTTCAGCATCTTTGCCAACATTTGGTGCTGTCAGTCTTTTGAATTACAGCCTTCCTGGTGGATGTATAGTGGTGACGTATATTGGGCGTATAGTGACGGATATTTGGTTTTAATTTGCTTATAGCCTGGGGCTCCAAAATGGCCTTCCCCTGGGCTCTTAAATCCCCCTGGATTTCAGAGACATTATTTCTATTCCTAGGGAGTGTGTTGGGATAGCTAGTGAAAATCTTATGGGGCTGTAAAACTTCCTATAGGGTTGTTTCCCCTTTTAAATTCTGTATGGCACCAAAATGCTTGAAAGCTCTGCATTTCTATAGATAGCCATAGTCACTTCATGATGATGTGGCTGCAGAAAGGGTACTGGGAGCTGATAAGGCAAGGAGTCCATCTTTCCAGATGGAACGCACGCACACGGACACACACACATACAGACACACACAGACACACACACACACACAGACACACACACAGACACTCATAGCTCCTTGATGCTCAGGCAGCTTGGAGAGTCAGCAGCTGGAGCCTTGCATCCAGCCTCGTGTCACAACATTATCAGAGACTTGGGGAAACTGGATGGAGTTCAGAGAGGAGCAGCTAGTACGATTAAAGGGCTTGGAGGGATTAAGGGATTGATTTATGAGGAAAGATGAAAAGAACTTAATGTGTGCTGCTTGACTAAGTGGGTACATGATAATAGCCTGCAAACATCTGAAGGGCATAAACACTGGAGAGGGAGAGGAATTAGCACAGGGTGAGGAGACTGATCCAGGCGTAATGGGGGAAATTAAAAGGGGGAGTGAGGATGGGTGAGTTGGCAGAGTACGAGCATGGGTGTGACCTGTGAATCCTCTTTTCAGAAGCCTGATGGGGGAGTGGTGAGTTGGTTTTGGGAACATGAACCCTGGGAAGCCTTTTGAGTTCTCCTTTTTCCGGTAGAGGGAAGATGCGTGCCTGCTGTGTGCTGTGTGAAGCAGGATCACCTGGGCAAGTGCTGACTGGGACACGTAGGATGGGAACTGGGGGGCAGGAGGGGAGGGTGGTGTTGAAAATGATGGGGTCAGTGAAAGCCAGGCATTTCCTTAAGTGTCTCGTCTTCCTGGTGGTTTTTCTGCACTGAGCGGATCCATACTGACAGTTTTGTTACACACCCAGTTTGCTTGAGATGTGAAGTTCTTACCCCACACATCTCTCATCTTCCCTGCCCCCCATTCCTAAAATGCAGCTGCCCTGGACTGGCCCGTGATGTTGGTCTCTCATTGCCAGTGTGTCTTATGCAGGCATGGGTGTAAGATTGGGAGACACCTGTGGGCTGGTGAAGAGGATGCAAAATGAACCCAGCTGCCTGGGTTAGCCCCCAGCTCCATCCTTTCCAGCTGGGTAAGTCGGCCCACTTACTCTCTGGGCCTTGATTTTCTTCTCTGCAAGATGGAGATGATTGTAGCATCTTGCTCCACAAGATTGTCTTGAAGTTTACAAGGAGTCAGGTGTATGGGGTGCCTGGCAAAAAGTGAATGCTGGCTGCTGCTGCTTTTATAATGAGGCTACAGTGGTGACTCTGATTATCTTGGTACATGGCCCAGGTCTGGAGCTGGCCTGAGCAGTGCCTCATCTAACTCAGCAAGTAGTGTGCGTTTCTCCTGATAGTTTGGGGTAAGGGAGTGTTCGCACCCCAGGAGAAGGAGGTGATGATAACATTGTTTTCTTCCCTGTGGTACCAGGGTTTCCAGAGGTGACCTTGGGCCAGAGCCAAGGTCTGGACACTAGAACCCAAGGCTTGGCAGAGAGAAGAAACCTGGTTGCTCTTCATCCCCAGCCTCCTGCCTGGTTCAGTGAAAAGATAATTGAGCTGAGAAGGAGAGGACTTGGATTAACTTCTGTTTTCCAACCTCCGGTGTCCTTAATGGTTTTTTTTTTTTTAAAAAAAGGCGGAAGGGAAACTTTTCTTCCAAGAAGAGCCCTTCAGTTAAGTGTTATGTGAAACCTTGATACATAGAAGAGCTTCCAACTGAGCTTCTTCTGAATGGGCTGGAGGGCTGGAGACTGACTCCTTCTTAGGGTCCTGAAGTCACCCTCCAGGGACTCCCATGCTGCCATGGAACACTGTTCACACACAGACGCATGCTCACTCCCAGGGCTTCCCACTCACACAGAAGCACATCCATTCACACACACAGACACAGACATACACTGTTGAGCCCTTCAAGATGGTTACTGTTAGAGCTCTAGTGACAGCTAAAGTAAACCGAGCTCCCTTTTGCTAAATGCTTTGCATCTATTAGCTAATTATATCCTCAGAATATGACCACTAGATGCAGGGTATTATTATCCATGTACTGCTGATGGACAGACCAAGGTTGGGAGGTCAAGTAAGGATCTCATAGCTGAGAGGTGACACATGATCTCTGAGAGTTCATTCAGCTCTGAAATAGATTCAGTTTCTCCCACAGATTTTCAAGTGATGTAGTAGATGCTAAATACTGAGCCACATGATTTGATCTGTGGGTTTTCACTGGTTCCCCAACTCCAGAATGAGACCATGCTACCTGCTACTAGCTTTCTGGACGATGGCCAGATCTGCTCTTTGTGTCTTATCTCTGCTCTAAGACACAGATTTTCCCAATGCAGGTGCCACTCTTTCATGACATCTTTGCAGAAATGTAATCCTGACTCAATGGACGTGAGTCTGGGTGAACTCTGGGAGTTGGTGATGGACAGGGAGGCCTGGCGTGCTGCGATTCATGGGGTCGCAAAGAGTCGGACACGACTGAGCGACTGAACTGAACTGAATGTAGGCTTTGACCAAGCTGAAGTGTGCCTTTTGAGGTACTGTGGAGATTCAGGGTGCTGGGGTGATGTTCCATTTTAAGTGTCTTTTTCTTCTCTATCAGCGGGAGTCAGTCTGCAGTTTACTCCTTTCTAAACGTATGCTAGGACTTCCTAGGTGGCTTCAGGAGATGCAGGAGACTTGGGTTTGATCACAGAGTTGGGAGGATCCCTGGAGAAGAAAGTGGCAACCCACTCCAGTATTCGTGCCTGGGCAACCCCATGGACAGAGGAGGCTGGTGGGTTACAGTCCAGCGGGTGCAAAGAGCTGGGCACGACTGAGCAAATTAGTATGCATGCATGCAAACATGATAAGCATCCTGAATAAACTGTATACAAACTTTCTTTTGAAACAAGCATTTTTAATTGGCAGTCTCAAGCAAAGGAGTGTCTGATTGGAATTCATATTTATCCCCTTGTAAAATGTAATCCTAGTTGCTCCCATATTTGCCTGGTGTGTGCATGTCTGTGTGTGTGTGTCTTACTAGTAAAGCTCTAATGGACATAATAAAAGGTATACCTGTAAAAGTAGTGAGCTCCATGTATGTGTCCTGTCCATTGCAAGAGTGACCAGAAAGAACAGGAAAGTGAGAGGGGGCTAGGTCTATTAGACATGGAGGTGGGGTCAACTTTTGAATATTTGCTGGTAGCTTTCCTGTGTTGAGGATTTTCCATAGTGACATTTTAATTCCAGAGTCAATGATCCAACTGAGAATACAAACCAAATATTAACCTTAACTAGAGCCTAGAATAATTAAGACGTTGAATTTCCTATACAAACATAACTAGTATAGGCCTCAAGTGAAGTGAAGTGAAAAATCGCTCAGTCGTGTCTGATTCTTTGCTACCCCATGGATTGTACAGTCCATGGAATTCTCCAGGCCAGAATACTGGAGTGGGTAGCCTTTGGAGAAGGCAATGGCACCCAACTCCAGTACTCTTGCCTGGAAAATCCCATGGATGGAGGAGCCTGGTAGGCTGCAGTCCATGGGGTCGCGAAGAATTGGACATGACTGAACAACTTCACTTTCATTTTTCACTTTCATGCATTGGAGAAGGAAATGGCAACCCACTCCAGTGTTCTTGCCTGGAGAATCCCAGGGCCAGGGGAGCCTGGTGGGCTGCTGTCTATAGGGTCGCACAGAGTCGGACACGACTGAAGTGACTTAGGAGGAGGAGGAGCCTTTCTCTTCTCCAGGGGATCTTCCCAATCCAGGGATCGAACCTAGGTCTCCTTTATTGCAGGCGAATTCTTTACCAACTGAGCTACTAGGGAAGCCCTTTGGCCTCAAAGCAGATGCTAGTCAAGTTTGTTACTGTCAAGAGAAGATTATTTGCTGTTAAAGACAGCCCCCAAGTCTTAGTGGCTTGATATGGTAAAAGTCTGTTTATTTCAAGTCTGAAGCAGTGTGTGTGTGAGAATGTGTGTGTAGCGGGAGTGAGGTGGAAGAGGGGAGCAGTGTTTTATGCCATCACTCAGGGGCCCGGGCTCCTCTCCTCTTGTGGCTCCCTGCTCTTTTTGGAGCCCTCTTGGTTGTTCTATTGGGTGGGGCAGAGGAATGTGGAGAAGGCACACCAAGTCTAACAACCGCCTCTGTCCCAAAGTTACACCCCTCACTGCCTTTCACGCCTCACTGGTGAGAACTGGTTATACCTTCCTGGAAGGAGACTGGGGAGTGAAGTCCAGTGTGTGCCCAGGAAGAAGAGAGCAGGACAGCAATGCACTCTCATGGCCTTTGTAACACTGACTGATCCATTTCACCCTTCCCCTGGTGGTGGGCATGGCTTGGCAGAGGATTATCATAGAGCCACCCAGTCCAGAAAACAAGTTACATACCTTCCCTTTTTTCTTACTGAAGTATAGTTGATTTAAAATGTTTTAATTTCTGCTGTATAGCAAAGTGACTCAGTTACACATACACACGTTCTTTTTCATATTCTCTTCCATTATTGTTTATAATGATTGAACATAGTTCCCTGTGCCATACAGTTGGACCTTGTTTTCTGTCCATTCTAAATGGAATAGTTTGCTTGTACTAATCCCAAACTCCCGGTCCATCCCTCTCCCCTCCTCCTGCTCGGCAACCACACGTCTGTGCTCCCTGTGATCCTCTTTCTGTTTCCTAGATGGGTTCATCTGTGCCATAGTTTAGATCACACATGTAAGCGATATCATGGTATTTGTCTCTCTCTCTCTTACTTCACTTGGTACAATGATCTCTAATTGCATCCATGTTGCTGCAGATGGCATTATTTTGTCCTTTTTAATTGGCTAAGTCATATTCCATTGTGTGTAGGTGCCACATCTCCTTTATCCGCTCCTCTGCTGATGGACATTTTGGTCATCTCCATGTTTTGGGTAATTGTGAATAGTGCTTCTGTGAATATAGGGGTCCATGTATCCTTTTGAATTATAGTTTTCTTTGGATCTATGCCCAGGTGTGGGATTGCTGTGTCATTTAATGGTGCCGTTTTAAATTTTTTGAGGAACCTCCATACTGAGCTCCATAGCAGCTGTGCCAACTTACATTCCCATCAGCAGTGTAGGGGGGGTTCTCTTTTCCCCATACCCTCTCCAGCATTTGTTGTTTGCAGACTTTTGAATGATGGCCATTCTCACCAGTGGGAGGTGGTACCTCGTAATTTTGATTTACATCTGTTTGATAATTAGTGATGTTGAACATCTTTTCATATCACTACATACCTTCTTGATTTTTAGATGAAAAAAATTAATCTCTGACTTGAATTATTGGGATCATTGCCATGCGCCTCTGTGGGCTTCCCTGGCGGCTCCGACGGTAGACACTTTGCCTACAATGTGAGAGACCTGGGTTTGATCCCTGGCTTGGGAAGATCCCCTGGAGGAGGGCATGGCAACCCACTCCAGTATTCTTGCCTGGAGAATCCCCATGGACGAGGACATGGGCTGCAGTTCACGGGGTCACAAAGAGTTGGACATGACTGAGCGATTAAGCACACAGCACAGCCATGTACCTCAGTTGATTCTTCTGCAGAATGGGGATTAGAGCCCTTGCTAAGCCAGTGTTTCTTGGGGAGGCATTGAGTATGATAAATTTACTCTTGGTTCCCATGGCCTCAGGGCCCGAATGGCCCTTTAAACTCAGGCAGGTTGCGAGCATGGGCTTGAGTTTCCTTTTGTTGCTGCTTTCAGCGCATGCAGAGGCCTCCCCAGCTCTACCAGGGGCACTCCCCGCTCCACTCGCCCTGGATGGAGTTTGTCCTTCTCTCCCCAGCCCTGCAGTTCCCAGGCAGAGGCAGTGGACTTGCGGCATCCCCCACTGGCATCATTTGCCGCCTTACTTGAGTTTAATCTGAGGGGAACACAGAGCAGGGCGGCACAGGAAGGCTTTTTGGCGATCACTGTGTAAAAGTGCGGAAGCCAGGAGGAACCCTTTTCTCTAGGGAATGCACAGTTTTGGAGGTGAGGCTACCTTCTGGCGGGCGATAGCCGGTTGTATTTATTGTAGGTGCCACCACTGTGTTTGTCTTCTTTAGGAATGATTTTGCATTTGAATGTGAAATCAGCTAGTTTTTGGAGCAGTTTCACTGGCTGCTTCTGGAACATTTTGGAAGCTGCAACTTGCAGTGCTGGAGACTGCTGGTGCTGTATGTGATGTGTGTGTGAAGGGAAGGGGTGATGGTGGTGGATTTATCAAGGAAAAACCCTACCTGTTGACTCAGACATTTGGGGAACCTGGCCAGAGCCCCTGTGATTCAGTTGTGCCACTTTATAGTTGGTCTGGAATCCGACTGCCTGATTTCTCATTCAGTTAATGAAATATTAGTGTTAGAAACCGTGACTGTTGGTTTATAGAAGCCATAATCCCTTTGTCACCCTCTGTTACCTTGGTTTAGAGTTAGTTTGTTAGAGCATTAACCACCTTCTGGTTTCCATCAAGGTGGCCATCTAATGGATCATTAAGTACCAGTGATGCTCAGTCCCTTTGGGCTATGTACTGATACCACAGTAGTTGTATTGGGAATAAGGAACCACTCTCACACAGTAGGTTGTCTTTATGGGGGGAAAGAAAGCTGAATGAGGAAGAGCAGGCAGGATATTTCCCCCCAATTTAATTATGAGAACCTTTGCTTTGCCTGGTGAGATCAACAACCTGGAAGTTTAAGGGTGTCTGATGAGTCAGAGAGCAGACAGATAAAGAGTATTAATGAAGTAAGAGGCGTAGCAGATACCAGAACCCTCTGTTAATCCATTTTTTTGTGTTAGTTCATTGATTTATTAAATATTTCTTGAGTGTCTTTGTGCCAAGCATCATGTCAGGTACTAGAGATCCAGAAATGAACAGCAGGGGTGTCCGTGTCCTCATTGAACAAACAGTCTTGGGGGAGGAGGGGGTGGTAGACAAATGTAATATTCACTTCATATTTTTCTAGATTAATAGAAAATGAGGCATACTAGACAACCAGCTAATTATGAGTAGAATATTATGAGAAAGCCTCATGGGTAAAAATGTATGTATTAATGAATAAAGTTATGCGTTAGTGCATGTAATAATAGGGGCAGTTAACCTGATGTGGTAGGTCAGGGAAGGCTTCACTAACCAAGTGATGCTTCTGTTAAGATCTGAAGGATGAGTGGGATTTAACCAAATAAGGAAGGGGGAAAACTCATTCTAGGCCCTGGGAACAGTTTGCGCAAAGGCCCTGTGGTGGGAGAAAGATGCATTGTAGGTATTAAGGGTCAGTAGCAAGTTGGTGCGGAGTATGGTATAAGAGAGGCAGCTAGGTATCAGATTGTGCCAAGCCCTGTAGTATGTATTAAAGATTTTTGTCATTATCCTAACAAGAGTGGGAAACTACTGCGAGTTTGCATCAGGGGACATCATCATATTTGTCTGAAAAAAGAATCAGTGTGGCTGCAGTGTGATCATGGACAGGAGAAGGTCAGACTAGATGTGGATAGATCGTGTTCTTGACTATTGCAGTGAGATAAAGGGGGAACACTTGAGTGATAGATACCGGTGAACATGGGAAGAACTTGGTGATAGAGGTTATGGGTGTGAGGCACCAGAAGGCATCAAGGCGGACACCTGAGTGCCTGCCTTTGGAACTGGATGAATTAAGGGTGGTTTTAGTTATGGTTCAGGGATGGCTGTTGTAACAAGACTCAAAAGTGGGTCAGCAAGATGGGAGTGGAAAGTTCTCATCCCAGCCCACGTGTGAGCACTGCAGGGCCGGGACCGTGGCTCCGTGGTGTCGTGCTCCTAGAATCCTTTAGTTGTACTACTGCCGTCTCTAGACTGTTACCCTCATCAGCATGGTTCTAGCCAGTTGACTACTACAGCCACGATCTGGATATATCTCTTCTCCCCAGAGTCACCTAGAAGTTGCTCACATCCCATGGGCCATACCTCAGTTGCAGGGCCATGTATTACAGATAAACAGGGAACAATCAGCCATCTCTGCATTGGTGCACTAATAGAAAACAGTGGGAGAGGATCAGTAGTTGGTAGAAGACCAGGAGCAAGTGGGGATGTTCATTTCATGCCCTGCTTGGGATCCCTAGTCTCTCCCACCCGCCTTGGCTGCCTCCACCCTGCTCTGTGACACCTTCATGGACCCCTGCTGTACGTTTGCTGCATGCTCTTCAGCACCCTCCTCCCGTGTTCTTCCTGCATGGACTGCCCTTCTCTGTCTGCCCACACTTCAAGGACTGGCTGCTTCCTTCTCTCTCCATAAAGCTGTCCTTTATGGATCCACCCCTTCCCCGCCAGCTGCCCCTTGGGGTGAACTCACGCTCACCGTTCCTGTCTGTGTCGTGCGACGACGACAGTTCTCACGCGGATGGCTTCTCTCTTCTGTTGAACTCTCCCACTACCTTATTTAGCTTTTCCAATCACTATTGCACATTTCAGTTGTGACCAGCACATGTTCACTAAGAGTTCATGCTGGGCCATACTGACTTCTGCTCTCTCCCTACCACTCCTGTGAAGTAACTAATATACAAACACAGAACAGTCAAGGCTTATTATTTTTCATAATAAGAAAAACCCCAGTGAACTTAGTGTTAGGATGACTCTTGGAAAGCTTTTAGAGCCATTTCCAAGATAGGAGGCAGTGAAACATAAGTAGACTAAGCTAAAATAGGCTTCAGTTATCTCATTTCTTTGTATTTCCTCTGTCCATTAATCCTGTCCTGCCTTACTGTTCTGATTATGGCTGCACTGGGATGACCCAAAATGTGGGCACTCATGCAGCATCAGCATTATGAAGGTGGGGTGGGGAGGAGAAGGGAGTTGTAGAGAAAAGAGATAAGTTTCTTCAGCTTCCTGCTGCCCCCCAGCTGACTTCTTTCAGTCACTAGGTGGAGGATGGTCCTGAATTGGCAGCCAACCTGGGGTTTCCAGACTAACCAACAGTTAACTCTACCTTTTCATTGTTTGTGTGTGTTATTGTTTGATTAAAAAATAATGATTCTTTTTTTTTTTCATTCATACCTGGTGCCTGCTCCTTGATTTGGTTTTTGCAGCAGGTATGGGCCCTGCTCGGCAGGAGCTCAGGGGCTGGTGGAAAGAGTGGCGACCCTTCTGCTTGGTGATGAGCTAGCTGTGTCACCTGGCTGGGTGGGTTATAGGCTGTGTGGAGACCTGGGCCATGCTCCTCAAGTCCTGTGTGTCCATGAAGGAGCTCAGCAGCATGTTGGTCTCTTGGCTGGTGCCCAGGGACCTTGATGATTGATTTCATGGGTGGGTTGCTACGTATCTCCCCACGGAGCTCTTGGTGCCTTGATGTCTTCTAGTGTGAAAGCAGAGATTCTGTCTGTTTCCTGTTTGGGGAGTGGGTGGAAGGAGGGAGAGTTGTGGGAGATTTCCTCCTCACTGATAGTGAAAGTGCTTTGGAAATCGGAGCCAGAGGTGATGGCAGAGGAAGTTTCTAGTGTTAAGAAGCTTAAGATGCTGACTGCCCTTGCCCTACTTATGTCTTTTCTGGCTCTTGTACAAAGAGCTGTGATGCTTTTGAGTGTGCGCATGCTGGAGGATGTGCGTGGGTCCCACCTGGGTTCCCAAGCCCAGATGCTCATTCAGGAGTAAAGTTCAGTGTCGACTCAGTTGCATACAACCTTTATGTTTTGGCATGACTTTTTTTTCCCATCTGGTAACATCTGACATATAGGAAATGACCCCCTGGGCAAACGGTGTGAAAATGAAAGTCGCTTCCATCATGGCCGACTCTCTGTGACCCCATGGGACTATACAGTCCATGGAATTCTCCAGGCCAGAATACTGGAGTGGGTAATAGTTCCCTTCTCTAGGGGATCTTCCCAATCCAGGGATCAAACCCAGGTCTCCCGCTTTTCAGGCGGATTCTTAACCAGCTGAGCCACCAGGGAATTGCCACCCTTCTTTCCCAACATGTGACCAACAGAACATACAGCACTGCTTGGAGATGGACGGCTGATTGGAAGCATCACAGGATGGTGGCACCACCCACTGGGGGAGACCGTGGTTGTCAGGGGTACCCAGTGAGAGCAGGATTGCTGCTGGGATGGCTCCTTCATGCCTTGTGGCTGCTTTTGTCCTGTCATTTTTCCAGAGCATTCTCTGAAGAATGAGTTAACTGAATTTTCAAAGTACTGACAAGCCCACTTAAGGGAAGGGAACAAGAGAAAGGGGTTCTCAAGTGCTGCCCTCATGAGTCTTGTCACCTAAAAGGTCATGTTGGAGTCACTCAGTGGAGAGGTCTTGGGGCACCCCTTGAGTAAAGAAGCAGGAGAGCAAAAAAATTGAAAAAATGTGGTCTGATTTCGTTACTTGCATTGTTTCTGGGCCAGTTCCTCCCCTTTCAGTTTTCTCTGCACCCCACCCCACCCTTCTCTTAATGACTTACTTGTAGAGGAAAGCAAACTATTAATCACAACCAGAATGGCTCTGTAACTTCCAAACAAACAGAGAACAGTTCTAGGGACTGTGAACCAAGCCAAGGCCTTGGCAGAGGTTCCAAAACATGTTCCTTTTATATATATATTTCAGAAATGCCCCCATTTTTCCTTCGGCACAGAAGGTTCCCTTTAATTAGTGCTGAATTTCCCATTTCCCCTTTCTTCCTAAGGCGTCTATAAAGCCCTGGCCTAGTAAAAGGTAGGTACACAGCTCTCAATTGAGCCCTATTGATGTGCTAGTATAGTTTTAATTGTGTTGAGATTTCCTTGCCAACGTGCCACATGCAGAAGCATTTTAAAAACGTATAGGGTTTGTAACTCTTGTGCTGTCTAGAGCTCTTGAATTATGAATGCCTCTTCCGCTGCCTATTCTGTTCCTCTGAATCTGTAAAATTACTTTAATAACCTGTGTGGGGGTAATGTTAATATGTTTGCTCAGTCGTGTGAATTTATTAGCACACCCATCCCACTTCAGGGAGCTGGTCTGGCCCTTTGGATGCAAGCCCTTGGTTGTGAGAGGCGGCCAATGACGGTGGTGTTTTCTTCCCCTCCTCCCTTTCCCTTCCACCATTAGCAATCATTCTGTTGCACAGAGTACGTGATAAATCAACCTCAAGAGAGTCAGATTTGCCATAACATGACATTACCTATCAGCTCGTCAGGTCTGAGTTGACTCTCAGCCTTTTGGGCTGTATATTTCTTCAAAGTCGAGCGCCAGTTTCTTAGTCAGCTCTAACTAATTTCAGAGTGGAAGGGAAACTTGACTGGAGTGCTGTTTGGGATCTGCTTTTTAATCCTGGTCTGTTTAATGTTTGCTCCTGACAGTCTAGGCCAGACATCATTTTAATGGTATGTGTGGTGATAAAGCCAATAAACTGTCAAGATGATTGATAATCTAAGCATTATAGCAATATGACTTTCCTGTTCTCCTCTGTGCTTTAGATGATGGTTTCCAAATTGAATTCCTACAGTGTGTGCTGTATGTGCGTGCCTGTTGGAGGCTCCCCTAACAGCGTTTGAAGGAGGGAGCTGTGTTTAATGTAAGATTTTTAGCCCTCAGTTACCCACACAAATATATCTGCATATGTGTTGGTACCCTCTAATTTGGGAAACATCAAGAATTTATGGCTCTGCCCTTGTAACAGTCCCCCAGCAATTTATGGGCACTGGTGGAACTTTTTATTATGTCTTTATGGTGTTTTTTCACCTGGCATGCATCTTAGATTCCATGTGGTTGATTCTGTTATCTGTGGTTGAAAGACATTACAGATAACAAAGTGCACTGTATTAAAGGCAGGCTTCTGGTTTCCTTTCCTTTTCTCTTTGTTTCTCTTTTCTTTTAATTTAGCAGACGTTTTTTAGCATCTGGTCCTCATCTCATTAATCAGCCTCGACCAGGTGTTTCAGGGTGGTGACAGTGGGAGAGCTTGGCCCCTCTTTGTTGGCCCTCGTGGGCCACCGTTGCTGGCTTCCATCCCGCTCCTTGGCACAGTGTTGCCTGGGAACAGAAACCCCAGTGGCCAGAGAGGTTGGGCCTTTCTTGTATGTGTGTGTGTGTGTGTGTGTGTGTGTGTGTGTGTGTGTGAGAGAGAGAGAGAGAGAGAGAGAGAGAGAGAGAGAGAGAATTTTACCGGGGGAAAAAAGGGGAAAAAAACAAAGTAAACATTTAACAACTCAAGTGTGTTGAAATCCCCTCTGCATCCGTATGCATTCTCTTAATACGTGTGTGTGTCCTTGTCTAGTTGTGCAGTGCGCGCGTTATTTAGAGGACGACTTCCAAGACTGTGCTGAGAAACAACACTAGGCTGTGAGAGGGCTCTTGGAGGGTCCTAGGATGTGGCTGGGCGTCTCTGGTACCTGGGGACTGTGCCATTGTGCATGTCTTCCAAGTCTGACTTTACAGATGAGCCTGGGGCCCCAGAGAGGTGGTGTGTCTGGATGTATGGCGGAATTGGGACTGGTGTTTGTGTGTCCTTATTTGAGATCAGTCATCCTTTGCAATTCATTATTTTCCTTTCCTTCACTCACCTTTTTTTTGTGTCGGCAGACACTGGGCAAGTCCCTTCACGTTTCTGGCCTCGGTTTCTCTGTAAGAATTGAGGAAGGATTGGGCTTTCTACTGGAAACCTTCCTAAAACCATCTGAAGTCTTGTTTCCTCGCTTTGTCTTATTTCCGAATGTGGGCCTGGTCCTTCCTTTCTCTGCTGTCCAGAACCTTAGCTTTGGTTCCTGTCTCCTGAGGCTCTCCAGGCTAAAAAGAAGGCCTGGCTTTCCCATAGACTCCAGTGAAGTACTAAGAAGAGGCTGGCCCATTAGGTTTGTTTCACCTTGCCTGCTAGCAAATATTTGTGTCCTAGGCTCCTTTTATCTAAAGTAATTCCAAATTTTGTAGCACGATTAGGTGCGTGAGGCAGAAACAAATACCTGAATTGGTAAATAGCTGGGACCAGAAACAACATTGATACAAATGAGTAATGGGAAATTAGCCAAACAGATAAATGCCAAGGGCTGGTCTCTGCTGTGTGCTATAGCACAAGATGCTGGAAAGCACATCCCCAAGTCACGTCTCCAGTTTTGGGGATCACAGAATTGTATTCATGGACTCAATTCTGCATCTTCAAGTGGCTTGAGATCTCACTGGGGATGCACGGCAGGTCTGAGATCTCTGAGAAGTGAGTCATTGCAGTTCTAAAAGCACACACGTGTGCAGGGGATGAAAGAGGGCTGGCACGTGTGAACTGGAACTGGGTGGGAATGATCTGGAATCCCAGAGGGTGGCTGGCTTGTCAAAGCTGAGCCACCCTGAAATGCTCCCAGATGGGCATGTTGGTACCTAAGAGGACCTATCCCCCCACAGTTAAGCCAATAGATTTGTAGTATTGGCTGCAGTGGGCAATGTGCCCTGCGCTGTGTACCGGGGAGATGGTGATAAGGATGGTGATGGTGGCTCACATTGAGAATGCAGGGTGAGCCAGACACGACTCTGACTACTCCTACAGGTATTAACTGACTTAATCCCCCAATGATCCTTTGAGAAAGGATGGGAATTAGGACAGTAGGTGTGTGTGGTTGTTACTGCCATTCTGCAGGTGAGGAAATGGGCTCAGGGAAGTCAGTGGGGAGGTAGGTACTCGATGAGAAGGTTGAGGGACCCAAACCTGGCCCCTCAGTCTAGCCACTCTGAGTCGCTACCCTGAAAACGAACAAGCTCACAGCCCCAGCCTTGAGACTGTACACCTGTCTGAGGAGTGAACACTTGGCCCGTGCAGCTCTGTGGAAGTCCTCGGTCATCTGAGTCTGTTCACCCCTCTGTGACATGAGTTAAAATGAGAGAGTAGAAATGAAAATGTCCAGCAGAGAAGAAGCACTCATTAAATGGTTGTGTTGACAGGATATTGAATTAGATCACCACTGACCTTTTCTTTTTCTTGTTCAATCTGCATTCCTCTGGACCCCTTTCTGTAAGCTGGGGATTTTATTTTTAACTTTCTTCAGTAACATGATATCGCAGAAAACAAAGTCTGATCCTGCCTTTTGAATCTCAGAAGTTTGGACTACAGGTTAAGAAAAAAAGATTTGGAAGAAGACATGATGATCTAAGAACTGGCTAACTGCATACTAGACTAGAGACTTCCTGGGCGCAGAGGGTGGAGAACAGTGTAGGTACTAGTGGGTCCCTGAGAAGGGGTGCTGTATCTTACATGTTTTGTTTTTTGTGTTAGTCACTCAGTCAAGTCCATCTCTTTGCGATCCCGTGGACTGTAGCCTGCCAGTCTCCTCTGTCCATGGAGTTCTCCAGGCAAGAATACTGGAGTGGGTAGGCATTCCCTTCTCCAGGGAATCTTCCTGATCCAGGAATCAAATCCAGGTCTCCCACGTTGCAGGCAGATTCTTTACCATTTGGGTCACCATGGCCTATAGTATCTTACATAATTTTGGACACTAACTTGTCCCTGACATATAAGCTGTTATGATTTCTTCAGACTACTGGGAGAGGGTGGGGTGATCCAAGATGTCTGAGCATATGAGGATATGAGAAATGCTTGTTGAAGGAAGGAGAGGGGTTTGAGCAGAATTATAAAGGCTGGTGGAGATTAGATAGGTGAAATCTACCAGCTTCAGGCTGAAAGCCTCTGTGCCTGTAGATGGGCCCCCCCCTAAGTTGTGAACCTAGGTTTGCACTCTCAGCCAGCTGAATGGACAGTGGGGTGACTCTTCCTGTGGAGAAGCAGGGGGCTGGTCTGATGGCAGGGCTAGAAGAATTAAGGCCCTTGGCCAGAGAGGCAGAAGGTAGAGGGAGGAGCTGAGTAAACTCAGGAAGGTTGGGATGGCTTGGTGTCCCTGAGGCAGAAGAGTGAGTTATCCTCTTCCAGAACTGTCCCATGCACCCTTAAAAGGCCAGGCCACTTGTCCAAATTGTACCTGCTCACTCCTTAGCTGGATCCCAGAGGGAAAGCCAATGGCTCTGTAGCAGACCATCTCCATTCCTGCTCCGGTTGCATCCACGCACATACCTATTCTGTCAGCTTCTGGAAGAGCCCCCACTTTCTTTGGATTGAAAATAAAATACAGGAAGAGTGAGAAAACCAGAATTCTGGTTGCAGCTCTTCCCTTTCCCCCATATTGTGGGGCTATGAGCTACCATTTCCTTGGTAACTAAGGATTTGGACAAGGCAGTCTCTCAGGTACCTTCCTGCTCTTACCTGCTGTGAACTTGTGATATTTGGAAGGTGGGACCCCCCCTGTGTCTATTGGCAAATTGGGCGTCCTTGGGGAAGGCCTTGGCATGAGAGAAGCTGTTCTCCTCATCCCAAGACGATAGACTTTACCCATCCATGTTATGGTCCTGTCTCCCAAGTTATGTAAAAGCAACACACGTTTCAAACTGGTTGAACCAGAAATCAGAGAAGAAAGTTCCCTTTAAGTTGAATGACTCAAGACCTTTGAATTGTCATCTGTTTCTCCTATTCCCTTTATATAAGTCACTTCATCTTCCAAACCCATTATATAGAGAGCTTCCTATGGGAGAGAATTGGATCTTGTGGTTTCTGAGCAAAGAAAGAACTGGAACTTCATGTTAAATCTTGACTTGTTCTTATGCTTTCTTCTGTAAGCAGTTTATTTTTTTCATGCAACAAGGAAGCAGCATATTCTAGCTTGCTCTGAAGATTGGGAGAGAGAGATCTGTTGCTTCTGCAGGTTCTTGGAGTTCCCAAGGGGCTGGACAGTCTGTCATGTACTTGGTTTGTAGTCAGTTCTCATTTAGTATAAAACCACCACCTTTGCACTTCCTCCGGTTTGAACGAATATGTCAATACTATTGTCTGAAGACTATGCACAGCCAGATAGAAGGGCTCCTCAGAGCCATATCCGCCACTTTCCGTCTGTCTGATGACTGCTGCATACAGTCCACATAGTCTTGCCTCGCTCCTGGTAGGTGGGAATAAGAAGGGTAGGTCTTGGAGACCCGGCAGAGTGGGACATGCCTGTATAGTCACAGGTAATAGTTCTTCTCCTTGACTCAATTTGAACTGCATTTTTTCTTTTTTAGCTGTTGGAATATGGCTCAGTACAGACTATTACTTTGACCATTTTGCTCCAGGAAAAGCATTAGTAATTTATAAATAAAATACACACAAAAATAGGAGAAGTCAAATATAGGTTTATTGACAACAAAGGCACTGTTAATGTTGGAACAGGCTGGTTTGAAGTTGAGTTAGTTTTTGTGGCTGATTTATGTCCTGTTTGTTTTAAGGACTACGGTTGTGAGGGTGAGTTGTGAAGGTTCTTGGGAATTGGCAGCTGGGAAGGAGCAGAGCTGGGTTGGGTCTGAGTTCCCAGAGGAACAAGATGAGAGGGAGGGGGGAAGCAGAGTGAGAAGTGGGGAGGGAGGAGGAAGAATGATTTGCATCTCTCTCTCTGGGCTTCATGGTTGTGTATTTAACCAAGAGTACATTGCCAGGAAATTGAGACAGTAAGTGTGTGCGTGTGTGTGCATGCACTTTATGTCAAGCATAGCTCATTTAAAGTATACCTGTGTGCACATAAGCCTTTGCAGAAAACTGTTATTTATTTCTCTTGAATTTACCCCACTTGTTAAACAAAATTTGACAGATGGTTTGCAACAAGAGTAACGAAGTCATTATGTAGCCAAGTTTTATCTTTGCCATGCCACTTGTTATGTGGAAAAGGGTTTTTTCCTTGGTTTGTGGGAATTGAATTCTCTATGGAGAGAATCAGATTCATTTAACTGGAAAAGTAGGCGACTTGAAAGTTCATTTTCTAAGCTTTACCACACCGGATAGTTGCTTATTAAAACCTTTCATCAGGGCCCATGTGATTCTGTGGTGCCGTGAAATGTTTTATGGCAGATGTGAAAAATTTGTGATCCTTACTTTTTGTTTTTTTCTCTCCATTCCAGTTGCAACAAACTTCAGGGTCAGTTTTTGTTCTGATTCCAGGTTTGCTTGTACGCATGCACACATGTGCTCTCTCTCTCCCTCAGTTCTTTCTTTTGCATGTGTGTTGGTGTGCTCATGCAGACTGCACACTCTATAGATCACAAAGACACAGGCATCATCCCCGTGGAGGATAACCAGCTTCACGGGGCACTTTAACACATGTTGTGGCAGGTTGGTAAACTGCAGGAAGGCTGGGTATTTTTGATGGGTTTGCTAGTTTCCTATTGTTCCTACTGTAACAAATTACCACAAACTAAGTGGCTTAAAATGACACAAATTTATCATCTTATGCTTTGGAGGTCATAAGTCCAAAATAGGTCTTAACTGAGCTAGAATCAAGGTGTGGGCTGTGTTCCTACTAGAGGCTCCAGGGAAAATCTATTCCCTTTCCCTTTTGACTTCCATGGATTGCACATATTCCTTGGCTTGTCTTCCTGCATCATTCCAACCTCTGCTTCTGTTTTTACACCTCCTTTTCTGACTCTGAGAAGTTCTCTCTTATAAAGGATCCTTGTACTTATATTGGGCCCATCTGGATAATCGACAACGGTCTCCCTTCAGCTAGCTTCCTAACGGAATCATACAAGCAGGGTCCCTTTCGCTTTGCAAGGTGATAGCCACAGGTTCTAGGGATAAGGACGTGGACATCGTGCAGCATGTAGGGACGTGGTTCTGTCTGTGACAGTGGATAGGAAGACACCGAGTAGTAGAAGTGGACCTGACGTGGTTCTATCTGTGACAGTGGGTAGGAAGACACTGAGTAGTAGAAGTGGACCTGTTTCTCTTGGTGGTTTATTCGGGAGCCTTCCTGGATTTCTGAAATCCCTCCCTTGTTACAATTAGTGATCATTCCTGTTTTGGGAGTATTTATTTGTTTTCTAGAGTACAAACGATACAACTTAGCTTTACTCCTGCATAAGGTACAATTGATTCAAAGGCAACCCCCTTTTACCTGTTTTTCCTTTTCTCCTCCTTGGTTCCCAAGACAAGATTCCACCATTTTTCTGACTACATGCATCCTCTCTTTTCCAAAGCTAATAAGCAAATGCTAAAGTGTCAGTCTCCAAATGTCATAAGTTTCTCTGTCTCTGGTATGAGGAAGACCACTGTCCTCCTCTGGAGGGGCTGGAGCAGTTGGTCTGTCCAGGGTCTGTTAGGAATATGTGTTGTGTGAGGTCAGAGTGGCTGGGCCTGAGAGGTCCTGGTGAGCGTGACCAGGCCCTGAGGGCACTTCAGCTTTTGTTCTGGGTAGCAACAGGATACAAAGCAAAAGCAGTGTATCAACTGATGAATGAATAAACTAAATGTGGTATACTCATACAACATAAAATTCCTGAAAATGGATGAGGTTCTGATACATGTTCCAATATAGGTAAATTTAAAAACATTTTGCAAAGTTAAAGAAGCTAGACAAAAATGTTGACATACTTTATTATTCCATTGGTATGAAATGTCTAGCCTAGGTAAATTCATAGAGATAGAAAGTAGGTTAGTGGTGAACATTGTAAATCAACTATATTTCAATAAGATAAAAAGTAGATTAGTGGTTGTCAGGAGCGGGGGAGGGAGGGACTGCTTAATGGGTCTCTGGGACCAGATAGGCGTGATAGTTGTGCAACATTGTGAGTGTATGAAATGCTGCTTAATTGTTAAGACTGTTAATTTTATGTGATGTGAATTTTACCTCAATTAAGAAAAAAGGCCTTAGGTTTCCAGTTCAACATGTAACAAGCTTAGAAGTTTACCACATCCTGACAACAGCTAAAAACCTGAACTGAGAAACCAGCAACTCTATTTAGAAAGAGAAATGAGGTCATAGAGCAGACTAGCGCCCTCAGAACTGGTGAGACAGGTGAATACAGAGAATCTCAACTTACCAGAACAGCAGCCTCCCTGGGGACCAGTGCCTGGGTAGAGAAAACTCCTTTGTAATGGACACGTTGCTGGAGGTTCAGCGTGGATGACTCGTGAGAGTTAATAACTCACTCCCGGGGACCCAGTCATTGAGCAGCCCTCTACACTTTCATGAGTCTTACCTTCTGGAACTCTACCAGGTTTCCACAGTGAAAACGGAGAAGAAGTCCATCATGTTTCTGGCAGGAGGAGGGGGAAAGGAATAATTTTGAAATATGCATTCTGTGCTTCACAAAGTCTGCCCTCAGGAGAATTATTTTACCAGAGCTTAACTTCCCTGAAAGAAGGAAGTACCCAACTAAAACCTACTCTAGCCAGTCTATCTAGAAAAAAGTAAGCAGCACATGTGAAGTTCACAGTCCAGAGGTACAGGCTCTGAAGCTAAAAGGCTGAAGCTAACAACAGAGTAAGAAAATACTTACCCTCCTTCCACGTATTACTAAGGGCCTGTTTACAGCAGTTACTTTCCCTAGTGTCTTATGTCTAGTTATCAAGAGAAAAAATACAGGACATACTAAAGGCAGCAAGCAGAGTTGGAAGAGACAGAGCAAGCCTCACAACCAGACTGATATGGCAGGGATGTTGACATAATCAGATCAGGATTTTTAAAACAACTAGGATTCACATGCTAAGGGCTCTAATGGGTAAAGTAAACTGAATGCAAGAACAGATGAGGAATATAAGCAGAGGAGTGGAAATTCTAAGAGCCAAAAAGAAATTCTAGAGGTCAACACCACTAATAGAAATGAAGAATGCCTTTGATGGGCTTATTAATAGATGGGACCCAGCTGAGAGAAGCATCTCTGACCTTGGGGATATCTCAATAGAAATCTCTCACACTGAAAAGCAAATAGAAAAAAAGACTGAAAAAACAGAACTGTAAGACAACTACAAAAAGTATAAACTCTCATGGGAATACCAGAGAAGAAGAGAGAAACAAAAGAAATATTTGAAACAATAATTATTTCCTCTAATTTCAGATATCAAACCACAGATCCAAGAAACTCAAGTAACACAAAGCAGGAGAAATGCCTAAAAAAATATACCTAGTTACATCAATTTCAAACTACAGAAAATGGTGAAGAAAAACATTGTGAGAGAAGCCAAAGGAAAGAAACTTAACCTATAAAAGAGCAAAAGATAAGAATTACTTTTAATATCTTATTAGAAACTGCAAGAAAAGAGTAGAATGAAATATTTAAAGTATTCAGAGGGATGAAAAAAAACCCCAACTTAGAATTCTGTACCCCGTGAAATTATCCTTCAGAAGTGAAGGAGAAATACTTTCTCAGACAGACAAAAACGGAGGAAATTTGTTACCAGTAGACCTGCCTTGCAAGAAATCTTAAAATAACTTCTTTAGAGAAGAGAATGATGTGGGTCAGAAACTTGGATCTATATCTTGCAGAAAAAGTATTTGACAAAATTCAACATGCGTTCATGGTAAAAACTATCAAACAAACTGAGTATAGAAAGAATGCACTTCAACATAATAAAGACCAAATCTAACAGGTCCATAGCTATCATCATACTCAGTGGTGAAAAGTTGAAGTATTTCTAAGATCAGGAACAAGACAAGGGTGCCCACTTTTAACAATCTTATCCAACATAGGTCTGGAAGCCCATCCCCAAACTATTAGGCAAGAAAAAGAAAGGAAAAGCATCCAAATTGGAAAGGAAGGAGTAAAATAATTTGCTGATTACATGGTCTTGTATATAGAAAATCCTGAAGACTTCACCAAAACCATTAGCACTAATGAATGAATTCCCTAAAGTTTCAGGGTACAAAGTAAACACACAAAACCTTGTTGCCTTTCTTTACATGACAATGATCTATTTGCAAAAAAGTTCTTGTTTACAGTGTATCAAAAACAAAATACTTAAGGATAAATTTAATCAAGGGAGTGAGAAATCACAATATCAAAAACTGTATGACACTGATGAAAAGAACTGAAGACACAAATAAATGAAAAGATATCATGTGTTCATAGATAGGAAGAGTTAGTATTGTTAAAAGAGTTAGTATTGTTAAAATGTGTATACTACCCAACGCTATCTGTAGCTTCAGTGCAATTCCTATTAAAATACCAATGCTTTTTGCAGAAATAGAATAATCAATCCTAAAATTTATACGGAGCCACAAAAGATGCTGAATAGTCAAAACAATCTCAAAAGAGCAAAGCAGGAGGCATCATACTTCCCAATTTCAAAACTGTATTATAAAACTGTAGTCATCAAAGCAGTATGGTATAGTATAAACATGGACACATAGGCTAATGGAACAGACTGCAAAGCTAAGAAATAAACCTACATATATGGTTAATACTTGATAAGAAGCCCTAGGACTATATTTGGATAAAGGATTATCTCTTTAGTAAATAGTGTTGGGAAAACAGGTGTGTAGAAAATCAGGAAGGACATAGTTGAACCCAACAATACCAACAGTCAACTAGGAGTAATAGAATAAAAATCTGTAGACTACTTAATCCAACATCAGCAGAATACACATTCTTAAGTTGACATGGAACATTCACCAAGACAGATGACATTCTTGGCCATAAAACACACCTTGCTAAGCTGCTAAATTGCTTCAGTCGTGTCCGACTCTGTGTGGCCCCATAGACGGCAGCCCATCAGGCTCCCCTGTCCCTGGGACTCTCCAGGCAAGAACACTGGAGTGGGTTGCCATTTCCTTCTCCAAAAACACACCTAAACATGTTTTAAATAATAGTAATCATGTTTATGTCTGCTCTTAGACCATTGAGGATTAAACTAGAAGTCAGTGACAGACATAGCTGAAAGACTCCAAAATACTTGGGAATAAACCAGTTTCTAAAGAGGAAAAGAGGAAGCTAAGAAAAAAGTTTTAAATGTTTTGAATAGATATAGCTTATCAAAATTTGTAGGATGCAGCAAAAGCAGTACTTAGAGGGAAATTTATAGCAGTGAATGCATTTATTAGAAAGATATTAAATCAATTGTCTAAGTTTTACCTTGGGAAACTTGAAAAAGAAGAGCAAATTAAATCTAAAGTAAAGAGAAGAAAAGAATAAAAATTAGATTAGAAATAGATTGAAAACAGGAAATCAGTAAAGAAAATCAGTGAAGCCAAAAGTCTTTTCTTTGGAAAGATCAATAAAATCTATATGCCTTCTAGTCATAATAAGAAAAATATAAATAACAATGAATATTTAATTTAATAAATTACTGAATATTAATTTATTTAATATTAAATTATTAATACCAGAAATGAAAGAGGGAACATTTGTACAGCTCTCCTGGATTTTAAAAAGATAATAAAAATTACTATGAACAAATCTGTGCTCACAAATTTGATAATCTGTGTGAAACTTGGACCAATTTTTGTGAAAGGTGATCTGCCGAAAGTCACATAAGAGGAAATAAATAATCTGAAGAGGTCTATAGCTATTAAAAAATTTATAATAACCCTAACAAAGAGAAAGCACCAAGACCAGATGGGTCTCTGGTGAATTCTACCAAACATTTAAGGGAGGAACACTGAGTACTACTATACAGTCACTTTCAGAAGGTAGAAGCAGAGGGAATACTTAACTGTCCAGTGAGGCCAGAATTACTCCAGTGCCAGAGTATTTGTTGCACTGTTAACTCTTCCTTGACGGCAGCACTGGCAGTAATGGGAAGTAATTGCTAATGAGTATATTAGTAATTGCTAATGACAGGCATCAGTTCATACACTACATGGATTAACTTATTGAATCCTCTTAACATTGCTCTGAAGTAGGTGCTGTGGTTATTCTCAGCAGATGGGGACTTTGGGGCAGAAGCCATTAATAACTCAGTTGAAGTCACACAGCTAGTAAGTTGTAGTCTGGCTTCAGAGTCTGCTGTCTCTCAAACACAGGATGTAGACTGGGAGGCCCTTAGAGGTCATCTGGTTTAGAGGTTACAAATTGAAAAGCTCCATGCCGAGAACATGAAAGAGCAGCGCAGCTTCGTGTAAGAGAATTAGGAATGGAGGGGTAATGTACAGGGATTTATGGAGCGACATAAAAATGCTTTGTTGGCCAGTTCTAGACGTCTGGGGAAGTGGGTGCAGTCACCAGATTGCAACTCTAATTTAGTTCACCTTCCTTTGTTTAGAGAAAAGGAAACTGAAACACAGAGGGTGAGGCACATGTCTGTGGGTGCAGAGGAGACATGGGTGCTGGCACTCCAAGGCACCAGACCCTCCTTCGTCTCCTGTACCTTGGGGTTGTTAGCACTGTGGGGCTGAAGCCAGGTTTAATTACTTTGGGGCTGATCAGAGTCATTTGCTAAACTCAAACTGAGTTGAAATGATGCTAAAAAAGGGGCACGTGGAAGGGTGGAGAGAAGGCTGGAGCTCTGGGACAAGGAAGACACAAAGGCAGCTGAACTCCGCCTCTCAAGTGTTGCTCAGAGTGAAGGCGGGAGGGCGACTGTGAGCTCAGCACTGGTGCTTGGATGCACGTGGCTGGTGGAGGGGACGTTTAAGCATCAGTCACAAGACATGCATTCTTGTCCCAGTTTTCCCTCCTGCAGTAGCGTGACCTTGGGCAGTTACTTCTCCTTGAACTTTAGTTTCATCACTTGTAAACTGGAACGTAGACCACTTGCCCTCCCTCATCATGAGGGTGTTGGAAAGGAAATAGGGTGACGTGGGTAAAAGAGCCTTGTAAATTGTAAGGTGCTGTCTATGTATAAAGCTGTTGCTGCTGTTATTGGCCCTCCCTGGGTAGAGAGCTTGTGAGAACATGCACGTGAATGTGTGTGCGCACGTGTCCTCCTGGGAAAGGCCATGTCACGCTGAGGACATCCTTCTTTCAAGTCTTCCCGTAATTACATGGTGGCTGATGTGGGTGTCAGTGCTGAGCTTGCTGAGCAGCCAGTAATTACTGAAGGAGAAAAATGCTTGAACAACAAACGGGTGCCCAGTTCTGCTGTCCAGGGGCCTCTGCATGAGCTGGTGTAATCCTGTCGTTTAATTTCATCTGAAATGGGAGGCAGGGGGACTCAGTTGCACTCAGTTGAAACACACATAGCTGGAGCTGTGCAGCGACTGTGATAGGGGGATGCCCCTCCATGTCTATGTGTGGTGGGCAGTAACCACAGTGACCATATGATATATCGTCCAAACTGGGACACTTGAAAATGAAAGAGAGTGCTATCAGAAATTATACTGGGAAAACTGACATAAGCAGAGACCTCCCCAGGCTGGGATGTGTGGTCACTCTAGGAATAATACCCACGTGGGCCTCTCAGTCCAGTTTCTATGATGCATGAGTAATGAAGAGTTTATGCAAATGTCAGTTATGAATAATATTATAAATGAGTCTGGGACATAGCAACCTAAAGGATGAATTCATAACAGGAGAATTTCTAAACTTGGGAAGAGACATTATTATAGAAGTTGGTGCTTTGGGGGGCCCTCAGGTTGCGTTTGTGTGCTTAGCTGTGTCTTACTGTTTGTGGCCCCGTGGACTGTAGCCTGCTAGACTCCTTGGCCCATGGAATTTTCCAGGCAAGAACACTGGAGTGGGGTGCCATTTCCTACTCCAGAGGGGATCTTCCTGACCCAGGGGTTGAACCCGTGTCTCTTGTGTCTCCTGCATGGACAGGTAGGTTCTTTACCGCTAGCCCCACCTGGGAAGCTGATTTGTATCACAACACATTTCTCCATGCCTTAGATGCTGTGGATTGAGGAGGTAGAAATATCCTAGTTTGAATCTGTTCTTTGTCTAATTGTACAATCTTGGATAATATTTTCAGCTTCTCTTTGGGTTCCTCATCTGTATAATGGCAATCAGATATCTATGATTGATAACTCTGGTGATGATTGTATGAGAGAATGTCTATAAAATACTTATGATGCCTTGTATACTTTCAAAATATTAGTCGCTGCTTTCTTGTTTGTTCCTCTCTCAGGATCACTGGATTAGGAACTGGGTAGTTGATATAGATGATCTTTATGAAATTCTCTGTGTAGATGACTTCTCCCTTATAACTGTGGCCCCTGTAGTCATCAGATCAAGACCTATTGGAAACTTTACTTCAATATATCAGAACAGAGGACTTGAAGTTAAAAGAAAAAAGGTAAAGAGATAAGAAATTAAGCGGAAACTTTCATACTTTTTAGTTTTTCTGTCTTAATTTCATTCTGCCCATTCATCCAGCATTTGTTGAATACTCGAGATGTACGAGTTAATGTGAGAAGACACAAGGGCATCCCAGGAACTTTAACACTAGCTGATTCCATGGGATCTAGACTTTGAAGGGAGGCCTGGCGTGCTGCGATTCATGGGGTCGCAAAGAGTCGGACATGACTGAGCGACTGATCTGAGACTTTGAAGGAGCTATTAAGTATAAGATGACTGAGCCCAATGGTCTTGGGGCTTTGTGGGGATATGTATCAATCAGGACCCTTTTAGGTGTAAGCAACAAAAATTCAATATAAATTTATGAAAGCCGTGGGTGTGTGCTCAGTTGCAACTGACTCTTGGAGACCCCATGGACTATGTATAGCCTGACAGACTCCTCTGTGCATGAGATTTCCCAGGCAGGAATTCTGGAGCGGGTTGCCGTTTCCTCCTCTAGGGATCTTCCTGACCCAGGGTCTTGCATCTCCTTCATTGGCAGTCAGTTTCTTTACTACTAGCACCACCTGGGAAGCTCATGAAAGCCATAGTGAGAATTCATCAGCTCTTGTAGTTGGGAAGCCCAACACTGGATACAGAGGTTTGGATGATAATTTTACCCCCTGTCCCAGGTCATTGACAAATCTTGAGCAGACCACCTATGCCTTTGCAGCAGCTACACTCGGATTCTCTGATATCCCTGTTTAGTTGGGAGGGAGAGAGCATTTTCAGTTTTGAGAGAAAATTTTGGGTACCAGTCAGCAGTTATTTGCTTCTTCTTGCAGGGATGAGTTAAAATGATGGATGAGAGATTAAGTGTGGTTCCCATGTGCTTTTTGTGTGGAAGTTTGGGCAGGTACATGAGCCCAGGCCTGTCATGCCAGTGGTACTAAATTCTCTAGCACATTGGATATGCATTTTATGATGGTGGTTTATCATCTGGAGCTGAAAATGGAAATGCCAACATTTCATGCAAACATGGGCTCAATAAAGGACAGAAATAGTATGGACCTAACAGAAGAAGAAGATATTAAGAAGAGGTGGCAGGAATACAGAGAAGAACTGTACAAAAAAGATCTTCACAACCAAGAAAATCACGATGGTATGATCACTCACCTAGAGCCAGACATCCTGGAATGTGAAGTCAAGTGGGCCTTAGAAAGCATCACTATGAACAAAGCTACTGGAGGTGATAGAATTCCAGTTGAGCTATTTCAAATCCTGAAAGATGATGCTGTGAAAGTGCCACACTCAATATGCCAGCAAATTTGGAAAACTCAGCAGTGGCCATAGAACTGGAAAAGGTCAGTTTTCATTCCGGTCCCAAAGAAAGGCAATGGCAAAGAATGCTCAAACTACCGCACAATTGTACTCATCTCACACGCTAGTAAAGTAGTGCTCAGAATTCTCCAAGCCAGGCTTCAACAATATGTGAACCGTGAACTTCCTGATGTTCAAGCTGGTTTTAGAAAAGGCAGAGGAACCAGAGACCAAATTGCCAACATCCGCTGGATCATGGAAAAAGCAAGAGAGTTCCAGAAAAACATCTATTTCTGCTTTATTGACTATGCCAAAGCCTTTGACTATGTGGATCACAATAAATTGTGGAAAATTCTGAAAGAGATGGGAATACCAGACCACTTGACCTGCCTCTTGAGAAATCTGTATGCAGGTCAGGAAGCAACAGTTAGAACTGGACATGGAACAACAGACTGGTTCCAAATAGGAAAAGGAGTATGTCAAGGCTGTATATTGTCACCCTGCTTATTTAACTTCTATGCAGAGTACATCATGAGAAATGCTGGGCTGGATGAAGCAGAAGCTGGGATCAAGATTGCCGGGAGAAATATCAATAACCTCAGATATGCAGATGACACCACCCTTATGGCAGAAAGTGAGGAGGAACTAAAAAGCCTCTTGATGAAAGTGAAAGTGGAGAGTGAAAAAGTTGACTTAAAGCTCAACATTCAGAAAATGAAGATCATGGCATCTGGTCCCATCACTTCATGTGAAATAGATGGGGAAATAGTAGAAACAGTGTCAGACTTTATTTTTTGGGGCTCCAAAATCACTGCAGATGGTGACTGCTGCCATGAAATTAAAAGATGCTTACTCCTTAGAAGAAAAGTTATGACCAACCTAGATAGCATATTCAAAAGCAGAGACATTATTTTGCTAAAAAAGATTCGTCTAGTCAAGGCTATGGTTTTTTCAGTGGTCATGTACGGATGTGAGAGTTGGACTGTGAAGAAAGGTGAGCACTGAAGAATTGATGCTTTTGAACTGTGGTGTTGGAGAAGACTCTTGAGAGTCCCTTGGACTGCAAGGAGATCCAACCAGTCCATTCTGAAGGAGATCAGCCCTGGGATTTCTTTGGAAGGAATGATGCTAAAGCTGGAACTCCAGTACTTTGGCCACCTCATGCGAAGAGTTGACTCATTGGAAAAGACTGATGCTGGGAAGGATTGGGAGCAGGAGGAGAAGGGGACGACAGAGGATGAGATGGCTGGATGGCATCACTGACTCGATGGACCTGAGTCTGAGTGAACTCTGGGAGTTGGTGATGGACAGGGAGGCCTGGCGTGCTGTGATTCATGGGGTCGCAAAGAGTCGGACACGACTGAGCAACTGAACTGAACTGAAGTCCAGTATGGAAGGTTTTGAATGGGTTGGCCAATGCAAGCCGTTTAACCTGATGTGATGACACCAGGATTGAGATAATTATATGTGGAAGCCTTTTCTTTTTTTTTTTTAAAGGAATGGTCAGATAAACAAATAAGGTCTTCCTGATCTGACCCCAGGCTGCTTTTTTCCATCTATAAAAAATTCATTACAGACCGGCTCAGCTTGTCTCTTGACTGTACCCTAAATATATTTGTGTTTTTCTGTGCTTACCTCATTTCTGAACCAACTTAGCAGGAGAAATTTCTTTTAGGTTATTTCTTACCTGGTTCCAACTCAGTGATTATTGCAAAGCCTTTCAAAATATCCTTGGATACAGCTCTTTGCTTTGATCTTCATGGCATACTATTTAAACTGTTCTAGCCACAACAATTTATTGCATACTGTGGTTTTCTTTCATTATTATTACTACTTAAAAATATCCCAACTTGACTGTAAACTCCTTGATGGTAGGGTACAGCTGTATAATGGTATGTATTTGCCAAGTTTTACCTTGGTAAATGCTTGATTTCATATTTTAAATTGTATGTAAACTTTTGGGTGAGACCGGCATATGGAACCCATGAATCTTTTGTTTCCCACTGAAGCCCCATAAAAGAGTAAAAAGCATTGACTCATAGAATATGGAGATTATGAGTGGAGGCACCAGCAAAAGATTTTTAAAATTTATGGTTAAAATATATACAACAGAAAAATTACCATTTAAATAACTTTACAGTATACAGTTTAGTGGCATTTAGTGGTATTGAAGAAGACTCTTGAGAGTCCCTTGGACTGCAAGGAGATCCAACCAGTCCATTCTAAAAGTATCAGTCCTAGGTGTTCATTGGAAGGACTGATGCTAAAGCTGAAACTCCAATGCTTTGGCCACCTCATGCGAAGAGTTGACTCATTGGAAAAGACTGATGCTTGGAGGGATTGAGGGCAGGAGGAGAAGGGGACGCCAGAGGGTGAGATGGCTGGATGGCATCACCGACTCGATGGACGTGAGTTTGAGTGAACTCTGGGAATTGGTGATGGACAGGGAGGCCTGGCGTGCTGCGATTCATGGGGTTGCAAAGAGTCGGACACGACTGAGCGACTGAACTGAACTGAGTACGTTCACAATGTTGTATAACTACCACCTCTGTCTGAAAGTGAAAATTGCTTAGTCGTGCCTGACTCTTTGTAACCTGTGGACTGTAGCCTACCAGGCTCCTGCGTCAATGGAATTCTCTAGGCAGTACTGGAGTTGGTAGCCATTCCCTTTTCCAGGGGATCTTCCTGAGCCAGGGATTGAACCTGGATTTCCTACATTGCAGGCGGAGTCTTTATTGTCTGAGCCACCAAGGGATCTAGTTCCAAAATATTTTCAGCAACCTCAAAGAAAACCCCCTGCCCATTAAACATCATGTATCAATACCATTCTTCCTTGCCCCAGCCCCTGTTCCCACTAATTTGCTTGTCTTTGTGAAATATCTCTTCTGGAGTCATACAATATGTGACCTCTTGTATGCAGCTTCTTCTACTTAGAATAATGTTTTTAAGGATCATCATGCTGCAGCATGTCAGTATTTCATTCCTTTTTGTGACTAAATAATATTTCATTATTTGAATACACCACATTTTGTTTTTCTGTTTATCAGATGATGAGTGTTTGGGTTGTTTCTTTATTTTAGCTATTATGAATAATGCCTCTGTGCACTTTTTTTATACACATTTTTGTTGAAACACTTGTTTTCAATTTTTTGAATGTATATCTAGGAGTGGAATTGAGGGGAAGGGTCATATGGTAATTTCATGTTTATTTGAAGAAATGCCCAACTATTTAAATGATGCACTATTTTATATTCTCCCCAGCAATGTATAAGGATTCTAATTTCTCTACATCCTCACCAGTCCTTGTTATTTTATACATTAAGAAAATTACAGCTATCCTAGTAGATGTGAAGTGGTATCTCATTATGGTTTTGATTTGCATTTCCCTAATAGTGTTGAACATCTATCTTTTCATGTGAGCAATAGGTTTTTGCAAGCTGGAAAGTGGATGAGAAAAATTGGACTCTAAACCAGTAGGAGGGAAAGCTGAGAACCAATCTGATTTATATTATATAATTCCCTCAAAGCCTGGAAGTTGGTGGCAAGTCCCTTTGGAAGATGTTAAGACCTCCAGTGCCCTCTCCCATTCCATATAGTCTGGTGACTAATCTTCCTCCACTATGGAAAGTGGAGATTTCTGAAGTGGGAGAATAAACCAGAGCACCTCTGCATGTGAAGACACCGGCCACTGCTGAGGGTAGGGATTCACTGTAGATATCAGGTAACTGAACATATTACTCTTCCATGTTAATTAAACATACATGTAGTCTGTTTGATACATTCAATACTCTTCACCTACTTGTATCCTAGAACTGTGGTGGTAAGGCCTTTACCTTGAAGCAAGGGTCAGGGAAACAGACCAGCCAAAGAAATATCTTTTTAAAAAGTTATTTATTTATTTGGCTGTGCCAGGTCCTAACTGCGGCATAAGGGAACTGGTTCCCTGACCAGGGATTGAACCTGGCCCCCTGCATTGGGAGCACGGAGTCTTCAGCCACCGGACCAGCAGGGAAGTCCCCCAAGAAAATATCTTAAATATCTTCCCCTGGAAATTCCTCAAATAAGTGGACAATTCACTTCACTCTATAGTGAAGATCCAGATGACAATCCCCTCTCATTTTCGGAGATTCCAGTCAATTTTTAATTCTCCATTGTTAACTATGGGCAGAAATCTAAGGATTGCCTGATATCTCTGAGAAGCCTCTTAACATGAAAGAAGTTAGAACAAACAAGAATGAAAGAAACTTGGAACAATCAGAGACTATACTGAGAAAAGAAAGCTTAACAGAAAACTCCTGTTGTTAATATCCTTAGAGAGAAAACGAGATAAGGAGATAATGTAGTCCCAAAGTAAAACCAGAATGTCATGCAAACGATATGCAGAAAATAAGAGCTCTTGAGAATTAAAAACATGGAACAGAAATGAAAAATCTATAGAAGATAATTTTTGTAGAAAGTAGAATAAGAAAAGGAAAACAGATGAAAGTAGGAGAGGAAAAAAAGAGCTCAAGAAGGTAAGTCCACGTAATTGGAGCTCCTGAGAAAAAGAATACATTATTTCAATAAAATCTCCCAGAACTGAAAAACATATGGTTCCATCATTAAGAATCCACCAAGTGCCCATGATATAAATGGACTCACAGCAGTACATAGGAATGTGAAATTTCAGAATTCTGGGCACATGTAGAGTCATGACTCAAGGGCTTCAGACTTTGAAACAGAAACAGTGGAAGCTAGGATATAACACAGCTGTGCCTTCAAAATTCTAATAGGAAATTTTTAACCAGGAAGTTTATCATCAACCAAACAAGATGGAGGATAGGATGAAGACAAGATTGAAGGTAGATGAATTCAGTATGAAATGTCTCAAAAATTTCACCAGAGGAAACTACTGGAAGAGATGTCCCATCAAAGCAGGAGAGTAAAGAAGAAAGAGGAAGATGTTGCTGATGAGGGGACGGGGTCTTCAGGGTGATCAACAAGGAAGATCTCAAGATGTGCAAGAGGTCTGGAGAGCCATTAGCTTAGAGTGATCCAGAGAGAGAACTTCCTGGGAGATTTCCCAAGGATGATGAATATGCTATTAGCTGATACATCTGGACATTTTGAGAGGAAACCTTAAAAGTTGGCTGGAATTTGGTATCAAACTATTGATAGATAATTGTTAACTCCTGGAAAAACAAAACAAAACAAAAATGCGCAGAAAAAAAGAATGTGTTCCAGTATGAAGGATATAGCTATGAACGCAAAATATGGTCTAACTCAACTTATGACTATATTGGAAAATGAAGGACAGATCAAAGGCTCTGTGTTTGTAGCATAGGAAGCGTGTGCCATAGTAGAAATCAATAGATAATGCTGAACTTAAAAATCAAGCAATAGTATTTATAAATTAAAAACATGGAGAAAATACCAAAGGTATCTTACACGTTTTATGTATTTAAACCTTTCTATGATGATCAGGGGCCTCTTTCGTAACTTTGAAAAATGTACTGATTGATGAGAATGATGGATGGGAATTCTTGGTGGGTCTCCATGGAGTAATGCTCTATTTGTGGCTCTCCCAAGGGAGGAGTTAATTGCATCACAGAATTGCAGGAATTCAGAGATAAAAATGTGAAGAGCACCTTGGGTCAGTTGACAAGTGACAGGCCGCCTGTGAGTTCTGCCCAGAATGAAGGGGCCTGAATTTTACCCGCTTCCCACCGCTGATCTTAGTGTTGACTCATCTCGGATGTTTCCTGGCTGTGAAAGGCATCCCCCCAATTCCTCACCCTGGGTTGCAGTGCCAGGCTGTGTGTATTTAGCGCCTTTAGAATCTAGCCTCATAAATCAGCTTGCCTCACCCCTTCTCTGTGGGAACAGCATTTCTCTGCCTTCCCTCCCATTAGTCTTTTGGTTTCGGGTAATGGCTCGCTGGGAATGAACATGGAGCTACACGAAACCAAGAGCAAATATTCCTCTCCTCTGTATTCCTCCTGAGTGGTTTTATTGGAAGCTGAAGATGGGCTCTGAAGATGGATCCCTCAGAAAGTCTTTAGTAAACCATTGGTCGTGGCAGTTTAGCCACTTACACTGAATTTGGTTGTTTCAATTTCATCACATTGGGTTGGTAATAAATGGTTGACTATTAGCACCCTCAGTGAGAATACCTGCAATTTATGGAATAACTGTACTGGACTTTGGAGTACTGGCATACTCTCTCTACTCCTCACAGCAGTCCTGGAAGTGAAACATTGTTTCATATCTGAGAAGATGAAGGCTTAGCAAGATTCATTCTTGTATTGAACCGATGTGTTGAGTGCCTGCATGTACCAGACAGTGTGCTGTCCCTGGGATTCCCATGGAGAGCAGGATGTCCATGAACCCTGTCCTTAAAGAGCTTACCAGAAGGGTGAGCGGACAAGTTGACAGGAGGGTATAATGCAGTGTGCTAAAGTGCTAGGGTGGGAGTGGTACAGAAGCCTGTGGGTGCAACAAAGGAGGCAGTTATCACTATCAGAGGGTCAGGGCAAACTTGCTGGATAATCGAGTTTTGTCCTGAAGGACAGAGTTACCTCAAAAAAAGGGGGCATAGGGAACAATGTGAACATAAGCCCCAGAAAAGAAAATATAGAGTTAGTGTTTCTTCTCCTTTCATAGATGCTTGATGAACATGGCCTTAGAGAGGATCAGCAAAGTGTGTGTGTAAACATACCCGAGGGTCTTGAAAGTCTGATCCTTTCCACCCCCAGACACATCCCACCCTTCTTTGCTCTGTAATGCAAGTTGAGTGACTGACCCAAGAATAAATGATGATTGCTGATTTGTTTTGTACAAAGCCTGGTTCTAAGCACTGCAGGAACTAAGGTGGGATGGTGTTATACAACTTGTCTCCATTGGCTCTAAAGCCAGCATTCTTTACCTCCTCATTGCCTTGTCTTGTTCTCGGACAGCTCGGTCCCAGCACCTAGCATATGCCCAGCTTTTTTTTTTTTTTTTTCTTTCAGGTACATTATTCTTTTTGTCTTTTTGACTATTGTTCACCCATTTCTCCTACCCGCTGCTTTTGGCAGCCACCAATCTGTTTTCTGTATCTGTAAGCTTGTGTACTGGCGAGGGGATGGTTGTTCATTTGTTTTAAGATTCCACGTATAAGAGAGATTAACCAGTATTTGTCTTTCTCTGACTTAATGGACTTAGTGTAATATCCTCAAGGTTCATCCGTGTTGGTGCAAAAGGAAAAATTTCATTTTTAAAAATTGTGTGTATGTACCAGTTTCTTCATGCTTTCATCCACCAATGGACACTTACATTGTTTCTAATTTTTTTGGCTCTTGTAAATAATGCTGCAATGAACATGGGAGTGCAGATATCTTTTTAAGTTAGTATTTTTGTTTTCTTCATGTAAATACTCAGAAGTGGAATTGCTCTGTCCTGTGGTAGTTCTAGTTTTAATTTTTTGAGGAACCTCCATCCTGTTAGCCAAAGTGGCTGCACCAGTTTACATTCCCACCAACCACACATCAGGATTCTCTTTTCTCTATTTCCTCATGCTGCTACTGCTAAGTCGCTTCAGTGGTGTCCGACTCTGTGTGACCCCATAGATGGCAGCCCACCAGGCTTCCCTGTCCCTGGGATTCTCCAGGCAAGAACACTGGAGTGGGTTGCCAGTTCCTTGTCTTTTTGATAATAGCTGTTCTGACAGGTATGAGGTGATATCTCATCGTGATTTCAATTTGCATTTCCCTGATGAGTGATGTTGAGCGTCTTTTCATTTGCTGGTTGTCCATCTGTATGTCTTATTTGGAAAAATGTATACTCAGATCTTCTGCCCATTTGAAAATCAGATTGTGTTTTGTTATTGGGCTGTGTGACCTCTTTCTATATATTGAACTTTAGCCCTTGATCAGGTGTGGTTTGCCAGTGCTTTATCTCATTCACTACGTTGCCTTTTCATTTTGTTGATTTCCTTTGCTGTGCTGCAGGTTTCTAGTTTGTTATAGTCCTCCTTGTTTATTTTTGCATTTGTTGTTTTTGCTTTTGATTGCACAGTACAAAAAAATGGACACAACTTGGAAAAGAGAATATAGAGCTAATGTTCTTTCTCATTTCGTACATTTGTGGTGAGCATGGCCTTAGAAATGGTCAGCAAAGTGTGTGTGTAAACACACCTGAGGGTTCTAACACCATGTTTTCTTGTAGAGTTTTATGATTTCAGGCCTTTTTCAAGTCTTCAATACATTTTGAATTAGTTTTTGTGTGTGGGGTAAGATAGCTGTCTCATTTCATTCTTTTGTATGTGGCTATCCGGTTTTCCCAATGCTGTTTATTGAAGAGACTGTCCTTTCCCCATTGCGCCTTCTCCTCTGATTTGTGAATAAATTGACCATATATGTGTGGATTTTTTTTCTGGATTCTCTGTTTTGTTTCATTGAACAGTGTATCTGTATTTTATGCCAATACTATACTATTTAATTATAATGGTTTTGTGATATAGTTTAGATCAGGGAGTGTGATGCTTCCAGCTTTGTTTTTCTTTTTCAAGATTGCTTTGACTATTCAGCGTCTTCAGGGGTTCTATACAAATTTTGGGATTATCTGTTCAATTTTTTTGTGAAAAATTCTGTTGGAATTTTGATAGCGATTGCATTGAATCTGTAGATGGTGTTGGGTAGTGTGACTGTTTTAACAAAATTGATTCTGTCAATCTGTGAACATGGAATATCTTCATTTGTTTGTTTCTTTTTCAGTTTCTTTCATTAATGTCTTAATAGTTTTCAGTGTACAGGTATTTTACCTCCTTGGTTAAATTTATTCCTTGATATCTTATTATTTTTGATGCAATGGTAAATGGAATTGTTTTCTTAATTTCTTTTGCTAATACTTTTATTCAGTGTATAGAAATGTTATACATTCCTATACATTAATTTTTTTAAAAAGATTTATTTTTGTTTTTGACTGTGCTGGGTCTTTGTTGCTGGACCTGAACTTTCCGAGTTGTGGCCAGTGGGGCCCAGTCTCTAGTTGTGGTGCATGAGTTTATTTCAGTGGCTTCTCTTGTTGCGGAGCGTGGGCTCAGGGGGCATGGGCTTCAGTAGTTGTTTTGCGTGGGCTTAGCTGCTCTGTGCATGTGGAATCTTCCTGGGCCCAGGGTCGAACCTGTGTCCCCTGCATTGCAAGGTGGATTTTTAACTCCTGGACCACCAGGGAAATCTTGTACATTGAGTTTTGTATCCCACAACTTTACTGAATTAATTCATTTATTAATTCTAATAGTTTTTTGATGGCGTATTCATGGTTTCTACATATAGTATCGTCATTTGCAAATAATGGCAGTTTTACTACTTCTTTGCCAACTTGGATGTGTTTTATTTCTTTTTCTTCCCTGACTGCTGTGACTAGAATTTCTAATACTAGATTGAATAAATTGGCAATAATGGGCATCCTTGACTTGTTCCTGTCCTCAGCCTCCCTGGTGGCTCATACAGTAAAGGAATCTGCCTGCAATGCAGGAGACCAAGGTTCAATCCCTAGGTCTGGAAGATCCTTAGGGAAGGGAATGGCTACCCACTCCAGTATTCTTGCTTGGAGAATTCCATGGGCAGAGGAGCCTGGTGGGCTACAGTCCATGGGGTTGCAAAGAGTCAGACACAACTTAGTGACTAACTTTTTTTTTTTTAAAGAAGAAAAGCTTAGGTCTTTTCACCATTATGACATCAGTTGTGGGTTTATTGTATATGGCTTTTATCATGTTCAGGTACATCCTCTGTACTCACATTGTTGAGAGTTTTTATCATGAAAGGGTGTTGAATTTTGTCAAGTGCCTTTTCTGCATCTATTGAGATGATCATATAGTTCTTATCCTTCATTTTGTTAATGTGGTGTATCATGTTAATTTGCAGTTGTGGAATTATCCTTATATCCCTGGTATAAATCCTGCATGATCATGGTATATAATCTTTCTAATGTATTGTTGAATTCAGTTTACTGGTATTTTGTTGAGGATTTTTGCATCTGTTCATCAGAAATATTAGCTTGTAGTATTCTTGGGTGTCTTTGCCTGGTTTGGGTATGATCTTGGTACAATGCCTTGTTTTTGAGTTGACTTGTCCTTTCTTTGGCTTCATTTAGTCTGTTGTTGAACCCCTCCAGTGTATTTTTTTCATTTCAGTTGTATGCTTCAGCTCTATGACTTCTGTTTTGTACTTTCTTGTAGTTTCTATCTCTTTGAAGTTCTCACTGTGTTCATCCATTCTTCCCCCCAGTTTGGTGAGCCCACTGGACCACTCTCTAGGAATGGGGACTGGCAGACACCATCTTCATGCTCTCCCTTTGCTGTGCTCCAGAGCATCTCCTGGAAGAGAGCTTTTACACATGTCTGGTGCCCGGTTTGTGGGTGCTATCCTGAAGATGCCTCTTGACTGCCTGACTCTGGAGACCAGGGTAGCTTACATTCCTGGTACCTAAGGATTATAATTAAGAATTTGTGTCACCCAGAAAGGAGCACATCTGCCTGTCTGGTACCCCCATTTTTGTGGCTTTTACCAGGGGACACCGCTATACTACTTGACTCTGGTGGCCAGTGGAGCTTAAGCTTGTGAATCCCACAGGACTGTAATCAACAGAGAAAGAGTTCTTAAACAGCTGCCACTCCTGGGGTACAGTGAGAGGCAACAGACCCAGGAGCTCTGTCTTTCTGTGAATGAGACCTATTAGCTAATCATCATGGCTGCGGCCTGAGGGACAGGCTTCTAATTAAACATATATCCGTGGGCTGACTGTAATCCTTTCTAGAGACTACAGAAAGCAGGCATTGTCTTTGTGCGTTTCTTCTGTCATATTCCAGAGCAAAGTGTCTCTTGGAGTGGAGTTTTGCACACATCTGGTATGCTGATTTTTACATCCGTGCCATGTTTTTTTGTGTGTGTGGCTGCCACTCAATGGATGCCCCTTGATCTTCTGGCTCTGGTGGCCAGGGCTGGGGCTTGCATTCCTGTGGGACTGTGGCAGTTGGAGAGATGGTTCTTGGCAGGCTGCTACTCCCAGGGCACTGAACAGACAGTGGACTGAGGCGCAGCCCCTAGTCTCTCTGTGAAGGAGGCCACTTTGTCCTGGTGCTCCGGGCTGAGACGCAGGCTTCAGGTGTGGCGTACATTTAGTGGCAATAGAGCTGTTCTCAAGGAACTTAGATGGCATCTTGGCTCTCTCCTTCTGCCTTGCTCCAACTCACCTGTATCTCCCAGAAAAGAGCTTTGACACTTGACTTGAGCCCCAGTTTCTATGACTGCCATCCAGCACACACCATCATTCTGCCTGGCTCTGGTGGCCAGTGTGATTACAGTTGTGATACCACTGGACTGTATATTTTGACATACTGTTAAAAGCTGCTGCCTGGGGGTCTGGCTTCTAATCAGACTGAATCCAGGTGCTAGGCTCTTCCCCTTAGGGGCACTGACAGGTCATGGCACATCCTCACCTACTGGGAGCTATTAAAAATAGCACAAAGTTTTGAAAGAAGACAAAGAGTGGGGCAGGGTTGAACAACAAGATTTATCTTCTATATGAGGCCTCTCTAAGACTGAAAGAGGTGGTTGCTTCATCTACTGTATAGAAACCAACACAGAGTCAAACAAAAGGAAGAAACAGAAGAATGTGTTCCAAATGAAAGAACAAGATAAAAACTTGAGAAAAAGACCTTAATGTAATGGAGATAAGTAAGTTAACTGATAAAGAGTTCTAAGTAAAGAGCATATGCTCTTTAGTGTAGGAGAAATTACAGGAGAAATGAGATGTATATTCCCTGCCCTCAAGGAACTTATGGTCCAGATGAGCCAACAGGACTTGTTATAAGAAAGCTGGATAGTGAACAGCACAAGGTGGTGTTTATTTATTTATTTTTAAAGGAAGTGAATGTCCCTTCTTGAGACCTCTTAGACTTTAATTGATCCTATTGCAATCTCCATCATATTCTTGAACATCTCATTTCATTTGACCTCTTGGTAGAAATACAACTTTTAAGCCGGATCTAGAAGACCCTGGGGAAATGTGACAAAGGAGTTCTTAGTCATCTGACTCCATAATGGTCCTAGAGTCTCAGTTTCCATTTTTTTTTCTGTGATGAATACTGGAATTTTTGTCATGAGCTTCATGTCTTTGCACTTTTGTGATTTCTCAGATGTAACTTTTGAGCCTGGGTGTTGATGCATGGAGGGCAGAGGAGGAAGTTTGGGGAGAGTACTCCTTCTGTTGTTGAGAGAGGCTAGTTTGCCTGAGTCAAGCTCTGTTGTCTAGGAGCTGTAGGTGGCAATTCAAGAAGTATCGTTGGGTATACTAGGGAAAGGACTGGCAGTGGCATGAATGAATGGGTATGTACTTATTTATGTAAAAAATTTCCCATGGAGGGCTTACTTTAGTTTTTAATTTAAAAGATTTTTATTTTTGGCATAAAATAATAAACATTTGTTATCTCACACAGTTTCTGTGGTTCAGGAGTCCAAGAGGGACTTTGCTAAGTGGTTCTGCTTAGGGTCTCTCCTGAGATTATAGTCAAGGTGTGGCCAGGTGCACAGTCCTTGAAGGACTGAATGAAGCTGAAGGAGTTATTTCTAAGGTGGCTGACTCACATGCTTGGCAATTTTGTGTAGATTGTTGGGAGAAGTCTTGGGCCTACTTTAATAATTCTCAGTATGGCCAGTGGACAACCTACAGATTTACTTTGTGTGTGTGTTCAGTTGCTTGGTTGTTTCCAACTATCTGTGACCCTATGGACTATAGCCCACCAGGCTCCTCTGTCCATGGGATTTTCCAGGCAGGAATACTGGAATGGGTTTCCATTTCCTTCTCCAGGGAATCTTTCCCAATCCAGGGATCAAACCTGCGTCTCTTATGTCTCCTTCATTGGCAGGTGGATGCTTTACCACTAAGATTTACTTTGTAAGAAATACAGATTCCTAGACTCTGCTCCATACCAAGTGGCTCAGAGTTCCTGGACTGAGAATTGAAAATCTGTATTTTTAATGAGCTCTGTGCTTGATTTTGATGTGTACACAAGGTGGAAAATTACTGGCTGGTTTTGTATGAAGCCTAGTTCTAAGCCCTGCAGGATTTAAAGAAGAGATGTACTTGCCCTCAAGAGGCTCACACTGATGAGAGAGAGAGAGAGACCAGCTTTTGCTAACTTTAACACAGAACACAAACCATGTTTGTTGAGGGTGCCTTATTGATCAGAGGAAGAATCTGTTTTACAACAAGTAGAAAGGAAATGCACCTGGTTGGTTAATTTCAAAAAGCATATCCCAGTCAGTGAGATTTTAGGGGAAGAGAAGTCACCTGCAGACTGTAGCATATTCTGCATCCTTTCAACTGGGGGTGGAACAGGGTAACAGAGTAGGGGTTTGACTAGATAAAAGTGAGATTCAGAAAAGGCTGAGATGTTTGTGGACCACTCATTACCCTTCAGATGAACATCTTGTCCTTTTAGTAAGGAAAACTCACAAGCAAAATTGACAGTAATTAGAAAAGGAGTAACCCAGGGTTCATCTGGCTCTACCTCAGAGTAAGGGCAACAACAGAGTCCGGAAGGGTTTGTACAGCAGACCAAACGTTGATATCACAAGTGGAAAATTTTTTGTTATTTATAGGTGAGTTCCCCTGGGTCAGAGTAAGAGACTTCTGGGTACGCTCAAACTTATTGTTTCTCCCACTGCCTTGGTGAAAGTTAGTATGAATAGTAAATGACGTCTTTGCATATCTATGTTTTCTTGGCTGTTCTATGTGAGGACATCACTTTCTGGAAAGTCTTGGACTGGGGAACTTTGGAAGCTTCCTTTTAGCTGTCTCATGTGAGTCAGGTTGGGATGAGAGCAGTTACAGCAGTCAGGTGCTGAGCAAGCTCGCCCTGTCCTTGGCTTTCACTCGGAGGCTGGGGTCTACTCAGAGGATAAGCACAGAAAAAGAGTCAAAAGTTTTCCACGGGGCACAGAAAAGTAACAGTTACTTGTGACTGAAAGAGTTAGCTCCGTGTAGGAGGTGATAGATGGAGTGGACTGAAAGGTTCATAGTGGAATAAAAAGACAAATGTTAAAACGTACATGCCATGTGGGCACTGTAGTGTTAGGACTTGTTAGATTGCAGGTGACGGGAAACCCAGCTCGGTTGGCCTCAACAGTATAGGGATCTTATTGACTACGTGTCTGGATAGGTTTCAGGGCAGGTTGATCCAGCGGCTCAGAGGATGTCCTCAAGAACTCATTTCAGGTCTTTCTCCTCTTGGCTACTCCTAACATCGACAGGCTGATCTCTTAGTCACCATCACAGAACTGCTACACATGTGGCTTAGTTTAGTTCATTCATAGAGAACGTGGTGTGTGAAGGCATATGTTTGAAGTGATTCTGGTGTCCAGCTGGGAGGTGCTTGTAATATGCATCTGTGACTGTTTTGTTCAGTCCAGCGAATGACTTTGTCCATCTACAGGTACAACTGCAGGGCAGTTAGGTGCATATTAGATTTGGTGGACACAGCCCTCTGAGACTGCCTATCTTATGGGGTAGTGAAAACAGTAGCTAAGAAAAACTAGAGAAAAAGTTGTCCCATTGCTCTGGGTGGCCTTTAAGACTGTTTCCAGCCACCCTTACTCTAGAAGCTTCTATTTGCTTTCTCTGTAATGTCCTGGGTGTGTTTTTGGCAGGCAGATTCTGGAGTCAATGAGTCAATTTCAGGAGTCAGAATGTAAGATGACTGTAGTTTCTGATCTTCAGCTTTTAAATCAAGCAAGAACTGCTTTCCAAAATGTGTGTTAGTCCTTGGCGGACGAGTCAACTTTGAGCATCGTGTCTGGCTATGTATGTAACCCCAGAATAGCATCTGAATTACATTGTCTCTGTCTTTTTTCCCCAACCCATGATTGCTGATGGACAGAAAATGCTCATAAAACCTTGATTCAAACCACAGAATGGCTAAATAATTCACGCTTGACTATTTTTTGAAGAATTTTGAATCCAAAAATAGGACTCTAAAGGAAATGGACATTATGTTTTCTTTTTTCCTCCCCTTTTAAGCTTAGTTAGATTTATACTTGGGTAATGGGGGTCAGATTTAGGGGAAAGTTTTTTTCTTTTTTCAATAAGATATTAAGCTATACATCAGGATTTCTTTTTATCTACAACTTGGATTTAAAAAAAACACAAACCCCAATCTTAAAATAAATAAAAACAGTTACTTGGTGATTTCTCTGTCTACCATGAAGGGGCTTGGTTATGCTTACAGGAAACAAATGTTTTGTGACTGTGTCTTAGAATCCTTCACTGTTTTTGATGTCTGTTTTTTTTTATCTTCCAAATTAGAAATTCTTTGTCCTGAATTTGTTGTTGCTTTCTTTGGCCCATTCTTTGGTGTCTTTTCCTTTTTTAGAATTGTTGCATGATGAGAACGTTCTCACAAAGATTTCACCTGAGTTTTTCTTCTTAACCTTGACATCCATCAACAACTGTAAGTGCTCAGTGAGCCTTCTCTGTTCTGACTTCTGTCCTGGAGTGGCAGTGTAGACTTTTCTTTTTCACTCTAGTCTTCTTTTCACAAGGTGGACTGTCAGCAGTAGCTTAGAGATTTGCTATTCAAGTCATGGATGCCTCTGTGAAAAGTGAAAACTTAAGTTCAGATACTCTCTCCCTCTTTGCTTCCTTCATCTTTCTTTTCTGCCTTTAGTGTATTTTGCGGGAGAAGACGAGCTCACTAATGCAATAACCCAGAAGACAGAACCCTAAGATCATTTTGGAGGAACTTGATCCTCAAAGGCAACTTTATCATTCAAAAGTTTTCAGAATGAAACCCTAGAAGAAAATTAGGTGTGGTTTTAAAAAAAATCAAGTAAGAGGCTAGTGATCACTTGGGATGGAATTGAAGTAGACCCATCCTTACTATTGGAACTGACTTCCCTTCAGGTTTCTGGGTCCCCCTTCCTTTGGTAGTACAAATACTGCTGGCGCTTCTAGGATGAGACAGTGTGATAGAGTAGAAAATGCACCACATGAGGGCCATCCTGGTTACTAAGCTGACTCTAGGACTTTGACCAAGACCTCAAATTACTCTACGCATCATGTAAAACAAGAGGTTGGTTGGATACTGACTTGGATTGTGTGATGCAACCTAAACCTACCTCCTTGATTGCTTGTCAGTTGGCTTCTGCTTTGCAGGACTCTCTCTGACCCTGAATCTCACTTGACTCTGCTCATGTCAGCCTTAGCATCTGAGATGGCTACCCTACTTCCTCCACATTGCCTTCCTTTAGCCACCCAAATCTTAACCTTCCTTACAGGGCTGTTCAAATGACTTCAGGCCTTTTATAGCTACTCAGGTCCTTAATGAGCTGCTGCTCCTCAGAATTTTCACTTTACTTGTCCATCCCATATTGCCCAATACCTGTTTATTGGAACACTTGGTGTCCGCTTGTTGCAGCATTTTGGATCTGGACGGGACTGTGTGTTCAAGGCTTGGGACTTTGGGGACAAGTTTCCTCATCATGTCCTGCACTGCACCCAGTGTAAGCTGGGCAAATACTAGATGTCCTACTGATTATTGGTTAAAGCCTAGAATTTGTAAGGAGTGTGAAAGCTCTAGTATTTTAGCTACTCATGTGCTTTAGGTTGAAGTCATGAACAAAAGCAGAGAAGGACGTTTTAAGCCCAAACTATCTAACTATCTAAGATGCTGTTTATCACCATCACTCTGGGTGCCCATAAGTGTTTTCTTTCTTCTGTGTTGTTGTTGTTTTTTTTTTAAAGGATGTGGTTGCAATGAGGCCTTCAGCTTTGTCAGCCTGGTAACAGACAATGATGAGGCTGCTGTGTCCAAGAGGGGCCAGGACCCTGCCACTCATTCTTCATCTCTCCTCCGAGAAAGCCCTTGAGGTTTTTTGAACCACTCTCCCCCCACCCTAGATTGCAGTACACACTTGGAAGACCGCCAATCTAGCTGAGTTCCATCACATTATAGGTGAAGAAACCAAGGTTCGGAGACTCAGAGAGGTAGTGGTTCCATGGAGACCGTATAGTGCCACTGGAAGCCGGCTCTGGCTGCCCAACTCCACCCTACACCAGGCTTCCCGAGTACTGGGTGCTCAGACACGCAGAGTGAGTGAATGCAAAGAGTAATTACGGAAGGTTGATGGATGTTCTAATGGACCTTACAGTTGTGAATCAAAAAATGTAAGCAGTGTTGATGTTTATTATGTAATCCTCAACCCTCAACTGTTCAGGTTAGCTGGGTGGGATGAAGGGTGGCTGGAAGGGTCACTGGGTGCAAAGTTCAAATGTCTTTGATGGGCACTGAGTAGTTTGTCTTGGTTTTGACCTGCAGTTTTCTAGCTTTGTCATCTAAGCCCTCACCCCAGTGTGGGTCACGTGAAAGGGTCTGTAGATTTTCAACAAGCCAGTTTTCAGAAAAGGTTGGCAGGGAGACTTTCTGTTTTGTTACCTAAGCTGGGATTTGATCTTCAGACCCTCAGGGTGAAAGGCTAATACCTTAATTTGTGTGTTTTATAAACATCCCCAGGCGACGACCTTCTTCTAGCCTCATGTGATACTCACATTTTGCAGGACTTAAAGCTAAAATTTCTGGCTTGGAACAGAGTGAGGTGGCCTGCTGCAGTTTAGAATCTGTAGGGTTGTTAGTTGTCAGCAAGTGTTATTTGCATACTGTTGAATAAAAGGGTTTGGTGGCGGGGGCAGGTTCCTAGAAAAATGCAATTTTTATTAAAAAAATATATGATTAAAAAAAAAAAAACTCTAATAGGACATGTGTCCAACATAGTAAGGTATTTTTTCCAGTAGGTTCTCCCTTCCTAACAGCTTTCCTTCAAGGGTCATCTTTATTTTTCTGGTGTCAGTCAAATTATTTTTCAGCAGAGCATGAAAAGTGGAGATGGAGACGCTGCGTGACTGTGTGTTAGAACCACACAGAAAGTTTTTTGTTTTATGTAAATAGAGATTGATGGAACATTTTACACAGAGTACAGGCTTTTGACAAAAAGTATTGATGGTTGCTTTCAGTAAGTGTTACTTGAGATGACAGAACATTGCATTTTAAGATGAATTACACGAGAAACTCCCTCTTTGGGAATGTCATACATTTTATTTCATCTGTTGTTTTATGAGAATGACTGAAGCCATGAATACCTTAGCCTGAACTGTTTCCTTTGCATGTTATAAGTCCTGGTTTGATGTACTCCTATTTTCAATATCAAGTTATAGAGAAAATATTTATACTGGCAAATAACATTGATAAAAATGCTTAAATGTTCAGAAGCAGAACATAACTTCTCACATGGTTTCCCCTGTGTGGTGGTGATTTGTGGGAAGCCTGGGATCCTGGTTAGAGTTAAATGTGTATTTTTCAGAAAGATCGCAGAGATTTTTGATAAATGGTTTTTTGGAGGGTATGTTTGGCAGTTTCCCTCCTCTGGCTATATTTGAATTTCAAAAATGCTTCTTTTGCATCCATCTTATATAGGCATACCTCAGATATAATGTGGGTTTGCTTTATTACCACTGCAGTAAAGCGAGTCATAGGACATTTCTACTTTCCCAATGGTGCTGGAGAAGTCTCTTCAGAGTCCCTTGGACAGCAAGGAGATCAAACCAGTCAATCCTAAAGGAAATCAACCCTGAATATTCATTGGAAGGACTGATACTAAAGCTGAAGCTCCAGTGTTTTGGCCACCTGAAGCAAAGAACCAACTCATTTGAAAAGACCCTGATGCTGGGAAAGATTGAGGGCAGGAAGAGAAGAGGGTGACAGAGGACGAGATGGCTGAATGGCATCATCGACTCAAAGGACATGAATTTAAGTAAACTCCAGAAAACAGGGAAGGACAGGGGAGCCTGTCATGCTGCAGTTCATGGGGCTGCAAAGAGCTGGACACGACCGAGTAACTGAACAGCAACAAAATGTGTCTAAAAGTTATGTTTACACTATACTGTAGTCTATTAAGTGTGCAACAGCACTATATCTTTAATAAATGTACATGTTTAATGAAAATACTTTATTTTTAAAAATTGCTAACCATTTTCTGAGCCCTCAGTGAGCTATAGTAACATCAGTGAGCACTGATCACAGACAACCATAACAAGTAGAATAATAATGAAAAAGATTGAAATAGTGTGAGAATTACCAACATGTGACAGAGACAGAGAGTGAGCAAATGCTGTTAGAAAAATGGATGGACTTGCTTGATGCAGGGTTGCCACAAACCTGCAATTTGTTTAAAAAAAAAAAATGCGGTGTCTGAAGTGCAGTAACGTGAAGCACAATAAAATGAGGTATGGCCAGAATTGTTATTTGTTCTTTATGCAAAAGGTCAGGAAGACAAGGTCTGTGGTGACTTTGGTTTGGGGCCTTAATTTTCTTTGCAGTATGCATTCAGGGATATTGGCTTAAAGGCATCAGGGGGTTGATGAGTGTTAATAGATTCATCACATGTTTACTGTACCATTTATACCAGGAACTGAGGAAATAGAACTTACAACCCTGTGAGGGCGAGAGAGAAACAGATAATAAAATTTCAGGCTGGGATGCTATGAAGAAAATAAAGCAGAGTGTGAGTGGTTAGAGTGTCTCAGAAGTGGGTTTAGGGGTTCTTTTAGAGTTGTTAGGGAGCATTGCTCTGAGAAGTGACGTTTAGGCAAAGAACTGAATGATGAGACAGCTTGAACTGTGTCAAGGTTTGGGAAGCTGGCATAGGGAACAACAAAGTGCCAAGGCTCTGGGGCCAGAGCAAGCTTGACATGCTGGAGGAACAGCAGGAAGGTCAGTGCACCGCAGAGAAGGCAGTGGTGGGACCGCTCTATGTTTGAGGGGTGACGTGGTAGGCTGACAGGGAAGCCAGGTACAAGAGGAGTGGGGTTCTGTGTGTTTGTTTCTGGGTGAAGCTATAGGCTTCTTGCTCTGTGACCCTACTTTCTTCAACTGCCTAGAACCTGGCCACACAGGCTTGCCTATTTTCACCTTGCTTTAATTCACTTCAGTCGCTCAGTTGTGTCTGACTCTTTGTGACCCCGTGGACTGCAGTATGCCAGGCTTCCCTTTCCATCGCCAACTCCTGGAACTTGCTCAAACTCATGTCCATCGAGTCGGTGATGCCATCCAACCATCTCATCCTCTGTCATCCCCTTCTCCTCCCACCTTCAATCTTTCCCAGCATTAGGGTCTTTTCCAATGAGTCAGTTCTTTGCATCAGATGGCCAAAGTACTGGAGTTTCAGCTATAGCATCAGTCCTTCCAATGAATATTCAGGACTGATTTCCTTTAGGATGGACTGGTTGGATCTCCTTGCAGTCCAAGGGACTCTCAAGAGTCTTCTCCAACACCACAGTTGCAAAGCATCAATTCTTTGGCACTCAGCTTTCTTTATAGTTCAACTCTCACATCCATACATGACCACTGGAAAAACCATAGCTTTGACTAGACGGAGCTTTGTTGGCAAAGTAATGTCTTTTCCTTTTAGTATGCTGTCTAGGTTGGTCATAGCTTTTCTTTTTTTTTTTTCATAGCTTTTCTTCTAAGGAGCAAGTGTCTTTTAATTCCATGGCTGAAGTCACCCTCTGCAGTGATTTTGGAGCCCCCCAAAATAAAGTCTGTCACTGTTTCCATTGTTTCCCCATCTGTTTGCCAAGAAGTGGCACCTTGCTAACTTCCATACAGATGTCTCAGTTCCCCACTGGCACTTGTCCCACCACCAACTGGATGTCAATATAGATAAAGTCTTAGTCACCAGGGGAATTTTAAATGTTTACTTCCCTGGAATGAATTCCTCAGTTATATCTGCTCTCACATACTTTTAAGTATTACTGTCTGCAGTGCTTCCCCTGTACTATTACAATTACTTGTATATGTGACTGATTTCCAGCTGTAACCAGCTCTTACTCATATTGGGCCCCCTAGGGCTTAGTGTAGTGCCTAGCACTTGGTATATGCTCAGTGTATTTACTGGCTAAATAAGTGAGACGATGCCGTGTATAAGATCCGATTGCCCAATACAAGTACCCAAAATTAGGGTAAATGCAGTCACTAAACATCTTACTTTTCAGAAGGAGCTTAAAATCAACATAGGGATATAACCTTAAAAAAAGAAAAAAACAAACCCAACAAAAAACTAGTTTTAGAGCTGTTTTGAGGGACTTATTAAGATGAGTTTAAACAGTTGTTGGTTTAAAAAGTTGCAGGAATGAGAGCTCCATGGGGGATTAAATGGCCCAGGAGACACGAGCATTTAAACTCTGGTGGGATAGAAATCCCAGAGGCCAGATGGGTCGTTATACTGAGTCTTTCCTGCATTTGAGCCTGTGTCCCGGGGCCTTATGAGATGCTTGGTCCTCTATAAATTTGGAGCTGATTTGGAACCAGCTAGCTGTTTTTCTCCCTGCTGAATTAATGTGCTGTTCAGCCGAAGCTCAAATATGAAATATATTAAAAGCAAACTAAAAACAGGTCAATGTTTTCTCTCTAATGCTATGGGAATATTTGTTTTTAAATCATCTTTTAGTACTCCACAAATCTTCCCTGTGAAGTATTTTTCTTTTCTTTTTTTTTTTTGAGGGGGGTGGCAGAGACTATTTTCCCCAGTCTAAAATGGCCATTTCTCAAGTCCTGATTTATTCAGAAATTTAAATGGAGAAAATGGCCCCAGATCCCACACAAGTGAAACTTTATTTTTTAATCCGGGGCACAGTAGGGAGTCCTGAGAAATGCATTTTCCTCCAGGATTGTAGGAGGAATACATAGTGTTTGTTTAAAGCATCAGGTATTGAGAAATGTAATGGCAGGGTGAAAAGTTTGACCTCAGCTGCCAGATCCGATCTGCTAGGGGGTAATTGAGTTGCCATGTTTTTTCCCTCTTCAGTTTAAATCAAGTTTTGCTATAGCCCATTTAAGTGTCAAATTGGTAGCAAAACTTGACAACTTCAGGGTGCAGACTTGCTTTTGATCAGAATTTACATGCAAATCATTTTTGCCTTGAACTGTCAGCTCCTGTTTCTGATACTCTTAAGGGGGACATGTCCCTCCCCACCCCTTCTCTCCCCAAGCTGAAGGGGATGGTTGGCTAATGTTATTAATCAGCATGTGGAAGAAAAATTATCTTGATAAATATGGTGGTTAAACTATATTTTCCCTTTTGTGTGTCAGCTGTTGCAGCTGGGCATTTAATCTCCTTTTACCTAGAAGGAAATCAAACAATTATCCAGCGCTTGATGTCAAAAAGGAACTGGTGAATGAGGGGTTGGAGGGTCACCAGTGTATTGGGGAATGGACTTAAGCCACCAAAACCTGACAAAGGGTGCTGACAGTCTGCATTTTCTTAGGCATTAAACAAAGTCTTTGGTAACTTTAAAGAATCTTTCCTTGCATGACTAAACTCATTGAGAGGGTTAGAGAGAAAGCTGCCTCAGAAGTCTTAAGCCTGAAACTTTTTTTCAGTTTTGCCCTAAACCCTTGGGATGCTTAAAAGCACGTGAGTGTGTATAGCTCCATCATCCAGCGAGACAAAGGAGTGTTTGCACTTTCACAGAGTTAATAATGACAGTAGCGAGTCTCTCTTGTTTCCAGCCACCCCTGTCTTAGAGTTCCCAGTCCTCCACCTTCCTGAAGAATTTAATTGTGATTTATACTGTCTCTAAATTCTTAGAGACAGCTCTACTCTGGAAAGCAAGAGAATAGGAGGCCCCAGTGGAAAAAAAAATGGAGAAAAAGAACTTTCTAGAACTCACTGTAGATTAATAGAGCTGATTATGAATATTTATAATTATCCATTACAGAGCCAAAACTTTCAGTGAAGTAATATGTGAGATTTTTGTTTCCAGCCAGCCTGAAATTCCTTCCCATCCCTACACCCCCAGCGGGGTGAGAACATCAAACATGTCATCTTGCCAACATGACAGCCAGCATCGCATCAGATGGGAGACACATGCAAGCCTGACTTGTGAAGTCAAAGACATTTCAAGATTGGATTCGCCTGATCCGACGTGGCCCTGTTGCAGGCCCTTCGGAAATCTCCGAAGCCAGGGCTCCTTCCCGCCCCCTGTCCGGCGCTGCCTGCCTGTGTGCTGTGAAATTTTAATTGAATTGTTAATGACACCGAGGAGTGACACAACACATGAGAAACTTCCAAGAATCAGTCAGGAGGAGCCCTTTTTCTTACTGCTACAAAACAGAAGACACTGGGAAATTGACAAGTCCAAGCGGCGAGGCCAGGGTAGTAATTGATAGCAGGCTGCCTAGAGCCAAGGTCCTTCCCTGGTAATTGCAAGCAGAGGCTGCCTCTGTGATCTCGCCAGTGGTGTTGGCCATGCCAGAGCGACCCGGCTTTGACGGATGGCTTTCCCGCGGTAATGACTTAGGCATGTTCGCTCTCTCGCATGAGGCCATGTGTCCCTCCCACCGGAGAAAATGAGCTGAACATTTTGCTTCTTCTTTAACAGGGCGCTGTTAAAATAACTCTATTCTATTATATAAGCCCTGTAGTGCCAGGGGCTAAATTTATATGGTTATAAACAAGAGATATTACTTTGGAATACCACAATACTGTGGTTTGCTATTTCTTTAGGATTTCAAATGGTATTTTCAAAATAATGGATTTTACTTCAAGAAAATAAAATTGGGGAGGGGAGAAGGGAGGAAGGATCCCATTTCTGAACAAAACCCTCATCCCGTTTTTAAATTCCTCTGTGTATTTTCCCTAATTCACTGGCCCAGTATTTATTTGTATCTTTGTTTGTTTTGCTGGCTGGATTTGACTCTCTGTGGGGGCATCAGAAATATTATTTACTCCAGGATTCTGAAATAAGATAGACATTTTATTTCATGTTTTTTTGTTTTTTTTTTAATTCTCCAAAGGTTTCTTTTTATTTATTTATTTTTTCCTTTTCCATTTCTGGACATTGATATATTTCAGAACTTTTATGTGGCTTTTTCTCCCTCCCTACACCTATTCTCCCCTCTCCTTTCTTTCCCTTCCTGGAATGTAATTTTGTTGATAAAATATGATCGTAAGCTGAAGTGTCTCTGATGATCTATTGCACTTCTGGATTTTCACTCCTGTCAGTGACTGAGACTTACTAATTCTGAGACAGGGATCCCTGAGTGCTTTTCCCCACTGGGTCTTGTGCTTTCTGGCATACTTGAAGTTGGGTTCCTTACTCCTCTCTTCAGTCAGTTTCACACCAAGAATCAACTTCAAAAGAGTGCCAGCAAAGATCCCTAAAAAGCTCAACTGCAGATGCACTTGAGAATGAAAAGAAGCCGAGCGTATGTGTTTATACTCACGTGATGAGTTTCGATGGAGAGCCTGAGAGGAAGGAGATATTGGTGGGAACTTCTGGATAAAAGCAGGTAGAGGACAGATCCCCAAATTTGCTGTTAATTTTGGTGGTGTGTATTTAGAATTTATATCCTTACAAAACACAGGTTTAAATGATGGTAGGCTTCCAGGCATCTCACAAAACTGTGCAAAAGAGCACCGTTTTAGATAAAATGCTTTTGTGGGCTAGCCTGAAAACCTCACCATTAAAGCATTGGTTCTATTGGAAAACATCTTCAGGACCCTAACTTGGATATAGAAGGCTAGGAAAACAGTTTTTCTTGCCTTCCCCCTCTAATTTGGGAAGGGAGAAACCCCATCTTCTGCGGTGATCCTAGTAGCGAAATGGTTGGCTCTAACTCTGCCTTTAGTAATGGTGCAAGAGTGTAAACCCCTCCCGACTGTCTGTGAGGTAGTGTTGTTCCTACAGTAGGGCATGCTCATAAGTCAGGTGTGTTTTTAAGAAGGGGTGTGTTGTTGGAATTTCGTGTGATTACTTGATTGCATTGCTATTGTTCTATTCATTTGTATTAGACTAATGCTTTATTCTTTAAGCCCATCTTTCCTGTGTTTTCAGTGTGTTTTGTTTTAGAGTGGTGGTTCTCAATGAATGATGATTTTGACCCTTTTATTCTGGGGACATCGATGGGCACATTTGGAAGGGTGGTTTCTACTGGCATCTAGGTGGGGATGCCGCTAAACATCCTACAAGGTACAGGACAGTGCCCATAACAAAGAACTGTCAGCTCCTAAATGTTAGTATTGTTCAGCAGAAGGACATATAGAAATAAGCTCTCAGTAAACGTCCATGGATTGAATAAGAAACCACAATCTGTCAGTCAGCAAGTGTTATTGAGTACTTGGAGTTTCTAGGAGGAGCCCAGAACCGAAAGATTTGGGATGTATACAACTTCCTGATCACGAACATAGGATTTACACCTACAGCTGGATTCAAATGATGCTTATACTCCATGACTGTGGGCTTTTGCTTAATCTCCATCAGTCTGTCTTCTTCTCTGCTTTGATAGTACAAGGCTTCTCCGGTGGGTCAAGAAGACTCCCTGGAGAAGGATCCAGTATTCTTGCCTGGGAAATCCCACAGACAGAAGAACCTGGTGAACTACATCCTTGGGGTCACAAAGAGTAGGACATGACTTAGTGACAACAACAACCAAAATGGCAGCACTATTAACACATTGTAGGACAAAGCCTATAGACTCATAGGCTTACAGTAGACTTTAAAAGGAAACGACTGAATGTATAAATTAGCCACTGCCCTAAAGTTGTTGACATAATGAATCTGGAAATAATCTTACTGCAACATTACCTGTTGCAAATGAGAAAACTGAGACTCAGAAAGGGAGGTTATTTACTCAAAATGATGGCTGCTAGCAAATTTCAAAGTTGGGAGTAGTACTCGGGTCTCCTGACCCCAGGTCCTAAATTATTTCCAATATTAAGTTTCCCTTTATGGTCTAGGACTTAAGACTGGTTGGGAAGCAAGTCCATCATATTTGAAATAGAGACTCCTTTAGAGACAAAATTTCCAGTCTGAGAGCTCTGGATTCTGGAAGGACACAGAGATAAAGAAATTGGATTATCATTTACAGTGATCATAAAACTTATGTAGACTGTCATGATCCAAAATCTTTTGTGAGAAGCTGAAGAAAATGGGTAGAAGACTTACAGAGATGGTCTTGGGATTCAACTCTTTCAGTGCTGAGAAGTCTTATTTCATGGTAGCAGTTGGAATCTTTGAAGTTTCTCTGAAGACCCCAGATACTCAAAGGGGGGAAGACAGGACATTTGTTGAGTATTGTCCAGTGTTAGGCACAGTGTCCAGGGAGTCCACAGGGACTCCAAGCATCTTGTTTCATCGGTCTTACTGAGCTCTAGTATCACAGGTGTCCTCCACTTCCAAGATAATGGAGGAGAACTGGGGGTGATGCAGCCACAGGGTGATGTGCTGGGCTGCCTTCCAAGGTCCCAGTTCTGAATGACGTTGAACGGTAGCGTTAAAATACCCATGAATTCCTCTTAAGTTAAAAGAGTGAGTTATGACAACTGTGGATATCAGTTGTACTTGAAGACACGTATAAGCATTGAAAAAGGAAAGCAAAACTAATAATACATCGATATTAACTAGTTATTTCTAGTGTTGGGATCAAGGATGATTTTACTTTTCCTTTTTCATCTGTACGTTTATAGGTCTGTTTTACAAGGAATAATGGTAGAATTGATGTGATCAGCGAGTGTGTGAAAGTTGTAAAATTTAAAAGAAAGGTGAGCTGTTAATGTGCCTGGAATCTATGAACAAAGCAAAAGAAGATCAAAGGTGAAGGTTCTTCTGTTGAGGAAGCTTTATTCTAGTTCTGGAGAGAAATCCTACACATACAGGAAGCTTATTAATAATAATGACATTTACTGATAGCTTTTAACTATTGTGCTATATGTGACTGATTAGATTATGATAGAGAATCTCTAAAGTTTTTAAAATGTATCACCACTGTCCATGTAACTTCTATATATTATTTCACTGAATCTCCCCAAGAGTCATATAGGGTCCTTACTAGTATTCTTGTTTTACAGATGGAAAAACAAGTTTAGAGAATTTGGGGAGTGGTGGAGCAAGGATTGACTCCAAGGTTGATGTCTTTAACCACCAGCTAATATTACCTCCCAGGGAACCCTGCTTAGCCAGTAAAGCACCACGTATCATTGCCAGTGAGGATCTGTAAGAGGTATCAATTAAAGATCATTTTAGCCTGGGTAAGAGAAGGGAGAACGACCGGGAGTCTCATCCTAGTCTTGGCCTCATGGCAAATAAAAGGTTCCTAACCCACTTTCATGGGAGAAGGCAATGGCAACCTACTCCAGTGCTCTTGCCTGGAAAATCCCATGGGTGGAGGAGCCTGGTAGGCTGCAGTCCATCGGGTTGCGAATAGTCGGACACAACTGAGCAACTTCACTTTCACTTTTCACTTTCATGCACTGGAGAAGGAAATGGCAACCCACTCCAGTGTTCTTGCCTGGAGAACCCCAGGGACGGGGGACCCTGGTGGGCTGCCGTCTATGGGGTCGCACAGAGTCGGACACGACTGAAGCGACTTAGCAGCAGCAGCAGCAACCCACATTCATCAAGATTCAGTTGACTTATCAGTAAAGAGGTTTTAGGATGATTCTGTTCAGCATGACCGAGTGCCTCTGGACCAAAACACATGAGCCACTTGCAGGATTATGTTAGGAGCACATGAGGAGGGTGAGACCAGGCTCATGTTTGAAAAGTGTGTTGAGGAGCTGCCTCTTTCTGCTCATCTCTAATTAAAAGCCCTTTTGAAGATGTCAGCACTGATTGGGTAATGTGGCTATAATTGACAGTACTGCTCCCTGGCCTGGTGGAATCACCTTTCAGTTTACAGCCTGCGCTGGGTCTGTGGTGCCCACACCATGCTCAGAACCACATTGGCCACAGTAAGTGCTGTGGAATGTGTGTGTGTTTCATCTTTATCAGGAATGTCATGTGGGGTTTCTTGATTGCACCGGCAGCTTACTGCCCCATCTGAGCTTCCAGACAAAATACCAGGGCTCAAGCCACATGTGTTTATGGTATATAATAAATCTCTATTTGTCATAATGGTTTAAATTTAAAAGAAAAAGAAAGGTGAGCTGTTATGTGAAAAAAAAATTGACTGTTGTAAATTAACTTTCTTGGAGTTTCAGGTCAAGCCCGATTTATTAAAGGGGATAAAAGAGATAGAAACCTGGTCTGCAATCACAGTTGAGATTTACCCACACCTTGAGTAGGTCCTCCTTTGGACCTTTTCTTGAACTGCAGCTGGCTTGGTTTTTGTAGGACCTGCTGGGAGCTGAGGTTGTGATGAAAAACAGTTATTCTTTCAAATTACTCACAAGAAGAGGCCTCATTTTATCAAGTGCCCTCCTTAATTTGATTGTAAGACTTTTCATATTTATTTTTTCTGCATTAATCACGCTGTATCTTTGTGGCAAGTATAAACACTATGCTGAAAGACTACATTTTAAAGGGGAAAAAAAATCACTTAGATGACAAATGTTTTTCTAGAGGTGGCCTGTTGGGAACCCTTGATAGATTAAGAAGGTTATTTTGGGTTTGGTTGCAACATTGTGAACTTTTCTAAAGACTCTTCTTCAGATCAGGATAGTATTAAGGTTTTTGCAGATTAACTTTTAGCGGGGTTTCCCAGGTGGATCTAGTGATAAAAAACCTGCCTGCCAATGCAGGAGACATCAGAGACATGGGTTCGATCCCCGGGGTGGGAAGATCCCCTGGAGGAGGGCATGGCAACCCACTCCAATATTCTTGCCTGGAGAATCCCAGTGACAGAGGAGCCTGGCGGGTTGCAGTCCATAGGGTCACAAAGAGTTGGACACTACTGAAGCGACTTCGCACGCACAACCTTGATGAAAAGAGTGTTCAGTATTGACTTCCTCTGGCAGGAACCAGCAAGGGGCTGGGAGTTTTAGCTAGCATTTTCCTTCTCTGAAGGAAGGCTCTCTTTGCACCTGACCTTGCCCGAGAAACACCTCTCAGTACCTTCCTCACTGAAGACTGAGGAATTCTTACTTTGATACTCTGGAGCAGACCCAGAAGTCCAGGGCCCAGCCTAGGTGTTCTTTCCTGCCATTTAGGTTCCTTCTGACCTGGACAGCCCACAGTATTTTGAACAATGAAGGACAGTTAATCTGTTCTCAGCAGAGGCTCCCCACATGGTCTCCTGGTTCCCAGAACTCCTTGAGTGCTTCGTGTTCTTAAGGAGGACAACTTAGCATCAGATTCTGGGTGGTCCATTACAGACATGAAAATGAATTCATGTGCCTTCATGTTATTGAAATCTATAAGGTTTCTTATCTCTTTGATCATTGTGGTACAGAAGAGATCTAAGTGTGCATTGGAGACATTTATTCTTTGATGTGCAGGCCTATTTGTGATGAAGTTTCAATGAAGTTGTGCGTGAGGAAGTAGGATGAGATAATTTCTCAAAAAGTTTTTTTCCAGAAAAGTAAGTCAAGGCCTCTGCTGATCTGAATAAACACATGAAGAGTTTATTATTATCATCACTATTTTTTAGCATATTTTATACCATTGTCTAGCTTGGGTAACAATATTTGTTCATTTTTTATTTTAAAGTTTAGATTAATGAGATAGAATTTACATACAAAGAATTCCATTTGTAAGGAAACAGACGATTTCTGACAAATGTGTGCAGTTTTGTAATCAGCATCATGATCAAGATAGAACTTTTCCATCACCCTGAAGATTCCCTGTTGCCCCCTCATCCTATCCCTGTATGTCTTTCCCTATCCCTCACTGCTGACCATGACTGCTTTAGTTTTTGTTTCTGTAGTTTTGCCTTTTCCCAGAATGTTATGAAGATAGAATCATACAGTGTGTAGCCTTTGGTGCCTGGTTTCTTTCCCTGAGCATGATGCTTTTGAGATTGACCCACGTTGTTGCATGTATGTTCATCCCTTTATGTTGCCGAATAGGATTCATTGTGTGGATGTGCTGTGATATGCTGACAAGCTCACCGCTTGATGGACATTTGGATTGTTTAAGGTTTTGCACTACTATACATAAAGCAGTTATAAACATTTGCTCAGAAAAGTCTTATCTCGGCGAATGTTCCATGGACTTTTGGAAAAGAATGTGGACCCTGCTATCACTGGTTGGAGTTTTTTTGTCAATGTCAAGTTGACTCATAGTGTTGTTCAGGTCTTTTATATCTTTAACAATTTTTTGGGTTTGCTTTTTAGTGTTAATTAGATGAGTACGAAATCTCTATATATGATTGTGGATTTTTTGTGTTTCTTATTTCATTTTGGTCACATTTTCTTTATGTATTTTGGAACTCTTACTTGAATACATATTGTTATATCTTATTGACTAATTGACTCTTTGGTGCTGGAAAATATTCCTTGTTTTGAAGCCCACTTTGTATTATTTTATTATAAAGATCTCAAATTTTGTGTGGTATATCTATTTATATATATATATTTACTTTATATATATACACACACACTCTTACTGTATCTCTGAATTTACATTTATAGTGAATTTTTTTTAATCCAATCTCATGATTCCTGCATTTTACTTGAAGTGTTTAGGGTATTTACATTTAATAAAATTATCAGTATATTTGATTTTAAATCTCACATTTTGCAAATTGCTTTCTATTTGCCCCATTGGTTCTCTATTTCCATTTCCCTCTTTTCCTTCCTACCTTTACTTTATAAATATTTGCAATTCTATTTTATCTCCATTATTGGTTTAAAAATCTTTCTCCTTTAAAAGTATTTTTTTGTTAGCTTTACCATGTATACTATATATCTTATTGCAGTTTGTTTTCAAATAATATGCCACTTTTTATATGGTTTAAGAACCTCAGTATGGTATACTTCAGTTTCCTCCTGCCCATCCTCTGTCTTATTGTTGACTTACATGTTACTGCTGTATATGTTTACACCCCAGAGATTATTTTTTTTTTAGACAGTAGTTATCTTTTTTTAAAACCAGGAAAAATATTTTTAATTTGCTTCTTTTAAGAGAAAAATTTAGTCTTTTATTTTTTTCTAGTTTGCATTTGCAAACTAAATATATTTTTCAGAGCCAGTATCTTTTAAAGAAATAAAAATAAAAAAAAGTCAATCATATTTTCCATGTTTTTAGCATTTATAGAGCTCTTACTTCTTTATATATGTATCCAGATTTCCTTCTGGTACTGGACTCTTGCCTAAATAACTTTTTCTAATGTCTTTTCATACAGGTATTCTGGCAGTGCTTTCTTTGTTTTTGTTTGGATGAAGAATTCTTTATCCCACCTTCATTTTTAGAAGATAATTTAAATGTGGATGGATTCCTTATATAATTTTTTTAGTACTTTCAGAACTTTACTTTCAGTACTTTAGTAATGCTGTTCCTTTTTTTTTTTTGGCCTTGTATTTATTCTGTTGAGAAGTCTGTTTTTCTCAGCTTTGTTTTTCTGTATTTGTTTATTTTTCTCTCTGCTTGCTTTCAAGAGTTTTGCTTTCTCTTTTGTTTTTAGCAGTTTTGCTGTGAGGTGCCTGTGTCCTTACCCCCCACTTGAGGATTTCTGAGGTTCTTTGAATTGTGGTTGATGTTTTTCATCAGTTTTGGAAAATTCTTGGCTATTATCTCTTTAATTTTTTTTTCCTACTATTTTTCCTGTCTTATCTGCTTTTGGGATTCCAAATATACGTTACACCTTTTGGTATCATTCCATAGCTCTTGAATGCTCTGCTTTAGCTTGTTTTTTCCACCCTTTTCTTCACTATTAATTTGGGTAATTTTTTATTCACTTACATTCAAGTTCAAAAATCCTTTTCTTTGCTGTCATCTGCCAATAAGCCTGTTGAAGGAATTCTTCCTCTTTACTACCATGCTTTTATTTTTAGCATATTTATTAGATTTGTTTTTATAGTTTCCATTTTTTCCCCTCTGGAAATCACCCATCTGTTCATCCATTATGTTCACCTTTTCCTCTAGGTTAAAAAAAATAAGCAGTAATAGTTATTTTATGTCCCTAGCTGTTAATCCCAACATCTGCATCACTGCTGGTTCTGGTCACGTTGACTGTTTTATCTTTTGATGAAGAATCTCTTTTCCTTGCTTATGTGTTAGATAATTTTCGATTACACTTTGGATGGTGTGTGTAAAACAACTGCAGAAATTTAGATAAATAGTACTTAGAAATGGAGACACTTCTGTTGGAATATTAGCATGGGTAGTTGAATCAATAGTCAGTAATTGAGCTGGGTCTGAGTTATTTTGTAAGATGTACCAGATTGGTGGCTTGCTACTGTCATGGTTTAGTGGGAGTTGCAGAAATAAAGGGTTTTCTTTATGTCCCCATTCCATCCTTAGCTCTTGGCAGGTCTCAAATGCCTAAGCCCCATCCACGCCTTTTCCCCTCCTTGAGGGTTGACTGCTATTGCTGGTTACTCAGTGGTGAGGCTTGTGGTGGCAGGAGGGTTTCTGTCTCCTCCCGCTCTGTCAGTCTTAAGCAGGTTTTGAGTGCATAAGTCCCAGGCATACATTTTTCTGTCTCGCATTAATGAATGCTCTTGAGTAGGACAGCATTTTCTGTCCCCTTTCCAGTATTATCAGGCCTCTGCTTTCTATGTATGCAAATTGCTCTACCTGAACAGGTTTTCTGCCCCTTTCCTCAAGGAGCAGATATCTTTTGCTTCTAGCTCTTGTTTAGTTGCAGTATGCTTTTATCTGGGACTATTCCTCCTTAGTGGATTATGGCTGGTGTTTTCTTTCATTCTTTTTTTTTTTTTTTTAATGAGGGAAGGTTTTGAAAGTAGGCAAGATTTCATGCCTGTGTACAATTTCGGGGCTTCTCCCTATTTCTCCTGCTTCGCCTTAATCTGTCTTGTGAGTACCATGGGGGAAGAAAGCTGGTAAGTAAGTACAGACTCTACTTGTATCTAGGACTCTCAGAAACTCTAAGCTCCTCTGGCTTGCCCACGTTTAGCATTTACATTTCTGTTAACATTTCAGTTGTTTTCTTCTTGATTACTCTTATGATGGCTGCCCCTCAGCCTGTCCTCTGCCAGAGGTGAAGCAGTTTGGATGTCTCATCTCCCTACATAGAAGGACAAGTCAGATTTTGGAATTCAGTTTGCTTCTCTGCCTTGTAACATCAGCGGAATGTCTCCCATCAGCTGGTGGAGAGGGAATTTCTGCCTGATGAGGGCTGATCTGCTGGTCCCGTACAGTCAGTCTTGAGGGACTAGGATTTCAGAATCTATGTATATCTGATACAGGGAACAGTTGCTGATCCTCATGAGAAGAATTTGGTGGATCTTCTGCTGTTTGCTTGCTATTGCCTTGCAAGAAAGTGGTAAAGAAAACTAGAGCTCTACTATTCTTACATAATTAATGAGAGGGGAAGAAGCAGACAGTACTTGGAGGGGGGTTGGCACTTGAAGGAGGGTAAGGAGTAGGGTAAATTTCTCATTTTTTACAAGTTTTATCTTGAGGGCAGTCTGTAGTCTTTGCCATGTAGAAAGGAAAAATTAATAGAAAGCACACTGTTTTTGGCTTGAATAATGAGACATCTAGGTTTAGGGTAACCTTGGCTGCTTAAAAGAGGGAAATCCCTGTACGGAGTGAGCAAGTGAGTGGAGGTCCAGGTTCTATGTAGAAAATCTGCCCAAATCTGTAGTTGGACCCTGAACCACATAAGTAGATTTCACACGAGTAAGAATAAAACAGTTGAACTGAAATTTGAACTGCTGCCTGCCACAGGGGAGACAGTGTTTTATAGTTTGCTTTCAGCCAATATATTGGCTTGCTTAAAAAACGATATTCAGAGAAACTTAACAGAATCAAGAATTTCTACAGCATATCATTCAAGACATCTAAGATCAATGTAAAATTCTCACTGCATTATCAAAAGCAGTCAGTAGAGACCAACCCCAAGATGACCCAGATGATGGAATAATAAATATTATAAAGTTCCTATTACAGATATGCAGAAAGATGTAAAGGGAAATATGATCACAAGGTAGGAAAGGATAGGACGTTTTAGAGAATTAGTATTATATGATTCTATTGTTCTAATAATAGTAACACAAACTAGCACTGGAAATTATAACAAACAAAAAATTGATTGGATGAGCTTAATGATAGAATGAAGGTGGCAGAGGAAGAGTCAGAAATTTTAGAAAGATCAATGGAAAAACAGAGAAAAGAAAAAAACAAACACAAACAGAACTACAGGGACCTGTTGGGCAGGATCACAAGCTGTACTTTATGTTCTAATATTAGTTCTAACATAATAGAGTTCCAAAAGAAGAAATGAGAAGGTGAGGCCAAACACTGAGGAACTAATGGCTGAAAATATCCCAAATTTGGTGAATAACATGAATTTATAGGTGCTCAAGAGCACCAAGCAGGATTAATTTGAAGCAAACCACACTTAGGTATGACTCAGTTACATGTCCAAAAGAAAAGTTAAACAGCTAGAAGAGAAAGACGTAGATCTCTTAAAGGAGTTACTGAGATAAACTAAATTACCTTAGTGTCTTACCAGAGACAAAGGACGCTGGAAGAATTGTAAGAGAATGTCTTTAAAGGGCTTAAAAAAGGGAAAAAAAGAAAACTATAAATCCAGAAGATGAAGTACAGACATTTTCATATAGAAAAAAATTACTAGCGCTTCTGCATATCAATAAAAGATAAAGGAGGCTCTATTGATATAAGCTGAAGAATGGAAACTCACCTTGAGGAAGCAAGAAGAACATCGGATGTGATAAACAAAGATTTTTCCTTTTAATTTCTTCAAAACACGTGGGAGTGTTTAACCACCAACCTCTAAGGTATTTTGGAGTATAGTTTATGCAGAGGTAGTATATATGTCAACTGTAACATAAAGTCTGGAGGTGAGATAAAAGACTCATTATGGTTGCATGATTTGTTCATTTTACAGGAAGTGGTACAACATTAGCTCTAAGCAGACTGTGTGAAATGAAGAATGTATATTATAATCTTAGAGCAATTCATAAAAAATAATGCAAGACATAGCAGACAAAAAAACAGTCGATAAATTAAAATGATATTCTTAAAAACTGTAAAAGAAGGCAGGAAAGGAGGAACAAAGGAAAAAAATGCAAGCTACAAAGAGAAAACAGAGGTAATGTGGTAGACTTAACTCAAACCATAGCAATAACTATATTAAATGTCAGTGGGCCAAATACCCAGTTCAAATGTGACGAGTAAAGCCTGGAGTTTTAGTCCTCAGGGATGTTTAAAGGGTCATGAAAATATTTGGGGGGTTTCAGGAGACAGTGTGGCTACGGAAACTCATGTTCTAGCCCTGCAAGATTGATACTGACAAATAAAAGGAAATGAACAGACAAAAGGAGATGAACTATTTAGAGCAAACATGAGGCATGGGTTCTGGTTTGTCCAGCTCTTCTGGCTCTGATTCAACATTACACAGTTTCAGTTAGGGTGGTAACTGGCTATAGTTCAATGTTGAACACCAGCTGGAACTGGGATTGAAGTAGAGGGCAAGATGCCGATGTGTCTTTTCTCCTGTTTCGCCTAGCTGCGTCCTGTCCATCTATAAACACGTTGTTCCTGTTTCCAGTGGGCCCTGCCCCCCTCCCCCACCTGCCTTAGAGCCATATAACGGATGGATCTCTGTGTTGATTTGTTAAGTTCTTCCATCTGGGCCCCCAAGAGGTTTGGAGAACAAAGTGTTTTGATGTGTCCTTTCAGACTGATGTGCAGGAGGCCTAGTGTGAGTGACTTATTAAGTGGTATCTGAATCCTCCAAGACACCACTGGCATAGAGGATACAGCCAGCACAATGACATGTTTCTTAGTTCTCCGATGAAGGAACGGGTATGCAGTGTTCTGCTTCACTAGGCAAACAACAGGTACACCCCATACCCCTCCTCCGGAAAGGGACTAGGAAATATATTTACCAACTTGGAAAGAAAAAAGAATTAGATGACAGTCCACAGTATGATTTCTTGTTGTTTTTCTCCTTGTCTGATTGGCCTACTATCCGCGAAAAACTTTTAAAAACACCTCCCTGAAATTTAAGCTATGTAAAGCAGTTTGGGGGGCTCAGGTGTGACCAAGAGGGTTTTTGGCACAGTGAATTCTGTTTCATTTGAGGGAGGAATACTGTTTTCAGGCACCTTGATGATGGAAAAAAACCCTCTGTGTTTCAATAAGACTTTGCTCTGGACCTAAAACTAATTCTCAAGATGTTCATTGACTTGAATCCTATTGAAGGGCATCTTGGATAACACTGTTATCAACCATATGACTTCTGCTTTAGGTACTTTTTCAAGTGAGATGGAGTATAACTTTAAAATAGGCATCCGTGGCTTTAGGAAAGTCACAACTTCTCTGGGTCTTATGAATAAACTGAGCCTAATTAGACACTTATGGAGAGTTTGGCGTCAAGAAGTCCATGGTGTGGGGTGAAGCTAGGGCTTTTGCATTTTCAAGGAGCATCATAGGTGGTCCTTCTGCTGATCTCTAATGAGGGTCTCTCCAGATGGTACCATTCTGTGATTTCATGAAAACATAAATGTTATAAAGAGATTTTTTTAAAAATATAAACTCCTCTTTTTAAAGTGGTCCATTTAGGATGATGAAATATTTTATCTTAATAACCGTTAGGCTCCATCCCATGGCAACCTCTCTCTTGACAATTCATTTGATTATTTTGGTTGATCCATCCCAAGGAATGATAATGGTTCACAAAGATTTCCTAGCCAACTCTGGAAGCAAGAGCTCTGACACCTCCTGGGTAGGGAGTTTATCTGTGCAGTTCTGACTTGTCTTAGGACTGTCACGTGATCTTGACAGGTTGGACATTCTCTGTGGGTTTGGAGGGGAGGATTTTATTTCTTAGGGTGTATCAAGATGATATGAAACTTCCTTCAAGAATAGAGCTATTCTTTAAAAGCAGAAAGGCAGTTGTTGGAGGACAGGGGCTGAATGCAGAATTCATTCACTAGGGAATTACTGGTGATCTTGGCAGCAGTTTGCTGAGACTGCTCACCTGAAATTGTTGTTTTCTGCCTTTTAACTGAGTGCCAGTTTGACTGCTGCTGTGAGAGTGTGTTGGTTAATCCTTTGCTTCACTTGTTCTTCTTTGCACAGCCAAGGGAGCATTTCCAAAGATAAAAATCTGTCAACAGAGGCTAAGTCCTAATCAAACAGGTGTGGATGAGTTGGGGAGAGATAATTGCATTGTAGGAGCAACCCTCTAGTCAAAAAGTATCTTGGAAGGAGAATGAGACAGTTGGGTGTTGAACCAACCAATGCACATGATCATGAAGGGGTACATTAATTTTTTGCTGACCAGCTCAGTTGTCAAACTTGACACTTTCTGCTTCACTTTAAGCTTTAACTCACTCGGGTCAAGTATGATTAAAGGACAGAGGAACTGAAAAATCATATATGGAATCCCCTTAATATACTTATCAAAGCCCTTAGGGTGAGTTTCTAGGCCCGAGGACTTAAAAAAATTATAATATGGGCTTCCCTGGTGGCTCAGCAGTAAAAAAAATCTGCCTGCCAATGTAGGAGACCCAGGTGTGATCCCTGGGTTGGCAAGATCCCCTGGAAAAGGAAATGGCAACCAACTCTGGTGTTCTTACCTGGGAAATCCCATGGATAGAGGAACCTTGTGGGCTTTAGTACATGGGGTTGCAAAGAGTCAGAAAAATGACGTAGCAGCTAAGCATGCATGCATTGCTTAAATATAAACATGGCACCATAAAACTCTTAGAGGAGAGTATAGGCAAAACATTGTGTGACTTGAATCATACCAGTGTTTCTTAGGTCACTCTCCTGAAGCAATAGAAATAAAAGCAAGAATAAACAAATGGAGCCTGATCAAATGCATAAGCTTTTGCACAGCAAAGGAAACCACAAGCAAAATGAAAAAAAAAAAAAAACCTACGGACTGGAAGAAAATATTTGCAAATGATGTGGCCAACAAGGGCTAAATTTCCAAAATATATAAATAGCTTGTACAGCTGAACAACAACAACAAAAATAACCCAATCTGAAAAAAAAGTAGAAGACCTAGACATTTCTCCAAAGAAGCCATACAGATGGCCAATAAGCACATAAAAAAATGCTCAACATTACTAATTACCGGAGAAATGCAAATCAAAACTATACTGAGGTATCACCTCACACTGGTCAGAATGGTCATCCTCAAAAAGTCTACAAATAACAAATGCTAGAGAGATTGTGGAGAAGAGGGAACACTCCTGCAGCTTGTGGAGAAGAGGGAACACTCCTACACAATTGGTGGAAATGTGAATTGGTGCAGCCACTGTGGAAAACAGTGTGGAGATTCCTTGAAAGATAGGATTATGATATGATCCTGCAGTCCCACTCATGGGCATGTATCTGGAGAAAACTCTAATTCAAAAAGATATATGTGTCCCAGTGTTCATAGCACAGTCCTATTTATAATAGCCAACATATGGAGTCAACTAAATGTCCATTGACAGATGAATGGATAAAGAATATATATATACACACACACACAAATGATATATATATATATATATATATATATATATATATATAATACAATGGAATAATACTGAACCATGAAAAAGAATGAAATAATGCCATTTGCGCAGCGTGGATGGACCTAGAGATTATCACACTAAACTAGAATAAGTCAAAGAGAAAGAAAAATATATTAATATTACTTAAATGTGGAATCTAAAAAATGATAAAATGAACTTATTTACAAACCAGAAACAGACTCATGGACATAGAAAACAAACTTATGGTTACCAAACGGGAAAGGGAGATTAGCAGATACAAAGTACCATATATAAAACAGATGAACAACAAGGTCCAACTGTATAGAACAGGGAGTTATATTCAATATCCTGTAATAAACCACAATGAAAAGAATATAAAAAGGAGAATATGTATGTAACTGAATCACTTTGCTGTACACCAGAAAGCTAGCATGACATTGTAAATCAACTATACTTCAATCAAAACAGACCCAGCACTACTGACTTTTCCTCTGATTCTTAATTCCTTTAGCACTCATGCTGTATCCCATCACTCAGTCCTCTAACTGTACGGAACTTCCTTAAGTAGTCTCCACTCACTGCCTCCAATGCCCACCTCCCATTCACTGTTGTCTGCTAAGTGTGGTCCATGGGCCAGCAGCCCTGGCATCCCTCGAGAGCTTGTCAGAAACTGAATTGTAGGCCTCACTCAAGACCCATTTCAGAATCCTCATTTTAATTAGATCCCTAAGTGATTTGTGGTACTTTTAAAGTCTGAGAAGGACTGTTAAAGCTACAGTCCTTTCTTATAGGCCTTCTAAGCACAAAGTCTGATGGTCACTTCTCACTCTATCATTAGACATGATTTTTTTTTCTTCTTGTTGAGAATGACAACTATCAAGTTTTCCTTAGAGGGCCAGAGTGTCATGGTTGATATACCATAAGGCACTATATGACCATTCCTATCTGATGGAGAGTTTGTTTGGTTTCCTCAATTTTTTTTCTTTCTTTAATTTTATTTACAGTATTTCAGACATGATTTTCAATGTATAGACATGATTTTCTTCTTTAAGCTTCTCTCTTTGATTTCTTGATAGCTCTGTCTAGATCTTCTTGGCACTTAATTGGCCATTCTTTCTCTGGATCATTTTCTGGCCCATTTTCCTCTTGTAAAAGCACAGATATTTTCACTACTGCTGTGCAAATAGGATCATCAGTACCATCTCTCTAAATTCCGTAAACCTGTCAACAGACTGGTTCCACATAGGAAAAGGAGTACGTCAGGCAATATACTGTCACCCTGCTTATTTAACTTATATGCAGAGTACATCATGAGAAACGCTGGGCTGGAGGAAGCACAAGCTGGAATCAAGATTGCGGGGAGAAATATCAGTAACCTCAGATATGCAGATGACACCACCCTTATGGCAGAAAGTGAAGAAGAACTAAAGAGCCTCTTGATGACAGTGAAAGAGGAGAGTGGAAAAGTTGGCTTAAAGCTCAACATTCAGAAAACTAAGATCATGGCATCCGGTCCCATCACTTCATGGCAAATAGATGGGGAAACAGTGGAAACAATGGCTACCTTTATTTTTTGGGGCTCCAAAATCACTGCAGATAGTGACTGCAGCCATGAAATTAAAAGATGTTTACTCCTTGGAAGAAAGTTATGACCAACCTAGACAGCATACTAAAAAGCAGAGACATTACTTTGTCAACAAAGGTCCATCTAGTCAAGGCTATTGTTTTTCCAGTAGTCGTGTATGGATGTGAGAGTTGGACTATAAAGAAAGCTGAGCGCCGAAGAATTGATGCTTTTGAATTGTGGTGTTGGAGAAGACCCTTGAGAGTCCCATGGACTGCAAGGAGATCCAACCAGTCCATCCTAAAGGAGATAAGTCCTGGGTGTTCATTGGTAGGACTGTTGTTGAAGCTGAAACTCCAATACTTTGGCCACCTGATGTGAAGAGCTGACACATTGGAAAAGACCCTGATACTGGGAAAGATTGAAGGCGGGAAGAAAAGCGGATGACAGAGGATGAGATGGTTGGATGGCATCACTGACTCAATGGACATGGCTTTGGGTGGACTCCGGGAGTTGGTGATGGACAGGGAGGCCTGGCATGCTGCAGTTCATGGGGTTGCAAAGAGTCGGGTACGACTGAGTGATGGAACTGAACTGTGATATTTGTTTTTCTCTTTCCGACCTAGTTCACGCTGTATAATAGTCTCTAGGTTCATCCACCTCACTAGAACTGACTCAAATGAATCCCTTTTTATGGCTGAATAATATTCCATTGCATGTATGTATCACAACTTCTTTATCCATTTAACTGTTGGTGGACTTCTAGGTTACTTCCGTGTCCTAGCCTTTGTAAATAGTGATGGCAGTGAGCGGACAGAGAGGCTGGGACTAATTGAGAGAGTAGCGCTGAAACATATACATTACCATGTGTGAAATGGATGGCGAATGGTAGGTGGGAATTTGCTGTGTGATGCAGGGAGCTCAAACCCGGTGCTCTCAGACAAACTAGAGGGGTGGAATGGTGTGGGAAGTGGGAAGGAGGTTCAAGACGGAGGGGACATGTGTGTGCCTGTGGCTGATTCATGTTCACACATGGCAGAAACCAACACAGTATTACAAAGCAATTATCCTCCAATTAAAAATAAGTTAATTAAGAAAACACAGATATTTTCAATTTGTCTCCAGCCCCACTTTGTCTTCCTCCTAAGGTATAAACCCACTGTTCTAGTTGACTTCTGGATAGCACTTCATTGGATGTTCCTTTGGAACCTTGAGATTACTCTGTCCTAACTAACTTATTTTTTCTTTTACTCCAAAAGGCTGTTGCTCCTCTGGCTGCCTTACTTTGCTTAGTGACATCACTGGGGGGACTGTAGCACCATCATTGACTGCTTCTTCCCTTCCTTCCTTGTCTAATCCGTCACTTGATTGTGTCTCCATCACCGTCATGTGTTCTGATGCTCTCCTTTACTGCTTCATCTAATTATTTAAGTCTCTTTCCTGAACCATTATAAGGGTCTCATCATTATATCTCTAGCCACTGCCTACTCCTTCCTCTCTTGCCCTCTACTGTTGGCTTGTTCTTTCTACATGTTGGAATCATGCTTTTCCTCTGCATCACACCACTCGTTATCTCTGTACCGCTTTCAGAATGAAGTGTGATTTTTTTTTTTTCCACATTATGACAAATGAGCTTTTATTTATTTATTTATTTATTTTTAAAATTTTTTTTAACCCTCCTCCCTCCTCCCTCCCCATACCATCCCTCTGGGTCGTCCCAGTGCACCAGCCCCAAGCATCCAGCATCGTGCATTGAATCTGGACTGGCATCTCGTTTCATACATGACATTTCACATGTTTCAATGCCATTCTCCCAAATCTTCCCACCCTCTCCCTCTCCCACAGAGTCCATAAGCCTGTTCTATACATCAGTGTCTCTTTTGCTGTCTCGTATACAGGGTTATCGTTACCATCTTTCTAAATTCCATATATATGCGTTAGTATACTGTATTGGTGTTTTTCCTTCTGGCTTACTTCACTCTGTATAATAGGCTCCAGCTTCATCCACCTCATTAGAACTGATTCAAATGTATTCTTTTTAATGGCTGAGTAATACTCCATTGTGTATATGTACCACTGCTTTCTTATCCATTCATCTGCTGATGGACATCTAGGTTGCTTCCATGTCCTGGCTATTATAAACAGTGCTGCGATGAACATTGGGGTACACATGTCTCTTTCCCTTCTGGTTTCCTCAGTGTGTATGCCCAGCAGTGGGATTGCTGGATCATAAGGCAGTTCTATTTCCAGTTTTTTAAGGAATCTCCACACTGTTCTCCATAGTGGCTGTACTAGTTTGCATTCCCACCAACAGTGTAAGAGGGTTCCCTTTTCTCCACACCCTCTCCAGCATTTATTATTTGTAGACTTTTGGATCGCAGCCATTCTGACTGGTGTGAAATGGTGTCTCATAGTGGTTTTGATTTGCATTTCTCTGATAATGAGTGATGTTGAGCATCTTTTCATGTGTTTGTTAGCCATCTGTATGTCTTCTTTGGAGAAATGTCTATTTAGATCTTTGGCCCATTTTTTGATTGGGTCATTTATTTTTCTGGAGTTGAGCTGTAGGAGTTGCTTGTATATTTTTGAGATTAGTTGTTTGTCGGTTGCTTCATTTGCTATTATTTTCTCCCATTCTGAAGGCTGTCTTTTCACCTTGCTAATAGTTTCCTTTGATGTGCAGAAGCTTTTAAGTTTAATTAGGTCCCATTTGTTTATTTTTGCTTTTATTTCCAATATTCTGGGAGGTGGGTCATAGAGGATCCTGCTGTGATGTATGTCAGAGAGTGTTTTGCCTATGTTCTCCTCTAGGAGTTTTATAGTTTCTGGTCTTACGTTGAGATCTTTAATCCATTTTGAGTTTATTTTTGTATATGGTGTTAGAAAGTGTTCTAGTTTCATTCTTTTACAAGTGGTTGACCAGATTTCCCAGCACCACTTGTTAAAGAGATTGTCTTTAATCCATTGTATATTCTTGCCTCCTTTGTCAAAGATAAGGTGTCCATATGTGCGTGGATTTATCTCTGGGCTTTCTATTTTGTTCCATTGATCTATATTTCTGTCTTTGTGCCAGTACCATACTGTCTTGATAACTGTGGCTTTGTAGTAGAGCCTGAAGTCAGGTAGGTTGATTCCTCCAGTTCCTTTTTCTTTCTCAAGATTGCTTTGGCTATTCGAGGTTTTTTGTATTTCCATACAAATTGTGAAATTATTTGTTCTAGCTCTGTGAAGAATACTGTTGGTAGCTTGATAGGGATTGCATTGAATCTATAAATTGCTTTGGGTAGTATACTCATTTTCACTATATTGATTCTTCCAATCCATGAACATGGTATATTTCTCCATTTATTAGTGTCCTCTTTGATTTCTTTCACCAGTGTTTTATAGTTTTCTATATACAGGTCTTTAGTTTCTTTAGGTAGATATATTCCTAAGTTTTTTATTCTTTTCGTTGCAATGGTGAATGGAATTGTTTCCTTAATTTCTCTTTCTGTTTTCTCATTATTAGTGTATAGGAATGCAAGGGATTTCTGTGTGTTGATTTTATATCCTGCAACTTTACTATAATCATTGATTAGTTCTAGTAATTTTCTGGTGGAGTCTTTAGGGTTTTCTATGTAGAGGATCATGTCATCTGCAAATAGTGAGAGTTTTACTTCTTCTTTTCCAATTTGGATTCCTTTTATTTCTTTTTCTGCTCTGATTGCTGTGGCCAAAACTTCCAAAACTATGTTGAATAGTAATGGTGAAAGTGGGCACCCTTGTCTTGTTCCTGACTTTAGAGGAAATGCTTTCAATTTTTCACCATTGAGGATAATGTTTGCTGTGGGTTTGTCATATATAGCTTTTATTATGTTGAGGTATGTTCCTTCTATTCCTGCTTTCTGGAGAGTTTTTATCATAAATGGGTGTTGAATTTTGTCAAAGGCTTTCTCTGCATCTATTGAGATAATCATATGGTTTTTGTTTTTCAATTTGTTAATGTGGTGTATTACATTGATTGATTTGCGGATATTGAAGAATCCTTGCATCCCTGGGATAAAGCCCACTTGGTCATGGTGTATGATCTTTTTAATGTGTTGTTGGATTCTGATTGCTAGAATTTTGTTTAGGATTTTTGCATCTATATTCATCAGTGATATTGGCCTGATATTGGCCTGATATCAGTGATATCAGGCCAGATCCCTGATATTTGTGGGATCTTTGTCAGGTTTTGGTATTAGGGTGATGGTGGCCTCATAGAATGAGTTTGGAAGTTTACCTTCCTCTGCAATTTTCTGGAAGAGTTTGAGCAGGATAGGTGTTAGCTCTTCTCTAAATTTTTGGTAGAATTCAGCTGTGAAGCCGTCTGGACCTGGGCTTTTGTTTGCTGGAAGATTTTTGATTACAGTTTCAATTTCCGTGCTTGTGATGGGTCTGTTAAGGTTTTCTATTTCTTCCTGGTCGAGTTTTGGAAAGTTGTACTTTTCTAAGAATTTGTCCATTTCTTCCTCGTTGTCCATTTTATTGGCATATAATTGTTGATAATAGTCTCTTATGATCCTTTGTATTTCTGTGTTGTCTGTTGTGATCTCTCCATTTTCGTTTCTAATTTTATTGATTTGATTTTTCTCCCTTTGTTTCTTGATGAGTCTGGCTAATGGTTTATCAATTTTATTTATCCTTTCAAAGAACCAGCTTTTGGCTTTGTTGATTTTTGCTATGGTCTCTTTTGTTTCTTTTGCATTTATTTCTGCTCTAATTTTTAAGATTTCTTTCCTTCTACTAACCCTGGGGTTCTTCATTTCTTCCTTTTCTAGTTGCTTTAGGTGTAGAGTTAGGTTATTTATTTGACTTTTTTCTTGTTTCTTGAGGTGTGCCTGTATTGCTATGAACTTTCCCCTTAGGACTGCTTTTACTGTGTCCCACAGGTTTTGGGGTGTTGTGTTTTCATTTTCATTCGTTTCTATGCAAATTTTGATTTCTTTTTTGATTTCTTCTGTGATTTGTTGGTTATTCAGCAGGGTGTTGTTCATCCTCCATATGTTGGAATTTTTAATAGTTTTTCTCCTGTAATTGAGATCTAATCTTACTGCATTGTGGTCAGAAAAGATGCTTGGAATAATTTCTATTTTTTTGAATTTACCAAGGCTAGCTTTATGGCCCAGGATGTGATCTATCCTGGAGAAGGTTCCATGTGCGCTTGAGAAAAAGGTGAAATTCATTGTTTTGGGATGAAATGTCCTATAGATATCAATTAGGTCTAACTGGTCTATTTTATTGTTTAAAGTTTGTGTTTCCTTGTTAATTTTCTGTTTAGTTGATCTATCCATAGGTGTGAGTGGGGTATTAAAGTCTCCCACTATTATTGTGTTATTGTTAATTTCTCCTTTCATACTTGTTAGCATTTGTCTTACATACTGCGGTGCTCCCATGTTGGGTGCATATGTATTTATAATTGTTATATCTTCTTCTTGGATTGATCCTTTGATCATTATGTAGTGACCTTCTTTGTCTCTTTTCACAGCCTTGGTTTTAAAGTCTATTTTATCTGATATGAGTATTGCTACTCCTGCTTTCTTTTGGTCCCTATTTGCATGGAAAATCTTTTTCCAGCCCTTCACTTTCAGTCTGTATGTGTCCCCTGTTTTGAGGTGGGTCTCCTGTAGACAACGTATGTAGGGGTCTTGTTTTTGTATCCATTCAGCCAGTCTTTGTCTTTTGGTTGGGGCATTCAACCCATTTACGTTTAAGGTAATTACTGATAAGTATGATCCCGTTGCCATTTACTTTATTGTTTGGGGTTCGAATTTATACACCATTTTTGTGTTTCCTGTCTAGAGAATATCCTTTAGTATTTGTTGGAGAGCTGGTTTGGTGGTGCAGAATTCTCTTAGCTTTTGCTTGTCTGAGAAGCTTTTGATTTCTCCTTCATACTTGAATGAAATCCTTGCTGGGTACAATAATCTGGGCTGTAGGTTATTTTCTTTCATCATTTTAAGTATGTCTTGCCATTCCCTCCTGGCTTGAAGAGTTTCTATTGAAAGATCAGCTGTTATCCTTATGGGAATTCCCTTGTATGTTATTTGTTGTTTTTCCCTTGCTGCTTTTAATATTTGTTCTTTGTGTTTGATCTTTGTTAATTTGATTAATATGTGTCTTCGGGTGTTTCACCTTGGGTTTATCCTGTTTGGGATTCTCTGGGTTTCTTGGACTTGGGTGATTATTTCCTTCCCCAGTTTAGGGAAGTTTTCAACTATTATCTCCTCAAGTATTTTCTCATGGTCTTTCTTTTTGTCTTCTTCTTCTGGAACCCCTATGATTCAAATGTTGTAGCGTTTAATATTGTCCTGGAGGTCTCTGAGATTGTCCTCATTTCTTTTAATTCGTTTTTCTTTTATTCTCTCTGATTCATTTATTTCTACCATTCTATCTTCTAATTCACTAATCCTATCTTCTGCCTCTGTTATTCTACTATTTGTTGCCTCCAGAGTGTTTTTAATTTCATTAATTGCATTATTCATTATATATTGACTCTCTTTTATTTCTTCTAGGTCCTTGTTAAACCTTTCTTGCATCTTCTCAATCCTTGTCTCCAAGCTATTTATCTGTGATTCCATTTTAATTTCAAGATTTTGGATCAATTTCACTATCATTATTCGGAATTCTTTATCAGGTAGATTCCCTATCTCTTCCTCTTTTGTTTGGTTTGGTGGGCATTTATCCTGTTCCTTTATCTGCTGGCTATTCCTCTGTCTCTTCATCTTGTTTAAATTGCTGAGTTTGGGGTGTCCTTTCTGTATTCTGGCAGTTTGTGGAGTTCTCTTTATTGTGGCTTTTCCTCACTGTGTGTGGGTTTGTACAGGTGGCTTGTCAAGGTTCCTGGTTAGGGAAGCTTGTGTCGGTGTTCTGATGGGTGGAGCTGTATTTCTTCTCTTTGTTCAGTCGCGCTGTGGGGAGGGAGGGAGGGATGCTGCAAACAAATAACACTGGCATGCGCTCGCAGTGCCTCAGCCACACTGGGTCTGCCCCCGCTCACGGCGCGTGTAGCCTCCCTGCCCACACTGCTCGGGCTCTAGGTTGTTCCGCCGGGAACAATCCGAGGCTGGCCCTGGATTGCATGTACCTCCCAGGTCCAAGCCGCTCAGGTTCAGGCACTCGGTAGTCCTCAGAGGCGCAGACTCAGTTGGGCCTGAGTTTTGTGCTCTTCCCAGGTCCGAGCAGCTCAAGTGATGAGGTGTTTGGCGAGCGCCAATGCTGCGACTTATCGCCTCCCCGCCACTCGGTTATCTGGGTGTAAAACCGGCGCACCTTCTCAGGCAGATGTTAACCGTCCAGACCCCCAAAAAGTTTTAGTTAGCAAAGAAGCCTGCTTACAGTTTTATAGATAATGTCTCTCTGGGGCTGCGATTGCCCCCTTCCGGCTCTGGCTGCCTGTCACCGGAGGGGGAAGGTCTGCAGCCGGCTATCTCTGTTCAATTCTTTGTTCCTTGCGCGGGCCTGGCGGTCTTAGGTTAGGGCTGGCTTTTCGCGTGGTAGATATCCCACAGTCTGGTTTGCTAGCCCAAATTATTTCGCTCAGATAGTGCTCAGGGTATTCAGGCCAGATTCTTACTCTAAGCGATGCAGCCCGCGCTGCGCCTCCCTGCCCAGCCCCCACTTGCTAATGGCGCGTGCAGGCGTCTGCGCTGCTTCTCCGCTGGGGGAGTTACCGTAGGACTCGCAATCTTCGAGTTTTAATTGTTTATTTTTTCTTCCTGTTATGTTGCCCTCTATGCTTCCAAAGCTCGGCACAGATTCGGCAGTGAGAAGGTTTCCTGGTGTTTGGAAACTTCTCTCTTTTTAAGACTCCCTTCCCGGGACGGAACTCCGTCCCTCCCTCTTTTGTCTCTTTTTTTGTCTTTTATATTTTTTCCTACCTTCTTTCGAAGAGTTGGATTGCTTTTCTGGGTGCCTGATGTCCTCTGCCGGCATTCAGAAGTTGTTTTGTGGAATTTACTCGACGTTTAAATGCTCTTTTGATGAATTTGTGGGGGAGAAAGTGTTCTCCCCGTCCTACTCCTCCGCCATCTTGGCTCCTCCCCGGAAGTGTGATTTCTTTAGTGCAGACTTCAGGGTCCTCTGTGCTCAGATCCCAGTTACTTCTTTACTCTTCTCTCCAAGTGCCCTATGCCCGGCCAAACTGAAGTACTCTTTACTCTCTTTGGCATTCCCCTAGTAACTAAGGATGACTTTTGAAATCTGGAATGAAATTCTAATACATATTATTACAAGAATGGATAGTGAACCAGCAATTGTTTATGAATAAGTCTGGGTTTATGCTCACAGATCAGGTCATATCATTTCCTTTTTTCTTTTCTGACTTAATATATAATGGAGATGTGTCAATCATCATATATTTGAAGATGAGGAAGGCATTTAATACTGGATTTTTGCCAAACCGCTGTACCGAAAGGGGATACCCAAATGGAGCTCTGCTGGTTTGGAGGAATGTTTCTTGTTTCCCACAGAGCTTGATTTTGTACCTGATTCTTGAGAAAAAATATTTAGGTAAAGTGAGTTAGGTAAATATACAGAAAGCACATATACCATAAATAGGAGACAGATCTAGGAAAGAGGGTTAAATCAGATAATAGAATCAAAATATCAGGGGTTCTTACCACCTAGAATGTGGGCAGATTAGAAGAGGTGAAATTTCAGATTCTATTTGCTTTTGGGTCTCCAAATCAGCTGTTTGAGTGAAGTGTCAGAGTAGAGGTGATGTGGGGGAAAATTAAGTTTTGTCTGGCATCTTCAAATATCTGAATGTGAGTGTTTAAGGAGCTCTTGAGATTATCGACTCAATGGCAGAAGCATATTACCTTGAAAAAGAAGGAAAACCACACCTAGAATATTGTGTTCAGTTTTGGGCCCTAAACTTTAAATTGGAAGTGGACAAATGGAAGTCATTTTAGGGGAGTCACAGGCAAAGTTTTTGCGCCAGGGTGTGCTTGAGTGTGAAAGCTCCCTGGGTTGTCTTTGAGGTCCCTTTTCAAGCCCAGCTCTACTCAGTTGTAGTCTCTGTGGTGGAGGGTAATTGCTGTCTTGTAGTTTCTCTGAAGGCATTTAGTTCAGTGCTTTGCTTGTGAAAGTGAAAGCAGTGAAAGTGTTAGTCGCTCAATCATGTCTGACTCTTTGCGACCCCATGGACTGTAGCCCACCGGGCTCCTCTGTCCATGGGATTCTCCAGGCAAGAATACTGGAGTGGTTTGCCATGCCCTTCTCCAGGGGATCTTCCCCACCCAGGGATAGAACCAGGGTCTCCCACAATGCGGGCAGATTCTCTACGATCTGAGCCATCAGGGATTGTAGCATTTGTTAATAAATACTGGTGAGTAAATGTTACTAGTGTGATGTAAATTTTGCCTCCAGACCCAGAACATAATTTCCTTGAGGGCACATACCACATGTTATGTTTTGTATTACCCTCAGCATCTTGAACGAGGTTAGATTTTTCAGCAGGTATTTGGTAAATACAGGCCGAGTTCACAAAGTTAAATATTGGGAGAAATCCCATTAAACACCTCATACTTAATCCCCCAGCTCCCCGTTTCCTTTTATATAAAAACAAGGGAACAGTGTAGTCAGGGGAAGGAACACTGACCAGGTCAGAAACCTTGGTTTACAGGGCTGCTTCTTCCACTAATGAGCTCACTTCAGGCCCACGTAGTCTCTGATGATGGAGAAGTAGGGTGGGAGGTGTCATGACTGCTGCAATTTAGGGTCGGGTGTCTGAATGACACAGCTGGGTTTCTCCCAGACTTTTGGTATTGGTTATGGTAATGAAATGCTTTAAGATGACATAATTAAGATACTCAATCATGTGCAAGTTTAAATTCCTTTCAGTTGGCCTGGGAGCAGCAGAAATTGTACAGTTTGCTTCCTGGGAGATTGTAGCCTAAGACCAATAACTCACTTGTGTCTATACAGCTGTTATTTGCTATTCACTGGCAGGTGTGACTAATTCCGCCAGTGACACAACCCCTTGAATGAATGTGAGCTTTTAAAGCAACTCGTTCCTGAGTATCTGTGAGAGCATTGTTGGAAGGGCGTTGGGCTCCTCTTTGTTGTTACTGGTGGGGCTGAATCCACTTCTGAGAGTCTTGGATTAACGTTGGCCCTGTTTCCTGAGGGCATGGCTGCTCTTCATGGAGCCTCTCCTGGCATACACCCCTGATTCTTCTAGTATGATTTTTCTACTCTCTAGTTCTCTGTATTGTAATAGCTGTCTGGACTGTGTAGAAATGTTTCTGAAGGCTCTAAAAGCACAATTTTGGAAGAGAGACAAGTGATGGCATTGGGGAAACAGACATGAAAACCCAGGGCTGAGTTTTGCATACCTCTGTGTTAGAAGAAAGCAATAGATTTTTCTGGATAAAGGTGAAGTGGCTAAGAAAGCTTGTAAAAACAATCTGATATTGACTGTTCAATCTTAAAAGAGTTAAAAGTTGGAGTGGTTTTTTACCATTTAATTGTGTTTAGCTTTGTTCTTAAAAAAATAAAAAGGAACTTAAAAATCATGTTTCATTAATGTGCCAGCTTGGATTATTTTCCCTGTCAGTTTAGCAATCAACAGTAATAAAAACCCAGATATAAAATTTTCATACATTTACAGTAGCATAAAGACATTAAGTGAAAACCCTTTAAAACATTTTCCATTTTCATTTCACTTAGCAGGTACTACATATCAAGCTATTATTTACCCAGCTAAAATGAGCAGGAAAGTGATCCAAGTTGGTAAAGTGCCTCCAGACAACTTGCACAACTGTTATTTTCTCTTTTTGATTATGCCCAGCTGAAGGGATTCGTTTTAGCACAAATCAGATCAAGGTGATACGAAAGGTACTTGGGATTACCTGGAGAGTGTTGAGATTAGCCGTGGAAAACCTCATTTTTGCCACCTGGATAGCCCATGTGTATGGAGATAGTTTTATTTTAAGGCATGGCCAGTGCTATTCTCTAGGCTAGTGAAGTAAAAGCAGCATGGATAATTCAAAGTAAGCAGATAATCCAAAAGAGTGTTCTGCTTAGCTGTGGAAGGAGCATGGTATATTTTTTTCTTTCTTTTTTAATTGAAGGATAATTGCTTTACAATATTGTGTTGGGTTCTGCCATACATCAACATGAATCAACCACAGGTATACATATGTACCCTCACTCCTAAAAACTTCTTCCCAACTGCCACCACATTCCATCTCTCTGCATTGTCACAGAGCACCGGTTTGAGCCTCTTGAGTCGTATAGAGAATTCACACTGTTTATCTATTTTAGATAAACAGTGTGAATTCTCTATACGACTGCTCCTCTCTCCTTTGTCCCACCATCTCCTTCCCCACCACGTCCATGAGTCTACTCTCTGGTCTCCATTGCTGCCCTGCAAATAGGTTCATGAGTACCATCTCTCTGTGCTGTGTTAGTTGCTCAGTTGTGTCCGAATCCTTGCAACCCCGTGGACTGTAGCCCACCAGGCTGTTCTGTCCATGGGGATTCTCCAGGCAAGAATACTGGAGTGGGTTGCCATGCCCTCCTGCAGGGGATCTTCACAACCCAGGGTCTGAACCCATGTCTCCCCCATTGCAGACGAATTCTTTACTGTTTGAGCCACCAGGGAAGCCCACCATCTCACTAGATTCCATATATATGTGTTAATATACAATATTTGTCTTTCTCTTTCTGACTTCACTTTGTATAATAGACTCTAGGTTCATCCACCTCAGTAGTACTGACTCAAAGGCATTCCTTTTAATGGCCAAATAATATTCCATTTCTTCATACTGTTCATGGGGTTCTCAAGGCAAGAATACTGAAGTGGTTTGCCATTCACTTCTCCAGCAGACCACATTTTTTTCAGAACTCTCCACCGTAACCTGTCTGTCTTGGGTGGCCCTAAATGGCATGGCTCATAGTTTTATTGAGTTAGACAAGGCTGTGGTCCATTTCAAATCCTAAAAGATGCTGCTGTTAAAGTGATGCACTCAATATGCCAGCAAATTTGGAAAACTTGGCAGTGGCCACAGGACTGGAAAAGGTCAGTTTTCATTCCAATCCCAAAGAAAGACAATGCCAAAGAATGTTCAAACTATTGCAAAATTGCACTAAGCTCACACGCTAGCAAAGTAATGCTCAAAATTCTCCAAGCCAGGCTTCAACAGTATGTGAACCATGAACTTCCAGATGTTCAAACTGGATTTAGAAAAGGCAGAGGAACCTGAGATCAAATTGCCAACATCCGCTAGATCATTGAGAAAGCAAGAGAGTTCCGGAAAAACATCTGCTGCTGCTGCTGCTAAGTTGCTTCAGTCGTGTCCGACTCTTTGCGACCCCATAGACGGCAGCCCACCAGGCTCCCCCTTCCCTGGGATTCTCCAGGCAAGAACACTGGAGTGAGTTGCCATTTCCTTCTCCAGTGCATGAAAGTGAAAAGTAAAAGTGAAGTCGCTCAGTTGTGTCTGACCCTCAGCAACCCCTTGGACTGCAGCGTACCAGGCTCCTCCATCCATGGGATTTTCCAAGCTACTTCTGCTTTATTGACTACACCAAAGCCTTTGACTGTGTGGATCACAACAAATTGTGGAAGATTCTTCAAGAGACGGGAATACCAGACCACCTTACTTGCCTCCTGAGAAATCTGTGTGTAGGTCAACAGTTAGCAATAGTTAGAACTGGACGTGGAACAACAGACTGATTCCAAATTGGGAAAGGAGTATGTCAAGGCTGTATATTGTCACCCTGCTTATTTAACTTATATGCCGAGTACATCATGAGAAATGCCAGGCTGGATGAAGCACAAGCTGGAATCAGGATTTCCGGGAGAAATATCAATAACCTCAGACACACAGATGACACCACCCTTATGGCAGAAATCTAAGAAGCACTAAAGAGCCTCTTGATGAAGATGAAAGAGGAGAGTGAAAACGTTGCCTTAAAGCTCAACATTCAGAAAACGAAGATCATGGCATCAGGTGCCATCACTTCATGGCAAATAGCTGGGAAAACAATGGAAACAGTGACAGACTTTATTTTTTGGGCCTCCAAAATCACTGCAGATGGTGACTGCAGCCTTGAAATTAAAAGACACTTGCTTCTTGGAAGGAATGTTATAACCAACCTAGACAGCATATTATAAAGCAGAGACATTACTTTGCCGACAAAGGTCTGTCTAGTCAAAGCTGTGGTTTTTCCTGTGGTCAGGCATGGATGTGAGAGTTGGACTGTGAAGAAAGCTGAGTGCCGGAAGAATTGATGCTTTTGAACTGTGGTGTTGGAGAAGACTCTTGAGAGTCCCTTGGACTGCAAGGAGATCCAACCAGTCCATCCTAAAGGAAATAAGTCCTGAATATTCATTGCAAGGACTAATGCTGAAGCTGAAACCCCAATACTTTGACCACCTGATGCAAAGAACTGACTCCTTGGAAAAGACCCTGATGCTGGGCAAGACTAAGGCAGGAGGAGAAGGGGACGACAGAGGATGAGATGGTTGGATGGCATCACCTTTTCGATAGACGTAAGTTTGATTAAGCTCCAGAAGTTGGTGGTGGACAGGGAAGCCTGGTGTTTATGGGGTCACAAAGCATCAGACATGACCGAGCAACTGAACTGAACTGAATATTGTATATGTGGTACACAGCTTCTTTATCCATTCCTCTGTCAATGGACATCTGTGTTGCGCCGTGTCCTAGCTAATGTTGCTATGAACATTGGGGTACATGTGTGTTTTTTATGGTTTTCTTAGGGCATATGCCCAGTAGTGGGATTGTTGGATCATATGTTAGTTTTATTTCTACTTTTATAAGGAATCTCCATACTGTTCTCCATAGAGGCTGTATCAATTTGCATTCCCACCAACAGAGGAGCACAGTATATTAACAATAGCTTTTATGGCTATTTCCAGTTGAAAAAGTGCTGTTGTGTATCAGTGGAACACCAACAAAGAAACCCAGATATCACCCCAATTTTACTCTTACTTACCCATATGACCTTAGGCGGGTCACTGAGTTGTATTTCCTCATGTATAAAATGGGAACAATAGACCAATCCTTCCTAGATGGTAAGGGATTTGAGATGATAGTTTTGTAATTTATCTTAAAAGATTAAAGGGTTATACTGATCAAGGAACTTAAAGACCTTTGAAAGTGAAAGTGAAGTCGCTCAGTCCGACTCTTTGCGACCCCATGGACTTTCTCCCTCCATAGGATTCTCCAGGCAAGAGTACTGGAGTGGGGTGCCATTGCCCTCTCCAGGGGATCTTCCCGACCCAGGGATTGAACCCGGTCTCCAGCATTGCAAGACCTTTACTGATGGCTTATCTTTTGATAGAAGTTGTGTTAGACTTGGGAATATAGTGGTGGATTGGAAAATGGATAGAGGTTTCCCCTTAATCATCTCACACTATGGGATTACCATTTCTGTTTCTTGGAATAATGTTATAGATAGAATTTCTTGAGTTTAGAGTAGCTGGATAAGATATAATAAAATTGAGGAGGGGTGAGGAAAGGGAACTAGTGTAATATGATTTTCTACATCCATATAATGATAGAGGAAATAGTAACCTCAATGTATTTATCTGAACTGGGGATGTTAGCTGTGTCTAATGGAGGGACTTTTAATCTTAGGATCCCTAGGTTGAGCTTCAAAGAGCCCAGGAACAACCTGAAATTAGATGCAAAATTTGGGTCTGATTTGCTGCAAAGGTTGAGAACTACTGAATGAATGGATATTGTCTTGTTCCTGGGACAGCATGATAACGAAGATACAAAAGGTTTCTCCTGGATTAAATCTTATGTAAAAATGGTGCTACTGGCTTGCACAGTCTCATCTATAAATTGTGGATGTCATATTAAATAGTCTCTGGGAAGTCTTTTTTGGCTCTAACATTTTATTATAACTTCAATTTCTCAGATAAATGAAAGCATTTAATCCACTTTAGCCAGTCATTGCCATAACCTCCCTTCAACCTGATAATGTTGAAATAATTTGGAAATGCCTTTCAATGAAAAAGCACATTTATTTGATTATTTCTGCTAATCTGGAAGTGGCAGTATAGCCTGAAGAGAGAGAATTTTTATAGGGACATCTGGGAAGCTTTAAAAGTATCTGCATAGATTGACTGGGCTGCATGGGAAGTGTTCTGATCAGCCATTTTCAGGAACCTGGGGATGGGCCTGTTGTCCTTATAGTTTGATTGGTTGTTGAATTAGCACAACAGAGATGATGATTGGTTAACATGCGTGTTGGCCCATGAGCATGTGTTATGGGCTTTGTTAAAGCAGCTGTCCAAAATTGGGAAAGGAGTACAACAAGGCTGTATATTGTCACCCTGTTTTTTTAAGTTATATGCAGAGTACAGTATCACGTGAAGTGCTGGGCTGGATGAATCACAAGCTGGAATCAAGATTGCCAGGAGAAATGTCCAGAACTTCACATATGCAGATGATACCACTCTAATGGCATAAAGTGAAGAGAAACTGAAGAGCCTCTTGATGACAGTGAAGGACGAGATCGAAAAAGCTAGCTTAAAACTCAACATTCAACAAACTGAAGTTATGGCATCTGGCCCCATCACTTAATGGCAAATAGATGGGGAAAAAGTGGAAACAGTGACGGATTTTATCTTCTTGGTCTCCAAAATCACTGAAGATAGTGACTGCAGCCATGAAATTAAAAGACGCTTACTCCTTTGAAGAAAAGCTATGACAAACCTGGAAGTGAAAGGGCTAGTCACTCATTCTTGTTCAATTCTTTGTGACCCTATGGACTGTAGCCTGCCAGACTCCTCTGTCCATGGGATTCTCCAGGTAAGAATACTGGAGTGGGTTGCCATTTCCTTCTTCAGGGGATCTTCCTGACCCAGAGATTGATCCAGGGTCTCCCGTATTGCCGGCAGATTTTTTACCATCTGAGCCACCAGAGAAGCCCCATGACAAACCAAGACAGCATATTAGAAAGCAGAGACATCACTTGCTGAAAAAGATCTGTATAGTCAAAGCTATGGTTTTTCCAGTAATCATGTTAGGATGTGAGAACTGGACTGTAAAGAAGGCTGAGAACCAAAGATTTGAATTGTGGTCCTGGAGAAGACTCTTGAGAGTCCCTTGGACTGCAAGGAGATCAAACCAGTCAATCCCAAAGGAAATCAACCCTGAATATTCATTGGAAGGACTGAAGCTGAAGCTCCAGTACTTTGGCCACCTGATGTGGAGAGGTGACTCCTTGGAAAAGACCCTGATTCTGTGAAAGATTGAAGGCAAAAGGAGAAGAGGGCGGCCTAGGATAAGATGGTTAGATAGCACCACTGACTCAATGAACGTGAATTTGAGCAAACTTTGGGAGATAGTGAAGGACAGGGAAGCCTGCTGTGCTGCAGTCCATGGGGTTGCAAAGAGTCAAACTTGCCTTATTGATGGAACAGTAACAACAGCAAGCAGCTGGGCTTGTAGAAAAAATTAGTTGACTGTAAAGTTGCTTTTTCACATTTCCAGGGTGATGGTGTGCTGTTTTGTGGAAGTGTGATGACAGTGTCATGTAGTCACCACTATGTTGTGAATTTTGAGGCAGATGATAGGTGAGCAGAGGCTGTTTGTGGTCAGCATTGCTTTCTTCCTTGACGGAAAAGCTTGAATTTTGTCTGTGTGTGTCCCTTTCTCTGTGTTACCTATACCTGGCTACAGGAGTTTAATCTGGATTGTTCTAAGACTGGTATTGGGATCCTCTTCCCCTTCCTGTGATAGGCATGGGCCTGTGAAGCTGTTTGGACCAGTGAACCCAAGGGAACATGTACCAAGAGACACTAGGGAAAGGTTTCTTTGCTCTTAAGAAGAGATACAAGTAAGAGATGGTTCTGCCGTTTCCACTAATTTCTAATGAGTCTACATGAGAACTCTTGTAAATCCAGTCACCTTCTCTCTCTGGGGTCCAACAGCTGGGGGACCAGCCTGCACACTGGAGGTGGCAAGGGGAAATAGGGAAAGAGCCTGGAAACTTGACTCCCCAGCCCTGATCTCAGAGCCTCTTTAAACCCATCTCTTCCAAATGATCCTTGTTTGCTTTGTCTTCAAATTAGGATTCCTTTTTTTTTCCTTTTAAAACCTCAAAATTCATTTCTATTATTACTTTCAAATACTCAATGCATATTTCAACTTAACAATATAAAACCTCTAATGGAAGAAAAGCTATGACCAACCTAGACAGCATATTAAAAAGCAGAGATATTACTTTGCCAACAAAGGTCTGTCTGGTCAAAGCTGTGGTTTTTCCAGTAGCCATGGGATGTGAGAGTTCGACTATAAAGAAAGCTGAGCACCAAAGAATTGATGCTTTTGAACTGTGGTGTTGGAGAAGACTCTTGAGAGTTCCTTGGACTGCGAAGAGATCAAACGAGTCAATCCTAAAGGAAATCAGTCCTGAATAGTCATTGGAAGGATTGATGCTACAGCTGAAACTACAATACTTTGGCCACCTGATGCGAAGAACTGACTCCTTGGAAAAGACCCTGATGCTGGGCAAGATTGAGGGCAGGAGGAGAAGAGGATGACAGAGGATGAGATGGTTGGATGGCATCACTGACTAGATGGACATGAGTTTGAGCAAGCTCTGGGAGTTGGTGATGGACAGGGAAGCCTGATGTGCTGCAGTCCATGGGGTCACAAAGAGTCAGGCACGACTGAGTGACTGAACTGAACTGAGTATTCCTCCCTGTCTTCTTTCCTGTTCTATTTCCCTTTGGTGCATTTATCGCCATTTACCAGATTACATGTAATAAATCAGGGATTTTAATTCATTGTAGAATCCCCACAAATGGAACCATGTCTGGCATATAGGATAGACTTCTCAGTGGGTATTTGTTGAATGAATATTTTGTCAACTAGTTGATTGATTACTGCTTCCATGCATTCTTTCCTTTTAGTTTCAGTTAGTGTATTGCCAAGTACATGGTTAGTTTAGTAGATTTTTTAATACTTATTTTTACTTATTCAAAATTTGTGCCAAGTTTTATTGCAGCACGTGAAATCTTGGATTTTCTAGTTGCAGCATGTGGGATCTAATTCCCTGACCAGGGATCAAACCTGGGCCCCTGCTTTGGGAGTGTGGAGTCTTAGCCATTGGGCCACCAGAGAAGTCTCTAGTAGGTCTTTCAGTAATGGTTTAGATACAGGAATTTTCTCACTTTGTCTGAAAATGTCTTTAGGCCTTATTTCTGAAGGGTAAGTACAGTTCATCTGGGTATAGCATTCCGGTTACTTTTCTCTGAACACCTTGAAGATGTTCTGTTATAGACTGAGTTGTGTCTCCAGCCACCCAAATTGATACATTGAATTCCTTACCACTAATATGACTATGTTAGGAGATAGGGTCTTTAGGGAGGAATTTAATGAGGTTTTTAAGGGTGAGGCCCATTAAAGGAATTTAAATGAGGTTATAAGGGTGAGGCCCTAATCAAATAGGATTGGTGTCCTAGTAAGAAGAAGAGACACCAGAAATCTCTCTCTCTGAGTGTGTCTAGAAGACAAGCCATGTGTGGACACAGTGAGAAGGCAGCTGTCTACAAGCCGAGTAGAGTTCTCACCAGAAACCAAACTCAGCACCTTGATCATGGACTTCCAGCCTCCTGATCTGTGAGAAAATAAATATCTGCTGTTTAAACCACCTCAGTTTGTAGTATTTTGTTATGGCTGCCCAAGTAGACTGCTAAGGAATTTATTGTCTTCTGGAGTTTACTGTTACTGGTGAGAAGTTGGCTCTAAGTCTTTCATTACTTTGGGGATGATATTTTCTCTCTTCTTGGCTTGAAAAGTTTTTTCCCCTTACTTTCAGGTTTTTCATTGTAATACTGTGTATCAATCCATAGATTTGTTTAGTTTAAAATTCTTAGGACCCAGTGATCTTATTCAGTCTAAGAATTCATGTATTTAATTTTTTTTTTTTAACACTTTTAGAAAATCCTTGGCAGTTCTTTTTGATCATTGCCTTTTCTACTTTTCCTGTTTTCTTCTGGAACTCCTGTTAAGAGTATATCATGGATCTTATTCTTTCTTCTTTGGCATATCTTTTTTTACAATTAAGCCATCTTTTTTTTTTTTTTTAATTGAAGTGTAGTTGACTTACAGTGTTTCAGGTGTATAGCAAAGTGATTCAGTTACACATATGCATATAGTATTTTCCAGATTATTTTCCTTTATTCAGTTCAGTTCAGTTCAGTCGCTCAGTCGTGTCCGAATCTTTGCGGCCCCATGAATCGCAGCACACCAGGCCTCCCTGTCCATCACCAACTCCCGGAGTTCATTCAAACTCATGTCCGTCGAGTCGGTGATGCCATCAAGCCATCTCATCCTCTGTCGTCCCCTTTTCCTCCTGCCCCCAATCCCTCCCAGCATCAGAGTTTTTTCCAATGAGTCAACTCTTTACATGAGGTGGCCAAAGTACTGGAGTTTCAGCTTTAGTATCATTCCTTCCAAAGAACACCCAGGATTGATCTCCTTTAGAATGGACTGGTTGGATCTCCTTGTAGTCCAAGGGACTCTCAAGAGTCTTCTCCAACACACAGTTCAAAAGCATCAATTATTTGGCGCTCAGCTTTCTTCAATTATTATAAGATATTGGGTATAGTTCCCTCTACCATACAGTAGGTCCTTGTTCTATTTTATATATAGTCATATGTACCTGTTAATACCAAATTCCTAATTTATCCCTTCCCCACTCTCCATTTGGTAACCATAACTCTGTTTTCTGTGTGAGTGTTTCTGTTGTATAAATAATTCATTTTTATCATTTTTTTAGATTCCACATCTAAATGATATCATATGATACCTATTTTTCTTTGTCTGACTTTCTTCAGTTAGTATGCTAGCTCTAGGTTCATCTTTGTTGCTGCAAATCCAGGTATACCATCTTTTTATTTCTCTCTAAATTCTGGATTTTTTTTTTTTCCAGATTTACCCTCTGTCTTAATCAATTTTCTTTATAGTTGTATCTAACATTCTGTTTAGTCTATTCATCACATTTAAAGTTTTAATAAGTGTATTTTTTTATATTCGATTTTTCCCCAAAACTTCCCCCATAATGTCATCTTACCTCATAACAGTTTCTATAACTTTAAAAATCTTGTTTTATGATCTTTTGGATTTTTCTATAACTTCTATTCTCTTTTTTGTGATTGGTTGGTTCTCCCTCATAGTTATTTGTTTCCTTGTGTGTTACAGAATTTATTTTTAACTGGAAGCTTATATTTGTCAAGAGTTGTCTCTTGGGTTGTGGAGTATGGAAGTATTACTATTTTTGAAAAACAGAGCTCTCATAAGTCTAACACCAGTTTTATATTATTTTTCAGCTTGGATTTAAAACACCATTACTCTACAGACAGGACTAGTGCAGGCTTGTAGTTTTAGTTTCTTGCAAGAGGCCTCTTTTTTTTTTTTTTTTTTTTGCCTCAAGCCCGGAGAAACAACATGCCTCCTTATTTTATGGGCTGGTAGATAGTTTCTTTCGTCCCCTTTTTATATATCAGACAGTACTTAGATGTCTAGCTTTATTTATAACTCTTAGTTTCCTATCTTGTGTCAGCTGAAAGCAACATGTCCTGTCCCTTTGAGGGCCTCAGAAATCGGGCATCCCAATTTCTTGACAAATATTGCAATGTGGATTTGTTTTAGCTTGGTCTGCTGTGGTGCTGGAAGTAAAGTCTGAAATTACTGACTAAAGTCATTGATGATATGTTAATTGCCAAATTCAATGAAACTATTTCGGTCTATTCATCCTGGAAATCTGGCTGGTACATTTTAGAGTATTGAACTTTCCACTTCCTTGGCATCGATGACTTCTCAGTGTCCTGATCATTGAGAAACTCTTTGCGCATCCTGTTTCTGTCCTCTTTACAGATTTTCTTCCTCCATCCTTCCTTAAAGTTGGTGTTCCTGAGTGTTCAGCTCACTATGCGCCCACCGTGTGCATGCTGTGATTTCGTGTGCTCTAGGGTTCCTTGTGTGTGCTGATGAATTTATTTCTACCTTTAGCCCAGACTCCTTGCTGCCATACTCAGGCTTTCAGCTCTCCTGCTGAACATACTTCCTGAAGTCCCTACAGGCACTTCATCTTTAATGCCTCTGTGTTGACCTCAGGGTCAACCTCAGGGCACCTGTGTTCCCTGCCATCTACCCCGCCCTTCTCTTCCTCTCGTACATTTTTCACTTGCTGTCAGTTCTCAACAACTTCCCTTTCTCCTTCCCTATTCTCTTACCATGCATCAGTTCCTCAGTCCTTCTGATTTTACCACCTAGACATTGAATTTTTTTCTCCTCTCCAACCCTGCTCCAAGTGGTCTGGTTCACACAGGTCTATGGTGATATCTCCCAGCCTCTGTATCTCCAATTTCACTTCTCACACAGTTCCTTGGTGACAGACTTGACCCTGCCGTTCCCTTGCTCACCACCCACAGTGACAGCTCTCCCTCTCTGGCATGAAGGCTCATCCATTTCACATGGTTTGCAAAGACCTTCATGATCTTCTCTCTGCCTGCCCTCATCTGTCCTTGCTCAGATTTTACTCTTGTAGTTACCCGCCTACTAGCACCCACGTCTCTACACCAGACGAGATTTCCTCACGAGATTTCCTCTGCTGGGAGCTGCCTTCCTCTTCATTTCACTGACTAACTTCCATCCTTTAAGGCATATTTTATGTCCTCTAAGAAATCTCCTCTAAGAATCATCTCCCTTCCCCCTACCCTCAAAATTGGCTTACATGTTCCTCTCCAGTGCTCCTAGTATTCTCTGCTTATGTATCTATCATAGTTTTGTTTTTGTGTCTCTTTTCCATACAGTGCTGTGAGCACCTAAAGGAAAAGAATCATGATTTACTCAATGTTGTATCTTGAGCACAGAGCTGGGCACACAGTGGTTGTTTGTTAATGTTTAGATAGGTGAAGTGATGTGAAGTGAAAGTTGCTCAGACATGTCCAACTCTTTGCAACCCCATGGACTATATAGTCCTTGGAATTCTCCGGGCCAGAATACTGGAGTGGGTAGCCTATCCCTTCCCCAGGGGATCTTCCCGACCCAGGAATCGAACCAGGGTCTCCTCGGTTGCAGGCAGATTCTTTACCAACTGAGCTATCAGGGAATGAAAAAAGGCAGGCATTATGTTGAGAGAAAGGGAGCTTGGTGTTTGCTAGAGGAGTTTATCTCCTGGAGAAGGAAATGGCTACCCACTTCAATATTCTGGCCTGGGAAGTCCCATAGACAGAGGAGCCTGGTGGGCTACAGTCCATGCGGTCCCAAGAGTTGGACACGGCTTGGTGACTAAACCACCACTAGAGGGGTCTGAGGGCTTCCTGGGTGGCACTAGTGGTAAAGAATCCGCCTGCCAGTGCAGGAGATGCAAGAGACACGGGTTTGATCCCTGGGTTGGGAAGATCCCACGGACAGAGGAGCCTGGTGGGCTACAGTCCATGGGGTTGCAAAGAGTCAGACGTGACTGAGTACGGAGGGGTCTGGAATGGTCTCTTGGAGAAGGCAGCCTGTGGTCCAGGATGTGAAGGGTTCAGCATGAGGTTGGTGAAAGGTGAATGCGACAAGAGAAAAACTAAACTGTCAACGTTTTTGTCTCCTTTTGGGTGCTTTACAAGTCTCTGACTGAAAGCAGCAGCAGGCGACTAATGGCCAACAGTGTTCTGACAGTGCCTGCTGACAAGCGATAATGAGATTAGTGCATTTTGATTCCGTTATTAACAAGTAGCCAAAGAATCATTTGGACATGTCAGGAGCTAATGATAGGAATTAAGGGTCCCTATGACTTTAGGGCAGCAGTTCAGGTACCTGACGCTTTGAAGAGTAATTGCAGGAAATTTTTTTTCTAAATATTTTAAAATAAATGTTTTGGTGATGTATAATGTACATTAAAAAAGTGAACAAATCCTAAGTGCTCAGATTAATTATCACAAAGTGAACACGTCAGTATAATTGGTGCTCAGACCAGGATACAGAATACTGTTGGCATCCTGAACCAGAAGCTCCCCAAGCGTCTGCCCCAGGCACCACTTGTACCCCTTCTCCCACCAGGGGTGACTGATTGCTGTCCTGTCCTCTAACAGCAGAGCTTAGTTTTGCCTATTTTAAACCTTTATGTAAATGGAATCCTGTAGTATTGTCTTCTTCGAATCTTGGCTTCATATGTCCGCCTTTGTTTCTGTGAGATTCATGCACATTGATGTAGCCGTGGTTCATGCATTCTCATTGCTATATAGTATTCTGTTGCACAGATAGGCGAGATTTTTAAAAGCTGTTCTACTGTTGATGGGTATCTGGGTTGTTTTCCAGTAGTTTCTGGTTAGTGCGAATTGTGCTGCTCTGAGCAGTCTTATCCATCTTTTGGTGAATGTACATACCTATTCCTGTCCGACACATACCAAGGCGTAGAAATTCTGGGTCATAGAGTTATGTGTTGTTCAGTGTTGGTGTAAACTGCTCAAAGTTTTTCATAGTTTCCTTGTGCCAACTTACGTTTCTGGCAACAGTGTCTGAAAGTTCCAGGGCGTCACATACTTGTTAATAATATTTTTCACCTCTAATAAAATCTTGTTCACTTGTTCACTTGGTGGCATGCATATAGGGTAAACAGAATTTTACATTCAGAAGTAGCTTTTGGTAGTGGTTTGCAAAGCATGTTCAATATATGATATCCAGGCTTGTGGGTTCTTTTTCTGTTTAAGGGAACCCATTGAGCATTTTAGAGGCCCCTTAAGACAAATAATATACTGAGATAATGCATTGTCTTTTAATTGAAGTATTTAAACCCACACATTTAACAGCATTTTGCTAACCTCTTTGTTACATACATGCACATATTTACCAAAACTGTATTTAAAATGCTGTGTGCTATAAAATGAATGGATGAAGAGGCATTTCTTTGCTGTCTCTAAAGGTTTGCCACAGTCCTCTGGCTGCATTTCTGTGAGGGTTGCCATGACTAAGGCAGTTGGTGACTTAGGTGGTCAAATCTTAGGTGGCTTGAGGTAGGAAGCAATATATAGAGTCATTGAGTTTGAATGACAGAATTGGGCTCCAGAGATGATGTGACAGGCTGGGAAGATAGATGGTCCCAACCTAACTAATAGGTTGCTGGCTCCCGTCTATCCCTAGTCCCAAGGTTGGGAGCAGATTTGTTTCTTTAGTCACTTCTTCACTGGGGCAGGGGGCTGAGCCAGTATCCTTACAGGAGGCAGTGCATGCTGGCTGTCTCTTGTGCAGTCTCAAATTTTGTCTCAAGGCCTCTTTTTGTGTAACTGAATGGATAAAGGGAAATAGTGGAGGAGTCTTCTGTTTTCTTAGTGAAATGAAGCACCATTTTCCTTTGATCTTCTTTAACTTACTGATAACCTCAAGGGAGCACCAGGTTACTGATCCAGTCACTTGCTGTGAATCCAGGCAGATCTGAGAGATGGGAGTTAGAATGGGGTCGAGAGTGAGTTGTGGGGTAATGGAGGAGTGCAGTGAGAGAGAGTTTGTCTCGAGGCAGACCAGAGTGCTGGAGGAGGGAAGAGAAAGGTGAGTGCGACATCACAGGGAGGACCTGGGGATGAGGCAGGAAGAGAGAGGGCCTGGGAAGTGTGTGGCCAATGATGTGTAGAAAATGAAGGCCTGGCCAGAGAAAGAAAATAGACCAACTTGAGCTGTGGTCTTCTCGTCAAGAGTATGCTGAGTTGTGTGTGCTAAGTAACCTGTTGGTCAACTCAAGGCCAAAATGCATAGAACTTCCACACTTCTTGACTCTTGGTCAGTCCTGTGAGTTCTTCCCCGCTCAGGGTCTTCATTTTCCTATTTACCTACAGCTCTAGCCAAGATGTGTTTTTTGACTTTTAAAATGCTCTTAACACTCAGTGAGTAGAAGTTTATTTTTCATCAGTTTCAATTCCTGAGGAGATAATCCCCCATATGATAGGAAAATTGAGATGAAAGATTATGAATAGTTTTCCTTCTTTTCTATTCCTTACCTTTCTAAGTTCTCACTGTAACCCCCAAGGGTAACTATTTTTGGTTTCTTTTTAATTTTTTTCAGAGTTTTTAAAATTTTGTTCGTACAATCAAAAATAAATACACATTATTTCTTTTCCACTTATACAAAAGATAGAGTGCTATTTATATTATTTTGTCCTGCCCCTTTTTTTCACTTAACAGTAAAATCTTTCCATATCAGTACAGAGAGCTTTCTCATGAACTTTTTATTAGATATATAGTGTTCCACTGGATGAATTCATAATAATTTGTTTATTCAGTCTGCTACTGATAGACAGTGTTCTTGTTAGCTTCCTTTCAGTGTTAAAAACTACAATCAGTGACCTTACACTGTCATTTTTGAAGGTTTGCTAGGCTATATATAGAATAAATACCCAGAAATAGACTTGCTAGGTTACAGGCCATATGTGTTTGTAATTTTGATAAACATTGCCAAATTGCATTGCTTAGGAGTTAATTTAAATCCTCACCAGCAGTAAGGTGTATGCCTGTTTTCCCACAGCCTCACCAACAGAAAGTATTATTAAACTTTTGGATTCTTGGTAATCTGATAGGTTAGAAAAAGAGTTCTCAGGGTTTTGATTTGTGTTTCTTTTATTATGAATGAGGTTAAACATCCTATTATATATTTGTGACTCATTTTTATTTCCTTTTCTGTGAACTGTGAGTTTGTATCCTTTGTCCATTTTACTACTGGATTTTTGTCTTTTTAATGATTTATTTTTGTAGCTGTGTGTGTTTTTGTGTAATTGTGTTTATCCATGTCCATGTATGTAATTAGTCCTTTTGTTTTTGGTAGAGGTACAGGCTCCCCCCCAACCCCACCCACATTTTTCAGTTGCCTTCTGATTTGCTGTTGGTGGCTTTTTATTTGCTTTATTTTCTGTTTTGTCATGCAGACTTGTTGCTTTATATTATCTTTTATTTTATGTTTTTTTTTTTAATTTTTAGTTATACTAGAAAGGACTTCTCCACTCCATGGTTTTGTTCTAGTACTTTCATGGTTTCCTTTTTAAAAATATGTTTTTTAAAAATTTGGAATGCATCTTGTTATATGACATGATTTAACACAATGGAGAGTAAAGCAGGGGATTGGGAGAAATGAACAGAAAGAAATAATGATGACAGATGTGGAAGAGAGGTAAGGAGAGAATTAAAATGCCAGCAGAAGAAGAGAGGTGAGAACTGATGACAGTTGGAAGCTGTTAACTATTATAATCTGTGTCCTTTAATAGTGACTTAAATATTTTTAAGACTTGAGCTGTACTTGAGCCTCATGATAAAATAGGTGGGCAATCATTTCTTCTTATAGTATTTTCTTTCTTAAAAAAAGTCTTATCCAAGTATGGCTCAACATGTTAAGCATTGATAAAGTTGGGTGGGTACATGAGTGTTGGAGATTTGCTATTTTCATTTCTTATTTCTTTGTGCCAATAACTACATATTAAAAATAACATTTAAAAAGAAATGGGATAAGCCTTTTTATCCTCATATACTGGAGACCAGATGTACCCTGATGATTGATAGGCCCCAATTAAATCTGGTCTTGGGTCCAGGTTTTTTTAAACTGCTTATTGAGGTTCTTTTTATTTAGATCATGGGCAGTGCCCTTTATCTTTGTACTTTAAACAAAGAATACCAAATTTCTATGGCTCATGCTCAATTCATGAGCAGTAACTTATTTCTGTACATTCTTAAGGATGTGAGAATAAAGATTTCTTCTTTTTTTTTTGTTTGTTTTTATTTTTAGATTCTCCACATCCTTTCCACAATCCGGACCCATAATCTGTGCTCAGAAACCACTATTTGAGTCTGAGAGGTCTCTGATTTATGTCCATGGGGGTGTTTTTCTATACTTCATAGAGTAATTTTTAAGTAATTTATCAAATACTTGTTGAGCATCTACATGCTGGGCACTGTATTCCAGGTGCTGGGGCTAATGTTTTGAATAAAATGAAATCCTTTATGGAGTTTACCTTATGGAGGGGACAGGTAATAAACATATTAATAAATTCTTAAGTGATCATCTCAGGTAGAAGTAGTGATCCAAAGAAGTCAAAAGAAAAACAGGGAGGATGGTGGGGTTGAGGAGAGGGGCAGGGGGCTAGTTGAGGTTGTGTGGTCAGGAAAGGCCTTTTTCTGAGGAATTGCCCACTGAGGGGAAAACTGAACTCAGCAAAGGGAGGAAAAACTTTTCAGGCAGAGGGAGCAGCATGCTTTCTGGTTCTTTGGTGGCGAAGAGGACCCAGCGAGGTGTGGGGAACAGCCCTTGTTCAGGTTTCAAGTGTTGAGTGGCAGGGAGCCAGGGGCTTGCCAGCCCTTCCAGGAGTGAGGGGCATTGCGGGCACAGTCCTGACCTGCATTTGCCTACCTTCTATTGTTGAAACCGAATGACAGTTCCTAGAGTTGCCTTTCCACTCTGCATTGGTGCTCTTTTCTTCTTTCTTTGTTTCATACTCATTCTCATTTTAGAGCAGTGATAGCAGTCAAACCTCGAATGTAGCCCAAAGTTATAATAAAGTCTTCACAGTCTCATTTCCTGCTCTGATAGGGACACCCAGAGAACAGGCTGCCCTCCTGCATGGTGGACATCTGGGGCCACAAGGCTATCGGCAGCATCGAGACAGGGGAGGGGACGGCTGAGGGAGAGGGTCCGCCTACTTTGATATTAATTCATCTTTGGGCATGAAAAGGAAAAAAAAAAAACACAAAAAAATGCCAAAACAGTATTGGGGCAGCTTTTCCATAGTCGGGGATAATGGTTTTCCCGGCAGAGCAGCGCCCGGACACGGCAGGCCTCCCAGGCTCGCCTCTGCATCCCTGTTGCTTAGGCTCAGGAAAATGGCTGTCCGTCTATTTTAAGTGGGGAAAATTGAGGATGGGTTTTTTCAGCACTATCTATGGCTTAGTTACATCAAGCGATTTCTTCGGAGAGTAATAATAGGTGCTGTCTTCAGAAACGGTTTAGTCACGAATACCTAGTGCTTAAAGTTTACTTGTTTCCTTCCTGTTCCTTGCTCCAGTCTTATCCCCTGCCTTTAGGATAGAGTCTCTTCCAGAGATGCTTCCCGTGAAGACGAGCAGGTTGCCTTTCCTTTCTAGTTTTCCTCCATCATCATCTCCTCTACCCATCCCCCTCCCCACTGGAACCCCACCCCCACATCCCACCCCCCAAGCTTCCACCAGGCTCAGTACTTGGAACCACAGTGTCAAAAAAGTGAATGACATCATAAGGAAAAGAGTCAGTCTGGGCCAGTGATGCTAATCAGTTCACTTCTTCCCTCCCCCCACCCCAGTGTCGGATAATTTATTTCTTAACCAGTTTTTACCAACCAAATGTTAACACATATGCCTGATTGCTAACCTCCTCTGGGCACCAAACCTGTTTTTTCTTGAGTGCAATAAGTGATTATCCAACTCATGCTGCTCCGAAAAAGAGGTTTTGTTTTAATAAGCAGTTTGCAGTTTGGCTCACAATGCTGAGGAAAGCAACATTATCTCCAGCAGTAAACTCTGCAGTCATTGCAAAGCTTGACAAGAAAATGATTGAGTCTGTTTGTTATACCTTTGTGGGGCTGCCACTGCTGCTGCTGATGGAAATGTTGCTGTTTATTCAGCAATGCAATAACACTTGCTGTAATTTATGGATGCACATTCCCCAGATTACTAAAGGTAATATTGTTGACTAAAGGAAAGTATACGAATGGATACTTTCAGTTGTTGCTGTCCTTATAAAAGTGATTGACTGTTCACTTTGCACAGGGAAGAATTTGCACAGCCTTCATCCCCCTTAACAATTACAGATTTTCCTTCCTCTGACAGTTACAAATAACATGGCTTGTCCTAAGTGGTAAAAATTTACTGATTCCTTGGAAGTTCAAGCCAGAGGCTGGGTGGGTCCTCTCTCGGTTATACTTCCCGGCCAGCTCTCCCCTCTTGCCCCTGGGGGGCGCCAGACAAGCCACACCTGCATTGATTCCTGGTGGCCTTCAGCTTGCTGCATGGGTGGTGCCTGGTTAAGTAGCTTGTGTCTCAGGCACTTGGTTTTTCCCTGAGGGAGGCTGAGGAGGCCATGGTGATTCATGATGGGTGCTGAGTACATGTCAGGTGGCAGGGGGTTGTCCTTGTGAGTGGTGGTTCTGTGGGAAAAATTGGGTGAAGTTGGTCCTTTTCTCCCAGTAAATGTAGACAGAGATCCACGTAGAGGAGTAGAAACTTAGCTGCTCTTCTCAAAATGGTGTTGTTGAAGGATTGCGAACTTTGCCTTTGGTCACCACGGGCGTACCTGTTGATGGACTCATGCATTTAGAGGAGCTGTGAATAAGGGCTGGAGGGGGTGCGGGTGGTAGGGAATGGTCATCCTGAAGCAGAGTGCCCAGCTCTAGGGTACAGGGAAGCTGCTCAGAGACCTAGGGATTTTCTTCCTGAATGGTGGTTGGTGATTTTTCCCAAGTCCTGAAGAAGTGACGCTTTGTGTCTTAAAGCCTATCAGCTTCTATGCCCCGATGGCTGACAGGTAGGTGACATTCTGAATTGCCAGGTTTGGCCCTTGGTGAGTTGGAGAAATAAGCAGCTCCTTGAACAGTTTCTGAGGGAAAAGCAAAAACAAAAAGCAAAAGTTTGTAAAACCAAAGACCAACAGGTTTGAAAGTTTCACTCTTTTTTGGGCAAACAAGTAGCTACAAAACATACACAAGTAGGAATATAAAATGCACATAAGAGATCACGTGTTTTGCATCTAAAATTTCCTATTTTTCTCTAAGCAAACTCTCAGTGGGCCAGTGTGAGACTTAACTGACCAGCTCTGCACTTGACTGTGCCTTGTCAGCCCTGCAGTGTTCCATTGAATAATTTGTTACTTAATTGGTCATAGTAGGGGGGATCCCAGCATATGTGAGACAGTGTTTGTTAACTCTCAGTGATTGATGTCAGGAAGACAATAGTGAGCAAAATATTATTTATCATTTTGTTAGGCTACATATGTGCCATTGAGAGGAGAAGGGTTAACATAAGAACATCTAATTTACTTACTCTGGGTGGATTAAAGATGAACTTGAGCTGACATACTTTGCTTTTTTCTATTTATGCCTCACCTGTTCTTATATGTTCGCTTTATAATTGATGAGAGATGAAAAATAAGGCTAGTTTAGTTCATATAAGTTATCATTGTGGTATCAGTTTTATAGACTGCTCCTTTTTTTTCCCTGTCTCATAAAGATTTGATGTGTAATTATTTTGGTTTATGACATCAGTTATTTTATTATATGAAAATTGCATTTGATTTGGGGTTTTCTTAGTGTGAAATACAAATCTTTTGAGAATCAAACGTGCTTGTGAAATTCAAACCATGTTTTATTTACTTATGGCCACTAATAGCTCATAATGAAAACACTTGCTTTTGGTTGTACAAATAATTACAAAATAATGGATTTGCTGATTTTTGTTCCCTTTTGGCATCCCAAGTTCAGTTGACTCATGCCAGTCTTGACGTTAACCAAATTAGGATAATAAGAATGTTACAGAGTGGATATTAATTTATATAATTTGGATAATCCTAATCTGTTATATTTTAAGGTTCAGCTGATGTTGACAGTGGGTTTTAGAGCAAATAATAGCTTACTCTATTCTCTAATCTCAATCTCAAGACTAGCTAATATTGACATGAACTATATTTGGGGGCCATAGTATTCTCTTTCTACTTACATATTTATCTCTTTACATATTTATGGGTATATCGTACATGTATCAATTTTCTCTTCTTGTAATCCACATATTTAAACTGCTTCTGAGTGATAAATGGTGTTAAGACAGTGTAAATTATGTGCTTCTAAATTAATAAATATTTTTTCCAACCACACTACATGGTTTTATTAGTCATGAGCTGATGAAGAAGCAAGTTGAAAAGAGTAGATAAAGAAATTTATAAAAGGGCAGAAAATAAATCCAGCCCAGCTACACTGATCTCTTATCTATACATTACAACCAAATGAATTAAAACATTTTCAGGGATGATTCCCTACATTTTTTTTTTAAATTGCATTGGAAGCTTACACTCCATGGAAGAAAACTAATTATGTCTGGAATCTCAGAGAGAGTACTAATAATACTAATAATAGTCTTTTTTTCCCTGTATAACACTATTAAGGTTTTAAATATACATATGTGTATATATCTGCATATCAATAAATGAGCAGATACTGTTTACTATGAACTAGACTTTTAATAGGCATTTAATCCTTATACTCTCTGAGATCTGATTATGATCCCTATTGTACAGACGGTGAAACTGAAGCACAGAGAGTGTAAATATCATTTGCCCAAAGTTACATGACTCATGAGTGGAATAACCAGGATTTGAAACTGAAGTGTCCGCCCACCCCCAGCATCTGGGTTCTTCGCTGTCAGATTTGACTGCCCTGCAGAAGCCCCACTCCAGTACTCTTGCTTGGAAAATCCCATGGATGGAGGAGCCTGGTAGGCTGCAGTCCATGGGGTCGCGAAGAATCGGACACGACTGAGCAACTTCACTTTCACCTTTCACTTTCATGCATTGGAGAAGGAAATGGCAACCCACTCCAGTGTTCTTGCCTGGAGAATCCCAGGGATGGTGGAGCCTGGCGGGCTGCTGTCTATGGGGTCGCACAGAGTTGGACACAACTGAAGCGATTTAGCAGCAGCAGCAGCAGCTGAAGGGAGGAGAGAGGAGGTGCCTTTCTCTGTGACAGGATGCTTTCCTGGTACCATTGTTGCTTCAGCATTTGGCCAACTGGATGCTCCTTATTGGCCCTCATTCTTGGGCCCATGTCTCCTTCCTCGGGGTCTCCTTGGCATCCCCAATTCCACATGCACTTACAGCAAACCTTCAGAGGAAGGATTAAGTTCATTTTTCCATCTGTGAGTCTGCTGAGAGATTCTACAAGAGCAAATGAGGTACATGAGAATTACTTGAGCTGCTCATTCAACCCCACCTTTCTGTGTATGAGCTTGAATTGAAAGGGCTTGAATCGTAGAGATAAAGGGAAATTTTTTGTAAACTGCTCTTTGCTGTTCAAGTGCCCATGTACTAAGTGTCTCTCCCTCTCTCTTAAATACCGTAGTTTGCTAGATTTTTCTCTTCAGTGTTAACATAATTATAAAACCACACCTAAAAAACCTAAGCCTAAATATTCAACTCTAGTTCTTATTTTGTAATAAAGATTCCGTGATGAAATAATGTGTTAGGCTGTTGATCCCTGAAGTGTTTCGGTAAAGGTTTACCTTGACATAGTTTGAATGCTTTAGTAAGAAAAGTGGTCAAGGGAGGTGGGGTGATGGACCCTGAAGGGCCTTTGTCTTGGAGAAAACCTGGGGTGTGCTTGGACCTCAGCCTCCCAGCCCCTCGTCTGTCAAACCGCCTTGCTCTGGCAGCGGGACTGGACCCAGGTGAGCGGGGAGGAGCCTGGGAGGCAGGGCCCCTGCAATCTGGGATATTGTTTAAATACCGTAAAAAAACCCTCGCTCATTTACTCCTCCTGAGCACCGGAGAGAAAAACGGTGTGGTAATCCTGGCATAGCAGGCGGTGTTACTTTCATATCAGTATAAAATGAAATTGTGTGGCTGTTTTTTCCCTCCCCACCTCTCCCCCGTTCACTCTTTTTAATCTTTAAATAAGACGATTGGTAGCCTGTTGGCAAGAAAATGGGCCCTGGATTTTTATTCAAAGTTCTACAAGGATGATAGTTGGAATTTTTGGCAGGAGGCACGCCATTGCTTTTCAGAAAGTGCTGTCAAGGGAAGCTTTTTCTGAATTACCTGCTGGGCCTGGGCGCTTTTATGTTGTTGTTGTGACAGGTAGATTTATAAGGCTTGAAATTTGTACAAATCAGTTGTCATTCAGTGCGAGCTGTCAATGTGTCAAGCTGTCAGCCCGCTGTGAGGGGACGCCTGAGGGGGAGTACAAGGGGGCAACCGTGGAGAAAGGAAATGAGTTCAAACAGACCTGAAATGGAGCTCAGTTCTCCGGGTTTGCTGCCCCCGTAGAGCCGGCATTGATTTTCCTTGATGTTGAGCAACAGCAAACCTTAAATGACACGTTGTTAGCAATCTAAAGTTGCTGTTTATTGTCTTTTAAATGGCAGCAAATCATGCAGAAGAGAATGCAGTGCGTATTTGCGAGCCGGGCATGTTCAGCAGCATCCTGTTCATGTCACTTTTCTGGCCTGGCTGGTCTCAACCAAGGGACCTGCTGCTTCACTGATGAGTCCAACTTTCTGGAGCATTTTGCAGACGCAGCGTGAAAGGAAGTTGTGTGCTCGTCTCTCCGTGGGCTGCGGATCGCTAATAAACACGGGATTAGAGGAGCAGTGAATCAGCGCCGCTGTTGAGCCTAAAAACCTGAGCTGTGTCCCTTGCACGGCTCTGGCTGCCTTTTAAGACAGGTCTGGCCTGAGCTCCTTTCAGACAGACGGCCTCAGCAGAGAGGGCTTTCCTGGACAGTGCTGGCCCCTGTAGTTAGGTTTTCTGGGCGGAATTAACCATGACATCCAACTCAAACAATCTCCCTAGACTTGAAACCAATGATTGAAAAACAAAAAAACAAAATTTTCACCAGTAAAAAGGAGCAGCAGGATGCTATTACTGCCCCAAACAGGGCGGTATGTTTTTCCATCTGGCTGAAAATCACCTTCGTTCCACGTCCCTTAGTAAATGCATGGCGTGGCTCTCGTTGTCCTTGCTGGCCTGTGCGTGGCTCCTGGGACCCTTCAATATAGCCCTCCTGTCATTGTCCTTTGTCTCCCTCAGTCTTTTTCATATGTACCCAGTACATAGAGAAATGTGAGCATTTTGCAGAGAGTTAACAGGGAGGAATAGGCATATTTTTGAAAAATCAAATTAAATAGGCACAGAGGGCCCTACTTTTTTCAGTGTATGGCATTGAGCAAGGAGGCCTGGCTTCCATCCAGATATTCAAGCCTTTGCCCCTCTGGGCAGCGCGTCCTGGCTTCAATCAGTCGTGTGACTTTGGCCTGTTTCCCTCATCCCCTTGTCCATCAGGTGGCATAGAAAAGACGAGGCGGGGCTGGGGGGGCAAGGGGAGAGGGAAGGATGAGGGGGTTGGGGGGTGGGATCCAGGAAGGTGACACCTGAGAAGCAGTCAGCACCGAGAGGTAAAGGAATTAATCAAAGATTTCCATTTAGCCATTACGGCTGGCGTTCACGGCCTCTGAGCCTCTGAGCTAAAAAGTCTGCAGAGAGGCTCCTGGCGCTGCAGAGTTTGTCTTGTAAAAGTGCAGCTGTCCAAAACATGACAGCTACAGCATTAGCAGGGCCATTAAGAGGTGTAGAACATTTCCAGGGAAATGATTTGAAAAATGACAATGCTGGCTCCTGTGTGATATTAATTATACCCTGTACTCACGGCAAATAAGCTAAAATAGTTGGCAAGAAAGACAAAGTGAAGTGTCCTGTTTCTGACCGTCATTTGGATCAAACAGTTGCCAGGCGGGTGGGGCTTGGTGGTCAGCAGATAATCCTGAAGGTGAGAGGTCTGTGCTTGAATCATCAGTCAAGGCTGTTCTGGAGGATGGTCTCAGGGTGAATATGAAATAATAGAGACTGAGGTCAAAGGGGATGTGCATGGCGAGGGTGGGGTGGTGGTGGGGGAGAGGGTGGCAGGTCTGTCCTCCCTTGAAAGCGGGTTGGTCTGCACTGGAGCGTGCAGTGGAATTCTTGATGGTGAGAGAAACTTTCTCTCTCTCTCAGCATTGTCCAGTGTGGTAGCCACTGCCCATGTGTAGTGCCGGGCACTTAAAATGTAAAGAACTGAATTTAAATTTTATGTAATTTTAAATTAACATTTAGATTTAAATAGCTGCGCAGGGCTGCAACAGGGGGCAGATCAAGACTCTGGAGGGTGGTTTTTCGGTGGCTGTCTGAGGCTGGAGCAGGATGTAGAAATGAGTGGTGATAAGAGTCAGGGCTGCCTGTGCAAGCCCTTGGTGGTGTCAGCTAACACGTGGCTTTCCCTAGTGACCTTTTACTTGTTTTATCTTTACCTGATCTGTGGAAGTAAACGAGAAGTATTAGCCCATTTTGGGAATGGGCAAACCGAGCCCCAGGAAGGTCAAATCCATCTGCTTAAGGTCACAGAGCAAGCACTCATGATGTCTGCCAACTTCAGGTCCTATTCCTGTTCCTTAAGATGCTGCCTCCTGTTTCAGGGTTCTAAAGAGCGACTCTTCTTTCAGGGAAGCCTGGGGTCTGTGCCACCTGTCTGCTTGGCCTTAGGCTCTAGCACCTTCTTTCCACAGCTTTCTTCATTGTAATACCCAATGCCCTGTGTCTGAAGTGTGTGACTGAGTCCGAGTCTTCCTGATAGATGCTCCTCACTTCCAGTGCCTTGGCTGTACTTTCTAGAAGGCAGCCAGCCCCTTGGGAGCCCCCCTTAAACCTGTTGAGCCTGCACTTCTGAATTGTGCCTTGGACCTGTGGATCACATGCATCATCCTTCTTGCCTGCCCACTGATCCTGTAGCTAAATTACCCTATATAAACAAGCCTTTGTTATTCCTGACTGTGAGAGATGTAGGGCTGGCTCTTAGTGGAGAAGAAAATAGACCTGGGAAGAAAGAGGTCATGAGTAGGTCAAAGTGCTAGAGGAAAAGGCTTCTGGGGCTAAAGTTTGCAGATCTGGGGAGCACGGGTGTGTGTGTGAGTGTGAATGTGTGTGTGTGTATGTGTATTTGGGGGGCACTCCCTTGGGTGTGTGTGGATGTGAGTGTGTGCATTCCGTGTATGCAGCCACTTACTTGTTTTAAGTGGAATTCACTTGTGAGATTTACTAAATAAAAAGAAAAAAAAAAATAAAAGAAAGCTTTGGCTAAGGTCAGCCCAGACCTTTTGAAGAACTGTTTAGCTGTTATCTGCTAATCCTCTAAGTGTGCCGAACACAAGAAATAACATTCAGTGTTAAACCACCAAGTACAGAGAAAATGTCTTGAAATTATAGTGTTTGGTAAATTAGAGATTGCTTCTATTTCTCCTCTTCCAGAGCTGAGGCAAGGCTGCTTTCCCTCTCTCCTTGTTTACCTTGAAAACGCACTTTACTGCCTGTGGTGTTTCTGTTAACCTCCCTGAACCCTCGCGATTCCATTCATGTGATTTGTTATTGAATGACCTTTTGAGGATTTTACAAAACATGACCTTTTCTTGTCAAACATTCAAGGGTTTGTAAAGTGAAGCTGTCACAGGGACTCTGCGTGTTTGCTAATTATAACTAATATGTTTCCCCACATCCTTGGAAATGCAAATCACTTATTTGTTCCATGAATGGCTGCTCTTTCTTGCCTGTTGGTTTGAGATGCCTCTGAGCTGCTCAAAGGGACATCTCCGGCCTGGGAATTCTGACTTCTCTTCTTAGTGTAGGGAACAGGAAGGCTGATTGCCTTGTAAGTTAATTTGACCTCTTGGGAACAACGATGGGAAATTCTAGGAGCTAAGCGATTGAAAGCATTCAGAATAATCCAGTTCTTCAGAAAGTGATGGGGATAATGGGCACTGTCAAAATATTCTGTGTGGTTCTGGTATTTGCTTCCTCCAGGGAAAGAGGTTGGTGTTGTTTGTTTGTTTGTTTGTTTTTTAATTTGGTGGTGGAAACAAAGGCACAAATAAGGGAGTTTTTGTGCTCAAGAATATAATTAGAAGCAGAATCAAGGGAAGAAACATTAGGATCTTGCTTTGTATTCCTTGCTTTTGGTAATTAAAAATGTAGTACTAACAATGGCTAAACTTAATATTCATTGAATATGTTAGACACTGTGTATGTTAGACACTGTTGAATGGTTTACAGATGTGATCTCATTTAGTCATCTCAACAACCCTGTGAGTTAGGTATTATTATTATTATCACTGCGTGGATGCTTAAGTTGCTACATTGTGTCCGACTCTCTTCGACCCCATGGACTGTAGCCCACCAGGCTCTGCTGTTCATGGGATTTTGCCCACAAGAACACTGGAGTGGGTTTACCATTTCCTCCTCCAGGGGATCTTCTCGACCCAGGGATAGAACCCATGTCTTCTGTGTCTCTGGCATGGCAGGTAGATTCTTTACCACTGAGCCACTGGGGAAGACCCCCACTTGACTGCAAAAGTAGAAGGTGATCTGCTTTACTTGACAAGCCATGTAATCTCTTTCCTCTTTCAGAATACCATCTTCAGTGAGGGATAATCACCCTATTGAACTATTTTCAGTTTACCTAAATCCTGGTTTAAGGAATGCACTGCTGGGTCAAATCTCTGCTGTGTATTTGCTGCTAATGGAAGAAGAGTTGAGTAGGCCTCCTGAGACATTTCTAAAAGTGCATCCAGTGAGTTTCTTATTAGGAGGAAAAAATAATCCCCAAATATTCCAAGTGACGCACGGTTGCTGTCACTAATGATTTGAGGTTACTGGAGGAGGGACTCTGATCTTGAATGGCTAAGAAATGGCTGCTTCTCTCTAAGCTCTCTTTGTTAAAAGGAAATGAATAAAAACCTAGGATAGCATATGGACTGAATAAACTGTAAATTTCCTGAGCTTGGGGGAAATTCCATTGGAATTGTGTGTAAATTGCTGGAAGACACTGTTTTGTTTTGGTTCCCTTCCACTCTAGGTAGGGCTATGTCATAGAGAGGTTGGCCAGCCCTAAAGGAGCTGCGTGTTGGTTTCTTTTTGCAAGGCCTAATATGGAGTCTGCTTTATAACATCCAAGTGTTTGGCCCTGCTCTGTTGTTGGCCCCTTTAGTCATTTGAAAAACTCTATTTATGTAGGTAGGGGATTACTAGGCTTTTCCAGCTTCCAAGCATGAGTCCTAGGAGAGGTTGTCTTTCAAATGACTTTCATCTGTTTTCCTTCCTCATTCAGTTGATGGACATAGATGCACAGAGTAATTTGTATCTCTGGAACAATGGAAATTTTTGAAGTGCTGGCTCATATTATTTGGAAAGGATCATTACAACTTTATCTATTAAAAAAAAAAGTTCAGATTGAGGATAGAGAAATATATTTCACTCCTTTTATGGGTCTGTTCTCAAGAGCCAAGCAATTTGTTGTAAAAGAATATAAGAAATATTGAGAATGAGAAAAGTTATTCATTCTATAAAGCCCTGTCCCTCTTCATACTTCTTTTTCCCACTACAGCCTTTGATCGCTTCATAAATGACCCTCAGTGTGAAAGAACCTGTCCACCTGCTATTTCAAATGTATTGAAGGTGTTTATGATGGATAGTTAGGTTTCAACTGTACAGTAACCCAGTTTTCTACTAAAGAGGACCCTTATATCTTGGTGTTTAATAGCAATGGCTTATATATTTCAGGATTTCACCATTCTGGATATAGTCAGACTGACCTTACAGCTTTTTAAAAGTCAGTATTTTGTAAAGCAGATTTCAGGTAAAGAAGGAAAATCATGAAAGTTTCATCTTTGGAGCTTCTCTTTTGAATCAAGTTTAGTGACTGTTTTATTATTAGAAATGTACTTTTAAGACTTCTGTCCACTATGGTTAACTGGAAATACCCAGGAGCATCAAGGCACTTTGCCAGTGAAATACTAGCCAGGACTTTCAGATTTATGGTACAGGTCTGAGTATATTTAAAAAGTCTTCAAAAATATTGTTGAATTAATGAATGGAGGTGAGGGATTATTGTAAATTCATAGGAAGCAATGTATTAGGACAGTGATTCCTAATATTCTAAGATAAGATATTTGTGAATCCAATGATAACTGTGGCTATTTGTCCCACAAAGGTGCATATTAACAAAATTTTGCATTTTCTCTCAGAGATTCATGGATCTTCCACAACATCATCCTTGGGACCTCAGGGGAAGCCATTTAGATTGAGTTCCTCCTAGCCCCGTTAGAGAATCATGCCTGACCAAGGAGGCAATTTAGTCACTGACTTTTTTTTTTTTTTTAATTTAAGGCAAAATTTAGGTTTTTTGATAAAGTTTTTGTCCCAAGTGTATAAATACCATGTCATCACTACTGAGTTGGTGAGGACGACCAAGGATCTTGATTCGTATCAGCAGAGGTGTTAGAAATCCAGCCATGAATTGTTGGATGTCTATGCAAGGTAATGTGACAGGAGAAAAACAGTGAATTTGAAGCTAGGAGACTTGGGTTCTAGTCTTTTCCCCATAGAGTAATGATGAAGAAATGACTTTTCTGATCCTCAATTTCATATCCATAAAAATAAGCAGTTGGATTGTGACCCCCAATGTACCTTGCAATCTTAAGATTCAATCAGCTAACCATTTTTTTTTTTCTTTTTGTCTCCTATTTGTATAAGTTCAAGGAGTTGAAGTTCATTGCTAAAGTTCAAGTTCATTGCCAAGAACTCAGAAGTGAAGACAAATTTTGTTTCTTGAAAAAAGTTTTTAGTGTAGGGGTTTCAAAGAATCTAGAAGAAATAATGCAGATTAAATATTGTAGCCAAAGTGCTGAGCTTTTTTGGGGTGAAATATAGCGAAAGACATGCAATTCTGGTAATATTTGAGTGAGGCTACAACTTTTCAGACCCATTGCTGCTGCTGCTGCTGCTAAGTCGCTTCAGTCGTGTCCAACTCTGTGTGACCCCATAGACGGCAGCCCCCCAGGCTCCCACGTCCCTGGGATTCTCCAGGCAAGAACACTGGAGTGGGTTGCCATTTCCTTCTCCAATGCATGAAAGTGAAGAGTGAAGTTGCTCAGTCATGTCCGACTCTTCGTGACCCTATGGACTGCAGCCCACCAGGCTCCTCTGTCCATGGGATTTTCCAGGCAAGAGTACTGGAGTGGGGTGCCATTGAGGACTCAGAAACTCAGCTTATTTGTTAGTGCCCCTGTTTGTCATTAGCACTTCTGCCATCTCCCTGTTACTTTTACCACAGGCTTCTTGGGTGGAGTTAGAGCTCCTAGCAACCATCTGGAAGTTTATCCTTGAAAGTGAGTGAGTCCTGGAGAACTGTAATGAGATTTGTTACTTCAGAAATTTATGATGATGAATTAGAACAGGACATTGAGGACAATTTCCTTTGTATCAATTCTGGATCCTCCTTTTAAGGAGTTAAAAAAAGGGGGCAGGGGAATGCTACAGGATTGACATGACTGTGTGACGATAAAGTCTCGGACTGAGTAGGAAGAAATGTAAATTCTAAGCCCTGGTCACCATTTCTCTTAGTTGAGGTGTGAGTGTCTCTTTAAGAGTTCTTTCTTCATCTTGGCGTTTTTGGTTTTATGTCTACTAGCTCAGCTGATGGTAGCTATGTGAATATAGAAGGCAGTTTGCCTCAGGCTGTATTTTACCGTGGGTCCTAGTCAAGACTCAGCCTGTTCTCCATTTGATGTTTCAGAGTCTTCCTATTTTGTCCCAAGCAGACAAGAACCCAGAAAACTTTTACTTCATAGGAAAAATTAAGCATTTTTTCCCCCCTCCAGCAGTAGGAAGACCAGAAAAGGAAAAGGTTAAACATCTTGAGAAGCTGCTGGCGGGACACTCAGATCCCAGTTGAGCGTGACAGCTAGGACCTGTGTCCTGGAACCATCCTTTCTGGGCATGGAGTGATAGTGGCCGGGATGAAAATGAATTAATCAGCTTTTTAAAGATGAAGAAAGGGAGTCACAGACATGAGTTAACTTGTTATAGGTCCCACAAAAAGAGGAGGTGAAGCTGGGACAGAACCTCTGCCTCAAACGCCCAAGTTCTTTGTCATGATGTGAAGAGCTGAAGGAGAAAGATGGTGGGGGCTGTAATGGTAATTAACTGCTCTCTCCCCAGTCTTAATCTCCTTCCACATAACCTTCGTTTTCTAACAGTGAGATAAGAAGATGTCACCGCTGGTGACAGCCTCTCTTAAAGGGAACAAAAGTGAAATCACATGTACATGTGCCCCTGCGTGTATATGTCTGTGTTAGGTATGTGAGCAGGTGGTGTCAACTCTTACCACGTGGTTTAATTTCCTCTCCATTGATTCGCAAATGGAAAGAAAATGTCAGAACTCCTGAAGTGCCTTTAAAACAAAGGTACAGTTCAAAGTATTAAAACCAGAAAAGAAAAAAATAGAAAAGCTATTTTTAGAACTGAAGTTGCATTTTCTCACAGACCCCCAGCTTCTTGTTAAGTGCAGAGGTTCCACCCCAGGCTGTTTTGGTTCTCCCAGTGAGCTCACAGTGCTTCAGACTCCCTGTGCCCCTCTGTTCCTTTGGATTTCAAACATTTCGGGGACTGGGGATGTTTAGAGGAAGTGATGATCTCTTGGCACAGAAACTGCTTCTCCCAAAGCAGCTGCAGTCTTTTTTTTTTTTTTTTGTATTTCTTTTCACTTTCCTTCTGTTTACCTTTGGCTTGAATGAGTCGATTGGCATTTCTCTTTGTACTGGAAAAATTCACTGTTTGCCAGGAGCAAGAGAGAAGGCAGAAAGCAGGGTTACAAATAGATCTGAAGGTATGTTTGTGTCTGCTTCTCTATTTCTGGGGGCAAGGGACAGTGTTGCCATCCATTAAATATTTATTGTGTTCGCAGCCTCTGGTCATCCCTCCTAATGGAGGCATGGGATGATATGATCATCCAAAATAGCACAAAGTTCCAAGTTATTTATATGTGCTTTGGCAGTGCATTACAATAAAACCCCATGAATTCAACCTAATTAGGAAGAAGGCCAGTTTGGATTAGTGAAGCCCAAATTATATTTTATGGAAAATTGATTTTGTAGCTTCCAAATTTACACAGTAATTCGAATTAGGTATCAAAGTCTACAATAGAGATTCTCAGGACAGTTTTAATGATGAGTTTAAAGTATTTGGCACAACATTGTAAGATGTTATAGAAATGGCTGTTTTCAAAGTGATTAGACATTTCAAAACTGTCCTTTTATGGGTTTTAACTGTTTCCATCCATCTTTAATTGTGAACAACAGCCTTTTTAGACACATGATAGGGAAGTGAATGCCTGTTAAAATTTCTGCAAATTTCCAATCTGTTAGATTTGAATGAAGAAAACTGACCTACATGATATTTTTCCCTCAGCAGATTTATTGCCTTCATTATGTATTGTTAAAGCTAATACAGATGGAGAGTCATTCCATGCAATATTGAATTTCTTGGGACATCGTTATACTGAAATCTATTTTTCTATTGATGCAGGTGATAATTTGTGATATTCTATTTCCCGGTACCTCCGGGTTTAGTTTTTGATACACCATTTTCTTGGGTGTCTAGCCCTTTTCTCCCCTCTATATTTAGTCATCAGTAAATGCACACTAAAACATTACATGTGAGCATCTTTTTCTGTGTAAAGGAAGATTGCTGCCTTGCTTAGACTTTGTAACATCAGCATTGACTTTCATTCCTCATGTGAAAACGAAAGTCACTTTCAACTGTGAAAGTCACGTCCAGCTCTTTGCAACCCCATGGACTATACAGTCCTTGGAATTCTCCAGGCCAGAATACTGAAGTGGGTAGCCTTTCCCTTCTCCAGGGGATCTTCCCAACCCAGGTATTGAACCCAGTTCTCTCACATTGCTGATGAATTCTTTACTAGCTAAGCCACAAGGGAAGCCCAAGAATACTGGAGTGGGTAGACTATCCCTTCTGCAATCAGATCTTCCCGACCCAGGAGTTGAACCAGGTTTCCTGCATTGCAGGTGGATTCTTTACCAACTGAGCTATCATGGAAGCCCATTCCTCATGTGAAAGCAGGCAAAAGTGACTTATAGCTCCCAGATGGTGGTCTATAGACTGGATGTATTGAAACTACCCAGGGAGCCTAAAAACACAGATTCCTTGGCCCTACTCCTGGAGATTCTGACTCCATGGGTTTTGGTGGAAACTGGGAATTTCTTTTTAACTAGCTTTCTGGTTGCTTCCAGCGGGCACCCAGATACAAAGGGATTGACTAGAGTGGTTAAAAAGCAGGGGTCCTAATTTATCTTTCATCTCTACAGAGTAGTTGAGGACTTACTTAATTTGGGAGCAGTGGAGTAGTGAGGGTCAGGAACTGAACTGGTGAACCTGGTCCTTTGAGGGTAAAACTACTGGTGCAGATCATGTTTGCGCTTCACACTGGAGTCCAACTCCTCTTTGTTCACGGTTTCTTCCAAAGAACCTCTTCCTGTTGCTGCTGCTGCCTGGCTTTGCCTTCTTGGTCAAGGGCCACATTCCAAGTCTTGGTCTCCAGAGACCTTTAACATCAGCAACTGTTTGTTGGAGTGCAGTGACCCTTCCCTTGGTCCCTGGTCCCCTCAAGGAGCCACTTCACCTTTGTTTTCTCCTTAGCCTTCCCTCATCCACTCATGGGCCACAGTTAATCTCACATAGCATGTAACAGTGCCACCCTTGAGATCATTAGCAGTGAGGGTCCTGCTAGTGGTGTGGAGCTAGCCCTTTCCAGGCTGGGAGGTGGGGTTAGAATCCAGGAACAAAGCCCAGAGTACTGGCACCAGGACGCTCCAAAGAAATACTCGTAGGTTTGAATTTCTGGAGACAGTTCATTATTTACTTCACAAAATGGACTTATTAAAAGGCCATGAAAGGAGGTTATGTCATTTGCAAATAAATCTGTGCTGCAAATCCAGAACTGGCAATGCCCAGGAGCCCTGGGGAAGCTCTCGTTAAAGGCCGCTACTTGGAAATGGGCTTTCTGAGAGCACCCCCGCCCCCGCCCCCAGCCCTACCCTTCATGTGAGGGTTGTTCATGAGTGAAGTGTCAAGGACTCTGGTTCTCGTCAAAGGCAATTAATTGGGACTTAAACCTCCAGTTTTGGGGAATGAGATTTAAAAAATAACAAGTGAGCTTTAGTTGAGCAAGATCTGCGACTGCACCATCAGTCTCCTTAGTTGTCAATCTCTGCCTTCCAGGACGCAGTTCTGGAAGGAGTAAGCATGGCATTATAAGAGAATTCAGCAGCTTTCGCCTTTGTAATAAAATTCTTGACTGTCAAGTTCATGGAAGCATTTTGTTAGCTTTAAGTTGTGAAACTGGGACAAGAAGCTTTGCCACAGTCTTAAGCGTTGTGGACACACGTGGTCCATTGAAAGGAGCCCCATTCTGGACTGGGGAGAAGATCTGAGTTGGTGCTGTGGTGAGTTATACCACTCTGAAGCACCAGTGTGATCACTGAGCAGAAAAGGGGTCCCCAGTATGCCTGCTCTGTGCGGTCCTCCCGTGGGAACACTTATTCACAGCCATCTTCATCGAGGAAGTAACTAGTAGTCAGGAGTGTGGCCTTCCCTGTAGGTAGAAGGTGAGGCCTTGACATCTCATTGGCCAGACAGTATGTCCAGTTCTCGCTCAAGCATGGCACATCCAGAAGGTGTCAGGCCTGTGCTGAAAGCCCGTCTGGGTGGAGTGGGTAGTGTATTTCTAATACTTCAGAATCCTATTAACTTGGACAAATTGGACTGAAGTACAGCTTAGAAACCAGTGTGCCTGCTTAGTGTTTTAAAAGAAATATAGCTGTAATGCTTTAAAAAAAAAAATGGTGGTAAGATACACATCATGTAAAATTTACTACTTCACTCATTTTTAAGGCATATGACTCAGTGGCATTTAGTATATAGACACTGTTATGAACCGTCACCATTATCTAGCTTTACCACTTAAGTATAAAAAATTATTTTAAAATACCTGACACATTGTTTTTACCCAGAGATAGACTTTATTATTACATGCATGTATACACACCCCCCACACATGTATACACCCCCCACACATGTATACACACCCCTACACACATGTATACACACCCCCACACACATGTATACACCCCCCCCACACGTGTACACACCCCCACACATGTATACACCCCCCCCCACATGTATACACACACCCCCACACACATGTGTACACACCCCCCACACATGTGTACACACCCCCCACACATGTATACACGCCCCCCACACATGTATACACCCCCCACACATGTATACACACCCCCCCACACATGTATACACACACCCCCACACATGTATACACCCCCCACACATGTATACACACCCCCCACACGTGTACACACCCCCCACACACACATGTGTACACACCCCCCGACACATGTATATGTATACATAGCACATTATATGAGTTTCGTAGTCCAGTGGTACCCAGAAGGACTTCAGAGATTTCTCTGTCCATCCTCTGTGGATGCAGAAACTGTGACCATGACCCAGGGGGACTTAGGGGACTGGCCCATGCTTGCGTGGCAGAGGCAGGCCTGTGTTTCCCAATCCTGACATGATGTTTTCTGTAATTGTGTTTATAGTTGGCAATAAATTTTCCATAAAATATATTATTGAAATAAAGCCTTTGAGAATAATTTCCTCTTCGCTTGAATGTTTTCCCCCTCAAGCCTTGTTTACATTGTGAGTTTTCACGGCAAACCCTTTCTTTGGCCCAGCTTAGGCTAAATTTTACCACAAATTCCAAATTATGGGAGTCATGAACTTTTCTTCTTCCTGAGTTGGCCTGGTGCTGGTGGAAACTTAAAGTGTGTAAAGTAATGAAGTGCTGTGTGTGTGTATGTGTGTGCAGGGGAGGGGGAGGAGGACTTGGGTGAAAACAGGCCTCTGTTTTTCCAGGGCTTGGAGTGGGGTGAAGCTGGGGACAGGGCGGCAGCTCACGGAGCCCAAAGCTGGCTGAGGACTCTGGCCAAGAGGGAGGGCAAGGTGAGAGGCTTCTGCCACTGTGGGGGCAGGGACCCCCTGGAGAGAGGCTCTAGTTCCTCGATGTATGCGTCCTTTGGAGGCAAAAGATGGGCATAAGGAGTAGTGGTATGAGCAGGTCTCACCTGGCTAGATGTTTGTACAGCCCCGCACGCTCTCAGCTATGGGACAAATGACCTGGTTTGGTGGAAAGCCTGTCTCAGACTCTTTATTTTTAATATCTTGGCCCAATTTAATGAATTAATTTTTACTTTTTGGCCATGTGGCATGTGGGATCTTAATTCCCTGACCAGGGATCAAACCTATGCCCCCTTGCAGTGAAATCATGGAGTCTTAACCACTGGGCCTCCAGGGAACTCTCCGTCTCAGGCTTTTCATCCAAGACTGCATATGGTATGTCACTGGGCAGTGGCGGGCTTTGGCTTTCTTTTCTGTTTTGTTGCAGAAAGATATAGGCAACATAAAATTGACCATTTTAGCCATTCTAAGTGTACAATTCTGTGGAATTAAGTACATTCATTTTGTTGTGCAGTCATTCCTACTGTCCATCTCCAGAATTTTTTCCTCTTCTCCAACTGAAGCTGTTTTTGTTACACAACAGCTCCCCAACCCCCACTCCCTTAGCCCTGGGGAACCTCCTTCCACTTTCTGTCTTTATAAATATGAGTACTCTAGGTATCTCATGTCAGTGGATTTATATAATAGTTGTCTTTTGGTGGTTGGCTCACTTTGGTTTTCTGAACATGACATTATCATCAGGTAACCCATACAGTGCCTTTGGGAGAATTAGAAAAAGGTGCCTCCCTTTCTCTGGGTAGATGCAGCCCCTGACCAGAATCTGAGCTTGGCAAGAGAAGCATAGCCTGGATTTCAGTTCCTACCTGTCCCCTTGGCCACACACCATTGCATAATGAGCAACCTGAACACAACTGTAAGAGTTGCTTCTGTTGACCAGGCCCTCAGAGGGAGGTTTCTTGTTCCCCTAGAGCCCTGGCTGGGTGTCTTTTCCATTACCCATTCTTGGTATTCTAGCCTCCTTCTCTGGTCCCCTAGTTTTCTTTGCTGTTAAGGTTCAAGTTGGTTGATTACCCCTCCAAACGGAGCTTCCCAAGAATGACAAGTTTTCAGAGGGTGGCAGAAAAGGTTGTTGGGACTTTTAGGAACACACACAATTCATTCAACTTGTCATTTGCTGTGAGCTAAGTGCAAATGACTTAAGTGGATTAGATTTCCTCTGAAAATACTCGAGAGGTTAAAAATTAAGAGGAAAAGAGTGTAGGGAAATAAGTGTGAGATTGTACTTATGCTGATGCCTCTGAAAACTAGTTGAAATATTTAGGAAACTGGAGGTGCAGCTGGTTGGGTGTGCTCTGAACCATGCTGGATCCTTCAGCCCTACCTCTTCGAATAAAGCAGTGACTGAATTGGAAGCAATCTCGGCAATAATGAATATTCTTGTAAATCTCTCTGGTTGAGAAACTCTCAAAATATGGCCAGAGCCCAAGCAGTACCTCTTCCCTCTTAATTCTACTATAATTTGTGAATGATCTTTTATAAGGCATTAAACTTTAATTGATGCCATTTTACTTAAGCAGATTTTAAAAGCAGTGGTGGCAGTGATTGAACTTACTAAGATGACTTCTAATTGTTATGTGTGATGTGAAAAGAAGGTTTTTTAAATCTAAAATGTTGATTATTTTGTTCAGATTTCCAGAGTTTCCTTATTTATTTACCCTCTTTTTTTGAAGTGGTGGATATAGAGAGGCAGTAGCATGAATAAGAACTGGCCAGCATGGATTTCCGTATTAGAGGAAATATTGATGCAGATAGTGATCTATAAAATTAAAAAGTATAAAGTAAACCACTATAAAATCATCTAGTGAGGGGGTTTTTAGAGTGGGAGTTTTGGAGAGAAAGAAATGAAGGTCAAAGCCCTGGTCCTGCCTTTTCACTTTGCTTTGCTTTTGTTGCGCTGCTGTGCTAAAAGCATTCCTTGAACATGTGCTATTGCGGTTGAACTTCTTTTTGCCCTTCCTTCATCTGACATTCCCGGGCAAAGCTGTCTTCACTGAGGACAGGCATGTTGCACAAGTGGGGAGAACTGTAGATGTGAAAATCTGGCCAAATATTTTGTTGCCACAGTGAACTGTGGCTCCGGAGTCAACTTGAAGACTGTACTCCCTGGCCTGGCTCCTCCCCTCTTCTGTCATTTTCTTCCCCCCTTCTGAGTTTGGTCACTTGTTTTGCTGCCTTTGGAGTTTTAAAAAGGTGGATTGTTTCTCTGTTGTAAAAATAACACATACATCAGACTTGCTGATAGCCACCAGCCAAGGAGAGAGAGGTATTTGGGGGCAGTGCGGGCAGCAGTGGGCAGCAGGCTGTTTTCACTCTCTCGCGACTGGTGTACCGAGGACAGAGCGGATAGAGGGGCATGCTGTAGTGTGCGTTGGTAAATGTATTGATGGATTGGACCAGATCCCTAAAACTCTCTCCTCCTCATCTGTATACCACCTTCCTTTTTTCATCCCTTACCCCTGGGGCAGCTGTCCCATTTTCTGGGTAAAAGAAAAACGAGAGGATCCCACAGTTGCCTTTCACTGTGGTTGCTGGGGCTATAGTGTTTGCAGAGTTCTTCATGTTTCACCTTTTTTTTCCCCTGTAAAAACAAGATTTCTTATGCAAAATGGGTCACTTGAAAGCACCAAACAATTTCTCCAGAGCAACAGCCAGTGTTTCATGCAGGAGAGATGTTAGCAAACCACTGACATATGGATGTGATCTCCGTTACTTTGACCAGATTTGGTTTCTACAGAGTGCGTGAGAAGGGAAGATAAATTTTGTCCTAGTAATACTATAGCGACTCATAAATAAATGGTTACCCTTTGGTGCTTGCAGTTTTCATTAAAGTCGCCTGAGCTTTGTTATTGACACCATAGGTTGCCTATTCAGGGAAATGCAGTAAAATTTATCAGTGTGCTTTCTACACCTAATAAATCATCCAAACAGGGAACCATATGGCAGATAAGACCTTGAAAATGTGGCTTCAGCATGTGAGGAGTCAAGTTGCTGAAATCTTGAATGATTACAGCCTGCACATTTTCCCCTGGAATATCTTATAGTTATTTTACATGCCATTTTCTTGTTCACCCCATCACCTCTTTGTCTCTCCCTCTCCTCTCTCTCTCATGTGCCTTTCTCTTTTCTTCCCCTCCTCAAGCACCATTCTTTTTTTGGCTGTTCTTTCCCACTCTTTGTTTTTCTTTTGGGTGGGGGGCTGGCTGTGATTTCAGCTAGAAAATAAGCGTCCGGAGCAGATAAGACATTGTTATAATGCCTTGCTGGTAGGAGGAAGAGGGGCCGGGAGGAGCAGAGACTGACGGGAAGGGATGATGTATGTGGCGGCTGTGTCCCTACACTCTCCTCCAGCCCATTGTCATTAATCACGGCCATTAGTTTTTTTTCAGAGCTGCCTTGTCTGCATCGGGGCTTCAGAAAAGCCATTGTTTTTTCATGCCACAGACTAGTGAAGGTGGGGGCGAGGGGCGAGGAAGGGAAGAAAGAAATCCTAGGACATTTTTCCCCACTTTTTTCTCATTCTGCCTCCCAGAATCTCCTTCCTCTCCTATCTTCTCTCACCCCCAATTCCCATCCAGCTGCCTTTTCTCTCTCTGCAAGTTGGTGGTGGGGGTGTGGAGGGGAACCCAAACTCTCATTGCCTCCTGACACCTGCGTTCTATATATTCATTAGACAGCACAACGCAGGGTGCACCGTTGGGATGTATCTGCTGAATGATAGTGGTTACTCACCATGCACTGTTTAATTCCAAAGAGGTTTTGCAGATATCTGTCCCCCACCCCTACTTTTTTCTTTTAGAGTCAAAATCTAAATGTCCTTGTTGAAACCTGAGGATATGGCAAGATAGGAAAGTGCCTCTAGTGGAGCCCCTGTGTTGCATGTCTGGGGAGGACGAGGCTGGCTGCTGCCCGGGGAGGCATACTGAGGTGCTTATCAAGCCTGGACCATGTCTTGGAGATTCTGCCACTGCTTTGCAGTTCTTCCAGAGCTGCCGTGGCTTGTGGTTAGTTGATACCCCTCAGTCAGATTGGGTGAATCTTGCTGGTTGATGAAGGACTGCCATTGTCCTTTCCTTCATCTCTGAAAAACTAAAGATTCTGTCTTGAGGAGAGAAGATTTCTCCTTCACCCCTGCTCCTTCTAAAGTCTGCAGTGACTCTCTGAGGGCTTTCCATCATGTACCATACCTGAGTCATATACATAATGTGCAGCTGCTAAATAAACTAATATTTTTTAAGAATATGCATTGGATTTTGTAAAACATGTAAAGGCCAACCTCAGAGCGCCCAGAGTATAATTGTAAGTATGTGTGCATACTAAGTTGTTTCAGTCACGTCCAACTCTTCATGACCCTGTGAACTGTAGCCCTCCAGGCTCCTCTGTCCATGGGATTCTCCAGGCAAGAATACTGGAGTAGGTTGCCATGCCCTCCTCCAGAAGATCTTCCCAAGCCAGGGGTTGAACCCATGTCTCTTACGTCTCCTGCATTGGTGGGTGGGTTCTTTACCACTGGTGCCACCTGGGGAGCCTTAATTTTAAGTATAATGTTATACAGTTTTTTTTTTTTAAACAGCAAATTTTTGGTGCAAGGGTAAGTGCAAGAATTAGTGAAAAGTCTCTATGACAAAAGCTTTTAAAAAGAAAAGAAAACCCCCTTAATTAGTTTCAGATATAAACAAAGCTGTTTGAACTAGGATCTTTAAATATTGCCTAGTAGAGGTACTTGCTGCTGCTGCTGCTTAGTCGCTTCAGTCGTGTCCGACTCTGTGTGACCCCATAGACCGCAACCCACCAGGCTCCCCCGTCCCTGGGATTTTCCAGGCAAGAACACTGGAGTGGGTTGCCATTTCCTTCTCCAATGCATGAAAGTGAAAAGTCAAAGTGAAGTCGCTCAGTCGAGATATACTTAGGATACTTATTTTCATGAAAAGATGGCAAAGATTTGTTATATGCATCAGTTGAATAGTCACAGTATAGGAAAAAAAGTAAGCAAGGAATTAGGAGACAGAGTAGAGTTATGCTTGTTCTGCCTAGTATCTGTGTGCATACATGTGTGCTAAGTTGCTTCAGTCGTGTCCAGCTCTTTGCAACCCTATGGACCTGAGCCCGCCAGGCTCCTCTGTCCATGGGATTCTCAAGGCAAGAGTACTGGAGTGGATTGCTGTAACTTTAGTCAAATTACCTCTCTGAATGCCCATTCCGTCTTCTTGTCAAATGAGATGGTTGGTTCTAAATAAACATTTCCCAGAATGTTGAATCAAGGGTGGTATAGGAAACAATTGTAGGTGGTACATGGGATGGATTTCAAAATTTTTCATAACTCTGTTTATGTTTATAATTAAATTCTATTTATGTTAGATAATATTGGCTAATTACTTATGACTATAACTCTTTTATTTTAATTTCTGAATTAGTAGGAAAAACGAGTCTATTCAAGGAAAAATATTAAGTATGGGATAGTATAACTTTACAACTCTTGTGGAGATACAGTAAAAATTATAGTGTGATACCCAGATAACCAGGGTTTTCCAAGTGGCTCAGTGGTAAAGAATTCACCTGCCAATGCAGGAGGCATGGGTTTGATCCCTGAGTTAGGAAGATCCCCTGGAGAAGGAAATTGCAACCCACTCCAGTGTTCTTGCCAGAGAATCCCTCCAGGCTTCTCTGTCCATGGGATTGCAAAAGAGTCAGACACAACTTAGCAACTAACAACAAGAACCCAGATGACCAAAAGTTATGACTTTCCAGACCAGATGATCTGGGTCCAGGAGTTAAATGGTAGATTATGCATTGTGTGTGTGTGTGTGTGTGTGTGTAGAGAGAGAGTGAGTTTTTCTTAGAAGTTTAAACACATTCTTTACCATTATCTTTACTATGCATAATCCTTCTTTGATTAACAGAGTAAAGTTAATTTTAGTGCAGGTCGTATCTGAATGATCTCAAGTTTTGGTTTAATGAGGTCTCTCTGAGGATAGCTATCTGTATATGAACCTAGACACTGGGAAAATCACATGTCTGAGATACAGTGTTGGGGCTCTGTAGAGCACCTCTTATATTATTTTATTTGATGGCATCTAGAAAGGGTAGAACATATCACTATTTTCTCTGCTAGGATGTCTGCAATTTCTTTCCTTTTTTTTTTTTTCGCAATTTCTGTTTGCTGGAGTTTCAGTGGTTTCAAACCTGTCAGAACATCAGTTATCTGGAGATCATTTAAAAAATGCAGATACCTGGGCCCTATCCCATACCTGCTGAACCAGACCCTCTGGGGGCTGGGGCTGAGGTGATCCGCAGTGTTTGGGAGCCACCAAGCTAAGGCACTGATGGTCCCTGAGAAAAGTGTACGTGAGCAGAAGATAGCCCCCTGACTTCAGCAGCCTTTGCAGAAGTCCCTTTGTCAGATTAGCAGTAGCTGCTTGCAAGCCATGTACATTCTGATACTGAGAGGCTTCTGGGTAAGATCCTGGCCTTGGGCAGTTCTGGATGGTCAGCACAGAGGGGAGGAGAGGTATGGGCAGACCAGAGCAGCAGCATAGGGGCATATAGGGAAGGCTGCTTCAGAGTCAGGTAGGTCCAAGTTCACTGTGAGCTCCTGCACACCTGAGAACTGTGACTCTGTACACAGGTGGCTTTACCTAAGCCCCAGTGTCCTCATATGTAAATGTGGCAACTTATATTCAGATGCCTAGCACAGTGCATTCATTTATTTTACAAATCTTCTCCTTTCTTTTTGTAGTCAGAGTTGTTCTGATAACCTTGGCCACACAGTCTGTCATGCTATATTATTATCTGCGCTCATTGTGGGGGCAGGGTCTGCTTCCATTTTAGCTGTTGGGAGGCCTGGGTCAGCAGGCTTGGAGCAGGCCCTCCAGAAGTGTCAGAGAGAGAAGGCCAAGAGTGCCTGCTCCCTGAAAGGACAGTCGTGTGTACAGAGGGGCTACTTACATTTCATCATGGAGGACACTCACATTTTTAGCCCACCTCAATCTTGATGATGCTTCTCTGGTGGCTTAGATGGTAAAGAATCTGCCTGCAATGTGGGAGACCTGGGTTCAATACCTGGGTTGGGACGATCCCCTGGAGAAGAGAACGGCTACCCTCTCCAGTATTCTTGCATGGAGACCTCCATGGACAGAGGCGCCTGGCAGGCTATAGACTCCATGGAGTCACAAAGAGCCAGACATGACTGAGAAACTTTCACACAATCTTGATGATAGATATCAGGAAAGGAAAATATTGAATGAACTGTAAATGAAAGGTGCACAGTTCAGGTCCCTATGTAAAAACTGAACTCATTTTCAGTTAAGACTTTTGATGTAAGTAGATCATGTCATATGAAAATATAAGCCTTGAGAACCAGGTGTGAATGGCTTTGAGGGTGAGGAGTTGTGCAGTTGCTGTTCTGTTGTGGATTTTGGCTGCGGTTGGTCTTCAGCAGTAATGCAGGGTGGTCCACTTCCGTGTTTCCTTGTCTGGATCCTGGGTGGGCAGAAGTGGTTCTGGGGCATCTGATGCCTTGTGATCCCCCTGTAGCTTGTACTGTGCAGAGTCTTACTCACCTTGAATACACTGTCCTTTCCTCTAATCCAATTTTCAAGACTTAGGTCAAATCCCAGCCCTCTGTAATTCCTTCCCTAACCTCCCCATCTTAGTAATTATGAATTTCTTATGTTGAAATTGCTGGATGGGTATTTCATTTGGCAGTATCCCTTAAGAATTTGTGGCTTCTTTTCTGTTGCTATTTTGAGCAAAAACTTTGAACTTCTTGGTTTTCCTTTTTCACATCTGTGCATCCCATCCTTTTTTTTTCTTATTGAAATATAATTGATTTACAATACCACATTAGTTTCAAGACTCAGTTATACATATACATTCTTTTACATATTATTTTCCATTACAGATTATTACATGATACTGATTATAGTTCCGTATGCTACACAGTAGGTCCTTATTGTTTATCTATTTTATATATAGTAGTGTGTGTCTATTAATCCCAATTTCTCAATTTATCCCTGCCACCTTTTTCCCTTTGGTAACTATTAAGTTTGTTTTCAATGTCCATGAGTCTGTTTCTGTTTCATAAATAAGTTCAATGATACTTTTTTTAGACTCTACATTTAGCTGATATCATATGATATTTATCTTCCTCTGTCTGACTTACCTAGTATGGTAATCTGTAGGTGCCTCTGTGTCACTGCAAGTGGCGTCATTTTGTTCTTTTTAATGACTAAGTAACAGCCCATCTTCTTTATCCATTCATTTGTTGATGGACACTTAGGTTGTATGCACATCTTGGCTATTATAAATAGTGCTTCTATGAACATTGGGGTGCATATATATTTTTGAATTAGAGTTTTCATCTTTTCCAGATATATGCCCAGGAGTAGGATTCTGGATCATACTGTAACTCTAGTTTTTTAAGGAGCCTTCATATTGTTCTCCATAGTGGTCGCACACGTTTACATTCCCATCAGTGGTGTAGGAGGGTTCCCATTTCTCCACAACCTCTATAACATTTGTTATTCATAGACTTACTGAGGATTGCCATTCTGACTGTGTGAGGTGATATGTTATTGTAACTTTGATTTGCATTTCTCTAATAATAAGTGATATTGGACATCTTTTCATGTGCCTGTTGGCCATCTGCATGTCTTCTTTGGATAAATGTCTATTTAAGTCTTGGTACCCACTGTTTTGACTAAGTTGTTCATTTTTGATAATTGAGCAGTATGAGCTGTTTGGATATTTTGGAAACTAATCCCTTGTCAGTTGCATTGTTTGCTTATATTTTCTCCCATTATGGAGATTTTATTTTCATTTTGTTTATGTTTTCCTTTGCTGTGCAAAAGCTTCTCAGTGTGCTGCTGCTGCTGCTAAGTTGCGTCAGTCGTGTCCGACTCTGTGCGACCCCATAGATGGCAGCCCACCAGGCTCCCCCGTCCCTGGGATTCTCCAGGCAAGAACACTGGAGTGGGTTGCCATTTCCTTCTCCAATGCATGAAAGTGAAAAGTGAAAGTGAAGTCGCTCAGCCGTGAGTAGGTCCCATTTGTCTAATTTTGCTTTTATTTCCTTTGCCTTGGGAGACTGATCTGTGTCCCATGTTAGACTTTCTCCACAAGGTCTGGTGCAGTGCCCAGCATAGAGTAAGCTCTGTTGGTAGGTTAGACTGAATGACTTGTTTCCCTTACCTGCTGCTGTACTACCCTTGTTCTTGCAGGAGGATACCCAGTAAGGTATTCCTTTTCCGTTGTTGGATTAGCTACTCTGCCCACTGTTGGTTGGTATGTGCCTTGGCCATTGTTGAGCAAATATTCAGAGAACTGCCTTCTCCCAGTGGTAGAAGTAGGCTTGTGCTGTCCAAGAAGAGGAGGGCAAGTGAACCGTGGTGTTTATATGTACTTCCTGGGCACAGATGACCGTTGGAACCTTTCTCTGAGGTTTGTAAGCTCTTTGGAATCATGTGTAGTTAAGACTTTGGCCAGAGGAGATTGAGGGAGTGGCTTCTCTGAGGTTCTGCTGTGGCCTGATCCTGGTGCGACCTCTCCTGGGGCCCTTGGAAGGAGAAGTCTGGGCTGCGCTGAGGAGAGAGGGAATGGGAAGATGGAGAAGGGGTGGGCTGCTGTCCTCCTCTGTGGATTCAGAGGCCATTTCCAGGCCCTGGTTGCTGATCATCACCTCTTTCTGCTTCCCCAGCCCATGTTTATGAACAGGTTTTAGCCATTTACCTAAAATGCACACCAGTCAGGGCCACAGCCCCTTTAGATGCTTGAACAAGTGTTGACTTGGTAGTGCTGGTGATTGCCTACAGCTCAGATAAAATTCACCTGCTTTGAATGAATGGCGTTTTTAAAAACTCCTTGTGTGTTCATGAGAAAGAATGGAATTTGATTGCTTTTTTGAGGAGGATTTATCTTATTTAGGGGTGATAGCATTAGAAGAGAGAAGGTTCATAATGTGTTTTCTGTGAGCTTGAGAAAGAATAAATGCAGACATGAACTTGGACGGGACAAATATAAAAGTAATGGTGTTTTACAGTGAATAAAAGACAACGCAACAATATAAAATGTCCCAGAGGTAAGAGGGTCAAGACAGATCAAATACTCACGCACACAAAACCATGTGTGTATGTATTTAATTGTCTTCTTTCCTGGCCTTACCTAATCCCTGTGCCCTGAAGAGGCATCCAAGCCCCTGTGCAGGTAGCTTTGTCTACAGTTTTTACTTTCTGCAAAGTCATATGTTTTTAGCTGTGATTGCAGTCACTACCCAGTGGCTCACCTTGTCTTGAGTAATGAGAATAAACAACTGGTCACTGCACTGACCACCGAAACTAATAAAGATATATAGAGCTGGTCTGGCTCAGGGAGTCACAGGCGCATTCTTAAACTCTGTGTGACATGTATACCAAAGGAGCATGGTTCCAGACTCACTCGCTGCTCACCCATTCTGAGAAAGAACCAACTATTTGACTGATGCTTTGCTAAATTTAATATGCTTAGCAAGTAAAATTATTGCCTACTCTAATGCTGTGTAATTATTAAGATACACTGCTTTTAAAAATACCAAGTGAATAATATTGATTTAGTGAACTGCTATTTAGAAAAATGCCAGCAAAGGAGGAATATTTTATTTTAGCTGCCTTAGAGCCGTAATGGGTCTGGGCTGAGAGATGCAGGGGGAAATAAATTATGTACAAGGTAAACTATTTTGTTATACAGTACCCATAATATTAATTAAGCCGTAATTTTACCAACAATGCTTTAATTTAACAAATAAACAGGAATCATCTGTACCATTCTTTCGAATATATAACTTTGGGACCATAATAAAACATGCAGAAGCACCTGCAGTTAATTGTAAAGCAAACAGTGAGACTAGCAACTTTAAAGGGTAATTGTAATTTATAATTTATTTATTTGACTTATGCTGGATATAATTACCGTTCTAATGTGTTATTATTTTCAGTCCAGCATGAGATCTATCTGATTCCAGTTTAATGCGGGCAGCCTGGTGGAGCGCTCTTCTCGGCCCCTTGAAAGTGTGCCCTGTTCCCCTCCCTTCCCCAGAACGGGAGCTTGTACAGTAAAGAAAAATGGATGGGCCCCTGTCAAAAACGATCCTTGTTCAAAGCCATAAGAATGTTTCCATTTCCATTTCAGTCAAGAATGTTCCCTGCCCTCTCAGTCCTTTAGGTAGCAGTACTGGGGAGCTGCATGGCAGAACACAGCAAGCCCTGTGTGGGTGGGCTGGGCTATTGGTCTGCAGGGGAGGCAGTCAGGCTGGGAGGGGTCTGGGGGTAAAAGCTGAGCTTTCTCTGACATCCTTGTCTGATGGGGGACCAGTGTTTCTGGTTGTGGCGCTTTGGGGCTTTGTTGTTGTTGTTTTCGAGAGCAGCCTTGAAGGCACAGCACGAGGGGGGAGAAATAGCACCGTGGAAGCAAAGGAGCAATTATAGCTGGCTGTTTGTTTGTGGCTAACAGAATGCTGAAATGGCAGATTTGCAAATTTGTAAGAGAGGGAAGCTTAGTGTTCATCTTTATCAGCCAAAGTGGTTTCTTGTTAGCTGAGCAGCAAGCTAGAAAGCGACCGATTTTGACAACATAATTTACATCTTTGTATAAAACTATTGCTGGCAGCCGGACTAATTTGTGCTGGATTAGGTTGTTTGTCTCTGCTGCTGACTAACCATGCAATCTATCAGAGGCCGTTTTCAAATATCACTTTTCAACTGTGCCCTTGAGAGGGGGAATTGATCGGGAATATACGGAGCAAAATTACTCCAATAACTTTATAGAAGAAACAATTACGGAATCATACAGATGTGAATAATTCTGAAAAGTAGAAACAAATAGAATGAATTTAGCCCTGTTCCCCTCTTTCACATGTGCATGGAATTTATGAATAATACAATAACGTGTTATTGGGTCTGTTTCCTCTCTTTCTGGGTCTTGGTCTATGGTGGCAAAAGGAGAAAGACTAGGGAAGGCCTTGGTAGAAAACATTCTTGGAGATTATGTAGGAGGATTTTGAGAGGAAGGATATATGAATATCACATATGGTGTTGGAGACAAGAGTTAATGTATGTATGTTCCTTAGAATGTCTTTTTTGGGGGTGAGTCTGAGTTTTATAAATTTAAAGCAAGGTACTGTGATCTGACTGTGATAGAGACATCAGTCAGGTCGATGTATTTGTGCTACCAACATGGGCGATAAATGTAGGAATATATTTTATCACATATTTCTACATTATATTAATAATTTTCTCATGCAGAAGAGGCATGGAGTCTCTCTTCTGCTTTTAGGTGAATGTTTTAGACATTTCTTGTACTCAAGAGAGATATGGGATGATAGAATAATAGAGGGGGGCAAGAAGGAGTGGGGGCTGGATTCACAGCTGATAACAGGGCTGGAGTTGTTTATAAGATGCCTGAGATTAGCCAGCAAACAAAAAAACCATTAAGCACCTATTATTTTAAAGCAATGGGCACATTTTTCATCACTTTCCTCTGATAAATTTTCACTTGTGCATCCTGCTCCAGGTAATTAATTGCTTTCAGTTCAGAGGAGTAATAATGCAATAAATTATGCCAGTATTTCTAGTCAGGGGATCAGACTGCAGCTTCCTAACCAAAGCAGCACTAATAATCCTGAAGACTTGTAGACCACAAAAAAAGCTCCATTATTATATACTGGTTATGTAAAGAGTTGAAGGACCAAGCCCTCAAAATTGCTTTCAAGTGATCTCATTCATGGAGGTTTACTCATTTATAGGTTTGGTCAGGATAAGCCTGTGTAAGGATGATATAGTTACTCTCAGTGCTGGAAGCTATGCAAACACTGGGACCTCAATAGTGATGGTGGTATCATTGGTACATGGAGTAAAGCTTGAGTGGGAAAGACCTTTCCAAGATGGTAGTGATACTCATGCTGATGGCGGTTAGTGGCGTGTTGAGCTCTTGCCATACATAAGCATTGTTCTGAGCATTTTACATGGACCAACTGTATTTGAGTGCTTTACATGGACCAACTATATTTAGTCCTCATAGCAACCTTCTGAGGTAGAACTATTGTTAACTACATCTTAAAGATGAAGAAACCAAGGCACAACGATTGAGGTGGTTTGTCTAAGTGATAGATGGGGTAGTCAGGATTTGACTGTACTGTGTCTCAGGAGGACATTCACTTCTATTTCCAGGCTGGATTGAAATAGATCAGGATGTGGGATGGGGTTGCAGGCAGTGGGAGAGGTGTCATCTGTTTCTAAAAAGTAATTTTACATCTTTCCCACTTTCTCACCCAGGTGAACACCCCACTTTGTTCATCTTCTTAAAACCTCTCTAATTTGTAGATCTCCTGCTGTAATTTGTTAACTTCTTTGTTTTTATTGGTGTGTATATATATATATATGAATGAATTGGTGTGTGTATATATATATATATATATATATAAATGAAGTATGGTTGATTGTTAGTTAATCTTTCTATGCATAGAAAATAACACAAGTATCTGCTCACTCTCCTATCTGTAAAAGACTTCAATAGTTCCTCTTCTCTAATCCCATCTTCACCTGAATTTTCCAACTTTAAGAAAAACCTTATGGAGGAAATTTAGAGTTTAAACTCCTGTGCTTTGTTTTTTTATTAGTACAGTATGTACTTTTAATTTATGTGGACAACTTAAAGAGGAGATGATACTCTATTTTAGCCTCTTACCACCTGCCTACATGCCCAGACACAGACAAACCTCAACTGTGCTTAAATAGTGCCAGTGGCGAGAGAACCAATTGACTTTCACGTCTATGGGGTTGCACAGAGTCGGATATGACTGAAGCGACTTAGCAGCAGCAGCAGCAGTCCCATGTGATAACAGTCCCACAATCACTCTCCTTTGACAAGCTAAAGGTTTTCTTGCTGCCTTTACCCTTGAGTGATTTCTTAGGCCAATGAGGCCAAAGAACAGCTCTCAGGAAGAGAATGGGGTGGGTGAAGACCAAGTAGAGGGAGAGTCACGTCAGAGACTACGGACTGAAGAAAGAAAGAAGATTTGCTGTCTTTGACTCGAGGCTGGGCTGGGCTTCTTGCTAAGTTGCTAAAAAGGAAGGACCCCTTGAAAAAGGCTTAAGGAATGGGGTGAGTAGGCTCCATAAAAGTTGTAGACATTTTTACTGTAACTTCAACTGCTTGGCAGGTTGCAGCACAGATGGGGAAATGGGGCAGAGAGCCTTCTACTGTCCATGGCTTTCCCTGGATATCCATAGGGTACCCATAGCTAGGTGAAGGGGAGACATGCACAATTGTTTATGCCATGGCAAAGGAATCAGCATTTGACCTGTGTGTCCTGGCGGTTGCTGGACTGTGCTAACTGATGGGGAAGAGGATGGGCTGAGGTTGCAGGGATCACTCCTCTGTATTGGCTGCAAAAGTCCCATCCACTTTTCTGCAGTCCTATCTTGGGTCGATGCCCTACTTACTGTTCCAATTATTGGACTTTGTCCCTAACTTCCTGCCACTGATACTGTTCCTTGAATTGAGGTGGTTTTCTCATGGCTGGACTCTTCACTCACTGATCTCAAGACCTCCTGGAAGGTTCATGCCATAGTGGTCAAAGACCGTGTTGACATTGGGTCTGACAGGCGGTCAGTGCTAACTTACCCTTGCTTAACAGTCTCTCCTTACCCCTAAAGGGTGAGCATGTATTTTATATATTTCACCTCTCAATGAGATTTTAACGTTTATCTTTAGAGTCATTTACACATATTAATCTTTATACCCGCAAATATTCTTTCCATATTATTCTTGAACCAGAGATTGAATTTCCCAGGGAGGAGAGTGAAGAGGGAGAATAGAATGGACATAGCAACAAGCAATTTCCCTTAAAACTTTTCTCTACTCTAACAGTTTTCTGAGATTTGTATTCTCCAGATATTTAAAGATAGGGAAAAAATATATATATATATTTAAATATCAAGTCTTTTAAGACGACTGGGCTCCTGCTAATGTTCAGTCGCTCAGTTGTGTCCAACTCTTTGTGACCCCATGGACTGTAGCTTACCAGGCTCCTCAGCCCATGGAATTTTCCAGGCAAAAATACTGGAGTGGGTTGCTGTTTTCTACTCCAGGGACTCTTCCTGATCCAAGGATCAAACCCAAGTCTCTGGCGTCTTCTTCACTGACAGGTAGATTCTTTACCACTAGCACCATTTGGGAAGCCCTTAAAGAGAATGCATGCATGCACGCGTGCTTAGTCACTTCAGTTGTGTCCGACTCTGTGCGACCCTATGGACAGCAGCCCACTGGGCTCCTCTGTCCACAGGATTCTCCAGGCAAGAATCCTGGAGTGGGTTGCCATTGCCTTCTCCATTAAAGAGAATAATTGAGGGCAATTTTTGCTTGATATTTGGGACTGATGGAGAGTTTAGGGCTTCCCAAGTAGCCCAGTGGTAAAGAATCTGCCTGCCAATGCAGGAGCACACAGGAGATGCGGTTCAATCTCTGTGTCACGAAGATTCCCTGGAGGAGGAAATGGCAACCCACTCCAGTATTCATGCCTGGAAAATCCCATGGACAGAGGAGCCTGATGGGGTCGCAAAGGGTTGGACATGTCTGAGTGAGCATGTGCAGTCACAGGTGGAGAAAGTTTGGGCCGCAGGTGGGGTTGTTGAGTCTGGCTGGTTACAGGCAGTCAGTGTAGAAGTCAGTGAAACTGAAAACGTGGAGAGCCTCAGGTATAGTTGTCTTGGGGAAATACTTGCTAAAGCTTAGTTAGCACGAGAGTCAGGAGAAGAGTTCAGGGCCTCAGCTCAGCTAACCACAAACATGGTTTACCTAGGTGCTTAGGTCTTGGGTCCAAGAAGTCTTGCACCTTCACCATGGAAAAGTAGAAAATGTAGTGATTCCTCAAGCCTCAGGCACATGTGATGGGTTTGCTTTCCATTTTAGGAAGATAGAAACACTCTAAGTTGGAAGGTTTCAAACTCGCTCAAGACCCAGGAAATATGTGTAGAATCTAAGTAGTAGTAAATCCTCATTAAACAAACAAACAAACAAAAAAAGCACGAATCATTGTGTTGTCAATGCTTGTTTGATTCTGTCTTCCCTATTAGGTTGTTTCCATCAAGAGGGCAGGGACCTTGTCTGTCTTGATTGCTGTTTTTCCAGCATCCTATGCAGTGCTTGGTTAGTCCCTGGCCCTCTGTAAATGTTCTTCAGTGGAAAGATGGGCATTGTTAATGCTTGGAAAATACACCAAAGCACAAAGAAGATAATATCACCCATAATCAGACTCCTCTAAGTTAACTGCAGTTACACATTTTCTTATACATCTTTCCAATTTTTTTAATCCGTGTATTTCCCTACTCTCATTACTACTCAGGTACATTTTTCCCCTCCCAGGGCAGGATCCAAGTGCATATAGTTGTAACTTCTTAGCCTTTATAGTTTTTAATTTGTAAAATTCCCAGGCAAAGACAGCACAACATAACAGATACTGATCTGTGATTTGAGCTTTATATTCCTGAGAAGAACTTGAAGAATGTTAAGATGCCAAGTGTGAGAGTGGAAAGTGTGGAAAGGATAATAAAATCTCATTTTCTTCTTTTTATATTGTTCCTTTTGGGTCACAGCAGAACAATTGTACTATATTTTCTGTTGGTATATGTGCTATTCATTTTCTGGCTCTGAAATGGATTCTACCGAGGATCAGATGGACTCCTCTAGGGTGAAGATGGGAATATGATTTGGAGGGAACAACAACAAAAAAAAGCTAGATATTGCCCATATTAACTTACATTATAGAAACAGTTCAGTCCTTTCAATAAAAAAAAAAAAAAAAAAAATCCCAAGCTTAATTCTGCTTGCTGAGAGCCTGGTAAGAGTCTGCAGAACACTCCAGCTCTCTATCATAAGTCAGATCCATAGCCCAGGCGGTATTTGGCCTCTTTGGCCACTCCTTTCTGGGGCTTTAAGTTTGTCTGTGACCTGACCCCCAGAACACTCACCCAGCAGAACCTCTGCCTCCCTACAGTGGCACTGACACCGGACGTGCTGACTGAGTTCCAAAAAGCTACTTCGGTAGACCCACAACTTTGAGGCTGAGGGGGGGGGGGCTTGGAAAGTAATTCTGTCCCTCACACTGCCTTTTGGCACTGCCTTCAGCTGGCCTCTTCATTGCCCAGATAGCCACAGAGGCTGTTCAGATTCTCTGGCAGTAATTTTAGCGCCCCTGGCGCCCTCACCCCTCCTGCTCCAGGCTTCCCTGGTGGCTCAGTGGTAAAGAATCTGCCTGCCAATGCAGGAGACACGAGTTCGATCCCTGGGTCAGGAAGATCCCCTGGAGAAGGAAATGGCTACCCACTCCAGTATTCTTGCCTGGGAAATCCCATGGACAGAGGAGCCTGGCATGGTCCATGGGGTCGCAAAGAGTTGGACATGACTGAGTGACTAAAACAACCACCACCACCACCACCGCCACCACCTTCGGGGTTTGATTGCTTTTGCACATTGGTAACCCACATCTGTAAATGTCAAACCTTTCACATCTCTTCTCGCCCCTATTGGGCCCAGAAGCAGGGAACTCTGACTCAGAGTGACTCTCCAGGTAGCTGTCCTGGGGAGCCTGGCAGGAAGAGGAACAGACATAAAATATACCAGGAAGCTGTGTTCCTCCAGAAATATTGCAGGATCGGATGGTGGGAAAACCTTCCCCGAACATTGGACAACAGCACCATTCACATTGGGACGTGCTGCAGTGAAGGAAACATCAGATCTACCAAAGGAAAGACATTTTACTTGATGCTATGTAGGACTCAAAGTGGTAATAAAATACGGCCTTTATCATTATTAATCTTACCATTACATTGAGGAGCTAAGACATACATAAGTGAAAAATTAAAAGCTAAAAATATATTTAAAAAGAGAGACATTGCTGTCATCTGATATGAAAAGCTGAGAAGTGATTGTAGCATTCTGCATGAAGAAAATTGTCATCATTATCATCTAGTGAGGAAGAAATGTTGGACCTTTGAACTTGACAGTTTTCTGTTTTATAAAGATGAGTTTTAGAGTTGTAGGTTTTCCCCACATCCGGTTTGTTTTTCTTTCTTCTTTTTCCTTGTCTCCTCCCTTCCCACTTCTTCTTTCTGGACTTAAGAAAGGCTCCTCAACTTTGTAATTTTAAAACATAATCTCTTGCACATGTCATTGTTCTTTTTAATAGAATCTGCCAGAACCACTCTGTGCAGAGTCCTGCATTTTCACATTATTATCTCATTGTCTATCCCGAGTGTTATAGCCTCACTACGACTTCCTAACTAATCAGCTATTTCAACTTTCATTCCATAAGCTTTATGTCTGAGTGTAATTAAATGAGCATTAAGTCCTTTTTTTTTTTTTTTTTTACTAGCAAAGCCTGAAAGTTCTGATATTACAGTAATAAGTGTGAAGTGAATTTTGAATGGCATTTATATCTGTTCATGGGCTCTAAATGTTTGATTTGCATAACTAGTTAAAATGATATCAGAGCAGCATATTGATTTAATTCCATCTCAGAAAACTGTTAATTAATAATGATAATAAATGTGTCAGTCCTTTATTATCTGCTTTGAATTGGTGATGATAGCTATATTAATACCACTTCAGTAATAGACCTCTGCTGGCTATTGTTGGCAAAGCTTTCAAGGCTTGAATCACCTGCAATCAGAATTTAGAAAATTTATTGCAGACTAGTTTTAAAAAGAACAGCTATTCCATCATATATGTAATTTTATTAACACCTACATTTTAATTTAACATTTTATTTACATAAATCATCATGATCAGAAATTTCAGAAGGGTTTTAAACAAAGGCACTTTTTCATTTTTATGTCCCAAGTTAAAAGTTGCCTAACGGAAAGACTGTGCCCGGGATAATTCCTTTCTGTGGGGTTGGCAGACCTGTGGCCACTCCTACTCCTCTCGGCTGGGCTGGCCACCCTTTGGCTTTCATTGTTAAGGTAGAATCTGCTGGTTCTCATGTAATGCACAAGATTGTGTGTGTGTGTGAATGGGGGGTCCCCAAGGGTTGAGGGGTAACCTTTGTTGCCCTCCTTGCTCTTTCAAGGTCTACCATAGTTTTATAGGCAGAAGAGATCTTCTGTGAGGCTCTTAGTGACTTATGTCCATCTTATCCAAGAGCCATGACTATTGTTGAATGTTTGTTGGAAAGTTTATAATCTCTCTCTATGCTGATTGTCTATAAAATGGGTAACTGTAGGATTAAATAAAATTTCATAGACACACTCATACATATCACAGTGATGAGCACCCAGAAGCTACTTAATGACTGATAGCCCTTCTCTTCCTTTTCCTTTTAAATTAGAGCACACACTTACTATTCTTTGTGCATCTTGAGGCTGAACAAAGGCTTGAGCAGCCTCCATCCTTAGAATCAGCAGTTTTAATAACTATCGGGTCTACATCCAGGAGACTGAGGAACTTGCTCTTTCCCCAGTAGAAGTTTGGCTCTAGCCCTCCTGAAGATGTGGATATCATAAATCTGTTTCCCTAAGGTCTGCTTCCCTCCCAGACCTGTATGTTGGCTTCATGTCTGTGGATGGAAGTGATGGTTGTTTTAGAATGTGCATTAGATCTCCTTTCTTCTCCTTGAACTTGGTTTTGCCTTTTGCTCTGCCTTCTGACCTGCTTGTAGGGAAGTTCTAGCCATGAGACCACATTTATGCAGTCTTCTCATGGATTGTTAACTGTGCTGTGGTCCAGAAAGTGTGTGACTTGCCCAAGATCTGTAGCCTGTCTAAGTCTTGTGTTCCTTGTATGTCACTTACCAGCACTCTCAGGTAGCTCATGGAACCTCATGCCACCTGGAAGAAGAACTCCAGTTCTGTCTTTGGGCATCCATCTGTTGCAGTTTCTAGTCACTACTCCCTTTTTTACATTCAGGTTCCATCAGCCAGTAGCCTGGTGACATCCCCTCCCTCCCACTCCCATATGTGGCAAGAGTAGATCCTGGCCTTCAGAACGGCTCCCCAGTTCTCCCTTTGGACTGTCCCGTCACCAGCCCTTTCCACTTTTCTATGGGAAAAAACACATCCTTTGTCTGAGTCTATGATAGATGGCTCAGAGGCATGGCTTGGAGGAAGCACTGGCTCTCCCAACTCCTGTGGGTGTGTCTCCAGCTAAACGTTCATCTCCTGACTTTGATTTCTGTCTCAGTGAGTGGGGGTGTAATTCGCCTTGACGTTGCTGGCCATCAGCGCCACGCTGAAATGGGCCTTCTTTGACTCAAAGTGACAGCCCTTGGCCCCTGTGACATTGTTTCCATAGATTTGCAATGAAACAGTTTTATATTTTGTAAAATAGAGTGCTATCCTACAACTGGCATTGATGTGGCTTTTGCCATGGTGTTCTGGAGGGTAAAGCTGTTTCCATTGACCCACCCTCAACCGATTTCCCTCATTCTGGCATCTGGACACATCCCTCTTGGGCTGCCTGGGATGCTTATTTCATTTGTTTTTTTTTTTTTTTTTTTAATTGGTATTGGACACCATAATGTGCTCTGTCCTTGTTTGGACCCCACCCCCTGTTACTCTATCAGCCCTCAATATTCTTGGATCTTTGTTGCCCAGCAGGAATCTTTCCATTTCTGCTCTTTCACATCATGGAAGTGGTCCATATCCTGGAGAAGAGGAAGCTTGATGCCTTGTCCTGGAAAGTTAGTTACTCTGGTGCCTTTTACATTTTAAGACAGCTTGAGATAGAATCAGAGAGAATAGTAATGTGAAACCTTTGTCTGATGTGGAAATCTTTGCAGAAGATTATTAAGGGAAGGGATTGGGCTGTCCATTGGTGGTCTTTACTTTTCATAGAAGCTTAAATCACAATCTGGTTGTTCTCAGCATTTTCTAAAATTATGTGGAGGCAAACAAATACAGATGTTTCATCATCCCATCTAAAAAGAAGAGGAGACTGTTGTGCTATCATTTCCCACCCTCTGGAAGGCTTCAACCTTTGGACTTTGAAATTTACCATCTTAGACTTGCTGAAATTTACTTTACTAATAAACTTATGCTTATTAGAAAGTATAGCACTTATGGAAATATGCTAATATTTTATCTAAGCTTGTACCCTTCAGACTGTCACTTATGTTAAAATGTACCAGGGACTTAAACACTAGTTGGCATTTTTTTTTTTTTTGGCCACCAGATATGTCTTATGGGGAGGGACCTAAGTTACCGTTATAGCATGTGTGGGAGAGTCTGTGTCTTTTCTAGCATAGGACTGCTGAAGGGGTCCCTAAAGAGTTAGACTTTTTTTCCATCCTCCTGTTGTCCTACTTGCCCCCAAACCCACCAGGCTTTGCCTTGTCATTGACTCTGCTGGTGCAAATTTTCTGAACTCCATGTGAGTGTTTCTGATCCTGACTCCTCCCTGTGGGTTGGGGAAGTGTCCCAGGAGAGCAGATTCCTGGCAGATGTGGTGAGCACTTGGGCCTGTATTTGAGATGGGATGTCAGGCTCTGGGGGTTTTTCTGGAGGAGTTTCTCAAGGCATGGAGACTCGTGATGTATTTTGAAAAAAATTAAGACTAAATTTCTCAAAGTCATGACTTTTCTTCTTAAAGCTACAGGACATGCATGGTTTTTGATTCTGACCAAGCTCTTTCTGGTGGCCACAAACTTTACAGCCCAACTTGCTTAGATGGTGGAGAAGGATTTCCAAGTTAGAGTTTGTACTTAGAAGCCTGGGTCTAGGAGGTAAGGAAGTAGGCTCATGAACTTTGGGTGAAGTAGTTAACCTACTTTGTGGGTGTTAAAGTGACTCCGGCAGAGGAGGTTGAGTTGAAGCATCCTCTGTGATGGTGTTTGAGTACTTTCCCCTGCTCCTACCCTCTCCCTGTGTGGGTTTGTATTCTTTAGCCCCAGCTGTTTGTGATATTTCACTGTCAAATGTATAATTAACAATTTTGTAAGCCAGGTTTAGTGATGTTTTTACATTCATGCACTGAATGTCTTTTGCTGTCTTGAGTCAGTTATATCTTTTTTATTTAATACTGTTTCCCCTCCTCACCCTCCAACCAAAACCTGTTTCCAGAAGATTTGTCATTCTAACATCTTTCCAAAGAGTGAACTATATCAAAGTGGACTTGGGAATACAGATGTGAATTGTGGTGTGGAATTGCCTTGGAATTTGAAGCTGGTTGTGTAGACTGAGTTGATGATGGATCCAGTTGTGAATAGTTTTTTGAAGCTGATGATGTCAGTGGCAGTTTTATGACTAGGACTTTGATAGACGAGCATAAGTTACTGGAGTATGGGTGAGAAAGCAAGTCACAACTAAGGGTTGAACCAATAAAATAAAACTAAGAAGTTAAAAAACTTAGTTTGTTTACATTTTTTAAAGTGGTAGTAAACTCTCCTATACCTTAAGTATTCTTTTTTTTCTTTGCTAGTTAAAATTATTAATAAAAATAATCACATAGAGTCAACGGAGAGCCAAATTATTTGAACATAATTCAAAATTTATTTCTGATAAAATATTCCCCCAAAACCAGCTTTTATGCACCTGCAGGGGTGGCCGGGGTTCCCGGCTGGGGTGGGGGCACCATTCTGGGTGAGGCATCCACCATGATGAGGCCCTTGAGCCACGGCCCCTGCACCCTCTCGTCTGTTGCTGCCTCCTGTCCCTCAGTGCTTCTGCTGTTGCTCCTCCATCTCCAGATCAGATCACAGTGAGGGAAAGATCAGCGAGGAGACGGTGACTTCTGACAACGAGGTGCATTTGTGGCGTAAGATGGAGGAGTGTAAGGACATGCACTCATCTTCTCCTACGAGAACTCTAAAACTACAAGTCGCTGCTGAACAGTTGTCGACTGGAGAATGTTGGATCCCACCAAAAAGAGATACCTCACATCCAAGGGCAAAGGAGAAGCCCCAGCAAGATGGTAGAAGGGGCAAAATCACATTTAGAATTACCCCGTTACCTGCCAGAGGCACTCAGAGGGCTCAAACAAACCTTGTATGCACCAGGACCCAGAGACCTCACAGAGACTGAGCCAGAACTGTGTTTGAGTGTCTCCTGTGAAGGTACAAATACATGGGAAGACAATGGAAACAGTGAGAGACTTTATTTTTTTGGGCTCCAAAATCACTGCAGATGGTGACTGCAGCCATGAAATTAAAAGACACTTGCTCTTTGGAAGGAAAGCTACGACCAACCTAGATGGCATATTAAAAAGCAGAGACATTACTTTGCCAACAAAGGTCCATCTAGTCAAAGCTATGATTTTTCCAGTAGTCATGTATGGATATGAGAGTTGGACTATGAAGAAAGCTGAGCACCGAAGAATTGATGCTTTTGAACTGTGGTGTTTGAGAAAACTCTTGAGAGTCCCTTAGACTGCAAGGAGATCCAACCAGTCCATCCTAAAGGAAATCAGTTCTGAATATTATTGGAAAGACTGATGCTGAAGCTGAAACTCCAATACTTTGGCTGCTGCTGCTGCTAAGTCGCTTCAGTTGTGTCTGACTCTGTGTGACCCCAGAGATGGCAGCCCACCAGGCTCTGCCATCCCTGGGATTCTCCAGGCAAGAACACTGGAGTGGGTTGCCATTTCCTTCTCTAAAGCATGAAAGTGAAAAGTGAAAGTGAAGTCGCTCAGTCATGTCCGACTCTTAGCAACCCCATGGACTGCAGCCCACCAGACTTCTCCATCCATGGGATTTTCCAGGCAAGAGTACTGGAGTGGGGTGCCATTGCCTTCTACCTGATGTGAAGAACTGACTCACTAGAAAAGACCCTGATGCTGGGAAAGATTGAAGGTGGGAGGAGAAGGGGCTGACAGAGGATGAGGCAGTTGAATGGCATCACTGACTGGATGGACATGAGTTTGAGTAAGCTCTGGGAGTTGGTGATGGACGGGGAAGCCTAGTGTGCTGCAGTCCATGGGGTTGCAAAGAGTTGGATGTGACTGAGTGACTGAACTGAACTGAAGTGTGAAGGTACGGGTCAACAGTGGCCTGCTGCAGGGGCAGGGGCTCTGGGTGCAGCAGACCTGGGTCTGGCATAAGCCCTCTTGGAGGAGGTTGCCATTAACTCACCATAGAGCCACTGGAACTTACACAGGAGTGGGAAAACAGACTCTTGGAGGGCACAAACAGAACCTTATGAAGACCAGGACCAAGGAGAAAGGAGCAATGACTCCACAAGAAACCAACCCAGACTTGCCCGTGAATGTCCAGGAGTCTCCGGCAGAGGCGTGGGTGGGCGGTGGGCTGCTGCAGGGTCAGGGGCACTGAGTGCGGCAGTGTGAGCATGGGACCTTTTGAAGGAGGCCACCATTATCTTCTTTACCTCCACCCCAGTCTGGCCTCAGGTCAAACAGGGAGGGAACAGAGCCCCGCCCTTCAACAGAAAATTGGATTAAAGATTTACTGAGCATGGCCCCGCCCATCAGAACAAGACCCATCTTCTCCCTCAGTCTCTTCCATTAGGAAGCTTCCATAAGCCTCTTATCCTTATCCATCAGAGGGCAGACAGAATGAAAACCACAATCAAAGAAAACTAACCAAACTGATCACATGGACCACAGCCTTGTTTAACTCTATGAAACTATGAGCCATGCCTTGTAGGGCCACCCAAGATGGACAGGTCATGGTGGAGAGTTCTGAAAAAATGTGGTCCACTGGAGAAGGGAATGGCAAACCACTTCAGTATTCTTGCCTTGAGAACCCTATGAACAGTATGAAAAGGCAGAAAGATAGGACACTGAAAGATGAACTCCCCAGGTCAGTAGGTGCCCAACATGCTATGTGAGATCAGTGGAAAAATAACTCCAGAAAGAATGAAGAGACGGAGCCAAAGCAAAAACAACACCCAGTTGTGGATGTGACTAGTGATGGAAATAAAGTCTGATGCTGTAAAGAGCAATATTGCATAGGAACCTGGAATGTTAGTCCATGAATCAAAGCAAATTAGAAGTGGTCAAACAGGAGATGGCGAGAGTGAACATTGACATTTTAGGAATCAGCGAATTAAAATGGACTGGAATGGGTGATTTAACTCAGATGACCATTATATCTGCTACTGTGGGCAAGAATTCCTTAGAAGAAATGGAGTAGCCATCATAGTCAACAAAATAGTCCAAAATGCAGTACTTGGATGCAATCTCAAAAATGACAGAATGATCTCTGTTCGTTTCCATGGCAAACCATTCAATATCACAGTTACCCAAGTCTATTCCCTGATCAGTAATGCTGAAGAAGCTGAAATGGTTCTGTGAAGGCCTACAGGACTTTCTAGAACTAACATCCAAAAAAGATGTCCTTTTCATTATAGGGGACTGGAATGCGAAAGTAGGAAGTCAAGAGATACATGGAGTAACAGGCAAATTTGGCCTTAGAGTACAAAACGAAGCAGGCTAACAAGGCTAACAAGAGTGTTGCGTTCTCTTGAATGCACTGGTCATAGCAAACAACCTCTTCCAACAACACAAGAGAAGAGTCTACATATGGACATCACCAGATGGTCAATACCAAAATCAGATTGTATTCTTTGCGGGTGATGGACAGGGAGGCCTGGCGTGCTGCAGTCTATGGGGTCACAAAGACTTGGACACAACTGAGTGACTGCATTGAACTGAAAAATGGAGAAGCTCTATACAGTCAGGAAAAGCAAGACCAGGAGCTGACTGTAGCTCAGATCATGAACTCCTTATTGCCAAATTTAGACGTAAATTGAAGAAAGTAGGGAAAACCACTAACCATTCAGGTATGACTTAAATCAAATCCCTTATGTTTATACAGTGGAAGTGAGAAATAGATTCAAGAAATTAGATCTGATAGAGTACCTGAAGAACTATGGGTGGACATTCATGACATTGTACAAGAGGCAATGATCAAGACCATCCCCAAGAAAAAGAAATGCAAAAAGCAAAATGGCTGTCTGAGGAGGCCTTACAAATAACTGAGAAAAGAAGGGAAGCTAAAGGCAAAGGAGAAAAGGAAAGTTACACCCATTTGAATGCAGAGTTCCAAAGAATAGCAAGGAGAGACAAGAAAGTCTTCCTCAGTGATCAGTGCAAAGAAATAGAGGAAAATAACAGAATGGGAAAGCCTAGGGATCTCTTCAAGGAAATTAGAGATACTAAGGGAACATTTCATGCAACGATGGGCACAATAAAGGACAGAAATGGTATGGACCTAACAGAAGCAGAAGATATTGAGACAAAGTGGCAAGAATACACAGAAGAACTATACAAAAAAGATCTCAGTGACCCAGATAACCATGATGGTGAGATCACTCACCTAGAGCCAGACATCCTGGAATGCAAAGTCAAGTGGACCTTAGGAAGCATCACTATGAACAAAGCTAGTGGAGGTGATGGAATTCCAGTTGAACTATTTTAGATCCTAAAAGATGATGCTGTGAAAGTGCTGTACTCAATATGTGAGCAAATTTGGAAAACTCAGCAGTGGCCACAGGACTGGAAAAGGTCAGTTTTCATTCCAATCCCAAAGAAAGGCAATGCCAAAGAACGCTCAAACTACCACACAATTGCACTCATCTCACACACTAGCCAAGTAATAGTCAAAATTCTCCAAGCCAGGCTTCAACACTATGTGAACCATGAACTTCCAGATGTTCAAGCTGGATATAGAAAAGGCAGAGGAACCAGAAATCAAATTGCCAACATCTGTTGGATCATCAAAAAAGCAAGAGAGTTCCAGAAAAACATCTATTTCTGCTTTATTGACTATGCCAAAGCCTTTGACTGTGTGGATCACAACAAACTGGAAAATTCTGAAAGAGATGGGAACACCAGACCACCTTACCTGCCTCCTGAGAAATGTGTATGTAGGTCAGGAAGCAACAGTTAGAACTGGACAAGGAACCAAAGACTATTTCCAAATCGGGAAAGGAGTATGTCAAGGCTGTATATTGTCACCCTGCTTATTTAACTTATATGCAGAGTACATCATGTGAAATGCTGGGCTGGATGAAGCACAAGTTGGAATCAATATTGTTGGGAGAAATATCAATAATCTCAGATATGCAGATGACACTACCCTTATGGCAGAAAGCAAAGAAGCACTAAAGAGCTTCATGATAAAAGTGAAAAAGGATAGTGAAAAAGTTGGCTTAAAGCTCAACATTCAGAAAACGAAGATCATGGCATCTGGTCCCATCACTTCATGGCAAATAGATGGAGAAACAATGGAAACAGTGACAGACTTTATTTTCTTGAGCTCCAAAATAACTGTAGATGGTGACTGCAGCCATAAAATTAAAAGATGCTTACTCCTTGGAATAAAAGGTATGACCAAACTAGATAGCATATTAAAAAGCAGAGACATTACTTTGCCAGCAAAGGTCCATCTAGTCAAAGCTATGGTTTTTCCAGTAGTCATGTATGGATGTGAGAGTTGGACTATAAAGAAAGCTGAGCAGTGAAGAATTGATGCTTTTGAACTGTTGCGTTTGAGAAGACTCTTGAGAGTCCCTTGGACTGCAAGGAGATCCAACTAGTCTATCCTAAAAGAAATCAGTCCTGAATATTCATTGGATAGACTGATGCTGAAGCTGAAACTCCTATACTCGGGCCACCTAATGTGAAGAACTGACTCACTAGAAAAGACACTGATGCTGGGAAAGATTGAAGGCGGGAGGAGACAGGGACAACAGAGGATGAGATTGTTGTATGCATCAGTGACTTGATGGACTTGAGTGTGAGTAAGCTCCAGAAGTTGGTAATGGACAGGGAAGCCTGATGTGCTGCAGTCCATGGGGTTGCAAACAGTTGGACATGGCTGAGCGACTGAGCTGAACTGATGCAGAGACTTAATGTGATGGAGATTCTTTACCTCAAGTCAAACAGTAATATCCTCTTTAGTGGCCCAAGATTACAAGAAATCAGTGCTAAGAAGAGTGTGTTCATTTCTATTCTGATTTAAATTCAATACTTTCTAAAATGCTGGATGTTCTCATCTAGAGTTGGTTGGTCACCCTTGGGCTAAGTCTGACCGTCAGACATTCTCTTTTGGCCTGATCCATGTTTGTAAAAAAAAAAAAAAAAATAGTTTGAACCTTTTAAACCTTCTTTAAAGAACTGGAAGTTTCAGCAGAAAATCCTTATCTCTGGCTTCTCTTGAAAATTTGGCAAGATGAAACCTGTCCTCCTAAATGTAACACGAGGACAGAGCACAATGTCCCTGTCACCTACAGACACACATCCTCATTCTCAACCTGCTGCAAGTCCTCCTTAGCTGGGTTTTCTCAGCTGAGTTACCTGCCTGGCCCTGTGGGCACGTGAGTTTGCAATCATTGCCTTAGTTAATGCAGTATGATGAGAAATAGAAAACAGTTATATATAAAGAAAAGGAGGAGATAAAAATATCATTATGTTTAAGTGAAGTGGTGGCTAATTTGGAAAACTCAAGAGAGTCAACTAAAAAGCAAACTAATTGGAGTTATATAAACTAGTCAAAATATATAGAAAAATCCATATAGTGAAATGGGGCAGGGAGACAGAATCTCACTGACAGCTAATAATAGCATCAAATGCTTACAAATTAATTTACTATGAAATAATGCAGGACTCACATGAAGAAAGCTGCTATAAGATGTTACTGAAGAGAGTAAAAAGAAGATGCATATATGAAGAAAAGGACCATATTCAAAAATAGTTGAAATCTATCGAATTGAAAACCTGTGGAAAGCTAGTCTTCCCATCTCTGAAGAGTTGATGAGACGCCTGGCCACCCTTTCTGAGAAATGCAAGAAGCAAGTTGTTGGCTTGCTTTTCTGTGGGTGCCTGAGGAAGTAGGACCAGTTGGGGTGGTTCCCAGGGAAAGACGGCAGACAGGGTCTGATGACCTTTGTGCAATGCTTATGTTTTATGTTAGCACACTCAGTAGTCGACAGATCACAGGTTGGATGGGAGTTGTCTTTCAGGAGCTCTTTGCCGACAGTTATGATGATTTAACTTTTAGGTGCCAGCTTCCGGTAGGGTTGGACTAAAACCTTTGGAGTTGTGCCCAAGTGTCTGAGAGCAGAACTTGACCTTTCTTGTTGGATGATGGCCTTGTTTCCCATTTCCTCCTCAATTTAATAACTTTGAAAGAATTGAAGTTGTCACTTGCTGGGTAGTTTCAGCTTTCAAAGTCTTGTAACTCAGTTTTCTGAGGAATTTTAATCTCTCTGCTCTCCCTGCTGGAATAGAATTCAAAGTTCTGTCCTTGAGAAGAAAAAAAAAGTGCCAAGTGAGCCTAATTTCTGACCATAATTAAGTCTACCACCACTAGCACCCACAAGGAAAGAGATGAAGAATGGGCCCCAAGTGGATTGTTTCTGGTTCTACAATTACAGGAATTGATGGAAAAAGAGATTTGAAAGATTTGATTTGAAAGATGGAAAGAGCTGGCCATTATTGACATTTAATGGGTTGCCTCAAGCTGCTTTTACTGGTGAAAATATTTGTACAGAAACTCCTATCCCTCCATGATATCAAACTCTTGGTTTCCCCCCGTTTCCTTTTAATATTTGGTCTGTGTGGCCCTGCTATTTTCAGAGAAACCCTTGGGTTGTAGGTTTGTGTTGCACTCTGTTTACTTATCTTTGAGAAGTCATGCCCAAGGTTCATGGGTGAAACTGGGTTTCATGGGTGAAACTGAAGTGGAAAGTACTTGGGCTTGAGATTTATAAAACTTGCCCATAGAGAAACTATCTTACATGAAAAAATTCAAGGTTTATGAGACTGAAGATGTGCCTAGATGAAATATATTTTAATATATAAGTAATTATATTGATTAATCCTATATAAAAATTTAAATGACTCAATGGGAATTTTTTGTATTTGTTCATCTACCTGCTTGTCTCCCTACTTAACTGTTTCTAGGCTTAGGAAAAAGATCTGAAGGAAATAGACCAAAATGTGAACTTCTATTATTTCAGGGAAGCAATCTTCTACAGAGCTTAAGCATATAAGTTTTGGTTTCAGACTTGGTTCAAATCCTGATGCTGTCACTTAGGAGCAATGTGACATTCAGTTCAGTTCAGTCGCTCAGTCGTGTCCGACTGTTTGCGAACCCATGAATCGCAGCACACCAGGCCTCCCTGTCCATCACCAACTCCTGGAGTTCACTCAAACTCATGTCCATTGAGTTGGTGATGCCATCCAGCCATCTCATCCTCTGTCGTCCCCTTTTCCTCCTGCCCCCAATCCCTCCCAGCATTAGAGTCTTTTCCAATGAGTCAAAACAAATTATTTAACCACTCTAAGCCTCCGTTACCTATATCAAAGACTTATGAATATTAAATTAGTTGATATAATAAAACATTTAGCCCAATGCTGGCATATAGTAAATTTTTAGTAAAATATTAGATATTTATATTATCATCATCAGTTGATTTTAATTGCTTTTTTGATTTTTCCCATGAGCTATATCAAGCTTTGCTATGAAAATAATTATATGTATATATTTAATAAAAATTGATACAGTGATTAAAAAAAACGAATCAAGTGATAATAATCTGCTGTGTGTCTGGGTAGTAACCCTGGCAGTATGAGCTTTACTACCTGCAGTTCATCATCTGAGATTTCACCCCTCACATTGTCCACACAGGGGCTGGCATTTTCCCCTTTAATGTGCAAGACTTTCTGTTTTTATTTTGTTTATGGGGGAACCCACAAAACAGAGGTTCTAAATGACAAGCACAAACAGAAGTCAGCCAGCCAACCTTTTGTACTTATGAGCACTTAAGCTGCATTTTAGTTTTATCTGTGTTAACTCATTTACCTTTCCCGGGCAGGAACTATCCTGCCTGTGATACAGAGGCAGAGACAGATTCTGAGTCGAATAATCCTAAGGTTCAACAGATAATAGAATGGTAGAATGGAGTTTTGAACTCCGACTTGGAAGCTTTCAGAATTAACTCGTGGGATGTACTGTTTCTCTTTTTTTGGTGTCAAGACTTACATTGATGGATTGAGTTCACCTCTGTGTATGACTGTTCACTGTCCATAGCCAGCTCCTCTTCCTGTTGGTCCATGCCTGCGCCATGCCAGTTAAATATTGTGAATATTACCTCCAGTGAGGGAAAGTTGTGCTACAGGAAGCCAGATATGCTCTATGTGGGAACCGTTAATAGTGAGTAAGTAGGACAGTGGAGACAGGAGGAGGAGAGGAAGATGCGGAGGTGTAGAGTGAAGGGAACACGGAGAACATGATTTGCTTCAGATTGTCAGTGTCTAAAAGGTCATCCTCCTGGAAACATGCAGCAGTAGCTCTGTCATTGACTCAGAGCTGCACCTGGCTTCTGTGCTGTAGACGTGCTTAGATTTCCTTCGAAAATGTCGAGGAGGACAAATTTGAACTGCTGCATTCCTCGCTTTCAGAGAACACAGGTCTTTTAAAATTTATTTTACATTGAACAAGGAAGTGCCCGTCACACGCTGATTGCTCCCTTCCCTCTGGGTCTCAGCTGTCTTCCTAATAGGCAGCTGCCCGGCATGGAGTGTGGTGTTGTTAGCCATCAGGGGTGGCTGGCCTGTCAGCCTGTCTGTCTGGAACCCTGGACACTCGAGGCACCTGACAACAGCTCCGTTTGCATCCTATGCAGCGAGAACGCTCATCCTCTCTCACAAAGAGAATTACCTCTGTATACCAGAATCACTGACAACTGGAAACAGCTCCCAGAGAGCTGCTTTAGATCTCATTCTTCATTGGGACATCTCTAGCAGTGGTAGTTTCCAACTCCCCTTTTTTTTCTTTCTTATAACATTTAAAACTATTTTTTTCCAAGGAAAATTTCTTCCACTAAGCCCCCCAGGGAGCAAACAGATGAAGAGAAGTTGCTCTTCTCTTCAAAGAAGAGAAGAAGTGGAAGCCTGGATCTCACCTGCTTGATCCAGGGAATACCTCCATGAAATACCAGAGTTCCAGAGAACACAGTTTGAGAACTACTGTTCTGGAAAAAAGGGCTATTGTAATTGTGGAGGACTTCTGTCCTTGGTTTTTACTTGGGTTTGAACTGTGTGACATCAACAGTTTGTTTCCTAGGTTTCCTGCTCACATGGTTTTCAGAGCACTAGACAGAAGGTTAAGAATATCATAAAATAATATATCCAAGCTCTACTCGGGACTGTGTGTAAAAATTGTGTTCTATGTGGCTTTGAAGAAGGAGATGTGACATTGTACAGTGACTTCTTGGAAAATTTGTTGGTTACATTTTTCTGCTTCTCTGTCTCCACTCTTCTCTCCCTCATCTTCTCCCGCCCCACTCCTGATTTGATGAACCTGTTTGCGATGTCCAGCGTGTATTTTATCCACTCACTGTGTGTTGTACTTGAGCAATTTATAACTATGATCAATGTTGTGACCTCAGGGAAATTGCTTATATAATTATAGAAAGTTTACAGTCATAAGACAAGGAATGGGGAAAATATATCACTGTAAAATATAAATATGTTTAAATTACATTTAGGATTTGGAATAGTTCCTTGCTTGTGTTTTACAGAGTAATCTGTGATTTAAATCAGGTTTAGTTGTGTTTTTTTCCCCCCTAAATTGGGTATTATAAATCAAGAGTAGTTGCTGGATATAGCACACAAGAGGATTTCTTATACATTTTAATGTTGCATAAGTAAGAAATACCAGTAGTTCAGCAGTAAAATTGCAAATGTAAGCAAAAGTGAAGATTTTTCCAAATTTAACTAGGTTGCATTTGTTTAGTAAACTCTAGCAATAATTTACTGTTTTATTACGTTTGCCTTTGAGATCTGGGCTGACTTTTTTGTTCCCTTCCTTGAGAAAGAAAAGGGAGGTGCGTTACTCTAATTGCTTGGAGCCAGAGTAAGACCTGAGAGTACCATTCTGCTTTCCCTACCTGTGATACGTCAACTTAGAAAAGGAAAAGGAGGGAGGATTTAGGATTTAATGTATTTGTGTATGTACCCATCACACAAGCAGAGCACTTTTTGGGGCAGGGTAGTGTCAGGGTTTCCATTTTTGCCCTCTGTGGTAGACTCAGTGTATTTAGGCAAAAAGAAGTAAATACTAGACCCAGTTTTGCCCATGTCAGCTGCTGGTAGGGGTGGAGATTCAGGAAAGGGGAACTGATACAGTTGGATTGTGAGTGGGACATGTCTTTCTTCAGTTTCTTTTGGGGTTCCTGAAAGGTGGGTTAGGATGCATCCAAGGTGATCTCTGTGATGCCATGTGGGTCAGTGCCAGCGTGGGAAGCGGTGTTGAGCGCTCCAGAACCGGTGTTGGCGTTGGATCGAGGCTGGGCGGAGGAAAAGGACAGTCTGTCTCAGTGGCGTGGCTTGGCATGCTGTGCTCCTGAGGCATCTGATTGTCGCCCACCGCCCTCCTCCCACCACGTGCTTCCGATGGTTCACACGGACCCTAGCTTAGTCTAACTGTGGTTTAAGAGAAGTGAACTCTGGGATTGGGTTGCATGATGTTGATTAATAGGAGTGAGAGGGTGAGAGACTCCAGGGCCAAGCAGTAGGTCCATCTTGGTGGCATCTGATGTTGATTGGCTTTGTCCTGCGCGGCTGCGCTCGGAGAGCGGACATTAAGATTAAGTGATGCTGTCGTGTCGAGGAGCACGGCACTGCATCATTCTGGGAAGAGACAGCTGGGGTGGTTAATCCTTCATCACCAAGGGAGCACTGCCAGTGGAAAGATATACAGCCAAAGATAACCCTCCATAACTTGTGCTAAAGATCAGAAAACTTTGAATTCACATCCATCTGCTTAGTCTGGGGTGAAGATGAAAGATAGGCAGAATAGGAAATAAAAAACTCCTGAGGGATTAATCTTAGGCACGGTATGTAGCCCACAGAGTGAGCGGGCGGGAGAGAAACTTCTACGTGCCGTTTAAAGGGGAATTAAATACACCCGGTTTCACAGCAGCATCGTCAAGTAAAGTTCACCAGTACACACACTCACTTTTCTGTTGCAGTGTTGTCATTTCACCCCCAAATGCTGTCTGCTACCATCATACCTTCTCTGGCTGTTGTTTTTTCAAAAAGGAGGTCCTCTTAATTCTGAATATATCAACAAAGCCTGTGCGAAGGGAATGCTGGAAATACATAGTCAATAGTAGGAAGGGCTTTTCATTTTCTCCCCTCCTGTGTGATTTTAGCAGGAGATGCACAAAGTCCAACTGGTGTGTGTGTGTGTGTGTGTGTGTGTCCATGTGTCTGTTGCTGAGTGTGGATCTGAAACTCTCTTGCTGTATTTCTGAACAGCTGCAATGATTTTATATATCACGTGTAATCAAATTATGCATTGTTGTCATACCAGAGTGATGTGCGGGGGGAAAATAAATCAGGGAGGGAAATAAATTAGAGACCTCTCTACATCTGCAGCCTCTCCGTTAGCGCAGTGGTCAGGCGTGCCGTGTCTGGTGCAAGGTGAGAACGTGAGGAGAGCAAAGCTATGCCTTCTGTCCTCGAGTGACTTGCTGCATGGAATCCAGAGGGAAGCTTTGTTGTTTTGTTTTCAGCCATTTTAGGGATACTTCTGTCTTTTTCCTCTTTCAGTTGGTACTGGAGTATCTGAGTGGGAGGTTCTCAGTTTGGAGCCTGGGTCTTTTGCACTGATGTGCAGAGGTGGGAGATCCTCCTGCCAGGCTCAGCATCCCTTGGGTGTTTTTGTGCTGTGACCACTGTGAGGGCCTGGATGGGGAAGACTCAGGGCAGCTGAACACAGAGAATAAGCTCAACAAGGAAGGAGAGGGGAAAGGAACAGTCTACTGAGAGTCAGACCTGAGTTGAGGTTCCTGCTGCGTTCTGTGACTTGGACAAGTCCCTTTCTCTCTGAAGTGTGTTACAATGAAAGAAACTAAGGTCGAGAAGAAGAGGTGAAGTGCCTAAGGGAAAAGAAAGGGCCAGTGCGCCCTAGAGAGGTTAGAGAGATGCAGGAAATTCTATAGTTTTGGTTAGATGATAGAGTTGGGGGAAGCCATCAGTCCTTTTCGGATCTGCAGGGGAAGGCTTCCACAAATGATGACTGTATCTGTGTGGTGAGTTGATGCTACTGTATTTTTAAGATTTATTTTAAAGTTCCGGTTTTTATTTTCCATAAAGACAATTGATGAAGTGATTGGTTAAGTGTGATTTAATTTTTGTGCCTTGGTTAAGTGTGATTTAATTTTTGTGCCTTTGAAAAATTTCATTTTAGTAACTCCATAAAAAAGATAAATATTGGATCCAGAAAATAGTCATGGGAAGTGTGGGGAGAAAGCATACTATATTCATACTTCCTGATGTACTGAGCTTTGGGGTGGCTGAGATCTTGGGCCTTTCTTCTTGAAAGACCATGTTGTTGGGTCTTTGATTTTGGGTTTGTGGTGAAGAAATGGAGATTCTTAGCGGCTGAGTTCACTTAAAGAGAAGAAGGTGAATCTGAAAATATGCCCTTCTGTGGAGCCTCATGTGGGAAGATGTGGAAAGAATAAGACTCAGGTATTTACCACTGTCTTCATCCATTTGAATTTCAACCTCAAATCCTAAATCTGCTCAGCCTATGCATTTTTATGCTGTATCCACCTGGAGGATCTACACTTGAGTCACCATCCCAAATGGCAGATGACCGGGTTGGGGGATTGTTGATACTCTCCAAGCTTAAAGTAAAATGGAATTTATAAGAGATGTAAGGGCCTCTATCTGGAGGTAGTGATTGCTTTTCAGGGAATTTTATATTTGGGAACAAATCACTGGGCCCGTGAATGTCAGTGACTGCTGGGTGGTGTGTGTGTGTGTGTGTGTGTGTGTGTGTGTGTGTGTGTGTTTGTGTATGTGTGTATATATATATATAATTATTATTATTTTTCTATTTGGATGCTCAAATATGCAGCTTCTGCTATTCCTGGAGAATGTAGGTTTTCTGTTGGTTGGTCATCTGGGGAGATTTGACTAGTCTTAAGGGCATTAGCAACCTCTGCTCAGCCATTGTGGATGTAGTGGGGTTTTAGGTAAACTTTTCTCGGTGTCTGCCTTATTTACTGTGTAGTAAGTTGGTGTGGTGTTGCAACATGTATCTTGCTTTGTGCAGATGTTGCAGTGGCAGAGTGATCAAGGAGAAGCAGTGCTAAACCTACCATCAGCAGACCTGGGTTTGGTTCTGATACGGCCTTTGCTTCCCCAGGTTTCCTGTTAGGTCGCTGCATCACCTCAAAACATGGAGACTTGAAACAGCCCTTTTATTGTGTTCCTGGAATCTATGGGTCAGACATTTAGAGAGGACACAGTGAAGTGGGTTGTGTCTGATCCACAAGCCTGGAGCATCCACTGGAAAGGCTCGAGGGCCAGTGGTGGCTCAAAGCTGGGGCCAGAATCCTCTGAAAGCTCATTCACATGCATGTTGGGGCACTGGGGCTGAGTGATTCAAAGATTCCAGGACTTGTCACTGGCGCCCGTCTATGTGACCTCCGTATGTGGCTTGGCTTCCTCTTGTATGGCCACCTCTGAGGGTTAGCTTAATCTCCGTTGTGGCGGCTCAGGGCTCCCAGTGCAAGTGTTCCAGCAATGAGATGGCAGCTGTGTCACATTTATGACCTACTGCCATTAGTGAAAGGAGTTCCAGCCTGCCAGGTCCAAGGGTAGGGGGATTAGTCTACCCCGATGAGGAAGCAGCAAGGTTGCACGCTTGAAGAGCATATTGGATGGGAGAGAGATTCTAGCCATCATTGGTACATGGGTCATGTGTACCTAGGTTTCCCTTCTGTGAATGACTAAAAATGACTCAGTGTTAGAATTAATCGGTAAGACCTCTTCCTACACCAAAATTACATGATTCTTTAAATTGAAACCCAATATTCTTAAAAAAATTATAGTTTATAAAGTGACAGTTGGCTTTATTAGAGAATTTACCTTATCGTTCAATAGGGAACTGCCCTCAGTTCAGTTCAGTTCAGTCGCTCAGTCGTGTCTGACTCTTTGTGACCCCATGAATCACAGCACACCAGGCCTCCCTGTCCATCACCAACTCCTGGAGTGTACACAAACTCATGTCCATCAAGTCGGTGTTGCCATCCAGCCATCTCATCCTCTGTTGTCCCCTCCTCCTCCTGCCCCCAATCCCTCCCAGCATCAGGGTCTTTTCCAATGAGTCAACTCTTCGCATGAGGTGGCCAAAGTATTGGAGTTTCAGCTTCAGCATCAGTCCTTCCAGTGAACACCCAGGACTGATCCCCTTTAGGATGGACTGGTTGGATCTCCTTGTAGCCCAAGGGACTCTCGAGAGTCTTTTACAACACCACAGTTCAAAAACATCGATTCTTTGGCACTCAGGTTTCTTCACAGTCCAACTCTTACATCCATACATGACCACTGGAAAAACCATAGCCTTAACTAGACAGACCTTTGTTGGCAAAGTAATGTCTCTGCTTTTTAATATGCTATCTAGGTTGGTCATAACTTTCCTTCCAAGGAGGAAGCGTCTTTTAATTTCATGGCTAAAATCATCATCTGCAGTGATTTTGGAGCCCCAAAAAATAAAGTCTGACACTGTTTCCACTGTTTCCCCATCTATTTGCCATGAAGTGATGGGACCAGATGCCATGATCTCAGTTTTCTGAATGTTGAGCTTTAAGCCAACTTTTTCACTCCTCTTTCACTTTCATCAAGAGGCTTTTTAGTTCCTCTTTGCTTTCTGCCATAAAGGTGGTGTCATCTGTATATCTGAAGTTATTGATATTTCTCCCGGCAATCTTGATTCCAGCTTGTGCTTCTTCAAGCCCAGTGTTTCTCATGATGTACTCTGCATAAAAGTTAATAAGCAGGGTGACCATATACAACCTTGACATACTCCTTTTCCTATTTGGAACCAGTCTGTTGTTCCACGTCCAGCTCTAACTGTTGCTGTCTGACCTGCATATCGATTTCTCAAGAGGCAGGTCAGGTGGTCTGGTATTCCCATCTCTTTCAGAATTTTCCACAGTTGATTGTGATCTGCACAGTCAAAGGCTTTGGCATAGTCAATAAAGCAGAAATAGATATTTTTCTGGAACTCTCTTCCTTTTTCAATGATCCAGCGGATGTTGGCAATTTGATCTCTGGTTCCTCTGCCTTTTCAAAAACCAGCTTGAACATCAGGAAGTTCATGGTTCACATATTGCTGAAGCCTGGCTTGGAGAATTTTGAGCATTACTTTACTAGTGTGTGAGGTGAGTGCAATTGTGCGGTAGTTTGAGCATTCGTTGGCATTGCCTTTCTTTGGGATTGGAATGAAAACTGACCTTTTCCAGTCCTGTGGCCACTGCTGAGTTTTCCAAATTTGCTGGCATATTGAGTGCAGCACTTTCATAGCATCATCTTTCAGGATTTGAAATAGCTCAACTGGGATTCCATCACCTCCACTAGCTTTGTTTGTAGTGATGCTTTCTAAGGCTCACTTGACTTCACATTCCAGGATGTCTGGCTCTAGGTGAGTGATCACACCATCGTGGTTATCTGGGTCATGAAGATCTTTTTTGTACAGTTCAGAGAACTGCCCTAGTACAATCTAAATAAACTCTTATGCATCATGAGAGGCATTGCTGTGATGAGGGATGCAGGTCTTTCAAGTTCTTTCAATTGAATTTTATGCATGGTTTCTTTTTTAGTCCAGCTTTATTTCTCGTGGCTTGAGGTCATTAGGTCATGTGCTTATATCTGAGCAGGACTGCCATGGTCAGATTAACATTAGTTTGGGCATGAGTTAAATGTTTGACTTAGAGGATTTAGGACTAAATATAAATTGGGAGTCTAAGAAGTGCTTGGATTTGGATTGATTGGATTGGATTTGGAATACTTGTAGCTCATCCTCTTATCCTGACACAGGGACTAGGATGGATGGAATAGATGGTGAACTTCTAGAGAGCATTTTCTTCGTGGGAAGAAGGTTAAATTGTCACCTCTGGGAGTGGTACAGATCTGATACCAGGCATGAGGTCTGAAGGAGGGTGACCATGGGGCAGTTGTCCCTGGGAAGGCATGACAATTAAGAAGAGAAGGGGTTAATATACTGACTGATGTTTCAGTTTATAAGCACTGGCCCTTCTCTTTGTTCTGTTTTATCATACACATTCATCACGTTCAACCTGGCAACCCAACCAAATAGCTATTTAAGTTGTAAAAATGAATCATAGCACAATTTCATGAACTGTGTGATATAACTGAATCTAATCCCATTGTACAATGGGGCCTTTGCCAGCCCAGTGTACCTGGTTCTAGACGTCTTTGGAATAAGTAAATAAATAAACAGGCTGCATGCACAGTAACAGTAAGGTGGCTGGGCCTTTTGGGTTGCGGGTCCAGAAGAAGAAGCATCTGGCCGTATCACATTGGACCGTGGTGACTTCCCAAGCTAGCTCACCCATCAGAAGCGTACAAATCATGTTGGCTGTCTTCTGTCCTCTGAACACAGCCAGCCAATTCCCTGGTTTATTAAGTAAATGGCCGAAGAAGTCCTGGGGTAGGAATAGAAGCCTCACAAATGGGAGCTGCAAAGGAGGGCTCCACCCCAGTTCAGTTTCACACGATTCCAGGGTTCACTGACTTTGAACTAACTGAAAGATGAGTAGACACAAAGTCTCTACCCTAAGGACCCCTGTTAATGATGGTGCCTGCTGATGCATCAAGCATTGTAGGTGTTTTTTTTGTCTATTTGACTGTGCAAGATAGATCTTGAGCTGTGAGTAATACCATCGGAGAGGTGAAATAACTTAAGGTCATCCAGCTAATAAATGTTAGGGCAGAGAACTGAACTATCTGAGTGGTAGAAAAGGCCAGAGAGGAAGGGTGGGTTGGTGGTGGGTGGTGGGGTGTGGATGACAAGCTTTGAACAGCCTAGTGTGTGAAGGTGCCCAAGTGCTGAAGGGTTAGATCTGATCTGTGGGTGGTGAGGAGCCCCTGGGCATAGCGAATGACTGTAGTAGAGCTTGATTGAAGGGGTGGGGTGGGGGCAGGCAGGAGAGACCTGCGTGCAACCCACTGTCTTCCCTTGGCAGGAAGTAAGAAAGGCTCGGACTAAAGCGCCAGACAGTGAAACAGATGAGGCTGAGCTGGAGGAATTTTTCTGGGTTGCACTGAGCCCTTTATAAGGCAGCATTCGCTTTCCTGCCTTCCCAATACTGACAGCAACTTGTGTTTATTCTCTCTGTCTCCTTTCTTCCCATTTTCCCTGCCTCTCCCCTTTTCCATTCATCACTTTCCCTCTTTCTTTGTCTCTCTCAGTCTCCTTTTCATTCTTGGCTTTTGTTCCCTTGCTCATTTTTCTTCCCTGTCTTCACTGCCCTGGTGTTCTCTTTACTCCATCTCTGCTTCTACACGTTCTGTAGTCCACCCCATCCCCTTTCCTTTATGATCCCTTCCACCTCCCCCCAAAACCTTTTCTATGGAATATATAAATAAATATATGTATCTATATTTTTTGTCTGTGTCTCTGTTGGTTGTGTCAGCATATTTTAGACTGCTGGGCTTTGCATGTTTTGCAGCTGGTTTTGAAGCAGTTGTCAGACAGTGATGGATGACTATCATCATTTAAAGTGTAAAAGAAAAAGCCTTGGCACAGACAGGCGTGATGGACTGCCGTCTGCCAGCCCGGATAGGCACGGCCACCATTTTCTTCTCCTCCCTCTCTGCTCACACTGCCCTTGCCAGAATCTACAAAAGTCATCGTGAGCTGTGCAGCACCAGGCTCTTGCCTTCTATAATATCACTTTGGTAGTTGTCAGATCATATGAAACGTCAAAATTCATGTGGCCTCTGTGAAGAGATATATTTAGTACAGCTGCTGCATACCTACACGCTCCCCCTGACACTGACATATTAGTTATGCTGTCTTTTGCAATCTGATATCTTTAAATTTGCCACCTTGTTAAGTTTTGATTAATGTGATTCCATTTCACTAAAGTAATTGGCTTGGCCTGTTGTAAAAAATAATCAGCCCCCTCTCCGGAACAAATGCTAGCACATGCTAATGAGGGAGTGAGTTCGTTACATTGATGGCGTGGACTGACAGTTATTAATGATTGTTATGATAAACAGACGAGTGCGAATTGGGATGAGTTGGGCAAAAGTGACAGTTTAAAAATAACGTATATTGGAAAGTACTAACGAAGTAATATACTGTTAGGAAAACAATCATGCAAGTTGTCAAGGAAAGAAGTGTAATTATACAGCCGCATGGGCTGCCTAGGAGGACAGGGACCGGCCTGATAATGGACACATTTTTTGTTGGCAAGAGGGAAATATGTTATGGCAGAAAGAGGTGCAGATTGATAAATTAATTGGTCCTTCTCGCAGCTCCGAGAGCAAACTTGGCTGGCAGTCACCATGCAGATGAGGGAGATGGAGGTTGCCCAGCGCTTCTTCTCTCCAGAGTCTCCCTGGTCCTTGTTGCCAGGCTTTTCTGAAGCCTCTCTTGTGTCCTCTCCTCACTTTTCTTCATGAGCTGCAACAAGTTATAGAAAGTGCATCCTGAGGTGCAATGGACCCAATACAACTTCGAGCAGGAATTCTTGCAGCTGTGTCCAGTATTTTTTTTTTTTTTTAATTTAAAGACCCCCCCAAACGTAAACATCCTCTTGTTGCTAAAGTCTTGGGCTGTGATGGAGGTAATTATGGGTGGTTTCCAGCTCCATGAAGACCAGGAGGGGCTCACACAGGCTGGGAATCATTCTGAAGGGCAAGGCCAACTCTGTGCTTCCAAGGCCAGTGAGTTGCTTTAGGCTGTTTGCATCGTGAGCCAAGGCAGCAGTGGGGTGTGTGTGTGTGTCTGTGTATAGGGGGTAAGACTTGTCTGAAGAACCAGGCTGAGATGACTGTGGGCAGTGGGAGGGGTGAGGGAGGCATGCCTTTGAAGAGAGTTGACAGAATGCAGTTTCATGACCATCCCACTGGTGTCTGCTGGCTTGATGAAAGAGGACGGCAGGTAGGAAGAGGTGGAGACAAGACTATTTTGTGACCTCCCCCCTCCCCCGCAATTCAGGTTTGGGTTCTGGATTTGTGTCTTGACCAAGACTCTTTTTTTAAAAAATTGGAGTATAATTGCATTACAATGTGTTATCTTCTGCTGTACAATGACACAAATATGTATGTATATATAAATATGTATGTATGTATACATATATCCCCTCTTGAGCCTTTGGATGACATGTAACCAGTTTTAAGCAGAGTCTTAGTCACTCAGCTGTGTCTGACTCTTTGTGACTTCATGGACTGTAGCCTGCCAGGCTCCCCTGTACATGGAATTCTCGGGTGACCATTCTCTTCTCCAGGGGATCTTCCCAACCCGGGGATTGAACCTGGGTCTCCTACTTTGCAGGCAGATTCTTTATCATTTGAGCACCCAAGCTAAAGTGTAAATGGAGGATTTATAAATATACTGAATTGTTTCATGGAATCCAGGATCAAAGACATAGCTGGGCCTCTCTGTGAGTAGGAATCAGCCTTGGAGAGGGACCAAGGTGGCCAGTCTCTAAGTCTCTATTGATCTCTCTTTCTCTGACCCCAGCCTTACCCGCTTCTGCTCTAATCTCCACCCTCATCCTCACCATGCTACCAGAGCCAGAAAAATGAAGGTAAAGTCCTGGGGCTTTGTCGGAAGACAGGTATTGTTAATCTGAAGGCTGGATGTTGAAAGGACGCCTTATACTCTGCCTCCAAGTGTTAGGCTTGTCAGAAAGGGAGCCTGGCCTCTATCCAGATTATCCAACAACTGTGGTTTAGGGTGTAGAGCAAGGCGTCTGCTGATGTTCAGGCTGTGATACTTTTTCTCATAATTATTATATCAGGATGTACATTAACTCAGCCTTCACAGCTGTGGATTCAGGTGTTCTTTTCTTCCTTTAGCCAGTGAGGAAAAGAGGGCCAAGCTTTTGAGAACTAGCCCCTCCATCATGGAGAGGACAAAGCTGGGGTTTTCATCAAGGCTCTCTGTTCCTGAAACTTAATGCTTCCCACTCTCCTTTTATCGCCTCTTATAAGAGTCTATGTTTCCCCAACAACTCAGGCTGGTAGATGGATCAGTGTTCTCTGCTTTTAGAATCAAAGGAAGGAGCTGAAGGAAACAGTCCTGCCTGTGTTCTATTTGGTCTTTCTAAGCTGAGACTGGGCAGGGGGCTCTTAAAGAAACTTGATGATTCACATTCAGATTTTCTGCTGCTCGGCATGCGAAGATATGTGACCATGTGGATGTTGGTCCTGGCTACTTAGGAAACGCGAACAGAAATACAGTCTCATTATCTGGCCATCAAGCCTAGCAAAAACTCTGGAGCCTCCCTGTGCAAAACATCTAGAGCAATCCTGCAATTAAAGGAAGCTGCTGGTTACCTCACAGCAGACCTGACAATTAAGAAGAAAGGCAGTGCCACTTTTCTGGGTTAGAAAGACAGTGTTTGCTCTGGAGCTGGAGCAGGAAACTAAGATTTATTGAGTGACTAACACGTGTGAGGGGTGGTACCAGTTACTCCCTGGTGCTATGTCTCATTTGGGTGGTGGGTGTATCCCCACTTTACAGATGAAGATACAGATGTTCTGGGTGGTTGAAAGCTGCAGACTTTCCAGTGGACTGGACTGTAGAATGACAGCTGGTTTCTTCTGAAAGAAGGCCTTGGTCCTGTCTTACCCAACTATTATACATCCTCCAGAAAATGGCTGCCTTCTCTCCCTTCACTGTAAGCCCAGGAGACAGCAGAGTTGAATCATGGAGTCTCTTGGGCTGGGAGGTGGGACGTGGATTCTGATTTCTGGCGGAGTCTCTGGAACAGGTCACAGGACCTTTCTCTCTCCTGTTAGAAGGGAAAAAAGGTGACAATATTGGTGATTATGAAGATGAAAGAGAAAAATGGATGTGGAAGTGTCTCTCAGCCCTTAAAAGAGAGGGAAAGAAGGCCCTTCTCCAGACTGGAAGGTTCAGGTTTCAGTGGGTGTGAGGGCCACCATCTTGCTGACCTTCAGATGAACCTTTTACTGCAGCCCCATGACTAAAGAGGAGGTCAGCCCAGAGGTGAGGACAGGGTCAGAGCAGGAACCCCTGTGGCGGGCACACAGGGCCAGGGAGAACTGTCAGCAGCGTTATAGATGTTGGCCCCAGCATCAAAGGGTGGTCTACCCCTGTGGGGCAGGGAAGCTTCTTTGTGTCTTTTTCACTGTTGTGGAAAGAGAGGAACTAACCACTCAGCCCCAGGACTTCTCGCTACCATTTCCTACACGATCTCATCCATCTTCTTCTCTCTCTGCATTATCCCTTCTCATCCCTGAAGCCTTATGGGTATTTTCACAGTGGGGTTTCTGTGCTGTATGAGCCACTGACCCAAACATTGCTCTGTGAAAAGGGAGGCGAATTGAGCAGACCCCGTAAGCACTGATAAGCTATGAGGTGAATTGAGACCCATATTTGAACTTATGAACAAATCTCTTCCCAGCTTGCGTCTGGGAGGAAGATGTTATTCTAAGAAGTCAGGGGTGAGGGTACTTGCGGCTCTTGAGAACTCTGAGCACTGCTGGGAGCCTTCGAGTAGTCTTTCACTCAACAGGTTTCCCCAATTTCAGTCTAGGTAGGATGAGTTGGAATTTAGTCTGTAGGAAGCTTTGTGACCTGTTCCAACAAGCTCATTCATTCATTTGCTTTTGTTGTATATCCAAGGAAAAGAATATCTCTTCTTATGAGGAGAATTAGAAAGGATGTTGGCTTAGATACAGATGGAAGGAGATTTTCAAGCTGCATGGAGAGAAGGCACGTGAGGACAGTAATCCATGCAAGTTGTCCGTCATTGGAGAGCCATGCTGCTGTTCACAGCGCCTCCTGGTGGCCTCAAAGGAAGTCATGGGACCCAGCTGATCTTGCCAAGCCTTCATGAGAAGAGTGGTTGGTTGGTCCTGGTGACTGAGAATTTTGAGCCATAGATGGTGGATTTTTGCATTGTACAGGGTTTTGACAACAGATATGGTGTGTGCCCCCAAGGCACTAAAGGATATCGATACACTTGACCCTTCCCACCTCCATCATACAACATTGCTATGAAAATGCAATCCATCCAGTTTCTGACATCTTCCCCCTTTCTCTCCCAAAGCACCTACTGTATCAACATGACATTTTTTAATCTTGGCTTGTTTTCCAGGCCATGAATTTAATTTCTCAATGCTCCACTCTTTGGCTTTTATGTTCTCAGAGTGGAACGTTGTCCAACAATAGTTACCGCCATCTTGTTAGTCACATCCTCTTTCCTAGGCGTCCTGAGACCAAATAATTTTTAAAAATTCATTGCAGCCGTGGCCACTCAGCCTTGTGCTAATAGTCACCAAGTTCTGACAAAGCGAGTCCGACATCCCTCGATAAGTAAAATCCAAACCTCCTGATGTTGTGGAACAGTAAGCAGATTGGCATGTCTTTGGATTAGTGGAGGCACTGAAGCAAAATGCTCAATCCTTAGTGACCTTTGGCAAGTGGAGGGGGGTGTGTAACCATTGTGGGTTATCTTTATGTTTGCTCTATAGACACTCAACCTCTGCCAGGCCAAGACAGAAGCTGTCAGGGCAGATAAACCTAGTAGGGAGTGGGCTGTTTTCCTTACTGCATCACAGTGCCTGGCAGAGCTATTTTGTCTGATAACCTGCTTCTTCTTTAAACTTGCCTGTGAATAGTTCCATGAAACATTAAACCTTCCTTCTTAGGTTCTGAGCCTTCTAGGTTCTGTTGTAATCTTGGGCCTAGGACTTTCTTTTTCATACAATGTGCATTCAGTTGTCCTCTGTTAGAGTATTCTGACAAATACTTGGAAATCCATGGGAGAAGCCGTATCTGGCTGTTGCAGGCACATGTCCTGTGTGTGTGTGTGTGTGTGTGTGTGTGTGTGTGTGTGTGTATGTATGTATGTTCCTTTTGTTTGTCCAGGAAGCATTCTGTGGAAGTGGGGTCCCCTTTGATCATTTCTTTCTGAGCTCATTATCGCTTGTCTCTAGTTGGCACTTACTTCGTATGTTGATTTAGAATTTCACAAGCACTCAGAGAAAAAAATTTGGGCAAATATCCTTAATATTTGGAGTAGAGCTCATATTTCATTTTTCTCTTTTTGTCAAGCAGCAGTGACTCCAGCCCAGGGATGTTGGTTCAGGAGACTGGCTTTGTGACTTTGGGCAAGTTGCTTCACTTGTCTGAGCTCAGATTTGCTCCTCTTTAAAATCAGATAGTCACATCAGACGATTGCTTAGACCTGTTCCAGCTTTAATGGACTCCAGGGTTTCTTAGCCAAGAATAGGACTGAAGCAGAGTGTATTTTAGGGGAAGTGGGTGAAGTGTTGGGCTCTTCTTTCATTCCTATTCCAGGTGAAGATAAAAGACTTTGCTCTCTATTGAGCTGACATGAATTCAGAATTCATTAGTGTTCAGACTTTCTTTTAAGCTTCAGACAGGATTGTGAAGGAAAAAGCCTGCCCTCGATTCCTTTGCCTTATTAGTTCTTCTCATATAATGTATGGCAGAAAAAACTGCTAATTGTCACTTGAGGTGATGAGTGAGGGTCTGGTTTCTTGAAGGAAGTGTTGAATTTATCAGTTCCTGTCTCCTCTTACTTAGGTAGAGGTCTAGTCAGGTCTAATAGGAGAGGACTCTAAATTAAATCTAAACTAAAATTAATTCACATGTCCCTCTTTGCCGAAGAAGAAATGGGGAGTCCAGGAGAATTGTAGGGTAAGTATATATATGGAGTTGTGTACAGATCCAAATGTAATAATGAAAATAAAAATTTGGGGGTGTTAGAGTGTCTGTGGGTTCCCCTTGCACGAGCTGTGACTGGGAGAATGTAAATATACACAAGCACATATACTTCACTAAGGAGCCATTTAGACATAATTTCAATTTATTACAGACTCTCATTGCTGACCTTTTAAAGGCTAGTTTTATTTAGTTTTAGTTTATAACCTAAGTACTTGATACTTGTGTGTGAAAATTCACTCCTTGTATCTTGAGCCCAGGATCTTATATTGGTGCATCAACCTCACAGTGCATTAGGCTTAAAATATAAATGGTGTTTTATAAAATGCCATTAGCATTCATTTCCAGAGAAGGCAATGGCAACCTACTCTAGTACTCTTGCCTGGAAAATCCCATGGACGGAGGAGCCTGGTAGGCTGCAGTCCATGGGGCCGCTATGAGTCAGACATGACTGAGCGACTTCACTTTCACTTTTCACTTTCACGCATTGGAGAAGGCAATGGCAACCCACTCCAGTGTTCTTGCCTGGAGAATCCTAGGGATGGGGAAGCCTGGTGGGCTGCTGATTATTGGAAAAGACTCTGTTGCTGGGAGGGATTGGGGGCAGGAGGAGAAGGGGACGACAGAGGATAAGATGGCTGGATGGCATCACTGACTCGATGGACATGAGTCTGAATGAACTCCGGGACTTGGTGATGGACAGGGAGGCCTGGCGTGCTGCGATTCATGGGGTCGCAAAGAGTCGGACACAACTGAGCAACTGAACTGAACTGAACTGAACTGAAGCGACTTAGTAGCAGCAGCAACAGCGTTCTTTTCTGAATCCTTGGTGTCTGCTGATCTTACCGTTCTGTCCTACCTCTCTCCGACTCAGCCTTCTCTCTGTCTGCTGAGCAGTTTGTAGTTGTTGAGCATTTGCCTTTTCAAGTCCCCAGGCGGGTCCTCAGAGGAACATTTGCTCCCAGAGCTGGAAGTCACCCCAGGAGTCAATGTACTGCCCTTCTTGAGGAGGCATTGTCTGTAATATGCCGTTGTCCTTTGGCTAAGAGACCCAGCTGGAAGACAAATCTTTGGTGGAAAGATTTCCCTCTTGGCTATGTACTAAATGGAATTCGGGTTTAGGTCATTTCAGCAAGCTGTGGCAGAAGGGTCTCTCTAGTCTTTGGCTCTGTTACTACAGCAGTACGACCACAGCAGGTTTCTCCACCTCTTGGAGCCTAACTCGTACATTGGCGATATCTCATCTTCTAGGACTGTCCCAAGGGGACAGAGAACACTAGTCAATCCTCTCTGTTCATGGATATTGAATAGGAACTACCAACAGTTTTCACTCAGGAGTATATTATAATTGGCTGAATAGAGTTTTACTCGTGGAACTTGAGGATAAATGGGAAGACAGAGGCAACCAGACTTAACTGTCAGCACTGTACTTGGACAATTCTGAATCACTTCCATTTTCCTTAATACCTGGACTTTTACATTGTTGGGGTTTTGTCTCTTCCCCGCCCCTCCTTTTCTTTATTTTTATTCTTTAAAGATTTCCTGGCATGAAGATTTGCTAGTAACGACTTGAACTTGTCTTGGGGTTGGTTTAGCAGAGCAGGTGAAGGCAGTCTTGTGCAGTGCACAGATGTGAGCACCAGGGCTTCCCTAAGAGTAACACAGCTTAAGAGAAAGTACAATAAAGTGAGAAATCTGACAGTGGCTTTGTAAGAGCTTTCAGAGGAAATAGTGGGAATTTCACAAATTTCAAACAATTAAAATAACAATGAAGAAAACATATTTGAGAACATGAGAGAGGGAAATGAAATCCTTGGAGCTCAGAGATTTGAAGTCACAATGATACTATTTTAAGTTATGTGACACTTCATGTTCTTGAAGCTAAACAGTAAAATCAACTTTGCTCTAGTTTTTATGAGTTTATTTTGAGTTGTTGCATATACGTAAGAAATTTCTGGCAAAGTGGACTGGATTTCCAAAATTTTCTCTCAAAGGCACAAAACTATCTGAAAAGTTATGTTTTTGTTATCATGAAGACATTAATAATATTAGAACTTGGCTAGAATCAATTTTTACTTTGAAACCTCCACAATTTAACGATTACATGGAACTGATAAATGTTTTTTTGTGGTTGTCAAAATGAGCAAAGCTAACTCTGTACATTTCCTGTTATAACTAAAAGCACTTTGACAGTCTGAAATCGGGTCTATCAATACGGAGAGCAAACGATGTGTTCACTTTGTCAGCACACTTCTCTAAGAATTTGACATTTCTGAAATACATATCACACATACATACGTATCATGCTTTGTCAACAGCAAAGCTCAAAGTTGATAGAGGTTGTGATGGGTACAGCCTTGGAGGCTGACCATCTGTCATGATTGCCAGTGTCTTTGCTGGGCCAGCCTAGTGCTCACCTGATGACATGGAGACCATCTTCTCATGTCCTTGTAGTCCCTGATGGCTTCTAGTGATGCTGGAGTCTTGGGTGAGTCCTTGGGTTTTCAAGGCAGGTCAAGGGTGTGAAGCATCTGATGCCCTTGCGTTATGGTGAACCAGAGCCTGACCTCTGGACTGGACTGAGCTCTGTGGAGGGATGCATTCCACTGGAGTCACCCGTGGCTCTTTTCAGGGGAGATTTCTGTGTTGCTTTGGGCAGGGAGAGAGCCTTGGTTGGATTCCCCATCCTGAAAGATACGAGTCTTGCAGTGTCTGTTGGTAGGTAGAGTGTTTCATGTATGTTTTTTTTTAGCAGGCTCACAAGCCACCTCTTCCCATGGGACCTGATGTGGTGTGGAGCCTGGGCTCTCCAGCTGCCCCTTCGCTTAGCCCACTGTCTCCATCCTGCCCCTCTTAGACACCAGTCATCAGCTTCCGTCCTAGGAGCTCCTCTCATGTGACCCACCTTTTGGCACTTTAATGATCTGCAGATCTTTTCTTGAATATTTGCCTCCTTTCTTCTATTAATGGTCAACTTTTTGAGTACAATAAATATTTTTAATTTTTGTTGTTTCCTTTGCTTACTGTAACTTGCACTTTATCTCACTTGAGGTATTAAACAATTATTTTATCCAAGGAATTTGTGGTCATCTTGCAAGCTTTGGCTTGGGAGTTAACTCAATGACTCATGTTTTGTGTGGGGTGATTAGCAGAGTAGATAGTGGCTAAGAGCCCAAATTCTGAAGCCAGAGGCCTGGGTCAACAGTGCCCTTTACTAGTTGGCTTCAGTTGCTTCATCTGCACAAATGGGGATAATATGAGTACCTCCTTCATAGGATCACAATGATGTGGGTTTGCCATCGTTGCTATTATTACTATTACTGTTTTTGTTCTTTTACTTGAGAGCTTTGGGGAGGAGGAAGAGGCAGTAATCAGAGGTGCTTTGGATTAGTGGATGTTTTAAACTATTTCATGGGTCTGATTTAGTGTAGGAGTCTTTGCTTAGGGACAGGAAGATTCCTTCCGCCTCTTTTTTTCATGCCCTTCAGAACTGGCTGCACTACAGTTCATTCCTTTGGTGCTGGAGACAATGATGTGACAATGACGCTGCTTTTTGCACACAATTCTTCTTAGCTGCTTGCTTTTGTGAGCAGGCATTTCCTCTGTTAAGAAATTAATCTTAATCCTAAATGATATTTCATGGTCTAAGACTTAAATTTATATATCACCATCCCGAATAATGTATTGGATTGCATTAAACAGATTGTAGATTAACATGCAACTATAAAACAAATCGTCAGTGCGTTGTTGACAACTCTAAGTGCAAGTTCATATATTTAACTACATTTGGGGAATATTGAAGTGTTTAGAGCAGCTTAGTGGATTGATGTAAAATTAAGCATCATGTTCTATTTCAATTTGTGCGGCCAGCCTGAGAAACAATAAAATGAAGGCTTAGGCTTGAGAGCAAAGGAGTGTAAAAGAAAAATTTGGAGATAGGCTTGGTCTCAGGGAAATCCTGGCACAATCAGGGCGTATTGGGTGGTAATAGAAGGATTCTGCTTCTTAAAGGCTACCGCAAGGAGTAGTAGAAGGATGTCTGGGCTTCCCAGGTCGCATAGGAATAAAAGAATCCACTTGCCAGTGTAGGAGATGCAAGAGACATGGATTTGATCCCTGGGTTGGGAAGATCCCCTGGAGTAGGAAATGGCAACCTACTCCAGTATTCTTGCCTGGAAAACTCCATAGTCAGAGAAGCCTGGTGGGCTACAGTCCATGGGGTCAGAAGAGTTGGACATAACTGAGCAGACAACAGACAGAAGGATGTGCGCTTGCTTGTTCAGCCTGGTAGCCGCTATTTGCAAACCTCAGTTTATGATATAATTGAGGAGGTGAAACAGCTAACACACTGAAAACAATGATGAAAAACACAAGCCAAAGTGTCCTTTAGCACTAAGCTGTGTGAGATGGGCCACTTGCTGTAAGAGTTCACAGGGAGAACAGTGGTGTTTGGAGTCGATTTCAGAGATAGTGATACTTCCCATGATCCCAGCAAGATGGTTAAAGAGGAGAATGGAAGGAGAGGGTGGGAGGAAGAATGGCAGATAACGTTGTGTGGGGACTGTGGGAAGCTCCTATTGAACAATTGGGTAGAGCCAGGTAATAGCTGTAGGACCCAGGTGAGCATTGATCTGGGATGTGGAACCAGACTGATTGGGGTTCAAATCCCAGCTCCCCTGATTTCTAGCTGTGTGATCTAGGGAAGCTTACTGAGCCTGTTTTTCATTTCTCTCATCTATAAAATGAAAATAACAACACTATCTACTGTAGGATTGTGGTGAAGACGAAATGTGTGTTTGAATAGAGAGGGCTATCATGGGAGTAGCATTTGACCTCTAATGGTGTTCAGATTTGGTCCTAGGATAAATGGGAGTAGAGATAGACCGGGGAAGCGGTTTAACCCATGTAGGTGCAAGGTAGTGAATCCCAGGTGAAGGAAGGATTCTAACAAAGATAAGAGCTTGTATGTATATTTCTTTCTTGACTTTTTTCCCCTTACTAATGCTTTGCTTAGGCTGTGGAGAGCTTCAGTGTCTATCTCCTCCTGTGGTTTTGTAAGCTTGCTTCTGAACAGTACATCCTGAGAGAGGTCTGTGTGAACTGGGAATGCGGACCCTGTCAAGTGCGAGCATTTTCTTTCCTCTCTTTCTCTCTTGCTCCACGGCATTTAGACTTTTCACACCTATTCCAAAAACTGCTCCTAAATGACTTTGGGAGCAAATAAAATAATGGCTGTGAATCATCTGGAGAGAGACTTGCGCTTGCATTTGCAAATAGTGTGAGATGAGCAGGCCAAACTCCAGGGTAATTCAGAACTGTGTTAACAGGCATGTGGGCTGCAAAGGCTTTTTCACTCAGTGCTGAATGAATGAGATCCTTGTTGGAGCCCTGGAGTTGCTCACTTGGGTTCAGAGAGAAAGTGAAAAGTGGGAGGTGGGACAGGCTGGTGAAAAAGTGAGTCAAGGGATAGAAAATACATCTCTGAAGGGAAATCTTGTAAGACTGGCCTGTTCAGGGTAGAGAAGGAATGGATGTTGGGTAAATTCATTACTGCAAAGATTTCTTTTAAGGCAGAGCTGCATTTCTCAAAGAGTGCTCTGTGGAACTTAAGTCTTGGGAAGTGGGTAGCTTCTGAAGTGAGGTCAGTATCTCTCTGGACAATTCACAAAGCACAGCATCTTAAAGGGACTGGAGATTTCTGTAAGAAAGAACCCCATTTCTCTTTGAGTAACCTAGAGTATTCCAAGCATTTTTGGTTATTTTTCTAACATTTTTGGAAAATGTTGATTTAAGAATTACTAACCTGACCTGCCTCTTAAGAAACCTATATGCAGGTCAGGAAGCAATGTTTAGAACTGGACATGGAACAACAGACTGGTTCCAAATAGGAAAAGGAGTACGTGAAGGCTGTATATTGTCACCCTGCTTATTTAACTTCTATGCAGAGTACATCATGAGAAACACTGGGCTGGAAGAAGCACAAGCTGGAATCAAGATTGCTGGGAGAAATATCAATAACCTCAGATATGCAGAGGACACCACCCTTATGGCAGAAAGTGAAGAACTAAAAAGCCTCTTGATGAATGTGCAAGAGGAGAGTGAAAAAGTTGGCTTAAAGCTCAACATTCAGAAAACAAAGATCATGGCATCTGGTCCCATCACTGCATGGAAAATAGATGGGGAAACAGTGGAGAAACAGTGTCAGACTTTATTTTCTGGGGCTCCAAATTCACTGTAGATGGTGATTGCAGCCATGAAATCAAAGGATGCATACTCCTTGGAAGGAAAGTTATGACCAACCCTGATTGCATATTCAAAAGCATAGACATTACTTTGCCAACAAAGGTCTGTCTAGTCAAGGCTATGGTTTTTCCTGTGGTCATGTATGGATGTGAGAGTTGGACTGTGAAGAAAGCTGAGTGTGGAAGAATTGATGCTTTTGAATTGTGGTGTTGGAGAAGACTCTTGATAGTCCCTTGGACAGCATGGAGATCCAACCAGTCCATCCTAAAGGAGATAAGCCCTGGTATTTCTTTGGAGGGAATGATGCTAAAGCTGAAACTTCAATACTTTGGCCACTTCATGCAAAGAGTTGACTCACTGGAAAAGACTCTGATGCTGGGAGGGATTGGAGGCATGAGGAGAAGGGGATGACAGAGGATGAGATGGCTGGGTGGCATCACCGACTCGATGGACATGAGTTTGGGTGAACTCCAGGAGTTGGTGATGGACAGGGAGGCCTGGCGTGCTGCATTCATGGGGTCACAAAGAGTCGGACACGACTGAGCGACTGAACTGAACTGAACTGAAGGTGATTAGTCTAAAACAAAAATAAAGGGGGGAGGCATGAAACCAACCATGGTGGTAATACTGTATTAGAATGTTCTCTTGGAGGAAGCTTGGATTCTTCTCTGTTCTGTGTGTTGGGTAAAGAAGAAAGTCAGCTACTTGTCAAGGCCATTTGCTGCCCTAAGTTCAAGAACCACTGCTTATGGTCCTTCTCAGCCCAGAGGACACATAAGCTGAGTATTGTGGGCTTCAGTTTCAGGCCTGACTTGGTGATTAGAGTAGCTCAGTAGGACTGGTCTCAGTGGCAGGAGGTAGGATGCATGATCCTTGGGTCTGGCCAAAAATGACAGGCACAGACCTGGCCCCTGGACGGAGGCCAACTGGGGAAGGCCCATGGCAACTTGCTGACACGGAGTGCAAATCTGCCCTGTCACAGACAGCCAACCTGGCATTGGGGTAAGATGGTCCAGGGCCTGTGGCTTCCTATGCATCTTAGGAAGTTAAAGAAATGGAATTTGGAGAGATGTTCTAGGCTTACGGTGCCTTCATCAAATATGCCTTTGCTTTCGCCATTTTTTTTTGCTTAAGACTCAGATTTTTTTCACTTCTTTATTTTCTTCCTTCCTCCCCCTTTTTCATTCTTTCTCTGTCCTACCCTTTCCTTCCTCTCCCTCCCTTTTCCCTATTTCTCTTTTTAACAGAGGTGGAGAAAACTAAGTGTGCCTAGCTCTGTCTTTGCTGTATATATACATAGATATGTATGTATTTGCTTTTTGCCAAGACAGATACATACCTTGTTTGTTTTTTGATCCTAGGAGAATCTTTTTCTTTTTCTAAGTTATAAATGACCTCTGTCCTCCTCTCTTACTTTCTTCCCACCCGCCTTGGAATGTATGTGTCTGTCTCTTTCTCTTCTGTATCTGCCTCTTTCTTTCTCTCTCTCACTACACACACACACACACACACACACACACACACACAATACCTTGAAGACGTGAAGATGCATACAGGATACACCTTTTGTGTTTCATTTATTGTACAATATTGCACACACCTGTAATTATACTACTCTTAAAATAAAGCCTTCATCCACTTTTAACATCTTTTGATGTCCGTTCCCCGCTGACTCTATTTTTTCTTGTTCCCACTTTACGTTAATGTGAAGAGACAGTTGCGTAAATGCACAATGAACTTCAAAACCTAGTAATTGTTTTTCAGAAAGAATGAAACTTGCGAATTAGATATGGATTGTAAAAGAACACCAGGGCTGATTAGTGTTCGTGAGGGGCGCCTGCCGGACGGCTCTGACACCTGCCTGCCAGCTCTCACCACAAATGCCACCACTGATGCCTCTGTTCTGCCCATCACAGAATGGGGGGGCAGTGCTGGGTGGGAGTTGAAAGACTCGGCAGTGAACCACCTTGTCAGGCTTGGCAATTCACGGGATGCCTGACATAAAAGGCAGAGAGAAACAAAGATGAGTTGCATCCATTTTTACAAGCAAACTCAAGTTATCTGTAAAAATAAAATAAAATAATAAGTTTTTGTTTTTTAAAGAGAGAATGAACGAGCATTGAAGGTATTCACTACAGTTTTTTTTTTTTTTTTCCTTGAAGGTTGTGGAGATAATGAGATTTTTGAGACTTGGGGGAGGAAAAGAATTCACAAGCCAAGTTTCAAGCTGCTGAAAAATTGCTTTTAGGAAAGGAAAAAAAAAAAACCTTTTGCATGCTAACCATCTGCTTGCATCTTGTTTACTGCCCAGAGTGCCAGTTTGTGCTTATTAATCATGCTTACACAAGTATCTTAATTACTCCCTATGTAGCTGCTCTGTCTTGAACTCAGAAATTGACCTTTCTCTTTTTATTCCTTTAAATCATTAATCATACACAATCAATGCCGGTGGGGCAGAGCCACGGAGAAGGCTACCCAGATTCTCACACCTCACGCCAGTCCCCGGCAGACAGGGGACGCGGAGTGATGCCTCGCCAGCAGCCGGCCGTGTCTTAATTAATGACTCTGCTGTGTTGAGAGTCACGGGCTGGGGGAGGCCGCTTCCACCACCGCCCCTGGGCGCTCCTCCCTGCTTCCTCGATGGCTGCCGGGGTTGAGCAGTGCCTGCTTGACTGCTGAAAACCGTCAAGGCCTTAGCCAGGGCTTGACACTCCCGCGCAGCTAGACTCTGGAAGGTCCTAGCGGAGGCATGGTGAACTGAGAGAAGATGCTAGTTCTTAGCGTGAGTGGGACTTCGCACCAGACCAGTGCTGTTCCCGCTTTGCCATGCATGTCCGTCTGCTGGACGTGCCGTTGAAAGGTAGGTTTCTGATTCAGGAGGTCTGGCTGGGACCCGAGCACAAGCTCCCATGTGACACCAATGCAGCTGCTCCAGGGACCACACTGTGAGTTAGACAAGTGATAACAACTGAGGTCCTCCCTCTAAGCCCGAAGCGGGCAGATGAGCGTAACCTCGAGGAATGTGGTATATGTCCCCCTGTCCCCCTTTTGGCTTTATCAGGAAGAGTTTGGTGAGTGGAAACAAAAAGAATTTACACAGAAGTGGCATACACGTATCCACAAATGTGATGCCCTTTGCTGGGCATTGGAACCACAGGTGATGTAAAGATTGGCCTTTGTCATGGAGGAAATAGTGAAGTTGAGACTTTGTTTTTCCTTTTTCATTGAACTTTGTAAAAAAGTTGCTTAAAAGAGCCAAAATAATTCTATTCCAAAAAAAAAAAAAAAAATGAAGTGCTCAAAACTAAAATAAAAGTAAAAATGAAAAAAAAAAAAAAAAGAATTGAGGCTTGGGTTTCATAAGACTGCTTCTCAGTTCCAATACAGCAGACAAATTACAGGATATGAAAGTAATTTTGTTCCCCCTGACCCTGTTCTTTCAGCCTCCTAAGTAGGATGGGGAACCTGGAGATGGGAAACAGGAGAAAATATAAATTGAGAAGGGGAGGAATTTAGCATCTCTGGCAAAATAGGCTGAATTTCTACTCACTGTCATTAATTTTACATGTAAAAGTAGGACCTACATGTGCAGAGCTGTATGGCAGTAATATACACCTTAGGATTTGGGTTGACACTCCTAGCCATGATAACGTAGGCATGGAATACATTTGAAACACATTCTAAATAGCTCTTAGGATCTGCATGCTTTCCTGTCTAAGAGAAGCTCAACAGATCATATACTGATGATGCTAAGGGTTTTGCCCTTGAATCCTCTGGAAGGAAACACACATAAAAACAGGTTATAACTAACCTTCATTGCTTTCCATTTCAGCTAATAGTGGAGTGAGGGTCAGGGTGGCAAGGGATTTGATTAAAAACAAAGTCTTAAGTAAAAGCAACAAGTCTGTATTAGTGAAAAATCACCTAATTAATTCAGATAAAAACTTTGCCGTTCCACATGCAGTAAGAGTACACGGTTAACCGACTTTATTATTTACATTAAAAATGACTTGTTCATGAAGTTAAAAAAATCAATTACTCTGAATGAGGTGAATTAAGAAAATATTTCATCAACATAGCTTGCCTTTTCAACTGGCCGCCTTTTTGGAGTTTCTCAGTGATTTATGAAGTGAAAATTTGGTCTTGTCTCTAGTGAGGACGTCGTGTAGCCTTCCTACATAGTTTTGGTATTTGGGTATGTGAGGGGTTTTGGCAGCTTGGCGAGTATCTGGGCCAAAATGACAGAAAGACATAACTCACTTGCGTTTGGTAAAGTAATAATTAACTTGAACTTCTGGACATGGAGCATTTTGAGAACTGGAACTGGGTGCCTTGCACAATCATGGTCTGCTGTGAAATCCTTTATAGAAGACTCTTCTTGTTCTTGGAACTTCATGCGGACTTGAGAGCAGGCTGATTTAAGTGTTGAGAGCCTGGTTTGGCAAGAGTTGTGTTTATGCTTCTCTCTCTGAAGGCCATGGATCTGACCCCTCTGAGGAAGCCAAGCTATTTTTAGGGAAAGGCTAGAGTGGCATTTTCTGGGGAAAACTGGTGGCATTTTTCATAAAGAACTCTTGGGACAGGGGTTGAGGGTAGGTTGAAACCTCATGAGGACCCTGCTCTCATTGGGTCCGGGCTCTGCATCCTCCTTTAGGAGGACTCCAGATTTGCTTTAGTGGGAGACAGGCTTATAGGCCTTTCCTGTAGGGAGTAATTGAAAGCCCCTGTCTAGCAAATAGAGATTCTTTGAGTCTCAGTATTTAATTTGTCTGGAGGGGGAGTCTGGGAAATCTGCAGTTTTATAATTCCCCAGGTAATTCTGGAGTTCAGCCACCACTGAAAATCGCAATGGTACTGCTCACATTGGCCTCTTGCATTCTCTAGCCACTGTACAGGTCTGGGACCCAATCCATTCAAACTGTGATATTCAAGCCCTGAAGATAAAATGATGATGACCTAAGTGGGGTGTCTTCCTTGAGACACCCATAGTCTGTGAAGGAAGATCCTCTGCATTACCAGAGTAGCTGCTCTGGGCTTGATGTTGCCCACTATGTCCCGTATCTCGGCCTCTTGGCTCCTGTCTGTTGGCATGGCCTGCCATTTAGTGCTTTCCTGAGCTACATAAGCTGTGTGGTGCCCTGCCTCCTTATAGATCTAATTCTGGTCTCAGTTCTGACCCGCGTTCCCAACAACATGGTGTGAGGGATACCACAGGAAGGATGGATTCTCCGGTGAAGACTGTTGGGGAAGCCCCAGCCAGAACAAAGTTCAACACTTGGCTTAGCTGTCAGGCTCCTCAGAATATTCTCAGGTATTGTGTATGTCTAAGAGAAGGGTAGTTGACAATCTTCCCCACTTTGTTCTCTTGAACACTTTTTATCAGGGACCCCACTGTGGGTCGAATAATCCGTACAGTATATTTTGCCCAATGCTGTTCTAATCTCTGGGACGTGGTCCAGCCGCCACTGTAGATAATGAGGCTGTATTTATGCCCACTAGCATAAATAGACTGCTCACTCATGGGTTCTGTCCCTGAGCTGGCTGACTCCTGTATGTCTCCTTTTCTTTTAACCAGCTCTGATTATCCGCCACTGGAATCCAAAGCCATGCGCCACCTTCCCTTCCAATACTGACAACAGTGAATGTCAAGTGACAGAAACCTCTCCATTCCCTTTCTTGCAGAGTCAGCTGTTGGCAACACGTTTTCATTCACAAGAAGCAAATCTGTATTGGGTGCTACAGAGGAGATGATTTCAGTTCTTCGGGTATTTATGCTGTTTAGACGCTAAGTTATGTCCGACTCTTTTGTGACCCCTTGGACTCTAGCCCCAGGCTCTTCTGTCCGTGGGATTTCCCAGGCAAGAATATTGGACTGAGTGGCCATTTCCTTCTCCACGGGATCTTCTTCTCCAGGGATCAAACCTTCATCTCCTGCATTGGCAGGTAGATTCTTTACCATTGAGCCAGGGAAGCCTAGAAACCTAGAAGCCTAGAAATACCTAGAAACAGGTATTTATGTTGAGTGCCAACTATATGCCAGGTACTGGGCTTGGTGCTAGCAACGTTGGGTGATACTCTGACTTTCCTAAAGGAACAAATTTTCTGAGAACATAGTGATATTGAACTTATATCACACTATGTTCTGTGATGTGGCAGGAGGCACCAGGGGCTACAGGAGCTCCACCTGATGGCATTAATTCAAGCTGAGTGCCTCAGGGAAATCTGTATGGAGGAGCTGATTCCTGAGCTGGGGTTTGGAGGATGAATCAGAGAATCTAGCAGAAGAAAGGGGGACAGAGGTTCATTTCTTTAGGGTGAAGGGTACAAAAAGGCAAAATTGAAGGCATGGTACCTGATTTTGAGGAAGTGGGATAAACACACTGAAAGTCTACTGAATGTCTAGAGAAAAACTACTTGTTGCTGTTGCTCAGTTGCTAAGTTGTGTGCAACTCTTTGTGACACCATGGCCTAGAGCACACTGGGCTTCCCTGACCTTCACGATCTCCCCGAGTTTGCTCAGATTCATGGCCATTGAGTCCGTGATGCTAACTAACCATCTCATCCTCTGTCCCACTGCCCACGTTTGCCTTCAGTCTTTCCCAGCATCAGGGTCTTTTCCAGTGAGTTGGCTCTTCGCATCAGGTGGCCAAAGTATTGGAGCTTCAGCTTCAGCATCAGTCCTTCCAATGAATATTTAGGGTTGATTTCCTTTAGGATTGACTGGTTTAATCTCCTTGCAGTCTGAGGAACTCTCAAGAGGCTTTTCCAGCACCACAGAAAAAAATATATTCAACTATAAATTCTTAAGAGTGTCCACTATTTTGCAGATAATTTTTTTTTTTTGGGAAAGTGATAATGGAACTACTAGCAGAGAAGATAAGGAAAGAGCAGGTAGACCCAGCAGGTCCTAGATATTTAGAGGCTATTTCCAATTTCTAGATATGGAAACTGAGGCTCAGAGATACTCAGTTATTTGCTTAGGGTCACCCAACTCCTGCCTACTGGAGCTAGAGTTGAACTGAAATCTGGATTTATTTAAGAAGCCTCTGTAGAAAAAAGGATTTTTGACCTGGGATTTGACAGAGGAGAGAAGCTTGAACATTTTTATTTGGCACTTAATGGAATAGTTTCTTCTTATGCCAAGTTTTGAGGTTTCTGATGTCAGTGATAAAATTCTGGCCTCTTAGAATATGAGAGACCTCTGAAATTTCTGTACAGATCAGGGAGTTGAGGCCCAGGGTAGACCGATGATCTGTCCCAGCCAAGTGATGGTACAGGTGGGGCTGGAACACAGCTGACATAATACCTCAGTGTTTTTTCAACTCTGATGTTCTATTACATTGGCACAAGGCATTGTCCTTATTCATTAAGTTTACCCACCCCCCCAAATATGTTGGTTCTTCATATTGGAACCATCATAAGATCCTGTGGTTAAAATGATAATAAAACCATTTCACTTTCTTCATGAGAAATTGACCAAAATCCCAAAGTTCTGAAGACAAAGTTTTTAAAATAAACTTTGATGGAGCAATTCATAACAAAGTCTGACCTGAAGAGATGTGAAACTATAATGTTGATTCATATCACTTTTTCATGTCAGGAAAAATTGTAAAAGTCTTTAAAACTGGCTACATCCAGATTCCTGGATGTTCTTTTTAGGATGTCCTTCTACACTAGCTATGCCTTTCCTTGCTGTCTTTAATCTATTTTATAAAACTGTAGTTTTAAGAAACTGATAATAATGCAAATCATTTTTCCCATAGAAATGCAGATGAATTGTGTCCTGTATTATGCAGTTATTTATTGCTCTGTGTTTATCAGCTTTGTATCTGTAAATTCATTTTTGCATTCCTGATTGCCTGATATATGTGTGGTACTTGGAATTCTCCTCTGAATGGGTAGAACATCTTATTAGTTAATATTTCACATGTGTTCATTTTATATTTATGAGTCATCATTGTACATTATTTGTAAAATTATTTTTACAGTATTAATATCCCTCTTTCATTGTAAAAATACGAGTACCCGCTAAGACTCTTAGCTTACACTGTTCAGTTCAATTCAGTCACTCAGTCATGTCCAACTCTTTGCAACCCCATGGACTGCAGCATGCCAGGCTTCCCTGTCCATCACCAACTCCTGGAGCTTACTCAAACTCATGTCCAATGAGTTGGTGGTACCATCCAAGCATCTCATCCTCTGTCATCCCCTTCTCTTCCTGCCTTCAATCTTTCCCAGCATCAGGGTCTTTTCTAGTGAGTCAGTTCTTCGCATCAGGTGGCCAAAGTATTGGAGTTTCAGCTTCACCATAAGTCCTTCCAATGAATATTCAGGACTGATTACCTTTAGGATAGACTGGTTGGATCTCCTTGCAGTCCAAGGGACTCTCAAGAGTCTTCTCCAACACCACAGTTCAAAAGCATCAATTCTTCGGTGCTCAGCTTTCTTTATAGTGCAACTCTCACATCCATACATGACCACTGGAAAAACCATAGCTTTGACTAGATGGACCTTTGTTGGCAAAGTAACTTCTCTGCTTTTTAATATGCTGTCTAAGTTGGTCATAACTTTTCTTCCAAGGAGCAAGTGTCCTTTAATTTAATGGCTACAGTCCCCATCTGCAGTGATTTTCGAGCCCCCCAAAATAAAGTAAGCCACTGTTTGCACTTTTTCCCCATCTATTTGCCATGAAGTGATGGGACCGGATGCCATGATCTTAGTTTTCTGAATGTTGAGCTTTAAGTCAACTTTTTCACTCTTATCTTTCACTCTCATCAAGAGACTCTTTAATTCTTCTTCTCTTTCTGCCATAAGGGTGATGTCCTCTGCATATCTGAGGTTATTGATATTTCTCCTGGCAATCTTGATTCCAGCTTGTGCTTCTTTCAGCCCAGCATTTCACATGATGTACTCTGCATATAAGTTAAATAAGCAGGGTGACAGTATACAGCCTTGACATGCTGCTTTTCCTATTTGGAGCCAGTCTGTTGTTCCATGTCCAGTTCTAACTGTTGCTTCTAGCTTATACTGTTAGTTATACTGTTACTTTATACTATATATAAACTATATTACCTTTCTAAAATCTGAAAAAAACTTTAATTGCATGTCTATATTAAATTTAATATATATACACAGATATGTGTCATGTATGTATATCTGTATGTGTATAAATATCAGTTGTATATAGTTATCTATATATATTAATTATATTTATACATAATTATATATATTTCTATATATAAAGTCTCCAGAATTTCAGACAGATTCTGGACCTGCAGTCCATAACTCCTTATGTTATTATGTTCTTGGTGACTGTTCAGTCACAATTTACTAAATAGAGGAAATTAAAACCTAATTGAAATAAAACATCTTTAATTTTTTTATTGGAATATAGTTGATTTATGTTAGTTTCAGGTGTATAGCAAAGTGAATCCATTATGCATATACACATATATATATATACACATATATCCACTGTTTTAAGATTCTTTTCCCACACAGGCCATTACAGAGTACTGAGTAGAGTTCCCTGTGCTATGCAGTAGGTTCTTATTAGTTATCTATTTTATACATAGTGATGTGTGTATATCAATCTTCCAATTTATCCTCCCCCACCTTATCCCCTGGTACCCATACATTTGTTTTCTACATCTACATCTATTTCTGTTTTGCAAATAAGTTCTTTTGTAATTGTTTGAAAAATAATTGTTTAACTGTAAATTTTCAGGGCACAAGAGAAGTAAAGAGCTTTAAGAGAACCAATTTATTTAGAATTCAGCGTTTAGATAGATTGTTGTTCTTTTAATATTATTAGTCCAACATGTTGATCCGTTCATGAGAAATGAGACAAAGGCCAAAACAGGCACCAGGATTGCATAGCAGTCCTCTGTGATAGGGTGCTTTTTAACCAGATAGTTCACATTGAATTATCTAGCTCTCTATTTATGAATAGTTGCGTGTGTTTAATGATAACTATTTTTTTTGTGTGTGTAGTTTAGGCAGCAATTAAGGCTCCAATTAGGGGCATTTCTGAAGAGTAGTATAGACAGGACCACTCTGACCGCTCCAGGGACCTGAAGCAGTCAAGATGCCACTCATTGCCCTTCTCACTTCTTGTCTGCTCCACACTTGACAAAAGGACTAGATATTTATATCCTAAAATTTCAGAGCCCAAAGAATTCTTGGTATCTATGAATTCAGTCCCCTCTCAACTTTTAATTAAACCAAAAATTTACTCATTTTTTAAACATCATTACGACCTAAACCTAAAAGGGTAAAAGTCTCATGTCTGTAGCTTCTCAAGGGTATATCCATGGCCTTTGGCTTGAGAAATAAGTACTGGTTTAATGAGTCAGTTGAGCAAGTTAATTGTAGTTAAAGGTCTCTTTTCTGGAAGGTGGCTGGGATGAGGAGGAACAGGAGTGGTTGTGCATGGATGTGGAAATCTGGGCTGCTTTATTCTCCACGAGGCATAAAACTGTGAGGTGACTGTTTTCTTGATTAGCTATGTGCTATACTATAATACAAATTGCATTAGAAATAAACATATTGGACTAATGCAGTGTACATTATCTCCCTCTTTCCCCTCTTCCTGTTCTGTATTTGGTAATATTTGTCCTTTTCTAATGATTTTGTAACCCCACTAAGAATGAGCTGTTAAGAATATAGGTTAAACAGAATGCTTTCAGTGAGTGGGGCTTGGTTTGAATTTAAGTGTAGCTCTCCTGCCAGGCTCAGTCTTAGTTGGACAGGATGTTCACTTCTATTAAGGGAACTTGGGAGCCTGTATTACTTTGAGTCAGAGAGCTGGAGACATCCAGAGAAATGATCTGGTCCAAACTCCTCATTTTCACTACACATGAAGAAACATTACTTTCATTTTTAATTAGCATGTCTTCCTGCTCATGCTTTAAAGCAGGATTTTTTCTGGACTTTGGCCATTAATGCTAGCCTGGGGCAGGTTCGTTAGGAATAGCTGGCCCAGATGAAAGCCCCATCCTTCGTCCTTAAAAATGACATCACCACCAGCAATAATCACTAACATCAGCACTGCCTCCCCACACATTTTGTCCATTCCTTGTGTCAATTTTAAAATAAAAATAAAATATACAGTGTCTAGGCCTCTCCCAGGGCCTTAGAAGCAACAGGTTTAAATGAAGGGTTCCGAAGCTGAAATGTCAAACTCCTTGACATATCCTGCCCTGCCCTTGATCCTGGCGAGCTGAACCACTTGTACCTGAATTACTTGCTTTGCATTCACTCACTCCATGCCTTGTATCAGGAGTTGTTAGTTTTTGTAAAAGGCTCTTTGCCTCAAATAGACTGGAAGCTGATGGTGGACCGGGTCTCTGTATTAAGCTTCTTGTACTTCCCAGGATATCTTGGCAAACACATGCCTTCTTGGTCATGTGCTGTGAGCCAGTGGAGTTTGCTTCTTGGAAAGCTCTGTTGAGGATTTTTAGTCCTGCCTCATTGAAAGTGTTTCTTAATTGATGACCAGAGTCCGCCACCAGCATAGGCATGGAAGATTAGGGACAGCAGCCCTGGTCTACCAGGCCTGTGCTGGCTACTGGTAAACACTTATTGTCTGGGTCATGGTTTATATTGCCATTCTCAGGTGTATCCCCAAATGTAAATACCATGAAAGCAGGGCTTTTATTTGTTTTTTTTTTTTGGTCTGCTTTGTCTTGCCTTGTAGATATATCCTAAACTCTTTGAACAGTGTCTCATGTAAAGTAGGTGCTCAATTAAAAAAAAAAATCATGAATGAATTACTGTAAAGAATAGTAACTTTTGTACTGAATTTCACTTGAATTTAAATCGGACTTTTAATTAGTGATCTAGCAATACAGAATTAATAAAATAGATTAAGCTCGAACAGTTTAAGAAGCAGTTTTAAAAAGTTCAGGTAAAGACTGGGATAATGGGAATGAAGAAATCAATTGGAAATTGCTGCTTTGCTAATGTATTTGCAAATATTTATAATGCATCTAGTATGGCCAGCATTCTGCTTCCTCCTCTTTATGTAATTATGGTTGATTTCGTCTTCCCCCATCGTGTGATTAGGACGAAGTTATCAGTCAAGTAGGCACCTAAGTGCTTCACCAGGGCATTGACTTTGAAAGCTTCTATTTTGGTGTAAGATGCTTTTGGTAGCTTTGAGCTACCGGTATTCTCCCCCTGCACCTTATTTAGCCTCTTATATAAGATTTGGGATCCCCACAAAGCTATCTTCTGCTTGGCAGGTCTTTTCATGTATAAACTGGTATCACTCCTCTTTCTGAGGGTATAAATTTGCTTTTGCTGTGACCCAGCTGTTGGTTTTGTGGTCTGTTTTCTTGAATATGATAAAGGCTGGAGTAGTGATTTCTTGGAGGATAGATTTTTTTTTTTTCCTGAGGTTCTTGAGGGGAGGTGGGCAAGGAAGCGGATGGTGTGATCCTCTTGAAGCCTGTCCTCTTCCTTTACCCTGAGCCCCTGAGAGGCTGGGGTTCTGGGAAGGCCAGAGAAAGCACCCACCACTTTTCCTTATTTATGTTTAGACACCAGGGGTTGCATTTCTGAGTCCCATAGCGCCACGCCTATTATGTAAAGTCAAATTATTTTGTGAATTATCACAAACATTGATCTGCCCTTGACAGTACCTTCAGAGTTTTGCAGTAAATCTGCAGACTGATAGCGTTTCAAAGTGTCAATTTTTGTCACTTGTAAGCTTCCCTCAGTCAACTGCAGTTGGAAAGGAGTCCGGCATAACAAAAGCATTACTATCTCTTAAACTTGGCTTTAACTTTCAAAGACTAATAATTTATTATTCGGTGTTATGCTCCAGTACTTTTGGTGACAATATATCATTTTTAATGTTGGAAGCTTGATTTTTGTAATATAAAGACATAAATAGGAGAAAAAGAAAATGATAGCTAAGTACTTTTATGGGTAGCAATCTGAATAGCATTCTTGATGCAATTCATCCAACATTTATCTGCATAAATTATGGTAGTTTAAGAAGAGGAGCAGATGAGAAGTACACTTAAGGCCCTTTTTTATAGCAACATAAAATAAAGCAAAAATTATATTCAATCCTTTTTAAAATACAGCAACTCTTCATTATAGTTTTCATTCATTGAAAGTAAATGTCTTGTTAGCTAATGAAACATTGTTTGATGTTAACTAGATGTGGTGTAATCATAGAAGCAGTATTTGCCTCTTTATAAAGCCTTGTCAGTAATATCCCCACTTTGTTACTGGCCACTTGTTTTCAAAATATCAAGAGTATAAATTATCTTTAGGAAGGAAAAATCGGTCTCCTTTATTAGCAGAAATGAATAACTTGGAATGTGTGTTTGCTTTATAAGCGTTAAAGTGACTTTGAAATGTGCGGGGTCTTTTTTTCTTTTCTTTTTTTGTGAAAGCCAAGGGGCCCAAAGTAGTACAAAGAGAAGAAAGCTTGAAAATCCTCTGTCGTCACCATCCCCTCCTTTTACTCCAGAGCGTATGTTTTAAAAGTAAACAGAGAGAATGGATGTTAGCTGAATCTATTGTGGTAATAATTTCATAATATATTAAGTCAAACCATCATGCTATATGCCTTAAACTTATACGGTGATGTATGTTAGTTATTTCTCAATAAAACAAGAGAAAAAATTGAATAGAAAAACATTTCTAGATTTTGCTTTTTCCTTTGCTGCATAAATTTCACCTCTATGTCCTGCAAAGAAATTGTGAGGTGTGGAAAAAAGTTCACGGCATGGCTAAGTGTTGCTGTAGTTCAGGGTGGCTGCTGAGAACTGTCTCTCTTTCTCCATCCCGTCTTTTCTTCTTGGTTCCAAGGAGGCCTCTGGAGGAAAAGGCAGCCCTTCCTCGAGGTTCTGATTTCTCCAGTTCGGTACTCTGGGATCACTCAGTTCAGTTCAGTCACTCAGTCATGTCTGACTCTTTGTGACCCCATGGACTGCCACATGCCAGGCTTCTCTTTCCATCACCAACTCCTGGAGCTTACTCAAACTCATGTCCATTGAGTTGGTGATGCCATCCAACCATCTCCTCCTCTGTCGTCCCCTTCTCCTCAGATCACTAGGTTAGTTTTTTCTCCTTCCCCCTTGTCTTAGCCTCACTTGCTTGATTTATGAGGAACTGAACTCAGCCTAAGCAAGAGGGGAGAGGGCAGGAAGATGGATGAGGAAGTAAGTACAGTAGTCCTCCTTATAGGTAGGCCCTATTACCTGTGGTCTGAAAATATTAAATGGAAAATTGCAGAAATCAGCAATTCATAAGTTGTAAATTGTATGCCATTCTGAGTAGAAACCTCACACCGTCCTGTTTTGTCCAGCCCATGGAACAGTCACCCTTTGTCTTATATATCATACCCATTAGTCACTTACTAGCTTTCGGTTCAGAGAAGGAAATGGCAACCCACTCCAGTATTCTTGCCTAGAGAATCCTATGGACAGAAGAGCCTGGTGGGCTGCCGTCTATGGGGTCGCACAGAGTCAGACATGACTGAAGTGACTTAGCAGCAGCAGCAGCTTTTGGTTATCAGGTTGACTGTTACGGTATTGCATTGCTTGTGTTCAAGTTAGCTTTATGTTGCTTACTAATGACCCTTAAGCACAAAAGTCATGATGCTGGCAATTTGGTTATGCCAAAGAGAAACTTCCAAGTGCTTCTAAGTGAAAAGGTGCAAAGTCTTGAGTTAATAAGAAAAATAAAGACAAACTAAAGACAAAAGTGCTGAGGTCACTAAGATCTATGATAAAAATTGATCTTTCTGTGAAATCATGAAAAGGAGAAAGAAATTCATGCTAGTTTTCCAGTTGTACCTCAAATTGCAAAACTTCTGGCTCCAGTGTATAATAAGTTCTTGGTTAAGATAGAAAAGGCATTAAATTTGTGCAGCAAAGTATTTGAGAGAGAGGACGACCACATTCATGTAAATGTTACTACAGCACAGTTGACCCTTGAGCAACATGGGTTTGAACTGTGTAGGCCCACTTATACACGGAGTTTTTAAATAGTAAATCCTGTAGTCCTTGATGATCTGTGGTTCACTGAATCCATGGATGTGCAACTGTGGAAAGGAGGACTGACTGTTAAGAAGTTCAAAGTGAATTTTTGTCCGTGTCGCGGATCTGCTCCCCCAACCCCTGCATTGTTCAAGGGTCAGCTGTGTATTTTAAAATTGTTTTTATTATAACAATTTAAAACTATATCTAATTTATAGATAAGCCTTCTCATATGTATGTACTTAAAAGGAAAAAAACATAGTCCAGTCATCCATCAGTACCCGAGGAGAATTGGTTCCAATGCCTGTCACAGGTTTTCCAAAGATGCTCAAGTCCCATAGTCAGCGTTCCTTATGGGGTGCAACTAAGCACAAGCTGTAAGCATAGTCCATGATCCATCCTCAGTTGGCTGAACCCACAAATGCAGAACCTATGAACATGGAGCACCAACTGTACATTGATTGAAAACTTTTGTGTATAAGTGGACCTCTGTAGTTCAAATCCGTGTTGTTCAATGCGCAACTGTGTATGTAGGGTTTGGTACTATCTGTGGTTTCAGGCATCCACAGGGGGCTCTTGGGATGTATCCCCCATGGATGAGGGGTGACTAGTGGACAGAGGAGCCTGGCAGGCTACAGTCCATGGGGTCACAAGAGAGTCGGACATGACTGAGTGACTCAGCAACAACTGCACCTTAGAGGCTCCGAGGGCAGGAGGTGGGGTTGCAGCTCAAGTGGGGGTGGAACAGAAGCTAGCAAGTCAGGGTGGACACGGGGGTCCCCTGCCTGCCGGGAGTTTTGTGACTGTCGCTTCTACTTCTCTTTGCCCCTCTGCATTTTCCTCTCTTCCCTGTAGCTCACTGTGTTCCCATTCCACCTTTACATGAGCTTTCTTTTTCCATAGAGACTGTCTGGGGTTGGAACTTCATCCAGAATATTTGGGGGAACAAATCTTACTGGTCTTGCTCAGGCAGGTTCTCTAGCTCTGGTCCTATTATTATGGTGGTGGTTGTGGCTTAAGAGGTGATGAGACTCATAGAGTTTGTAGATCAGAGGGTGTCAGGACTACATTTTTGAAGAAGAAGGAATTGAGGTTTTTCGGCTTGTGAACGTTTGAAAAAAGTTTAAAATTTAAATTATGAGACTCTTCAAACATTCAATAAGGTAGAGAGAATTGTACAATAAAACCCCATGTTCCTATCACTTAGTTTCACTGCTTAGGGGAATTTTGACCCTTCAACTCAAATAATTGTACTGTTGGCTGATAAATGGAAGGGTGGTATTCAAGTTTATTATGCTCCTTGGTCATAATTCCACATGTTGTCTGCAAGGATTATGCCGCAGATCCTCTTCCTGAGTTTTCTTTGGCACTGAAACTATCCTCGAGCCTTCCTTAAAGAAAATGTGCCTGTAAGAAAACTCAGTCTGCTGTGCATCTTTCCTCGAATATTCCTAGCTCATTATTCTTTCAGGGGGGAATTTTACATGAATTGCTTGCACAACGAAGAAATAATAAAGGTTTAAGAAGTAAATTGGGCTTCCCTGGTAGCTCAGATGGTAAAGAATCTGCCTGCAATGCAGGAGACCTGGGTTCGATCCTTGGATTGGGAAGATCCCATGGAGAAGGGAATGGCTACCCACTCTAGTATTCTTGCCTGGGGAATTCCAGGGACAGAGGAGCCTGGTGGGCTATAGTCCATGGGTCTGCAAAGAGTCAGACATGACTGAACAACTAACATTTTCAAGAAGTAAATCATTTTTTAAAAAAGACTCTTTCTTTACTCCATAGCTGCCCTTAGAGTCCTTCTATAGGTAATTTTTTTGTTGTTTACAAGAAAGCACTCTCTACCCTACCCCATTCCTTTATACCCTGGATAGACCGCTTATTTCATTTTCAGGCTCTACTTTCCTCAGGCTACTCTGTGACTGAAACCTGGAAAAATCTTGCAAATATCATACATGTAAGAAACAGATTTCAAATGAGTGGTTTCTAACCCTATTAGCATAATCTTAAAGTATTATTTGCTTGTATGGTCACCAGGGAAGAATATTTTTATATTGAAATGAGTGACTATGAGAGCTCTGTGGTTTATGCAGACAAGCCTGGAAGCAGGGGCATCTTGGTAGACAGGGTGGCCCCTTTGAGATTTTGCTGGTAAGTGACAGTATAATTTAGAGAATCTTTTCTCTTTGCACTTGTCTGCAAGGCTTCTTTGAAGGCACCAGCTTTCTCCTTCAAGGTACAGTTTTTTCCTGTAGAAACCATCAGCTCCAACTATCAGGGCCTTCTCTTCCCTTCATTACTATGAAGATTACTTGTATTTTTTCTTTCCACCATTGGCTTCTGATGGTTCCACTCCGGGGCTACGTGATTATCCAAACTGTTTGCCATTTTTGCCTGTAAAGACTATAATTGCTTTTAAGATATTGAATGATGCCATCGTATGAATGATGCAGGCAATAAGTACAGTCTCTTTCATCCTCTGCCTCCTTGCCACTGGTAATATGGTGTGGGACCTGGCAGAAAACATGTGCTTCTGTGATGTATTCTTTGAAAACAGAGAGTGTGTGAGTGCTGGGTTACCAGTTTCATTTAAGAGTGTGTTTTATGGAGCCTTTTGAGTGGGTTTTAGGGTTGAGGGTAAAATCATTTGGAGGCATGAGTTGTCATCCAAGCTTCCTTATTCACCTGAAATGTAGATGAAGGGCAATCAGAAAATTGCTTAATGATGGTACCTTCCAGACTGTTATGACCAGAAAAGACTTTCCAGGTCACCTCGTGTAACACCTTCTTTTTTTCAGCTGAAATAATAGATTGTTGTTGTTTAGTCGATAAGTTGTGTTCGACTCTTTGTGATCCCGTGGACTAGAGCATGGCAGGCTTCCCTGTCCTTCACTATCTCTCAGAGTTTGCTCAAGTTCATGTCCATTGAGTTGTTTATGCTATCTAGCTGTCTCATCCTCTGCTGCCCTCTTCTCCTTTTGCCTTCAACCTCTTCCAGCATCAGGGCCTTTTCCAATGAGTTGGCTCTTTGCATCAGGTGGCCAAAATATTGGAACTTTCAGCTAAAGCTGAAGAAACAGATAATACTTGGTAATGTATGTCCTACCGTATCATTCAATAAATACAAATTGTTGAGCAGTTAAAGCCCTTGCTTGGTGCCTGTGCAGATCTGATCTGTTCTGATACTCACCTAAGAGCTGGGCACTGCCCTTTGGTGGCCCCAGTCTTAGGACCAAACTTGGATGTAAACCCGTGTATTTTCAGAGGATGCTTTGACTCTCAATTCTGTGTTCAAGCATGATAAATTCCTGAACAGAAATGTGAAACCAGCTCACACAAGGATAACAAATTGGGTGTAGAACCTTTTTTTTCTGCACTCTGACCTTTTGTGTCTGGGGGTGTTACTTGGGGTTGGGACCTCGCTTGGACAGGTAGTCAGTATTCTTTCTTTACTCTCTTTTCTCAGCTTTTATACAACCCTTCTTTACAACTTTCCATCCTTTATCTCTAAAACTTTCTCTGACTTTCCATTTGTAGCATTTCCCCCTTTTCTCTACTTTTCCTTTCTTAGTCCACTGCCAGACACATAGTAGGAATGTAACCAATGTTTGAACTAACAAATGAAGGTACTCTTCAGTTCAGTTCAGTCGTGTCTGACTCTTTGCGACCCCATGAATCTCAGCACGCCAGGCCTCCCTGTCCATCACCAACTCCCAGAGTTCACTCAGACTCATGTCCATCGAGTCAGTGATGCCATCCAGCCATCTCATTCTCTGTTGTCCCCTTCTCCTCCTGCCCCCAATCCCTCCCAGCATCAGAGTCTTTTCCAATGAGTCAACTCTTCGCATCAGGTGGCCAAAGTACTGGAGTTTCAGCTTTAGCATCATTTCTTCCAAAGACATCCCAGGGCTGATCTCCTTCAGAATGGACTGGTTGGATCTCCTTGCAGTCCAAGGGACTCTCAAGAGTCTTCTCCAACACCACAGTTCAAAAGCATCAATTCTTCGGTGCTCATCCTTCTTCACAGTCCAACTCTCACATCCATACATGACCACAGGAAAAACCATAGCCTTGACTAGACGGACCTTTGTTGGCAAAGTAATGTCTCTGCTTTTGAATATGCTATCTAGGTTGGTCATAACTTTCCTTCCAAGGAGTAAGCGTCTTTTAATTTCCTGGCTGCAGTCACCATCTGCAGTGATTTTGGAGCCCCTAAAAATAAAGTCTGACACTGTTTCCCCATCTATTTCCTTTCTTTAAAATGTCTGGGGATTCAGAAAAGAAAAGGAGATACTATTTAAAAAATCTTAACTGACTTGTTTTCCAGCTTGCTGTCTTGAAGAAAATATATTAAATGAACAGCATTTTAATCCTGGTACTGGTTTTTCCTTGGATTTTAAAAACCCCTGCTTTTGTGTGTGTGTACATGTGCATGCACAACTAGAAGTGTAAGTTTTAAAGAAGATATTACACCAAACCATTTATTTCATTTGATTAAGCCATTAGAAAAGATTAGAGGTGTCTTTAGTTCTGGTGAGATAAGTTTAACAGGGAATGGATTTCCGAAACATCTGGGCAACATATACAACACCTTTCTGTTCCCTTATCTTTAAATGCAGCTGTGTGTGTGTATGTGTGTTTGTGTATTTTATAAAAGATAAGAATGATAAGGTGGGAACAGCATGTTTGAAAGCTCCAATTTCTTATATCTCATGCAAGTTTCTTTCTCATGGCTTCCTCCAGATATATAAATATATGGCGAAGCTAGAGTTTCATTTTTCCTTTTTTTTTTCCTTAGAGAATATTATCTCTATCTAGAAAAGTGTCATCACCCAGTGATTGAATGTTGCTGTTTGAGCTTTCTGTCTTGAATAAAGTTAACCTTAACGAGGTGCCCTCTGCCTCAGATAACTGTCCCTTCCTGTTCACTTCCGACACACGGCAGTGCTGAGGTTATTGCCCAAATGAGGGCACTTTTATGATAAGCAAGGAGGGAGTCTTGTGGGTCAGGATTTCCTTGACTTCTTGCCTTTGCTTTTATTAACTTTGCAGAGCAGCAGAACTGCTGGGTTGGGGGGCTGTGGTCACAAATCTGTGTGTGGGGCCGGTAGCGGGTGCTTCAGGAGGGACGTGTCCACCAAAGGCATATGTAAGTTTCATCTTGGGTTTTCTCAGGTGACCGCGATGGTGATGACGGTGATGACATATTCTTTCTCTAAGGGAAGGACTGGGAAGTCAGTGCTGTGGCCTTTTCCTTTCCACGTAATTGTGAGGAATAAATCAACGTTGGTTTGGTTGCCAGCCTGTGTATTGATCACAGTTTTCAGTCCTTGAAAATGCTGGTGAAATCTTATGTTCTTCCTGTTAAATTCAGTAGAGTAAATTTCAGAGGGAGCTATGAAATTCAAATAAAGTCTATTATTTATGGGCACGGCTGACACAAATGAAAGCAAAGCATTTTACTTAGAGCAAATACATACCCAACACTCAAAGTGGCAGTGTGTGAGCAGAAGCAGGCCCAGGAGAATTTGTTTTCTCAAAGTCATTTCTTAAAAGGAGCTGAGACCTTGGTCAGTCGTCGCCTGTACTAGTGGGGATTCCCATGTGCAAGTGGGCAGAGTGGGAGAGGGACTGGACGCATATGTGCCTCTGGAAGGAAATGTGAAACTCTGCACAGAGCTCCTTTGGACTAGGATGTGTATGCAACCTTCATGGCTTAGATTTTAATAGAGTTAATTTCACAGAGGCAGCAAAGGAGGGTTGTAAGGAGCTGAGTCTTTTCTTTCTGGATTTATCCCAGTTCTGTCACGAACTGTCTACAATGGTGGACATACTATGTCTTATTCCTGGGTGGCAGAGGACCCATTTGTGAAATGAGAAGGTTGCACCGGGAAACTGTTTTTCCGACTTAAAGAAGAAGAACTCCGGCCTTCACAGAGATGAACATTTCACTTTGTAATTTATTACACTCATTCACTTGTGCGCATGCACACATGTGTGTGTATCTGGCCTTACTGTAGGTGCTGTACTTTGATACTGTCTGTTGCATTTTGACCTAGTCCTTTCCATTCCACTCCATTAAAAAAAATACACAACTCATTAGATTGATTTTGATCATGACTTTCAGTTTGAAAAAAAAGCAGTTGATTTTTGATGTCTCATTCCAGATCTCTCTCTCTCTCTCTCTTTTTTTGTTGGACAGGCATATCCATTTCATTTTGTGGAACCCTCCTTGGGAGTGTGGTTTATGTCCTCAGAGCCCTTTCAAAGTCTAATCAGCAAAGTTGAGTGTTTTTCTGTCCCCACCCCCAACACTTCCCACAAAGGAAGGCCCACAGTGGCCCACCACGATTTCCCTGCTATATCAGAGGGTGGTACAGAGATGGAAAGCTTTTGTAATGTTCAGTGATAAAGGGTCTTTCAGGCAGGGGAAGATTTTGGTTGATGTCACTCCCAAGTATGGTAGGGGCATTCAGGCCCTTCAAAAACTTGCTCCTGTCTTGGGGAAAGAATCCCAGGATACTTGTGTTGCCTGCAGGCTCAGCTCTATTTCTGATCAGCACCTGCACTGGTTCCTGGGTCTAGCCCCATTTTTGGACACATGGCTTGAGGAATGTGCTTTCTTCTCTGCTAAGAGGAAGTCTGTTGCTTAGACCCGTGGAGAGTCGTCTTAATCTGTAGCTAACCTATATCTAAATAGAAGCTGAATGAGCTTGGTACAGGGCAGATTTCTTATATTACAGATAGTTTGGTTGACAGTAGTTTCCTGAGATTTCTTCCAGTTCTGGTCTTTTTGTCATTGTTATCATCTCCAGTTCCTATTCTGAAAGTAGGGCCCCTAAAGGACTTCCTTTTGACTCTGAGTTGTTTTCTCTCTGTTTGCACTGGGCCACATCACATCAGGCAGCAGACACAGCATGCAGCAGGCAGACACAAACTCCCCATCACTTCTCATCTCAAAGGCAACACCTCTTTGGGGCTGCCCATAGGGCTATCTTTTCTTCTTGGCTTATAATGGCATTTAGCTGTGAACCATCACACCTCTGCTTGATCTGGTTACTGATTTTTGTTGTTGTTGTTGGCAAGATAAGTCATCTTTAATATACTTAATAAACATAAAGCCATTTACAATTTGAAGATAGTAACAGTCTTTACTTAGGGCAATGACACTTTCCTTTGTCCGTACACTTACTTTTCCTGGTATTTGAAAAGTAGAGGAGTCTAGAGTATACAGAGAGGGCAGGGAGGAGACTCAGACAGAGGGCTCGTCTCAACGCCTTCCCAGTATGCGTCCCTTTCCTCTTCCCTGAGCATCTAGTATATGCAAAGTCATGTGCTGTGTGTTTTCACAGACCTTATTTCACAGGAAAGGTGGCATCATCCCTATTTTACAGATGAGAAAGTCTGGAGATGTTGTTACCTACCCAAATAAAGGAGAAATAAAGCCCATGTAGCACTGACTCTGTGTTTCACCTTCATTCCCAATTTCTTTTGAATGACTTCTCCCTTAAGTAAATTTCCCAAAGTAAATTCACCTGAAGTAAATTCACATCATTAAAGTCTTGTAATAAAAAAATGGTTTCAAAAATAGGTACCAATTTAAAAATATTATTTAAAATTTGAATGTGTATTTATATTGAAATATAGTTGATGAACAATGCTGCTTAGTTTCAGGTATATAGCAAAGTGATTCAGTTATACATATACATATATTCATTCTTTTTCTAATCATTTTCCCATTATTACAGAATCTTGAGCAGAGCTCCCTGTGCTGTATAGTAGGTCATTGTTGGCTATCCCTGTCTCCAAACCATGGCGTAGTATATAGCCTTCATGTTTTCATTTGCTCCCTTTGGCCCCACCTTGCATCTATACTGGCATCTCTTACTCCATAAAGCCCAAGTTATGAGAGCCTTGAGGTTTTTTCCTGTGGTACTACCAGCTCTGTCTTTACTAATGTTTGAATATTTATTGCATTTGAGCCAGTAATAAAAATATCATGGCATGTTAACTTTTAATTTTCTCAGATTTATGAGGAACACCAAAAAGACTATGCTATCTCTGGAATGTGCTGGAGAAAAGCAGTGATTTTGTCGTGAAACTTACTTATTTCCATGGGAATAGTGCCAATGCCCTATACAGCGTGGAGTTTGATTTGTTGCAGAACATTTCATTCCTTCCCAAACTGTGTATATTTGTTAATGACTTAATTTATAGGCCAAAAAGAGGTATAGATATTCTTAGTCTGGACATATCCTAAAAGAGGGACATCATCTGGTTGTCAGAATTCCCATCTTATTTAATCCCCTGACTTGGAAAGAGAGTATTTTCATGAATGTTTTTAAAAATGTAGCTGTAGATGTCCTAGGTCAAAAGCCATATATTGAGATGAATCAAGGTTTAAAAAAATAAGGCCCATGGATTTTTAATGGTTGAGCTTTCCTTAGCTATGTCATTTTTAAAAAAGTGACAGTTCACTGAGTCCACAGTGTATATTATCCTTTGCATAGAATAGATTCCTACATAGTGTATGTTGAAAGAATCGTTCTATGAGCTGAGGACAGCACTAATGGCTTCCTTCTGTATACAAAAAGTGATCGCTGTAGCCCACAGGGGAACCCCGCCTTTACAGTGATTGTTCTTAATTGTTGTTTTCTGTTTTGTCCTTCTCTAATATTGGAGAAGCAGCAGAAATATTGGAAAAATAGATACCACATAATGCTTAACAGTGTGGATTTTGGCTTACAGTCTTATATTGAAGCCAGCTACCCACTGAGTTAAAACCTCTTCCTAAACTAATAATCGGACCACCCATCCCTCTTCCCAGAGAGGTGATTTTGTCAGTCGCATTCAGTTTATATGTGATAGATGTAGTCAAATAAAAATATGAATGAAACAAAAGGTTATTTTTGCCTCCCGTATTTATTTTGGCTTACTTGGATGGCAAAAATTCAATGTCGTTTAGCTAGGTAAATCCTCATTATAAAATGTAGTGTTTGTCTCCCAAAGCTAAACTGTTAAAGATGAGACCAACTTAGAAAATAACAAACAAGTTCCACACACAAACATGCACATTCACATGTATACCTATTCATACACATAGGTATACACGTATACACAGACCCATACATATATGTGGAGCCACATGTACATACACATGCACACACACTTGCTCACATATAAGTAAAGATATGCTTATATCTGCACCATAATTTATTATCCAAACTAGGACACTTTTAATAATTATGCCAAGATAATGGATATAGGATTCTCCAAGTCAAAATGGGATGCACATTTAACTGTTTATGTAGTACATTGTCTTCCAGTATGTCAAGAAGCTTTTCATAAAGATTGATTACCCTGACCCAGGGATTTTACACATTCATTCCTGTACCATCATGGTGAGAAGTTGAGTAAAGACTTCACATCCTTTAAAAGAGTTAGTCACTTTCTACTGAGATGTTGAAGCTAGTTCTGATGATCTCATCTATGGGGTTGGCAGCATTAATAACAGATTTGCCCATATCAGTTTTCTCTAGAAGTCTTTGTTGTTTGCGGTTTTTATGGGGGTAATTTGCTTTTTATTAATGTAAGTGATAGAGAAGTTTGGCGACTGGGTACTCCGCCAACATGCTGTTTCCTCTTCTTCGTTTACTTTTCCCTTGTTAATGTCATCAAAATGTTGACAGCTGCATAACTCTTTTCAAAGCATTCATAACCTGACAGATATTACAGATATTTGTCATTTTACTTCCAGTAAGTGACAGTTGAAATTAGCTTTCCGCAGTATTGAAGAATAGTGTGGGTGTAACGAGTCCAGTCTAATTTGTATAGCATTTATTTAATGTATAAGTGATTTTAAACCCTGTTGAGGGCTGAGGCCTGGAAGATATGGGGAGAGGATAGGGTAATCCCTTGTTCTTGGGGGACACTGGAAATTAAACTGGCAGGACAGTGGTATCTCATAGAGTTAAGTCTCGGCAATGAAGGAATCCCTGGGGCCACATCCTTAAATCATGTCTCTGATGCTCAAACCCCTGCCAGGCCATCCTTAAATAGGGTCTTCCTCTGCTGAGTGGAAGCCTCCAGAATTGGAGGCTCAGGCCTTTGGAAGCAATCCTTTATGGCTGTAGGAAGCACTAGATGTTTGAAACCTGTTTTTCACATTAAGCCCAAAGCTTCCAACTTGTCATTTCTAACCATTGGTCCTAATACTCCTCTATTTTGGCAATGAGTCCAGAACCTAGTTTTTCATTCTTTTAAAACAATGACAGAAATAATGACTGCTATTTATGGATCAAGTATGTTGTGCTGTACTTTGTAGTAACCACTTTTCTGCATTGCCTCATTTAATTCTCACAGCTTTAGAGCATAGACATCATTATTATACATAAATTGAAGAAATGGAGGCTCAGACAGATTGGAGTCACTTGCTAAAGATTCCTACAACTCCTTGGTGTCAGATCCAGAATTCTTGTCCAGTTCTATGAGAAGTTAAAGCAATGTTTTGTGATATTACCTCTTTTCTACCCATCTGTATTCTGGATATGGTCATGCATCTCTCATTGGGTGACAAGACAGTGATCTGTGTTATTTTCTTGTGAAGGGATGTGTACATGTGTGGCATTTCATTATTATTAATAACATGACCCTAAACATCACTGAGATCACAAACTACCATTCTAATGGCATCATCTAGGTCTAAGTTTGTTTTATTTTTCCCTTCTATTCTCTCTTGTCACCATTTCCCCTCTTCCTGATAATTTAAAGTATATCCTTTTTTCAAAGCCCAGGACAGACCATACTTTTTCTATTTATATTTTCCTTGTCCACAGTAATTTCTCTTTCTTTGGAGCTCTGTTGCATGTTCTGCTGTTTATGTGTGTGTGTGTTTTTCCAAATCACATGAAAAAAGCCCCTCAAACTGTTTTAAAAAAGGGTCAGTGTTGGTTCTCATGATAGAGGTGGTATTAGGTAAGATGTGAGTCAGAAGCTCAGTCAAACCAGATCTAGGAGTCCTGTCTCCATTTCTCAGCAACTCTTCCCTAATGAGGCTTTGATCCATTGCAAGATGGTTGCACATAGTAGTTAAGAGTGTGTATGTCCTGATTCAAAACTAGCAGGAAGGAGACAGTTCAGTTCCCATTGGGCTCAAACAAATTCCCCAAATTGAGTCTCAAACAAATTCCCCAAATTGAGTCTCACTGATCTGGTAGGTCTAAGTGGAGTCTGCAATGCACTGAATGTGTGTATCCTCCCAACATTCGTATGTTGAAATCTCAAGCCCCAGTGTAGCAGTCCTAGGAGATCAGGCCTCTGGGAGGTAACTAGGTCATGTGGGTGGAGTCTTCATGGATGGGATTAGTGGCCTTAGGGGCTCCAGAGAGCTCTCTCCCTCTGCCATGCAAGGATATAATGAGAAGTCAGCAACCTACCATCCATGAGAGGGTCTCATCAGAACCTGGCCATGCTGGCACCTTGATCTTGGACTTGCAACCTTCAGGACGTTAAACACAAATATTTATTGTTAAAGCTGTCCAGACCACCCCGTCTATAGTAATAAGTTATAGCAAACTGAAATAGGGTCATTCTATCTCTTCAACCAGTTACTGTGGTTGGGGGAGTGGACTCTGCTGATAAAATTAAGCTAGTTGAGCCCCATTCTGGCACAAGAAAATGGGGTCAATTGCAAACAAACCAAAGCTGGGGAAATCTAGGGAAATATTAAGAAAGAGAGTAAGGAGAGATGGATAAAGGGGAGGTAAGCCAACCGCTGTTGAGTTACTATGACTTGTTGATGTATTTTATTGGCTACCTAGTCATTTGTAAGTTATAACAGACTGAAAGTTTCTTAAGGACAAGGGCCTTGCAGTGCTGTTTAAAGTCTCTTAGTTATTTAGCACATCTCACTCTGATTATGTAAAAATGTTGAATGATTTTTTTCTTTGTTAGATAATATTACCTAGACTGAAATAGGCTATAAAGGAAAATATCCACTAATTCCGCAAATTACTCTGGGAAAGGAGACTTAGGTAGGACAGGAAGATAATAAAGTTTAAAGTAAGTCATCATCATAGAGTGCACCCCCTCTTATTTAGGTATAACTTAATTACATGATTGGCTGTTCCTTGCAATCTTAAATTAACATGCTTGTAGGCATTGAGAGAACATTTTGTTGGGAGAATGTTTCTATCTTTCTAGCATGTTAAATGTGCTGTTAATGAAATTGGATATTTCAGGCCACTATAGATTTATTGTAGGTGATACTGAATGTTGAGAAAGCTATATTAACCTTTTGTTGATTTGAAGTCATTTTACCTTACGCTCAGGACCCCAATTAACATTATTGATTTGAATCATACTCATCAACATCAGCTTATTTTGTGTTCATTTCCTTCAACACTAAGAGAGCTGAAACCAGGCCCAGAATTGAGATAGAATGATTGATCTGACCACGAAAAGCGTGTTTTGTACCATAATCTCACTTTAATGCTCCAGTAGTTACATTGTGTCAGATTGCTTTTGATGAAGCAATCTTTTTCTCATTGGAATTCTGCTTAGACCTTATATTGGTCAGCCATTTCCACAATAATGCTGCATAAGAAACAACCCCATTTATTTTCTTGCTCATATTCTGCAGGTTCACTGTGGTTTGGCTAATCTAGGCTGGGTGGCTCTGTTCCAGACAGCAGGGCAGCTGGCCTCGACCCCAGGCTGTGTATGGGCTTCAGTTCTGCTCCGTGTGTGGGTTCTGGGGCTCAGGCGTCAGAGTAGAGGCTGTATGAAGCATGCTTTTCTTGTGGTGGATCAATGGAATGCAGGAGCCAAGCCAGATCATAGTGTGATCAGGGCCTCTGCTCTGATCACATTATTAGATTTCACTGGCCTGAGCAAGTCTTATGGCCAAATCAAGTATCAGTGGAGCAGAGAAGTGAACTCTGTCCATAGTAGAGGGGAGGGGAATGAGTGTTTACTGGATCATAATCCAAACTGTTGTGGGCCTCTGGCTTTGTTACTCTTAGGTCAGAACGTTTATGCCATTTATTTCTCCTCTCATCATCCTGATATCAAACTAATTCCTTGGCCTAAACTAGGAGGACCAGCTTCTGAATTTCACTGAGGATTCAACTTGTGGAAAGAACTACTACTCTAACTTATGAACTTCTAGAGGGCAAAGAGATAGCATCCTGCTTTCTGTTGGATCCCAAAGGACTTGACACATAATAGACCCTTAGTATATATTACGTGAGAGAATGAATGCATAGTGAATGACAATCATGTTTCCTTTGTAGAACAGTTCAATAAGATTGGAAATACATGATAGAAATTAAATAGGGGAAAAGCTGATCTGACCATGAAGAGTTCAACCTAAAGTTTCAACCTAAAGAATGTGTGTGTGAGATACACACAAATACATGTATACCAACATATATACACATATATGTGTGCACTTAATATTTGTGTGTGTATACAAATACACATATAAAATGGTTGGATGGCATCACCAAATCAATGGACATGAGTTTGAGCAAACTCTGAGAGATAGTGAAGGACAGGGAAGCCTGGTGTGCTGCAGTCCACGGGGTAGCAAAGAGTTGGACACGACTTAGTAACTGAACAAGAACAATATACAGATACTATATATTATATAGTATATATACATGTACTAGCTTATTTATCTGATAACCCTGTGAAGGAAGAAAGTAATGATCAGAGAAGCTAGATGTTCCAAAGGTCAAACACCTGGACAGGGTCAGAGGTGGGATTTGAACCTCTGCACTTGAACTCCAAGCCAAATATTCCAAACTGGGGCCGCTTCTTGGAAGGGACTGGTGAATTTTTATTTTCTTCCTCACCAGGATTTTTCTTTTACCTTGAGCACGACGGTTTGACTCAGCGCAGCATCAATTCCCCCGGGACTGGTCTGTTAAAAGTGGACACATGGAACTTAAGAAAAAATGGAGCCAACGGCTGGAGATAGAGGGCTGCTTTCCCTTTCCATTTGTAATTAATGTTCACTGTATAAAAAACATAAAGCATATCCATCCCCAGGGACTCGCCTGACATTTTAAAACTTTCATCTGTTTTAATTCACGACATTGGAGGAGGGGATTTACACGGAGCCGAGCACTGGTGGCGAGTTGGCGGCCGCGTGCATTTCTCTCCTGTCGTGGTGGATGGCATGTGCTCTGGGCCCGAACAAATTATATAGCTTATTTAGCTCCCTCTAAAAACAATAATAGGCCTATTCAGATTTTATCTGTAATTTTACTTTGTTGTTGAGCAGTATTAATAATGCTGTTGTAAAGCAGGCCAGGGCAGCACTCCCTGAATTTCCTCTCCTCCGACTGTAGGATGAACAGCTACTCACAGAGCACAAAGGTGAACGTGTGGCTGGTCTCAGAGTTAGACCCTCAGCATAAGTTAGACGTGCTTGCCTGGATCAGAGCTGTGTTCATATCACATCTTGCAGATTTGGCGAGGGCTTTAAGAGTCCTGTATTTCAAGTTGGTTTTTATAGAAACTTGCTGTAGAACTGGGCAGGATTAATCACAGCTGAGATATATCACACTTAGTACAGTATTAAATTCTAGCAATGGAACGATGCAAAACCAGTCCATAACCTTATAAGAACATTGCCTGCTACAGTAATCACAGAGAAATACTGTATATCCAAATTAATGGGGAATAAAATGTCCTGCACTCTGGGTTTTGATGTCGGGCAAGGTTCCTAGGTGGTACTCACTTCCTGTCCTTTCTCCTGCCTGAAAGCTGGCTGAGGCAGACCTTGGGTCTTCCTGGAGTTTATTACCACAGTGGACTTGTGCATGTAGAGACAGTCTGCTTTGGGCATCCTTGCTTTGGCAGAGTTACCTAAGAACACCTTCCTTCATTCTGTAAAGATTGGTTACACACCTGTTGTGAGTGTGGAGATTACCAAGTACCTGTGACTTCCTCCCTCTCTTCAAGGAGTTGCCTCTGAGTCTATAGCAGGCAGGGTTATTGTTGTTCAGTCATTAAGTCATGTCTGACTCTTTGCGACCCCATGGACTGCAGCCCACCAGGCTTCCCTGTCCTCTACTGTCTCCTGGAATATGCTCATGTCCATTGAGTAGGTGATGCAATCCAACCATCTCATCTTCTGCTGCCCCTTCTTCTCCTTTTGCCTTCAGTCTTTTCCAGAATCAGGGTCTTTGCCTGTGCATCGGCTCTTTGCATCAGGTGGCCAAAGTATTGGGGCTTCAGCTTTGGATCAGTCCTTCCAATGAATATTCAAGGTTGATTTCCTTTAGGATTGACCGGTTTGATCTCCTTGAAGTCCAAGGAACTCTCAAGAGTCTTCTCCAACACCGCAGTTAAAAAGCATCAATTCTTTGATGCTCAGCTTTCTTTATGGTCCAACTCTCATATCCATACATGACTACTAAAAAAACCATAGCTTTGACTAGACTGACCTTTGTTGGCAAAGTAATGTCTCTGCTTTTTAATATAGTGTGTAGGTTGGTCATAGCTTTTCTTCCAAGGAGCAAGCGTTTTTTGATTACATGGCTGCAATCCCCATCTGCAGTGATTTTGGAGCCCCCCAAAATAAAGTCTGTCACTGTTTCCATTGTTTCCCCATCTATTTGACATGAAGTGATGGGACCAGATGCCATGATCTTAGTTTTGTGAATGTTGAATTTTAAGCCAGCTTTTTCACTCTCCTCTTTCACTTTCATCAAGAGGCCCTTTAGTTCCTCTTCACTTTCTGCCATAAGGTTGGTGTCATCAGCATATCTGATATCTGATATGTCATCTGCATATCTGCATATCATATCTGAGATTACTGATATTTCTCCTGGCAGTCTTGATTCCAGCTCGTGCTTTGTCTACTCTCCTCCCCAAAATTACCAGCCAGTGAAAGAAATGCTAAAATAGATTCTCATGAGGGACCATAGAATCTCCTAGAGAAACTTCAAAAGTTTGTAAAATCTGTAGTCTGAGTTAAGTCAAAGGATCTCTGTCATGTCCAGGCCCCTAGACACGTGATAGGTGGAGTGGTTATATCTTTTACCTCTGCCTTCCTCATTTTTCTAGTAACTGACATCAAAATGAGCTTGACTTTTGTGGTCATTTTAAAGGAGGCCCTATTTTACTATGGGAAGCTATTACTAAGTCTTATAAATGAGGAAAGCAATAGCTTGGGGTTTACTGTGGTCCTTTGACTCAACCTCTTGTCTATAAAGTGGCATTAGGATGCAGAAGCTTATTGAAGGCTTAGTTCCAAGTTGCAACCAATGCTTCTTCAGTCTAGTCCAACTTTGCTTTCAACTTTCTTGTAACATTGCCAGTTCAGTTCCTCCACCTTTAATTACAGATAAAACATTTTCCAAGGACTTAAGAACCTGTCATATTGAAATGCAAAGAAAAGAATATGCCAAAGAGACATTATTTGGACATTAATGGTCCATTTTGCCCTTCCATCGGAGAGGCAATGGCACCCCACTCCAGTACTCTTGCCTGGAAAATCCCATGGACAGAGGAGCCTGGTAGGCTGCAGTCCATGGGGTTGCTAAGAGGCGGACACAACTGAGCGACTTCACTTTCACTTTGCACTTTCATGCATTGGAGAAGGAAATGGCAACCCACTCCAGTGTTCTTGCCTGGAGAATCCCAGGGACGGGGGAGCCTGGTGGGCTGCCGTCTATGGGGTCGCACAGAGTCGGACATGACTGAAGTGACTTAGCAGCAGCAGCAGCAGCAGCAGCAGCAGCAGCAGCATACCCTTCCATGAAAAGGATTCATGGCATATCATGGTTTGAACCCAGTGACTGTGGGCTTTGCAGGTGGGTGAGACTGCTGAATACAGCTCAAGAAGTCAGAGGAGATGCTCATTCTCATCTCACCAAGGAGAACACATGCCCTATTCTCTCCCAAGTTGTTTCTCATTGCTGTGCAAATGTGGCTGGGCATCTGCATTTCTTGACATGCCCTCTCCTTATTTACATAATACACTCCTACCAAACAGAGCAATTATTTCTTCTTCTCTTTCAGTCTTAAAATTGGATCTTTTCTCCTTCTGCTAGTTAAGTGACTCACTTAAATTTAATTTTATAGTCTTTTGGAGTTCAGATAATACACTGATTTTGCCAGACATAAAGCTAGTGCAGTCATGCTCTGCTCTGAGATTGCTACCGTACACATAATGATACCAATAAATACAATAGAAGGATGCTTTCAGGGATTTTTGCTAGAGGCTTAAAGAAAGTATGCCACACTACTTTCAGAAGTGTTTTGAGAAAAGATATTTCTCCTCGAGGATTCAAATATGGAGGCTTCTAAAGGACAGCTTTGGTCCCCGAGGTGCTCTGCAAATGGTGGCCAACATGGGCAGTAGCATTTTAGGCCAGAGGTCCGTACATGGCGAGGAGGGTTTCAACCCATTTGCTCAAGTACTTGGAGAGATACCTCCTTAGAGAAAGAGAGAATTTCAGGGTGCATTTTCCAGGCTGACCCATATATCTGGCTATCCATTGTCAGTTCATTCATTCACCCATCCTCCTATATGTTTGTAGAGAGCTTGTTAATTTCCAGACACTGGGGAACCAACATAAATCAGATGTAGCCTCTGGCCCGGGATCCAGGGAACAAGAGATACACAAGTAATTTCAGTGTAATGTGATAAAAGCTTTGATGGTGGTGTTTATAATGTATTGGCTAGAGCAAGTTTGGATAGCTTTGCAGTAGAAAGACAATTTGATCTGGGACTCATGAGCGAGTGGGGTACAGACGATGAATAAAGTAATAACAGTACTCACAATGACAAAAATGATAATAATGGTTAACATTTATTGGATGCTTACTGTATGCCAGGTGCAGTTCTCAGTGCTTTTAATTTTTCTTGTAGTTTTACGTTCCTAACCCCATTCCTCTAATTTGCCCCTACCCCCCTTTCCTTTCCTCACTGGTAGCCGCTAGTTCATTTCCTACATCTGTGAGTCTGTTTCTGTTTGTTTTGCTATGTAATTCATTTGTTTTGGTTTTTAGATCTACGTGTAAGTGATACAGAGTATTTGTCTGACTTATTTCGCTATGTATAATACTTTCTAGGTTGATCCACGTTGGTGCTGGAATTTCATCCTTTTTATGACTGACAATCCATTGTGTGTTTGTCTTGTGTATGTGGTGTGTGTGTGTGTGTGTGCGCGTGCGCTGCTTCCCAGGTGACCCTAGTGGTAAAGAACCCGCCTGCCAATGCAGGTGATGTAAGAGATGTGGATTTGATCCCTGGGTCGGGACGATCTCCTAGAGGAGGGCGTGGCAATCCACTCCAGTATTCTTGCCTAGAGAATCCCATGGACAGAGGAGCTTGGCAGGCTATAGTCCATGGGGTTGCAAAGAGTTGGACACGACTGAAGCAACTTAGCAGGCACATGCATGTGTGTGTGTGTGTATACGCACATACATATGATACACACATATATATGTATGTCTCACATTGTCTATCCATTCATCTGTTGGTGAACATTTAAGTTGCTTCCATATCTTGGCTGTTGTAAATAGTGCTGCTATGAACATTGAAGTGCATGTATATTTTCAAGATAGTATTTTTTCTCCTGTTTGAGAAATTTGCCCTTTAATTTGCATCAAAATCAGTTTCTTTAGGGAATTCCCTGGCAGTCTAGTGGTTAGAACTCTGTGCTTCCACTGTTGTGGGGGATCAAGTTCCATCTCTGGTTGGGGAACTAAGATCCTGCAAGTTGCATGACCTCCCAAAATAAAAGCATTAAAAATTAAATCAATTTTGTTAAGTATTTGATTTATAGGTTTTGAATAATAAATAGTCGATGCTACAGTCACTTGATTGTTTAATCTTTATAGTGAGCATATAAGGTGTGTGTGTGGGGGGCTTCTCAGATGGCACAAGTAGTAAAGAATTCACCTGCCAATGCAGGAGACATAAGAGATGTGGGTTTGATCCCTGGGTTGGGAAGATTCCCTGGAGAAGGAAATGGCAACCCACTCCAGGTATTCTTTCCTGGGAAATTCCATGGACAGAGGAGCCTGGTGGGCTACAGTCCATAGAGTTGCAAAGGGTTGGGTATGACCACGCACGATCACTGGGCCCTTTATAATATCTATTTGACACATGAGGACTTTGAGGCACAGACAGATGGAGACCTTTGCTTCAGGCCACATCTCGGTGAAGTGGGAGAGCTGGAATTTGAACCCGAGCAGGCTGGAAAGCTGAAGGAACAGTGGGACAGAGAGGTATGAAAGGACCTGGCTTGGGGAGGACAGGAGGCCAGGAGGGAGGTACTGTGATGGTGCCACTTGGGTGTGTGAGAGAGTGGAGAGAGTCACCAATGGGAATGTGACAACGGGAGCATAAAGGTAGAGGAGAGCTGGGCTGAAGGGGGCCTGAGGTCTTCCGCTTGGACATTCCACTTGCCCTTGAATTTAACCTTTAGGTCTGAACTTGAAACTGACGCTTTCTCAGGTAGGTCCCCCCCAGACTAAGAGCCCCTTAATTATTTTTGTTTTTTCCTTTATGGTCGTAGTTTATTTACAAAACTTTAACATTTCTTCCCAACCAGACTTTGAGTTCCTGAGAGAAGAGGCTGTCTGTGCTCTGGCCACCCTGTGTTCCGAGGTCCAGTACCTGGTGCAGAATGGATGCTCTAGAAATATTTGTTGGCTGGCTAACTGGAGAGTTCCCAGACCCTTAATTTACTTCCTGCATTAATGGCTCTTATGTTGTCATTCCTTTTTATAGTATCATACTCTACATCTTCCACGAACCAAGTTCCATAACCCTTAAGCCATCAGCATACAGCAGGTGTCCAAACAATGGAAAATCTTTTAGCCAAAGGAGTATTTTCCCTCCAGAAGCTTAGATGCAACTCAGCATGTTTGTAATATGAAATCACTTCTTATCCTTAGATTTTCCTTGTAACAAACACATCAGAGCATGACTCCTAACAAGGCACAATAAAAATAATTGTTGGCTCAGCATAACTGAAGAAAGTGAAGGGTTTGGGGAATTACTCATAGATCCTAGTTCACCCTAGTGGATTGTTGAGAAGGGGCCAGCACGTTCTTGCAGGCTGACACGATTCTTACCAGGCCATCTTTTCTCAGGCCCTTCCTAGTAAGAAAGCCCTTGCTGTTGCATCTGCCTGTGTGTGAATCATAAGTTGGTCTATGGAATGGTTGTCTCACAATGGATGGAGGAGTTTGCCTTTGCCTTTGGTAGCTGTGAATTCTCTCCTCCTAGTAGGAGTTCTGGGGTTCAGGTTCTGTGTGGGGAGTATGTGGGTGGCAGACAAGTGGCCTCTCATTCTGAGCTGGGATGCTCCCCATACCACCTGGGCTGCGGACCATGCCAGGGCCCTTTCTGAAATGAGTCACTTCATTATCTGCTCAAAGACAGGCCTCTTTCCCAAGGTGAGGCATTCCCAGTCTATCGTTTTCACCAGACATGACAGATGAGCCACTGCTGGGAAGGGAATCTTTTGTGCTGATCCTTTCAGAGCCTCAGTCTACCAGCTCCAGCCCTTGCAGCCACTCTGCATGTGAACCTGAGATGCCAGAGCCAGAGAATCTTCACATTCAGTCCTTGAGCTGGACTGGATTGGCGACTTTCAGTTTTAACAATTTTTTTTTAATTGACATTAAGAAATAGATTTCCTATTATAGCCTGCACGCACGTGTGTAGATTTCATAACTGAATGAGAAGTATCACAAAACAGTGCTGATCCTTACTCTATACGGTGTACTGTACTCTGTTATATTGTTGAAAAATGCTTGGAGCATTGTATACATGTCCGTCCCAAACTCCCTAACTATCGCTTCCCCCGTCCTTCCCCCTGCTCCGGCAACCGTAAGTTTGTTCTCTAAGCCTGTGAGTCTCTCTCTGTTTTATACGTACAATCATTTGTAAAATTTCTTTTCAGATTTTGCTTATAAGGGATGTCATGTATTTCTTTTTCTCTGACTTCACTCAGTATGACGATCTCTAGGGTCCATCCGTATTGCTGAAAATGGCATTACTTCATTATCTTTAATGGCTGAGTAATATTCCAGTGTAGATATGTGTGTGCGTGTGCATGTGCTCTCAGTCATATCCAACTCTTTGCGACCCCGTGGACTGTACCCCACCAGGCTCCTCTGTCCATGGGATTTTCCAGGCAAGAATACTGGAGTGGGTTGCCATTTCCTACTCCAGGGGATCTTTCCGACTTGGGAATCAGAACTGGGTCTCCTACATTGCAGGTGGATTCTTTACTGCGAGTGCCGCCTGGGAAGCCAAGTGTATATATTTGTACCACATCTCTCTCCGTTCCTCTGTTGATGGACATTTAGGTTGCTTGTACACACTGCTATATTAAAAATGAATAACCAGCAAGGACCAACTGCATAGCACGTGGAACTCTGCTCAGTGTTATGTGGCCGCCTGGATGGAAAAGGAATTGAGGGGAAAATGGATACGTGTGTATGTGTGGCTGAGTCTATTTGCTGTCCACCTGAAACTATCACAACATTGTTTGTTAATTGGCTATTGTTGTTGTTCAGTTGCCAGGTAGTATCTGTCTCTCTCTGATCCCATGGACTACAGCACACTAGGCCTCCCTATCCCTATCTGCCAGAGTTTGCCCAAGCTCATGTCCAGTGAATTGGTGATGATATCTAACCATCTCATCCTCTGCCGCCCTCTTCTCCTTTTGCCTTCAGTCTTTCCCAGCATCAAAATATATGTAAAATTAGAGGAAAAAATGCTAGGAGCACTCTGTAATTCAGTGTCAGGTACAGCTGCATTTTGAAAAACAGTAATTAGATATCCCGGCTTTCATGAGATCTGAGATCTCTGATATCCTCCCTTTTCTGAAGGAGAGATCCTTAGGTGTGATCTCAGCATCATACAACCAGTGAGCAGCAAAGCTGTGACTGTAACCTAGGCCTTCTGACTTTGATACAGCTTTTTTTATGTAAATAACTATTACTCAAAACATCTCTTCTTTTGTGTTCTTAATGTATATTTACCTTTTCTTTCTGGCTAAGAACACAGTGGGCTTCCCTTCTGGCTCAGCTGGTAACGAATCTGCCTGTAATGCAGGAGATCTGGGTTCTATCCCTGGGTTGGGAAGATCACTTGCTCCTTGGAAGAAAAGCTATGACCAACCTAGACAGTGTATTAAAAAGCCGAGGCATCACTTTGCCAACAAAGGTCTGTCTAGTCAAAACTATGGTTTTTCCAGTTGTCATGTATGGATGTGAAAGCTGGATTAAAAAGAAAGCTGAGCACCAAAGAATTGATGCTTTTGAACTGTGGTGTTGGAGAAGACTCTTGAGAGTCCCTTGGACTACAAGGAGATCAAGCCAGTCAATCCTGAAGGAAATCATCCTGAATATTAATTGGAAGGACTGATGCTGAAATTGAAACTCCAATACTTTGGTCACCTGATGTGAAGAACTGACTCATTGGAACAGAGCCTGATGCTGGGCAAGATTGAAGGCAGGAGGAGAAGGGGACGTCAGAGGATGAGATGGTTGGATGGCATCACTGACTCAGTGGTGTAATGATGAACTCAAATAAGCTCTGGGAGTTGGTGATGGACAGGGAAGCCTGGTGCGCTGCAGTCCATGGGGTCGTAAAGAGTCAGACACGATGAGCAACTGAACTGAAGTACAGAGTGGCAAACGGATACTGTGTAGGAGTTGACATCCCGTACTTCTCTGCTTGGACTTCACCCACACCCTCTCTCCCTTTGCAGATCCCCAGATGATGCCCATCCCACTGCTCCAGACCCACAGCACAAAACACACATGATTCTTGTCCTCAGATAACTTACTATGAAATCAGAGTGACAAATAGCTAAACAGAATTATTAGAAATGTGTTTTGGAGAAGAGGCTCTACCCCAAGACTTTTTTTCTCCCTGGTAATGTAAGACTCAGCTTCCACAGCAAGGAAGCTTGAAGCTGGGATCACGAGAGGAGAGAATTGCTGGAGATGTCACCCTTTGTTTGTGTTGGAAAGGTCCATCTTCCTGGTGTTGCTGCCTAGACCCTTCTGCCTGGGCTCCTTTGCTTTTTCTCTGTTGTCCCTGGGATCCTTACCCCCTTTTGGAGCTGAAATCTATTTCCTTTTGGCAAGAGGTGGTGCCTTCTAAGTATGGATATGACAACTGCATTATGCAAGCTCATGATAAAAACACCCAGTCTAAAAATACGGGCAAAATGGGATAAGATATTTAAAATCTGCCATTTTTCACCAAGTCTGGGAGATGGGCTGTCTGTTTCAATGGTGTTTCCTCCCTGCCTGTCCCCCACCCCCACTCACCTGTGAGTCCCCTAGGTAGAGCTGTTTGGCTTGCTGGTGGAGGCATGGTGGAGAGGGGAGAGAAGCCCAGGAGCATGCCTTGTGCACTCAGCACAAATCCGCCTCCAGAACCCCGAGCGTGCAGACGAGGAATTCTTCCATGACACGTTATTTTATGGCTTGGGATCATCTGCTTTGAATCTGGCACCTGGACCACAGTTACCCCCATTTCTGAACTTGTGAGAGCAGAGTGCCCTGCAATGCATTTGCCCTGCCCTACTCAGGAGCATTGAGCTGCTTCCTCCTTTGAAAGGCAGTAGGCAGCTGCTCTAGCTTTTGCCCATCACCCCTCCTGTTGGCTGCCTGATGTGGAGGGACCCCTTTCTGTAATATAGTGCTTTGCCTGGTGTAATTCTGATTTAGAAAAACAGCTTCGCTTGGAGAGAAGCATTAATTAGATGCAAAGAGGGAGTTATTTCATCCTTCGGGTGGGGGAGAGTGGGGAGTGAGGGAGAAGGAAAAAAGTACCACAAATAAATTATCTCCTATTTGTGCAATGTTTTATGCTTGTCAGCTGTCTGTTGCCAGAGAACCACAATGTAGCTAAATACTTGTGACACCTTGCCCAATCAAGGTATAGCAAAAGGATGTTATGGGAGCCTCTTTGTGACAACCTGTGCTAGTTTACATTAGCTTATAACCAATCGCTTTTTCCTCCGTGCTTGGAGAAATTTGTTAAATTAATTCAGTTGCAATTAGCAGATTTATGGGAAAGTACCCTGTTATCCTTTAATTGGAGAGCATAAAACTACAAACTGAATCCACTAGTTCTATTTGTGTAATAGGCAATCTATCTACGACAAGATTTGATCGATGGAGTCGTATGATGCCCTTGCCTTGTTTTATATTGGCTGTCAGCGCTTAACTGGGACTGAAGTATCTGGGTAACAAAAATTGATATAATGACTTAATGCGCCTTATTCTCTTTGAGCTACATCAGTTTAGAGCACTTCTGAGAGAAAAATGTCTGGAAAATATCAGGGAGTCATTTATCAACCTGTTTTCATTAGCATACTGCCTAGCTCTGGCAAGGATTTGAATAAAAAAAAGCAGGATGGTACAATTTATTTCAGGCCCCATATTTCTTGGATGAAAGGAGACTTCTAATAAAAGGAAAATACGGAAAGATGCTTTTTCTAGCTTCTTTTTCCCTAACGAAAAGTCCTACTCCTAAAGCTTTTTTTTTTTTAATTTGTTAGGAGTTTTACTGTTAATAATATGTTGGAGAACATATCTCTGGGAAGGTAATTAGAAAAGTAATGCAAAATGCACGGTGGTTCTGATATGTAGAGAAAAAATTTCTTAAAACCCTCAGATCACCTAAGTGTGTCTTGGGTACGTGTCTGTCTGTCTGCCTCTGTTGGGCATGTTTGTGTGTCTGTGATCCACAGTTAAACAGTGAGCACAGAGTTCTCTGCATAAGTGGGTTTTTTTTTTTTAGCATGAAAGGATTTTAAAAAGTTAAGATACAGTGTTTTGAGCTTTCCAGAGTGGGAGCCAGGGGGAAATAGAAACAGATCAAAATGTTTGTATAGTGGGCAAGAATACATTTGGTATATGGAGTCATTTGTCCTACCCACCATCCAAGAGTGAGTCCGTTTTGCATGAAATTTTTATGCATCAGTCAGCCGGCATACAGTGTGCCTAATGTATAAAATAAATTGGTGCATAAATCAGATTAAGAGCAGCATGTTGCCAACTTTCGAATTTGCACACAGGGATTCAATATGGATATGGAGGAATTCCCATTTTAAAAAATCTCTAATAGGGGATGGAGTAACTCTCAGATAGGCGTGGCACGCGGGGACATTCTATCCCCTCGGCTTTTCCACGTATCACCCCACATAATGACAGAGGCAGTGTTGTAGATGTCCGAGCAGCGGTGTAGGAGTCTGGTGGAAAAGAGTCATGTACGGAGGGTAGTGTCACAGTATTTAAGATAATATTGCCACCCTGTCTATAGTGCCTAATTATGGCAAGGAATTGGTGTGCCAATCGATAGTGATTGATGGGGTGGGGATGAGCATGTGCCCGTTAGTCACATTCATCTTCATGTAAATTCCTGGACATAATAAGAAGTTATCACCAGGCAACAGTCACTGTCTGACTGCTAATTCCTCGGCACATACTTCTGTGGGTGAGAGCCATGGTACCACTCCCAGGGGCAAGTTCGCCCTACTGTTTACCTGTTATATGTCAGGCCTGTAGATCTGGTACCTGAGGAGTGGCTACTGGGTAGAAAAGAGTTGAGGTCACATTGACCATTTCTCTGTCAAACAGCAGTGCTGTGGTTAACCAAAAAGACAGGGAGTGTGTTTTGCTTTTTTTGAATGCTGGAAATATGCTACAGGGGTTTGACTCAGTAAAAACATATATGATAAATGGTTTTCTTAAGTATTATGTCTATTAACATTCACAACACCATTTTCCCCCAAAGCTTAGGCTGGCAAATTATCAATTGATGAAAATACAAGTGCTTTTGTTTTATCCCCCTTTTTTTTTTCTTACTATGCTTTTTGGAGTTGGAGATTGTTTAACCATATAGCTCTTTTGCTTCTTAAATCTCATATGCAGGCGTATGCATATGTATTTCTGCTGCCCCAGAGCTTTTTTTTTTTTTAAATTTTTAAGCTTGTATCTCTTTGTTTTCCCTTTTCCCCTTCCAATAAGACCTCATCAACTCATCCTTTATAGCTGTTCCTTTCTCCCTGTCTCTTCAGTAGCCTTTGTTAACTGACCTAAAGGATGTAATTCATATTCAGAGCTTAGGTAGGAGGTGGTATGTCTCCTCTTCACATGCTTTATCTGAGCAAAATCTTGGTGCCCTGGCCTGTAATACTGCGTTACCTATACCCAGCAGTTAGTTTTTAAAAACATTTTCATTTCCCTGTATGGTCTGGTTTTTTGGTCTTCCTGAAGAGTCTGCTGCATTAGAAGTTATTCTTGAAACTGAATGCAACTGGAGTGTGATGATGGTGTTCTTACCTTCTTCATTCCTACTGGATAAGCTCATTGCTCTTTGAAGAAGATCTCTTGAAGTTGGTGGAGCAATGGACACATACAAAGAATTATAAAAATATTTATTATAGGTAATAACTGTAATAATAAGAGGGTAAATAATAACAGCAACAATAATTTAAATTTCAGATTGCTTGTTGTATCAGTTAGGCCCAAGTAATGCTTCAGTGACAAATAACTCCAGAATCTCAAAGGCGTAAAACAGGGCAGGTGTATTTCTTCTAATGTTTTGTGCACATTGTGGATTGGTAGGGGGCCTCTGATCAATTTAGTCGCACAAGGATTCAAGATAGCAGGGCATGACATCTTAAACATCACTGGACATTGAACAAAAGGGAAAGTAAAGATATCTCAGCTCATGGCAGAACCAATCACAAAGCTCCCTTCTTACCTTGTGACCCAAAGCAGGTGGAATAGACAGATTTGGTAAACACCTCTTGTACTGTTGATTGGTTATACAAAACAGATAGTTATAAAAAAAACAACAAAAACTTTGAACACAAGAAAACTGTGTTAATAGCTTTAGCAGTACACAAGCAGTGCAAAATAATTGAAATGTAAAGGTCTAAAAAGATAAGCTGGTTCAACATGCTCTCGCTTCTACAGAGGAGGAAATAGAGGTCTAGAGAGGGGAAATAGATTTCCCAAGGTCAGAGCGCTGGAGAGGAGCAAAACAGGTATGCAAACCCAGGTTTCTTGACTTGAATCCAATATGGTTTCTCTTTGTCTCTCTCACCTGTCATGTGGGGAGCCTCAGATTTCTTGCGTGGACTGCTGCTTAGCCTGTGTGTCTCGTCCTAACTGCCTTTCCATCGACCTCAGCCTCTCGCTTGGCAGCTTTTACTTTGTCCAGGTGCTCTGGATCTGCTTAGCTTCTTGGCTTCCCCCTTCCAGACTCCTTGGCCACCATCATATTTTCCTGCAGATGGTATTTGGTTATGAAGCTGCAGATTCCCTTTTTTTTTTTTTTAAGTACTAGAATTTGAATGCTTTCATAAAATTCTGTGACACAGGTTTTAAAGTGTGGTGTTGAGACAATGGTGTGATGTTGAACAGAGGCACTAAAAGGAGGTCAAACCAGGAGAAACATCACAGGATAAATGATTACTGATTTATTTGTAATTTATGTCTCCTACTTTGAGAAGGTGAGAGACCAAATGGTGATTTGGTCTGGACAATGGTCTGCTGTTTCTTGCTGTGACTCAGTAGAGTCAGAAGATGAAGTTTTGATTGATGTTTCTGCTGGTTTACTTTTTAAAAAAACTAGTTCAAGTTACTGCTTCAGACATTGGGGGCAGATCAGTAAGAAAAGATATTTTTATACAGAGATGGAAAACTTTTTAATATTGCAATTGTTAACATGTATGCAGTTGTATCTTCCATATGATTTTCACTGCAAACCCAGGTTGCATCCTCCTGTTGGAAGAATATTAGTTGCTTTCTTATACCCATAATTATGGACATAAGTGCGTATTACCAGGGCATGTGTTATAACTCAAAGCCTGGAATTTTGGGTGTTGTATTCTTAAATGGCTAATGTCTGTGGGGGACGAGGCAGAGGGTAGTGTGCCTGTGTGGCATCAGAAAGGTATCTTCTTGCTCCTATGGAGGACCCTTGTCAACTTTATTACTTTTGTGTGACCCTCACATTTCATTCAAAATTCCAAACAAAAGCTCAAGATAAGCTTAGATGCCTGTTATATAATGGGTGCATGTGTGCACACCCCCATTTTCTGTTTATATTATGTGTGTATATGTGTGTGTATTTACATGCATATTCAATATCTTTCTGTGTATATTGTGTGCATTCTCATTTGCCCCATAGCCTTAAGAAATAGATATTGTTGCATGGCTAACATCTGAGTGCATATTTTTGATTATTCTGTGTTTGTTGCTGTCTTAGGTGCCTTACATGAAGTAACTCATTTCATCCTTACCATCACCCTCTGAAATAGATACTTGAGAAAACTGAGGTGTAGAGTCTCATATACCCAAGGTCACACAGCTACTGTGTGATGGAACCAAGGTTCAAATCCAGGCAGTCTAGCCTCACAACTGGTGTTGGAACCACTCTGCTGGGCTGCCTGCCTCCCCTTTCCTACCCCGTTAATGAAGGGAGGAGTTACCAGGCAGTGAAATGTGATCCAGACATGGAATAAGAAGATTGGATGCAAACCCTGGCTCTAGTGCCTACTCTCTAGCTGTTGTAGGCAATCTCAGCCTTTCTTAGCATCATTTTCCCCCTTAGTATAAGAACACTCATCTTTAACCCAGGGGTCATAGTCTTTAGAATGACGAGTTTGTGCCCAAGGAATATTTCACCAGAATCACTGGCATGCCAGAAGACAGTGTTAGATTTCTGAGTTTTGTAATCCAGAGATGAGAAAGGAATAAGCTGGAGCAGTATTTGATGTTCATTCTGAACTAGCGCCCTCACTTGGTGTGGGAGACCGCTGTGTGAGCCCTTGGGACACACAGTAGGTGGACTACTTACTAGGTTGCCTGGGAATTCTCTTTGAAGAGCAGTTCATAGTGACATCTTCCCCTCTGTTTTTGTCTTCAGCATTTTGCAAATCTTATTAGTCTCTGGCTGTAGGATGTTGTTGTTCCTTACTCGCTAAGTTGTGTCAATGATGTAGTTAATTTAGAAAAATCCTCAAATAAGAGAAACTTTATACTTGGTTATAATTTGGGGGTTGAATACAAAAATCTCTGGTTCCAGGAGAGTCCTTGATTTTGTCATGGGAATGAACTTAATAGTTTTTCAAAAATTATTGTAAGTAAGAGTTCTCCGTTTTTCTTTAACAAAAATTCAAACCTTAATTTTTTGTTTTATCTACCAGAGTATAAATCCTAACAGATTATGTTGGGCAAAAAAAAAAAAAAAGACACTTGAGTAAATGCTTTCTGAAAGAGATTCATGCTATGGAGAGAACATTTTGGAAACAGATGTTTGGAAAGTTTTTCATCCTCATGTGAGGTCATTGCTAAAAAGCATCTAGGTGTATCATCTATAAAAATGCTCATCTTCACATACTTCAAAATATTTGGAAAAAGAAGTTTGTAACCATTTAAAACATCTTCCCAGGAAGGAGTGTTAGTGGGTTTTGAATTCATTGGTAAAAATATAAAATTGCCACACATTTTGCATAATCAAAATTAAGGATTGTGGAAATTTACCCACTGAATTTAAACACACTCTGAGTGCCATTGGTTAGTGAGATGGAAAAAGTTTCATGATTAGGTAGGCTCAGCCAGTGATCAGTTTCTTCCGTGTGTTCTGTGGTCCTCAGTATTAATAATAACCTCTCAAAAGTATCAGGTCCCAATTCCTGGAACCTGTGAATTTTACCTTATATTATTGAAAAAAGGTCTTTGCAGATTTGATTAAATTAAAAGTTTTAAGATTATATTATCCTGGACTATCTAGGTGGGGCCTGATTGGAATCATAAGTGTCTTTATAAGACAGGCAGGGGGAGATTTGACACAGACAGAAGAGGAAAAGGCAGTGGTTTAGAGAATCAGAGAGGAGTGATGCGCTCACAACCCCAGGGGTGCCAGCGACCTTAAGAAGTTTGAACATGTAAGGAATGTACCCTCCCTCAGAGTCTCTGGAGGAAGTATGGCCCTGCCTACACCCTAATTTCAGCCTAGTGATACTTTTAGCTCCTAGAACTGATAAAATGATAAATTAAAAAAATTCTAACAAGATGGTGGTAATTTGTTACAATAACCATGGGAAATTGATTTATACTTAAGTAGTATTTAAAAGTGTAATTCATTTATTAAAATTAAGTGTTAGGATAAACTGAAATTAGAACTAAACTTTTACGTTTTCTTTTTATAAAGTGTAAGCCAGTATTTTAAAAAATGAGACAAAAATATATAAGATCTCTGTAATGAGGTTTCTGAAACATAATACATAAAATATAGTATCAGTTAACCTGGTTAGCTCAAAGAAGATTTGATATCACTAATGAGTTGAAATGCATTTAAAATATTTATAATGTTTTCTTTCCTGTCCTTCAAGTGCCTGTCTTGTATATGTTTTATGAATACACTGGTATGACAGTAAGTGTGTATATTTATGGTAATAAATTAATATATGTTGGGGTACATGATCATCAAATTTGGAAAAGTTGATCTAAGGGATTATTGTCATGATTAAATGAGAAATAAGGAAACTCTTTGAACTTGGTAGGCATCAAATACCTATTGGTTTTTTGAGTGAATGGATGTATGGATGGATAAGGAAGCAATGGAGGACCCCAGTTTAAGCAGGAGACCTTGGGAAGCATAACTGATGAGGGGGGGGCCTGTAGCTGTGAGCCCAGGTGTGCCTGATTCCAAAGCAGGTGATCTTTTCACTTTGCTGTCATCTTGTAAAGAAGTATGCTTGTTCAAATCATCAGTTTCACAATTTTGTGAAGGGACCAGTGAAACTTACTCGTGCACATGGAGGGTTGGCTTATCTCCTAAGTGTTGAGATGGGACAGGAAGAAGCAGGAATTGCGATACCAAGGATGATGTGAGAAGGCAGGAGTTTCCTGCACTGGCTGTGTCTGTGTTGGCCTGTGATGGTAAAGATGGTTGTGGCAGGAAGGGTATTTGGAGGAATTATGGTAGGATGAGGGCTTCCCAGGTGGTGCTAGTGGTAAAGAACCTGCCTACCGGTACAGGAGACTTAAGAGGTGTGGGTTTGATCCCTGGGTCAGGAAAATCCCCTGGAGGGGAACATGGCAACCCACTCACAGTATTCTTGCCTGGAGAATCTCCATGAACAGAGGAGCCTGATAGGCCACAGTCCAGGGTTGCAAAGAGACACGACTTAAGCAACTCAGCATGCATGCATGCATGTGGTGGGATGAGCTGTGGGACTAGGCCCAACTTTCCTGCAGTTCATCCAATAAGTCAGGTAGCTTTATGCTTTTGCCCCAGTGTGAGGGGACATGAGAATCTGCCAACCGTAGAACAGTAGAAGATTCGTGAACACCAACTCCTTTTCCCTTTGAGAAATACTGGAAGAGAAACCATACACTAAGCAGAAGGTGCTAACACCCATGATTGTAGGGAACAGGGAGGAATTAAGCTTCCACCCCTCAGACCTGGCCTTGGCTAGTACCTGCACTCTTCTTCCTGACCAAAGCTGTTAGAGCGGCTTTCACTCCAAGTGTTAGTGAGCTACCTGATTTGGAAGTGCTGTCTCTTCTGGTTCATCTTTTGCTGGAGCTAATAATGACAAGAAAATAGCCAGTTGGGTGGTGTTTGATGATGAGCGATAATAAGAATTTCGGATCTGCTGTAACGTCTAGTCCAGCCCAACTGCGCCTGTGAAAGGGGGTGTAGACCTGATAGCTGAATTATGAACGCAGTCAGCTCGGTCTTTAAAAGAATTTAGGTCAGTTCTTGAAATATGCTTCTTGTGTAGTGGCGGTGATAGAGTAGGGAGTTTCTTAGTCCATTGCTTGGAACACTGGCATTGACCTCCACCGTCATTGCTCCCAGTGCTCCCATAGCCCCTTAGGAGGGAAATTCCAGTAATCACAGTTGCTGGTGTCTGATCCAGTTTCCGTTCTGCTCCAGGTAATGTCACTCTCAGGTTTAAGATCTTGCAGTGGTCTCCCTTAAGTTCAGAGCTCTTACCATTGTTTTCAGGACTTTCTCCTCTTCCTCCCCACCCTTCAGTCAAAGTGTGTGATGCTCTGTTAGCTCTCTGCAGAGGTCTCGCTTATCTCTGGGCCTTTGCACATGCCTTTCCCATTGCTTTGACTTGCTCCCACCAATCTCACCTAGCCAACACCTTTGTATCCTTCATCGTACCAGGTACATGATCAGTGCTTGGTCCATGGTTACCAGATGAATAAAGTTTCTCAAGAGAGAAAGGGCTGTGTTATTTTGTGTCCCCACAACTAGCATAGTACCTGACATTCAGTAAATGTTGGTTGAATGGAGCTCGATGGAGAGGTGGTAGACTGGGGCTTTAGGGGCTATGACCCTGGATGTAGGTTATCAGGCCACATTCACTCCTTCCCTTTTCCCCCTCCTAATGAGGCCCAGGTCTGAGTACCTTCAGAAGCAACTGGGGAAGGGCGATGGTGGTCACGGGGTAAATCATACATTAGTTGGCCTTTTAGAAAGAAAAACATATGTATAGTTATACAGAGTCACTAATGACAGATATTTCTAGAAATAATGAACTGAGAACTTTTTATTGCCGTACTTCACTGCCATGCTTCTGAAACATAAGAGACACCAACATGCAAGGGAGGCAGTTATCATGGCCACCTTTGCATTCTATTTGCTGTTTTAGGCTTTTTGAAAGATTCCCATATGGGCTGTGGTTATAGTTTTCAAGTACACATCTCGTTTTTGACCTGGGAGTGAGAAGAATCATTTTTGGGCAATGAAGATAAATACTCAACAGACTATTAAGTGTAGAAATGTATCTCAGATATCGGCCCCGCCATCTGAAATGTAAATATCTCCTGAAATTCCCGCTTAAGAACAGATTTCACCTGCAAGTAGACTGTTATATCTTCCTGAAAAATATATACACCCTGGTGAGGGAATAAACACATCATTACACTTTCATGACAGATAAGCTCTGCTCTGTTCGGGTGTAAACTCATTTTTCTTGGGTTGACCTTTAAATAGTATTGTGCTATTGTATGGGATTTAAATCAATAATTTTGTCAAAGCAAAATATACTGCAGGTTTTTTTTTTTCTTTATCATTTAAACAGTTCTGTAAACTCTCAAGGAGTAATGGATTTCAGCATGTTGTCCCCAGGAAGGGAATAGGGGAGGAGGGGGCTCGGGGGCAGTGGAGGGCAGCAGACCACGTATTAAAACTCACTTAGCAGCAATGAAGCAGAAGCCAGGGGTGGCTGAGAGAGCTGCATTTTCTCTTCCAGGCAGCTGAGATGCGGGTGCCAGTGTGGGCTGTAATTAGTGGTGTAATACCTTTTCTGCATTCCTGCTGTAAAGCAGAGAAGTGTCCCAGGTGTAAGGAGGTTAAAATGAGAAGTACCCAGTAGTTATGAAGCAGCAATAATGAGTTTCCTTCTACTTACCATGGATTTGTGTGATATACAGCTTGCAATTAAGCATGGCTTGGTGATTCAGTGATTAATGTATATACAGCTCCTAAAGGAGGGAAGCCTCCCTCCCTTCCCATCCTTCATGATGTTTACAGCTGGGTACCTATTAACAGGAAGATGGAAAGGGCCATTTACAATTCAGTAACCTTTATGACAGTGAACTCTTTAATCAGCATTTTATTTCCTTTGTAACACTTTAGTCATCTACAAATGTCAGAATAAAATAGGGCCATGAAATATTTAGGATCGGCATGTGGAAATTGACTTCCCTTGATTTAAGCTGCTGTGTCTTTTCATTTTGTTGTTTTGGGAGCTTTTACTTTTATTGAAAGACAATTTATAACTAAATGCTCCCAACAGTGACTGGCATTAGGGTAGGAGGAATTTCAGAGAGCCAGGTTCTGGTTCTATAAAATGTGTTGATGCTTGCTATATTGGGTAATAAGTTATTCAAATAAAAACATTAGCAAAGGGTTTGCATTTCAGAGCAGTGTTTAGTAGAGGTACAGCAGACTCTGCAGAGTTTATGACAAAATACCCTGACATATTTCAGAAAGGTAATTAAGTATGAAGTACATCCATAATAATTTAAGTCAGTTATAGTGTATACCTGAAATATGCATTATTGTCTCATGTTATTTTCTTAGTGGGATTCTGGGACTTTTTCACTTCAACAATAACCACCTTTCAGCTTTCTTGTATTGTTGCCAATGTATGTAATATATATTAGCAGAATTGCCATGTTTATGTTAAAAGACCTTGAAATAGTGATATTAAGTGATTGCATTATTTCTTACTTGCATCTTTTGCAAAGTTAACTCATCTTAAGCCAGGAAGCCCAAACATGTCTCAAACGATGTGTTTTAAAAGTGAATCTTGGCATGCCGTAAGGTTTGGGCATGGTGCAGTACTCACTGCTCACACCCCTGAAGGTTCCTGGTGACCCATTTTTTGACCTGAGAATGTACTAGTACTATTTAAGGAGTAGTGAGGCAGTCTTGGTGTTGTGTAGATCATATGGACTTTTTTTCACACTTTTCTACAGCATAGAAAAATGGAGGGTGGTTCCTTTTTTTGTGTTGTCTGGAAACCAGTCATAGTGATTAACCTGGTGCAGTGCATAGACCAGCCACCTGCCTGCAGTCCCAGGCCCAACGGAGCTGCATGTCATGGGCAAGTTCTTTATTTTTCTAGACTTCTGTTTGCCCATTTGTAAACTGAACTGGTTTTATAGGACTAGGTGTGCCTTCGAGGGAGCAGGGAGAGAGGGGTGGGGATATATGAATACTCAATTATGACCTTAACTTTAAACTGCCGTAAATAAAGGGTTTCTGTATGTACACTGCATAGATAGGAATCCTGGAGAGAATGTTCTTCCCTTGATAATGGGAGGAGAATTGCTGGGGTGGAAGAAAGTCCCATCATCTCATGAATTTCCTGTTGTTGTTGAGTGAATTAAACTATGCTTTGAAGCATTTGACAAAGAACAAGGCACCCGGTGTTACTTTTCCTTTGTTTTTGTAAAAGGACAGTGTCTCCAATAGTCTTCTTTCAATGAAATATCAATCTGCAAAGTATCAGCAAGTTATCTGAATTGGAATGTTAATGAAGAAAGTTGAGGTATTAATCTACAACTTGAGAGTTTCCCCCACTGGATTCAGGGAATGAAATATAGAAAGGAGGGGGAGACCCAGGGACTAGAAATCTGATGCTGGGCAAGGAAATGGACTCAGACCTTAGGATAGTTACAGGACATCTTTTTCTCTTTTTTTCTATCTCTATTCCTTGCTTGATGTCCAGCTGTCTTCAACAGCTCACGTTTGAAATGGTTCTTTGGAACATACATGGGAGGTGGCAAGCAGGATGTTCTAAGGGGCTGCAGGAGGGGCTCCAAACCCTCAGACTTTGAGACCTGGAATTTCCTTATTAGAAGGGAGTTCCCTGGGAACACGGGGCGAGGCGCTAAATGACGCCAGCAGCTGGTGCTGGTGAAGTGGCTGTGAGGATAGGTCGCGGCATAGTGGGGGCTTTTTTGGAAAGGACCATGGGAGGTGGCCCAGGAGAGGAATGTTTCAGAATGGCTTTTATTGCATCCTTTGCCCACCACCTCAAAGGACGTGCCCACGGTGTCATCCTGAGTGACAGGAGGCAGTGGGAGCCTGGAAAATCTTGGTGGCTGTAGGTTTTGCTCCTGGTTTTCCAATTTTAATTTAATGTCCTTACTTAAAAATTTTAAAAAGTCCTTTAAAAAGTACATCAGTGTTGTGAAGCATCATCATAGAAAGTTTGAAAAAAGTGAAGAATAAAAACAGCTCTACCACTTTAGCTAATAATAACACTGTGGTGTTGGAGAGACTCTTGAGAGTCCCTTGGACTGCAAAGAGATCCAACCAGTCCATCCTAAAGGAGATCAGTCCTGGGTGTTCATAGGAAGGACTGATGTTGAAGCTGAAACTCCCAATACTTTGTCCACCTGATGTGAAGGGCTGACTCATTGGAAAAGAGCTGGGAAAGATTGAGGGCAGGAGGAGAAGGGGACGACAGAAGATGAGATGGTTGGATGGCATCACTGACTCGATGGACATGGGTTTGGGTGGATTCCGGGAGTTGGTGATGGACAGGGAGGCCTGGTGTGCTGCGATTCATGGGGTCTCAGAGTTGGACATGACTGAGCAGCTGAACTGAACTGATACACTATTGTTTGTGTTTTTCTGCTTTTTCCCAAAGGCACAATGCCTGCTTAAAACGAGAGCCAAGGTTGCGTTTTGTGTCCTGCCATCTTCTTGTTCCTTAGTCCATAGGCACTCTGCCCTTTTGCTTCCTTGTCTTTGTAGTGATCATATTTTGAAGACGTCATGCTATTCCATCAAACAAGCATTCCGTATTAAAAAAAATAATTTTAAACATATTTTGAACCTCTTCTATGGGCTCTTCAGTTTGCATCCATATCTTTTTTTTTTCCTTTTTGCTGTGATAACAATATAATATTTGTCTTTTTGCATGTGGGTTTTCCTTATTTTGGTTTACTTCCTTAGGAATAGAATTCCAGATATAGAATGTTTGGGCTCGAGAGACTGTTGTGTCACATAACCACGTATAGCCCACGTGTGCATGCATGCTTAGGTGCTCAGTTGTGTCCGACTCTTTTGCAGCCCTATGAACTGTAGCCCACCAGGCTCCTTTGTCCATGGGATTTCTCAGTCAAGAATACTGGAGTAGGTTGCCATTTCTTCCTTCAGGGGATCCTCCCGACTCAGGGATCTAACCCATGTCTCTGGTGTCTCCTGCATTGCAGAAGGATTCTTTACCAGGTGAAAAACCTCTTAAAACCTCGACTTAGATCCTTCTGCATTCTGGCCTGTGTATTTTCTCCAGGTTAAAATGATTTTCATAAGAAGCTTGTGTTTCTGTTGATCATTTTGGATAGTCTGAAGGTCCGTGAGGATCTAAAATCATGTGGATGATACCATTCATTTAAAATTCTGCTGTAGTAGAGGATGGAAAATTAGGGGGAAAACAAACTGGAATACGGACTGGATCTGTTGGGATTCCAGACTACCTTAGGAACTGGTGAGCATATGATTGCATTTAACCTCAAGACAGTCCTCTTGTCTGGGAATCAGTAGCTGAGGAGACTGAGTCTCAGTGGGGTGCTCCACCTTTTGTGAGGTAGGGTTTGACCTCACCTGGACAGGTCTACTCTGGCATGTATCACTTAGTCTATAGTGGGGATCCGGGGATCATTTCCCCTTTGCAATAGCACAAACTCTTATTTTAGCCACTTGGACTTAGGCCTTTCTGGTGATTCCTGTGCACTTTTGTAGATCCATCTTTTATGCAGTTCTCTCAAATCACAAAGAAGAGTTTTGCTTTAATGCCCAGACATGGGAGGATTGGTAGTGGGCTGATTAAAAGGCAGCTGACAAGATATTTAAAGTTGTTTAGGATGGGTGTGTGTGTGGGGAAGTTGGGATCCATACCCCTTGGGCCCTGTCAGATTTTACTGCCTGTCTCTATAGCTTTCATGAAGGCAGTGGAGGAACTAGAGATGTGTCAAATGGGGAAGAAAAAAAAATGACTTTGCTTGGAAAGCCAATTTGGGAACCACTTTAAGTGTAGAGCCCACCCAGACAGAGAGATGCTCTATAAGAACTGTTCAGGGTCCTTAGAAAAACCCTTGACCTGACCAGCTAGGAACAATAGGAAAATAGGAATGCTCAGAGTTAAGGGACAAGTTCAAGGTCATAACATCCATGGATGCAAGGCAGATTTAGAAGCAGGGCTGTCTATCATCCCTACATTGAAGAGTCACTGAGAGAATGTAAATGAGAGGAGGTAACCAGGATGCCCAGCAGGGAGACAGGGGCATGGTTGTGTGACTCAGCTTTTCCTGTGCCTGGGCCCTGGCTGGCACCGTCCCTGCTCCTTTGACTGCACAGAGCTGCAATTACTGCGGGATGGGGGAAGGTTTTCCAACACTTGCTTGGATCTGAAAGAAGGTGGGAGCGGGACACTGTGGGGAGGGGCTTGGGGTAGTGGCCGCTGGTGCTGAGGTCCTGGCACCTCTATGACCCTGCCCTTTGCTTCTTGATACCACCTTTAACCTAAACTTGATATTTCTCCCAGTTAAGGGTGGGGACAAGAGATCATTTTCTGGATTTTTTTTTTCCTTGCCCCGATGATTAGGATGTGTTAACCTACCACATTCATTCAGACGCTTTGCCCCCTCTTGGTCAGGATTATTTAAATGTTTATCCTTCCCTCTTTCTTGACCTTTCTTGTTCAGTCTTAGTTCCCAGGTCCCGCTCGCTTTGTGTTTCATGAGCTTAGCAAAGCGTGGCCTCCAATTCCCTAGTTCTAGTGTTTTCACTTAAGATGAGGAGTGATGAGCCAAAGGTTTCAGGCTCAATCCTTGAGCAAAGGGCCGCTCTGACAGGGATTATTATTTATTTGTCATCTTGGATGTAATAAGCTGTAGGTACAGCTTCGAGAGCCCTTGATTTATTGCGCTGTCTCCTGCCACTAGCGGGACGTCTGCTGCGCGGCGCAGGATGAATACCACACTGTCAGCTCCGTCGATCTGTCTCCACCACTGCTCTCTCTCATAACACGTTCCCATTTCATGCCAGAATACATAAACAATCTTTCATTATTTTGATGCCTTTTTCATATTTGTTCTTTACAGAACATAAAGTTTGAATTTATGGGTTTCCTTTACATTATTTCAACACACTCCACCATTTTCCGGGTTTGTGGTTTAACTCTCAGAAATTGGCTGCCAGGTGATTTAGTTATTTTGGCTTTCTAGTTTTATAGTTATTTAATATTGCGATGTCAGATACTGAGAAAATGGAGTGCATGCGAGGCGAGGGGTTTGCAGTCGAGGCTGCTGTCATCAAGGCAGTGGGATCACGGGGATGAGGTGTGGGGGTTAAAAACACCACATGCGAGATGGGAGAGCGTTTGTTTGTTTTTTAAATGCCATCTCAAAAATATTATTTAGGTGATTGGCTGGCCTAAGTCCTTGATGGAGCTTGAGAGGAAAGAGAGAGCATCTCACCACTGTTTGAAATTAGCAAGGTTTTCTAAATGGGTAGCACATTTTTCTGCTTTTCACGCAGTAGCAGCTCTGAGCATTCTTTATTTTCATCCGTGCTCTCATTTCTGTAGTCATTCTCCCCATACTGCATCCCCCCCTATTTTTGTTTCTGTATTTCAGAGGCTTGGTCATATGGCATAATTTTAAAGAATTTTCCTGTTTTTATGTTCAGTTGTGCTAACTGAAAAAGGAGCTTGTTATGGAAGGAATTTACTTAAGGATAGGAAGTCCTTGCCTCTCTTCCCCTGTAGTAGGACAGGCTTAGGGAATGGATCATATACTTGCTTATGTATTCACCTATTTGCATCCACACACCCACCCCCCATCCCACAGGCATGCTTTGAGTCTTTCATCTTAAATTTCATCATTTTATTTTTAACCAAACTTAACAATTACATGCATTCTCTAAATCAGACACTTGAATGTTTTAATAAAAAAATAAAGTTTCCCCCAGTTATTTTCTTTGCAATTATATTTTCAGAGAGATAGCAGTAGAAGAAATTCTTAGAGTAGCCTGAATTGATAACGTCAGTCCTGGTGATGAGGAGATGTGTGCATGAGAATGCGAGGGGGTGGGGTGTATATGTGTTTGTCTTTGTCTGCTTATAGGATATGGGTCGGTCCATGGAGGAGCCTAGTGAATTTCACTTTTCTTGGTGCTTCCTGACAAATATAAGCCATTGACAGGTGAGAGTGTATTCCAGTCAAGGTCAATTAATTGTGCAGAAGTCGTAACGTTAGGGAAGTTAGTCCTTCTCGGCGGCAGTGCTAATTCAGGCTCTGGGATTGAAATTCTGGCTCCTTTTGAGAAAGGTTTCATGCTTACCTGCTTAATTGTGTGTGTGTGTGTTTCCTTGCCCTTCCACGCAGCTCTTTAAGAGGAAGGGGCTGAAGGTAAGGTGAGAGAGGTTGGAAAGTTGTTTTGAACCCTGCCTCCTCTCTGAAAGACATTAATGAATGTGGATTTGAATGCCATAAATGCAGGATAATTTTGTCACTCCTCGCTTCCCTTGGCTGCCTTCATTAGAGAAGTGGGGAATTTGTGTAGCCCACATCCCACTGTACCGGCCTGTTGTGGCTGGAAGGAAACCCTAGTTAATTAATATGAGGAATTTGTTTTGTGTCCCTGTTTAAAAAAAAAAAGAAGACAGTGCAGGTTGGTGTTGTCAGCAGAAGCTGCTTGTCACTTTGACCTGTTCTGTTAAGTGTTTGATGTGTTTTCTCAGAGTAATCTGTGAATAACATTATAGCCCAGCCAGAAGAGAAACCGAGGGAGCAATAGCAGAATTAATATCTGGGAGCGTTGATAATTATATATCAGAATCTAATTTTTAGCACAGAAAATGTGTTAATGACAGAGAGGAAAACAAAAACCACTAGCTTCTCCCAGCAGGCCCCAAAGTGTCATTTATTATTTCTCAGCTGGATATCTATCAAGTTTATGGGTTAATTTTTCTGTAGACTGTTATTTATGGGTTTTTGTTTGTTTTCAGCCATCATTACTAACAATACGGTTAATAGCAATCATTTGTTATCCAGCACTAGGCGTGATGCCTCAGATGAGAGCACTGAACTGAGAATACTCATTTGGTAGCTGAATAAGGCCCTGACAGGGCCCATTTATAACAAGCTCATTCTATAATGTCCATCCTATTAATAAAATTTTGTTGCTGTCTAATTAGAGATGTCTGATGTGTATAGTAGCACGACAGAGGAGACTTTTTTGCTACTGCCTTTTTTTTTTTTTCCTTCCCCTGGTCTCTCTGTCACAGCCAAAGCCCATCTGGGCATGTGGGAGAAACAAAAGGAATGAGGCAGGAGCTGTGGGCAAAGGTTTGGATTCGATGTGTGGTGACATCGCAGAGTGAGTAAGATGGAAACACAGGGAGGTCTCACTGGCTTGCCCGTGCTCCTTTCTGCTCTTCATCCTGTGGTTTCACCTGCCTGGGGTGGTAACTTGCAGCTTGCCTCCCAAATCCTCACTGATACGAAGTGTGACCACAGGGTGCTTTGATGCGTTTACTAACCTGCACACCAGAACTTAAAATGTACAGCCAGTGCTCAGCTCTTCAAAGTTGCTGTCTTGCAAGGCAGCACGTTTATTCCTAAGACACTGTCATTTCTAAGCATCTTCTGGAAACTTCTCTTGGTTTGTTTGCAAAGGTGGTCTATTTCATTCAATAAGAAAGTAAAGAGCCTTCCTGAGTAAGAATTTGGGATAATATATTAGAATGTCAATCTCAATGTTTTGTGGTTGTACTTTGAATACAGAAACTGATTCAGTTCAGTCATTTTTATCCCAGGGAATCTTTCAGGCTTTTTTTTTCCTTTAATTAGAAAGAAGCTTTGGGGCTAGACGATGCTATGTACCCAGCTGCTGGACAGAGTTGGAATTTTAAGTCCCATTGCCCTTTCTTTGCTGTGATAGGATTTGGGGAAAGCTACTGAAATGCTGGGGCTCAGCTTTCTCAGTTCTGAAAAAGCAGGCACTAGTCCCTGGAGAATGAATTGTTGCAAGAGTTAAATATCATAGATGAAAATGCCATTTAGGTAGCAAGACCTCCCAAACGCTAGTTATGACTACCACCAGTTAGAGTTCACTGTTTAGAACCCTATATAGAAAAACCTACCCCACTGAGGTCCTTTACTGTAAAGTCATTTGTAAACACGGTTGTATGCATAGTTTTACTAATTTTATTGCTTGTATTTCAAGTGAAATTGTGTTTCCCACTCCAAGTAAAATTTAAAGAAATGTGTTTTTTTTTAAATTTAAATCTTTATCATCCCAATTACAGCTGATTGCAAAGTTTGTTAAGGAGGGAAAATGAAGAATTAAGAATTCAAGGAAGAAATATTTTATTAATTTGGCAAGTGCTCTGAATTCATACACCTTTGAATTAGGAGCACACAATCAGGCAATAGGCAATAGAAGAATGTTTTTTAAAATAGTTTTGTTGCTAGGTAACTATTTTCCTCTTTTCTAAGCTCCCCCCAAAATGTTTTGCGAATGATCTTTTGAATAAAAATGATCATCTAATATTTTTCTCCCAGCCTGTCTGTTTGATTGTGAAGGTAAAACCATTAAAAAAAATAAACAGGGCACTGCCGAATTTCCATCCTAAGCTAGTGATAAAAGTGCCGTACTGAGTGGTGGCTGCGCAGGCCTGGGCTGTCTGCTGTTTGTTTTTTTTTTTTTTTTCCCCCCAAACTGCACTTGACTACAGCTTATCAACCCTTAATTAGTGCTACATTTTCTCCCTGTGATTTCTATTGATGTGCAGTACAGGAAGCTGGATTGAGCCTCCACCTGACTGGTGTGCAAATTGTTCTAGAAAATTCAGCAAACATCTCTCTCCACTATCCACCCCCTCCCCAATACTCCGTTTCTTTCCTCCCCACCGTTTCTCTCTCCTTGCGTCTTTCTCGCTTCCATTTCCCCGCAATAGAAAAGGTGAAAAGCAGGACGATAGGAATCAGGTTGAGTATTAGTGTTTTTGCTGGCCTGGGCAATAGAAAACGACAAGCCGCCGCCGGGCTCTCCGTCAGCAGAACGCCAAGCGGGGAGGAGGCAGCGGGCGGGGACTCTCCCGCGGCCTCAGGATGGCTGCGCCACGATGGCGAAGGCGAGCGCCGGGATGAAGTCAGCACTGACAAAGTGAGGGGATTGATGGATGGACAAAGCGAGCAACTGGATGTGAGAATGGATGAGGGCAGAGGGGGAATTTAACACAGACAAACAGAATGAAAGACAGAGAGGAATTGCTTGCTGAAGGATGGCCGCCCTCAGCTCCCACAGCAATTTACTTACTGCTACCTGAACACCCAAGGATTGTTTGCATTTTGCAGATTTCTCTACCAGCCTCGGCAGAGGGACCTGGTAGATTCCAGCTAGTGTGTGCCAGGCTTTCTCTTTGAACCTCCCTCTATTACTGTCCCTCCTAAGCCCACCGCCCCCCACCCTCCCCACAACTGTATTCACTCACACTCATTTAATTCAAACTGAGTGACTGATTATTTCCAATAAGTTCACACAGTGTTCCTGCAGAATAAATTTTCTTCTCCTGCCATCATTTTAATGTTTCCACTAAATTTACCTTAATCAGTTACTGTTGCCTTAGTGTAGTAAATAATAATATTTACCTGCTCCTTTTGAGACTGATGTTTCTAGAAGGAGATCTATTGTTGTTTCATGAAGGCTTGTGGTAGTGATGATAATGGATGTGCAGGAAATTCTTTGTGCAGGAAAAACTTGGTGGCTTTCTACCTTTATCCTGTCTGTATATATTAATGAGGGACTCAATATTTAATGCTTGTCACATTTTACTTTAAAGTGGAAAATATGCTCCAACCCAGCCCCCAAATATGTTATATTAGGTAAAAAAGAATTTATTAAGAAGGTGAATCTCATGTGAAATGTTTCTACCACAATAAATTCAAGTTAAAAAAAAATAAGAAAAAAACTGAGAGAGAAAAAAAATGTTATCTTCCCCCCTAAGAAAACAATGTATAGTGTTGCGTATGTTACAGTAGGTTTACAGTTTACAAATCATCATTTCAAAAAATAAGTGTCTGTGAGAAAAAAGCTATTTGAGGTTTTTAAAAAATATAATGCCATCAGTGATTATATGAAGCAATAGAAGGTAAATCTATTTACTGTAATTGAATATCATACTCAAATGTATATTTAGGATTTTGTTTCCTTGTGTGAATAAAGAAAATAATTTTCCGAGACCAGTTGATTTAGGAATCTTGGATAAGAATTTGTGAAATGAAAATTCCAAAAGAAACCTACACACAGACACATGCAAATTGTTGGGAAAGTGAAAAGGTGACTTATTCCAAAATTAAGGCAATCCAGCCTTAAGTGTGGCAGTTACAAGATAAGCCACTATATTTCTGGTACATTCAAGGAACCTGGGGCTTTACAGGAAATCTCTTTTTTATTTTGAGATACATTGAAGGAACCTGTATTTCAGAATCAGTGTTGTTGGGTCTCATAGTTCCTTTATCCACTTTCCATGAAAAAGTTTTTATCTTTCTCCCCCTCCCTCTTTACCTCCCTCTCTTCCTCCATCTCCTTTCAAAGAAATGGCCTGGGAAGACAAATAGTCTTTGCATTTTTTGGCTGTATATTGCAGTTTTCCCCCTTAAATATGCAAATTTACATGTCTACACATGTAGTTTTGAGGCAGATCTCTTTCTGTGACATACTTCCGAAGTCCCATCTATCTCTCTCCTCCAATTCCACAAAGACTAAAACATATGAAGTGGCAACAGAGTTTGAGAACCTCTGGCCCTTGAAGGACTCCAGAGTTCAGTGTCAGCTGCCTTCACAATTAAAGCAAGGTTTTGGGAGAAGGCTGTTGACTTGGTAGAAATGATGAATAAGAGTTTTCAAAAGATGAAATTAATAAGTTGTCTGTTGCACAGAGGTCCGTGAGACATGTTTTCACGTATGGCATGAATTATCTGTCTTTTCACTATTTAAAAGTAGATTTGTCCTCGTGTTCATTGCTTGTGCAGACTAAAGGCTGTGGTTGCCTGGAAGCTGCAGCGCTGGGAGGTGCGCACTCGGCATCGTTTTGGAATAATAGGAGCTCAGAGCTGACTAACCATTTGGAGATTATGTCACGTATTAATCCTGGTATTGAGTAATTTTTCAAAGGTTGAAAAAAATGTGACAAGTGATAAAATTAAGTTTACTGAAGGTGGCTCACATGTGGCCTGGAGATACAGCTTACGGCAACAGGTTATAGCGGGTCCTGATTTCTTTTTGTGATTTAAAAAAAGCTGGAACCTCTGAGATAACTCTGGGAAATTTTTGGAAAAGAAGAATGGTAACTCCTTTTTCATGTGGATCCCTGATTGGTAAAGGCAGACTGAGGGGAATTGCTTTCTTTTTGCCATTATTCTGAGTTTTGTGGCTTCCATGGTTTTCAGCACATGTCCTAAGAATCACTACACCTGCGCTTCCTAGAAGCAGGCTATAGGAGCCTGAGCCCCATCTCCTCAGAGATTCTGATAGAGGAGGATAGGGTGAGATTTCTGCCAAGAATTCTGCGAGGTGGGCCACAGACGTGATACCTTTCCCTCTGTGTCCCTTTGGAGTTCATTTGGATATTTCTGATGCATCCCTCTAAATATCCTGACTTTTGAACCTTAAAGTTGGATTAGCAATAAACAAAAGAAGGCTCACTCAGTTTTGTTTTATACCTCTCAATTTATTTCAATCCCCCCGCCCAGTCCTACATAAAATACATGTTGACTGTAGAAAGTTTGAAAAAAAAATTCTGAAGAAAAGAATTATCTGTGATTTCACCACCCGGAAATTAACCATTGCTAATATTTTGTTGTATACCTTTCAGTCTTTTTAGAAAAAAACAAGTACACATTACATAATTGAAAACTAGGATCGTTTCCTGATTGTTTTTTGCCAGTATCAATATGTTTTTGAGCATATTCTCATGTCTTAATCCTTCTGAAACGTGGTTATTGGAGCACAGCTCATTTGTCCAGGTTTCCTTTGCAAGTCCCTTATTGTTGGCAGCGTAGGTTACTTCCCCACCCCAGCCCCCCGTATAAACAGAGCTGTGATGAACTTTGATCTAATTTTCAATTGATGACAATTTTATTATTATTGCTATTATTTTAAAATTTTATTGGAGTATCGTTGCTTTACAATGTATGTTAGTTTCTACTGTACAGCAAAGTGAATCAGCTGTACGTGTGTGTATATATATATGTGTGTGTGTGTGTGTATATATATATCTCCCCTCTTTTTTGGATTTTCTTCCCATTTAGGTCACCATAGAGCATTGAGTAGACTTCCCTGTGCTGTAAAGTAGGTTCTCGTTAGTTATCTATTTTATACACAGCATCAGTAGTGTATATATGTCAATCCCAACGACAATTTGGTTATTATTTTTTAAATTAAATTTAAATTGCCTTTTCTTCCTCCCTTCCATTCATCCATCTGTGCATCTATCCATCTATTCCTGGTTTATGAACACTTGATTTAAGTGATTTCAGAATACCAGTTCTGCCCTATAAGAGTGACTTTTTCCTAGACCCTTAGAGAGTATAAGTTCATTAAGTTATTGCAATATTTCAATGTCATTAGTATTATTAGTCTTACTTCTCTACTGTATCACACCGGTGAAACAAGTCCCCTTACTCTTCTGTTTCCCTGCCCCCATCTTTTTTCTCACACCATCCCCCTCATGGAATGCTCGCCCCATTTTTCCTCTGCTTATTTAAATCCTGTTTTCAAAGTGAAAGTGAAAATCACTCAGTCGTCTCCGACTCTTTGCGACCCCATAGACTATACAGTCTATGGAATTCTCCGGGCCAGAACACTGGAGTGGGTAGCCTTTCCCTTCCCCAGGGGATCTTCCCTATCCAGGTATCGAACCCAGGTCTCCCGCATTGCAGGTGAATTCTTTACCAGCTGAGCCACAAGGGAAGCCCCCTGTCTTCAAGGGGGAGCTCAAATTTCACTTCTCTCATGAAGCCTGATGATCCAAACCCCACATGATTTCCTAATAGCAGTGATTTCAATGTGACAAACTCATGTTACTCTTTTCCATTGTGTTTTCCTTGAACCCAAACTAGATAGAGCTCTAAGAACTCTTAGGTCTTGACTCACTCAACATTCTTTTTTAAAACTGAAAAAGTCAAGTTCCAGAATTGCTTGACCTTCCCAGTAATGGACCAGTAGAACGTGTACCATTATAGACCTATTCCTCAATTCACCAGTACTAAGAAGTTTGTAGCAGAACACTCTCCAGTGGGCAGTTTCTGACATTTTCTACATGACTAGGCATTTGGGGAAAGTGAATGGCAGTAGATATGCAACTGTCTGCTATTAAGCACGAACACATCACTCTGTCACACCCTAAAAAGTTGAATAAAGCTCAGCTGAACAAGATAAAGCCTCCTTATCCTTCTCCCATGGGTCTGAGCTCACTGATAGAACTGAGCCTGATGGTGTGGCTGCCAGTAAAGGGATATGAAAAACACCATAGGGCAGAGAATTGTGAAGGATGCTAGTCACTTGACATATCTAAGCCTTAATATCCTTTTCTATGAGAGGAATGGAGTTAGACTAGTTCAACTATCTGCAGAAGAACTTGCTTTAAAAAAAATAGCTGATGCAAAACCTTAACAGTGGAGTTACTCTGACTCTAGTAGGTGCCACGGAGACCCTCAGCCTCCAAACCTCTGTGTGTCCCCAGCAATGGTTCCCTCACTACTCGATGGCTTAACATTTGGAGACGTTTCTTCTGGCATTGAGATACGATAGTTCTAAAGCAGTGAAAGCTGCTCAGTCGTGTCCAGCTCCTTGTGACCCCATGGACTATACAGTCTGGCCTGGAATTCTCCAGGCCAGAATGCTTGAGTGGGTTCAGTTCAGTTCAGTCGCTCAGTCGTGTCTGATTCTTTGCGGCCCCATGGACTGCAGCACGCCAGGCCTCCCTGTCCATCACCAACTCCCGGAGTTCACTCAAACTCATGTCCATTGTGTCAGTGATGCCATCCAACCATCTCATCCTCTGTCGTCCCCTTCTCCTCCTGCCCCCAATCCCTCCCAGCATCAGAGTCTTTTTCCAATGAGTCAGCTCTTCACATGAGGTAGCCAAAGTATTGGAGTTTCAGCTTCAGCATCAGTCCTTCTAATGAACACCCAGGACTGATCTCCTTTAGGATGGACTGGTTGGATCTCTTTGCAGTCCAAGGGACTCTCAAGAGTCTTCTCCAACACCACAGTTCAAAAGCATCAATTCTTCGGCACTCAGCGTTCTTCACAGTCCAACTCTCACATCCATACATGACTACTGGAAAAACCATAGCCTTGACTAGACGGACCTTTGTTGGCAAAGTAATGTCTCTGCTTTTTAATATGCTGTCTAGGTTGGTTATAACTTTCCTTCCAAGGAGTATGCATCTTTTAATTTCATGGCTGCAGTCACCATCTGCAGTGATTTTGGAGCCCCCAAAAATAAAGTCTGACACTGTTTCCCCATCTATTTGCCATGAAGTGATGGGACCAGATGCCATGATCTTTGTTTTCTGAATGTTTTGCTTTAAGCCAACTTTTTCACTCTCCTCTTTCACTTTCACCAAGAGGCTCTTTAGTTCTTTTTCGTTTTCTGCCATAAGGATGGTGTCATCTGCATATCTGAGGTTATTGATATTTCTCCCAGCAATCTTGATCCCAGCTTGTGCTTCTTCCAGCCCAGCATTTCTCATGATGTACTCTGCATATAAGTTAAATAAGCAGGGTGACAGTATACAGCCTTTACGTACTCCTTTTCCTATTTGGAACCAGTGTGTTTTTCCATGTCCAGTTCTAACTATTGCTTCCTGACCTGCATACAGATTTCTCAAGAGGCAGGTCAGGTGGTCTGGTATTCCCATCTCTTTCAGAATTTCCCACAGTTTATTTTGATCCACATAGTCAAAGGCTTTGGCATAGTCAGTAAAGCAGAAATAGATGTTTTTCTGGAACTCTCTTGCTTTTTCAATGATCCAGTGGATGTTGGCAATTTGATCTCTGGTTCCTCTGCCTTTTCGAAAACCAGCTTGAACATCAGGAAGTTCACGGTTCACATATTGCTGAAGCCTGGCTTGGAGAATTTTAAACATTACTTTGCTAGCGTGTGAGATGAGTGCAATTGTGCGATAGTTTGAGCATTCTTTGACATTGCCTTTCTTTGGGATTGGAATGAAAACTGACCTTTTCCAGTCCTGTGGCCACTGCTGAGTTTTCCAAATTTTCTGACATATTGAGTGCAGCACTTTCACAGCATCATCTTTTAGGATCTGAAATAGCTCAACTGGAATTCTATAACCTCCACTAGCTTTGTTCATAGTGATGCTTCCTAAGGCCTACTTGACTTCACATTCCAGGATGTCTGGTTCTAGGTGAGTGATCACACCACCATGATTATCTGGGTCATGAAGATTTTTTTGTACAGTTCTTCTGTGTATTCTTGCCACCTCTTCTTAATACTTCTGCTTCTGTTAGGTCCATACCATTTCTGTCCTTTATTGAGCCCATCTTTGCATGAAGTGTTCCCTTGGTATCTCTGATTTTCCTGAGGAGATCTCTAGTCTTTCCTATTCTATTGTTTTCCTCTATTTCTTTGCACTGATCATCGAGGAAGGCTTTCTTAACTCTCCTTGCTCTTCTTTGGACCTCTGCATTCAAATGGGTGTATCTTTCCTTTTCTCCTTTGCTTTTCGCTTCTCTTCTTTTCATAGCTATTTGTAAGGCCTACTCAGATAGCCATTTTGCTTTTTTGCATTTCTTTTTCTTGGGGATGGTCTTGCTCCCTGTCTCCTGTACAATGTCATGAACCTCCATCCATAGTTCATCAGGCACTCTATCCATCAGATCTAGTCCCTTAAATTTAGTGGTTTCCCCCACTTTCTTCAATTTAAGGCTACCCCTTTCCATTCTCCAATCCAGGGATCGAACCCAAGTCTCCCTCATTGCAGATGAATTCTTTACCAGTGGAGCCACAAGGGAAGCCCTTAGAGGGGAAAGGCAGATGGTAAATAAATACACGTATATACACATACAGTGTTATGTAGAAAACTGGAGAGTAGAGAATGATTAGATGAAGTGGTCAGAGAAGGTCTCTTGCATAACTTAACATTTGAATAGAGACTTGTTAGATATGTTAGGAGGGAAGACATGAAGACAGTGGGAAAAGTAGAGGGAATACTGAGTACAAAATCTTGTGGTAGAAATGGAATCTGTTCTGGGGCGAATTGGTGACCTCCCCAGTGACCACCTTACTCCTCCCTTATACTTGTTCTTAGAGCCCTCCCTGTTCATGTAGTTATCCCTTCCTATCAGTGAAGAACTTCCTGATCTATCATGGAAAGCACTTCCTCCTGTCTCAGAGTGAACCATGATTGGTCCTAGCAGCTCTTTTCTCCTCTTCTGTGATTGGTTTGGGCATGGGCATATGATCTTATTATGGTCAATAGTAAAGAGAGAGCCTTCACTAATTGTGGTTGTGTCTACATATGATGCCTGGAATTGCAGAAGCCATGAGGGGAGGTTTTGTGTTGAGGGTGGTAGAGCAGAAAGATGGGCAGCACCTGGGTCCGTGGTGATAGCATGAACTGGTGACTTGACCTTAGAAAGCATCTTACTTTGTATTTCTTTTGGTGTTATATAATAAACCCTTATTGTTTAAGCGAGTTTTTTTGTTTGTTTCATATTCTGTTACTTGCAACCTAAAGCATCCTAGAGGGTGCTTGAAACAGTTCTTTGTCCAATGCACTTCATTTAAGATCTGTTCAAATGCTGTCTGAAAGACCTTCTTCAACTCTGTTAAAAAGGACAGAGGTGGAACTTCAACTCTGATAATGGGTTAAAAGTCTTGCACACGCCTAGGTTTAAGCTAGGGCGTGGCCTCCATCTGTCTTCCATGCACAGGAAAGGAGAGCATGGGTGCTCCGTTTGGGACTGAATCCCCCTCCCCTGCTGTCTGCTCAGGTCCATCTTCATAAATGGTGATTTCAGGAGCTCATTGGCTCCATGTAAAAGGTGAGTGACTCTGCTTATATTTCCATGTGGTGTGCATGCTCTCATTCCCTTCGTTTGACCTTGGTGGGACGGGCTGATGGATCAGTGAAAAGTACAATATGAAAAATGAGTAAGCAGAGCACAGTGAGCAGTGAATCCATCTTGTGTGTGATTAGCTGTGGAAAATCTCACCAACGTGACTCAGAGGACACTCTTCTTTCTCCCCTTTCTCATCCCCTCTTCCTCCTCCCACAATACCTCATCAGCCACCCTGCAGGTGAGCTTTCCCACATGTGACTGTCTCATCCCCACCATCAGTCATTGGGTCCTTACAGGGCTTCTTGGATGGACAGCTATCGGGTAGGGAAAGTGGGCTTGGACGAGGAGAATCATCTTTTTTTTTTTTGTAGGGGGGAGGATAGAGAAGCAGCTAATAGATCTCATCTGAAGCCTTAGAGAGTCCCCTCCAGGGGCGCACTGAGAAGACATGAGTGTGACAGAATGACTCAATAGGCATTGTAAATCTGCAGTTACACCCGAGGACTCAGTGACTCGTGGTTGAGGTCTCCATCAGTTCCATTTGCAGAATCAAGCCCTATAAAAACAGGGCGACAAGATGGTAAATCAAGCTTCTGGGGGAATTGTGGGATCCTGCCTCAGAAGGCCTGAGCATGTAAAACGGAAACTTGCCTTTAATGGCAGTGGCTCTTATTGCCACGCTGCAGAGGCCACCTTGGTGACACATCAAGGTGCTTTTGGAAGAGAATTTCCTCCTGCATTTGGGCTCTTGTGGGGATGGTCTGCATTTGTGTCCCATTTGTGGGGCACCAGTGGGTCAGGAGGCAAGCGGGGTGATGAGTGGCTGGAGGTATCTCATCATGCTAACCCAACTGGGCAACTTAGATCACTGTTCTATCTTCCTGAAGAACATGAGATGTTGCCTTGCTGGCCTTCCAAGCAGAGAACATATTCATCCTAAGGGCCAGCACAGGGAAGAGTGTGGGTAGGAAATGGGCACTTGCTAACAATTCCTCTGATGGGGGATGATGGAAGTGTCATTCCTTATTGTTGAGTTCCTGCCCATGTGTGCTCTGACCCCAGAGTAAAGGTCAGTACTTGAGATAGGTGAGGTCAAGGTTCATCCTACTTATTGGATAAGAAATTAAGCTGTAGATTTTCAAAATATTTTATTGTTTCAAAATGTAGTCCTCAGCTGGCAGGGAGAGATTCTTAGAGGATATGTTAAAGGAACTTGAAAGAACACATTGTAATTAAAAAACTTTTCCTGTATACATGGTCATTTTTGCTCAGGGATGTCAAACATGACCCTATAACCTCAACTGCACCATCTATTGCATGTGAGCCGTCACAGCAACAATGCTCCTCTCAACAAATCATTCAACACCTGGTGGCATTCGGTGATGAGTAGTTATTGCTACATCTCAAGACTGCAGATGCACTGGGGAAGCCCTGCTTCATGTAACAGGTCTGTGCCCTGGTCCGCTGCTCTCCTTGTGTCTCTTTTGTCTGGAACCCACAGATTTTCTGATTTCAGATGTCGGAGGCTCACAGAGGAGATGCATGTCCGTGCAGGGCTCAGGTTCAGAACTGGCCCCTGTCACTTCAGTCCATGTCCCACGGTCCTTATGAGGTCCTGTGTGGCATGATGATATGGCACACGGCATGTACACGGAGGGTGAAAAACAGAACCGTCTTGCAGCGCACTGTTATTATCATTGGCTGTGGCATGTAGGATTCTGGTTCCTAGACCAGAGAGTGAACTTGCACCCCCTGCAGTGGAAGCCCAGAGTCTTAGCCATGGACCACTAGAGAAATCCCACCCGTACTTGTTTAGTCTGCATGTAGTTTATTAAGCACCTCTCAAGAACCTTGTTTGGTTCTCCATCAAAAACAGGACAGAAGTCCACTTCACTCTTATCCAAAACTTCTGTCTTAGATGACCAAATGAGATTTTACAGTAAAAGTAGAGTGGGTATTTAGTAAAAGTATACCAAGAATTAGAAGTAGAATTTAGAAATATGAGACTGATCAGCATTGTTGGGACTGATGGGATCCGTCCCATCATTGTGTGTTCTTTATTACTGCAGCCGGATTAACAGTCATGTTTATGATAGGTGGTTGCTGACAAAAAGGATAAATATTTCAAAGAGGACAGATACCTCCATCAGTAAACATTTGCTCCTATCCTGGGTCTTGGTTGTTAATTTTGGTTATGTGACTGACTTGAGCTTGTGGAATAAAGTGAAGCAGGCTAACAAATCATCAGAAAGAGCCCAAACAGAATAAAAAGAGAAACAGAGGAGGGTAAATTTTCATTTGGCATTCATTTCCCCAAAGATGTAGTCATACAGCAAACATTACAAGATTGACAGTTGGGTAATAGATGCATAACATGTCCAAACAGTTAAGCTATTCTTCAATTAACACCCAGCCCTGTAATGCCATCTGGTCTATTGGGTTTAAGAAGAATGTAGGAAATTTGGCTCAAGTCTAGAGGAACTGTAGAGATAACAATAATTTATGAATTGATCTATCTGAAGAGCTTTGTGGGGTTGGCCTTATTTACCTAAATAAGAGCAGCTAGAAGAATATTCTTCTGATGTATGTGAAAGTGAAAGTTATTCAGTCCTGTCTGACTCTTTGTGACCCTGTGGGCGGTAGCCCACCCAGATCCTCTGTCCATGGAATTCTCCAAGCAAGGATACTGGAGTGGGTTACTGTTTCCTTCTCCAGGACATATTCCCGCCCCAGGGATAGAACCCAGGTCTTCTGCATTGCAGGCAGATTCTTTACCATTTGAGCCACCAGTGTATAGGGTTGGTTTTACCTGAGAAGGTAACTGGTGCCTTTGCATTTTAACCAGGAAGTGAAAAAAAGGAAAAGGTTGACATTTAGGTGTGTTTAAATTAAGTTAGATCTGCAAGAGAATTTCGCTAACTTCTCAGGTTTTGTAGTGGTGACCCAGAATTGTTTCCAAGTTGTGGAGTACATCTCCGAAAGAGATTTAATTTTTAACTTTTTAAGTGGAAGAGAAACTAGTTCTCTTACAGGAGGTCATGTATTATTCTCCCTGGAGGCAGGGAGTCTGAACCTTTCTGGGAATCTGTTTCTGCATGTTGAAGGAGAACGTAGGCTCTCACACAGCATTTTCAGATCACTGGATGAGGTAATGAAGGTGATGATACCCTCTGGTCTGGTTCCATCTCCTTGCTATCCTGGGAAGGCCATGATCTACTCAGTCTGAATGGGTAGCACATGGGTTCTATCACAGAGAGCTGTAAAGAGTGTTTGAGAACTTGACTTTCCCAGGGAAATGGAAGGTCCACTTTCCCAATTAATTTGTAAGCTGGATATGGTAGAGATCATTTGAGGGTTCTTAAGGGGTTCCTTTCTCTGTGTATTTTAATGTTGGGGGGTTAATGTAAAGGCCTCTTAAATTAAGCTGAAGCTCAGAATTCCTCTGCACATCTCAAATATACATGTACAATATCTTTCTTCTCTATTTAAAATAAGATTCAAAATTTAACAAGGAAAGTGGCAAATTCTTCGTGTTGTTTTCCACTTAACCCTCAATTACCGTACATCATACTTCAAGATCGTTTTCTTAAAATTTGCAGTAATATAGATTATTGAGTTTATGTCTCATCATATAATCCAAAATTTGAGAAGTCTGCAATAGTACATGAAACCTTAGTAAAATATGAAAATTATACACATGGGGAAGGAACGAAAAATAAGCAGTGAATAAGATGGTACAAAAAGGAAGCATTTGGTGTAGTGGAGAGGATGCGAGTGCAGGAAACCTAGAATTTAGTTTCTTCCCCAGTAGTAATGAGACCTTATGTGAATCACTTACCAGCATGTCTTGGTTTTTCCATCTGTGAAATAAAAGACTTGGATTAGGTCTTATGATGCTTGTTGGTTCTGAAAAGACCTTTGATCTATGGTTAAAACTCCCTTGGAGAAGATGAGTTTGTTTTCTTATGCCCATTCTATTATTGAAAATCCTCTCAAAGTAGGAGTCTGTATTCAGCTTAATTGACTGGTCCTCAGGTTAGTTAAGGATAGTGTGTTGACTTCCGAGTTCAGAGTCATTAGTTATCAGCATTTGGACCATCTCTCTCACTCCTGTGCTGTCAGTCCATGTGGCTAATTAATTATGGCATCTTTTCCTGTTGAGCCAAAGCTGTGCCTCTGAATCCTTCTCATTACAGCCTGCCATGACCAGGGGGGTAGAGTTGGTTCCTCAGATAAAAACCTATTTACTCACCCTGGCTTATTGTTTGAAGACCTTGGAAGATGAAGACAGTGTAATCTAGGAGAAATAGGTGCCCACCTGAAAGACCTTCCAGTCTAGAGAAATGGTCCAAGGAGCATGAGCAACCATGGTGGTGGGGGGCAGTCACTGTGGGCAGGAATTAGTTTGGATTTTCATCAAGATGTTTCAAATTATGGGCCTGTTTTAACTGTGCTGTCTCATATTGTGGGTACAGAGAATGCTGTGGAAGATAGGTTGAAGTGATTTAAGATGTTTGACTTTTCAACAAATACGTGTTTGAAAGTCCATAGTATTTTGCATAATCACTTCGTGTGGGCTCTGATATGAGGCTGTTTGTAATTTACAGCATGCGTGACATTAGTCTTCAAACTTAATAGTTTCAAAGCCATCCAAGATTTGGGAATTTCATTTAATGCCATGGATAACTCTGCTCTGAGCATCTTTTTTTTTTTTTTAATATCATAGAGGGCATTTATTCATTTACACAGAATGTTTCTTTAGTTCTGATCATTTCTACAAATGTGCACACAGAAATAAGTCAAATATGTGTCTCAAACTGAATCCTCCAGAAATTTAGGTTCATATTTGACTCTATAATTATATCTCTAAAACTCCCATCAACTCCTCAGGTCAACATATCCTTCTGCAGTCCTGCACCATGGCTGAGTCACCTTTGCTTTTCTCATCACACTAAGCTGATATCTGAAACCAGGTGTGTGTTTTCCCATCATAATGTGCTTATGTCCTAGATTTCAGTTTTCAAGTGTCCAGAATAAAGCTTTTGATAGAAGCAACCAACTAGGCAGGGTATTACAATATTATGTATTGGGACTCAGGTGCTCTGAGCATCTTTGAAGACCAGGCTTAGAGTGGGTAGAGATGGGAATAATTTTGTATTTGGTGGCACAGAGACAGAAACAGTTTTTATATGGGTATATACATATTAGAAACATAGCGTATGTGTAATTTCTGTGTATTTTAGGAGGAATTTATTACTCTACATGTGCCCTATTTGAAATTTATGGTAAGAATATGGCAAAAGAGAAAAATATATTAACATTTGGTGTTTCATTGTATTCATAAAAGGCTGTTGTCACATCCCTTGACTTTTTACAATGAAAGAAAACGTCCCTAGTGACGGAGCATTAGGGTTTCTGGATCAGGCTTTAGAGTTTGAGCAGCACTGGGCTCATCTCTGTTCCCTGGCTCAGTTATGCACAAAGGTCCTTTTCTAGGTGACATATCATGTTGTATTCCAAAGTACACTTTCTTTTAATTTACAACTTAATTTTCAACCTAATTCAGAAGATTGATACTATAATGCTATTTGCAGAAGTATTGAAATGTCAGTAAGTTTTATTGTAGTAATAAAGAGTATTCCATATATCACAGACTCTATAGGGATCCTTGCTTTTTGCATAGATCTTCATAGCAACAACCAGTGGCTAAATGCTGGCAATCATTAATTTTTAAAGAAGACATGGTTATGATGAGTTGAAGAATTAAGGCTGGTAGTGAAGAATGAACTTTAATTTTTTGTCACCTTTTTTTTTTTTTTGGTTGCATGCTAAGGTGAGGCGACAGCAAGATGATAAAAAATGGCCCAAATCCCAGGTTCCTAATACTTAAAATGCTGTCTGCTCATAAAAAGATTTCAGTTAGGGAGAGGCCATCTTTGAGCTCCCGGTAACAAATGGGTATCAGTGGCCCATGAAATAATCAATGCCACTAATCCATCCTAGGACCTGCCAATATGTTAATGGCCCTGGTGCATCGTTATTGCTACAAGACCATAAATCATTCCAGGACCAGAATGCATCGCTGTCGAGGCCTCAAACCCCTTGCCTAGAATAAAATGCTGCCTCCTAACAATTAATGTCCAAACATTTTGCAGCTTTGTGCCTTGATTGTTTTCAGATGCTAAAAAAGTAAGTAGGACAGATTGTAAATCAATAAAACTATAAGACAAAGTGTTTTAATAATAGGAAGGTTCAGAGTAAATCATAGTTCTGTGTTTATTATTGCTTTTGGGGTTATAAATAAAGTTACTTTCTACTACCCAGTGAGGCTACTGAATTAACATGGGTGCCCAAGGACAGGGATAACCTCTCTGAATGGGGTCCCCTTCTCTTATATCACCCCGAGAAGCCAAATCAAGCCAACTGGAACCACAAACCCAACTTTATATTGGAGGGCAGTGTTGAGTATACAGTGGATCTGTTTTAGAGACAGTCCCTCTTGGAAATGGCAAAAGTAGCTCAGTATAAAATGGTTTCTTTGGCAGCATCAGATTTCAAATATCCAGTATGGTGAGGTTTCAGTGTGTGGTTATTTATTAGCCATTGCTAATATGGGTGATGGAATGATTTTTACAGTGGTACCCAAGTTAGCTTGGAGTTCCTAGGGGCTTTCACTCATGCTTCTTTCCATTAAATTATCTAACCTAGGAGGTTGACTTTGGCCGTAGAAATACACTGTTGCCAACCACAGGCAAACCTGAGAAGATCTTACTTAGGAAACAGAGTTGCATCCAATTGATCTGCTTCCCTTTGGTCAGTGTCAATTTAGTTTCCTATTGAAGGTGTGGAGAAGCACACAGGATAGAAAGTCATTAACTCCACCTTGTAGACACAGAGTTTATTTGCTCCCATTATGGTGTTCCTTGTTCTGCAGCTGTACTTTCGACATGACGAAAGGTAGATAGCCATCCTGGAAAGGTGGGCTTGTCACTTGCTTGGGGAGTCACAAATCAAAGGACAGCGGCTTGTAGTGTTATCCATGAACTGGCTGGCGAGCGGGATTCTGACTATAAGTGGAATTGAGACATAGAACCTGGTTGAGCCTATTTCCTGTGTTAGGTTGAATGTGGTAAGGAACCAAGAAGGTAAACAACCAAATGAAAATAGTAGAGCGTGGGGTTTGGGGGTGCCTCTAGCATTCAGTTAGAGCGATGATGTTGAAAAGACACCACGTCCCCACCAAATGTCCTGAAGTGCCGTGCTCCCAAACACGCGTTCAGCCACTGTCACGTGGTGGACACCCCTCTCTGGCACTCGTATGTCCTTGCCCCCAGTTCTGGTGGATGTTTGTAGTTTATTTTGGTGCTCAGGAAATAGCACAGGAAAAGGCCAGAAAAACAATGGCTCCGTATAGACAGAAAGACAATTAAAACTGATATGACTCTTAGCAGAAGTGGCAAGAGCAGGCAGGATGGAAGTAATTTATTCAACGAATTGTCCAAATACATAAAATTGCACTGATGTATGGTGTAGTGGTGGGACAGTGGAAAATTTGATAGTCGTTTCCGTTGTATGAATTACTCAGACAGGATGCCTTTGTGAAGTATGGGGGTTTGTTTAATGTTCTGACAACAATTTAGATCCTGTTATGGTTATTGCAGTGTAATGCCATAGTAAAAATTGAACATGACACACCAGCAATTTATTATTTGTGTGTTTTTTAACCTTGAGTATCGGATTGTTTGTCCAAGCATATCCTTTGATTTGCTATGAAATTTATTGTTGATAAAAACAATCAGATTTCCATTAGAAGGCAAAAATATTATTATTATTTTTTTTTGCCATGAACCATGGATTTAGGGAAAAAATTCAAACCAGGCTACAGGACTTATGACAGGTAGACTCATGACATTATATGGTAATTCAGCATGAAAGAATAATTGTGACACTCTACTTGGTTGTGGAGTATAATCGTGCTGTGAGGTTCAATTCACTGAAAGGCCAAATTATCTTCAACTACATTAGTCTGACAACCTATAATGCTTTGCAGAAGCAATTTGTAGACGTTTCACAGAGTGCCAGCAAACAGGGCTCCCCATTATGCCACCCATTAACAAATTTGTGTAGGGAGAAAAGTAACTTTTCCATTTTCCTGACTGTTTTCAAGCTTTGCAACATAATAAATAGCTAATAGTAGTATTTGCATTGCCATTTACTCTCTTCGTTTTAAAATTTATCTAAGGCATGGGAGGAGAGATTTATATCTGCAGCTCTGCAGCCTGAGAAATATTGATAGTTTCTTTGACTTAAACAATAGCATGGTGCAGTGGAGAGAACGTGGCGTTTGGAGGTGAGTGGTCTGGGTTGTTGTTGAAATTCACCATCTGCGTCCCACCCACCCCCCACCGCCCGGGCGAGACCTTTGTCTTGCCAGGTCTTATAACCTTATTCACTTTGGACCTCAGTTGCCCCATCTCTAAGTTGGGGATTATGTTCCTCTCACCTAAGAATCTCTGTCTGGGGTTAAGAGGTTCTTAGTGTTGTCCCTAGCCACTGGGAAGTCTATCTGGAGTAGTTGTGGAGTAGGGGACTCTCGCCCCTTTTGTACTGCTGGTTTTAGGGAACGGAACCACAGGATGGATGAGTATGAGGCACTCTCAGCCCTGTGACTCAGCTAGAATTTGCTCCTGAGCGTGTTTTGCTTGACTGCATCCATCTGTAGAGGCCCATTTCCGAGCAGAACCCAAGGCCATGTCAAAATAGATTGTTTAACTTTTATATTCTCAAATATAGAATAAGCAGTTTTCTTAAAAAAAAAAAAAAGATTGCAAAAGCTACCCATGTGCTACAGAAATTCAGGGACACAGCATACAGCATATTTGATGAACTTAAAAAAAAAACTTTCTTCATAAATCACGTTGGATGAGTACTAAAAAAAGTTGGTTTTGTTTGCAGGTGCTACTGCATGTGGAGATGTACAGAGCTGTGTGGCTCCGTGTCCTAAATATTTAATAGGGCTTTTCCATTTTCACCTGGCTTTTGGGCACTGGAAGAAGCCAGGTGTGTTTCTCCTGAAGGCTGGTGTCACTTGTATGTTCGTTCTTTTTAGTTCCTGTGATTTGCTGCTTATTTCCCGAGCCGAGCACTCCTGGATTGAAATGGGACTTACAGGAGTGGTCGGTTTGCAGAGAAAGGCTCAGCAGCAGGAACGGCCCCTCCTTGTCTTTGTCCCCTCCATCGCAAGGGTTTCCATAACACGGTCTCACACCGCGGGAGTGAATGGGCATGAGGATAAATCACTCACTATCTTCAGTGATGGATTTATGATTTATGATTTTAAGAACCATCAAACTTTGCCCACCATTTTTGAGAAGGGGTGGTATGAATCCCTCTGTGTCACATGGTGGTGTTAGTTTCCGCATCAGGGACTGGCCCTTCATTATGACAGGCCATTAGGCCTCATACCTGCTGCTCCCAGAGGACGTGATGGCTTTTCCTAAGGGTCAGTTTGAATTCAGCCCTTCCTGTTAGAATCTAAGAGATAAACCATCTTTTTGGTTTTTTAACTTGATCTTGGGCTTCCCTGGTAGCTCAGATGGTAAAGCGTCTGCCTATAATGCAGGAGACCCGGGTTCGATCCCTGCGTTGGGAAGATCCCCTGGAGAAGGAAATGGTGACCCACTCCAGTATTCTTGCCTGGAGAATTCCGTGGACCGAGGAGCCTGGTGGGCTACAGTCCACGGGGTAGCAAAGAATCAGACATGACTAGAAAAAGAAATAGGATGATAATCTTAGTAGCTATTTCTAAGGACTTGACCTACCCTTCTTGTTTGACTGGGTGGGAGGGTTTTTACTTGATTATTAAAGCTCTTTTTTATAGTTAAAAAATGAATTTATTTTTATTTTTGACTGTGCTGGATCTCTGTTGCTGTACCCGGGCTTTCTCTAGTTGCGTTGAGTGGGGGCTGCTCTTTGTTGCAGCACACCAGCTTCTCATTGCCGTGGCCCCCCTTGTTGCCAGGCATGGGCTCCAGGGTGCACGGGCTTCAGTAGTCGCGGCACATGGACTTAATTGCCCTGTAGCATGTGGAATCTCCCTGGAGAAGGAATCAAACCCATGTCCCCTGCATTGGCAGGTGGATTCTTAACCACGGGACCACCAAGGAAGTCCCTAAAGCTCTTTTTATTTTAGTGAAACTTAGAGGATATTTCTGGACTCTTGGAATAGAGATGTTGAATCAGTGGTCCTCGGTTGACTGTTTCTCCCTCCGTAAGTTGAAAAAAAATGTGTATGTTTTTCCTGCCTGGTGGCCCTATGCTCTGGGGAATTGCTTTTCCAGTGTGTGACTAACATCTCCAGGCGGACTGTAAAGAAAGTGTAAGAAGTTTAGTGCAATCAGTCAACATTACTGCAAGCATCACCTTTACTGTGGAGGGAGAGTTAGTCATCCTCGCTTTGGTACAAAGGGTGACCCATGGGCAGCAAGCGCAGGTGAAAACAGGAGGGGCCTCGCGAGTAGGGAGGCCCTTAGAGTAAGCACGAATGCAGTTACAGTGGGAGAATACATACGGAGAAGGAAAAGAGTTGCAGGGGGGTTGTCGGTGAGTGGGCGTAATGGATTGTTCTGAAGGTCTGGGGTCCCAGGAGTATAGTTACGGACAAGCTGGAGCATCCATGTTTACGCATAGCGCTCTTCAACCTAATTTTGGCTGAACTGTTGCTGACTTCCTTCGTGTTCCTTGGTCACCCACCTGCAGAAAGGGCATGGAGGGAGATGATTGTTGACTTTATGGTTATGGAACCCAGCTAATCGGTGCTCCCGCTGGGCTGTAACTTGTTATGCCTGAGTAGTTCTTACACCAGGTCTGAAGATTTTTTACTGGCAAAAGGGAAAAAAAAAACCACTCATTTCTCATGACCCAAGGCCCCTACTGGGAGGGAAGCTCTCATCTCACATGGAGGGAAAACACAGTGATACCTCCTGATACAGAGGTTTCTGGAGTGATTTAAATATGACCAGTGTAGCTCCTTAGCCCTGCTTTGGAAAACCATGGGGTTTCACAGAATGAATGCTTGTGCAGCCCTGTTTGATAAGCCTGCAGTGGAACAGGAGACATCTTGCTTGCTGTGTTCTAGGGTTTTTGAGTCAACATCAGTAACTGCCCCCCCTCACCCCCTGCAACCCACAAGCTGGGGAGCCAGTGACAGGTACCTGATCCACTTATAGTCATTCTTCATTCAGAGCTGTAGTTACTTTCAGACATGGAGGATATTTTTGTTCTGCTGGTTTTCTCAGGGTTGGATCACCCAGGGTTCTAGTCCACACAGAGGCCAGCATGTGGCCAGCATGTAAGGAGGTGTAAGAACCACCTTACAAACTGCTTTGATCTTTGGCGTTCTGGTAAAGGCTGGCTAATCTGGCACTGCGATTGTCTGCTGCACCAGCTCTCCACTAGCTTTCCTCCCTTGAATGATTCTCTGAAACGTCCCCTGCGTTCAGGTTCTACTTGCTTCTCTGGTATGTATCTTTGTCATCCTTTACCCGATTTCTCCCTGTGCTGACTCTGTGGTCATGTTTTTGTGGGATGGAATCTCCATCAGATAAAAAGCCAGAGGAGATAGGAAAGGTCAGCACGACAAATCTGTCCTCTGAGCGCCTGCGAGTGTGTTTGGGTAGCTGAGCTCAGCTGACCACGAAAGACAAATAGGAAATATGAAGGTGCTTCCTCACCAGCCTTAAAGTTGAAAGCCAAATATCTACTTGGAGAAATAGGAGTGTTAGAGTCTCATATTGGAGATTCAGGAGGAGATACATTCTTGCCTTCATTTGGAAAGGTCACAGGCTTTATTTGCAGTAAGACATGCATATGGTTATAGCTTGCTTTTATTTTCCCTTTTAAAATGTGTATTATATGTCCACACCATGTTTATGTTACAATTGTGTATTTTAACAGCACGCATAGTCTTTAACGTGACAATACAAAAACAAAAAAAAACACCAAAAAACAACTTCAAATGTTATTTTAGCGAGTTGTTTTACATAACTTGAGACGATGATAATCTGTGGGTGTTTCTGTTTCTCTCGGTTAATTTTTCTGTTTTTATTTTGTGGAATTGAAAAAGGACATTTCTAGTGATGGTGTAAAGCTCTTCTAATTTAATTTTATTGTTGTATACCTGTCTCCACTAAAAATGCAAATATCTGTTAGAAGCTGTGTCTTACATTTCATTCTGCTTCATAGATGGTTTTGTTTCATGGAGTTATCTGTTTTGGGGGAAAACATTAGACTCAAATTTGCAGTAAGGCCGTCTTTGATTTCTTTTTCCCTTAATAAGAGAGAAAAGGGAAAGCAAACATATTTTTTGAATGTCTGCTATAAGCCAGACAATAACATGCATTATTTCATTAAATTTTCATAATAACCTTTTGAGGATGTTATGATCCCAATTTCACAGATGAGGAAACTGAGGTTTAGAGAGATGAAATGACTGGCCAGAGGAACACATCCAACAATGAGCGAAACCGACTCCAAAGCCTGCGCTATTTTCCACGGCACCAAACTGCACAGTCTTCCCCCTAAAGGCACAACTTCTCTTGCTGCCATTGAAGAGATCCATCACTCTGAAAAGTAGTAGGGAGTATATATAGTCTTTCATAAGAAATTACCACTGTTGTTAAAAAAAAGTCTCAAGTACCTTTGAACATATATTATGTGCCTAGTTCTTTCTGTACTTGGATCAGTACTGTGTGTGTGTGTGTGTGTGTGTGTGTGTGTGTGTGTGTTTACGATGCTGATACAGAGAAAGTGGAAACTGGAAAACAGGGTCCATGTCCTCAAGAAGGGCAGAGAAGATGAATCTGAAACTTGAATGAAGGGTGAACACCAGTTTACAAAAAAGGCTAAGTTAAGGGACAGGTCAGGGTGCCCCGGGGAATGGGTATTGTGGTACAAACCCAGAAACTCTATCAGAGCCTTAGAAAAAGAGTGTCAGGTGATACAACCTGCAAATGAGTGGCTTTGCTTCTAGGACTGGGATGCTTTAAGCCTGTGTGGAGAAAGGGATGATGAGATAGTGGCTGCTGGGGGTGAAGTGTATATTTAGGGTAGATGGAGAAGTAGGTCTATGGATTTGTGAGGCCAGGGTGGTGGTGGTCTCACCAGTTTCTCCATCCTTGGACGTCAATCATACTGAGCCCCTCTCTGTGTGTCTAAGTCCCTTCTACCTTCTCACCTCTGGGCCTCTTTATCTGTTGCTTTCTCTAGGTAACTCCTCTTGATCACCCTCGAGGTCTAAGCTAAAATGTCCTTTCCTCTGGGAAGGCTTTCCTGGTTTCCCCCATTACGTCTGGTTCTTTGTTCCCTTTGGCTTCTCTATTCCTCCATCATAACATTGATTATTGTTGTTTAGTTGCTAAGTTGTGTCTGACTCTTTTGCGACCCCATAGCCTACCAGGCTCATCTGTCCATGGGATTTCCCAGGCAAGAATACTGGGGTGGATTGCCATTTCCTTCTCCAGGGGATCTTCCTGACCCAGAGATCAAACCCATATCTCCTGTGTTGACAGGGAGTTTCTTTACCACTGAGCCACCTGGGAAGCCCTATAACATTGATTATATTTTAACAACTCATGTACTTGTCTTTCTTTCTAAACAGTAAGCTCCAGTAAAGGGAGCAGAGTTAGCAAAGACTCAGGCACATAGATAGTAGGTGAGCAGATCATTTTTGAATGAGTTAATGAATGAGTGAATATGTTTAAATTTCATTAGTCAACTCATGAAAGCCAGGTTGGTCCGTGTGTCTGTTGAAGTCAGAAGGAAGGTTCATTTGTTGTTTCTCTGTCAAAGGAGGGCATGGTCCCCAGATGAGACAGACTTGTCATCAGGTCCCCAGGTTTATCCTTCAGTATCCTCTCAGGAGTTTTATCCAGTGGTCGAGGTACTGTAATGAGAGCTCCTGGTATGGATACTAGAATTACTCAAGCAGTTTAAATGTAGTCACAGGGACATAAAGTGTTGTGTTTTTGCTGGAGTGGGAGGGGCAGGCAGAGAAGCCAAGTCATTAAAATTGAGGGTGGGAGGGGGTTCTTGTGCACAGGGAGTGTTAACTTCTGTGGGCCCTCTGGCATCTCTGGTGACATGTCGTGACTGAACAAGGACAAGACACTGTAGATTGGCCTATGACAAATAAAGTGATGGGATGAAACCCCCAGTCTTGTGCATCTGTCTGCTTTTAACCCCTTGCAGTGCCATCCTCACTTTCTCATAATGCATCGCTAAAAATTTCCTTTCATATTCTACCTGAAAGCCACCATGGCGCCAGCTTCCTGGCACAGTCACTGAATTTATTTTTGGCTGCACCACAGAGCATGTGGGATCCTCGTCCTCCCTGCAGAGATCAAAGTTCCCTGCAGTGGAAGCATAGAGTCTTAACCACTGGACCACAGGAAAGTCCCCAGTGACTGAACTTAATGACCTGGACATTTTCTTATTTGAGGTGATAAGAACTCAAGCTGTTCCGTAGAGCACTGTCTCTCTTTTACTCAAAGTAAGATTGATCTTGTAGGACCTTTCTAGAAACTGTCTTGTGAACTCTTCGAGCTCTGTTTATGCCTCCCTATTTGGTGTCTACAAAGACAATTATGTGCTGCTCCTCCCAGCATTGACTCATTAGCAGATGCACAGTGGTCATGGCCCCACCACTCAGCCCTTTAGGCTGGCCGTGACTTGTCCCACCCCACCCCGTGTAGTATGGACATTGAACATCTGATTCTAGGTGAGCTGCTATAGCCCTTTGAGTACTACTAAAGTGAGTTTTGCTTTTCGCTTCTCTTCTTTTCACAGCTCTTTGTAAGGCCTCCCCAGACAGGTATTTTGCTTTTTTGCATTTCTTTTCCATGGGGATGGTCTTGATCCCTGTCTCCTGTACAATGTCACGAACCTTAGTCCATAGTTCATCAGGCACTCTTTCAGATCTAGGCCTGTAAATCTATTTCTCACTTCCACTGTATAATCATAAGGGATTTGATTTAGGTCATACTGAATGGTCTAGTGGTTTTCCCTATTTTCTTCAATTTCAGTCTGAATTTGGTAATAAGGAGTTCATGATCTGAGCACAGTCAGCTCCTGGTCTTGTTTTTTGTTGACTGTATAGAGCTTCTCCATCTTTGGCTGCAAAGAATATAATCAATCTGATTTTGGTGTTGACCATCTGGTGATGTCCATGTGTAGAGTCTTCTCTTGTGTTGTTGGAAGAGGGTGTTTGCTATGACCAGTGCATTGTCTTGGCAAAACTCTATTAGTCTTTGCCCTGCTTCATTCTGTATTCCAAGGCCAAATTTGCCTGTTACTCCAGGTGTTTCTTGACTTCCTACTTTTGCATTCCAGTCCTCTATAATGAAAAGGACATCTTTTTGGGGTGTTAGTTCTAAGAGGTCTTGTAGGTCTTCATAGAACCGTTCAACTTCAGCTTCTTCAGCATTACTGGTTGGGGTACAGACTTGGATTACTGTGATATTGAATGGTTTGCCTTGGAAATGAACAGAGATCATTCTGTTGTTTTTGAGATTGCATCCAAGTACTGCATTATGGACTCTTTTGTTGACCATTGATGGCTACTGCATTTCTTCTGAGGGATTCCTGTCCACAGTAGTAGATATAATGGTCATCTGACTTAAATTCACCCATTCCAGTCCATTTGAGTTCGCTGATTCCTAGGATGTCGACATTCACTCTTGCCATCTCTTGTTTGACCACTTCCAATCTGCCTTGATTCATGGACCTGACATTCTAGGTTCCTATTTCAAATTTCAAATCCTGAAAGATGATGCTGTGAAAGTGCTGCACTCAATATGCCAGCAAATTTGGAAAACTCAGCAGTGGCCACAGGACTGGAAAAGGTCAGTTTTCATCCCTATCCCAAAGAAAGGCAATGCCAAAGAATGCTCAAACTACCACACAATTGCACTCATCTCACACACTAGTAAAGTAATGCTCAAAATTCTCCAAGCCAGGCTTCAGCAATATGTGAACCGTGAACTTCCTGATGTTCAAGCTGGTTCTAGAAAAGGCAGAGGAACCAGAGATCAAATTGCCAACATCTGCTGGATCATGGAAAAAGCAAGAGAGTTCCAGAAAAACATCTATTTCTGCTTTATTGACTATGCCAAAGCCTTTGACTGTGCGGATCACAATAAACTGTGGGAAATTCTGAAAGAGATGGGAATACCAGACCACCTGACCTGCCTCTTGAGAAATCTGTATGCAGGTCAGAAGCAACAGTTAGAACTGGACATGGAACAACAGACTGGTTCCAAATCGGGACAGGAGTATGTCAAGGCTGTATATTGTCACCCTACTTATTTAACTTACATGCAGAGTACATCATGAGAAGTGCTGGACTGGAAGAAACACAGGCTGGAATCAAGATTGCCAGGAGAAATATCAATAACCTCAGATATGCAGATGACACCATCCTTATGGCAGAAAGTGAAGAGGAACTAAAAAGCCTCTTGATGAAAGTGAAAGAGGCGAGTGAAAAAGTTTGCTTAAAGCTCAACATTCAGAAAACGAAGATCATGGCATCTGGTCCCATCACTTCATGGGAAATAGATGGGGAAACAGTGGAATCAGTGTCAGACTTTATTTTTCTGGGCTCCAACATCACTGCAGATGGTGACTACAGCCATGAAATTAAAAGACGCTTACTCCTTGGAAAGAAAGTTATGTCCAACCTACATAGCATATTGAATAGCAGAGACATTACTTTGCCAACAAAGATCCAGCTAGTCAAGGCTATGGTTTTTCCTGTGGTCATGTATGGATGTGAGAGTTGGACTGTGAAGAAGGATGAGCACCGAAGAATTGATGCTTTTGAACTGTGGTGTTGGAGAAGACTCTTGAGAGTCCCTTGGACTGCAAAGAGATCCAACCAGTCCATTCTGAAGGAGATCAGCCCTGGGATTTCTTTGGAAGGAATGATGCTAAAGCTGAAACTCCAATACTTTGGCCACCTCATGTGAAGAGTTGACTCATTGGAAAAGACTCTGATGCTGGGAGGGATTGGAGGCAGAAGGAGAAGGGGACGACAGAGGATGAGATGGCTGGATGGCATCACTGACTCAATGGACGTGAGTCTGAGTGAACTCCGGGTATTGGTGATGCACAGGGAGGCCTGGCATGCTGCGATTCATGGGGTTGCAAAGAGTCGGACACGACTGATCGACTGAACTGAACTGAACTGAACTGAAGGTGAGTTTTTTCCAGCTCATCATAAATGCATCCGATTGGGACCAGGCAGAATCCTGCTGTAGTCCAGGTGAATTGCTATCTATTGCTTCTCTCTTATCTCCTCAGCATGTCACTCCATCATAGAAGGAAATTAAATTGGCTTGGCATGGGTTGCTCTTCACAGAACGTACTAGTTGTTCCCTATACCTTGGGCTTCTCTAGGTGATTGCAGATTGATTGCCTTATGATTTATACACCAGAGCTGAAAACCTTCCTTTTGAGACTTGAGGTTCTTACACAGATCTTAAGCTGGAACCTTTTTTTTTTAAAGAAAGAAAATGAATTCATTTTTTTTTAATATAAAATTAAATATATGGGAGACTTGTTGGGAAGGGGAAAGTGGAAGAAAAAAATGTCCAAGCCCACCTCTGCTCATACTAATCTATACTTTTTAGCAGTTATTTCTGAGAGAGTGATTTATTTACACTGACAGCTTGTTACTTATGGTAGCTGCTGCCAGCTTCTGAAGTAATCTGATAACGTCAAAATGTGAAGGGAAGCTATAGGCTTTGCCTTGACTGACTTGCTATAAATCATGTACATTGCTGGTGTCTATATGAGGATGCTTGGGTTGATACTGATGGAAATACAAATCAAATACAACACATGGTAACCCAATTCAGAGCTAGAGATTTTGGATTAAGCCTATTGGATTCATATTTTTAAGTGAAACAGAGCAGACATACCCGGTTGTGTATTGCAACTTCAAAACTGTCTACTCTGGTAACTTCAAGGACAACAGCTGCCTTTGAAATGAAAGTACAGACTGGTGGGCTAGCATGGATTTTTATTTCTTTATTCATTCAACAACCATTTATTGAACACCTACTATATATATATCAAGGGGAATGTATGTAATTTAAATTTTTTCTTGCAAATTTGTTGGCTTATGTAAGCTTCATGAGGGTAGAGCTTTGTCTTGGTCATCACTGTATCCAGTTCTTAAAATAGAGCTTGGCCCACAGTACTTTCTCAGTAAATATTTGTTGAGTGAGAATAGGAAGCCCAGAGTCTGAATATTAGTGCTGTCAAAACCTGGAAGTTACTCTCTAGGCAGAAAGAGTCATTCCCTTTTCTGGACTGTCTATGGGGTCCTCTCTAGTCCTTCCTATAGATTTCTGGCAAAGTATCTTTCATGCATGCAACCACGGTCACTTGCTTAGTTGTGTCTGCCTCTTTGCGACCCCTGGACTGTAGCCTGCCAGCCTCCGCTGTCCATGGGATTTCCCAGGACGAATATTGGAGCGGGTTGCCGTTTCCTACTCCAGGGGATCTTGCTGACCTAGGGATCAAACTCATGTCGCCTGCAATTTCTGCATTGGCAGGCAGATTCTTTATCACTGAGCCACCTGGCAATCCCCAAAAGCATATTTCATACTGTAATGTAATTATTGGTTTATACACTGTTCTCTTCAGCCATAGCACAAGCTTTGTCTAAAAGGGCAGAAATCATGTCTTACTCACCTTGGACTTCCCAGTGGCCTGGCGTGTGGGTGGTACCAAATAATTGCTTATAGCCATGGAATGACATAATTCTTAAAAAATTAACCACCTATATCTCTGTGTTTTCATGTGTACATAATGGCATTTAAAAAACCCTGAAGTACAAATACTGCTGCATGCCCACAGTGCTCATTTTGTCAAGTTCTAGAAAAGATGATTTTTATACCATTCCTTTTGTTTATCTCCTTTTTCTAATTTTTTTAGGTTAAATATTATCTGTGAACTTTAATAATAAAGGGGAAAACCTTTAGTGTCCTTTTCTCTAACCACTTCACACACAAAGAGATGAGTTTGTGAGATTTTGTATGTGTGGCTTTCCTGGTGGCTCAGTGGTGAAGAATCCACCTACTGAGTGAGACACAGGTTTGATCCCTGGATTGGGAAGATCCCCTGGAGAAGGAAATGGCAACCCATTTCAATAATCTTGCCTGGGAAATCCCATGGACATAGGAACCTGGAGGGCTGTAGTCTACAGGGTCTCAAAAGAGTTGGACATGACGTAGCAACTAAGCAACAGTAATAATGAATTTTTATCAGTTGGTTCAACCAAATGCATCAAGGGAGTTTGCTGAATAATGGGATCCTTTAGTAAATGGGGCACCTACTCTCAAATGTGTCTTTGGTATAAAAGTGTCTTTTTATATAAATCTGGACACCCAACTATTGGGTTTGCTTAAAGGGAGGCACGCCTGTGTTGAAGAGGAAGCATGAAACAGCGTGGAGTCTTAACCACGATGAGAAACGCGAGGCAGTGGTCAGATTTATTCCTAACATTTACAGATTCTTGGTTGAGTGCAAGTGGAAGGCTGCATACCATATATCTAATTATGTTATATCTTCTTGTCATGAAAAACATGTTTTAATTAATGACTTGAAATTCCAGATTTCAGTTTAGAATTCTTCACCTCTTTGGGGTTTTAAGCTGGAACATGGCAGCATGAACACAGCCTACCCTGGGTCCACTGCCTGTTCCCCTTCTTGTGTACCCCTAGCTGTCTTGTCCTGTAAGGAGCCTATTGCATCTGTGTCTGGAAATTCCTACGTGTCCATTCTCAGCTCGTCATAAAGAACCATCTCTCATGTTAAGGTTGGACACTGGTTTACTTTTGCAGGATGGATCAGGGATGTGCAGCTATAGAAGTGAGCTCTGGGTCATCTGGGCAGAGAGTGGCAGAATTCTGGATACCCAAAATGCATCTTAGAAAGTAGACGATGTACTCCGAAATGTTCCTAGGCCTTGTATCCCATGGGGGGAAGGCACAGCCTAAGGAAGGCAGAAGGCAGCTCAGGGAAGCGGCCTCCTCTAGCTCAGGCTTAGGAGCCTTGCTGTCAGTGGTGGACATGCACTGGAAGACTGCTTCATGGCTCCCAATCTAAAGACAAATCCATGCTTCCTGAATTACAGGCACAAAGATCACCTTAGATTTGGACCAGTGTTAATGATCCAGTGGTCTCAAATTTTAACATGTGTAAGAGTCTCTTGGGAATGGATCAGAATGGATACTTGGTCTATGTTTTGATGAACTGCTGATGCCCCATGAGTAATTATGACAGCCATGCCCAGGCCACTGCCAAATTCCCAACTTCGAAGAGAACATGCATGGGACATACTTAGCACAATGGTAAGCCCTTAATAATTGGTAGCTGTCATTATTGTTATTATTATTACAATTATTATGAGTTGATTCCCATGTCTTACCATCCAAGAAAGGCCAGCAAGTTTGTGTAATTTTCTCTTGCTGAGTGAGAACTTTCTTAAGAAGGAGTTTGTATGTTTCACATTTGTCACTGTCATACTTTTCATGCTTATCTGTCATCATCAGGTAAACTGTTCCCATCCTATAAACATGTTATTCATCTCCTTGCCCTAACTTCATGGGCAAGCTCACTTAGCCTTTCTATTTTGGTGCTACAGTTTGACTTTGTTTTCATATACAGAGTGGACAAAAATTAGTGGGGCTTTCTTATTTATTTATTTGTTTTTAATTTAAGGGACTTTCTTATTTAGATGCCCATGACTGAGGCAGAATGAAGGATCATGTGTTAGTTTCTTACCTTGAAGTTTAGTTATTTTTGCTTTTGCTAGAAAGAAAAGGAAGTGGGAGGAAAGTTCTTTCTTGAGGAGTTATTAAGGAGGAGGGAAGCAATTTTCCTTCAAGAAACAGACTCATCTTATAATGTTCTTTGTCTTTAAGGAGGGTGGTGGTGAGTGGGGGAGGATAGGATGTTGGAGATAACCAGAGCTTTCTGTATACCACTGGATTTGTCATTCCAAAGTAGCTGATGGATCATGAGGCCTAAGGAAGGTGCAGAAATGGACTTTCCTTGTCAACATTCTTCTGGGAAATAGAAATTTTCAAGAAGGAGACTTCTCAAACGCTTTCCCTTTAGGATTCTTAGCTTTGTCTGGAGCTGACTCTGATCTTTGGCGTGTCCAAGAGACACAAAGGAGAGGGTTTCTGGATTTATATGTTAGTTGATAAGTCCAAGACAGCAAGCTGCTTCTTCTTTTGACTGTCTATGGGGTATTCAGTTGTCTTCTGCTTTCCCCCTTGTGTCAAATGCTATATTTGGTTTGCTTAGATGATATGAACCTGGAGGAGTAAGGAAAAAGTTAAAAATAGTAGGACTCAGCCCAAAGTGGAAAATAAGTAGTGGTTATTGAGGAACCAAGGTTATACACATGGGGAGACAGAGAACAACCAACAGGGCCATGTTGGAGCGATAAAGAGAACTGCCATCCTCTGAGATACTCTACCGTGTTGTCTTGTCTCTGAAGAGTAAAGAGTCATATGATGAGTACTTAGGAGAGGTAGACTGTAGTCTTGAAAGTATCACTTCTGCTCTAGGTTTATTGCCTCTTTGTTGCAAGCAGAGGATCTTTCATTTCCTTTCAGTTCTAAGAGGACTTACCTGGTGGCTCAGATGGTAAAGTAGCTGCCTACAGTGCGGGAGACCTGGGTTCGATCCCTGGGTCAGGAAGATCCTCTGGAGAAGGAAATGGCAACCCACTCCAGTACTCTTGCCTGGAAAATCCCATGGACAGAGGAGTATAATAGGCTATAGTCCATGATGTTATTTTTATAAATATATTTTATATAAGACATGTGGTAACCAGAAAGATCTTTTGTGTAGCAGATACACAAAAGATTAACAGAGGAATCAAATCATACTGCCACAAAAGTCATCAAATCACAGAGCAAGGTAGCAAGAGAAGAAGCAAGGAACCAAAGAACTTGAGAATAGCCATAAAATAATGAACAAAACGATAATAGTAGGTCCTTATCTATCAGTAATTACCATAAACATAAATGGATTAACTTTTCCAATTAAAAAAATGGCTTAGTGGATAGAAAACATAGATCCAATGATATGTTGCTCACAAGCTGAGAGTCAAGGGATGGAAGAAGTTATTTCAAACAAGAGGTAGCCAGAAGAAAGCAGGGTTAGTTATACATACAGCAAACAATATAGACTTCAAGCAAAAACTGGTCAAAAAAGACAAGGAATGTAGTTATATAAGAAAGAAGTCAATTCATTAAGAAGGTATAACAATTGTAAATATTTATGTAGCCAACAGTGGAACACTCAAATGTGTAAAGCAAACACTAACAGAACTAAAAGGAGAAATAAACAGCAATGAAATAATAGTTGTGGGCTTGAATGCCTCACTCTTAAGTATGGATAGATAATCCTGACAGAGAACCAATAGGGAAAAGCAGATTTGAACAATACTGTAGACCAAATGACTTAATAGACGTATGCAGAACATTCCATCCAACCGGAGAAGAAACACATTAAGTGCACGTGGAACATTTTCTAGATGAGATCATGTGTTAGATCGTAAAGCGAGTCTCAACAAATTTGAGATGGTAGAAATTATATCAAGTGTGAAACTTGAATAGCAAGGGAAAGCTGAGAAATCCACGGATATGTGGGAACAAAACAGCACACTTGTGAACAACCCGATGGATCAAGAAGAGAAGGGAACTGCAAATTATCTTGAGACAAATGAAAATGGGAACGCAGTGTATTAAAATTAATGGGATGCATCAAAGTCAGTTCTAAGATGGAATTTTATAACAGTAAATGTATCCTTCAAAAAAAAAAGAGAGATCTTAGACAACCTAACTTTACACCTCAAGAACCAAAGAAAGAACAAGGTAAGCTCAAAGTTACCAGAGGGAATGAAATAATAGATGAAAGCAGCAATGGATGAAATAGAGAACGGGAAAACAATAGAAAAGATTAATGAAACTAAGTTGTTTCAGAAGATAAAGCATAAGACCTTAAAATAACCAAGAAAAAAAAGGACCCAAATCAGTGAAATTATAAATGAAAAAGAGAATTACAATGGATGTCACAGAAATACAAAAGATCATGAGACTACTATGAATAGTTATATACCAACAGTTTGCCTGACCTAGAAGAAAAAAGTTGCTAGAAACATACAACTTATCAAGACTGAATCATGAAAAATAGAAACTTTGAACAGACCAAAAACAAAAGATTGAGCCAGTAATCATAAAGTTTCTAACAAAGAAAACCCATGACTAGATGGTGTCATGGTGAACTATACCAAACCTTTAGAGAAGAATCAATGGCAATCCTCCTCAAACTTTAACAAAAAAGTGAAAAGAAGGGAATATCTCCAAACTTGTTTTGCAAGGCCAACAAAGTCAGATAAGATCTTCTTCCAACAAGAAAAGAATGCTATAGGCCAGTATCTCTGATGAATATCAGTGCAAAAATTGTCAACAAGATACTAGCAGACCAAATTAAGCAACACAGTAAAAGTATCATAGAGTGTGATCAAATGGGATTTATCTGTGGAATGCAAGTTTGGTTCAGTATATGCATTTCAATATGTGCAATGTCATATATCACATTACTGGAATGAAAGATAAAATCATATCATTTCAATCAATGCAGGAAACACATTGGATGAAATTCAATGTCCATTCATGATAAAAAAAACTCTGAGCAAATTGGGTATAGAAGGAATGTAGCTCAAGGTAATAAAGGCTGATATGACAAACCCACAGCTAACACCATACTCAATGGTGAAAGGTTGAATGCTTTTCTTCTAAGATCAGTAACAAGACAAGGGTGTCTGCTTTCGCCAGTCTTAGTCTGATAGTAATGGAAGTCATAGCCAGAGTAATCAGGTAAGAAAAAGAAATAAAAGGCATCTAAATTGGAAAGAAAGAAATAAAATTGTCTCTGCTTGCGTATAACATAATCATATATATTAGTAGAAAATCCCAAAGATCCCCCCAAAACCGCTCGAACTAATAAATCCAATGAAGTTGCAGAATATGAAATCAACACACAAGGATCAGTTTTATTTCTATATACTAATACACAAGTTATCTGAAAAAGAATGAAAGAAAGCAGTCCTGCTTATAATAGCATCAAAAATAATAAAACCCTTAGAAATAAACATAACCAAGGAGATAAAGGATCTGTACACTGACAACTATAAGAGATTGATGAAAGAAATTGAAGAAATAAATAAAATGTACTATGTGCTCACAGACTGAAAGAATTAATATTACTAAAATATCCATACCAAAGTCATCTATAGACTCAATGCAATCCCTATCAAGATCCCAATGGCATTTTTTTAAAGTAGAAAAAACAATCTTAAATTTTATATAGAACCACAGAAGACTCTGAATAGCCAAAGCAATCATGAGAAAGAACAACAAAGCTGGCAGTGTCACACCTTCTGATAAAATGTAGTAATCAAAACCCTGTGGTACTGGCATAAAAACAGACACACAGACCAAAGGAGCAGAATCACAAGCCCAGAAATAAACCCATCCACATACAGACAAGTAGTATTTGACAAAGGGCTCAAGAATACTTACAGACTTCCCTGGCAGCTCAGATGGTAAAGAATCCACCTGCAATGCAGGAGAGCCAGGTTTGATCCCTGGATGGGGAAGATCCCCTGGAGAAGGAAATGGCAACCCACTCCCATATTATTGCCTGGAAAATCCCATAGACAGAGGAACCTGGTGGGCCACAGTCCATGGACTTGCAAAGGGTCTGACACGACTGAGTGACTGAGCATAGTTCATAGTTCAAGAATACTTAATGGAGAAAAATAGTTTCTTCAATAAATGGCGTTGGAAAAACTGGATATTCAAGTGCAAAAGAATGAAACTGGAGGCTTATATTATTTACTTACAAAAGTTCCTTGATACTGATCTTGGCAATGACTTCATGAGTATGACATGAAAAGTACAGGGGGCAAAAGCAAAAATCTGTAAGTAGAACAGTATCAAACTAAAAAAAAATCCCTGTTTTCTTCTTTTGAACAACAAAAGAAATCAACAAAATGAAAAGGCAGCTTATGGAATGGGAGAAAATATTTGCAAACCACTTATCTGATAAGGGGTTAGTATCCAAAGTATATGAGAAACTTAGAACTCAGTAACAAAAAAGCAAATAATGCAATTGAAAAATTTACAAAGGACCGGAATAGACATTTTTTTTCCCCAAAAAAGTATTCAGATGGCCAACAGGTACATGAAGAAGTGCTCAACGTCAATAATTATCAGGAAAATGCAAATCAAAACCACAAGAATGGCTGTTATCAAAAAAATAAGTGGTAGCAAGAACATGGAGAAAAAGGAGCTCTTCTGCACTGTTGGTGGGAATGTAAATTGGTTCAGCCACTATAGAAAGCAGTATGGAGGTTCCTTGGAAAATAAAAATTGAACTCACATATGACCTAGTAACTGCACCTCTGCATATATATCCAAAGGAAATGAAATAACTACCTTGAAGAGATATTGGCACCCTTGTGTTCAGTGTGACATTATCTATAATAGCCAAGATGCAGAAACCTAAGTTATTGATGGATGAATGGGAAAAGGAAACGTGAGAATATATGTGTGTATATATGTAAATGTATATATGCATATATTTATATATGTGCATTATAAACATATATGTATATAAATATTATTCAGCCATAAGAATAAAGAATTCTTGTCATTTGTGACAAAAGGGATGAACCTTTTGGGCATTTTGCTAAGTGGAATAAATCTAAGAAAAATACTATATGATCTCACTTTATGTAAAATCTAAAAAAAAACTGGACTCATAGAAACAGTATATATTGGTTGTTGGCAGAGGTGGTCTGGTGGGGGAAATGGGTGAAGTAGTCAAAAGGTATAAACTTCCAATTATAAGATGAGCAAGTTATGGGGATGGAATGTACATCCTGGTGACTATAGTTAACAATACTATATTATATATTTGAAATTTGGTGAGAAAGTATATATTTAAAGTTCTCCACACACACACACACGTACACACACTCACACACATAAATTAAAATGATGTGAGGTGATCAGTGTGTTAACTAATCTTCTTGTGTTCATAATTTTACAATACATATATTAAATCATAAAGCTTCTTTACCATCTGAGCCACCAGGGAAGCCCAGACTTGTAATATGTTGTATGCCAGTTATATCTCCATGAAGCTGGGGGGAGGGATAATTTATTCATAAAATATTAATTATACCCTTATTTAGGGGATCATTTCGGGTGCTGTGAGTACAGAAACAAGTTACTGTCAAATCACTGTGTGCTCGTTGACTCTGGATGTTTGTTGGGTACCTGCTCTTTTGTAGGCACAGTGCTCCTTGTTGGGATACTAAAGTGATTAGAGACATAGATTTTGTTCCCATGGCTGCTGTGCCATGTTGCCATGCAGCTACTGTCCTGCAGGAGTGCCTGTCCACTCAGTATGCTGATCAATGGATCTTGGTATCAGAAAATACGGTGAAGGGGGTGCCTGGAATTAGGAGAAGAAATGTTAGCGATTTAAGGCATTTACCAAGCATTTTTCATTCTTTTTAGGTCTTGGCTCAAATAATCACCTTCTCATAGAAGCCCACCCTGGCCACTTGATTTTGTACTACAGTCTCCACTCTTTGAAGTTCCTGATCCTCGTATTCTGGTCTTTTTCTTCTTCCCTTACTACTGCCTGTTACCACTGATTACTTTCCAACATGTGATATAATTTACTTATTTATTGAAATTTTTGGAGATGATTCGTGTACCTTGTGCTAAAATACGTGTTCCACAAAGGCTGAAATCTTTGCCCTCCTTGTTCAGCAATGTATCCCAAGTGCCTCAAAGTGTAGTGGGCACTTGAAAGATATTTGTTGAATGGATTAATAAGTGACTGCATGACTGAGGCATAGAGTGTTATTACACTGTTGGAGGACACTTGGTGTATTATTCAGTAAGTCATTAATCTTGAGACATTGATGGGCATTAACCTACTAATGTGAATGTCTTTTGTTTTGAGGGGCGATGATGTGTAATGGCAAAACAAGATGTATTTTCTTTGGTAAAGTATGGCTGACCCCCGGGTAATTTAGCATCTAGCTTTGCTCAGGGAAAGCCCTCAGCTGTTGACTTGGTTAAGTTGGGCTGAGCCGTCAGAAATATCTTTGCTTCATATAAATTTTAGGATTACTTGTTCCTAGTTATGTAAAAAATGTCTTGGGTAATTTGATAGAGATTGTATTAAATCTGCAGATTGCTTTGGGTAGTATGGCCATTTTAACAATATTAATTCTTCCAATCCAAGAGCATGGGATATCTTTCCATTTCTTTAAATCATCTTCAGTTTCCATAATTAGTGTTTTGTAGTTCTCAGGATATGTCTTTCACCTCCTTGGTCAGGTTTTATCCCTAAGTATTTTTTTTAATGCAATTTTAAAGGGGATTATTTACATTCCTTTTGTGGTATTTCATTGATAGTGTAAAGAAAGGCAGCCAATTTCTGTATGCTAATCTTGTGTTCTGCCAGCTTACTGAATTTGTTGATCAGTTCTAGTAGTTGTGTGAAATCTTTAGGATTTTCTTTATATAGTATCATGTCATTTGCATATAATGACACTTTAATCTCTTCCCTTTCAATTTGATTACCTTTTCTCTTTACTCCTTTGTATGACAAATAATCACCAACAGCACATCATCCAGCCCAAACTCTTCGATTAGTACTGAAGTGTTCTTTTGACGAGGATTGCTGTGATGTGTTGTGTGTTGACTCTAGGCTAGCCACCCTGAGAGCCCCGTGCTCCTGCATGATGCTCTGACTTGAGCTCCGGGTCCCATATTTCCTGGTCAAAAACTTTTCTTCATATTAACGCAGAGTATACTTTTCATTTTGTTGAAATAAAGTGTTTCTCCTCTCTTGGTCTTGTATGATGTGGTTATACTTGCCACCAGGCAATAGAAGGTGCTATAAGCTGTCCTCTCAGCTGAGATTCCCAGTTTTCCCCTGCGCCCACTCTGAAACATCATGCCCTAAATCCATGAACCTACTCACATGTTTGTGAGATGCAGAAAGCCTGATACACACAACTTCTTAGAAAAAGCTTGTACCTTTGATCACTGTAAGTTGCTTACACGTTAATTGTAAACTGTGTGTGTGTGTGTGTGTGTGTGTGTGTGTGTGAGGGCAGGTAGGCAGATGGGCAAGACTGGAGAGAGGGTGGCCAAGAGTAATTCTAAGGGACCAAATACATCAGCTTCCTCCCCAAACTCTCCTCCTCGTTTAGTAAGTGAAGACACATGAAAGTGGAACATTTGGCGCTTTGCACCAATATTATGGTGTAAAATTATAGTTAGGAATATTGTGTAAAAATCGTAATAGTTTGCAGTTATAGCTATGGTGAGAACAGCAGGCAAGACTATAAGCTTTAATTTATGTTGTGCTTTGGACATTTTTCAGAAACTATTTACCCATTACCTCTTAGGTCAGTGGCCTAATAATGCAACAAAGCACTTTTTGAAATTGCAGATAATTTTCAGTGCTCAGATCTCTGTGTAGTATTGATGGGGAGGGTGGTTGATTAGGACCTTGGGAATTGTGCTTGATGGGAACAATCTGGAAGGAGTGAAAAATTATTAAACACACACAGCGGGAGATGGAGGATTTACCATTGTCGTGCGGTGCTATTAATTCTCATTGCTCGGTACAGCGGCTTGATTGCATACTGTGAATACTGTTTATTGGAGAATGGGTACAATTTTGCTGCAGTTGTTGTAATGTAATACTAAATGCTAATTAGGCTTCTAACAATAATTAGAACCTCTTGCCAGACTTAGAAATAGAAACACTCAATTGAATTTACAGAAACAAAGACCTTTAAGCTATGCCAGTAGCAGCGTCGACTTCAAAAGTTTTTTACGTTTTTAGTTACAGAATTGCCAACACATATATTTTTTTTTATGGTGTGCATAATGAGTTCATTTATGTTCTCAATAGGATTATTTTTAAAATGAGATAAAGCAAACCTCCTCCTCCCCATCTGATGAAGAAAACCTACAAACACAGGTATAAACTGAAATGCACCTTTGTTACCATGCAGATGGCAAGTGCAGCGCTCCTGGGTGTGTGGGGAAGGCGGGGCTGGGCTGGGAGCTTGGCTGATGGGGGTTTTAGCTCCATGGTGGATACTTTTCCCTTGAACCCATCCATGTCCCCTCTCTACACAGACACACACACACACACACACACACCAGTTATCACCTGATTGCCTGAGTTATTTCACTCTTTTTAGCTGCTTTGCTTTGTCAAACTTCTCAAGTCTACCAGGATGGCAGAACTCTCAGCAAAGTAGGGAGTATGTCACGTTGAGCTGTGAGCAGTAATTAGCTGAGAATTTCCCTGGCATTCTTTGGGGCTTGTGGTTTTACCGCATCACTGCTGGGCTGGAGGCTTGGGTGGCTCCCAGAAATGTGGCCATGGACAAGTCAAGAAGGTCAGCAGGACCTGGACGTGTTTTCTTGGCCATCGACACTGTTGCAGCTTGTGACCTGGGTTTGTTTGGCAGCACTTGACTACGGCCTTTGTTGTTGGGGTCTCAACACTATATTTAATTTCCTCATCTCGTTTTGTTTTGAAACCCAGAAGTACAAAAACTTAAGCAAACTTCATTGAACCTCCCTTCGTAAATACATCATGTGAAAAAATGGAGAATGCCTCCCCTCCTTTTAATTTTAACCCAGCTGAAGTTGATGAGCTGGTCTTTGGTGTGAATAATTAGCTGCTTGACATGATGTATCATGTTACCCTTTTGTCTGGAGCCATCAAGGTAATAGAAATAGAATCCTGAAGCCCTATTCTGAAACAGTATTAAAACAATGTAAGCTCTGCTGCTGCGCAGGTGCCAACTTTCTGGTTAAAGTGAGTTCTCACAGGTCTCACTGGCTGTGGGGAAACAGGTTTTATGACGGAAACACTGGAAGCCCGGTTTTGTGCCAGCCTCCAGCATGAAGCATGGCTAGCAAAGCAGCAGTTTTTGATGACTCTCTGGTTTTGGTTAGAGTGGTCATTTATAGAAGCTGTTAAAAACAGTAAAGAAAAAGAATGTTCATAGAAACTTCCATTTTCATGCCTTTCTTAATATTTCACCAAGTTCTCATCCAACTTAACTCCTTCCCTCAATTAAGGGAATCAGTCATTCCTGCCCCCAGCCCCACCCTCCTCTGGTAAATTTTTGTGGTTTTTGGGGTTATTGTGTGGCTTCCTTTGAGTTCCTTTCATTTTTGTTTTTGACCTTCTCCACTTGTCTCCTCCTTACCAAGTGCTCCCCCTACTGGTGGGGCCTTTGCCTTGTGGGTGGGCGTGTGCATGTGCTCCTGGCTTTAGTTGTGTGGCCTCCTTGTGACCCACTGGCCTGTAGCCCGCCAGGCTCCTCTGGCCATGGGATTTCCCAGGCAAGAATAATGGAGTGGGTTGCCATTTCCTTCTTCAGGGGATCTTCCTGACCCAGAGATCAAACCCAAGTCTCCCACGTTGCAGGCTGAGCCACCGAGGGCCCCAAATCAGAGCTGCTTATTCAGGTTACCCAAGCCAGGTTCTTTTCTCAGAAATAAAGTGATCCATGTTCTTTCTCTACTTCTCATTGGGTTGAGAGAAGTTTCTCTTTCTTTGTGTCTCTTTTGGATTCCCTGTGGCCTGTATGAATTTGGTGACATGACTTTGATTCTGTCCTCTGCCTGATTATTACACAGTGGTGGTGGGGGGGTCTCATTGTTTAACTGGGAGAAGGTCAACTGTTTATAGTGATCTCCTGATTTCACACCAGATCATATTCAGGGTGGAAGAGGGCATCAATCAATAATCAATGACCCCAAATCCTTGACTCCAGTGGCCAACTGCCTCCGTGCCCAAGAGTGCCGCATGAGGTAAAGCAGCCCAAACCCGTGTTCGGTCCTAACGGGGTTAAATCCAGCTCCGTGACTGGAGGCGGGCGGCGTACATTTGCCTGTCTGGCAGGTTCTACGAAGTATGCCAGTGAAATTTCTAAGGAGGCACTGTGGGAGCATTTTGGTTGGCATTTGAGCAAGCATTCTCGGTTGCCAGAGGTGCTCACGGTGTGGCGGTTTCCCTTTCCGAGGAGACAGTTTTGCTCACGCTGGTCTGCAGAGCGTCTGTGAAAGATGGGGCCTGAGCGAGTCCCATGCTCGCTTTCTCTTTTATGGTTACATTTTTCTCGTTCACAAGTCAGTGGCACCTGCAAATGGAAGGCTCGCTGAGGTAGCACCTGGCTGATTAGCAACGTGTGCTTGGTCCCGCGTCACACACTGCCCGTTAAATCACCTGCTCTCCTGCGGGGGCCCCGCGGCCGCCGCCCAGGGGCCGGCGGAGGTCACTCCAGCGTGGCGGCCGCGGCCTGTGTTTTCCCACAGCCTGTCACATGTGGCCGGCCCGGCGACTTTGACAGAGTACCGCAGGGTGACCTGGTAGTCTCGGGTCAGAGTGAGAGAAATTGGTGTTGTACTAAGATATATGTTAATACATATATTATTTATATGGGCATTAGCGAATGCTATTGTTGCCTCAGCACAAACCCAGGCCCAGGGACTGGCCTTGGGGGTTCGGCAAAGCTCACTTTCTCATGTTTCCCCCCCACTCCCTCCTCGCTCATGAATAATTAAAAACTTAAATTACTTGCCATGTACAAAATTCATATGCTGGGGAAAATAGCTACATGAAAATTAATTTTCTATTCTGTGAGACTGACGGGAAATCAATTAATCTTGATGTATTATTTTATGCAGAACAGGGTGCGAGAACCTGCAGAGAGAATGACTACAGCTGTTCTTGTTGGTCGGGCCATATATTATCGTTGGCGGGTTTGACAGCTTCTGAAGGAAATGGCTGAGGGGTATCAGGCAGGTGAATCAACTGTAAAAATTTATTGGAGGATACAAACTGTTTCCAGGGGACTGATATAAAACTCACACTTGAGAACTGAAGTATTGAATGTTTTTGTGACTGAAGCAGCTTGTTGTCAATATTTATAGCTTTTCTCTTTGTTACATGTCCTATTTGTTTGATTAACTAGTCAGATGTTAGTGTCTGTCTGTAATTTATCTGTTGTGCCTTCTGTAGCATTTTTGATACATAAAGATTTACCACTAGATAAATAAGGCGGCTCACACAATGCAATATGCTAAATAAAATGACAGAGCTGTTTACAGCATGTTACAAGTTTTATAACTCACGAGGTAGATCAGTAACTTTTGTTTACGGGTGTCACAGTTAGTTGAAACCTGTCTCAATGTATTAACTACTATGGGGGTAAACAGGGCCCTCTTAAATAAGCAGAGATTATAATCAACACATACCTCATGGTAAATCATTTAAGAGGCTCTGTAAAAACATTTATGTACAGCCATACATTATGCATACATTTCTCAAATAAAAGAAAATAAATGTGTGCTTTTAGAATAGGATGTAGTTACATTCCTTTGCCTTGCCGTCGTCATCAATTTCCCCCATGGATGATGGAGATGCGGTGTTCAGACAAATGCTGACGCAGACAGTCGGGAGCAGGCTGGCGAGGGGTGGTGGCTGGCAGGTGACTTCAGGAAAGGCTTCTGGGAAAGCTTGTGTATGCCGGGGGCATTACCGGGCAGCATGGTGGCTGGTGGGGCTGGGCAGTCACAGCTGCTCATCCTCCTTCAGCCCTAGGGTGGGTCCTTGAGGCTGATCACATGGCCTTTCGGGAGCCCCTGCATGATCTGTGGATCTAGGGGGACCCCATGAGAGACCCCAATGTACAGAATGCTTCACCAAGAGACCCCGTGTGACTACCTGCTTCTCATCTGTCACCAGGCAAGGTGGGGGCTAAGAAGCAGGAAGACTGTTGGCCTCCTAGGAGATTGGCATGGGCACCAGGGTGCCCTCATCCCTACATCAAGGGTCGAATAGTTATCTTGTGCTGGGTGGGGTACTCTCCAGATGTCAGGCTCAGGGAGTTGCAACTAAGAATTCCAACTCCTATTGGTCAGTGTCAGACCGCACTCAGCAAATAACCTTTGAGACAGATGACATGATTTGTTATTCAGTTGCTAATAATTCATAAATGGCTTTCATTAATAGGACTTAATGTGGAGGACATTATGACAGTTTACCACCTTTCTCAATAGAAGAATAGAATGGGTTGTGAGAAGCACACTGAGGGTACCTTGCATTGGTCTACTCTTTTTTCTCTTTCTGAAGCCTCTCATATATGTGGAATGTAATTAATCAGGATATTAAGATATGTTTGCTAATTTATAAGAGGGACTTTTTTCGTCTAACCAGTTTGAGGGCAGTGGTTGGGGGTGGCTCTGTAACAAACTACCACAAACTTAATGGCTTGACATTTATTTATTTAATGTTTATTATCTGTAAGGGAGGCAGTCTTGCCTAGGTTCTTGGGTTAGGTCTTTTAAGGCTGAAATCAAGATGCTTATCAAGATGCATTTTTCACCTGGAGAGTCTGGGAGCTCAACTTCTGAGCTCATTCAGGGAGTTGGCAGAATTCAGTTTCTTATCTTTGCAGGACTGAGGTCTTCATTTTCTTGGTGGCTGTTTGCTTGAGTTCACTCTGAGCTTCTGGAGAATATTCTCAGGCTCTTTCCTCAGGTCCCCCTCTCCCTCCGCGCCACTTCTTCAAGTAAGGTCCGTCTCCTGTTGACGCCTCCTTACACATCAAGTGGTTCTGACTTTCTCAGAGAAAATCTCTGCTTTAAAAAAAAAAAAAAGCTCACATGATTGGATTATCTAGTTAATTCTCTATATCTTACAGCCAATCGATGAGTAAGTTAACTGTAGCTGCAAATACACTTTTACTATTTGACATAATCATGGAAGTACAACCATAGGGCAAAGATTGTGGAAGTCATCCTCAAATACTATCTACCAAGGAGTATTTGCTGTGATGTTTATGATGTGGATTTTTAGAGCAGTGCTGTTCTTAGTCTTTTTTGCCTGATGTACTCTGCATATAAGTAAATGGGGTGACAATAAATATAAGCAGGCTTGACATACTCCTTTCCCAATTTTTAACCAGTCCATTTTCCCAAGGTCCATATAATCAAAGCTATGGTTTTTCCAATAGTCATGCACGGATGTGAGGATTGGACCCTAAAGAAGGCTGAGCGTCAAAGAATTGATGCTTTCAAACTGTGGTACTGGAGAAGACTCTTGAGAGTCCCTTGAGGGATCAAACCAGTCCATCCTAAAGGAAATCAACCCAGAGTATTCTGGACTGATGCTGAAGCTGAAGCTCCAGTACTTTGGCCATCTGATGCAAAGAGCTGACTCATTGGGAAAGACCTTGATGCTGGGAAAGATTGAGGGCAGGAGGAGAAGGGGGTGACAGAGGATGAGATGGTTGGATGGCATCACCAACTCAGTGGACTTGGATTTGAGCAAACTCCAGAAGATAGTGAAGGACAGGGAAGCCTGGTGTGCTGCAGTCCATGGGTCGCAGAGTTGGGCACAACTTAGGGACTGAACAACAACAGTTCTTAGTCTTTACCTTTCTTTTTGAACCCACAACCTGGCCTGGAAAGAAGAGGGCCAGCTCTGTGGGTTCTGTCAACAAATACATGTGGAATGCCTGCTATACATAGTGAGCCCTATGGGCAGGAGCTAAAAATCTCTGTAAGATATACATTTCCATACTCTCTCCACAACAAAGCTTTTCATACACATACACTCATCCCGTGAGATCATTAACCAATCAAGGCACTTGAGGAGAGGTGCAAAGTGAAGTGGCCTGGAGTGGGAGGGTAAACCCCTGCAAAGTGAAGTGGACAGGAGAAGGCTTCAAGGGAGCAAGCGGTCAGCAAGCTGTGAATCAGCCACATAGTTGGACTAGCTGGAGAGGAAGGGGCCAGGGCACAAAAGTCGCAGAGAGGTTACTGTTGGGGAAGCAGTGGGAAGTTAAGTGGAGGTGGAGTAGGGAGTCTTTTCCCACTTTTGATTAGACCTCTACCCTCTTTTGGAGGTGGGTGGGAGGTGCACTGCTGTTGATGATGTTCACCCAAAGGAGGACAAAGAAATCACGTGACATTCCTTACTCTTAAAGAAGCGTCCCAAAGGATCTACACTCTCCATCCTTGCTGACAAGCCTTGTGGTGAGCCTCGCTATTCCTGGGGTACAGGGTACTCAGTGTGATAACTCGGTGTGTACCAAAGGTTTGCAGTCTGGGCTGCATGATATAATCCCATGGGAAGCTTTGAAAAAAATTTACTAATGCTCAGAACAAAATTGTTCTGGATGGGGTGGGAGATCAGCGTTTTATTGAAAAGTTCTCTGGGAGGTTTTAATGCCACTCAGGCTGGGTGAGAACCACTTTACCGTCTTACAGGTATGCACAAAGTGCTGGGGGATCCCTGCTGTTCTCTGTGTATACGAGGTGACTTTGGAAGTGGGGCCTTGAAACTTGAGAAGGACTTCACCGAGTTGACAGCGGGGATGGGACATTTCAGGAGAAGGGGGAAGGAGGTTTACAGTCTGCATGGAGACTAGTGAGAGCCCAATGGTTCATGCACAATGGAATTGGGATGAGGCTGCTGAGAAACAAAGCCAGAAGGATGGATCCGGGTGAACCTTGAAATGAGTACACTTGCATTTTGCAAACAAAACAAAACAAAACAAAGCAAATCCCTTTACTCTCAAGGCTTTGTGTTGATCCAACTTGACCTTCCCCTACAAGTTAATCCAAATGACTGAGGTTTGACTCCCATGTTCGGTTTCTCCAGGACTGGCTTTGATTTTTCTCAGAAGTAGAGCTGGTGTTTATTCTCCTAGCAGCTCTGTGTACACACACTGCCCATGGAACTGCCTGAGCTGAGCTGTAGTCCCTCTGAGAACTGCTTCCTGTTTGGTCTGGTATCTCCTAAGCCTGCCTTTCTTTCTTGCAGTCTGTAGTTGTAGAAATATGCAGTATTTGAAGTTTGGAGGAGATCAATTTTTCATCCTTTCTTTAGTGGGGTGAAGAATATTTCAAACACCACTGGAGACCAAAGAGCTCTGAGAAGTTTTGAAAAAGCTTGGGAAATAGGCCACATGCTTCACATTTCATTTTCTTTTCCCTCTCTTTTTTCATTGTTTTACTTAATTAAAATATTATAACGCAAGAAGGAGAGATGAGGCAAATATTTAGAGAAAGGAAAGGAAGTGGGTTCATTTTTAAACTGACTTGAAGCAGGCATGGCGTTCATTATTTCATGGTTTGAAATAATTCTGAGTGTTTAGTAAGGTAAATCCCGAAATGTTCTTCCTGCCTGTGAGGCGATAAAAACTGAGCTGGAGCCGGATTGTTCCTGAAAACCCTCGCCAGCGTGCCCCGCCCCCCGCCCCCCTCCCCATCTCCCTTTCCCAAACCAATGGAAAAATTGGAACATTTTTGGGTCCAAGTTTCACAGATGTTAAGCATTTTGTGATATTACTTAGGGGGTTTCCTGAGCTACATTAAAGTTGAACCACTAGGGTGTTGAAACAGTTGGGCCCATAATAAATAAAATATACATGAAAAGGAATTGCGAGACATTGGCTGTTATGTGCTGGTGACAATTAGGTTACTGCTTTAAAAAAATACATATCCTGGACACATCTACAGGAGTTTTTTAGGGAATTTTGAGTAGAAGCAGAATAAAGGCGGTTGGTAATTTCTCTGGTTGCCTCTGGCAGGTGGACATAATTTAACAATACCTGTCAGATATGACAAATTGTTTGTGAGTTACATTAGGGCCTTAATAAGATCACATCTGTTCATATATCCTCCTTAACCACAGAGCCTGATTTAGAGAGTTTTCATACTGGTACAGTATTGTTGTTTAAATATTTAGAGGGGTCTAGACATGTATCATAAAAGAATAGACTCTTGTGTATAAAAACACAGCCCTTTTATTCTCAGTGTTTTTGCTTTCACGGACCTGCATCCTTCTCTCAACTCGAGTGAACCACATGTTGCTCCCGAGAGCCAGGAAACATATTTCATCCCCTGTTGGAGTTAGCATCTTAGAGCTGGAAGAGGCCTTAGAGACCATCCTCCACTTCCCCTCCTTTTCAGGGTGGGATCTGAGACGGAGGCTGAGTACGGGACTTGTTGAGGGATTCTCACCACACTTGTGGCAGAGCCAGAGTGAGGACTTAATCTGCCAATTTGTACGGTAAGTCCCCTACATAAAAACCTTCAGGTTGTGGATTTTCGAAGATAACAAAGGTGCCCCTGTTGCCAACTCTTGTACTGTAACACTGTACAAGATTAAAAATGTAAGATTTTTAAGCTGCACTGTAAGATTAAAAATATTTTCTATATTTTTTTTGTGTTTGTTTTTTTATGTATTGTTTGTGTGAAAAGTATTATAAGCTTGTTACAGTACAGTATTATGTAGCTGATTTTGTTATTCGGGTACCTGGGCTAACTTTGTTGGACTTACAAACAAATTGGACTTATGAAGACACTCTTGGAACAGAACTTGTTCATGTGTCTGGGACTTACTGTATTTCTCTGATCCTTCCATTATGCTCAAACTTCACTCCGGGCTAGAGAACGAGGCATCAGTGCAGGAGGACTCGGTCATGAGTCAGTGTCACTAGCGGCTGTAGACCTCTTCCAGATGACGTTTCTGGCCCCTGGGAGGCCGGGCTCTGTGTCATGGCTTAAACTTCAGGGCCTGCCCACAGCAGTCACTTGCCTGCCCCCTGACACAGGTGAATGCCCGCCCCGTCCGGACCACATCGGGTGTGTTCCCGCCTTCACTCGCCCTGTCCCCTTCTGCAGTGTGTGCTGCCTGCTATCTCCAGTTCCCTTCATATCCAGCCTGGAGGGGCTACATTTCACCATGAGGTCTTCCAGCCCACAGCTATTTATTAGGTTGACTCATATCAAAATGCTGGTTTTTAGGTTGAAAATAGTCAAATAATGGCAGTTTCATAAGACTGAATGTAAGCTTAGTGTCTTAAACCCCTGTACCTCTTACTGACCTATTTTACTTACCTTCTTTCTCTCTGTGTATGGGTGTATTTGTGTGTGTATGCATATGTGTTAATCGGAGTGAAAGTCACATAATTGACTTCTTTTTATAATAAACTTTGGAATAACTTTAATGTTATAAGAAAATTTCAAAGTCGGTACAGAGAGTTCCTATAAACCTCTAATTCAGTTCCTCAGTGTTGTCTTTTCACATCAGCAGAGTACATTTGTTAAATTTAAGAAAACAGGTTTGTAACCTGATTAACTAAAACCCCAAGCTTTATTTGGATTCCATCAATTTTTCCATAAATGCCCTTTTCCATTCCAGCAGCTGATTCTGCCTCCCAGGTACCGCCTCGTGTTTTGCTGTTGTGTCTGCGTAGTCTCCTCTGGTCTATTAATTCAACCTTTTTTATTTTTCATGATCTTGACAGTTTTGAAAAGTACTAGTCAGCTGTTTAGTAGAATGTCTCTCAACTTGGGATGGTCTGCTCTGTTTCCTCATGATTAGATTGGGCTATGGGTTTTCAGGGAAAATATCACCTTAGATGGTTTATTATCCCATTATCTCAAGGGGTCGTGATCTCAACTTTGCTTTTCCTGGTGATGTTAATGTCATCACTTGGTTAAAGCATTTGTTCAGTTGTTGGCCAAGTTTCTCCTCTGTAGAGATACTGTATTCGGTCTCTGTTCATTTTTACATGTCACCACCAGCTAGACTAACAGTTCTTCATTTGGGAGCAGAAGCATGTTAATTCCTTTTGTACCTTTCATTGTACCTAATGTTTTATACAGTGTACATGCTCACAGAAGTTAGTTGAGAGGTCATTAAATTCATGATTTAGTATCAGTCTGGTGGAGGTGTTTTGTTTAAACAAACCAAAACAGCAAAATCCCAGCCCACTGCATTCTCCTTACAACTAGTTTGGTGGTCTTTGTTCCCTGTACTTAAGGGGTAAATTGTAAAATGACTTTAAATATTTTTCATCTAAACTACTATAAAGAAGGGATTACTTGCTGTCTTTGCTAAGATCAGAGTTTTGAGGTCAGAACTCAGGAAAATCTAAGTGTAAATTAGGCATACACGCACACACACACACACACACATTTTGTAGCTTCTGCTGACTTGCAGCAAGGGTTGTCCCTATATGCAGAGACTCAAAATATTTGTCAGAAGTTTAGATAATTCTTGAATGTGTTGCCCACAGGATTCCTAATGGTGCAAAGAATTGCCACTGTGAATGCAGTTATCAATCATTTTTAAGCTATTTATCTATAAAGGTGTTTTGCAGGGCATGGGTGCCATGCTTTTGAGGGACTTAAATCTGATATGGCACTTGAAGCTTTTAGGACCTAAACTAAAGGAAAGCAAGAATATTATATTAGAGTTGAAAACTAAATGCTGTAAAAGTCAGACAAGAGGGGAGAGGGAGTAGTTCTTTTACAAATCCCTTTGACAGAGACCTTACCAGCTGGCCTTTTAGGGTTGATTCTTCTTTCTGCTGTGATTGAAAAGTTGGTATTCTATTCTGATGATTTAACCTTGGTTTGAAAGTTACACACAGGAATTAGTATCCCCTGATTTATTACTCTATTTAAAGAGGTTTCTTCTTTTTATTTAATTTTTTTTAATATGGGTGAAAAATTCTGGCTTTTCAACAGTGTAGAATTAGTTCATGCTAGTTTTTCAATCTGAGAGTCTCATGATAGCTACACTTGCTTCATGCTTTATAATGTAATTTAATTTTTCATAACTTTCTTTTATTAGCTGCAAAGTAGGTTTAGAAAAAATAATTAGATTATGAGGTTAAACCATAGTTAAGATAAAAATGACGGTTCAATAAAAATAATGTTCAATAATTCCTATCTTCTGAAATAAAATACAGCCACTAAAAGATTTAATTATGGTTTTATTCAAGTAAATTTTGCCTCTACACTGAAAATACTCAAGAAAGAAACCCCAAGAAAGGCACTTGGTTAGCGTGAAAAAAGTAGTATAATATATAGAATTGTAATTTATGAGATAGGATAGGAGCCAGACTTGAGAAGGAGTAACGCACCCGAGTGGCTTGTCTTCCATGGAAGGGGATGCACTGAGATTATTTGAGTTGTTGTGGTGAGACTCCTAAGCCTGGTCTGACTTTTTATGTGCAAAATTGGGAGTTTTCATTTGGATAATCTTGGAATGCAGTGTGCCTTCATTAAAATGATCTGAAAATCACCACCAGATATTTCATAGTCACAGGGTCCTAAAATACTATGGGTAGAAGATGCTCCAAACTCTAATCCTATGTTTTACTTTAGAAGCAAGCAAAGCCCCAAAGGGTCAAGTAGCTTTCCTGAACTCACCGTGTAGATGACAGATCTTCAGGGCCTCCATCTAGTGTTTTCTCCATTACATTGGATTGCCATTAGGACTGAATTTTTTGATTAAATAACTTCTCAAAGTAAAGCATGAATGTGATTTAAAGAGTCAAATAATATCCTTATGCTTAAGACTTAGATGAAAATGAGTTCCACTCCATGTCCTATTCTTCCTTAGCTCTGAATCCTTTCCTAACAGGAAACCACCTTGAATTTTTTAAACTTATCTTTGGCAATGGCACCCCACTCCAGTACTCTTGCCTGGAAAATCCCATGGGCAGAGGAGCCTGGTGGGCTGCCATCTATGGGGTCGCACAGAGTAGGACACGACTAAAGCAACTTAGCAGCAGCAGCAGCAGCTGCTGCTGCTACTTAGCTTCATACTCAGATATTTAAATAGAGGCTTTTACTGTTCTTTAGCAATTTAAGAAAATAAAATAGACATCTATCAAAGTTGTTTTCCCTTATATTTCCTTTACACAACTGAAGTTGTACATTTTTTTGCAACTTGCATTCTTTTGCAATTCTTGCCATCCCATTATAGAAATTCTATTTATTTAGCAAACATTTAGGGCTAAACTTCTCATTGTTTACAACCTGAGGGGTAGCATGAAATGCCAGCCGCTGTCTGGCTCAAGGTGACTCCGTCGTTTTCCTGGTTATGATTAGAGTTCTTTTAATTCAGTGTTTTTCAAGGTGGGAGTTGCAGCCTGTTAGCTGTAAAATCAGTTTAGTGGGGTGTAGTCAACATTATAAAAATAGAAAAGAATTGAAAATATCAGAGTTCAATTTTTAAAATGTTTGATATAACTTTCATTTTTAAAATAAAGCCATTAAGAGGTTTAATTATGGCACATAATTAGGATAAATATTGGTTTATGAAGCTTTCATACTAGATATACACATTTGTGGGTATATACACACATACATATACATATCAGAATATTTGTATTCTGTATTTGTATATATACCAGTCAGAATATTTGTATTCTGTATACGTGTGTATGAGCTTCCCAGGTGGTACTAGTGGTGAAGAGCCTGCCTGGCAATGCAGGAGACCAGAGATGCAGGTTCACTCCCTGAGTGGGGAGGATCCCCTGGAGGAGGCACGGTAACCCACTCCATTATTCTTGCCTGGAGAACCGCATGGACAGAGGAGCCTGGAGGGCTACAGTCCATAGCGTCGCAAAGAGTCAGCTGACAGAACTGAAGTGACTGAGCATGCACACTTGTGTATATATGTGTATGTATATATTTTGTATATTGGATCCAAATGCGTTAATTTGAACATATGAAATTGCTATTTCTGTAGGTAAAAGACAAATATGGGGAATTTCATATGGTTTAACCTACTATGTCTTATCTTAGGTCATGGACAAAATGTTTGGGAGACATTTAATCTCAATTGTCTTATGCCAAATAATGAACATTGTTTTTTTGTTTTTTTTTTTTTTTAGCTAAGTTTGATGTTTCTTCATCTTTAAAATAAGAACTATAATTGTATCTACCTCGAAAAACAAAGAATGGACACAAGGAGACTTTGGGAGATGGTGGGATATGTTTATTACCTTGATTATGGTGATAGAACCTTGGAGTATGGATATGTCTAAACTCATCAAATCATTTATGTTAAATATGCAGTTTTTTATGTGTGCTCATTGTATCTTAATAATGATGTTAAATTTTTTTTTTACCTACTTCAAAGAAAAGATGTGAAGATGAAATTACTTATGACCCTTTGCCTATAGTAAGTACTCATGGTCATTAACACCATCATCCCTTTACTTACTTCCCTATGATGATCTTTGTTTCTCATTTACTCTTGAGAGATCCTTTTTCAGTCTCATCAAAATTATTACATCCATTGCTTCTCTTCTTATATGGGTACCTCCACTCATCTTCAGTCACAGAGTAGTAGAGCATTAGTGGAGACCTTCAAGATTGTGTGCTGAAACCAGTATTGTCCAAAGTGGGATATGCATCTACATTTGTGCAAGATGGTTTGAGATGGCACACAGACAGAGCGTCTGCCAGCATGGGTTCACACAATGGAATTGTGACTTCCTTCTCAATTTGCTTGCAATCCTTTTGGTTCATCCAGGAAAAAGCAGCAGTTTGGTGCTGGTCTCTCTTTAATACCTTCCTAACACTTGGTAAGTTTTTTTTTTTTAAACAGAGATCAGGTCTTAGGCTCAGAGCCTTCAGTACTCATCTAAGAGCGTTGGCTAGAATTTAATAATAGGATTTTGTTCTCATGTTGCATATGTTGTTGTTGTTCAGTCGCTCAGTCATGTCTCACTCTTTGTGACCCCATCGCCTGCAGCATGCCTGACTTCCCTGTCCTTCACCATCTCCTGGAGCTTGCTCAAACTCATGTCCATCAAGTTGGTGATGGCATCCAACCATCTCATCCTCTGTTGTCCCCTTCTCCTCCCACCTTCAAACTTTCCCATCATCAGGGTCTTTTCTAATGAGTCAGCTCTTGGTGTCAGGTAGCCAAAGTATTGGAGCTTCAGCTTCAGCACCAGTCCTTCCAATGAATATTCAGGGCTGATTTCCTTTAAGATTGACTGGTTTGATCTCCTTGCAGTCCAAGGGACTCTCAAGAATCTTCTCCAACACCACAGTTCGAAAGCATCAATTCTTTGGCGCTCAGTCTTCTTTATGGTCCAACTCTCACATCCTTACATGACTACTGGGAAAACCATAGCTTTGACTAGACAGACCTTTGTTGGCAAAGTAATTTCTCTGCTTTTTAATACACTGTCTAGGTTTGTCATAGCTTTTCTTCCAAGGAGCAAGTGTCTTTTAATTTTATGGCTGCGGTCACCATCTGCAGTGATTTTAGAGCCCAAGAAAATAAAGTCTGTCACTGTTTCCATTGTTTCTCCATCTATTTGCCATGATATGATGGGACCAGATGCCATCCATGATCTTTGTTTTTTGAATGTTGAGTTTTAAGCCAGCTTATTCACTCTCCTCTTTCACTTTCGTCAACAGGCTCTTTAGTACTTCTTTACTTTCTGCCGTGAGGGTAGTGTCCTCTGTATATCTGAGGTTATTGATATTTCTCCTGGCAATCTTGATTCCAGCTTGTGCTTCATCCAGCCTGGAATTTCACATGATGTTCTCTGCATATAAGTTAGATAAGCAAGGTGACAATATACAGCTCTGACATACTTCTTTTCCAATTTTGAACTGGTCTCTTGTATGTATGGTTCTAACTGTTGCTTCTTGACATGCATACAAATTTCTCAGGAGGCAGTTAAGATGGTCTAGTATTCCCATCTCTTTAATAATTTTCTTTAGTTTGTTGTGATCCACACAGTCAATGGCTTTAGCCTAGTCAATGAAGCAGAAGTAGATGTTTTTCTGGAATTCTCTTGTTTTTTTTTTTTCTGTGATCCAGTGGATGTTGGCAATTTGATCTCTGGTTCCTCTGCCTTTTCTAAATCCAGCTTGAACATCTGGAAGTTCTCGGTTCATGTACTGCTGCAGCCTAGCTTGAATTACATATGTGGATGTGTATATAACTTTTGGATCATTGGCAGATGATATTGGCTTTCATTTTGGAGATGATACAAAATTTCTTCTAATAAATTTGATATCAAAATATTCCACAAATAGTATATGTGGAATAATAGTATATGACTATACCTGAATATAGTCAAATACAGTGTACACTAATCACACAAGTCTAGCCCAGGCTGATTTAATCCTAAATGAAGTCCAAGGAGGTTAAGCAACTAACCCAGCTGAGTGAGAAGCAGAGCCAGGGCCAGCCTTATCTTGGGTGTGTTCTCATCTCTCTCTGTAGTCATTGTGTTAGACTTGACATTCCAGGATGGTGTTAGAGAAAGCCTGTGTTAAAATAATGTGCTGCTTTCCTTCTGATGTGCTTTTTTTGTTTAAGAGTTTGTTGTTTCTGGGGTTTGCCTTGAATCCACTCATGCCTGCAATTCTGATATCCATTCCAGTCTGAGTTGGATCATGGGTAGCTACTTTGAGCTGTCACTGTCTACACGCACCTTATCTCTATTTTTCTCCTACTTGTACAATACTATCCATTTTCCAGTATTGAGTTGTTCTTTGCTTCTTAGATGTCATCTGGGATTGTATCAGATTTACAACCTGGGTCCTTGGTAATAGGAAAATGGCACAGATGGTGTTAAGAGCACTGTGCTGTGTGCTAACCGTTACTGAAGAGGGGTTGACTTTTTCCCCTGGCTCTGTTCTTCTCTATGTAAAATGGGTGGGGCTGGGTAACCTCGAGACCTGTTCATCTTTATCACCCTCTCATCTCATTGTTCATTCATTCTGCAGGTCTTTATTGAGCACCTTCTCCGTGCCAGGAACTTGTTGGAGCAGTTGAGAATGCTGGGCATGTACCAGTGGATGGGAGAATTTACATTCTTGTTGGGGAAGTTTATAGTTGGAGAGGGTGATGAATAAATTAAAAAAAAAATTTTAATGGGAAAATTTCCTATGGTCCCAATAAAATAGGAAGGTAGATTAGAGAGTGACTTGGAGGAAGAGGCCTGATTTTGACAAATGGACCAGGAAAGGCCTCTTCAGAAAGGCAACTCTTGAGTAAAGATGCAAGAGAGGCAGGTCAGGCAGAAGGAACAGCAGGAGCAGTGACCCCAGGCAAGTTCAAGGGAGAGAAAGACCAGAAGGGCTGGGTAGGAATGTGGGGAGAGGAAGGCTGAAGGAGGAAAAGGGGGTCAGAGCCAGTTTGGAGATGGTGAAATCTGTTAAGGGGTTTGTATGTGATTCTACATGCTAAGGGAAGCCAATGGAGCTGGTGACAGGTTTTGAGTAGTGGAATGATGGAATCTGATTGGTGTTTTTCAAAACCACGCTGACTGCAGGTTGGAAATCCAGCAAGCAGAAATAGAAGCAGGGGTCCAGTTAGAAGGTCATGGTGGTAACCTCTGAGATTAGATGTGGTGGAGTGAACTAGGGAGTGGGCAGTAAAGACATAAGGAAGTGGAGAGACTCAGGCTGTGTTTTTAATATCAATTGAGTGCTTGCAAGTTGATTGGCTGCAGGAATGGAGGAAAGACAGGAATCAAAGATGAGTCCTAAGATAGTGATGACATTTATGGCTCTGGGAAGACAGAGCTGCTTTTCCCTTTGAGGACCTCCTTGTGCCGTCACTTTGCCTGGTCTGTTTATGCACATTGCTGTGTCTAGCCTCTTCCAGGGAACAAGAGTCCTCCGGTGCCTCTGGCTGCCTTGAAGTCTCTCAAATTCTTCTTTATCAGACCTGCATTCCTCATGCTGAACATTAGGCCTGGGTTATACCTTCTGAGGAGGTGGTTATATCGAGGTCCTAGTGGCCAGGGCAGATGGCACTATTAATTCATGCCTCTGTTATGAGAATTGATGGCCAGTAGCCAGGATGCCATGTTGATATTTATGAATGGTTTCTATGAGGAGTTCAGGCTCTCAAAAAATGCATTGTATTCTGTTTTCCAAGGAAAAGTTGAAGAGGGGCTATTTTTCCCCCCTTTCATTTTCCTCACATATAATACAAGTTGCATTACAATAAATTCAGTCGGTTCAAATATTTTTCATCTGAAAAATTGAATACATTCCTTTTTTTTTTCCCGCCTAACTGCAAGGGGTGAACTTTTATATTTTTATGAGCTTTGTTGTTTTTCCTTGTCACAGTTGCTGGTATTAGTTCACTAGTAAGTAATGACTTTTCTGTATTGAGAAAGACAGATGACTTATTAGATGTCAGAGGCCATCTGAAACATTTTCAACTCAGCATTTTTAATAGCTGTTCTTTCTTTGATTTGTTTTCCTTTTTTCTCTTGTTTCCCCTCCTCCAGCTCGCCTGCACTTTTTTGTCCCCCACCCGGCTCCTTTCTCCTTTTCTCCCTCAGTCATCAGCACTTCTGTATATCTTTTGCATGTTTCTGCTGTATCATATCCCCTAGTCCATGGGAACCATAGACAGTTTGTAACTTTTCCTGCAGTCGTACTCCCTGGACTTCTTGCAGAGGACATATGTGGGTTTGAATCTATCCTTTAAAAAAATACACATGTGTGTGTGTGTGTGTGTGTGTGTGTGTGTGTGTGTGTGTGTATACACACACTGGATTGTGTCTGGGGCCAGCATATACTCCTGACCTCATGGGCAGCTTCTTTTAATCCTCTGACTGCTGTTTGCTTTGGGGGTCTTTGGATGACCTAAAACAGTCTCTCCTCCCTCCTTTTCATCTACTGTTAACATGGATTCAGTATGTTACTCTACCAGACTCCTTGATTGTCATTTTGTTGTGCTCAGAGTCTCAGGAAAGTCTATTGATTAAATGAACATCATTCAGACAGAAATGTCAGTGTTGGTACAGTCCGCTTATGTAGTAAACATGCATATTGGGTGGGGCAGTATCATGTCGTTATGTCATTGTACGTAGCACACACCAGGTGTTCCGTGAATATTTGTTGTATTAATGAATGTCCACTTCGATGATAATTAGGAGTTTCAGTGGGTGGGATCGTTTTAGGAACAGTGAGTAAGACGGACATTCCTCTAATGGAAACATGCATTCTAATAAGGAAGGAGACACGCAAACAAGATAGACGTCAGAGAGTGATGAGTGCTAGGCTGAGGGTTGAGGAAGGGAGATGTGCTGTTTGTTAGGGAGGGTGTGACCAGGGGGTCAGGGAAAGCTCTGATAAGACGGTGTTGAAGGCTGTGATCTGAGTGACAACAAGGAGCTTGTCAAAGGAAAATCCGGGGAAGGAGAGATTCAGGTCGAGAGAACAAACAGTGCTGAGGCTCTGGGCGGGTATGTTCAGTGTGTGACTGAGGCAGCAGCCCAAACCAGCCCCGTACTGCTGTGGGAAGCGGCCCACTGTGGCATGCTATGAGGTCAGGGAGGTGCACAGAGCCAGACCAGGTGGGACCTTCTGCCCCAAGTAAATCCACACTCCTTAATTTGATTGGCAGTGGGAAGCCTTTCGAGGGTTTTAAGTGGGGGCATGGCTCAAATTTTTAACATATCACTCTGGCTGGTGTGTGGAGAATGTTGTAGAGAGGCAAAGTAAAAACTGCCATGGTATGTACTGAGTATTTGCATTTTAAGGATTTTTTTTTTTTAAGAATTCACCAGAGCTTTGGATAGGGAGTGTAGCTTGCTTGCTTTTACTCATTGTTGTGCTGAGGAAGAGACTTCTGGTTGCTTCCCTTATTATTATTATTTTTTACCTTATTGATTCTATCCTCTTACTAACAAAATCCTTGGTTTTCAGCTGTGTGTACTGCCACCGCCTCCTCCCTCTCATCTAGGACCTAGGTGCGGCCATATGAAAATATTATGGGGAACTTCCAGAGAGTTGTTTTAAATGGGATAGGTGTTTCTTTTCTGTTTGCTCCCGTTCTGCCGCATGGAACTGGTCGTAATGGCTGGAACACCAGCATTTCTCTTGGATCATGAGGACTAGGGCCACATGCTAGGGATGGCAGAGCATAGAGTTGGAAGGAACTTGTGTCTCTGATGACCTTTTGGAGCTTCCATGCCAGCCCTGGACTGGCACACCTATGGACGTCTTTTGTGTACCTTTGGGCTTTTCTGCAAGAGAGATAAACTTGTATCTTGTTTAGGCCATTGATAATTTACTGTTTTGTTTTTGTTCCAAACGTAATCCTGATACAGGTATTCTTTTGTAAAAGACTTAACAGGATAATGAGAATAGTAGTATTTGGGGTTGTCTATGTGCTCATCACTGTTCTAAGTACTTTACAAATGTTTTCCCTTAAATCTCACTAGAATTACTTAGTACTTATACCTAGGACTCCATGGCACAGAAATGTTTAGTAACTGGTCCCAGGTGACAGAGCTAGTAAATTGCAGGACCTGATTTCAGCTCTGGTTCAACTGAGTCTAGACTGTCCCTGCATTACTTTGCTAAACTGCCACATTCTTGGCAATGACTCTGAAACCTCTTTTTCAATCATTTAGAGGCTAAGGCCACAGGGGTGATTCAGCAGGCAGATTGGTATCATGTATCTGTCAGGGCAGGCAACTGCTGTAACCAAAGTTCCAGGGCTTAACACAAGAGAAACTTATTTATCACTGACATAAAGTCCAGCTGATTTTGGGCATGGAGAGAGGTTGTGTTCCACACAGTGACTCAGGGACCCAGACTCTTTCTGTCTTTTCCCGCTTCCTTTGACTCCCTTCTCCCCGTGACTGGGGCCTTAGAATTCTCTGCTGGAGGCTTTTCACCAGTCAGCACCCAGAGGAAGAGGGAAGATGTGGAAGGGACTCTCTGGGAAGTTTTGATGCGCCAGGCTTGGAGGAGGCATATGTCACGTCCCACCTTCTGTTAGCTGGAGTTCAGTCATACGCAGGGAGGCTGTGAAATGTAGTTCAGTTTCATGCCCAGGATGTAGAATAAATGAACTGGGATGAGCATACAGTAACCTCTGCCCCATGTGGCTGTTAGGAGTTGGGGTTCTGGCATCAGTCCCCTTGCATTTATATCCCTGCCTTGCTGCTTATTAGCTATGTGACTTTGGGCAAGCCACTTAACCTCTCTTTTACTTCTGTTTTTTATATGTACAATGGAGATAAGAGTAGAGCTGTTTGGGGGATTAAATGAGTTAATGTGTGGTGTACAGTCCTAAGAGCAGCGAGACATGGGAAGTGCTCTGTAATTGTGAGCTGTTTTTATGTAAGACAGGGCACTTTACTCAGACCTAAGTTTGTGGATCTCTTTTCGAAGAAAATTTTCTTATTGAGCCCTGGTATGGATGTGTACCACAGAAAATACCTTGGGGACCACGCATCCCATTTTAAGGGAAAATGGTGTGAGAGTGTCAGGGGTCCTGGGACTTGCTCTTCTCTCCCCGATGTGAATGCCCTCAGCCCCTCTGGAAGGGCCGGTTACAACTGCTTCCTGGTGCTTGATCTGTAGGTGGAGTTGGAAACTGAAGTCTCATGTCCAGTCTCTTGCCTGCTGTGAGGAAACTGGCCCAGGCAGTTCCTCCCACTTGGATCCCTTCTAGGACAACCAAAATCTCACGTGCTCTTGAAGCCCCAGCTCAGTGTCATCTCATTCTTAAAGCCCTGGTTGGAGCCTGCCCAGCACTGCTTACTCCCTTCACTGTGATCCTTCTAGTCCGGCACTGACCGCCCCCTGTCGCATGGGGATGCGTCAACTACCAGACTGTGTCCAACCAAAAGGAAGCTTCCTGAGGGCATATGTCCACCTTCCTCTTCCCCATGTGCCTCGTTTTCCTTGTATACAGGGGAAAGCCCTCCATAAATGCTTGTTGAGTTCAAGTATTCCTTTTACTCTCTACATACGTGTAGAGTTTTGTGAATGTGGTCTTTACTCTGAATCAGTGCCAGACAAATTGGTAGGTAGTTGGGAATAAAAATGAGTGGATTCTTTTTTATTTACACTGTTTAATATTCGTGTGGGGATTTTTGCCTTCCTTCAGCTCAGCGGTTGTAAAATTCTGTTTTAATTTCTGCCATTATCATAAACAGCATCCTCTGGTTATTATCTGGGTAGAGGATGCTGCAGCCTAGGGCTCTGTTGAATTAAGATGAAACAAATGACCAGGGGAGGACAGAGAACCATTGTCCTTGTTGCTTTGCAGTTCGTTTCCTTAGTTAGGAAGTCCACTCGGTGACTGGTGTTGGCACACTTCACCTGTGGGTTTGCGGTCCCATCTATGCACATCTATCTGTTTTTGGTAACTCACAGGAAAGCTCTCACCTTTCTGTCTGAGTATTTGTATATACACACATCTATAAAAATAAAACTACCAGCAAAATCACTGAAGATAAAGGTTAGCAAATCCTGTTCATGGGAACTGCAATATATAGTTTAAACAGGAAATGGAGTTTAGTTATTAAGCTTGTGTAGATTCCTTGGTATACTGAATATTTCTTGCGGTTCTATTATTTGTATTTTATTCTCAAATATTTTAAGAAGATAAGCTTCTAAATTCACTTTGGGGCTCCGTGTCATCAAATCTCATCACCAGTCACTTAGATCCCTAATTAACTTATACTCTGTAGACCCATTTCTTTGCTGCTATTTCTCTCCACTCTCTCTAATATGCTGTGAGTTACACTGGAAGGAACAATAAGATTTAAGAGAAGAATTAATTTAGAAAGTTAGGAATAGAAGAGATAAGGGAAAATGAGAAAAAGCGGCTTAGTATTTTGTCTTGTAAATGGCTTTCCTCTCGTAGGCTAAGAAGCCCATTTATCCAAGGAGAGGAGGAATGTTAATGAAATAGATCATGAACATAGCTATTACAGTAATGAATTTTAACACTCACTTTGTTATGTGATATTTTATTTATGAGCTCCTTGATCATTCAGATAAAGACAAGAAGTTTATGGCACTAGATTATGTCTTGTTTTCATAAACATATTCAGTAGTTTAATAAACATAATTTATTTTTTTCTCCTTAAAAATAAGCAAAATTTATGAGAGATTATCTTAGGGTTAATGAAGTCTAACATTAAGGAAATATTACCCTATAATATTGGAGCCTTCAGAGCTGGAGTTGTAATTGCTTAATGCTTTTTTCTACAGGCTATTTTTATAAAGTACATGCTTTGTACCATTAATCCAGTTTTTACAAGTTACACTTAGACCAATTCATTGGGAATTATGTATCCATGTTTATATTTTTCAGTCACTGCTTTCATTAAAAGATGTAGTAAAGAGTTGAAAATTTAATGTAGAAAGAGGGGGGGAAAGATAATTATGTGTATTTGCTCGTGGGAAGGTGCAGCACATATATTATCACCCCTTTCCGTCTTTGAAACCAATTCCCCCTTGTGGCTGTCTTCACTACAGGTGAGAATTTAGTGATTGGTGGGCCCCAGGAGGACAGGAATGTAAATTCCTATTGAAAGCCGTCAATAGTTAAAATTTGGAGCCCCATTAATATAGTTCAAGTCAGAATGCACTTAAGTAATGAAAAGCTCAGGCGGTGGCCTGGAGTTTCCCCTTCCTCCATCAGGCCTGCCAATTAGCCCAGAGTAATGGATGCCCAGACCCCAGGACAGGACTGAGACTGGCTGGAAAGGGCAGCTGGGGAAGTGCACTATGGATTTTGGTCATGTGTATTTGACTGTGTCAGCTCATTCTTTTTTGAAATTGAATTTAATGTGTTGAAAATACCCTCTTGATGAATTAATGAACTAAAAGAGGTATTGATATTCAAATAGCGGTGGAAGCAAAGCCTCTCTTCACCATCATCACCCTTCTCTGGCCCGTCCCCATATTTTATAATAGCCTAGCATGGGCAGAGCAGAAAGGAATCTTGGTTGGTTTCTCACTCCTCACTGCTGATGGGTAGATACAGAAGGATGAGGGTGGTGGATAAAGACCTCAGGTCCATCAGTGAATCTTTCCATCTACAGAAGATGCTTTACTGAGTTTTCCCCACCCCTTTTCATGCTGGCCTTTGTACTATTTTAATATTCTTTGGCATCAAGGTAAACATGTTCCTGGGTGTGTATTTGTGATAGAGAAAAATCAGGGATTGGGGAAGCTGTGTAGATTTGAGCTGTACTATAGGCTCTATGAGGAGGTATGTGCTATCTTATCCCTCACTCTGGAGAACTAGAGTTTGATTTGATCATTCATTCATTTATAAAAATAGTCATTGAGAATTCAGTGAGAAATTTTATTGCTCTAGACCTAAGGATCCAGTTTTTAAATTATTTTTATTTTTTTTTTAAGTTATTGAAATATAGTTCATTTACAATGTTGTGTTAGTTTCGTGTGTACAGAGAACTGAATCAGATATACATAAATGTGTAAGGCTTTGTGTGTTTGGAACTCACTATTTAGGTATGTTCAAACAGCATTGAGAAGTTAAAGAAGCATTCCTCAAAAAGTTAAAGATAGGATTACTGTATGATCTAGCAATTCCACTTCTAAGTATATATCCCCCAAAACTGAGAACAAGGACAAGAACAGATACTTATACACCCATGTTTATAGCAGCATCATTCACAATAGTTAAAAGGTAGAAACAATCCCTATGTCTGTCTGATGAAATGATGAAATGTGGCGTGTACACCCAGTGGAATACTACTCAGCCAGTAAAAGGAAGAAAGTTCTGATACTTATTACAGTGTGGATGAACCTTGAACATATGCTAAGTGAAGGAAGCCAGATTCAGGAGGACAAGTGTCGTATGATGCCATTTATATGAGATACCTAGAGCGGTGGCATTCATAGAGACAGAAAGTGGAACAATGGTTACACTGAGGGAGGGAGAATGGGGAGTTAGTGTTTAATGGGGACAGCGTTTCTGTTGGGGATGATGAAAAAGTTCTGAAAATGAACAGTGGTGATACTTGGAAACAATGTGAATATATTTAATGCCACTGAACTGTACATTTCAGAATGGTTATTAGTAAATTTGATGCTATGTACAATTTATTGCAATATGAAATGGAGGACTGTCTGAGAAGGAAGTGTGCTAGGAAAATGTAGCCTAAAAAATTATTTCCCAGAGGTTTTGGCATACCTTTTTGAAGGATATCAAAGTTTTGCTTCTCAAAGAGCAGTAGGTGAATAGGGTAATATAATGGCACAAGGGCTTAGATGTTCTTTTTAGTCACTAGGTAAGTGTCAGAGTCATGTTTAATAAAGATGTGCAGTACCTGGGTTCTTGATTGGGGTGTTAACACAGAGACCTGGATCACACTGATTTTGTAAAATGTTACTGGTTTTGGAGCCGGATCACCTGGATTTGAATCGTGGCTCCCCCAGTTACCAGCTGCTATGCTTGAACAAAGTACAAACTTCTCTGAGCTACAGTTTCCTTATCTGTAAAATGGGCTTAGTAAGAAAATCTGTCTTTCAACAATGTGGGGATATTAAGTAAGGCAACACAGATGAAGTTATTAGAATACACAGTACATAGCACCGAAGAATTGATGCTTTTGAACTGTGGTGTTGGAGAAGACTCTTGAGAGTCCCTTGGACTGCAAGGAGATCCAACCAGTTCATTCTGAAGGAGATCAGTCCTGGGTGTTCTTTGGAAGGAGTGATGCTAAAGCTGAAACTCCAGTACTTTGGCCACCTCATGCAAAGAGCTGACTCATTGGAAAAGACTCTGATGCTGGGAGGGATTGGGGGCAGGAGGAGAAGGGGACGACAGAGGATGAGATGGCTGGATGGCATCACCGACTCAATGGATGTGAGTTTGAGTGAACTCTGGGAGATGGTGATGGACAGGGAGGCCTGGTGTGCTGCGATTCATGGGGTCGCAAAGAGTCGGACACGACTGAACGACTGAACCGAACTGACTGAGTAAACCCTCAATAAATGTTATATGTTATTATTATTGTATGGGTAACTAACTGTGTATAATCTCAACTATGATCAGATTTATTAAAAACTCCAGTGTAACCTGTTCATCTACTTTCTACCACTGTCTTTGCCAGAGAGGCTCTGTTTTATGGGCAGTGTTAATTTGACCAGAAAGAAGGGACACCTCATTTCTTCCTACCAGCAAAGAATCTGACTCCCTGAAGGAATTACCATCTATTTTACTTCAATCAGCTGATGGGTGTGCATACATTATCCCGTTCTTATTTAAATTTTCAAATTTTGCCAGAATGCCCAGGAAACAGGGTGTCTTGGATAATTTAATTTTCTGACTAACCAATGCTTACGAGATACTACTTTCACTTCAGGTTTTCTTTGTGAAAAGTTTTTCTAAAATCCAGCAATGACCTTTGTTTCTTTAGAAAGTATAGTGGATAATAACATTTAATCTTCCCTTGACAATGAAAGATTTCAGAACCATTTCAAAAAATCTGTTCATATTGGCCAGAAATATAAATGTTCATCTAGAAGATTGGGCTGCTTGTATACTGAGTCAGGACTATCCAAAGACAGATTTTTAATAATGCCCTTTAAAAAACAAACTCAGTCTTTGTAGCTTTCCCTTAAAATTGGAGTATGGACAAAAAATCATGATTGCTAGTTTTGAATTTAGTTTTCTTCTTAATACATTTTGGGAAGATCTTTCTCATCACAACCCTTCAAGTAGTCACAGATAGTGGGTGTTGCCTTGAAAATAATAACTGCTTTATTATCAGAATCAAAGATAAGAGTGAGGAAAATGTTTACTACCTGGGTAAACAAGAGACACCCAGTCTAGTATAATAGAGTTAAAATAAGAAATCTTTCTTATTCCCCCATGCAGCAAGTTCTACCAAATTTCAGGTCAATATAAATGTTTATTTTGGGGGGGAGGGTGGGCTGAGTTGGGGGAGAAATCTAAAGCCTGGTTGGGAGGGGTGTTTTGCATTGGATAGAGCATTGGAATTGGGGAGCTTGAATTCCAACCTTAGTCCCATCTTGCTTGGCTGTGTGACCCTGGATGGCTGGGGTTGTCTCTGAACCTCAGCTCTCTCTAGCTGAAGGTGCAAAGGTGCTGACTTGATGCTTTCCAAAGTGCCTTTTGCTTGAACATGTAGACTGAGAATTACTGTGAGGTATCAAAGTTGCTCTCTACCTTTACTCTTTCATAGTAATTTGGAGCCTTCTGAAACCAAATGTTAATGAATCTGGCTTCATAGAGTTGTTGTGCGAGGGGCTGGCAGAAGAATCCAGATTCATTTCAGCCTTGCTTTCCCTCCTCTTCTTCAGTTTCGCTCCTGCCTGGTTTAGCCTCTCATTTTCTTCCTCTCTTTCTTCAGTCTGCTTACTCCTTCCTGCTCTAGGCTCCTCCTCAGCCCATCTTGATTATTGATTAGAAATCACCAAATAGTTTCTGTAACCATGTCATCAGCGACTGCCAAGGCTCTGGTCATTATTCCAGCCACACAGGGGGAAAATGACTGGGGAAAAATGGCAATTTCCAGCTCAGGTGCAAAGCATTCTAAAGTGTGGCTTAAGCTGGCGCTTTTCACTTAAACCTCTTCTGAAAGTGCTTATGCAAAAGCAGCCGACTCCAGCCAGTGAACTATTTCCCAGAGCCCCCGGTTTAGATTCTCTTAATTTTCCATATTTCTTGAGCTTGCCCTTGCTGCTTTCCTGCCTGATGCACGCTAGAGAGGAAGTACACAAAGGAATTGTGCAAAGTTTGGAAGCAACTGGCAGGTGGGTTTGCATTTTTCCAGGTTAATTCACTTGATGAAAAGCTGCTGTGGGTGATGTGTCATATATCAAAGGCAGGGCATCAGTAATCTTTGCTCAAGGGCACGGCTAACAGACAGATAGACGGGAGAATGAGATGGAAAAAAGCAACTCATCCTTTTCTGCTAACACCACGAAGGAGATAAAGGAAGATTTATGAGTCATCTCGGACCACATACCAGCAAGCAGCATACCGTATTTTTCACATGTTCCCAAAATTGGTGGTGGAAGGCAGTATGCTTGTCACAGTGTCCATCCGGCCTTTTTGAAAACAATGGGATCCTTGAAGTCTCTAGCTGTGGAGTCAGCTCTTTGCCCTCCCTGCAAAGAGGTGTTAGAGAGTGTGTGTGTGTGTGTGTGTGTGTGTGTGTGTTCAAAGCATCTTTGCCCTCTCTAAGCACATGATATCATGATCTGTAGTTTAATAATGTGACCTCTACAGAATAAAAAATAAGATTCCCTGAAACAGACATGACTGATTTGCAGGCACTTCGATGGTGACTCGGTAGACTTTTTCAGCTGCCTCTCTCGTAGTGAATTTCTCTTTGATGATAGGCAGCCTCACGTAGAGACTGCTTTGTGGTATAAGGAAGCTGAGGAGATGATCCTCTTGTTTTTCTTTTCCTTTTCTACCTCTCAGATGAGTCAACCCCTGCCGGATACAAACAGAGATTTGCAGCCCAGGTTGATTTGAATGGGCCATTTTGTGTGGAGTTAACCAGAACACTCATTCCTGGGAGGGCTCAGAGCTTCTTTATTCAGGCAGCCGGCAGCTGACTCGGGAAGTGTTGTGTAGAACAATTGATGGGAGTGGGAAGAGGTTTCTTAATATTCCTCTCCCCAGCTTTGAAAAAGGCACCTGGATTGCAGCTGGATCACGCCTGGGACTGTGATTGTTTACTTCACATAGCAGTTTTAAAAGTATGGTGAATTAAAAACAAAACAGATTTTGAATTTCTTCTAAGGCCTCTGCAGTATGCTTTATTTTTTTTTTTTTCTTTTTGAGAGGCACACAATTAACATTCTGTGCAGAAGGGCATGATTGATTCTGCACAGTGGTGGCTATATGAGCAAACCTCATTTAGACAGCTGAGTGAAATATACAGGGTAGAGGAATTTATGGGACCCAGAGAAGCTCACATGCAGAATGAAAAGGAGCCACCTTCCCTTCTCCTCTCCAGCCCCTGCATCCCCATTCTTCACGTGCTCAGAATGGCTCCCCTCCAGCCACTGGGGTGCCCACTCGGTGTGGTGATGTTGAGCCTGACATGACCCGGCAGAGAAGATGGAATGCCACTTCATCATGCAGCCCTCCTGTGGGAAGCATGGAGTGTGTAATCAGAGAGACAGGAGGAGCTCTCAGAATCTGTTATGTGAGGCTGACAAGGTGAGGAGGTAGATAGTGGTGGCTCTAGGTGCTACACCACATCCTGGAAAACGGCTTGCCCATGTGCTCTGGGCTTCTGCACTGACCTTTGCAGGATAGATCGTTGGGAGGCTTGAGTGTCTACCTCAATACAGGCCACTTTCTTAGGAAAATCCCCAACTTTTTTTGCAAAGGAAGTTCAGGAATCGATTTGGGCATGTGCACCCAAGTATCTGCCACATAGTAGGTCCTCTGTAAACAGTTGCTGCACTGAATTGACTTAATTCTCGTGAGGATGTGGCTCTCACAAGAGGAAGCACTTTTATCCATTCTCTTACGTCCTGTACATAACATTTGCTCCATAAGCGTTTGTTGCAAGGAATGAAAGAATGAACTCGCAGATTGATGTTTGGTAGTCAGGGTTTCTCATTTCCCTTGTGGCTTATATGTAGGATGGCTCTCAGCTAAGGTAGAAAATGAAAGGGAGGTTTGTCTGGTTTTTGTTTTGAGCCCCTCCCTGGGGTTCAGATCCTTCTCTATTGCCTTGTACCTGGCTTTCATGCACCTGCTAGGGTCCTCTGCTAGGCTCACCTTTAGGTTTTGATTTCTTAAACCAAATTCATGTCCATTTAATGACTCTGTGTTAATGCTGCCTGGAAGACTGATAACATTTATTCATATCCCAGTATAAATTAGGGTATGAATTATTGTGATTTCTACTTCAAGGAATAATTCAAATTTTAAGAAGCTTCTTTTCCTGATCTGTTTGCCCTCTGTGTTTTTGGTACCTGTGGTAGACTTTAAAATGTCCTTCCCCAAGGTGTGAAATTTTGGTCCCTTGAACCTGTAAGCATTACCTTACATGGCATTAAGTTCAGGTCCTTGAGATGGGGAGATTATATCCTGGGTTATCTGAATAGTTTCTAATTGAATCACATATATCCTATGAGGGGCTTCCCTGGTGGCTCAGTGGTAAAGAATCCGCCTGCCAAGCAGGAGATACAGGTTCGGTCCCAGGGTCAGGAAGATCCCCTGGAGGAGGAAATGGCAACCTATTCCAGTATTCCTGCCTGGGGAAACCCATGGACAGAGGAGCCTGGAGGGCTACAGTCCATGGGATTGCAAAGAGGTGGACACGACTTAGCAACTAAACCACCACCACCATCCTTATGAAGGGGACGGGCAGAAGGATATTTGATCCATACACAGAGAAGGTGATGTGAAGGCAGAACAGAGACAAAGATGCTGGCCTTGGAGATTAGAGGAGGTGGCAGCAAGCCAGGGAGTGCTGGCAGGTGTCAGAAGCTGGAAGGGGCATGGAACAGGTTCTCCCCAAGAGCTCCTCGAGGGAGTGCGACCCAGCTGAAATCTTGATCAGGCCCAGTGGCACTGATTTCAGACTTTTTGCCTCCAAAACTGTGGAAGAATACATTTCTGTCGTCGGAAGTCAACATGTTGGTTGGTTGGTATCCCAGTGATAGGAATCTCATACAGCCCCTAATGGCCTAGAGGCTGAATGGGTATCAGTATTGGGCAGCTCATTTTCCCTCATTGCTATACTTTATAGGTGAGGCTCATAAAGAACAGAAAAGGGGCAAATTATTGTACAAATAGCCATGGTAATTTCTCTGCTATGCTTTATCATTATTTTATTCCCTTAAGAACCTTGTACTTTGGGTGGATAATAACCACCCCATTATACAAGTAAGGGAACCACCAGGTTGAAATATACTTAAGATATTCAGCTGGTAAACACTGAAGTTTGTATTTGAATGTAAATATTCCAGATCTTACTCCAGTGGGTTACTCCTGACATGCTGTTAATTTTCATTTCTGTTCATGTACCATTTTTCAGAGTCTTGAGCTAAAGTCAGACACAGATATTTCTCTGCTTTGTCCCTATTCTTAGATTGTAGTCCCTCAATCTCAGCTTCTGTTACATTAAGTCAACCTCACTGAACTTAGAAAAGTCTACCATTATGTCACAATGTCGACTCTGATAGTCACGTAGCTCTTTGGGGTTCTTTAGTGTGAAAAGCAGCTGTGTTATATAGTAAAATGCAATGGGGTGTGTGTGTGTGTGTGTGTGTGTGTGTGTGTGTGTGTGTGTGTGATTGGGGTTGGAGAGAGAGGGAGATTTGGAATAAATATATAGGTATAATTGTGAGTTGCAAACTAAAAATGCTTATGTTGTTCAGTCACTAAGTCATGTCCGACTCTTTGTTACCCCATGAACTGCAGCATACTCTTCTCCCTTGTCCTTCACTATCTCCCAGAGCTTGCTCAAACTCATGCCCATTGAGTTGGTGATGCCATCCCACCATCTCATCCTCTGTTGCCCCCTTCTCCTCCTGCCCTCAATCTTTCCCAGCATCAAGGTCTTTTCCAATGAATCAGGGTTATAATTTCTTTTTGAACTACTAAACATAACTGGTCTCCTAGACAGCCTTTTTTTTTTTTTTTTTTTGTAGATAGCTAGCTTTTCTTGAACCAGCCAGTGCTTGCAATTCAGACCTGAGATATCAGTGTTGAAAGAACACTTACTCTGAGGAGAAGTCAGACTTAATGGAAGCTGGAACTCATCAGGGACGGGCCAAGTGTGCATGTCCTATGAAACCTGTGGGATTTGAGGGAGTGTTTTGATTGCAGAAACTGCAATCAGAGGTTTGCTGCAGCCTTCATGCTGTCAGATGGGGGAAATTTAACTTTGAGTACAGCTACTCGAGACACACAAATCACCATCTTCACGTGTGGCAGTCTTTGTCACTTCCAGCAAGTTACAAAATTGTATCAGAGGAGCGGAGTGTGATACCACTGCTTGGATGGTTACAAGAAAAACATTCCAAATCTGAGAATTATTAAGAAGTGAGAAAATCCCTTAATTGCAACAAGTTACCCACTGCACAGAAAGACTCTGTGGCAGAGAAAATTGGCAGTGTTCTGATGATCAGATTGAACAGCTGGAAGACTCCTATTCAAACTACTTTTTGAGTAATAAAGCTAATAATTTTTCTCACAGACTGCTGCGATAGCCATAATTCTGTTTTGTTAAGATGTCTGTTCTCTATACTTGATTGAATACGCACATGCTTATTTTTGGCCCATCGTAAGTATAAATAATGTGTGTGTGTGTAACCGTAGTTTTCAAATTTTTTGTATTTTATTCCTTTTCTCCTTTTATTTTTTATGAAGTGTCTCTCTCCCTGTATTTTAAAGTTTGTAATACATCAGAAATGGCTAAGTGACATTAATCTTTGTTTTCAGTGGCTCATGCCAGGCAGAGCACCTTCTTTCCTATTTATCTTGTGTATCTATTTGATCAAGAGCTGCATTATAAACATTTAATTTAAAAATTTACTGAAAAACATTGTTTCCATGGTGGTAGTGGTTGAACTCTACATTTAAAGATGGTTAAAATGGAAACTTCTGTTATGTATATCATACCACAATTGAAAAAATAGTTATATGTGCACAGTGAAAAATGCAAAAGGTATCAACAACAAAAAAAATCTTTTTTCCCCGACAACCTTCCCTTTCCCAGAAGCCACCATCACTAACAACTCTTGTGTCGCCTTCCAGAAACTTGACGTTTCTATTCAAGCATAGGAATTATGTTTTGAAAGAATTGTGTAATGGGAAAATAAAGCCAGATTGGTTCTGTGCAGGCTAGGGGAGGGGAGGGGAGGGGAGGGAATGATGGATGAGAGAGGGAGATGGGTGGGGGAGGTGAGACTGGTGTTGACCAAGTTCTAATTCTGAGCATTTGTGTAAACCCTTCTCCATGGTCTCACGCCATGCTGTTTCATCAAGGGTTAGGGAGTGGAATTGGGAAGTTGTGGGAAGCCAGGAAGAGAATGTGAGTTCCAGAGCTGTTGTTTGTTGTGGTCCAGAGGGAGAGAGCTGTGAGTAATGGGGCGCAGTTAAGCAGAGAGGAATTTAGGCTGGGAAAATCAGGACAGATTTCACAATGGGGAGAGTGTGTGGACATACCCCTGGGGAGGTCAGGGAAGCCTTGCCATTGGAGGGGCTGGAGGCAAGACTTGACACAAAGCATGAGAAAAGGGATGACAGGGAGCCATCCCTGGGGGTTGGTGCAGCGACCTTAATCAGGCTCTTTCCTGCTTAGCTCTGGATTCACTGATTCAATCTCAAATGATCCAAGGGAGAGGAACAATTGCTTGGAAAATGGCCTTAGGGAATGATGGCTATTGACAGTAGGTATCAAAAGACTCTCCCACACAAATTAACTCCATCTATCCAACCATCCATTTACTCACCCGTTCATCCATCTATCCATTGTTCATCCATTTAACAAATAGTTTTTCAATGTCTACTAAGTATCCGTATTGAAGGTACTTTGAATAGGCTGATGAGAAAAGTCACTTATACTGATACTTGTGGATCAGATGGAAAGAACTGGAGAGAAACTTTTCAGACACATGTGAAGGCCACAGGGTATGAGAAGGTTTAGCAAGTTTGAGGACCAGAGATAAACAAGTGAAGAGATTGAAAGAGGTTTAAGATGAAGAGGTCAGTTCAAAGCGAATCTTTTCAAGATATGATGACTTTTGTTTCTTTATGCAATCTCAAAACTGAAAGTACTCAAATAGCAAATGCTTGGATAATGTGTTACCTAGCTTTGGAAGGGCACAAAGTGTACAGAGTACATCATTGGCTTTCAGTATCCTATATCCACGTTAATACAAAACTAGTTTGTATCTAGTTGAGTTTAGGTCTGAATATATGATTTGCTCGAGTGGAGGACACATTTCATAGCTGGGGTACCCCCTCTCCTCCGTGTACCCTACTTACGGGGTAGGAGCACGAGGAGTAGAGTCATCAGAGCTGCATGGATCAGGCAACCTCACCATAGAAAGCACCTTGGAAGTTGAGCTGAGCTTCCTGGAAATTGATGGGTCAGGATCAAGTTTAAGAAAGTGTTCCATCATGTAATGTAGATATATTCAGAGAATATTGAGAATGTTAATATTCATTGCATCACAGTCTCACCAGTGTTGATATTGTAGGCTGGAAATTCTTTGTTGTAGGTGGCTGCCTTGCTCATTTCAGGACTTTTGGCTGCGTGCCTGGTCTCTACCCACTAGACAATAGGAACACATCCTCCTGTCCTTAGTGACAAAACAGAGACATCTTCAGGTATTGTCAGTTGTCTCTTAGGGGACAAAGTCCCTCCTGGTTGAGAACCACTGGTCTCAGCGTGGCACAGAGGGTGCAATGGAAAGGTTGTAATATGTCAGGTCAGTGAAGGGCATGGCCACTTCCAGTTCTGACTGATTTGATGGGCTCTGTTTTAATGTATTGTATTGTATTTTTTAAAAACTGAAGTATAGTCGATTTACAGTGTTGTGCGAATCCTTGCTGAACAGTAAAGGAACTCAGTTGCACACACACATACATTCCTTCATACCTTCTTTCCATTATGGTTTATCACAGGGTATTGAATGTAGTTCCTTGTGCTGTACATTAGGACTTGTTGTTTATCCATTCTAAATGGAATAGTTTGCATCTACCAACCTCAAACTCTTAGTTTATCCATCTGCCTCCCACCCTCCTCCTTGGCAACCACTAGTTTGTTCTCTGTGTCTAGGAGTCTGTTTGTGTTTTTTAGATAGGTTTATTTGTGCTGTATTTTAGACAAGGGCTTAATTTCCAAAATATACAAAGAATTCAAACAACTCAACAACAACAACACAAACCAATTGAAAAATGGCAGAGACCTTGGCAGACATTTCTCCAAAGAAGACACGCAGATGTCCAGTAGGCTTATGAAAAGATAATCAACGTTGCTAATAATTAGAGAAATGCAAATAAAAGCTACAGTGAGGTACCACCTCACACCAGTCAGAGTGACCATCATTAAAAACTCTACAAATGACAAATGCTGGGGAGGGTATGGAGAGAAGGAAACTGTCCTACACTCTTGGTGGAAATGTAGTTGGTACACACACTGTAGAAGATAGTACGGAGGTTCCTCAGAAAACTGAAAATAGACCGAGCATATGATCCAGCAGTCCTACTCCTAGGTATGTACCCAGACAGTACTATAATTCAAAATGATGCATGCACCCCTGTGTTCATAGCAGCACTACTCACAGTAGCCAAGACATGGAAACAGCCCACAGGTCTACTGACAGATGAGTGGATAAAGAAGATTTGGTACATATATACAGTGGAATACTACTCAGCCATAAAAAAGAACGAAATAATGCCGTTTGCGGCAATGTGGATGGACCTAGAGACGATCATACTAAATGAAGTAAGTCAGAAAGACAAATACCAGTTTCTGAGCTCTTAAAATAAGCACAGTCATGGGAGCCAGGGGTGGGAGTTTCTGACTCATACAATGAGGAACCCATTAGGGTCCCTCCTGTTTGGGTTTGAGAAGCAAGTCTAGTGAGAAAGGGACCCTGGGAACTTTAAATTCTGAGTCAGATGGGGCTCTGAGAAGCAGGGAGAGAAGCAGTTTGGAAGGAGGAGTCAGATGGATGCTCTCCACGCTTTTGACCTGAGGGAAACCTGAGGTCCAGGCCTTTGTTTGGGTCACTCCTTTCAGTGTGCCCTTCCCCCATATTTGCTCAGTCTTTAGGCCTCTATTGAAGCTGCCTCTCCTACTGTAAATACCATTGGCACTTCTTTTTATCTTTCTAAATATGGTTTTACCTTTAGGATGCAGCTATAATTCTAGTCTTGAGTGGGGCAAGAGCTTAGTTCCTCTGGCTCAAATTTAGTTATTCCTGCTCTAACCTTGTGTATTACTTACTTACTAGTAGCTCTCATGTGAGCATTTAATTCAAGATTTTTTTCATTATTTTAAGATTGTATACACCTCGGTTGTCCCCACAGTAAATTTGCAAGCTGGTCTGAGTCTGTATCTTCTATTATATCCTTCATGTTACATAATACAGCATGAACTCAGTAGGTTCTCAGTCAATTCTAAGTGAATTGAAGTAAATTGCAGTAAATCAGCTTGTTCCTCTGCTCGGCATTGTTTGTATCCTGCAGATCCTCTCCACACACTTGAGCCACAGCTCTTTAAATAGTTTAAGAAGACAGCACATTGTTTGACATTTCCACAAACATAAAAAATAATTTAGCTCACACTTAATTTTTATCAGAACATAAGCTTAATATTTTCAAGCATTACAATTTTATTTTAAGTTCTTACATTCTTTCTGTTTCTCTTAATGTCATTCTGGCTTCAAAGGGTATAATTTTGAAATGATGAGTACTGTTGGACTTGTTAGTACTTCTTCTTTTGTGTATATAATGTTTCAAGAACTGTTGATGGCTAAATGTCATTTTTATACTTTTTAGATTCATAACAGTTCAATTCCACTCCAAAACAATTAATAATATTATGTATCTTAGAAATAGCTGTCATGTATCTTCTGGTGCGTATGACATATTGTTAGATATTTTAAGTTAAAAGTTCTGTATCCAGTCCAAGTTTAGAAAGATGAGGAGCAGACTGTTTCATAGACAAGCAGAAGGATATAGTAAATTTATGACAAAGTGTATTACCATAACGTAACCATGCTTGGAAAACTGTGAGGCTTCTCAACTGAAAAAAAAAAATAATAAAATAAACCAGGGATCAGTAGTCTATCGCAAACACTTTTTTTTTTTTTTTGGTTTATTTATATCTGGTTTCATTCTGAAAGCAGCAAGACAATCTGACAAGTCAAAGGAGAAGATATTACCACTAAATACAAACCACTCCAGGCAGTTTTCCCAGATTCTTGAGAGATGCTTTCTCCAGCTCAGACATATTGGCTCTTTGATTTTTCAGAACTTAAGCTGGGATGAAAGCTCTCCATAAAGGGTCATTGTTTTCAGAATGAAGCTCTCTGGGCTGGAAGGAAGCAGAGCTCTCAAGAATGATGTCAGCAGTGGTGGTAGGGATGGAGGAGGGCCCAGGGCCCAGCCCTACTCAAGAAGTATAGTTCATCTACCTGTCCACTGGGACGAGCTGAACATCAACTCCGTCTTCACAGAAGTAAGCCACTTTGTGGCTTGATCTTTATCTTCCAAGATTTTGTGAGTCCCCCCCATTCCCCTTCCTCCCCACTTCCCACCCACCGCCCCACCCACCACTGACAGGGGGCCCAGCAATGACATTAGGTCTGTTCAGTTGAGGATTTTCTAATATACTTTCATAAAGGTCAGATTCAGCCTCATTCTTTAGGTCTGTCCCACATGTGCACTGGATATTTTCCTCTTGTTACACATTTTGAGATCTTTGGTTTGCCAAAGTATAAGTGACGAAACTGTGCTTATTCTAGCAGTGTTTTATATTCAAGTATCAGAAAGTTCCCAGAGTCAGCGTCAGTTGTGGTGTCCTACGTGGGGCCTTCAGCACAGCCTGTGTGGACCCCCCTCCCCAACCATGGATGGAGTTGTATAAATGAGGTGATAACCAGTCCTTGTACATGGGGAAACCTCCCAAATTCCAGTGAGTTGGGTGTCTGCTGGAGGGGCTCCAGAGCCATCTCTTGATGACTCCATAGAAAGTCCTCTTGTTCCTACTTCAGTTCTTCTGGCCTTGTTCATGGGAAAGTTCCTGCTTCTCTTTGAAGGGACTTTTTAGGAGCTTTAGGAATCCCTGGAAATCTCCAGCATAAGGTAGAATTGGAAATAAGACAAGCACAGGCCTCAAGGAGCTGGCAGAAGATTCTGAGGCAGGAGAGCCTTGTAGAAACACATACTTCCTGCTCCCCTCAGAACTCCCTGGGAACTGGGATGCTGCACCAGCTGTGGATACCCAGCCGAGGACCTCAGTTTCGTAACTAGAGACTTATTGTTGCTTTAATGTTGCCTCTTTCCCTTTGCTATTGATGTAGTTAGCCCTGCCCAAAACTTGAGGAGAAGTGGAGAAGAAGCTATTTAAAACTACCTTTTCTATTATTCATTGACTCAGGACCATATCTCTTCAGCAGAAAAACATTGTGGACCAAAGATAAAGCAAGTGTTTTACTCATTGTTCACTTTTTTTCTTCTTGAGAATCGTGTACTTTTGATCCTCCAAGGAACTCACAGAGATGATTCAGTTCAGTAGTTCTCAAAGTTCTAGAAATCTTTTGGAGGCCTTTTAGGGCAAGAAGGTGGCTGGTCCTCCCTCAAGGCTTTCTGGAGTTTTCCTGTAGTCTGTTGGCCTGGTATTGGATAAGAGCTTCTACGTGTCAACATGAGCCTAAAATACAACCTCCATATTTTACAAAGAGAAAGACTGAGGTCCATGGGCCAGAAGGAACTTAAGACAGCAATTTTGGGTCATTACCCATTTCATCTTTGGCAATGTACCTGTCATATTTTCCAGAAGTGCTACTTTTAGATTCTTTCCAGTTACCAGAGGTCATTTTCCCGGAGTGAATGATTTGGACACTATTAACAAGGGAACAGCATGCTATACATTATACACTGTCTTAGAAGAAAAGGTCCTCTCTCCTGTTTGCATATCTGCACCTGTTTAAACCTTTCCATAGAAAAGTCTGAAAGGTAAACAGTTGGTTTTGGAGCAGCTATAACGTGGTATTGTTTAACATGGCAGCTTATTGATGATTGTCTTTAATTATGGCCATGCTGTCAACTCCCGAAGCCCCTGCTCTTTGTTGTTGATCTGATATGACGTTTGAGGTTTTCAAAGCTGCAGAGATGAAAGAAGTAACCGTCAAATACTGCTCGTTCCGATGTGCTTGAGGAGGGAGGAGGGGACATTGCCCACAAGGGCTGAGAGTCTAGGAGAGAACGCCGTTGCCCCCTCTGCTTTTGATGACAGCGTCGAGCGCGAAGCCCTGGTTTGCTCTCCGTTTATGGTGGAGCAGGGCCAAAGCTGGAGGAAACGGAAATGATTTATTCAGTAATGGGAAACAAGCGAGGGGTGTGGGTTGCTGATCTTCTCAGGGCTGGTGGGAATGCTGTCTGTCTCTTGCCTTGAGCCATTTTTACATTAGAGATGTGAAGCTCAAAACGGACCCATCAAGGCTTTCTGGAACCTCTTCCCACCCTCTTCGATATCCTTTGCCTTCAGTGTGTGTGTTCCGAAGCCCTCAGAGCTGTGGGACTGTGTGTTCCTGGGCCCTCAGATGCTCCTGCTGTGCTGGGCTCTAATCCTGGGGTAGTCCCATCTCAGACCAAAGGTGTTCGCTTAGGAGGTGGCTTCTGTCCAAGCTCCCATTACTGTTAAGGAGTGTTGCACCAGCTCTCTCCTATGTAGGGGCTGCCCCTTGCATTTGTGGCTGCTGGATCAGTTCCCTGCTCCTGCTACTAGCTCCTTTGTTGAAGGGCTGTCTCTTTAGAGTCTATTTAAGTTGTAAGCCCTTCTGCCAGATACTGTTTTGGCTGGAGGCTTACTTTTCTCACCTCCACCTCTTCCACTTAAGAGACAGTATAACCTCATGGCTGAGTACATGGACTCCAGAGTCAGACTGCCAGGATCTGACTCCTGGTCTTGAGACTTACTAGTTCTGTGATTTGGGACCAGTTAACCACTCTGGGTTTCAGTGTCTTCATGGTAAGATGCTGATAACAAGAGCATCAATGTTGTGGAGTTGTGAAGACTAAATGAATTAATGTGTAGGTAATAAGACCCTTAGAATAGTGCCCAGTACAAAGTAGTACAAAGCAATTTGTAACACGTGCATATTATATAACTTATGCTATACCAGCGATAGCATATAATTTATTACCATGCCTTTGTTCAACTATGAGTAAGCTTTGCTGACCCAGCTGGGAAAGGGGTATGATAAAGAGACCAGTAGTTGTTTATTTATGGAGGGATCCATCAAATCCCCAGAGTGGAGATGAAGCCTCCCATTTTGGGGGCCCATTTCTTAAATATTTCAACTGCTGTTTCTCCTCTCTCTGCTCTGTGCATGTACCAGCTAACTTTCATACTGGCCCACTAATTTGTTGCTGGAGGCCAAATCTTGTCTTAGTCACAGGAACTTTCCTTCCTCTGTTTTCTCTGTGGTTGGTCAGTGAATTTGCACCTTTGGTCAATTTGGCACTGTGCTGACTCCTGTGGAGTTTATAGAAATAGGATAAGGCATAGTCCTGTATTTAGAGAGCTTTCAACCTAATTGAAGGATCAAAATAACTCTCCTAGAGTGTTTAAGGGCAAAACCAAGCTGGTTAAGGAGATTAGCCAGTTCATCTACTATCTTGGAAGCCATTTCCAAGAAATATACTAATATTAATAGTACCTAAAAGAATGGACTAGGGAAAAGGGAGAAAATGCTTGGGGGTCATCAAGACCAGTGGTGAAGACCATGGTTGTGTGTAATCTTAGCTTTCATCTTGCTCCAGAAGAGAAGAAGGTTCAGGTGGGAACACATTGGCCTGTTTATAGGAACAAAGGGAATTCACCTTTACCCAGTAGCTGCTATGATCAGAACACTCAGCTAAGCATGTGTCTAGTTTCGTTTACTCCTGAAAGGCACTTGTGGAAAAGGTGGCATTTACTCCCTTCTTCTAAAACATAAGAGAACTAGGGCCCTGTGATAAAAGGTGACATTCAAAGCATTGTAGCTGTTGAGTTTAAGAAACTCAAAAATTGGGAATTTAGCCCAAATCAGTATGTCTTGAAACCTGGTGTACTTTTGCAGGAGAGAGGCACTAGCTACTGTTTTTCTTGGTTCACTTTTGGATGAATGTAGCTGGAAAGCATTCACATTTGACCCCTTTCTCTCTCTTCCCTGCCCCAGTAAAAGCAAGAACTCGCTCACACTGGCCACCACATTGTCCTCTGAGAATCAGCAAAGCCTCATGACACTCTCCAGGGAGCACACGAAACCTCCCAAATAGTCATATCCAGGCCAAGCAAAGCTCTGGGAGAAATTCCTGGGACGCTCAGCATGAGCCACCTAAAAGGGCTTTTGAGCAAAAACTGAACCCAAATGAAAACATTGCCTGTCAGCCCTGGGCTTGTAAACAGTGTTTGGATTGCAGGAGGAGGGCACAGGGCTTGAAGTAGTAGCCAAGTCAGGCTGGGCTCTGCTGGTGTAACAAATTAACCCTGAAATCTCAGTGGCTTCACACCACAGAGTTTGGTTTTCTGCTCACTGTATATGTCCAGGGAGGGTTCATGTTGGGGAATTCTGCTTGGCATGGTCCTTCCGGGATCTGGCTCTGACATCAGGTGGCTGCACCACCTGGATCCTAAAACTTCCAAGGTTGCATGGGAAGTGATGGTGTAAAAGTGTTAGTTGCTCAGTTGTGTCCAACTCTTTGTGACTCCATGGACTGTAGCCTACTGGGCTTCTCTGTCCATGGCATTCTCCAGGCAAGAATACTGGAGTGGGTAGCCGTTCCCTTCTCCAGGGGATCTTTCTGACCCAGGAATTGAACCTGGGTCTCCTGCATTGCTGGTAAATTCTTTACCATCTAAGCCACTAGGGGAGCCCTTTTAGTTCAGTTCAGTTCAGTTGCTCAATCATGTCCAACTCTTTGTGACCCCAGGGACTTTAGCATGCCAGGCTTCCCTGTCCATCACCATCTCCAGGAGCTTGTTCAAACTCATGTCTGTCAAGTTGGTGATGCCATCCAACCATCTCATCCTCTGTTGTCCTCTTCTCCTCCTGCCTTCAGTCTTTCCCAGCATCAGGTTTTTTCCAATGCATCAGTTCTTTGCATCAGGAAGCCAAAGGGAAGCCCTTTAGAGTGGGTTAAATATTGACACCTCCTCCCCACCTCCGCCCAGATACATGCCTCCCTGGAACCTCAATGTGAGCTTATTTGGAAATAGTATCTTTGCAAGAGAGAGGATTCTTTACTTAAGAGATCTTGGATGGATCCTAAATTATACTGCTTTTAGGGTGAGATTTAAACCCTAAACCAGTCTTTTCATGAGAAAGGAGAGGGAAATTTGGACACAGACACGAAGAGGTGTGAAGGCCGTGTGAAGCCAGAAGCAGAGTTGGAGTGATGCTGCCATAATCCAAGGAACACTGAGAGTTGCCAGAAGCTGGAAGAGGCTGTGAGGGATTCTCCCATAGAGTCTCTGGAGGGACTGTGAGTCTAGTGACACCCTGACTTTGGGCTTTTGGTCTTCATCAAGGTGAGAGAATAAATTCCTATTCAATCAAGCCACCAGGTTTGTGATAATTAGTATAGAAAATTAGGAAACAGATACAGAAAATCTGCACTGATGTTTTTAAGGGCCAAGCCTGAGAGTGGCTCATGCCCCTTTTTTCTTGTATTTACCAGAACCCAAACTGTCAGGGAGGTGATAGATTGTTGTCTCTGTGCCCCGGAAGAGGAGAATGAAGCAAGACTTGGTGAGCATGAGCATTATGCTTGCCTCACTTGTGCTGGAAGTATGTACAGGGAGCAGGAGGCAGGGGCATGGAATAGAGAGCCACCCACAGTAACAGATGGTTTCAGGAGCCGTTGGGTGGTCCATAGGGTCACTGCAGGTCAAAGCAGGCTGGCTGAGGGAGAGAAGGCAGAAAGCTGGAGGACAGAGCTCTCAACTCACAAGCGGGTGATCCGTGGTCGCACCAGAAGCCATAGATAATGCAACAGTAGGGTCAAGCAAGAAAGCAGGCACCCACATCAGCAAATTGGGTGTGAAGGGCAGGGTCAGAGGCTAAGCATGAAGCCAGAGTGCTGCTCAGTGGGGGCAGCTACTCCCAGAGCATGAAAGCAAGTAAGACCACCAACTCCCCTCCCTGAGGGAGTGTTGGAATACTCTTTCTCATGGCTGTGTCTTCAGTTCTAGCACAGAATAGAAACTGCAAATGTGGCAAAGGTGCATGGGTCCAGCCTTCCATCGGGGGATGTTGCTAAACCATGGGCCATATAAAAGCGGTTTCAAGCTTAAACCTCCCCATCACCTCAAGGAGTAAGTCTTCAGTCTGCAGGGTGTCTTTCTTTTCTTCTTTATTATGATACATTTTATCAAGTTTTGTTTATTTTCTAATGCAGTGATGGTTTTCCATCCCCCAACTTATAATTCACAATAAGGAAACCCATAGACTAAATATCATTAGATGTAAAGAAAGTATTCATAAAATTCAATATTCATTCATGAAAAGAATTTTTAGAAATATATGTAAACTAGTTTGCGTATCATATTTTATGAAGAAACATTGAAAACAGTAACTTCCCCTTGTCCCTGCTGGAGCATGGGATCTCTCTTGGGCCCCTGTACCTTTGCACCTGGTATTCTCTCCTCTGAATGACCTTTCTCTTCCTTTCTACCTGTTGAGGACTTGCGTATCCTTGAAGACCCAGGTCTCATGTCGCCGTAGTGAAATCTTTCCCAAATTCCCCAGATTGTCATGCCTTCCCTTCCTGGCATTCTTAGTACCCTCTGCACTTAACTCAGGCGGTGCCGCAATATTGAAATCCTTTCTTGGTTTGTCTGTTTGTCCTACTTGGGTGAATTGTGCATTTTTCCATTCACTTCCTTGTCCCAATGCCTGGTTCATCATAACCTTCATTTGTTGTGAAAGAAACATTAAGTTTCTGATATTTCTTCAAAACAGCCGCAGAAGCAACTATTAACAGTTATAAGGAATAAAGATGACATTATGATTTTTGATAAGTTTATTGATTTATTATTCAATAAATACAGATGGGAGAAATAAATAAGCAAAAAGATCAAAATGGGTTGGAATATTCCATTTCTGGAGAACAACAGTAACAACCACAAATGTTTGTACAAATTTAAAACTGAAAGTGCTTTCATGTTAACATGATCTTGTTTGTTCTCACTGAAACACAGTGAGTTCAGTTCAGTTCAGTTCAGTCGCTCAGTCGTGTCCGACTCTTTGCAGCCCCATGAATCGCAGCACGCCAGGCCTCCGTGTCCATCACCAACTCCCGGAGTTGACCCAAACTCATGCCCATGAGGGGAGTATGCTATTGGGACTGCTCTCCTTTCAAGTGGAGGACGTTGAGGTTCAACATGTAACTTATCTGAAGCTTGCTCAGTTGCACTGGTAGTTAAGGGTCTATGCCAGGAGTCACAGCTTAGCCTGGTAACAGTAAATCTTGTGTTTTTCCTGTACCTCTTCTGGACTCCTTTCTCATACAAACAGGTGAGCCAAGAGGAGAAGAAAGGGAGGGGAAGGGGGTTTAAGTAAGAAATAGTTGCTTTATTTAACACAATTTTTAATATCTACAAATAGCTCTGCAAAATGGACATTACTGTATCCATTTTGCAGATAGGATAAGAGTTTGGGGAGGGAAGAATAACTTGCTCCAGGCCTCGCAGCCTATCAGTAGCACAGGTTGGATTCAAACCTGGGTTTTCTCCCTCTTTGAAGACCGTTCCTATGCTCTGCTGCCTGAGTCACCTGCTGGGCTTTGGGGCGACAGGGGAAAAGGTTCTATCTGTGTCTCGCCTGTCCCCCACCTTCCTTCCTATGGGAATTGGTTGGAGGTTCAGAGCTCCAGGGATTTTTTGTTTTATTTTTAAATACCTTGTCCTTTGTGAAGCACGTTAGACCCATACATTTCATCTCTGCGAGATTTAAAAGGAATCGCCGATGACCTGCTGAGGTATTTTCATTTTGTTCCTGAAAATGATTAATCTTAAGGCTTTGTGATGGCTCTTGTCACAAATAGCTTTCCTTAAGCCGTAATTTCCCCACTTCCCTTTAAGGTAACAGTTTACACGTAAGTAATAAAAAGAAGCAGAATAATCCTGCTGTGAGGATATATTTATATTGTATATATGGTACTGATCAAGGTAGAACTTTACCTGAAATGAATTGGAAAATTGTGTGTTTTCTTTTAAAGCTCAGTTTCTGTCTCTTATGGTCACTCTGTTTCTGTCAACCCCTACTCTTTCTTGTATTTTTTTTTCTTCTTCTTTCTCCCTAGCAGATAGGATAAAATGTTTGTTTTGTCTTTCCTAGGTGATTTTTCAGATACTCTTGCATTTTGTTCTTAGTCACTTAAGGTCCTGCGAGACCAGTGATTTTAGCTTGCGGTCTCCTGGGGTCACGTGATTTGGGACAGAGAGGGAGAGGATGTTTCTTCCTAAGGCTGGGAACCACATGCCCCAAGCTCCTTTTCACTCTTCGCTGCATGTGCAGTTGCAAGTAGGGTCAAGGTAACGCAAGGGCACTTTTAAGAAGAGAACTGGGGCGCAGCTCTGAACAGATGTTCTTTGATAACTACTGAGCAACGAGGATCTGACTGAGAGGCTTGTGGCTTTCACTCATTGAGAACCTTTAACCAGTGCCCACGTGTGCGTTTCGTTTTATTCTTTTCTCGCCCTTGCCCCCAGAGCCACGGCATACCTGCTGTCGCTCTCAAGCCTCTTGCCAACAGTGGCATCTGCTCAGTGTAGCCATCAAGAATTTGAATGTCAATATCTTTGCCTTGAAATGAATGGAAAAGTATTTGTCACTCAGAGGCAATCATTCTTCAAATAAAAGGTTAGCCAGACAGGGCCCTTAATCAAAGAGTCGGTCTTTTCTGTCAGCAGTGCCTTTTAAATAGCAATGATGAAGGCTGGCTGTCAGGGTAGGACTTGATGAGCCAGATGATTGATCTGCATAAATCATTTTCTTTTAACATTGTCAGTGAAGAGTAAATTGGTGGGACATTTTGGGTATTAGCTGTATTGAAATTAATATGCAGTACCCTAGGTGTGTCCTCGTTCACGTAGCCCTCATGAAAGAAGGTAGAAATTAAAAAGAGGCTTCTCGGTGTGCATTGTTCCAATGAGAAAGTTGCACCATTCTCACTGCTGTGGTCATCATCTTGCATGCTAAATTCGGAAGTTGAGTATGTAGCACATTTTACAAGCTCTGAAAAGAATCTAGTTAATTTGGGAATTAGCTAGAGTCAGTAGCATTTAACAACCAGTAAATCTGTAAAGACTCACTGCTCAGAGGGGGGAAAAAATCTAAGAATGGTTTCTGGTTTTAAAGAACAGGATATCTACTACCCAGCATGCTGTCACAGAAATAGCCTCTGCTTCAGGTCAGGCTGTGGCTTAAGTCACCATCTTTCCTTGGTGAGTCTCCTGGACCAGGATGCTTAACCTTTCTGAGTTTGTTTCTTTGTCTTGAAAAATGAGATTGTGTTCATTACCATTGGTGGGTTTGCTTTTGTATTAAAGAGTGGTGTAGGGAAAAGCACTGCGGATAGACTGGGCATCTGGTGAGGAAGTACTCATAACGTTAATCTCATCCCTTTCTTTTGGTCAAACAGAACTCCTGACTAGACGTCTAGAACCCTGACTGAGATGTCTGTATGAAGTTCATGCCCACGTGGTCAAAATAAACAATAAGTTAACTGTTTAGGGTTACTTTTGTGCTTGCTGGGACTTCAAATGGCCATTTCAACATTAAAAAAAATAAAGTTTCAAGGGAAAAAAAGAGATACTTCATTGCAGATTACTAGGGGTAGGATATGAGGTGGAAGACATGGGGGGGAAATGTGGCCAAGAACACTTAGAGGGTTTTTCTTTACCATTACTCTCTGCATTATATGTTGGGATGCATATGGTTCACCTTTGGAGTAAACAAGTAAATCCTATGCAATATAGTGCTGGGTTAAAAGCAGGACTGGCAGAGCCGAATTACTGGGTTAGATCCCACATCTTCTACGTAATTGCTATGTGACTGCAGACAAGATAATTAATTGCCTTTCTAAGCCCTGGTTTCCTCACCTCTATTAATAAAATGGGCACAGTGATAGTACCTGTCTTACAGCATGTTAATACATAAAAAACAAATCATGTAAAAGAGTGTCTGATACGTACATGGTAACTGTGGTTACTGTGAGTGAATGATTGGCCAGCTGAGAAAGGTAAATATTGCTAAGATTCAAGTGAGCTGAATGTATCAAAAGAAGAGACATATTTTAATATAGAAGTTCATGATAATGGTATACTGGGGTGATACTTGCTTCATTTTGGAGAAAATTCCCTACTGGAGGAATTTAGAGCCAGAATGATTCTAGAAATATCCACGTTGCAGCTGGACCTGACCAGCCCTGGCCCTGACCCTGCTTGGGCCTTGATGGAATCAACTTCACTGAATCTGTGAAATGCTAGAAAAGAGGTATCTTAGCCAAAGGGGCAGCCTCATTACTCCTCGGCTGATTAGATAGTACCTCACTGCCAGTGAGTTATTCTAACAATACTTAATGTTCAGTTACAATATGGATATTTCTAGAATTATCCTGTCTCTGAATTCCTCCAGAAGGAGGAAAATCCTTCTTTTCCCACTGGAGGAGCAAAACTGGATTGAGGTGATTCTATGGTCAGAATAACACAGGAGAGGATGTTTTGCTGGTTTATTTATTTTTTTAATGTTATTGACTGAATATCTAACTCATTGAGAGACTGGTTTTGTAGGCTCTTCTGGTAGTTGGTCTATTTGCTGTCTGGAATGCAGAGATTAAGGGAACACTGGTCACCCAGATTCTCCATGTGCCTTCTATGTTGGTGAACTCATGTCAGTCTCTGCTAGTGGGAGCATGGCACGGATTTGTCAGACCTTTGTAACACATGTGTGCTGTGCCTCTCTGTCTGTTAACAAGTGTGGCCCAAAGAGTACCTCTGTCCCTTGAACATTTAAGATGTCTTCATTCTTGGAGATTTGCATTTTTTTCTCAGGCCAGTTTTTAGCTGATATGATGAGTTTGTATTTGGGCCTTATGTCTTTCTCTTTCCATCTTCTCAGTTTATTCCATTTTGAGAAGCGTCTTCCCGCATAGTGAGAGAAGTTGCTGCAAGAAAGTCGCAGAGACATTTCCCCAAACATTAATTCAATGGAAGTCCTCCAACTGGTCTGGGGTCTGGAGGCAGCAAAGGTCTCCCTGTTCTTGGGCCGCCGGGGATGCAGATTTGAGCTGTCTCCAGTCTCAGCTGTTGGAAAATGCTACTAATTAAATCCTCAGTATCGGTCATTGTGTTGCTTTTTGGAGGACATTGTGAAACTGTTCTGTATCTCCTCCAAAGGCATGATGCCTGTGTTGAGAATTTCTAGAAAACATTCTCTGCTGCTTTGGCCTGCAGTGCTGTGGGTTGCAGTAGTGATGAAATTGTTCCTTAGACTCTTTCCTGATTTGGTCTGTATTAGATGAAGCACAACCTATGTTATCTAACTGGCTACTTCATGGAGTCCAGCCATACTGGGTGTGATATTCTGCTCAAGATTAATTTCCTGTAATGAAGATCTGGAACACGATGTTTAAGAGCTCCTCTAATGTTTCTTTTATAGCAATCTATCAAAACGATAGATATTTAGCCTTCTTTATTGGATATGAAACATTAACTTAAAGCCAGTGCTGCTTTCTGTTTTAAATACCAATATCCATCATGTGTTTCTCACGGTAAGCGTCTCTTACCCTTGCCCTCCATTCATCAAGCATCATGAAGAATCTGCCGCCACCTCCCAGGGGGCACATGTCATGGGCTTGGCCCTTAGGTTACGATTATCTGTACCTCGGACACCTGACCAGTCCTGGCCCTGACCCTGCTTGGGCCTTGGTGGAATCAACTTCAGAGTTTGTGAAATGCTAGAAAAGAGGTATCTTAGCCCAAGGGGCAGCCTCATTACTGCGTAGCTGATTATTACATGTTTTTTCAGTGTTAGCTGGAGAGTCTTAGAAAAGTCTGAGCTGCTTTTCCTCCTGACACCTTCCCATTTTCGATAGTATGAGAAACATGGATTTTCATCAATTCTGATGAGCAACAGGAATCCATTGTTTAGCTTATGAGGGCACTTAGTTTGGTGTTTGAGGCCATAGAACAAGTGCCCAGGCATCTAACTTGTGCACATTTAATGTTTGTCCAATTTATGAATGAAAGAATGAAACTTTTCCCATTTTTCCTTCATCATTATTACCCATGAATGTAGTAATATTCTCTTCTCTTTCCCAGTTTTTCTTCTTACTACTTTTATTATTCACTGGAAATGTATATTAAACATTCGTTGTTTGCTATTTTCCCTTATGGAATGAATTGTTCCTAATTTTTTTCTTTTTTCTACCTCAAATGATGTCCATCCTTCAAAGCCTGGCTGAAGACTCATATCATGCACATATTATAACTGTATTCTCTCTGTGATTTTTTTCCATTCCTCTTTGCTTTTTACTTTTCTGAATTCTTAACCACTAAGGTAGGTATATGTATCCAATATTAGATGGAGGTTCTCTAGGTATTGTTGTCTATGCACAGCTTGGCTTCTTTTAGAATGTAGCACCTTCAGAAACAGGGATCTAACAAGCTTGGGGCTTCCCTGGTGGCTCAGATGGTAAAAAAAAATCCTGGAATCTAGGAGACCTAGGTTCAACCCTGGGTTAGGAAGATCCACTGGAGAAGGGAATGGCAACCCACTCAAGTATTCTTGCCTGGAAAATCCCATGGACAGAGGAGCCTGGTGGGCTACAGTCCAAAGTAAGCTTAGCCACTCTTGCATGGCACACATCCTACTCTTGGACACAAAGGGTGTCACATGGAGCCTTGTGACTTGACCTGGTGAACCACTTTGCAGTTACTTCTGCCCTGTCTTTGTATAAGACAGGGCAGAAGAATCACACAATGATTGGCTTTGCACTATGTCACTCTCACTGTAGTCTTTGTGACCACCTGGGGGATTTGACTGTGAAGACACCACTAGGCTGTGCTTTCCCCAGGGACTTTACTAACCACAGAGATTGCTGTGTGCAGCCCTTCCTGACCACCTTTGGGCCGAGAGACTCAAGTGGCTCCCTGTTTTCTTGTTCTTCTCCATGCTTGCTGGTTCAGTGCTCTGTCTTCTGCTTCCTTGTTCATGCTTCTGAGGTCCCCTTAATTGGGACACCCTCACTGTGAAGCCCCTGCTGTTCGAGCCAGGAGGTGGAGTCTTGCGGCTCTCCCTCTTCTGGCGGGTAGGCTTCATGGGCGTTTTCTTGGATTGGAGACGTCAGCCTGGCAGTACATCCTGTGCTTCCCCATCACCTGCTGTGTGTTTCACCCAAGGCTCATCTCAAGAGGCTTTGAATCTTGTTTGGCCAGAAATCTTTTTGGCAGTTTGCAAACTTGGTTGGATTCCACTCTATCCCTCTTATTTTCAGGACATGCCCACATTGTTGGTTTGCGTGCCAGGCATGTGATTTTCCCTGGTCTCTTTTTCCCTCTGGCTATGATCCTTGGATGCTGTTGCAAGAATTGACAACTAAGGACCTAACCACTGGACTTAATTATTTTTGGTCCCGTTTTGTTTGCAAATAGTGCTGAAAACCTTTTCCTTGTAAAAGGTACATGTAACAGAGATGTGAAAACAAAGTCTGAGGATCTCTGCACTAGTTAGATAGCATGTAACAAAACTAAAACCATGAATGGATTTAAAATAGGAGTTTTACTTTCTTTTTTCCAATGATGAAGTAAGAGTCATGATTTAGCTTCATGAGGTCAGCAGAAACAAGGCTTCTCTTTTGTTTCTCTACATTCTTTCTGAATCATCATCATTTCCTAAGTTGCTTCATGACTCAAAGTAGCTTCTGGAGGTCCAGTCATATCTGACTTCCAAGCAAGATGAGGAAAGAATGGAAGAGGGGGGAAAAAAGCACATGCCACATGCCCCACATTCAAAGAAGGAAAAACAGCTAGTCACGTGCTGGAGCTGGTTCATCCGTGGTTGTGAGAATTGATGAGGTTTTAGGAGTTTTTGTGAGCCATTTGGTCTCAACTTGGTAGCTTGAAGTTGGCCATAGTGGGAAAATGTACCCCATGGAAGTTGGTGTAAGGAAGAGCTGGTTGTTAAACATGTATCAGCACTTACCTACCCCTGGCTGAAAGGCAAACTGGGAATGCAGTCTTTGCTGGGTGCCCTGCCACCCTGAGTAAAATCAGTTTTGTTACTAAGGAAGAAGGGGGAACATCTAATGGGGAAGCAAAGTCCTTTTTTCCACCTTCCCCACTACTTTGAATGGAATTTTCTCATTCCATAGCATGGGTCTGCTTTCCTATTTAGATTGTTTCCTCTTTCCTCCTTTACAGATTATGCAATAGTAAACATTTTGTGGCATATACACTTATATATGTATGTGGGGTGTATGTTTTTCTGCATGTGAACTAGTGTTTGTAGATGATCGTTTAAGGTGGATTTGCTAGGTCAACATGTGTGCACGCTACTTGCCTCTTTACAGAGGGTTCTATTTCCTCCCGTTATAGAGTAGGGTGAAGAACAAGACTTTGGAACCAGACACACAGGGTGTGGGCACTCATTCTGACGCTGCCTAGCTGTGTAACTCTGGCCAATTTACTTAACCTCTCTGGGCCTCCCGTTTTTCTCCTGTAAAATGGGGGGATAGATTCTGCTTCTGTAGGGGTTCTTTGACATTGAAATGAGATCATGACTACAAAACACTTAGAGCAGAGCCTGGCAGTTTGTAAACTCACAAGGAGTGTAACTAGGGGTCTTTGCACATGGAGAAATGTGTTCATACAGATGTAAAACATTGACAAGAATTAAAAACAAAAACCAAGCCTTGAACATTAAAGCTGGAATCATTATGAGTTGTAGGGGGAGCATAAGATAGGGAAGAAGTGAATGTTTAATACACAGATTGGAAAGTTATTTCACTGACTCAAGGGGCAGCAGTAGGTTTAATTGATGGTTGGAAAAACCTCTGAGTAAATCAACCATGTCCCCAGTTCATAAGTGCACATTATAAATATATTTAAAATCATCTTTATGACTGTTTAGTTTTAAATTTCCTGGGTGCATCAGATGCTTGAGTCATGGAACTTGACAAAAAATCAACATAAATGTTCTTTTTCTCCCCCAACTATATTGAACATCGCACAGATGTGTAGTTAAGTATTTATTATGAACATGCAAATATTGATATCCCCAAGGCCCATTCTTTGATTTTCAAACTGCTGCTGCTATATTTGGAATTGTTGATTAATACAGGTCTTTGCTCTGACACACAGCATGTCTGACTTCAGGGCCGCTGACAGCAGGATCGAGAAGAAAGGGGAAACCAGGGCTTGATGTTCATGGAGTTGGACACTGTTTGAGGATGGGAGTTGCTTTGGGAAAATGGCAGCAGGCATCCAAATCTTGAGGTAGTTAAGGATGTGCCTTGCACAGAGCTTTGCCCATGGTAGGTTCTCAATAAGTCTTTGCTAACTTAAGGAGGCAAAATATATGGAGAATAAACAGTCCTGATTTGGGGGGGGAAATTCACAGTAGACTAGAATCTTGCACTATGAACATTTTGGGCTGGATAATTCTTGTTGGGGCGACTGTCCTGTGTATAGTACAGTATTTGTACTATACAGAGCTAGAAGAGGTTCTGAAAAGAGTTATTAATGCAATGTTAGGGAAGATGGCTTCCCTTGTGGCTCAGATGGTAAAGCATCTGCCTACAATTCTGGAGACGTGGGTTCGGTCCCTGGGTCAGGCAGATCCCCTGGAGAAGGAAATGGCAACCTATTCCAGTACTCTTGCCTGGAAAATCCCATGGACAGAGGAGCCTGGTAGGCTATGGCCCATGGGGTCACAAAGAGTCAGACACGACTGAACAACTTCACTTTCGTTTTTTTCCTTGGCCTCTCCTTATTAGGTGCTGGGAGCGTGGCCCTCCACAAGTTGTGATCAGAAAAAAGGCCTCCAGACATTGTTAAATATCTCCAGGGCAGAGGTCAAAATCATCTTCAGTTGAGAACTAGTGGGCTAGAAGAAAGGATTAAACAATTATTAGGAGTTGTTATTAAATTATTAAACAACAAGTGCGTACCAGATGTTTAACTCATTTAATCCTGGCAGGTGTTGCTGAAATCATTTTTGAAGGAAGGACAGGTGGAAAGAGGTTGAAAACATGACCCAAGGTTGGCCAGAGGGGGTCTGATTATGGGATGTTCTTTTGCTTGTTCTTCTCCCTCCAAATAAGAGTCTCTTATCAAGTACCATAGGAGCTCCTACTGTTCTTCTTGGTGCCAATGACTCAGACCTCACTTCCTGATGAAACACTGCGAAATGCACTGTTTGCAAAGAATCTTGCACTGCTTATGTAGGGGTCATGGATACGGTTTGGTTTCTTTTTTTTCCTGTTTGTTGGTTTTGCTGAGAATATGAACTGGGCTGTTTGTTCTCCAGTGAGGGGCCACTGATAAACAAAGGGACGTGTCGTCTTCTTACTCTTTCAAGTCTCCAGAGAAAACTCAAAAGGAAATGGGGAATTTCCTTTGGGAGGGAATTAACCAAGAACCCATGATGTCTTCTGTGGGGAAGGGGCTTTTGCTATGATGATTCTTGGGGATATTTAGCAAACTAAATGGAGTTTTCTTCTGGGGAACACTAAGACTAGCTGTTTGCCTGTATGATCTTCTTGTGATTAATTTAGCTGATTGTAAACTCTGGTCCAAGCAAAGGGGGCTTCATTTTGAGCCATCGGTGCTGATTTTGTGAGGTGCATTGTGGGGGAAGACCCTTCCCCTTTTGGGGTGTACAGCTAATTATTAGAATTATCAGAAAAAATAATAACCTCCCATAATCACATGGGAATGGAGCACTAGATTGCTTTCTTCACAGAGTTGGGATAGTTTAGGGGGAGTCAGGAAGTGAAGGAGTAAAACTATTGTTAATTTCTCCTCCCCCTTTTTATACCATCAAGAGAATATAAACCAATAAAAGAACTAAATGCTGGCAATCCATAAAATTCTATAGTGGTAATAAAGAAAAACTGAAACTATATTGATATACAACCAAACAAGGTAATTATCATTATTTTTTAATAAAGCCATTTATCATCAATAAATACCAAGGGGGATAGGAAAAATTGCAAGCACAACAATGCCATCTTCCATAATTATAGCTATTAACAATTTAAAGCATAATTATGTGAGGAAGGAAAAACTTTTAGGAAAGCTTTGTGCCATTTTCTGCACAGAGAAGCCAAATTCTCACATTTCCAAATAGTCAGGATTCTATAAATATTACTAAATTGATAGAGCTTGTCCCAACTTAGAGTAGCTCATTTTCTAATGATCTGTAATTTGGGTGTTTGTCTCCATCTCCAAGCTGGCCAGCAGCCCTGGAGGAAGGGCTGGGATCCAGAAAAAAGTATATATGGTAATTATCTGTCCATTTCCTAAATGCCACAAGTCAAGAGGACTTTATTTAGCAGAAAGGTTGGTTTTGAGGAATCAAGGGTGTCCTTTATCTCATCTAAACAAACCCTGATTTAAGCAGCTGATCCAGGGAGCACAGGAAGGAATGAGATGCTGTCTTTTGCTGCTGAACACCTTACACTCTCAAAGGCAGATGGACCTGTCTGCTCTTAGGGTTTGAATGCAGGGTGGAGTGGTTAAGAGTGTTCCTTTGGACTTCCCTCATGGTCCAGTGGTTAAGAATCTGCCTTGGGAGTGCAAGGGACACAGGTTTGATCTCTGGTCAGGGAACTAAGATTCTGCATGCTGCAGAGCAGATAAGCCCATTCACTGCAATCTGGAGAGTCCATGAGAAGTGAAAAATGTGCAAGTGTTAGTCGCTCAGTCATGTCTGATTCCTTGTGATCCCGTGGACTGTAGCCTGCCAGGCTCCTATGTCCATGGGGTTCTCCAGGCAAGAATACTGGAGTGGGTTGCCATTCCCTTCTCCAGGATAACTTCCCAACCCAGGGACTGAATCCAGGTCTCCCACATTGCAGGCAGATTCTTCATCATCTGAGCCACAATGAAAGATCCCACGTGCTGCAACTAAGACCCAATGCAGCCACATAAATATATAATTATTATTTTTTAAAAATGTGCCTTGAAGCGACTAGCCATATCCCAGCTCTCCCATTCACCACCTGTGGCATCTTGTACAAATTAAGTCATGTGCCTATGCTTCATGGTTCCTATCTATAGAATAGAGATGATACAAGAACCTATCTATCGGTTGATAAATAGAGCTGAAATTTAATGAATCAGGAACATGAAACCTGGCTCCTGATGAGTACTGTGTAAGTTATCTGTCATTTAACCCAGTGGGGTAAATTAACTACTGAGATTAAATACCTTGGATGTGATGTGAGAGCAGCCACTGGGGTTGTATGATCCTTGGGTCTGATGCAATAGTAGTCAAGTTCTCTGTGACTGGTGATCACAAAAAACTCTGGATAGGATAAGGACTGTACTGAGTCTTAAAGGGTGAGACTAGTAGGAAAAAGGTATTCCTTACAGTGAAAACTCAGGAGCTAGTAGTTTGGATGGAATCCACCAATGGTATGATATGCCTAGGTGATTATAAGTGTATTCCAGCATGACAAATATGGAACCAGGGGCGGAAAGAGGTGAGGCTGCAGGCTTTTGGAGGTTTGGCAGAGTCTGGATTACAGTCTTGGTTTTTTCTTGAGGACTAGAGCTCCTGTTGAGAATATTAACCCTGAAGGTGGTGGTTTGTCAGATTTGCCATCTAGGGCTATCACGAGGACAGAAAGCAATGTTGACTTGTTTTTAAATACTGAGATGAAAGCCGGAGGGAAGGGTCAGAGGCATCTTTTAGAATTTCTAGGATTAGGACTTCCACCCAATAGGACAGTATTTCAGCAGAGTTATGTGTGTTTGTTGGAAATAAACACCTGGATTGATTGATTCTCAGTGTAATTGTGGTAGTCATTAGTGCTGTTTGACACATATTCTAGTCCTTCTCAACTTACAGGAACATATACAAATAAATGCTAGGGTTGTATTCTCTGGTCTCCTTGTGAGAGTGGAGCCATGGGAAGAGTTCTGGCTCAGGAGTTAGGAGGAAAAGTGATGCATTACTTTGGAGCCAGATTATTTAATCGCTGGTGAAGATCCTTCAGAGCTTGATCATTTCCCTCACCACAGTGACCAACGTCATTACTGAAGTCTGTTCCATCAGCGGGTCCCACAATGAGGATGACGTGGAGCAGAACTCCTAGCTGTCGCCTGATTAAACATGGAGTGTGAATGAGCAATAAACCTTTATAGTTTTAAGCCAGGAGTAAAAAAAAAAAAAAAAAAGCAAACTTTGTAAAGAACCAGATAGAAAATATTTTATTAGGCTTTTAGTTTTCGGGCAATCTTTGTCCATTTTAAAATTGGGTTATGTATCCTTATTACTGACGTATAAAGTGTTCTTTGTATATTGTAGGTGCAATTCCCATATCAAGTGTATAGTTTTCAAATATTTTTGCTCAATCTGGATCTCATCTTTTAAGTATTTGTAATGGTATGTTTTGAAGTGTACAATTTTTAGTGTGGATGAAATACAATAGATCAGCTTTTTGGTGCCGTGTATAACGATGTTGGTGCTGTGTATAGGAAATTTTGCCTAACTCAAGGTTGTGAATATTTTCTCCTGGATTTATACATTTTATTAATGTTTTAAAAGAACCACATTTTGGCTTTGTTAATTTTCTCCGTTATCTGTCTTTTATGGCATTAATTCTTTTTCTTTTTGTATGTTTTGTGGGTTCTTATAGCTTATTAGTGTGGAAACTTAGATCATGATTTTAAACTACTTTTCTAATGTAAGTATTTAAAAATATAAATAACTTTCTTGGACATTCGTTTATCTGTATCTATTGATATATTGTACTTTACTAATGTGCCATTCAAAATATTTTCATGTTTCCTTGTGTTTTTGTTAATCCATGATTTTTTTTTTAAAGTGAGCTGTTTAGTTTTCAATTATTTTAGGTTTTCTAGGTATTTTAATTTTTATTGAGTTCTAACTTGTATTGCTCTCAGAGAATCTACTCTTTAAGATTTCATTATTTGGATATCTATCAAGACGTTTTATGGCTCATCACATGGTCTGTCTTCATGAATATACCTTTTGTACTTGCAAACCATGTGTATTCTGCAGTTCTTGATATTGTGTTCTATAAATGTCAATAAAAGTTGTTCAGTAGTGTGTTAAAATCTGTATCTTTACTGGATTGTTCTGTCATGTGATTCTATCAGTAACTGAGAGAAGGGTTATGCATTCCCAAGCCATGGTTGTGTATCTGCCGTTTTCCCCTTTTAGGTCTAATTTTTACATCATCTATTTTGAAGCCTTGTATTTACATGCACACACATTTAAGCTTTGTATGCTTCCAGATGACCTAACCCTTAAATCATTACAAAACGTTCATTTTAAAATCTTTCATCATACTTTTTTGTCTTATAGTTTACTTTGTCTGGTATTAGTACAGCCATGACAGCTTTTTAATATTTGTATTTCCCAGAGTATATATTTTTTCATCTTTTTACTTTCAACATTTTTTCTGTTTTTATATTATCATTGCATCCTTGTAGACAGCATTCAGTTGAGCCTTGATGTTTTATTCAGCTCAGTGATCTTTTCCTTTTAATCATAGTGTTTTGTCATTTGTATCTCACCTAATTATCGATGGGGGCTTCCTGGATAGCTCAGTTGATAAATAATTCTACTGCAATGTGGGAGACCCTGGTTTGATTCCTGGGTTGGGAAGATCCACTGGAGACGGGATAGGCTACCCATCCCAGTATTCATGGGCTTCCCTTGTGGCTCAGCTGGTAAAGAATCCACCTGCAGTGCGGGAGACCTGGGTTTGATCCCTGGGTTGGGAAGAACCCTTGGAGAAGGGAAAGGCTACCACTCCAGTATTATGGCCTGGAGAATTCCATGGACTGTATAGTCCACAGGATTGCAAAGAGTTGGATTATTGATGAGTTTGGGCTTAAGTCTACCATTTTGTAAGGGATTTTCTATTTGTCCCAACTGTTTTTACAGTTTTGTTCTTTTTTTGCCTCCTTTTAGGTAAGCAAAATCGGAGAAGGCGATGGCACCCCACTCCAGTACTCTTGCCTGGAAAATCCCATGGACGGAGGAGCCTGGTAGGCTGCAGTCCATGGGGTCACGAAGAGTTGGACATGACTAAGCGACTTCACTTTCACTTTTCACTTTCATGCATTGGAGAAGGAAATGGCAACCCACTCCAGTGTTCTTGCCTGGAGAATCCCAGGGACGGGGGAGCCTAGTGGGCTGCTGTGTCTGGGGTCGCACAGAGTCGGACATGACTAAAGCGACTTGGCAGCAGGTAAGCAAAATACTTTTTAATATTATATTTTAATTTCTCATGTAGCTTTTTAATAATTTTATTTTTTTGGGGTTTCCAAGACATTTAATCGGAATCAATTTATTATTATTATTTTTTACTTTACAATATTTCATTGGTTTTGCCATACATCAACATGAATCCACCACGGGTGTACATGTGTTCCCCATCCTGCACCCCCTTTCCACCTCCCTCCCCATACCATCCCTCTGGGTCATCTCAGTGCACCAGCCCCAAGCATCCTATATCATGCATCGAATCTGGACTGGTGATTTGTTTCATATATGATATTATACATGTTTCAATGCCGTTCTCCCAAATCATCCCACCCTCTCCCTTTCCCACAGAGTCCAAAAGATTGTTCTATACATCTGTGTCTCTTTTGCTGTCTCATATACAGGGTTATCGTTACCATCTTTCTAAATTCCATATATATGCGTTAGTATACTGTACTGGTGTTTTTCTTTCTGGCTTACTTCACTCTGTATAATAGGCTCCAGTTTCATCCACCTCATTAGAACTGATTCAAATGTATTCTTTTTAATGGCTGAGTAATACTCCATTGTGTATATGTACCACAGCTATCTTATCCATTCGTCTGCTGATGGACATCTAGGTTGCTTCCATGTCCTGGCTATTATAAACAGTGCTGCAATGAACATTGGGGTACACGTGTCTCTTTCAATTCTGGTTTCCTCGGTGTGTATGCCCAGCAGTGGGATTGCTGGGTCATAAGGCAGTTCTATTTCCAGATTAATTTATTTTTTATTGAAGGATAATTGCTTTACAGAATTTTGTCATTTTCTGTCAAACCTCAACTGAATCAGCCATAGGTGTACATATATCCCCTCCCTTTTCAACCTTCTTCAACTATTTTCTTTTTAGTTTTTCATGGATTAGATGTTGCATCCTCAATTATAACTAATTCTCCATAGCCTACTCAAAAGTTAAAATTATACAATGTCATATACATTTAACAACCTCACAATAGTTGAATTCCATTCTGTTTACCTTCTCCTCATTTTTTGGTGCTGTTTTGTCATTTGTTTTGCATCTATATGAAAAACCAACCTCATGATATATTTTTTATAATTTTTGTATTAAGCTGTCAGTTTACATTTAAAGAGATGTTGACAAAAGATAACTTTAATATAAATATTTCCCATTTCATATGCTCTTCATTCTCCCTATAGATATGTTTTTGCCTAGGAACACTTCTGTTAAGAGTTAATGAAGCATAATTTAGTGTAATGAAGGTCATCTGGTAATAAATTATCTCAGTATTCATTTATCCGTAAAACTCTGTGTTTTGTCTTCATTTTTGAAGGATATTTTTGTTGCACATGGCATTCTGGATTGATGGTTTATTGTTTCTTTTAAAGATACTTTTTATTGACTTTTCACATTCATTGTTTCTAGTAAGAAGCTGGCTATCAGTTGCTTTGCGGTCTTCTGAATTAAATGTGTCTTTGTCCTTTAGATACTTTTTGAACTTTCTTTTGTTGATAGAACCTTGGTGTGGTTTTATTTATACTCATTCAACTTTAGTTTATAAAGCCTTTTTGATCAGTATGTTGTTGTTGTCTCACAAATATGGGAATTTTTGCCCATGATTTGTTCAAAAGCTGTTTTTGCCTCATTCTCTCGTCTCAGCTTTTGGGACTCCAGTTACATGTGTATCAGACCACTTATTGTTCCATATTTGACTGAGGCTATTATCAAATAAATAATATTGATCTTCAAATACTAATGGTCTCTATCCAAGTTGAATAGTCCCTTTCCCCCATAGCATTCCCATCTGCTGTTAATATCATTGAGTAATTTATTTTGTCTTTTTAGATACTTTACTGTTATAAATAGAATTTGGTTCTTTGTAGTTTAAAATTTTATTTTGAAATTCCCCCTCCCCTTTTTTTAACTGATTTTGACTCTCTTTGAATTCCTTGAAAAGATTTATAATAACTTTTTTAAAGTCTTGTTTGCTTATTTAAACATTTGGATTATCTCAGGGTCTGTTTATCTTGCCTGATTTTTCTTTTGACTATGAGTCATTTTTCTGTGTAGAATTTTTTTTTTTTTTTACTGTATTCAAGATACAGTGTTAACATGTTGCTAAGACTCTGGATTCTCTTATATTCCTCTTAAAACTGTTAACTTCTGTTCTAGATTGATTTTTGCACTTACATTACTGGCTGATAACCTTAAACTTCCGAAGTCTTCTTTTTAGATCTTCTTAGGGAACTCTGTTTTAATTTTGCTATTGATCTTAGTGCAAAGTCATAATCCTGGGGCACAGTCTGTACATCTAAGTGTTTCCATTTGAGGGTTTTGATATAAAGCCAAGGTATTGACTAAGTCCCTTTGCCTTGTCAGAATTACAACACTGAACTCTGATCCCTCATGATGGGCAATTTATGAAATGTCTAGAAGCTCTTTCAGCCTTTCACTTGTTAGTTTCTGCCAGGCTACTTGGAATTTTATTTTCCTGGGAATCCTCAGTTCAGGAATGAGCTAGGGGTTTGTGAAGTGGTATATGCAAATTTCCTATCTCTGTAACTCCTCTCTTCTGGGATTTCCCTTTATAATTTCCAACCACTTGGTCAACCCTGATCTCTGGCTCTTTAAGTTTACAGATTTCATTTTGAGTTCTAGCTGCCTTGAGCAGTGCAGACTGCAACATGATTTCAATGGAAAAGCCATTTAAACATTGATATCACCTGATATGGTTCACTTCTTTAATAAAGGTCATTGAATTTCTCCATTTTCTGCCTGCTTTGGTAGCTCTCCAGTGCCTTCAATTAATTGTTGCTTATGTTTTCCCCAGAGTTTATAATTTTTATCTGTGAGAGAGAGTTGATCTGACACAATTTACTCCATTGTTATCAGAGTCAGAATAGCCTTCTTATATTCTTCTATAGGGCTGAAAACAGGGCTAGCAATATGAAAGGACTTTGGGGTTCTTCTCACTCTTCTTATTTTGGTGACTTGGGTTTTTCTGATTATGCAAACCCCTTCCAGTGAGCATGGGTCTTGAGGTGGACCCCTGGCTTACCTTACCTCTATTTTTCCTGGTGAATGTCGTTTAATAAGAGTGACCTCCATGCTTATTGGGGGAAATCTCCAGCTGTGCTCTCTGAAGATGCTTGGAATTAACTTTGATGCTTTGACTATTTTCATCACTGATTTTTAACTTTTTCTTGCACATCTGGATGTATTCGTCTGTGGTAGATTGAAAGCCTAGTGTGCATGAAGCACAGTTTTAGCATCTGTAGTTCAGCAATGAATAAAAACAAACAGAAAAAACAAAGTCACCATTTCCCGAAGCTCCCTTTTTAGTAGGAAGAGGGAGACAGTAAACAAATAATTAACAGCTGTCATCTTGTGATCAGTGTTTTGAAGACAGAGGAGTCCAGTCAGGAGCTGGTGGGTGTGTTTGTGGATGTGCTCAGAGAGCATGTTAAGGTAAGAACTTGCTGGTGTGGGAAATCCTTGCGCAGAGAACAGAAGAATGAGAACAAGCCCCCCGTGGGAGGATTTAAGGAAGAGCACTGCAGGCAGAGGGAACAGCAGATGCGAAGCCCTGAGCAGGAGTGTGGTCAGTGAGCTTGAGGAGCAACCAGGAGACGTGTGGTCTGGAGTGAAGATGACATTTTGGTTCCTTAGAAGCCATAGTGAGTACTTTGGTATTTACTCTGGGAGACACGATAGAAAACTTGGATGGTTTTGTATAGAGAAATAACGTAATTATTTAAAGCCTTTATCTTAGATTCTAGGGAGTAAGAGGAAAAGCAGGGAGACCAGTTGGAGAGCTGTTGTGACTGATGACAGATGATGAGGATTGATTTGTTATTGTTGTGTAGTTGCTAAGTTGTGTCTGACTCTTTTGCGACCCCATGGATTGTAGCCTGCCAAGCTCCTCTGTCCATGGGATTTTCCATGAAAGAATACTGCAGTGGGTCCAGAGGATCTTCCCCACCCAGGGATGGAACCTTCATTTGCTGTATTAGCAAGCAAATTCTTTACCACTGAGCCACCAGGGAAAGATTGATTTTGATCAAATGATATTATTTGCTAAGAGCTTCTTCTGTTCTCTGGGTGAGGCTACCCACAGAATCAGTTGTGTTCCAGACTTCCTTCTTGCCCTCGCAGTAATCAGATCTTGAAGAATCTCCCACTACATAGGAAAATACACATGATAGGGAAGAACACTTGAGTCGGGGAGGCAGACCTAGCATGAAGCTTTGGGCGTGGTGAAGTATTAGATTGTGTGTGTATAGCCACATACCTTTCTGGTTAAGTCATAGCAAATGTCATCTGGCTAATGTCCATTAATGATTAGTTAATTATAAGATTGCCATTTCTGTCCTTGGTCTGACAGCTGGTTTACTTTACTGAAGGCAGTGTCTTTGGTAGGGTTTTCTTTTTTTTAATCACATTACAGAGGATATTATTTCTAAAAAGTGATAGTTTCAAAAACAAAGATTAGGTACTTTCTATCAAATAAGAGAATCAAGTCCAGAACCTGGCACTTAGTAAATGTTTAGTGTTACTTGAAATCAGATTTACTGCTTTGTTTGATTAAAAATATCCGCCCCCGCCATTTAATATAGTAAAAGCAGCTAAAGAGAGCACCAACAATCAGTTAAATAGACAGTACCTTAGGTTGAAACTAGAAGTAGCAACTCATGTACATTTCTTAATTCGGTAATTACTTAAGCTGCTGGCGATCCTGTTTAGATGTGTGCATTAATGTGTGTACTTTCCCAGCTCCTTTACTTCTGCCTCCTGGTTCTTCTCTTCTCCTCCCTTCCCCTGCCCTTCCCCCTCCTCCCATCATTTGTGGAGGACCACCAAGCATACTGACCATTGGTCCCTGACAACTTGAGCACAGAGACTTCTTGCAGCCTTCAATTTTGTGTGGTCATTTGAGAGCATAACTGGAGAGTCAGACCCACTGGGTTCTAACACATTCTGTGAGATCAGAGAGTTTATGAAGCCTCTCCAAGACTCAGTTTACTTATCTATAAAATGGTTTCAGGGTGTGAGTGAGAGGGTGTAAGGTCACTTAGCTTAGTACCTTGTAACACACTCCCCAGGTCTCATGATCATGCCCCCACTCCCCACACATGAGGAAGCCGAGACCCTGGGAAATCCCAAGACTTGCCCAGGGACACACAGTATCCCTCAGGTCCACCAGCCCCCTGCTCTTGTTAAAAGGGAACAAGTGCGTGTAGCTGAGTGCTGCCAGGCCAGCACGAGGGGCAGCAAACTGTGATGTGCAAGAGCACACCTCAGTGGGTACAGGTCCTAGCCCTGCTGCTTACCAGCTGTGTGCCCCCAGGCTAGCTATTTAACCTATCTGTCCCTCAGTTTTCTCACCTTTAAAATGGAGCTAATGATGCCACCTTGCATAGAACTGCACAGAGGATTAAATGAAGTCCTATGGGCAGAGTACTTGGAGCAGCATTGAATCACTGCCTGTTAATATTGACACTGATTGTGAAGTGTAATTGATCATTGCTGAGAGGTGGTGTTTCCATCAGCAACCAGTCCAACTGCTCACTTTCTCTCTGGTGGGTTCAGACACCCCCTTTGCCATCCCCCACTCTGTGCCCTGGGTCTCATTTTTGTTTGATCGGGGTACTCGTTTTTCCCCGGTGCCCCATCACTACCTTCCTCCCTGCTCTCACGGCCCCGCCCTCTGGTTCTGGTCTGCCATCTGCTGCCCTATTCGCCACTCCCACCAGGGCAGAGACCGCGAGGGCTTCGTGGGGTACCCAGGCATCATGTCATGTCCCAGCGCTGTTGTACATCTTGTTTCAGAGATATTTTGCTGTAATGTTCTGTGACCTTTTCCATTGAGTGAGGTAGTTGGAGAGGCACTCAGTAAGGGAAAATTGAGCTGTTTTATTCCTCCCCAAGGAGTCTCCTGTTTCCTTTCCACCATTCATTTGAAAGCTATCATTTTCTTGATTTTATAGCTGAAAAACACCATTGATTCACTGGGTGTTAGATGCTAAGAGTTCTCCTATTGACATGCCTATTGACAGTTTTCAGTATATTCTGCGTCTAATTATCACTCTCGGCTAAATGATACACCTTGTGGACTTGAGCGATGGAGTCGATAGCTCTCACCACATTGTTCCAGCCGTGCCTATTGAGCCCAGTGTCAGGGCGATGTGATTTATGTGATCAGAAAGAAAATTTCTGTTGGTGTGCTGCATAATTAAAGCAAGTGCGGAGTGACTGGTGACAAAAAAGCAGGTCTGCTGATGTCATCCCCAAAGGAGGAGAGATTTCTATGGTAAGCAGCTGTGACAGTGAGGGATCTCTTCTGGCATCTTGTGCTTTGCAATTTGCAAGGGTTCGATTATTTTCCTCTCAGCCCCAGCTGAGGATCCCTCCACTCTGACTTCCCGTCTCCTCATGTTCGAAGCCCCAGGATGTGCCCGCTCTTGCTCCCCAGGACTGTAGCCCTGGGGCTAGCTCTGGGAGGGGCTTACTGTTGGGATGTGTGTGTTTTAGGAGGAGATGATTCATCGAATTGAGGCAGGTAGAAACCCATCATGAGTAGGAAGGATATATGGTTTAAGAAAAAAAAAAATCTTGTCCTTTGTTTTGGCTAGTTTGAGTTTCTTGGGTTTGGAGTAAGGGTTGAGAAGGCCATCTTCTCCATGCCTGAGTTGAATGGTCCCTGTGTGTGGATAGCATGCTCTGAGGGGAGTGGATGGAGGGTCTTGCCAGCTGCAGACAGGAAGGCTGGGGGAGTGTAGGAGGCTGACAGGAGGTAACGCTGGCTTGTGGTAAGGAGAGAACTCTGGTGTAAAACACACTCCCCTCCTCTTGCACTGCCTTTCTGGTGATGCTCTTCACAAATGCCCTTCAGGGACTTAAGAACCTATTTCCTCCAGTGCTGGTTGAAGGACATTTTCTATGAGGCCAAGGGTCTTATTATTTAGCCCGTATGGACCTCAGTTTTCTTATCTGTAAATTGAACCAGGGAGCCCATTTAGCAGTCAGGTACAGAGGCTTAGTGAGCTAGGGGCTTGAAGTAGGGGTTGGAGAAAGTACAGGTATTAATCTGAGTCATTCTTGGATGAATTCACTGATGAGGTCATGGTTGGTCAGAAAGAAGTATGGTTTACCTAAGATGCACAGTCTGTATTTCATACAGGACTACAGGATCTTTTAAAAAGAAAATGTATCACAGTGAGACATATAAGGATAGATGTGAATGGAGCATCTGAATCAAAAGGAAGGCGTCGATATTTCCAGGCACCTGACTTGGCAGTAAATTTGGCCTGGTGGCTAGGAAAATTCACAAGTAGAATTGGACTTGGGAGTTGGTGGGGTGGTTGAGGCCATGCAAAGGGATCAGGACTCTGGGTATCTATAAGGTGGTGATGAAAGGAGCTTTTGAAGTCATTGATTCCAGACAGGTTACTTTCCTGGAAGCCACAGAGGCCTTATGTGATTTCTGTAACCATCAATTCTTACTGAATGAACCTCTGTATGTGGTACTTTTGCAATTCAGATTTTTAGGATGAGAGTGAGAGAAAAGCAAGGAGAGAGGGAGGGAGATTAATATTATGGCCAAGACATAAATAATTTGATTTGAGAAGGCTCACCCCATGCACAAGACCAGAGGCATCGTGATTTAAGTTCATATTTTCATAATTGGAATTTTTAGAAGATTTATTTATTTATTCTATTTTTTGGCTGTGGTAAGTCTTTTTTTGCTGCACCCAGGCTTTCTCTACTGGTAGCAAGCAGGGGCTACTCTTTGTTGCAATGCATGGACTTCTCACTGCAGTTGATTTCTTTTGTTGCAGAGCACAGCTTCGAGGTGCTTGGGCTTCAGTCGCTGCAGCGTGAGGGCTCGGTGGTCGCAGCTGGCAGGCTCTAGCGGGTGGCGCAGTAGTTGTGCACATAGGCTTAGCTGCCCCGTGGCATGTGGCGTCTTCCTGGACCAGGGATCAAACCTGTGTCCCCAGTGTTGCAAGGCAGATTCTTAATCACAAGCCCAGCAGGGAAGTCAGTAATCAGAATTTTTTAATAGAAAAGTTTTAAGACCGCTCAGTTATCTTTGAGAATTCACTGATGTTTTGTGATGGGAGCAGCAGCAAAGTGCTTTGTCCTGAATGTGAGGTAAACCATGAAGCAGGGTTACTGAGAACTCAAGAAATCTCATAGATTTTATTTCTTGTTAACCATTCATAACCATCATAACCAAATTTTGATATTATTTAATTTTAAAAGAATGAGAGTCTTTATAAATATATGTATAATTATTTAGCCACAGAGCATAGCTTATTAAATAGCCATTACAGATGTGTTTCCTCTTCCCGTCTCACCATCCCCAGTTCCAGTTAAACTTTAGGAAGTGAAAAATACAAAGCAGCTGGGAAAATGATTGTAAGAATTTAACAGCTGTATTTGAATGACTTAAATATTTTAGAGTCAAGTACAAAATAAAAATTATCTGATTATTGTTTAATAAAATTTATTAAAGACATTTAAATGAATAAAAAATCATTCATATTTATTTAGATCTGGGCTAATTCTCAAGCTGTTGATTGTCCTGGGAATGGGGAGACATCCCTCTACAAATATGGAAAGCATCTTTGAACATTCTGGTAAGATTATGGATTTTCTCCCAATCTGTCTGTCATAACAACAAACACACTCCTGTAAAGACATGAATACATTGAGGTATGGTTACTGTAGCATGGCACTACCGGAAGATTCTAGATAGCCAATCAGGGTAAAGTTGATCACCTTTCTTCCCTTTTTTCCCATCCTTGACAAGTGATCCAGCTTACAAGCCCTGACTCCCCCTAATAGATCACAGGCTACAGTGATCACCTGTGGTTTTGGGATAAGACGGTTGCATTGTGTGCTGGGATCTCGTGTTAACCACGGTTGGTTTATTTAGACAGTGGAAATTAGGGGAGAGAATGTAGCTTGGGGTTCCTTGACCCACAGTTCTTCCTATTCTATGTCCTGGGCTTCTAAAATGCCTCTCCTTCCTGTGTCCTGCTTTTCTCTCCCTCGCAAGACCACCTCCTGCTGGCAGAGGTGTCACCTGGTGGAGTTTAGGGCAGTTCGAGAATTGTTCTCGTTAGGTTGATGTGTACTTTGTGTTTCCTTGGGCTCCTTCTGGCCTCTCCATGTTTGAGCTCTGGGATCCCTGTTGGGGGGTGAGTGTGCAGAATATGTCCTCACCTCTCAATTCATTGTGACTTTGGCTTGAGGTCCATCCTGTGGCTGTCGCTGCTGTATTAAATCGCAGTGAGTGGAAACAGCATGGAAAATGGAGTGAGCAGTGAGCATATGGCCGGGTTTGTGTGTGGAGGGGCGTGTGGGGCATGGGTGGGAAGCTGCATTCCCCCTCCAGGATTGTCAGGAGAGGTAGAGCCTTCTGAGGAGATGATGCAAAGGCACAGCCAGCCCGACGAAGGTGTGGGCCTGGGCAGTCCTGGGCTCATCTGCTGAAGGGTGAGGTGGAGTGGGCGACATGGCCCGGCCCCGCCATCTACAGAGAGTCCAGAATTCAGGGCTTCCCTCAAGCAGCCCAGATCCTTAAAACGGCAGATTATTCTTTTTGTTCTTTCCTGTCTTTGGGATTGTTTATGCATCTCAAATGAGCTGTAAAGGGAATTTTGTGCATCCGACAAACTTTTGCTTTAAAGGAGGCAGGTTGGAACAAGGCGCCGTCACATTAAATGCTGGCTATTGTGCTTTTCATCAGCCTGATGAACAGTGGACGAAAATGGCAGGGGATTAAATTGATGTAATGACAAGAATTCATATAGAAGACTGTGGGAATGGGGCAGAATAATGCCGAGGCTGCGCAGTATTGTGCTGTTCTTTGATCGGCCTTACATGGAAAACATAATATACCTATATTTATGCTGATTCTAAACAGGGAGTGCATAAAGAGAGGTGTGTCATTTTTCCTACTGTCTTGGAGGTGAAATTAAGGAGCTATCCATTTTGAGCAAGGGACATATTTCTGAGTAATGAGTTAAGTGCAGTTTTTGAACATTCGGATCGTATTATGGATCACAATAGAGTGTGTTTTTGTTGCTCAGTTGGGTTCTTGTTAAGCAGGCCTGCCATACATGGACATTTGTAAATTGTTTATTTGTTAGAGGACGTTCCTTTTATTTTTTGGAAAAAAATCGCCCTTGTCTTGGTGAATTTAAGCAGTATCAAGCCCGAGTAGAGGCAACACCTCCTTTCTCAGTCTAGGTCTTTGGTGCCAAAAGTCACAGATGAGATGGTCCTGCCTTCTGGAGAAATACATATGTGTCTTTCATCTGGGAAACGTCTTTCTGGGGTAGTACCAGCTGGAAGACGTCAACTGGGATGACCAGATACTTGATGGATGGATGAGGGGTGCGGCAGGGGTGGCTGAGGGCCATTCACATGCAGTGTGTTTGAAAGCACTTTGAAAAGTATAGCGTGCTTAACGTGCATTTGTATATGATATGGAAGCGTATTTTTATTCGGCGCACTTCAACATATGGTTCCAAAGAAGAGGAAGGTGTTGCACTGTTTTCAAACTTTACTTGTGTGTGTGTGTTTTCCTCCTGTACACAGAGAAGCATCTTTAGGCATTGATTCCAGTAATGATGTTTATCCTTTCTAAGGCTTCGTAAGGAATTGCCCTAATTTCTTAGAACACTGCTTCCGTTACCTCCACACTCACTCTGGGAAAATGTGAAATTCCTAGCCCACTTTTAAGGCTTTCCACAGTTTTGACTGACTGTACCCTGCAGTGACGGAGAAGGCATTGGCACCCCACTCCAGTACTCTTGCCTGGAAAATCCCATGGATGGAGGAGCCTGGTGGGCTGCAGTCCATGGGGTCGCTAGAGTTGGACATGACTGAGCGACTTCATTTTTGCTTCTCACTTTCATGCATTGGAGAAGGAAATGGCAACCCACTCCAGTGTTCTTGCCTGGACAATCCCAGGGACGGGGGAGCCTGGTGGCTACTGTCTGTGGGGTCGCACAGAGTCAGACACGACTGAGTGACTTAGCAGTAGCACCCTGCAGTGAAGCCCTTGTGTCAGAAAGCCCTGCCTGCCATCATTTTCACATTTCTACTTCTGTTCATGTCATTCCTTCTGTTTGAGCCCCCCTCCCCTGACTGTAGCCCCCCAGATGTGGCCCATCCTCTGGAGTGCTGCTGGCTCAGCTCCTCCTCAAGGCCTCCTGCAGCCTGTCTTAATAGTGGACGTGTTCTCTCCGCAGCCCCCTGTGAGAATTATCCATGGCCTTGCTGTGTAGTATCCTCATCTGACCTGCTGCTTCCTTGGCATTAATGGTACAAGGTATTGACGGTGATGGTAATGGAGATAATAAAAATACTTATTCAGAGTATTGTCCTCTTTGTGAAGATTCAAATATTGTGACTCAGAGAGGTTAATTAACCTTTCCAAGATCACACAGCTAGCAAGTGGAGGAGCTGGGTTTTGAAGCCTGATAATTTCAGTCCGGGGTCCAAGCTCTTAACCACTCTGCATGCTGCCTTCCTTATGGCTTCCTCACTTCATGTGCAGCTATTTGTACTTAGTGGGTCCTTAGAAATCCCTTACTGAATAAATAAATATAAAACATTGGATGAAAATAGCAGCATATTCCCATATGAATAGGAGATTTTTGGAGGAGGTCCTAAGGCCTCAGCGTGTGAGTAAACATGGATGGAATTTAGATGGTTGGCTTCCTGGTTATTTTCATGGCACTTTTATCCTTTACTGTTAAGTACCATCCCCCTCTCTTGCTGAGGTCTGAACTTTGTACATAGCCAGCATGACATGACAGCAGTTTATCTTGCATAAGTCAGTTGACAATGTATTAGGTGCTCTTTGCAAGGTACTTGGGACTTCCTAGGTGGCTCAGTGGTAAAGAAGCCATCTGCCAAGCAGGAGACATGGGTTTGACCCCTGGGTAAGGAAAATCCCTTAGAGAAGGAAATGGCAACCCACTCCAGTATTCTTGCCTGGAAAATCCCATGGAGAGAGGAGCCTGGCAAGCTGTAGCCCATGGGTTTGCAAAAGAGTAAGACATGCCCTAGCGACTAAACAACAACAATGTTCTTGGGGTGAGTTTTTTTTTTTCCCTCAGTATAAAAATGTGTTTATTACAGAAAATTAGGCTCAAATAGACATAAGAAAAATAAGTTTTAATCATAATAACACTTTAAAATAAAGATTGCCTATTTAGTCATACTTCTGCACAAAAACATAATAAATCTTTTAATATGTATATCATAATATCACTAGTAAGAAGATTGAATCACTAATCAAAAACCTCCCACAAAACCAAAGTCCAGAACCAGAAAGTTTCATTGGTCAATTCCACCAAACATTCAAAGAATTCTACCAATCTTTCTAAAACTCTCCAAAAAATAGGAGGAGAGAGAACACTTCCAAACTTATTTTACAAGGCTGGTATTACCTTGGTACCAAAAACAAACAAAGATAATATAAGAAAAGAAAATTACAGGTCAATATCCCCATAACAGAGATGGGAAAATCTTCAACAAAATAAATTATATGATACATTAAAAGAATCATATACCATGATTAAATGGAAGTTATTCTAGGGATGCAAGAATGGTTCAATATCTACAAATCAATTGATGTGATACACTGCATTAAAGTAATAAAGAATAAAACCTACATGATCATCTCAATAGATGCAGAAACAGCATTTGATAAAATTCAGTATCAGTTTGCCTAACTCTCAACAAAATGGATGTAAGAGGAAACACACCTCAACATAATAAGGGCCACATATGAAAAGCCCACAGATAGCACCACACTCAATGGTGAAAATCTGAAAGCTTTTCCCCTAAGACCAGGAAAAGGATGTCCACTTATTGTGTTCTTGGGGTGAGTTTTATATAATTTTGGCATTTTAGGGCTAAGAGCTGGCTTGGCTGCTGCCATGCACATTTCTGGCAACCCTGGAGCACATGGCTAAGTCACCAGGATACTCTTTCCTGCTCTGCTTGAATGCCAATTCAGAATCCTTCTTAGCACAGGACCCCTTTCCTTTTAGGATTCAGGAGACTGAGATCCAGAGAGGTGTTACTCCAGCAATCAGAGTTAGCCTGCAAAAGTACATCTGTGTGCTCTCGCTGGTCTAAGAGGAAGTGAAGAAACTAGACTCAGTCTCTTTCCAGGTATGGAAGCTGAGGGTCTGGGGCAGAGGGATTCCCTGCTCATTGCTGGCAAAACTGGAGCCCACACCCTCATCTCTACTTCCTGATTAGTCTGTGATCCCTCCTCGGGTCTGGAAGCAGATACACTTCCTGTACCAGCTCATTCAGTAAGACTTAGCACATCTGGTTGTGTGCATGCATTTTTCATCAGCTGTCCCCCTGGAAATTCCCTCATCATGAATGTGGACAATGAATTGAGTGATGTGGATTCTGTTTTATTAGGGTTGCCTTTTGATACAACAAGTATTTATATAAGGCTTCCGGGTACTCTCTGCAATATTCACCCTGGAAATACAGTATTTTATTCTCTGTGCCCTTGATGTTGAAATGAAGCATATTGTTTCCCTTTAGGATGCCATTAAAAGTCGATGATGACCTTTACGATGACTAATAGTTTTCACAGGCTTTAATTGTGACTTTTTTTTTTTTTTTTTGGCAGAGCAGCATCCGTCCACTTCATACATCTTTTGTATCAGGGAATCAATAAAAACTGCCGCCTTTTGTTGATGCTAAAGGAGATTTTATGCCGATGACAAGGGATTTGATTTAATATTCTCTTTAAATAAGATCAACACTGCTGCAGTTATAAACTCTTCGAAAACCTGTCAAGTCCATCAATATAGCATGAAACAAAAAGTTAGCAGCCTGGTATAAATTAGTACATGCATTGTGTCTTTGGGAAGGGCAGTAGATATTTATGATTGTATGCTAAAGTATATATATATTTAGAGGTTTCTTTCTGCTCTTTCAACCGTGAGTAGGAAATGCAGAAGAGTATTTCATTACTACCATGTTCCAAACTGCAAACTTTCTTTGCCAGGTAATGATTTTCTGGGGGCGATTCTGAATGTGGTGACATGATATAAACAGGTATTTATGATCTGTGGTACAATCCTTAGTGAGTATGGATTTATAGTTAAATGGTGAAGTGGGAATCCAGCCAGTGATTATTGACAGAGCTTCTAGAATCTATATATATATATTTTTGTTTCCAGTATTCACACACACTTTCTTCTGGGGCCTGATTATCTCTGTAAGTCTGTTTTGCTAGTTTAGTTGAGAGGTGAATAGGAGACTTGGCAATTCAGGGCCATAGGCTTTGTGTGTTTGTCAGCAAGTGGGACACCTTGTCCCCATAACTATTCCCTCATACCTCGCCATTTTTAGACTGTAATTATGTTATATGATTATTCCATCTCTTTGGCTCTCTTCTAGGTGAACAGGTGACCCAGTAGGAACAGATCTGATTGGCAATAAATAACTGGAGTGAGCTTGTGTTCACAGGTTATGGCTGTGTCCTGGGGAGAATCCACAGTGCCCAAGATGAGAGCCACTGTGGCCCTTGGAACAAGAGCCAGCTTCCCCAGAACAGCTTCAGACTGGTGAGCATGTCACGTGTGTTACAGATGGCCTGGGTAACACGGGTCACGTTAGCAGAGCAGGAACAGGCGAGAGGCTGAGGCCTACGCAGCTCTGAGGCCAGGTGATCTGGGGGAACAGGGTGTGCAGCACACCAGGGAGATGACAACAGAGCCGGCTAGAGCCCCAGCAGAAGGCAGTGGGGCCTCTGCTTTTATGAGGTTCTCTTTTAAGAGAGGTCTACTCAGAGTTGTCTGTGGCACCTGACCCATGGGGTGAAACCATTAGACCAGAGTTTGTTGAGGAGTAGTCCATAGACTGCTTACATCTCAGTTACTTGGGACTTTAATGAGACTCTTTCGTGAAGAAGCTGAGTCTATGTTTTGAAAAGCTCTCCAAATAAGTTCCATGCATACCAGTAAAGCTTTAGAACCATTGCTCCAGATGTAAGGATGTTTGCCAAGCTAGAACAAGCTCAGATCTCCTTTTAGCTTTTTCCAAAAGATTCAGGATTCATATTTGGAGAGAGTGATATTCTTTGAGTGGATCTGAGATAGAGATGTTTTATTCAACAAGGCTGTTTGAGAGACTGACGTTCTTAAGAAAACACACAGTACGGTTGACCCTTGAGTGACTTGGGATTGAACCACAAGGGCCCACTTCTAGGTGGATTTTCTTCAGTAGTAAATACTACAGTACTGCATGATCTGACGTTGGGTTGAACATGTGGCTAGGGAATCACGGATATGGAAGAACTGCATAAATGAGTGGCCCGCTAGAAGTTACACAGGGTTTTTCAACTGAGAGGAGGGTCTGCACCCCTAGTGTTTGTGCTGGTCAGGGGGCAAGTGTACATGTGTCCTTTTGCTTGTCCTTGATGTCTCATGGACATAAATTTGCATGTAATTTCAGATGTCTGTGGTACCCTCATCATGAATCCTCTGTTGAAAACTCTTGATTGGAAGACAAGGTTGTGTACTTGTTACTTTTCACTGATCACCATGTGCTTGTTCCAACAATTGAGTTGAAGGCATGATCAAAATGTCACCTCTCTGTATTGTCCTAGAGAAAGCTCTGATCGATGGAAATGCCAGATTTTCATTGCCGTGAATACTTTGGTGAACATTGTAACACGCGGCCCCCAGTGTAGATAATTAAGCCGTTTGTCACTATTGGGAAGCACTGATGTTCTTGAATTTGCATTGTGTCCTCCTTTGAACGGATCCTTCTGTAGCCTTAGTCCTACGTGTGCGAACCATCTGCGTCACTTGTGCAGGGGGAAAAAGTGAAGAACTTCCTTCTCTAGGACTCAGAGCCCTTGAAGATCCAGCTTTTTGGTCTGGTAGATAGGGCTCTGACATGGAGCGACTCACAGAAGCATGGATTAACGTTGGTTTTTTTTTTTTTTTTTTTTAACGTTGGTTTTTCTGAGAGTTCCTCATCGGCATGAGTCACTCACCAGACCACACATCAGCTGTCTTCTGCCCAGTGTTTTCGTCATTGTGGAGGAGAAGAGTGTAAACCGATACCATCTCTGCTCATTTTCCTGGGTGGTACTTAAACTGCCTGCGTGTTCCTTTTTGGGATTTATTAAAGATTTTCTCTTCAATAAACATTTGTAGCATATTCAGTGAGCTTTCCTAAGGAGGAGAGGATCATTTGGCAGTCTCTTCAGTTTTTGGACCTTTTTTTTTTTAATCTTGGGACACCCTTTTCCCACTGAGTCATTCAGACGTGCCTTCCTCTCCCTAGACTTGGCCCCACTGCCTGAAATGTTCATGTGTTTTTCTGTGAATACCAGCCGAGTGCAGGCGCCCGATTGACACAGCCAGATCAAAACGCTTTGAATTTTGAAAATGATCCCCCTCTTGGTATTGAGCCCAGTGATAAAAGCAAAGCAGTTGTCATCTTGAAAACAGAGCTGTATACATGGCAGAGCCTTTCCAATTAGCACACTTAAGATGCGTGTTAGAAGTGACGGGAAGTGGGATGTTACAGAGCGAAATGCGGGTAATAGGGCTTTAAATTTTCATGTTTCAGTTGATTTTTTTTCTATTGCAGTTTGAAGAAAATTGTTGCACATTATTGGAGCTCCTAAGTGCATTTTAACACTGCTCTTTCAGTTTGCAATAATATCTTCCAAAAACAACAGAAATACTGGTCACAAAAAACGCTTGTGTCCATTGATTTTCCAAGTAGAGAGAAAGTAATATATTATTTAAAAATTACTACTAAATAACAATCAGTTTAGGCCATTCTCCAGGTACTTTTCTGCCTTTTGCCAAGCAGTTGGTTTGATGGGATCCTTAAACTGAACAACCTGGCATTTTTGATGTTCACCAGATTCAGCATCAAAAATGAATTCTCGCCATACACATGTGCAGAGAAATTAAAGCCAAATGTCCAGCGTAAAGCAAGGGGTTTGTTATCTGCAAGAATCCTATCAGAGTTATTTACATATGTGATATACTCCCTAGAAGGTGGATGTCTAGCGTAGGGTCTGATATAGAGTAATAATAGTAGGATGTAGTTGTGGTCAGTGCTGCTAGTGCTTACCACTTTCCATTTCGGGTTCCCTCTCCTTCTTTGTACATAGGAGAGTCACACCTCCCTTCCCTCCTGAAGTCAGGTGTGCCTTGCTTTGGTCAATTCAATGGGAGTAGAAGTGATTTGTGTCACTTTTAGGTGGACGTATTTAAGACCCAGTAAACAGTGCGCGTTTCTTATGCTATGGTAAATGCCTTTTACTGAGAGACCAATGTTATAAGATGCTGGAGACTCTGTAAGCTTGGTTTCCTAAGTGGCTGCAGTGACCAGAGCCCCCTCCCCACTAGCCAACCCACACTAGATATGTAGAATGAGACAGAACCCACCCGTTGTTGCTTTAAGCTGCTGAGATTTAAGGTTTGTTTGTTATTAAAGAATAATCTAGTCTACTTTGGCTGATGCACAAATTGACATTTATTCAGTGCTTTGTGCCAGGAGGTTAAAGTGCTCTCTATGTATTAATTCATTTAATCATCACTTATAACTAAAGAAACGCTGGGCTGGAAGAAGCACAAGCTGGAATCAAGATTGCTGGGAGAAATATCAATAACCTCAGATATGCAGATGACACCACCCTTATGGCAGAAAGTGAAGAAGAACTAAAGAGCCTCTTGATGAAACTGAAAGAGGAGAGTGAAAAAGTTGGCTTAAAGCTCAACATTCAGAAAACTAAGATCATGGCATCTAGTCCTATCACTTTATGGGATATAGATGGGGAAACAGTGGAAACAGTGTCAGACTTTAGTTTTTGGGCTCCAGAATCACTGCAGATGGTGACTGCAGCCATGAAATTAAAAGATGCTTACTCCTTGGAAGGAAAGTTATGACCAACCTAGATAGCATATTCAAAAGCAGAGACATTACTTTGCCAACAAAGGTCCGTCTCATCAAGGCTATGGATTTTCCAGTAGTCATGTATGGATGTGAGAGTTGGACTGTGAAGAAAGCTCAGCACCGAAGAATTGATGCTTTTGAGCTGTGGTGTTGGAGAAGACTCTTGAGACTTCCTTGGACTGCAAGGAGATCCAACCAGTCCATTCTAAAGGAGATCAGCCCTGGGTGTTCTTTGGAAGGACTGATGCTAAAGCTGAAACTCCAGTACTTTGGCCACCTCATGCGAAGAGTTGACTCATTGGAAAAGAGTCTGATGCTGGGAGGGATTGGGGGCAGGAGGAGAAGGGGACGACAGAGGATGAGGTGGCTGGATGGCATCACCGACTCAATGGACTTGAGTTTGAGTGAACTCCGGGAGTTGGTGATGGACAGGGAGGCCTGGCGTGCTGCAATTCATGGGGTCACAGAGTCGGACATGCCTAAGTGACTGAACTGAACTGAATAACCAATGAAAGTTACTCCTGTTATCTCAATTTTTTTTTTTCCCAGAAGAGGTGCTGAGATGTTAAATCACTTTCTTAAGAATGTACTGGTGAGGAACAGAAGTGAGATGGAACTCAGGCAATCTCGGGAATGCTCAGTAATCATGAAATGATTGATTCAAGATCAGAGATGGTCTTATTGGTTTGGTAGAACATACAGTCTTCCATGTGGTGTTATTGGAGAGGGTACCAGTTGGCATTATCTATCCCAGATGTCTCCAGCTGCCTGTCATTTTGCCAGTATGGTTACTTATTTTTAGGTCTTGAAATGTTGGGGCTTTTTAGTTGAAGATGGTTGGCAACACCCTATAAAGGTTTTATAAGGTGAGGTGCTCCAAAAGAGCCCGTGAGTCACCAGAAAGGAAGTCAGGGACCCCAGGGGAAAGTAAGAAGGAACCAGGGGCTATAGTTGCTCTTTGGCTGAGGGTTGCCCTCCTTAGGATTAGTGTCTGCTGTGCTGTGCTGTGTGCTCTGAGAAGCTGAAACTCTCATGGGAGGTCCCACCTGTGGGTTGATTCAGGCTCTCAAAGGGAAAGTTGGGGATAGGATGACTGCAGCTTTGCTCAACTGTTTATTGCTTTTGAAAGATATGGGTCGGTTTTCTTATGTGGGCGAAAAAGAGTTATGGTGTAGCAAGGGAACTCTAAGTAGTGTGATTTTGTGCAATCATTCTAATATGTTTTAGTCAAGGGTTGTAGTTAATCCATCCCATTCCTTTGCCTGCAGCTGGTTTGTCTCAGAAATGACTTTCATAAACACTCACACATACTTTGACAGAGTTAGCTGAAGAGCCTTGGCCAAGGTTCTTTTGGTAGTAAGTGACAGAAACCTACTAGGGAAACTTAGTCCTTTTGAAGCAAAAAACAGGAATTGGTCTAAAGATGTGAGATAAAGAGTCATCTTATGGAACCCCAACACTAAATGTATGGCCATGGGGGAATCTAGAAAGCTCTGCAGAGCTACACCTCCTTCTGCTCATAGAAGTTGTGTGGAGGTCTTCTCTATTCTCTCAGTACATTTGCTTTCTCTGCCTCTATTTTTTTGCCCTGTTAGCTTTTTCCGCTGTCGTATGTTCATGGACAAACAATACGGTTCCTGAGCTTATGGACCTTCAGTTCGCATTTGCATTTGGAACTGATAAGCAGCCTTAACTCCCAGTTCTACAAACTGGGAAGAGAAAATTTGAACCATGTTGAGTCTGTTCTTAGCTGCTATAGGCGATGTTGATGGGATTAGATCTCTCATGTGTTTATCAGTATAGGTGCCGAGGATGGTAAAGAATCTGCCTGCAATGCAGGAGACCCTGCATTCCTAGGTCGGGAAGGTTCAATTCCTAGGTTGGAAAGATCCGCTGGAGAAGGGATAGGCTACCCACTCCAGTATTCTTGGGCTTCCTTTGCGGCTCAGCTGGTAAAGAATCAGCCTGCAATGTGGGAGACCTGGGTTCGATCCCTGGGTTGAGAAGATCCCCTGGAGAAGAGAATGGCTCTACCCATTTCAGTATTCTGGCCTGGAGAATTCCATGGACTGTATAGTCAATGGGGTTGCAAAGAGCTGGACACAACTGAGTGACTTGCACTCATTTCACATGCCTAGGACGTAACAGTCACAGTGTTAAATGCTGGGGACACTGATATGGATAAGGCAACGCTTTTTTCTTTGAGATAGTTCTACTCTGAAAGGGGATGTGAGTCCAGAAGTCAACCCAGAATATCCAAGGGTTGGATATAACCTAATGGTTATAAGACTCCTTACAGGAGTCACATCTTGTTTTAATAAAAGATTCTAATAGAGTAATGAACTGCTCTTTTAAAATGGCAAACTCCCTGTGCTGAAAGTATTTAATCTGAGATAGGCTCATCATCTCTACTGTAGGATGTTACCTGAGTAAATTCTCTCCTTATCCAGCAGTTTAGACTAGATGACCCTTGTTCTCTGATTCTATTATTTTTATGATAAACCTTGTGATACACAACCTCTGAGGGCTATAGAAATGAATGGGGAAGAAATGGTATGTTCTAGAAGTGATCAGAAAAGGCATTTTAGTGTAATTGTGCTTTGAATTTGGCTCCAGAGAAAGGCGAAAAGGTGAGTAGACAAGGCAAGAAGAATATATTCCAAGTTGCATGGCGAAATGTGTGAAGACCCAAGGATGATGAGTGTGGTGTGTATGAGAGACAAGAGACACATGTATTTGGGGTCTGTCAGGAAGCTGAGGAAAGGCAAGACAAGTTCAATTTTAGGAAGGTGTTGGAATGATGAGATTAGGTAGTTGAATTTATATTCATAATACTGTAGAACCAGAGGGCACTTGCTGTGGGTAGAATACTCTTTACCATAAAATATAAGCATGGAGGACATCTTTATGTCACAAGAAAAAAGCTAAGTGAAGCATTTAAGGGCTTGGTCCAGTGATTGACATCAAGGATCCAGATTCCTTCCATCTATTTACTGGCCGATTTACCATATTGGCTTGGTGCTTAGGCTTCTGTCCTCATAGCCACAACCTGAGTGCAAGTGTTCCATGAATCAGAGACAGACACAATAATCTAATGTTGAAGAGTTTGGAGGGATGTTTCCTTCTGTGTGTCCCTTTTAATTTGAGATAAAATGTCTCCCAAAAAACATCCTTTCATGTCCTATTGGCCACAGTTCACCACCCATGCCTTAGCTTTTGGGGAGAACGAGAGGGAAAGGTCACCTGTGCCAGCCAAGATGGAGATGCTGCCCAAGGGTTGTGGAGTTAGCTGCCAGCAGCATCTCCCCAGCCAGCTCATGCAGGACATCTTGTATTATCACCTAATTTCACAGATAGTGACATGTAATAGCTGCCATGTACCCAGTATCTTTTATATTGTCAGGGACTCTGAAGTGTTCTGTTTTTACCCTTTAACAGTAACCCTTCCAGGTAGGTGGAATCATTCTCACTTACTGTTGAGGAAACTGGCTGTGTGTGGGTAACTGGGTTTAGTTAGTGTCTAGAGGGATAAGACCTTTTTAAAATCATAGTCACAGTCTTGGGTTTGAGAGTGGCTTTAGGCCAGCCTGCTGCCTTCCTCCAAAGGTCCCCCCTCTAGTTCCCACGTCCCTGCCAAGTGGCAGTGGAGCCAACCCTTGAATGCTTGTAGGGACGGACGTTTCCTAACTGCTGGCCCCGTGTTCTTTCCAGTCCACATCCCTGGCAGAGCACAGACGTGTCACGGATTGAGGAGGACTCCTGGTTTTCTTCTGTTGCTCCCCTTCTTCCCCCAGGAGGTATCTTTTATAGAGGCTGGCTGCTAGTTCTGATGACATCATGGCACTGGCATCATGGGGCATGCTGAAATCCCTCAGCTGGTGTTCTCTCCTCTCACAAGTGAAGAGGGGGCCACGTGAAAAGTGAGTTTGGCCTCCCCAACTTCCTTAGGCCTGAAGCCCTGTGCCAGGTATTGCTCTTTTCTATTTGCTAAATGTTAGTGGAAACAAAGAGCTGTTTTGTTTGGTTTGTGTTTCCCTGTGGAAAAGATTACTTTAGGCACATTTTAGAAAATGCTTTTAAAAAGAATCTTATGTAGGTTGAAAACATAGAGAAAGAAAGCAAATGTCTTGATGGCTTTTTATTACAATAAAAATTGTAGTGAAAGCTCTCTCAACTTCCTCCCTCCTTCTATCCCACTAAACAAACCTTTGTTTGTGGGAGGAGGATTAGGTTTAAACAGCAGGAGCAGAGATGAAGAAATAGCATCATTTGGGGACCCTAGTACTGAAAAGGTCACCACCAGTGACATTTCCTGAATGTTTGTCAAAATTCAAGAGGTTCTTTAAGAGTAAGAGTTTGCTGTTGGTGGTAGTGGGAAGGGTATACCTGTGGATCCAATAGGAAAACATTTAAAATCTGTCACATGACATTTGAGGGGTAGAAGGAGGATGGTGGAGAAGGCAATGGCAACCCACTCCAGGGATGGGGGAGCCTCATGGGCTGCCGTCTATGGGGTTGCACAGAGTCGGACACAACTGAAGCGACTTAGCAGCAGGGGGATGGTACTGGTGATGGTTTAGTCACTCAGTCACGTCCAGCTCTCTGCAACCCACGGATTATAGCCCACCAGGCTCCTCTGTCCATGGGATTCTCCAGGCAAGGACACTGGAGTGGGCTGCCTCTCCAAGAAGGAGGATAGAGGCAGCAAAATTCAACCAGTAAAAAGTGTTTTCATTGCTACTGTTTTTGGGAAAATGCTTTTCGTATTCAGCTGCTCTCCTCAAGTGCCTTTAAATTTGTCTTCCCTTTTTTGACTAATAAAAAGGGCCTCTTGTAGAAATCCATTAATTATGTGAGATCTTCCCTCTATAAACCTTATCTGAAGTTTGGTGATTGGTGGGCAGGTCATTGTGTTGGCAGCTGCGGTACTGCTGATGTTCTAGATAGGTCTATGACTTGGGACCCATCTAGGGAGGGGATGATGCACTTAGCCCTTTAGTGGTCAGGAGGACCCTGACTGTTTCTGCACATGACACCTGCAACATGCAAGGAAATGTTTAGGCTAGAACTTCACTGTCAAATGTGGTAGCTGCTAGTCACATATGCCTGTTGAACAGCTGAAATGTGGCAGATTGAGATGTGCCATAGGTGTAAACTACATTGAGGACCTAGTGGGGAAAGAATGCAAAATTCTCATCACTGGCCTTTAATTTTGATTACATGTTGAAATGATAATGTTGTAGATACATTCAGTTCAGTTCAGTTCAGTCGCTCAGTCGTGTCCGACTCTTTGCGACCCCATGAATCGCAGCATGCCAGGCCTCCCTATCCATCACAAACTCCCGGAGTTCACCCAGACTCACGTCCATCAAGTTGGTGATGTCATCCAGCCATCTCATCCTCTGTCGTCCCCTTCTCCTCCTGCCCCCAATCCCTCCCAGCATCAGAGTCTTTTCCAATGAGTCAGCTCTTCTCATGAGGTGGCCAAAGTACTAGAGTTTCAGTTTCAGCATCATTCCCTCCAAACAAATCCCAGGACTGATCTCCTTCAGAATGGACTGGTTGGATCTCCTTGCAGTCCAAGGGACTCTCAAGAGTCTTCTCCAACACCACAGTTCAAAAGCATCAATTCTTTGGCGCTCAGCCTTCTTCACAGTCCAACTCTCACATCCATACATGACTACAGGAAAATCCATAGCCTTGACTAGACGAACCTTTGTTGGCAAAGTAATGTCTCTGCTTTTGAATATGCTATCTAGGTTGGTCATAACTGTCCTTCCAAGGAGTAAACGTCTTTTAATTTCATGGCTGCAGTCACCATCTGCAGTGATTTTGGAGCCCAGAAAAATAAAGTCTGACACTGTTACCACTGTTTCCCCATCTATTTCCCATGAAGTGATGGGACCGGATGCCATGATCTTTGTTTTCTGAATGTTGAGCTTTAAGCCAACTTTTTCACTCTCCACTTTCACTTTCATCAAGAGGCTTTTGAGTTCCTCTTCACTTTCTGCCATAAGGGTGGTGTCATCTGCATATCTGAGGTTATTGATATTTCTCCCAGCAATCTTGATTCCAGCTTGTGTTTCTTCCAGTCCAGCGTTATATGCATGTACTCTGCATATAAATTAAATAAGCAGGGTGACAATATACAGCCTTGATGTACTCCTTTTCCTATTTGGAACCAGTCTGTTGTTCCATGTCCAGTTCTAACTGTTGCTTCCTGACCTGCATATAGGTTTCGCAAGATGCAGGTCAGGTGGTCTGGTATTCCCATCTCTTTCAGAATTGTCCACAGTTTATTGTGATCCTCACAGTCAAAGGCTTTGGCATAGTCAATAAAGCAGAAATAGATGTTTTTCTGGAACATACATTAGATTAAGTAAAATACATTATTAAAACTATTTTTGCCCATTTCTCTTTACGTTTGTAATGTGGCTACTAAAAAGTGTGAAATATCTTTGCATTTCTGTTGGACAACACTGGTCTAGGTGAGAGTTCAGCAAGTCATGGCCTTTTTTCATAAATAAAGTTTTAAGGGCCATGAGTGCTGGTTAGTTTGTTGTCTGTGTCTGATTTCATGCTACTATGGTTCACAGAGCCTAAAATATTTATTTTCTGGGCCTTTACAGAGAAAAGTCACTAAACTGTGGTCTAAAGGATTCTGGAAAACATGGCAAGACCTAAAAGTAGTCTGGGAAGCCCTGATTCTTACTCCCGCAGGCAAGGAGAGAGAAGCAAGGATGCCTTGATGTCTCAGAGGTGCTTCAGTTCAGTTAAGTCACTCTGTTATGTCTGACTCTGGCACCCCATGGACTGTGGCGCACCAGGCTTCCTTGTCCATCACCAACTCCTGGAGCCTACTCAAACCCATGTCCATCGAGTTGGTAATGCTATCCAACCATCTCATCCTCTGTCGTCCCCTTCTCCTCCTGCCTTCAATCTTTCCCAGCATCAGGGTCTTTTCCAGTGAGTCAGTTCTTCGCATCAGGTGGCCAAAGTATTGGAGTTTCAACTTCGGCATCAGTCCTTCCAATGATATTCAGGACTGATTTCCTTTAGGATTGAGTGGTTTGTGCTTCCCTCTCTCCCCAGCCTGTTCTCTTTAAATAAATGTGAACCTCAAGCCCCTTCACTACTGAGAAGAGAGATTGTAGAGCCAGACAATTAACTCTGGATGAAAGGCAGAGTTTGAACCTCTTACCATCCAGTAGAGGGGTATGGAAACGTTGCTCCTGATTGCTGAATCTCTAAAGGTTTTATGTTAGAGACACAGAATTATGGCTGGTAAAGTAAGTAGGATAATGACATGGAGTGAATTAAGTGGCCTACTTGCTCTAGTGAGCTGCCATGAAAGTGCAAATGTTTAGTCACTCAGTCATGTCCAACTCTTTGTGACCCCATGGACTCTAGCCCATTGGGCTCCTCTGTCCATGGGATTCTCCAGGCAAGAATACTGGAGTGGGTTGCCATTTTATTCTCCAGGATATCTTCCCTACCTAGGGATCAAACCTGGGTCTCCTGCATTGCAGGTAGATTACTTTACCGTCTGAGTAACCAGGAACTTGAGGTGCCATAGTACATGTCAATAATTTGGGGCCCTAAAGATATTTTACACCTAAGAGCTCCCATCAGCAAGAAGCTATTTCAAGGAAGTATGCATTCTTCCCTGGGTTGGGAAGATTTTCTGGAGTAGGAAATGACAACCCACTCCAGTGTTCTTGCCTGAAAAATCCCATTGACAAAGAAACCTGGCAGGCTACTGTCCATGGGGTCGCAAAGAGTCAGACACAACTGAGCTACTGAGAACACACTAAGATATTTTACACCTGAGAGCTCCCATCAGCTAGATGCTATTTCAAGGAAGCAAACATTCTTAAAACCTTGGCTATCACCTGATACCTTGGGAAATGAGTTTTTACCTGGCTGAGTATAAGTTTTGGAGAGTGGTGAAAACTAGAGAGGTGAGATGGATGGACACTAGGGCAAATGGCACAAAAGGCCAGGGCTGACGCCACCCAAGCTCGAGCATTCTCCTGGGGCCACTGGAGGGCAAGGGTCTCGGAAGGGTAACAGAGTCTTTGTTCCAAAGTGCACATTGGTGTGGCACTTCCTTAAAATTCCTTTCTACTCCCCCACCCCAATTTAAATGCATTTCCTAGGATAAGACCCTGCATCAGAGTCAGATTCCCCACAAGCTTTGGGTGGTATTAATGCCTGCCAGCACAGGGTGAACCCTGTTACAGTGAATGGAGTCACAGTATTCAGAATGAATTACAGGACGTTAGGCACGTGATTTACCACCTATAGTAAACAGGGCTTCACACATGGTGTATTTCTGCTGCATGGGTTAGTTATTAACTGCAAAAAAAGGGGAAATTCATTTAGAAGACATGCCCATTTTTTATGAGGTAAGGCTGCCTGGAGATGCATGGCATTTTAAAGCAAACAAATTCCTGGGAGAGCCTGAGCTTACCACCCAGAAATGTGGCAAGGAATAAAAACATTTACACCAGTTTAATATGAATGGTTGAAAAAAATATCTATTGCACATTGAACGAGATATATGAAACCATAACCTACTCTTGTGTAGTAAGCAACAGAACCATTCCCCTAACGGATGACTATTCGAGTTGACATTATTCTGCATCTTTTCGATCTTCTCTTGCCAAGTGCTAGAGACTGTCAGGGAGAGCCCGCCAGATACATAGGCACTGTTGGCCTGGGGGTTGAGAGCTCGTAAGACTCTTGAAGGCGGAGGTTACCCAGTGATCCTTGTGCTGCAAACTGGAGTGGAAATCAAGGGATGACAGCCAACATAAACAGCGGCTGCATGTGGAATGTCAAAGTGAAGACGGATGGAGGTGGGACTTTCTCTGTCTCCTGCTCCCTTTCTAGTCTATAAAATGGAGCTTATTTCCTATCTTCCGGTAGAAGAAAAAGTACCATATGACTTTTGGGGGCCTCTGAAGTGATTCTCAGTTCATTCTTATAACATAGGTGGAATTTGACCTCCTCCAAAATTATTCAGGGGTGATTCCTGCTTAATCCTACCATGATTTATCTACTACACACGAGCTATTAAAGCTAGAAGGAGTCTTGAGAGATGTTTTTGGGTAGCTTTCTTCTTTCACAGACCAAGAAATCGACACCTCAGAAAGGTTAATGAATTGCCTAAAGTTAAGTGCTAGCTGAGTGCAAGCCTGGTCCTAAGAACTCAGAGCTCCTTCCATTCGACTTTCTATGTCTGTTCACACACAGAAAGTTACGTGGGATCCCTGATTTTAAAAAGTAGTGAAATTAAAAATGTCCTCAATCCCGTCGTTTGATTCGTAAATGACCTAGGTCATTTTCTGTGTCAGGGTACCTTACCTGGCTGGTTCAGGTTCCTAGTGTTTTGTGATGCCTGGCCTGTGGCACTTTCTTTTAATTAGTGTCTTGAAAGTTTCAGAGTTCAATTCACTCATCTCCTCTGGGGATGATAGTAACAATTTCATATTTGGGAAGATTAATAGAATTGGGGAATTTTAGAGAATTAACTTTCCTGTCCTATACACTGGCGGCATGTTGAAATAAACTTGAGAGGCCATTCCTTGTGAAAGCAAAAGTTTCTTTGTAGAGTGAAATTTATGGGCTTTGACATTTCTATAATATTTAAACTCAAGAATCTTACTCTGATGGTGTGTCTGACGTCCCTACACTCTTTAAGATCGCTGTAGAACTCTTGGTTTGTATTAATTCCATTTCATTTGTGTATTTTATGTGTTTAGTGGTCATATTTGAAAAACATCTCTTGTGAGTGCTCTGCATAATTTTGGCAGAAAATTACTTTTTTTGTGTTTCTGCGATGATCCCCTGAGATCATTTTTGCATAAATCCAGCCTTCTATTTTCAGATACAAATCTGTTGTACAGATGATTCTTCTTAGAAGAAAAGATGCATTTGTAGCTGAAAAATGTAAATTACTTTTCATGGAAAATACCTCTCTGGGCCCCCATTTCCAAAATGTGATGATTGCACATTGCATGTTTTTGTGTGTGCTCAGGAGACTGTTTTCCTTACAATTAGAAAATTCTTGATAGTGTGGCAGGTACAATATAGTGACATGGTTGCTTTTGCCACAAGCAAGTCAGGGGTGGGGGTGAGCAGGTAAGGGGAAAAACAAAAGGTTCAGTATGGATGTGGTACTTAGTTAAGGGGAAGGGGTTTTGGTTTTGAAGTGGAGGGGTGGGAGTGGAGGGTGTCATGAGCATTCTTTAAAGGATAAGTGTGTTAGCAGAGGACATTTCTAGCTGGGGTCATTTAAATATAATTACAGTCCCCCGTTTGCAGTTCATCTTTGCTTTTGCTTTTTCATTGAGGATTCAGTTTTATTGGCTACCTTATGGAAAGGCTTTTGGGCCAACTACCCTCCCCATCACAAGTATCGTGAAATGAGGAAGGCCAGCAGACACATCTTCCTAGAAAGTCTTCTCTTCACTCCAAGGGTTACTATCTGAGGCACTCTGGGGGCACTGCTGTAAAGCAGAGTGTAAAATCAACGTATTCAGATTTGTGCCAAAGAAAGACTCAAGTTTGAGAACATTTACATCTGTTTTCAATAACTCCTCACATATGCTGCAGAATGTACGTTATCCATCTTGTTATCCAGGAAATAACATTTGTTGCAAACGGTTTGCCAATTCGTAATTTTATTGAATTTGTTTATCATGCTGTGGCTTCATATGAGGTCTGAAAGATGGTGATCTTTGGTGTTCCAGCTGTTGTAACATTCTGCAGTGGGGCCTTAATTCTGGGCTCGCCTGGGATTCTTTGGAGGGTTTGGACTTTCTTAGAACTGTAGACGAAGAGCTGGCGTTGTTGATGGGCAATTATTTTCGGGGAACACAGTAACTTTACTCACACACTCCTCAAACCCGTTTTCATTTCTGGCTTTTAAATACAGTCTTGGGACTGATGTGTTAAATAGAGCTCCTTATGTGCCCCATACCATCTCCTTTGAAATCTGCACAAACTGTTTTCATGTTTGTTTGAGAAAACATTACTCCTTGGCAGGGGGTGGCGGTGGGGGGGACTTGATTCTTTAGAACTGACCCAAACTATCTCAAGCCTGAAAATAGGAAAAATTTCTTTCTGTAGAGAAGCGATGAAATATCTTTTTGCTGCATAAATATTATTATTTTCTTAAGATGTTGTTGGTAGATGAAAAGCAAGTTCAACTAGGTCTAATTTTATCATTTTCCTATTTTCTTTAGCCGACGTTTTCTTCACTGAGGTTTATATTGTCTTTGCCAAAACTGAGAAGAAAAAAAATAATAACCTTGAAAGCTCTTTCGATCTGAATTACTCCTAAATGTTTTTAACGGTTTGTTATAACCACACAAATGTGATCTTGGGGCCATTTGGAGGTTATTGAGTTTCCTTGGAGATGAGACTTGGCATTTTCCAAACCAGAGTTTGCTTTTGTGGCCTAGAAGTTGTGAGGCGCATATATTTGGAGGGCTAAAGATTATTCCCCACCAAGAAGTTTTGTCAACCTGACCTTCTCCACTCTTCCGACGCTGCGCACACAGCAGTAATCTCTGCAGAGGAGAGCAAATAAAGTGAAGAAATATAGCAGTACGTGTTATTTTTACATCCTAAAGTAAATTCTCCAGCATTAAGGTCGACTGGGAATTTTCATCTCAGAGTTCTCATGAATGCTGCTCCACTTCGCCGTTGTCCTCTTGAATCTCTTTTTATTATAGGTCTTTGAGGGAGGTATTTCTTGTAGTAATTTACTCAGCCAGACAGATAAGTGAGATGTGGAGCTGTGGAAGTATGGGGCTGGCAGAAGCCTTTGGGGGTCAGCTGGCCCTGCCATTCAGCCTGCAGGGGTAGGTGCCATGGCCAGCCAAGTTGAAGGACTTGTTCCATTATATTTAGAGAACCCGTGTCACCTAGAATCCCTGTGACAAGGTGACCTCTAGTACTAGAGTCCAAAGTTAGTCCCGGTGAAATGAGCATTCTGTGGATGTTGTTTGAGCCAAATGACATTAGATGGTCTGCTGAGCCCTTTCTGTGAGGTAATGGTCCAAGAATCACAGACATCTAAGTTAGGACTTAGAAGGTTATCCTTTCGAGCTCCCCATCCCAAAGAAGGAATCCATCTGATGCTACCCCTGTCAGTTTTTCATCTTTAGTTGGAGCCGTAAGCAATTCAAGAAGCAGCTGGGCCACTGATGAAAGGCTGTCATGAGAACTTTCTTCTTTCTTTTGGTGGGATGTCTGTGGCCTTCAACTTTTCTCCACTAATGTCAATTCTGAGAGACACAGATTTTAAAAATCACTCCTCAAAGGGTAAAAAAAAAATGAAAAAGTATAGGACATTAAAAACAAGCAAACAAAGTCACTTTTCCCACTTTATTTTTTTACTCCATCCTGCTGTTCTAAATCAACTTTCAAGGTCAATTGTGTCAGTTTTAAAGAAAAAAATAGATTTATTTATTTTTCTTTTTTAGGATATGTTAGTAAAACAAGAATTCATTCATCATTTTAGGTTTTCCAGAAGGAAGATTCAGGTAAATTAAATTGATCAATTCTTCCCTAAGTTCTTTGTTTTTAGGTTATTTTGGTTGTTAAATCATGTTTGCTAAGTTGCTTCAGTCGTGTCTGACTCTTTGTGACCCCACGGACTGTAGCCTGCCAGGCTTCTCTGCCCATGGGATTTTCCAGGCAAGAATACTGGAGTGGGTTGCTATTTCCTTCTCCAGGGGATCTTCCTGACCTAGAGATCGAACCCATGTTTCTTATGTCTCCTGCATTGGCAGGAGCATTCTTTGCTACTCATGCCACCTAGGTATTTTGGTTGGTAACTAACTCATCAATCGGCCTATAAAATAAATGCTTACTGACTAAATGTTAAATATATAATTCATACATTTTTGAATAAGCAAAACCTTTGCTGCTGAGAGATGTCAACTGACTCATATCTCATCTTTATTTGATTGCTTATCACGAAAATAATTTTACTCGCTATTGCCTTTAAGAGTGTCTACTCAGCCTGTGTTCAATCAAAAGGCTTTTCTCCTTCCAAATATTTCTCATCACAAATATTCTATAATCACTTATCACTGGATCCAGTTATTTGGCAGCATGGTAGATTGGGAAGTATTTTGGGGTTTCAGCCCAGCCACCTACCTGTTTATGAAGATTACCAGGGAAAATGTGTCTAACCTCTTTGTACCTTCTGCTGAGGGACTCCTGTGAGCAAAATGGTCTGTGTAATGCTCCAAGAACCTAACAGATACTTAGGAGTAGAGATACCTATTTTTTTGCTTTAGTCTACTGCAGTTGACCTTAGGTTTCTTACTGATCTTCATGTATATCAGGGATCTGAGTCTTGTCTCCAGATGCCTGAATTTTTTATGAACTTTGATTCTGAGATGCCAAATACATCATCACATTTTCTCTAGTTTCCTGGATAAATAAGGTGAGCACATATCACAGAATTTCTGTAGCAGTCTCATTGTTAAATATTTGGTCCCTTTGTCCCCTAAACTGTTGGAATATCTTAGAAATCTGAACATTTTGATATCTAGTTTTGGAATCTTCTATCCAATCTCTTGTGTCAAAAATAGCATAGAAACAGTTGTCTAATGCTTTCTAATTTAAATCAGAAAGTACCAATTATCCTATTTCTGACATGCCATGGAATACCTTACTGGCATAAGACAAAGAAGAGTTTTGAAGAAATAGTGCAGCCAGATATTAAGGCATGAAATGCACTCTGGAGAGCATCTCATGTTTCAAGATCTCTGCTTGCTGGGATGGTATAGCAGGAAGATAAAGATGGTTCCTCCCTCCTTCCAAGGGCTGTGATCTCTGCATAAGTAAGGTCACTTGTGGTGGGGGCCTCCTCCTCGGGTTGCCTTTTCTCTCCCTGATTCATTAATGTCTTGCCACTGCTATTACAAATTAGTAGGACAGAACAACACAAATATACTCTGTCTTTGTCTCCCAAAGAATTTTGCCAACCACACATAAAAAAACACATTAACCTTATTGCAAGGTCCCCCAAAGTCTTAACTTTTACAGGCTCAAGTCCAAAATACCATCTAAGTCTCATCAGCTCAAAAGTACCAAATTTCATTACCTCAGTCATCTATATGAGCTATGAATGAAGCTTGGAGTAGAATCCATTCTTTGGCAAAATCACTCTCCATCCATGGACCTGTGAAGCTAGAAGTAAATTCTCTGCTTCCAAAATGCAGTAGTAGGAGAGATGAGGGGCTTCCAGATGGCGGTAGTGGTAAAGAACCTTCCTGACAGTGCAGGAGTCATACGAGACGTGGGTTTGATCCCTAGGTTGGAAAGATCCCCTGGAGGAGGCCATGGCAACCCACTCCAGTATTCTTGACTAGAGAATCCCTTGGCAGAGGAGCCTGACAGGTTACGGTCCATAGGGTCGCAAAGAGTTGGACACAACTGAAGCAACTTAGCACACACGCAGGATAGACAAATGTTACCAGTTGTAGACATTCCATTCAAAAATGGAGAAAGGAGTAATTTACCATCCCCAAGCAATTTTTAAATCCAGCAGAGCAAGCTCCATTAGGTTTTCAGGTCTGGGAATAATCCTCTGTGGCTTGAGGATCTGCCTTACAGGCCTTTGGCTCCATTGTCTGGGTCATCCTTCCTTTTTTCGTAAAAGATAGCATGTGTTTACAGCTGAGTAGTTACATTAGTGTGTCTCTTGTCTATAGAATTGTGGTTGTCTGACAGAGTTCTTTCAGTTCATATTATTTTTCCTTTCAGTTGAAGTGGTGGTATTTCTGCTGATGAAACATTCTCAAAACCCTTGTGGTCTCCAGTGTATGTTATGGAATTCATTCTGTGAGACAAGAGGGTCATCCACAAATCTTTTCTGGGTAATCCTGTCTCTGTTTCTGACTTCTGCTGAGATGGGAATTCATCAGAAACTTGCATAATCTCTTCAAAGAGCCCTCTATGTGATTAAATACTCTGATCTTTTGATCTTTCTGAAGCACTAGCCAAAGGTTATATAGTTATACCCTTTGTTTTCTCTCTGGGGCATCCTTTCTTGAAGGTATATCCTTAAATTTTAGCATCTTTTGCAATATGAATAGTCTGAGAATTTCTCAAATCATCAGGCTTTGGTTATTTTTTGCCTAACAATTCTTTCTTTAATTCACATTTTTCTTCTTGTATGTCACCGTAAACATTGAGAGGAAACCAGGCTTCACTGTCAATATTTTGCTTGGAGGTGTGTTTGGGCTCAGTTGCTCAGTCGTGTCCAACTCTTTGCAACCCCATGGACTGGAGCCCACCAGGCTTCTCTATCCATGGAATTTTGCAGGCCAAGACTACTGGAGTGGATTTCCATTTCCTTCTCCGGGGACCTTCCAAACCCAGGTATTGAACTCACATCTCCTGCATCCTTCTGCATCACCTGGGAAGCCCCTTGCTTGGAAATGCTACTGTTCTGTGCTTAGTTGTGTCTGAGTCTCTGCCACCCCATGAACCATAGCCTGCCAGGCTCCTCTGTCCATGGGGATTCTCCATGCAAGAATACTGGAGTGAGTTGCCATGCCCTCCTCCAGGGGATCTTTCTAACCCAGGGATCGAACCCAGTTCTCTTGTATTACAGGCACATTCTTTACCATCTGAGTCACCAGGAAAGCTCCTTGGAAATATCCTCAGCTAAATAGGAACTTCACTGCTTACAAGTTATGTTTTCCATCTAACTGTAGGACATGATTCAGTTAATCTTTTTTGCCACTATGTGAAAATGATCCCCTTTCTTCAAGTGTCCAATAATGTGTTCTTTTGTGTCCTTCTGAGCATTCACTAGCAGCACCTTTAACTTTCATAGTCCTATCAACAGTCTGTTTGTTACTGTTTAAGAACTCCCTAAGAGAATATTGGTTTTCTCTACCACACTCCTCACTTCCTTCTGAGTTCTCACTAATGGACTCACTAATGCTAATATTTTACTAACCATCTGCTTAAGGCAATCTAGCTCTTCTCTTATGTTCTTCAAAAGTTCTCCACTCTCTCTACATTGTCAAACTCCAAAGCTACTTCCACATTTTTAGTTATTTGTCACAGTAGCACCCTGCTTACTTCCCTGTTGCCATTGCAATAAATTACCACAGATTACTGGCGTAGCACAAATTAATTATCTTATAGTTCTGGAGGTCAGAAGTTTAAAGTGAGCTTTACAGGGCTAAAAGTAATGTGTCAGTAGGGCTGCTTCTGTTGGGAGGGTCTGAGCGGAGAATCTGTTTGTCTTTTCCGGCTTCTGGTGATAGCCTACATTCCTTTGTTTGTGGCCCCTTGCTCTCTCTCCAAAGAGTATCACTCCATCTGTTTTTGTCATCATGCCATCTTTCTCTGACTTTGGCACCTCCTGTGTTTCTCTTAGAAGGATCTTTGCAAATACATTGGGTCCACCTGGATAATCCAGGTGCATTTGTGTCCCATTTTCCATGTAAGGTAATATTCACAGGTAAGGTAATATTCACAGGTTCGGGGATTAGGATGAAGACTGAAAAAAAAAAAAAGTGCATCAGTCACTCTTTGCGACCCATGGACTGTAACCCACCAGGCTCCTCTGTCCGTGGAATTCTACAGGCAAGACTACTGGAGTGAGTGACCGTTCTCTTCTCCAAGGATCTTCCCGGATTTGAACCTGGGTCTCCTGAATTGCAGGTGGATTTTTTTTTTTTTTAACCATCTGAGCCACCAGAGAAGGCTTAGGATGAAGACTAAGTGGGTGTTATTCAACCTACCTTACTGCTGTTCTTTCCGTTCTTCCAACTTTTAGGTTGATAAACACCATGTAGTTGTGGAAAGGACTAATTTAGGAGTCAGAAGTCTAGATTTCACTCTCACTTGTCCAACTAAAAGTTCTAACTAAAAGTTAGAACAAGCCATTTTACTGCCTCAGACCTCAGTTTTGTCAACTGTAAAATGAGGGGATTACACTGAGTGATTGCCAAGGCCCTTTAGGACTCTTCACTGTTACAATTCTTTGGTTCCGGGCTTTCGCTGCAATCACATACTTCTTGCAGAAGAAGTGATGATGAGTTTCCATTGTCAGAGAGTTAGGAGAGAATGAGCCCAGGTGGCACTGCAGTCTGGTGCTGAGTTTCAGTTGAGGTGACTTCAGTGTGCCGTTGGTGTTCTTACCATATCGTGGACCTGTGACACTCAGCACCTTGAACAAAAGCATTCTCAAGCATAGTTTCTCTTAGGAGTTGCTTGGATGGAATAACGAGGAAAGATCATGCTGTCCAGTGGACAGAGGGGTCAGGATGACTTAAATGGTAAAAACTAAGGTCTGAATGAAGAGTGTCTTATGCTCTCCAGGGTGGATAGTGTGGCTGAGAAAGGCTGCAGGTAACGCAAAGGCTTGTGTCTCCTATTGGAGACAGAGACCTTTGGAGTGACCGTGTATTGGCTTTTGCTGGCTTTCTGCAGCTGCAGAATGGGCTGCAAGAGCCAACACAGGTTATAGAACTCCAGAGAGTTGGAGGTGGTGTCGGGCTCTGAGCCCTCCACAAGCAAAAGAGGGAAGTTAGCTCGAGCTGAGACCTCAACAAATCACGTCGTGAAGTTTAAGCACTGAATCTAGGAGAATTCAGAAGAGGAAATTAATTTTTTTCTCCTGTCCTCTGGGACTCTGTGCGACTGGGAACTCTTAGGCAATGTTTCTCTTGTTTCTGAAGGACAATAAGCATGATAATGAGAAGTTAGAAAGAGGTGCCTTTGGTAAGGACATAGGATTTTCGAAACTGGCCTGTAAGGCTGGCTTAAATCCTGTGTTTTTAAAAAGAGGAATTTCTCCTCTTCATTCAGATGATGGAGCTTTCATAATTTTTCTTCTGTTATTTCCTCTGCCTGGAAATTTTTGCCCATGTCTTCACATGCTAACACTATTCTCTGTCCTTTAAATATTTGCCATGTTTGTAGATGGAAAGTCTTATTTCTTCTCTCTCCAAATGATTCTTTCTTTTTCTTAAACTCCTATTGTATTTCTAGCCTTTGATTTTTAATGGGATTGGTCATAGTAGATATTGAATGTATGTTTTTCTCTCAAAGATGGTGTCAAAGATGAATTTATTTGTCTTTGTATCTCTCATAGTATCTCAAGCAAGAGAAGGGGCTTAATTAATGTGTTGAAAGAATTAATAGAATAAAGATCTACTTACACTTAAGCATAAACTTACTGGATATGTAAGATACAATAAATGAGTATATTGATATATTGATATCCATATTGATAGATAACTTAGTATTCAGAGAGTGCCAAGTATAAATAAAATGGGAGATATGAAAGAAGTCTAATATGAGATCTGAGGCCTTAGTAAAATCATGTTATAATTGTAGAGAAGATATAGCAAAAGGTCAATGAGCAATTGTGCTGGGTAGGGTTAAATTATATGGCACAGATGGTCACCCTGCCTGTGTTTCAGAGAAGAGGATGATGCGCATGGGCTAGGGTTGTTAGGAAGGTCTTTATGGAGGAGGTGGAATTTAGTGGGCCCTTGAAGGGTGTTTGCATCCAACACTTAAGGGTTGAAGGTCTTTTTTTAAAATGTCAGACATTTTCATGTTTGCCTACATGACAGTAGTTACATCTTTACTGTTGCTTGTTTATAAAACAAAATAGAATGGACAAAAATCAGTTGCAAGTTGAAGATTAATTTATACCTATTTTTCCTGTACATTTTTTATTCTGCCTTCAACCAAGCCTGTGATATATATGGATCCAAGGGCTCAAGAAATTCCAATGCTCTTTGGTGGACTGTGGTCCTCAAGGAACCTGTGAAGTAGTACCTGATAAATACTTGTGTATTGTTGATGGATTCTAGTTAAGAGTTCTTGATTTATGATTTTGACCCGTTCTTCACAGCGTCTGCTAAGGTTTAGCTTTGTTGTTGGGTAGGTACATTCTAAAAGCGTTTTGTACCTGATCCCAGAAGATTTTTTCCTCAACTAGATGGAACTGTATTAACAATTCAGTTAACGAAGTACATAAAAACCACAGTCACTGCATGGGACATTTTAAAGAAGGTTAAGAGAAGGAGAAGCAACAAAATTTGATGACTGAAATGTTTTCCTTGAAATGTTTGTAACATTATGAGGAGGGGGAAAAACCAGATACCACTGTGGCTAAAATCCATGATAGGATAGTGAGGCTTTATGGAATATATACTACAGTTATTTCATTTGTAAAGTGTTGGGCAGTGCAGGCTGAGTCAGGTACAATACAAATACTAATGCAATAAATTCAGCATTGCAAATACAGAGAAAAGCGTATTATCTTATGAAATGGAATTTAAACTGATTTCCAATGATTCTGAATATTTAATACAGAGGAAACAGCTTCTTCTTCATTTTTTTTTTTTTCCTTTTCATGCTTCTGGTTAAATGATAGGAATAAAAACAATCACTTGAAAATAAATTCTTAAAGATTACTTCTCAACATATTATAATACTTTTTGTTTTGAACTCTTGGATTCTAACCTGGTTTCTGTGGCTCATTCAAATGGTGAGTTCAGATTTTCCTGGGGTGAAAAAATTGAGTCTGTTTATTTGAAGTTTCCGAGTTTGTGATAACCTAAGTATCACTTCATTTGTCAAAACTAAGTAGGCATCTTGGCTTTCTTCTAGAGAACTGGAGAAAATTACTATTGCTCAATTTAATAAGTATATATTTATTTCCTCCTCTCTGATCTAATATGTTTTAAGCATTCTTGGTAACACAAGAGTAGTTCCTAATTTCTTGATAACTTACTAGTTGAAAGTCTTGCCCAACAAAGAATAAAGAAAGGCACATATTTAAATACCATGCTGTGTGATAGAGATTCCAAGAGTGGTAGGTGGTTAGAGAAAGGAGAGGAAATCCATTGCTAGGGTAGGATTCTGTAGGTGGACCACAGCCACTGGTACTCTGACCCCAAATATTCTAGGCAAGGTCTCCCAGCATGCCCTCTTCAGGACCATGGCTAGTGAGTGTAGAAATACAATGGGTGGTGTGCTAAAAATTTCTGGGGGAGTCAAAGAGAAGGGGAAAAAAATCCTCCAGGCCTATCTTTCACTTAGCTTTTTATTTTTAACAAATGAAAGATACGCAGAGCAGTTGTCATTTGTTAAAGTGTAGCAGAAAGAGCGAAACAGGCCAGTGGAGGCTTCATCAAGAACGCTCATTCAGAATGATGAATGTGGCTAAACACACATTTGTTCGTAAAACTTGCAGAGTGGCTGAGCATCATTAAGCATGAGGAATAGGTGCAGCATGCTGAGAAGAGAGTGGAGCAAACAGATGTTGTGAATTTTCACAGGCATCCTTCATCTACCAGTCCATCATTAATATCGTTGAAGGTGATCCTTTCTTCTTATTTAATAAGCACAAACAAAGTGCATGTGCTCTGATTCTGCTGAACACACTTCTTTTTCTGTGGAAGGAAGGGCGTGGGAGCAAGGGGGCAGTTATCTAGATACATCAGCTCTCTGTGTGCTTCTATGTGATACCAGCCTGGGGGCTACAGCTGGAGCAGGGGACCTCTTTTATTTTCCTTTTTTTCTCATCCTGCAGAAACCCAAACTGTCCCATCACCTGGCTTTGCTACTTAGAAGATTGTCTAGATTCACTGGAGAGGAAAAAGCTTTATGGCTCTTAAGTTTGATATTTGTGTGGAATTATACTTCCTTTGCATGCATCCAACTTTTGCAGGAAGGTATTAGAATTTGTTTTCTGAAATCGGTTGGACAGAAATATCTTGTTGTTGTTGTGCCAGATTTCTTCAACTTCACCTGTATCATCCAATTCTACTTCTTCTCCTTCCTTCTCTTCCCTTTTACTTTCCAGGCCTTTGAGAGGATAGATTGTGGCCTACATATATTTAGAGGTTTTCCTCTACCTCTGTGTAGAGTCTAAGCCGCTGATCTTAAACCCTCAGCCTCTTTTACCACCAGGGAAAAAAATAGGGAGCCCTGTCTTTTGTAACCTCATTTTCCCAGTCTACTAAATGAGGAGAGTAATGCCTTCTTGCCAGGGTTGGTCCAAGTAAAAGCATTTTGTGAATTCTGAAAACCACTCTACCGTAATTATGAATGTTGTTTTATGATCAATTGAACAATGAGTTCTCCTTGTAGAGTTTTCACTTAGGGGTAGTCTTTATACACTTAAGTTCTTGGGGCCATTGGCATCAAGCTTCCCCGTTAGTGCCAGAGCTGTTGGGTCTTTGAAGTTATATGTATTGTTGCTATGCGTGTATATGGTGTCCACGTGTATCTATTTATCTGTTTATTCATTTTCAGATCAGATTAGATATGTTTAAAAAAAAAACAATAGAAAACAATAAAAGTCTAATGCAGATCTAGGGACAATATACTGCTTTATTTTGCTACTAATGAACTATGAAGAATAAAATAACTTTACAGTTCCCCCATTCTTTGTACAAATTATGCATTATTAAGACCTTGACTACCTTCAGGCAGGAGTGAGGAACTCTATATTAAGTCACTTTAGAGCAGAAAATACCTGCTGGTGTCTCATACATGTGCAACTTGGTATATTTACTGTTTGACCATTGTTGGTGGTCGGCATCTGCATTGATCTGGTGTGGCAAGTTTAAGTGTGTTTGTGTGTGCTTTTGTTAAAGACTTGTATCTGTACTATTAGAGGAACCTGTCTGTGTTTTAAATGCTCATGTTGCCAGGGCTTTGTGATGATGCCCACATATTCAGTAGCTCTGGGTACTGTGTTCAACAGAATTCATCAACAGCACTGCTGGAGATGGAGATTGAAGTCGAGAAGCATTACTTTAGCTAACATGGGGTCCATGTTCTTTCTGGAGGTAACACTCTTGGTTCTTTAAGCCTTACCATCATGACAGAAGAGCACATTCACACGGTAGGTGTGTTTTAATCATCTTCCTTAGGCTCTCTAGCTCTTCACTATAGCACTTGTGTCCTTGGGAACTTAGAGTAGCCATGGATTTCTTACAGTTTATTATTGAACATAAATATAACCTGAATTTTGGAATGCTGTTTTTTGTCTGTGTGAATAGTTGCCTTCAGGAAGAACAAACGTACGACATAGGCTCAAGCTGATCTCAGGAGACTGGGTCATGGCTGTGTTTACCATGTGCTGCCACCCAAACATTGAGAACCTCACGGGATGACAGGGAGTGTATATGAGACTCCAGATAGAGTGATTTGTTCCATTTAATTCCCTTTAGGATATGAAGTGTGTGTGTTAGTTGCTCAGTCATGTCCAACTCTTTGTGATCCCATGGACTGTAGCCTACCGGGCTCCTCTGTCCATGGAATTCTCCAGGCAAGAATACTGGAGTGGATTGCCATTTCCTTCTCCAGGGGATCTTCCCAACCCAGGGATCAAACCCAGGTCTCCTACATTGTGGGCAGATTCTTTACCGGCTGAGCCACCAGGAAAGCCCAAGGGATATGAAGAAACTTACCTGCAAATGCGCTTCAGTGGTCTTTAATGTTCCATCCCAGGTGATTTCTGTTCAGGGACTTTGAGACCCAAGTACCCTGCAGGCTGTCTGTGTTTTGGCCAGGAGGCAGGTAGGGTTGGCCTTGGCACTCTGTGTTAACCTGCATGGTATAAGAGAAAATGAGTTTATTGGAATCCATGGTGATCTCTGCTGCTGCCTCTGGAGGAGTGAGGGACTTGTTCCAGAATTGATCTCATTTTCTACCCCTTGGTCATCTCAGCTAAACCCTCTCATTGCTGAGATGGGTGGAGTGCACCTAGCCCGGCCTTGGAAGCTGTTAGGCAAAGTCTCTTTACACTTCTGCCTGGGTTTCTTCCTTGATAAGATAGAAAAAATGGGACCAATGGCTTCCCAGGTGGCATAGTAGTAAAGAATCCACCTGCCAGTGCAGGAGATGCAAGAGACACAGGGTCGATCCTAGGTCAGGAAGATCCCCTGGTGAAGGAATTGGCAACCCACTCTAGTGTTCTTGTCTGGAAAATCCCATGGACAGAGGAGCCTGGCAAGCTATAGTCCATGGGGTCGCAAAGAGACAGACACGACTGAGTGACTGAGCACATACACACAATGGACCACACTCAGTCTGTTGAGAGGCTTCAATTGGAAAGTTTCTCAGTTATTTAGATACTTATATTTTTCTGGCTCTCTCCCAAGCACCCATTGAAGGTGTTCTTTATACCCAGCATGGCCGTGAAATAATTAAAGTCTTAGGATTATCAGTAAAAACTGGTCTTGCTATAAGTTCAGTTCAGTCTCTCAGTTGTGTCCAACTCTTTGCAACCCCGTGAACTGCAGCACGCCAGGCCTCCCTGTCCATCACCAGCTCCTGGAGTCCACCCAAACCCATGTCCATCGAGTTGATGATGCCATCCGACTATCTCATCCTTTGTCGTCCCCTTCTCCTCCTGTCCTCAATCTTTCCCAGCATCAGTGTCTTTTCAAATGAGTCAGTTCTTCGCATCAGGTGGCCAAAGTATTGGAGTTTCAGCTTCAACATCAGCCCTTCCAATGAACACCCAGGACTGATCTCCTTTAGAATGGACTGGTTAGATATCCTTGCAGTCCAATGGACTCTCAAGAGTCTTCTCTAACACCACAGTTCAAAAGCATCAATTCTTCGGTGCTCAGCTTTCTTTATAGTCCAACTCTCACATGCATACATGACCAGTGGAAAAACCATAGCCTTGACTAGATGGACCTTGTTGGCAAAGTAATGTCTCTGCTTTTTAATATGCTGTCTAGGTTGGTTGTAACTTTTCCTTCCAAGGAGTAAGTGTCTTTTAATTTCATGGCTGCAGTCACTATCTTCAGTGATTTTGGAGCCCGGGAAAATAAAGTCTGACACTGTTTCCACTGTTTCCCCATCCATCTGCCATGAAATGATGGGATCGGATGCCATGATATTAGTTTTCTGAATGTTGAGCTTTAAGCCAACATTTTCACTCTCCTCTTTCACTTTCATCAAGGGGCTCTTTAGTTCTTCTTCACTTTCTGCCATAAGGGTGGTGTCATCTGCATATCTAAGGTTATTGATATTTCTCCCAGCAATCTTGATTCCAGCTGGTGCTTCCTCCACCCCAGTGTTTCTCATGATGTACTCTTCATAAAAGTTAAATAAGCAGGGTGAAAATATACAGCCTTGATGTACTCCTTTTCCTATTTTGAACCAGTCTGTTGTTCTGTGTCCAGTTCTAACTGTTGCTTCCTGACCTGCATACAGGTTTCTCAAGAGGCAGGTCAGGTGGTCTGGTATTCCCATCTCTTTCAGAATTGTCCACAGTTTATTGTGATCCACACAGCCAAAGGCTTTGGCATAGTCAATAAGCAGAAATAGATGTTTTTCTGGAACTCCCTTGCTTTTTCAATGATCCAGCGGATGTTGCCAATTTGATCTCTAGTTCTTCTGCCTTTTCTAAAACCAGCTTGAACATCGGGAAGTTCACAGTTCATGTATTGCTGAAGCCTGGCTTGGAGAATTTTAAGCATTACTTTACTAGCGTGTGAGATGAGTGCAATTGTGTGGTAGTTTGAGCATTCTCTGGCATTGCCTTTCTTTGGGATTGGAATGAAAACTGACCTTTTCCAGTCCTGTGGCCACTGCTGAGTTTTCCATATTTGTTGGCATATTGAGTGCAGCACTTTCACAGCGTCATTTTTCAGGATTTGAAATAGCTCACCTGGAATTCCATCACCTCCACTAACTTTGTTTGTAGTGATGCTTCCTAATGCCCACTTGACTTTACATTCCAGGTGTCTGGCTCTAGGTAAGTGATCACACCATCGTGATTATCTGGGTCATGAAGCTCTTTTTTGGTACAGTTCTTCTGTGTATTCTTGCCACCTGTTCTTAATATCTTCTGCTTCTGTTAGATCCATACCATTTCTTTCCTTTATTGAGCCCATCTTTGCATGAAATGTTCCCTTGGTATCTCTGATTTTCTTGAATAGATCTCTAGTCTTTTGCATTCTATTGTTTTCCTCTATTTCTTTGCACTGATCGCGGAGGCTTTCTTATCTCTCCTTGCTATTCTTTGGAACTCTGCATTCAAATGGGTATATCTTTCCTTTTCTCCTCTGCTTTTCACTTCCTTCTTTTCACAGCTATTTGTAAGGCCTCCCCAGACAGCCATTTTGCTTTTTGTATTTCTTTTCCATGGGGATGGTCTTGATCCCTGTCTCCTGTACAATGTCACGAACCTCCATCCATAGTTCATCAGGCACTCTGTCTATCAGATGTAGTCCCTTAAATCTATTTCTCACTTCCACTGTATAGTCATAAGGGATTTGATTTAGGTCATACCTGAATGGTCTAGTGGTTTTCTCCACTTTCTTCAATTTCAGTCTGTATTTGGCAATAGGAGTTCATGATCTGAGCTACAGTCATATATGCTATAAGTATATATACTGTAAGTTAGGAGTTGGCAAACTGTAAACTGCTCCCTGTTTTCATGTGCCCATGAGCTGAACATGGTTTTGACATTTTTAAATAGTCTGAACAATAAAAAGAAGAAGAATATTTTGTGACATGTGAAACTTACATGAAATTCAAATCTCGGTGTCCATAGATAAATTCTAGTCTTCCCATTTTTAAATTTATAAAAAATATCAGATCAGATCAGATCAGATCAGTTGCTCAGTCATGTCCGACTCTCTGCGAACCCATGAATCGCAGCACTCCAGGCCTCCCTGTCCATCACCAACTCCCAGAGTTCACTGAGACTAACGTCCGTCGAGTCAGTGATGCCATCCAGCTATCTCATCCTCTGTCGTCCCCTTCTCCTCCTGCCCCCAATCCCTCCCAGCATCAGAGTCTTTTCCAATGAGTCAGCTCTTCACATGAGCTTAATTATTATAATATTTTGAATTTTCATCAATAAAAATTTTGTGGAAAATTTTTTCTCTTCTTTGTGTCTACAGAAATTCTGCAGTTATACTGCTTGGTCCACAAAGCCTAAAATTTTCACACCTGGCTCTTTATGGGAAGTGCTTACCAACTCCTGATCTAAGTCATTTTATAATCTCACTAGTTGAGTGGTTTTCAGACTGTGGGTCAAGATCAATTGTTTGTTGGTGAAATTAATTTATAGGGTTGCAAGTAGCATTTTAGAAACATTTTATAAAATAAGCCAAAATATTAGAGTCCGTTGAACATAGTCAGGTTATATGTTGCTTTATGAAGCTGTTTTTCTGAAGGTTTTGTGTTGTATGTACACACAAGCTGAGTTACCACATCAGATCTAGTGAATCATGGTCAAAGCGTTGGAAAGCCAGAGCACAAGACTGTAAGCTCTGTGGGGACAGAGAACCTGTCTTACTAATCTTTTTTTTTTTCTTTTGTTTTTGTTGGCCTGGTATAATGCCTGGAGAAAGGAATGGGTGTTTATAAATGTTTTGAAGAGATGACTGAATTCAGGGAAGAAATAGCTTTATTAATTAATTGACTATCATGGACCTAACTGTCATGGCAGTCTAAGGGCGGGTTGGAAAAAGAATTTTCAGACACAGAGTATTGCAGAAAGGAATGCATTTATTAAGAACAAAGAGCAGAGATAATGTGAACATCACGGGGTTGGCAGGCCGACCTCCTGACAGAGCAGGGAAAGCTGATAGGACACTGTTAGAGCAGCGGGCTGGCTCAAGGGAGAGCCAATGCTTTTTGTGGGTTAGTAGCCGATTTTTATAGCCTCAAGAGAGAGAAAATTCCTGCTGGAAGGACAACATTAGGTGATTGGTTAGGACGCTATAGGGAGAGTACCAGGGTGAACATTTTTGCCTAATTTGGGGTCATGAAGCTGACCTGTAAGGACTAGGGCAGCTTTTAGAAATAGTTACAAGGGGGCTAAGTCAGTTCCGAAGAAGACCTCGGTTCTGGGCTCTGCTTCTGTGCTCTTGGTGCAAGGTCTTGCACCTGTGGCCTCGGGATAGGACTCCACACTAAATAAGTCCTAAACATATCTTCATGTTTTCAACTCAATGCCTGTAGTTTCCTGTAACAGGACATACATATCAATGGGTGGACAAATAATTTTTCTTTTTATTATAGAAGATTCACACAAGAAGCCAGTTTTGAGTTCCATCCTTAAGGATAAATGTGCCACATAATGAGCATGGTAAACAGAAGGGGCCCAAGCCCTGAACTGGGGGTCCTGAGTTCTGATACCTGTTCCTTCTTAAACTGTTATGACTCTTGGACTAGTCACCTGTGCTTCTTTGTCAAGTTCCTTAGACCCAGGGGAAGTCAGAATGATAATAAGGATTATTGTACACCTGAGTTGTGGGGTTCAGATGGAGGAATGTGTAGGACAGCACATTGAGAAGGGTACATCCCCATGCAGAGGCAGTGTTCATTATTATGTCACCTTAAAATATTTGTATCAGACCCCTACTCTGGGCAAGGCTCTGTGGTGGGCACCAGAAGTTCAAAAAAAAATAGAAGTTCAAGCAAGAGGAAGTTCCAGTAGAAAATCAGGGGTTGATATTGATTGTTTACCATGAGGGCTGTAAGGTCCTTACAAGATCTTTAAGGGTAAGGACCCTATAGTTGTCATGGTGAAACTGGTGAACAGATGAATAGCAATGTAAGACTTAAAATGAGGCGCTAGCAGAGTGGATGTTGTAAGGCCACCCCTTCCATGTCATTATTCAGACTCCAGAAAAGAGGTGTTGACTGTATGTAGAAGGGTAGAGCACAGGCAGAGGGAAGTAGGGAGGTGGTGAGAGGCAGTGAGTCTTGGATGGAAAGGAAGCGAGGCCTGGCCATGGTGGTGGCAGCAGAAAGGAGAAGCCCCTGCGGATGAAAAAGTCCCTTCTGAGTGAGTGACTCCCTGGGCTAATTGGTGCATTACTCTCTGTGATGGGCCTGATGGTGCTGAGATAACAAGACAAAAAAAATCAAATGAGAAATGGAACCTGAGAGTCTAAAAAGTTAGTAAATTTTGACATTAGAAATATAATCAAATTTCACCAGTGGTTTTCTGTAGTGACAGCCAAATCCATCCGTGTCAGAGCAGCCGCCTATGGAATGTGGTTTCATGTGGCTTTTCTTCCCTTTTTTTCTCTTTTCCTTTTGCAAAATCAGCATTAGGCTATTTGGAGGACAGGCGAGAACTATTATGTTAAATTGTGCTACCTACAACTTAAGCTTCTGTCTTTGCTAAAGCTGCCAGTTTTTATAAACAACAGAAGACAGAAAGGGTTTACTAAGAATAATGTTGAAGCCCAAAAGAATCCTACAGCCTATAAATCTTAATAGAGGTTCTGAGATTCCAGCAGGCTGGATGTGTCTCTTTTACCCAGGCTCACTCCATCTTGGCTCCCCTGTGATGACTCCAATTTTCTTGAAACACAGGCACGGTGCCTTGAATTTACTTGTGGCACTATTTGCCTACAAACAGGAATACATGCATATAACCTATGCAAATCAATAAAAACATGTCAGGACCCCTTAGATCGCACCACTCTTCTAAAATGCAATTTATCTTGCTGCAAATGAGAGTAAGGGCCTAGGTAACAAATAGCGTCTGATCATTTAACTAGCACCTGTTGTCAATGCATTTGAAAACTGCATTTTTCATTTGACATACAGTAAATTGCATTTTCATATATATCGAGTGGAAAAGGGAGGTGGGATGTACATATGCAGCCCTTTATGAATTTTATGAACAATGGATATTTTAGAGCTGTATGTTTAAAGGGGGTCACATCAAATGCTGCAAATCTATTCCTTCCTCCCAGCGTTGGTTGTGAACACACTGTACTTTTCTTTTGGCTGCATGTTGAAGCTCAGCAATGCTGAAAGTATAATTATAACGTTCATGTTAGGGGAAGGACAATTACTATAATTTTTGTATAAAATCGAATATAACTTAAATGTATAAATGTGAAATATTAGTTTTGAAAAAAAAAGTTTCTCAGGGGAAAACCGCATTTTATAAATTACATTTTGTAGTCATTCCCTTTGTCGGCTTAAATTATGAGCCACAGGTTTTTTTTTTATGCAATATTTTGTTTGCAGATGGGTGGCTGTTGCACAAATTCAACAACACTTAGGCTTATCAGCAACAATGGTTTTCACATTAGTGAGCATGGTTTGGCAATATTATTTGACATCTGGAACAAGCTATATTATACCAGACATATCAAGTATAACTGAATGGATCATTTAACTGGCATTTGTTTCAAAAACTCCCACTCTTCAGCTTTTGCCTGGCTGTCATGATATGCCGGCAACGAATACTGCTTTCCCCAGCTTCCGAGTCTCTCATCTGCTTTGACAAGCTCACCGCACTTCCTACCTTAAGTCAGGCATTTTGTAATAGTGGCCTTAAGGTCGTGTTTTTGCATCTTTCTTGCATCTCCATCATTTTTTTTTTTTTAAGAATGTCATGACGCCAGGCTGTGGCAAAGGCAGGGCCTTTGTGACGTTAGCAGGACTCAGGCCATCAGTGGAGCTTTTTCTCTGATTTTGGGATCTTGATTGTGGGTCCTCTGGCATGTCTGCATTTTTTGGTAATTGTATCACTGGGAGATCTAGTTTGTTAAATTTCATGTAACTTAGATGGCGAGAAACAAAAAAAGGGGAAGGGCCCTCTTGCATTTTCCGTAAATGAAAGAACCACATGGGGGCAGAGAGAGGAGAAGTTGGAAATAGGAGAAAATGGTAAGAGCAGAATGTTAGTGCTTACAGCCTCTATTTGTCTGTTTTGTTAAGTTCTCCTAGCATTTCAGGGTACACAGTCACAATTTAGGGGCCTAGCCCCCCAGAGTTTCACGGCATTGCTGCTGCTGGTATACCTTGTTGCTCTGCCTAAGGAATTCACTTCTTAGGATCTCAAAGCCAGGACTGTGAAGACGTCCATAGAGCGTGAGAATGTCATGAGTGCCTTCTAAATAGGAAGTGATGCCTGTATTGCAGGAGTGTCGCTATGCTGTTGTTTATTCTTCAAGTTTATTTATGTGTTTCGTGTGGGAGATTCTCTCCTTTAACTCAGCACGATACAAACAGATTCCACCCAACTTACTGAGCAAACTCATAGCGACCACTCAATAATTAAAGAGGAAGAGGGGCTTAATTAGATAAAGTGAATAATGAGCACATCTCAAATGAAAGGCAAACATTCAAACAATGGAAAAAGTTATAGGCTTAGTCTTGTTGGCACTGTGTTTGGTAAAATTGTTTTTTATCAACACAAACAAGTCAAGTTGAGGCTTGAGGCTGAAAAGGTCTTTATTATCAATACAAATGCCATTGAAAGGAACTGGCCAAGGTGGTCTTACTGTTGGAAAGAAAGCATTCTCAATCCTCTTAACATTTCTTTTTAATTGGAGACAAATTCATTCAGTTAGTCTTTCTTTCATTCTACAAATATTTCCTGATGATGGAACGTTATGTGAAAAGCACTATGTTAAGCATAGAAAGGAGGCAAAACCAAGCAGAAACAACAGTAACAGCAGCAGCTTCTGCAAAACAAAAAGTGAGAGAGAGTGATCTCACTGACAATGGCACCAGGAAGAATAAAACACTGGGGGATATACTTAACCAAGGAGTCCACAGATTTGTACACTGAGAACTACAAAACATTGCTACAAGAAATCAAAGAAGACATATAAATGGAAAGCCATCCTGTGTTGGTGGATTAGAAGACTTATTATTAAAATGTCCATATTCCCCAAAGCAATCTGAAGATTCAGTGTAATCTCTGTCAAAACCCCAAAGGCATTTTCGCACAAATAGAACCATCCCAAAATTTACATGGAATCTCAGGGGACCTTGGATAGCCAAATCAATTTTGAAAAGAGAACAAAGTTGGAGACCTCCTACAGTTCCTGATTTCAAAACATACTACAAAGCAGTAGTAATCAAGACAGTGTGGTACTGATTTAAAGACAGACATATAGACCCTTGAACAGAACCAAGAGCCCAGAAATAAACCCTGTGTAGATGATCATGTTATCTTTGACAAGGGTGTTCAGTTACACAAGGGGAAAAGGACAATCTCTTCAATAAATGGTGTTGGCAAAACTGGATATACATATGCAAACGAATGAAATTGGATGCTTGTTTTACACCATATACACAAATTCAAGAAGAATTCAAGACCTGAAAGTAATGCCTAAAGCTGTAAAACTCCTAGAAGAAAGGACAGGGGAGAAGCGTCAGTACTGTGGATTTGGCAATGATTTGATGTGCTTAGATATGGTACGCAGAGTAAAAATAGATGCGACTGCCTCAGACTTACTTGACGTCAAAGGAAACAACCAACAGAGTGAAAAGGCAACATACAGAATGAGAGAAAACATTTACAAACTCTGTGTCTGATGAGAGGTTCATAATCACAATATATAAGGAACTTATAAAACTAACAGACAACAGAGAACCTGATTAAAAGATGGGCAAATTATTTGAATAGACATTTTGTAATGAAGGTACACAAATGACCAACAAACATACAAGATGCTCATCCTCACTAATCATAAGGTAAATGCAAATCAAACTCACATTGAGATATTACCTCAGACCCATTAGGATGGCCACTATCAAAAGAACAGAAAACAGCAGGTATTGGTAAGGATACAGAGAAATTAGAACCCTGTTCCAATTGCTTGTACTGTTGGTGGCAGTGTAAAATAGTGCAACCATTATGAGAAACAGTATGGAGATTCCTTAAAAATATCAGAAATCAAATTACCATATTATTCTGTGTGTGTGTGTGTGTGTGTGTGTGGATACAAAGCACATCTTGAAGAGAGATACTTGCGCATACATAGTCATTGCACTATTATTCACAATAGCCAAGTGGTGAAAGTATCCTTGATTAGATGAATGGATAAAGAAAATGTGGTATATACACTTGATGGAATATAATACAGCATTGAACAAGAAAGAAATACTGTCACATTCTACAATGTGGATGAACTTTGAGAACATTAATCTTATTGAAATAAGCCAGACACAAAAGGCCAAACACTATATTAGTTCACGCACATGAAGTATCTAAAGTATTCAGAATCATAGAAATAGAAAGTGGAAGGTGCTTGTCAAGTATGGGATGAGGGAAGAGATGGGAAAGGCAGTTTGTGTTTAGTGGATACAGACTTTCAGTTTTGCAAAATGAAAAAGTTCTCAAGACCTGTTGTACAACTATGTGAATAAACTCAGCCCTGCTGAACTGTGCATTTAAATGGTTAAGACGATAAATAGAACATTATGTCTTTTTATCACAATAAAAGTAACAGCAGGAAAACCAAAGTCTGTGTTGTCCCTACCTTTGAGGAGTCTTGGAATTTAGTAAGGAAAAAAAAAAAGTAATTGTAGCTTACTTGTACTAGAAATTGTTGGAGTCAGGGAAGGCTTCCTTGAGGAAGTGGGTCTTGGACCTTGGTCCCTGCAGCCCTTGATTCACTTAAGTGGGCCTTTTTCACCTTCTGGCTGCTGCTGGGGCAGTTCAGGTTTTCGTAACACACAGCTAAAGTAGAGAGTGGGTGTTTGAGGCAGTAGAGGGGAGGCCTGTTGCTTCACCAGCTAAAATTAGCAGCTTTCTACCCAAGGTCATTTTTTTTTTTTTTTGGCCTTGCTGTGTGGCATGTGGGATCCTAGTTACCCAACCAGGGATTGGTCCTGCACCCCGTGCAGCAGAAGCATGAATTCCTAACCCCTGGACCGCCAGGGAGCGCCCCCAAGGTCACTGTTAATTCAGCCTGCCTATACACATGCCTCTGTGCTCTGCGGAGGCCCACTGATGGGACCCAGCGTCATGCATCTAGCTGTAGCTACCTTGTCTCTTGCTTTCTTCCTGGGTTTTCATGCACATCTGCCTATTTACTTTCACATTCCAAAGGCGAACTTGGCTCATAAATCTTCATGATACCCCAAAATGAAATTATAATTTTACCCACTAGAGTTGTTACCTTAATGCCTCTCTAATTATCTTGTGTACTCAGACTTTAGATACTCACTGGGGAGGAAAAGCGAGAGCAGGGGCAGGGCAGCAGCCTGCATCTCTCTTCTGATTCAGTGTCATCTGGCTCAGATGTCTTCCCTTGAGAAGGGGAATGGGGCTCCTTTTGCCCTCAGAGCCATCATTGCCCTGCTTTGCTCTCTGTCACAGGGGCTGTCACCTGTGGGAGCATTTCTTAAGCTTTTTCACAAGCCAGCTTCCTTTTAGGTTTGACCAGTGGGAGACCCTGGCAGGAGACTGGAAGGCAGGAGGTAGGAAGAAGCCAACGCGCTTCTCTCCATCCCACTCCACCTCTGTGGCTTCTCTGTGGGGGACTAAATCTCTGTTGTAGTCCTGATTCCTATAGGATAAGGCTTGCCAGGCTTTGGGCTTTGGTTAGTGACCTTGTCTCAGTCCTCTCTTTCTCTCTTGACCTAAAAAAAGAAAAAAAAAAAGCTTGTAAGTGGGAGAGGTTTCTTGCTGTGGCTTCTCCATCATTTGTATGTCTGATTCCCTGCATTAAATTCCTTCTGTGGTAAATATTAGAAGCAGTGCCTATTTTCTACTTTAGACCCTGACTGATGCCGTTCTTTGGTACCTGACAACTTCTTGGTAGTCTATGGGCTTTCAGAAAGCCCTGATTTGGAAACAAACATCAGTTTTGGTGTGACTGCTGATTTCAGTAACGGGTATAGAGGAACACTGTTTGCTTGATCTGAACCCAAAGGTGAAAGTGAGTGATGACGGCGTGAAGGTAAACTGGTCTGTGCTTAATGAGTCTTGCTTTACCCATGGTAGCACGTAAATTATGAAATGGGATGGAAAGAAATGCTGGACTCCTAGACTTTATTTTAGATCACAAATATGATAACATAGGATTTTCATATTAAAGAAACTTCCATGATCCAGCACAGTTACTCTGTCCAGTTTAATAAGGCCGTATTTATTATATGGCCACCTTGACTGTTGGGCATCAGGCCAGACATATCCAGAAGGAGAGCCCAGACTAAGATAAAAAAGGGTGTTTGGATTGGGAACTCATCTGCAGACTATATTTATATTAGTCTGTAGCCATTTTTGCATCTCGTTTGAGATAAAACAGTATAGTGGAATTAATATGAATGTTTCCAGTGATGGAGCCGTTTTGTTTTAGGAGGTTTAGAGTCCTTTAAGGCTGTGTTGGAGCTGTCCCAATAAACTAGTGAAGCCCTCATTAGCTTCAGGAGTTGAGTATTCCCATTTGGACTTAGAAATGTTCAAAACTTGATATCATTTTCAACTTTTTTCTTCTCCTTGATTTTTTCAGCTGCTGAGAAATACTGGGTGGGTAAGAAATAAGTATTTTCTTGTTATCCCTGTAATATCATCTAGTTTTCTTACAGGGGAACTTGGAATCAGAATTTCTTACAGGGGAACTGTTGAGTGGTGGTGGTGGTATTGTTTAGTTGCTAAGTGGTGTCTGACTCTTTGCAACCCCATAAACTGCAGCACACCAGGCTTCCCTGTCCTTCACTATCTCCTGGAGTTTGCTTAAACTCATGTTCATTGAGTTGGTGATGCCATCCAACCATCCCGTCCTCTGTCACCCCCTTCTCCTCTTGCCCTCAATCTTTTCCAGCATCAGGGTCTTTTCCAATGAGTTGGCTCTTCACATCAGGTGGCCAAAATATTGGAAGAGCTTCAGCATCAGTCCTTTCAAAGGATATTCAGGGTTGATTTCCTTTAGGATTGACTGGTTTGATCTCCTTGCTGTCCAAGGGACTCTCAAGATTTCTCTAGTACCACAGTTCAAAAGCATCAATTCTTTGGCACTCAGCCTTCTTTATAGTCCAGCTCTCACAGCCATACATGACTACTGGAAAAACCATAGCTTTGACTATATGGATGTTTGTTGGCAAAGTAATGTATCTGCTTTCTAATACACTGTCTAGGTTTGTCATAGCTTTTCTTCCAAGGAGTTGAGTGATACAGAAAACATTAAAGTCAAAGGAATAACATATTCAACAATATTTATGCACCAGAGACTTGGGTCCTGGGGTTTAGCATCTAAGAAACCTATCAGTTCCTGCTCTCATGAAGCTTGTAATCCTCTAGAGGAATAAAGTCGTTTAGGACTAGAACCAGGGAAGTTCAGGGGGTTGGAGAGCAGAGAAAGGGGTATCTAGATAGACTTGATAAGTTGAAATTTGAAAAATGAGGGAATTCACTAAGCATCAAGAGAGAGGACATCTGGTCACAGTATGCAGAGGTCTGGGAGGCATGAACACAAGAAACTGTATTGCCTTATGGGAAATAACACAGAAGTATTTTAAAGTTGGATCTTTCTGAAAGTAACGTAATAGCTTTTTTTTTAATTGTTGTTGTTATTTTCTTAACCTCACCTAGGAGAAGATGATTTTAGTAGAGGTTGTTGTTCAACATGATTGAATATGATTGGGTATTATTACTTGCTGATGGGACTTAATTTTCTCATGTTTAAATGTGATCCATTATCTTGTGTCTAGAACATATTAAAATGACTTTAAAATGAGAAACAAGGGAACTCTGGTTATTTCAGTGCAAACGTACTTGTTTATTGAACTAAGCTGAAGGGTGCTGGGATATTTGAATACTAACATGATGTAGATGCTCAAATCCCAGGGTTATACGGCTAGATTAACCATTGGTAATGCTGAGGCTGCCCAGGCTGCAGTGGGAACTTGAGTTTTATTGTCATTTTTAAAAAGCCTTATTCTGTTTGGTTTTTCCTGCTGGCTTCTCTTTTTCATTCTTTCATTCCTTCTCTCCTTCCAACTCAAAACTCATCAATTTGCAATACCCCTGACAAAACTCATTTATAATGCTGACCAAATTTTCTAGCTTCAGCCAGCTGTTCAGTTTTTTTTTTTTTTTTCCTGGTGGAAGGCCCCAAACTCTTCTCACTACTTGTTCTGAAGATAAATTAGCGACTTCTAAATAATGCAGTGAACCCTAATTCTCTTTGATTAGTAGCGAGTTAGATGATAGCGACCCATTGAAATTGGCCATCAGCATAAATAATGAGTGAATGAACTGATAAAATGCAAAGTCACCGGCCGTCATAAATCAAATGAAATCCACTTTCTCTGGAAGTCACTGAAATTAGAAGTCCATGCTCCTATTAATTATTTTGCCTTCTGAAGACGACAGTGTTATAAATCAGCCTTGAAAGGCCCTTCACTTAGGAAGCTGAAGGAGTGCGGCTGCCTGCAAATTGCTTTGTGTACGCACCTAATTGTTTCTTAAGTAATCCACCTTTGTAGCATGGCTTTGGGAAACGAAGAAGGTCCTCTTTGGTGGTGATCCACGAATGTGGGCTTAAGAAGGGCCTTAAAAAGGGTCCAAGTGCAGTAGGAAGTTATCTGTCTTCTTCCCTAGAAAAGATATCCCCAGGGTCCCTATTATGCAGGGCCAGGCACTGTGGGAGTGGTTTTCCATGGCAGGGACCAGGATGCTGGCTGTAGGCCCCAGGCCATTTTATCATCCTGTCCCAGCTCAACTTCCAGCCAGGCCAGAGAAGCCAAACTTCACACGATTTCAGTGAAAAACAAGATTTTTAAACTTGGAGGAAAAACAGGGATGGAAAACTTTGACTTCACAGGTTCATTTTAAGAGTCATTGTAATCCACATACATGAGGTGTGAAATGACACATAATTTTTACTGAACGGTGGGTGGGAAATGATATTCATTTAGGAGCCTATTTTGCGACCGACATTGAAACAAAGCAACGTTCTGTGGAAAACAGGATAATTATCTGGTAGGATATGTTGTAAACGAGTTTCTTTTCGGACCACTATCTGTCATAGGTGAGGTCCTGAAGCTGAGACGACTGTGAAAAAACAGTTCTCTCTGGGGGATGGTCTCAAAATTTGGTCCAGCTTTCCCATGTGACCCTGGATGGTTAATGAATCTGGACAGAGCTCTTAAGGACATTCTCTGCTTCCCACTGAGGGTGTGTTATTTCTGTTGGCCTCTGTGGAAACAATGACGGCGGTTTTAAGGAGGTGAAGACAGACTTCGATAGGAAGTAGTTCTTGGGATGTTGGGCACTAGTCAAGGTACAGCGAGTGTCTCCTTTCACTCACTTCGCTTCAGTGTGGCACTAGAAGTATGGTTTGGGGATAGAGTTTTAAGGGAAAAAGAAGTTTTTCTTTCTTTTCTCTTTCTGTCGACTTTTATTTCTTTGGCTCTTTGGAGTCTGAGTTGTGTCCTGTGGGATCTTTCGTTACGGCGCGTGGGCTCTCTAGTTGTGGCCTGTGGGCTCCAAAACACACGGACCTACTTGCTCCATGGTATGGGGATCGTAGTTCGTTGACCAGGGATCGAACTGCATCCCTTGCATTGCAAGGTGGGTTCTTAACCACTGGACCGTGAGGGAAGTCCTTCTTTTTACCAACTTCTTATCCGCCGCAGGCCTCCTGGACTCAGCGGAGGGCCAGGGCACTAAAGGTAACTATGAGCCCTGAAGAATTTAAACTCTCCTGGGTTATGGGTGGATGCGTATCCTCCTCCTCCTCTGTGATAATTTGGGCGACCTAGCCTGTTCTGAGTCATCTGTGTAAAGAAGGGGTGTGTGTCTTCTCATACAGCTGAAAGAACAACGCAGTTGTTGTGAGTGGTATACATTCTCCTGTGAGTGTGTTCTGATGTTGGGGTAAGTTTCTGCCAGATCATTTGTGAATCTGAATAGCCCATTCTAAAAGCTAAACTTAATGATTGTATAAATGAGCATTATGTCATGAGGTAGAAAGGAGCAATTATTCCCTGGAATATTGAATCTGAAATGCAAAGATGTTCTGGGTTGTGTCTTTGAAAGCAGTCATGTCCGTAGTTTCACAGTGGTTCCATGGGCTTATTCCACACCAGGGTCTCAATCCCTGGACACCTCCACAGCTACCTAATCCACAAAGCTGAGCCTCCTTAGCTCTTGGCATCTTCCTCCCACAGTGGTAGCATTCTGCGTGTTGTGGGAGAGGGTTCAGGGAAGCAAACACGGCTCATGATCTTCCCTACCTGCTTCTGGAAATCCAGGAGGCACCTGCTGGTGTTCTGAGCTCCAGGACAGAACAAGACCTTCATGGTGACTCCTCTCCTAGAGTTGATTCCTCATGTATCTGTCTTGGTCTTCTCTTCACTTGGCTTCAATTTTGAAGTTGTGGAGTGTGATGGGAGTTGCAATAAAGACTGGTGGATTGTTGGAGACAGTAAGAGCAGGAGAAGAGTTCGTCTGTGTTCGTAGCTCCAGTATTAGTTGAATTTCCCTTTGCTTGTGAGGTTGATAGAGGATAAGCTAGATCCTGACCATCTATACAACTGTGTCCTTCTGGAATGAAACTTTTATCGCTCATGGTTTATGGATTTTAGCACATCCTTCTTTTCCTTGGGTGATGTTCCCTTGGGTGGCACATAATCAAGGTGACCGTATGTCCTGGCTTCCCAGGGAGAGTCTCAATTTATGCCTATTTTTCTGATATTTTTATTAGTGACCCCCGTCCTCTGTTGATTCTTTAAAGTATTGAGATTTAGATGATCAGCCTATATATGATACTTGAACTTTTACATGTGTTTCCTGAGCCTCATAGAGACTGTGGCATATTGAGAAAATCCAAGTTTTGGAAAGTGAATTTATCCCTTAGTGTATGACCTTGGGCTACTTAGGTTCTCTGAGCCTCTTTTTCTTTATCTATAAAATGAAGTTCATTGTACATCCCTCACAGATTTGTGTTGAGGATTAAGTAAAACAGCATGTAAAGAACCTAGTAAATTGCTAGCCAGATAGATAGGTGGAAGATAAAACATTTGTTCTCCTTTATTCCTCAGAATAAGCCCAGAGAGGGCAGACACTTTGCCATGCTTCTGAACCTGATTTTGTGTTGCAAACAATTAAGTCAGCATCAGCCCCATGTGACAGAGAGAGAAGGAGAAAAAGAGAGAATCATTCCCATGTGAAGAAAGACCCTCTCCCCAAACCTCTTAGAATGCCCCCTACAAAGAGATGAAAAAGTTACATAAGAGAGAGACACTGGGTTTTCTCTTCAGGTGAACAAATTGTGGATTTGTTGTTTGTAGCAAAAGGAACAGAAAGAGAGAGAGTAAACGGCATTGCCTTTCAAATGTAATGTGACGGTGAACATAATCTACTGATCTTGAAGAAGCCTCTGTCTTTTCATCTGTGAAATGGGGATTAAAAGATTGTAGTAGGAATTAAACGGGGCTGCACATGGACAGGAGTCCTACAACCTGTGCCAGGCTGGGCGGGTCATGGTTTTCCTGCTTTGTGCAGAGCTGAGGCGCCCAAACACCAGAATGCTGGGCCAGGAGTAAAATGACCACGGGGAGCAATGCCGTTCCATGTCCCAAGATTCCCATGTCCTTTACAATGACGCTCAGTAATACCTCGTTCTTTCTCTGAAGTCTCAGGAAGGCACACATAGCTCTGTTGAACTGGCCCAACAGGGACTGGCATTTTTAAAGCCATTTGTATAGCTTTATGGAGATTACTCTTTTTAATGTTTTTAGAGTAAAAAGGGTTTATTTTCCTCAAGATTTCCAGCCCAGATGGCCCAAAGTCTGTAGAAGAAAGTTATAAAATGTTAGCAGCCAGGACTGACTGTCCGCTGTGACCAGCTCCAGGTGACCCCGTGCTGATGTGGCACACAGACTCTGAGGCCCTCTGTGCCTGGCCACTCACAGTGCCTTAGCCCCTCTGTGCTCTCAGGCGAGGGAGGCGCCCAGTGGGGAACTTGCTTCACCTCAGTGAATGGCTGTGTACAGATCACACGGGGCCGGCTGCAAAGGTACTTGTGGCTTGTAGGAGCCCTTGGTAGGAGAAGATAATACATATCTGTGCATTTGCATTCTTGTTCCTTCTGGTACCTTACTCCCCACCCCCACCCACCCACTAATGATCACAGAAGAGTCTGGCAATGAGGAAAGCCCTCCACCTGACCTTAGACCTCAGCGGGACTCCTGTTGCATTTAGTAGCTAACACTTTGCGTAGCCCTTAATGTGTGCTGAGTAGTAGCAGCGCTTACTGTGAGTAGCAGCACAGCCTCCTGTGGTGTTTGTGCTGGTGCTCAGCTGTGTCTGACTCTCTGCAACCCCATGGACTGTAGCCCACCAGGCTCCTCTGCCCATGGAATTTCCAGGCAAGAATACTGGAGTGGGGTGCCATTGCCTACTCCAGGGGATCTCCCTGACCCAGGGATTGAACCCACATCTCTTGTGTTTCCTGCCTTGGGAGGTGGATTCTTTACCACTAGTGCCACCTGGGAAGGCCCTATGGTGTTTCTATCTCCCCCAAATTCAGACGTGGAAACCTAATCCCCAAGGTGCGGTGTTAGGAGGTCGGCCCTTTGGGAGGTCACGAGAATGGAAAGGTTATAAATAGAATTAGTGTCCTTATAGAAGAGGCCCCACAGAGCTCCCTGGACCCTCATGCCAGGCAAATGCACAGGGAGAAGTGTGCAGCCGGGAAGAGGGCCCTGATTCCAGGCTTCCAGCCCCCAGAGCTATGAGAAGCACATTTGCGTATAAGCCACTCAGTGTATGACGTTTTGTTACAGCTGCTGGAACAGACTGAGCCGTTGGCCAGGTCGCCCACCTGAGAGCGGCAGAGCCCGAATCTGAACCTGCACCCGCTGGCACCCCATCCCTGCTTGACACCATTTTGCTTCTCATCCTCCTTCATTATAATCTTTTCTTTTTGTCTGTTGGGTTTGTTTGTTTCTTTGCTTGCTTTACAAGTTTCAGAGAAGATTATGAACGCTTTGGAGAATTTCGGCAGCAGTGGGGGTGGGGGGAGGTTGCTCTGCCATGTCCTTTTGTTTATTGAATTGTACAAGTACAGTATCCTCCATGCTAACTTCTAAAGCTCAGTTCTCTCTGGCTGACCTTCAGCCTGACCACTCTCTTCCCCAGATGTAATAACATCAGGGCTTTGCTATATTTACTTTTCTTTCTTCTGTGAATTTATACACCCCCATGCATAGATACATATATATATATATACACATACTAAGAATTTATGGTACTATATAAGATAACTAGCTTGCTGTTCTCACTTGTTGGTATGTCTTAGATATCTTCTGATGTCATGGAGATATACTCACCCTTTTTGACTTGTGTGCAGTATTCCATGTTGCAGATATGCCAAGGTATAATTAGACGGTTAGCTTTCTGCAGGCATTTAGGTTGTTAGTGATTTCTCCTTGTCACATAGATAATGAATTGCCTTGCTATGAGTCTCTCTGTGTACATGTGGAATTGTTTCTCTTGAGTGTGTTCTAAAAAGTGAAATTGCTTAATCATAGTGTATGCATATTTTCAGTTGTAATAGATACTATAAAAATTGTCCTCTAATGATTTTTATCACTATTCATTCTTACTAGTAGAAGTATCATTTGACCTGTTTCTGCCAAAATTTGATATTAGCATACTCTCAAAATTATTGCAGACTATTAACTGTAACACAGTATATCTCATTGCCAATTAAGATTTTCATCTGCTTGCCAAATGTGAGAATCATTTTATATATTTATCGTCTAGTTTTTTGTTTTCTATGTTTTGAATTGCCGCTGAATATATGCCCATTTTCCTATTGGCTTGTATGACCCTTACTTACTTAATGATTTCTAGTGAGTCTTTACTGAGGTATACTTGGCTTCAATCTCTCATTTTGCAAGTATTTTCTTCCTTCTTCTGTTGCCTTTCAACTTTATGGTGCTTTTTATTACACACAGGGTTTTAATTTTGGTGTTGTCAGATTAACAAGTCTTTTCCTTTATGCTGTTTCTGTCTTATTGCAGGCCTTACCAACCCTTAGGTCATAAACATATTCTCCTGTATTTCTTTGAAAACTCTAATTTTATGTTTTAGCTATGGATCCATTGGAAATAAATAAATATCTCTATATAGATAGATATACACATGAATACTTTCATGTTGAGATCAATTCATATATATATGAATATATATGTGTGTATATATATATATGTATATACACATATATACATTTCTTTTTCCTCCCCAAAACGGATAGCCAGTTGACCCAGAAAAATTTGTTTTAGGCCATTTTGCTATCCATTTTGAAATGCTATTTCTTACCATCTATAAAATTTCTAATTAGGCACAGATCTGGGCTCTATTCTTTTCACAGATCTGTGAACAGAACAGGATTATGTTAGCTTCCTATATCTTGAGAAGCTAGGCTATTATGGCATTTCTAACTCTACTCTTAAAGCCAACTATTGCTTGTGTGTCCCATCTTGTCACCAACATTGGGTAGTTCTCATGGGCTCTAAATGAGGCATAAGAGTCAGTATGATTTTTGGCAGTAAGATGTCCATCAGAAGATACAGGTTCTAATTTTAATTCTGCTGTACTCTCTATGGCCACAAATCACTTACTCTCTATGTTATATGCTGGGGAACAAATCAGATTGAGTAGGCTTGAAATCCTGACTGGTGCCTGCCACTTAATGACTGTGGAGTTTGAGGATAAATGCTTAACTTCTCTATCTCTTCTATTAATAGGGGTCTTATCATCTACCTCTCAGGATGGTTTTAAGGCCTTTTATACAAATAATGTGTTAGGGAACATTTTGTTAATTATAAAACACTAAAAAGACTACACTGCATACTACTATGTACAGGCCTTGGTTTTATTTTGGCCCAGTAAAGTTAATACACCTTTGTCTCACCTACCTCTGGGAGCTGTTCTGAACATCAAATAGGATGTCCTTTGATAAAATTGAAAATGTCATAAAGATTATTTATTACTGATGAATCCCAACAAGTAGACTGTAATTGACACATATTAACCAAGCCTGTAGGGTTCTTGTAGCGAAGGAGGGTCATGTTAATAGAGTATCTCCAGGCAAGATTTGGTGGAGTCAGATTTGTGGCGTCCCTTGAGTCTTCACCCACTGGAGTGAAGAAAGGTATGGTGTTGGTGCTTTAGAAGGGTGCCGGTGGTCTTTTAAGTGTGAATAATAGGCAGAGTGAAGACTGTGTGAGTTCTTGTGCTAAGATGATCAAAGGGAGGGTAGAGCTGACCATCGGTTCCCTAATCTTATCAATGGCTATATCTAGTTTTAAAAAATGAAAAGTTTGACCTTTATATGTTTATAAATTATTTAGTCCTTCTCTCTCTCTTTCCCTGCCTAAACCCACTTTCACACTGAACCCAAGTCTTCAGCACTTAAGAAACCGTCAAAATACTAGGTCGTTGAATATTAAAGTGAGAGACGAGAAAAAAGGAAAAAGAAAACATGAACAGGGCTCTTGTTATAATATTGGCAAATATTTTTCCTTCTGTGGGCAGCAGTGCTGTCGTGATGCAGTGTTGCTTTGGTGACTCTAAGTACGCCATTTCTCCCTGTGCGCACACCTCTATAGTTCTCTTCTGTGGTGGCTTGGACTTGCCCGATGGGACATTGACATGTGGGGCATGCAAGCAGAAACTTGGTCAGTGCTTGCACCTTGGCTTTGGTTTTGGAACATTTGCACTTAAAGTCCGCCTGACAGGTAAAGAATCTCAAGCTAGCCATGTGGAGAGAGAGGTCACAGCCCCCAGTCATTGCCCAGACTCTTGACATGTGAGTTGAGCCACCTTGGACACTCCATCCCCTGTCACCATCTGACAGCAAACACATGAAGACTTGAAGTGAGAGCAGTAGAAGAACTGCCCAGCTGAGCCCCTGTGAGTGCACAGAGTTATACGCAAATAAAATAGTGGTTGTTTAAATCCACTCTGTTTGTTGTATAGCAATAGATAACACACACACACACACATTAAACACCCGTGTAATGTATGAGCATTCACCTATTTTTTATATCTGAGAAGTTGGTGTCTTTAGATTTGAGTTCAGGCTATTTTACCTGAAGACAGTCATTTCTCTCCATAATGTAGTCCACTCTAAACAGCAAGGTGTGAGGCGTTGCATTTAGAACGTGTCCACTTCATAAAGGAAAAGGTGGTGAAAGGAGCATTGTCTGTTTCCTGTTCAGGCCAGTTCCCTTCCCATTAGGCCCCCTGGATCCAGAAGGGCCCATAGGAGAAGGTGTCTTGGTAAGGATATTTATTTCTGCAGCTCTCATCCACAGGGGAACCTGGGAGAATTTATAAATCCATCATTTCAAGTCATTAGGAGGCGTGTTGGTCAGTGCAGGAGACTCTCTGCTCATTAATTCAGGAGAGATTTACTTGTGTCACCCTCATTAGTATTTATGGGATTTATCCACATCAATCGCTAGTGCATTAACAGGGAAATAACTAAACCTCCCAGGGTTTGTTGGTGCTAATAAAATGAGCTGGAAGTTCCAGAAATCACCGTGATCAGAAGTATTCTAAGCCAGGGCCTGTAATTGATCCTTTCAAAGTGCCCTCAGGATGTTTGCCCATTTGCTTCCCATCCAGTGGTATTTGCATATTAGCACAGTATCTAAGGCCTTCTGTGCAGGTTTCAGACTGGAGCCCATTTTGTACCATGAGATGATGGTGGGCGACCCAGTTGAAAATATCATTGTCGAACCAGAGAACCTAGGTAAACAAGGGGTTAAGTTTCTTATAATTCTTCTTTGTTTGGTCCTGGCTTATAAAAAAAAAAAACCACCCTGCATGTAAATATATTTTTTATGTATTCTGAACATAAAGATAGCTCTGTCCTACCATATTGATTTATTAGATTCTCTGACATTTTAGTTGTGGTCGTTATGTTATATTTATGAGATGAATGTTGGATTCCCTCATTATGTTATCCTCATTTATTTTACATACTTTTATGGCTGGTTGTGCATCGCTTTACAGTTAAAGCTTTATTGCAGCTGTTAGCGTTGGGGGGAGGGGAAGGCAAGTAGTTATTGATCAGAATTTACATGTTTACTGTTGTAATCATGATTTATTTAATCTGTTTGCACATATAAATATAAGCCCGCTCTCTGAAATAAAAAATACATACTGTATCTATATTTTAGGAGCATTCTTGTCACTCTCATATGCTTTGGAGTAGAGAATTTGGGGTTGATCCAGTGTTCTGTAGATGAGCAGTTTCCATGCAGCCTGTTGGTGAAGAGTGTGGCCTTTGGAGCTGGACTGTATGGGTTCAAATCCCACCTGGACGTCTTACTGCTTGTGTCTTGGACTGTGAGGTTTACCCTTCCATGCTTCCAATTTTCATACCGATAAAATGGTATTAGTACTTATAAACCATTGTGAAGATTGGAAGATTAATATTGGTAAAAGTACTTGGCACAGAGAAATTGCTTATTATCTGCTAGTCATTAAAACTCTAGTAAGTAGGTGACAAGGTAGGTATATTGGAAAGGCTCAGTTACGTTCAAGTGGGAGCCTAGAATTTTTTGTAAGGGGCTGTCTTCCCTGGTGGCTCAGCGATAAAGAATCCACCTGCAGTGCAGGAGCTGCAGGAGACTTGGGTTCAATCCCTGCATTGGGAAGATCCCTTGGAGGAGGGCATGAAACCCACTCCATTATTCTTGTCTGGAGAATCCCATGGACAGAGGAGCTTCGCAGAATCAGTCCATAGGGTCACAAAGAGTTGGATGTGACTGAAGTGACTTAGTACACATAGCAGATGTATTTAGGGGAAAAGTAGGAGATACTATAGGTATAAAGCTCTTAGATATTTTCATTTTTCTCAGAATTTTGTTTTTAATTCAGGTGATGAATTGTTTGCAAAATTATCTTAATCAGACTGTTTAGATATCTGGATCACAAGCTCCATTTGGAAGACAAAACTAATTTGCTGAATGAGTGAGTAAATGAATGAATGCTGACCTATAGTTTTCAAGGAAAACCTTGGATATGTTTGACATGTGTTTTATTGTTAAAATTCTTGTTGGAATATAATAGTTGTATTCACTGTTTCTGCTGTACAGTGAAATGAATCAGCGATAGTTGTACATATATCCCCTCTTTTTTGGATTTCCTTCCCATTTAGGCCATCACAGAGCACCGAGTTCCCTGTGTATACAGTAGGTTCTTACTAGTTATCTATTTTATACATGAAGTGAAGTCACTCAGTCGTGTCCAACTCTTTGTGACCCCATGGACTGTAGCCTACCAGGCTCCTCAGTCCACAGAGTTTTCCAGGCAAGAGTACCGGAGTGGGTTGCCATTTCCTTCTCCAGGGGATCTTCCCAACCTGGGGATCGAACCCGGGTCTCCCGCACTGCAGGCAGACGCTTTTCCGTCTGAGCCAATTTTATACATAGTGGTGTCTATATATCAATCCCAGTCTCCCAATTTATTCCACCCTCCTTTCCCCCCTTGAATATATTTTTGATTGAACAGATCAAGAATATTCAGAAGTTTTGCCCTGGCCAGGAAAGAGAAGGATTCACTGAAGTCCAAAATTTAGTCTGAAGATTTATTTTCCTATATATTATCTTAAAATAGGTTTTCATTCCAGGTCTGCCATTAGTTAGCTTTAAAAGATCAACCTCACTCTGCCTGTCTGCTCATCTATCATTTGGGTTTAATAATACCTGTTTGTCAGGGTACTCAAAGCTGGTGCACTGGGACAACCCTGAGGGATGGGATGGGGCGGGAGGTGGGAGGAGGGTTCAGGATGGGGGACACATGTACACCCATGGCTGATTCATGTTGATGTATGGCAAAAACCACTACAGTACTGTAAAGTAATTAGCACCCAATGAAAATAAATAAACAAAAAACAATACCTGTTTGTGCTTTGTGCAATGCTCAGTCACTAAGTCGTGTCTGACTCTTTGTGACCCCATGGACTGTAGCCCACCAGGAAACTCTGTCCATGGGGTTTTCTAGGCAAGAATACTGGAGTGGGTTGCCACTTCCTCCTGCAGGGAGTCTTCCCGACCCAGGGATCCAAGCCACGTTTCCTTCATTGGCAGGTGGATTCTTTACCACTGAGCCACCTGTGAAGCCCCCAGTACCTGTATAGAGTACAATATAGTAGTGACATGGACCCTGGGTTAGAAATCAAAAGACATTTGACAGCCCCAGGTCTGCCACTGAAGAGCTGTGGCAAAAGGCTTATTTATTTATTTTTTTGTAAAGGGTCCAAGTCTCTTTCTGCAGGATTATGTTGAGAATCTGATGAGCTGCTGTTGGTGATAGGACTCCAGATACTGGAAAGCACTACATAAATGTTAGGAACTGTTAATGATGCCACCTAACAAAAGTGTTGCAAAGACGAGATGCTAAGTGATTTGGAAAGGCTCTCAAGAAGCAGCATGTGCTTTGTGACTATTGAAGACATAGGGAAGACTTGGCTCTATGATCCCATTATGTTCTGGGTGAGAATCCCAACTCTGCCCAAGAGACAAAGGCCTAAAAGAACCCCAGACTCCCTGGATCCTTGGTTCCAAGGAATGCTACACATTTATTCAGCTCTTGTGCTACTATTTGCCCATATCCTTAGAGAAAAAATAAGTCTTGCATTTGTAATTTCCATATTGTTTGTTGGGTACAAGACTGTGCGTTTTATTTGCAGCATTTAATGTAAGTCACATGTTCTGCCCTGGTACTGGCGACTCAGCATTTGCATTTTACACTTTACAATTTGGCAGTGACTCTTTGAAATAATTTACTTTTATCGTCTTGCTTCAGATTTTCAAGTAATAATCCATCTAGCAAAGCAGTTTATCCATTCTGTATATTCACTTCTGTTTTGAGGCTCTTGAGGAGAACGAAACGATTTTTAATCATATTTCCAGGCCACTTATCATAATTAAGTTTAGAATTATGAATTGTGTACACCTCATCATTACATCATACCTCTCTGTGATAAGTAAGTGAATCAGAGATCATCACAGGATTTTCAGAGCCTTTCAGGATGGTTTATGGCTTTTAAAGAAAAACCTCCAAATTTCTCCCAGTACCTTAAAATATTCTAGGAAAACCTGCAGTGTTTCCCTTCTTTTTGTCCTCTATCTGGAAAAGCTGTTGCTTATTAAATCCCCCTAATCACTTGAACTCTGAAAATTTGATAGAAAAAGTTAATCAAAACTGAACCTCAAATATATTCTGAGTGAAATAAGTCATGCACAAAAGAGTACTTACTATATGTTTTCATTTTTATGTCATTCTAGAACTAGTCTGGAGTTGCTTCTAGGAGACAGAGATTAACTTGTGAAAGTCGCTCAGTCGTGTCTGACTCTTTGTGACCCCATAGACTCTACAGTTCGTGGAATTCTCCAGGTCAGGATACTGGAGTGGGTAGCCTTTCCCTTCTCCAGGGGATCTTCCCAGCCCAGGGATTGAACCCAGGTCTTCTGCATTGCAGGAGGATTCTTTACCAGCTGAGCCACAAGGGAAGCCCAAGAATACTGGAGTGGATAGCCCATCTCTTCTCCAGTGGATCTTCCTAACCCAAGAATCCAACCAGGGTCTCCTGCATTGCAGGCGTATTCTTTACCAACTGACTTATCAGGGAAGTCCAACTTGGTGAGATGGTGTAAATTAGAAATGTTCTAGATCTTGATAGAGGTAGTTAAATACACACACAAGTGCCTATATTTGTCAAAACTGATTAAATTGTACACAGAAGGTCTATGCATTTCACTCTATGCAAATACATCTCAGGGGTTTCCCTGGTGGCTCAGGGAAAGAATGGTAAAGAGTTCTTCACCAGAGTTCCCTGGTGAAGAATCCACCTGCTAATGCAGGAAATATGGGTTTGATCCCTGGATCAGGAAGATCCCCTGGAGAAGGAAATGGCAGCCTATTCCAGTATTCTTGCCTGGGAACTCCCATGGGCAGAGGAGCCTGGTGGGCTATAGTCCATGGGGTCATGAAAGAGTTGGACATGACTTAGCAACTAAGCAACAGCAACTACATCTCAATAAAAAAATTAACAAATTAACTATGACCTGTTGTTTTCATATGTCATTTCCCGTGCACTTTTACTGATGACCATAAGCTATGGAATTTGAGGCAATATGGTGCCTTTTTCTTATACCTTCTAAGTCAGGGCTTGAAGGAAAAGATGTTGTATCACAATACCAGTTCTTCTAAGTCATTGGAGGTTTGAAAAAAGTAATTTGCCAGCTCTGTTAGCCATGGATATTCAGGTACCTGCTGTCTGTTAACTTTTATAAGAAGCCGTTACTCATTCTAAAAATGTTCCCTTCTTCTGCCATTTGACTTATATGGAGGAATAATTTCTTGGCTAATTTTTTTTGGGAGGGTGCACGCTTCTGAAATACAAATCCACTTCTAATGAATCATTATCATGTACTACCATAAAGGTTATTCACTGAAAGCTTCAGAAAAAAAGCAATGAAAACTAATTTTGATTGTTAATGGAAATGTATTTTTAGTCTTAAAGAGCTTCCCTCGGCAATAATTATAGTTATGCCTCTTGGGTGTTTTGGGACTTTTAAATTTACGTCAAGTAGCTCTTTTTTCATTTAGCAGTTAATCTTTTAACGGAGCTCAGCAAATTTGTTCTTCAGTCTAGTGTTAGGGAAGGATGACAGAGAGTTCAGTTTTCTTTACCCCCTTCATATTCCCTGCACATGCCCAGGCTGCTCTTGTTCTTATGTTAGGCTATGTCCTGGGGTGACTGTGGTGACATGGGCAGCTGAGGCTGGCAGAGAGAGGCTTGAGATGCAGGCCTTGCTTTTCTGCTGTCAGCAGGCATCGGGACACAAGTAGCTGCCTCTGCCTTATGCAGCACAGAACTGCTGCACAGCAAGCGAGCTCCTAGAATGCTTTTGCTGCAAGTGGGTAAAGCTCAACACTGCAGCCTAAGGACTGGAAAACACAGCCTGTAAGGAGACTGGCTTGCAGCTGCCCTGCCTCTGGTTTCAGACTCCAAAGCATCTGCAGGAAGATTCAAAACAACAAGATGCAGAGCTAAATTTTAGCAACTGAGACCGTTTGCTGGTTGTGCTGATTCTTGGCTGGTTTCAGAGAGAGGCAGGGACTGCTTAAGGAAGTGGGAAGGGGTTCTGGCAAGAACTTTGCTGGGGTTCTGCCCTCTTGTTAAAGAACAGAATGGTGCCAATTATCCCAGTCACCTGATTAGAGAAAGCTCAAGCCACCGCTGAGAATCCTTCTCCTGATGAAAAATGACCTCCCTCCCCCCTCCATGAAACTAGGGAGCAGCCAGACATTTGGGTATTTGCAAAGCAGCACTGAACATTAGGGAACAGTTTAAATTAATCCTGTGTACTGCGGCTCCGAGAATAGAAGCCAGCCCCACATGTCAATAAATCTAGATCTGTTTGAAGCTCATGTCACTAAATCTTCGTCTTGACTGTTTGCTGGTGGTGTCAAGAGCTGCCCTGGAAGATGAATTTGAGGGGAGGATGAAAAAGGAACCATATTAAACTGCAGCTCTGATAAGTTTAGTTAAGAGGCAGGAGATGTGTCCTTGCCATGACATTCAGTGGCTGATATTTGTTTCCCTTTAAATAATATGCTGTACATCTGTGAGAATGATGGTTTAGGGCTGGTGACATTGCATTTCCACCAAGGTTACTGCCTTCTGGACAGGCAGGCTCTCTCCTTTCTTTCTCTATCCCACACCCTGTCAATAAATATCCTTTTGTTGGAGGAAGTGGGATACAGATTTTAGAGGTAACACCAGAGCGTCTTCATTTCTAGAAGCAATGAGGTTCAGCCACTATGTAGGGAAAGGGTGAAGCGGTGGAGAGAAATTAAAGGGACCATGAGAAGCAGTTTTCTTTATGGAAATGTCCCAGGGAGCCAAGAGCACCCCGTGGGGAGAGCTTTGAGAATACCAGAGTTTTGAGAATTTTTCCCTGAAAACCTTGTTTTCATAAACCAAGATACGGAAAATCTGGGTACTCAGGACTTTGTGTTCTATTTTTTCCTGCAATTCCCCTATCCAGTTATCTTGTTTTTTCCTTACTGTAATTGCAGATCTATGACTTATGGCAGCAGTCAGCAAACTTCTTGTGTAAAGGGCCAGATAGTAAATATTTTCAGCTTTGTAGGCCAATACAGCCTCTGCTGTAACTATTCCACTCTGTCCTTGCAGCCCAAAAGCAACCCTAGCCTATCCATAAATGAGTGGATGTGTCTGTATTATGGCCACTGACACTTTTTTTTCCTGTGACATTTTAAAAAGTATTTTTTAATTGGAGTAAAATTGCTTTAGAATGTTGTGTAACTTTCTGCTTACTACAACATGAATCAATTGTAAGTACACATATATCTCCTCTTTCTTGAGCCTCCTTGCTACCCATCCCCACCCTACCCCTCTAGCTGATCAGAGTTCTAAAGCTGAGATTCCTGGAACACTGACATTTGAATTTTATATCATATCCCTTGTCATGAAAGATTATCCCTCTTTTGATTTTTTCAGCTATTTAAAAATATAAAAATCAGTCTTAACTTGCAGGCTGTACAAAAACAGATAGTGGACTGGATTTGGACCATGAATGGTTTTCTGACCTCTGACCTTTGCTTTTTCTGTCCTGTTGCTTTTCTTTTATCAGTGTGAAAAGATGATAGCTGTCCCTTTTGGGAGGACAGTATTGCCAACCTAAAGATTAAGTCCATGGCTGTATTCAGCCAAGATGTAATGGATATGGATGAAAACAAAGCTGGCTCTGAGACAGACAACCCATGTTCCCACACCAACCCTTTGTTAATACTTACTAGCTGTGTGACCTCAGGTGGTTCAGTTAACCCCTCTGAACCCCAGTTGTCTTTTTATTTTTCTCTAATTGGGTAATTACACTTTCCTTGCCTATATTACATGATTTTTTTTATAGATGAAGAGAAATGAGAGTAGTTAGTAAACAATAAATCATTGTGTGAATATAAGACCTTGGCGTTGTTCTCAGTGCTTTACTCACGTGGGTTCTTCTTGTTAACTAGTTTGTTATTAATATTAAAGGATTATACCTTCTCTATTTTAGCTGCGAAAATAGAGCTAGAATTTGACTTGTAGAAGGAAGAAAAAAAATATTCTTGTTTCCCCCCCTTTCTTAGACTCTCATGTTGGCAGTGTTATATCTGAGCCTCTCCAACTTTTTAAACTATTTCTCACAGTGCATCAGATGCTCAGCCTACATGAAATGATGCAGTTTAAGCTGTCCCACTGCTCAGAAAGCTTTGCCTTCTCACAGTTTGGAAAATCTGCAGTTCAGTTTAGTTCAGTCGCTCAGTAGTGTCTGACTCTTTGCGACCCCACGAATTGCAGCACGCCAGGCCTCCCTGTCCATGACCAACTCCCAGAGTTCACTCAAACTCATGTCCATCGAGTCGGAGATGCCATCCAACCATCTCATCCTCTGTTGTCCCCTTCTCCTCCTGCCCCCAATCCCTCCCAGCATCAGAGTCTTTTCCAATGAGTCAACTCTTTGCATGAGGTGGCCAAAGTATTGGAGTTTCAGCTTTAGCATCAGTCCTTCAATGAACACCTAAGACTGATCTCCTTTAGAATGGACCGGTTGGATGTCCTTGCAGTCCAAGGGACTCTCAAGAGTCTTCTCCAGCACCACAGTTCAAAAGCATCAATACTTCAGCACTCAGCTTTCTTCACATTCCAACTCTCACATCCATACATGACCACAGGAAAAACCATAGCCTTGACTAGACGGACCGTTGTTGGCAAAGTAATGTCTCTGCTTTTGAATATGCCATCTAGGTTGGTCATAACTTTCCTTCCAAGGAGTAAGCATCTTCTAATTCCATGGCTGCAGTCACCATCTGCAGTGATTTTGGAGCCCCCCAAAATAAAGTCTGACACTGTTTCCACTGTTTCCCCATCTATTTGCCATGAAGTGATAGGACCAGATGCTATGGTCTTAGTTTTCTGAATGTTGAGCTTTAAGCCAACTTTTTCACTCTCCTCTTTCACTTTCATCAAGAGGCTTTCATTTCCAAGGCAAACCATTCAACATCATAGTAATTCAAGCCTATGCCCCAACCTGAAGAAGCTGACGAAGGTTCTTCAACCAGCTTCAGCTGAAGAAGCTGAAGTTGAACGGTTCTGTGAAGACCTACAAGACCTTTTAGAACTAACACCCAAAAAAGATGTCCTTTTCATTATAGGGGACTGGAATGCAAAAGTAGGAAGTCAAGAAACACCTGGGGTAACAGGCAAATATGGGCTTGTAATATGGAATGAAGCAGGGCAAAGGCTAATAATGTTTTGCCAAGAGAATGCACTGGTCATAGCAAACACCCTCTTCCAACAACACAAGAGAAGACTCTACTGTTCAACATCACCAGATGGTCAACACCGAAATCAGATTGATTATATTCTGTGCAGCCAAAGATGGAGAAGCTCTATACAGTCAACAAAAACAAGACCGGGAGCTGACTGTGGCTCAGATCATGAACTCCTTATTGCCAAATTCAGACTTAAATTGAAGAAAGTAGGGAAAACCACCAGACCATTCAGGTATGACCTAAATCAAATCCCTTATGATTATACAGTGGAAGTGAGAAATAGATTTAAGGGACTAGATCTAATAGACAGAATGCCTGATGAACTATGGACAGAGGTTCGTGACATTGTACAGGAGACAGGGATCAAGACCATCCCCATGGAAAAGAAATGCAAAAAAGCAAAATGGCCATCTGGGGAGGCCTTATAAATAGCTGTGGTCAATCTTAGTGAACCTTTAAGGTTCACCTGAAGTGCCACCTTATCCAGGAAATCCTCATGGGTGTCTTCAACCCATGCTATCCTGTCCTATGTAAATGACTTGACCACACCAGGACCATACCTCTAGAAAGATAGCCTTTTCCCCAAAAGTCATAGAGATTTAAAGAAAAGGGTAGATGCAAGGAGGCTGCTGGTCAACCAAGCAGAATGCTTTTTTGAGCAGGGCGTCTCTTTATTGATTCAGATTCCCTCTGAAATCATTTACTCCTGCCTCGTGGGAGAGAGGTCCAGATATGAAATCAGGAAATTCTGGGGAAGTTACTCTGACAAGTGACATCACAGAACTGTTTTTTTGCAGCTGCAGTATTCTATCTGTGTAGCCTGTTACACTTTTCAAACATGTTAATGTCCACTAGCTCTTTTGAACATGCCAGTAAAGTAATGCTTAAAATTCTTTAAGCCAGGCTTCAGCAATATGTGAACCGTGAACTTCCAGATATTCAAGCTGGTTTTAGAAAAGGCAGAGGAACCAGGGATCATTGCCAACATCCGCTGGATCATCAAAAAAGCAAGAGAGTTCCAGAAAAACATCTATTTCTGCTTTATTGACTATGCCAAAGCCTTTGACTGTATGGATCACAATAAACTGTGGAAAATTCTGAAAGAGATGGGCATACCAGACCACCTGAACTGCTTCTTGAGAAACCTGTATGCAGGTCAGGAAGCAACAGTTAGAACTGGACACGGAACAACAGACTGGTTCCAAATAGGAAAAGGAGTACGTCAAGGCTGCATATTGTCACCTGCTTATTTAACTTACATGCAGAGTAAATCATGAGAAATGCTGGGCTGGAAGAAGCACAAGCTGGAATCAAGATTGCCAGGAGAAATATCAATAACCTTAGATATGCAGATGACACCACCCTTATGGCAGAAAGTGAAAAGGAACCAAAAAGCCTCTTGATGAAAGTGAAAGAAGAGAGTGAAAAAGTTGGCTTAAAGCTCAACATTCAGAAAACTAAGATCATGGCATCCAGTCCCATCACTTCATGGCAGATGGATGGGGAAACAGTGGAAACAGTGGCTGACTTTATTTTTCTGGGCTCCAAAATCACTGCAGATGATGATTGCAGCCATGAAATCAAAAGACACTTACTCCTTGGAAGGAAAGTTATGACCAACGTAGACAGCGTATTAAAACGCAGAGACATTACTTCACCAGCAAAGGTCCATCTAGTCAAGGCTATGGATTTTCCAGTGGTCATGTATGGATGTGAGAGTTGGACTATAAAGAAAGCTGAGCACCAAAGAATTGATGCTTTTGAACTGTGGTGTTGGAAAAGACTCTTGAGAGTTCTTTGGGCTGCAAGGAGATTCAACTAGTCCATCCTAAAGGAGATCAGTCCTGGGTGTTTGTTCATTGGAAGGACTGATGTTGAAGCTGAAACTCCAATACTTGGCCACCTGATGCGAAGAGCTGATTAATTTGAAAAGACCCTGATGCTGGGAAAGATTGAGGGCAGGAGGAGAAGGGGATGACAGAGGATGAGATGGTTGGATGGCATCACCGACTTGATGGACATGGGTTTGGGTGGATTCTGGGAGCTGGTGATGGACAGGGAGGCCTGGCGTGCCTCGGTTCATGCGGTCACAAAGAGTTGGACACAACTGAACAAGTGAACTGAACTGAACAAACCTTTGAAGTACAAGGAACAAATTTCTAATTCCCATGTGATGCTGATGAAGCTTCTGTCCAGAGAGGTTAATTTAACTATACTGGCACCATGCAGATGGTTAATGACAAAGTTGAAACTGGAACCTAGTACTAGTTACCATACTCCACTCCACTCTCAACCCCAAACTGCTGTAAGCCCTGACCATGGACTCTTGCTATGTGTGATATTCAGATTCTTGAAGGTGAGAGCACATTTGTGTATGACTGTATTGAACTAGCTGTTTTTTTTTACTTTTTCAAAAAAATTTATTTATTTTTTATTTAAGGATAAGTGCTTTATAGCATTTTGTTGTTTTCTGTCAAACCTCAACATGAATCAGCCATAGATATACATATATGTCCTCCCTTTTGAACTACCCTCCCCATCCCATCCCTCTAGGTTAATACAGAACCCCTGTTTGAGCTTCCTGAGCCATACGGCAAATTCCTGTTGGACATGAGTTTGGGTAAACTCTGGGAGTTGGTGATGGACAGGGAGGCCTGGCATGCTGCGATTCATGGGGTCGCAAAGAGTCGGACATGACTGAGCGACTGAACTGAACTGAACTGGACTGATCTATTTTACATATGGTAATGTAAGTTTCCATGTTACTCTCTCCATACATCTCACCCTCTCCTTCCTTTCCCCTATGTCCATAAGTCTATTCTCTATGTCTTTTTTTCCATTGTTGCCCTGTAAATAAATTCTTCAGTATCATTTTTCTAGATTCTGTATATATGCATTAGAATGCGGTGTTTGTCTTTCTCTTTCTGACTTAGTTTCACTCTGTATAGGTTCTAGGTTCATCCACCTCATTAGAACTGACTTGAATGTGTTCCTTTTTATAGCTGAGTAATATTCCATTGTATATATGTACCACAACTTCTTTATCCATTCATCTGTCAATGGTTGCTTCCATGTTCTAGCTAATGTAAATAGTGCTGCAATGAACAATAGGATACATGTGTCTTTTTCAATTTCGGTTTCCTCAGGGTATATGCCTAGGAGTGGGATTGCTGGGTCATGTGGTGGTTGTATTTGTATTTTTTTAAGGAATCTCCATACTGTCTTCCATAGTGGCTGTATCAATTTACATTCCCACCAACAGTGCAAGAGTGTTCCCTTTTCTCCACACCCTCTCCAGCATTTATTGTTTGTAGACTTTTATGATGGCCATTCTGACCTGTGTGAGATGATATCTCATTGTAGTTTTGATTTTCATTTCTCCAATAATGAATGATGTTGAGCATCTTTTCATGTGTTTGTTAGCCATCTGTATGTCTTCTTTGGAGAAATGTCTGTTTAGGTCTTTTCCCCACTTTTTGATTGGACTGTTTGTTTTTCTGGTATTAAGTTGTATGAGCTGCTTGTATATTTTGGAAATTAATCCTTTGTCACTTGTTTCGTTTGCTAATATTTTCTCCCATTCTGAGGGTTGGCTTCCCACTTTTCTTATAGTTTCCTTGGCTGTGCAAAAGCTTTTAATCAGGTCCCCCTTGTTTACTTTTGTTTTTACTTCCATTCTTCTAGGAGGTGGGTCATAGAGGATCTTGCTTTGATTTATGTCATCGAGTGTTCTGCCTATGTTTTCCTCTAAGAGTTTTATAGTTTCTGGTCTTACATTTAGGTCTTTAATCCATTTTGAGTTTATCTTTGTGTATGGTGTTAAGAAGTGTTGTAATTTCATTCTTTTACATATAAGCTGTCCAGCTTTCCCAGTACCATTTATTGAAGAGGCTGTCTTTGCCCCATTGTATATTCTTGCCTCCTTTGTCAAAAATAAGGTACCCATAGGTACATGGGTTTATTTCTGGGCTTTCTATCTTGTTCCATTGGTCTATATTTCTGTTTTTGTGCCAGTACCATACTGTATTGATGACTGTAGCTTTGCAGTATAATCTGAAGTCAGGAACGTTGATTCCTCTGGCTCCATTCTTCTTTCTCAAGACTGCTTTGGCCATTTGGGGTCTTTTCTGCTTCCATTTGAATTGTGAAATTTTTGTTCTAGTTTTATGAAAAATACCATTGGTAATTTGATAGGGATTGCAGTCAATCTGTAGATTGCATTTGGTAGTATAGTCATTTTCACAATATTGATTCTTCCTACCCAGGAACTTGGAATATCTCTCCATCTGTTTATGTCATCTTTGATTTCTTTCATTTGTGTCTTATAATTTTCTGTATACAGTTCTTTTGTCTCCTTAGGTAGGTTTATTCTTAGATATTTAATTATTTGTTGCAATGGTGAGTGGGATTGATTCCTTAATTTCTCTTTCTGATTTTTCACTGTTAGTATATAGAAATGCAAGTGATTTCTATGTATTGATTTTGTATCCTGCAACTTTGCTAAATTCACTGATTAGCTCTAGTAATTTTCTGATACTATCTTTAGGGTTTTCTATGTACAGTATCATGTCATCTGCAAACAGGGAGCACTTTACTTCTTTTCTGATCTGGATTCCTTTTATTTCTTTTACTTCTCTAGTTGCTGTAGCTAGGACTTCTAGAACTATGTTGAATAATAGTGGTGAAAGTGGACACCCTTGTCATCTTGTTCCTGATCTTAGGGGGGATGCTTTCAGTTTTTCACCACTGAGAATAATATTTGCTGTAGGCTTCTCATATATGGCCTTTACTATGTTGATGTAGCGGAGAAGGCAATGGCACCCCCACTCCAGTACTCTTGCCTGGAAAATCCCATGGAAGGAGGAGCCTGGTAGGCTGCAGTCCATGGGGTCGCTGGGAGTTGGGCATGACTGAGCAACTTCACTTTCACTTTTCACTTTCATACATTGGAGAAGGAAGTGGCGACCCACTCCAGTATTCTTGCCTGGAGAATCCCAGGGACAAAGGAGCCTGGTGGGCTGCCGTCTGTGGGGTCGCACAGAGTCGGACACGACTAAAGCAACTTAGCAGCAGCAACAGCATGTTGATGTAAGTTCCTTCTATGCCAATTTCTTGAAGAATTTTAATCATAAATGGGTACTGAATTTTGTCAAAGGCTTTTTCTGCATCTATTGAGATTATCGTGTGGTTTTTATCTTTCAATTTATTAATATGGTGTATCACATTGATTTGCATATATTGAAGAATCCTTGCATCCTGGAATAAGCCCAACTTGATCATGGTATATGTGTTTTTTGATGTGTTGCTGAATTCTGTTTGCTAAAATTCTGTTGAGGATTTTTGCATCTATGTTCATCAGTTATATTGGCCTGTACTTTTCTTTTTTTGTGTTGTCTTTGTCTGGTTTTGGTATCAGGGTTATGGTGGCCTTGTGGTTTGGAGGTGTTCCTTCCTTTGCAATTTTTTGAAACAGTTTTAGAAGGATAGGCCCATCTTTGCATGAAATGTTCCCTAGGTATCTCTAATTTTCTTGAAGAGAGCTCTAGTCTTTCCCATTCTTTTGTTTTCCTCTATTTCTTTGCATTGATTGCTGAGGAAGGCTTTCTTATCTCTCCTTGCTATTCTTTGGAAATCTGCATTCAGATGCTTATATCTTCCCTTTTCTTCTTTGCTTTTTGCTTCTCTTCTTTTCACAGCTATTTGTAAGGCCTCCTCAGACAGCCATTTTGCTTTTTTGCATTTGTGTTTCTTGGGGATGGTCTTGATTCCTGTCTCCTGTACAATGTCACGAACCTCTGTCCATAGTTCATCAGGCACTCTGTCTATCAGATCTAGTCCCTTAAATCTATTTCTCACTTCCACTGTATAATCATAAGGGATTTGATTTAGGTCATACCTGAATGGTCTGGTGGTTTTCCCTACTTTCTTCAATTTAAGTCTGAATTTGGCAATAAGGAGTTCATGATCTGAGCCACAGTCAGCTCCCGGTCTTGTTTTTGCTGACTGTATAGAGTTTCTCCATCTTTGGCTGCAAAGAATATAATCAATCTGATTTCGGTGTTGACCATCTGGTGATGTCAAAGTGTAGAGTCTTCTCTTGTGTTGTTGGAAGAGGGTGTTTGCTATGACCAGTGCGTTCTCTTGGCAAAATGATATTAGCCTTTGCCCTGCTTCATCCCATACTCCAAGGCCAAATTTACCTGTTACTCCAGGTGTTTCTTGACTTCCTACTTTTGCATTCCAGTCCCCTGTAATGAAAAGGACATCTTTTTGGGGTGTTAGTTCTAAAAGGTCTTGAAGGTCTTCATAGAACCGTTCAACTTCAGCTTCTTCAGCGTTACTCGTTGGGGCATAGGCTTGGATTACCATGATATTGAATGGTTTGCCTTGGAAATGGACAGAGATCATTCTGTCATTTTTGAGATTGCATCCAAGTCTGCATTTCAGAATCTTTTGTTGACCATGATGACTACTCCATTTCTTCTAAGGGATTCCTGCCCACAGTAGTATATATAATGGTCATCTGAGTTAAATTCACCCATTCCAGTCCATTTTAGTTCGTTGATTCCTAGAATGTCGATGTACTCTTGCCATCTCCTGTTTAACCACTTTCAATTTGCCTTGATTCATGGACCTAACATTCCAGGTTCCTATACTAACAGAAGCAGAAGATATTAAGAACAGGTGGCAAGAATACACAGAAGAACTGTACAAAAAAGATCTTCAAGACCAAGATAATCATGATGGTGTGATCACTCACCTAGAGCCAGACATCCTGGAATGTGAAGTCAAGTGGGCCTTAGAAAGCATTACTACGAACAAAGCTAGTGGAGGTGATGGAATGCCAGTTGAGCTATTTCAAATCCTGAAAGATGATGCTCTGAAAGTGCTGCACTCAATATGCCAGCAAATTTGGAAAACTCAGCAGTGGCCACAGGACTGGAAAAGGTCAGTTTTCATTCCAATCCCAAAGAAAGGCAATGCCAAAGAATGCTCACACTACCACACAATTGCACTCATCTCACATGCTAGGAAAGTAATGCTCAAAATTCTCCAAGCCAGGCTTCCGCAGTACGCGAACCATGAACTTCCCGATGTTCAAGCTGGTTTTAGAAAAGGCAGAAGAACCAGAGATCAAATTGCCAACATCTGCTGGATCATTGAAAAAGCAAGAGAGTTCCAGAAAACATCTATTTCTGCTTTATTGACTATGCCAAAGCCTTTGACTGTGTGGATCACAATAAACTGTGGGAAATTCTGAAAGAGATGGGAATACCCGAGCACCTGACCTGCCTCTTGAAAAACCTGTATGCATGTCAGGAAGCAACAGTTAGAACTGGACATGGAACAAGAGACTGGTTCCAAATAGGAAAAGGAGTACATCAAGGCTGCATATTGTCACCCTGCTTATTTAACTTATATGCAGAGTACATCATGAGAAACCCTGGGCTGGAAGAAGCACAAGCTGGAATCAAGATTGCCGGGAGAAATATCAATAACCTCAGATATGCAGATGACACGACCCTTATGGCAGAAAGTGAAGAGGAACTAAAAAGCCTCTTGATGAAAGTGAAAGAGGAGAATGAAAAAGTTTGCTTAAAGCTCAACATTCAGAAAACTAAGATCATGGCATCCAGTCCCATCACTTCATGGCAGATGGATGGGGAAACAGTGGAAACAGTGGCTGACTTTATTTTTCTGGGCTCCAAAATCACTGCAAATGGTGATTGCAGCCATGAAATTAAAAGATGCTTACTCCTTGGAAGGAAAGTTATGACCAACCTAGATAGCATACTGAAAAGCAGAGACATAACTTTGCCAACAAAGGTTCAGCTCGTCAAGGCTGTGGTTTTTCCAGTAGTCATGTATGGATGTGAGAGTTGGACTGTGAAGAAAGCTGAGTGCCGAAGAATTGATGCTTTTGAACTGTGATGTTGGAGAGACTCTTGCGAGTCCCTTGGACTGCAAGGAGATCCAACCGGTCCATCCCAAAGGAGATCAGTCCTGGGTGTTCATTGGAAAGACTGATACTAAAGCTGAAACTCCAGTACTTTGGCCACCTCATGAGAAGAGCTGACTCATTGGAAAAGACTCTGATGCTGGGAGGGACTGGGGGCAGGAGGAGAAGGGGATGACAGAGGATCAGATGGCTGGATGGCATCACTGACTCGATGGACGTGAGTCTGGGTGAACTCTGCGAATTGGTGATGGACAGGGCCTGGCATGCTGCAGTTCATGGGGTCGCAAAGAGTCAGACACGATCGAGCGACTGAACTGAACTGAACTAGAAGGATAGGCATTAGCTTTTCTTAAATGTTTGATAGAATTCTCCTGTGAAGCCATCTGGTCCTGGGCTTTTGTTGTTGGAAGATTTTTGATCACAGCTTCAGTTTCACTGCTTGTAATTGGGTTGTTCAAAATGTCTGTTTATTCCTGGTTAAGTCTTAGAAGATTGAACTTTTTAAAGAATCTGTACATTTCTTCCAGGTTATCCATCTTATTGCCATATAGTTGTTCATAATAGTCTCTTATAAGCCTTTATATTTCTGCTTTGTCTGTTGTAACCTTTCGTTTTTCATTTCTAATTTTGTTGATTTGATTTTTCTCTCTTTTTTTCTTAATGAGTCTGGCTAGAGGTTCGTCAATTTTGTTTTATCTTCTCAAAGAACCAGCCTAATTTTATTACTCTTTACTATTGCTTTCATTTCTTTTTCATTTATTTCTGCTCAGATATTTATGATTTCTTTCTTTCTACTAATTTTGGGAGTTTTCTGTTCTTCTTTTTCCAGTTGTTTTAGGTGTAATTTTAGGTTGTCTGTTAAAATGTTTTTCTTGTTTCTTGAGGCAGCATTGTATTGCTATAAACTTCCCTCTTAGAACTGCTTTTGATGCATCTTATAGGCTTTGAGTTGTTGTGTTTTCATTGTCATTTGTTTCTAGAAATTTTTTAATTTCCCTTTTGACTTCTTCAGTAACCTGTTGGTTATTTAGAAATGTGTTGTTTAATCTCCATGTATTTGTGTTTCTTACAGTTTTTTTTTTTTTTTTGTAATTGACATCTAGTCTCATAGCATTGTAGTCAGAGAAGATGCTTGATACAATTGAAGATGCTTGATACAATTTAAATTTTCTTAAATTTAGTGAGGTTTGATGTGTGACCCAAGATGTGTATCTCCTGGAGAATGTTCCATGTGCACTTGAGAAGAAGGTGTATTCTTCTGCCTTTGGATGGAATGTCCCTAAAGATATCAATGAAATCTATCTCATCTAATGTATCATTTAAGCCTTGTGTTTTCTTATTAATTTTCTATTTTGATGATCTGTCCATTGGTGTCAATGTGGTGTTAAAGTCTCCTACTATTATTGTTTTATTGTCAGTTTCTCCTTTTTGTCTGTTAGTGTTTGTCTTAAGTATTGAGGCACTCCTATGTTAGGTGCATAGATATTTACAATTTTTATGTCTTCCTCTTGGATTGGTCCCTTGATCATTATGTAGTGTCCTTCCTTATCGCTTGAATATTTTTTATTTTAAGGTCTATTTTTGTCTGATATGAGGATTGCTCCTCCAGCTTTCTTTTGTTTCCATTTGCATGCAATATATCTTTCCATCCTCTGACTTTCAGTCTATATATGTCTTTAGGCCTGAAGTGGGTTTCTTGTAGACAGCACATATATGGGTCTTGTTTTGGTATCAGCCAGTCTGTGTCTTTTGGTTGGAGCATTTAATCCATTTACATTTAAAGTAATTGTTAATATATATGTTTCTATTGCCATTTTCTTAATTGTTTGGGGTTGATTTTGTAGATCTTTTTTCTCCCCTTGTATTTCTTGACTATATAAGTCCCTTTAACATTTGTTGTAAAGCTGGTTTGGTGGTATTGAATTCTCTTAACTTTTGCTTGTCTGAAAAGCTTTTTATTTCTCCATCAATTTTGAATGAGATCCTTGCCAGGTACAGTAATCTTGGTTGTAGATTTTTCCCTTTCAGTACTTTAAATATATCCTGCCATTCCCTTCTGGCCTGCAGGGTTTCTGCTGGAAGATCAGCTGTTAAGCGTATGGGTTTCCCTTGTATGTTACTTGTTGCTTCTGCCTTGCTGCTTTTAAGATTCTTTCTTTGTGTTTAGTCTTCATTATTTGATTAGTGTGTGCTTTGTCATGTTTCTCCTTGGTTTATCCTGTATGGGACTCTTTGCGCCTCTTGGACTTGATTGACTAGTTCCTTTTCCATGCTGGGGAAATTTTCAACTATAATTTCTTAAAAAATTTTCTCATACCCTTTCTTTTTCTCTTCTTTTTCTGGGACCCCTATAATTCGAATGTTGGTGCATTTGATATTGTCCCAGAGCTCTCTGAGACTATCCTGAGTTCTTTTCATTCTTTTTACTTTATTCTGCTCTTCAGAAGTTATTTCTACCATTTTATCTTCCAGCTCACTGATTCGTTCTTCTGTTTCAGCTATTCTGCTATTGTTTCCTTCTAGAGTATTTTTGATTTCAGTAATTGTGTTGTTTGTCTCTGTATGTTTGTTCTTTAGTTCTTCTAGGTCTTTGTTAATTGATTGTTGCATTTTCTCCATTTTGTTTTCAAGGTTTTTAATCATCTTTACTATCATTGTGAATCACTTTTCAGGTAGTTTGCCTATTTCCTTTTCATTTATTTGGACTTCTGTGTTTCTAGTTCGTTCCTTCATTTGTGTAGTATTTATCTGCATTTTCATTATTATTATTTTTACATTTACTGTGTTTGAGGTCTCCTTTCTCAGCCTTCAAGGAAAGTTGAATTCTTTCCTCCTTGAAGACAGTTGAATTATTTGTTCCTTTTGGTTTCTGCCTTCCTAAGTTTGGTCAAGTGGTTTGTGTAAGCTTCATATAGGGTGTGATTTGTGCTGAGTTTTTGTTTGTTTTTCCTCTGATAGGCAAGGCTGAGTAAGGTGGTAATCCTGTTTGCTGATGAATGGGATTTTATTTTTGTTCTATTTGTTGTTTAGATGAGGCGGCCTGCACAGGGTGCTACTGGTGGTTGGGTGATGCTGGGTCTTGTATTCAAGTGGTTTCATTTGTGTGAGTTCTCACTATTGATACTCCCTAGGATTAGTTCTCTGGTAGTCTAGGGTCTTGGAGTCTAGACTCCAAAGGCTCATTCCAAAGGCTCAAGGCTTGATTTCTGGTCAGGAACGAAGATTCCACAAGTGGTTTGTTATGACATTAAGTGAGATTAAAACAAATATCCAAAAATGAGAAACCAAAGATGAACCCCAGACATATGGCAGTTACAAAATCAAGCAAATAATAATTAAAACAATGGAATATACATATATACATATACACCCATGAACAAAGTCAAAACAGCCCAACAAAAATAAAGTACAGTAGATTGACCCAGCGAACAAAAGAAATAAAAAATTATATTTACCAGTTAAGAACAAAACTAACTAAAGCACAAACTGGAAAACAAAACTAAAGCCAGGTGCCAAGTGGGGAATAAAGCAATGAAAACAAAACTAACAAATATGTTGAGAGGGAAGGAAAAGAAAGGAAGAATAGATATGCAAAGTTAAATAGAGGTAGATGAAGAAGATTTATATACATTAAAGATTAACTGCAAGGGGAAAAGAACAGTAGGAAAAGCAAACAAAGGAGTAAATGTAGAAAAAATATAATAGGTTTAAAAAATTAGAAATTAAAATTATAAAAAAACAGAGGAAGAAAGAAAAAAGGACAGAAAAAGGGAAACTCCACAGAACTGCAAAAGCCCAATGTAGAGGCAGAGGTTTATAACAACAATAAAAAATGTGACTGAGGAAAAAAAAAAACTCAAAAGCTTAATTGAATTTCATAGTGCCAATAAAATTGACAACTACAACGGGGATGGGAGGGGAGGAAAAAAAGAAAAAAAATCCAAATGATTCTATAGAACAAGTCAAAAAATAAGAATAATAAATGTTTTTCTTGAGCCACTACTGTCAGAGTCCTTCCCCTCACTGGGGGTCACAGTCCATCTTAGCCCCCCGAGGATGCCCTCCAACACTGTGCTGATCTCTGGGCCTGCTGTGGGGGCAGCTCATATCCTAATCTGGTCCTATTCCTGTATGTCCTATTCCTCCAGTGTCCACAGCTATCTGAACTAGCGTGTTTTCTTTTGTGGAAGCTCTCAATGACATTTTATATATTCCACTGACACGGAGTCTGCCTAGTTGATTGTGTGGATTTAATCTGCAACTTGTACAGCTGGCGGGAAGGTTTTGGGTCTTCTTCCTTAGACACACTGCCTCTGGGTTTCAATTGTGGTTTTATTTCCACCTCTACACGTGGATCATCCACTGGGGTTTGCTCCTGAGGCTGCCCTAGAGGATTTGATTTGCCCCCGTGAGGGCCAGGTGTGGAGGTGGTGCAGCTGCTTGGGTTGCGGGGGTTCCGGCAGCTCCAAGTACTCAGGGGAGTTGGAGGTTAGGGCAACAGGAAATATAGTGCTCCAGAAGGGTATGGCAACCAGTATTCTTGGCTGGAGACCCACCTCCCTGACAGAGAAGCCTGGCAGGCCACAGTCTACAGGGTTGCAAAGAGTCAGACACAACCAAAGCGACCCTGTGTGCATAGACACAAGGCTTTTTTTGCCTGTGGCAGCTCTGCCCCAGTGAGAGTTGAGTGTGAAGGTGGTGCAGCTGCTTGGCTTGTGGGGACCCTGCGGTGCCAAGTGTGCAGGGACACGGACTGCCTCCGGTGCAGGAGTTACGGCCCTATCAGAGTCTTTTTTCGAGCCTCTTGTAGTTGGCATCAGAAGGCCTCTTTGGCCAGTCTTTCTCTGTAGCTCCACCCATTAAGGCAGTTAGAGGGCTCCCTTGCCTGGGGTCCTTCTCTGTTGTTTGGTGCATCAGGCACATAGAGGGGCGTCCCTGGCTGGGGTCCTACTCTGTAGTTTCACGCATCAGTCACTTAAAGGAGCATCCTGGGTGGGGTCCTACTCTGTAGTTCAGTGTGTCAGGCATTTGATGGGCCAGCCTCTCTATTGTTAAGCTACCGATGCTGGTGTGTGGGGAGAGAGAGGCTATGGTGATGGCTCCACCCCCTCCGCATGACCCAGCAGTATCGCCTTGCTTCCATGGCTGCCCGGCTTTCCTCCACAGGCATTTCCCCACACACTCTCCTCCCTCACATCCCCTCGATCCGTCTCTCCGCAGTCAACAGCAGCCCTCACCTTGGGATTACTCCACAATCCGTAAACTCCAGCTGCCAGCCAATGCACCTTCCAGGGGACCAGCATTTCTGTCTGGGGTATGTATGGCTGCAGCAAGGACTGTCTGATTCTCATTCCATTTAGGCTGCCACAGATCAGCTGTTTCACTCTCAGCCTTAAATGTTTCTCCTCTGACTCAGACAGTTGCCTGGATGTGGGACTTGGACTCCTGATTCCATTCCCCCCTCCACCGAGGGTAGGTCCAGTCCTTCTCACGCTCCTGTTTTTCCCCCTAGTTCCGTCATCATATCGAGTTTTGTGTGGTTCTATATATTCTTTTCCACTGGCCAGGTACTCCTGTCTGCTCTCAGCTGGTGTTCTGCATGCACTTCTGTGTCTGAAGGTGTATTCCTGATGTATATATGTAACCATGCATATATTTTATCTACTATTTTATCCATGGAGAGAGGTGTACTCCACATCCACATACTCCTCCACCATCTCGTTCTCTCCGAACTAGCTGTTTTTGAATGTATCTGCTTTTCTTATCTTTCCTTCCCAGAATGCATCGGGGGCGGGGGGCGGTGATAGGTTTTTGAAAATGAGAGTCCATTATGACATGTTTTCACTTCTCTTCTGGTCAGACCTGCATGTTACAAATATGCATACTCAGAGTATCTGCTTTTTTATTGAGTCTGGTGGGGAGACCCAGTGCATCACCAATCACCTAAACACCTTTGGGAGCTGCTCACTACTCACCTGATGGAGTGTGACCTCTTTAGGTTGGCATTCCTGATCCTCCACTCTCTGGTTCCAGGTGCTCTTCCCTCCTCACCTTGCATCTCAGAGGAACCCATCAGCCTTTCTCTTGCCAGGCTCTTCCTGCATCCTGTCTCCTTCTTCCTCATCTAGGACTTTGATACACCAGTTTCTTCCACTTTTTCAAGTGTCTTCAATTTTCCCTCTCCAAAGAGAATTTCCCCCTGACCTCTGTCACTATGCATATATTTTATCTACTCTTTGAAAAATTATTGACCCTAATTCTCCCTGATGCTGTCATCTCCTCCTCACTTATCACCTCTTCATTATTTGAGGTATCTACCAGCATTTCTTACCTGGGGCTCAGGTGGTAACTGCGTTCTGATGTCCTAAGGTGGGGACACGCCATCACCTGAAAACCAAATCTTGTCCATCATCTGCTTTTCTTGGGCTCAGGAACTAAAAGTATAGTTCTTACAGGTTTGTAAAGCTTGAAATAATTTCAGAAAGAACAATTATTGACACATGCAAACATATGAAATCCAAATTTCAGCATCTGTAAATAAAGTTTTATGCTTGCATAGCCACACCCAGTCTTCTTGGTTATTGCTGTTTTGGTGCTACAAAGAGTCTAGTAGTTTCAAGAGGCCATATGCCTTTTTATAGAGTAAGTTTGCTGACCTGTGTCCTAAGGCTTTGGTAGTAACTTCTGTGTATTTAGGAATGTCTTGGATGTGTACCACCCGTGAAAGAATTGAGAAAGTTGTCACAGGAAGCACATTCTGTGATTGATGTGAGGAACCCTCATGGAAAAAGACTGACTTCCTCTCGCTTATTCTGTAGACCTTGGTCACCAGGTAGCCTGGTGGAGGTCTGGGACATGTCCTTGAAGCTCTTCTCTGATTCTCAGTCACCTCACTCAGTGGGTGCTTCTTGGTCTTTATTATCCATCCTCTCTGTCCTGTTCCACCTTGTTGTCCAGACTCTCATTCCTGAAATTCTCTGTTCTCTATTTACTCTGACACTGTGATTTCTCCTGTTTTATCATCTGTCTTCCTTTTCCATTAATTTCTTTAATTTCTTTAGTTAATTAATTTCTTTAGTAAACATTTCTTTAGTTTCTAACCATTACTTTTTTTTCTTATATAAAATCTCTTAGCAAAACTGTGAATTCAGCTACTGTCTCTATGCTGATAATTTCCAGTTTGCTGTCTCCCAAACTATAGTCTTGTATTTCCATCTTTCTCCTGGGCATCATCTTCTCTTAGCTGCTGTTTTCATGTTCACTCAGCCTTCTGTTCATGACACCATTTCTTCTCAGTCATGGAGGTTTAGAATCTCAGTTATCTGTGATATACCTCCTGAGCTCCACACAGTTCACTAGTTGCTTAATCCTTGGTGATGATTTCAACATCCGTCTTCTCTTCTCCAGTCCCACCATCTTGTTCAGTTTCCCATTATCTTTCTCCTTCCCAGGCTACACAGTGATTGTTCTTCTTGAGTCTTTTTCTTCTACCCTGCACTGCGTGCAGGCTGCTGCCTGATTCCAGCATTTTTGAGGCCCCCGTCACATCCCCTCAGTTCACCTCTGGTTTCAGTCACGGCTGCATTGCACAGTTCCATGAAGCTGGATGAAGCACAAACTGGAATCAAGCTTGCTAGAAGAAATATCAATAACCTCAGATATGTAGATGGCACCACCCTTATGGCAGAAAGCAAAGAGGAACTAAAGAGCTTCTTTATGAAAGTGAAAGAGAAGAGTGAAAAATCTGGCTTAAAACTCAACACACACAAAAATAAGATCATGGCATCCAGTTCCATCACTTCATGGCAAATAGATGGGGAAACAATGGAAACAGTGACAGACTTTATTTTCTTGGGCTCCAAAATCACTGCAGGTGGTGATTGCAGCCATGAAATTAAAAGACACTTGATCCTTGGAAGAGAAGCTATGACAAACTTAGCATATTTAAAAAGCAGAGATATTACTTTTCCAACACAAGTCTATCTAGTCAAAATTATGGTTTTTCCAGTAGTCATGTATGGATGTGAGATTTGGACCATGAAGTAGTCATGTATGAATGTGAGATTTTGATCATAAAGAAGGATGAATGCCGAAGAATTGATGCTTTTGAGCTGTGGTGTTGGAGAAGACTCTTGAGAGTCCCTTGGACTGCAAGGAGATCCAACCAGTCAATCCTAAAGGAAATCAGTCCTGAATACTCATTGGAAGGACTGATGTTGGAGCTGAAGCTCCAGTATTTTGGCCACCTGATGTAAAAAACTGACTCATTGGAAAAGACCCTGATGTTGGGAAAGATTGAAGGTGGGAGGAGAAGGTGCTGACAGAGAGTGAGATGGTTGGATGGCATGACCGACTCGATGAACATGGGTTTGAGCAAGCTCTGGGATTTGGTGATGGATGACAGGGAAGCCTGGCATGCTGCAGTCCATGGGGTCACAAAGAGTCGGACATGACTGAGCGACTGAACTGAACTGATGTGCATTCAGACTCTTGCTGGCAGTGTCTCACCTCAAATTACTCCATCAGTCTTTCTACTTTCCTACCCTAGGATCTTATCCAGAGCCATGTGACTTTGTGTGTAAGCTAAGCTCAGCCTGAAAATACAAGGAAGCCAGTGCTCCCATCCTGGACAGCCCTCAACCAATGAGGAACTAAAGCTGATAGCTAACTGCTCAGCCTCCTGTCCATCATACAGGCAGTTCTGGGAGGGGATCTCTGTGGTCCTTAGGTGTCCTGGAAAGGGATCATGCCCGAACAGTGATCTTGACAATGCATCCTGATAGTGGATTTTTCCTTTTCCATGCTCTCTCTCCTGCTTTCCGGGATCACCTTCCAAATAAGCTCCCTGTACCCAGGTGCTCGTTACAGACTCTGCTTTCAGAGGGATTTGAGCTGAGACACAGAACAGTCTTCTAGAAGCTGCTGCACAGACATCCTCAGTGGCTTCAGAGGCCTCCTCATGTACGAAAATTTGTTTTCCGAAATGCTAGGCTGGCAGGTTGGCTACAAGCCTGTCTTCCCAGTGCTTTCTTTCCTTTTTCACTTTAACCCTCTGTTCCAGTCAAGCTGAGTTCCTTAAGACAAGGGACTGTGTTGTTCATCTTTGCCTGCATTATTTTGCTCAGTATCTAATATATGAGGAAACTACTTGTTAATCTGCATTTTTAGTGAATGAAGGGATGTCTTCATCTCACATATCCATCCTTCATGACTTTTCTCCCTGCCGCTTGGTAGTGACCTTTACTGCCTCTAAATTTACAAAACCTGCATCTATACCTCTGTGTGGTGCTTTTTGCTTTCTATTTTTTTTTTTAATTTATTTACAAGTTTTCACTGCTAAGATGCTAAGATGCAAATTCCTCAAGGAAAGTGACTTTGCTTTATTTTTCTTTACATTTCCCAATAGATCTTATGGGTAGATGGATAATCAATACAATTTGGTTGAATGAGAAAATATCTCCCAACTTTTCCAGGCATGCTGGCTCCTTTTGGTCGGTTCTGTTCTCAGTTTTCTAAATATGTCCCATGTTTTCCCATGCCCACGAAATGAGGCCATTTATTCCTTTCTTGCTCCTTAAACATTCTTCTGCAGTGTTTACCTATGGACATTTTATCCATCTTTCAAAACTCATCTCAAATGTCCTCTTTTTTATAAATTCTTCCCCAACCTGCCCCCTTCACCCACCTCTCACTTCCTGTATGTTACACATTTGGATGATGGCATTTAAATTAACACAGTTGTGTTTGGCTAGATGCTTCTCTGGTGTCTCAGATGATAAAGGATCAGCCTGCAATGTGGGAGACTGGGTTTCCATATCCTGGAGAAGGGAATGGAACCCACTCTAGTATTCTTGCCTGGAGAATCCCGTGAGCAGGGGAGCCAGACACGACTGAGCAACTAACACATTCACTTTTCGCCTTCCCTTCTTTCTGGGAGATGGTAAGCACCCTCAGGGCAAGGCCAATTCCTTACTGTGTCCAGAAGCTTGCTCAATGCCCTGCAATGGATGTATATCTGTTATGATGAGTTAATTTGAATAGATTGAACCACACCATCATGCCTTTCCATTCCCATCATATTAACCTGTGCCCCCCAACCCGTCTTTGTATGAATTTCTGGTGATGGAAGAAATTTAAAGCATTGGGAAAGATATATATCCAGAGCCAGTCAGCGTGATCTACTATGTTTGAACATGAATATTGGGACATAACTTACATGAATGCCATTTCAGTTATTTGTAAAATATTTAAATAGTATAATCCAATTTACATTCTATCATTTCCAACAGCTGTAAAATTTACTTTGCACCAAAGTTAGCTCAATCACTTTAATTTAGTCTGGAAAAACAGTACAAATGAAAGCTTAATTTGTATTTAATCTCCCCTTTTGTTTCTACATTATTGCCTTCGAATCATTCCTTTTAGTGATTGAGATTTAACCCAGAGAGTGGAGAAAAGGCTTGATGAAATATTTGAGAAGAATATAACCTATAATGAAAAGTTTGGAGTAAATGTTCAAAAAATTCAACTGGATTTGTTCTTTGGGGTTTCAATTCACAGCAGTGTCTTTGTTATAAGCCCAAGGTATGAACTATGTGGGTTACTTTGTCAGAATCATGCAACAGTGACTCTCAGGCATTTAAAACCAGGTGATTCATTTGGAGCAGGTCACATTTATACCCTGTGTATGAAGATTGGCAGGGAATACAAATGTGAGTAATTATTATTTAGTGTGTTGATCATGCTCATATATTTCTAAGTGGCTTTATGATCATTTTGGTGAGTTTTCTCTCTGATCTCTGGCAGTCTTCCAGCTCATGTCATCAGCAGGGAGTAACAGCAAGGAGAAGTGGCAGAATTGTAACTAACCATGATTTTTCTGTCTTCATGTACCATCACATCTGACTTTGGGAACACGAGAGAGGCAAGCCCCAGGAAGGGGTTGAAAGACCGAGTGGCATGTTCATGGTCAGAACAAAACACCACTTTCTTGTCCCTTTGTCAGCTGGTGAAATTTATAGATGTCTTATAGAGCCCTATTTGCATCTTCTCTCAAGAACTCTCCTGCATCCCCGTGCTCACCATCTCCCTCTGACCCCCAGTAAGCCTCCAGAGATGGCGAGGTGCTTCAGAGAAGGGCATGTGTGAATGAATTAATCTGATTAATAAGAAAGAATCAGTGAAGTAAAAGAGGGAAGAAGGGGTTCAAGCTCAAGTATAGCCAAAAAGCATTAGAGGAGACAATCACATGTTCACTAGAAACGTCTCAGAAGGATCAGTGTGATCTCATGAGCCTGGGTTCTGAAAGGTGAAGAAGCTGAAAGGGAATGCTACAGTTCCATCTGTTACATTACTTTGTCAACAAAGGTCTGTCTAGTCAGAGCTATGGTTTTTCCAGTAGTCATGTATGAATGTGACAGTTGGACTATAAAGAAAGCTGAATGCTGAAGAATTGATGCTTTTGAAATGTGGTATTGGAGAAGACTCTTGAGAGTCCCTTGGACAGCAAGGAGATCCAGCCAGTCCATCCTAAAGGAAATAAGTCCGGAATATTCATTGGAAGGACTGATGCTGAAGCTGAAACTCCAATACTTTGGCCACCTCCTGTAAAGAACTGATTCATTGGAAAAGACCCCGGTGCTGGGAAAGATTGAAGGTGGGAGAAGAAGGGGACAACAGAGGATGAGATGGTTGGATGGCATCACCAGCTCAATGGACATGAATTTGAGTAAACTCTGGGAGTTGGTGATGGAAAGGGAGGCCTGGCCTGCTGCAGTCCATGGGGTTGCAAAGGGTCGGACATGACTGAGCGACTGAATTGAACTGAACAATTCCATCACATTGTCAGAAAAAAAGAAAAAGGGCAAGTTATCAAGACACAGGATAGGGTTTTAAAATGAGGCAGAGGTCATTGAAAGGATGAGTTATATTCACAAAACCCATTCTTCTCTATTATGTCAGATGACCTCATAACAACACTGATTTTGGTCCAACATGAAGTAGTAGTGACCTTACCGATGAGGAAACTGAGGCCAAAGAGTTTTAGGGACTCATCTGAGGTCACACTGCTGCTGCTGCTAAGTCACTTCAGTCGTGTCCGACTCTGTGCGACCCCATAGACGGCAGCCCACTGGGCTCCCCTGTCCCTGGGATTCTCCAGGCAAGAACACTGGAGGGGGTTGCCATTTCCTTCTCCAATGCATTAAAGTGAAAAGGGAAAGTGAAGTCGCTCAGTCGTGTCTGACTCTTAGTGACCCCATGGACTGCAGCCTACCAGGCTCCTCCATCCATGGGATTTTCCAGGCAAGAGTACTGGAGTCACACTACTAATAAGAAATATAGTTAAACTTCAAAGAAACGCAGGTACTTTTGTCTCTATAATTTAGTGCTCCTTCTGTCATACTGCACTCTATAATATTGGCTTAACTTTTTAATGGTACTGTCAGATGACCAAAACCATACAGCAAGCTGAGAGTTGTAAAATATATAACAATACATAATAGCGACAAAGGATAAATGATGGAAGATTAGTCCTCCCACTTCACTCACTGGGATGAATGGAAAAAAGCAAAGCTGCTCAACTCACGTTTTGACTCTCACCTTTTAGACACAAGGCTGTCCATGTGCCATACCTGTGAGTGCATACACAGGTGGACATGGCTATAACCTTGAGTATTTATTCAGTATCAGGTCTCCATCTATCTAAGGCTCTTGTAAGCCATTATCAGTTACTTGACCATCCGCCAGCCCCAGTCTCATCAGACAATGCACTGTGTAAAGCTGCCAGGATTCACTTTACAGATCATATGTTTCTGGGGTGAAAGAGTGGTGGTTATCTGGAGGGTCAGATTCCTGACCACAGTCTCAGCCTTCCATCATGCAGGGCCAAGACTGGTGGAACTCTTTACCTGCTGGGTTCAGTATCCCCCTTCCTCCCTGAGGGAAATTGCTTTTCTTGTTAACAGCTTTCCTGCATCTCTTGAATGCATCTCTGAAACATAGAGTCTTACATAGGGGGTTGGCATCATGCCTGAGCAGAGGAGGCATCTGCTTTCTTGCTGTGATTTCAGATTCTCCAAAGCATCCCCCTGAATTAAAATTCTTCCCCCACCAGGGACGACATAACCCCTCAAATTCCCGTCAATGGACTTATCCTCTTAAGGTAAAGTTCTCTCTCTAGGCTGTTTCCTGGTTAGTGTGGACATTCCTGGAGGGTGTGGAGTGTTTGCTATTTGTACTTAAATGTGCTACATTTAATGCAGTGCTGGGCTCATGCTAAATGATCACTAAATTAAGTAGATAAACGAGCCCATTAAATATATTACTTAGAGAGCATATACAATTACACCTATTACCTGGGTTTGGATTAATCCAACCGGCAAAAGGCAAAGTAGTTTAGACGATAATATGAGATAAGCTTTGAATACTCAGAGATAGTATAAGGAAATGCTTCCTTACCAGTAAAAAGCAAAACATGGAACCTTCTGCTGTTAATGGGATCCTCTCTAAGGGGGGCGGGGCTGATGCTTCTCTGGCCCCAGTTTGCCTGTGTTTGATGCATCCACATTGGTCCCCAGTATACGTTTTCTTCTCACTGTGTCTTAACACAAATGAAACAGACTGGGCCAGGTTTCAGGGATAACAGAGGGATATCAAGAAGGTACCAGGAGTTGAGCTGGTCTGGCTTACAGAGCCCAGGATTCTGATTCCGACCTGGCCAGCTGCCTCCCAGGGCTCTGGGCATGCTCAGGTTTGTTTCAGTCAATCAGGGTCCCCCTCTTAGACTTTGTTCCCATGTGGTGGATGCTTTCTTTAGTTCATAGCAGGAGGAGAACCCTTGTAAACACTGGGACTTCCAGATCCAGGCCAAGGGCAGTGATATTTCTCTCACACCCACCTAAGTCAGTCCTCTTAGCTATTGCTTCTCATTTGGAGATACACCTGTTCTTCAGGTGACTACTAACAGGGATAGCCTCACTGTGAAAGTGAACCCTGGTTCCCTTGCCCTCGGGGGTATGACCTGATCACCAACCCCTCACAGTATCCTAATGCAGTGGCAGCAGCTGTCTCATGATGTGGGTCATGGGGTGGCAGATGGTCTGAGGAGGAGGTTGGCATTTCCTCATGGAATCAGAGAGTTCAGAGTTTAGGGACCACAGGGGTGAGGCGCCAGGAGGGGGACCCCCACTTTGCTTGTAGTAGCCCCACTTGTAGTTTCCTTTACCCTTGGAAATTCTCTCTTCCTTCCACTGGGTTCCTACCATACAATGAGAGTAGCCACACTTTAATTATCAGCTCCCTCAGGCTCTGGGGCTTACATCAGCAGTCTGGCGTTCATGATGGTCATTACTGCCTCAGATTCTAAGTAACACAGTTGTGCTGATGGAAAATGCTGCTGGGGTCCCTACGGGTGTCACTGCTTGTTGCTACACTGATGTGTACAAGCTTGTTTGCAACTGGACATGAAGTCTAGGGAAGGAGATCTGGGAGAGGCACAGGAAATTTGGAGCCTCCTGGCCCTGTGTCGGTCATTTTCACATCAGGACATGATGTTTGGGTGCCTTGAGGTTGTTATGAGAAACCACTGGGGTTGGGAGTTTTGTGGGGGAAGGCTTTTATTTATCTTTTCCCTGTTTGGTGATTCTCAACTCTGAATATACCTTTCTGTATCCACATGCCATGCTGATTTACTTTTTCCATTTCTTGGAATGATGCAAAATGTCTGGGTTACCAAGAATATGGGACTGTATTTTCTGTATTTCCTTTGTTGAGTATCAGAAAGTTACTTGAACAAACAACTTATTTGCCATTCCTCCTTATAATTTCCTATTTTGATTAGCTTTTTTACACATGTGATTCTTAAGAGAAATATAAAAATTCCATGAAGCTAGATTTGAGCAGTAGATATATTTAAATCAGCTACAGTTTTTTTTTTTTTTAAATCATTGCTGTTTGGCACTCTGATTCTTTTGTTTGCTTGTCATTGGTGTCCAATGAATAGTATGCATTTCTTCCAGTCATTGTTAAAACTCAGTGTATGGAAACAGTGTCTATACCAGCAGCTGTTACAAATCTGGGGCTATGGATTAATGTCAGCTTCTGAATGTAGAGTGCTTTAGTTAATTCCACCCAAGGACAGATGATATCATCTAGGAAGAAAGAATATATTAGGTAACTGTCAGCCAGAAGGTAGTAAAAGGAGGTGATATGTTATAAGGAGTACTAAAAGGTCATTCAAAGAAGAGATATTGCTAATAACTCAATTAAAATTTTCACGCTGACATTTTACAAATTTCTGTGTAAGCCCTAAAACATTTTCGAAGCTAGCTAAATTCATATCCTAGATTGGAAAAACAGGGGTCAAATAGGATTCACACAGTTCCTTTGTGAGCTGAACAAACTGGGATAAACTTCTTTTCCAGGAAGTTCTGGTCAGTGCTTCCGTGAAACTCCTGTGATATGTAGGTGAGAGAGAGGAGCCTTGGAAGTATTTCCTTTCATTGGGAATTTTACCTTTTCTTGGATAGGCTTTGGTGCAGAACAGCCAACTCATTCTGGTCCTCAGCTTCCAGGAAACCAGCGTTTGCCAGGCTGGTGCTTCCTTGTAGGTTCTTTCTCTGTTTCTTTCTGCTACCTGGAAAACAAAAAGAATCCATGTTCCTTTTGGGAGCCAAGAGGCACAACAGCAAGGTGTGGAAGCAGTTGGGTGAACCTACACTTGAAGCAGTGATGCGTACAGACAGGGAGTGGGATATGGCCACCATGGCAGAACAGGACAGAAAACACAAGGATGGCAGCTCACGGACGCCACCTGACACATCTCTGCTCGGCCCTTTCTTGGAGATGTTTGCATCTGGTCCACTGCGTGGCTCCTCTTGGTAGCATTGTTTTCTAGGTATTGCGTCATTGTTATGGTCATTCATTTCTCCTTCCTGTCCAATGAATGTGAGTTTAGTTCTTTTCTTGGCATTTTTCCCATAGTCGTGGAGAACTGTTACGTATGTATGTGTGTATGTATATACGCATTTATTCACTCGTTGCTTTAGCTGCCTGCTAGTGCTTGGTGCAAAGGGTTTGGTGGTCAGGAAGGGTTACATGACTGCCTCTCTCGTGGAGGTGAGGGTTGCTAAATAATCAGTTCAGTTCAGTTCAGTCTCTCAGTCGTGTCCAACTCTTTGCGATCCCATGGACTGTAGCATGCCAGGCTTGCCTGTCCATCACCAACTCCCAAAGCTTGCTCAAACTCATGTCCATCGAGTCAGTCATGCCATCCAACCATCTCACCCTCTGTCATCCCCTTCTCTTCCTGCCTTCAATCTTTCCCAGCATCAGGGTCTTTTCAAATGAGTCAGGTCTTCGCATCAGGTGCTCAGAGTACTGCATCTTCAGCATCAGTCTTTCCAGTGAGTATTCAGGACTGATTTTCTTTAGGATGGACTGGTTGGATCTCCTTGCAGTCCAAGGGACTCTCAAGAGTCTTCTCCAACACCACAGTTGAAAAGCATCAATTCTTCAGAGCTCAGCTTTCTTTATGATCCAACTCTCACATCCATACATGACTACTGGAAAAACCATAGCTTTGACTAGATGGACCTTTGTTGGCAAAGTAATGTCTCTGCTTTTTAATATGCTGTCTAGGTTGGTCATAGCTTTTCTTCCAAGGAGCAGGTGTCTTTTAATTTCATGGCTGCAGTCACCATCTGCAGTGATTTTGGAGCCCAAGAAAATAAAGCTATCACTGTTTCCATTGTTTCCCCATCTATTTGCCATGAAGTGATGGGACTGGATGCCATGATCTTAGTTTTTTGAATGTTGAGTTTTAAGCTTGCTTTTATACTCTCCTCTTTCAATTTCATCAGGAGACTCTTCAGTTCCTCTTCACTTTCTGCCATAAGGGTGGTATCATCTGCATATCTGAGGTTATTGATATTTCTCCCGGCCATCTTGATTCCAGCTTGTGCTTCATCCAGCCTGGCATTTCGCATGATGTACTCTGTGTATAAGTTAAATAAGCAGAGTGACAGTATACAGCCTTGAGGTATGTACTCCTTTCCCAATTTGGAACCAGCTAAATAATCACACAAATACAAACACTGACACAAAGAGTATCAGATCACAACTGGAGGTGAGCCTGGGAAAAAGGACATGGTGCTATGTTGAGATCGAATTTTGACTTAGGGAGCTTTGGGAAGACTTCCTGATGAGGTGATACCTCACTTGGATGCTGAATGAGGTGGGGTTAGTTAGGAAAGAGAAAAGGGAAGAGCCCTGTTGGCAGAGGGAGCAGCAAATACAAGAATCTTGTCTGGAGGGAGCTGAGTGATGGTGAGGCACTGAGAGGAGGCCAGTGTGGCTGTTGGAGAGACGGTGGGAGAGAGAGAGACAGAGCTGGGCCTGGGGCAGGTGGGGAGGATCAGTCCATGGAGAGTTTTACAGTCTATGGGGAGGAACTTGACTTTCAAAAATATTTAATAATTATAATAACTAGGGCCATGCCAAGCCAAACTTCCTCTTCTCACAGTAACAATTCCAGTTCCTTTCCTTTTCAACTCTGGGGACCTATATTAAAATTTGAAGCTGGGGATTTCAGACTGACTTTCTTTTCTTGGAGATTTCTTCTTGAAAGATGATTGGCATAGAACCGAAAACAGCAGCTAGAGAACACCTAAAGGTTTGCTCTGGGCATCTCAAGATGGGGTGTCTTAGAGTCAGACCCTGTAACCTGCTTGTCAGGAGAGAGAGATGTATGTCTTTGCTGTGTATTATGTATGTGGGAGGCACTTAATAAATACCTGCTGATGAATCAGAGGTGACATCCAGCTCTCAGGAATGCAAGACTGAATTTTATCTTTCGCAGCCATCTGAGTGATGTTCGCAAAGAGTGCCTGGGGAGGAGGGATGGGTTCGGCCACATCTGCTTCGTTGTCCTGCGTGTGTGCTTGGGCCACCTGATGCCAACTCCACAATGGCACATTTGTCTTCTTAAGTGTACGCCAACCCCTTTCCTTCTCCTGAGGCCCTCCAGACGGTGGCCATGGAAGACAGGGACGTGTGGCAAAAGCCCTGTTAATGCGGTCTGTAAAGGGAGGTGGTGGCTGCTGGGGACCGCTCAAATGAAGACAAATGCATTGTTAAGTTTTTATGGACCAAAGCTGCACTTTCATTAAGCGTAATTTACATAACATAACTGATGCTCAAGGCCAAACAGTCCTTGTGGCCTAGTGACAGCCCTTGACAACCCATGGATGGCAAGGCCTCCTGCAGAACTCCTTGGGTCAGGAAGCCTCCTCCTTGCCCTGCTGGCTCAGCATGCTGGTAGCTCAGAGCTCTCTCTTTGACCTCTTGACCTGCCTGCTGGTGACATCAAAGCTGCACCTTCTTCTTTGCAGTGGACCAGCCTGGCTGCCCTAGGCAGAGCTCACTTGCCATTCCTTTCTGTTTCCCCGCAGGTTTCTGGGGTGAACCCTCTCATAGCCCTGGCTGGGGATTTTCTGGGGTTCATCTTGGCGGGGCAAGAGCTTCCTGGTTCAGGGTTAAGATGTGGGAGCAGAGAGAGTGGACTTTAATTAGAGCTGTCTGTGGTTCCCAACAGCACACTTGGGAGGTGAGGGTGTCTGGTGGCTGGTTGGCTGGTGGCCTCTGTCTGTACCCATCTTCATAACCTGTTTATACCACCAGAGACACTTTGAGGTCGGCTTCTCCACCTTGCACAGCAAAGGCAATTGTCATTTCCTTTCGCTGCAGGGGTGAATGTTCGGTATCACATGATGGATTTTCGCTGGTAATCAGAATTTTGTGCCCATTGGTCTTAGGACATACTTTTGTGCTGACATTTATAAGGGATGTGTCAGGCAGAGCCGAGGTGCGGAGTGAGAAAATGAAGGGGGGAGGGGGTGGGGAGCCATTATATTCAGTTTAATGATGACAATTTCCCTACATTTACAACTTCCAGAAGTCAGAGACAATAGATATGTGTCTTCTGCTTGCATGCACACTGAAGGAGATGACACAAGGAGATTCTGTTAGTGGGAATGGTGATATATGGCCTTAATGATTTCATTGCTTGCCAAATGAAAGAAAAATTCTCGCTGTGTGGAGAGCCCTGTCCTCATCAAGCTATTCATTGTGAGGCATTTGTTATGAAACTGCAAGGCCTGAAGAGGAATTCTGACCTTCCGTAAGCTGCTTTCAGGTTTTTATTGTTTTCTCAGCTGCCTTGACAGTCTGGTTCATCTCAGTTTACAGGACATGAATGAGCATTTGTAGGTCTAATATTGATCAATATTATTGGAATGGAAGAGCTCTTAGGTTTGGGCAGGTGGGTATTGAATCAACGGAAACTTTCATAGTAGAGTTCAGCGAAAGCGCTCCTCCACTATTACACTGGTGGTTGGAAGGGCAGGTGACTGTGTGTGTGTGTGTGTGTGAATGTTAGTATGTGAATTGTGGCTAATTTGAGCAAATCCCAGTTACACATGAGAGATTAAAGCTGAGGTGGGATCCCTTGCTCCAGGTAGGATCTAGAAGGGTCATTTCCTCAGGGCTACTGGGGGCTGGGCAATATGAGTTGTAGACAAGGAGGGGTACGAGTCTTAGTGGGAGAATAGCACCAGGTGACAAGGCCTGTGATCCAGGCAAGGTGGATGATCAGAAGCTGGTAGGACTTAGGGCCAGTTAGGCTGAGGTCATGGATGTGTTTGTGGCTAAACCTAGAGCTCGGAGTGTTAGAAGCCTCTAGATTTCATCATCATGTGAACCTGACTACCTCTGTTTAAAAGACTGATGCAAGGCCTGGTTGTAATGGCATGATTGTCACCCACTTACTCTGTGCAGTCTGATTTTTGCTAGTAGGCTACCTGGATTTTCAGAGTAGCGTTAGGATACCTAGTGTTCCAAAGTCTGTGTTTCCACAGTAGAGCTTAAGAGCTGAAAGGGACTTTTAAGACCATGGAACTCATGAGGTCCTAGGGCCTGGAAAGGATAGCGTCCTACTCGAGGCTAATTAGGGCATCACCAGACTTCCTCATCCAGCAATGTTGCCATCACACCTTGCTTCCATGTACTTGTTTGAAGCAGTCCTGCAGAAGCTGGGTTGTTGACATGCCTGGCAGCCCCTCTTCCCAAATGTGCCAGCCAAAGCTGGACCTTGCCACACAGCTTTGGACATAATGCTCTCAGGGCTTATTTTTACGGGCTGGTTGTGTGACTTTGAGTGAGTGACTTCACCTTTCTAGGTTCTGGTATCTCATCAGTGAAATGTTAGAAGGTCTCAGTGGACCCTTTCAGCTTGAGCACAGTATATTCTGTAACAACTGCTGAGTATGCAAGCGGGCCTGGTTGGAAGCTTTTGGGTGCCCCATTCATGTGATTAAAGGAAGCTTCAAAGAACCTATGGACATAGAAATTATGCTGATGCTTGCATTCTGTACCCACTGGAAGGATCCTGTGGAAGAGTCCTCTAAGTTGTGAGCTCCTTGAGGACAGGGACCATGTCTTGTTCTTTTTGATACTTCCAACGTTATCAGATTGTCTGATGAATATCTGATGTTTAATAAGTTTTGACTGAGTATGGGGAAGTGATGTCCAGCTTTGTGTAAGACACACCATTTCTACACTTAAGGGAATGAACATTTGTAAGCACATGTACCTAGTTCATATTTCTTCTAAAGAAACTCACCGAGTCTGTTGGAGCAGTGGCCAAATCTGTGTTATTCACCACTGGTTTCCAAGTGCTTGAACACTGTCAGGCACATAGAGGCTGTCAATAAATGTTTGTTGAATAGATGCATGCATAAAATTAAGACATAGAAGATTGGTAGCTGGGCTTCCAAGGTTAACTGGAAGTAAGGAGAGAATATAGGCCTGGAAAAAGAAGAAAACAAGCAGCTCGGTAGTAGTGTATGGAATTTCGTTTTCCTTCCACTTCTAAGCTGGAACTTACATCTCTTCTGCAGATAAGAATGTAACAACCAGGGGACTGTGTTTACTTGTTGATACTGGTCTGCAAATGGCTACCGGTCTGTGACAAGATAGTACGGAAACGGAACAGAAGCAGTCAGAGACTTTCACAGTCATTTGACACCCAGGCCTGTGATCACTGGATTTGTCTTGTTAAACCGTATGCAGACCAGTTTGGAAGTCATCAGACTTGCATCAGAATCACACGCAGTGTACCCTGCACTTCAGTAATGCACAGTAGGACTGTGGACTGGCCCAGGAGACACTAGGGAGATAAGGTCCCTCAGCACATCTCTGGAAAGAAGCCAGGTGAATTACCTGGCTTTATAGCCCAGTAGTTGTAGTTATGTTAAAATGTTGATGACATTGTCGTAGAAAGCTGTTTCTGACTTCCTACCGTCTCATATTCTCTGTGTTGTTGTTGTTTTTTTTTTTTTTTCTCTGTGTTGTTGATTTGAGAAGGACTGAATGAGCTGCAGTCCCTCAGTCAACCAAGCTGAGTTATAACCTGTGTGACAGTGTTTTTCTCTATTTAAAACTATCTAGCTTTGCATGGCTATTTAACTTGCTCCTTTGGCCTCAGTATTATCCTGTAATCAAATGAGCTAATTAAGCTGTTTTCTGTCTGCTGATCAGAGTATGAAAGCTTGAAGGTGACTCTGGCCATCCTCTGATTCAACCTACTCATTTTTCAGAGGCAACTAAGGCTCAGAGAGGTTAAATTATATTTCCTGGTAATACAGTTATTTAGCAAAAGAATTGGAACTAAAACTTTAAGATCCTTTACTCCCAGGTCATGGGTATTTCCACTTTACCTTGAAGTTCAATAAAATCCTTTGGGATTTTGCAGTATCCGAGGTATATTTCTGCTGTAGTAATTTATGTACCTCTATTTGATAAAAGACCTAGAATGGACAGATTTTGTTCACCAAATAATTACAGATGGTTTACATTTAAGATAACTCAATGTTTGAAATTATGAGCAAGGGAAACAGCAGAGGTATTTATATATAAATATTCACATGTATAATATGTACATATGTTACATTTGAATATTGTATTTGTATATACATGAAATATTCATATTTATAAATATATAATGATAGCAAAATAATGTACTTATTTATGAAGTCCTATAACAATGCTTGTTCTGATTGGAAGGCTATTGACTACATTCATCTAGTTCAGTCCCAAAATGAGGATAAAACTTCACATAAAAGTATGTATTAATGAAAAAATAGGATGCAATTTAGAATGTATTGATTCACACACACACATTCAGAAATATATTTATTAGAGAAATGAGATGTCTTTTTACTTGTGAATTAAAACAGGTTAGTGATCGAGAGTAGGAGAGTTCATTTCTTCCCAAATATCATCCCTAACTGAGCAGTTTTCAGTGTGGTTTAACTCTGGTGCTGGCAGACTATGACCCATAGACCAAATCCTGCAGCTGCCTGTTTTTATCAAGTTTTATTGGCACACAGCCACGCTCATTCATTTACGCTCCTCTGTGGCTACTTCCATGACATAACTTCAGGTTTGAGTAGCTGGAACATATGCTTTATGGTGTGCAAAGCCTAAAACATTTACTCTCTGACCCTTTACTGGCCAAGCTCTGGTCTGGATGCATATCTGTTCCATAGCTCTGATTCTAATACAACCAGGCAAGTTGTCTTTATTTGGAATCACACCTAGCTGAGTTTTGATAAGGAAGGAAAGAAACGAACTTTAATCCTCTTGTCCAGAAGCCTGTTTTAAAACCTTGTCACCAGCTGCCAGTTTTCAGTCTACATGTGACCTTTTGGTGATCCTGGGAGAATGAAATTAACCTCCTTAGGAACAAACATCCAGTCTTTTTATTTTTTCCACTTTCTTGGAAGAGTAATAAATATAGTCAATGACTCTGGATTCTATTACTATGTGAGAGCTCTTTAAAAACATCTAACCGTCTGCTTAATGGCCAGTAATATGTTTCTAATGGTCACTCTCAATAAGACACTTTGAGTTCACTGCTGTGTAATAGTCATCCAGCAGCCAGGAGGCTCTGAAAGTGAGAGGATCAAAGGCCAGTTTCCAGCTCTGTAGCAGCTGCCTGCAGATAGTTTTAAAGAGAAAAATAGAGGTCTTCTGTGACTTATATGTGCAGACTCTATCCAATGAGTGTGTGTTCTGTCCATAAGTAGTTTTGACTAGTACAAACTTAGAACTTTGAAATGTTTGGTATTTACACATCCAGGTCAGTTGCACCTGGAGGTCAGCTTAATTAATATCTGTCCTTTCATTTAGGATGACATACTCTGAATTATTGTCACTAAGAATCCTGCATCTCTGGTCTGAGCCCAGCAGCTGGTGACAGCTTGGCAAATTATGAGTTTCCTAGCTTAAAACAGACTAAATTGCAGACAAAACAAGCCATTAGCTGAGTAAATACTGTATTTCTTGTTGGCTTCTATAAGGAAGAGATTAGCATGAGTGTTTAGTGTTCATAATTATTAGTAGGAGGCAAATAGTAGGCTCAGGCTGGCTGGAGATTGTTTCATTATATCCAATTAACACCCACTTGATTATTCTTAATTACTTCTGCTTCATGACAAGAGTAAAGATGGCATACTTCAAATGTACAAATAACAACTGGGTCATCAATATACACATATTTGTATTGTCAGATCCTGCTCATTTTGAGGCAACTATTTAATATCTCAGAGGCATGGAAAATAGAATGTCCACTTGTCAAGCTCTTATGAGGGAAATTAGCAAGATGCAGAAAAATAGATATTAGGATAAAAATGTGTTTATCCACAATCTAGTTTAGAAATATTTTCTTTGAATACATCTTATTGCCTGTTTGAGAACTCCTTTTCATTTGTCTGTTCTAACTGTGGCACAGAAGCTTAGGCTGTAAGCAGAGAGAACAGAGATTACAAAGAGAAGTATCTGAATGTAACCTTTCTAGGAATGAATGAGCCATATATATGTCAAATGGTATGAAATGGAAATCCCCACTCCTAGGGGGTTTATGGAAGTTTGAGAAGATGACACAGAATCAACCTCTGCCCGAGAAAGTTAATGACTAATTTGGTAAAGAATATGAAACACTAGCAAGTGATATAATCGCAGAAGCACATACAAGGGGTGAACTCAATGAGCCAGATTTTCTTAGTTTTAAATCTGAAATGAAGACTACCGTTAGTAACAGTAGTAGTCATCTTTCCTTTTCAAGATTTTTGGAAAAAATGAATATATCCTTCCCCTTCAGTGATTTTCTTGGGTTGAGAGGAGTTGCTGTTGTAGCATACATGGGGAGAATTCTTTGCTTTTCTGAGTAGAGGGTATTACAGTGTTGAGTTGCCTCTCTTTCTTGCTTATGGTGTCCATGATCTTGGACTGGAAACATTTGGATTGTTATTTTTTTCCTGGATCAAATTTAGATATCCACTCATTCTTAAGTACAGAGGGAAAGAACTTGGCAAGCAGCAGAGAATGGTGAGGCTTGGTGACTGTTCCAGGGCATTCTTGGAACTGGCAACTTGCTTGAAGATCAGAGATGAATGCACAGAGGCAGCAGGTTGGTACCAAACAAATCCCCTGTCAGCTCTGGAAGTCAATCCAGAGTTAGTACTGAGTACTTGTTCACACACAGCATCAAAACAGACACATGGACGGGTATGGAATGGACCGAGTCCTCCCCAGTTGGGGAGACAAGATCCTCCTATTACATGGTTGTGTTTAATTAATTACTCAATTGCATGGTTAAAACTAAGGGCTGTAGAGGTTCAACAAAAAGGGCTTGGCTAAAATTGTTAAGACCAAGACTTGAAGACTGAGACCCAAATGGCAAATAGTCTTTGGCTACTTAGGGTATGTTCCAGTTGGTGGTGGTTCTAAGACTAGTGGGAGAAAAGCCTGTTCCAGGTAAGCAGAAATATGACCCTTTTGGTCTGTGATACAGGCTGTCCTATGTCCATGCTCAGGTCCAGGGACCAGCGACCTTGGTACATCTCATAGCAAACATGGGGCTGAATCCCAGGATGAAAGGCCATCTCAAGGAGAAGGCTCCAAGAAGATAGAGTTAAATGAAGATTCCCTGGAATCTATTTCCATTATGAGGGAAGAGACATTAAGCTATCTGTTAAAGTCAAAAATTCATAAGTATATTTAAAGATTTAAGGCTAAAATGGAATATCTTAGGCAGTCATTTGAAGTCTATATATATGTGGCAGCTGATATTTAAAAGGCACACAAAACATTTAAAAATGACCTCAAGAATAGTGTACCCTCCCCTGAATAATAAAAAGGGTAATATCAGGGAATGGAGTGGTGTCAGAGTATAATCGATTCCAACTTGACAAATGATCGTCGGGACCATCTTTGCCGGTGATATGAGAATCCCATGCCAGTGTCCCCGAGTGGACAGAAGGGGTTGGGCAGTTTGTGTGCGAGTCGTGAAATAGTTAAAATCTTGGTAGTTCTGATTCGTGTGTTGTGTGCGTGTGTTGTGTCTGTGAGTGTGTGGTGGTGGTGGTGGTGGTGGTGAAGGTGGTCTGCAGGATCCTTCACAGGATGCAGCAAGATTGACACAGAGCACACAGTAATAGAGCATGACCGCGTGTGGCCCTTAGCACTCGGCTGTGGGTGTGCATCATCCAGAAATGCCACTGCTGGGAACATTTTACTTGCGTGTTTGACCTGTCATCCTTAAGTCTCGTGAGTGCTTATTCATGTCCTTGTGCAGGTCGGACACTTGAAGGGCAGGGCCTGCTCTTCTCTTCCTATCTGGTACAGCCAGCATCTCAACCAAGCAGGGAGGATGTGTGTGAAGCGAGATCATGGGACTGAGGAGCAGGAGATCTGGCTTAGATGTCAACACCTTCCCATTGGTCTTACCTGTCTGCATTTCCTGTATCATAGAATTTGTGCTGTGGCAGTACTTTACTAACTAACCTTTTAAAGCTGTAAAAGTGTACAATCATGCTTGATTAATTTTGAGTTGTAGAATCATATAATGTAACAATACTGACTTTGATGTCAAGAGTTTACCTGAAATAGAGGCACAGACTCTTAATGTAAGAGCAGTTAATATTTGGCATGTGCTGACTATATAAGTATTCATTTATACTTTCAACAAATTATTCCTTGCATGTCTGTATGATCTAGGTGTTCAGAAACAGCAGCGGCTGAAACAAACGAAAAAACTCAAGTGTCAGATGTGTTCTCAAATGTGTCCTGTATGGTGTATAGAGAGAGACAATAAACATGCATGTCTATGTCAGTTCAGTTCAGTTGCTCAGTCGTATCCGACTCTTTGCGACCCCATGAATCGCAGCACGCCAGGCCTCCCTGTCCATCACCAACTCCCGGAGTTCACTCAGACTCACGTCCATTAAGTCAGTGATGCCATCCAGCCATCTCATCCTCTGTCGTCCCCTTCTCCTCCTGCCCCCAATCCCTCCCAGTATCAGAGTCTTTTTCAATGACTCAATTCTTCGCATGAGGTGGCCAAAGTACTGGAGTTTCAGCTTTAGCATCATTCCTTCCAAAGAAATCCTAGGGCTGATCTCCTTCAGAATGGACTGGTTGGATCTCCTTGCAGTCTAACCGTGGTTGGATATCCATGTCTATGTCAGGAAGTAGTAAATAGAATGAAGACAAATAGAGCATGACGGGAGAGGTAGAGAATGAGGAAGTGTGGGATGTGATTCATAAATGGGGGTCTGAGATAGCCTCTCCGATGAATGGTGTTGCAGGGAGGAGGTAAGGGATGAGTGATCTGGATGTTTGTGGAGGTAACAGTGCATGCTAAGGCTGGAGGCAGGAGCTTGCTTGGCACCTGCCATTTGGCAAGGAGGCCATGTGGAGAGGCAGGTAAATGACAGGGGCACCATAGCTGGTGAGGTCAGGAACTGTTTCAGAGGCTAAGTCACAGAAGGTCTTATAGACTCTGGTCAGTCAGGTGTCTGGGTTTTCTTCTGTATTAGAAGGGAAGCTATTGAAGGCTTTGAACATAATTTGACTTGAATTTAAGTCAAATTGTTCACTATGGTGGTGGTGTTTGAGGAAACCAGAGAATATAAAGTGGAACCAGGGTGATCAATAAGGATGCCATCATGACAGTTCCGATAGGTGTGGATTAGAGTTAATTACTGTGAGGGTGGTAAGGCCTGGTCACATTCTGGATGTTTAGAAGGAAGGATCTAAAGGATTTGATTTGAAATGCCGTGTAAGAGGTGGAGAGTTACAACAGGAAGAACAGAGGTGCCGTTTGTTGTCATGAGGGAGTGGGCTTGAGCTAATCACTTGTTAGGTTTGGGACTTGTTAAATTTGAGATGCCTGTTAGCCATCCAAATGTAGGTGTCAAGAAGGTGACCAAATTGGGAGAAGTCAAGCCTGGGGATAGAACTTTGAGAGTTTCTATCAGTCTGTAGGTGATACTTAAATTAAACTCACGGGGTGGGTGAGATCACTTTATTCTGCACCAGACATATGGAAGGAATGAGCATGGCAGTGGTGATCAGTGGTTTTTTTGTGATCATGGTGATATTACTAGAACTTAATCAGCTCTAATGTTCTTTGATTCCATATAGCGCACTCATTATCTTCTCTGTCTACTCTAATTTTGCATTTTCATGTCCATCAATGGCAAAGCAAAGAAAATGTTCTCGATTGAACTCGTGTGGGCTTCTGTCTGTCTGTTCAAGTTCCAGTGCTCACCAGGGGAACTCTTCCTCCTTGCTGGCCCAGATGAACTTGTCACCTTGAGCTGGTTTAGCCCAGAGAGCTGTGGTTTGGGGTGGGAGGGAGAGGGGTGGCTAATCTTGACCAACTCTCCAGGACTTCAGTGCAAAGCAGGATAGATAAGATATTCCAACTCATTACTTACAGGTGTTCTTTAAGGGAGTGCTTAGGAAGTTTTACTCAATTTAACTTAAGACATAAGTAATGCCATTCCCAATTCAGGGCAATGGCTTAGAACCTGACTCAATGTCCTTTTTACTAAGTAATTATCCAGATTTCCTTACTAAATGTTATTTTATGTATTATGTTTAATAGCCTCTTTCTTTTGGCTATGGAAGGATGGTAATAGCAGCTGATAATGGATCACACGCTCATCTTAAGTGCTGCTTCTGGCACCCGTGGCCAGCGTGGAGGGAAGCTTCCACTCAGGGCTCAGATCGATCCCACGGCCCTACTCACTGGTCCTTTGCTTTTCGGGGGTCTAAGGGATCACAGATAGCTTTGTAACTTTTAAATCATGGGTCATTTTTAAAGATTCACGGAAGCCTAAGGAGCGCATCTGGCCAGACTTCTCACTGGCTTCAGTTCAGAGCCCCCTCTGGAGAACTGTGGCTGATGGAGAGGTAAAAGCCCTAGCCAGGAGGAACCAAGTGGCAGAAAGCTTTAGATGATGGTTAAGACATCACAGATGCCTGACACAAATTAAGAAACACTGTCATTGTGCCCTCAAGGTAGCCAGTTCCTTTCAGGATCTTGATCATTGATTCTCAGGAAAGGTTTGTCGGATTGTACTCATGTTGTAGCAACTGTGTTACTGATGTTTGTATGGTGTTTTGTGAGACAGCTTGTACATTGACTTCTTAGTGATGACCTACCTAGTTATGCAAAGTCTTCCAATAACTACTGAGCACCTACTTTTTCCTGATTATATCCCCAGATAGTTCCTGTGCGCTCAGTGCATGCTAGGCATCACTGAGGCAATACCAGAATTGTGTCATTCATCTCCATCTTTCATGAAATTATGTTCTCTGGAGAGTCAAGATGAAAACCCATGTCAAAAATATATATGATGACCTGAGGATGGGGTACACCATTGGTCCAGGTGTTTATAAATACGCTAGACTTATTTCTTGCCCTCAGAGTTCCTGGTCTAGTTGGGAGGCAGGGTACGCCATATGAAACGTCAAATTGCAAAATAATGCTTAGTGTTCGTCGGAAAGTTGGAGACGTGATAGAGCTTCCGGGCACCATGATGATGTGTGAACCTTTTGGCTACACATCAGTCACCTGGGCAACATCTGAAAATGAGGGCACCAAGGGCCCTAGTCCAGGCCCGCCAGGCATCGGTATGTGTAAAGATTTCCCTGATTTTGATTGTGTTGCACAATGCAGCATGAAAACCACTGTTCTGTAAGAACGGGTAGGATTTAGGTTTTGTTGGGAGCAGCCGGGAATGATACAGATGCGGGCTCAGGAGGAGTGCAGCAAGACTCCTTGGTACAGTGATTGTCGTCCCCTGCCCTGGGTGGGGCTAGTAGATGGGGCTTGTTTGGAGGAAGAATCGAAATGCAGGGGGAAAGGAAAAGCTTTCAGGAGAGTTTAAAGTCCTGGAGAGGAGATTGGGCTTTATCCTGAAAGCTACAGGAGAAGTCCTGTGGTCACCACCACACTTTATGTGACCTCGTTTTCAGAGCGTGAGTATTTGGACTGTTTATCACTAATGATGCACAGCTTTTGAGCCAATGAGAAACTTGAGGAAAGTGTTTTAAGCTGAATTGCCAGGTACTACAGAGAAGGCAACGGCAGCCCACTCCAGTATTCTTGCCTGGGAAATCCCATGGACAGAGGAGCCTGGTAGGCTGCAGTCCATGGGGTCGCTAAGAGTCGGACACGACTGAGCGACTTCACTTTCACTTTTCATTTTCATGCATTGAAGAAGGAAATGGCAACCCACTCCAGTGTTCTTGCCTGGAGAATCCCAGGGATGGGGGAGCCTGGTGGGCTGCTGTCTATGGGGTCGCACAGAGTCGGACACGACTGAAGTGACTTAGCAGCAGCAGCAGCAGTCAGGTACTAGGTGGATTCAGGAAGAGGGTATCTGGAAGCAGATATGAGCTAAGGACTCAAAATGTTTTCTAAAATACCATTATCAACAAAAACAAACACTGATTGAGCCCTCACTGAGTGTCAGGTGCTATCTTGAGTCCTTTACATATATCATATTTTTTAATTTCCAAAAAAACCATGAAGTAGGTAGTCATAGTATGTCCATTTTACAGATGTGGAAACCAAGGTACAGACAAGTAACTTGCCCACAGTGACAAAGCTAGCTAGCATCAGAGTCTGGATTAAAGCCAGACAGCTTGATTCCATGATGTGATGGGCTCCTAGGACTTGAACAGTGGTGTGGACTTGGAAAACTGAGATATGCTCTACAGAGTAAACTTCAAGAGTTTCAAGGGGTTGGAATAGCTCAAGCATGCCTAGGATAATCCCCAGTGGAGAAGAGCACCTTGCACAAAGATATAGAGAAGAATTTAGAATGGCACAGGGGGATGGCAGAGAGTCTTGCTGAAATAGTGGGTCTGTATTTAGAACACGAGAGAAGAGAGAATAGGAAGTTGCTAGCCCAGTAGCCCTACATTCACTTAGCTGTGAAGTTCAGAGACTGAAAAGTGAGTACTGTAAAATGGGCGGAGGACTGGGTTTTGAGTCCGACAGATGTGGTGTGAGTTTCAGTCTTCTCGTTAACAACTTTGTGAGCTTGGGCAGCTCACATAACCACTGCATCTGTGGTCTCATGTGTACATTAAAGATGATAAAAGCTTCGCTCTTGTTGGCATGTTGCAAAGATTGAGCTAATGGATACAAAGCACGTGTGAAGTACATAATGTGTTCCACCAATACCAGCCATTATTACCATTACAATTCTCATTCTTATAGTAATTCATAGGCATTGGAATGAAATAATGATAGCACTATTTGGAAGGAATACTTTGGCACTAATGGATACAAACATTAGTGCTGCTAGGAGGAGCTGCTAGGATTCTAGTTCTGGTTCCATCACCTGTTAGCTGTATGATTTGGGGTAATTCACTTTACCTGTTTCTCAGTTTCTCCATCTGAAAATAGTGTCCACTACCTTGTGGGTTTATGATAATGATTATGTAAGATAATATGTGTAACACACTTAGAATAGTGCCTAGTGCACTCAGCTGTTTATTAATAGTTTTTTTCTTTTCATTGTGGCTTCTTCCTCTTCACTGTCTGTTGCCTCTGAAACCCTTAGACCTTCTTGTTTTCCCTGGCATGTGCTAGGGACCGGTGGCCCCAAAGTGTCCTCCTGGCTGAATCCTATTTGAGTGTTGAGAATGTGCCCCCAGTCATAGATTCTTCACTGAACAGAGTGACCATGACTTCTTTGATATTAAATGAGGGTGATGACTGCACACAAAGGACTGAGCCCATGGTTTTAGGAGTCAGGCTGGCTGCAGGTTTCTGAACTCTCTGAACATTTATCCAGCCCTCTTGTCCCTTATTGGTACTGCACTGAGGCATGAACCCTGCTACCCAGGAAGAAACCTGCTGACTCTGGGGGCATGCAGTGTGTGCAAGCCTGCACACACACGTGTGTGTGTTTGTGAGTGTGAGTGAGAGAGAGAGAGAATATTTGTAGCCTAAAGGTACATTTGTAGCCTAAAGGTATGGTGCATTGCTTTGTTTCATTTTTGGGGGGGTTGTAAAGTTGAATGAAAGGCACTTAGTCCAAAACTTTAAAAAATTGCTACCGGGCAAAGTAATTTTGTGTCAGGCTTCTGTTCAGGGCAGATTTACACTGGTTATAAATCTCTGAAATTAAGGTCTTACTGTAGAAAAGCTGAAATGTATTCAACATTAGCAGACACCCAGGCTTGCTCTGAACCAGGGGCTGTTCTCCCCCCATGTATAATAAGAATATCTAGCTATGTGTTTGGGATAATAATGAGTTTAAATATGCCTCTTAGGATGGGTAATGGCGGTCCGATGAGTAGCAGGATTCTCTACCAACAATTCTTTCCCTAGAACCAAAGGTTAAGTTGAAGAGTTTGATTTAATGACAAATTTAATTAGGCCTTTAACATTATAGGGTTCTTTCCTTTTGTTTTCTAATCAAGATCATGGTCTAGGGTCAACACCCTTGTAGAAGTGGGGGAACTCATGCTTCTGTACACTGTTTTGATGTCTGGAGAGGGTTGGAGTAAGACTAGAGGTGATTACAAATCTGAGTTGACAAAGAGCTGGAAAATGCTTCCTGGTCTTAAAGTACTTTTGCCTCACCTTCACCAAACCTTAGATTTATAATATCCTTGATCTGTTAGGTACTTGAAGAGTCATCTGGTCAGTTCTTTCACTTTACAGCTCAGCTTGGGAAACTGAGACTAAGGGATTGAGGAATTTATCAGTAGTTGCCTAGGTCATTCGGAGCAGGATAATGGATCATTTAAGGTCAGCCTGTCTCCTCCTTCTGGTCAAAATGATCTGTCTGCCAAGACTCACACTCAGGGAAAAGCAAAGCCTCTTTTTGGCTTATGGGATGTATGGCCCAGTTTGCTAGAGCACTTCTTCCTGCTACTTTTCAAGGCAGATGTGCCCTATTTGGTATTTACTGGTACCTCATCCATAGGGTACCAATAAAATCTCTTGGTTGCAAACAAAAGAAATTGCCTCTTGCTCTCTTAATCTCCACTCCTTTCCCAGACAGACAGACAAATAAGAAAATACCAAAAAAAAAAGAAAAAAAAAGGACATCCATTACATACAAGGCTCTCAGAGTGGACTGTAGGCTGGAGGGCCTCGTGAAGAGAAGAAACATCACAGCATGTTCAGTGTTGCAAAAAATACCGTGGTGGTCAGAATCTGAGCCCCCAGCACTTGGCACCACTCCGACACAGTGAGTGGTCATCCCCCTGTGTCTTTGTCTCATATGTTTTCATGATTCGGATCATAGCAGGTAGGAGATGTCCAAGAACTGAGCTGAGGGGCTTGTTGATGCTTTGACTGCCAAGAAGGCAGGGAGGGGGGAGATATAAACTCATTGGCTTCTATTGAGACGTGGAGTGGCCACTGCCCACTCTAAGGCCTCACACAATAGGAAATTACACAAAAACAAGGGGAAAAAATGAATGTCAGGTTTTGGATAGTCTGAAGCTCTTAGTGTCCAAGATGAAAGGCTTCATTTGTCCCTCTGAAGCCTGACCATGCTGTATAAGTCTGCCTCTATAGGAAAATATATTCCAAGTTACAGAATCGATTACTTGGGGGAACAATTTACTTCTGGGCTTGGCCTGCTTGAATAGGGATGTGCTGGTCCGCAGCTTTCACCTTGAAGTGCAGCTATTATGGCAGGACTCGGGGACAGTATATAGGAGATAAGATGTGAAATACTTTTGGAAACATTGACTTCAGGAATGCTTAATCATTAATCCATGCATCTTTCCACTTAGGAAATATTTATTATGACAAACTATATGCCTGGCAATGTGCTGGGCATTTGTTACGGAGAGGTGGACCACATGGTGGTGTTGTGCCCTCCTGCTGCTTGGGCTTAATTCAGGTTCGGGTGCAGGGTGCTTTGACTTCACACTTCACACTTGTAAAAGTTTCAAATGCAAAGAATATATATATATATATATATATATATATATATATATATATATTTTGAGTAGATCAGTAATTCAGGAACATCAACCCCCTCTAGCAAACAGATGTTCTTTCCCAGTCGTGATCCTTCTTCCAAAGTTGGTTCAGAATCTTCAGCAAACATTTATCAGTCATGGTGCCAGGGTAGGTGTAGCCATGAAGAAGTTTAACATCCAGGGGAGAAAGCAACTTTGAAATGAATCATTTCTGTGTTGAGTTCTGGGACAAGAGTATGCCCAGAATGTTATGTAAAAACAAAAACCTAAAATGAGCTAGTGTTAGGAAGGTTTTCCTATAGCTTGTCTTACTCCTGGAGCTGCAGTTTAAACTCATCTTTTGTGTTCACCTGGGTGGCTTGTCCACGGACATTTTTTGAACAGTTGTTACTTGCCAGACAAAAACTGCACAATTGTTGTTACTGCACAGTTGCACTCATCTCACATGCTAGCAAAGTAGTGCTCAAAATTCTCCAAGCTAGGCTTCAACAGCACGTGAACCGAGAATTTCTAGATGTTCAAGCTGGATTTAGAAAAGGCAGAGGAACCAGAGATCAAATTGCCAACATCCGTTGGGTCATGGAAAAAGCAGAGAATTACAGGAAAAAAATATACTTCTGCTTTATTGACTATTCTAATGCCTTTGACTGTGTGAATCACAACAAACTGTGGAAAATTCTTAAAGAGAAGAAATTCTTAGACCACCTTACCTGCCTTCTGAGAAATCTGCATGCAGGTCAAGAAGCAACAGTTAGAACTAGACATGGAACAATGGACTGGTTCCAAATTGGGATAGGAGTACATTAAGGCTGTATATTGTCACCCTGCTTATTTAACTTCTATGCAGAGTACATCATGCAAAATGCCGGGCTGGACAAAGCACAAGCTGGAATCAAGATTGCTGGGAGAAATATCAATAACCTCAGATATGCAGATGACACCACCCTTATGGCAGAAAGTGAAGAGGAACTAAACAGCCTCTTGATGAAAGTGAAAGAGGAGAGTGAAAATGTTGGCTTAAAACTCAACATTCAGAAAACTAAGATCATGGCACCTGGTTCCATCACTTCATGGGAAATAGATGGGGCAACAATGGAAACAGGGAGAGACTTTATTTTCTTGGGCTCCAAAATCACTGTAGATGGGGACTGCAGCCATGAGATTAAAAGACGCTTGTTCCTTGGAAGGAAAGTTATGACCAACCTAGACAGCATATTAAAAAACAGAAACATTACTTTGCCAACAAAGGTCCATCTAGTCAAAACTATGGTTTTTCCAGTAGTCATGTATGGATGTGAGAGTTGGACCATAAAGAAAGCTGAGCACTGAAGAATTGATGCTTTTGAACTGTGGTGTTGGGGGAGACTCTTGAGAGTCCCTTGGACTGCAAGAAGATCCAACCAGTCCATCCTAAAGGAAATCAGTCCTGAATATTCCCTGGAAGGACTGATGCTGAAGCTGAAGCTCCAGCACTTTGGCCACCTGATATGAAGAAATGACTCTTTGGAAAAGACCCTGATGCTGGGAAAGATTGAAGGTGGGAGAAGAAAGGGATGATAGAGGATGAGATGGTTGGATGGCATCACCGACTCGATGGACATGAGTTTGAGCAAGCTCCAGGAGTTGGTGATGGACAGGGAAGCCTGGCGTGCTGCCATCCATGGGGTAGCAACTAGTCGGACACAGCTGAGCAACTGAACTGAACTGATACAGTGGAAACTACAGGAAGCTAAAGAATAGATGGAATCCACTAATGGTGTGATATGCTAGGTAATTATAAGTGTATTCCAGCGTGACAAAAATGGAAGCAATGACAGAAAGAGACGAGGCTGCAGGGTTAGGGGAGCACTGTGTAAACCCACATTGGGTCCAGAAGATAAATGTGTCTTGACAGACCTCTCTCTATTAATTTGCATAAACATTTGTATATGATCTTATTTACATTGGTGAGGCAGAACAGTAGTCCTTGGGCTTTGATGTGTGTGAGCCTTGGAGATTAGAGCCGGAGCCCTTCCTTTGAGAAAACAAATACTTTTGTGTTGGTTTCAATGAGATATAAATCATACCCAGGAAGTTTACAGTTGAGTAAGAATGGTATAATTACTGATTGTATACCAGAAGAGGACGTATTTATGAAATGACTTGAAAAAGCTTGTAATCCCTTCCCGTATTTTGAATAACTAATTGCTATGTCATTGTGGCATATTTGCACCACAAGAGTTAAGTCTGTCAAACGTTTCCCTCCGAAAACCTTGTTTTAAGGGATTTCTAACTTGGTCGTAAAAATGTGCTCCAAGTTGGAGCTGACTTGATGGCAGTCTGTGCTTGGAACAGTTGATTTGAATGGTGCCAGTCAGAGTTAAATTACAGGCTGGGAAAAAGGAAACAAATTTTTTGAAAAGGAGGTGTTTATGGTTCCCGGCTCCCCTAAGTACTTCTTGAGGATCAAAATAGCCTCTTTAAAATAAATTGCAGACCATTAGTACACGATGGAGGAAACCCCTTTGAGACTGGGTTGGGGGAGGGTAAAAGCGAGGGGAGCTGACTTAGGCCACTTTCCAGTAGTGTGAAAACAGCGTACCCTACGCATGCATCGACCCCCTGGAGCGGCCTGTGCACACGGATGGCGCCTCCCGTACCCACGAAGGACGATTCTGTCAGGCTGAGTGGACATCTCCGCAGACCCATTCTAACTCAATCCTAATGGGCATTTGAGTGTTGTGGAACAAGTTTCCCCCCTGCCCTACCTCTGTGTTTTCTTTTTAAATAAGCAGAACACTGTCGCCTGTCTGTTTTATGCCCAAAGAGATCATAAAGGCGTCCTACAGAAGACCTCAAGTTTGTCCTGTTTGCTGAATAAGAAAGTACCTTTTTGATAAGCATGTTTGTCCAGAAATCTCCCCATGTCTCATGCCTGACATTCAAGCCAAAAAGGTAGCCCTTGACTAGGAATACTCAGTTGATACCTTACCTAGAGCTTAGGTATCTTTCCTTTTGGTCAGCAGTGGAAACTTCAAGATAATGAGAAAAAGAAAGAAAGGGAAGGGGAGGCAGAAAGTGGTGTGGAGGGTGGTGGGGAGAGGGAGAGAGATTGCTTCTGTTTCTGTGTCAGTCACCTTGAACCCCACTCATCTTGGATTACAGCCTCTGTTCTCTAGCCCCTGTGGTCAGTGGAAGTGAGACAGATTTACAGTTTGTTTTGTTCAAGTCAGATTGTCTTTTTTTTTTTTTTTAATTTCACTTATGGCTTAATGATACTTTTTTTAAATGGAGAAAGCTAATTGCATTGGTTTCTTCAAGAGGCATCACTTTAAACAATCCATCCTGATTGTGAAAACAAATACATGCCTGACTTATTTTATTTATTTTCCCCCCCAAACCTAAATTAGGATAAAGCCATTTTGGATAAGAAGACATGTGTGTTTCTTTGTCACATCTTTTATCATCACGACTGCTTTTCCAAATAATACAACTTGTGACAAATGTGAACATTAATTACAGTTAACAAAGAAATGTCATGTGAAGGCTTCATAGTGGGGCGGTGTGTGGGGGGGAAGTGGAGAAGAAGGAAAAAAAATCAGACAGTCAATGAGATTACATCTTGTAACAAGCTTCAAGTCAAAGTGCAAAAGTCAGAAATCAAATACCATCAGTTATCAGATTATGTTAATGATTCTAATGAAAGCTTCTGGTATTTTGTTCAAGAATGTGTTGCTATAATGGTAACTAATAGAACAAGGGATGCTGATTGCCATGAATTAATTAGAACTGACTGCTGGAGTTTCCTTTTTATTTATTTATTTAAATATTGGCAATCTGTTTAGAACCCGAGGTTTTTCTGTGGTCCTTTTCTTCCCTCCATAAGTCATTAGTTGTGAAGTGAGAAGGTAATTGCGTTTTCTTATACATCAGGTACCCCTCCCCAGACTTTTGGCCCAAACCAACAGCAGACAAATTAAACTAAAGGATGGACATGAATATCCATGCACAGGTCCATCCCTAACATTTGTGGAGCTCAGGGTGAGAGTACAAATCAAGTCCCTTCCCTTCTCTTTCTACTCCTAATTTCATTCTCCTCCATGGGAGGCCTTGATAGATATGCATATGGACACCCAGCTTTCCCACCCTAGTTGCATCCACCAGCTGCTGCTGTTTGGCTATTGCTTGGACTTAGGGGCACAGCCCCTGGTGGTACCCTCCACTGTCGGGAGGTAGGACCCAGAGAAGAGATCTTTGCAGGCCCTGGAAAGATGCTCAGGGATATTTGTAAAGGGAACTTGGAGATTTTATGCATCTGTCATGTGGTTTATTAACTGGGTGATAGGCTGTAGATTAGAATAGCCCTAGGCCATGGACTCCTTGTCTCATAGTGGTAGGGAGGGTCATAGCAGGCCTTCTAAAGTGGTTGGTCTAGGTAAAGGGCTCTTGTTACTTGGATCTAAGAGCAGTATTGCTCATGTATATTCCATGCTTTTGAGTGCCTAAGTGTGTACATCTGGAGCACTCTGTCACTAGAGTCTCCTTTATCCTCTGTTGTTGTTTATTTCTTTATTTCTTCATTTATTCAGCGTCTGTTCGACACTTACTGTACCAAGCTCTGGAGACAAGAGAGAAAAATGAGATCTCCATTGTCAAGGATCTGATAACTTTTCAAATTTGTAGCTCGTAATAAGTACTAGACAGAGATCTGTTGAATGTTCCTGGCCATCCAGGTCTTACTTGTATCCTGTTCTTTCTTATGCTTCTTTCTTCCCTGTCATAGCAGCAAATGATTATAGATTCTGTAGAGGAGAATTGAGGAGCAAACACCTTGAACTTAGGAGAGGTGGCTACCCCAGCTTCTCCCAGTGGCATTTGGGCATGGTGTACTCTTGGCCTCCTTTGGCAACCCTCCTCCCCTAGTCCTTCAGAATTCCCACCATCTAGCCAGAGACATGCCCCCTCAGAATCTAGAACAGAAGCAGTTAAAAGGAATAATCTGGTGGAGGGCATCCATCCCTCAGAGAGTCTTCTGAGCTGTTCTGAAACAGCTGGACCCCAGGAGCTGTTCTAGCTGATGACCCCAGGCAATCCCCGCCTACTTGCCACAAGGTCCTTTTGTGGGGCTCCTGCCTGCAGAATGAATTGCATCCAAATGAATATATCTTGTTTGCATGTTAAAGTCACTCTCTGTATTTAAATCACTAAGGACATTTCCTAGATCTTTCACCATGGAGTGAAGGTGGTCATTATCTAATGGATATTGACAAGCTCGTGCTCTTAGAAAACTAACCATGACATCTGGGTGACTGAGCGCAGGTCAGTATCAAAGCTCTCACTCTGGGTGTTGGGAAGCCCATCAGACTGTGTTGAATTCCCTTTGCTGGCTAAATTGGTACATTAGGGTAAAAACGATTTCCACATTTGCATAGTTGATTTCATTACTATCGCCATTATTGATGCCCAGCTCCTCTGAAAGAAAGGAGCCATAAAAGCAAATAAAATCACTTTGTGATTCCATTATTGGATAAATTACCACATTACTGTCTGCGTTTCAGGGCTAAAGCCATTCCCCACATTTGCATAGTTTATTTCATTATCATTATTAATAACAACAACAATAATAATGATGATGACTAGGATCCTTGAATGAAAGGAACTAGAAAAATGCCACAGCCTGGAGCAGTCTTTATGGACTAGCCTGGATCACTAAGAGTCCCTTTATCTGCTGTGGAAACACAGCTACTTCCTGGAGTGAACCAAAAGCTTTTCACAGACACCACGTGAAATTGAACTTGTGGGGCTGGCTTGCTGGTCTGAAGAAGTGGCTGGTTACTCATTGTGACTACTGAAGATTGAAGTTGGGAGTCCTTGCTTAGTGACTTGTGTCCCTTTAGGAATGGTGCTCAAAATGTATAGAACCTCAGCCTTCTTATCAAGGGAATGGGCATTATGATGCTTGCTTTGCAGCGAAGAGCAAAGGAAATGGTGAATGTGAATGGATTCTGTAGAGCATGAAGCTGTCCACAGGTTTCAGAAACTCATACCCTTATATTGAACACTGAAGTGGCCGCTGTGGCTGGCATGCTCTCTAATGCTGTGTCTTAGCGACAGGAGACGTCCTAGTTGGTCCCTTTGGCTGGGAGAAAGCTCCAAATCCTTCCTTACCTCTCTAAACCATTATCCTCTACAACAAGTAGGGAGAGAATACTGAAGTTACCAATTGGATATTTACAGATAGCTCCTCTGGTCACAAACATTCCTGGGCTGATTGGGTGGCCTCAATAGTGCTTTTTCTTACACAGCAGTTTTCAATTATGTACATCTTTTCTCCTTGGCTGTGGAGCCAAGAAGTCCAAAGTCTTGTCTATTAACTCTGAGGTCCTATTGCGAAAGGAAGGTCCATTGGTGGCCGTCTCTGGTTCACTGGAGAATTTTCCCTCTGGTTTTGTTTTTATTATTTTATTTTATTTCTGCTGCACCAGGGGCTCCAAAAAAATGAATGTGTCAGTAAAGGATTTGACAGTATGTTACGACAGTCATCAATCCACCAAGCCCTGTAGCCATAAATAAGCTTCATACGCTGCCACACTAAAGAGGACAGTTTTTCTTCTCCAGGACATTGAAAATGTCACAGCGAGGGAATTGTTTGTCCCCGTCTCCACGGCAACGCCACCAGCACTTATCATTAACTTTCACACCAAGATTTTAATCAGCGCTCTTTGCGGCCTGAGACCAAGTCAACATCAGCCCAAATTTTCAAAGCCGTTATTCTAATTATGACGAGAAAGCTATAGATTGATGAGCTGAGTTTTCTGCAAGGACTGGTGGCAGTTAATTCTCATGACCTGCGTGGCTCGGGGAGTCTCTCTTAGAGATGGAGTCTTGAAAGTTCGATTATTAGTGACAGCTTGTAAGTGAGAGGAGCCTTATCTCTCCAGAGAGTGTTGATAACTTGAGACAAGGTTTAACTAGGAAGTAGTGAGACAGTGGAAGGAGGGGAGAGCGGGGGAGAAAAGGAAAAAGAAAGTGCACACTCTATCTGCAGCCTGCACCCAGCGTAATGAGAAAATACGGACAGGCACAATTTCACAAGTTGTAAATTCTGGTAGCCTTCAGTTGTAAATTCTGGTAGAGGCTGTTTTACTCGGCTATCTGATAATGTGTGAAAATATTTGTCCCTTTGCTTCATAGGCACGGGCAAGCACTGTGTTCCAGAAAATGCATTCAAATTCCCAGCTCTCACTGCCTTGCATTGCTTTTCAGTTTCCTTTGGTCGGAGACCTCTGGAAACAAAAATGGGAATTTGCCATTGAAATGAAGCAGTAATTAATTTTTTAAAAAGACTTCTTTCCATTTCTCTTAACTGACTCTCACCCCAGCTTCTTTTAATAGTATCAAATTTCTAGAGCCTTCAGGTTTGTGATGAAAGGGTACTTAGAGTAGCCCTTAAAAACTCTTTTCCTCTCTATTTCTGGTGTCTTTCATGTTCTCTGCCCTCATTCATTTGGTGGATGTCTGTACTCACTTCTTGGCCTTGCATAGATGATACCTGGGCTGTAGACTCCACACCTTCTTTGAGTTTGCCTGTGTGAAGTGGTGTCTGTTTCCTTTCCAGACTTAAGACATTCAGCTGAGCCATCAGTCTGATCAGGACAGGGCTGGGAGAGATGGTCACTGTGTCATTGAGGTCCCACTAGCCAAAGTTTCTTTTTTTTTTTTATCTCCTCATACATTCTCCAGCCTTTACCCAAGGGAGAGTGCTGGGAGGCAGCATAGTGAGGTCAGAAGAGCCTCATCTTCAATGTTCTGAATCTCACTTTTAATCCCAGAATGAGCCTCTCTTTCAAATGGTGATGATAATATTTGTCTAGCCTACTTCACATATCAAAGGAGAAAATAGGAAGTAAATTGCTGATACTTAATGTGGTCATTGCATTAAATATATGCATACATGAGGGTTATCCGCTGTCTGCTTTTTGGGTCTGTCTTCTCTATAGCTAGAGAATGATGATGCTGTTTGTTTGATAGTTTTTTCCCCCAAATTATCAATATTTTCACATGTCTAAAGTACTCACAGTTATCTCCATTATCTTTGTTAACCCCTAAGAACAGTGAGGCACACACAGAGAGGTAAAGCATTTTCTTCTGGTCACACAGTCAATTAGAGGCTAACTCTGGTATGCAGCGGTCATCTTCAGGTTCCCAGCATGAGGCTCCTTAGACCACACTGCTTACCATATTAATAGGCTGGGATTAACGAAAAAAGCAAACCCAATTAGTTTCTGTTGCAGCCCTTTTACAATCCTGTCTTGTTTCCCTGTGTGTTTATATGTATGTTTTAATAGCATTCCCTGCCTTTTATGCTGAGGTTGCTCGAGGTATGTTTATAATGGTGGCGTAATTATAATAATAAAATACAAATCCATCCACAGAGCGAGCTCATTACCGACTGGCCAGGTAAAACAAATAGGCTTGGCGCTGACGCCAGAGTGAGGCAGTTTATTTCTAAGGTGGTGCTGCTTTGAAACACAAGATGCTTTGCACTTTCAGCAAAGAGGCCCTGTGTTCTGAACATAGCTGGAGTTTGGGGTTCAAGGTCAAGCCAGTAATTGAGATGTCCGGCCGAGTTGCTTTAATATGGTCTGGCCCTTTTAATCTCTCTTTTTCCAGGGGAGAGATGAGAAGCAGAAGGGGAATCATTCCTCCTTGTTCTATGTCGCTACTAGATCTTTCCTTGAATATCCAAGTAGGTCCTTTGGCATTCAAACTTCTGGACATAGAGTTTCTAATGCATACAAAAGGGAAAGTTATTGTTATACATGGAGCCATAGTAGAGAGAGAGTGTGTGTTTTTTAAAATGCCTGTCTGTCCTTGTTAATTAGAAGTGCACATATTGGGAAATTAACTATGAAATACTAAAAATGATAAATTATTCCTTATTTGAAAGTATAAATTAAAGGTTTAGTGTATATAAAATTTGTCATGTTTAATTGCAAGTTCAATTAAAATTCAGGGTAATGATGATTTATACAGGTTTCTGTGTAATTTGATATTCATTAGCTTAGCCAGACACATGCTGATATTAGCTCGTTAATTATGTTTCCTTTTGTTGAAGGCAGCCTTGTGAAAGCAATCTGCTCAAAGTTTTCTAAACTCATTCTGCTAAATGAATATTTGGCAGCTGTTCATGTTATTGAGATGGTCACTGTGGCTTCATTTCACTCATAGGCAGCATCAATCATACCTTCTCTGTGACAAACAAGGGTTTCTCATTACAAACCCATTTATGAAGGTTATGGCTGACATTAAAGAGTGATTGCCTGGTCCTCTGCTGTTACTTTACAGTATCGTTGGAGTGGAGCTGCCTTTAATATCTGTGCCTCCCACATGGTCAGACTGTTTAAAACACATGGAGAGGGAGGGCAGAACCACCACCGTGGTGGCCTCAGTTCTGTTTCTGACACCACTGGCTCAGACTTGGGAATCAGAGCCTGGGTCTCAGGAGAAGGACCCAAGCCCCTGCTTAGGCTTCCAAGGTGTTCCGTATCCAGTTAATAGATGTGCTTGTTGAGATCCACAGAAGTTCAGAGGTTCTCTTGTGGAAACACATTGACCCTGAGCAGTGGAGTTGGGCATGACTCTTGGAGCGGTAAAAGTGGAAACACTGGGCTGACTGAAGGGTGAAGGTTTCCAGAAGCAAGCATATCAACCATGATGGTGATGAGATGGAGGAATCACCAGTTAGCTGGAAAATGCTGTGTAACAGACCTGTGGCCTGTGCCTTTGGATGATTTTAAATATTTTATACACTTTTCAGAGCTGTTATCACATGATCCGCATTTTGGAAAGGCAAGTCTTGTCTTTTAGGTAACAGCATTCTTCCCCACCTGGCTATAAGGCAGGTATTGTCTTTTCCTTTTGACAAGTGAGGGGAACTGAGGTGTAGGGAACACGATTGCCTTGTCCATCGTCACTTATGTGGATACAGAGAATGGCCAGACCTGGGGCCCTTGGCTTTCCTGCACGTCACTGTGTTGCATTGAGGCCTCTCAAAATAAAGTGCTTGTTTCCAATTATGTTTTCTCTCCCCCAGGATCCTCTTGTAGGGAGGAGCCAAACACTTAGTAAAGGGTAGGGATGTTGACTCTAGGCTGACCTGTATTTTAGTTTCAGGCCATTTGCATGCCCATAGGTAGGGAGTCTGGTTTATGATGGGAATATGCAATGGAAAGCCCTTAGGTGAGATTGTAATTTTGTGGCTCTGTAGCTGTATTTATACCCTTGCACATTTTTAAGTTGGAAATTTTTAATGACTCTTATTTATTTGTTTTTCTTTAAGAGCCATATCTTATGCACTGGGTCTTGCTTTCAGGCGTCTCTTTCTCTTGAAGTCATTGTGGAACAAAGGATTGACAAGCTGTCCGCCAGTGCTGTCCTCTTCCTACAAAGGGACCACATGCCCTCCTGCTCTGAGTAGAGCCCCGTGACCGTAGGCTCTACGTGCTGTCTGTGCCCACCTGCCAGTAAGAGGACAGGACTCTGAGGCATAAGGGTTGGTGCAGTGACAACATGGAAAGAGCCTGAGTCACTGTGTGGAAGGCCAGCTGTTAGACACGTGTTAGATTGGACCTTTTGTAAGAAAGAAGTAAACATCTGTTCTGTTAGGTCCCCAGACTTCACGGTTTATCTGTCACAGCAGCTCACCTCACCTTGTATGTGTACGTGTGTGTTAGTTACTCAGTAATGTCTAACTCTTTGTGACCCCGTGGGCTGTGACCCACCAGGCTCTTCTGTCCATGGGCTTCTCGCTAGAGTGTGTAGCCATTCTCTTCTCCAGGGAATCCTGCTGACCCAGGGATTTGAACCCAGGTCTCCTGCATTGCAGGCAGATTCTTTACCATCTGAGTCATACCTGTTACTTTATTTATTCATCTACAGATATTTGTTGAAAACTTTAGCCTAAATCTTTGGGACCTAAAAGTGAAAAAAAAAAAAATGTTACTATTCCTGCCCTCGGGACCTCAACAATAAAGTAAAGGAGCTATGCAAGTAGAAATATTTCACCCTGGTGTAGCAAGTGCTGTCGAATGGGTTTAAGAGAAGCATACCCTAAGAGAGAATTTTTTTTTTTTTTGAAATGTCTCATGAAGTAGGAGATTTTAAACTTTAGTATTACAAGAATGTTTTTTCTAGATTAGATCGTATGTGGAAATCTCCAATTCATAAAATAGAAATAAATTGAAGAGGCTTTGGTAGAAAATGGGGCCTGTAGCTCACAGAACCTCCCTTTGCACCCCTAGGCCTCCTCTGGGAGGTGTCCATGCAGGTGTGGAACCCTGAGGGCTATGGAATGCCACCTGAGAACCTGCGGAGAGAAACACCAGCCATGGCACAGCGTCCTTTCAATGGTGTTTGTTTTTTTTTTGCATTTCTCTAGGTTAGGGTACACAGTGGCTCTTTTTATAGAATTCTTGTCTGTAGTCAGTGGAAGTTTGCTGGTTGTTGGACGGATAGTGTTATTCCTGAACTTTTTTTTTGACAATTGCTAGCTGCTTGACCTTGGACAAATTCTCTAACCTCTTCTAACCTCCTTAGTTTCTTCATATGTGAAACAGGTATAATAATGGAATCTATCCTGTAGAAGTTTTGGAGAATCAAGCAAGTTAACATACACAAAGTTAATAATATACATTTTTACCAAGCTGTCATGTGGTGAATGTTCAACAATATTGGCTATCCCCACCCCAAGTATGAAAAACACATTATATTTGTGAGTACTTCAAAATTTTGACCAAATAACAAAAGTATACAAGAAACTAGCTCAGCATTTGGGGAATGATATTTTAGTAACAAAATGCTGTAACCTCTGATAGCTAATTTGTGATTTCCTTTTGATGCTATGCATCAAATTCATCTGATGGTTTTCTGGAACTTGGAGAGGTTGGAATTTTTCCTCACTGTTTAATGTAAGGAAGTGCATCATAGGAGAAACTCAGTTTTGTTGTTGTTGTTGTTTGTTTTGTTTTTTCTTCGTTATTTCACTTCAGCCCTCAGGCCCTTATGGCTATAGACTATGTAACTTGGAACTTTTTATTTTTAAATTTTACCACCTATGTCCTATTAATACATTTCGTCAGTGTGGAAAGCCCTCTGGTGGTCAAAGTAATTCCTCTGTGGCTCTTAGAGACAAGTGGAATAAAATAATTTTCATGTTAAAGATCTGTGTTCAAATTCTATTTTTCTCCTTTGCTGACTTCTTTGTCTAATTAAACCATAAAGTAGTTTTCCATGGGAACAGTTTCATTCTAAAGGTGTCTGGGGACCAAATAGCAGTAGGCCAGTTTCCCTGGTCCAGATGAAAATGTGTTAGTGAGGATGTTAACATTTTGGACGGTTTATGTGCTCTCACCCTGGGAATGAAAGCTAGTATCATACACTGTAACATGAGGATTCTGAGACCTTTATATTATGTTAAAGCTGCAAAGAGAAACTTGGAGATTGTCCATTTTCTAGAAAGGGAAACTGAGGCCCAGGAAGAAGTGATTGGCTTAAGATGTTGTCATCAAGAAGCGGAGCTGTGAGTCGAGGCCAGGTTTCCTGGATGCTGTTTCCTGTGATCTTTCAGCCACAGTGCTAGCAAGGTGTCATAGCTACATCAAGCCTATAAACCTCTGGTCTCCTGACAGGTCTCAAGGTGGCCGGGTCTCATCAAACTAAGCCAGACGAAGCACAGCTCATACACTGTCTATGGGTTACTCTGTCTCTGGCTTGGAATAAGACAGCATGCAGGATTTTCTTTTTCTAGTTTAGTGTTGAAACTTGGTTGGTTGTGTCAGCTGGAATGATCTGGCATGAACAATCACCCTCCGCATATCCTTGCCATTAAACAGCATTTCTTGGAAGGGATGTGCATTAATCTTGACTGTGTGCTGGCCACTGCAACTCATCATAAAGATGAATGACTGATGGGTGACCTATGTCTGGTGTCCTAGGAGGGTGGATACCTTGGAGATGCAGAAACATCTGTTCTGCTCTGAAATTGGCAAGACAAGCTGGCTTGTTCCTCCCTTGCCTGATGCAATTGCCTGAGCTTACATTATTTTTCTTTAAGGCTTTGGCTATGTCTGATGTCGGCTGGCCCTGAGGCCATTTCTTTCTGCGCCCATTGTGGCATGGTATGAGCACAAGGAAGCTGGAGGAGTGGGATGGGGGGTCCTCAAACACTTCCAGTATGTTCTCCATCCCAGTTCCTGGGTTATAGCCAGTACCACCTGGGAGCCTTCCCTGGTGGACTTCCCTGGTGGCTCAGATGGTAAAGCATCTGCCTACAATGCGGGAGACCCAGGTTCAAACCCTGGGTTGGGAAGATCTCCTGGAGAAGGAAATGGCAACCCACTCCAGTATTCTTACCTGGAAAATCCCATGGACGGAGGAGCCTGATAGGCTACAGTCCATGGGGTTGCAAAGAGTCGGACGTGACTGAGCAACTTCACTTTCACTTTCTTTCTTTTACCTGGGAGGCTGAGGTGCCAGAGGCTGTGTGAAAGCTCTAAATTCAGGGAATTGCCCGGACCTCTGTTGTGTTCCTGGATTGTTTTTCTGGATACAGATACATTTTCTTGAGAAGCTATTTAATTCCTTACACCTTCATTACTGTCTTCATGGTTAAAACTCATAGGAACAGGGTTGGTGTGTAATGCTTAAATGAATTAGATAGCATTTGTGAAATAGTAGCTAATAAAATGGGAATTCAGTTTATTTAGCATTGTCTTATTTGGGGGCAGGACTCTGAGCTAAATCACTCACTGTTCCTCAACCAGCATACACAGTTTGAGTCCCTATACTGAAGCTAGGCCCTGAGAAAGTTACATGTGGCCCCTGGCTTCATGGAACTTGAACATGATTTCCTTTGTGTGAGAGCTTCTTGCATGCCTGCTGTATGCACAGGATCCTACTGGGTGACTGAGGCTGTAGAAGTCCATGCTCTCTGGAGCAGATGCTGTCGGTCTCCCCTGTCCCCTAAAGTCTTAGAGTTTCCACGCACACCATCCAGTGACCAGCCACGAGCACCTGCAGCTGTTTGTCTAAGAGCTTACTCTGGTCACTGGAGCTCCATTGCCTGTGGGAGGGTAGGCTGGAGCTGCCAGAGAATGAGTGCCCCTCAGCAGCAGCCTCACCTGCTCCAGTGATTGACAGGTGTCGGGAGATAAACGCCCTGTCTTCCTCAACTGGGAAAACTCTGTGGCACATTCTTTTCTGTCTCAGAGTGTCCCTGGCTGCAGTGAGCTCCAGCTGGCCACCGTGGTAACTTGCTCGATAAAGCACCATGCACCGCTATTCACTTCCTTCCCTTCCCTGTCTCACTTCCCTCTTCCCCCACTCCTGGGGTCACCTGCCCCCAAATATTTTGACTTGAATCTTTGTCTCAGCATCTGCTTCTGGGAGCACTTGGACTCAAGAGTCTTGCATGGTCTACAAATCCCTTTGGTAGAAGTCATGTTCTGATGAACCTGGCAGAAGATGTGCAAAGTGCTGGGGTAGAGTAAGAGAGGGCAGGATATATGGTTCCACAGAGACATCTGGGAAGATCCTTGGAAAGGTTACATCTGAACTAGGCTTTTAAGGATTGTTAGGGTTTTTGTTAGGGAGCTCTGATAAAGGGAAGGCATCCCAGGCTGAGAAAGCAGCTTTTGCAAAGGCCTAGGGGTGGGAGGAATATGAGGTGTACTTGGTGAGCATCTGGTATGGCTGTGGTTCAGAGATCATCGGGTAGGATGAGGAATATAAGGAGAGTTACTTGGGGATCTGATTATGGGTTTGAATGTGAAGCTGACACACACAGGCTATTTTGGAGGCAGTGGTGAGGCTTCCAGTTATCTTAGCAGTGAGGGGGTAATATTGTCTTTAGGGATGAAGGAACAGGAGTAATAATACACGAGAAATAGAAATTTTGTAAATGTGAGGCTATGCTGTGACCTCTAGTTGCTGGGGATTTCAAACCGAGGGAGAGAAAGTGTTACTAATCAGAGTAATCAGGGAAATACCAGGGAAGGGGTAGAAATCAAGTTGAGTCTATTCATACACTGAATAAAGGGAAGTTAGGAGAAGGCAGTGGCACCCCACTCCAGTACTCTTGCCTGGAGAATCCCATGGACGGAGGAGCCTGGTGGGCTGCCGTCTATGGGGTCGCACAGAGTCAGACATGACTGAAGTGACTTAGCAGCAGCAGCAGCAGCAGCAGAAGCATGGTAGATAGCATATGCAAAGGCCTGGGGGCAGGAATGATCGGGAATCAGGACTCTTCTTGACTTTTATGGGTTCCAGGCTCTTTGGCCCCCTTCCTGCATAGAGTAATCAAAACAAATGATGTAAAGACAGATCTATTAATATTATACATTAAAACCTGTTATTTGGGCCTAAAGTTTTTTTTTTCCTTCTGCTCCTAAAAGAAATGTAAACATGTTCCGTGGTCGCCTGAAGTCTCACGGGCTATCCGCGGCGTGCTCTCTGTGCCTGAGGGAAAAGTCAGCCCTGCCTGACTTCAGGGGAGCCTGTTGATTCTGTTTCTCTGAGGCTGAGCTAAGCTGTCTCACCTCTTCTCATACTACTGTAGGGTTTCAGTATTAAAAGGAAGGAAACCTCTGAGTTCGTCATCCAAGCCCCAAAAGTCTTGAAGGCACAGTTCAGGACAGCCTTTCTGGGTGCCCCAGTAGCCCATAGTCACAAAGTCCTCAGGGAAGAGTAAGGGGATGGGAAGGAGTCACGGAGCCCAAAGAGTTATGTCTGAGTTTTTGTCGGTTTAGGTCCGTAAGCAAGCTTGGATTTGCTGGTCTTCCCCCTCAAATACCTTCTGAACTTATCCCTCAAAGGCTTGTCCCTCCGTGCATATGTGGACACTCTGCCTTGGGCTGCATGCCCCTACTGTGCATTTCCATGGTCAGTGGTGCTGGGGAAGCTCCTTCCTGCCTTCCTGTGTTTCTTCAGAAATGATGACAGAAAAGGGAAGGTTTATAAGTGAAGTAATATCATCTGAAAAAAGGTGTCTGCAAAAAGCAACCCTCAGTGAGAAGACTGCCCGAAGTTTTTTTTTTCTTCTTTTTTTTTTTCTTCCTCTTTTTCAAAAAATAGTCAAAACACAGGCAACACATACTTGTAAAAGGATCAAAAAAGAGAGAAAATTGCAGCTGGTGGTTATTTTCTCCACTGTTATTTGGTTGCTCCTTAGCTTCCAGCTGTTGAAGTGGCGCATTTATAATCATGGGTGTTTCACTTCTCCTGGCAGTGTGTTGTGTTTTACTCCAAGTTTAAAAATGAACTTATGACTTCATTAATCCCATGTGCTGGGAAAAGAGAGGTGCAACCTTTTCTGTCATAAGATTTGCTTCCTACGGATGTACATCTCCTGCCATGTAAATGCACAAAATTAGGATTTTGGTGAGCAGGGACATACTTTAACAGATATTTTTAGTTCTCTCTCCAAAGTTAAGAAGCATAATTCGATGTGAATGTTTTCTCCAAATATCTGAGCCCCATTTTCTGGTGAGATAGAAGATCTGTTTTATTAGTACTCCCCCACCCTCAGTTATCTGTGGGGAAATGTTCCTAGATGGACAGAGGTTGCCTAAACCATGATTATACTGAACCCTATATATGCTATGTGAAGAGCTGACTTGTTGGAAAAGACTCTGATGCTAAGAGGGATTGGGGGCAGGAGGAGAAGGGGATGACAGAGGATGAGATGGCTGGATGACATCACTGACTCGATGGACGTGAGTTTGGGTGAACTCTGGGAGTTGGTGATGGACAGGGAGGCCTGGTGTGCTGCGATTCATGGGGTCACAAAGAGCCGGACATGACTGAGCTACTGAACTGAACTCAACTGATATATGCTATGTTTCGTCTGATACATACACACCTATGATAAAGTTTAATTTATAAACTAGATAGAGTAAGAGAATATTAGAATTACCGGTATCACTAGTCTTATGCTTGGGGACCATTATTAAGTAAGATAAGGATTACTCAAAACAGATGCTGTGATACTGTGACAGATGATCTGATAACTAAGAGATGCACTAAGTAACTGTAGCTACTAGTTACCTGTAACTGTAGTAACTGTAGTTACCTGTCAATAAGTGACAGGTAGTGTACGCAGTGTGGATATGCCGGACAAAAGAAGGATTCACCTTCCAGCAGGAAAGGGGTGAGATTTCGTCATGCTACTCAGACTGTCATGCAACTAAAAACTTCAGAATTGTTTATTTCTGAACTTCTTAAGGTTTTTGGACCATGGTTGACCTCAGGTAACTGAAGTGGCATAAAGCAAAACCACAGATGAGGGGAACTCTCTATAGTTTCTTTGTATGGATCCAAAATTATGAACGATGTTTCTTTGTCAAGATGTCAGCTAAAGTACAGATTTCATAGTTAGCTAACATTTCTTGTGTCCTTCTTTACAATTGCTCTTTCTTTGTAAACTGGGTTGACTTGAGAGTATTTGGTGCCTCCGTTACAAACAGCTTTCTCAGTGGACAAAAAGTCTGCTAAGTAATTATTTTAAATGAGGATGAGATGGTTTGGTGGCATCATTGACTCAATGGACATGAATTTGAGCAAACTCTGGGAGATAGTGAAGGACAGGGAAGCCTGACATGCTGCAGTTCATGGTGTCGCCAAGAGTCGGATACGATTGAGCAACAAGTGAAGAACAATAAGTCATTCAAATGTATTAGTAAACAGGTGTTATTTTGGAAACACAGGGAAACAGAACCTCTAGTGTCTGTGGCCCCATGAAGAGGTCAAAGGCTATATGGTGAGATTTAATGGCAAAAGAAAAAAGTACCCCTCCCCACCAATAAATACATATTAGACCATTTAAAAAAAATGTTTTTTTCTTTTTCATCTGGCTGGATTAAGTTAGTACGTCATCCTGGCCAGAACTATCATAGCTTTGTATTATAAGGCCAGAGAAATTTAAGGCTGACATGGACCTTAGCAATTCTTGTGTGTCACTTTTTTTTTTTTTTTTTAGTGAAATCTATGCCAATGTAGCCTCATCATGCTTTTAGTTGGTAAGTACAAGATCCACCATAACTGCTAACTGCAAATGTGAGAAAATGAAATAACGTCCTAGAAAATTGCACTTTATGGAACATGCTGTTGTACATTTCCTTAGTAGTGGGGCTGAAGCATATATTAAAGAAGAATAGGATTCTAATGAAAAAATTTAGAACAAGATCCTGAGCTTTCTAAAGAATGTCAGTTATATTACTCATAGTATGCTCACTTCTGAGACTGGGTCCAAGGTGTGTCACTTTTTTTAACAGTTGAGAGAACTTGGGGTTCAGAGATTAAGTGGCTCACCCGAGATCACAGCTTGCAGCATCAGCTTGTCGTGACTGTGTTTGCATTTCCAAGTTCGGTGTCCTTTTAGAGTCAATATGGCACCCCACTCCAGTAGTCTTGCCTGGAAAATCCCATGGATGGAGGAGGCTGGTGGGCTGCAGTCCATGGGGTCGCTAAGAGTCAGACACAACTGAGCAACTTCACTTTCACTTTTCACTTTCATGCATTGGAGAAGGAAATGGCAGCCCACTCCAGGGTTCTTGCCTGGAGAATCCCAGGGATGGGGGAGCCTGGTAGGCTACCGTCTATGGGGTCACACAGAGTCGGACACAACTGAAGTGACTTAGCATAGCATAGCATAGCACCCTGCCTGACCTGGATTCAAGTGGCAGAGGCTGAGGAGATGAGTGGATTATGGAGGTGAGTAGTGATGATCTTTTCAAGAGGTTGTCTATCCCTGTAGTCCTGCAGGGCCTAAGAGAAGAATGCAGAGAGTTAGGATACCAAGCCATCAAGTAGGTGTCATGGAGGTGGCCACACTCACTATGGACATAATGAGGGAGACATTCCACCTTGTGATGGTAACAGAAAAGGCTTCTTGGAGGATGCAATATTTGAAGTAGGTCTGGAAGTAGGTAGAGTTTTTATAGGCACTGGAATGGACCTTATTGGTGCGATTGCTGTTAATCCTGTCCAGGGGCACACAGATCTGTAGAGGAGTTCAAGGGGCTTGGCGGCTCTCATAGTCCTTTTTTCCTGCATCAGCTCTGGGGGGGATGGATGCAGGGAGCTCCAGGCCTTGGGTGTGCATGTTTGTGCATACATGTGTCCTTACCACCTCTGCCCACGAGTTTCTCCTATGGATGCTATCTCTGCAAGTACAAAGCACCAAGGAGATTAGGCTGTGGCTGTGGGGAGGGATTTCAGGCATTGGCAGCAGAGGTTCTCCAGCCCATGTGGCTCTTGCTGGCGAGGCCAACCCTGGAGCTCTGGGCTGGCAAGGCTGAGGCAGCAGAGGTGGAGATGGCCCCCACCTGGAAGCAGTCCTTACCTCCCCAAGCCTCATCTCCAGGAGGCCACCATCTCCAAAGATGCTGTCTCGTGTCCTGTGGATGGACTCAGAGCTGCCTTAAAAGAAAGTGAAAGTTGCTCAGTTGTGTCTGACTCTTTGTGACCCCAAGAATCAGTCCATAGAATTCTTCAGCCCAGAATACTGGATTGGGTAGCCGTCCTCTTCTCCAAGGGATCTTCCCAACCCAGGGATTGAACCCAGGTCTCCTTAAGGAAGACTGCAAATGACTTAAAACCCACGCCGTCCCTCTGGGGCTGCTTGGCACACATCTCCTAGTCTGCCCTGCTTTTCTGAGTCTTTAAAATAAGTTTTCATTAATTTGAGCTTGCAGCAAAGGGAAGTAACCTGTGGCTTATAAATAATGGCAACAGCTTTATGGAAACACCTAAAAATCACCAGAGGCTCATAATAAGAAAGTTCTCCATCTCCAGGTGCAAAAACATGCTGGTGATTACTTGTTGAGCAAGACCTTGTCAGCTTTTTTATTACAATACATTATTGGGTAATAGTTTTAAAATTATTTATAGAAAGAAATGGAGCTATGTAGAGAATTCCATCATTTAATATGTTGTCTGTGAATCTCATTAGCCTTTTTAGCCTAGGGTTAGGAAGAAAAATAGAGAGTTGGCTGTATTTTGAAGATGGAGCTCTATATACACTTTTTGTCTGGGGGCTTGTTGACCTTCTGTTAAGTTGCTTCTTTGTGAATCTTTCTGTGTTACAGCTCTGGTTTCCATGGTATTTACATAAACCTAGCAATAGTTTGCTATTTAGAAGTGGTGGCAGGAGCTATGATCTCCTCATCCAAGGACTCGGCGCAGGATAGGATGCCGGCTCTGCAGGCCATACGTAGAAAATGTCTCTTCCAGGTAACTTATGAGCATATAAGGATTGTGGGGGAGCAGCGGGGACGCCAGCGCCACAAGGCGTGTGGGTGGCCTCTCCCCTGTCTCCCAGTGACAGAGGCAGGCCCAGTGTTCTGTGTTTTGGAAACCCATCCTGAGTGTTCTCCCATACAGCAGCACAGCAGAGTCTGGATGTCAGCAGCACTGGGGTTCTGGCTTCATTGTTGCCCTGGCCATGTTCTGTAGTTCTTGGCAGAATCCCATCCTGGGAGTGGGTTACTGTGGAGAATACAGCTCTGTCCTTTCCATGGTCTGTGCTACATGCTGACCCCACAGCTGGCTGCCTGAGCAGGCCTTGAACTCAGCTTCAGCTGACACATCCCAAATCCTCCTACTAAATGGAGGGCTAGCTTCCTGTATCCAAGGATGTTAGTGAAGTCAGATCAAGGTTGAAATTGGAATCCAGGGAGGGAATCATATATCAATTATCATTGTCCAGTGTAACATGTCTACTAGCCCCGGGCCAGGTACTAAGAGAAAGCCCTGCTGTGGAGGCAACTGGACCTGAGATCAAATACGGGCCCTGGAATGCTGTGTTTAGTCCTTTGTAGTTCACAACAAGGCATAAAACTGGGGGGAAATCTACTTTAAAAGGATTCATTAGAAGCAAACACAGTAGAAGGCAGAAAGAGGTAACTTGGAGCACAGTGACTGTGGGTAAAGAAGCCTCTGTAAGCCTCAGTGACTTTGCCTGTAGACTGGGAATAATGGTATGCACCTCCTAGGTTTCTGAAAGGGTTTACTGAGTTAATGGAACTAAAGTGCTCAGAGCTGTGCCTGGCACCTGGGTAGCTAGTGGTGGGTAAATGTGGAGGCTCACTAGGGCCCAGTGAGTGGAAGAGCCAGGGTCTGAACCCAGGGAATCTGGTTGCAGAACTGCTGCCTTACTTCTGTGATATGATGCTGCCCAGGGCCTGGTAGACCAGATGTCTTGAACTGAGTTGTGAACAATGGCTCAAATCATGCCAGACAGAGAAGAGGGACTTTGATCTGGGGGGTGACAGCATAGTGTAGGGGAGCATGACTGTAGGCGCCTTCCTTGGGAGCAGCCTCATTCTTGTCTTTGCACACCCATTTAATTTACAGACATTGACAGACACCTGTTATATTTCAGTGCAGGCACTGGGCATAAAGGGAACAGACATGGATAAGACAGTTCCTCCCTCAAAGAGTTGGCAGTGGTGGGAGGACGATGAGGACAGTGACATCATTGATGTGGAGAGTTTATCCTACAGGGTAAAAAGAGAAAATAGTTGTTCTCTGAGGGCTTACTGTCAGGCATGGTTCCACATGTTTTACATGTCTTAACTCATTTAATCCTCACAGTGACCTAGGAAGCAGGTGTCATTATGATGTCCAGTTTTGAGAAAAGGAGCTCAAGTTCAGAGAGAGGTTTAGTAACTTGATTGATGGCACAGAGCTAATAAGGGACAGAGCTAGCATGCCAGGCTGGGCATCCTGGTCCGAGTTCCTGCTCCTAACCCTTCACTGCATGGTCTTATGTGAGGCCCATCATGGAAGCCCCAAAGGTAAAAGGAAAGTTGAATTTTGATTTACCGAGAAACAGAAGGACAGTATAGGCTCATTTCATTTGCCTCACTGGTCTGCATATCCTGATTCTTTGCATTATTTGGAAAGTTGTTTAGCAGTGTTGATATCTTCATCGTAAAGATTTTGTTCAGTGCATGTCCTGTGGGTGTCTGTCCAGACATCAGGACAGAAGCTGTTCAGCACCTGGTGCTTCAGGGTTCAGCTCGCTTGTTCTTGTAAGATGCTTTTAGATTCATGGAGTCTCAGTGAGGGAGTCTTTGGAAAGACTCGTCTCATGAAAACTCAAGGAAACACTTCTCCAAGAAAGGTTTCTGGAATCTTTAGCACATTCTGTAAAACTGTTGCTATGGTAAAAAGATGGCAGCTTTTGCAGTGGTATGTGTGTGAGTGGATTTGTTTCCTCACTCCCTGGGATTTGTGGTCTGGAGGAGATCCAGAGGCAGCCCTGGGGATTTGGAGAAATGCTCGTTTGCTCTAGTCCTTGTGATGCCTCTCTGCCATGTCTGAGCAGGCAGGATATTTAAGATGTTAATTTTCAAAAATGCATTGTCCTTGAGTTATTAATAAACCTCTCTCTCCCTTTCCGCCTTCCTTGTTACTCTTCTCTTTGTGCTGTCTCTCCCTAACCCTGAAAGTCGTCATCAGCTTGACTAAATCCCTTGCATTGACCTTAGTCTGGTTCACTAGTTTTCTTCTGCTTGTAGCTGAGCACTTAAGCTTGATTCTCCTTGTGGGTGGTATTTGGGGTACTTGTCTCCCCCTGCTCAGGTCACTGCCTCATTCCCAGGCCCTGCGCTTGGCAAATACATCCTTTTGGACAGGGTCTCTCCATTCATTGCTGACTCCATCAGTTCAGTTCAGTCACTCAGTCATGTCCAACTCTTTGCGACCCCATGAATTGCAGCACACCAGGCCTCCCTGTCCATCACCAACTCCCGGAGTCCACCCAAACCCATGTCCATTGAGTCCGTGACGTCATCCAGCCATCTCATCCTCTATCGTCCCCTTCTCCTCCTGCCCCCAATCCCTCCCAGCATCAGGGTTTTTTCAAATGAGTCAACTCTTCTCATGAGGTGGCCAAAGTATTGGAGTTTCAATATCAGCTTTAGTATCAGTTCTTCCAAAGAACACCCAGGACTGATCTCCTTTAGAATGGACCAGTTGGATGTCCTTGCAGTCCAAGGGATTCTCAAGAGTCTTCTCCAACACCACAGTTCAAAAGCATCAATTCTTCAGCTCTCAGCTTTCCTCACAGTCCAACTTTCACATCCATACATGACCACTGGAAAAACTATAGCCTTGACTAGATGGACCTTTGTTGGCGAAGTAATGTCTCTGTTTTTGAATATGCTATCTAGGTTGGTCATAACTTTTCTTCCAAGGAGTAGGGAGTCTTATAGCTCAGTTGTGTCCAACTATTTGTGACCCCATGGACTATAGCCCACCAGGCTCCTCTGTCCATGGGATTCTCCAGGCAAGGATACTGGAGTGGGTTTCCATTTCCTTTTCCAGGGAATCTTCCCAACCCAGGGATCGAACCCAGGTCTCCTGCATTGCAAGCAGACACTTTACCTCTGAGTAAGCGTCTTTTAATTTCATGGCTGCAATCACCATCTGCAGTGATTTTGGAGCCCAAAAAAATAAAGTCTGACACTGTTTCCACTGTTTCCCCATCTATTTCCCATGAAGTGATGGGACCAGATACCATGATCTTAGTTTTCTGAATGTTGAGCTTTAAGCCAACTTTTTCACTCTCCTCTTTCACTGTCATCAAGATGTTTTTTAGTTCTTCTTCACTTTATACCATAAGGGTGGTGTCATCTGCATATCTAAGGTTATTGATAGTTCTCCCGGCAATCTTGATTCCAGCTTGTGCTTCTTCCAGCCCAGCATTTCTCATGATATACTCTGCATATAAGTTAAATAAGCAGGGTGACAATATACAGCCTTGACATACTCCTTTTCCTATTTGGAACCAGTCTGTTGTTCCATGTCCAGTTCTAACTGTTGCTTCCTGACCTGCATATAGGTTTCTCAAGAGGCAGTTCAGGTGGTCTGGTATGCCCATCTCTTTCACACAGTTTATTGTGACCCACACAGTCAAAGGCTTTGGTATAGTCAATAAAGCAGAAATAGATGTTTTTCTGGAACTCTCTTGCTTTTTCGATGATCCAGCGGATGTTGGCAGTTTGATCTTTGGTTCCTCTGCTTTTTCTAAAACCAGCTTGAACATCAGGAAGTTCACGGTTCACATATTGCTGAAGTCTGACTTGGAGAATTTTGAGCATTACTTTACTAGCGTGTGAGATGAGTGCAATTGTGCAGTAGTTTGAGCATTCTTTGGCACTGCCTTTCTTTGGGATTAGAATGAAAACTGACCTTTTCCAGTCCTGTGGCCACTGCTGAGTTTTCCAAATTTGCTGGCATATTGAGTGAAGCACTTTCACAGCATCATCTTCCAGGATTTGAAATAGCTCAACTGGAATTCCATCACCTCCATTAGCTTTGTTCATAGTGATGCTTTCTAAGGCCCAGTTGACTTCACATGCCAGGATGTCTGGCTCTAGGTGAGTGATCACACCATCGTGATTATCTTGGTCGTGAAGATCTGACTCCATAGAGACCTTCAAAGCATCTTCAGGCTAGAAAATGCTACCTTAAGCAAACCTACATGGTATAGCACTCTCAAGATGTCCAGATTCGTGATTACTGACATGAACTGTCTCGTTTATGAAACGTCGAGCTCACAGTGTAACCATTTGTAATTTTGTTCTTGTGAGCCCCTCATAAGTGGCGTTTGGTGATGCCCATGACTTTGCAGGTGCAGAAGAGACAAAGACAGAAGTCACGTGTCCAGTATGTTAGTGACTTTGGGATGACAGACTTGACAGAAATCTAAGAGTCTGATGCCGCTTAGTTTATAATCCGTCCATTCCAACCTTCGCGTACATTTTACAGATGAGGAAGCCAAAGTACAGGGAGGAAAATTGCTGGGGGGAGTCACATAGCTGGTTATGGCAAAGCGTTGTTCAGGATCTCTGCGCTCATATCGTTAGCACTGTACCATATCTTAGACCTCCTTCCTTCTGGCACTAAGATTTTCTACCACATTCTTGAAGAGCCAAAAAAAAAAAAAGAGAATGGAGAATACACACAGCTCAGCCTGGGTTTTACAATAGCAGTAATAGGAGCTGCTCAATAAACACCATGCTGAATTCCCAGGAAATGCCACTTGCTCTCTATGCGTGCAGCTTGGAGCAGATGCTGGTATGATCTCACCCTCCAGGGACGGGTGTGAGGGTGGGAGGGCGGACCGTCTTGTTTCACTAGAGTAATTTCCTAGAGAGAGGGGAGCTCATGTTGTGTGTGGTCTGTCTAATGCCTCTCACATCCAATAACTTTAAGACCAGTCAAATGAATAATGTAGGGCGAAACAAATGGAGTCACTCTTTAGATATTTAAACAGGGATATTTCTGCCATGGACATGTAAATCTTTAATAGGACAAGAGATTTGGTCCTACAACAAAAAAACAGTAAGTAAACAACAATGCCAAGTTGCTGGAGTCCTGGTTCTTTTGCACTATTTTAGGTTCAATCATTACTGACTGATACTACGTTCCCCAAGTAGACAAATTTGTTGAGGTCTCACTTCACAGGGAGTGGTGTGTTTTCCAGACTGGATCATAACTTAGTGTGTAACACATGAGCTTTAGGGGTATCTCTCTAGAGGTGTCTAGTGGTATCTGCTTGGGTGGTAGACAAGACAGAGACATGCAGAAAGATGCATACAGATACGGGCCGGGGAATTCCCTGGTGTTTCGGTGACTGGGACTCAGTGCTGTCATTGCCAGGGTCCAGGGCTTAATCTCTGGGCAGGGAACTAAGATCCTGCAGGCCATGCAGTGTGATGAACAAAGAAGAAGCGAATACTGGTCAGGATGTGCCAATTGTAAACCTGGTTCTATGGCTACTCTGCTGTCCTGCCATTCGGGGAGGAAGGGATGGCGTGTATTATCCTTTAACAGGGGAATTTATGCTATGAAATAGTTTCACCTGTGCAGAGTGTGTAGGGCTGAATCTCCACTCCTGTAGGAGGCAATCTGGAGAAATTTTTGAATAGTTGTCAAAGATCTCCAAATGAGGTAGGAAAAAACCGTGTATGTATTTATGTAGGCATGCACAAACCCATGTATCGATGTGCTTCCAGCCTAGAGGGACTTCCTGGGGTAAGAGTGAGGCTCCTCTAAAGTTAGTTTAAAACAAAACTGAAGCGTGTTTTATTTCCAAAAGCTAAAATTTTGAAGCGTTCTTGTGGTGAGAAAGTTTGTTTCAAACCATATTTACATATCGCTTTCTAGCTGATCCTTGCAGACCAGGAATTTAATATCGGTAAGCTTCCTGTTCTGTTGTGCAGACCTATTCATATGCCTTAGAAGTGAACTCCTTCATCTTCCAGTGGCTCCACCCGTTGTCTCTCCGTTGACCTGCCTCCTTTTACTTCTTACCTCTTTCTTTTCTGTTCCTGCTACTGAGGTGAGCAAGAAAAACCAAATATAAAATTCTTCCAAGTCTATTCAGAGTTGACATCTGTCTGCTCTCTACCCAGGAAGCCAGAATTTGCAACAATGGGGAAAAATCATGGCTTCTGCCTTCTTGCCGGCCATATTTCATCAAATGAACTACTTTTGGGGACCAGTTCCTTCTTTTCTGGCAGAGCTTTCACATTGAGAAAGGAGAGTTAATCCTACTCTGAAGCTTTCAGTGGTTGCCACCTTAATGATTTCTTTCCTCCTTACCAGGCCTAACAGCACGGACCTGACTGGGCTTGTCTTCCTTGATAGGTCGCTGTGGTTCAGATAACCTTGCCTGGTGCACTGTGGGCGTAAGCGCCTTGATCATATACCTGAGACCAGGAGAAGGGTGTGCGTGTCCTTGTTGGGAGCTTGGTTCTTACCAGTCGGCTTGGAAGTTGCCTTCTGCCACCTCCTTCTCATTCATATGGTGAACTGTGAACTCCTTACTCTGATTTCCATCCATGCATTATGTTTGGCCTTTGATGAAGGGTCCCAACATTAATGGGTGTGTTTTCAACTTATATATTTTACGTCACCCTGAACTGCTCACTGTGGGCATAAGTCACTGAATGAATGACTCTTTTCCCAGAATTTGGATGAAGACTCATAATCTTTCTCAACAGTGTTCTGAAGGGAGCCATCAAATGACCAGATTTATTGTGAGACTTGAAACCTATTTACTCTCCCTGCTTCTAGTTCAAATCCTTGTTTTCATCTTCAGCCCAGACCCTTTGGTAGGACTTTTTCCTCCCTCTTCTTTCCATGTTATTTTCTGCATTCTGTTCTTCACCTACTGTTGGTGGTGGTAGTGTAATGGTGGAGAGGGTGATGATACCCAGTGTTTATTAGACTCTCACAGTCTGCCAGAATGCACAGAGTACTGTGCATGGATTACCTCATCCAACTTTTATAATAAATATAAGGCATACTTACCTTCATTTTGCCAATAGGAAGACAAAGGCCAGGAGAGCTTAGGTGACTTTCCCAAAGTCACAGAGTAAATTGTCATCTGAGCTTCACCTTAAACACACTCTGCCCTTTTCTTTCTGTCTCAGTACCAACTTCCTTAGCACCTTATTACATCTTCCATAGTCACTGAATTTTATTCTTTATTATCGTGGCTACCTAAATACTGACTGCTTTGGAAAAATTAAAATTATGGTGTCCTTAATAAAATAACTTTGGAGGGGGTGTAGATGTCTGCACTGGGAATAGTTTTTGTGTGTGAAACAAAACTTCAGCTTGTTATAGTCCATGAAGTCAATGGTTCAGTTAATAATGCCCCTAATGGCGTAATTCTGCTCAGCGCCAGTGATGGATACCTTTAAAACCAGAGACTAGAGTTAATGGCAAGACATGGGGAAATCAGTGCTGTCAGAAATACAGCTGAGCTGGGAACGACATGGGCGAGGAAAACCCCCAGAAGCCACTTGATGTTACTGGTTCTAGTCTCATAAATCTCAGTTTCCAGTCCTTCCTGTACATCCCCCATCCATCCCAGCAGCGCCTCAAGCATATCCCGTCTTTGCAGGGTATGTTGCATTTCCACTTGAGTCTTCTGTGCTCAGAGGTTTGGTGGTAGATCAGGGCAGTTATCCATATACACCAGTACTTGGAATTGCTCCATTCTGTGTGCTTGTTCCAAACAGGAAGATAATATTTTTAAATACTCTTTTTTAGGATGTCTTAAGACTCCTCTAAGTACGATGCCCTTCAAAGGAATGACCTTCTCTTGTACAGATTCTCCTCCTTTGCGCTTCTCCCCACCTCCTTGTATTGGAATAAGTCCCCAGAGATTCACTGTGGCCTAGGACCAAGATGTAGGCCAAGTGGAAACACACCAAAGTGATTTAATAGAAAAGGTAATTCCTATTCAAACGGGATGGTCCCTTATTCATTTCCTCGGATTATCATCAAATTTATGTCACCAGCAAAGGAGCTTTATTGAGTTTCACAGAGATATTCCTTTTGCTCTCATTGTCGTTAGTTGGCACCCTGACATTTTCATATGTGTCTCAGCTAATGCCTCAAAATTACTCCATCTACAAATGTAACAATTGAACAGATAATTTTAATAAGATTCAGCTTGACTTCAGACTGCACTCCTTCCTTTCTTTATAGAATGCAAATTGTAACCTGTTTTTAAAGCCGTGCAATGCAGTGAACTTTAATGGGATTTGACAACATCATATTAAGCACAACAACTACGCATAATGTACCGAAAAATTGGACGTGAAATTGGAAACATAGCTGAGAACAAAGTAAATTTACATGGTTTGGTAGTTTGAATGTCTGATATCATATTCTCTCATGCAAGCCCCATAAAAAAGCAAAGGATTTAACAATGGATATCAGCAGAAAGTGCTTTTAAAGTTAAAACTGATGGATGGCTTGTCAAAAAAAATAATTGCATTGGTTGGAAAGTCGGGATGCGTGCTGAGGGGGAGAGAACAGGATCTACAGAGAGGATGATGGGAAGTGACAGTGGTCTGTCAGGAAGGACTGGCTGCCCAGAGGAGTGTGAAGCCGGAGCTATGAGGTGGCAGAGTAGAACAGGCTGTCAGAGCGGGAAAGTGGCTTTAATACCCTGAAAAGCAAAGGAATCCGCCTGTCAGCTTTGCTCAGCCGTGCTGAAAGAGGAAGGGAACATGGCATCGAGTTAGAGACATGGAGCAGGGGTGGGGTGGGGACAGGGAGCAGCGCCGGGGAGCATGGGCAGACAGTGAGCTGGGGCGGGCGAGGCTGCTTCTGTGGGGCTTTGCTTTTCTACTGTGATGTTTTCTCCTTGTTTTTCAAGGGCCAGTGAATTAAATTGGAGGGGCTGGGGTTTTTGCTGGGCCTTTCAAAAGAATGGCGATTTAAGGAAGGCACATACATGTCCGAATGGCCACCTGCCAGACCAGTGGAGTGGGTGGCTTTCTCACAAGGATGCCTAGGCATGCCCTGGCTTATTTCTGGCTTTTCAGATCTCTAGCCTCTTCTGCTGATCTTTTCTTCCCTTGAAGTCATGCTGTCCATTTTCGTGGGCACACCACTGATAGCGAGTCACTCTGGGACTGGCTTATCTTCTGCCAAAGTACTTCAAGAGGACTTAAGACTTAAGCCATCCAACAGGATCATGATTAAAATGCAATAATCTGATGATTTTTCCATAAATATTTTTTTGCTCTGTCAGCATTAGGTTTTGAATAATTTATTATTCTTCCTTAATATACTCCTGGCAGTGAGGTTAATTTGGTCATCTTGCAGGGGCCTGGCTGGTAATGAACATTTTTATATCAGGCCTTGGAGTACTTCCTCCGTAACACACATCATGTCTTTACGATTTAATTGCCCCAGTTGCTTGGGAGCGTTAGCACCTAGGAGGGGTTAGAATATGGTAGTTTATCATATTAAAAATATTTTGTATATTTGACCTTAAAAAAAACTTGTTTTTAGGACTGTCTAAAATTTTAAACTACATACAGCATCAAACACTTATTTTGTGCCAGGCAACATTCTGGATGCTTATATATACATTAACCCCTTTAACTCCTGTAACAACCTTATGAGGTAGGTTCTATTAATAATGTCACTTTGCATAAAGTTATTAAGTTGAAAGCTATATATATATATATATATATATATATATATATCACTTTGCAGACTAGGAGTCTCAGGCCCAGAGAGGTTAAGTAACTTCGACAAGGTCACACAGCAAGTAAGTGGTAGAACTAGGATTCTCGTTCTGGTAGTCTGGGAATAGAGTCCATGCTCTGCATAAGTGTTCTACATGTGTGGGGACACTTGTAGATGCCAACTTTGATTCCTGTTTCATCTCTCTTATTCTTGTGTGTCTAATGCATTCTGAGAAGGGTTTTATTAAAATTAGGCATCAACAATAGGCAGAACAGAGTGACTGTCTGCTGCTGCGGCTGCTGCTGCTAAGTGGCGTCAGTCGTGTCCGACTCTGTGCGACCCCGTAGAGGGCAGCCCACCAGGCTCCCCCATCCCTGGGATTCTCTAGGCAAGAACACTGGAGTGGGTTGCCATTTCCTTCTCCAATGTGTGAAAGTGAAAAGTGAAAGTGAAGTCACTCAGTGTGTCCGACTCTTATCGACCCCATGGACTGCAGCCCACCAGGCTCCTCTGCCCATGGGATTTTCCAGGCAAGAGTACTGGAGTGGGGTGCCATTGCCTTCTCCGAGTGAGCTGCCTAGGAAACAGCAAAGCCCTAGAGTGATTTTCCCTGAGCTGTTATCAGTGTTAAAAGAAGGGCAGGGCAGGGAAAAGATCAGGCAAAAAAGGCCCTTGTGATCACAAAGGGCGACCAGCTTCCATGCCAGGAGGAGAGCACTTATCTGAATGTTGTGGTCTCCTGCTGGAAGACGGACATGAGCCTACACACAGCATTCAATCCTAGGTTGTAACCAGCCAGTTTCCAGAAGATCGGGACCTCTCTTCCTGGTTTTCCTGGGACCTGGCTGGAGATGTGAGCTGGTAGCCTGCCCTTCTTTTTACCTGAAATTCACACAATGTAGTAGGAAACTGCTCATTAAATGGATTAATGACTGGGGTATAGGTGGGTGTAAATGACCATTCTGGATCGTACTCATGTCCTCCATTGTCCAGGCATATCTCATGGATTACAGCATGTGCCAGCACACTTCAGTGGCCGGTCGTGTTGCCATGAACCTGCTTTCCCAAGCCTGTAACTTGCTGTAAACAAGCAGAGTGGGTTTCTAGTTTGCGGGCTGTTTAACTCCCCCAGCGGGAGATTTTCTTGTTTCTTCTCCTGGGAATCTCTGGTCTTTTTTGTTTGTTTGTTTCATTCTGTGTGATACCAAGAGGGGAGGGAATCATTCTATTGTTCTACATCAGAAGGCACACGCCATCCTGTGACACCCAGCTTGGTATGGTGTGACTTTTTTAAGAAGCCTTCCTGCTGTCCCCCCTCCACATTCTGGCTGCAGCAGATCTAAAAGCTGCACAGTGACATTGCTCGTCACAAGTTGGATTTTCATGAACATCACCGAGTTTTCGATTCTTGAATCAAAAAGCTCCAGGGTTGGAATGGATAGAACTTAACGGAACTCTTCCTTGGCTGCTGTCAAGGGTCTCCATCGATGGGGAGCTCACTAGCTGTAGGGATAGCACAGACCAGCTTAGCTGAGACAAGTAGGAAGTTTGTTCTTAGACTGAGCCAGATGTATTCCTCCGCAATTTCCTTCCGCTGGTCCTTGTTTTAACTCCCGGGACTATACGCATTCCAGGTATATAATGAGTACATCGTATCATCCAGTGGAAAACTGTGAAGGTGCAGGCTGGCTTGTCTTCTCCCTCAGCTGCTGGTGCTGTGTGTATTTTGGAGACCCTCATAGCTAGAGACCTCTCAAAACTTTCTCCTCCTCCTCTCCCCTTCCTCCTTCTACCCTGCTTTTGACGGTACACTGATCCTTGCACCAGATCTCAGTTTCTTTCATTAATGTGAGGTAGCCCTGAGCCTTTTAACACTGAGGTAAGAACTCAAGTGTTAAAGGAAGGACCTCTTGACTTGAGGCCAAGGAGCGAGACTCATTCCCCACAATGAGACTGCAAGCTGGTGATGCTGTTTCCATTTTACAGTTCAAGACAGTGAAGCTCAGAAAGGTTAAACTGCTGCCCCAAGGACACTTGGCACGCAAACAGTGGAGGAGATTCGGACTCAGTTCCACAGACGTCAGCGCTGGCTCTTTAGAAGGCAGGTCTGGTGTACGTGTTCTTAGCGCAGGCTCCAGGACCCAGCAGGCCTGGGTTCAAATCTTGCCTCTACCACATACTAATTGGTAACCTTAAGAGAGTTGTCCACCCTCTGTATGCGTCAGTGTTTCATCTGTGAAATAGTGGTAACAGTACCTGCCTCATGAGATTCCTGTGAACATTAAATGAGAGGAAGCATATAAAGCACTCGGCACAGCAGCTGTAGGTGCTAACAATTCAATAAATGTAATGACATCATCATCACCACTGGCACCGCAGATACTTTTTGACTTCATAGGGCGTACCAGAGCTTTGCACTGTGTTGGTTGCAGCGGAGCCTGCAGTGTGGTCTCCTAATTCTTGTGAGGCGGGTGCCAGCAAATTCATGGGGTGGGTGCAAATAGCCCCTCATGCTGATGCTTTTCAATTGAGGTTGGGTAGGGTCTGGGAAGTGTGGCAGTCACTTTTCTTTTTTTTTAGTTTTGTTTTTTTACACTTCAAGAAGATTGCCGCAGTTATCTGGAAATCTATTGCTCGGGCAAAGGCAGGATTGCGTGATACAATTTAAAAGGCCGGCAGTTGCATTTCATCCTTTTCACAAGAAAATAACCCCTTACTCCAGTGAAGCTAAAAATAAAAATGGCAGTACATTTGGCAACCACGCTTCTTCCTTTATTACCTCAGCAGTATCTGAATAAAATGTCTTATTAAGCAAGATATAAGGGCAATGAAAGGGAGAGTAAGTCAAATTAGTTGACATCTAAAGCTTGGTGTATCATATACAGTGAGGGTAGTTACTGTTTAGTAAAATGGATTTAATGCTTAATATAAATGCTGATATTTAGATGGCTATATTTTGGCAACTCAGGGGAAAGAGTGGTAGCTTTTGAGCCTGTAGATCTAGGTTTTAGCTTCTGCCCCAGCACAAACCACTCGTGTGGCCCTGGGTGATTCACTCTTTTCGCCTTGGACCCCACTTCCTCCATATATAAATGAAGGGTGTTGCCTGGAGCCCAAGGGCTTTGTGGCAGGATCTTAGGGTCACATGGGGAGGGGACAATAAGAAATGGGGCTCTGGAGGTCCACCCCATTTTAACTGATGCAATGTTGCCTATATCTGCAAGTATGTCTGGATCCCTGGATGAGTTTTTCTTTGAGGAAAGGATTGTGACAATTAAAAAAAATGCATTTTAGAGGCAGAAGATTGGATTATTTCTAAGGAGGCTTGCGATTCTAGCTCTCTGAGGTTCTGTGACGCCCAATAAGAGTTAGTTTGGATGCAGTCTGGGCTCGTTCAGCTCTACCACCATCCGTGGTCAGAGGGACCTTGGTGCACAGGGACAGGGCAGTGCCCTAGGACATGGCACAAGGCGAGTGTGACCAGGAAAGAAAAGGTGACAAAGCCTTTTGCACAAATATGGATGTGGCAGGCTTGTGTGTGGGGGATGAATGCATACCTGAGCATTTTATTGTGTGGAATGTTGGTGTGAATAAGTAAAATTTGTGCATGAGTTGGTAGAACTTATCTGTAAATCTGTGTCTCATGTTTGTAAAGACGTGTGCCTAGCCCTACCTGTGAGGTCTGTGCACTTGGTACTTTCCATGGCCTCCTCTTGTCTCTTTGGGACCTGCCAGCGCCATGGTGGCTTAGCCTTTATCTTCATGCTTGAAATGAAGAAACTGAGTCTTAGAGAAGCTGAGTAATTTCACCAAAGTTACACAGCTGATAATTTGCAGAGTAGCAGAATAGAGAGGTTTTATAGGGTCTTTGTTTAATGTATGTCTGGGATATGCCTCCAGCAGTTAGGTAGGTATTCTCCTTTATCTGTACTAAGCTTCTGATGGCCTTCCTATTTGAAAGTGGGTTACCAGTTTGGTAGCCTTCCTTTGTTCAAAGAAATGTGATCTCAAAGCCAGAGACAAGGAAAATTAAGCCTCATATCAAAAGGTCCTTTATCTACACAGCCATTAAATATCTGTATAACAAGAAGCTTCTCCAAAGTCTTTTAGAGCACTGGGTTTTGTTTAAACTTCTGCTCTATTACTTTTGGGTATAGTAGATGGGGTAATGACATATTGGGGATTTGCTCAGACCTTACTTGTTTTTGAGGCCTCCCTTCCCAAATTTCTGCTGTTATAGAGTTGGGAGCCTGTTGAAAATTAAGGCTTAATCAGTAGTATGTACTATGCAAAACCATTCTTAGATACTACTGGAAAATAACTGAATACAATTTTTACCTTGAGGACTTGGAAAATCTCGTTACCTTTTATTCCTACCATGAAGCTCATTGAAGACTTTGTCAGTCATTCTACTTCATTCGTAGTCTGAGAGGCTTTTATTCTGAAGAAAACATCATAGAGCTCCAAGTAGATTTATGCTCTGCTTCTGATGGTTCATAAAGTCTAAGCATAGCTAATAATAGTTCTTTCACCTGCTTTGCTCAAGACTAAGATCTTTTATAAACATGCCCACCAGAACCATCAATCACTGTTTAGATATTTAAATTTTAGTAGGTAAAATGAGAATGGATTAAGAGCAGGCTTTTGCAGTTTGGAGCTTAGGCCTTTCAGAGAGCATTCTGTGGAATTTCTTGGTACCATATTTGGAGATGAGGGGAAACTGGAATCTTTGCACACTGCTGGTGGAAGTATAAACTGATGCAGTCACTTGAAGAAATCTGGAAATCCTGGTAAAAACAAATATATGTCCTCTACGACCTAATGGTCCTACTCCTGGATTCATAGCTCAGAAAAGTTCTGCAGTAAGTGGACATTAGAAAGAAAGAAAGTGAAGTTGCTCAGTCATGTCTGACTCTTTGCAACCCCGTGGACTGTAGCCCACCAGGCTCCTCTGTCCCTGGGATTCTCCAGGCAAGAATACTGGAGTGGGTTGCCATTTCCTTCTCCAGGGGATCTTCCCAACCCAGGGATCGAACCCAGGTCTCCTGCATTGCAGGCAGATGCTTTATCCTCTGAGCCACCAGATGAAGGTGCCAAATTTGACCTTGCCCTGACTTATAAATAACCATTAATGTATCCAAGTTGTTTCCACAAATTGAATGGCATTTCCTATTAAGGGCTGTCAGTTCAGAATCTCCATTGCTCTAGGAATATCTGTAGCCTCATGGAGACCCAGATTTCTCAGCTATCAGCTAGGGTACCATCTAAAATGATGAAAGATATCCTGGTTCCCCAACTGTAGACAGAATTGCCAAAATACTTTTGAGAATCCCTATTGGTCTTATAAGGCAAACATGTGAAACCAGAATCTGCACTATTTTCTTCCTCTCAGCCTCTTCTCAAGGAAATTCACCCAAGAATGCTTGCACCTCAATGAGACTCTTTAATGGAGAAGAACTTCAAGCCTATCTGGAGCTCTTAACATCCTTTCTGATCAGCATTACTGAGCCACCTGATTCTCCTAAGGGGGCATTCCTGTCCCTGGATCTGCCTTTGCCAGCCATGTAACTGCATTCAGGGTACCAATGTTTATTAATTTAGGAGTCTGTAACCAAAAACCATTGTGCTTTATCTTATGGTTTCTTTACCTTACCATGTTGAAGCTGTGTTTGGCCACAGAATCTGAGACCTTAGCCACACACAGACTGCACAATTTAACAACAAAACACAGGCTCACAAAGTTGCCTTAGCTGTGATTCTGAAAACTGGGAGATTCTGAACCATCTCAATAACCAATCATTAGAAATTGTACCAAGAATGGGCTTCTTTGAATTAGCATGTCCAAGCGTGATTATGTTTGTGCATCTGGGATGTCTTTTGTTCTTTATCTGTGACTATACTTGCCTGTAAACCTGGAACACTAGTGAATATGGATGCTCATTTGCCAAATGACTTTGATATAAAGCATTCTGAGTTCTGCATGACCTGAAAGATCAAGCTGTACAACAGCAGATAACGAGTCTCGGCTTCTCTTTCCAGTTGGTTGTAATAGAAAGGATGACCAGAAAACATCAATAGGGACTCAGTAGGGACCGATATGGTCTAAGCAACTAGCCTGAGTAAACTATCTGCCCAACCACAACCCTTAAGAATTCATGTTGTTTATTCCAAAGGATAGTCATTATTTTCTCTTGCCTATATTAGATACAGTACTTTTTGTGAATTTTTTGGTAGTGACAAGAAGTTACATGTGGGTGTCTAGAATGGATTATAATTGTGAAGAGTGTTAAGGATAGTATCAAGATCCTTGGCACAATATACTGAAAATGGTATATGTGAAAGTTACTTGACCAAAATCTTTATCAAGAATCAGCATTAATTCTATGGAATTATCCGGACATAGACTCCTTTTCAAATGACTCAAGATGCTTGCAGATACTTTACTTCTAGCCCATTCTGAAATAATCACAGGTGCTTTCAACACATGGCTTTCCAGACAGTATCATTTCTGACAGTGGGTCTGAATTGAAGGAAGTTGTGGACGGGAACCTTATCTTAGCTGTCACCATCCCGCCTCATCACCTTCAAACAAAGTGATCAGGCTCAAAGGATAGTCAGGCTACTGGAATGTCTTAGGAGAATTCTAGAGGAGATGGGTCAATGAGATTCACCAGGCTCTTCATCCCTCAACTTCTCACTCCATGTTCGACCATGGAAATCAGTTCTGATGCATCACTAGTAGGGAATTTGCTCAAGACTTGCTTTGAATACCTACAGTCGTACTTGAATGAGGACTTTGAGAGCAAGAACATATTCCAAAAACAATGATGGCTGTGTTGTAATATGCATGAAAACAAAATAAGACAATCTTTGTTAAGAGAAGTGGAGCCAGCCCGTGGCTGTTTCCTGACAGTAATTGAGGTCATAGAAGTTCCGGAGTGCACTATTGGCCCCTGTAAAATGCTCTAGGGCCATCATGTAGATTAAGCAATAATTCTTTTCTGGTATGCATCTGCTAGAATAGTGCTTGGGCCCACTATTAATCATAGAAATAGCTTTACAAGTTGTATGGAGGATTGGTGAGATGGGTGGGAAGGTGTGAGGCAAGACGGGGAGAAAGTAGTGATTTTGGTGTTTTGGGGTGCCTTTATATTCTTGCTGGGGACATCTTTGTAGGTGCCTGTAGGTGTACCCTGTTATATGGGCTTTGCCTAGAGAAGTTTTTGCCTGTAAAAGGGTTCTTGTAGAACACCTGCTTCTCCCTTTCCTGTCCTCTCATAAAGGGTTGTTATGTCCAGCTGTGCAGGTAATCGACTGCTCAACTGTGAACAAAAGCCCTAACAGCAGCATCAAACATAATCACATCAGGAACATTCTCAGGGCTCCCCATAGAGTTAATGATTGGAGGATCAAGAACCCCAGTCTTCATGGTTCTGTGGCCTCAGACAAGCCATATAGCAGTAGTGGGCCTTAATTTCTGATCTGTAAAGTCTATGTTTGTGGGTCCAGGAGTGGGGAAAAGCATCACTTACTGATCTAAGGAATGATATAAAGATGAGTGGTTTTATCATTAATTCATTATGGCATAAACATTTATCATTATGCTCATTAAATACCCGAGAGTACTCTTTCACCCTTAGCTGTTTCCTTTGTATGAACCCATTAGTTTTTAAGGACTCTTTTTTTTTTTTGTAAAAGGAGGGAGGCAGATTTTATGCATGCACTGAAATGCCGTTATGGGAGAGAGGAAGGGCCAGGAGGGGTCTAGGTAGCCAGCAGGACCCCGGCTACCTTTGGAGGAGTCCCTTTTCTGAACTTGAACTGAAAGCTATGGGTTTCCATGGCTTCCACAGATCCGGGGCAGGGGCGGGCGGCAACCTATATACTAGGCCATTTTTTATAAGGAACTTGAGCATCTTCAGATTTTGATATCTGTAGGAGATCTTGGAGCAGTGCCTCATGCTGACAGTACATTGAAGTAGAAGGCCTGAATCTCTTCTATTTAAATATTTTCCTTCCAACCATACAGAAACCTGGGTGGTAACAAGCACCTCGAAGCAGGTGGTGGAGGTGTCAGAGGTTAGTCTGCGGCAGGTGGGGAAGGGAAAGCTGCTCAGCGTGCAAGGCCCTGGGACTGTTGACCAGCTCCATGGGGACCTCCGTCAGCACCCTCTAATGGTGTTGGGATCTGTCCCGGGTTGGCTTGGGAATTTCCTGGCAACACATACTGGCTTGTTTCCAGCTAGGCAGCCACCTGGAGTGGGGGCACATTCTTAGAAAGTCAGCTGCTCCCTTTCCCTTTTAGAACGGTTTTCCTTTTCGAGAGTTCTGTATGACGATTGGCGCCAGTATGCTTATAAAGAGGCTTTACTGAACATGATGGGCCTGTGCTCTCATTTAGTCCCTCACAGGAACTGTGCCTTGTGAGTACTTTTCATGGCTAGAGGGTCTTCTGGCTTAAGAGGTGCCCTGTGTTTAGGGCTCCACACCCCGATCCAGTCTCTTGGCTCACTCTCATTTTCTCACAGAGAAGGGACTTACTGCAGTCACTCCCACAGAAACAAAGCTCCTCATTCTTTCCTTTTCTAGCCCCTCCCCTACACCCATATCACGGTGCTCCCCTCCTTTCATCCCCCAAATTCCCTCCAAGCATTGAGAGTTCTGAGGAAGAGAAGGGCAGGGGTGAAAAATTTGAAACTGCCCAAGATGGATAGCAAAAACCCCATGCATAAATAAATTACAGCACAGCCCCCAGATGAACAATGATTGTGTGGTTGAAGACCTGGCTGAATAAGTGTGTCAGGCACTGATTGGAAGCGTGATAAATGCAATGACCTAACAAAGGATTGACTTCTCCTGCAGACAGGCCCCTTTTAATGGATGGAAAGGGAGGAAGCTTCATTTAGAAGGGAAAGGCTGTTTGCTGTGCAGATATGACAAAGGGGAAGTAGACAACCATTGATTTACGTTTGGGAATGACAGTTGAAAAATTCAGCAATAATCATGACAAATGAGAAGAGATGCAGTCAGAGAAAAAAAAAAATGCCAATACGTTAAGCTTGCAAAGAAATGCCAAGGTCACCGAGAAAGGTTCCCAAACTTCTGGTTTTGACAACCTTAATGGAAATAATAGAAAAGATGAGGGTTCGGGTTAAAAGGGATGGCTTGGCACGAAGGGCTGCAGGTGTTGGTAATGAGCGGTGAGTTTGGAGAGGGAGTGGCAGGAAGGCCTCCTCACACCACTGGGGAGACGCTGTCCACAGGCTGCTGAGATGCTTCCCGCTGCCGCCAATCCTGCCCTTCTCTCCAAGGTTTGGAAAATCAAGTGAGTGATTTTAATGTCCATAGTAACAGCAAAAAGGTGAAATGTGGGCTGGGTGTGCCTGTGGTGCTGTAGGGGGGACACCAAATCAGATGTTTCATTTGACCCTAGTGTATTGCCTCCTTTAATTCAATTTTGTGAAAAAGACGGATTAAGAGTGAGGAGGTGATGAGTTTTAGGTCATCTGCCTGGTTAAGGTGGGTAGGGTGTCTCCTGTTTTGTTTTTTAAAATCATCTTTGTTTTGTAAGGCAGCCAGTGTGCTGGGTTCTGTAATTTTTATCCCAGTAAGAAAGACACATTCTAGAAAGTTCTGTGGATGAGAAAAGTTGATTTAAAAATGTGTATGCATGTGTGGGGAGGCAAGTGGTGTGGAGGAAGCACCTGTGGGCTGGGAATCATCGGGCCTGGTGATAGTTTCCTGCTTGCTCCCTGTGTGGACGAGGAGAAATTCCCTCCCTTCTCCAGCATGCCCTGTGCTCATATTCGAAATGAGGAAATTCACTGTGATCCCTTCCTGGTATGATCTGAGGAGTCAGTATTATAGCCAAACATGGCTGTGTGTGAGCCTGTATATACATACAAGCTTCCATCTAATTTGTGTGTTCATACATATGTATCTTATATTCACCCAGCCCCCCCATTTCAGTAATTTATATAGTAATTAGCATTGCAGTATAATCTTTATTTTGGTTTTCTCTCCTCCAAATGTTGTTTATGAACTAAGCCCCCACAATTAAAAAGAAGGATTTTACTTGGATTAAGTGAAATGTCATAAAATAATCATAAGGGCCAGCAGGGGGAAGGGGGAAGTCCTAACACCCTCAAAATATGTGTATCATGGAACCAGTTACCAATATATTCTCCATGGGGATTCCTTAACTTCAGAAACCATTTGAACTATGATTACATTTTTTGCTTAATTCGTGAGATAAATATTTTAAAAAAAATCTTATTTATGTAAATGAAGTGTCAGGACAAGCTTCAGCAAATGTGTCTTAATTGTGAGTACTCCTCGCTAAATGAGAAATTATTTAAGCTAACTAACTCCCCTTAGCTAGGCCTTGAAGAGAAGTTATCTCATGAAAAGTATGATGCATTTTGGAGCTGTGTTGTATTACAATTGCTCTTCTTAACCGAATAGTTGTGGAGGCCTGCCCTGACAGGATTAACCCCAAGCCTCATGTCATCAGGGGCCTGTGGCTGTTTTCATTGGAATTGTCTGCGCATGCGAAGTTTCAAAATAAAACAGGTGCTAGGTTTAAAAACAACACTCCATCGACTCAAACATATGAACCATCAGGTTGCCAAAAGCTCTCCAACTTCCATCAGTGAAGACAGGCTATAAACTGTAGAAATGAAGGAGGGAAGGACCAGATTATAAATGAGTTGGGTCTGGTATGTGAGATAATCTTGGGTCTATAACAGTTTCTTAGGATGTCATGCCTACCTGGGGCTGCAGAGTGTGTGTGTAAGGAAAGGAGCCTCTTTAGATTAAACATTTTCTAATCAGCTTTATCACTCATATCTGAATTTATCTTATTTGAGGAAAATGCCAATATATTAGCAGGCATGTATGATACACAAGGTGACCCTACCAACTTAATGACATAATACATTATCCTTAATGAAGTCAATATCTTGTCTTTTAGCTGTCTGTCTATTGGGGCGATTAATTGCAGTGTCATTAAAGTTAGCTCTCTTTTCATTTGAGCTTGACAAGTCGCATAAAACTAATGTTCTTAGTTATCAGCTACTGGAATAGGATGGAGGATGGAGGAAATTGTAGGACAAATAAGGGGGTACTGCTACAGCTAACTTGAAGGACTTTTTCCAATGACTGTTTCCTTAGGTCTCGCCTTACCCAGGCGCTCTTGTTAGTTGAAATTCCAGGCAAAGCTAGAAGGCTCTTATTCAGACCAGGGTTTGCAGGTGGAGACAAGAGGGAACAGCTTCGAATTACACTTGGTTTGGGAGACTTGGAGCCGCTTAGTTACAGGACCTTGGATACTGGAAAGGTTTTTTCCCTAAATAAATTTGTCGAAGTTACCTCTTGAACTGTTGTATGGGAGCGGAGCTGATAGCCTGTGAGAGGATGAGATAAAGAACAGTTGAGACCATATTTTCATTTTGCTTTGAAGTTTTTCTAATTTAATGGGCTCTCTGGCAGAAAGGGAGGGTTGAGGGTGGGGGAAGGGATTTGTGTCTCAACCACACTTTGCAAATGGTTCTAATAAACACCAGCTGATTGTGGGCAATGCCGGAGTGATAGCACCTGGTCCACTGCTAATTGTGAAGCCAAAGCAAGCCTCCCTCCCTGCCGTCCCCCTACCTCTGAAACTACGAGACAGGATGGCTGTAATTTACAGTGTGTTATCTTTGTCTATAGCGGCGAGATGATATGAAGTAAATCAAGGTACGAGTAATGAAAGACTGAGAATTTATTCCTTGGAGCACACTTTAAAGTGTAGTATCTGTTATAGTGGCACTGCCTGAAGACCCTGAAATGAGACTTGGATGAAGGGCAATAAAGCAGCATAGAGGCTCATGTTAATGTTGTTTGTCTGAGGTTAGTAATTGGGTTCCACTGATGAGTTGTGTGAAGACAAAGTGAGAATCCCAGCTAGTATTGTAAATCTTACATTGTTGGAACAAGAAGCAATCCTAACAAATATTGATCCTCTCCGTGCCCAGAGGCGAGGAGGGAAGCAGTGAACTGCAAAGCACTGGCTTGTTTCAATAGCACCAATTACCTTAGTGAAACCAACGCTCTGCATGAAATCCCAGGGTGGCTGCAAACCGTGAATTAGCCATGATTAGGCTTTTTAGTTGGATCCCCCCAAAATCACACTGGCTTAGCATTCTATCTCAATTATCCTTGTGGTTCTAAAACCATATTCCACGGAAGCAGTTCCTTCCAGTTATTAAAGGCCCTGGTCAGGTATGGATGCCAGTTACGGTTATGTGACCGACCACTGCCTTATGCACAGAGAGCCAGAGTGAATGTGTCTGAGTTTGACCCTGAGAAAGATGTAGCTTTCCATGCTGGACTTCACTGAACCAGCAAGTAGGGGGCCCATATCCCACATGTAATGGACTTTGTTGTTGTTTGATTCTCCCAACCGCTATTTGTGTTATAAATCCTAAAGATCCTTAGAGAAATGATCTCCAGGGAAGAAAAGACATCTCAAGCTCTGTGTTTTGTGAGACTGGCTTCCTATTCTTCATTTTAACTGTGAAGGTCCTCTGAAGATATGTGTTCATCTTATTTGAATATCAAGCTTCCTTCCTTGGACTCTCCCCTGAGTTCTCATTGTGGAAACTTTGGGCCCATGGGAAGAGATAGAGTTGATAAAATCTAGGAGGTTACGCTTCACTTTGTTTCTTCCCAGAAGCGAGCTCTTGTTCTGGGCATTCCTTGACACTGCCCTCTACTCTGTTACCCTGGCTGTGAGTGTGCAGTGGTTACTGTCATTTCAAAGGCCAGATCTTGACTTTGGGCTAGGTGAGACTAGGTGATATTTGGCTTATGGGCTCCTGACAACTGTGGTTCATCAGCTTTCTTCATGTTTTCCAGCCTTGTGGCCTCCCTTGGGAGAAGAGAGGGAGCCCAGAGCACCTGATCTCTAATATGACACTTGAACATATATGTGGCAGTACTTGCCTGGAGCAGAAGAAAGGTGAGGTGAGCCCCACGGAAATCAGGCAGAGAGCCAGGGTTTGAATAAAGAGAACCATGCACCTTCTGGACGTAAAGTTGGGTCCAGGGTACCTGTCTAGGAGTCCGTGGCACCATAATTAATTAGGTCATTACATCATCCAGTGTTTATCGAGGGTGTAACGTAGTGCCAAGCAGTGTTCTGGACGCATAGTTGAATAAATCAGAGTTTACACTCTAGTGGCAGGGCTGGTGGTGATGGAATGTAAACAAATGGGGCGATTTCTGATGTAAACTGTAAAGCAGACAAAGAGCTATGGGGCTAGAAAGTGGCTCGGGTTGAGAGGGGGCTTCCTGAACTAGACTGGTCTGCTCTCCTCACACGACACACCAGACCCTGGACCCGAATGTTTCCCTGTGCCATCTCCACCCAGTCTTGTCTCTGCCCAGGCTCACATTATTCTGGGCAGCCCTGAGATTCCTTGGGCACCACATGTCTAGTTTCTGCTCCTCCCCAAGGTCTAGCTCGAAGAACATCTCCTCCAGGAAGCATTGTTTCCACCAACTGAAAATGAGTGTTTGTACTCAAAGTTCCTATGCAGCGTTCCGTCCCTCCTCCAACCTGATACTTGCACTTTTCATCTTATGTAGCTCGGGTGTTCATCTCGTCTCCAGTCCTTGCTGTGGGATCCTTAAGTGCAGGACCCCGGTATGGTTGACATCTTGTCCCTGGTAGCACTCAGCAATGTCTTGTGCATAGTAGGTGCTCCATAAATGTTAATTAAATGAAAAACTATGGGGAGGAGCTAGGAAAATCTGTGGCATGGGGATAGGAAGTGGTAGCTTTTGAAATTGTCTCGAGTTGGTCTGATATATAGAAATGCCTCGGTGAAACACCAATTTACTGCTGCGTAGCTATTTTACCGAGCAGGCTTGTTATATCTGAGTGGACTGGTGATGTCTGTTTGCTTCTCCAGGCAACAAACACATTTTGGAGGGATTGTTCACTTGAAGGTTGCAATAAAACCTTTACCATTTTGAACAACTAGCTTTGGTGTCTGCTGAGGGCAAGCAAAGGCATAGAGTGTTTCCTCTGGTAAAAATGGTTCGACTTTAAAAAAAAAAGTTTTGCAAATATGAATAATCTCAGTAAATGCAGACCAGCCACCTTATGGATTTGGTCTGAGCCCTTCACCCCTGTGTTGGTAGCTTGAATACCTGTAGCCAGCCTGTCCAGTCTGTGGGCCAGCTCCCACCCTTCCGCACAGGGAAAGGGGAGCAAGCAAGTCCATTGCCCGTTGGCCTCCTGAGACACCTCTGAGGATTAAATAACTAATGACCGTAAAGTGCTCTGTGAAAAGAGAGTGCTCTATAAAGTGTTATTGTTGGGGCTGTTAAAAATGGAAAACGACTTTTAATTTAGAAAGGGAACACTCAGTGTAAGGAGGGGTAGCTGTAAAGCTTTTATCGCCACTTGCTTTCCCGAGGCTTCTTAGCTAGTGGTGTTGGCACCATGGCTTGCTCTCCCAGGAGTCCTCTCAACCTGCTTGCAGAGTTTAGGAAAGGTGCCCACATCTCACTGGCATGGTGCCACCCTGGTCTCCTGCTTGTGTCACAGCCTCTTGGTCAGAGCTGTGCCTTGATGGGCCTTGGGATGCTTTTCATTGACGGACTTTGCAGGCAAGGATCTTTTTTCTGAGAGCCAGCTAGATGGAATAGAGAATATTCTGGGATTGGGGCAGCTGCCGAAACCACATACCAGTTGCAAAGATGGAGGCTTATGCTTGTCAGGCCCTATGGACAATAGCCTGCCTTCCACAGACAGTCCTTCTGTCCATTTCTTGAGAAACAGGACTCATCTCCTCTTCCTGTTCAATGATGGTTTTCATTTTTTATTGAATTTCACCAACTGTTCCTAGGCTTCCTCTTTGCATTCTACTTTCTCCATGTCACGTTTCTGTGGTTGGGAGGTTTAAAATACATTTGTAAACCTTCACAGTCTGTAATATTTGTTCATGTCTTAATGCATTTTCTATGTATTTTTAATCCCAGTGTTTAGGATTTCCTTGGGCAAGCCCTAGTTTTAACATGCAGTGCTGTGAAAGGGAAGGGGACTCTCTGTCTTCTTTTTTGTTGGCTTCTTTGACTCCTTTGACATGCAGGACTCCCCAGCGACCTGCAGCCCCTCTGGGAGAGGAGCCCATAAACTCAGTATTTATCATACAAATGCAGTGATGTGTCTGCATTTTTACGACCCTGCTAAGTGGTGAGTATTCATTTGTACCACCTCACCCCAGATGCCCATCCTGAGGCTGAGCTGTTTATCATGTTCTCATCTCTTTCCCAAAGCTTGAACAAGGAGCTTGGGAGCACTATAAACATGTTCCCTTTCATTAAAGGGGAAATTATTATCATGTATTTTTGTAATGACCAATAACATTTCAAATTACTCACATTTATGGCTTACAATCAAGCTTATGCTTAACCTCTACTCTTCAAGAAGCTGGTAATGATGGGCTCGTTAGTTAACCACTTACAGGAAGTTAAAGGCAGGTAGAAAGCCATGAGACCAGTAGTTAACCAAGTAGCAACTCATTTCTGAGATTATAAACATCTCACTTGGCTTACATTTAATTGATAATGAATGAAGTAAGCCCCATTGGTTTTGTGGTGACCCATGGGGGATTTGGCCTTGGATAGCTTTTCAGTGGTTCATATCATGAAGGACGCTGGTTGTTGCGCCTTGGATTTTGGTTCTGGGTCTTTGTTCCAGAAGCTGAGTATTGGGGGAGATTGGTTGCAACATAGTTGATGGCTAGCATTTGAAGCCTCCCAGAGACTCTGTAACCATGTGTCCTGACTGGTTTTCATCTTCCTCTTATTTGAAGTCCCATCATCCATGAATCTAATGTAGAACTACTGTGAATTATGTGCTTACATTCACTTTTGAGTTGACACACTCATTTGGAAGAGAGGCTCATATGAAGAAATGGTCTGGTTTGTGGTCAGCGCGTCTTGCTCTGCCAGCAGGTTGGGCACACAAGTTCAAGGGATTGTGGTTCCATGACAATTTTCCTTAACTGGGGAATGTACTCAGTGGGCTCTGAATTGGATGAGTTAGCAGAAGCACTCATTAATATGTCCAGGAAAAGAAAAAAAAAAAAGAATGTAAGACAGAATCATCCTGAGTCCACTCTTATTTAACTTCTTTGAAGATTATCTTTTAAAAGTTCATTTTAATTATTAAATTATCTCACCAGAGCTTGTCTAGTATCACTCATTTAGGTTCCAGGAACTTTATTGATATTTTCTTATTTAATCATACCAACAACCTTATGATGAAATTATTATTTCCTGCATTTTACCGATGAGTAGACAGAAGTGTAGAGAACTTAAGTGATTTGCTCTAGGCTACACATCTAAAAGTTACAGAGCCTCACATATTTTTTCATTATAACCGCCACACTATAGTGTTACAATTTTGCTTTACATAACCATGTATTGATGAAAGAAATTGCAATAAGAAAATATAGTCTTCATATTTGATTGCATATTTGTAATTTCTTCTGCTCTTTGTTCTTTTTTATAGGACAGAAATTTCTTGTGTAGGTGCATGTATGTGTGTGTGTTTTTTTTAAGCTTTCCATTTCTTTTCTTCTTTTAAATTAATTTTAATTGCAGGATAATTGTTTTGCAATATTGGTTTCTGCCATATATTAGAGTGAATCTGTCATGGTATACATATGTCCTCTCCCTCTTAAACCTCCCTTCCATCTCCCACCTCATCCCACCCCACCTCCCACTTCATCCCCCTCCTCTAGGTTATTACAGAACACTGGATTTGAGCTCTCTGTGTCATACAGTAAATTTCCACTGGCTATCTAACTTTACATATGGCAATATATATGTTTCAATGCTACTCTCTCAGTTCATCCCACACTCTCCTTTGCCTCTCTGTCTGTAGAACAGAAATTTCATCTGGTAATGTTTCTTTACAGCATGAAGAATTTCTTTGAACTTTTTAAAAACTTATTATTACTTAGGTCCCTGGCAGGAAGTTCTCTTTTTTATCTAAAGTTATCTTTATATTGCTTTCATTTTTAAAGAATATTTTCACTGAATATGGAATTTTTTATTGTTTCAACAGTTTACAGAGGTCCTTCCATTGTCTCTGGCCTCCATTGCTTCTTATGGGAAGTCAGTCGTCACTTTTAACCATGGTTTTCCTGTATGTATATAATGTATCATTTTTCTCTCTCTGTTTTCAAGATTTGTCTCTCAATCTTTGATTTTCAGAAGTTTGACAGTGATGTGTGGAGGTATATTCCCCCCCTCCAAACTTCTAACCTCATAGATGTTTCTAATTTTCTTGTACAAGTCTTTTTTTAATGTTTATTTTTACTGAATTTGGGGATATTTTTGATCATTGATATTCATATTTTTTCTGCCCTATCCTTTTTTTTTTTTTCTCCCACTGAGAATCTAGTTACCTGTATTTTAGACCATTTAAATGGTTTCATGGGCCACAGAGTCTCTATTGTTTTGTATAATATTTTCCCCCTCTTTTTCTGATTAGATAATCTCTATTGATCTATTCAAGATTACTGACCTTTTTTTCCCCTAGTGTCCATTCTCTTGTTGAGGTCATCTAGTATTTATTTTTTTCCATTTTGAATATTTTCATTTTAGCTTCCATGGCATCACTGACTCGATGGACGTGAGTCTGGGTGAACTCCGGGAGTTGGTGACGGACAGGGAGGCCTGGCGTGCTGTGATTCATGGGGTCACAAAAAGTCGGACACGACTGAGCGACTGATCTGATCTAGTTTTTTCTTAGAAAAATTATTTGTTACGAGATTCCCTTTTAATTCATCCATTCATTCATTATATTTTCCCTTTACACCTTTGTTATGTTTATTATAGCTACTATAAAGTACTTTTGTATCAATTCCACAATCTGGGTCATCTCATCATTAATGTCTATTGACTATCTTGACCATGGGTCCTATTTATTTTTCCTTAAATTGTCTAGTAATTGATTATTGTATCCTGGACATTGTGGATAATACATCATATATACTGATAGACTAGTTTCTGTTATTTAAAAAAAATGTTTGTGTGTAATACATATGCATGTATCTATATTTATAGCTATATATGGTTGATTTTTTTTCTAGCAGGCAAGTAATTTAGCTAGACTAAAATTACAAATTGTGTCACCTCTATGATAAGCAGCAGCTGAGGTCTCTGTTCAGTTCTTTCAGACTTCCAGTTAATTTTCACTTAGCTTCTTGTAATCTTCCCAGTAAATATGCAGCTCAGGATCACTCAAGAATTTTTGTGTTTTTGTGGGTTTTGAAACTTCACCCTTTGTTGCTCTTTACTTTCTGGGGTCTCTCCCTTTACTTTCCACTGTTCTGTCAGTGGCAGCATCCATCCAAGCACTGTTTCAGCCAATAGGACTGTGACTTTCTGCTTGTATTTTAGCTACTCTGCCATATAGACTTTTGGTAAGAGATGATGTCCATTCATTTTCTGCCTGATTTTGATTGCTTTGCAATGCCCTCACATAGTAGCTATAAAAAATATTTTCTCCAAAATTCATCAATATCATTTATGAGAAGGTCAGTCCAATGTAAGCTATTTCACCATTCCTGGAAGCTGAACTGCAGATCTCAGTGTTTAAGAGAATCCAGAAGTAAGAATTTTTATATGAAACCTCTTGATTATTCATTGTAGGCCACTACCTTGCTATTTTAAATATCTCGTATGAACCAAAAAAATCCCAGTGATGCCTATGGGTCAAATATGGCTTATTCGCCCACAATTTGCAAATTTTTAACTAGAGCTAATGTTTCTGATTCTCAGTAAAGTGTTTTCTCTCTTGGGCCAAGTTAATGTCCCTTTATCTACCTGCTAGAAGAGATGCTGTGGCACTGGGTAGAGTTTATATGGGAGACATCCTTGCAGAATATGAGATGCAGTAAAGCCAGCTGGAGAAAGGAGCACCATGGCAGGTGACTACTAGGCTGCTTTCTCCTCTTCCACTCGGCCCACTATGTGGTATTGGTACAGAGAGGACAGGCAGACTAACAGGCTGAATCCAGTTCTCTCCAAATCTTGCCCACATTTAAGATTGCCAATTCATCATTGGGCCCATGTGAGCTGTTTGATGTTCTAATCCAAAGCACTGTCACACTGGAGAACTTTTTCCTGAACTCTCTCCTGTCACAAATGTCACTGCATCCAGACAGACATGGAGCATGTGGCTGCACCTGGGGCCTTGGGGTACTTCCCTCAAAAATGGCAGATTTAGGACCAGACAAGGAATTGGTACTTGAGTCATAAATTCTGAGAAGGATAATGCCAGTTTCATTTGGCTGCTGGCATTTGATTTGTGAGTGTGCTAAAGGTCTCTGAACCTCTTAGAGGAGTCTGATGAGAATAATATAGTTCAGACTGCCCATTCCCTTTTTTTGTTGAGCATTGCATACTCAACAAGTAGGCAGGTAGAAGCATTAAATATTTGGGCTTCCAAGTCTGGTCCTTTCCAATTTTATAACTTTCATAATTTTGTCTGGAAATGCTGATTTCTTTTTCCTGGGCTCTTTTCCTCTTTTCTGAGGGATTCCTCCTGCCCATGGCACGCTTCTCATCCCCTTATGGTGTCACTCTCAGGACAGCATCTGATGTCAGCCACAGGGTACAGCATGGTAATATTTCAGAACTGGAAAAACTTTTTAGGACTTGTGGTTCAACACCTTCATATCACAGAGGAGAAAACAGGTGGGGAGGAGAAGGCAGGTTACCTGAAGCCGTAAAGCTGTTTGGGGCAGAGACGTGGCAAGAATTCTGTTTTTTAGGCCCTTCCTCCCCTTGTCTTGGAGAAGGAAATGGCAACCCACTCCAGTAATCTTGCCTGGAGAATCCCGTGGACAGAGAAGCCTGGTGGGCTGCTGTCCATGGGATCGCACAGAGTTGGACATGACTGAAGAGACTTAGCATGCATGCATGCATTGGAGAAGGAAATGGCAACCCACTCCAGTGTTCTTGCCTGGAGAATCCCAGGGACAGAGGAGCCTGGTGGGCTGCCTGCCGTCTGTGGGGTCGCACAGAGTCGGACATGACTGACACGACTTAGCAGCAGCAGCAGCCTCCCCTTGTCTATCACCTTGCCTCATCTCACTGTAGCATTTTAACTTTGACGTGAAATTAAGGCATAACATTTTTTCTTGGGTAGAAATCCTCTCTACCTGAGGTGGATGATTTGCCCCAACTTCTTCTGTCCTTAATTCTTGTGTTGTACTAATTTGAACAATATGGAAATTGCCAATATTTGACCAGTTTTGACCTACAAAATGGCAGTTTTATATGGTTCAAGCTGCTACTTAGGATTTGACATACAGCCCAGGACACCTAGGCTTTTGCTTTGGGTGAATGTTGATTTGGAGGTTGGCAGTGCTGATAGACTGAGATCATAGGTCCTAGGACTGTGTGGGCTTCTGAGCTTGTCCCCTTCCCTGTGTCAGATGGCAAGCCTTCCTCTAGGTAGTCACCCCAACAGTGATGTTCCATGTGGGGCTGGGGGTCACAGTAAGAGGAAGCTGGTCGCCATCACCGAGTGCTGCAATGGTGCAGTAGAAGGTAAAGTGGCCCTCAATGCTTGTGAGCCTGACTCTGAGTCTTGGATTCACTCCTTTTTTAGCTGGTGACCTTGGACTTCAGTTCTTTGGTTTTTAAGTTTCTCATCTTAAAATAGGAGTGAAAAGACTTCCTTCACGGTTTGTGAAAATTAAGTGACATACTGTGCAAAAGTTCTTGGCCAGGGCTTTTCATGCACTGGGGGCTCAATAAACAAGTATTTTGAAACAAACAAACAAACAAAAAAAACACACACACACATTTGATGATACCAAGCTGCTAAGCCAGTCATGTTATCTTTAATTCTGAAGAGCTCCTTATGCCAATTAATAGGTCTCCCCCTTTTCTGTCCATATATTTTCAACCATTTGGCTGGACATTCAGTGTTCTTCATAGATAATTGGATTCTATAGATGCAGTTTATCCTCCTAGGCACATTCTATTTTCACCAAGGGTGTGTTAGTTGCTCAGTTGTGTCTGACTCTTTGCGACCCCGTGGGCTGTAGCTTGTCAGGCTCCTCTGCTCACAGAATTCTCTAGGGAAGAATACTGGAGTGGGTTGCCATGCCCTTCTCCAGGGGGTCTTCCTGACGTAGGGATTGAACCTGTGTCTCTGATGTCTTCTGTATTGGCGGGCAGGTTATTTACAACTAGTGACATCTTTTGGGACCCCCACTTACTGGTGAATAAAACTCCTTTGCAGACACTCACATACCTGATGTGTAAACTAGTGGAGATTCTCTAGTGCTGTTTGCATAATGTTATGCATTCCAGCCCCACCTTTAGTGCTTGGTGATTGTGAGGATTAAAGATGACTTCTCTTACATCATAGGCTGCCTGTTAGAGTCTGACACCATTCTATGTCTTTTGCAGCGAAATGCTGCTTCTATCCATAGATTATCGGGGAATTCCAGCCAGGTTCCAACTTCCCTGTGATAATGCAGTACTTTGTTTCCCTAGCAGGTTAGGAACTGATATCCCCATTATGTAGCATATCATGAAATGAATGCTATTGTTAAGTATAAGGACAGAACATATTAGTGGTATCTTTTATTACACAGTTCATTATAAAAGAACAGCTATTGCTAGAGTAGTCCCCATTTGATAGGTAGCTTGACATTGTTCTTGTGCTGTTAGCTCTGATTAAGGCTGGGATAATGCACTGTTCCTGCCTGTTACGTCCATCAGGAAACAAGGCAGACCGAGGTAAAATAGATGAGCATATGTTGGCAACAGATTAAAAAGACTGGTATAAAGTCCATTAATAATTCTCATATTTAGGATTTGCTTTCTACTGTACCTACTGAATCTGCAACATTTAATCTCTTCTCTGCAAGACTAACTAAGAGAACCTTTTTCCTCTTCTGAGTGATAGGCCTGGATTTTCTGAGACAGAGCATTTGTCTGTCAGGGCCCATGGCTGCTCTGGTGATTTACTTGCCGTCAGATGATGCTGGTGTCCGGTTGGTGATATAGCCTTGCTGGATATGGGGAAATTTGTTACCTTTAGCTTTGACAGGAAGATAATTGCTGATGGTTAACAGAACTGAGCCAAATCCATTGGTTTTTCAGTAACACAAGCATAGGACTGGCTTTGAGAACCCTATTTTCCCCTGCATAAATGTCAGTTTCAAGTTTTTGTTTTTATTTTTTTGTAAAATATGTATGTGTGTGTATCTTGATGGGAATGTACTAGCTTCTTCTTTTTTAAATGCTAGCAATATATTAGCATGAGGGTTGAGGTAATACTTGTTCACTCTACAAAGAATAGATATTACAGGAGATTTGAAAGACAGCATGGGTGGAAATGTGTGATGTGGTTTGTGTGTGTGTGTGTGTGTGTGTAGGAGGGGGTTGGGGTTTGGTGTCCTGGAACACCAGAGGCAGCCAGCCACTTGCAGAAGAGGCTTATCATCAGTGGAACATTGTTTTGTTAGGCACCTCTCCTGAAAATACGTGAATCTGGGCCTCCGTCATGTGGCTTGTCAATTTTTCTTCACACTGTGCAATCAAGTGATTGGTTCGACAATGCTTTATAATGTTTGGGCCTCAAGGGCTTCTCAGTAAAAGTCTTAAAAGAATAGGAACAAGCTTGGAGCACCCCAGGGAACAGAAATGTGCTTCACAGAGCAGTGGGCAGGTTTTGGACTTCAGAGGATGCTGGACACACACAGTTCCCCTGTAAGACAGGGGAGGGTGCAGGCCATGGGGTAGACTTTGAGAAGTCTCTGAAAGGAGTGTGGAGAATGGAATAGAGCTGGCCTCTAGTCCTTACTTTGTCATCCTCTGGCCATTATAATGCCAGGCCAGGACCCTGAGAAGCCCTGATGGTGTTACTCTCCCTTTTGGAGACCTGGATTAGGAAGTTGAGATATTCTGCGTCAGTGACTTGGTAGGCTTTGAAGATGTCAGTATTCACCTACAGGGAAGCTTGCTTTCTGGGAACTGAGTCTTCTAACCTACAGTTGCATGCTGAGAGTGCCATTCACCTCCTTTTTCTTCTGCATTTTGGGCAGTTTCTAACCTGCCCCAAGATTTTAAGTGGGAGCAAGAAGTGTGGGCACTATCAAGTCACGTATTGGTGTTACAGCTTTTTCTTGGCAACAGTAATATTCTTCCTGAAAGCTTAGGGGACTTTAGGTCCTTCAGTTTTTCAGGAAAGTGTCTCCTGAATCATCACGGTGTGTGGAGGTGGGAACTTAGAAGAGCTTTTATCAAGATGCTGAAATTTCTGAGAGAAACCAGATGTTGCCCTCCTTGTTCAACCATGTGGCCATGTGTGTGGATGACTGTAGCCTTTGGAGGCTGGGCTTATCACTCATCCCCATTCCTCACATCTGTCGAGTCACCAAGTACTCCTTGTCCTTTTCTGATAGAATGGTCACATCCCTCCCCTTCTTTCTCTCTCTGTAGCCACTGTCCTCGTCAAATCTTCCCTTGGCTTTTGTAATGGCACCTTAGGTAGTTAATGCTGTCAGCTTTCCTTCCCTTGAACATATCCTACTCATCGATGCTATACTTATCTTTCTAAGATATTGATGGGACCATGGCACTCTGATAACAATGTGCTCTTTTTACACTTCCTACCTGTTCAGACTGGCCCCCTCTTTTCTTCCAGACTGCACTCTGCTTGGGTGATAGGTCAATATTCTCGTCTCCTAAAATGTTTATTCCTCTCATCCCTGCCTATTAAGTTCCCTTATCATTCAAAGATCCACCTTAGTGCCATCACCCCGTGAGAGAACTTCCTGTTTACCTAATTAGAATGAAGTCCTCTGTGGAAACCAGTTGCTATATTAGTACTACGAATGCTGTTCCCTGTGTACTCACTCAAGTCTCTGTTGCTTCTGGTGCATAGCCCCTTGAAGGCTAGGGCCAGGTCTTTCCTCTTCTCTGCCTCTCTGCCACCTGGGACTATCCTTTGCATAGTGATCGTTCAACCACCTGTAGTGTAAGTGAATAAAGTTAGAGTTTGATGGTAGACTCACTGAGTTGTTTATTGCTAATGACTGGCAAATGACTTAATTCTTAAGTTAGTTTTATTGAGAGCTCCCTGTACATATGTCAGTGTTTTCTCCAAAAATATGGGAAAATACATGTAGATCATGACTTCATGATTCCATGGCCAAGACCTCCAGTATCTGGTCTCTGCATTCTCTGATATTGTTGTGAATTTGACTCAGCAAGTTGGTCCGGGCAGCTGCTACTTACTGTTTGAGTCAGATTCGGAAGTCAAATTCCTGCCATCCCCAGTTTCATTATGGTGAGAGGTCCTGAGAGGGCTAACATTGTCCTTTCCCAAGGATCCTTACAGTTCATAAAGGAGATTAAGTGAATATTTATAAAGTACTTAGTATGTGAATCATTTAGAAAACAATACAGGACACTAAAGGTTTCAAGGAACTCAAGGTCTTCATGACCCAGATAATCATGGTGGTGTGATCACTCACCTAGAGCCAGACATCCTGGAATGTGAAGTCAAGTGGGCCTTAGGAAGCATCACTATGAACAAAGCTAGTGGAGGTGATGGAATTCCAGTTGACCTATTTCAAATCCTAAAAGTTGATGCTGTGAAAGTGCTGTGCTCAATATGCCAGCACATTTGGAAAACTCAGCAGTGGCCACAGGACTGGTAAAGGTCAGTTTTCATTCCAGTCCCAAAGAAAGGCAATGCCAAAGAATGCTCAAACTACTACACAATTTCACTCATCTCACATGCTAGCAAAGTAATGCTCCAAATTCTCCAAGTCAGGCTTCAACAGTATGTGAAGCATGAACTTCCAGATGTTCAAGCTGGATTTAGAAAAGGCAGAGGAACCAGAGATCAAATTGCCAACATCTGTTGGATCATCGAAAAAGCAAGCAAGCTCCAAAAAAAATCTATTTCTGCTTTATTGACTATGCCAAAGCCTTTGACTGTGTGGATCACAGCCAACTGTGGAAAATTCTTCAGGAGATGGGAATACCAGACCACCTGACCTGTCTCTTGAGAAACCTATATGCAGGTCAGGAAGCAACAGTTAGAACTGGACATGGAAAAAGAGACTGGTTCCAAATAGGAAAAGAAGTATGTCAAGGCTGTATATTGTTACTCTGCTTATTTAACTTATATGCAGAGTATATCATGAGAAACGCTGGGCTGGAAGAAGCACAAGCTGGAATCAAGATTTCTGGGAGAAATATCAGTAACCTCAGAAATGCAGATGACACCACCCTTAGGGCACAAAGTGAAGAAGCATTAAAAAGCCTCTTGATGAAAGTGAAAGAGGAGAGTGAAAAAGCTGGTTTAAAACTCAGCATTCCAAAAATGAAGATCATGGCATCTGGTCCCATCACTTCACGCCAAATAGATGGGGAAACAATGGAAACAGTGCCAGACTTTAAATTCTTGGGCTCCAAAGTCACTGCAGATGGTGACTGCAGCCATGAAATTAAGAGACGCTTGCTCCTTGGAAGAAAAGTTATGACCCACCTACTACTACTACTAAGTCACTTCAGTTGTGTCCAACTCTCTGCGACCCCAGAGACAGCAGCCCACCAGGCTCCCCTGTCCCTGGGATTCTCCAGGCAAGAACACTGGAGTCGGTTGCCATTTCCTTCTCCAATGCATGAAAGTGAAAAGTGAAAGTGAAGTCGCTCATTTGTGTCCGACTCTTAGCGACCCCATGGACTGCAGCCTACCAGGCTCCTCCCTCCATGGGATTTTCCAGGCAACAGTACTGGAGTGGGGTGCCATTGCCTTCTCCAATGACCCACCTAGATGCATATTAAAAAGCAGAGACGTTACTTTACCAACTAAGGTCCATCTAGTCAAAGCTATGGTTTTTCCAGTAGTCAAATGTATGGATGTGAGAGTTGGACTATAAAGAAAGCTGAGTGCTAAAGAATGATGTTTTTAAACTGTGGTGTTGGAGAAGACTCTTGAGGGTCCCTTGGATTGCAAGGAGATACAACCAGTCCATCCTAAAGGAAATTAGTCCTGAATATTCATTGGAAGGACTGATGTTGAAGCTGAAACTCCAGTACTTTGGCCACCTGATGTGAAGAACTGACTCATTTGAAAAGACTGTGGAGTATTACTCAGCCATTAAAAAGAATACATTTGAATCAGTTCTAATGAGGTGGATGAAACTGGAGCCGATTATACAGAGTGAAGTAAGCCAGAAAGAAGAACACCAATACAGTATACTAACGCATATATATGGAATTTAGAAAGATGGTAACGATAACCCTGTATATGAGAGAGCAAAAGAGACACAGATGTATAGAACAGTGTTTTGGACTCTGTGGGAGAGGGAGAGGGTGGGATGATTTGGGAGAATGGCATGGAAACATGTATAATATCATATATGAAACGAGTTGCCCATCCAGGTTCGATACAGGATGCTTGGGGCTGGTGCACTGGGATGACCCGGAGGGATGATACGGGGAGGGAGGTGGGAGGGGGGTTCAGGATGGGGAACACGTGTACGCCTGTGGCGGAATCATGTTGATGTGTGGCAGAACCAATACAATATTGTAAAGTAATTAGCCTCCAATTAAAATTAAAAAAAAAAAAAAAGACTGTGATGCTGGGAAAGATTGAAGGGAGGAGGAGAAGGGGATGACAGAGGATGAGATGGTTGGCTGGCATCATCAACTCGATGGAGATTAGTTTGAGCAAGCTTCAGGAGTTGGTGATGGACAGTGACGCCTGGCGTGCTGTGGTCCATGGGGTCACAAAGAGTCGGACACGACTGAGCGACTGAACTGAACTGAAAGGATTCAGAACTAAATGACTTTGTGTGTGTGTGTCTGTCTGTGTGTTGGGGGGTAATGACAGGAAGTTATAAGTGTGTGTCTGTCTGTCTGTGTGTTGGAGGGTAATGACAGGAAGTTATAAGGGGAGCTTAGAATTGACAGCACATGCAGGGCCAGTGCAGTCAGAGAGAGCTTCCTGGAGGAGGTGAGTCTAAGGCTCCATTGAGAGGACAGCTGTGGCAGGAGGGGGAACAACCTAGGCAACTACTCAAAGAAGGCAAACTTGGAGAAAGGAGAGATTTATATTCTTTCTCATGGTCAGGCAACCTCTAGTGATGAAGAGGCCAGAAGTCATGAGGCCTTGGGCCTCTGCCCACATTCTCCTTGACTTGAAAGCTGGTGCTTATCACCAAAGAATCCTTTTTAAATTCTTTACTGTGAGCGAGCATTAAAAAAATCATCGTTCTTGAAATCTCTCTTTAACCCCCAGATCATCTTTTTCCATTTATACTCTCTGGACAGTGAAAAACGGGAAGATTTCTGTGTGTGTGTTCTGCTCTCCATGGGCAGCCTCTCTTCCCGCATGATAAATACACATTTGAAAATATTGATTTGCTGCTACCCCTTTGAAAAGCTTAAGAAGGCTGACCTCTGCCTCGGTGCTCTCAGACTCGAATTTTTCAGTGACCAATCGACCCTGCGAAAGGCTGAGAAACGTTACCTGTGGTCCTGGACGGCCTTTCCAGGAGGCTGAGGACGCGATGGTGGCAGTTTGGCAAATGCCTAAAAGGAAGGCCTCTTAATAAAATGCAGTGTGTCCCCGGCTCAAATCTAATGACTTTTCAATAGCTCGTGGGAATAGGGGAGTCTCCATTGTAGAACCTGTGAGAGTCATCCCTAGGGAAGGGGCATTTTCCAGACTCTGAAACCCTGGGGTCTCCATGCCCAGCAGGCATGATACTGTGTCATGCCTTAAAGTTGGCTTCTTCTCTGCCTCCTGCCCCCGCACCCCACCAATTGTGCTCATTTTATTTTCTTTCCTTGGTTTTACCACTGTGTGACCTCGTGTTGTATTTTTTCTGAATGACAATGAAAGTAATTGAAAATATTGATTGGCAGTACAGTTAAGTTGTCAACACAACCATTTAATTTGTCAGGAGGACTTGTTAAATTGTCAAAAATCATATAAAAAAACTCCTTCAGTCACTGATGATATACATTAGAGATGTTCATGAATCAAATGGGCCATTTTGGAGATAAGTGTTGAAGAAGAATTCTAAAATGGTTTTCTTCGGCTCTGTGTTCTCCCTCTTTCTCTCTCTCCTATCTTTTGCTCTGTCTCTCTGATCACATGTGACGAAGAGTATTGGAAGGATTTGGGGGAGGTTAGGTGTGAGGAAGACTTGGTGAGTTGGGGCCTCACTAAGTGTATTGGATGGTGGAAGATCATTTTATATCAATTCTATTAGGATAATCCGAGGCAGGTACCCCAAAAACGGCTTGGAAGGTTTCTTTCCTTCCCTTATGTATAGGATGTAAAATGTGAATCTTGGGAGATTTTTTTAAAAGAAAATTGTCTTTTAGGAGTTCTGGACTCTTGGCTCTCCCAGCCCCGTGTGAGGGCGGGTGGGCCACAGCCAGCTTCCTGTTTAGATGCTTGAACCACTACTGGATGCTTCCTGCCTTTCACTGTGGTTAATTTAGGAACATAAAAGCTTATGTTTGCAAGTGGAATTGGCATTAGTTTTATTTAGATTAATATAAGACTTATGCTCTCTGCTACCCACTGAGCAGAGAGTCAAAATAAGTAACCTGAATATGAGTAAATAAGAATAACCTGGTCAAAATGAGTCAGGTTGTTCTTGATATTGTTGGTTTTTAGCTCTACTTAATAATATCATAGTGTCTTAGGTCTCAGAAGTCCAACTTGATCTGGCTGAAGATAATAAAAGATTTTACTGGAAAGCTATTTGGGTTACTCCCATAGTTCACAGGAGGGCTAGTGTGGCACACAGGTTTCTAAAACTGGGCCCCAAAGATTCCTTGCTCTCTAGTCACGAGAACTGTGAATGCGATCTCACTGCCATGATTGTGTTAGGGTATAATGCACAGTAGACTCTGAAAACAGGAGATAATCCAGGTAGGACTAATCTAAACACATGGTTCTTAAAAGTACAGAACCCTCCTTAGCTAGTGGAAAAAGAGGACCTCATCGATATTTCAAGCAAGAGAGGAATTTGATGTGCTATAGCTGGCTTGATGATGGAGGCTCACGTGAGACGATACCTGGATAGACCCTAGAAGCAGAAAGAGAGTCCCAGCAGGAAGCCAGAGACATCAGATCTATAGCTGTAAGAATCTGGGTTTTCCTGGTAAACCTGAATGAACTTAGAAGATTTTTTTTTCCCCCTTAGAGCCACTGGATAGCGATCCAGCTGACCAACACTTTATTTATTTTTTTTTAATTTAAATTTATTTATTTTAATTGGAGGCTAATTACTTTATTGTATTGGTTTTGCCATACATCAACATGAATCTGCCACGGGTGTACATGTGTTCCCAATCCTGAACCCCCTCCCACCTCCCTCCCCATACCATCCCTCTGGGTCATCCCAGTGCACCAGCCCAGAGCATCCTGTATCCTGCATCGAACCTGGACTGGCGATTTGTTTCTTATATGATATTATACATGTTTCAATGCCATTCTCCCAAATCATCCCACCCTCTCCCTCTCCCACAGAGTCCAAAACACTGTTCTATACATCTGTGTCTCTTTTGCTGTCTCGCATACAGGGTTATCATTACTATCTTTCTAAATGCCATATATATGCGTTAGTATACTGTATTGGTGTTCTTCTTTCTGGCTTACTTCACTCTGTATAATCGGCTCCAGTTTCATCCACCTCATTAGAACTGATTCAAATGTATTCTTTTTAATGGCTGAGTAATACTCCAATGTGTATATGTACCACAGCTTTCTTATCCATTCATCTGCTGATGGACATCTAGGTTGCTTCCATGTCCTGGCTATTATAAACAGTGCTGCGATGAACACTGGGGTACATGTGTCTCTTTGAATTCTGGTTTCCTCAGTGTATATGCCCAGCAGTGGGATTGCTGGGTCATAAGGCAGTTCTATTTCCAGTTTTTTAAGGAATCTCCACACTGTTCTCCATAGTGGCTGTACTAGTTTGCATTCCCACCAACTCTATGACCCACGTCCCAGAATATTGGAAATAAAAGCAAAAATAAACAAATGGGGCCTAATTAAAATTAAAAGCTTCTGCACAACAAAAGAAACTGACCAACACTTTAATCTTGGCTTTGTGATACCCTAAATGTAGAACCCAGCTGAGGGTTGAGTGAATGCAGTCCTAGGATTACAATTATGTATCCACTTCTGTGGCCTGAAGCTGAGGTATATCCCATGATAGGTGATGATAAAAATCTGTGTCTAAATTAGTCTAAAGGAACTATTTTAATAAGTATGAAATAAAAATTCAAAGAGATTGGAGAGTGTAGTGTTTCAGTTTAATAGCTTTGTTTTTCTCAGTGCATAAAATTGTGGAATATTAAAATTGATGCCATATTAGATTCAGCTAATTTTAAATAAAACATTTTTTGTGCATTACACATTAGTTATCTTACAATGTGGGGATGTTTTACTTGAGGAAGTGGAGATCAGAGTTTGGCATTGTGACTGGCTAGAGAAATATGTCTTTTAAAATTCAAAGTTGCTAAGGTGCCTCTAGATTAGAATCCGGGAGATTGGGTCATGGAGCCTGACCTGGATTAAGATCATGCTCGTTCTGTGCCTCAGCCTCTCCACTCCACAAATGACTCCCGCTCTTCTCTGCCACCTCACATGCCCCTGGGCTCTCAGTTGGAATTTGTGGTCAGACAGGAGCGGGTTGAGATGAGAGGATTAGGATGCAAAGTGGTTGGAGTAGGTGCCCTTGGTATTTGTTGCGTGGCCCAACTTGGTATTCCGCTTGAGCAAAAAGAACATACAAGGCCACACTTTAAGTGGCTGTGAGACCGAGGTATCAGCATTCATTTGTCGTGGGATTCTCTGTTTCTACATTTTTTATAATGGGGGCACCAAATGAGCACATCACCTCAAATGTTGATGACAGCATGAGCATTTTGTTTCCACAAAATTTGCTCAGTGCCTCCCTGTCTGCATGGCTTTAGTTTGCCATTTCTCGGTAAGTTGGCTCTGATTTTTTGAGTACCTGTGGCTTGCTAAACCTTGTGCTGAACTCTGCATAGGAGAGAAGCTAAGATGTGGTTCTAATCCTCAGGGAGCTTACATTTTCATTCCAGGGAGAGGACAGAGATCTGAAATAGGACTAGTTCGAAGCATGGTGAATAGCTAGCAGAATGAACACTGTGGACCATTGGAAACTACAACATTCTGGAGTGGAGTTTGTTTTGTTTAGCAAGGAACAGCTGGAGGGTAAGGGGTAAATGGTCTGTAAATGTAAATAAATCAGGAGTTCTTATTGTGTTTGCTGGTGGGGATCTCAGAATTGCCTCTTGTTTGTCCTCATTCTGGGCATTTAATGAGCTGATGTTAGGTGTGAAACACGTAAGGACCTTGAAGGCAGCTCTTTTCCTCTCTGGGCTTCATTCAGAGGCATCTGAAGGTCATGATGGAAATTGTGGATGTCTGAGTCCCCTTTCTTTCTTCACACAGGTCTCAACTGAGCCATCAGGGCCTGGGTCACTGCCTTAGCCAGTTTAGGGTCGTCTAGTACGCCCGGTCTTTCTGCTCCCTAAGCCTGGGAGGACCCAGGCTCTCCCTTTCTGGTTGCTCTGCCATTCTTTCACTTGTCCTTGTCTTCATGGCCAAAGCTGACTCACCGGCAACGTGGACATGCTCCGTTCCATGGGAGGAAGGGAGGCAGCATGAATATGGCCAGCTTCCTCTTACAGGACGTGCCGTCACCTTTGCCTGCCCCACCTGACTGATGGGCGGTCGGCATAGTCTGAGTCGCACAGCAGCACTGAGCTTGAAGAGTCTCTGGGAGATGTAGTCTCCAGCTGGACTGCTGTGTATCCTGGTGAATTCAGGGGGCATGGGGAAAAGAGGGGAAGTGCTGGGGACAGTTAGCTTTTTTTGGCTTCCCTTTCACTCAGCAGTGAGCTCTTTGTAGCCAGCATTTACACTTTTAACCTCTATGACCCCAATGTTTATACTAGAACTTAGTACATAATAGGTGCTTAAAAAATGTTTGCTAAAGGAAAGGGCACATCAGTGAGTGAGTGAAGAAAGGGATCAGGGACAGCACCCACAGTCCGGGGGCCTTCTTTCTTTTGTGCCCCCAGGCCATGTTCTTTGTATTTGAGCACTTTTAGCTGACCCATGAGTGGGCTGTGCTGAGTTCAGTCTGTGAGAGGCCGCGTGGCTTACACCCGCCACGCAGTCTTTGAACCCAGGACTGGGGAGATAGAAGAATATTTCATTAATCCTTGCACCATTTTGGCTTCTTATCGAATGGCCCAGACCTCTTCTTTGTTACGGACAACAATGAAGGGTGCCTTTAAGAAATCTCCAGTGAGTCCCGAGGCATTGCAGATTAGGTCAGTAGCACCGCTGCTAGGTTGAACATGATGGATGAGCAGGAGAATGAGTTTCTGCTGCATGGTATTGTGAAATCTTTTCATTGTCACCAACGGGCCTATGAGGAGCTGATGAATGAGGGAGCAAGTGTCAGGAACGCCCTTCCTTGCCCCAGTACAGTTTTAATATCTCCCTGAGCTACAGGATGAGTATTGATAAAAGTAAAGTTTAAAAATAGCCACGGAGTGATGGGTAGCCATGATTTAAGGAGAACAGCAGTGGGGTTAGAGAGGGTTCATTTTCCTGAAAGCACATGAGAGGAAAGAGAGCAAGAAGGAGAGAGAGGAGGAGGAGGAGGAGAGAAGTGGCAGAGCCGGCATGCGAGGGGAAAGAGCAGGAGGCTTTTATAAGAAGCTAATGTGATGAGGATGACGAGGGCTTTGATGGATGAGTTAGATCCATCTGGTCGCAGTATATGTAATAAATAGCTGTGCTCGGGTTTGACCTCTCCCACTTACCAGACACATCTTTCTCTTTTGGGATATCCAGGAGGGAGCTTCCATTAGAGGAAAGAACCCGTCATGAGCCGGAGCCAGGGATGTTTATGGCCTTGTGCAGAGGGCAAAAAGGAGATGGGATCCGAGTTACAGGTTTATAAACTGAAAACTGGAGCCTGCGCGCCTTGCCTAAGATGGTGCTGGCGCCGGAAATGCATTTTCAGCGCTGCTGATGAGAGGAGAGCACGGGAAGGAAAAGGGCAGGGGGTGGGCAGCAGTCCACAGGGCCGTGTGAGGGACAGCTTGGTTCCCTGCTCACGGCAGAGCCTGGCTCCCTTGTCACAGCTTCCCTTAGCTGTGAGCAAGAGTTTAATGAAGCTAGAATTGCTTGAGTCTGTAACTAGCTGTGCAGCTCTTAACTGGGATGCTTTGGGAGTGGGGGATTCTGGTCAATTCAATTTTCCGGTTACCTTGTTGGAAACATTATAAAATGTGTTTGTTCATATTCCTACCTTAGGAAATTCATAAGAGTGAGTTTATCATCACAGGCCGCTGTGTTGGTTTTGGCTTATCATTTTACACATCGGTGACTGTCGTCTTCCCCTGGAGACAGAAAATGTGTCCTAGGCCCAGAACACCCCTAGGGAATTCAAGTTAAAAAGACTAACCTGATTTGTCTAATACGTAGAGAGTTTTTATTTTTTTTTAAAGTGGATAGCTGAAGTTTTTAGAAACAACACTTCATGCTCAAGAGACAAATAGGAGGGAGGTGGTACTTGCCATGGGTTGTAGGGCGGGGAGCACATTTGGGAAGAGAACAGGTCTTTTTCAGAGCTCAGTGGAAAATCTGAGAACATCAGCAACTTGTTTGCTTCCTTGTGACCAAAAGCATCTTCAGGAAAACCCAGTTAGAAGGCCCACCCTGCCCCATGGCTGGACCGTGGGGAGCAGGTCCCTGCAGTGACAGACCCCCTGCGGTGTCACCTGTGGGCTGGCTGGGGGAGGGAGGGTTGTGTTCTCGCCAGCATGGTCCGAACTTTTCTCCTTGTTCCAGGGAACCTCCTGTGTGAGCATCTGAGGTGTGCACATCTTGGAGCCTGGCACAGCACACATTTGAGTCAGAGCCCTCATCCCCCAGCACAGTAACTCTTGCCCCTGAGAAGCTGGTCAAAGCCATGGACCCTCTGCCCAGAAACAGGCACTCAGGTGTACATTTCAGCATATAATTCAGGTGAATTTGCTACCCTTGCCCTCTGAATTCTTTACCTGGTTCAGAACTCAGCTGAAAGCCTATTACTTATACATTTAAACACACCCACCCAGGTACGTAGATGGATGCCCCCCACGTTTGCTTATACATGTGAAATGACTAACATCACTTAAGTCTTGTCCAACTTGTTAATGATCAATATTCAGTATCAAAAGAATGTCAAAACCCTGCCTGCTTAAGGGTATTTGTTATTCACATAATTTAAAAACAGTTGAGGCGCTTCTGTTGACTTTAAACATTAGTTACAAACTATAGCAGAAAGTCTCCTTTTGCAAAAAAAAAAAAAAAAAAGGATTAAGGCTACTTAAGTGGGGCCATGTGACCGCACTCTGACTCGGGTTTCGTTTGCCTTTGCTGCATTCCTCTCACCATCTTCTCTCTTTCCTTTTCTCTACTGTTCTATTTCCCAAATGCCCAACACCCTGTCCTGGTCAGTGACCTCTCTTTGCAAATGCCCTTGTGCTGCAAACTCCCTTTCACTTATCATCTCTTCAAAACTTCATTTCTTCAACTTAATTGTCTTAGCTGGGTATTAGGAGGAAAACAGTGTTCAAAAGCTAATTCACACTAAAGTGTGAACATCTGATCACTTCAAATTTCCCATAGATAATCATATTTAAGGGCTTCCCTCATGGCACAGCTGGTAAAGAGTCCACCTACAATGTGGGAGACCTGGGATTGATCCCCAGATTGGGAAGATCCCTTGGAGGAGGACATGGCAACCCACTCCAGTATTCTTGTCTGGAGAATCCCCATGGACAGAGAAGCCTGGCGGGCTGCAATCCATGGGGTCACAAAGATTTGGACATGACTGAATGACTAAGCATGCAGTCATATTTAAAAGAGGACATGTTTTAACCCAAATAAAACCCCAGCTACTGAATTTTGGGTAGTACAGCAAAGGGAGAGTTTTAAACAGTGATGTTAAAACAACCAAAAGAATAAAAACCTGGTTATAGAAAAGAAAGCAGCTGAAGAGACAAAGGATGATAAATGTGGGTATTGTTCTTCATGGAAGAACCACTTGGAAAGATTTGAAGACAGAAATTTACCTCAGGCACCAGGGACAGAAGGGGAGAATTTTGCATAATTTCACAACCTCTAACTGGAGATTTCTGTAACAAAGAAGAAAGTGGTTTTTTAATAAACTTAGTCTCCAAAGTGAAAAGGACCTTCTTCCTTGCAGGGGCAGATTGTCAAACCTTTGGCAGATTTTAGGTGATATCATTGAAGGTGGAAAGAAACAACAGAGCCAAGATGAACAATGAATAGTCGTGAATCTCAGGAAGGGATTCCCCCACCCCTAAGATACCTTCTCTTTATGAAAATAATTGATGCTTTTTTTACAGAAAACGCAAAATAGAGAGAAGAAAAATGGTTCCAATATTCTTGCCAGCCCCCAAATTAAAAACTCGTAATATTTTGATATATTTCTTTTCAGCATTATTCTTTTTTTAATATACAGTATTTTATATCTTGCCTTTTTACTTGATTTTATAGCATGTGTGTTTTCCATATAATTATATACTCCTAATGAAAAGTACTTTAATGACTACATAATCTCCTTGGAGCAAGGTTTTGTTTCACCTTGTATTCACTATTACTCACTTCCCAGGAACATGTATTTCCCCTGCGTGGGTCTGAGTTTCTTTCAAACCCTAAAAATAAAAGTGCTGAGTCAGAATGGGAGCATGTTGAAGGGTCCTGAGACCTCTCGCCACATGGCTTGAGAGAGGGGTTAGTACAGAGTCCACCCCTGTTAGAGCCGGGTCTTAGGCACAGACTTGGGAAGACAAGGGAGCCCTGGTCCTCAGCTGAGGAGTGTAGAGAATCCTTCTTGGGAGAGGGAGAGAGGACTGGGACTCCTTCATAATATCCGCTCAGATGAACCTTGGACTTCTTTCTGATGGTCTCCTATAAAAAAGCATTAGTCTGATAGGGCTGCCATAACAAAGTAGCCCAAACCGGTGACACAAACAACAAAAATTTATTCTCTCACGGTTCTGGAGGAGAGAAGTTTAGGATCAAGGTGTGCAGGGTTGGTTCCTTTGAGGACTGTGAGGGAGAATTTGTTCCCTGCCTCTCTTCTAGATTCTGATGCTTGCCAGAAGTCTTTGGCATGCTTTGGCTAATAGATACATTGCCCCAACGTCTGCCCTGTCTCTGTGGCATTATCACATGGCATTCTCTCTGTTATGTGTCTGTTTCCAACCCCCACCCCTTTCTATATGGACCCCAGTCATGTTGGATTCAGTTCAGTTCAGTCGCTCAGTCGTGTCCAACTCTTTGCGACCTGATGAATCACAGCACGCCAGGCCTCCCTGTCGATCACCAACTCCTGGAGTTCATCCAGACTCATGCCCATTGAGTCAGTGATGCCATCCAGCCATCTCATCTTCTGTCGTCCCCTTCTCCTCCTGCCCCCAGTCCCTCCCAGTATCAGGGTCTTTTCCAATGAGTCAACTCTTCGCATGAGGTGGCCAAAGTACTGGAGTTTCAGCTTTAGCATCATTCCTTCCAAAGAAATCCCAGGGCTGATCTCCTTCAGAATGGACTGGTTGGATCTCCTTGCAGTCCAAGGGACTCTCAAGAGTCTTCTCCAACACCACAGTTCAAAAGCATCAATTCTTCGGCGCTCAGCCTTCTTCACAGTCCAACTCTCACATCCATACATGACCACAAGAAAAACCATAGCCTTGACTAGACGGGCCTTTGTTGGCAAAGTAATGTCTCTGCTTTTGAATATGCTATCTAGGTTGGTCATAACTTTCTTTCTAAGGAGCAATCTTAATTTCATGGCTGCAGTCACCATCTGCAGTGATTTTGGAGCCCAAAAAAATAAAGTCTGACACTGTTTCCACTGTTTCCCCATCTATTTCCCATGAAGTGATGGGACCGGATGCCATGGTCTTCATTTTCTGAATGTTGAGCTTTAAGCCAACTTTTTCACTCTCCACTTTCACTTTCATCAAGAGGCTTTTTAGTTCCTCTTCACTTTCTGCCATAAGGCTGATGTCATCTGCATTTCTGAGGTTATTGATATTTCTCCCAGCAATCTTGATTCCAGCTTGTGCTTCTTCCAGCCCAAGCGTTTCTCATGATGTACTCTGCGTATAAGTTAAATAAGCAGGGTGACAATATACAGCCTTGACGTACTCCTTTTCCTATTTGGAACCAGTCTGTTGTTCCATGTCCAATTCTAACTGTTGCTTCCTTACCTGCATACAGATTTCTCAAGAGGCAGATCAGGTGGTCTGGTATTCCCATCTCTTTCAGAATTTTCCACAGTTTATTGTGATCCACACAGTCAAAGGCTTTGGCATGTTGGATTAGGACCACCCTAATCCGTCATCTTAACTAATTATATCTGCAATGAAATAAGATTACATTTTAAAGGTCCTGGAGAATAGGATTTTTAAATATGAGTTTGGTTTGGGACATAATTCAACTCATAACAGAAAGGATCCATCAGACTTTAGGAAGTGAATCATTGAAGACTGGCCCCAAGAGAGTCACTTCCCTTCTCTGGGTCTCTAACCCTCTAACATGAGGGTGTTGGACTAGAGCAGTGATTCTCCAAGTGGAGTTCTCAGACCAGCAGCATGAGCATCGCTCAGGAACTTGTTAGAATGTGGATATTTTGGCCCCACTCCAGACCTACTCATTCAGAAACTCTGCGATTGAGGCTCAGAAGTTAGTGCTTTCTCAAGCTTTCCAGGTGGTTCTGCTACACACTGAAGTTTGAGATCCCCCGGACTATGTGATTGTCAGGATCAGAGTTCTGAAATGCCCATATGGTGTCAAGAGCACACGCTGAAGCACACCCCACTCCCCCCGGCCTGTGTCCTGCCTCCAGGGTTGCAGATGTCGCAAGTGACCCTAACCAGCTTTGTTTTGTTTTTTTTTTTCTGAAATCCTGTTCTCTTCTATTTCTTTTTTGTTTTGATTTATTGAAGTATAGCTGATTTACAATGTTGTGTTAATTTCTGCTGTACAGAAAAGTGAGTCAGTTGTGTGTAGTTGCTAGGTCATATACATGTGTGTGCATGTATATACACTTTTCCATTATGGTTTACCACAGGGTATTGAATACGGTTCCCTATGCTACAGGAGGACCTTGTTGTGGATCCATTCTGTACAGTAGTTTGCCTCTTCTGGTCCCTAACTCCCAATCCTTTCTGCCCCCTTGGCCACCACAAGATCTGGCCTCTGTGTCCACGAGTATGTTTCTGGTTTGCAGGTAAGTTCATCTGTGGCGTATCTTAGATATCACATATGCGTGATCACATGGTATTTGTCTTTCTCTTTCTGACTTCACTTAGTGTGGTGATCTCTAGATCCATCCATGTTGCTACAAATGGCCTTATTTCACTTTTTGTGCCTGAGCAGTATTCCATTGTATATCTGTACTGCATCATCTTGATCCAGCCCTTTGCTGATGTACATTTAGGTTGGTTCCACGTCTTGGCTACTGTGAGCAGTGCTGCAGTGAACACTGGGGCACATGGATCTTTTCAAATTATGTTGTTTTTTTTTCTGGATGTATGCCCAGAAGTGGGATTGCCCAGCCAGCTTTTTAAACACAAATGATAGACTGGTTTCTGTCCTAGATGAGTAGCTAAGTAACTAATTCCAGCAGTTTTGTAAGGCCCTTCTGTTTTCCAGTCTGCATACTATACCCTCAGAAAAATACATTCATTCAAACTGAGGTTTATTGATGAAAAAGAACCGTATCAGGCTTTGGGCTCACATTTTTAAACACTATTCCTTGTGCAATAACATGACTTTCATTTTCTCCAAACTTCAACTTGTCCCTTCCTCCATTTACTCCTTTTTCCTAAGAGATACTAATGGCCAGCACAGTGGATGGTCCATGGACCTAGATATAGAAACATCCTGTTATTGATGTATGGATTGTATGTAAAGACCTAATGGAGACTGCTGCGGGGTTCAGGGAAGACCAATTAGGGAATTAATTCATTAGAGTCCAGCAAACACGCTGTCATATCTATTTATTTATTTAAGCTAATGTATTTAGCTTATCTTCTTACAGCCATAAGTACCTGTCAATAGTTGATAATGTACTTGAATTTCCTTAAGTATATTAAAATTTTATATACTCGACATTCTGTAGCAGGAACCAAAGTTTACTTTTGACTTTGGCATCCTGATATTTAGGGTCTTATTTATATGAATAAAGTAATACAGATGTAGAGTCACACACTGGCCAATCAAGTTTTTCTGTCTCTGACATTACCTAATAGACTTTTTTTGAGCCATCCTACCTGTACGAATGTGTTTGTAACCCTTGTCACAGAACAGAGCTGTGCGGAGAAGGCTGCGTGTTTCTCACATCAAGTGCTGCTTCACATCTTCTTTGTCTGTCCTTCAGTCCCTGGTAAGACATCTTATTTATCTCTTCTGACTAATGATGCTTTGTCCTTTGTGTTTTGTACCATGACTAGGAAGTCCTTGTCACTGTGCCTGTGTGGTTTATCCCAAAGAAAGGTACTTTTAATGAGGAGATCATAGATCTGGATGCCAGAAGGCTTGGGTTCCAACTTCAGGTTGCTGACTCACAAGGTCCATCCAGGAAGGTCACATCTTTCTCTTTTCTTGCAACCCCAGTTTTCAGCTGGAATGAGGCCTGTTGTCCATAGCTCTGAGTAAGGGCAAAAGGGATACAAAAATGAAGTAGTGGATGTGACACTGCTTTGGAAACTAGAAAGCAGTATACACATAGATGCCAGGGATTCTGTGCATATCCATGCACGTTTGAAATTCTTGTCCAGTTCACATTAAAGACAACTTTATTATTACCGTTAAATCTGCTTATGAAGCAATATGCTAATGTGTGTGTGTTTCGTGGTGGAGGGCTCGCTTTAATCCTTCCTGCTTTGGGGTGCTGCTACGTTTCATTTTCTGGCGTTCGGGACTGGTAATGATCAGCACTGATATTTACCACATTTTATTAATGTTATTTTTATGATCCTGCAGGAGATAATTAGGATCGGGTTTGTTTTTTGCATTTCCATATTGTGAAATTTCAAGCTAAATAGTGACATGGTGGCAAGGAATGAAATAGCACAGAGAAGGAAAGTGTTACAAATAAACTCAACCCAGAAACCATATTTAACATGAATTAAAATTAATGTAGCCCTGTGTTCATTATTTATATCTATTATGTAGAAAATACATTACTGGACTCTCAAGAATAGATGTTAAAAAATGTTCTATGCACCCTCTTTGGAAACCCTCCAATTAACACATGATACAAAGGGAAAAATTTCAGGGGTTGGGGTAGACAGGAAGTGTTTTCTTTGATTTATTTATTTTAAAGCCTTCATTTAATTTCTAACATTTAATAAAATCAGACATCGACTGGATTGAACTAATTAACTTTCTTTATATCAGTGTGAGAGTTAATTTCAACCCAGCCTCTGTTGGCCTAGGCTTGTATTTTGTTTCCTTTTAAAAATATGTTCTTTAACAAGTAGGTCTGTATTTAGCACAAGTTCTCTCCATACGTAAAATGATCGAAATAATGGAATTAGGAGGACAGTTCTGTGACCATAAATGAGATATTGGTAGGAACTGTTGCCCCCTTATATGCACAGAGAAAGTTCCCTGTGAACTTTAGTTCATGGAGGCTGGATAGGTCCTGGCTAAGAGTTGCTGAATCAAGAGTCACAAGACCTGAGTTTGAATCCTGGTTTTAACACCCTACTATCTGGTAGCTGTGGACAAGTTAACTCTTTCAGCCTCTGTTCCTTCATCTGTAAAATGGGAAAAATAATAGTACCTAACTTGCATGATTATGGTAAGTTATATGAAATGCCATTGCATATATGATATTTGGCAGAGTGCCTAGTATACAAAAAGCTCTCAAATATTAGCTATTACTATTGTTGTTTGTATTACCCCTATGACTATAGTAATAATTTAATGGAGTGAAAACATTACTTGCTATATAAATTAGGTGGGGACAGAGTTGCAGGTCACAAGACAAGTAAAGGGTTTCAACCTTCAGCCAATTGAAATCAATTAGAAATTATAAAATGTTTTTTTAAGAAATATATTTTACATTCATGGAAAATGAGCTTTCTGTTAATGAATATGATTTAGAAGGAACATTTAGGACTTTTAAGCTGTATAAATGAGGTATACTGAGATGTATAGCCATGTGGATACCACGATTGAGCTGTGTCTTTTTTCATTCACACTCCTGACTTAGAGGGTGACCATGAAGTAGAATCTACCTATTGGGCTCTCGGATGTTGTTATGGACTAGCCTGGCTCCGTTCCCTTACTCCCCTTTTCTGAACAACTTGAGGACATTTGTACCTTGAGTCTCTCAGGATATTTCTTTAGTAAGATTCTGCATAGCTGCAAACTCCAGCACTGGGCTTAAACCTTTCAGTAAAACAGGTAGATCCAGACTCTCTCCAAAGTGAGAGTTCTTGACTGTTGTAACCAAGCCATGGTGCTCATTCTCCAC